>NC_142846.1:10000000-12599981 GCF_061612785.1 Hesperophylax consimilis
CCGCGAAACCCTTTTATAAATCCGCCCGCCCGCATATGGTTCGATATCAAATAAACATTGCCAGCGTACAGCAGCCGGGCCCCAATAGAAATATATAAGATGGAGCTCTCTCGGTATCACACTTTCTTACTGCACCTGGTTTATGTTGATTCCTTGTGGACCCGTGAAGGAATGGGATAATTTATCAAGCATAGTGCGCTCATAGGTTTTCAAGCTCCAAGGTCACAAAATTATTTATTTCATGTAGCCAAGTAGGGCATGCAAAATGGGCCTGAGGCTTGCAGGTTATGCATCACTGCTCTAAAGCATTATGAACTACGATTAACAATATTATTATTTTATTACTGCAAGAGCCTAACCAGCTTTTTTAATTCGCTACTAGCTCTGCCCGCCACGCGTTGCTGTGGCACAGTCTACCTGTGCAGGTAGAGAAACGATAGCGCGATTTTCATTTACTTCCAACAGATGGCGCTGTTTTTTTTTTTAAAAGCATGTTTTTACTTGTCGCACATCTATATAATATAGGTATATGAAAACAAATGCGTATTCGAATGCAACGTTGTGTAAAATTTTGGAAGCAATCAGTGAAGAATTTTCGGAGCTCTAAGATTTTGAGCAAACGTACATTTTTACATTTAAATTTTTATTTATATAGATAGATGGCTTGCAGAACTCTATAGAAGCTGTAAAATCTGCATACAAAGTAATGAAAAAAAGGGTTAATTTTCCATAAAAGTACACTTTTTTTTATTAAAACACGCATGGCTTTACAGCTTCTAATGAACTTCATGAACTGCACACCCTTGGTGAACATCAAGAAAACTTCTGATGCACAGGTTCTCAACCTTTTTCTGATCGCTACCCCATTTTTAATAGCCAAGTGAACTGCAACTCCGAAGCATTCCAAAATTTGTGTATCTGCTTTTGTTTTAGCAAGTTTCATAACATTTGAAACATATAAATACGGTCAAACTTGGTTATAACGAGCACGAGGGGACCGACTAAATTGTCTCCTTACAGCCATTAATTAAAAATAGATTGCCAAGTACTTTACCCCTATACTGGGGGCAGTAACGGAGTGTGGAAATTTTATTTATTTTTTGTTTTTAAAAGAAAAAAAATGTTACCGTACAGCAAAGTGCCCATAACATTTTTTACTCCAAATGTGCTAAGGAATAGCTGGTTTAAGTTTCTCGGGTACGTGCCGATACACCCTGTATATATTGAAATTGATGTACTAAATATATCAACAACATCGTAGTATTTGTTTCCTAGCTGTTGAATCCGTCGCAAAGGAGTGTGATATTGGGACGTTGAAATAGAATTGCTACAATAATATGGTAGGTACTGTCTTGTAACCGACCCGCTTGGAGTATGAAAAGAGATTACATATAATAAATCAGGGGTATCTATACAAACAGGTTAAATCGGAAATAATTCTGCGATCAGATAATTTTATTAAATTTAATGAACAAAGTACGTTATCGTATTTTGATGGCAACTTGCTACACTAGCGCCTCCTAGCGGCATGAGTTGTGCGCATTGGTTTTCTTTCATACGTTTTGATGTATTTTATGTGAAATATAATATAATTTATTTAATGTTAAAAAAATATTTAATTAGGTAACCTACATCCCTGACCTCTACTCCTTTTTTGCTCACACATAACAAAAATATTAAAGCGTCTGCACTCTGTCTTTGATGGTGGGGTAATAAAATAATATAATTAAATAAATATAATTTATAAATATTAACTTAGAAAGAAATAAAAATTAAACTTAGAAATATTACAAAACAAATTCGATATAATTTTTAGTAACACGAATATATAAAGATATATTATGCATTAATATTATATATCAATATATTAAATAATTGTAAACAAATTTTTGTAAAATTTTACAATAATGTGTTTTGAACATCAACATTGACAATGATTTATAACTTCAATATGAACACAAAATGCTACAAGGAACTAGCACAACTTTGCTGAATCAAACTAAAAAATATATGTTTTTCAAGGGATAATCCACTTTTTTACATAATCGAGAACATTTCTTGAGGTGTTTTTGCACAAAAACGGCGCTATACAAGTCATCCAAGTATTATTATTTTATTTGCTAGGATTTAATGAAATCATGTTTGACTTGGAGTGTTTTTGTTGTTTGTAATCTAATCCGTAAACTGCACACACAGAACCTACCTTTTGGGATATCTTTATCAATATTGATCAAAATACCAATTAGAAAGCGCAAAACAACCAAACACCAACATAACCGCCAAGTACTAAATAAATTCAATTTGCCGCCATTGAAAAGAATATTATAGTCAACTTACTATGTCTACCTCTAGCTGCTTGAGTTGTTGATATTTTTTTATGTAATTTTCTACAGCACGGCCTGTATTAATAATATTTGTTGTGGTCATGCACATATTGAATAATGTAGGTACCCAAGAATCACAAACTTTATAAAATATTTTCAAATAACTCTTATTCCTCACTTTTTTTTTTTAAACCGAGCAAAAAAAATTTCTTTCACATGTCATCACTGCTCATTCAGCCTAGTGATTGGTTTATTTATGCAGCCTAGTAAACGACCAACCCCTCAACCATGCCTTAACCCGATCCATGCGTTTTAAGTTGAAAAAAGTAACTGGATTCCAAAATTTTTTTTACATTTTTTACTCCAAATAATATCAGGAATCGCTGGTTAAAATAAGTCAAGTACTTCCCTTAACACCCTGTATAATATGCATTAGTAAGCAAGTCGTACAATTAAAAGAAAACGAGATTTAACAATGCTGATTTTATCAAATAAATAATATGGCAAGAGGTAGGTGAATTTAAATATTTTTCATCCACTGCGCGCAGTATTGCCAACTGAGCTCATTAAGAGCTAGATTTCGCTCTAAATTGAGACCCTTAGCTCAAAAAACTGATTTAGCTTCTTAGCTCGTTTTTCATACAATCTAGCTCCCTTTTTAGTACAAAATAGTGGAGAAAATATATTTTAGGGGAAAGCACAAAAATATAGGAACATTCTGAAAACCTTTACGAAGCCTCCCCACCCCAAATAATATTACGGGAACCCAGAAAAAATTTAGGCTGTACAAGGTTTTAGCTCTTTTTCAGCTCGTTTTCGGGAGATGGATGGTTTTATTTTGAAAATCGAGTTGGCAACACTAACTACGCGGTAACTAGAATAACCAGGTACTTTTCCGAATTATTTTATTGCTTAGGTTCTTTTATGTTTCGAATGTTGGCAATGGCAATTTGACGTTTCCGCAAAGACGAAAATTCATCACATTGCCTGAATTTTCGCGTGATTGTGTTCTGTTTTGTTCTAATATCGTTCGAATTGTTAGAGAATTTCAAGATGAGTGAAATTACAGTAAAAACCGCTGATTTCGTTAACGTCAATATTTCCAATTCTAGCAAGCCTGATGCCATATGCGCCGAGAGAAGGTTTCAAAAAGGACTGACGATTTTGGATTTTAAGGTTAAAAATACATATGATTTCGTTTTTATATAAATATTTATGATTGTATCATGCATATCTCTTGCCGTAGTAAATTATTTGGGTTTAAAACCCTCAATCAATTTTTATTACCTATAATTTTTTCGTGACGCATGAGTTTAAAATTATCTTCAAATTGTGTATTATTATAATACCTAATCTAAAATTCAAATTTTATTAGACTGTGATAAGTGTTTTTATATTTGGTAAACTTGTCGAATTCCGCTGCATTCAAAGGCTTTTAAAAAAAAACAACACTTGATATCAACTTAAATATCCAACTGATTCAACTATTTAAGGGGGTTTGTAAACATGCAAAAAATAGGGTTTAGTTTGGGTTTTTTAAATATTTTTTTCGTATTTTTCAAGCTTAACTTTGATTGAGAAAAAAAGGAACTTTAATGCATTTTTCACCATCTCCTACCACATAAATGGTTATTTCTTGTAGTAATTAAGTTGAAACAGAGTGCTGTTTATAATTTTTTGTGTAGATTTGACAAGATTAATTTATATTTTAACATGTTTTTAGTTTTAAAATTTATATGGTTAGGATGACTAATCGTAGTCTTGTCACATGGAGGCATGTAGGTATTCCACAACTAATTACTATTGAGTGTAGTAAACTAAAATGTTACTAATTTATTTCAATATTTCAAACTATTCTTCTTGACCAAATATTCTTTTTATAATAAATGTCAAATGGAATTTTCTAACTGAATGACTTATTTTGTAAAACGAAATATTCCTAACTATCTCAATATTTGTGATAATTTATTTCAGATGAAATTAGAATTAGTAACGGGTGGGTCCGCCGCCACAATGAGACTAGAACTCTACGATGCACAGAACAAGTTAGTCTGCGAACTCTCCAACAATGAAGCCCTTCTGGGTTCGTACCCAGTGGAGGATGGAATGAGGGTCCACGTCATAGACAAATTCCTGATGCTGTATGAGTTCACCGATACATCAAATACTGAGAAGTACACCCTGTCTGAAGACGAATACAATAAGAAGTCCGACACTGTCAGATCTTTCTTGCAAAGGAACAAATTAGGAAAATATAATGAAGAGGAGATGAAACAATTGAAGCTACAACAGGAGGCAGAAGAGCAAGAAGAAAGAAGGTCATTATTTTATTATTCTTTACCATGAATTTTTTTATTTCCTCGACATATTCCTATTAGATGTTGACTGTCATCATCGCAATTCTCAATATGAATGCTTTAACTGATATACCAGGGGTCAGGAATCCCAGGTAAATCCCATTTCCATGACATATTCCTATTAGATATTGACCATCATTATCGTAATTCTCAATTTGAATGCTTTATCCGATATACCAGGGGTCAGAAATCCCAGGTAAATCCCATTTCCATGATATATTCCTATTAGATATTGACTCATCATCGCAATCCTCAATTTGAATGCTTTATCCGATATACCAGGGGTCAGGAATCCCAGCTAAATCCCATTTCCATGACATATTCCTATTAGATATTTACTATCATCATCGTAATCCTCAATTTGAATGCTTTATTCTGTATACCAGGTAAATTACCTAAAATGATGGACAAATTCTAATCTCGGAAGCGAGTTTCAGTAAACATAAAGAAAAGGGCATAAAATACGCTAGACTAATATTTTACTTATGTCCCAGTGTACATACTATGTACTATGAATGAAATAATTTACATTTTGATTTTATATAAATAAAAATGTTCGTTTGTTCAAAATCTTAAATCTGCGAAAGCTTTTCCTATTGCTTTGAAATTTTGACACAAAATTGCCTTGTCAGGTAAAAACATGTTTTTTTGTCACCTGTGACAGGTAAAAACATGCTTTTTTGAAAAACAGCGCCATCTGTTGGACGTAAAAGCAACCGCGCTATTGTTCCTCTATATGCGGGGTAAATAAATTTAAACTATTCATTTTTTACCCAATTTAAAAATGACAAAATTATAACCGTCCTACTAATTAAATTCTTACACGCCCGTTGGTGTGGTAAAGCCGGTCTGGTAATAAGTCAAGTTTTTCTCCGTTCTGAACTTACGCGCCGCATAATATTCAAACCGCGCACGTAAGGGAGTTAATGTATACCTGTGTAGTACGCAGTACCGGAGCTCAAGGGAGTTTCTAGCATCTAAGGGAAGGGTTATTGACTATAATTTTGACCAAATAAGGTGATTAAAACGTTTACATGCAAACCCCCATTCCATTTGAAAGACTTCTAAAAACTTTTATTGCTGCAGATGTACAGGCACAGGCTTTTAATTCAAGGTTTTGATGATGTAATAATTTTATGCTGTCACTAACCAAACACATCTTGCATTTACGATCCTGTTATCTTGAATAGGTAATTTGTGTGAATAATACATGTGCAGTTTATGCAATTCAAGTATATATTACGTAGTATGTTGTTGTACTACTGAACTAAGAACACATGTGCTTTTACATAACCTATTATACAAAATTCCGTCCTGCCTTATTTATTATTATTATTTAATGAGCAGACAGCATTCTACTGATGCGCTTGTATCTGATTTTACAATAAGTTTAACCTTTTCTATGCGTCATAAATTTGTATCACTTCGTTCACACGCGGGGCTATTTATCATCAATCTAATTTATGACTTTAAACAATAATCACGCATGGATTTTAAAATTTGTTTTAAAAAATACGTCGCTTATGTCTTGAATTATCTTTTCAAGTATAAATAAACAATCCGAACATCAATGGGACTTGATAAAAATTCGAAGTATATATTCATAACGTAACTGATACGGTATGCCCGGGCGGCCATGTTAATATTTCAAGGATAACGATACACATGCTTATAAACATACCGGAGTAGAGCTCTTCAACTGTGGTGCGATGTAAGTGCTTGATTTATGGGTGCGATGTCGCGTTTGACTGGATACATGAAATATTGACACACTTAAAAAGGTTCATATAATAAAAAATAACTACACTTAAATTTACAAAAATAATGAAATAATTTTTCTGTTATTATATCACCGTAAATATGTATCACTTAATATATTTTTTTATCGTGATAAATTTTGAAACAGTTCTCAACGCATAACGGCAGAATCATGGCTTTCATGTATTTCAGCAGCTTCGCAATTATTATCGACGTCACTGTCACTAATTTCAAAATCTGAATCTATTTCTAAAGTAGCACCAAATATTTATTCGTCATTAAGACCACGACCCGACATTTTGTATTTTGGCAATAAAAATACTTTCAAAAATTGATAAAAAGTCAAACTTGTACAACTTTACTTGATTTTTCACTAAAAAAAAGTTTTAACCACGTATCTTTATTTGAAAATAATCTAACACTGACGAAATTTTATATTTCTTCAATAGTTTGAATGAATGTATGTAACTGAACTTATTTTAAAATATGATAAATCAGATGAATGTACACTGTAATTAAAATAGTTCATATCCACGAAAAAGCAAACAATAATTCGATAAAACACTGTAATCTACACGGCGAGCGTCTCTGTTTGAGAATCTTATAAAATGCGCCTGCGCAATAACGTGTGTAAAGACGCGGGAAGAATTCAAACTGATTCATTTTTCGCTCTGAGTTGGAAGATCCCTTCAAATCTTTGTATCGATGATTAGGATACGTATTATGGATAAATATCGTAAGATGTCAGTAGTGTAAAGATGTGAGATTTTTTAGGAGTATAAGTTTTACCGTGTTCAAGCATGTTTCATACCCATAACGCCGAAGAAACTTTGCGTCGCACAGATTTGCCTCCCGCGTACAGGGCATGTACAGTGCGTCGCAGGCGTGCGTCTCCCGCAGGGAAAGGGTTAACAGTAATTGAGTTGTTTTAATTTTAAATAAGTTAATCCTTTCTTCTCTCCAAATAAAAATCCAATGGAACTTTAAATTGGTATATATTAGTAGAATTGATGAATTTTTTTGGTGTACAAATATTTGGGTGTCGAATATTTAAATTATGAACAATTTTGTCATAATAATCCTCTTATTTAAATAGTTCTTCTTTTTAAACATTGTTGTTTGTCGCTATCATAATACTGGCATGTTTAGGGTTTTCATCGGTGCTAAAGATAGTTGTCATTTCAGGCTGGCTTCCCTGATTCCCATAGAATCCCGTTGTGAGGTGAGGGTCCCTAACCAGCCGTGCAGGAGAGCCACTGTCATGTACAACGGCCCCATGGAGAAGGGAGGCATCTGGATCGGAGTCAAGTACGATGAACCGAGGGGAAAAAATGACGGACTGTAAGAATATCGCTTTATTCACTACATTTAACTTTTTTCTGCATAACTCTTCCAAGGTGCTATAGTGCAATTTACTTGGTATAACCAGACCACAAGCAAAATAAGGTAGGCAGACACGTCTCTAACGTATGCAAAAAGGGCGTGTTTTATTAGTAGTTCACTAGCATCCGTTGGTCGCTTGCCATGCCGCACTTCCCTCCCGCACTGCACTTCATTTCAGGTGACACATACAATATAAATATATAATATGTTCCTCTTGTTCTGTTCGAATCGGGGAGTTATCGCTTCGACAAGGTGCCTCCAGACTTCCCTGTCCTGTGCCACTTTACCGGCCGCCATTCAGTCTAGGCCTATTTCGCTAGTAAAAGTAGTTTTAAATACTGACATTTTTCATTTACATGAATTGCTGCCCACCCTTATGCTCTTCCTTCTTCTTGAACCAATATTTTGGGCAGCCTTACAGCGCACACTGACAGGACAGTGTCTGCAGAATTATATTGATGGACACTACAAGGTTACCTGGAACATTGGTTCAAGACAGAGAGGATAACACCTCAAAAGTCTGGTAATAATAAAAAAATGGTATAATATAAGCATGTGAGAATCAGAAAAATAAGATTTAAATCACTTAATAATTCCTTACTTAAATTTTAAGAGTTGAGTAGTTAAGATGTTTGTATTGACATACGATGATTGTCTCAATATTTTTTCATCCTTGTCCTTTCCTTAATAATAACATTTTATATAAGTCCCATTTGCTAAAAACTGAACGTCACCCTAGCTGTCTTTATTATCTACTTGTTTCTTCTTGGTAATAATGATTAATAAGTAGTTATGGTTCAAATATTGTTACAATATATTGCAAATTACCCATCTGGTACTCATCAAATACATATTTTTTTCTTTCTTTTTGAAATATTTTGTGTTTGTATTACTTAATGTTTGTGATTACTCCTAGTGAGGATTACCTCCAGATTACTACCAGGATTAGTCCTATTGAGGTTGATTTTTATGAGAAAAAACGTGATTTATGTATAGTGAGATGCAATAAATAAATAAATGTGAATACTGCCTCATAAAGTATGATTTGTTTCCAGAATTGATGGTAAGCGCTACTTCACATGTCCGCCCAAGTACGGGGGATTTGTAAAGCCGGTGTATGTAACCATCGGGAACTTCCCAGAAGAGAACTTCCTGGACGATGAGATATGATTCCCTCAGGAGTCATCCACGCCATCGCTTATAATTGTATTAACTTAAAAATGCTTTTTCGTTGGTTTGCATATTCCCCACTTTCTTCACATGTATTAAACAAGATGGTGGCCACGGGGCAGTGTTAAGATGAAGACTGATTTATATGTTCATTATTTATTTGAAACTCAAAATTTTAACCAATGTTATGATTATTTTATTATATTTATTGTGAAAACTTGAATTGCCTGCTCGTATTTCAAAATAATCTGGGGCAAGCATCACTTCAGATTATGTTATTTATGACAGAGAATAAAGTAAATTTTTTATTGTTTATTTAATTTGTAATTTTCGCATAGAGAATACATATCAACTGTGAAGTTGTTGGCATAATTTTATATAAGTATTACCGAGTTCTTTTGCTCAGTGAAAATATTTTGTCGGTGGAACCGTGATTCCAGATCTTAAATTAAATTTTGATAGTGCTATACAATGAAAAAGATTTATTTATCAGTCTCAGAGCAGAGCACATGACATTAAGGAATTGTGAATATTAATTGTCTCCAAGATGTGAAGTGAACCACTTCTGGTCTCGTAGATATGTTTGGGAGAGCCAGTATTTTATTCCGTATCTCAAACAAACCACGTTGCTATTTTTTTATATTTTGACATTTTCCAAAAATCTTTAAAATGTACGCTTGGTCTAGCTAGAACACAAAAAAAATGCTAATAAATGTACTAATTTTTTTAATAATCATATCTCACACATTCCGGTTAATATTAGCTATTTATGTAAAAATTAATAAAAAAAATGAAATCATGCTCGTATTTTATTTATAGAACACCGATTTAGCATTCTATACTCTAATGAACTAGCTCAAGGTTAGTAGAAAATGTGTTTAGTAAGGTTCGCGGGCATTTTTCACCTCGGGCGCTTGTGACTTGGCTCGAAGTCCATTTGGAGTCCGAAAGGAACGATCTCTCACTTTTCGCTAGGTATATAATATAATTTTTTGTTATATCTTAAGTTAATTTCCTCGCACCTATGTCTGTACAATGATAAAATGTTGTTTTTTTAACAATGACAATGTGGTAACAGTAGTGAATGGTAAAAAAAGTCAGAGACGCCCGAGGAAGTCTTAAGCGCTTGTAATACGCCCTGCAGAATTCCTCGACTCTTCAAAACGTCTCTATGTTTTTGACGTTACTCAGCGGTAGCAGTTCGTCCGCAAGCTTAGAATAAATAATATAAAACAATCGTATTGCAACCACGTTTACACTATCGTTTAATTCCTAAATATTGAAGTAGAATAGTGTGGCTTGTTTATGGGACCTACGATTTTGGTGGATTATCAGTGGCGGTTTTCTCTAAAGTGCGTTTGTGCGGCGAACCCCCATTAAAAATATGAGAAAATAAAACATCCTTGTTTTATAATAATATAAGCACATTATAGATAGCACGCTATTAAAATTTCGCCTTCAAAACCCGCGCCACCGAAAAATACGATGCCTATTCCAAATTTGTGCGAGTTAAAATCCGCGCCAAACTCTCCATACAAAATAATCTTAGCCGGTACAGACCCTATGACGGTGATATATACAAAATTTGGTCTTTCTTTGCAAAAATAAGACAAATTGTGTGCGCCGAACACGCGTTGTGATATCACGTGACCTCCGAACATTGACGAATGTAACCGAAGAAACCCGAGAACTTCGCGGCCGACATTTAACCTTTGAACCATAGGGATGCAAGTTAAGTGTTATTTTTTTATGTTATATTATGGTATTTAACTTTGTAGTCATTTTTGTACATATTTTTGTTTTCTTGTTTCTGCATTTCTCCAACCGTTTGCTTATGGCATTTGTAAATCTACTACCTATTTTTAAATTTATTTCGTGCCACTTTTATTTGTTTTTTGATGTTTTAAAATATCTATTATATATTCTACGAAATTATTCTTCTCTAAAAAACAATAATAATTAGCAACGTACCTACATTGAGTGCTATAAAAACATTAAACAATTTAATTCCTATAAAACTTTTCTCATTATCTAATAATTGTGTCTAGGTAAAGTGATTTAAAAACAATAATATGTAGGTACCCCTCCCACTAACTTTATTTAAGTTGTGTGACTGCTGCCGTATTCGACTATTTGACGTAGGACAACAGTAAGTAAATTTTAATTAGATATGTTTATCTTCTCTTGAATTTCTGAACCCCCTGTTAAAAAAACCACGAACCGCCACTGTGGATTATTGAGTATGAATTTTTTACAAACGTTAAATCACTTGCCGTTTTTAAATCACAAATATTTGAATGGCTAATTCCAATATCGCTATGTATTTTTCTCAATGTTGTATTATTTGGCCTATGATATTTCAGAGAGATATAACTATCAGCGCAGCGCGGTGAGGACACGGTGTTCAGAAATTCATGGTTCAAGCTGAAAACGGGTGAATCGAACTCACATTTGGAGTCGATTTTGTGGAATGAGTTTTTTTTAAATTTAAGAGTAAATCGAGTCGATGTAGTTGGAATTCTCGTTACATTTTAAATATTCCGTCGTTATGGGATTAATAATAATAACATTAGTGTCTATTTCACTTCAAGTGCGCTTAACTATAGCAAATTTAAAAACGATAATTTAGTATTAGTGGTCATGATCTTAAAATTATTCCTACAGTGTGCCTTACCCAATACAGATGTAATATTATAAAACTAAATATACTGTTTATACAAAGTGATGACAAACTTAGAATAACAATGACAGCAGGACAGGACAAAACATGAATATAAAAAATAAAAAATATAAAACAGGAGACAGTTTGTGCTCAGAAATGAGAATCTTCTGAGCAGACATTTTAAAAGGTACAAGGAGGCAACTGAAACCAAACAATTACCGGAAGTTTTAGAATATGGCTTTAGTTGTTTATTGTCTTTTAAAATCCTAAATAGTTCCCTGCGTCTGGTGAATTAGCAGGGGTGCCTTACTGTGTGGCGGGTCGGATGTGGTTGAGGGAGATCTTTTCTTTCTCGACCCATCGCCTTGCACTGCAGTGGGAGAGATGAATTCAAACGTCTGTCACTCCTGGACACAGTGATCTCCAGATTCCTACCCACCCCCTCGTACCTTTTTGCCTTCCTAGATCTTCCTCACATTCCTTAAAAAAACCCTCCACACAGCATCCCCAAAGAATGAAAGAAAAAAAAGTAATCTCTTACCAATAATTGGTGTAAAATTATCATAGTAAACATTATGGCGGACAGCTATTTCAAGATGCATAATATATTTGTACTATATTAGTAGGTGTCGTAATCCGTGGTGGACTTTATAAAAAAATCACATATTTTTTTTCATTTAAATATGTAGTGGAAAAAAATAGTGAAGAAATGTAGTTGTGCTAACTTTTGTTTTTCGAACTAGATACCCACATTTTTTCATTGTTATCTTTTAAAACAATGAATTTGAAAAATAAATGCTCATATCAAAAAAAGTTAAACACGGCTAAATAGACTCCAAATGAGATGTAGATTCACAAGTTTCCCGCTTGTACTACGAGTTTCCAGACACCGTGTATAAAAGCGATAATCTTGTTGATTTTCTTTAAATTTTTTTTTGTTTTTTTCCCAAACACCAAGTTCATTTAATTATGTTATTACCAGAGATGTGCAAAACGGGTACCCAAAACCATTTGAAATGCAAAATGGAAATGGTTCAAAACTTTTCCATTTGAAAATTCAAAATGGTTTTTAGAAAAACATTTCAAATGCAAAATGCAAAATACCTATTTTAAAAATTCAAAATGGTTTCTCAGGTCAAACAATTAAAATAATTATAGAATTTTTAAACAATTTTGTCATTTAATAATGGACATCAATGTAGAACAAACATATTACATGATGGTAAATCCAAAAACACCACGACTACAGATTATGAAACCACAAAAAATTTGCGCGGGACTAATGTTGCCAACGTAAAAACAGCGTCATGGCCCCATGTTCAGTATTTGAATCAGTATTTTTTGTAATGGTATCACTCAATTGCCAGGGTTCCTACCAGGGAGCAACGTGACAAATGTAAATTATCTCTCATAGCGAGGTTGAGGACCGACTGATATATGGGGCTTATGAAAAAAAATGAGTGGAGATAGTAGGAAGAATGTTGCAAAAAAGCATTTAAAATGGAAAATGCATGGAGAAAAGCATTTAAAATGCAAAATCGAAAATACCCATTTTGCATTTTGCATTTCCATTTGAAATGGATTTATTTGAAATAAAGCACATCTCTGGTTATTACAAATAATTTTAAAATAAAGATGGATAAAAAAAATTCTCTGAATACAATTAGGAAGGTCAGATCTAATGTTATAATTTTAAGCATCAGAGCGTTTCACACTTATGCATAGGTAAAGAGAAGGAATTCTCTCGCACACACTGTTTCAAATATGCACCGAGAACGCACTCAGCCTAATAAACGTCAAATTAGCTCTTCGAAGATACTTGGTGAATGACACACTTCAAAGGTAATGTTTTCTGTCTTTCAAACAATGTGGCTGTGAGAAGTTAATATGAAACAAGAATTTTACATCCAAAAAGAGAATTTGTTAAACTAACTGCTTCTACCTTATTGGGTATATATATATATGAGTCAGTATGGTTCTTTTTGACCGATTTCTAAAACATTTTGATGACTTTTTTCAAAGATATAGGTGATAAAACACTGAGAATATAGTATCGCTTCCAACGCCGAGGGCTCCACTCTTGGAATGACAAAAAGCCTTGAAATTTGGTGCCAAATGAAGTATTTATTTAATTGTTTACAACAACGGATATCATGACCATAAAATTCCGTCCATCACAACACAAGCAATATTTTCCGCTTACTGTGGTGGTAGTAGGAGATTTTTAAATATTGTCAGGTTATTCGTAACCCGGGAATGTTTGTCTTTCTTTTAAAATAAAAAATGTAGTTTTTTTAACAGCAAATAATAATGTGGCAAACAGTAGTGAGTGGTAGAAAAAGTGGGGGACGCCCGAGGAAGACTCATTGTATCTGCACTGTGGTGATACACGGAGTCGATGTAATCTAATTTTTTTAACAGTGGTTTTTTAGCATAGTTTGTTAACATATGGTATACAGTAGGAAAAGGCAGAAAAAGCACGCCCGACGAAGACATGGCACGATCAAGTGAAACAAATCGGGTCATTTCTAAGACTCGTTCTTAAGATCAACAGTGGAATGATTTTCGTGTTAATCCCTCGTACAACAAGGTTCACTTCAAGATTCATGTTCACAACAGCATCTTCTCAAAAAGACCCTCCACACAGCATTCCCAATGATGATACAGGAGTTTTCATCCCATCAAATCCCCAAAGATGACATAGCATTGACAGTGGAGTAGATGTTACAAAAACACCTGTATTATCAATGTTGAAATTTGACTAATTTCAGTATTATTTTCTTGTATTATTCTATTTAGCTGTGAGAGTTAGTTGCTAAAAGAGTTTGGGGTGCTTCAGTATAGGGAGGGGAAGAGGAAGGTGGGGAGGACCCTGGCTATTCACATATTGTCACCAAATATGGTCAAAGCCATTTCAAGCGACACTTCGATTCCGAATGGTGGTCTTTCACGACTTTCACCAAGGCGATACTGAGAGTATCAACCACCATGTGCGACTCTCATATATATATATACAATTATTCTTTAACACTTTCCCTGTCATGATAGTTTGCTAAATGAGACTTTCAATTTGAAAGTCTTAAAAGGGGCTAATAAATAACTTTGATTCTACATCATCAAATCATAAAAGTAACACTTCAAATATTCCTGGAATTTTTCCCTTTTATTCCGAACATTACTTTTTATAATAATTAGTATAGCTTCGACTCTTTGTATGAATAAAATTATTCTCAATACTTTCCCCGTTACGATAGTTTGCTAAATGAGACTTTCAATTTGAGAATTTTAATGTCTACGAAGGAAATATATACATGGTGCTAATTACCTCGATTCTGCATCATCAATGTAAAAGTAACATTGCAAACATTGCGATTTTTCACATTTATTCCAAACATTCGTTTTAATATAATAATAAGTATGATATTACCAACGTATTTATACGTCTTCCTCAACCATCATTCGACAAATTATGGATATTATTCACCATTGTCCAGAATGTGTAGACTGGTCAACTCAAGTCAAAACCTTAACTTTTTTGGGATAAGTCTGAATGATTTTTGCCATTCGCTAAACAAGTGACGGAATATTATAAGTGTCCTGTGGTCCTGACCCACGGCGTATTCTTGACTTGATTCGACTTGTCACTTTATTTTCTTATATTATATCTACCATATTTCTTTGCTTTCATGTACCTTTGTCTACTCCTGTATTTTTCATTTTACTTTATTCATGTTATTATGTTGTAATTTGCACGATGTCCGTTAATAAATAAATAAATAATAAGTATTATAAGTAAATCATTTACAAATGCATTCAGAGTCACTTGATGCTACTTGTATTGCAGTAAATTCAAATCTCTCAACTTCATTATTCAACCACTCTACCCCTCAATGAGCTGACCTTGTTAAATACATTTTCTATAGACCTTGGAACTAGCCACATCTGATTACTTGTGATAATAACAAGCAATATAGAACTCAACATCAATCTCTCAGAATTGCACAAACGATAATGCAAGTAAATTTATTTATACTTTTTATTGTTCAATTTAAAAATTACACTTAAAGTTAATTATTATAATATCTAGAATTTTCTTCTCTTCAAAATATCAGGTTTCCAGTTTATGGGGTGACTTTCTTCAGAAGCAGTGTCGTCCTCTTTGTATATTTTAATGGTTTTGTCAGCTTCAGTCGTAATGAGGCGGGTTCCAGAATGATCGAAGGTCATAGAGAAAATGCCAGCTTCAGAATCCATAGAGCCCGGTTGAACTGCAGCCTAGAAGGGATTTCGTTAGATTAAGTATTTCAGCAGATAAATAGTCAAACATAGACTCAAACCTTTCCAGAAATGTCACAAAAGAAAGGGAGAGGAAAACTAAGGCAGACCAAGTGATTAGTGATTGATTTTAAATCTATTTTTATGCGCACATAATTTATAAGAATAAGCGCTTCGATCGACGACTGGAAAGCAGTAACTAGTGAGTACTGGAAAGCCGTAACTAGTGAGTACGGTAGGTATGAGCACAGTAGGTCCATGACTTGAGTGCTTAAGGGTATAAGTTGTTGCGTGTCGTATCTTGTGATTTATTTAACTGTTTTATTAAATATATTAAATTAATAAAATTATTATCCTGTTTTATTAAATATATTATCCTGTTTTATTTAACTTCAGTCAAACCTAAACTCTTTCACTTTTTCATAATATTATAATCTCGATGTGTAGAGCCTTTTACATTATCTTTTTCTGTCTGTGCCACCTTTTATGTTAAATATTTTTGTCTATGGCACGTCATAGTGTAATATTTTCATTAATTTCGCGTCTCTAAAATCTTGTGTCTGTAGTCACGTCAAATATTGTTTGGTTATAAATAGCTTGTTGTGATCCAGATATCTTTCAATTCTACATTAGCATTCTTCAACATTCATTATCAACCAACTTTCGCTTCTCTCTCTAAGTTTTAATGTCTACCCTCTTCTTTGTGACATATTAAACGTATCAACAAAAAACACAAATGTTTTAATGAGAAGCGAATCTCTCAATCTATCTCAACGGCAAGCCAATCCTTGGCGTGAAACGAAAGAAGCCAACACAAGCCGATCAGCCTTACAACCTGACTGGAGGCTTCTGGAGTCAACACGAGGACGCTGCTCATACTATTAATAGTTTTGTCCGTATACAAACTCAATTCTTTCAAGAAAGGCACAAATACAATATTGTATGGGTGATTCAATTCAATATTGAATTTGTATGCCTTTCTTTAAAGAATTGAGTTTATAAACAGACAAAACTATTTATTCATACTGCATATGTAAGAGTGCAAAAAAATTATTCATATTTTAAAGCATAGCTTGGCAAAGTGTTTCACCGAGTTATGCAGACTGTCTTTGTATCAATAGTAATAATAAATGGACTGACTACAAAACAGGTAGATAAATGATAAAGCAAGGAAAATATCTGGCGAACAAAAAGTTTTTTGATCGGAAAATCATTTAGATTTTAGATGAACAAAATAATTACAACTGACTGTTATGCAAATACATACCTGCATCCTTTGGAAATTGTATCCGGTAGTCCAGTCCCACATGTAGAGACTTCCATTATCACCCCCGCTGCACAGCACTCCGTTGGCGTTCACGGCCAGACAGTTGACTATGGCATTATGGCCAGACAGGTTCTGGATGAACTGTCCCTCGGGGCACTTCCATTGCTTGATGTTGTCGGGAGAAGCTGACGCGAAGGTGTATAGGTTGGGATGGGTAGCGAGCGCTCTCACCGACTTCTTGTGGTTGGTGAGGGTGCAGACTGACTTGCCAGCGGCTAGATCCCACAGGCGGATCGTAGAGTCGTGGGATCCGGTTATAACCTGAAATAAGGGCAAATTTAACATTTGTTTTTTTTATTACATAAAATATTTACAAAAAGTACTGATAAATTGAGGAGCTGGATGCAATAACAACTAATATACCTTCAAATACAAAAAAATAATTTATTTTTATTATACGCCCATAGGGCTTTGATGATAAAACACGGAGAATATAGTATCGCTTCCAACGCTCCAAAGGGCTCCACTCTTGGAATGACAAAAAGTCTTGAAATTTGGTGCCAAATGAAGTGTTTATTTAATTGTTTACAACAACGGATATCATGACCATAAAATTCCATCCATCACAACACAAGCAATATTTTCCGCTTACTGTGGTGGTAGTAGGAGATTTTTAAATATTGTCAGGTTATTCGTAACCCGGGAATGTTTGTCTTTCTTTTAAAATAAAAAATGTAGTGTTTTTAATAGCAGATGGCAATGTGGCAAACAGTAGTGAGTGGTAGAAAAAGTGGGGGACGCCCGAGGAAGACTCATTGTCTCTGCACTGTGGTGATACACGGAATTTTTTTTTTATTTTTATTATACGCCCATAGGGCTTTTACAAACATGTGATAATAATTTAGTGAAACAGTAATCATGAAGTAAAATTTGCTATTGAAATTGTATGGAGCCCATGCAGAAGAATAGTATTTTGGTAAAATTAGTTATTATTTAAGAAGTATGTTATTGTAGCTTTGTAACTATATTCCGTGGAGTTGAACACATCTAACAATAGTTTAAAATTTAAATCTCAAATAAAAAGCTGGATACAAAACATAGGGAGATCAGAAATAGATAATATACTGACACCAAATAAAGACTGAAATCGAAAACACTCAACTGAACGACAAAACACATTGTAATAATATATTTATAATTATTTCAGAAAAAACACTATTAAATATATTTATAATTACTTGATATTATCCACACTACTAAATATTAATCTTATATAAATGAAATCCTCAGCACGGGGGATCCTAGTGAGGATATCATTATATCCATTTGTTGCAAAAAATATAATAAAACTTAATATTAATATTCCAACTGCATGCTATCTTTACAAGCAAAATGTCTCAGTCCTGATAGTATTGTTGCAATTAAAACTCATTTTGGATCGAGTAGTTCTAGTTGGTATATGGAAGGTAATTAGGCTGAGTAAATCAGGCGTGTCTATACATAACTAACTAACTAACTAACCATCACGCCGTTTCTCCGCAGGGGTAGGCAGAGAGGACGGACCGCCAAACAACTCGGTCTTGGCACACACTCCTTGCCTCATTCACATTCATACATCGTCTCATACATACTCTTCTATTGTTCTGACTCTTGACATGGCCCGACCCAGTATCTGATTCACTAGGTCGTGCCATGTCTTCCTCGGGCGTCCCCGACTTCTGCTACCATTCACATTTGCATCGTATATTCTCCTTACACTCCTTTCTTCGCTCATTCGCTCTACATGCCCAAACCATCTAAGCGTCCCTTTCTTGATCTTACTCATTACGCTTACATCAGCCTTGCACTCTTTGCGGATATCCACATTCCTCACACGATCATACATGGTTTTACCACACATCCGCCTCAGGGATCTCATTTCAACAGCATTCAATCTACTTTCATCCTTTCTTTGCCAGTTCCATGCCTCACTTCCATACATCAGGGTAGGTACCAGCACTCCATTGTGGACTGCTAACTTCGCTTCTTTGGACAATTTTTTGTTAGCGCCAACTGCGTTCAGTTCTCCAATGGACTTACCTGCATTTACTCTTCTTTCAATATCTCTGTCAGCCTTCCCATCTCTCGTAAACATGCTTCCTAAATACACAAATTCATCCACCTGCTCCAAGTATTCCTCATTCACAGCTATATTGCACACTGTTTTCGTGCTTTCTCTTTCAAACACCATTACTTTAGACTTACTTACATTCATCATTAACTCATTCTTCACGCATACTTCGTTCATCCTAGACACGAGAGACTGCAGATCATCCATACTATTAGCAATCAGCACCGCATCATCAGCATACAACAGGCAACATACTTTCAGATTACTCAAATTCGCGCCCAATCCCACCTCTTTCAATTCTTGCATACAATTATCCATGTATAGATTGAATAACCACGGTGACATTACGCAGCCTTGTTTAACACCTTTTGTGATATCAAACCACCCCGTAAAACCACCGTTCACCCTAACACATGCAACGCTTCCCTCATATAGAGACGCAATTGCCTGAGTCAGATTCGCATTCACTCCATACTTGGACAACACCTTCCATAGCTTTTTCCTGTCGACTCGGTCGTATGCTTTTTGTAGATCTACAAAGGCAAAGGTCTATACATAATTCCACTAACAATTCAACAGTCCCAAAGAACAATGTTGGATGTGCAAATGTTAAAGTTTCTGCTTTTTTACTGTTTTTGAGATCAAGAAATATAGTGCTGTTTCATATTTTACATTAACCAATATTTATTTAATTGGAGAAATATATTATCGAAAACAATAAAAATGCAGAAACGAAACTTTAAACAGCTCTACTGCAAAACTGCACATTCGCACATCCAACATTGTTCTTCAGGACCGTTGAATTTTAAAAATAAAATCAATTCTGAAACAAGTTTCTCTCCGAGAGTTTTAATAAATTTAATTCTTTAATCAAGTGGTGGTAAATTTAAATTAATCGTAAAATATTGTATAACCATTTAAGGCAGATGCGGGAATCTCCAACATAGGTTTGGGATTTTATTAGCAAGCTTCCTAGTGTTGGGTGTTTTTTTATTGTTTAGGATTTGTGAGGTGAGCTGTGAGGACCCTAATCCCTCTCACGATATGTTATAGTGGCAAGGGATAATGTCTTGGTATGATGCCAATGATCATGGCGGAGGGAGAGCAATCTTGCTGTTGAACAGAATCAATTCCGATATCGACATACATATTTATCATTGAAGCTGCCTTTAGGGCAAGCTCCGTTACTACTACGTAGTATAGGTGATGTCCACCGTTCATATTTATGTAATTGTCGTTTAAAAATGTTCTAAAATGAACAATTTTGTAATGTTTTAAAAATAATTAACGAAGTTGAATTGAATTAAAAATTAATTAATTTATTTACGAGTGAAATGGTTAACATGTAAAGGAATTAGCATACCTGTGGGTCGGTGGCCTGGCAGACGATAGAAGCCACAGTGTTCGTATGGCCTGTGAGCGTGTGCACGTTTGCCTTGGTGCGCATGTCCCAGACGCGCGCCGTCGAGTCGCGGCCGGCCGTGAGCAGCACGTCAATGGTGGGGTGCAGCGCCAGAGCGTACACGGCTGAAAGGTGGCCGTGGTAGTGGCGGATCACGCGGTTGTACTCCAGGTCCCAGCACTTCACCTGCCGGTCCTCGCCGCAGCTGAACAGGTACGGGTGGCGTGTCGACACTTCCAAACCTGGAATTTATTGCAATAATATAGGTATGATCAAATCCTGGAATTGATTATGTGCTTATATTATTATAAGACCCCTTATCCTGTAGGTCCCAATACTAGTGTGATGGACATTGAATGAATTAATGAGATAAAAGGACACTAAAAATGATAATCAGGCAGTGCAGACTTTATGCAAACCGCAGGAAGTACAGACTGAGGAAGAGTGGATAGACTGTGTGCAGGAAGATTGGAGAGGAATGGCCAGGGCCATAGGCCCGGAATTGGAGCAATCCACTCTGAACACCGACTTGCCAAAGCGCCAATGAGCCAAGAAGCTTTTAATACCTAAAACCTAATTCAGCGCCATTGAGGTTTTTACTAGCGCCAGGTGCATTCGCAGTCTCAAGGCTGGCCTGGGAATGGTGATAGTCTAAAATGCTCATAAACAGTCCAGATCCCAAACGAAACAGGTGACTACTTAATATGGACAGAAACTCATTGAGGAAGCAAGTAGGACTACTAAAAGGACACTGCCACCTCAGGAGACACACATGCAACTGTTCAGAAAGCACCAATAGCTGCAGGAAATGTGTGACCAGGAGACGTAGCCAAATACACATTGAACTTTATTAGGGGGACTGGAAGTAAATTAATTATTGCAGATAGCATAATGGGCAATCAGAGTTCTTAGGGGAACAATAATACATACCTCTGACTGTGCTGACGTGTCCAGTGAGCGAAACCTTTAACTTTCCGCTGGCAATATCCCAAATCTTAATCAGACGATCCGCAGCACCTGAACAGAAATACACTCACAATCAAACAATATTTTATTAATTCATCTTTGTTAATTCCATATTATTTTCTTTGTTAGTAGTACCTGCCTCTACCAAAAATGTTAGCAGACAAGTATTTCAGTGTGATTTTTCGCAGTTTGGGTTAGGTTATTTAATAAGATTTAGAGATAAAAATAATATTTGCCACTTACCAGTTGCAAACCATTCGTTTCCCGGCTCAACTGTGCAGCAGCGCACCCACCCCAAGTGACCAGATATGACTCTGTACAGTTTCCAGGGGGCGTGCCAGCGGGGCCTCGGCATGGTGGGGGCTTTACGGGGCACCAGGGCTGCGCTGGTGGTGGAGGCACCCGACAGGGCAGAGGCCGAGTAGGGCACCACAGCACCCTCTGATCCCAGTGCTACCGAATCACCTGGCTCTGGAAATAAATAAGATAATTTAATAATAATTCTCATGTGTGCTGGTTTGTTCTAGTGAAACGATAAATCTTTAGCCTTTAATTTCAATATACCTTTGTAATTGAAAGTATAATTTTGACTTTTCATCTCTGTATTCCCAGGGGAATTGCTAATGTTGATATTGTAGTAAACAATGCGAAAAAAATCAGTTTGTTCGTTAGTTGTTTCATTCATTCGTTATCTTTATTTTGGCCACTTGCAGAAGATTTTATAGACACTGAAGAAAAAGTTATAAAAGAGTTCACTTCAGAGCTACCGCAAGGTTGATTGTGATTTATCGGATGATCTAGATAAAACAAACTAATTTTATTCAAAACGTAATTTATAATTATGTACCTGAGTGTGTGCCAGGAGGTGACGGATCGTTTCTTGCTTCCAAGGCTTCCCTCTGCTTTATGGCTTGAGATTGCTTTACCCGATCAAAAACCAATGAATAAGAGTCCCAAGCTTTTATCGCTTTTTTCATCTTTTCCCTGCAAAATAAACCGACATAAGCATTGCAAATTTCGTATTAAAAATCGAAAATTTAATTGCGAATTTAAAATTGGAGGTTAACTTACGCTTTTTCATCGACCGGCGCCAACATATTTTGGTTGGAGAGGAACATGTCATGCGATCTTTTGAGGGATCTGAAGACCAGGGTGTGGACAGAATGCCGCTGGACATCTTCGGTCATTTTTATTTATTTTGAATCTTACTTCTGACAGAGTGTGACAGAGCGTCCTCAAAACGTCAAAAATATTTTTGTAAACAATTTTTGAGTTCTATGACCAGTGTTGCCAACTCGAATTTTAAAGTAGAGCTAGGCGAAACCCAAAAAAGAGCCAAAAAGGAGCTAAAATTTTGAAAGTGACATAAAGCATGGGGGGGGGGGGGGGGGTTGTAAGAGAACTTCAGAGAAGAAAAATTCGGGGGCGAACTGCAGAATTTTACCTTTTGTCCTTTTTGTTGGCTGCTTTTGAACAACTCATAACAAACACTCAACAATACACTTGTTTGTTTTTATAATTTTCAAAACACAATTATTTTTGATAATATCGAAGTCTTCAAGATATTTTTATTGTTTTTTTTTATATATTTTTTTTTTGTTAGGCGGCGATTAGTCCTCTTAAAAATCTAAGCAGTCATCCGGTTCCAGTTCTTGTACCATCGCACTGCTAGGACCGGCTTCATCGGGATTTTTTTCATAGACAGCCATTGTTCCAATTTTTTTTTGAACTTCTGGGGGAAGTTCATAATCCTCGCAACATTTGTTGTGTCGCCTGAGCCCCGATCGAATTGTTAAAATCTAATTAACCATGTCATTGCCAAGTCTATTTCGAGTTTTATTTTTGACTATATTTAACTGGCTAAAAACTCGTTCCACTTCTCCGTTTGACCACGGCAGAGCAAGTACTGAAACTGCGAAAGAGCTGATTTCGTGGAAAGGATTTTCATCAGCGGCATCACGATACTTTAGAACCTCAGCCCAAAACTTGACTGTGCTTGATGTGCTTCTCCAGGGTATTAGAGAGATCGTGAACCATTGGACTTCGGCTTTTGCAATGATGTCTGCAGAAATGCCCATTCCGTTCATCAGAAGTGCGATGCTTTCTTTCAGCTGTTTTAAGTGTTCGAAACTGACAACTGATCTATTTTCCGTAAAACTTCATCATTTTCCGGTAGTCTTTGCTTAAGTTGCTTAATCAGTGAAACAACGAACTCGTTTTCTTCAGAGAATCTTCCTGTTTCTTTTATTCCTCTCACTTTATTTTTTACCAGGTAACCTAAGTGGGGGTGAGGATCCAAATATTTGTGAAAGTTTTCCGTTTCAAAGATATTGATCTTACGTGTAGGGATCAATATTTTTTTTCCCAGGGATTCTATGCCAAACATTAGATCCGTCAACAATTTGCACGGATCAATATTATTAGATTGGAATATTTTGACCAGTACCTGCATTTCTTCCAATATCGAATGCACATACAAGAGATAAGCTTCGTTGGCGGTATTGATTATGAAGAGTCTCAGCCGTAAAACATTTTTCACTATTTCTAGTTAAGCTAAAATGTAATTTTAACTCAACCCATTTTTAGTAACTGTTTACTTGTGCAGGAGTTCGGGGAATCTCTTTTTTTGGGAAGTCCTCGTTATTTTGGAATATTATTGCAAATATATATTTTTTTTAATATTATTTCACGTGAATAAGAGCTGAAAAATCTGAAAAACGAGCTAAGAAGCTAAATGACTTTTTTTGGAGCTGACGACGTCGATTTAGAGCCAGATCTAGCTCTAAAGGAGCTGAATTGGCAACACTGTCTATGACTTCTTTTCTCTGCTAATCTTCTATGGCTATGGCGTGCTAAATTGAAGTGATGTGCGTAATCGAGCTTACGGTTTCCAAATTATCGAATTTAAATTATATTATAATAAAAATTATTATAAATAAATAATTTCGGTCGAGTGTCTCGGTGTAGATACGGTTCAGTAACCTTCAGAACTGGAATTCGCTTTAATTTTTACAAAATTGAAACTGAATTTGGAAACGATTCAGACAAGCGATAAAGTAGGTACTAAAATTATTTTGATTAATTCTATATTTTTAAAATCGATGAAAATCAATTTGAAATAAAAGTGTATAATATATATTTCCACAATACGTTGTCTTTTAAAATTTTAGTTTTTACAAATAATTAATTAATAATTCCTTCTTACTTAAATTCCACCATAATAATAATATATTTTTTTAGTTTTAAATTTATGTTGCACTTTTGTCTGCTTAAATTAATTTGATAGTCGGGAGCCGCTCAAGCTAAATTGGGCGCGATTCAGCGCCCTTGAGGTGATTTTTCACAAAAACGGCGCTCTACAAATTATCCAATTATTATTATTATTATTATTATTATTGATTGAGTACGAAGCTATTCGTATTCGTAAGTATTAAGCCTTATATTGCGCTATTTTCTAAAATAATAATAATCTAAAATATATTATTGTAGGATAACGAAAGATTTTTTAAATATTTATGTTGAGGGATCAGTAGGATTTATAGGCCCTGTTGGAAGTTCTACCGAGCCGAACCCTCTGATATGAAAATATCTGGAGTCGGTGATTTTTTTTTCCCATTTGATCTCTGGTGAGTTGACGTGTTGTTGTTCTTGTATTGTTTTGTATTTATTTTACTTATATAATGCACTTGCATAGTGTTGATTGACTAGCTGATCATTTGTGGAAAAGTGAGTGGCAGGGTTTAGTTTTTCCTATGGGGAAAATTTAACCCGGACAACAAAATCGGAAGCATAAAAATAAAAATATTACTCAGGAGAGGGAGTCAGATCAATTTGGGAACTGCCGTGAATTTAAATTTGAATCAGATGAATGACAACTGCGTAATTACGGCGATCCGTAAATTGTTCTGACCCCTTCTCCTGCAGTTTTTAGTGTTTTTTTTATTTTATTTATTTATTCACTTGTTTTTACATTTGTATTTTATATAGTGTCTTACAAAACTGAGTAGTATTTAGTTTGATTGTAAGAAATCTCTCATTTTTACAATTTTTCAATATACAAAGGTAAATTTTTAATTTTCTTTTCTAGCAAATAACTTTAATTTATTCATTGATACATATTGTGTCTTGATAATTAGATTTAGGTATAAATTAAAAAAAACTTTTTTTTATTTTACGTGATGCATTATACTAAATTTTTGATTAATTGATCGATGATTTGTGATTAAATTTTAAAATGTGTGACAGGCAGTAGCGACTCGAGACTTTTGGGTGTACTAGAGTGCTAATATGAAATAAATGGTATTATTGATGTTGTTGCAGCCTGAAAAGTATTTTTTTTAAATTGTATTTTTATATAAAAATTTTCAGGTAATTTTAGTTTGGCAGTGTACTGCACCGATTTCATGAAAATCTTCATAAAAAATCGAATTTTCGATTGAAAATTAAAAAATGTTTTCGCCTACAACAACATAAATAATGCCATTTTATTTTAATATTAGCACTCTATTATTGCCTAAAGTCACGAGCCGCCACTGATGACAGGTCTGTAAGGAATTCTATGGCGAGCAATATGAAAACGCCTTGAACTTATAGCGTAATCTGTCACCCCCTTTTATAGGACAATAATATAGCGCGCTTATGGCGTTGTGTGTCACAGGCTTACAAAAATTTCCAAAGTACAAAAGAAAAAAAAAACAACAAATAACGTTTTACACAAGTTTCTTTATTAAAACAATTATCTGCATGAATATCTACGTAATAATAATATTCACCTTTACAAATAATTAATTAGTGTTGTTGAAACCAAAGATATTTACTATGTTTTATTAACAAATTGTAATGTGTCTGTTACAATAACACAGCAGTAGGAGGGATGGATTCATACGTCCGTCACTCCTGGACACACAGACCCTACATTCCTACCTAACCCTCGAACCATTTTCCTTCCCAAAACTCCTTCTCTTTCCCTTAAATAGACTATCCACACAAAGACAACATATGCCATGAGGGCAATTATTTTCGTCGGGGCCTCCAGGGTGGAGAAAAGGTTTTAACATTCGTGTCCAATCTAATGCAAAGTTTATAAAACAATACACATATAACAGCTATAAACCCTAAGATTAAAGGTGGAAACACATTATTAAAACCCGACGCGACCCGATGAAACGCGATGCGTGTTGAGTCGAATCAAATGTATTGTTTTCTTATGACCAGAATCACACTATGAACATCCGACATGGCGTCGCGTCGGATGTTCATAGTGTGATTCTAGTCATAAGAAAACAATACATTTGATTCGACTCAACACGCATCGCGTTTCATCGGGTCGCGTCGGGTTTTAATAATGTGTTTCCACCTTTATAGATCCGACGTTTTCACTAAGTATAACTTATTGAAAGGGGATAAGGTTACTAGGGATGTAGAATATCCGCAGTGAGTGTTCGAATTTTGCCAATCGAGGTTCCTACCATCCATCCCTATATCTCAATAGCTATTAAATAACAGAACATTTGCCTGAACTTTTATACAATTATTGAATCACCCCCCTTTAGTTGGTAGGTCTTTTTTCTCCTAAAGGGAAGACTCAGAAGTCTGCCTAACAATTTCACGGAGAATGGAGTGGTAGGTATTGTAGCTACTGTGAATATACCATAAAGTAAAAACCCCTGGGCGTTAAATAAATAAATAAAAAAATACCAAATTTCATGACACGACATAACAATTTGATGGATATCTGTTTAATTTAATGACTTTTTGTTGATAATTAACAATGAAATGGATACATTTATGAATGTATCCGGTTAATAATAATGCAGTTGGACATGACATTCATTATAATACTATTTGATTAACATTAAACACATTTCATTACAATCCAGGATCTTGGTAAAAAAACCGTTGATTGTTTTATTAATTCAATTTTAACTAATAATACTTATTACTTATTATTCCATGCAGTGAGCCAAATATATTTTTATTAGCTAAGTACATAAAAATCTAGTGCTAAACAAATTTCATGTTTGCGTAGGTAATTATTATTTATCGTACATTAATAATTAACATTAGATACCGTCCAATTGCATTTCGTCCTTAAGAGCAACGGCTGCGCAACCTTTTTCATACAAAACTTAAATTTGGATTAGAGGCTAAAATACCCAATCAAACTAATTGAAAAAGGCCGCGCAGCCGTTCCTTAACAATGAGCAAAATCGTATGCGTAGATGACAAACATGAATAACCTAAATTTATTGAAAGTGAAATAAGTTACCCTGCGATATTTACAGTTTACCCCAACCCGCATTAGGGTTTTAGATATTGATATTTCCATTGTAGCTGTTGCTATCGCTCACCCTCCTAGAGTGCGATGGCTTCCTAAGGGTCCCTCCAGGTCTGTGGGGATACATGTTCAGAGGGGGCATGTTAGGATTCTCTATGCGCGTCGGAGAAGAAACCAGGGGCCGGGATCCTCCCCTCCTCAACGTGCCGAGGTTCTCCAGGGGAAGCTGGTTGACGATACAGTAAGGGTTGATGTCCGGCTCTTGGTAGCAGGTTTCCATATCATCCATCTGGTAGCTTTCGATGAGCGGGGCGGGGTCCTCGTATTCGTAGACCACAAATCCAGAATTATCAAAGCTGGTCTTGTCGGGGATTTGCTTTTCGTAGTGGCTGATCTGCATTGGGTAAGGGAATTTCTCGTGCATCGCCGTTTTATAGTTCATCGCTTCTACAGTCTCGTAATGGTTGTCCTCTGGGTACAGATCTGAAGAGACGCAGTCTTGAGGGTAGATGTCTGCTATGAAGTGCTGGGTGCCCCGCGGGGTGAGCGCCGCCCACAAGGCTCTGTTGTCGGGGGGCGTAGGCCCCGGGGGGTACAGATTGCCGTTGGCCGGGACTACGGGCCGAGCCTTGGCTTGAAGTGGCCCCGCCAGCTCCGAGGTGAGGGGCCCCTGCTTGTTACCGCTGCTCTCGCTGAAATGGAATGTGTATGTCCTGTCAGAAACATACAAACGGGACGCACATTTAGTCATGCAATAACAAAACAGAAAAACAGTTTAAATACCTACTTAACAAAATCATTTAGAATAATATTTTGCTCTAACTACGCTTCAGGAATATTTCAAAGATTTGATTGAACCCTCAGCCACGATTATAGAATTATCTAAAATAAGCTGAAACATAATCAATGAAAGAGGGAGGGGTCAGAAGGAATACATGCAATTAAAAGATGAAAGAAGTGCGGGACTTAGAAAGTGCAGAAATTAAAAACATACATAGGTAGAGAACACACGTACTCTCGACACTTGAGGAGGAAGAGTGCCAGCATGGCGCCCAGGAACAGAACGGCCACACAGGACGTTATCAGGACCAGGAACCACGTATCGTCGGCTGATGAAGAATCTATAAATATTTATTCAAACTTATTATCATAACAAACATGTTACTGGAACTTTATTTATGGATGGTCTAATTCAAATGTGTATTATTTTTTGGTCACCTTAGAAAAAGGCCTGTCTTATGAACTCCAGAATCATTCAAATTGTATTTTATAAAATAACCCATACGTTTACACCAACAACAAAGAAATGATTATCTTTCAAGTCCACATGGAAAGAAATCTGGAACAGGAAAATCCAGATAAGAATCCAATGAAATTCGTAATCGACATTTCGTACAGCCTAAAATTTCCTAGAGAAGCATATTAAAATATAATTTGATAAAAAAGCTGGATAACATTCATAAAGACATAACAGGCAGAGTAAATGCTGAAGGCACTACTTCATCCAATTTCGCTTCCAACTGGTTGACGGCACAACTGCTAATGATGACTATGATTGTTTAAACGCCAATATTCGGTCCGTCAGCTTTGGTAAAAGTTGGGTTTTTTGATCAACCATCAAGTGAAACGGACATAAAAATGACCAAACGTTTGGCATAGTGAATTGCCGGAAGTGGGGAACCGTCATTATTAAGTGGTAAATAAGAATAATTACTGGCTTTGATGACCGATTTGATGATAGTGTCAAGTGTGACAGGGTTTAAACATGCAGGTTTTATTTTAGGGTGTTTAAATCAACGTCAGCGTCATTTTATATTTGTAATATTTTCTGTTAAAAGCCGATGTCTGTTTCAGCTTTTGATCAAATATCAAGCTCAACAATACACCCGCTATGCTTGATCAACCATTTGCCATGAAGATTATCAAAAAATTACCAGTCGCCGGGTTGCCACAGTCACTTGAAGTGGCAAATAATTCAACCCGGCCATGTCAATAATGACAGTGTCAAATATGACGGTGTTTCAAACAACCAGAACTTAATAATCTCACCGTGATGAGGCAGCTCCACGTATTCCACCCCCGGGAAGACGTTCCCCGTGGGGGGTGTGGGGGTGTCGCAGAGCCCCGCGGGCCTGCAGCCGTTGAGGGGGCCCCCGCTGGAGTTGGTGGGGGGCGCGCGCTGCAGGAAGGCCGGCAGGGGTGGCGGCGGCATGCGCAGGATGCTGTCCGGAGGGGGGCCCAGATCCCAGCAGTCGCCGGAACACATCATGCTGACAAGTGTAAAAAATACTTAGAATGAGGTGTTTTAACCTCTGGTTAAAATATTAACAATACACTTGACAAAGAGAATTGACCCTTTTTACATTATTCCATAGGAATTTGGGAGGCAGGTTTGGTTACCGCCACCCCGGGTCATACCGAATGATTCGCTACGTTTGGGGATTTAGCAGGGGTGCCCGTGTTCACCAGCTGCATGGCATGCCGGATCGGGAGAAGCTAGTTTGAGGAGACCTTTTGACCTCTCCAACTAGTCTCTCTTGACCCATTGCCTTGTGCTGCAGCGGGAGGGATGGACCCCTCAAGATCATACTTCCGTTACTCCTAGACAGACTGATCCCTAGATTCATTCCTTTTTCCTTCCTAGAACTTCCTCTCAATCATTTCTTTAAAAAGACCCTCCACACAGCACCCCCAAAGATGACATGCGGATAGTGCAAAAAAAAAAAAAAAAAGGCCTCTAATGTGGGGTTAGTGTAAAAAAGGAGGCATTGAAGAATTTTACCTTTTTTCGGAGGGGAAAGGATGGAGTCCGTCCGCAAAGAATCAAAATGGAGCGTTGATTTGACTGACATCAAATAATGTGATAGTTTGAAACACCCAAAACTTATTTTAAAAATTCTTGCAATGGATAAGGTAGGTATGTATATAATTTATATTAATTGAAGTGAAATTTTCCAGTCGAAGACAATAAACATCATTATGCTAACAAATAATATTGACGATTAGGAATCGAATATTACTTACGTAGAGTCAAAACTTGTCAGTAACATTGTAAATGTATGTCCAGAAATGATAAATAGATTGACTGCTAACATCATAAAAAACGTACTTACACACGTTAAAATGAATGTCAATTATTAATTGTAAGTAATTAAAATGTATATCTAATTTATCTGCATCACACGTTAAGTGAAGTGTTTGTAAAATATTTGACAAAAAACCTACCATAATTTAAATAGAACATAAAGCTAGATTAAATTTGAAATTAAATATGAAAATTATTGTAAATGCTCATTATTATGAAAGCCAATAAGATATTTAGGTGTCGAACCTTGTCCAAATAAGATTAATTTGAATTAAATAGCACTATTATATAAAACAACAACAAAATATGTCAACAAAATATGATACACAATCAACATGGCGAAAACTGAAAAGCTTGCGGAAAATCCGCCATTTCACTGTATTGATTTTCTAACTCCCTCACGAACTTCTTTCACCGTTTCACATATTTACACGTAGAGTAATAAAAAATAAAGATTACGTTACACATTATCAACAATGAGATATACAAATGATACAACATAAAGCTTTGTTATCTAATTTCAATCTACTCGTATATTTACATTTGCGCCTTGCATATAATTGTCGTAGAACTGACAGAGAAAAGCCTTGATACGCTTTTCTTTGACTGGCTGACTAACAAATGAAAGGTGTACTCACTTTAAATAAGTAATCTTTGTGGATATAACTTTTCTGTTGTCACTTAACTTGTTTTACAGCACACGGGATGGATATTCCGCGAAAATATTTGGCTGACACTTGCTCCACAGTATTGCTTCGAGCGAAGGAGTGGAATAAGGGTGAGTGATTTCGTGCAGGGTGGATAAAGCCGGGTTCCGCGATCCTACTGAGCCACTAAATAATATAATTCAACACATTTCAGGCGAATTCATTCGATCTTTGTCATCGTAGAAAAGTAGAATAAGGAAATAAATTATTTGCAAATTTATCTTATTTTTATTTACTTTTTTTTATTGTACGACAGATTATTCACTAAATTACAGTACAATCTTCTCGTTATAACACTCTTAATATCTGGGAAGAAAATAATATAAAACAGTTTCGTAAATTTCATTCAATAGAACAATTCCTAATATTATGCTTTGTTGTGCTAGAACCTCTGTTCTGCCATGCGGTATCTTCAACAAGTCGTGGCGACGACTACGGCTATCAATATAATACGCTATCAATAGAGTTATGAATTATATTAAGATTGAAAATTTTGTATAACGTCTGCTTTCTAGGCTAAATCTATTTGTTATGTGATGCATGCACTTCGATAAGTAAGTACTGAAGTATTTTTTTTGGTTTATATATGGTATGTCATTAACTGTTATTATAATAATAAAATAAATGTATAATATTAAAATAGATTTAAGCAGAAATGGAATTTTCATATTATTATATATTGAGAAATAATATTTTAGTTGAACCTGCAGACAAGCTGTCATGTGACAGTTTTGTAGGAATACCTAGTGTAAACACAACTATATGATTGTAGTAGTTATGTTTCTATAAATAATAACAAAAATAAGCATATTAATCACAAAATTAATATGCCTACTTACCCATCTTTCATTACAGATACTTTAAATATTTAATCATGTGGTAAAACGATCAATATTGGTGCATTTAATAATTTAGTACCTCCCCAAAAATCATCATAGTTATAAAAATTTTTTCGAGTACCTACTTACTTAAAATTTGAGATGATTTTATTTCTGGCGTTGGCAGCACCTTACTTGAATAATAAAGTAAATCTTTTCTCTCCTCCTATTATTTTGGCTTCACATTTACCATATGAGAGTCACAATGCCATACTGTTGCGTGGTGCTTAAGTAAAGTACTGATATTAGGGTTGTGCGGTTTAGGGTTGTGAGGCCCTGCTCGTGGCGGCCAGAGCGCCTGCGCGCCCTATCGATTGCAGAATCAGTAGCGATGCACATGCGTATTGCATTCATTACAATATACATACACACTAACTACAGTACCTACTGTACTACAGGGATCCACGGAACTTATTCAGATAATAATATCGCTTCATTAAAATTTAGCGAAAAAATTGAAAGGTGGGACAAATCTTGTAGTACCTACCTATTTAATATAAATTTTTCCCAAATATTTTTTGTAATATCACCTAGTACCTATACTTCATTGGTACACGCTAATATCAATCCACCAGCAATACATATAATCTATAATTTTATTTAATTATTAAAGCCCCTTTTGGGGGCTTTTACAGGAATTTAAAAAATTATTCATAACTGAATAAAAATCGTTTGTATTTACTTAGTGTTAATTGAGATGATTTCTGGGCAATGACGAGTACACGTGGTAGTTAGACCCAGAATTTCCGCACTGAAATAAATCCTGACTTCGAGTATTGATAACACACTGTAGTTTACCTTAATATTTTTGTAATAAACGATTCTCCCGGTAGTTTACCTTAATATTATTGTTATAAACGATTCTCCCGGTAGTTTACCTTAATATTTTTGTTATAAACGATTCTCCCGGTAGTTTACCTTAATATTTTTGTTATAAACGATTCTCCCGGTAGTTTACCTTAATATTTTTGTTATAAACGATTCTCCCGGTAGTTTACCTTAATATTTTTGTTATAAACGATTCTCCCGGTAGTTTACCTTAATATTTTTGTTATAAACGATTCTCCCGGTAGTTTACCTTAATATTTTTGTTATAAACGATTCTCCCGGTAGTTTACCTTAATATTTTTGTTATAAACGATTCTCCCGGTAGTTTACCTTAATATTTTTGTTATAAACGATTCTCCCGGTAGTTTACATTAATTATTTTGTTCGTTGCTTCTACTTAGCATTACTTACGTACATTTTGAAACGTTTTTATGTTTCATATTTTTGTAGTTTTTACATATTTTGATTTTGTTATTTTTTACTTTTTATATTTTATACTTCACACTTGTTACTTTATATGCTATTTATGTTGTTGTACTTTTAGTATTAAGTTTCCGAAAGTGATCAAACCTCTTTGATTTTTTGATTTATTTTATTTTATTCGTTTTTAATATTTTAATTTTAAGCACATGTTGTGACATATATATGAAAATAAATAAATATGTAGTACAGCTTAATTATGGGGGGGGGGGTTGACTTGAGACAAACTTGAGTTTTTTTAAACCCCTTATAATTTTTTTCACGCGATAAAGTTTTCACAAATGAAAAAAGTTACGCGGATTTTAAAATAAAAAAGTCTGTGTTGTATATATTTGTTAACTCAAAATTTCGGTAGGTACTTTATTTATTTATTTAAAATTATAAAAAAATACTAAAATATGTTTATTACAGCAATATTACTAGATTTAACAAAAAAAATAATCTTTAGGAGATACAATACATATACAAGACACAGATTTAAAAAAAAATGTCTGTGATAACCTTTTACACGCGCAAAGCTTGTGTAAGAAGGCGGTGAAACGTATGATTACAAGGTTTAGTACCAAATTTTAAGAAAAACCAAAAGAAAAATAATGCTCTGGGTGTATAATAATAATATTTGGCTAATTTATAATTATTATGCAAGGGCGCTGTCTAATATTATTATTGAAAAAAAAATCGTTGCACTTTAAAATTTGGAATATTTTGTTTCTAATCTCGTATTAACATTAATTTATTATGGAGTTAACTATTTAACTAATTTTTTTTTTCATTTTTTGGGCTGTAGTAGTGTTGCGATCTCCGAAGAAAATATATTATTATCAGAGAGGTGTGAATAAGTACTTAATAAATATACATAATTGCAACTTCACACTCAGAATAATTCATTCAAATTATTTCGTTTTCATTTATCCCTGTAGGTTTTTTCATAGATGTACCCAGTTCCAAAGGGTCGGTTAACAAAAGCTCACTCATACAATTGCACCCGACCTGTACACAACATTAATACCCCCTTTACCATACAAGTAAATTAAAACCACCATATAAAAATGTTCACACCCCTCCCATAAAACTGTTTACACTGACGAAGGATGTTATCCCCCTGTGATTACTGTGTAATTAAAATGCTGCTGGAGAGTAATTTACGTTCTCCGGATGTAGATTAATCGAGATTATTTAGTGGATTTTATAATGTTGGTGACAGCTGAGAACATATTAATATTTGTGGGTTAATCAATCTTAAAAATCTTTTTTCATTCAGAGCGAATCATCAAAAATACTAATTTCAGTAGTGTGTCTGTCCCGTGTAACTCAGGTTCAATGAACTCCGGAACTCGGATTTACTTTGTGTTATTTTCAAAATTTGAACTGATTGTGGGAAGAATTTAGATAAGATAAGATAAAATCTACATGTTGTATAATATATTTAAGACAAAATTATTTTAATCTTTATAAAATTGTAATTTTTAAAAATTGGAGCTCAGAACTATCCCGTGATTTTTCAAGGTTCTGCACTGGTATAAAATTTCTTAAGGACCTCTTTTGTGATATGGCCCATTAATGATATACAATATTTTTTCGCCAATAGTGCTCCTAATCACTTGGCCAATAAACAGTGAGTTGTGACGAACGTCGGGATCAAGTGGTTTAGACCCTCGACTATGAATCCAGAATTCACGAGTTCGATTCCCGGCGTGCGCAAATTAATTATATATACCAGATATATTTTGGAATTTTGTTTGTAATGTTTGACCAGCTATGAATAGCCAGGTATTTACCAACCTTCCTATTTCTCATCTCCTTTCCTTGTCCACTCCCTTAGCTTGACAATATATCCCGATTGGGGATGCCATCTTCTAGTTCTGGACAGTTGGGAGCATTTTGACGGCCTCCGTGGTCGAGGGGTAAGGATCTCGACTAGCAAGCCGAAGGTCGCGGGTTCAAATCCTGGCGTGCGCAAGTAAATTTGTGTTATTTCACGATTTATTGAAAAGAATGTGAGTAGAATATATGACGCAAATGTGAATGGTAGCAGAATTCGGGGACGCCCGAGGAAGACATGGCACGACCAAGTGAATCAGATACTTGAGTCGAGCCATGTCAAGACTCAGAATTTAAATTATTAAATTTATTTATTTACGAAACGGCGTGATGGTTAGTTAGTTGATTAAAATAATATACAGTATATTTGCGGCACGTTCCAGAGTCGAAGGTACTCTGAGTATCGCCCTGGTGTAAGACCACCATTCAGAATTGAATCGTTCCTTAAGATGGCTTTAGAGGTGTTTTGTGACCAGATCTGAATAGCCAGGTAGTCTCCCACCTTCCTCTTCCTCAATTCCTTCAGCCTCACAACATACCTCCAGAACTTAAGGCGATGCCATACGTACTAATGCAAAATCATGTGTTTTTCGTTTGAAAATTTGGTCGCCTAGAAATGTTTCAGATGCTTTAAAATACTGCGAGTAGAATATATCTTGACCTTTGAAATAATCGAGTATTTTTTATATAAGTTTTTTTATGAGCACAGAAAAAAATAATGTATAGGCCTATGAAAACTACATAAAAGTTAAAAATCTCTTTCTTACGAACCCATTTTCGATTATGATTTTATTGTATAATGTGGCAAATTAAGTTATTTATAAAATGATCGGAAAAAAATTAAATATTTATGCCTGAACATCCACAAAATAAAATAAAAGGCACTTTTTGGCCATGTTTTTTTCTTGCATAAATCAAAACAGGCGGATGGAACCCTTAAATGCATACTGTTGCAAAACTGCAACATACCGTTCAAACCACCTTTAACTCTTTGGTGTATACTTAATGCATGCCGTTTTAGAATTATCAAGTTCACGGTAATATATTTTATCGAGTGGCATCACCTTTTTTTTCAAAATTTTTTGTCAAATGTCACTTTTTCTTTAACAAAGTGAAGATTCTCAAAAATTGGTTGGAGGTTTGAATTATAGTTTTGTTTTGCTGTTATTATTTTGATTTTCTTAGGTAAGTAGATACAATAATACAATACTTATATGTAATAACTCGTATTTTTCCGGTACACTTATTAGTTTTGAGAAATTTTTTTAGGTTTCTTATTTTTTTTTCATACGTAAATTATTCATATTAATTTTTATTAAATACATGGTGTTGTAAACTTGCAACAATTTTTTTTAATCAAATATCATTAAAAAATTACAAAAAAATAAAATTCTTTATATTTCCTTGCATATGCATGTAAATATCTACAAAATATATTTTTTTCCAGAAAAATTAATAAATCATGCATTTAAGGGTTAAGCAGGAATTTAAACCTTATCGCCATCTACATAGGGGTTGTTATTGATAGCGGCTCAATTTAAAAGGCATAAGGCAAAATATGTCATTCTGAGTATGTCTTAGACATCTAAAGATGTAGTTTCCTCTAAATAAAATTTCCTCTCTCTCTCAGTAAATTGTAATTCCTAAGTATTTAAATATTTATTTAGTAAATGTCTTAGACATCTAAAGATGTATGTTAGTTTCCTCACTCTGTCTTTGAGTATGTTTATGTGTGGACCATTTTAGGAATTGCTCTACTGTAATGCCAAGGTATTTAAATTTTTATTTAGTAAATGTATTAGACATCTAAAGATGTATGTTAGTTTCCTAACTCTGTCTTTAGAGTATGTTTGTTTATGTGTGGACCACTTTAGGCATTGCTCTACTGTAATGCCTAAATATTTAGATCTTTATTTAGTATATGTCTTAGACATCTGAAGATGTATGTTAGTTTCTTCACTCTGTCTTTAAGTATGCTTATGTGTGGAACATTTTAGGCATCGGTCTACTGTAATGCCTAGGTATTTTATTGCGGTTTTGCTTTATAATATTTGTAAATAAAAAATCTTAGTACCTAATTAAGAAAAAAAATGTTATGAGTTACTTTTCTGATGTTGTTTTTGTTATGAATGTAACTTCTTTAGTTATATATATATATATATTATATTTTTTATTTATATATATATATATTTTTTAAAGAAAGACAAACATTCCCAGGTTACGAATAACCCAACAATGTTTGAAAATCTCCTACTACCACCACAGAAAGCCGAAAATGTTGCTTGTGTTGTGATGGAGGACTTAGCCAGCCGAGGAATCGAATACGCGACGCTCGGGTGAGACCCAAGCGCAATGCCCACTCAACCACTGACCGGTTAATGTTGTTAATGTTTTATTAATTATCTATAATTGGATGCATTTTTGGAATAACGTAAAAAAACATGAAATTCAACTGTCGATTTTCCAAAGATAAATAAATTAAATCAAATATCTTTCTACTTATCGTTACGTTAGGCTGTTTAAATAATAATCGAAGAGATTGTTCACTGAATCCAAGCCATTATATTTACCAAACGTTCACAAACTAAACACATATTCACCTGGAAATCAGATTCCCCAAAGGTAAGTAACACAAACTGATTAAATCACCTCGGCCTCCCTTACATTAAATTATATACTTCAATCACAGCTTGTTTGTGCGGAAATTATTTCACTACGAAATGTAGGCTAGCTATAACACTTTGATACATAACATCTAAGAACCAAGAACCCTTTCAAATTATTAATGTCAAAGGTTCCCAGGAAGGTACAAGTTAATGGGAAGAATAATTAGGTTTCAAACTGATAATAATTAGACCTTGATTTGTAACTACGTAATTTATAATTTAGGTACACGCACGATTACTTGTGAACACTTAAATTTTCATTCAGTTCAGTTAACCTAGATTTTATCGTTGATATAACAAGTAAAAAATAATGTTTTCAGAACATTTACATAGTAGTTTTTGGAAAAATGATATTTTTTATTAATTTTTACAAGATTTGGGTTCGAACTTTGAAAGCCGATTGGATTGAAATTTTGGATTTGTGAAGTGCAATCAGTGACAAAATCTTACTAAAATAGTTTTTGTGGAAAAATCACAATTTTCACGGGCACAAATGCAAGGCTTGTGTTCGAAGCCGTTTTCTCAAGTTCTATTTCGGCGAACAGAGTTTTTGGATTCGTAGTGAGAATTATTGTCTGATGTGGAATTAATAACAATATCTGCCTAAAGTAGCATTTATGGAAAAATCATCATTTTTACGGCCATAAACGCAAGGCTTGGGTTAGAACTTTTAAAGCTGTTTTCTCAGGTTTTATATCGCCGAATGAACCAAAATTTTGGAATTGTTCTCTAATTGGTAACTCTAGAAAATAATAAAACAAATAAATTTTTCATGACAGGAAGTGAATTAAAGTATTTAACGGCTCTCAGTAAAAACCCTAAAGTTTTCATACTAATGTATTTATTAATTAATTATTTACGCCCTTGGACTTTGACAAAAAACAAGTCATAATAAATTGTTTGTAATGGATTTATGTAATGTACAATAAAATAATTATTTTAATAGTATGATTATAAAAGAACTAGGTTAGGCTATGTTGTCCTTTTGTTCAGAATTTTTTTTTACCATATCGTTAACGATATCTGTCAATAGTTTCAGACGATAATGGAATAGATACCCAATGACTCGAAACGAAAAACACAATTTGATAATCAATATTTACGTTGCGAGGAATGTTTATTGTTGATTACTTATCATACACGCAGAAGTTGAAAATACAATTATTATTTATTGAAATATAGACTTATTGATTAATGTGGGAGGTATGCACTTCGAATGATTGCATATCTGGGGGTTAATTCTGAGGTGCCTGATTGATGTAGGTACCAGAAAGTACTCTAAATGTCCCTTATTTGAATTATATGAATACTATGACAGGTGCTCTAGATTAATGAAATTGTAACCTATCTATGTTAAGTGCTCTAGATTAATGAAATTGTAACCCATCTATACTAGGTGCTCTAGATTAAAAAAATTGTAACGTATCTATATCAGGTGCTCTAGATTGCTGAAATTGTAACCTATATATGTCATGTGCTCTAGATTGATGAAATTGTAACCTATCTATGTCAGATGCTCTAAATTGCTGAAATTGTGATTTATCTATGTCAGGTGCTCTAGATTAATGAAATTGTGATTTATCTATGTCAGGTGCTCTAGATTGATGAAATTGTGATTTATCTATGTCAGGTGCTCTAGATTGATGAAATTGTGATTTATCTATGTCAGGTGCTCTAGATTGATGAAATTGTGATTTATCTATGTCAAGTGCTCTAGATTGATGAAATTGTGATTTATCTATGTCAGGTGCTGTAGATTGATGAAATTGTAACCTATCTATGTCAGGTGTTCTAAATTGCTGAAATTGTAATTTATCTATGTCAGGTGCTCTAGATTGATGAAATTGTGATTTATCTATGTCTTATTTTATTGTGTTTTGTCTATGTGCTGTAGATTGATGAAATTGTGATTTATCTGTCAGGTGCTCTAGATTGATGAAATTGTGATTTATCTACGTCAGGTGCTCTAGATTGATGAAATTGTGATTTATCTATGTCAGGTGCTGTAGATTGATGAAATTGTAACCTATCTATGTCAGGTGTTCTAAATTGCTGAAATTGTGATTTATCTATGTCAGGTGCTCTAGATTGATGAAATTGTGATTTATCTATGTCAGGTGCTCTAGATTGATGAAATTGTGATTTATCTATGTCAGGTGCTGTAGATTGATGAAATTGTAATTTATCTATGTCTGGTGCTCTAGATTGATCAAATTGTGATTTATCTATGTCTTATTTTATTGTGTTTTATGTATGTGCTGTAGATTGATGAAATTGTGATTTATCTGTCAGGTGCTCTAGATTGATGAAATTGTGATTTATCTACGTCAGGTGCTCTAGATTGCTGAAATTGTGATTTATTTATGTCAGGTGCTCTAGATCGATGAAATTGTAACCTATTTATGTCAGGTGCTCTAGATTGCTGAAATTGTGATTTATTTATGTCAGGTGCTCTAGATCGATGAAATTGTAATCTATCTAATGTAGAATATTGTTTCGGCGCTTTTTACGCCAAGAAATCGATAAACACCCTTCACTCCAGCACTTCTAGCAATAAGCTCCAGATACAGACGTTTTATGAGTAATAATTCTAGGCTCCATCAAAGCCAGAGTCAAGTTAGCTTCTCAAAATCTGGGAGCACTGTAATTAAAAGTACACAACTTCTAAACCCTGTAAAAATAGTAAGTGCGCCCCACTGTTGAATTTGGCAGCCACCTCTGATCTAAAGCCCCAAAATGCATTAAAAAACCCTTGACTTCGTGCGTTTGATAGATTCTCATCTCTTAACCAATACTTAGAGCAAAGGTATCAGATAGGTATATTATCCTTGTTCTACCGGTATTACAATGGAAGATGCTCCTAGAAACGAGCGTCCTATATGAACATATGTACCCAGTTGACATTTGTCACATGAGAACTGATCGCTTCTACGACTCGTTCTTCAGTTCAACAGCTCGGCTATGGAACGATTTGCCGGGCTGTGTTTCCTCCCTCCTACCACATGGGTCTCTTCAAACTCATGTTCACTTCTTCCTCCCCTCGAAAAGACCCTCCACACATCATCACCAAAGATGACACAGGCCCTGAGAGAAATTATTTTCCTCAGGGCCTCCTGTATGGAGGTTGGAATAAGATAATAACTATAACAGCACAAATAATAATAATAACAACAAAATACCCAAATACGTAATATATTTATATGTCTCCAATATAAGAAGAATGCATCTCCCTTATAGTAACATCATGAAAAATAATAAACTATTGCATTTTCTATGAATGCTTTAAATTGTTCTTACCAAACAACTACTGGCAGAGTCGACACTACAACCAAAGGTGTATTCCACATAGCAGAATGGACACATTGGCATAGCATAGCATAGCAAGAACAACAGGTTGGCTGCTAAATTATATCTACAGGTCTCTTGACATTTTCATTATTGACCTTGAAGACTTCAAGAATCCAGTCAGGCAAGAACTGTAAAATATATCATTATTCCACATATTTATTTTTAAGTCATGTAAGTAATATAATTTAAAAAAATCACGAACTTTTTGTTGGTACTTAGCTAGTGATGTTAAAGTTATAAGTTAGTTGAAATACAGTGAGGTTTATTTCATCTGTTACAAACCTCCATCATTGCACAAGAAACATTTTACGCTTTTAATGATAGTAGTATGAGTTTTTCAAGTTTGTCAGGTTATTCGTTACCCGGGAATTTTTGTCTTTCTTTTACATAGGAATAAAAAATTAAATTATAATTTTTTGTATATTCCAAATTTGTTATATTCCAAACCAATTCGTTGTAAATATAAATAAACTGCTGTATACAAATATTGCAAATGTATATTTTAAACTTATAAAACAGTTCTCTCACATGATCTGAAAATAATTATTTCCTAGGTAGGTCCTTTCCAGGTTAAACGGTGTAAACATAATTGCAAAAAATAATCCACATAATTTTAATACGTGAATAAATGAAAACTTAATAATAAATTATATTTTTTGTAAAACGCTCATTAAACATTAACGTCAAAACAAACATAGACGAATTTCGAACGTTCATTCATATATTTCGTTCTCTCACACACACTGAAGCACTGTTACGTCTCCGGCTATGTGTGTGTATGTCTGTATTGAATTTGACTATGTGTGTATGTATAAATTTGAACATGGAAAGTTTGGGAGGAGGTACGGTGGCACCGTTGACAGGGTTGGCAGAAAATCGGCACGCGTGCCATAAAATCGATAACTTGCCGAACGATTAGGCACTCATCAGATAAAAAATTTTTATACCCTATTTTATTCTAAAATAAGAAGAATATACTATTTTTATTAAACTATAATACCTACAGGAGTAATGCATACAATATTGTATACTCCTTTGTAAAACTTTCTATGAAAATGAAGCTACATATAAAACCTACTACTCAATACGCAGTATACTCTTATATACGTATAATACTCATTTACGTAATTATTGAAATATAATATATTTATTTAAGTAGTAATTATGTACTTAGAATTATTATATATCTGGGGGTGAATATTAAATGTGCCTATGTCAGTTTTAAGTAATTTAATTTAGGTACCAGAAAGTACTCTAAAACGCCCCTTATTTGAATGCTATGAATTTCTATATCAGGTGCTCTAGATTGATGAAATTGTAGCCTACCTAATATGGAAGTCAACATATTGTTTCGGCGTTTTATACGCCAATAAATAGATAAACCATCTTCATTCCAGAGCGATTTACTTATACATATATATTATATATAAATATATACTTAAGTTTTACCTTATTTAAGTGCTTATTTTATAATCTCGTTATTATGTTATGTTTTATACACATGTACAAGTTTCGATAGCTCTTGAAAATTGCAATCCAGGCCGTGAAGTTTTGATTTTGGTTATGGTAACGAAACGATGGAAGGATATTTAGGCACAGAAAAGAGCGAATTGGTACAGCTGGGAGGGTGCCACCAGATTGTTGAATAGGCCTACCTTGTGTTGGATATGCTTGTGTTCCCTAAACTCTTGTTATTGTACATGAAAAATTCGCGGCATATTAGGATTGCTTTCTAATGTACGTAACACGGCGTTGAACTTATCTCTTATAACTTGTTGAACTGTTGAAATTGTACTCGGCGCTATCTCTTCACCAGGTGACAAAAGGATTGGAAAGGAGGCGTGGCGGGGGAGGGGGGGGGGGGTATAAAAATTAAGGCAAGAATAAATCTATTATAATGTATCAATACGTAAAAAATCATCTCAAGTCTGCATGTGCAGATAGAGATTCAATAACGTGTGTTACTTTTACGTCCAACAGATGGCTCTATTTTATCAAAAAGATCATGTTTTTACATGTCACAGGTGAAATCTATATGATATAGGTACATAAAACCACACGCGTATTCGAATGCGACGTTGTGTCAAAATTTCAAAGCAATTGGTAAAGAACTTTCGAAGATTTAAGATATTGAACAAACGAACATTTACATTTTTATTTATATAAATTGTATTTACTCTGAAAATACATCATAATTCATAGTGTTTTTATTAAAAGACATATAACTTATGTCCAGTTTGTTGTTGTTGAACTACCTACCAAAATCAAATGTCGATGAAATATTGATCCGTGCCCATTTGAGGCACGTTACCATGCGACAACCCTGTCACATCGAGTAGGGCCACCACCTCTCCCTCTCTCCCATAGAGATGTGCGCACGCCTGCTACGGTTGAGGCAGGCATTTTCTTTTCATTGATGTTAAGCAGTTTGCCGACCAAACGCTTTCAGGCGTTTCAACTGAACACTCGCGCTCCATAACTTTCCAATACTCTCATATCAATTTCAGTTGAAATCTCTCTTCAACTATTTAATCGATTATTAGTTTCAAAGTAAAATGTAATTTTAAGTTTTCGAGTGTTGTGAATCAATCATCATTGGCAGAGAAAACTTGGAGTTATAAAGGTGAGTTACTATCATGTTTACGTTGTTTTTTTTCGATTCTTTAATAACATAATTAATTAAAAATATTAATTACTTTGTTAATATGTTAAGTTTATTGACTTATATTTATATTTGTACAAATAATTTGCTAAAGAAATTAAAAATGAATTTTGTCTTTGGATATAAGGTATTTCAGAAAAAAATAATGAATATCGATTGGAAAGAATTTTTTTTGTGGTCATTTTTGGCCGATTTTATATTCTGTTTCAAAGGAAGTTGTTTGTATTGCTTCCACAGATTAACACATTGTCGAAACGAAGCAGAAATATAAACAAATAATTATTCGGATAGTTGTTTAATCGATTAGATGAAAATTAATGGTGTCTTGGATTTGGCTAGGTAACAGTGTCCCAGTTTTTTTTAATTCGGAATATAAATTTTACCAAAGACCAAAAGATCATCAAAAAGTTTGTAAAGATGTCTGCTTTTGGAATAAATGTTTTTTTAAACTAGCTGCGACATTTTCCAAGAAAATTTATAAAGCTTTTGTTTTCAATTATCATACCTTCAAAAAGTTTACAGGGATGCCGCTGCTTGGGAAGTTTTAATTCAAAGAACTGCGAACGAAATAAAGTACCGGCAATTTCAATTGAGAGTGAATATTTCTTTGGAATTCCACGGTTTGAAATATTAAATGATTTTGGAAGGCGGGCGGCTCGGAGAAGACATTATATTCTTTTCAGAACAGTTGAAGAATTTATTGGCTTCATGAAAGTTTTATAGCTGTGAAGTGCAATTTTCTTGTGAATTTTTAGAAACGTTTTAAAGGGATCAGACGTTTTTTATCTTATTATTCTTAGTTGTTTTAAAGGTATCAATAAAAATATAGATAATTTGCTACGTAATTTACTACAATTTTCTTCGATAGGTTCCCTACTTACTACGCCAGGCTGTGTTGTAGCAAGTAGTTTACAACTTCATTTTAAATATGAAAAAATAAAAATTAAACATGCCCATTAATATAATAATTAGAAATACAGGAATAATGTTGATCATATATTAAAAAAAATACAGATAAATAATATAATAAATAATATGATAAATAATATTATTTAATAATATTGTCATTAAATTTGTACCACCCACATGTAAAAGCCCTCTGGGCGTTAAATAAATAAATAAATAAATAAATAAATAAATAAACACACTACAGATAAGAAATAAATTAATGAGTCATATTACATTTGGTGATTTAAAAAAAATTAATGGCTAGCTATCTAATTAATTTGGCTGAGTTGACATCGCGTTTGAGTCCTATCTAAGCATCGTGAGTTCGATTTCTCGGAAGGCTTCATCTTCATATCAACACAAGCAACGTTTTACGCTTCCTGAGGTGGTAGTGGGACATTTCTAAATATTGTCAGGTTATTCATAACCCGGGAAAGATAGTCTTTCTTTAAAAAAATAGATAAAGATTTAGAAAAAAATAAGTAAGCAAAAAAAAAGTTTAATAAAAATATTTTAGTACAGAGTAAAAAAATAAATAGGCTGAGTCAAGATGACTTTGTGCTAACCAAACAGATGGATATTATTATTGTGGGTTGTAACAAAGAATTCAAATTATGTTAATCCATAAGGTAAGACGTGAAACGATAATTTTGTTTTACGAAATCAATTCATAAAATAATCGAATAAAATCGTTTTAGTTGGGTGGTGGGATAAAATAATATACGGATTTCCACGGTTCTTTTCATGTAGATACCGCACAGGAATCCCAACTCTTCCCAGCTGTCTGGAGGCATATTTCCTTTTCAGTGTTCAATAGGAGGCAGTACTGCCATGAAACATGCACGGATTTGTTACGCTAATTCTCTTTGTGTTCAATTGAAGGCGCGTCCTCCAATCGAGCACGAATTTGCAAGGCAAACTTCAACGTGCTCAATCAATGCGCATGGTAATTATAAACCCATGCACGATTGGAGGACACGCGCTTTGAATTGAAAACGAGTTTAGAAAGAGAATTAGCGTAACAAACCCGTACGTGTTTCGAGGCAGTACTGCCTCCAATTGAACACGGAAAAGGAAATACGCTGTCCGGAGACAGTGGGACTCTGGCAGGGAGTAGGAAAGGGAAGAAGATTGGGGTCTTGGTATTATAGCAAAACATCTAATATTTGACCGTATAGCAACAGTATTCAGCAGGGATATCAAACGAACATATTTATTTATTAGTTTTTCTGACCAGATTTCATGAACATCATCGTCATTATCGTCATCATACATCGTACTTCGTATAAAATAAATATGGACAAGTCCATAGTCCATAATAAGGCAGCAATAAAATTACTTGACACTATCTTGTTGGTTGTTGGCAGCAAATACATTTTACTCTAAAGTCGGAAACACATTATTAAAACCCGACGCGACCCGATGAAACGCGATGCGTGTTGAGTCGAATCAAATGTATTGTTTTCTTATGACCAGAATCACACTATGAACACCCGACATGGCGTCGCGTCGGATGTTCATAGTGTGATTCTGGTCATAAGAAAACAATACATTTGATTCGACTCAACACGCATCGCGTTTCATCGGGTCGCGTCGGGTTTTAATCATGTGTTTCCACCTTAATGCTATTTTAACACGTTTGATCAACAATAAAATTTTGTTTCAATTTTTAAATACCGGTTAGCAGGCAATCTAATTAATATACTAAACTTCATCTATTACAAAATTATAATTTAAAGAAAAAAAACCGTAAAAAATAATATTTAACCAACTTTTTCAAATCTGCGTGGGACTTGGGGGATAAAGTTTGTGCGTGGACGTAAAACAATCACAAAGGTAAAATGATACAAAGTTATTTTCATACTTACATATTACAAAGCAGAGAAACTATAATATTCTTACGGTTGTTATGAAATCCAATTTACTTCCAGAATGAAATAATATATATTCAGGAACAACTTTTTTCTTTAAGGTTTTTGAAGGTTTTACCCAAATATAATATATCAAACATAGAATAAGATAATATTACCAAACCTAAACGAAACAACGGTCACAACTAGGAATCGAATCCAGGATCTCTTGTCTTTCTGGGACAGCGTCTTAACCATTCGACCGTTGGGACCTAGTTTATTAAACGTCATACTTGTAGATCTCAAATTTTAAATTCAGAATTAATGATTTTGCAACTAATTTTTCCCATATTTTTGGCAGCTATTTTTTAAATTATCATAATGTTCTAATGAATTGGTTATTAACCTAAATAGTGTCTGGGACAAACACATCCGATTTTTTAATTCATAAATAATAATAATAATACTTGGATAACTTGTATAGCGCCGTTTTTGTGCAAAATCACCTCAAGTGCGCTGGTAAAGTTAGGAATTGGTGAACAAAAGGTAGATTCTTCATTGTAAATAAAACACTTTTGAGAAGTTGAATTCCATCGATTTATTGTTGTTTTTTCAAGGTTTATATTGCTACCGACACTCTGAAGAAATTACTCAATCAACAGACAGTGAATATAATAATTACTAATTACTTTGTGTTTATTGCTAGAAATATCGAGGGGAAGTAAAGTTCTCTAATTAAATTCGGACCTTAAATAACCTAGTTTCACTCCCCGTAGTGAAAGGGATAAAAAACAATTCATTTTTTGCTTACTACTCAACTAGCGCAATCTATGTTCTAAATCAGTTAATCTGTATTAATTTTATAATTGGTTTGAAACTCAGAGCAAGTGTTAACATGCGCTGTATAAATATATAAAACATTTCTACGATTATCTATGTTATTACCAACTATATACCTACGGAGACAATATAAAGTACCATACTTATCTGGTAGGTCATGATCTGTGTGTTCTTCTGTTTCATGTTTCGTTTAGATATGTTAATATTATTTTCTTCTTTAATGAAATAATATATATTTGACAAGCAGTTAAAAACCCGGCACTTGGTTGGGCTTCGCCCAGTTTAAGTGATACTAACAACAGTTACATTTAATAGGTAGATATTAGGTCATTCACAGAGAGATGGTGAGTATATATTGTTAAAACACGGAACAGGAAGGAGTTTAGGCATAATAAGAATGACAGTTGTTCGGGTTAAACTTTACCTTCTCGAATAATTGCCTAAATGGGTAAAGGTAAATTAATATAGGTAAATATTCGGAATCGCTGGACACGGAAAATACGAAATATTTTTAAATAATACCTCAAATTTTTAGATTTACCTTATTTACTATAAAAGGAATCTTTTTAATTTTAGCTTTTTAATTTTTAATTACGTAAAATAAAAATTCGCTTTCGTTGTATGGGATGACAGCCTGAATAATTTCTGTTGATAACATTTTTTTTGTCGGTATTCCTGAAATGAGCGGCTAGAGACAAATGAAAAACGTAAATTTAAAAAAAATATAATGAAATACAATATTCCGGCAAAATAGTGCCTACTTAAAAAGCATAAATGATTTATTTGGCTATTATTATCATCATTATTTTATTTAACCTAACCTATAATAACCCAACCAAACCTAAAATATAATAATCCAGCCTAACCTATAATAATCCAACCTAACCTATGTCGTAACCTAAACTATAATAATCTAACCTGACCTAACCTAACCTCACTTATAATAATCCAACCTAACCTAACCTTTAACAATCCAATCTAACCTAACCCAACCTAACCTAACCGAACCAATCCTAACCTAACCTATCCTAACCTAACCTAATCTATAATAATCCAACCTAACCTAACCTATAATAACCCAACCTCACCTATAATAACCCAAACTAACCTAACATAACCTGACTTATCCTAAACTATAATAATCCAACTTAATCTAACCTATCCTATAAACTAACTTAACCTATACAAATCCAACCTAACCTAACCTAACCTAGCATAACCCAACCTAACCTATCCTAAACTAACCTATCGTAACCTATAATAACCCTTTTTAAATATTTCCTTATTTGTAAAACAAACCTAAATACCTTTATTTAATTTTTCGAGCTTGGCTAAAATAGTACCACCTACCTAGTATTTGCATGCAGTAAATGGTAAAAATTATTGCCACTCATATCAGGAATACCAAAAAAATAAAATTTCATCAATAGAAATTATTCTGGCTGTCATTCAATGCAACGAAAGCGAATTTTAATTTTACGTAATTAAAAATTAAAATGCTAAAATTAAAAATTTCCCAAATGCATTCAGATTCCTTTTATATTATTTAAGGTAAATCAGAAGGTTTTATTTAAAAATATTTCGTATTATCCTTGTCCAGCGATTCCAAATAATACCTTAATATATATTATATAGATATATATATATATATATATATATATATATCCCGCTACATTTGTTGCGTCCGACCCCTAAAAACTCCATAGCATTGTAGCGTCTACCGACTTACAGCGTCCGATATACGGACGCTGCAATGTTTTGACGTCAAAATTGGCCAGAACGATGCTTACCCCATGTAGAATCGTATGGCAAAAATTTTTGTGGAAGCAAAAAATCTCTCAGAATGTCTGAAAACGAATATTGAACGTTTGACATTTTGCCGACAGGTTCGCTACACGATGTATATATTGAGCAGTGTATGTTTTTATTCATTTCTACGATCTTGCCGCGTCCACGAAGTAATATAATTTTCGATACATAACGACGATCATGCTGCGTCTACGCATTACGTCGATAGTATTGCGTCTTCGAGACCGATTACGAGTAGATATTATTTTATATACATATCGACGGTCGTACTGCATCCACACATTACGTCGATAGTATTGCGTCCACGCATTACGTCGATAGTACTGCGTCCCCGTAGCAGCTCATGAGAATATACTATTTTTAACACAAAATGACAATCGTGCTGCTTCCATGCATCACGTCGATAGTATTGCGTCCCAGTGAACGATCACGAGTAGATATTATTTTGAATATACAACGACGGTCGATATAATTTTCGATACATAACGACGATCGTACTGCGTCTAGGCATTACGTCGATAGTATTGCGTCCCCATAGCCGATCACGCTGAAATATTATTACGAATACATAACGACGGTTTTTCTGCGTCCACGCATTACTTCGATAGTACTGCGTCCCCGTGGCCATTCGCGAGTGCATTGTTATGTATTATTTGAGCGTTTGGTTGAGTAAATCATCAGATTTGGCAACATTGTGTTAATTTACAACGATGCCGCTTGACACTCAGAACTAAGAAGCGTCCTGCGTGGTTTTTAATGCATAGCGACGATCGTGCTGCGTCCACGCATTACTTCGATAGTACTGCGTCCCCGTGGCCATTCGCGAGTACATTGTTGTATATTATTTGAGCGTTTGGTTGAGTAAATCATCAGATTTTGGCAACATTGGGTTAATTTACAACGATGCCGCTTGACACTCAGAACTAAGAAGCATCCTGCGTGGTTTTTAATGCATAACGACGATCGTGCTGCGTTTACGCATTACGTTGGTAGTATTGTGTCCGTTAACGAATAGATATTATTTTTGATACATTTATTTATTTATTTATTTTTTATTTATACATTTTAGGAAAAGTTGACAGCAAATCTTTAATTATACAATGATACAATAATAATATAGTTAATTATGCCAATTATGAACTTTCCACTGATGAATAGTTAATGGTAAGGTGTACAATGTCATAGAGATGTTCTCTTAAATTAATTTCTTCTTTAGTTAGAAAATATTAAAATAAAGGAGGGTGAGGGGTGAGGAGGAGGAAATATAGGATAAGGATTAAGGACGGGAATATATAGGAATTGAACTTCTAGTTTGAGTTTTGTTGATTATTGAGTTTTTGTTTTATGTCGCGTAAAGTAGAGTTAAAAATGTCAATATGGTAATAATTTAAGTTAAATGAATGTGTGGATCTGTAGATAAATGAGTTTTGTTTGGAATTAGTCTTACAGTGAGGGAGATTAAAAGTAAGCGACTGTCTGCTGTTGCGATTGGGAACATGGAATAATAGGCGTTGAAGAAGATCAGGACTATCGATTAAATTGTGTGTAATTTTAAATAACATTACCGAATCTGCTATATTTCTTCGGAAAGTTAACGTCTGCATATTGAAGAACTTTGCAGAGTCTTCATTACTAATGTGAGATCGAAAAGAGCGGAAATTAAGGTATCTTAGAAATTTATTTTGAACACTTTCAATTCTATTTTTATGTATTGCATAGCCTGGGTTCCACACTTATGATGCGTATTCAAGGATACTACGAACGTATGAGAAATACAGTGTTTTGAAGGTAGTAATATTTTTTTTTTTTTAAGTTTTTTTTATTAGTAAAAAAAAGATACACGAATTACATAATATAACAATTACATAATATAATTACACAATATAGTAGGTTATTAATTACATAATATAAGTATTCGATATCTTTAAATTGTTTACAGGGACGGATTATGAAACCCAGCATAGAAGATGCGTTAGTGACTACGTGGTCAATATGTTTATTGAAATTCAGTTTACTATCAAGTATAACCCCAAGGTCATTAATTTCTGATTTGGTAGATAAAGGTTGATGATTAATTGAGTATTCGTGTATAAATATGTTTTTGTTTCTAGTAAAGCGTACGATGAAGCATTTGGATATATTTAATTCCAGAGAATGGGCATTAACATACGCGTTTAAACGTTGTAAGTCCTTTTGCAGCTTGTGACAGTCTTCGATTGAGTTTATAGGTGAGAAGATTTTCATGTCATCTGCATAGAATGGTCTGTATAAAAAGCAGTGGCCTATATCATTGATATAGATATTAAATAGTAATGGTCCATATCGGTAATGGTACATATCGATGGTTGTGCTGTATCCACGCATTACTTTTTTATTTTTTTTATTATTTTAATATAGATAATATGAATAGAATGGTCTGCGAGTATAAAAAGCAGTGGCCTATATCATTGATATAGATATTAAATAGTAATGGTCCATATCGGTAATGGTACATATCGATGGTAGTGCTGTATCCACGCATTACTTTTTTATTTTTTTTATTATTTTAATATAGATAATATGAATAGAATGGTCTGCGAGTATAAAAAGCAGTGGCCTATATCATTGATATAGATATTAAATAGTAATGGTCCATATCGGTAATGGTACATATCGATGGTAGTGCTGTATCCACGCATTACTTTTTTATTTTTTTTATTATTTTAATATAGATAATATGAATAGAATGGTCTGCGAGTATAAAAAGCAGTGGCCTATATCATTGATATAGATATTAAATAGTAATGGTCCATATCGGTAATGGTACATATCGATGGTAGTGCTGTATCCACGCATTACTTTTTTATTTTTTTTATTATTTTAATATAGATAATATGAGTTACATTAATACATACATATTTTGCAAAATATAATATTTAGGATCATAATTGGTCATGTATATCTTATCAGAAAAGAGGAGCTCTTGCGCCTGATAAGGGAGCCACGATTCTTACTTAGATTCAATGTTATAATATTATGTTTTGTGTAAAATGTATAATAATATATTTTTTTTTTGTTAATATAAGTTTTTTTGGAAAAAAGTTTGATTTTATTTATTTGTTCTTGTTGGTTCGTAATACAGCGCAATTCGGAAGGGAGATTATTGTAGTTTTTTATGGCTTGGTAAATATAATGGTTTTGCATTTGCGTTGTTTTAAAGATTGGCGTAATAAATCGACATTACATCGATATATATACATAATTACATCGATAGTATCTCGTACTCGTGGCCGATCTAGATCAGGTATTATTTTTAATTAATGAAAACAATACTAGCGAAACTCAATCGAACATCTGAAACGGAAAAATCTGAAAAAGGCACTGTCACATTTGGGACTCGAACCCAGGACCTTTGGTTTTCCAGGCCGTGACTCTACCAACTGAGATAATGTGTCCCTATCCGATTCGGTCATATTTACTGTAATATACTTCGACTGAGAATTATCAACAGAGTGGAAGTTACTCCCAGTATCGCCCTGGTGTAAGACCACCATTCAGAATTGAAACTTTGCTCCAAGTGGCTTTAGCCGTGTTTAGTGACTATATCTGCATAGTCAGGTACTTTACCACCTTTCTCTTCCCCATCGCTTCCCCTTCCCCACTTACCTACAGTCTCACAATATTCCCCAATTGGAGATGAGTCCCAACTCCTCCAGACTGGAGGAGTTGGGACTCTTGTGAGGAATTCACTATAAAAATAAAAATAAAACATAATCTTAATTTTCCTAACGCATATTTTTATTGGCTGCTATCTTTATGTATAATTGCAGGATTCAACTCGAACTAAATGCGTGAGCAGGTACCTAAGCGATTCCTTCAGAAACTTGATCAGGGTGCTTAGGGTGTGAACATCTTGGAATAATTATCGATAATAACATCAAATGGTAAAGTCAAATAAACTCCACAGTAGACAGAATGACAAAACTCATCTTTATATTTTTTAGACTTAGAAATACTGTATCATTAAAAATACATAAAGATATTTATTTTGCACTTGCACATTCTACACTACTAGAATATATGGAATCGTGGCTTGTGGGGGGGATGCATATAAATCATGCCTACTTCCATTCGTGACAATTCAAAAAATATTAATAAAAATTATCTTAAACAAGCCATATTACTATCCAACAATACATCTTTTCCAAGGTTTCCCAGTTCTCTTCCCAGAGATTATTATAACATGAGATTATTATAACAGGAGATTATTAAAACAGAAGATTATTATAACATAATGCTACATAATATATGTCATTACATTTTATGCAGTTTGGTACACGTTTAATACATTTTTAATTGAGTTTTTATATTTATTTTGGTTACATTGAAGATAGAATCAGAGAGAATGTTATTAAACATATGTTGAACATATTCTTTTAAAACAATAATTTTTATTTGAAATGGTTTAACAGTGTTTTTCTTTAAATAGATTACTTGAACGTGTGTGCCGTGTAGGTACTTTTCAAATCTGTTTAATAAACTCCACATATTATGTTTTTGCTTATCATTCCTAGGTATTATTTATAAATAACCTGTTTTTATTACGTTTATTGTATTTTCTTGTAAGGTTATTAATAGTTTTTGTAATAATATTTGCAATATAAATATATGTAAAAATATATAGTTGTCTTCTCCTAAGCACAAGCATCTGATTTATCAGAAAAGTGATTGAAATATTATGTTGTAAATATTGTAACAATAAAGATGTAAAGAAATATAAATAAAATAAAAATATAAAAACAAATATTATTATATTGAATACGTAACGACGGAAGTGCTGCGTCGATGGTATTGTATCCTCGTGACCGATCACGAGTAGATATCATTTTGTATACATAACGACGGCCGTGCTGCGTCCACGCATTACGTCGATAGTATTGCGTCCCCATGGCTGTTTGCGAATTTGTACATTTGTATGTATTGTTTGAGCCCTTGGTGAAGCAAAACGCTAGATTTGGCAACATTTAGCTCATTTACAACGATGCCACGTAGAACTCAGAACTAAAAAGCGCCCTGCGCGGGTGGTCATTTTTGTAAGATAGTTTACAGTAGACGGTAAATTGATGTCCCGACCTAAAAAGGTCCGACCGCCCTCTGCAATGAAGCGAACTGGGGCGTTATGAAATGATACATTTTTACTAAGGATATCGTTGCAAAAATGATGCACGCCTGCGCCCAGTAGGTACTTTAGTATACAAGATGCAACAAGCTATTCATTCAAACTTATTACTATCAATAGACAGTTTGTTGTCATTTCTGGTGTGTTTCTAGATGCCAAAAAAATAAAACATATATATATATACATATATTTTTTTATTTACCGCACAAGAGTCTCAACCGCTCCCGTCTGGAACAGTGATACTGTGACATCCCCAATCTGAGTACTAGGGTGACGGTATTGGGGAGGGGAAGAAAATGGAGAAATGTAGAAAAGTACCTGGTCACCAAACACGGCAAAAGCTTAGAAATAACGTTTCCATTCGGAATGGTGGTCTCACACCCAGGCGATACTGAGAGTATATTTCACTCTGGAACGTGTTGCAAACACACTTTATATTATGTTTAATGTATTTATTGTGAAATAACACAAACAAATAAAAATTTATTTGCGCATGTCGGGTTTGCCTGTCAGATTACGTGTTTCGGATTGCGAGTCGAGAGTCTTACCTCTCAACCACAGATACTGTAATTAATTAATTAATTCACTATGAACATGAAAACTTCACTAGAAGAGTAAGAAATATTTTGTGTTGTTTATTTATTTGTTAATTTATTTATTACACCTAATAGACTTTTACATTCTTGTTTAATAGTTGAGTATTGCAGTTATTATAAATTCGTCAAACTTAAAACAATAGAGAAAACAAAGTACAATGAAAAAAAAATGTTACAACAAAAGCGTATAATAAAATAAGATACATTGGTAAAAATGATAAGAAGTCTCACATAAGTAGATATTCAAAATAAACAAAAGATTGCAAAAATTAAAGATGTCTATTTGTCTCGATTTATAAAAGAATTAAAATAAACAATATTTATATTGATTATTTTTAAGGTGAAATATATCTCCCATATCAGAATACGTCATGCAATTTTAAGGGTTTTTATAATATAAGGGGCATAACAACAGCCTAAATGTGCCTTTTGAAACTCTCAAAACAAATCCAAGAGTCTTAAGGGCCTTATATACGGAAGACGTAAAAATGAAATCGACCTTCAAAATGCCATGTAACAAACAAATAATATACACTCGGACGCCAGAATAAATTATTCCGTATGGACGTGAAACCTTTATTAGAATAGTCAGCAATATACGGAAGACGTAACAATTGAATTGGAGTGAACGGACGTGAAACCTATATTAAAAGGAACCTTCAATATATAAAAAATATACACACGGACGTGAGTATGTACGTGACGCTAGAAATGTATGAAAGTGTAATAAACATCAAAACCTGCATTATTATGAATATTAAAAAAATATGATATTAGCGATTACTGTGAGTAAAACATAGTGCAATATTCACAAAAACAATCTTAAAAAAAGAACTAGAAGTGCTGGACGCCCGAAGACGGATTTACGCACGGACGCAATAAATGTTGTGGGACCTATATATATATATATATATATATATATATATATTCTCAAAATGATTGTTTTATTATACATATAAGTACATGTCAGATTATCACGATCTTCCGATTGTGTTTCATGTTATTTTATTGGGTTGGCAGTGCCTATATTTCCGCGTATTGGTAACTGATTTTACGAGCTACCGGCATCTGTTTTTCCTCCCTCCTATAATCCGAGCCACTTCAAGGCCCGCATTAACAAATCCCTTCCTACAGCCCCTACCTTATTCCGCCTCACAACGCCGCCCAACCGGGTGGTGACATAGTTTCCCTATCTGTACACTGCACAGGCAGGGACACTCTTGTGAGGTGTCACATAAAAAATAAAAAAACTTCATATCGGTGTTCTGTCAAAATAGTGCGAAATTATTATTTACGTAAATAATATTAAATATTTATATTTTTCAAAATCGTACATGCAAAGAGTTGTTGTTTATTGTCATTATATTGAATCAAATGTTTGTTTTATTTGTAAATGCGTATTAAAACTGTACTTTCACGTAAATAATTACCGTTGTTTGAAAAAATGAAATTGTACAATGTACGTATTTGTAAATTGCTCTTATGCGCTCTGTCAGCCAATAGGGAAACTACTCCAGCAGCCGGTAAAGGAGGGATTGACATTTTTAAGGAACCTTAGAATGTTTGATTCTTGACAGACGTCAAATATATAAAACGTAATTGTGGATAATTTTTACGGTAATGTAATTAATCCAATGGATTTTAACTTTCTGAAACATATTTTCTTCGATATTATCCAAATATTATATGAGCAGAAACGATGCTTATGAAGAAATGAGGCGATCCTATTTAGTATGAAATCGGGTCTTAATTTTCAAGTTAGCGGAATTTACCTGAAACACACAATTTGAATTTGACCAATCAGAGGGCCTACATCGTCCAGACGCAAGGGTAATAATACTATCAGAAGATACCTGGGCATCAATTTTTTTCATTATTTATTGCTTCGCATAACATATAAAGCATAATTTTTCACATAATAATCAACCTTACTAGGACTAAGCCTGTATCGAGGTTAACAATTTAATAATTTGAGGGAAGCAACACAAATATAATCACTACGTGTTTAAACACAAAATATTACAAGGAGAAAGAAAAAAAAATTACACGAATGGCCACTTGGATTACACAATTTTTGAACCGATCAAAATAATAAATCGTTGTTCCCAAAAAGGCGATATTTCTGAAGAGTTATCCCCGATTACAACAGGAATATATCGCCTTGTTGAATTCTACCTGTCCTTCACGTAACAATAATTGATATTGCCTTTTGAATTTTAAACTCAACGTCTCGCGTCGAAATACTAAAATGCTGAAATCGAATCATATTTTATCCTATTCTATTTCATACGTGTTGATTTACATCGTTTTATTAGAAACGTGTCTGCCTTCACAAGTATTTGAGTAATAGATAATTTAATTTAAAAAAATATTTTTTACATTTTTATCTTCCCATACAAAATATTTAATATTGCATGGCAAAATATTATTATTCTATGAATTTTCTGAATACATTTTGATAATTTATGTATATTTTCGATTTATAATTTATTGAGTACGAGTTTTGATTCGGTACTCGAACCTATGAATAGTGGCTATACATCAGATAATTTTATGTATTTATTAATATACGTTATTTATTTATTTATTCATTTTCGGGAAATCGACATTTTACATTTAATCAGTTTGTACATAAGTATTATATAGTAAAATAAAACCAATTATGGATTTCTTCCTTGTGACTTTAACTGAGACAGCATAATATGGAATAAGTTATTTAAATTTGTGAGTAAGGAATATGAATTAAAAATTTATACAAAACAAAAGATTATATAAAACGAAAAATGTACAAAACAATACATTTATAGCCATGGAGGGAGGTTGTAGATATAAATCAAATCATAATAGAGATATAAACAATAAAGAAATAAACATTATTCACAAACCATCAGAGAAATATTATTTTTTGGACCTCTTGTATTTGGTAAGTTCGCAACTGAAAATATCAACCTTGGATAACACGCTATTGTAATTCATAACTGTTCAGGCAAGAATTCTGCTTAGAGTTCGTTATCTATTGGATAGGCTATCAAGAGGATGGTCAAATACTCCATAATGATCGTACATATGTAGTTACATTAATGGGGTAGTTACAAAAATTGTACACTGTTTAAATTTTTTTTTAATATTATTTCTTGATAATTTATTGCTGTCCGCTTTCACCAAACAAACTGAGCAAATAGTAGGTACGATAAGTTAAGGTCCCTGAGATAGCATATGTGAATTTTAAACCGCAAATAGCGGTTCTAAATAAATGATCAAGCCCAATTACATTTTTTTCCTCAACGTTTAGTGAGTATTGAATACTCTCGAAGGATTTCGATTCGAGTTTGCCTTTTTTCTGCGAATAAAATATGTTCGCATTTTTACTCTCCCTAATTATTTTTGTAAAGTATTACCAGCATACATTTTTTAAATGTGAATACCGCACGTGAGTACCAACTGCCCCCAACCATTTGAATCACATGAAATGGCATCCCCAATTGAGTATACTTTAGGCTAAATGTAGTGGAAGGCGAAAAAAATGGTAAAGATGAAAGTGCCATTAATACTGATACTGAGAGTATCTTGCACTCTGGAAGTGCCATAAATATAGTATACAAATAAAAAGTAATGTTTAGAAAATATAAATAAAGTTAGATATAACCTTACAAAGCCTTCTACGCAGCTGTGTATGGCAATATCAAATAATTGGATTAAACACTAAACACCCACAAACTTAGGGTCATCAAAAATCGAAAATATTTATTTATTATCGGACTAGGTTCAATTATAACACAAAATTGTTACAAGGAGAAATGATACAATACAGAATAGTTAAAAAAATGGAAATTAGCTCTGACAAAAATAGGGAACAAAAAGCCTCAAAGGTAGTGTCAAGTCAAGAGAGGAACAGGGTTTTGACGGAGTCCACGACTTGTGGCCATATCAATACAAGATATTACTTACGTAATGACTGACAAAAATCATTAACACTTACACCAAAAAATTCAAAAGCCCCGACTGGGGTTGAAAGTATATGACAAAATTTGAGGATGATTGAGGAAAAGCAATGAATTATTTCTGAGTCTACGGAAAGAGAAGTTGAAAGGGATGAGTTTAGGACAAATTAGGTGAGCCAATCATACCCACAATAATTTTGAAAATGCAGATGAGATCAAAGTTTTTCCTGCGTTTTTCTAAAGAAGAAATGTTTAATTTTACTTTCAGTTCATCGCATGAGTAATCGCCTCTTTCTAATCCTAACCTTAAGCAATTCCCCTTAAGAAACGATGCTGTACGGATTCGATATAATTAATGTGAACATATAGAACGGAGATCAAATTACACAAGCATTTTCTAGATTAGGGCGAACCAACGACTAGTTAAGAGATTTTAGGATTATTATATTATTAAAGTCAGTGGTAATTTTAGCGATGAAGCAAAGTAGTTTAAGAGATATATTAACGACATTATTAATGTGTTCACGAAAAGACAGCTTGCAATCTAAAGTGACACCATTATAATAAACAGTACAGTAGATAATCAAAGATAATTTAGTTTATAATCATAAATAAGTGGTTTCTTGAGTTGATAAGAGACCAAGTCAAAACTTACAACAATAATACGGCACAGTACAGTAATAAAACGGTCAGCAAGATAAGAAATTTGAGATCTCTCAGAACAAGATTGATGTGAATCTCTTCAACACACTCCTATTTACAGAAACTGAATAGGGAACACAGAGATATATTTTTCGGTTCATTTCTTAGACAAATTACGCTATATTATGCGTGCATAAATTTGGCATGGCATGTACGTATTATATGTTGGGCTGACACACAACGTTATAATCTTCCTCACGAGAGAGGGTCAGATCAATTGGGGGACTGCCGCGGATCATCATTTTTTTGTATGGGATCTGTCACTTTGACAGATGACAGCCGCGTAATTACGGTACTCCGTAAATTTTTCTGACACCCTCTACTTCCGTATCGCTTGGCTAGCAGATCACAGCGGATATCGTCGCAACGCCAAAACTTATAACACATCATCTTTTTAGGTGACAGGTCTGTATGGGATTGTAAGGCGGTTGGAGGCCACTTGAAGGTAAAAAAGTAGAACCTTTTTTTCGCTTCATGTCTCATCTAAATATAAATACAATAGTCCAAACTAATTTTAGCTCAAAGTCAAATGAATTCAAATGTCTACCAAATTAGTGAACCTTTTTACAGGTCAGCTATCGTAATTAGATCACTACTTTGATGTAGGCTGTGCTGGTCTATTAAAGGAATTAATTAGGTTAAAAACAAGTAATACGAAATACAAAATCTAATCATATTGTAATGTAAGTGGTTTTGTGTACTATTTGGATTTGTGTAAGTGTAATGATTTTTATTGGTGACAAATAGTTGGAAGGATTCTTACTGATTACCGTAAATGAAACACTCTTTCTACTTTTAAAACTATAATTTTATTATAATCTCACAAAGTTCGTGTGTCTTCAATGTGCTGAAGAGATAGACATGCAGTCGCCCAAACATGGCGGAGAGCACGCCGATGGGTTTGGTTCTGAATAAATTCTGTACCTTTTGATCCAGACTGAAACCTTATGTTTGATTTTATATGTTCTCGTCGATTTGCTTCAATGAGATTTGTCTATCTATTTTGTATCGACGGGTTTTCCAAAATGCTTCGAAATATATTAAATCTCCATATTTCAGATATTTCAGGCACACAATTCATTGAGAGTGTATCAAAGGAGAAGATTTCGATACAATGGGTTAACAAAGTAAAATAAGAGAAAATGCCCTGGCAACCCTACAAAAGCGGTTGCGTACAATGGTAATCCTTCTTTCTAAAAATACGAAAGCTTTTATGGGCCACCTGCGGCATAATTATATGAACATAACACGGACAACAACAGTGTCTGTTTACCCCGAGCAACCACGGAAAGGTTGCTGCCTTTTCATGGTAATAAAACGTTTCTGTTTATTATATTAAAATTAATATAATTGTGAAATTAAAGAATCTATGCGGTAGGACAACTAAGGATCAATACTTCAGTGCAAGAGTACAATAACCAGTAGTCTGTTGGCATTGTTTGGAAGTGAGATGAATTAGAAAAGTAAGAGGAATGTTGAAAAGTACTCTCATCTAATTACAAACAGAACTGAAGCGATTTAAAACAATATTTCGATTCTGAACGGTGATCCGACTCCAATGCCACACGGAAAGTATCTTCAACTATAAACCGAACGTAAAAATCCACATTGATTTCGATTGAACTTGTAAAAATACCGTATCATTTGACAGATTTATATTTGTGCGACATTAGCTTTGGGTTCAGTTTGCAGTCTCATTCGTTGCATCCTTTTCAATACATTTGAACTTTGAACTGCTTAAAGAGGGTGTTAAGAGCTTCGTTCCTGGTATCTCTAACAGAGTACGTTTTTCTTGTAGTATCCCACAACAAGTTAAATACTTATATAATATTTAACCAAAATGAATGGTCTGTAGCGCCCATAACATATATTGATAACGTCTAAAAGGGATCCAAATGATAATCTAGTCTCCTTCAACGGAAGCAATCTTCCGAACAGGCTTTCCATTGATATGCTTGGTGTAACTATAAGTGACCAGCTCAGGTACGTGGGCTCCATCGAAGCCAGAGTAAAGTTGGCCTCTCAGAAGCTGGGCGTACTGTACAGGGCCCGCAGATACTTTAATAGTACACAACTGCTGACCCTGTACAAATCGCAAGTGCGCCCTACTGTCGAATTTGGCAGCCATCTCTGGTCCGGAGCCCCTAAATACCTGAAAAAAACCCTTGACTCTGTGCAAAAACCGTCCGTTTGATAGATTCCCCAATCTTAACAGACGGACTGCAATCTTTAGAGCACAGGCGTCAGGTAGGTATGCTGTCCTTGTTCTATCGGTATTACAATGGAAGATGCTCTGAGGAACTAGCGTCATTGATCCCTTCGGCACCGGTGCGTAGTCGGGATACACGCCAAACGCGCGCCCAACATTTGTACACGGTTGACATTTGTCACATGAGAACGGGTCGCTTCTACGATTCGTTCTTAAGTTCAACAGCTCGGCTGTGGAACGAACTGCCGGCCTCTGTGTTTCCTCCCTCCTACAACATGGGACTCTTCAAGACCCATGTTCACTCCTTCCTCTCCACAAAAAGACCCTCCACACAGCATCCCCAAAGATGACATAGGCCCTGAGGGAAATTATTTTCTTCACGGCCTCCTGTGTGGAGTTGATAAAAAAAAAACAAAAAAAATAACATTCTGCCATGGTGCTTGACAAATAATAATAACTTATTTTGTGTGGAGTTCAGTGTGATCCCACACATTCCATAAAGTATACACAAACAAGTGATAAAGTACAAGCCAAAAAAAGACAAAAATATATAAATTTGGAACAAAACAAGACCTTAATGGTCCGTAGTATTATTCGAGATTGATGGGGGCAATAGTTTTTTCTTCAGTGTTCTTCGATGCTGGAAACTGGATAATTATAATTAATAACAATAATTACATTGTATTTAGGCACATCATCAGGAATCGGCGTGGCCGTCTTCAAACTTAATGTCAGCCGTTTAATCGCTAATCAACGTAGCCCGAACATTAAAAAACTGTTTGCCATTCTTTTAGTCCTGTTTTTATACCCCAAAGATTGTGTTTCATAGCTCATTATTAGGGCTAATGTTCGCGTACTTAAGAAGGTTCTGCTTTCCTACTACAGTATTATGGTACACCTACTGAAAACGTAGTGAGTAATAACGTCTTAAAGCCTCTCCTGTCAATTCCTGCTATCAGAGAACGTTATTATTGCTTATTTCACTCGAATAAATGAAGTTAATGTATCGACTATTGTAACATTACATATTAATGTATTACCGATACATTAATATTGCAAATTACAACCATACAATACAAAATTGTTCAGTTATTAGAAACATTTAATACGAGTTGCTTTATTGTTAGGTGCTAATACAATGATAACCACGTAAAAGTACACCTAGAGGTTTAGATGTTTTGTACAATGGAGGATTCTATATGACGTCAATGTTTGGGGTGGTTTGTGAAGGGGTGGGGTGGGAATTGCCTGGGGGGTGGACACAATAGAGGGAAGAGAAAGGGTAAGGTATTCGAGAACAAGCTTTTTCAACCTCTGAAACAACAAGCGCCACCCGGGTTGAGGGATTTGCTTCAAGGACTATAATATATAACATTGAATTGTCTACGCGACGCCGGCCCGATGCACTGAGCCGCAACCAACTACCAATTGAATAAATAAGCAGTCAACATGGCAAAATAAAGTGAATAGAATCAATCGTGACGATAATAGTGTATTCGGGCCTTTACATTAATGTTCAATTATTTATTAACAAACTTACTACTTGAGAGCGGCTCAGTTTGTTGTGTGGCTGTAACTTATCAAAATGACAATTCAATACACCTTTTGTTGCGGCGTGAATGGACTGTAATTGCGGTATTTTGTGATATTGTTTGATCGACTTACCAATATCTCCAAGCTGTCGGCACCTTTCCACTTTGCACTGCGGTAATCACCGGTGGGGTAATTGTTAGTATTGGAGGAGGTCAAGGAAAAGGAATAGTGATATTAGAATTGCGAAATGGTTCAATGCGTCATAGATTGCTATTTTTATGCACTATTTCACGGCGATATTTTGCAGTATGACATTTGCCGTTTACAGCGCGGCGCGGTGGTTTTAATAACTCAAGATAGGTTATGCGGAAAGCGGTTGCACTTGCGGCGCGGTTACTTAAACAACTGACTCATGTAGGTAAAAGGCGCGGAACGCGGGTAGGAAACAACAGAACCAAATACTTTGCAACAATAACTGGCCCGAGCATGCCCCCCGCCTTGACCAATGGTCAAAGTCACTAATACACAAAGAAACACGTTATGAAAGGATTCAATAAACAATACCGAACCCGCGGTAGAACTAAATTCTAAATTAACTAAATCTAAGATAACGTTAAAGTTATTGTGTAGGCAGGGGACAGAGTTTAACGACTGCCCTGCGATATGTTCCGGAGTTAGTCTTAACGTCCGCAACGCGGATCACCCCATCTACCCCGGGATGGACGTTTACCACTACGCCAATAGGCCATTGTAGTGGTGCGATATTGTCACTCTTAATTATTACCACGGTGCCTTTCGTTATTGGATTCGAATTTGCATTCCATTTCTGACGCGATTGCAGCGTGTTCAGATACTCCATTCGCCATCGATTGCAGAAAGTCTGGACGAGACGATCGACAAGATGTTTTCGTTGCAGCAAATTTACTGGCGCATCTGACAAATCAGCAGCGGGTAAAGATTGTAATGGAGTGAGCGTTAAAAATGCGCGGGTGTTAAAGGCAATGGAGCCGAAACATCGGTAACGCTGAGCACTGATAATGGGCGTGAATTTAGAATAGCTTCAATCTGATGAAGAACCGTTTGCATCTCTTCGTATGTGAGAAGAGATGTACCCACAACTTTATTTAAGTAACATTTAATGCACTTAATGTTACTCTCCCAGATCCCACCGAAGTGGGGTGCTTGTGGAGGATTCATCTTCCACTCGATACGGTTTTCCAACAAATTTTCTGAGAATTCTTTCTTGTAGTCCGGTGACTCTAAAAGTTCGAATAAAGCCTTCAAATGCGATTTAGCTCCTACGAAATTTGTCCCATTATCAGAATACATTACCTTTACAGGCCCCCGACGGGATAGAAAACGTTTGAACGCGTTGAGAAAGACTTGGGTTGAGAGGTCTGAAGCGAGTTCAATGTGAACCGCGCGGGTCACCAGACAGATAAATAAGCAAATGTATGCCTTTTGGCTTCTAACACCCCGACGTCTATGCGGGATTATTTGAAGCGGCCCAGCGTAGTCGACCCCCGTGTGCAGAAAGGCCTTAGCTTCGCGGACGCGGCAAGCGGGTAAATCTCCCATTATTGGGAATTGCGGTTTGGGATTGACTTTAAAGCATGTATTGCACTGATGCATGCGTTTCCGAATCAAATTGCGCGAAGAAAGTATCCAAAACCTTTGCCTCAACAGAGACATAAGTAAGGTGGGTCCCGTATGCAAGTTCTTAGTGTGGTAATAATCTACTATTAAATCAACTATATGATCATGAGCGGGTAATAAAATAGGATGACGACTATCAAATTCGAGTTCGGCGTTTCTCAATCTGCCTCCTACTCTTAGGAGACCGTCCTGAATAAATGGATTTAATTTAGCAAGAACTTGCCGTACTTTCTTGCCGTCGTTCACTGACTTCATATCATCGGAAAAATGTACTTGCTGAACTGCCTTTATAATAGCGATTTCTGCAATGTCAATACGGCTTAACTCAAATTTACGCGGCAATTTCCTAATGAAGCGAAACACGTAAATGACAATTCGAATCAATTTCGACCACGAATGAATGCGAGAAGCCAATGTGCATAATAAAGGTGACACGATTGTCTTGAGGCGATTATCGGTTTTAGGTTTCATTTCGGGTGGATCAGCTACACGAGAGCACAAGCCAAAAGTAGTTGGCTGTTCATACTGATTGGGTTTCAATTCCGGTAACTGTTCTGAATTTGCGTGCTTAAATGGTGAAATAGGCCACTCGAAATGCGGCTGGCGAAGCCATTTTGGACCATTCCACCAAATGTCATTTGCTATCAATTGCGATGGTAGCATACCTCTTGACAGGCAGTCGCTAGGGTTATCAGCACCGGCGACATGATAAAAATGACTACTGTTTAAATTTTCGTGTATTTTTGCTACACGATTGGCAACAAAGGTTTGCCAGCGGTGAGGTAATGAATGAATCCAACTTAAAGTTACAGTCGAATCAGAAAAGGCAAATGTTGAATGAATAGTAAACCTCGCGGAGTAATTATCAATTACCCTTTTTAACAGGTGCGATAACAACAATGCAGCGCATAATTCTAGGCGTGCTAAGGAGACGATTTTTAGCGGCGCTACCTTTGATTTTGCACAAACTAATTGAACCTTAATTCGGTTATCAGGAGTGGTCACATGAGCGTATACCACTCCTCCATATGCCTTTTCGCTGGCATCCGCAAATCCAACAAGTATTAACGTGCATCCTTCCGTGACTCCTATATGACGTGGAATACGAATCGACGATATTGACGGCAATTCCGCGTTGAACTGCTGCCACTGTTGTGATATCCTTGCGGGTGGGATTTCGTCCCAATCGATTTTCAAATTCCACAGCTCCTTTATTAGAAGCTTGGCTTGTACAATTATAGGTGCTACCAGACCCATCACGTCAAAGAGTCTAGCGACAGATGATAAAATATTGCGTTTCGTACAAGTTCGATTGTCTGGAGTAACTTCAAATGCGAAAATGTCATCCGAAGGATGCCATCGTAGCCCAAGGATTTTTAGCGATGCATCATTATCGAAAGTTACACTTTGCGACAGGCGAAGTTCCAATGGAACGTTTTCTAAAACTGTGCTGGAATTGGATGCCCACTTAGCGAGTTGAAAACCTCCTGACTGGAAGAGCTCAATCAACTCTTCAGCCGCGCGGATAGCTTCTTGCTCATTTAAAGCAGAGCTAGCGATGTCGTCTACATAAACATCTCTATTAATAATATCCCTTGCAAGAGGGAAGCGAGCGCCTTCATCTAACATTAATTGTTTGATTGCTCGAAGGGCTATGAACGGACTACATTTAAGACCGAATGTTACGCGATTGTATTGGTAAGCCTGAAGCGGCTTTTGCGGATCGAATCTATATAAAATTCGTTGATAACGACGATCTTCTTTGTGAACATTTATACATAAATACATTTGACGAACGTCTGCGGATATTGCGATAGGAAAAAGGCGTAAATTCAGAAGAATGCAAAATAAATCATTCTGTAGGCTTGGTCCCGTGTGTAAAATATCGTTCAAAGATAAACCAGTTTTTGTCTTTGCGCTTGCGTCCAGAACCACTCTCACCTTTGTTGTCATTTTATCTTCACGCCTAACTGCGTGATGCGGGATGTAGTATGCGTTTTCTGACGGTAAGGCTTCCACCTGGGACAGATAACCTTTATGAATATGTTCTCTTATCACTTCATCATAAAGCGGTTTTAGTTCTGGCAGATGATTAAATTTTCTTTCTAGTGCATAAAACCGATTTTGCGCAGCTTGCAATGAATCACCTAAGTCACAAGGGTTGCTTTTGAATGGCAAAGCCACTTCATTAGAACCGTCCTCGAGGCGAGTTGTGGTGCCTTTAAAAATGTCTTCAGCTTCTTTTTCTTCGAGGCTGTGAACTGGTTCCGAACCAATATCTTCGATTTCCCAGAATTTTTGCATTAAGTTCTCAATTTCGTGCGTAGCGCAGAAAGTTAATGCGGTGTTTGGTTGAGAATTTACTGGGGCGTCACCCATAAAAACATAACCTAATGTGGTTTGAATCGCGACTGGAAAACCGGGGGTGATTATCTTATTTGGTAGCAACAGTTGAGAGAACAGACTGACGCCAATTAGCAAATCGATTGGGCCTGGCATTGCCCAGGTGTCGTCTGCCAGCGGAACATTTATTTTTATTTTTATTTTTTTTTTTATTTATTTAATACATGTTACATTATTATGAAATTTACATAAAGTAGATATAATGAATCAACCATACTAGGCGGCTGCCTGTTTCATGGTGACCAATTGAGTGTAATTAATTTGTATGAAATATGAAATCTAGTGTAAACATATGAAATTAGTAACTATAGATGAAGCTAAAATTTTGAAAAATTGTAATAAAAAGTAGAAGATAGAAATAAGAAAGGAGAAAGAAGTAAATTAGCATTAGATTGTAAAAATGTACATAATTATATATATAATTTTTAATATGTGTGCATGCAAGCACACATGTGTATATAGCAGCAGACATACCTATATACATATAACAGCACATGTATACATACACCCATATGACGCATCCTCACGCATATAAACAATATATACACCTCTATCTGAGTACTTGGAATAGGCTACTAACACTATAACAATCACACATCAAAAAATCCCCGAGCGCTTTCCTGAAACTGTCGTATTTGGCTATTGATTTTTTTTCTAACGTTAAATTATTGAATATTTTTGGAGCAAGAAAGTTAAATTGTCTTTGTGCCATTGAGGTTTTTATTGGGGGAATAGTATAATTCGATTTGTTGGAATATCTTGTATTATGGGTCGATTCAAAAATATTTTTTTTGGTATGTTTGAATTTATAGTAGGAGGATATGTTTTTGACGTATAAGGATTTTATGTTGAGTACTTTGAAGTCGTTAAATAAGTCCTTCGTGGGGTGAATATAGTGTACTTTGTAAATAGTCCGTATTATCAATTTTTGAGCTTTAATTAATGGATCTAATATCGTGCTAGAGCATCCTCCCCAGACTATTATACCGTAAGATATAATTGATTGGCATAAAGAAAAGTATACCGTTTTTAGTGTATTTTTATTAAGAATATTTCGTAATGACCTGAAGATATATGCCAGTTTCCGTATACGGTTTGTAACATTTATTACGTGATCTTCCCACCGTAGTTTATTGTCAATTATTACACCCAAATATTTAATGGAATCTACTCGTTCTAGTGGATTGCACAGACAACTAGAGTTATCTCTACAAGAATGTATTTTTAGTGTATGATTGATTGAAGGCTGACTCGGAATATTAAGACTAAACGTTATATATTTCGTTTTAGTTATGTTTAAGGTGAGTAGATTATCATCCAACCACTGTTTAATAATTTGCAATGTTAGATCCGCTCTGTGAAATGTTTCTTCCCATGTCTTACTTTTTAGTACTAGGGCAGTGTCATCGGCGAAAGTGATTATATTGCCATCAATAATAGATAGTTTACATAAGTCATTGATATAAATGAGAAAAAGTGTGGGACCGAGTACACTGCCCTGTGGCACACCAAAGTTAATGCTAGTTGAATGGTGTCATATAAATTTATATGACGTCAAGTCCACCTTGCAAGTAGGTAAATGAGCGGTAATTTTTTCTAAAACTAGAGCGGTTATGGAGTATTTGAAGTAGGGATCAATCCTAGATTGAATTGTCAATGTGACACTTCCTCTTATTGATTGCGTTTTGCCACCTAAACCCTGGACTGCGAAGCGCGTTCCTGAACTGACTGCCAGGCCTAATTTTTCACAACATTGTGAAGTTATATAATGTTTTTGTGAGCCTGGGTCTAGAAGACAGCGGACGGTATTCTCTTCACCGTTTCGATCAACAGTGTGAACTTTGGCGGTAGCAAGAACTTCAGTGGTTGCCCCTTGTCGCGTGGTTGCTGACATAGTACATATCGGCGGTTCTGCATCGTTAGGTTGAGTTTCTCCATTGGATGTGGAGGCGTTTGCTTGACTGGGTTTATCAAAATGAAGAAAAGTATGGTGCTTGCCATGACACTTATGACAAGTGCCTTTTGATTTACATTTTGTAGATGTATGTTGCGGGCTCAAGCAATTAAAACACAAAGATTTTTCCTTTGCGAAGGAAAACCTTTCCTTTGGTGATAATTTTAAAAATTGTGTACAAGTGTACAGTTGCGTGTGGTTCTCATTTTGACAATAAAGGCATTTTGATTGCGTACTCGTGTAAGTATGATGTGTGCGGAGTTGAGCTGTGCGACCAGTTCCACCGGAACTGGTTGAATGTGTGTTGGCGGTGTTAGGTCCACGAGTTGTTGAAGTTCGTTGCAGAATTTTGACCTGATCTTGCACAAACGACACCAATTGCTTGCAGGTGGGAATCTCAATTTCTCGAACTGAGAGCTCAAATGCTTGTGCAGTTTGCGACTCTAACTTCTGCAAAGCGCATTGTAGTAATATAAAATCCGAAAGGTCTTCTATTCCCAATTGTTTTAGTGCGGCGATAGATGCTGAATATTTTTCTATAAAAACTGTCAGATTGTTTGCGTTGTGAGCTACGGTTTTTGAATGAAATATGTTATTCAGATAATAAGTGGCAAGAGATCGCTTATCTTGATATTTATTGACTAGCGTATCCCAGATTATTTTATATGTGTCTTCAGTTGGCACTAAACCTGACGTAACATTTTTCGCGGTTCCAGTTAATTTTCCAATTAAATATTGTACGCGTTGCGAATCAGATAGTTGTGAATTTAAATGAACATTTGTTTTGAATGTTTCATAAAATAGGTGCCAATTTTCCATCCGTCCATCAAACGTAGGTAATTCTATAGCGGGTAACTTAATAAAATTATTATTATTAGTCGTAGCAGCACACGCAGATGTAGATGTTTGCGGTTTTGTAGCTAAATTTGGTTTTAAATTATTTCGTGCGCGAATAATACGTGTGTATAATTCTTCAAACTGTTCCCAGCTTGAATAATCTGGTTAAGAATTCGGGTCTGACTTAAGAGTATTCTCGTTAATTTGATCAATAATTAATTCAAATTTATTTTTAATTTCTAAAATACTTTCAGATTCTGACATAAACGCTTCACCTGAGCGTGACGCTTCGAAATTGATTGGCAAATTATTTGCAAGCAAAACTAAATTTTGAACCCTTTTTAGAATAATATCTCTTTTACCTTTTAGTAAAACTAATTGTCTTTTTAGTTTGTCTTCCATTTTTAGAATTATTTGCAAACTAAAAGTTTAATTATTTATAAAATAATGCGCAAGAAACACAAGTGTACTGGGCGACAATTTGTACTGACGAATTATAGTGGAGAAGTTATTTTCCAAATAATTAAATATATTGAGCGATACTCAAAGCGATGTTTACGTACGTACTTAGGTTGGCATTAATACATATAGACGAATATATTACACTGTAGTATCTTTGCGATTTGCACCGAATAAATTTGCTACAACAACATCGATAAATAATTTAATTACCCAAGATATCAAGGAGTACCTATACCTAGGCATGTAATTTCAAATAGCGGACGAGTATTGCTAACTGAATTCTTACACAAAATGAATGTAATTTGCGATTGAATAGGAACAAATATGGTTCTAGAATTACCAAAATGTAATTCTCAATTTAAATAATGCGGCTCGAATAGGACCAAATGTTGCGGCGTGAATGGACTGTAATTGCGGTATTTTGTGATATTGTTTGATCGACTTACCAATATCTCCAAGCTGTCGGCACCTTTCCACTTTGCACTGCGGTAATCACCGGTGGGGTAATTGTTAGTATTGGAGGAGGTCAAGGAAAAGGAATAGTGATATTAGAATTGCGAAATGGTTCAATGCGTTATAGATTGCTATTTTTATGCACTATTTCACGGCGATATTTTGCAGTATGACATTTGCCGTTTACAGCGCGGCGCGGTGGTTTTAATAACTCAAGATAGGTTATGCGGAAAGCGGTTGCACTTGCGGCGCGGTTACTTAAACAACTGACTCATGTAGGTAAAAGGCGCGGAACGCGGGTAGGAAACAACAGAACCAAATACTTTGCAACAATAACTGGCCCGAGCACCTTTAAAAAGTGATCAAAATCATGAAAAAAATCATGAAAAGTGATAAAACAAAAACCATTTTAAATAGGTTACGTAAGTTATGTTTACAAGATAGTAAACATTAATGTTTATCACTTTTAATTACTTTATATAACTTTTATGGTCGAGAAAAAAAAAAAAAAAATAATAATTCAAATTGCTTGACGAATTTCTTCGATAATTTTCCACGCCACTTAACGGCAGTGCCATTGGCACACATAGAAAAACTGATGCCTGTCGCGATGCTTGGTAATGGTGGATTTAGAGATTGATGGGTTTAAACGACATAATGATTGATTGGTTTCCCGCTGAGAAAACTGGAGATAGCAAAAATAAGTGACATTTCTGTCTTTTCCAATACCTCTGGGGGACGCATTCGAAATCTGTTGAACAAAAAAAACAAGTTTTTCATAAAAATTTTAGTGTGCAGTCGGGAAAGGGTACGACAGGGTTAACGACCATTCAAATAAATTATGACATTCAATATTTTGTAATTGTGGGGGGGGGGGGGGGGGTTTATGGGACCCCTTTTTAAGACAGGACTTGTAATGAATTGAGGTGTAATGAATTTTCTGAAACCCCTATGGATATTTCACAGCTTTCCAGGTTGAAAACCTTTAAAAGTAAAAAAAAGAGATTTTGGCTTTCAGGATGTTAGCCTTCGGAATCACGAGCTGAAACTTTTAAAATTCTACGTAAATAGGCAAAGATTTCAAAAGTTTAACCATCAATATCTCAGAAGTAGCTTTTGGTAGTTATACCCTTGCCTAATGCCTTTGTAGATTATATAATCTTTATTTATTTAGGAAAAGGTTGAGTGAGATACGATGTAACGACAAACAAGAAAAAAAGAACAATGTAAAGTTTAAAGGTCTCTAGAAATAAAGAAACTATTTTCTTTCGAAAGCTTTACTCGACATATCCTAAAACATCTAGACTACGACGTTATCTTTTTTAGAAACTTTACACATTTTTCGCTTTGTCTACTAGTGGCGCATTCCCTTCTGATCTATTCTATGTGAATCTATGGTCAATTTAACTAATAGATTTTAATCTATTAGTTAAGGTTTACCTTAGGTTTCTATTCTAAAGAAAAGCATGTTTCACGGAAGATTCCATGAAATCAATCAAAGATTAGATGAGGTGGGATAAAGCCAAGGATGGAGTCAATTTCAAAAGGTTTTTATTCATAAAAAGAAGAAACGGTAATATATATATATATATATATATATATATATATATATATATATATATATATATATATTAATTTAAATATGAACTGGATCACCAAATAAATTATTATTAATGGGTAAAATATACTAACGATCTTGTCGGTAGAATATTTATACGGTTTATTGTCGCACTATAAACCACTATAATAAGAAGAATGAAATGAGTCTGCCTAGTCATGCTATCTCATTCATACACGAATGTCTCTTTTATACATTTAGACATACGTTTATCACATCCGTCCACACTTAAATAGTAGCACGTAGTTGAGCCTTGCTTTAGACTTAGACGATTCATTTGTATTAGGTCCTCGGTCTCAGTCGTTCCTTCCAGAGAGTTGAAGCCAATGGTTCGGACCTAGAATGCTAGATGTGGATTAGCTTGTAATCCAATTCGAAATCTTCTTTGAAGTCTCAAAGCCCAGCTACACTACTCGCGAAGTTGATCGAAGTTGACCGAATACGATAGTGTGGGCACGAACTTCACTTCGCTTCGGGCAACTTCGCTTCGCTTCGCCCGACTTCCGATTGTTGTCGGTAAATGCGCCCGAGTCAAAGGACTCGAAGCGTTACTCGCGAAGTTGCACGAGTGTTTGGGCACGCACTTCGAACTTCGGCTAACTTCGTCGAGGACTTCGTCGAAGCGTCGAAGCGAGTAGTGTAGCTGACACTTCAGAAACGGATAGACTAATAGACAGAATAGGATAACATAAAATTGGATAGCTGATCAAAATGCATTTTCCGTACTAATATTAAGCTATTTAAATTAACCTCATTTATTTTTGTTTTGTTTATTTGGGAAAACCAACAGATTTTTTACATTCTTAAATAATCAACTTATAAAAAATACAAATAATATCTAATGATAGGTTTTTACTTAAAAATTTAATTATAATAACAAACTAAGGGTCCAGTAACCGTGGGCAAAAAATATTTACAGAAAATACTAAATAAAGTAAAAATAACATCGGATAAAAGAACACAAGTAAATTACAAAAATCAATTTTATCCTCACACAACACCAATAATCACCAATATAATATGTATATACCTACAACCAAACTGAACAGATGTTTATAAAATGAATCACTTGTAACTGGACAGGGTTCATATCAACAACATGATAACTTGCAGTATGTTATTAATTATTATTTAATAATAGCTAAGGTGTCTTTTTTAAATGTTCCTAAACTACACGAAAATATGTCAATATAATTAAATTTCTTATTGTATAGGGTACAAGCTCTGAATATAAAAGCGTTTTGTCTGAGATTAGTAGAACATTTTTGAAGATGAAAAAGTGATTTATCTCTAGTTCTAAAGCTTGGGACTCTAAAATTAATCTCAGACAAAAGGGTCGAAAAATCAATAAGGCCATTGATAATTTTATAGATATACTAATGTTTTTAAGACAAGATTTTTTATGCAGTTGGCGTGTTGCGAATAAGCCGACTTAGCGCAGTGGTCCATAGCACCTGACCGGACACCAGAAGGTGCGGGTTCAATTCCCGTCGGCCATAGACTAAATACACATCAATGCCGTCGGCGGTATTTATTTTTACTCGGGAGATATTTTCAATTTGTTTGGATATTTCAGGTGACTAATTATTGCCTATAATAATTTGTTAAATTTACTTCAATCTGGTATCCATTTATCATTATTCTTAAATATTTTACCACCACTCTTCGATTAATCTTAAAAGCTATTATATTTCTTATTACTTATCTATCTCTATAAATAAAAATGTAAATGTTTGTTTGCTCAAAATCTCCGAAAGTTCTTCGCCGATTGCTTTGAAATTTTGACACAACATTGAATTTGAATACGCGTGTGTTTTTATATACTTATATTATATTGATTTCACCTGTGACAGGTAAAAACGTATTTTTTGGAAAACGGCGCCATCTATTGGACAAACATGTTTTTTTTAAAATAGCATTATCTGTTGGACGTAAAAGAAACATGCGCTATTGTTATCTGCACAGAGAGATTGTGCTACAGCAACCCGTGGCAGCTCGCAACAAGTTTTATAATAAAAGTCTTGATTTTCCTGGCTTTTAGATATTTTTGTTTTCTTTTTAATCATATTTCCCCTTTTTCTCCCCTCATTTGGAACAAAACTCTTCAAGTTTGACCTTAACCTTCTTCCTAACGTAATAACGGGTGGTTCCAAGCCCGTTGTACCCGTTGAATGAAATACAGAGTCGAATAGAAGTTGTGTAAATAGTGGAAGACGGGCACGCCCGAGGAAGACGTGGCACGATCAAGTAAAACAAAACATGGGAACTTTTTCAATTCTTTAGAATAATATTATGTCCACCTTTAAAACAGACCCAGTTTTTTGGTACACTACAATTAACAACCTCAAAACATTACTGCCAACTATTCATAACTCTAGCAACGCTGGGTACACGGCAGCTAGTATCATTATGAAATATAATGTTTATCCATTACTTCAGCCCTGTTCATCTTCGAAAAAGACGTATAAAGCATATGCTGGGACGTGTGAGGAGATATTATTGAACCTGAAATGATTCCAGACAATCGAAGTACCTACGTTGTAATTACAAGAAAGGGAGGCCTGGAGGGACCTAGTCTAAAACAAAGTGAAAATATAATCCTAGCCATGAAAATTGTCATATTGAGTAATCCATATATATATATTATAAAAGTAAGTGTAAATGTGCGTGCCGCACTCAGAAACGAGTCCCGGTACGATCAAGAGAGTTGTATGGTGTGGTCGCCCTCTATCCCCCATCCATGAATAAGGTTGCCGTTTTTACTCGAAGGGCGTGCTTTAGAAGATATAAAGGCAGGAAGTATCGCACTCTAGAAATTTTTAAAACAGTCCAGAACATTCGAAAGTATTCGAGAGTTTCACAACATTCCGGAACATTCTGGAATGTTCTGGAATGTTCGGAAATAGTCTGGAACGTTCGGGAACATCCCAGATCATAATGAACTAAAAACGGGATTATAGGCCGTTTCCTGATAAACTTTTAGTAAATTCGTAATCATGACAATACATTGGTATCTCTAAATCAAGGCTGCCCAACCTTTTTAGCAGTTGGGCGAAATTGACGGTTTTGAATCACTGGAGGGCCAATTAATACCTGACGGTTCCTATTTCCATTGGGGGGGGGGGGTTGTTAGACAATTTCTATAAAACATAATTCCCCACAAAAAAAAATCTAAATGAGTGCTCCCCACAAAATATTTAAAATCCATGGGGGGGGGGGGTTGTTAGAGAATTTCTATGGAACATAATTCCCCACAAAAAAAATCTAAATAAGTGCTCCCCACAAAATATTTGAAATCCATGGGGGGGGGGGGGGGGGGGGTTGTTACGGAACTTCTTCGCTGAGAAAAAATTCCGCACACCCGAACATCATATGTGATACCCCACAGCAATTTTGTGGCCCGCGGGCCTGGGGTTGGGCAGCCTTGCTCTAAATAGTATAAAACAAAGTCACTATCGCGTCTGTCTGTGCGCTTAGTTCTTCTAAACGATCCAAATAGAAATTTCTTATATTATATTTATTGAAAGTAGCGAAAAGTCGAAGAATGCCGGGTACACTTCAGCTAGTCTATTTAGGATTCCTCGACAGGAACCGTATTATATTTTATCAAGATAAATAAATAAAAAATAACTTCAGCTAGAACTAAATAAAATAAAGCTTAATTTCTTCAAAACTCAACCAATTTAATTCTTGAATAAAGGATTTTCATATTACAACGGAGCACCATGCTATTTATAACAATTATTATTCACATAGCTTGCTTGGCTTCCGATGGGAACAATAAAAGTGAATATAATTTTGACACGTGACGTGTTTCGCACTCTCGCCACCTGACGTCTGAAATAATTAACTAAAGTAATAAATGATGTGGATCATTGTTTGCTAAACACAGTGGGTACTAAACGAGGCAAATATCTCATTTAAATATCCATGTATCCATTCCACGAATGCCGAGTAGACAAAAGTCATATTAACAATTATTTTATAAGCAATAATATTGGCCTGAAATACTCATCCACATTGAAAAATCTCCTGATAAAAGATACATGACGCCAACGGGACTTGAACCCGTGTCCTTTCGATTTCCGGTCGACAGCTCTGACCACTGAGCTATGGTGGCTTATCTCTTATCCTCGAAATAATTCAACATATACTAGTGTTTCATTCAACAATTACTGCTTGTTACATTTTTTCACCTGAAAAAAACCAACTTTATTTTATATGAGAAAGGCATTGTAAGTGCTAACTCTCTCACTAGATGGCGTCGAGACAAATTGTCTAAATTTTTTGGTGAAGATACTTGAACTTGTCAAATATTAATTATTATTTTTTTGGTAAACTAATGTTTAAGACAAGATTTTTTATGCATGGCACAAAGGGTAACAATTATTTTTATAAGCAATAATTATTAGCCTGAAACACTCATCCACATTGAAAATCTCCTGATAAAAGATACATGACGCCAACGGGACTTGAACCCGTGTCCTTTCGATTTCCGGTCAACAGCTCTGACCACTGAGCTATGGCGGCTTATCTCTTATCCGCGAAATAATTCAACATATATACTGTTGTTTCATTCTGTAACCCAGATTGCTGAGCTCGCAGGAGTCACCATATCACCTGAGGATTCATTTAAAATTACAACTACCAAACCAAATAACCAAAAAAAAATTACAATTAATTTTGCAGACAGCAAAAAAGTTCACATCATGTTAGCAGCGAAACATACTGACCCGATAAAAAAATTCAACGGGAAAGAAGACCAATACGTCTATCTAAATCCGGCATTAACCCAGTATTACAAAAATTTACTTTGGAACACCAAACAAAGAGCCCTAATAAAAGAATATAAATATGTTTGGGTGAAATCGGGAAAAATACTTATAAGAAAAACTAAAGATTCAAAGGTTGTCGAAATAAAACATCTTAACGATATACCTACTAAGATGATTTAAACAAATCAAAAAAAAAAACCTATAGACACTTCATCTACTCTATATCTTTATAATGGCCTCTTTCACAACGGAAACACTTGAAAAACTGATACCTAACCCAATAATCACCACAAATACCTGCATGTTAAACCGTATAATCCAGGACGAGTTACCGATCCTGAACATAATTCATCAAAACATTCGAAGTATTAACAAAAACTTCGAAGATTTCACTGTGCTGATAAATGAATTATATTTAGAACCTGACCTATTAATCCTTACAGAATGTTGGATAAATTCCTCAACATATGTGCATAAAAACATCAACAACTACAAAGTCTTCAATACTAAACTTCACAAACATCAAAACGATGGAGTAATTGTATATTGTAAAAATAAGATGGAATGCAAAATAGAAGAAATCGAACTACAAGACGCAAACTGTTTGAAAGTAAAACTTGATCAAGACACATGCATCTTCGCTATCTACAGATCCCCTTCATCTACAAATTTGTCACCATTTCTTGAATCACTAGACTCCATTCTACTTTAAGAACGAAACATCAGGAACTTGTTCATCATAGGGGACATCAACATTAACATATTGGATACCGGAAGGCAACATCCACAAACACAGGAATACCAATTACTACTCCTCTCCCACGGGATGACTGCCGCTGTAAGGGAACCAACAAGAGTGGATCACAAAATTAATAAATCAATCCCCTCGCAAACCTGCATTGACCACATAATGACAAAAACAAATAAAAAATATTCCACAATCATACATCAATCCACTATCACTGATCACTACACTTTAATTTTTAACATCCATGCAAAGGAAAATCGACCATCGACTCAAAATTTAACGGGGAATAGACATGTTATAGACTACAACGAACTAAAAAATTCACTAAAAACTGAAACCTGGGAATTAATATATAAAGCTGAAGACCTTGAAGATGCTTGGAAATTATTTATTAAACTATTGCAATTAAAAATACATAACCACACCTCAATAAAAACTTACACATATTCACACAATAAAATTATCAAAAAAGCATGGATCACACCTGGCCTACTAAAATGTATAAGAAAAAGAGACAAGCTCCATCAGCAAGTAAAAAACTATCCATACGACCTTTCCTTAAAACTATTTTACAAAAATTATAGAAACATCTGCTCCAATCTTACTAAATCGGCCAAACAAAATTACTACAGATCTAAAATTCATAAATCCAATAATAATCCAAAACTTCTCTGGCAAATAATTAAAGAAATCACCTACACAAATCAAAACAAAGCAAACCCATTGGAAGAAATCAACACAGAGAACGGCACACTCTCGCTCAACAAAAACGTACATCAACTAATTAACTACACAAACAACTTTTTTGCAAACATAGGCTCGAACTTAGCGAATAAAATAACCAAACCCCAACACTATAACCCAAAAATAAACAAACACCCAAATCCACAAAGGTTTAAATTTGCTCTAAAACAAATCACTAAACAAGAACTAATACTAATATTTTCTAAATTCAAACCAACATCTTCATCTGGTAGTGATGAAATCACAATGAAAACATTAAAATTTATACAAGATGAAATTACCGAACCGATACTCTTTCTAATAAACAAATCTATTACGGAAAGCAGATTTCCATCACAACTCAAAATAGGGACTATTACACCAATCTTTAAATCAGGAAATCGTACAGATATCAATAACTACAGACCAATCACAATTCTGAACACATTATCTAAAATCTTAGAAATAACAGTTAAAACTCAACTCATCGATTACCTAGAATCAAATAAACTATTATCACCAAAACAATTTGGTTTCAGAAAAAATCTAGGAACATCCAACGCCATAGCTTTAGTAATTGAATATATTAAAAATTCTCTAGATTCACATAAAAAATGCATTGGAGTATTTCTCGACCTTTCTAAAGCCTTCGACACAATAAATCACCAACATCTTTTTGAAAAACTAGTTAACATAGGGATCACTGATAATGAACTGATATTCTTTAAAAGCTACATGGGAAATAGAAAGCAAACTGTGAAACTTAACAACATAACCAGTGAGTGTATTGATGTCAAATGCGGGGTGCCTCAAGGAAGTATTCTGGGTCCGATTCTGTTCCTAATTTACATTAATGATCTATGCCACATAGAATGTGACGGAGAAATCATAAGTTTTGCGGATGATACTGTTCTCCTTATAAATGGGAATAAGTGGACAGAAACATTTAAGAAAGCAGAAGACACACTAAACAGGATTAAAAAATGGCTAGACTACTATTCACTTACACTAAATGCTAATAAAACCAAATTCATCACTTTCAAAATAAAAAATACAAAAAACTCTGAAGAAAACCATAACTTGAAAATTCATAGCCCGCATCACTTAAATGAGCATTGTAATTGTCCCTCATTAGAAAATGTTGACCATATAACGTATCTAGGTCTAAAAATAGATGGAAATTTAAAATGGACCAATCACATTAGCTATTTAGATAATAAAATTAAAAAACTTAGTTATTTTTTCAAAACTATCAGGAATGTGCTCATTAAAAAAGACTTAATCAAAATTTACATGGCTCTCTGCCAAACACTGTTAGAATACGGTATTATCGGATGGGGCAGTGCAAATAAAAACATACTAAATCCACTTATTAAATCTCAAAAAGCCATAATGAAAATTATACTGAAAGTTCCTGTAAGAACTAGCACTAACGAAATCTTCACCAATCTTAACATCATGTCTATTAAACAACTATATTCTAAAACTATACTCATTTACATTCATAAACACAAAACACAAGAAATAACAACAAACACGTACAATAGAAACACTAGATCTCATGATCAAAAACTTATCCAACAAATAATTACAAATACAACTTTTGGGCAAAAAAGCTTCTTATATCACAGTATTAAACTCTACAACAAAATACCACTCACACTCAAAAACCTCAACACTTTAACATTTAAATCTGAAATAAAAAGCTGGATACTTAACATAGGAAGATCTGAAATAGAAAATTTACTGAAATCAAACACAGACTAAAACAGAATCAACTGAACTATACCAAAAAACAGTACCTTACTTATTTTAAAATTACTTAAAAAAAATATATATACTACATTATACTTTGTTGTAATATTAATTTCTTATAATTAAATTATAATATGTAAATGACATCCTCAGCACGGGAGATCCCAGTGAGGATATCATTATATCTATGTGTTAATAAGAAAAGAAGACAATAAATCATTATTATTATTATTATTATTATTCAACAATTACTGCTTGTTACATTTTTTCACCTGAAAACAACCAACTTTATTTTATATGAGAAAGGCATTGTAAGTGCTATCTCTCTCACTAGATTACGTCGAGACAAATTGCTTGTAAAATAATTGTTACCCTTTGTGCTATGCATAAAAAAATCTTGTCTTAAACATTAGTTTACCAAAATAATAATAAAAGTCATATTCTACATTATATGCCATTTCATAACTTTTCACTATAAAAATTGTTAGTTATCAAATACATATATTAGAAAAATAGGGAGATATGGCATTGACGCGTACTGAATGTCGCTAAGACGACCAATATCAATGGGAAAAAAAAAAGATTTCTTCTCCTTCTTTCGTATGGTGAGGGGGGTCAGAGGGGGACATCTAGGTCTGCGAGCCATTCTAGGGCCTCAGGCGTCGCCATGTGAACATCATCAATCCCGCCGGGGAATGAATGGTGAATGACCACATGTTCGGTGGTCTGCACCCCACCACATTCACACATCGCCGACTCCTTAAGACCCCACTTGTGCATCATGTGGGCACAGCGGCTATGGGAGCACCTTAACCTATTGATGGCCGACCAGGTTTTGCGAGGCAATGAGAACCCAGGCAGTGTCTCGGTGGGGTCCTGTATGAGATGGGCATTTCCCACGTTGGCCGTTTGCCACTCAAGTTTTCACCTATCTTCTGGGATGAGAGAGGTGAGGAGCCCCTCTCCTTCCTCCCAGAAAGGCTTTCGGGACTTCAAGCGGCATGCCGAGTGGGAGACGACATCTTCGTGCAAAGGTATTGCGCTTTTTGGCAGCGCCTTCTTGTATTCCCTATACATATATTGAATTATGTTAATTTGTATGTTGAATTACGTTTGTCTTTAAGAATATTGTTTACAAATTACCTTTTAATAAATTAGCAATATATTATATCAGTTAAGTTTCTCCGTGTCCCTTTGAGTGTTTGTATGCCAATGAGTATGTTGCCTGTCTTTGTTTTTTATGCCTTTGTATTGTAGTCACTTGAAATTTAATTTTTTTTTATCTGTTTTCTTTATATGTGTTTTAGTGTTACAATTAATATTGTGAAATTGACCTGCTGTAAAATGCTTTGGCAGTATAGCGGGTAGATGAACAAATGCAAGGAATTATTCAGACTAGGGATCGAATAATATTACAACCATCGCGTCGTCGGAATAAACGCTGAAAAATGCAATAAAAAGCGGAAAGTGCATTTTTCACGCTCGTTTTCCAACAATGGCGAATGCCCTCAGCTGGAATGGAAATAAATTGCAAAGTTTGCATATCAAGCGCAATATCGTGGAAAAATGTCGTTAATTTTTCCACCAGATATATTATATTTATATATTATGCAAATGACTAGATAAGTGGATACTATATAATAATAATATAATCTTAAGTATGTATAAGATGAGATATATTAGCACCAGGGTATCAATACTCCAATCAAGGCCGCTCGCAATCGCAGTCGAAAGTACATATATAACGGTTGACATTCTTATTCTTAAATCTCGCCATAGGTGCATTATTACATTCGCCAAGCGTAAAAGTCATTCCACTCGAACAACAAATGGCTCGAACCACTCGTTGTTCGAGTGGAATGACTTCGTCGAGAATCGAGGCCCTGGAGGTCTTGCACCGACGATCGATGAAGACCTATGTCAATACAATATTGATGATGATCAGTTAGCGATATTTGAGAGCACGGTCAGAATATGAGTCAGTCGTTAGACAAAAGCAGCCGTATTTAGAACAGGCTCCAAGGTGTCGGAGAAGCTGTCAATATGCAACTGTTTGGATAATTTCGTTCGTTATACAAAATAACTGGCTTATTAATTAATGGAGGTGAACTAACTAAGCTCTTAGAATTGAAAAAAATAGTACACACGATCCAAAAACTTAATTAATTCATCTACGACGCGATCACTTGTTAGTTTTGACTCACTAAGACTTCATGAACGAATTAACTTTCTTTTTAGTGTCAAAAATTACACGCGGTCTGACAAAGTAGATTAATGTTAATATTACAATTCAACATAGTTATTTTAATAGTATTTATAACTTTTAATAAATATCAATTCATAGACAGATGCGCCAGTATTGCCAGCGTATATCGATTTGCATTATCAATATTGGTCTGACTATCAACAGCGCAACCGTGCTCGCGAAATCGTTATAAAATCATGGGTAGTTCCGCCTATCGATCCGATATTGTGAAGTTATTGATTTCACTGTGCTAGACCCCGGTTACCATTAATAAATGAGTCTTCCTACAGTGGATGTGTGTTTTTTCATAAAGCTTTAAACGTTTCCACTTATTTAAATTGGCGAATTTAAGGCTACATAACGATGCAGGTGTGTTTTGTGTGAGTTCTAGTTTTAAAATCAAACACGATAGGCCAAAAACACTTTACGCATAAAAAAATATTGCCATGCTGTCAAAAGAATTTAATGGAAAATATCGCGTATGCAGAGCGGGAAATGCTAATACTGCAGTAATTCATCAAGTAATAATCATACACGCAATATTCACTTACCTGCCGTGCACACATGCGCTTACATGGTGGTGAAAAGTCATTAAACATAATAGAACTTCTGTTTCTGCTATCGTGGTACGAGAACACGCCGTCAGATGGAATGTAGGAAAACACTTCTTCTTGTTGACATATAAATTTATTAATTCACAATATATTTGCAGAGGATCTTATTTTCCTCTGCTAAAACTTAAACTGAAAGAAATAAAGGTCTAGTTTCCTCTATTCTTCAGTTTTCCCTAGGTTTACATAAACCTAGTAATTATCTCACGACTGACTGCCTAGGTACGCATGTACCTACCAGTTATATCAACACTAGCTCCTGCGTAGGTACGTCTGTACCTACCAGTTATAGCAACACTCTAATACTGTCCTTTTTCTGGGAGGTATCTGTATTTAAACTAAATTCTGAAGGACATTTTACCAAAATAAAGATGTTCCACCCGCTCGTTGGCAAACAACATTCTTAATATAAATAAAATGCACTTAACTATTCTTAATGATACAAACGTGACTTAAACAATACAAATATTTTAAAGGAATTATTTTAAGGGAGATGAAACTTTATTTGGGGTTTTTATTACTATGGGACAGGGGTGGGAAAGGTATTGGCAAATATTTTTAGGCATAATGGTTTAACTAGGGTCATCATAAAATAGAAAGCGAACAGCTCTATTTGAAAGCTGCCGCTGCTTGCAGTAAAATGTCACTAATTCTTAAATCATAAATGATACACAAACAAGACAATATCTTTATAAAAATACCAGGCCAATGAATTGTTTTATTGTAGGGTCGAATCTGCAAATGTGGGAAACTACACTAAACTTGAAAATACGAACTGTGGGAACTGGCTTGAAGGTTAAATTTTACTGAGCAATATGTAATAGTCGCATTCTGGAAGATACATACCTCCTCCCGTGAAATACTTCACAAAATAGGCTAAGAATGCGACTGTTATCTTTATTAGGTACCTACTGCATGTCTACGAAAATTACCAGTTAAATTTATTAATATGTCTAAAATACAAATATTTATGCTGCTTTTAAAACTAGAAATTCCGTGGAATATGTAAATCTTATGACTAAAAATTGTGTAGTAGGTAATGTCTTTAAACAAGAAATTCCGTAAAAAATGTAACTCTTATGACTAAAAATTGTGTAGTAGGTAATGTCTTAAAACTAGAAATTCCGTAAAAAATGTAAATCTTATGACTAAAAATTGTGTAGTAGGTAATGTCTTAAAACTAGAAATTCCGTAAAAAATGTATATCTTACTGACTGACTAAATGGTTGTAGTAGGTAATTTCGCATTCACCTCCACCCTTAAACCCGCCTTGAGCATGTATGTATGTAATATCTAGTATTAATTTCTTCGCACTTTCTACTGAATTTACACTATCTAAATAGTCGTTCATGTAATGTTTTGTTTTTATTGCTTTGACGGCCTGGGGATACTGAGATAAAAATTGATCCGCGTTTTTATTTTTTACGAATTGCGCCGAACAAGGTGATGATTTTGCGCCAAAAATTATAAGAAGGGAAGAAACCGCGTCACGCGCCTCTCCTTTTAACGCTTTTTGTAATGTATATAAATTTTTGCTGTCAGATACTTTTAAGAAGTCTGTGGTATGATGGAATATTAATTTGAACGCAATCCATTCAATTGGATTGCCGTTAAATGTGGGAAGATCATTAACTTTGGGCCTGGTATTATATAAAGACATTGCCTTACCAATTGATTCCGCGAGACGGTCTTCAGTTATAGCAGGTGTTGGTCCCTGGAATCGGCCCTGCGACTCTGGCCACTGTTGCCCGTCGCGTTGCTCTGCTAAGTTGAATGGCTGCTCTGATGTAGGCAGCTCCCAGCAGCTACTGCTTGGCTGCTGATGCTGCGTCGACTGCAGCTGAAGAGATTGCCCTACCAAGGGCGGCTGATGGGATGTTCCTCTGGGTGGGAGTAGCTCGTACCGCCCGCCCTGCCGCTGCTGCTCCAACCGCTGTCCCAAGTGCAGCGGAAGAGCCTGCTCTGTCCGAGGCTCCAATTGCGGTGGGAGAGTCTGCCCTGCCAAAGGCTGCTGCTCTGAGGATCCTTTTGGTGGGAGTAATGCGTACCGCCCACCCTTGTGCTGCTCCAACCGCTGTTCCAATTGCAGCGGATGAGCCTGCTCTACCCGAGGCTCCATTTGCGACGGGAGAGTCTGCCCTGCCAAGGGCTGTTGCTGTGCAGTTCTTGTGGGCGGTTGTAGTGATAACCGCCCATCATGGAGCAGTTCCTGTTGCTGCTCCATTTGATCTCGAAGAGGCTGTTCATCGTGATTTCCAAGTTCTGATGATGAACTGTGATGTGACTGGTCCACCCAGTCATTGACTCTATCCTCGAGAGTCCGTTGCGAAGTCCTTGATGCAGCTTGTAAAACGAGCGCCGCATGTTGCTCTTCTGCTTCCAAGACTAACATTTCTGCAGCCATCTTTGCTTCGGAAGCCTTTGCTTCAGCCATCTCCGTAAGTAGGCGGGCTTTTTGTCTCGTGATGTGCACCTTGGTTGCTGAAGCTTTTATTTGAGCCTTCATCCAGCTGCTGCTGGTTCCCGCCTTGCTGCCGAAGACAGATGACGTCTTTGAGTGTTGTCCCGCTTCCATGATGCTGCTGTTCCCGACGCGGCTCGAAGGACCATATGTTTCTGCTATCGTGGTACGAGAACACGCCGTCAGATGGAATGCAGGAAAACACTTCTTCTTGTTGACATATAAATTTATTAATTCACAATATATTTGCAGAGGATCTTATTTTCCTCTGCTAAAACTTAAACTGAAAGAAATAAAGGTCTAGTTTCCTCTATTCTTCAGTTTTCCCTAGGTTTACATAAACCTAGTAATTATCTCACGACTGACTGCCTAGGTACGCATGTACCTACCAGTTATTTCAACACTCGCTCCTGCGTAGGTACGTCTGTACCTACCAGTTATAGCAACACTGCAATACTGTCCTTTTTCTGGGAGGTATCTGTATTTAAACTAAATTCTGAAGGACATTTTACCAAAATAAAGATGTTCCACCCGCTCGTTGGCAAACAACATTCTTAATATAAATAAAATGCACTTAACTATTCTTAATGATACAAACGTGACTTAAACAATACAAATATTTTAAAGGAATTATTTTAAGGGAGATGAAACTTTATTTGGGGTTTTTATTACTATGGGACAGGGGTGGGAAAGGTATTGGCAAATATTTTTAGGCATAATGGTTTAACTAGGGTCATCATAAAATAGAAAGCGAACAGCTCTATTTGAAAGCTGCCGCTGCTTGCAGTAAAATGTCACTAATTCTTAAATCATAAATGATACACAAACAAGACAATATCTTTATAAAAATACCAGGCCAATGAATTGTTTTATTGTAGGGTCGAATCTGCAAATGTGGGAAACTACACTAAACTTGAAAATACGAACTGTGGGAACTGGCTTGAAGGTTAAATTTTACTGAGCAATATGTAATAGTCGCATTCTGGAAGATACAACTTCCATGTTCTTGGTTACACACGTTGACCAACGAAGAATTAAATTTGAGATTTTGAATCTTATAGAATTTCAACTTCCACCTACTGCGTGGCGGGCCGGATCGAGAGAGGTATTTTGACATTTTCAGCCGGACTCTCTCGACACATTGTCTTGCACAGCACTGATCCCCAGATTCCTACCCACCCTTATATCATTTTCCTTCGCATAAGATCATCTTCTTCCTTTCATGATGACATATACCCTGAGGGAAATTATTTTCCTATTGGCCTCCTGAGTGGAAATATATGAAAAAATTAAAACAATCGAAAAATTGTGATTTAACATCTAACGCTTTCATAAATCATAAATCATGTTTTTTTCTCATAAAAATCAACCTCACCATGATTATGCTTTTATCGGGGTTAACAATTTACATTTGAGTGAAGCAAACATAGAGTAATCACAAACATAAAGTAATACTACATACAACCACAAAATATTTAAAAAAAAAGAAAATATATGTATTAGATAAGTTACCAGATGGGTAATTTGATAGTATATTGCAACAATATTTGAACCACAACTACTTATTGAACATTACTCCCAAGAAGAAACAAAGCAGATATTGACAGCTACGCTGACATTCAGTTTTTGGCAAATAGGAATTATCTTATTATTTAAAAAAGGACAAGGATGAAAAAAATATTAAGACTTGCGAATGCGATTTCAAATAATAATTATTTGAAATTTTTTTGCTTACTAATTTATAATTTTTTTCTGATTTGTAATTTATTATCTTTTGGCATTAAATTTTTATTATTTATATAGAAAAACCTATCACACAAACATTTGTTTAATTTACAAAATATATTAATATATATTGCAACATGCAAAAATAAACAAAAATAATAATGAATCCTTGTCCAAGCAAAACAGCCGAAATTGGATCTGTTATAAATTTGCTGTATCTGTCGGTAGAATAAAGATTGCAACTTAGCAGATAAAATATGCCTTGAAGAATATCGTTCTCAAGTTATACGCAAAATGCGGGGCGATTTGTTTCACAAAATCAAGAGATATTTATTTTTTTCTTCATGTTCCTGGAACAAAGAACTCTGGTGTGAGATGAACTTTTAGAATGGAGTAACAGAGTAATATGGAATTTTAGTAACAGAGATTTTTTTATGTTTGAAGCTGAAAGGTGTACGAGGTTTGGGGTGTTGAATAAAATAATTATTTTGACATTCAAGTGGAATTTCATAACACGGTACGAAATACACCTAAATATGAAATAAAATACTCAGGTACCTTCTAAAAATTTTATGAGAGCATAATATTTACAAAGAAATAACAGAGCAGTTAATACCAATTTTTATTTTAATATGCATTTGTAATTAATAAAAAAAATAGTACGTTTCTTTTTTTTCAGTAACATTTTAGAAATCTTATTAGAAAAATCGATCCATGCGATTTTTTTCCAAGTCATTATAAAATGCATCCAAACGGACAAATATTGAAGATTCATTTAAAAACCATGTAAAGGAGTATCACGCAATTCGGTGATAATGTTTTTTGCAGTTAGTAAAAATACTTGACTGGCAACTACTTGATGAGTATTTCAATAGAACACGAGATTGCTTTCTGCTTTCACCATTAATTATTACACTTTGTCGCACTTATACGCCTGCTTTCACTATGAAATATCTAGTAGGCAGTGAGTAGGTACTGTTGTACTGCCAGTTTCGCTAATGGCTGAGCAAGTATAATAATTGAAAGTCTGTGCTAATGGCTCCGTGAAACGCCTGAATTGGAGCGATTCATGCAGATAACAGTGTTTTAATGATTTTGAAGATATTTTCCATCTATTCGTTTAATTAAGTGAGTGAAATGAGACCATTTATGAAACTTCTACGTATCCCAGATTTGCGAGGAGGTGATATGAAGGAAAGGGTTAGAGCAAGAGAATGTATGCCCATTACTTTGCTAAGAAGTCATTTGAAGCAACCGATTTTCAATGGTGGTCTCTCACCAAATGCCTTTAACATTATGTATATTCAACCGTAAACCGAGTATCAAATATTTCATTAGAATTGTTTTGAAAGAACAAAATAAATAAATTTCATTTTATCCTCGCTGGATTATTAGTTTACCCTCAAGCTCTGGGCCTACAGATAGTAATATAAACTTTAATTAAATATTGAATATTTATTTTGATAAAATAATATCTTTTTTATATGAATACTCCACAAGAGCCTCAACTGCTTCCAACCGCCTGGAGCCAATGCGATTATGACAACCTTAATTGAGGTATGTTGAAGGGCAGATGATAGTGGGGAGGAGAAGAAGATGGAGGTGGAGAATTACCTTGTTATTAAAATCTGGTCACCAAACACGGCTCAAGCCTTTTCAATCAATGTTTCAATTCTGAATGGTGTTTCTACAACCGGGCGATACTGAGAGTATCTTACAATCTGAAACGTGCCGCAAATTTACTACATATTATTTTTAATTAATGAATTGCGAAATAACACAAATTAATTTAATAATTTTTTATTTTTTTTTCGGAATAACTTTATTGAGTAAAACCTCAAATTGTAATATTTAAATATTGAAGATAATATTAGTGATTTCTAAGCAAAAATCTGAAACAGAAAAATCAGAAAAGGATACGGTCACATCTAGGACTCGAACACAGGACCCTTGTCTTTCCGGGACATTGCTCTACCAACTGAGCTAATGGGACCCTATCCCCCTCGGTCACTTTTAACTGTATCATACTTCGAATAAGAACTACCAACATTGTCTTCATTTTTTTGGTAGAGAAGTGTCCCGGAAAGACTAGGGTCCTGGGTTCGAGTCCTAGATGTGACCGTATCCTTTTCTGATTTTTCTGTTTCAGATTTTCGTTTAGAAATCACTAATATTGTCTTCAATATTTAAATTTTAATAAAATTTACTTGCCACGCAAGGATTTGAATTCGCGACCTCCGGATCGCTAAACTGATAAGAATGAGTAGGTATTACTGATTTATTCAAAACCTCTTCAAATTATTATTATCTTGTTAAAATCGGGATTGCAGGCTGTTTGCTGTTAAATTTTTAGCATATTCCTAACATATCGGAACACGTGTTCATGCACCAACACCATGCCTTGATTTATATGAACACGTGTTCCTACTAAACCTAACAGGAAACCTTTTAATTCATTCATTAAGGGCCTGCAGTCCCATTTTTAACCAGATTAAGAATAATTTTAAGAAATTATTAAATTTGTGAGTTTTCTACGTGTAGTCGAGAGCCTTACCCCTCGACCACGTAGGCAGTCGGACCTACGTAAGATGATCTGAAAAATAACTATTTCAAATCATATCCAATCAAAAACAATATATTGGTTACACAAAATAACTATTTCAAATCATATCCAATCAAAAACAATATATTGGTTACACAAAATAACTATTTCAAATCATATCCAATCAAAAACAATATATTGGTTACACAAAATAACTATTTCAAATCATATCCAATCAAAAACAATATATTGGTTACACAAAATAACTATTTCAAATCATATCCAATCAAAAACAATATATTGGTCACAATGACATATCCGTTATCTAAATGCTATGATTTTTTATACGATATTTCCCAAGATACTGGTTTAATCGTGTTTCATTATTAAAATACTGCCATTCCGAAGGTCGCGGGTTCGAACCCGGCGTGCGCAAATAAATTTTATTTGATTAATTTGTGTTATTTCACAATTAATTAATTAAAAATAATATATAGTATATTTGCGGCACGTTCCAGAGTGGAAGATACTACCAGTATCGCCCTGGTGTAAGACCACCATTCAGAATTGAAACTTTGCTCCAAATGGCTTTAGCCGTGTTTAGTGACTAGATCTGAATAGCCAGGTACTTCCCCACCTTCCTCTTTACCTTCCCCACTTACCTTCAGCCTCACAACATCCCCCAATTGGGGATGCCATAGTCTCACTGGCTCCAGACGGGAGCAGTTGGGACTCTTGTGAGGTATTCACTGTAAAAAAAAAAAAAACGGTTTGAAACTCTGTCACGGTAAAAACATAAATGTTATACTAACAAAGTTCCTCGGAATTTTAAACAGATTTTGTACCAATCTGATACACGTATAAATGGATTATCCATTTTAATTATTAAATCCCAGTTAAACGGAGATACGTAAATGCTGAAAATTAAGAATATTCCTGAATAAGCGAATAAACATTACTGAAAATACGATGTCAGTTATTCTCCCACCGCACGCTTGCGACCTACCGGCTGTAATCTCACTCAATCTCTTTTTAACGTTAAACCTAAACACTTTTAAATCCTTCTAATCAATGGATTACTCCTCCAACTTCTTGTACCCTGGCAATCCTAACGAAGGAATGGAAACTGAAATAATGTTTCATACTCTGGATGGATTATATTCTAAGTCACGTCATTTTCTCGCGTTATAATATAACAATTTTTTATCTACATTTAAAATTAAACAAATTACTTTAATGAAAAAAAACATTTACTAAGCGAAGCGAAGTCCTGTTTTAACTCGACCATTTGGTATTTCATCTATCTGTTTTTTTTTGTTACGTTCCGGTTCCGGTCTAAGATGGTGGCCTTTTAGGATACTACCATTTTATTCCGGCAGAATTCTCATGATCGTGGTTCATATCTTAGTACAAGCTGTCAAATGGGAATAATCAATATTATGGTACCCCCGTCGCTTTGAATTTAAGTTTCATTTTAAAAATCTGAATTATTTCTGCAAAGAATTCAGAAAAGCAGTATGGTAAGTAGGTACCTCTAATGTATTATTTTAACAGAAAATTAATTAAATTATTGCTTTGAAAATTGGAACTGATTTGAAGAGAATTCAGACTATCTCGTGATTTTTCACGGTCCTAGTCATCACATATACTGATTTCGATTATCTGTGCGTGAAATGTTAGAATAGTTAGAAATTTGCTATGAATTTTAATTGGAACTGATTGTGTGAAGAATTACGTAATTTGTATAATATTTCAACAGAAAATTATTTTATTTGTTTTTTTTTATTAGAATTATAATTATTTATTGGGTCTGCTCTATTTGCACATAAATTAGTCGTACCTACGTAAGTGATCTAATTTTTCTTTAATTTTTTATTCTGAAACTCTCTAAATTAAACTCATAAATCAAAAATTAATTACCTTTGTTAGCCGAGACACCAACCAAAAATAAAGTTAAAACTTTGTACCTATAATATAGGCTGGATCCATTGTAATGTCATCCTTTGTTATATATTTCGTTTGCGGTTGGCAATTACGCCATTATCTTTCAATTTAGATTCCATTTTAGTTTTCGCTCCCCACCGTGAAGGACTTCCCCAAAGGACGATCGATTACTCCCCGAGGTAAGAATGATCACATTATTTTTAGGAGTAGAGATAATTTACCAGTATTTAATTCTAAATCATCAATCAGTATTGAATGTCGAATCTTCGGAAAATAAGTTTATGAAAGAGTAGCCGTGTTGAGAAAATAACTGCTATAAGAATCATATTATGGAATAGGGAACATAAATAAAATCGTAATTCGTCATCAAAAATGCTAATTTCGGTTGTGAGTCTGTCCGTGTAACTCTGGTTCAATGAACTCGAATTAACTTCTAATATAAGTGTCGTTTTCAAAATTGAAACTGATTGTGTGAAGAATTTAGAGAAGCGATAAAATACCTGTCTGTAATATAATATTTTTAGCTTAATATTTCAGAAAATTATTTTAATTGTTTCTTCAAAATTGGAACTGATTTGTGTCTGTTGTTAAGTTTGAAAAATCTAAAAATGTGAAACAGAAAAAGATTCAGTCGCCTTTAGGAATTGAACCTAGTATCTCTTCCTTGTCGGGAAGTGCTCTGACCACTGAGCTAATTCGAAAATACCAATTTAGTTTATTTTTAACTGTACCATACTTCGACATCGACAAGCATCAGATTTTTATTTTTCTAGTCCTTGAATTAGTAACTTCCCGAGGGATCCTTCTAGAAACATTCAAGTTTTTAGTAATACGTTCATCACAAATAATTAAAATAAACCCCATGGAAAGATTGATTTTCTAGGCCTGCTAGGGCAAATTCGACCATAGGTCATATTTTTGTGTACGACTGCTTCATTTATGTCGTTAAGATTCTGGGTATATTTTAGGTTATTGTCTCGTCTTAAGTCCTTACTTGGGTGGGTCTCTGGCAACCCAAATTTCTAGGTAAAGGAGATGTGGTAGAGGAAAAATAATACTGGTTATTTAGATCTGGTCACCAAGGACAACTAACCCACCTTCGATCAACTTTTCAGTTATTTTATTTATTACAAGATAACAAATTATAACAGCATGCTAAATAAAAATAAAAATCCTAATTATTCTTCTAGTCCATAAGGTGAGCTCCAGGAGCTGTGTTTATGGGAGGAGTAAGTATATGCAAAAAGGAAATAATGCTTAAGAATCTCTTTTTAAGAAATAATTCATGGGTTTCCTATTAAACTTTTAGTAAAAGAGGAATAATTTACTATTCTTTCCTCTCCTTACCTGCATTTAATGCAATTCGATATAGTATTTTTAACGCAATCTCCAGCGTACGGAGATTTTTAAGGAACTCGCGCAACCAACCTCGGGAATAGCAAGATTGGATTTTAGAATCATGTATGAACAATATTACGTCTTGTACGTTAGTTGAATTATTACTCGTTTTAGGGTTCGATGGTGGAAATAAAAAAAACCTTAAATCTTCTTTCAAAGAGGTTAATTATTAAAGGTATTTTTTAATCAACAAAATTTTCTATTTTAACTTCATAGCTTCATAAGCAGACTACCATGGACAAAAGATTAATTAATTAATTTATTTAAAGTTGCGAATTAATAGACACTAAGAAGTATTACTTACTTTATCGTTATTCCAAAAAACTTTTAGAGATTGTTTCGGAATTACCTTTGTGAATAAAAAATAAAATAAATAGTCATCACTTAGTGAAAGGGTGATTGATAGTGATCGAATTCTAAGCTCACAATAAGTACCTACCTATCGACTTACTCTCATTTCAGAACAAGATTTATATACTTCGTGAAAGATCAGTAGGATTTAAAAAAAATAAGTACATATTTATTTCTACTGTTTAACATTATAACGACCGGGTACTGCTCCTTACCCTTTAAGACCGCGACCGTCATATTGACGGCACATATGAGTGTACTTTTTAATATAATATAAAATATAAAAAAAAATTATTAGTGAAATTGCTTACTTAATTAGGTACATATTTGGTAGAATATAATCTACAAAAACACAAACGAAACGAATGACTTGAAATACGTGCGCAGAGATCAACATGAGATACTAACAACTGACAACAAAAGACAATGACCAATCAACGTACAGATCGAGTTCGAATGATATGCGATTCCGAAAGAAAGAGAGTGACAGTACTATCATTATGTACAGATAGTACGTTGTAAACTTGGAGGAAAAGGATTGTAAACAAACTCAGTTCAAAGAACCTAACCGTCAAATTGGTGGCTCTTTGTACGTATAAATCATTATATTTAAAAAAAATAAATAAGATTCGTACCTGTTTTTTTTATCATATTCGTTAAATCAAAAATAATGAGAAGTAAAAAAAATATCAAATGAATACATAAACTTTAAGCAAAATTTCGTCACATTACTTCGAGCCGTAGTCAAAATGACGGCTAAGGTCTTTCTAGTGTTAAAAAAAGTTAATTTAGGTATCTTTTAGAAATATTATTGCATGCATAATGGTTCTAGATTCAAAATAATATAAAAAAGGTCAAAGGACACAGTTATTAAATATAATTAATCAATAATTTTATTAAACATCTGAGACCCAAGGGGTGCACGGTGTAGATAACGGAATGATCAGCCAAGCGGTGACCATTGATTTTTTTCCTGAAAACGGGCCACTTAGCAGGGAAAAGGAGGGAGGGCTTAGATTTTTAATTATTATTTTATTAATCAAACATTTTTTAAAATACCTTTTAAGTACAAATAATCACGGACGTGAGGAGTTGTGTGGTGTTTCTGTGTAAATTATGTTTGTGTATATTTTTTTCAATAATTATAAGACATTCCTATGATCGAGGTTGTTGTTTCTGAAGTGTCAAAGAGGAATAATTCTAGCGACCGTGAAATTTCCTGAGAAAATTTTCAAAGTACTCCACCTTTTCCAATAAAATGAAGTTTGAAAGGGAATATTCTTGAAATAAATCCTTTTTAAATTAGTACATCCCTTACAATTATTCGTAATCCGTTTGCTGATAAACTATTAGTACATTCCTAATATATCGAAACACGTGTTAAGGCACCTACACCATGCTTTGATAATATATAATAACGAAATTCTAAAATATTATGATTTTTATGAATACGTGTCCGACATCATGATAATACATTTCTCTTTTAGTAAAACTTTAACATAAACTTATCAATTCATTCGTTAAGGGCCTGCAATCCCGTTTTTAACAGGACTACAAATGTTTCTTGTTTCTTTTTTATATATGGTGTAATGTTTTCCCCGTCTCCCCTATTTTCTTACTAACGGATTAATATTTTACTCGTTTGATTTGGCTCTTCTCGCGGTTTATCAACCCTTCAATCTTAACGAATCAATATGTCACGTTGTGTCAATTTTTTGTTTCGACAGGGATTAATTCATTGAAGGATCCTTTTAATTGGTTGTGGTAACTTTGGTTCTTTTTAGATGAGGCGTGTTACATTCTGTATGGTTTGAAAATAAGACAATGACCGACTACCCTGATTTTAACTACCTTTTCCTACCTTGTTTGCTCGCCCAAACGTTTCCGGTTGCTGCAGTTGATAATGTGCTAATATAATGAGACAATTAATTACAAGTACATGAAATTCGCTATAGACAATTCAATTCAAGATGCACAAAATTCTAAGTTAATGATTTGACTATGGATTGTTAGTTTTGTGAGTTATTTCTATGAGTAGGTATTTTCAGGAATAGCTAGAGACAAAACATGTGTTGCTTTCGATTGGTCTCCGTCCAAATCCCATCCATCAACGTGACCAGCTCGAGAGCAGCCAAGTTGATGGTCCAATCCCAACACCTCCAGAAATGAATTGAATATCGCTCAGCGACAGATGAGATAATGACATGTTTTGCCTCCTGCCGGAGGGTGATGAAGGTGGAATGTGGGTCCTTGGTGGTAGCTGTTGATGTTGATGTTGATGATGAATGATGAAGATTCATCTTATACCGTTAGGTACAAGGAGCTGCTCCGGTCCGGTGGCATGATAGCCTGGTGTCAGGAACCATTTGGGCCACGTGGGTAGCGCGAGGTTTAGGTCGCGTCAACCTCCCCCAAATCGATGATGAGTTGAGCTTCGCCAGCATGCCGAAAATTAGGAGTCCACTCTACTAACCTCAAACATAAACATATACTGAAGTGGTTTGCATCAGCAACGTCAGGAGTTCGGGAGTCCCGTGAACACCCCTCTGGTTTACGCTCGTAAAAATAATGATGAATTCAGCTTCAGTTTGTTCGACTTCGCCTCTGCAGTCACGCTACTCCAAATAGCTCCTGGCTCCAGTCTATACAGCTTCTCGTTCCAGTAGAGGTAATGACACATATTTATCATATGTACAATACAGAACATACTTCAAGTCTTTCGTCCACACTCAAAATAGTCATGTCAATATTTAATTTGGATGAGGGCGTTCATCCGACATAACGAATGTTTCCTAGACGGGAGATTTTACCCCACTTCAAAGTCATGGTCATTCGCTCTATCGTTTGTTACCCTCCGTTCGCTTCAAATATCAAAGAATGGTAGAAATTGATATCCTCGACTTCCGGCGCTAAGGATCAGGGATACTGGAATCATCAGGTCGTGAATCTGAAATAATCCGATCTCCGTCAGCTCAAACGGTTTCAGTCGGAGTCAATTTCCAACCTAATTCTGGATGACTTCTCCTCCTATAGTGGGGTAGGTACTTATTGAATTTGACAGGAAGGACGTCAGAAATCGCCGAAACAACTTCATATTCGTCACGATCCCTTCGTTCTGTCAGCGAGAAAATTCTCCCCACACGCCAGACAAGAATAGCATAGCCATTACCCGATTCGTTCCTTCGTCTACCAGCTAACTCAAGTAGGAAAGCCCATTAGCAATTTTCGTTCCCTTCGATTTGAACTCCGTGAAAGCGTCCTCTCACCAGCTGAAAATACTCGAAACAGGGGTCCATTCAGGGTGACTATCTAAGGCTGGTCCGCCAACACCTTCGACAGAAACCGGTGCTTTTACGGGAATAACTCAACCACACCAATAGCAGGGGAAAAAGCCGGCGCTGCTATACTAAAATAGACGTTATCTCGGTATCCAGGGTTATCGACTTTGCTAACACAAAAGTCCCTATTAGGCAAGCCAAATTACAAATTTCGTTCCCTTCGCTTTTGTCGCTTTGGTAAGATAGGACAGCCTACGGAAAATTCGTATACTTCGTCCCCGTCAAACCTATGAAAAATTAAAATCTCGCTTGATAGAATAGGAATGCCAGACAGATGCATTCTCTCGGCGACTAGCCTCGATCCGCTGCGTTATTCCGATTCAAAATGAATTAAAAGAGTGATGTTTGAATAAATTATATTTAATTAAATATATTTTATAAATTCCGTATAACCTAATCGTTAAATATTATTACTGGAGAATTTTTAAATCATTTTAAATTGCAGAAAAAAAAATTGTCTAACTCATAAACAATGTCTATTGTCGAATGATCTAAAGCGGTTTCAGGGTAACCGTTCTTCGTCCTTTTTTTAATGGCCAGGTCTCGTAATTTATGGCCTCCTTTTCTAACGGGTACCTATAGTGCTCAAGTTAAATACCCCTATTTCAAAATACAATTGAATTATTTGGTTTACATTAGGGAAATAAGTGTTAATAATTAGATTATAATAGACTTACCGATACATCTTAGTGTCAACAATCCAAATAATTATAATGAACAAACACAGTCACATGCAGTAACATACTCATGCTGTTAGAAAACCGCACCTTCTACACTAAATGATTTTAGCCGTGTTCGCGTCCCGACGATTAATTCTTGTTGACGCGCTTCCTAGTTTTTACTAACTCGACTATCTTAAAACGCTGACCGATCCTGATTATTCCTGACCGTCTCCCAGACCTTGAAACTCTGACCCCCTTGACTGTATTTCCCGCCTCCCAACGTTTTCAAACTGACTATCTTGAACCGCTTTTTCTAACCACCGACTATCGACTTCCTTCTTCCGTTCTTCAACGCTGACTGTCTTGAACCGCTTTTTCTAACCACGACTATCGACTTCCTCCTTCCGATCTTCAACGCTAACTGTCTTGAACCGCTTTTTCTAACCACGACTATCGACTTCCTCCTTCCGATCTTCCACGCTGACTGTCTTGAACCGCTTTTTCTAACCACGACTATCGACTTCCTCCTTCCGATCTTCAACGCTAACTGTCTTGAACCGCTTTTTCTAACCACGACTATCGACTTCCTCCTTCCGATCTTCAACGCTAACTGTCTCGACCCGCTCCCCGCGCTTTCAAATCCAGACTCCCCCTTCTCAAACCAACCCCCCCCAAATCACCATATGCGATTTCTAATTTATGTTCTTTTGAATTCTGAATGCTTTTTGTTTTCAAAAGACAGAAATGCACTAAAGGAACACATCAATTATGGCCCTAGAACCTGTCACATTAATTTTAAATCGTTTCAAAACCAATAAATTGTTACTTCTCCAGTAAAATGTCTAATTCTTTGTTCAAAGGATGAAACTTGACTACCCCCAGTCCAGTGGCGTGTTGGCCCACCAGTTTTTAGCCTCTTTTCAAATTACCAACCTAATTCTAGAATGTAGTAAATAATTATGATGTGATAGTTTTATTCTTTTAATCTTCTTGCGAGATTTTAATTTAATTAGGCAAATTCCAAACTCGTCCTGTTAAAATGTTATTTACCTCGCTATTCATAATTATAATTCTTCTGAATCCTTAGAAAATTACGTAACTATATTTAACGGCGTATTTCATACTTAGAAAGCCACTTAGTAGCATTGCTCAACCTAGTCGAATTGTTTCTTATCGATCTTGTTAGGTTTTTTTTTCTATCCACCCTACTCTGGCAAATCCATTACTACCCCACTGAATAAAATCTAAGAATTCAAACGACCATCACGGAGGTCTGTGACGATACAGTGCATGTTCCTATTTTTTTTCTCTACCCTAATAAATCTAAACACTTGTTTCTAAAGCAGCTTTAAGGCCAACATCTGGTAAACTCCTACTTCGTGAAATCAACTGAAAAATTCTTTCTAACCATAATAAATCAACAATAAAAAAAATTTATCCCAGGGCGAGTCCATCACAATGGCTCTGTTTTGTAGTTAATTAAGTTCTTATTTAAATTCTTCTGTATCTATTTTAAATATTGTGATTTCTCGTTATTTGTATGCTTTAGTAATATATTAATATTGTTAAACTGACCTGCTGACAAACTGCTTTGGCAGTTTAGCGGTATAAATAATTTCAAAAAAATAATAAAAAAAATACATAAAAAAATTTGCAATATTTTATATCAGTAAGTTTTCTCCGTTTAATCTTTATAAATATTTTGCTCTTAATTTGATGTCTCATTTCTGAAAACTCTGAAGCTCTCTTCGGGGACAACGGGAACAAGGGGAACAACGGGACGGTCCCGTTCAAAACGGGAGATATGGCCAGTTTAGGTATACCCGTCACGTGCAGCGTTTACTGTTCAATTCCACTCTTCCCGCAGTCGTGTGGGCGGAGTATTCCGTTATCTACCCATTTCTAAGTACCTAACTTGAAGTATTTCTTTATTAACAACTAGCTTACGTGTACCCGCGTTGCTGGGAGTAATCCTTAGGAAATACGGCCGCGGATTTTCTGTAGGCCTTTTTAAGATTCAACAATTCCATCACCTCAATTTTCTGTAGGCCTTTTTAAGATTCAACAATTCCATCATCTCAATTTTCTGTAGGCTTTTTTAAGATTCATCAATTACATCATCTCAATTTTCTGTAGGCCTTTTTAAGATTCAACAATTCCATCTTCTCAATTTTCTGTAGGCCTTTTTAAGATTCAACAATTCCATCTTCTCAATTTTCTGTAGGCCTTTTTAAGATTCAACAATTCCATCTTCTCAATTTTCTGTAGGCCTTTTTAAGATTCAACAATTCCATCTTCTCAATTTTCTGTAGGCCTTTTTAAGATTCATCAATTCCATCTTATCAATTTTTGATGTATCTCATAAGGTTTAGCCAGCGTTTGCAATGTAAGCACTCAAGAATATTTTTTTTCGACTAATCAAAACATCGATTTTTCTCTACTTTCTATAAATATAATATGCGTTTTTTAAATATATAAACCTTATTGAAGAAATTCTCTAAATTATAGTTAAAATCCTATCAAAATCCGTTGCGTAGTTTAGAAGAAATAAGCGCACAAACAGACAAATGCGGAAAGCAACTTTGTCTTAAACTATTTAGAGATTAGAGACTAGCTGACGTGTACCGCGTTGCTGGAAATTATGCTTAGAAGATAGACATATATCAGAGAAGACTTTTCTGTAGGCCTTTTTATGATGTACACTTCCGTAGTACATTATTTTGATATAAATCCTGAGGTTTAGCCAGCGTTAGCAATGTAGTGCCCGAAAATATATTGTTACGTCTTGATTATAATACATCGACTTTACTTACTTTCTATAAATATAATAGGCATGTTTCATATATGAAACCTTTCGAAAGAAATTCTCTAAATGGTAGTGAAAACCTTAACAAAATCCGTTGCCTAGTTTAAAAGTACTAAGCGCACACTTGATCGTATTATACACACTCCTTGTTTAGTATTAAAAGAGTTATGGATAATATCTACCATTTATCCCATAATATACCTATTGTCATACCTACTATCCATTTCCTTCCTTAAAAACAGCCTTACCCACACTTGAAGAGAAGAAGATGATTTGTTGCATTGTAAATTGTCGCAAGTACAGCATTCGAATTCGTGTCGTGTAGCAAGAAGGTGCAATCGTTGTGTCCTCGCCGTATTATTCACATGCTTTGTGCTCTGTTTGCAAATATCAAAATCATATTAAAGATTATCTCATTTTGGAGGAAATTTCACCCCGTGAACAGTGCGAGTTCGTCGAGAGCCCTATTTCCGGAATTCTTGGGAATTCAAGGTAGGCTGTTCCTTCATTCCACTTTTCCCGTGATTTATTCAAAACCAATTAAATGGGCTCTTTACTGTCGTATTTTTTGTGGATTTGATTTACAGTTTATGTTATAGAACACGTTACACCCCTCTTAACCTAACCTTACCTAACCTAACCTTAATATAGAGCGTATTCAGGATCGGTCCAATAGGGTAATAAAAACAGAAATAATGGGTCGTATTTTCAATATGTTTTTATGGAAAGTAGAGAAAAATCGATGTTTATCATAGAATTTAAAACCTCAAAACTTTACTCCAAATCATTCACAGCCCCGAGTAACGCCGGGTACACATTTGCTAGTTTTAAATATTTTAGAGATTTGCAAGATTTTGAAATATTGCAGTTGGTACTTTTATGTGTCACACAGGGAGAAAAAAATTCTTTCAAAATGTCGGAGTTCATTATTTTTATTGGTTATCAAAATCATAACAGAATAGAGAAATGAAATTGATTGAAATACATGTTATTGAAAACATCCAAATCAATGCAACTCGCTGAATCGAACTTATTTCGCAATGATTGGGAAATAATTGAATATTCAATTAATTGGTTTTGCCAGCGAGGCACATACAGTCCGCTTCACTAAGTTCAACACAATAAAAGAGAAAAGTGAATTTTGCAATTTTGAACAGTCATTATGTTTACTAAGCCAAAGAAATTCAATTTGGCATTTTCCACAAAGTTGAGTTTCAAAGATATCAGCTTTAATATTCGGTTTCGCCAGAATTTAATCAATCTTTTTCGAATTTTTTTTCTTGACAAACAACTAATAATAATGACAAAGCAAAATGGCGTTATTTCAGATTTCTTAAAAAATAACGTTGCGGCTGAAAGCATTATTTCTTAATAAAATATTTGTCTATTCAGAATAAAACGGAACACCTATTAATGCAGTTGTCCTTTTCCTGATAAATATAATGACGAAACGTTAGTTATTAGATTTTTTATGAACACGTGTTCCTACATCCAAATAACATATATTTGTGTTGTTCGAGGAACGAACAAATGTTGGGATAGCCGTATTTTAACGGGGTATTCCACACAGATAAAGCATGGATAAAGCCTATGGCTTATGACAGGCGAATGCGATTTGTAAGGTTAATTCACAGTCAGCTTACCGGGTGGCGAACGAAATCTGCATCTTGAGAATCATCTGTCAGCACTGGATCGGTGATCGTTGTACGGTAGCACTCATTATGTTGAATTGGATTGCGATAGTTGCGATAAAATACGTTTAAGGGATTATTCCGATAAATAACCGGCGATAGTACACACATTGGTTTTGACAAGACGAACGTTTCGATGCGATTGTACGGCTCACAGCACTCCGTGATTATAGTTGACGTGTGTGAATTCAAACTGTACAGTTCAAATTCTGACCATACTATTGGTTAGCACACGGCCTGTCAAAAGCAAATCGGCGTGACGGAACATGTGTTTTACCGACCGACGGTTCGATAAGAAATTTGTCAATTCATTCGTTGAAGGCCTGCAGTGCCGTTTTTAACAAGAATACGAATAATTTGAAGAGATTTTTAATAAAATAGCAATATTTTATAGCAGTAAGTTTTCTCCGCGCATGAGGAATCCCTCAAATCGATTCCCAAGCGGTTAAGTCAAGTTTTATATCGTCGCTCAAGTTCACCGTACCTTAGCCAAAATAAAGGGCTTTCTTGCGATAGTAATTATGATTGAAATGTTACTTCGGATAATTTATCAGTGCGATTATTCATCTTTTTCATCTCTTTTTTCCATAGCGCTATGCCGCGTCAGTTATAAATCACAAAAGTTTCAGCGAATTTATTAAAATTAAGGAGAAATGAAAAATGCGAAGCCACGAACGCAAAAATGTGAATATATCAAAAACAAACCTTTGAGAAGTTTGGTATTCACAAGGAGGGATGGGAATCCTTTAAAAGTTTATTTATCTGAAGATTAAGTGACAATGAATTATTCGAGTAGACAGTTGCTCCAAGAAAACACATTATTTACATTAAATATATAAAGAGCTTTTTAGAAGACTAGTAAGAATTTTGATACTAGGTTCATAGATCCCAACCAGCTATCGTGAGTTCAATTCCTCGGCTGGCTAAGTCCTGCATCACAACACAGACAACATTTTCCGATTCAGTGATAGTGGGAGATTTTGAAACATTGCCAGGTTATCCATTACCCTGGAATGTTTGTTTTTTTTTAAATCTGACGAAGTAATATAATATTAATACGTTACGAAAGTAAGAGCCCGGTATAAGTTTCGACGCATTTAAAAATAAAGGTTTACAGTTGATAGTTTTGAGTTAGAAATTTGACCATAAAATTAATAGCGAAAGCTGAAATCAAAAAAATTACTCCACAAAATGTGATGTAGTTTGTGCCACTCGTTTTCGGACACTGTGTATATATCATTTTTTTTAAATTTGCCTGTATTTAAGCCTTTGTGAAAGAAATTTAAAAAGAAAATGTAACTTTAGCTGTTAAATGTTTCAACTAAATATGAATAGTCGACAATTTCCAATTTCCACATAATTTCTCCAAACATCCACTAACTATGACCATGACTGCTAGTTTTATTGTCCAGAACGTATTGCTTTCCGAATTTTTTTTCATTCTATCGGAAATCAGAACTGCCTAACCCCTCGGAAAATTTAAAGTGATACAATTATTTATACTCACAAAAGTTCCAACTGCTCCCAACCATGCCAGACTATGTCAACCCCAATCGGGGCTGTTGTGAGGCTAACAAAATCGACTCAGAATGAGTCTGTTGTAAGGCTAACAAAATAATTGGGGCTGTTGTGAGGCTAACAAAATTGACTCAGAATGAGTCTGTTGTAAGGCTAACAAAATAATTGGGCCTGTTGTAAGGCTAACAAAATCGACTCAGAATGAGTCTGTTGTAAGGCTAACAAAATAATTGGAGCTGTTGTAAGGCTAACAAAATCGACTCGGAATGAGTCTGTTGTAAGGCTAACAAAATAATTGGGGCTGTTGTAAGGCTAACAAAATCGACTCAGAATGAGTCTGTTGTAAGGCTAACAAAATAATTGGGGCTGTTGTGAGGCTAACAAAATCGACTCAGAATGAGTCTGTTGTAAGGTTGACAAAATAATTGGGGCTGTTGAAAGGCTAACACTCATTCTAGGTCGATTTCGGGGTGTAATTTTTTTGATTTTATTAAATAAATTTGGTAATTATCGAGTATTTATAACGAAAATCGGTCACTACGGGTTCATATTGGCTGATTAATATACTTTACATTGCTTCCAAGCGCTGGGCTCCAAAAGTTCTTTTAACCTTTTAGGTGCCGAAAAAAATTGGAAAAAAGAACAAAAATATTTTATTACTTGTGATAAACTAATGTTTATAAGACAAGGTTTTTATGCATAGCACAAAGAATAACAAATTATTATAAGCATTAATTAATCGCCTGAACTATCGATACAAATTGAATATTTCTCCCAAGTACAAAATAAATGCCGCCGACGGGAATTGAATTTGGTTGTTTATAGGTGAAAAAATAAAATGACCAGTAATTGTCGATTGAAGTACTTGTACATATTTGATTAATTGGCGGGTTGGGAATAAACCGACGTAGCTCAGTGGTTCAGAGCACCTGACCGGACATCAGAAGGTGCGTGTTTAATTCCCGTCGGCAGCATTTATTATTAATTCGTATGGATATTTCAGGCGAGTAATTAATGCTTATAATAATTTGTTAAAAAATATTTTTTTGGGGTTCTCTATTTGCTATTTCGGGGGTTCTATCTATGTGATGTAGCGGTTTCAGGCTACGAGTTTCCGGAGATCATGTAAAATGCTGTTAATACCAGGATGCTGCTTTTATATTGGATTATTTTTAGGGTTGATGCTCAGGGGTCGATAAATTACGTTTCCCGACCTAAGTGCTTACCCTTAGCTATTCTAAAGGTATTTTAGTAAATTATTTGCACTTAACTTATCTCTGGCTAAATGTACACCAAATTTTTTTAGATTACATTCTATAACAGAATTTAAATGAGTGCAATTTGTTTGAGGGTGGAAGATACTCGTAGTAAAACATTGCTAAATAGCTTCGTTTCGTAAGACTATATGTATGTACTTTCCAACCTTTATCCTTTCTTCTCTATACCAATTTCTATTTTTTCTGCCTCTTACCCTTCCTCAAATTGGGATGCCATGCTTGCACTGGCTCCAGGAAGCTGAAGTTGTTGTGAACTGTCATGCAAAAAAATAATAATCTTAATTTTTTCCATCTTTTAGACTGGATGATGACTAGACATCGTATCATATGCACCATCAAAATGGTGAAATTTGCATGCAATTACGCACTATCAATTCCTAAATACGTACTTACGATGCCACAATATGCACTCAAGCAGTGTGCAATCTGAGCCTTATCTCAACGAAGGTGCTAAAACAGTTGCGGATTGAAGAGAGGAATTAATAAAGTACAATCGTTCAAAAGATTACTTTTATTAACACGAGATACACGCGACAAAATTATCAAAAGTCGAACGTGGGAAGGAAGCACGTATCTTTATCGGGGAGACACAGGAAACCATAAATAAACCATTCTCCGGGAGAAAATCGGAATGAATAGGAATGAAGTTCCAAAATCCGCCGCAATAGTTTCTGGGATCGTTTCGGTGTTGCCAAAAGGTGGACCTTGCCAGAAACTAAAAATCATTTACGCGAGCAGTTCCTATACACTATTAATTCCAAAATATGCACTACCAATGCCATAATATGCAATATCAATAGAGATAAATATGTACTAATAAAGCCAAAATTACACAAACAATATGTACTATTAATATCAAACATACGTCTAAAGCATACGACATAAACTAAGAAGGGGAATTGGGTGGTTATCAAAATTATGGAGGAAAAGAACATATTTCTTTTTAAAATTTCGTTATTCTATTTTACGATAAAAATTTTCCCGTTCCTAAACAACTATTTCTGGGAAAAGAAAAGGATTTCGATCAGTTTTGTTTTGAAGAATTTTTCTGTTCAAATATGTTATTTTGACTGAAAGGTGCTCAAATGTGCACTGACCACTAACGGAGCTTTGTGCTTTCAGCAGCCTTATTAAAAAACTTTTATTTTCTTTGATCATTTTGTCTCTGAAATTTATGTGAATATTTGACACTCCGGAAAAGATAATTAAGTTAAATGATATTAATTAAAATGCTAAGCTAAAAATGTCGGCAATTTTTGTTTTGGAATTTTCAATTAAAAACTTAAACATTTCATTTTTTGTATGCTCGAACTAAACAACTAATGAAATACTTCTTTTGATGCCATTAATTAACAGTTTTAGTGACGGTATTTTTATCTAACATAAATGATTGGTTGAAAAACACTGATGGATGATCTAATTTCTAATTCAATAAAAAACTATCTCCATAAAAGTCTAGCGCCGAATTTCGCTCCCTTCTGAATTAGGCCTTAATCTAACTAAGTACTTCATTATGACAGGGGTTATATAATTTCCAAAGATGATTTCGTGTCTGGGTACTAATCTGCTCGCTTCTTGCTGACACCAACGGGTGTAAGATCAACCCTTCTGGCATTATCGCTTGTATCGCCCCGGGAGGAAGTTTTGATGGAATAATTATTAAAATATTTAACAACGGCCGAGGAATTAATTTCAAACAGTTATCCCTTCAACCCCATCGTGATTGGCGTTTGAATTTTTAAAGCTTGTCGTCTTTCAGTCTGTCTGCTTTTGAATAGATTGAATATTTGAATTATTAGGAGGATTTCACTATAAATAATCAAAGAAATTAATCACCCCGCTACTAAAGGCAATCATTTAGCTTTTGAAAATAATGTATATTCAAAAAAAGAAGGACAAACATTCCCGGATTAAGAATAATCTGACAATATTTAAAAAAATCTCCTACTACCATCCCAGTAAGCGGAACATGTTTAGAGTACAGTTCCTAAAAGAAAACGTGTATGAACAATTTCCAACAAACAATCACTTAGTTCATATAATAAAAGTAATTATTGAAAAATAGTTGGATACGCGAATTAATTATATAACAAAGACACACTCTTATGGTGCGTCTTTTATTAAGCGGATAAAAAACTTTTAATGGTCAGTAAATCATGTCTTATATTTATTTATCATCTTTTCGTAAACTGGGTATTTAATTCTGATTAATGCAATTATTAAATGACATGATGGTTGGGTTTTGTCATGAATGCTGAAAATTAAATGCACTAACTTAAGATTTCTTAGGCCAAACTACACTTCCCTATGCTAAGTCATTAGAATATTATTATAAATTTGTGTATTGTATCGAACGCAATGCAAGCCAAAAGTCACAAAGCAGCTTTCTGACCATCACACATCGTATCCCCTCCCTGACCGTGGATGACTGAATAGAGCGCGCGTTGCGGATCCAGTATTTGCATCGTATCCCCTCCCCGACCATGGATGACTGAATAGAACGCGCGCTGCGGATCCAATATTTACATCGTATCCCCTCCCTGACCGTGGATGACGGAATAGAGAACGCTGCGGATCCAGTGTTTTGCCAAGGCGCCGGGTCTGGCAAAACACTGACCAACGAAATTAATTAATGTTAGACTTGCGTGATTCTAGCCGCAGTTACGCCAGTTAAAAATATACATATTGAAAGGCTTTACCTATTATAAACTACCACTTATTGTGTAAATGCTTCTCTCATAATCACCGCAAACTATAGCGAGTAAAAGCACATTAAACAAAAAAAAAAACAAAAAAAAACTTACATTTACATAACCACGATTATTATTGTACTATATGTATTTTGGTTTTCAATAAAATAAAGAAATAAATGCAGAAATGCTAGGTTTATTTATATGAACGACCTCTCGGCTGCTGCAATAATCAAAACCAGTTTATCATTTTTAACATGTTTTTTTAAATTCAAGTATGAATATTTTTAAGAAAAATAATTATGTTTTATTATGGATGTTCTTTTGAATAAATATTACAAAAATGTTGTAACTTTTAATAAAAAAGAATTGTATCATAGAAAAAATGGATTTAACATAAATCCCCAAAGCGGCCCTTTACCTACTTACCGTATTACCGTGACAACAGGTAGTCGAGGGCGGAGTTTTACTCCAAAAATATACTTCCTCTAGTATGGAATATGGGTTCTATTGCCTTTCCATGGTTTCTTACTTTCATGCTTCTGCATCACATTAAATAACCAATTTAGTCAAAGGTAACTTACTTCAAAGTCTTTTTGAAAGTTGAAAGCTTTTCATGAACCTTGTTGTGATAGGAATATTATGCATTATTCATTTTTAATTTGGTTACAACTTACTTAGGTTAAATTTGACCTCATTAGTTCTACAAAGGGTTAAATAGAAGGGAGCCCAATTAAAATTTGACGAACGCTGAAGTGTGGAAAACTAAGTACTTTATTCCGTTTCTTGCTGTAAAATTAATGAAGACATCTTAAAAAGTTTAAGGATTTAGCTCTAAAACTAAACCAAGATTGTTGGAAATATCCGTCAAATTTAAGGAAATAAAAATGATGTTGGTAAAAATTTAAAAAACAATCTAATTGGCTTGCTTTTGAAAGTGAATAGCAATGAATAGGTGCTAGAGACTTTTTAGAATTCTTGTGGTTATACTTATATATTCTCGCCATCAGCTCGAATGCAGGTTCCTTTTGAATTGGACTTGGACAACTTAGAGCTAAAAGAAAATGAAGGCTAAGCGGGAAGATGCGTGCAAGGTCTAAATAGACTAATAACTATATTTCCGCACCATCTCACTGCATCCATGATGAAATACACAAGATGAAGTTTTAACGATAACATCTACAGTAACTTCTAAGCAAGCTCATCAACAACTAAGTTTCTTCTGGCATTTAAACTTGTCATAGAAAAACATTATGGATCAAATTTGTTTTTACAACATCGTAATACAGCTAACTTACACTTATAAATATATTTTCGATAAAACCCATCCGTAACTATGACAAAAATTACAATTACGTGTCATCTTTAACCTCTATCCTTTTTAATATTCACCTTTTCACTTTAACCAAACCAAAGCACCTAATAAAAGTTTATAAAGAAATTCAAACACAAAAACCAAAGACTTAATACAAGGATATTTCTAGTTAACTAACCAAAAATATCCTTGTACATAAAACAAAATAAGAAACTAATAATAAGTGTCTGCCCTAACTAAGACAAATAAAGTTAATGAAGACGGACCGATTGCTTTCAGATGAATTTCTACCAAAGAAATAACCACTCGCGTCAGACTAAAAGTAGAGAAGGAGAATCCAATTATTATTTATATTTGTCAGAACTAATCAGGTTATCCAACGCAATAATCGGATCTGTAATCCCAAGATAAATACGCGTTTATTATTAATCTATTTAATCCGAGCTATTTATCACAGACTTATTTATATACAAAGATTTAGATTTAATATTATGCTTCAAAGAAATATTGATAATTAGTTATATGTTTTACTTCTTCATAAGCTTCTTATGTTCAGTTTTGAATAAGAGACTCCCTCAAATGTCTCCAGTTTTTCTCGCTTTAATCTTATTATTGTGGCCATCTTCATTTTCCCTGCCTCCCTCAATTCCCTAATTCTAGTTGGCACTCATCCATCCCAAGTCGGCTATTTCCTTAGGTTGTCATTCCTTCTCATCTGTGTAACTTCTATTTTTTCTATCAAATCGAGGAAGTCATTCAGTGATTTTGTTATTCCAAAGCTCATTTGCCATCCATTAGTCTTTCTACCGAGCGTGGCTCTTTCCATGGATATTTTGGCAATGACCATTTTAATCATGTGCATTTTGAACTTTAAGGCAAAGCTGAATGCTAAATCACTATTTTCGATTAATCTTTATAACGAATTGGTTTACATTATGAATACCTAAAAATATGCTTAAGATAAATTGAAGGTTTTCCTATCGTTTCCCTTGAGTGTAATACAAATAATAAATGTAATTACTATTTTTTTTCAATAGAAATGTATGAAAACATAAAAGAAATAACTTATAAACAATATAATATTATAGCTAAGATTATCTGTGATAGTTTCTTATAAAATAGTTCACAAAATAAATAAAAACCACTTTTTTGCTTGAAATCCAGCGTTTCTAGACTCCACTTGTCACGCGATTTTATTTCCTATTACCTATATTTGTGAGGAAATAAAGCATACCAAGAAGATACACATTTTTGGCTTGTAGCTTCCTCTTAAACGGGAGAGATAAAAGAGTTCGGAAGTATCTTCCTGTTTTTGAGATTATGTTTGTTAAAGACGGCAACTATGTATATCATCTTTGTCCCCCAATTTGGCTGGTCTGAATATATTTATAATTTTTGAACTCAACCCGAGCGTAAAACTATTTATTTTGTTGTATAATACTACCTAAGGATGTTCATTTGGTACGTATTATTTATTTTTTATTATTTGCTGTACTTGGTAGAACATGTTCTTGGTTTATTTATATATTCAGTAATTTAGTTTTGAATGCTATTTATAAAATATACCGTCCTTTGGAAGTATTAGGTAAACCCTTATTTAATACAATTCAGCACACAAATTGAATTCTATTTTGAGAAACCTGAATGAGAGAATAATTTAGATAGGTACGGAATATATTTAATATTCAATCTACTATTCTAATGGTTTGCGAACGAAAAACGTGCAATTTTTTATGTACGCTAGAAAACGTAAAAATAGACTCATAAAATACATTTTTCTTTTAAAACGATTTGGTGGTTTGAGATAAAATTTAAATATTACTCTTTAAAGTGAAATTGTGTCGAGTGAACAAAAAAAATGAAGATTTATTTTTTGTGTTTATTATGAGATTCGTTTTTTTACATTAACCCCACAGAGGAGACCCTGAGGAGATAATTTCCCGCAGAGCCTATGTCATTTTTGAGGATGCTCTGTGGAGGGTAAGATAATTATAAGGATTAAGGCGAGACAATACACTAAAATAAAACCAGAATCTTAACCATATAAGTGAATCAGCCGTGCGCGGTTCTGGTGCATTGGAAAGACCTGCGGTTGAATTTGCCGAAGTCGTGTAAAAACGAAATTCCACACGCGGCCCGGTGTAATTTACGGACCTACGGTCGACTTTGCCCTAGCAGGCCTAGAAAATCGATCATCCCGTGGGGTTTATTTGAAGTATTTCTGATGAACGACTAAAGGCGGCGATACACATGCCTGTAAAATGGAACAGTAGCTTGCATGCATGAAAATGGCATGTACAAGTTACTGGCGCAATGAGAATACACATGCAAGTTGGTCCTTGCATGCCTGTATTTGCAAGACGTATACACATGCCAGTCACTAGACAGTACGTGTCTCAAATCACTCTGAGACTGAGTAGTCTCAAGCTTTTTGGCAATGGAAAACATTCGAAGTGAATTAAATATCATCGTATTGCAATTGGCAGTACAATGTGTACTGCCAATTGTATTGGAATGTCTACTGGCATGCCCGTACCTGTCGCGACGTTCACACATGCCGGTTTCATAGCCCCCCTCGTCCCCTCCCTCAATTTGCATGCCAGTAAATCAAATGTTGTGCAATCTACTTGCAAGGCAGGTACAGGCATGCAAGTTAGCGTATACACATGATAGTAGCTGGCATGTGCAAGGAGCTTGCATGCAAGTGTGCCAGCTACAGGCATGTGTATTCCCGGCTTAACTAACACAAAAGAAAATATATAAAAAATGTTTTTCATTAATAAATTGCTATACTATTTTTGGAATAATGTTAAATATTTTTTGGAACAGGGTTCATAAAGAAGCCTATTAAGAAAATGCAAAATTAATTGCATTTACTGTGTCTGTCATTAATCGGTATTTTTTTCATATGATTCCTAAATGCAGTTAACTTAATAAAAATAAAAATAAAGCGACATAAGACTCTAATAACGAGGGTTTGCTCGATTTCTGATGAACGTATTCCTAAAGACTCAAATGTTTCTAGAGGGATCACTACAGAAGTAAGTTATTTATATTTAAGATTAATTAAAACAGGACCTCACCATTAAAATGTTTCATGTAAAACGTTTTTCAACTATAAAATAAGCGGTAAGCACAAAATGTAATTTTTTAGACTATGAATTAGTAACTTCCCAAAGGATCCCTCTAGAAATATTTGAAATTTTAGTAATGTGTTCATCAGAAAAAAATACAACCCACAGAAAGATCGATTTTCTAGGCCTGCTAGTGCAAAGTCGATCGTAGGTCGAATATTGTTTTCACACGAGTTCATCACTTATGACGTTAAGATTCCCACTTTATTTTAGAGATTTGTTGGAGAAAATTCAACCGTAGGTCTATCCAATACACAGACCTACGCATCGCATATTTTTGTGCACAGCTGCTTCACTTACGTCGTTGAGTTTCTGGGTTTATTTTAGGGTCGCGTCTTAAGCCAAACTTTTCGTGATTATTTTTGCAACGGATTTTCGAAAGTAACATTTCTAGTAGCTACAATATTCCGCTGAAGATAGTGTGATTATTTTCAACTTAACGATGGAACAATCATGAGGGTTTACCAACTTTTGTTTGAGTTACGCATCGAGCCATCTCAAAAGGTCCAAGTCTAAAGCGACCTTAACTTAACCTTAAGTTCCAGTCATGAGACATTTCGGAATGTTTAACTTTTATAATTTGGGCAGTGAGCGATGGCATTGATTCTGGAATTTGGGGTGGGTAGAAGGGTAGAAAACAGTATATTGTTTGCAATTGATTCTCATCATTAATATTTTTCTCTCACGCTATTTGTCCAATCTAAAAACAGTGGATAAACAAAAATCAACAAGTAAAAAACCAGTTTTTTTTTTACTATAATAAATCTATTGTTATTAATAGCCTATCTGTACCCCGTCACCTGTTGCTGTGGATCTGTGTGTCTGTGCAAATGGAGAAATAATAGGGGGTATTTCTTTTATGTCCGACAGATGGCGCTGTTTTAAAAAAGCATCTTATTACCTATCACAGGTAACATATATGTTATAGGAATATTAAAAAACACGCAAAATGCAAAGTTGTGTCAAAATTTAAAAGAAATCGGTGAAGAATTTTCGGAGATTTAAGATTTTGAACGAACGAACATTTAAATTTTTATTTATATACATAAGATTACTTAAAAATAAAAAATAAATATTTTTTTGGATTGATAAGGATTGAACCTTCCTCCCCAGAGATTGGAGTCAATCGCGCTAACAGCTGAGCCAAATCCCAATATGTAGGACCGACATTTATTTCGCATATTAACTGCTGTAATGTCATCCAATTTTAGAGAAATTCGAATATGTCCTCGTGTGTATGCATAATTGCCACCAAAAGCATTGTCATCGACAACGAGTCTGTTTGCCGAGTTTTAGCTCGATCGGTTGTCGAGATTTATTTATTGTTTGTTTGTAAATATTACATAATACAATTAATGAACTTAAAATGTCCAACTAGGCGATTGCCCGTTTTAGGACATTCCAATATGATAATGTTTTTACATGTAAATTATAGTAAATTATAGTGTTGACTATTCTGTTGTTAAAATAATACATATGTATATTCATAATCTAGTATACTTTCAGTTATACCACGACATTTTTTTTTACTATTGTTTAGCTGATATAATAAACTAAAGAAATATTAATAGATAAAACAAGGAAATGAAAAATAAAAAAAATAAAAAATGAAAAAAAAAATAAAAAAATGAATCAATTTGGAGATGTGGTTTAATTTCCAATTCCAAGATTACTATTTTTTAATTTTAATTGAAAATCTTCTACTACCACCACAGTAAGCGGAAAATTTTGCATGTGTTGTGATGGAGGACTTAGCCAACCGAGGAATAGCTTAGGAATATTTAACACATTAAACCTGGGTGGGACCCAAATGCGATACCAGCTTAGCCACTCACCGGTCTATTTTTTCATTCGTACATTCATTCAAGAAAACTAAATCAGGATTCAAACATATGTATTCAAAAATTTGCATCAATTTGGAAAAGTGTTACATAGTTTCATCAATATTTGCATCCTGGAGTGGGCGAACTGTTACATAGTTTCATCAATATTTGCATCCTGGAGTGGGTGAAGTGTTACATAGTTTCATTCATATTTGCGTCCTGGAGTGGGCGAAGTGTTACATAGTTTCATCAATATTCGTTCGCAACAAAAAACATTAAAATAATGTATGAATTTATTATTTGCGACCGATAGTATATTCGTTTAGCTTTTTATAAATGCGCAAGTAATTGCTTGGCGCGTAGAATAAGTTATAGAAGTAATAATATCTGAATTATGACGTCGAAAGGGCTAATCCTTTGAGGAGAAGGCCCGAATACTCTAATATAGTTAATTTCATGCCCTTTATTTTCCCATTTTGACGGCTTAATTTAATTATTATAGTTTAATTTACGCATTTGAATAAAATCAATCTCCTTGTACCCATACAGAGAGAGCTTTAAAAAAATGTTGATTTGAAAAGTATTGTAATATTACACTACGATAAAAAAGCGATTGCTGTCATATACAACAACGTACATCAAAATCTGCTCCTACAAAGCTATTTTTTGGTAGATTTAAAAGCTTAGAAGTAAAATCAGCACATTAAAAAAAAAGTTAGGTTTATCTAAAAAAAAGACGCTGTCTAGATTGCATTTAGTTCGGGTTGAATCTTGCGATCATACATAAAGATAGTTGCCAATAAAAATGTGCGGTGAAAAAATGAAGACAATGTTGGTAGTTCTTATTCGAAGTATGATACACTTAAAAGTGACCAAGGGGGATAGGGTCCCATTAGCTCAGTGGTAGAGCGGTGTCCCGGAAAGACAAGGGTCCTGGGTTTGAGTCCTAGATGTGACCGTATCCTTTTCTGATTTTTCTGTTTCAGATTTTCGTTTAGAAATCGCTAATATTGTCTTCAATAATTAAAATTTTAGATGTTGAATGTTACGGACATTAGAATATTATTATACTGCATAACGGGTTTTTATATTAATGAGATCAATGCAGAGCGGGTTCAAAAAAAATATTATTGAGATAACTGCATAACGGGTTTTTACATTAATGAGATCATTGCATAATGGGTTTTTTTATAATGAGATCACTGCATAACGGTTTTTTTATATTAATGAGATTACTGCATAGCGGGTTTTTATATTAATGAGATTACTGCATAACAGGTTTTTATATTAATGAGATTTTTTTGTTTTTGTTTCTTTTTATTTCCTTTAATAACTTTGTACAACTGTGTATTCTTTTTTCTTGTTAACTTATTTAATGTTATAATTTTTCCTTTCTTTCCACATTGTACTATGACTGTTTATAACTTCCATGTATGTAAATAGCGGTTGTACCGTTAATTCTAAATTATAAAAGACGAAGCATTATTTTTATAAATTCATTCTTAATTATATCTGTTTTTCAGTAACTTAAATTTTCATGAAATACAGTAACTTTCATGTTGTTAAATTATGAAGTAATTAATGTTAATTTCTTCACACACAGGCTGAGCCTACTTGGTTCACATATCTTACAATTAGGTACTTTGTAAATTACTATACATATACAATGTACATATCGACTGTGTTTTGGTAAAACCCTCCAAGCCACAAAATGAAAACTTTACAGGATACAATAAAACAAATATTTACGGATTCCTAAAACTAATTAAAATCTTGAAGTTTACGTGAAATATTTACTGTACAAAATTTTGATGTAAATTTTTCCAATTCTATTTATAAATATGACATATTTGAGGGTTGAGTAATTTCATCTACGGTTTTCGCAAAGCAACCTTAAATAATTACGCTTACATTTAGTTTTTAGTACTAAAATTCCTTAATCAAACAAAAATTACTTCACTGTGTACTTCAATTCAAATCGTTCTATTTGAATACACTAGAAAGTAAGTTACCCAGAAATGTGGCTTGAAAAATTTGAGAAAAGAGACAGTCGACATGTAAAAATAACCTATATTATGTTCCATTTCTTTTAAAAAAAAATTCGAAAAAATCTAAATCTAGTTTTAAAACATGTCTGTTTTAATTTATTTCGCGTTTTATTAAATTAGAAAATTTAGAGGTAAACTAGTCCCAGCGAGAGCTTGCACTGACGTCATAACAGTCGTTCTCTTCTGTCTCATGCGACTTGTTTGAAAACGAAAGAGACAGAAATACTAGAAGGATGACGGCACGTGTATCGCTGAGACTAGTATAGTAGGTGTGTCATATATTGTTATTAAAAAAAGTAATCACTGTTTGAAGGTTTCTGAAGAAAATGCAATATTAAGTAATAAAGGATTGTCTCTGAGAGATGTAAGAGCCAAGCTACCAATCAGAATATAAAAGATCCTAGAATGTAAGGTTATCAAGGGAAAAATAAACACCGCTTTTATTAAACTTTAGCAATGACACATTGCTACATTGCTTACAGCTTTTGCTCTTGAGTGATGCTTCGGGAACTTGCTCCAAGCTAACAAGCTAGAGTTCTTTCTTAATGACTGTTTAAGTTGACTTCGAGGACTTGGGGAACTCAATAGAACAATGTATTTGAGCCAGTTTCAATGGAGATCAAGTACCTACATAGCAGTTGGTAGGGCTGGCTATGGTTAGATTTGCTCGGAAATGAACATATTAAACTATTTATCATATACACTTAATCCATTGACCCTTCTTCCATTAAAACAGTACGAAAATGTATCTGTTGATAGTGTTTATTTCCTTTGTCTGTATAGCAAAGAGGCAGAAAGGAGATGGTTTTGGGACAAAATTTAAAGTGGCCCACTGTAGGTATATACAATTGCTTCTCATTTGGACGCTAGATGGCACTAGAACTACTTATAAACACTTAATCCATAGATCCTTCTTCCATTAAAACAGTACGAATATATGTCTAAATAAGTTAATTTAAAACAAATAATAATAATGTATAAACGCCATAAACAAAAGAAATACTAAAATTTTTTTGTGTAAATATTAAGTGGCGCGTAAGGTCAGAACAGGGAGAAACTTGACTTATTACATTGGCGTTTGTTTGGTTAAAACGGTCTTTAACCAGGCTCAAGGCCGGCTTTACCTCACTAACGAATGGGTTTTCGTGTAAGAATCTAATTAGTAAGACGGTAAACCAATTATTATTGATGTACCTATATTGAGGACGGTTCGGCTTTTGAACAAAATACTATTTTGTTCAAAAGCTGAACCGGAAAAATCTGTATAATATTTTATATATCTTTTGTTCGGTAAAATCTGTTTAATATTTTTTTGTTTTGACGATTTTTTAGTTGATTTTGTAATAATGGTTTCAGTTGCATGGAGAACCGGAGAAGGCACAGAATTGAAATGATCAAAGGGAGAGAAAGTAACAGAAGAGTAACATTCAGTATGGAAAGATATAATGCTGTTAGGAAAGTTACCTTCGATCAACCAACTCAACTAGAAAGTGAAAACCCAAAAAGTGACGAGGAAACGGAAAAATAATCAGAACTTATGAAAATTCTGATATAGGTACACGTAGTTCCATCCCCTCTGAAATGTGGTACTAGTCGTAATGAAGTGAAATCAGACACTTATTATTATTATGCAAGATGTGAGCGACGTACCCTACTTACTTTATTAAGTGATATCGGACATTATTTATGATTTGAATTAATTATTCATTCCTAGAAACAAAAGTGAGACCAAAATGTTATCTTCATTTTTTACTTCAAATAACTTCAGGAGTCATTGGTTAAATTAAGTTAAATCTGTGTGTAGCTTTATCAGACCTGGATTATCTCTATGCTTTAACTGTCTCTCTTTAATATATAAAAAAAATGAAATATAAACTTTAAACTTATACTTATACTAATTAATATTTTTCATTCCAAAGTCGTCAATTTTATCGATTGCGTTTTTTTTATTAATCTATCTTAATATATAAAAATCACGTGTCACTGTCTTCGTACACGCTAATCTCCAAAACTTCCCAACGTATTTGTGAATGTGTATGGCTGGTTCCAACTTGAAATATAGGATAGTTTTTAAGGTTTTTCATCAAAAATAAATATAACTACAACCATTAACTTCCCTGCATAGAAGGCAGTCGGTGACAGGACAACGTCTTATATTTTAAAATTAATTCCAAATGGTTGAGTTTAATTTTAACTGGTTTCTAATCTTAATCTATAAACATTCAGCCTACCTATGTTTGTTCTCGCAAAACTATAAAAGTAATCTACCGTTATCGCTGAAAATTTCAAAGTTTATTTATTTTGAACAAAATAATATTTTGTTCAGAACCGGACTTAGAAGCAGCATTTAACCATAATCTGTCAAAAAACAAAATGGCGTGAAATGGCCATTTGATGACTTTGTCATATTATGATTAGCAGAAGAGGACAACTACAAGGGTTTTCCAATAAGAGGTGTTATTTTGATTTTCAATCGTAAAAGATCAATGGTTTCGTTGCTTGTGTAGCACGTAGCGCCGTCTTGTTGAAAGTAAACGTTATCCAGATTGATACCATCTAATTCCAGCCATAAAAAATCATTAATCATCTCTCGATAGCGATTCATTCACCGTAACTGTTGCTCCTGCCTCATTTTCGAAAAAGTAAGGTCCAACGACTCCGCCGGACCATAAACCGCACCAAACAGTCACACGTTGAGGATAGAGAGGCTTTTCAACAATAAATTAAAATTAACTTAGGTTTTCCGAGCCCCAGATGCGACAATTTTGCTTGTTGACGAAGCCACCGAGGTGGAAATGGGCCTCATCACTCAAGATGATTTGCATTTGATTCACTCAAGTGAATTTTTATAATTTCAGGTCGTTGTTGAAGCGTTTATCGTTCCATTTTTATTAATGGCATAGTTTCTACTTGTCAAATGTCAAAAAATGACAGCTTCAAAAGTAACATCTACCGAAATAGCAGGCTATTCAAATTAACACCTCTTATTTGAAAACCCTGTATAATACTGTTAAGCTTGTGCGCTTATTACAATTTGATATAAAGCAATCAAATGTCGTGGAAATTTTTGCGAAACAACTGGAAATACGTCTCATCTCACCATTGCATTGCCTCATCTAACACCTTCAGTCAATTTTCCACGAATTATTCACTATCCATAAATTTTCTTTATAAAATGAGCAAAAACCATCATAAAAATAAATCGTTCACGAGTGTTTGTGAACAAAATTGTTTCCACGAGAAAATATTCGGTTATCAAAAGGTGCTCCGGGGAAATCGCTGCTTTGAAGAAATAAACTTTCACAGTGCAATGTTGGGTTAAGAGTATTGAACAAAATAAAGCAAGGCTGTTCAATTGGCCTACGTGGTTTAAAGCAAAGGATTTATTTTATATTTTATCCTCCGGGACGTATTACACGTTTGATCTTTCCCGTTGATCGATGATCCACTTTAAGCCAGTTCTTCGTGTACGCCTCCCGGAGTTTAGAAATCACTTAAAATAGAACAGCCCACAGTTTGCGAAGCTTACAAAGATTTCACCGAGTAGATTTTAAAAGAAATATGAAAATGTTATATTTTGTAGCCTTCTATTTTTATCTTTATTCTATTTTTTTATGTTAACCTTCGTGACACCTACCTACCTAAATAAGCCTGTAGTCAATTTTTGGTACTGCAAGGGAAACGTGTTACGTTTACGTACCTATTACAAATTTATTAAATCATACACTGAAAAAAAATCCTTTCAGGGTGATGTTTGTCCGGATCTTTGAGACAGATGCGTCTGCCCACCAACTGTGTGGCAGGCCGGATCGTGAGAGACTGATTGGGTGAGAACTTTTTACCTCTCCTGCAGTACTCTCTCAGAACGTCGCTTTGCACCGCAGTGGGAGGGATGGATTCATACGTTCGTTACTCCTGTTCAGATCCTCAGATTCCTACCCACCCCTTACACCATTTTCCTTCCCAGATCTTCCTCCCCTTCCTTATCTAAAAAGACCCTTCACACACTATCCTCAAAGATAACAAAAAATATCTCGTGTTTTAACGTTTCAGTGGAACCAAAAGAGATAAATGATGAACGGCATTTCCAACAACTTGGTGAAACGTCACCGTCTTAGGCTGGAAATAATGCAACGCGTACCTCGATCGACGACGTAGCGCTGACGAGATCAACCGATTAACCTCATATGAAGCGCTTAGCAAATGGCGTGGCCCTACAGCTCTTCATTAATTCACCTATATATTACCGCAAGCGACTGACGTACGCGTCACACTATTTCAGGACTTAAGCTTTTTGAAAGACATCACAAAGTTTTCGAATTTGCTATCAGCACAAACCAATTAACAACTTATTCTAACGATATATACATATATATTTTTTTTAAATAATTACTATTGTCAGGTTATTTGTAACAATATTTGAAAATCTCCTCTTTGCACCACAGTAATCGGAAAATGTTGCTTGTGTTGCCATGGAGGGTTTAGCCAACCGAGGAATTGAACACACGTCGACTGGGTGGGACACTGACTGATCAAAAATCGTGAACGGACATGAACCATGAATTCATAGGTAAATTAACAAAATAAGGTTGATAATGTTAAAGTTATAAATACAGAAATTGAATTAGTAAGTGTTGTGTTCGTACAAACAGGTCTCCAACTTGTCTTGGAAGGAGTTTATAAATAATTGGTTCTTTTAGATTAATCAGGGATTTATTATTACTCCGCGTAATATAATGGTGACTTGATAGTCGACCTAACTAGAAGCTGGCTAATTGGAATCTGAAACAGTAAGTTTCTCTGAGAGCCTTCCCACTGGCCCTGGCGACTACTGGCCACTGGCTCCATCTTGCGGACTTCCACGCAAGCTCTATGCACTGCCATCTGTGCGTGCATCTATGAAGCTCTTACTTCCCAACAGTAAATGTTATGAAGGTATTTTAATGTATGTCAGTAAGGGAAACACAATCAAAATAAGACGTAAAGAGTGTATTATATAATGGCCTTTGTGGTAGAGGGGTAAGGCTCTCGACTAGCAAGCCGAAGGTTGCGGGTTCAAATACCGACATGCGCAAGTAAATTTTATTTTAATATTTCATGTTATTTCACAGTTTATATGCGATTTTTTACTTTATTTTTCATTGTATTTGAACGGTACGTAGGGAAATTTATTTTCATAACAAATATGATTAACTCAAAAAGATGTCAAAATTGCTTCGAAAATACTAATAAATAAAATAGCACATATGCGTTCTAGATATTTGATTAAACAAATATTTTTTGTTTGGTTGGGTATTTTTGCCTCAAATACAAATTTATGTTTTGTGTGAAAAAGGCCGCGCAGCCGTTCCCCTTAAGTACTGTGAATGAAAAATTATATGAAGACTAACAGTTCTGTGGGCGGTAATGGGTTTTGTATGTAATATCCGCTTCCTTCCCTTTTAGAAGTTGTTTATTATCATCATAATATCAGCATTTTCATCTATCGGAATAGGGATCACAAGGACGTAAGTCCTGCCGCACATCAGCTTCATTGTGAACTGTGACCTCAATATAGCGCGTGATAATGGATACCTAATTGATTTAACTTGTTACGTAACGATTTTTTTGATCACTGGGAGCTTCGTTCACACGATGCGGTTAATTAAATGAAACGCGTGTGAACGACGCTTAGCTTTTCCTGTTGTAAGGCGATTAGTGTGAACGAGTGCAACATTACTTTATGCACGCTCAGAACTGTTTCAGTTAAAACAATCGGGGTGGATAGTATTTCTATAGTAGCGTTACTTTACCGTCTTTCGTTCATCACTGGGTATAATTTACCTCAAGATCTACACGAAGACGCACGAATAATTCATGTAATCCTTTCCGTTGCGGAGTTATGACTAATTCTTTGATCGCGAAGAGTTCTTTTTGAGGCTCTTATCTGACCCATCCCCGCTCGATAAGCGCACTAATAAGCAATGGACAGTGGTCTATTTCTAGAATACACACGCCACTTGGCCCCACAACTCTTGGGCCAATAGATGTATTTAAAAAATTTGCGAAAACAATAGCTCTGTCAGGACCTTAGCATGGGAGCCTTATTAAAAACTTTTTCATGATAAACCGTATTGAGTAAACCTCTGCCATACGTCACCCCAAGTGGATCGTTACATTTGGTGATATAGCAGGGGTGCCCTGATTTATGGAGTGAGGTTTGTCTAGGTCTTGGCGGTGGATGCGCGGCCCACCAACGCGTTTGACTTCTTTAGCAGAAATTCCTCGACACATCGCCTTGCACTTCAATAGGAGAGATTGATTCATACGTCAATCACTCCTTGACACACTAACCCCCAGATATCTACCTACCCCTCATACCTTTACCTTTCCTCTCCTTCCTTTTATTAAAAGTACCCTCCACCCACATCCTCAAATAGGCCCGTGAAACTAATGTAAAAAAAAATCTTAACGGACGTATTGTAATCTTTGAACACAATGGGAATGTGGTGAATGTTATTATCATGTAATAGCCGTAATCTTAACGTACATATTGTAATGAACACAGACGAATGGGAATGTTCTGAATGTTTTCCAATTCAGTAAACGGGGTGATATATTGCAATAAACTGTATCTTAACGGACGTATTGAACACAGATGAATGGGAATGTTGTGTATGTTCTGCAATTTAGTAAACGGGTGATATCGTGTAATAGCCGTAATCTTAATGGACATATTGAAATTTTGTAATATTTGAACACAGACGAACGAGAATTTTATCCAATTTTCAAAAAAACGGAAGGTGTTCTTTGGATCATGGTCTCTTCATCAAAGCGAAAAACGCGAAACACGACACACAACAATTTTCCAAAGCCTACAGTTGGCGCTTTCCTCAGAAGAACAGGTAGCTTTTTTTACACTTAAGACATAAAAAGAATAGCTCCTTTATTTAAAACAACATCATGCATACATCATTCCAAAAGACGTCAAAGGAAAACATCATGACCTACTTATGATAAAATTGTAAGTACCTTAAGTACTAAATATACCTCACCCTAAAGGGCCTAAGGTAATAAGAAAAAAGGGGGTGGTAACTTTGTTCAAGTTTTTACATCAACATTATACCATCAGGCAAAGCAGAGGGTCTCTAGAGGTGTGATCTATTCCAACATGATGGAAAACTGATATCGCCAATTTGCTTAATTTCGACCCCAGAGGGTCTAGCACAGTGAAATCGATAATTTTACGATTTCGGATCGATAGGCGTAACTACCGACGATTTTGTAGCAATTTACCGAGCACGGTTGCGCCGTTGAAAGCCAGACTGATATTAATAATGCGATAAATTGGAAATCGTTGTACGCTGGCTATACTGGAGTTATTTTCTATGAATGGACATGTCGAATTGAAATAATAACTTTAACATACATTTATCATTTACAGTACATCCGCATGTACTTTTTGATATAATGAGTTAATTAGTTAATAAGGTCTTTAGTCATAACTCATCACATTTGTTTCCGAAGATTGAACGTAATCAATTGATCGCGTCTTAACTAACCATAAACCTGTTTTCCCGCAGGGGTAGGCAGAGAGGACGGACCACCAAACAAATCTGCCTTGGCACATACTTCTTGCCTCATTCACATTCATACATCGTCTCACAAGTACTATTCTATTATTCTGACTCATGACATGGCCCGAATCCAGTATCTGATTCACTTGATCATGCCATGTTTTCCTCGGGCTCCCCCGACTCCTTCAACCATTCACATTTGCGTAAAATATTCTCTTTACACTCCTTTCTTCGTTCATTTGCTCTACATGACCAAACCATCTGAGCTTCCCTTTCTTAATCTTTGTCTTTGTCTTTGTCTTTGACCATACAAGATTTTACAGTTCTTCAGCATTCAGTCTACTTTCATCCTTCCTTTGCCAGTTTCATGCCTCACTGATATCTTTCAATTCCAAGAGCTTAGTTAGTTTCCCTCCATTCATACGATATTATCCGAAAAGTTGTGTGGATTAACAGCTTATCCTATACCTTGGAGGCCGCGCTGAAAGCAGCGGATTTTGTCCACCGACTGTGGGTATCATATTCTGACCGTGCTCGCAAATATAGTTTTTTTTATTTTTTTTTATTATCAATATAAAGTTTTTTTACAGGTTTTTTTTTCGATGTCTGTCTCACTAGGATAAACCTGTGTCGAGACAGACGTATTTGATACATAAATTAATGTTTACATTTTTTTTGATACATAAAATATTTCATTACATTAAATGACATTTTGAAAAAGATAACAAAAGTTAAGTGAACATAAATGCCGGATTTCGTAAATAACGAATTAAAAAAACTTTTATTTTAACATACTTACACACGTATACGATGTTTAAAAAAAGTTAAGTTAAGAAAATCCACAAGGGCACTGCCTGTGCGTGGGTAATATAAAAAAATGCTTATAAAATTATGATAGAAATTAACATTTTAAACAAAATAACATATTAAAATACAACGTTAAGCATGTTGTAATGTAAATTTTAAAGTTGCGGTGGAGTAATGTAATATTGTTAAGAGGAAGCTACAAGCCAAAAATGTGTATATTCTTGGTATACCTTATATTGTAGGTAATAGGCATTAAAATCGCTTGACAAACGAAGTCTAGAAACGTTCGATTTCAAGCACAAAACTGGTTTTTATTTATTTTGTAAATATTCTTATAAGAAAGCAAAAAAGTTAATCAAGTGAAACTGTCACAGATAATTTTAGCTATAATACTGTATTTTTTTAAAGTTGTTTCTTTTACGCGTTCATACATTTCTAATGAAAAAATATTTATTATATTAGTTTACATTTATATTTTTTTTTGTGTAATTTATCTTTTTATTTGTATTCTACTCAAGCGAAACGATAGGAAAACCTTCAATTTATCTAAAGCATGTTTTTTTGGTATTCACAATGTAAACCAATTCGTTATAAAGATTAATCAAAATCGTGATTTAGCATTTAGCTTCGCCTTAAGATATGAATCATAAATTTGCAAGATTTAAATTATTATTTTTTAAAATATAATAACAAGTAGGAATGTATCCAAATATTAAAAAATGAAACATGGAGGTTTGCAAAGAATTTATGTGAATTTATATGAACAGTTTTTCTTTGAAATATGGCTTTATCGGTCGTATGAGCTTGACAAGTCAATGAAATTGATTTTCTGTACTTCATCCGAAACAAATTAAAATCGACCTTACTTCTGGCACACCAGAAACGCCTAAAGAACACTTCTATTGGTTGATCTCTTCAGTGGATAGAAGTTAAAGCGATATTATTTAATTTAGTGGCAACACCTCGGTCATGATCGAAAGCAGGACGTCAGCACTTTTCCCACCCGAGGGTGATTTATGATCCCTTCCTTCACCCCCGTCTTCAGGTTACAATAGCCAATATTCCGGTGATTGATTGAACTTTTGATAGAGAGTGATTAGAATACTTGCAAGCGTCACGAAACGACAAATAATATATATTTCAGCTAAAAATAGTTCTGTGGTTCCTCAGTACACATTAATAAAGAAATAACTGTCGCTTGACACTGGATCGAGAGGTAATGGGTTAAAACCACAGGAAGCAAATAAAACTTTCAGGCTAATTAGTTCGCTTTTGGGAACAACTCATATACTCACAGAAATCGTTGTATCTTCCTTACTATTGTTGTTAGAAATATGATCTAAGAGGTACTAGAAAGGAAAAACACCACGTTTTATTTTCAGAACAATTAAAATGGGCACATTCATGAAACCAAAGGTAAAGACCACAATTTGAAAGAGAATAATTTGAGAGTCGTAAATTTTTATTTTATTTTATTTTATATGAAACTACGAAAAAGAGAAGTGAAAATAGAATTTACGATACATTTTTCTCATAAAATAAGTGCGTTCTTATATATTTTTTGATTAATATTATTAAATTTGATTTTGATTAAATTAAAAAAAAAATTAAATGTAGTTCTACGAATTAAACACAAGAACAATAAATATCTATAAGGCAGTTTACCAAAAAGAAATAATTTAAAAAATCAACACATAATAATACCTAAATGCCCACACTACACAGAGCCACTCGCACACCTCGTGAAGAATTATCGATAATATTTTAACGTATATTCTTTGCTTGCTTGATTTTTAGTGTATTCGCCAAAAAAGCCAGGACGTTTCGCTCAAAGGACAGACAATAGATAAACAAATCCTTTATCTTGTGGTGCTGAAGCGCAACTAATATGGATCAAGGACGCCCTAAAAGTCAACGAATCGAGGAGATAATCAAGTTAGGCGATTCACACACGTGGCAGTGAAGATCATTGAACCGAGGAGAGATGAAACAGCTTGGGGAGGCCTAAATTCAGAAGTTGTGAAGACAATGGCTGATGATGTTGATAATGAAAACTTACACAATTCATTTTAATCATAATTCGATATGGCGAACATTATTTTATAAATGGATAAAGATAACAGCCACAAAAATATGCTTTAAGAAAAATGAAGATAATGTTGGTAGCTCAAGTCGAAGAAGGCGATGCACTTCGTAGTAATGCAAAATCACGTGTTTTTGGTTTGATAATTTGGTCGCTTAGAAATGTTTCAGATGCTTTAATTAAATACTGCGAGTAGAATACATCCTGGCCTCTGAAATAATCAAGTATTTTTTAGATAAGTTTTTTTATAAGCCCAGAAAAAAATATTATTATTTTATTATTATTTATTTATTTGCAAAAACAGTACAAAAACCAATACATCGCAAAAGCGGTAAACAAATTATGGAAGAACATAAGTATACAGTTAAAACATATGCAAAAGCGGTAAACAAAATATGGAAAAAAAAATTATATATAAGTATACAGTTAAAACAAATAATGTATAAGGCCTATGAAAACTGTTTTAATGTTCAAAATCTCCTACTTACGAACCCATTTTAAGTTATGATTTTATTGTAAAATGTAGAAAATTAAGTTATTTATAAAATGATCGAAAAAAAATTGAATATTTATGCCTGAACATCCACAAAATAAAATGGCCATGGCCAAAAAGGCACTTTTGGCCATGCTTTTTTTCTTGCATAAATCAAAACAGGCGGATGGTGTTAAGCGGGAATTTGAACCTTATCGCCATCTACGTAAGGGGTGTTATTGATGGCGGCTTAATTTAAAATATTATGCGACGTAGTGCATCGCCTTAAAAATGAAGATAATATTGGTAGCTCTAAGTCGAAGTAGTATGATACAGTTAAAAATGAAGTAAGTTGATATGGTCGAATTAGCTCAGTAGTCAGAGTACTTCCCGGTAAGGAAGTGGTCCTGGGTTAAATTCCAAGATGCGACTGATCTGTCTTTTTTATGTCACATTGTTCGTTTCGAACTCGCTAATATTTTCTACAGTGATTAATTATTTTTTGTTTGCTAAAATCTTTTTCGACATAAATGTATTATGAGATTACTGTACTTTTGCATCAGTTATAAACGCTAATAGTTTTACCTTCAGAACATTGACATAAATACAGACGGGCCGCACAACGCACGTGAGCTGCTCCCAACTAGCAAATAAATAATAAAGCAATCAAAAAGGCAGAATAAAGTGTATAAAATAATTTGTGATTGTAATAGTGTATTCGGGCTTTCCATCAATGTTGAAGTATGTATTATTTATAACTTACTTGCTAGTTGGGAGCGTCTTACGTGCGTTGTGCGGTCCGTTTGGAGATAACTAATGCCTTAGGTAGGTACTGAAGTTCTTACTGATGGTAAAATAAATGAACTACAGTTGAGTAATTTTTTTAATGATATACTAATGTTTATAAGACAAGGTTTTTATGCGTAGCACAAAGGATAATAAATTATTATATGCCTGCAATATCAACACAATGTTGTATTGTAGGGTTGGAAATAAGCCGACGTGGCTCAGTGGTCCAGAGCGTCTTACCGGACATCAGAAGGTGCGGGTTCAATTCCCGTCGGCGGCATTTATTTTTACTCAGAAGATATTTTCAATTTGTATTAATATTTCAGGCGAAAATTATTGCTTATTTGTTACAGTTGAGTAGTTTGAACCCCGGTCACATACAATCAACAATTGACACATTGAAAAAAATCCTTCTAATAATTGAAAGGTCATCGTAAACCGTCGTTTCTCCCCGTTTAAATGTTTGATCAAATTTTGAACAACCATCAAGCAAAATGCTTTAAAGAAACCTAATAAATTCGCAACTAACGTATCATCATAGGTTTTTTAGAATGATCCCTACTCAAAAGACAAGATATTTTTGCTTTTTATATGGTGGTAGTGCACATATATTATCCGAATGCGTTCTAGAAAATAAGTTTAATGTATACAAACAGGACAGAAGAAAACTTACTGATATTAAAAAAATTATTCGTATTCCCGTTAAAACGGGACTGTGGTCTATAACGAATGAATTGACAGGTTTCCTAACAAGCTATCAGTAAAACTCAAACGTCTCATGGGGCTATGGGAACACGTGTTCATAAAAATTCTAAATGTTCGCATTTCATCATTATATTTATTAGGATAATCGCAGCTGTATGAACATTTTGTTAAGAAATGGCCTGCCATCACGTTTTTAACAGGAGTTTAATAAATCAGCAATACTTATTTTTCTCCAGGTATGTAAAGTAAAACTAGAGTAAACACATCAAGTTGACTATATAATGGTTTCAGTGTAGAAAAATTATACACGTACAACTTTAGCGGAAAATATTACAACCAAATACGTCTTTTTATAATCGAATTAGAGGCTTTTACATTTTCCCCAACAGTCAGACGTCAGAAAACAAGCACACCTACTAATTTCAATTTTATTTCATCCCCTGCGACAAACTTCGCACCCAAGAGGTAAGTAAATATGAAAATTTCAGTTTGTTTTATTATTTAAAACTTTGTTATTTTACACCGCAAATATGCACCCTTTTCCTGGATCCCCAGGTGCTCAAAGTAATGGAATTTATGTTCCAAATAAACGAACACTGAGCGCATTTAGTCACGCCACTTTTCATTATGTTGATAACATTATATCTCGCGCTGGCATTACGTCCTTTGGATTTGATATAAAAGTAAAGTGGGGGAAATTCTGGATGATAATATTAGAAACCTTGAAAAATTATGAAGAGTAAAAATGATTAAGTAATATAATGGAACATTTACCATATAATAGGTATTTTCTAAGGAAGATGCCGCAGGAATTAAGTAACTATTCGTAGAACGTAGGATCCTATACGCTGTACGCTGTAATTAAAATACATGTATATAGGGTTACAAATGGGATATTTTATGCAATTAGGAAATTAATTGTAATACAACAAAAAAGTTGCATTATTGATGTTGTTGTGGACGAACACGTTTTTTTCGAAAATTCGGTTTTTTTGCATGAAGATTTTCAGGAATACGTGCGGCGCACGGCCAAACTGAAATTCCTGTAAATCTAGGCAGATTCGAAAATTCGGATTTTCAAAAAAAAAAAAGATACGTTTTCGACTAAATAAAATCAATAATGTCGAATTTTTCAAACTTTCGCACTCTATCACGCTCAAAAGTTACGGGCCACCACTGCTTGTGAGGTATAAAATATATCCAACAATCAACTACTAAATACGATGCTTGGACAAAAAAGCTTCTAACGATATGGTACTAAAATCTACAACAAAATCCCACTCTCTTTCAAGAATCACAAAATTATAACATTGTGATTAATTTTTGGGGAATTATGCCGTGTTGCGCTACCCCCTTTTTTCAATTTGTCGGGACAGCATTACATTCTGCCCTTTACACATCTGATGATGGACGCTGCAATGCTGTCCGAAACGTTGGCTAAAGAAGAAGGTAACAGGCATAATAGACCAAAAATAAATCACTATAATACCGTGAAAATCTCAAATCGTATTCCACTACATAATATATTTATAATTCTCTCCGTAACTTCATATTTCATTAATACAATTCAATTTTAACATGTCAATAAAATCAACAGTACAGGAGATCCCAGTGACGATATCATTATCTCTTTGTAATAAAAAATAAAGTCAATAAAGCATTTACAATTATGCTAGCTGTACCCCGCCACGCATTGCAGCGGCTCTGTCTGTCTGTGTAGATAGAGAAACAATAGCGTGTTTTGTTTTTACGTCCAACAGGTGGCGCTGTTTTTCAAAAAAACATATTTGTCCTGTCACAGGTATTTATATAATATAGGTATATACCATGGAACTAGGATTAATATCCATACTCTTTGGTATATACAAACAAACGTGTGTTTGAATGCGTTGCGTCAAAATTTTACACCAATCGCAGTAGAACTTTCGAAAATTTAAGATTTCGAACAAACGAATATTTACATTTTTGTTTACTATTGGACTAGTGGATCCCCCGCAATCCTACTCGATTGCTTATGACTTTCTCGGACGCTTCCGACTTCTTACATCATTCACTTCTGTATACCACAATGTTACTGTTAAAAAACTACATTACATCGGCTTTAAATCAACTCCGTATCTCATTACGGTGCAAAGATATTGCGTTAAGTATTCCTCAGACGTCCCCGATTTATTCTACCATTTAAACATCTCTAAACACTTCTGGCACTAAAAACAAAAAACTTTGAAATTTCAAGCGATATCGGTAGACTACTTTTCGAAAATTAAACTCAAAAATTTGGAATTAATTTTGTAATATAAGACGTTGTCCTGCCACAGACCGCCTTCTATGTTCGAGAAGTTAAAATTTGTGGTTGTATGTATTTTTTGATGAAAAACCTAAAAGAGAAAAAAAATTCAAGATTATTTTTTCTCCACAACTATCCTATATTTCAAATTGGAACCAGCAATACACATTCACAAATACGTTGGGAAGTTTCGGAGATTAGCTTGTTCGAAGACAGTGACACGTGATTTTTATATATTAAGATAGATTAATAAAAAAAAACGTAATAATAATTGACGACTTTTGAACGAAAAATATTATTTATGATCGATTTAGAAAGTCACAACATGAAATTCCTTCATTTAATATAAATAATCTGGTAAGCTATTTGAGGTTTAATTTCATAAACTTTCTTTTTAATGGAAATCACAGCACGAAAAAACTTTTTGAAGTTATTTAAGGAGATGAAAATAAAGTCACATTTTATTTTTCCTTTTTAAGTTGTGAATTTTTTTTTTGTATGATTTTTCGTATTTAATTCCACCTCGAATGTTTCGTTAACTGGGCTATAGTTATTGAGTGATGAAAAAAAAATTACATCGTTTATATTATCAAAGGTTATTTAAAACAAAATATGTCAAATTAAAAAATTGCACCGTCAGCAATAGAAATGTCTAGAAACATTAAACTTTAAATATATCTAACATTAAAAAATTAACCTGAAAACTCTAAGGCAAATATGAAGTTCAAAGTTTATTTTTCATTTTTATTGTATATTAAAGAGAGACAGTTAAAGCATAGAGATAATCCAGGTCTGATAAAGCTACACACAGATTTAAGAAACGTACCTAACTTAATTTAACCAATGACTCGTGAAGTTACTTGAAGTAAAAAATGAAGATAAAATTTTGGTCTACATTTATTTGACTGTCACTTTTGTTTTCGGGAATAAATTAATGCAAATCTTAAATAATATCAGAAATCACTGATTAAATTAAGCATGGTACGTCTCTTACACCTTGCATAATAATTATAAGTGTCTGATTTCACTTCATTACGACTAGTACCACATTTCAGTGAGGGTGGAACTACATGTATATCAGAATTTTCATAAGAGCTGATTATTTATCCGTTTCCTCGTCACTTTTTGGGTTTTCACTTTCTATTTGAGTTGGTTGATCGAAGGTAACTTTCCTAACAGCATTATATCTTTCTATACTGAATGTTACTCTTCTGTTACTTTCTCTCCCTTTGATCATTTCAATTCTTTGCCTTCTCTGGTTCTCCATGCAACTGAAACCATTATTACAAAATCAATTAACAAATCGTGAAAAGGAAAAACTATTATACAGGTTTTACAATAGAAGTAATTACTCAATTTATATTAATCTAGTAGATGTCTTATATGCCATCTATCTTAAGATGAGACAATACCCTAAAATAAAGCCAGAATCTTAACGACGTAAGTGAAGCAGCAGTGCACAAAAATATGCTTCGCGCGGCACTGGTGTACTAGAGAGACCTGCGGTTGAATTTGCCCTATCAAATCTCTAAAAGAAAGTGGGAATCATAAAGACATAAGCGATGAAGTTGTGTAAAAACAAAATCGGCGGACCTACTCTCGACTTTGCCCTAGCAGTCCTAGAAAAACGATCTTTCCGTGGGGTTTATTTGAATTATTTCTGATGAACGTATTACTAAAATCTCAAATGTTTCCAGAGGGATTTCTTGGAAACTTAGTAATTCATCGTCTAAAAAAATAAAATATGGTGCTTAGCGCTAATTTTCGCGGTTTTTAATTTTTGGTCCTTGGCTATCTTTGTGAAATTACTCAATTGCCAAAGTTGCCTGTAAAATCATGAAAATTGGAATTCTTTGAATTGAAATTAAATAAAACAAATAAATTAAGTAGCGTATATCCGTACTAAATAATTATACCCATTGATTAAAAATAAAATTTTGTATTGAAAAGGCGCGCAGCTGTTCGTTCCTCTTACAGAAAATAGATAAATTGATTCATTTATACATACATACAGATTGATTATTCCGCGTTTTTGGGGAGTATAGCAATCCATGGTTTGTCAATGTGCATTCTGCTTCTGTTTACTCCACAAATGTTAAAGTCGTGATGACATAATACGCCATCTTGTATATGAAGAGTCTACTGCAAGACCGTTCAATATTTTTGGTGTTATGAATGCCATTCGATAGCTTACATTGAATGCTTCTAAAATATTCAATATCGCTTGCAGTGCACAGTGCCTAGAAACATAACCTTTTCTAAAAGCGACACACGTCATTTTGCTTAATGTCACAAAAGTATGAGTGACTCGAACAGTAAAATGGATAATCATCGTTCTTGAATGGCAAAATGAACAAACTCGTTTTGAATTTGCGTCAATGTGAACTCGTTTTTGAATTTGTGTTTTCTACTGTTTAAAAAATATTTTGCTTACATTACCTCCAAACGGGAGGCCCTGAGGAAAAAAATTCTCTCAGGGCCTATGTCATCTTTGGGGGTGCTGTGGAAGGTCTTTTTAGGGAAAGGAAGGAGAGGAAGTTTTAGGTAAGAAAGAGGTAGAGGGTTAGGTAGGAATCTGTGGGTCGTGTGGGGGAGTGACGGATGTTTGAATCTACCCCTCCCATCGCGGTGCAAGGAAATGGGTCGAGGGCATCCGGCTGGAGAGGTCAAAGGTCTCCTTCAACCAGCTTATCCCGAATTGTTCAAAATTTTAATAATTCAGTTAAAAGCGGGATTGAAGACCTAATGAATGAATTAACAGGTTTCCTGATAAACTTTTAGTACATTTTGGTAGTCGGAACACGTGTTATATATTGATATATTATCAAGGCAAATGCACGTGCATTTCAAATTGAAAAGCAGATTGCAGATATCTCAAAATCACTCTCCATGGACATTCAACGTTCTTGCAATAGGCCCTTTATATGTAAACGAGAGTGAAGGTTTATAGCACAGAGAAATAAAATATCCAGTTACTTACTCGTAAATACAGTTCGCCTTCATATTACATAAAGTCACGCATATAAAATCAGAAAGGTGTAACATGGGCAGGAAGAAAAGGAAGAAGATGAGGGATTTATCGATTCCACTAGTCATCTTATCTTGTAATGCCAGGCAGTTGGACAGACAGACAACAGTGGTGATCATGATGTAGATGCTGAATCCACCTTCTATCCACCGAGTGGCGAAGTTCTCGAAGAAGTGGCCCCCGTAGAATATGGTGGATATGATTGCCGAGGAAGTGGCCACCGTGTTAAGGAGGAAGTCGTGGCTGTAATCGAGCGGAGGGTTGACTGCGAAGGTAATACCGAAGAGAAATATCGAGCATATCTAGAAATAAAAAATCTGGGTGGCATATTATTAACATTTCAACGTGTACATAATGTTAGCAGTCACTTTCATAAAATTTTCAATTTTTTTGAAAGGGCAATAAGATACAGTTGAAATTGTAAACAAATATCAATATTTAACCTCCACACCTCCACCTCCATAAAAAAAAGAACTTGTCATATTTTCTTAGATTTATGTAGAATAACTATACATGGAAAAAAGTGAGTATTGCTTATTTATTAGAAACCACTTCAAATTAAAAATATATCATGAATTAACAGGTAAAATTTTAGTACATTTCGAGTATATTATCACGATGTTGGAACTAGGTTCGAACACGTGTTCCAACATCGAGATAATATTTTCACATTTTATTAAAAAAATTATCAGGAAACCTGCTAATTCATTCGCTAATGCCTGCAATCCCGTTTTTAACCGGATTATCACTAATTTGAAGAGATACCGGATTACCAATAATAATTCTCGGTGTAGGTATAATAGACATATAGTATGTATAACACCGATAGAAAATTTATCTTAAAGATGTCCAGTAAAAAAGCTGTGTGTAATCTTACAAAATCTTTAAAGTTTAGTTTTCAGATTATGATTAGCGTACAAAAATATGTATTTTTGTTTTTTTTCTTACATAATTGTTGATTTTAAAAACCATCTGAAAACTCGCTCATTCCGAAACGGTTTCAAATTGCCAATGAACGTTAAGGCGATGCACTACGTCGTGTAATATTTTGAATTGAGCCGCTATCAATAATAACCCTTACGTAGATGGCGATAAGGTTTAAATTCCCGCTTAACACCATCCGCCTGTTTTGATTTATGCAAGAAAAAAACATGGCCAAAAAGTGCCTTTTATTTTATTTTGTGGATGTGCAGGCTTAAATGTTTAATTTTTTTTCGATCATTTTATAAATAACTTAATTTGCCACATTATACAATAAAATCATAACCAAAAATGGGTTTGCAAGTAGGAGATTTTGAACTTTAAAGCAGTTTTCATAGGCTTTATACATTAATTTTTTCTGGGCTTATAAAAAGACTTATCAAAAAAATAACTCAATTATTTCAAAGGCCAAGATGTATTCTACTCGCAATATTTAATTAAAGCATCTGAAACATTTCTAGGCGACCAAATTTTCAAACCAAAAACACATGATTTTGCATTACTACGTATGGCATCGCCTTAATATGACATAGAAAACGCCAATGTACGGCAAGACGGCCGTCACCAAAGTCGCCCGAGGTGACGTCAGCACCGCCAAATTCACGAAAGAAAATGTGGTTTTAGCGGCAAATCGAAAATTGCACGTAATGCTTTCACTATCGATTTTTTTTATAGAATTAAAAGAAGCAGTGAAAATACCCTATTTTCGTCTGTTTTAAAAAGTTTTTTTTTTCAAATACATTTAGTGCAGTCTTTGTATGCACAGAATAATTATCCGAGATTGACAGAATTAAATAATCAACCTCAAGCATCAACGGATTAAAAGCATAATCAACCTCAAGAATTAATCTTGTTAAATCTTTTAGGCCACGTTTAGTGCGATTTTTTTTAATAAAACCTTTTGATTCACCTTAATTAGTATAAAGAAAACTGTCTGCATTTGGGAAATTTTTTATGTTAGAATTCTAATTTTTAATTACGTAAAATGATTATTAAATAAATAAAAATATTTTTTAAAACGGTTAGGTAATAAATGTTATGTTAGTATAGGTTAGGTTAGGTTAGATTAGTATAGGTTAGGTTAGTGTTCGGTTATGTTAGGTTAGGTCAATTTAGTATAGGTTAGGTTAGGTTATTGTAGGTTAAGTTAGGTTAGTACAGGTTAGGTTAGCTTAGTATAGGTTAGGTTAGGTTAGTACAAGTTTGGTTAGGTTAGATTAGTTAAGTTTGTGTTAGGTTAGGTTAGGTTGGGTTAGGTTACAATATGTTAGATTAGGTTAGATACGGTATGGATAGGTTTGGCTAGGTTAGGTTAGGTTTTTTACATACAAAAATATTAAAAAAATTGTTAAAAAAACTTGCCCCGCGTGTGGTATCGGGAATACCAACGTATGAAAATATCGTTGACAGAAATTATTGGAAATGGTTGTCATCCCATAAAATAGTCATTTCAAAACGCAAATGCGGATTGTTGCCTTTTATAGTAATTAAGGGAAATCAACATTTTTATTAAAAATGTCGTACTAAGTGTGGCCAGCGATCCTGAATTTTTTAATTAGTAATTAGTTATCTGCCTTACCATTTCTACAAATTTAAAGATCGCTCTGGTGGTATACCAGCCTACAATAACCTCGCTCCTCCGGACATGGTCAACAAACTTATTTGATTTTAAAATCCCTTTCGGCGATGTAATCGGAGGCTCCATTAATCGATCGTGCACATAATAGGTTGGATAATATTTTATTTGCAAGTTTAATACGTTTCTTGTGATGCATTCTAACACAATTTCAAGACGTTTGCCAGATCCATTGTCACTAGAAACTTTGACATTTGGAGGTACTCTTTCATTTAATATACCGGCTGTTGTTCTAATTTTAAACTTGTCTATTGATTGCGGGGTAGGTACTTAAATTAGTTATTAGGTGGTTGGAGTTTTTTTCACAGTATTTATTTTATTTGTATGTTGATGAATTAATTTTTTTGCTATTTAAATTAAGCTTACCTATTATGAATGCGTTGGTGGCCGAATGATGGCGAATGGTGGCCTTGCGTGCGCAGTGACAGTAAGTTGTTAGTAACAAGAAAACTGTGTTGGCGGAACCTACGTCATAATACCTACCACCAACCAAATGCGAACCGCTTAGGGATTTTTAAATAATTTATTTTGGCTTTCACCCATTAAGAGTGATCTTGGCCATGCACAATTTTTTTTCTTCCTTACAAACAAATAGAGCAAATGGGAGTATATATATATATATATACAGATGATTATACAACATAAATATAACGTAACAAAAATAAACCTAACACAAAAATAACAAAACATAAACATAAGAGTACGTAATTGAAAAATTATAGAAATAGGAACCTGTGTACAATCAGCTTAGGAATTGATTAATATGTGATCATTTTTTAAATCGCTTTATTTGAAAACAATACAAAAGTTGTATACTATTAGTGTGACTATCAGATTCAGATAAAAATAAATAAATAAAAAAAACTTAATTTTTTTTTACAGTTAGTACTTGAATTACCTCATTTGTGAAAGTACCCTATGGTTCAGGTAATGTGAATATTAGATTTTGGGCTTATTTAAGACTTCATTTATATGTTATAATAAACCTATTATAGTCATTATTTTTGTTCGACGTTCATACCAAAGATCAATTTCCTCTTGCGAGTCAATCCTCCGTTTAGCTTGGACGAATCGATTGAACTGCAGTTTCCCATTTATCTAGTTATTTTACACTAAATAAACTCTTTTGAAAGAAAACAAAAATTGTAACTGAAATAAATTAATACACTTCGCCTTATTAACAAATCTTTCACTATTTTCTAGGATAATTTTTTTTGTGTTATAACCCTTAAATTATAACATCAAAGTAAATGATCTCCATTCTTCTTCCTTAAAATAATTCAGGGAACAATTAGACATATCTCTATTTGTGGAATTACATGGTTCAACGGCGACATTCCTCTGTCATGCTAAACTATCCCAGAACATTTGTTCTGCAGTGTCAGCTCCTCTGAACGTCTGCTACCAAACAGCTGTCGATTTCAGGCATGAATAAACTAAAGCATTCCCAGAGAAATCGACTATCTATAAATTAACTAGGAATTCAAAACCCTACATTTACTGGTGTAGCATTTTGCTGAGTTATTTCCTCAATAATATAGTTACAGTCGACCCCAGCAGAGGGCCGTCATGAGTTATCAGTAAATAATGTTCATCATACAAAATTTTACCATAAATTAATTATACTCTTTCTTATTTATTGGTGTGTAAAAGATGTTATGGTATGTTTTGAAGGAATGTAAAAACTGTTTGTCGAAGGACCTTGAATGTTAGTGTAATAACCACTGCACACAACACAATAATATGTTGTATGGATAAGGAAGGACTCACCATTAGGAAAAGAGGCACTCGTTTTCTTTCTGTCTATCCTCCTCACAGCGATGGCACTGAACACAAAGCGGTTTTGCACGAGACGGGCGCGGATGTAAAATGTATATAGGTAAAACAGCTCATGAATATGTTTGAGCTAGTGAGTTAAGCTATGATAAGATCTTGCTCGGGAGCAGTTTTTAGTGTGCGATGCGGTGCGGGTAATTGTAATTGCGGGAATAGAAGAAGATAGGACAACGAACAACAATATTATCTCAGTACAGTGGTCGCATGTATGTACATATATGTGCATGTAAATTAATGTATAATGCGTAATGGCGTAACCATACATCTTGCATAAAAACTAATAAAAAAGAGTATATGGGCATGTCAAATGCTGGTAGCTATAAGTTTACCCGTAGAAATTGAAGACCGAACGTTAGTTTTGAATCGTACCAACACGATTAATGTGTCGAATGAAAAGAGGCATAGTTACATTATACTTTATGAAAGCAGATCCATCGATTAAAGATTTTTAAGTACCATAAATACCGTTTACAAACCGATTTTTCATTGATTGTTTTTAGTACAGTGTACAGCGCTTTTTAAAAAGGCTCCCATACTCAGATCCCGCCAGAATTAGCGAAGAGACTTCTGTTGTCGCCAAATATTATACAGATCTCGTGGCCCAGGGGTTGTGGCGCAAACTGAAATACATCTTTTCCCGTTGTTTGTTAGTGCGCTTATGTCATAGATCGGGGAGGGGGTCAGACAAGCTCATAGAAATTAACTTTGTGCGACCAAAGAATCAGTCATAACTCCGCAACGTATAGAGTTGCATGAGCTATTCGTGCGTCGTCGTGTAGATCTTGAGGTGCTCTAAAAGTAGGCTAAGCAGAAAAATAATATATTTAGTGAAATATTGTACCGGGTTTGCAGTTTATGAAAAGATTATAAAATTACCTGTTTCAGATAATAGGAAATAAATTTCACTACCCTCTACAATATAATGTCATTGTAAGAATCGCAAAAAAATACATTCATGGAAAATTTAAAGTAACAATCGTTTTTCCCATAAATTATTCCCAGTGACGAACGAAAAAAATTTTCACTAAAAAAATAACGTTGTGTAAAGAAAGGTAGGTACTATCCAGGTACTACCCATCCCACATGGAACCAGTTAATAAATAAAATAAATGATATTATCTACACCGGGGCTGCCATGAACAATGAAATATAATGGCAGAATTAAGTAGGTACTGAAATAAAGTGCCGGGGCGGAATGGAAGGTAATTATTTTTATTGTGATTACTCGGGTCAGTAATGAAGGGCTGCCAAGGAAGTTGTTTGTTTTTCTTTTGCTTTGTTTTGTTTTTTGTCTAGACTTGTAAACCTTTTGCTTGAGTCCGAATAATAATAATTTTAATTTATTCGCCGTGTTAGCTTTCATTTTATACATTTTAATTTATTTTGTAACTTATTTGCTTTTCTCGTATTATTTCTGTTGGTTTACATATATAGTATACGTGTCTAAAAGAATATTATTATGAAGCCATAAAAAGAGTACAGAAGTATACTGTACTTTTGTGTTAGCTGTAACTAATCAAGTTAAACGCCAAAGTCTAAGCTAATCAGTCCATCAAATCAAATTAAACGCCAGGCCCAAATTCAATAGAAACCTTAACATATTTTGGACCGAAATTTTTGCCACTAATACTGGTTATTTTAATCCTATGTCTAAAATGTCTCGATCATACAATGATATTGCTAAAACACATACTTGCATAGATATTTTCGTAAATAATATAATGATATAATGTTTCTAGAGATATCTCCACAATTTCTGTACCTAAAAAAAAAAAATATTGTTTGTTGATTTTTGATGATTTGATATTTTGTATTACATACCTAATTTAAACATATTTAAAAAAATAATTATGTCTTATAATTTTGTAATTTTAAGCTTAGTCTAAAAAATACTGATATTTTTGTGTTCCTTCAGTAAATGTGCAAATGTGAATGCTGCAGACACATAAGTCTAGGGACATTTATATTTGTATATAAATTTATTTTCAACTAACAACAAGAATGTACTTTAAATGTCCCGTTTGTGTCTCAAATAAAATAAAATAATAAATAACATGCATTTTTTTTTAAATTGTGTACAGTAAACATTTAAAGTAATGTACTTTAATTCCTTTCAATTGATTGATTAATAAAATACTTGTTGTTAATTTGGTTGCTATGTACAAAAAGTTTTACATCACAAAGCAAAATGTAAAAAATAAAGAAAAGACATTTAAATGTATTAAGTCAATTTCATTACTATTTCTTATAATGAATTATTCCAACCAAATTTAATTCCTTTGGTTACTTCGGCCATATAAAAAATCTGATGCAATATCGCCATCTTGGTTTTCGTTATTTTTATCTTCAACGTCATACATCATCTGTCAGTTTTGAAGTTGACATTCTTACTGTGAAGCACTGCTTTATCGACAACGCGGAACGCTGCAAAATTTAAAATTTAAGGAATACATTTCCTTTACATATATTATTAAACGCCAAACTTCAAATATTTTCTTGTACGTGTGTTGTATTGCATTACATTAAATGATATTAAAAATAGGATCAAATTTACATTGAAAAAAGTCGTGGTGCAGCGGAGACGAGACTTATCAACGGAAAATAAATATTAATGAATGATATAGAATCTTGGAAGTCGAAACTAACCCACTTCTGGAGATCCGATCAAGCTGAAACTCTGCAGATAGACTCGTTGTCGATGACAATGCATTCTATAATTTTTGATGGCACTTACATACACCACCCATTCTTCCATAAACATGCGTTTGAAACATCTTCACATCACACAATCACACAAACTCCAACGGCTCGGAGGGTTTGAAGCAGAGAATGGACGGTTATCTCGAGAGTATTTCCTCCTGGGGTAAAAATAATCTCGTCGAATTTAATGTTTCAAAGACCCAATCCTGTCTGATTACGTCTAAAAGGGATCCAAATGATAATCTAGTCTCCTTCAACGGAAGCAATCTTCCGAACAGGCCTTCCATTGATATGCTTGGTATAACTATAAGTGACCAGCTCAGGTACGGGGGCTCCATCGAAGCCAGAGTAAAGTTGGCCTCTCAGAAGCTGGGCGTACTGTACAGGGCCCGCAGATACTTTAATAGTACACAACTGCTGTCCTTGTTCTATCGGTATTACAATGGAAGATGCTCTGAGGAACTAGCGTCAATGATCCCTTCGGCACCGGTGCGTAGTTGGGATACACGCCAAACGCGCGCCCAACATTTGTACACAGTTGATATTTGTCACATGAGAACGGGTCGCTTCTACGATTCGTTCTTAAGTTCCACAGCTCGGCTGTGGAACGATCTGCCGGCCTCTGTGTTTCCTCCCTCCTACAACATGGGACTCTTCAAGACCCATGTTCACTCCTTCCTCTCCACAAAAAGACCCTCCACACAGCATCCCCAAAGATTAAATAGGCCCTGTAGGAAATTATTTTCTTCAGGGCCTCCTGTGTGGAGTTAATATAAAAAAAAACTTTTATCTTGCCAAATATTTAAATATACATCGTGTCCAAAGGGTTGTGGTGCCAAGTGGCATGCTTATTCTAAAAATACACCATTGTTCTTTTCTTTAAAGTTGGATGAAATTAAAAAATATACACTCCTTATTATGCGAAATAAATCTCGGAGCGCGGTTCACTCATTTTAGTCAGTTACTGAGGAGTTAGGTTCAATCCTCAGTTACACCATTTTTTTTAAAACATTGTTTTTACTGGTTGATTTTTTTAATATTTATACACACAAAACTCTCCAACCCATGCTTAAACGTTTTAAGACGTCGATAATTATTTAAACAGCTACATTTAAGTCTATTTGGTTTGTTGACATTTCGGACAGTGTGGTTTACCTACTTCGGAGGTAAGTATAGAAGGTAATAGTAAATAATAGACGTGACCTTTTCAAATTGGGTAGTAATATCTAAATTATTTCGATTCACTTGGAGTTTCCTACTGTGGGCAGGTTTTAAGATGTTTTCCTTTCTTTTAATGAATTGGTCTGTATTTGAAAATATGTCCCCCGAGAATAGCATTGGGCAATTCGGTGTAATGCATGTACGCGAACCCTTTGCCTTTTAGGAGAGTCATGGTTACAGATCCAGTACGCTTGAAGTTAGCTGTTGATTGCTACCATGAAATCACGTATTAGTATGATACCATGTGTGAGTGAAAAGCAGCAATCACAGCGCAAGCAAAAATTGCACCGGGAAATCAACGGGCTCCGTGCGATCAGATTCAATACAAAATCAAGAAGTTGATTCAATTTTGACTAATTATTAAAATATCTTTCAATAAAATATCGACTTTATTCTGTTTATGCTAACAGTTTATTTGCTTCTTCGTCTACACTCACGCAGTGTACCACCTCTAAATGCCCTAGGCGGGGATTAATAAAATTATTTAAAGTATTTTTAACAGTACCCGCGATACTCTAACCCTGCACAACTTCCTTCAATCGTCTTTCGTGATCCTTCATTCTTCATTCTTCGTTCGTCATTCTTCGTTCGTCATTTTTCATTCGTCATTCTTCGGTCGTCATTCTTCGTTCTTCATTCTTCGTTCTTCATTCTTCGGTCGTCATTCTTCATTCTGCTTTATTCCATTAAAATAACCCCTTTCCCAAATCTATCAGCAATAAGAGAAACATATTCATAGACAAAAAGCAAGGACTCCTGCTTGTCAGAATGCGCCAATTAACCGAGCGACTTAACTGCTTAACGATTCTAAATTGACCGTCGACATTTTCAACGTCACTTATAGAGAGTTCAGCAATTATCTTTGGACGATGTCACAAAATAGTAAAACTGTTCACACGACCTTTTTATACTTACATATACCTCAAATGTTGTAATCTGCTCCCTCTTTATAGTAAATAAAGATAAATATTAATTCATTACGTCTTTTTGAAGGGTTATTGGTATTTGATTCATATCTGTACCCCAGAAGCATATGGTCAAATGGTTGCAACTCCAAAACACGAGATGTTCAGGAGAGCCGAAACCCGAAATCGATATTTCTTCCAATTATCAATCAATTTTTTTGTAGAAATAACTAGAGATAACATTTATAGATAGGTTTTTTGGCTCTCTTGAACATTTCGTGTCTTGGGGTTGCATCCACATGACCAATTTAAATCCTTCTCGAGTACAGATATATTTTACGCCGCGAAATTTGACCACACACCGTCACAATTAGCTGGAGTGAAATTGACCAAATCTGAACATCTTTGGGCAAATGGTTATTGCTGTTATTTGTATTACTGGAAAACAATAAAATACACTTACGTTGTATCAAATATATAAATAAATTATTCAAACTTCACATTTGAGATTTCCTTTATTCAGTCTTAACTTTGATGTATTTCTAAGTTAAAATGTTTCGTTTTCTTTTAAATTGTTTTTCTTTGTGTAAACATGCCAACCCTCCGGTAGAGTGGAAACACAAATGAGGATAGCGTGCTTTATGGTGTTTTAATTGCTCACAAGTTTACTGTAGTGTGACAGATTTGCATATTTCACGAAGTATGCGTTTCATTCGCTACAATCAAAATAACTAATAGCTTACAACTCGTGTTGTTGTTTTCCTTATATTATGCAAAATACACGTAATAACCTTGAATTAGTACTGAAGGCAACTTTTGCTCCACACAAAGTATTATTTATTTAAAAAATCAAAAACTTAAGAATGTAAAGAACTTATTCTTAGATGGATTTGAAAATAATAATATGCGAATGATAAAGATAGTAGTGCCCTAAAAAAATTATGATGAAATTTCGAAATTAAAATTTTTAAAGGTTAATATTGTGTTTAGTGTCGACGCATAGACCTGGGTCCAAAACAATTGCCGAAAAAACAACCAAATGCTCAGATTTCGACGGTATCTGTTGTCGAGAAGTATGGCTCTACACTAAAACGCCAGAGGTCTTTGGTAAACAAGTTCTTACTCGACTTCGCAAGTAAATTTTATTTTTACAGAGAGTACCCTAAAATACAACCAGACTCTTAACGGCGTAAGTGAAGCAGCCGGGGTCAAAATTATGCGACGCGCCGCCCTGGTGTATTGGACAGATTGGCAGTTGAATTTGCCCTGTCAAATCTCTAAAATAAAATGGGAATCTTAACGACATAAGTAATGAAAACAGAGGGTTGATTTTAATTATTTCTATTTTATTTTAATTTACGATGTTTCTAGAAGAATCCGTCGGGAAGTTACTAATTCATCGTCTAGAAAAATAAAATCTGGTGCTTACCGCTAATTTTATTGTTGAAAAACGTTATTGAAAATTTTCAAAAAGTTTTACATTAAACATTTTAGAGATAAAGTCTTGTTTTTATTATTCTTAAATATAAATAACTTACATTTGTCAGTATCCCTCTATAAAAAATTGGGAGTTTAGTAATACGTTTATCGGAAATAATTAAAATGTGAGCGTCGAGTAAACTCCCGTTATTTGTGTTTCCACCTATGACGGCAGAATAACACCCATGCGAACACCTCGGCACAGGTTCTCCTAGTGAGGTGTTCACAGAACTTCAATCATGTATATACAGTTGCATATCACATTTCGTTCTACTACCATGTTTTATATATGGAACATCTATCTGTATTACTTGCACCCAATGTCAATATGTATACCTGTAAACTGTATGTATAAGTGAATAGATAAATAAATAAATAAATAGAGTCTAATGTCGCCTTAATTTGTCATACCCATTTAACAATTTACTCATTTAAAATACTATATAGAATATTTGAGGAAGGTTCCAGAGTCAAAGATTCTCTCAGTATCGCCCTGATGTAAGACCACCGTCCACCATTCAGAAATAAAATGTTGCTTGAAAAGGATTTGGCCGTGTTTGTTGCCCAGATCTGAACAGCCAGGTACTTTCCCACCTTCCTGTGGCCCAATTTATTCCCCTCTCCGCTAGTTTCACATTTAAAAAAAAATTAAGCAATTGAAAAAAATAAGATTTTGGGTCCTCTCCTGGGAATGCGATGAAGATTTACCGGTTTCCCGTTTGATCTACGAGTTTCCGGACACCGTGCACACAACAATAACTTTTTTTACGAGACAACTGACAAATTTTCCCTGCATTCAATGTGTATATTTTTGGTTCTAATTTATGATTATCGTTAGGTTAGGTTTTAGGTATTCTCATGTTGGGCGAAATTAGGTTAGGCTCTTTGAAGGGATTTGAAGTGGACGTTGGAGAGACTATGATTTATTTAAGAGTGATTGTATACCTGACAAAATCAACTATTTTCGACACACACGAACTCTGTTGTTCATTTCCAAAACAATATTTTTTCTAACTAGAATTTATTTTAAAAACGTTTGCCTGAAAACAGTAAGATGGCGGTAGTGTAAATCTTCGTTATAAAAGTTATGAATTTCAGTTACCAGATGGCACTATTTTTTTGTATTATTTATTTAATTAGAATATAAACGAATATATACAAGGTAACGTTTAATTTAATTGTATGTATTTTAATATTTTTACAGAAAGCCTGACATTTCTTTTTTTTATGCTTCCGATTTTGTTGTCCGGGTTAAATCTTCCCCATTGGAAAAACTAAACCCTTCCACTCACTTTTCCACAAATGATCATCTAGTCAATCAACATTATGTAAGTGCATTATATAAGCAAAATAAATACAAAACAATACAAGAACAACACGTCAACTCACAAAAGATCAAATGGGAAAATAATTCACCGTCTCCAGATATTTTCATATCAGAGGGTTCGGCTCGGTAGAACTTCTAACAGGGCCTATAAATCCTACTGATCCCTCAACATAAATATTTAAAAAATCTTTTGTTATCCTACATGTATTAAAAATGACCGACTTTTGCATCTTTATATATAATTTTTTTGAAAGGTCTAATACGCCTAAATTTTTAATTAGAGAGCTAGGTATAATGCCAGTAGCCGAAATAACGAATGGTAATATTTTTATAGTCTGAGAATGCCAAATTCTTTTTATTTTATTTCCTAAATCTGTGTATTTTCTTATTTTTTCGCTAACAGATTTTAGAATATTACAGGAATTTGGTATCGCGACATCAATGATATAAGTTAATTTTTTTAATTTTTTCATGTAGGTAAAACTATATCGGGTCTATTAGGACTAATCGCTTATATTATTATTATTTCTTCATATATCTTTAGTCCTGATTTTCCATATTATGACATGTATGATGATGTATGTGCCAATTTCTTAATTATGTATATCTCTATTAAAAACATTATGGCATTTGGTTTTACATAGTTTTATGCACAATAATTAACACATTAAATTCAATAGATAACAATGAATTAAATGAAATAATATAAATAAATAATTTTTTAAGTACTTAAAATTTTAAATACCAAAATACTTTTAACAAAATAAAATTTTATTGATTCTGTGGTCCAGAATAAATATCTAGGTTCAGATATAAATGCTAATACTTCTTTATTTGCGTACACCGGGTTCGAACCCGCGACCTTCGGAATGGGAGTCCAAAGCTTCACCACCGGACAGGCCGGCCGTCAGATGCACGCATTGTTAAAAATATACCTACATCTGGTCAAAAAACAGAGTACCTCTGTTCGTTCTACCTCGGTCAACAATAAGCGTTATAAATAACATTATTGTTTTCTAAGGCCCACAGAAACGCCATCGGGCCCAAAATTCGCTTGTATTCAACAGTCCTTGGTGAAGCAAAACCTCAGATTTGGCAACATTCAGTTCATTTACAACGATGCCACATAGCACTCAGAACTAAAAAGCGCCTTGCGCGGGTGGACATTTTTGTAAGTTGTTTTACAGTGGACGGTAAATTGATATCCCGACCTAAAAATGTCAGGTTATTTGTGTTTTGTCTTTTCATTCATGTTTTTTTAGAATAATTTACAAAAACAATAATAAATATCGAGATATGGCCCGACTCAACAGGATGACGACCTCCGTGACGTCGCGGGTTACAATCTTGGCGTGCACGAATACCAACCTACATTTTATTTTAATAAATTGTGTTATTTTACAATGTACATAAGTATTATATTTGCGGCATTTTCCAGAGCGTTAGATACTGTCAGTATCGCCCCGATGAAAGACCACAAATCATTATTTAAATTTAGACCGCAGAACGGGTATTATTTATTGAATAAGTGAATCTACCTGGCTATTCAGATTTGGTCACCAAACACGGCTAAAGCCATTTCAAGCAACGTTTCAATTCTGAATGGTGGTCTTACACCAGGTGATACTGAGAGTATCTTTCACTATGGAACGTACCGCGCATATACCATACGTATATTAATTCATTAATTGTGAATAACACAAATTAACCAAATAAAATTTACTTGCCCATTCCGATATTCGATCCCGCAAACTTCGAGGCGAGAATTTTACAGTATAGTGTACAGAATAGCATAACCTAAGCCAGTGGCCGTTTGGCTTGAATAACTGAAACCGATTTATACGTTGAATATTGGCTTGACATGGGAAGAGTCAATAGCGAACCATGATAGCGCCATCTGTTGGGATATTTAAAAGAAGCTTTTAGTTCGATGTTCTACCGTATTTAAAATTTCAAATAGGCGCCAGCAGACGGCCTGTTTTAAAAGTAATTTAAAAATCTAATAGTTCTTTCTTAAATTGTAGTATAAAAAATATTAAATTAACTTTAAAAAATGGAAAAATATAATACCAGTAATTTATCGTTTAGTTTTGTTAAATAAACGTATCCAAAGTTTTATAATCTGCATTTTAAAAACAAGTACAATTAGAGTTTATGAAAAAATTAAACTACGAACCTATTTTATTTATTTTTTAGTTTTTTTTTTCGTACGCTTAAAGAAAACCCCTTCAGGTATTTTTTGACGATATTCAGCCTTTAATAGTATTTTTTAAAACGCACGTATTACGGTCTGAAAAAGGTCATATTTTCGATTAGATTTTGATAATTACTAAGCCTATGTTAATTTAAAAAATGTATAAAAAATTTTTTACTTGTTGAAAACACTATCATAATCGATTTGCTTAATAATATAATCATTATTTTAAATTAATAAAAAACTACACTCGGCCTTAAGAAGGAAACACGGCAGCTCGTTCCACATTCATGGCGTTTTGCAAAATAATGGAGAGGGATGAACAACTAGTAAGACTCATGCTACCAATATCAACTGTAAACATACAACATGACTTTGTTATAATATATTATTATAACAACGCGATAAATATTATAATATGTCATTGTAGAAAGTGAAACGTTTTTCCAGGTGATTCCAATTAATTTACGATGCACATAAATAATCGTCGATAAGAAGTTGAAATATATTTATTTATCTCGTTCTACTTGCATTTAAGTAATATTGATATAAGGTATAATGATATTATGTTTATTATAAATTATTATTCAGTTTTCCCGACTTGGTTGTCGCGTTTAGTTGTATGATTATATTTACCCAATAAATTCAGTTTATTTTCTTAAAAAATCATTAAAATAAACTATTCAATTCAGCTTTTTTATCCTAGATATAATCAACATGGTGGACAGGTTACCTCCTTCGATTTATAGGGTAAGAAAAATTCTCGTCATTGTCTCAAAATCTCTATTTGGAGTACTAATAATGAATATACTGCTTCATCATTTTGTGTAACAAAATATATATTTTCTTTCTTAATAATTTCTCTGTCAAACTGAACGTTTTTTTCTTAAGGCGATGCACTACGTAGTAATTTAAAATCATGTGTTTTTGGTTTGAAAATTTTGTCGCCTAGAAATGTTTTAGATGCTTTAATTAAATACTGCGAGTAGAATACATTCTGACCTTTGAAATACTCGAGTGTTTCTTAGATAAGTCTTTTAATAAGCCCAGAAAAAAAAGTGTAAAGGCCTATGAAAACTGCTTTAAAGTTCAAAATCTCTTACTTACGAACCCATTTATTGTATAATTTGGCAAATTGAGTTATTTATAAAATGATCGAAGAACATTTAAATATTTGTGCGTGAACACGTCCACAAAATAAAATAACTGCACTTTTTGGCCATGTTTTTTTCTTGCATAAATCAAAACAGTTGGATGGTGTGAAGCGGGAATTTAAGCCTTATCGCCATCTACGTAAGGTGTGTTATTGAAAGCGGCTCGATTCAAAATATTACACGACGTAGCGCATCGTCTTAATATTGTTGTTTGCCACATAGGCATTCTTCATTCACTACTATGCACCAGTCTCTGGGATCTTTTTTCTATGGAAGAGAGTAGAGAACGAAAAAAAACAGCTAACACTAATTTATCATTCTATCCCTTTCTTATTATTGTTCATTTCTCCACAGTAGTGTATGTAACTTTTATTATGCTTTAAAAATCTCTCTGATTCTCGAAATCCTCGGTATCCATCGTGTAGGTGCAACCTTATAAATTACTGAGATTTGTCGGATAATTTTATAACCTTTGGTCTGTAACATCTATCTACTTTACACTATCGTAGTTCAAACCATCATAAAATGCTTTCAAATTTCCACATTCCACGTGGTTTTAGTACACATACGTCTCAGTAGTCTTCCTATTCATTACATAAATGTACATGTTATAACCAGTGGCGGTTTTCTCTAAAGTGCGTTTGTGCGGCGAACCTCCATTAAAAAGATGAGATAATAAAACATCCTTGTTTTATAATAATATAAGCACATTATAGATAGCACGCTATTAAAATTTCGCCTTCAAAACCCGCGCCACCGAAAAATACGATACCCATTCCAAATTTGTGCGAGTTGAAATCCGCGCCAAACTCTTCATACAAAATAATCTTAGCCGGTACAGACCCTATGACGGTGATATATACAAAATTTGGTCTTTCTTTGCAAAAATAAGACAAATTGTGTGCGCCGAACACGCGTTATGATACCACGTGACCTCCGAACATTGACGAATGTAACCGAAGAAACCCGAGAACTTCGCGGCCGACGTTTAACCTTTGAACCATAGGGATGCAAGATAAGTGTTATTTTTTTATGTTATATTATGGTATTTAACTTTGTAGTCATTTTTGTACATATTTTGTTTTCTTGTTTCTGCATTTCTCCAACCGTTTGCTTATGGCATTTGTAAATCTACTACCTATTTTTTAATTTATTTCGTGCCACCTTTATTTGTTTTTTTTTTTATGTTTTAAAATATCTATTATATATTCTACGAAATTATTCTTCTCTAAAAAACAATAATAATTAGCAATATACCTACATTGAGTGCTATAAAAACATTAAACAATTTAATTCCTATAAAACTTTTCTCATTATCTAATAATTGTGTCTAGGTAAAGTGATTTAAAAACAATAATATGTAGGTACCCCTCCCACTAACTTTATTTAAGTTGTGTGACTGCTACCGTATTCGACTATTTGACGAAGGACAACAGTAAGTAAATTTTAATTAGATTTGTTTATCTTCTCTTGAATTTCTGAACCCCCTGTTAAAAAGACCACGAACCGCCACTGGTTATAACAGGATTGTTATCAGAATTCCATTACGTACTGCTAGTATCGCTTCCTTTGACAACATTTCATTAACGACTACTGCATTCAGTCCTCAATTAATTAATTTTCCCGCATTCACCCTTCAGTAAATGCATTAATCAGCATTCCTGTATCTCACAAACAAACTTTAACTACACAAACTCATCCAATTTCCCCAGGATTAACCGTTGTTGACTGTTCATCACATTATTTTGATTAATATATTTATAGGGACTATAAAATGTCAATTAACAACCATACCGTTCTGCATAAAAGCCTCATCAAACTGTTATCGTTTTCTGCAAAGTAATTTTATCAGTAACTAATTAAAATAGTTATCACTTATTCATATCCCTCGTTCGTCGTGAATACAATTCCTCGTTTGGCTAAGTCCTCCATCACGACCAAAGCAACATTTTCCGCTTACTGCAGTGGTAGTAAAAGATATTAAAATTATTGTCAGGTTATTCGTAACCTGGGAATATTTGACTTTCTTTTTAAAATAAAAATAAATTAATTTCATATAAAAAAATATTTTCAAACATATGTAATATATTTGGTTAGTTAATTTAAATTTTTTTTTTTTCATTATTTTCAAAATTGGAACTGATCGTGTGAAAAAACTAAACAATACAATTAATACGTAGGTCGTACTTGTTTCACTTGATCGTGCCACATCTTCATCGGGTTCCCTCAACCTCTTTAACCATTCACTTCCAAGTTATACAAATATTATTCCTTACACCCTCTGTTCGTTCATCTTTTGATTTGATTCATGTCTTCATCGGGGATCCCCGACTTTTTCTACTGTTCATTTCATGTATTATCATAAAATTCACGTTGTTACTGTTAAAAAACTACATTATATCGACTCCGTATCTCATTCCAGAGCAGAGATACTGATCTTGAGCGTCCCCGTCTACTTCTACCATTCAAAATGCGCTCTAAACACTCCTGGCACTAATAAGAACAAAATTTGAAATTTTCAGCGAAGTCGGACGAGTAGTTTTGGGTACAAACAAAGGAACATTAATTTTGGTATTTATATATAGACAGAAGATAATTGTTAATTGTTTGCCGAAGGTCGCATCCACAGCTTTGTCTCTCTTCTAATGCAGTAGTGCCGGACTCCACATCAGTTACAAAAAATGTCAACATTTGCGCAAAAGTACTGTCCGTTAATTTATTGTGTAATGTATATTTCTAGAAGCCAAATAACCACACTGAACCTAAAAAAACTTTGATTTCATATACCACCGTTAAGAGGAAGCTACAAGCCAAAAATGTATATATTCATGATATACCTTATATTGCAGGTAATAGGCATTAAACTCGTTTGAAAAATGCAGTCTAGAAACGTTTATTTCAAGCACAAAACTGTTTTTTTAATTATTTTGTAAGTAATTTTATAATAAAACAAAAAAGTTTATCAAGTGAAACTGTCACAGATAATCTTAGCTATAATACTGTATTTTTTTAAAGTTGTTTCCTTCACGCGTTTATACATTTCTATTGAAAAAATATTTCTTTTAGTAGTTTACATTTATATTTTTTATTGAGTAATTTATTTATTTATTCGTATTCTACTTAAACGAAACGATAGGAAAACCTTCAATTTATGGAAACCATATTTTTTATATTCATAATGTACACCGATTCGTTATAAAGATTAATCAAAATAGTGATTTGGCACTAAGCTTCGCCTTCATAAGCATTAGTAAGAGTGAAGTCCCCTTCTCATATTGTATTAAATAGTAGCAATAAAATCACGGGATTTCTCGGGTTTTCTGCTGTGTTCCCACAAAAAGTTCTCCAACTCGTCTTGGAAGGAGATTTTATAAAATAAGTTCTCTATATTAAATCAGGGATTTATTCAATTCTTCACGTATTACAAGAGTGACTTCGATGGTCGACCTAACTAGGAGCTGGCTAAATGAGATCTGCAAACACCATGTTTGTCTGGAAGCAGCCTAACTGGCCCTAGCGACTACTGACTACTGCTGCCATCTTGCGGACTTCCAAGCAAGCTCTTTACACTGCCCTCTATGAGTGCATCTGTGAAGCTTTTAGCTAACTCACTTCCCAACAAATGATTCAATAAAACTCCGGCTTCAAAAAACATTTGGACTTTTATTGTGGTAGATTGAAAATGTCTCTGGTATCTTGATTAATGACGGTCGGTCCCATGGTCGAGTGGAAGGCTCTCGACAAGCAAGCTGGAGGTCGCGGGTTCAAATCCGGCGTGCACAAGTTAATTATATTTTGTAAAATAACACAAATTACTCATTAGAATAATATATAGTAAAATAATGAATAATGAATATGAATAAATAATAATGAATATAATTATTTAGTAATATATTTGTCAAATTAAATTTCATATAAATTAGTAATTAGTTGTACAGCTTACACGATGAAAACATCGGTAAGTGATGTTAAAAACTTTGCCATTGTTCGAATTAAATTTAATATTTTGTTACTTGCTTTCAAAAGCAGTATTTTATTTTGAAATAGGTTTCAAAACAGCAAATTTATCCGGAATCAAATTTAATTCAAAAATATTTACGCGAAATTTGCATTTTGCCAGTTTGTTTAAGGCGATGCAACATGTCGTATAACATTTTAAATCTGGCCGCTAACATTAATACTGATTATATGTAGACTAGCCTGCCCAACGGCCTGTTGCAACTTATATCTTTCTAGACAAAATATTTCATATTAAATTAGGATTTACTTTAGAAATTAGTTCCGATTTATTTTTTCTATCTAGCACTTTAATATCAATGAATATAATATACTAGCTGTCGTTATATATTATAGTGGACTTATGTGTAGGCCTTTTTAAGATATACATTTCCGTACTACATTATTTTGATGTATCTCATAAGGTTTAGCCAGCGTTAGCAATGTAAGCGCCCGATAATATTTTTTTAACGACTTGATTATAAAACATTGACTTTTATATACTTTTTATCAATATGAAATGCAAGAATTATATATATAAACCTGCCGGAAGAAATTATCTAATTGACAGTAAAAACTCTATCAAAATCAGTTTCGAAGTTTAGAAGAACTGAGCGCACACACATACAGACGCGGATATCGACTTTGTTTTAAACTACAGGGTTTTCCAATAAGAGGTGTTATTTTGATATTCAATCGTAAAAGATCAATACTTTCGTTGCACGTAGCGCCGTCTTGTTGAAAGTAAACGTTGTCCAGATCAATACCATCCAAATCCGGCCATAAAATTTTTCCATTTACCGTAACTGTTACTCCAGCCTCATTTTCTAAAAAGTAAGGTCCAATGACTCCACCTGACCATAAACTTCACCAAACAGTCACACGTTGAGGATAAAGAGGATTTTCAACATTAATTATTGGGTTTTCCGAGCCTCAGATGAGACAATTTTGCTTGTTGACGAAGCCAACGAGGTGGATATGGGCCTAATCACTCAAGATGATTTGCATTTGATTCACTCAAGTGAATTATAAAATCGTTCCATTTTTATTAATGGCGTAGTTTCTACTTGTCAAATGTCAAAATATGACAGCTTCAAAAGTAACATCTACCGAAATAGCGGGCTATTCAAAATAACACCTCTTATTGGAAAGCCCTGTTTTAATTAATTGGCGGGTTGGGATTAAGCCGACGTAGCTCAGTGGTTTAGAGCACCTGACCGGACATCAGAAGGTGCGTGTTTAATTCCCGTCGGCGGCATTTATTTTTACTCGGGAGATATTATTAATTTGTATGGATATTCCAGGCGAGTAAATGTTTATAATTTTTTTTTTTGTTGGGGTTCTCTATTTGCTATTTCGGGGGTTCTATCTATGTGATGAAGCAGTTTCCGGCTACGAGTTTCCGGACACCATGTAAAATGTTATTAATACTAGGATGCTGCTTTTCTATTGGATTATTTTTAGGGTTGATGCTCAGGGGTCGATAAATTACGTCTCCAGAGCCTGTATTTAGTGATGACGATGAGGTTTATATTAAATATAATATTTGTGTGGATGATTATGTAGCTCCAATTAGGCTCGTTATAAATGCTTATTCATTTATTATAATGAATACAGAGATTACGGAGTTTCTACAAGTTGACAGTTAGTAGGTGAGAGAGGCTGAAGTACCTACGCCACTACATTTTTTTTTAAACTTCCGATTTAGTTGTCCGGGTTAAGTCTTCCCCAAAGGAAAAACTTAACCCTTCCACTCACTTTTCCACAAATGATCATCTAGTCAATCACCATTATGTAAGTGCATTATATAAGCAAAATAAATACAAAACAATACAAGAACAACACGTCAAATCACCAGAGATCAAATGGGAAAATAATTCACCGTCTCCAGATATTTTCATATCAGAGGGTTCGGCTCGGTAGAACTTCTAACAGGGCCTATAAATCCTACTGATCCCTCAACATAAATATTTAAAAAATCTTTTGTAATCCTACATGTATTCAAAATGACCGACTTTTGCATCTTTATATATAATTTTTTTGATAGATCTAATACGCCTAAATTTTTAATTAGAGAGCTAGGTATAATGCCAGTAGCCGAAATAACGAATGGTAATATTTTTATAGTCTGAGAATGCCAAATTCTTTTTATTTCATTTCCTAAATCTGTGTATTTTCTTATTTTTTCACTAACAGATTTTTGAATATTACAGGAATTTGGAATAGCGACATCAATGATATAAGTTATTTTTTTAATTTTGTCATGTAAAACTATATCGGGTCTATTATGACTAATCGCTCGGTCTGTTAGTATAGTTTTATCATAATATATTTTATAAAATTCGTTTTCTAAAAATGAATTTGGTTCGTATTCATAATATGGTACTACATTACGGCAGTCAATCAAGTTATGTTTAATTACCAAATTTTGGTGAATTATTTTTAAAACTTGATTGTGCCTAAATGTATACTCGGACGGTGCTAATATAGAACATCCCGATATAATATGTTCTATAGTTTCCGGAAAAGCCAAACATTTTCTACAGAAATCATCAATTTGATTTGTATATTTGATTATATGCTTTCTATAATTTTTAGTATTAATGACTCTATCCTGAATGGCAAGCATAAATCCTTCTATTTCTGCGCTCAACTCTCCAATACTCAACCATTTGTTTGACGAAATTTTGTCAACATACGTTTGGTTGAGATAATTGAAGTGTTTTGCGTGTAAAATTTTATTTGACCAGGAATCTAATAATTCCTGGTTGGGATTTATAAAAATGTTGGCATTCTCATCGTATAAATTTAAAGGTGTAATATTTCTATCTGCCTTGCAAATTATTTTGTGCATTTCTGAGCTATGAGCTTTCCTATGGAAAAAAGTTCTTAGCATTTCTACCTGATTATGTTTCAAAGAAGTTATTTTGACTATTCCTCTACCTCCTAAATTTCTAGGTAAATTAACTCGTTCTATAGCTGAATTTGGATGATGGCAATTAAACTTTGTTAGCGTAGTTCTAATTAATCTTTCTAAGTTATCTAAATCTGTATTAGACCATTTAATTATGCCAAATGAGTACGTTAATAGAGGTATTGCCCAAGTATTTATTGCTTTTACTAAATTTTTAGCAGATAGATTGCATTTTAATTTTTTTTTTTTTTTTCTGTCTTATCAGTATTGCCAGAGTTACCATTATTTAATTCTACTGTTTAAATTCCCGCTTAAAACCAGAAGCCGGTTTCGATTTAAGTAAGAAAAAAACTAGGGCTTAAATAAATGTTTATTTTTTGTTTTTTCCCCAGATGTACGGCCCCGTGGGAATGGCCCGACCCTCCCTTCGGGTGTGCGGGCTGGTGCTGTTCTACGTATGCTACCTACTCTTAGGTGCCTCCGTGTTCTCAGCCATCGAGGGACCGCAGGAGGAACAGCTGGTGAAGGACGTGCGCCAGGCCAGGAAGAATTTCCTCAAGAACCACCCCTGCGTCACTGGTAAGTGCAAACTTCTTATGGATATTCCATTGATGGCTGTATTTAGTCTATGAGATATTCCTTTTATACGTCATATAAGCAACGGTGTTATCAGTGACGACATAATTTCGTCTGTTTGTACGTTCCGTTTCAAGATGGTGGCCGTTTTAATGGTTCAGTAAAGATTATTTTTTCAAATGTGAAATCGTCGTTTTTATTTGGACTGTCTTATTCGCATCTAAAAAAATATGGCCCCTACCTGCCAATTTCGAAAATACAAGAATTAATGCTATTGGGATAGTGACGATTCTTTGGAAAAATTGTGTTATTCATTATTTGAAATAATAAAAAAGTTTCATAAAATATATAAAGTTCATAATTAGGTATTTAAGTACCTATTTACAAAATGCATGACTTTAGAGGAAATTTTGGTTTTAATTTATGAATTGAGAAAAGATTAGAAACATTCTTTTTTGTAAGACTCGCCGAACCAGGAAGGGCCCTGGGCCCAATGGTGCCTGGCCTTATTAAAAACCTCAAAGGCTTTGTATTAGGTGATAGGTATTATCATCGCCTTGACTCATTGGCGCCCGGAGCGGACTGCTACAATTGCTCCTGCACAGAGCAGACCCTGCACAGAACTATTAGGTGTACTAGCTTAAAGTTGGCATTAAGGCGATGCACTACGTCGTTTAATATTTTAAATTAAGCCGCTATCAATAACAACCCTTACGTAGATGGCGATAAGGTTTAAATTCCCGCTTAAGACGAAATAAGATCCTAAAAAAATATCAGTTATGGGCGTGAACGCGATTTAAGTGGGCGAAGCAAATTAGTTTCACACGCGCTCCGCTCGAATTAAATATTATAATATTTCGGGGTTCAGAGGAATGAAGTACGTTGCAATGGGGAACACCCGACACCACGAACAGTTCGAAGTCAGAGCAGCGATGAAATCCACTAGATGGTACCCATGAGTAAGGTTTGAACATGAAATGCTTAATAATGGGCGTCTTTCAAACTATGTGAATAGTAATATTAAGTTGAATGTGCATGTTTTAGGCAAATTTCGATAGAAACGTTACCTATTGCAGAAGGAGCTCATGATTTTATGATTCTTATCAGATTTCTGTAACCATACTGCTAGACGGTAGGCAGTAACTTATGACTCGTAACCGACGTGTTCTTCATTGACAGATGTCAAAGCAATACGGTATTCAATCACGAATCATTTTCATAATATCTGATCATAATTATATCTGAATATATTGGCAAGATAAATAAAATATCAGTCATTTTCAATATTTATTATTATCGTTTACAAAAAGTTACATAAAACAAATAATTATGTAATGTAAAAAGCATAAAATGCATTTTTTTGTATAATGTCGCGCGTCGGACCTGGGGGGGGCCCTGACTTTCCCTCGGCCAGCTCAGATGCGGGGGCATGAGACGTCTCTCTCATAGTCAGGGTTCGGGGTCAGCGCGAGGCTCAAGAATCCATATCCCACCGTCTACACAAAACACTCCCATACAACCGCTATCCCCAAATGAAAGAGGTTAGGTTTTTATAAATCAACATTGTATTTGAGCGGCAAAATGGACATTACATGGGTGAATGACAATAGAATACGGGTTGTTACATCCTAACTAGAATTATCATCAAAGGGTTCCCTAATCTCTCTCTGGGAAATAATTAACAGCTCTCTCTAGACCGACAGGCAGCGTGGACGAATTTAGGTTATTAGCGGACACATTCAAGGGTAATAGGAAATGTAAGAGACTCACAGCATGGTGTTGTAGGGGTATCCTGTTGATTGCAGGACTGTGCGCCGTGTTTCAAACAAACGGTGCCAGCCTGTCGATGTTCAAAGCGCGACATTGTCGTACATTTGGCTTCTCGACCGAGCGGTGCGAATTGGAACGCGGGCGCCGAAACGAACACACGTCCAGCTAGGTCAGAGGTCGGCGCGTAAGAAGGAGGAACGAGGAGCTCGGTCGCCGGGGGTGGGGGGAACTGTAGCGGATCTTTTGCGCGTTACGTTTGACCCAGCAACTAGCCTGATAATTCCCGCTACTCAAGTTGGCAACTGTAGGATCTTTGCGCCTAAAATCTGTTATATGACAATAAAGGCCATCATTTATTATAATATAAGTTAGAAATAGTAAAAATAATTTTATATAAAAAACTAAAATAATTATTCAATAAATAGCATTTCGTCGAAATCTAAACGACGATTTCCAAATTGACGTTCTTTACATACAATATCTAAGATATGTGGAGGATCACGAACATTCATAGACCTTGTGACTCCAGGATCGATAAGCTCGACAAGAATGCAATCCATTTAAAAATTAGTTAATTTAATAAGCATTTTTTCTTCCCAGAACTTGTCATCTCGAAGTATACGCTCAACTATCTCTAAGTTAGATAATTACAATCATAAAAAGAGTCGTGCTGCGAAATTCTATTTAATACAGTTAAAGAAAAAATATGTCTTCTATTCTCCTTCCTTCCAGAATAACGGGTTTCTTCTCTTCCTGTGTAAACAAAACTTTTACTTTATTTACGTCAATTTTTTTTTTTTTTAAAATTTTTTTTATTAAAAGTATACAATACAGAATATAGTATATTATATAAAGCATTGTACTCCCAGGAGTTAATAAACTCATTGCGGGAATGATACGCATTACATGAAACATATAGCTGTATGTATTAAATGGACATATGATGGGACATACACAACATTATTATTTCAGATAGTCATTAATAAGATGAAGTTTGAGCATGTTAGTTTGGGTCTTTTTACATTGACTTGCACATTTGATCTCGTTGGGTAGTTGATTATATTTTGTGTGAGCTATGTATTCCAGGGATCTTAGTCCATATTTTGTTGATTTGATTTTTGGTATATGTAGTTTGTTGTGATTTCTTGTGTTGTGTTGGTGTACGTCGTAATTCTAATAGAGTGTAGTGTTGGAATGTGCCGAGTGTTGAATTACTTTTAATATAGTTTTCGTTATTTCAAAAGTGGGAATGGTATTAAAATGAAGTATTTGGGTGTTTCTGTAGATGTCTTTGACATGTGTGTCCCAAGGTAAACTGAAAATATTTCGCAGGGCTCTATTTTGGACGACTTGGACTTCTGAAATCATTTTTTTTGTAGCAAATCCCCAGATTCCGGCGAGATATATTAGATGTGAGTGAATCATAGCATGGTAAATCGATTTTAATAGAGAGGGAGGAAGTAACCCGCGAAGTCTATATAAAACACCAGTTATATGAGTAATTTTGGATAGAACATGTTTAAATTGGTGATTCCATGTGAGTTGTGAATCAATGAAAAGGCCAAGATATTTTGTAACATCAGCCCTTTCAAGGCGGTTATTATCAAGACTTATATTAAGACATACATTTTTTTATTTGCAAACAGTATGTAATGTGTTTTTTTTATGTTTAGGCTAAGTTTGTTTAATCGCAGCCAGTTTGCCAGGCAAGCTACATCACTTTCCATTTCCTTTTCAAGTTCGTTTAAATCATTATTGTGATAAAGAATCACTGTATCATCTGCATAGAGTTGTATTGTACCCTTAAGTCCCCATTTAGCAATATCATTTATATATATTAAAAATAGTAATGGTCCAAGTACGGAGCCCTGAGGCACGCCACATTTTATCGTTCCCATGCTGCTTGTCCCCTTTCCAACAAAGGTCTGACAGTGTCGGTTAGAGAGGTAGCTACACAGTAACTTCAGGGGAGTGCCTACTATGCCTAGGTGTTCTAGCTTCTTTAGTAGTATCCCATGGTCAACCGTATCGAAAGCCTTTTTTAAATCTATAAATAAGCCTGCAGCATGCTTACCCTGGTCTATATGCTTTTGGAGGGCGTATACAAAATCGAAGGCAGCACATTTTGTGTTAGATTGGTTTCTGAATCCATACTGTTGGGATGCGAGTAAATTGTTTGATAGGAGATATTTAGTGAGCCTAAGCTTAATAACCTTTTCAAAAACTTTAGAGACGACAAAGAGGATGGATATAGGACGGTAATTAGAAGGATTTTTTTTGCAATCATCTTTGTAAATCGGAATTATTTTTGCTATCTTTAGTTGATCTGGGAAGATTCCACTATTCAGGGATTGATTAATAAGAAAAACAAGGTGGTCAGCTAATATATCTTTGCAAAAGTTCAGGTACACTGGTGTAATTCCATCTAAACCTGGAGATGCATTAGACTTTAGTTGAGAGATGATACTGAGAACTTCTGTTTTATTTGTTTTGGCCATGTATAAGGACTGGATTGCTTTTTGATCCGTGTTTATAGTGATAGAATCATCTGGATATGATGCAATTGTAGCTGCTAAGTTTTCCCCAACTGATATAAAGAAGTTGTTAAAAGTTGAAGCTATCTGTGTTGGGCATGTTATTTCTTCATTCTTAATGAGAAGACATTCAATTTCATCTTTCTGGGGTGTCGACCTATTTGTTAGAATTGCATTTATTATTTTCCATGTCTGTCGCGGATTACGCAGTTTTTTTTTAAATATAGTCGTGTAGTATTTGGTTTTAGCATATCTTCTATAGTTGGTAACTTGATTTCTTGTTTTATTTCTCAGTGCTGTGAATATATCACTTTGCTGATTTTTTTCCAGATTTTAAACGCATTGTTGCGCTGTTTGATAAGTGCATTTAATTTTGCATCAAACCATGGAGTATTACCCCTCCGTTGGTCTCCTACGCGTAACTCAGATTTATGTTGGGATGATTTTATTGCTGTTTTGATGTATTCATTAAAATTATTACAGATTTCATTGGCATTACTGGTGGTTTCGTGTGGAAAGTTGTGGGATTCTACATATGTTTTTGACATGTTTTTATCGGTTTTGGTGTTGTTTGAAAAAGAATGTATTCTATTATTAGTGTGATGTTTCAAGCTGTTTTGGTAATCTAATATCAAAATGTTATGATCACTTAGGTAGGCATCTATATTTGCAGTAGTTGAGGAAATATTTTGTCTGTTTGAGATGATATGGTCTATTAGAGAAGTAGAGGTATCTGTTACTCGTGTAGGATAGGATGTGTTACATATGAAACAGTTGTATGAGTCAAGCGTGTTGATGTATTTAAGAGATGTATTATTTTTTTGAAGAATGTCAATGTTGAAATCACCAAAGATAAGGGTATCATCTGTACAGTTATTTAAAATAGATTCATGATACATTAAGAATTCGTTAATGTTTGAGGTAGGCTTTCTGTTTATAACATAAATATTTAACGGTTTAAAATTTCTATTACGGATATATAATTGAAAACAATATGTATGGGAAATATGTATTTGAAAATTTTTTACGACTTCAATACGTTCATAATAAAATTATATGTTTAAATCAGTTATTACTTGCTCAGAATTTTTCTCCGGTGAAATCGGTCCTTTCGGCATCGGATTATTGATATATTAAGTATTTTCGTGATTAAATAAAAACAATATTAGAAACATTATGTTAATTCACTTTTCAATCAAATTTTGGAATTGTACACACGAGCGTATAAGTACGTATAGACGGGTATATACAAGTGTATAAATTACCTGCTGTAATATAGATAGAGGTGGTATATTGCTGAGTCTAGAAGCAAGCATTAATTGCACATTTTTTCTGTGTTCTTTATTCTGCCTTTGATTTTTTTCACCCTGCTTACTAGCGGATACCTGTTCTTTTTTTCTTTGTTGCCATATGCCTTTGCCTTTGTTGTTATATGATATTGGTCGGTTTTTGTATTGATTTGTTGATGATAAACGTACCTACATGTTATCTGGGTTATAAATGTGAGAATGTTGTCGATATATTTGGGGATTCCGTATTATAGGCCAGTACACATAGCGCCAAAAAGGGGGTTGCGATCGTAATTATTCCGGTAGTCCCAATTTTTTTATATGTTTTATAAACTGATCCCATGATGTATAATCTGAATTTCCGACCATGGCGCACCTGTGCTCGCGCCACTATTAAAAAAAACCGGCTGTAATCGCGCCAAAATCTAGTTTTTCCAAAATATCTCATTCTCAATGCAAATTTTGGCTAAATTAGCTAGATAATTAAAGTAAAACATAAAATTACCTACAACTTTTGTGAAAACAATTTTCTTCAATCTCTAATAGGTACCGAGGTAGAAAGTCGTAAAGGTGCGTATATTTTTGAAAAAAACAAGTTTTTTGCGCGACTAGCTTTGATTTTTTGTAAATATCTCGTTTCCAGTACAATTTTGTGTAAAAATTATTGATACTAATTTTGTAGAAAATAAAATTTTATAAAATAAATAGGTATATAATTTATGTGTTTTAATTCTAATACGTATCCAAGCTCTAATCCACCAAAACCAGGCCAAAAATTGAAACAGAGGTAAAGTGTTTTAAATTTCATTCCTTAATTTTATTTTTCTTCAACAATTATTGTTGTGAGAACATATCAGTTGACAACAATCGTCATGCCTGCGTCAGACCTAGCTATAAGGGGCTGGAAACGGCATGCACGTTAGTGTCATAAGAACTAGAGCCAGCAAATAGTGAAAACTTTTCAGGTTCATTCATCTCTGGTCCGTACTGAAAAATAATGTCAGTTTTTGTTAATTTTTTTAGAGCGCTTATTTAATCATATAAAATTAATATTATTTACTTTATATTTACAGAAATTGTGAAAAAATTACCATGTTGAGTGTCGGTATAGTGTTTAACACAATACTCGTATTTTCTTTATTATTTGCAATATTATCTGGATGAAGTCTTGCGGAATTTTTCCTAAAATGAGAAATATTGTTAATTATTTATACTGTCTCTATTCCCTAATTATTTAGAGATGTATTAAGACATGCCCGACAAACTTTCACCAACAATTCCTGAGCTTATTTGGTGTAAAAAATGCATTTCGGTAAAAATAAAAATATGTCACCGGAAATCAAAATTAATTTACTTCTTATATTCCAAATTCAATATGCTCAGAAGTTTATCGACTGCGTATATATGTATATATCTACATATATAAAATTATTTAAGCTGACATTGTACAATTATGTTCTGTAAAAAACGTATCCCAAAGATCTATTTTTATGTGTGTATTTAAGTAGTACCTTCTCCATTCCGTTAAACATTTTCCTTGGTGCCGTAATTTTGTTCGGGATAAAACTCCTTTTGTCTTCTGTTTTCCCATATTTAACTGAAACGTATATATTAGCCAAGAGATTTATTATAAATTGGTTCAATTTTACCTTAACTTTGAAAATCATTTCAACGTAAGTAAGTGCAGTAACTTGGGGAGATAATTGCACAATTCTATCTACAACAAATGATATAACAATCTAAACTTAAAAGATTAATGACTCTTTTTAATATTCGAATGACTTTAGGTACTTTATAGGTGACATATGTCAAATTGTCTGTATGGAGAAAAACTTTCGATGTAGAGTTTTTGTTTTATGGAAAAAAAACTTTCGAATTTCAAAAATTTGTTGTTGGGTAATTTAACTGGTTTTGGTGGATAAGAGCTTGGATACATATTAGAGTTAAAACACATAAATTAAATACCTATTTATTTTATGAAATTTTATTTTCTACAAAATTAGTATCAATAATTTTTTCACAAAATTGTACTGGAAACGAGATATTTACAAAAAACAAAAGCTAGTCGCGCAAAAAACTTGTTTTTTTCAAAAATATACGCACCTTTACGACTTTCTACCTCGGTACCTATTAGAGATTGAAGAAAATTGTTTGTACAAAAGTAGTAAGTAATTTTATGTTCTACTTTAATTGTTTAGCTAATTTAGCCGAAATTTGCATTGGGAATGAGATATTTTGGAAAAACTAGATTTTGGAGCGATTTCGGCCGGTTTTTTTCAAAATGGCGGCGCGAGCACAGGTGTGCCAAGGTCGGAAACTCAGATTTTACATCAGGGGACCAGTTTATAAAACATATAAAAAAATTGGGACTACCGGAATAATTACGATCGCGAATCGGTAATTGCCCTGGAGTATTAGTAATGAAACGAACTCTTCACAAACACTTTATTGAAATATAAGAGAATACCACTTCTTAGTAAAAAAACTCCTTTTATTTTACCATAATTTATTAGATATTCCATTGTTACAACTAACATGACTGTATAATTAGAAATTAATGTAAAAGCCCAGTAGGGCGTAAATAAATAAAACTAGGAAAACGATTCTAGTGAAGGGGCACTCTATAACATTCTGTGCCGCTGGTTGTGACAACCGGACAGACAGCCGCGTCGCGTGAAAAAAAAGATTAATAGTAAAAAAGTCTACTTGGGCAAGAAATGATACATAATAACATAACGTCAATACTTTAGTGTCATCTTTTTTCTCAAGTGCCTACACATTTACGCATTTAACAATGTATTCTTTTGTATTGGTTATTATTTATATTTATTATTTATATAAAAAACCTTTACTCACTTGAGGAAGAAGTTAAATTATAAAAAACAGAAAATTTCACTAATAGATTTCAAAGTAATCGTTTGATTAAATAAAAAAATACGTAAAAGAAATGACCGAGGCGACGGGCCGGGTGACACAACCTTACAGGCCGGAACTTTCGCGGCGTCTGAATCAATACGTAGTAACTCCTTGTCAACCCGCACACAAATATACTACGCACAATAGAGAGTTTTGAAGTACTGGCTTTCGTTTTTCGTGTATCTGGCCAGAAATTGGATTTTCGCGAGTGTTTTTATTTTAATTAATTCTTATGAATACATTAATAAAATCTCTAATCTTTTGTGAGGGAGTCGTCGGGAAGTTACTAATTCATCGTCTAGAAAAATAAAATCTGGTACTTGCCGCTTATCTTACAACATTTTACATTTAATAAAATGTACTTATCGTTTTACATAATATATTTAATTGTAAGGTCCTGTTTTTATTAATCTTAAATATAAATAACTTGCATCCCTTCGAATCCCTCTAGAAACATTTAAGATTTTAGTAATAAGCTCATCAGAAATAATTAAAATGTGAGCGTCGGGGCAAATCTCCGTTATCAGGGTATTATGTCGCCTTAACACCATCCGCCTGTTTTGGTTTATGCAAGAAAAAAACGTGGCTAAAAAGTGCCTTTTATTTTATTTTGTGGATGTTCACGCATAATTATTTAATTTTTTTTCGGTCATTTTATAAATTACTTAATTTGCCACATTATACAATAAAATCATAACGGAAAATGGTTTCGTAAGTAGGAGATTTTGAACTTTAAAGTAGTTTTCATAGGCCTTATACATTATTTTTTTCTGGGCTTATAAAAAAATTATCTAAAAAATACTCGATTAATTCAAAGGCCAAGATGTATTCTACTCGCAGTATTTAATTAAAGCATCTGAAACATTTCTAGGCGGCCAAATTTTCAAACCAAAAACAAATGATTTAGCATTACTACGTATGGCATCGCCTTAACGCAGACCTTTGGGTTAAAATTTCCTAATTGCTCCATTCAATTTCTTGATGTGTGAGAACTAAACTAATGGACAATATCAGTGGGAACAGAACACGTTAATCGGTTTAATTGTTGGCAGATTAATCATTTAAACGCGGTAAATATCGTTGATTAATTTCATTCATTCACTTCATTCATTTAAGATATGTATCCAGCTAACCCATTTGGCGAATTTTGAACCCGTGTTTTAAAATTAATTAAAAAAACTCCCTAATATTATAAAACTCCCCTTCTTCTTCTGGCGCTAGTAAAATTAAATTGTTAATGTTAGTTGTATGTTTCTACATATGTAAATATATATGTCATTAAGATATTACTTATAGGCCTTAGTCGTAAGTTACTAGATTTAAGTCTTAGATATAAGTCACTTTTCTTGTATTAATTATTTTATAAATATATTTGTACAGCGCCTTTGAGGTGATTTTTCAGGAAAACGGCGCTATATAAATTAGCCAAATATTATTATTATTAAAACCTTAAAATAATTAAACTAGAAGAGAAAATCGGGTTTTGAAAAAACTCATTTTGTAAAAAAAAGAAACACAAAAGTTGTATGATGAATAGTTGTATATGATCGTATTGTCTTACTTTTGAATGTGTGTTATCTGTGTGCTATATTGTCTTGTACTTTTGAAGGTACGCTATCGTATTGTCACTCAAAGTAGGCGTTATTCGCACGAGACTTTAAAAAACGTAGCGTTAAAACTCGGCGTTGGCGCTTTTATAACGTTCTCGATATGATTGTTCATACGAACGCTTAAAAATCACTCTTGTTTCGTTTCTCGCTTCCGTAAGACGTGGAAATGGTTTCTGCTAAATTAATAGCAACTAGCAGTTAAAAACCCGCTCCGCGGGTTTTTTTCTGCTAGGCCCTGCGGGCGGCTCTTCGTTGGGCTTCGCCCATTTTAAGTGATATTAACAACAGTTACATTTAATAGATAGATATTAGGACGTTCACAGAGAGAGGGTGAGTATATATATTGTTAAAACACGGAACAGAAAGGAGTTAATTAATAATAACATGCTATATTTACGCATAATAAGAATGACAGTTGTTTGAATAAATTAAATTTTACGTATTTGTGATGGATTATTTCAAATGAAACACTATTATTGACTACATGTCTACAACTGATATTAACTGTTATCTTAGGTACCTAATATAATTAGCTCATAGGAGACTTGCAGTACTTAAATATGTGTTACAACCGTCAATGTCTATAAGTTGAATCAATATCGTTTAGTTTGTCACAATTAAAGATAGTTATAACAAAGTTGACTTAAATAATAGATTATTACATATTGATTAATTGTACCCGTGTTTATGAATAAAAGGAGGGTAATTGTGAGATGAGATTAGAAGTCGGTTTAATTAAAAGGTGTTAATTTTACTCCAACTGGTGGTAATTCTTTACCTACAACTGTTACTGTATCTAATAAAGTTTAAAGTTAGATTATATATACAACATCATCAGGAGAGTAAAAATCTATATATAAAGGTAGATTATTACAATATAGCGCCCCTGAGGTGATATCTCACAAAAGCGGCGCTATGCAAATTGTCCAATAAATAAATAAATATAATGTTTACATTTTATTGTGTATACACCGAAGTCAAAAATTAAATATAGATTGCAATTGGGAAAGAAGAAGTGGAAGGAGGGAGGGGGGAGGGGTAAGAGTAGGCTGGGTTTATAATAATTAGGAATTACAATATCGTTAGACGGGAAAGACCAGTTGAGTGGGAAAATATTTAAAAGAGAGTTTATAAAAAAATTCTTGTTAATTATATCTGCTTTTATATTAACATGTTTCCTCGTTTCCAAAATTTATATATTATTTATAGTGAAGTATTTTAAGACCTGAAAAAAACAAATAGCATACAACCTTAAAACAATATATCCATAAGACAAATAGCATTTAATAACGGTTATTCTAATAAATTGATAGTTGAAATAATAAATAAAAAAAATTAAACATATTCTCTTCAAACGGTCTTTCTAAAGATAGAAATAAACAATGGCGTAGAATTCTGTTTGTGGATAACGATACTTCTAAAATTATATATAAAAACAATCCTGATACTATTCAACTGGCGTTTTACACTAATAACAATGAAGAAATATATTCTTAATAAGAATGACAGTTGAACAAAAAAATCAGGAGTTTAAAAACTCAACTGGGATGATTGTAATTTCTTTTACAAAGGTAGAACCAATAGAAATTTTGAAGTCAGAACTAAAGAATATCGCACAGCTCTAAATGGAAATAGTGAATCTGAGTTTGCAAATCATCTTTTGAATAATGATCACACTTTCGATAAAAAATTCAGGTCTTAAAATACTTCACTCAGGATATAAAGCATCGCAAATAAATAATTTTGAAATTAGAAAACATGTCAATATAAAATCAGATATAATTAATAAACAAAAAAAAATATAAATAATAATGAAAAATGCCATTACAAAGTGATAAACTTCCAGAAGAAATCTGCTTGTTAATCGTAAGTACTCAAATATTGTGAGCTGCATATTTAAATATTCGCGCCATTCATTTGGTTCGTTTTTAGACCGCCAGAGGTGCGCTCTGTCGGCGATCTAATCTAAAGCCGTGCGTATCGGCCATTGAAGGATCGCGTGATTTTTTTATAAAGTCAAACATAATTACGTAACTGTGGATAATTTTCACTGTAATGTAATTAATCCAATGGATTATGAACTTTCTAAAACATATTTTCTTTGATATTATCCAAAAATTATATGAGGAGAAACGATGCTTTTGAAGAAATCTCGTATTATTATGAGGCGATCCTATTTTAGTATGAAATCGTGTCATTTTCAAGTTGGCGGAATTTAACCGAAACAGACAATTTAAATTTGACCAATCAGAGGGCCTACACCGTCCAGACGCTGAAGTATTAATACTATCAGATAGCGATTTGTGTTGCTAGAAGACGAAAAAGAAAACAAAAGGCATTCTGGGTTCATCCTCTGAATGAACTGAGATACTTGAAAGGGCAGTTTGTGACACTGTACGAAGAGTTGAGGCAATATCCCGATAATTTTTTTGGTTATTTTCGAATGTCTATTACAACATTTGACGAACTGTTGACGATAGTGGGGCCTCGAATAACACTTCAAGATACCAACATGCGTTTGGCAATACCACCTGCACAACGACTAGCTGTTACACTGATTTAAATAAAACAATAATTACAAAATTACAAAACAATTTATATTTATTAAAAACTTAGGTAAAAAAAATTTAACATACATCTGGAGATAAGTAAAATTCTTCTGGTGAAATTATATTGGTCAAGGGGCTCTGAACAGTTATTGAACTTGATTGGTCAGTCCTCTGAGAGTTTTTTCGTTACATCCTTCCAGGCATTATTCTTCATAATCATACTGGAATAATCCGGCAATGTTTTTGCATATAGAAGTGGACGAGACTCCACCTCTATTATTAAGACTTCTGGATCCACAACCCACGACATCGTATCGCACCGATCTGCTAAATAAACACAAAAAAAACACGTCCGGTTGCCGAGCGAGCGCGTGGCGTACTGAGTTACTGAGTTAAGCGCCGGCGTTTTTTTACCGCTCGTGTGAATAATAATACGAAGTTTCATATGATCTATTCCCTTTAACGCCCAACGCTCAGCGCTCAAAATGCAACACTGCTCGATAAAAAAAGCGTCGCGTTTCAAAAGCGCTGACGTATGAACATATACTTGGTAATGCATTTGTTCTAATTGAACGCTTTTTTAACGGACGTTAAAAAAGCTCCCGTGAGAATGAGGCCTAAGGCCTTAGTGTACTTGGGACGCTTTAGTGAGTTCTATGATTGTATGTAAGAGTCTGTTATTTATTTTATATAACGGGAGACTTATATTGTATTATAATTGTATATTGAGATAGAACCTGCAGACAAGCAGCCATGTGGGAGTTTCGTGGGACTATCTATACATTGTCTAAAGAAAAAAAAAGTGTAATTTTCAGTCAATAAAAAAATCCTCAAGAGCCGAGTCTGATAATAAGCTAAGGGTCACATTTACCAACCTTATTTGGATGCCGGCCATACGTCTGCTATGTTTATATTACGATATCGACTAACAAATATGGACTTGGCAGCATTTGCAGAGAAGCAGTAGTTTGTCGAGTAAATAAAGGTTTTATTTATTAAACTTATAATAGTACCACTTTATGTGGTCTAATACAAACATTCATTTTAATTTTCACTTTGCTTACTTCCTATACTTAAAACATACGTAATTTTACATTTATCTTTATAAATGATCAATTTAGGTACATTAAAAACTGAGCCATTTCGATGTCTTTTTACAGTAAAAAATTATTCTAGAGGAGCTTGCTGTAATTTTTAATATAATATTATATTCAGTGTTAGCTCTGTCGTGGGGCGTCGCGGCGTCCCACAGTGGGCTGAAAATCGGCTTTCATAGACATAGAGACTTGAATTTTCAAGGGTATTTTTTTTTGCTAGAAATGGAATCTGCTGATCATTACTATGCTATAAAATGTCGTACGAAGAAATCGCGTGTACAAATGAAGGAGTTATAATTTTTTTAAGAAAAATTTGTATGGCGCTGACATTAAAAATGAGGCTATCTCTGGAATCATAAGGTTGGCCGTTCTATCTTTACACACAGATAATACTACTATTTATTTGTATTTTTTTGACATACTTCATATTGTGGCGCAAGGTGCGATTATTTTTTTAAAAATCCTCAAAGTTGAAAAAAACCCTTTTTATTGTTGATGATTCATTTTAATGCTTAAATGCTTTTAGGCTTGCAGTGTAAATAAAATATTGTAAACTAGACAAAGCATACTCATATGTAAAGCATTTAAGCATTAAAATGAATCTTCAACATAAAAAAGTTTTTTTTTCAACTTTGAGGGTTTTTAAAAAAAAAATCACAAGTTTCGCCACAATACAAAGTATGTCAAAAAAATACAAATAAATAGTAGTATATTTGTGTGTAAGGATATAATGGTCAACCTTATGATTCCAGAGATAGCCTCATTTTTAATGTCAGCTCCATACAAATTTTTCTTAAAAAAATGATGACTCCTTCATTTGTACACGCAATTCCTTCATACAAAATTTTATAGCATATTAATGATCAGCAGAATCCATTTCTAGCCAAAAAAAATACACTGGAAAATACAAGTCTCTATGTCTATGAAAGGCGATTTTCAGCCCACTGTGCACAGTGTTTTGGCTTGCAATGTAAATAAAATATTGTAAACTAGACAAAGCATACTCATATGTAAAGCATTTAAGCATTAAAATGATTCATCAACAAAAACAAAGATTTTTTTTCAACTTTAGGATTTTTAAAAAATAAATCGCACCTTGCGCCACAATATGAAATATGTCAAAAAATACAAATAAATAGTAGTATTATCTGTGTGTAAAGATAGAACGGCCAACCTTATGATTCCAGAGATAGCCTCATTTTTAATGTCAGCGCCATACAAATTTTTCTTAAAAAAATTATAACTCCTTCATTTGTACACGCAATTGCTTCGTACGACATTTTATAGCATAGTAATGATCAGCAGAATCCATTTCTAGCCAAAAAAAATACCCTTGAAAATTCAAGTCTCTATGTCTATGAAAGGCGATTTTCAGCCCACTGTGCGTCCCCGACGCCCGGCGCCTATAGGACCCTCTGAGTTGTGTGCCGGAATTTTCAGAATCCTGTATAGTTACTAATTAAGCGAAATTTCTATTCACAGTACTTTGATAGTGGCGCCTAGAATATAATGAATATAGGTCATGGAGGAATTAGCCGATGTCCTAGATGTTATGTTTATAATATGCATACATCATAAATAAATGTTAAATTGGACTATTATTTACCTAAAGTTATTTGGGAAACGTCTACACCAGCCAGATATGAAAAATAGGAAAGAAAAGCATTAATATTATTGAATTTTCTACGTAATATCGCACAAGTGCCCAAACTGCTGCTATAGCCATTGAGGCTATAGCATCCCTAACATGTGTAGGTATATTGTGAGGTTAAAGGGAGCGGCGAAGCGAAGGGAATAGGAAGGATGAAGGAGGCGATACTGACAGTATATACCTCTCTTTCTACTTTCTATATCTATAGCTTTCATATCGATTTTCGATACTTTACAACAGAGAGTTCTTGAGATGCAGTAAATAAGTTTGAAATAAAAAACGCTTCAGGACTTTTTGAACAACCATAACAATAAAATAATGGGATCTGTGTGGTACAACTTCAGATCGGAAACCATGTAAATTTATGGACCGAATGTGTAAGCAGTTTGAAGCTATTGGGAATATTTATGGACTGAATGTGTAAGCAGTTTGAAGCTACTGGGAATATTTATGGACTGAATCAGTAAGCAGTTTGAAGGTACTGGGAATATTTTGGACTGAATGTGTAAGCAGTTTGAAGGTACTGGGAATATTTATGGACTGAATGTGTAAACAGTTTGAAGCTACTGGGAATATTTATGGATTGAATTAGTAAACAGTTTGAAGGTACTGGGAATATTTTGGACTGAATGTGTAAGCAGTTTGAAGGTACTGGGAATATTTATGGACTGAATGTGTAAGAAGTTTGAAGCTATTGGGAATATTTATGGACTGAATCAGTTAGTAGTTTGAAGGTACTGGGAATATTTATGGACTGAATCAGTAAGCAGTTTGAAGGTACTGGGAATATTTATGGACTGAATCAGTAAGCAGTTTGAAGGTACTGGGAATATTTATGGACTGAATGTGTAAGCAGTTCAAAGGTACTGGGAATATTTATGGACTGAATGTGTAAGCAGTTTGAAGCTACTGGGAATATTTATGGACTGAATGTGTAAGTAGTTTGAAGGTACTGGGAATATTTATGAAGAATGCTTCTAACCACTCTAAAACAAGACAAACATTGATTTAGTATATTTAGATGAGACACGAAGAAAAAAAATAGGTTTCGCTTTTTTTACCTCCAACTGACCTACAACTCTCCCAACGCTCTAAATAAAACTACCGAATCCAGTCTACGCGCACCGTTTATCGCTTTCTAATAGTGGAACAAGTTTCGACGGTATATTAGTACGCAATAATGAAGTAATGTTATTCAATCATAATTTGAGTTTATTGTTCAATATTTCAAGGGTTACATTTTTAAATTCGAATACAGTGTGTTTACAATTGGATAACTTTGAAATTAGAAAAATAGTAAATAGTCAAATAAATATTATTAATAACCAAATATTTTGTTAGCTAACATTCACATTAATACCTATATTCATAATAATTGATTTGTTTTTATGTTATTTTTATACCTTATTTACTCCTCGATCTTATTTTGTTCATTTATAAATATAATAATAAGCTTTTTATAATATTACTTTTTCATGGCTAATTATTCACCACTTATTGTAATATTTTTTGTCTATGCATATTTCTCCATTCTTAAATTTATTATTTTTTACCATAATACGATTGTCGTAAAGATGAAACCATTTATTTTGAAACATGTAGATTATTTTGATTATTGGTGTGTACAAAGTTGCAAGAATTTATTTTCATTAAATTTTAATGACGCCACAAAGTGAATTTGCAATTATTGAATAAAAAATATTATTTGCCTTAATTTTTATTCACTCCGTGCATGTTATATTATAGGTGACCGGATAAATCATCACATCTTTAAAAAGTCATATAAAGTCATGGAAAGTGATGAAAAAAAACTTTATCAACTGGGTTAAGTAGGTTAGGTTAGGTTAGGTTATTTTTTTCATCGTTTCTAATAACTTCATATTATCTTCTTCCTAGCACTATCCCAACTCATTGCCTAGGTAGGCTGTTGGGGTCGGCTCTTCTCGTTCTCAGGTTATAGCTTCTTCGGTTCTGAGTGTCGCTTTCATCTAGGCCGTTTCTTTGTAGGATTTTGGAGCATTGGGTCATCCAGGAGTTCTTTGGTCTACCTCTGGATGACTGTCTTTGAAGCTCTATAGACATTGCCTGCTTCACAGTGTGGTCTGGTGGTCTCCGTCTTATGTGCCCATACCATCTTAACTGTCGTTCCTCTAGCTTACTGTTTATGTCAGTGACACCCAGGCTACCACGAATGCGTGAGCTTTTCATTTTATCTTTTAATGATACTCCTGCCGTCCATCTAAGCATTCGCATTTCTGCTGATTCGAGTTGCCTAGAGTAGGAGTTGTACATAGTCCAGCATTCGGAGCCATACATTATCGCGGGTCTAACAATATTCCATGAAGCTTTGGTTGATTGACTATGGTTTTTATCCACCGATGGTCGTCAGACGTGGAACCAGAGTGACCCAACTAACTAGGGCTGGATCCGCTATCATTGCCCGTTTATGGTCAATTATCGGATTAAACTAATGAGCCTGGATACCCATTAGATATGGTGTATGCGACTAGTACCCGAATATGTCGAGTTGCCACACCCACCATTTGTGAGCCGCCACTAACATGCGGAACAGACGCTCACTGCTTCTCACTTTAGCCGTACTTTTGGGGTCCCCCGACGGATTGGTTACCATCAACTTCACCCTCCAGTCCGTTGCCCGTTGGTCACCGCGTGGAGGTATGAGAAGCGAGGGTGGGAAACGATAAATTCAAATAAGTAAAAAATAACTTCATATTACTTTTTAAAAATGTGTTGAATTGTCACTGTGTTGAGTTATCATGGAACCATATTATAATATGCAGAAAGTTTAATATTTACTGTAGTAGTACGTAATCTTAAATACATAATTAAGTGAAATTCTGAAATAAATAATCAACAAACTACAAAATATTATTAGGTTTGAATGAATTGCATCGAAGTAAATATTGATTTGTCGGATCCAACATGTTGCACGCAGTTATCAACTTTGTATGACGTATGACCCGATTAAATATTGTGATTAACACTGTTAAGTGCCGTTTTAGTTTTTCTTGAGACTAATATCGAGAAATAATAATACTAGAAGTAAGTAATTATCAAAATTCTGCGACAACAACCATAACAATTTATATTATCATAATTACCACACGGAGATAAATGAGTAGAAATTGGTAATTTATTAATATTCTTTTCAAATTATTAGTAATCCGGTTAAAAACGGGATTGCAAGCCTGACGTATGAATTAAACGGGTTTCCTGATCAATTTTTAGTAAATTACGAATATATTAACACGATGTCGGAATAAATGCACGTGTACTTTTCTTGATATAAATCATGACGAAATGCGAAAATATTCGTTTTTTTTACATTAACCCTACACAGGAGGTCCTGAGGAAGATAATTTCTTTCTTGGCCTATTTCATCTTTTGGGATGCTGTGTGGAGGTCTTTTTAAAGAAAGTAAGTACTGGTAAGGTAAAACTGATACCCCTGGTCATATGAATATATCCCTCCCACTGCGACGCTAGGCGGTGGGTCGAGGGACCAGTTATAGAGGTCAAAGGGTCTCTCCAAACCAACCCCTCTCGATCTGGCACGCCACGCATCTGTGGACAGGCGTATCCTGAATACACCTCACCCGATAAACCCATGCACCCTGCTAAATCACTCGGGGTGACCTATGAAATAGGTATTGGTTATTTAATAAATGGTTCCCAGGGCAGCGGTACCCAAACCCGCCTCTCAAATTGACATGTCCCGACATAGTGATAATATATTTGTAATTTATTAAAAATTTATTCCTGTTATTTCATTCATTCAGCCAGCAATCTCGTCATTAACCGGATTACCAATAATTTTAATAATTTAGCAATTATAATATTTCTTTGTGCATTATGAAATAACTGACCTGACATTGTGCTTTACGATTTTTGATTTAAATCGTTATTTAATTATTTTTATTACATTCTCAACAATGTCATATTCATCAGGTATGAAACATTTTAGAAATTTATTTCTAATTTATTTATTATGTAATTTGCTAAATATTTAAGAAATTGAGTTTTAAAAATTGGATAATAGAATATTTTTTAACTTTCTGTCTTCGCATTGTTTTATTAATACAAATTTTTAATTTTGTTGAAAAACGAGCATTTTTACGGTGGCTAAAGTAAAAGTTTTCTAAATCAAATATTTAAATCCGTTTCTTTGCTGCCGGGGAATTCAAGTTTTAGAAGAAACGCAGGTATTTTTCAGATAAGAAATTCCCTGTGAATACAATTATTTAAAGAGGAAAAATACGTCAAAAGAGAATTATACCGATGTTTGTGAAAAACACTTTTAATAATGCTGAAATCTCATATTATTATTTTATTCTGAATGTGGTTTAATTCGTCATGAAACCTATAACAACTTCCTTAGAAATTGAATTCAAGGAATCATGTACACTCCCACGCTGAGGAAGTGGTTTTTTAAAATGTACATAAAAGATTACTTCGGGAGCTTTCCTGAATGAAAGACGGCATTTAAGCTTTCTGACTGTAATCTTGTTTTTTTAAGTTTAAGTTTAACTGAAAAACATTTTAACTTGTTTTTCGTCCACAAAACCATTCATTATAATTCAATGAAAGAATTAATATTCAAAATAATATTTGGCTGTTTTGTATACCACCGTTTTTTTGTAAAAAAAATCATCTAAGGGCGCTGTACAAATACAGGTATATATAACATTAATATAACTGGAACAATTTCAATTTTGCTTTTACTACATGTGTTATTATATGTCTACTTCTATTATAAATATTGTTGATGATGTAGTGGATGAATCAATATGTGGGTCAACTTACTTCTGTTTGCCAGTCTGCATGTGTTCTTATGTCTCTTCGTGCATAAATACTATTGGTGATGAAGTGGATGAATCAATATGTGGGTCAACATTACTTCCATTATGGCGGACCATCTGCGTGTCCATTGTACTTAGTTTGCCAGTCTGCACGTGTTCTTATGTCTCATCGTGCATAAATACTATTATACTATTGGTGGATGAATCAATATGTGGGTCAACATTACTTCCATTTTGCGGACGATCTGCGTGTCCATTGTACTTAGTTTGCCTGTCTGCACGTGTTCTTATGTCTCATCGTGCATAAATACTATTATACTATTGGTGGATGAATCAATATGTGGGTCAACATTACTTCCATTATGGCGGACGATCTGCGTGTCCATTGTACTTAGTTTGCCTGTCTGCACGTGTTCTTATGTCTCATCGTGCATAAATACTATTATACTATTGGTGGATGAATCAATATGTGGGTCAACATTACTTCCATTATGGCGGACGATCTGCGTGTCCATTGTACTTAGTTTGCCAGTCTGCATGTGTTATTATATCCCTTCGTGCATAAATACTATTGGTGATGAAGTGGATGAATCAATATGTGGATCAACCTTACTTCCATTATGGCGGACCATCTGCGTGTCCATTGTACTTAGTTTGCCATTCTGCATGTGTTATTATATCTCTTCGTGCATAAATACTATTGGTGATGAATTGGATGAATAAATATGTGGGTCAACATTACTTCCATGATGGCGGACCATCTACGTGTCCATTGTACTTACGTTGCCAGTCACAATTACATTGCAAATATTTTTTGTGTTCGCATTGTTTTTCTCTTGTTCTATTTTATTATTAGGTTTGTCATTACTAATGAGCATTAACAAAATTATATTATTTATTTATTTAACGCCCAGAGGGCTTTTACATGGTTGGTAGTATAATTTTAATTTGACAAATACTTTCAAACATAAAAAATAAGAATAAAATTACATTTGATAAAAGCTATGCAACAAGTCATACAAACACAAGAAACAAAAACAGAAAATTACAGCTATTTGTTGGTTTACATGATGTGTTTAGGAGTATTGTTGAAATAAATGTTTTAAATGATCCACAAAACTTGCCAAGTTGGTATTGAATATGTCAACATCACCCAAGTAATGATTTCCCATGGTGTGAAGTCGTTGTATCGGAGAGTGGGCAATGTAGTTACGCTTATGTGTGCTGCTGTGGAATATTGTATTTTGTCGTGTTGTTACTGTGGGTGTATGTATGTTTATAAGTTGCAGGATTTACAATTACTATGTAATAATGATGACTACAAAGCCAGCAGCATTATGATACAATTTTTTTCAAATGTTTTAACTCACCAAAGAGGCCCCGATGGAAATAGTTTTCCCAGAGGCCCTTGTCATCTTTGAAATGCTTTGTGGAGGATTATACACATATTCATGTTTTGTATAATTAAATTGTTTTTGGTTCGACTTGAAATACATAAATTATCTTATGGATTAATCCTCTGTGTGTTGGTAATTAGTCGGTCTGGGTCTGCAGCACAAACATAAATCAATGTCTTTTTCAATTAAAATAAAGGTTTTCTGAAATAGGTCTGTTACTCTGTGTTATCAGAACATTATACACACACGGAGGTTGTATAGTTGTAAAATAAGGAAAGTTTTCTACATAATTACATTTTAACACAATAATACCCTCTCTAAACCACAAAATACAATAATTATTATCAAATTCGAAGCAAGTTCAACAGGAGGTCAAAGGTACACTATCAAAGTCATGTACAAAGAACAGTATTTAAGCATTGTTGTAAATTTGTAAGGTGTCTATTGCTTACCTGTTCATACACTTTATTCTTCTCGTTCAATACAAATTCATATAAACAATACAAAATACACAACCGTATTCAAAGTTACATAAGAACAATTGTTAGAACGTTGTTGTGAATTTGACAACAATGGGCAACAACATCCTTTGAGGTAACGCGAGATATTTGCTGAAGACACATTGTCTTAAGAATAATCATACAAGTAGATCTTAACCCTGTCCATTGTATTGTACCCTTTGATCATTAATATACATTATTAATGTTACTAGTATACCTGGATTCCTAACTACACTACGGTTGTGCTGATGTGAGCTCATGCAATCAAATTTTCTAAGGGTGGAAAAAGTTTACGTTACGTCCACTAATAAGTGTTATAATAACTTTAATAAAGGGGATTCGTTCAAGGCTCACATTTTAATTAATTCTTACGAATTCCTTACGATAATATATACTATATAGAGTGATCCCTACGGATGTAAGGATGTATATTTATAATTAATATAAAAAAAGTATCATTACATAAATTTTTGTTGTAAAACGGTTTGAAAATTTTATATTTTTTATACTATAAAATTAGCTGTAAGCACCAGATTTTAATTTTACCAACGATGAATTAGTAACTTCCCGAGGGATGCCTCTGAAAACATCTGAGATTTTAGTATAAAGAAATAATTAAAATAAACCCCACGGACAGTCAATTTTCTAGGCCTGTTAGGGCAAATTCGACGGTAAGTCCGTCCATTACGCCGAGCCGCACGCCGATATTGTTTTTACACGACTGCATCACTTATGTCGTTAAGATTCAAACTTTATTTTAGAGATTTGCTAGGGCATGGATTCTTCTCTTACTTCGTTAAGATTTCGACAATATATTAGGGCATCGTCTCATAACACATGCAGTTTTGTGTAGGCTAGCGCCCTATACTTTTGTTTTCCAGTTATCCCACCGGGAAGTGCTCGCTTTGTTCGCCAACTTATCTTTAAGGCGATGCACTACGTCGTGTAATATTTTAAATTGAGTCGCTATCAATAACAACCCTTACGTAGATGTCGATAAGGTTTAAATTCCCGCTCTACACCATTCGCCTGTTTTGATTTATGCAAGAAAAAAACATTGCCAAAAGGTTTTTTTTTATATTTACTCCACACAGGAGGCCCTGAAGAAAATAATTTCCCTCAGGGCCTATGTCATCTTTGGGGATGCTGTGTGGAGGGTCTTTTTGTGGAGAGGAAGGAGTGAACATGGGTCTTGAAGAGTCCCATGTTGTAGGAGGGAGGAAACATAGAGGCTGGCAGTTCATTCCACAGCCGAGCTGTTGAACTTAAGAACGAATCGTAGAAGCGACCCGTTCTCATGTGACAAGTGTCAACTGTGTACAAATGTTGGGCGCGCGTTTGGCGTGTATCCCGACTACGCACCGGTGCCGAAGGGATCAATGACGCTAGTTCCTCAGAGCATCTTCCATTGTAATACCGATAGAACAAGGACAGCATACCTACCTGACGCCTGTGCTCTAAAGATTGCAGTCCGTTTGTTAAGATTGGGGAACCTATCAAACGGATCGCCCGTTTCTGCACAGAGTCAAGGGTTTTTTTCAGGTATTTTGGGGCTCCAGACCAGAGATGGTTGCCAAATTCGACAGTAGGGCGCACTTGCGATTTGTACAGGGTGAGCAGTTGTGTACTATTAAAGAATCTACGGGCCCTGTACAGTACGCCCAGCTTCTGAGAGGCCAACTTTACTCTGGCTTCGATGGAGCCCCCGTACCTGAGCTGGTCACTTATAGTTACACCAAGCATATCAATGGAAGGCCTGTTCGGAAGATTGCTTCCGTTGAAGGAGACTAGATTATCATTTGGATCCCTTTTAGACGTAATCAGACAGGATTGGGTCTTTGAAACATTAAATTCGACGAGATTATTTTTACCCCAGGAGGAAATACTCTCGAGATAACCGTCCATTCTCTGCTTCAAAGCCCTCCGAGCCGTTGGAGTTTGTGTGCCCTTTGGGGGCTTGTCAAACAAAAAGCTATCATGAACTGTACTGTCATCCGCGTAACAATGAATCGGTGCACATGTCAAAAGGTCATTGATGTGCAACAAAAACAAAGTCGGAGACAGAACCGATCCCTGTGGGACGCCAGCATTTATGGAGTGCGAGGAAGAGGTGAAACCGTCAGCAACGGCCTGAATCGACCTATCCCTTAAAAAGTCAGCAATCCACGTACACAGGGATGCGGGAAGTCCGTAAGAATGCAATTTGTTGACAAGTCCTCGGTGCCAGACCCGGTCAAAGGCCTTGGATATGTCTAGTGCGACCGTTTGGGTCTGACCGTGACGTTCCAGGCACCGCCCCCAAAAATGCGTCACATACGCGAGAAGATCACCGTACGAGCGGTTCCGCCGGAATCCGTATTGACGGTCGTTGATAATTTTGTTCTTCTCGAGGTATGTGAGCAGTTTGTCGTTGATCACACGTTCCATCACTTTGGACAGAACTGATGTGATCGCTATGGGGCGGTAGTTGGCCGGGTTGGAGCGGTCACCTTTCTTGTGCCTCTTGTGTTAGGTGTCTTTTATTTTATTTTGTGGATGTTCAGGCATAAATATTTAATTTTTTTCCGATCATTTTATAAATAACTTAATTTTCCACATTATACAATAAAATCATAACCGAAAATGGGTGTAAGTAGGAGATTTTGAACTTTAAAGCAGTTTTCATAGGCCTATACATTATTTTTTTCTGGGCTTATAAATAGATTTATATAAAAAAATACTCGATTATTTTAAAGGTTAAGATGTATTCTACTCGCAGTATTTAATTAAAACATCTGAAACATTTCTAGGCGACCAAATTTTCAAACCAAAACCACATGATTTTGCATTACTACGTATGGCATCAAATGATCCGAATATTATTGAGTTTAGTGATTACCTAACTAGGCGTCTACTGGTTTTAAAATTGTAATTTATCACATTTTTAAAAAGTGATATAAAGTCATGGAAAGTGATGAAACAAAAACTTTATTAACTGGGTTAAGTAGGTTAGGTTAGGTGAGGTTTAATTTTTTTTTCATCGTTTTTAATGACTTTATATCACTTTTTAAAGGTGTGTTGAATTGTCACTGTGTTGAGTGATCATGGAACCATTGTAGTTTAACAAAAGTGCTGAAATACCCATTTTAAAACTTAGAAACAACAGAAAGAATTTATTTTAAATTCTTTCAATAGCTTGTAGATAAATATTTTTCCAGACAAGAATTGTACTCAACTTTGACTTCTAATAAAGGGAACAGTTTAATACCCTTACTATTGTTTCTAATTAAACTATTAAATTAAATTATTTAAAAAATATACCGATACAAGTTCTTGCATTTAGAAGCAATATTTGTATGTACTTAAAATGCGGTACATAATATTTCGATAGTAAATCCTATCTATTAGACAGAAAATTTTATGATTTGGGGATATGAAATTCTTTCCCCTTCTTTCGTCATTTTCGGGCCAATCCAACTAAGTATTTTAATCAAGATCTATGGAGATTTGAAATATTTACAACAAAAACAAAAAGATTTGAGGTTGTTGTTTCACAATTTAAAAAAGTTTCACGTTTGGTAAAAGCTATGTTGAAATAAAACCTAAAATTGAACCTTTAAAAAATAATGAACACAAACCCAGATGTGTAGACGTAATCGAGGATGAGATTCAAGAACGTATTACAACTTTATACGGGTTTTCTGTTTGGAAATGCGAAATTTTAGGATTTTCCCATTTGCGAAATTCCGTTGTAGGGATTACCGGTAAGCTTCTTACCTGCTCAAAGTTTTCCTTTCCATTTATTTGTAAATTGGCTTAATGAGCCGCCGCAGAGCTAAATATATCATGTTTCATCGCTTTTAGTTCCTTTGGTAGGATACGCGATGATAAAAGACCCATGTGTCCTGAAAAGTTAAATCCTTTATGGAACTTCTAGTTTAGTAGGAGTTGGTCTATGACGTCTTTAATTTATGGATTTTGATTGTGCTTTTGGATGTGCTTATTCTATATGTGGTTAGGCCATCCTGATCGTGCGAAGATACCTATCATTTGGATGTGGTTAGGCCATCCTGTTCGTGTGAAGATACCTATCATTTGTATGTGGTTAGGCCAACCTGATCGTGTGAAGATACCTATAAATTGTATGTGGTTAGGCCATTCTGATCGTGTGAAGATACCTATCGTTTGTATGTGGGCCATCCTGATCGCGTGAAGATACCTATCATTTGTATGTGGTTAGGCCAACCTGATCGTGTGAAGATACCTATCGTTTGTATGTGGTAAGGCCATCCTGTTTGTGTGAAGATACCTATCATTTGTATGTAGTTAGGCCATCCTGATCGTATGAAGATACCTATCATTTGTATGTGGTTAGGCCAACCTGATCGTGTGAAGATACCTATCATTTGCATGTGGTTAGACTATCCTGATCGTGTGAAGATACCTATAAATTGTATGTGGTTAGGCCATTCTGATCGTGTGAAGATACCTATCGTTTGTATGTGGGCCATCCTGATCGCGTGAAGATACCTATCATTTGTATGTGGTTAGGCCAACCTGATCGTGTGAAGATACCTATCGTTTGTATGTGGTAAGGCCATCCTGTTCGTGTGAAGATACCTATCATTTGTATGTAGTTAGGCCATCCTGATCGTATGAAGATACCTATCATTTGTATGTGGTTAGGCCAACCTGATCGTGTGAAGATACCTATCGTTTGTATGTGGTAAGGCCATCCTGATCGTGTGAAGATACCCATCATTTTTTGTCAATAAAGTTCCGTGTATTTTGTAAAAAAACCATGATAAATCATGTATATAGGTGAAAATGACATTGTGCCCACCTTGAACTGGAGACCGTGAGTGTTGATTAATATTGATATCGTTTTTGGTCGTATTTCGATAAATTTGTTGAATTCTCTTGTAACAAGTTTAAGAATAATTAGAGGCAACTGGAGATGTCACGTCTCTCATTCGGAAAGATAATAATACTCGTATTATCGGTATATTTCGTCTTCTTTACCTATTATAATGGCGTAATTGGTTATGAATCCTTTAATACAACGCTGTATATTTTTTACTGCGATATAGTTCAACTGTCAAATATGATTTAAGATTTTCTTAAATCATAAGACCTTCTTACATCATCACACATCTGCCCTGATGATGGACACTGTAAAGTTGTCCAAAACGTTGGCTAAAAAAGGAGTTAGCGCAACACAGCATAACACCCCAGAAACAAATAACAAAAAAATAGTTCAACTGTGTTCAAAATTATTTAAACATTGTTCCAAATATTCAGAACCACCAATTTTATTCTTCAATTAACAATCATTGTTATTGACCGAATAATTGCGCGTGTGATAGAGCAATTGGTTATCAAAATTTATATACAGTGTTGTGTATAAAGTCACATCGAAGGTTTTAAGAACGTTCCATAAGTAAGCCATTCTTTTTTAAAAGACAAAGAAATTCAGTTTCAGAGATCTAAAGAAGTCGATTGAGATAATTTGTACGTTAAATTCGGGTCATGTCGTTCGTAGAAAGTACACAAAATTATACCTCTTGGGGTAACTTAGTGTGTGGAACAGCGATTGTCTTTATTTTTATAGGAAGGAGAGTTAATGCGTCCTGCTAATTGGAAAATCCCGAGACCGTTGTAAACGGGTTCATCGAATGCCACGCATGTTAGAGAAATAATGAACACGTCCAGTTGTTGAATTTTTTCTTAAAAAAACTTTTAAAATGTTCAGAATATAATCTAAGAGAATAAATTTTTTAAATTACCATTTTTGAGTTGAGTGCAAAAACCAGTAATTCTTTTAGTGAAATCATCGCTCTCATTTCAATGAGGCATATCTCATATTTGATTTTTTTAGGAGCGCCATAAAACTTGTTTTTTTGTTGTGTTCTTATACTTTTTATTAAATGTTTCGCTAAGGGGGTTAAAAATGCTTAATTAAAACCCAGTTAGCGAAACGTATAATAAGATGTATAAGAGTCTGGCAAAATAAAAACGATTTTAGGCTCTCTTAAAAGGTTTCCAAAAATGAAATGTGCCTGTTTGCACTGAAAGTGACGAATTACCCTACTTTAGCGGCTGGAAATCTCATCTCATATTTTTCCCTGGACCATCAGCAACTATTTGCATTTAAATTTACTTCGAAAGCTTTCTCGGGTTGGTTTACAGTTTATGTGGTGACTTTTATAACTATGGACGGCTCAAATCTTAACTTTAAACAAAACACAGCTAGCTCTAATGTTAGGTTTAATATTACGAATTGTGCATTTTAGGGGCGTTTTAATAATTTAGCTTTTTTAATTATTTACATTATTTTTTGTGGGCGTGAATTTAATATTTATGAGTCATGTACTTCAATTTCAATATAGAGCGTACCACAAGGAAAAGATCTTGGTTCTCTGTTCTTTCTTAAATTATCAAAAAACTTGGTTCTGTGTTTTGTTTGCGATTAATTTATCTATGACCCAAAGTTGAATAGCAAATTTATGACCGATAGTGATCAATAGATGATGATACAATCAGTAAATGTAGCAAATGGCAAGGATTTGAAAATTGAAATATATAATCGACAATCTTCACTCATAACAGATTTCGTAAAAATAGAAAAAAATATAGTCATTATTGATAATATTCATTTAAAAACAGGCAGATAGAGATCTTCAAGTGACTCTTGATTCTAAACGTATTGACCATTCCAACGAATAATTTCAGACGTACATATTGGAAACTGTGCAGACGTTATGTTTATCATGTAAGTAAGGTTAAGGCGATGCACTACGTCGTGTAATATTTTAAATTGAGCCGCTATCAATAACAACCCATACATAGATGGCAATAAGGTTTAAATTCCCGGTCTACACCATCCGCTTGTTTTGATTTATGCAAGAAAAAAACATGGCCAAAAAGTGCCTTTTATTTTATTTTGTGGATGTTCACTGTTCAGGCATAAATATTTAATTTTTTTTCGATCATTTTATAAATAACTTAATTTTCCAAATTATACAATAAAATCATAACCGAAAATGGGTTCGTAAGCAAGAGATTTTGAACTTTAAAGCAGTTTTCATAGGCCTTATACATTATTTTTGTCCGGGCTTATAAAAAGACTTATCTAAAAAATACTCGATTATTTCAAAGGCCAAGATGTATTCTACTCGCAGTATTTAATTAAAGCATCTGAAACATTTCTAGGCTACCAAGTATTCAAACCAAAAACACATGATTTTGTATTACTACGTATGGCATCGCCTTATATACTAAAAATAATACCGAATTAACTATGAGCGACTTTCACGGTATCATATCTCGCAAAGGCCATGACGCTAAGCCAAGTCTTTTTGGGATTACGTTGAGAAAGGTTGGCGGACTTTAATTATTGTCGAAATTTGTGGAAAAGGCAGTTCAGCCACCTGTCGATTGCTCAAAGGTTTAGAGGTTTAAGCCGGAAAGTCAGAGGTGTCTAAAAGAGAGTAGAAGAAATAAAAGCGAAATAATAAATAAATAAAATATAAGGCTGAACATCCAACCTCCCACGCAATACGAAAAATGGTGTAGGCCAGCCGAGTTTGTTGGAATATTTTGGGATTATTTTTATTTTATTACCTTCCCATCTATGTTCTCTTGTTTTCATTTTCATTCAATGGATATAGCCTTGAAGTTGTATGTTATTGCTAATTGGGATTTCAACATTCAGCTTAACCGTAGCTGTATATTGGACTTCAGCGAAATCCTGTTTTAACGAGACCATTTAGCATTTCATTTGTCTATAAATTTGCTTGTTACATTTCGGTTCCGGTTCAAGATGGTGGCCATTTTAATGGTTCAGAGGAAAATCTATTTTCAATTTTGAAATCGTAGTGTTAATTATTATTTTTTAATGATAAATTAATGTCTATAAGACAAGGTTTTTTATGCATAGCACAAAGGATAACAAATTATTATACGCAAATAATTATTCGCCTGAAATGAACACAAAATAAAGTTGGTTGTTTACAGGTGAAAAAATAGAAGTACTAGTACATATTGAATTATTTGGCGGGTTGGGAATAAGCCGACGTAGCTCAGTGGCCCAGAACACCTGACTGAACATCAGAAGGTTCAATTCCTGTCGGCGGCATTTCTCTTTACTCGGGAGATATTTTCAATTTGAATGAATATTTCAGCCGACTAATTATTGCTTATAATAATTTGTTGTCGTGTTTATTACTGTAGGTAGGTATTTAACAAATCTTACGATGCAGAGGAAATTTTTGGTTTGATTTAAAATGAGAGAAAATTAGAAATATTTTTTTTTGGATTCGAGGTGTGCTGTTCATAGAACTTCTAGTAATGTAGGATAAACTTTATTGAATTTTAATAAAAATTATATAAGGTGCTGCATATTTGTTGAATTTGCAATCTTCATCAACCTTCCAAAATGTTCTACTGAAAGAGCAAGTTTTACTCGAGATGTATCCCTCAGATATAAAGCAAATAGAAAAGTGTAATGATTACAAATCACGAAGAAAAATCTGGCTGAAAGAAGTCAATGAAAAACAAATAAAATAGAATAAATAAATAGTCTTTAGTCCGTCTTTAGTCCGCCTCAGCACAGGTCACCCTTGTGAGGAGGACTAACAAATACAATAACTATACATATATTCACTATCAAATTTTGTATGTACAATGTTTAAGTAGTCACTATAATAAATAATAAAAAGTAAGTACGGATCTAATATATTATTATTCGGTTTGAAGAATAAACAAAGAAAATAAAATGTTTTAATGATTTTGGAATAAATTATTCCACTATCGAAAAAAGACAAAACATTAATACATAGGGACAAAAAAAAGACATTTTTCGTATGAATCTGTTTTTTGATTGTTGTCAAGGGGCCAATGTCAATAAGAAGCTAAAAATATATGCTTACTAGCGCAGACCCGTGAAAAATCTTGGGCCAATTTAAAAAAAAAGTTTTTGTTTTTAAATATCAATGTTTTCCTTGCACGGAGAAAACTTACTGATTAAAATATTGCTAATTTATTAAAAAATCTTTTCCCGTTAAAAACGGGACTGCAGGCCTTTAACGAATGAGTTGACAAATTTCCTAGTAAAATATCAGTAAAACACGAATGTGTTATGGCGATGTCAGAACACGTGTTCATAATTTTTTTAATGTATTTAACGACTACTCTATATTATTATTAGTAGATTAAAGTATAAAAATCTTCAATCTTGGTCAGAGCACGAGAAGCTACGAATATAAGATTAAACAACTTAATAAAAAAAAAAAATACCAAAAGAAATACACATTTCGAATACTGAAATATTATAATTAAATTAAAATTGTTTTAGTACCTTCTTTATTTAACTAACAAACTAACCATCGGAAGACAAAGAACTCGGTCTTGGCACACACTATTTGCCTCACTCACATTCATTCATCGTCTCATACATACTCTTCGGTTATTATGATCCGACTCAAGAATTAGGTTTACTTGATCGTGTCATGTCCCCGACTTTTTCTACTATTCATGATGCACAGATGGGGTCTAATGTGGTGGGGTGAAGACCACCGAACATGTGGTCAACGAATGCCCGCTTCATTCATTCCCCGGCGGGATTGATGAGGTTCACATGGCGACGCCTGAGGCCCTAGACTGGCACTCAGACCTAGATGACCCCCTCTGACCCCCCAACATACGAAAGAAGAAGAAGCATGTTTCGTTGTGATAAGCATATTTCAGCAATAAAATATTTAAACTTATAACGTTCCATACATTATGAAGTGCTAAGTAAACTTGGTGGATTCCGGAAACGACCTTGTTTATATGAAATGCAACCCTTTAATTACACGGTACTTAGGTTTTACCCATGACTTAACAAAGCTAATTACAAGTCCCGGAAGCCTGTGGAATTTGCAAGGGAACAATATGGCGGCCGGTATTTCTTCAGGTACCCAGGATTCTATAACGTTTATAACATTTTCAACAATAATACAAAGGCCTAAAGGATTTAGTTAGACAAACCAATATTCCCGTGTTCAAGTCAAATCAATCAAGTAGTTTTAGGTTACGGTTAGCCTTATTTATTCTTACTCTACAGCTACACATTACGCTTGCTTGCTCTCATAGACAAACAACTTAATAGGCTTGCTCTACTATGAAATCTGGGTATCATTTCGATGCTGGAGGCCAACCACGTGACCATATTTTTGGCACCAGGAGGGTTCGAGAATGCCTTGAATAAACTACGACATCAGTCGTACATGGACCACCAAAGAGCGCAGTCATAACAAATAACCACAAGCATAAATAACCAAACAACGAAGTAAGGAAAAGAAAAGGTTTGCAGCGCAAACCTTTGCGCTGCAAACCTTTAGCAAACCTTAACCTTAAAAAGTAACTAGCATGCTAAAAATGAGTAAGGCGGGTAAATAGTGAATTTTGAAAACAAGCTCGAACTTTTATCAACCCGATTTGGGATTTGTATTTAAGATATTTACGTAGCCCGTAGCTCCATAACAGGGACCCCTATTCCCTTCTGACATATTTAACTGTATCATACTACTAATAAAAACTACCAAAATTATCTTCATTTTATCACCGCACATTTTTATTGGCTGCTATCTTTACGTATTATCGCAAGATTCAACTTCAATCAGCGAGGAGCTCAATTGGTAGAGCAGCGCCCCGGCAATGCGAAGGTCCTGAGTTCGTGTCCTAGACGCGACCGTATCTTTTTTTGATTTTTGAACGGACTTTTTGCAAAAAAAAACAAGAATGCGAATATATAAAAAATCTTCATTGACACAAATGTCGATCAGTTGGGTGATCTTTTTATATTTTTAATGATAAAGTAAAAATTTTGTACGCAATAATTATTATCCTGAAACACTGGAATTGAAAAAATCTTCCGAGAAAAAATACATGCGGCCGATGGAAATTGAACCCGCAGCCTTCTGATTGCCGGTCAGCTGCTTTCACTCAGGGGCCGTAAAAAAATAAAATATAAATGAGATACAAATTCGTACAAGAGCCATCGCCCACGGTCAACCGTAAAACTTCCAAGCGTATATTTTCTAGGTAATAATGTTCCATGACAACAGCTCTGTTGTCATGTTTTCGTCTTTCGAACCCCCTCCCAAAGACTTTCTCCCCCGCGCCAATCTTCTTAAGAATTGCCACCCGCGTTCGGCCCTCATGTCTCACTAATTACTGGTTACTAATAATGACAAACACGTCCTGTTATGGCTTCCAAAAATCATTATTTTTACCACACAATCACCACAAGCTAATACGAACTTAGGGCCAGTTGTTTAGCAAACAGTCACATTATTTTGACATCGTCACAATTCGATGATATACACGGAAAAAAATGAGTATTTATAATTTATTAAGAATCTCCTCAAATTATTCGTAATTTTTCCTCAGGAGATATTTTTAATTTGTATTGATATTTCAGGCGACTAATTATTGCTTATAATTATTTTTAAAACAGATATTATTGAATAATTTTAAGTAACTACCTACTCTAAAAATGGCTTCTTTCCATTTTGTTTTTGTAAACAGCAGTACAAACCGTGCTCGGTGAATTTATTGGTTCCCCAGTAATGCCTGCCGGGTTATTTGATATTTGATAGGTGGAATGCAGTTTTGGCGTCGTCAACCTTTTCAAATTTATGATATTTTGAAAACTTTTTTGTATAAGTTTTCATTATCAAATATTCAACAGAATAAAGAGATAATAATACAACTTTCACGTTATATTCCGATAAAGATAACATTTTACAATTTCAACTATTTCGATGGCCTAGCGGACACATGTTTTAAGTGCAGTTTAAAGTAACAAGAATAAGGTATTTTGAAAAGCATTTCTCAAGATATACTTCGTTAATAGACGTTTCGTGGGAAATTTACATGACTTATTTCATCTAGAATGGATATAAAGCGTATATTCATATTAATTTTGTTGCTTTACTTTTTTTAATAAACCTGGAGTATTCTTATGTGTGCTCTATGCCATCTATTTTTCAAAACATAACTAAGTACTCTAAGCAGAATTCTTGCCTGAATAGACTATCCAATAATTACAATAGCGTATTATCCAAGGTTGATGTTTTCAGTTGCGAACTTACCAAATACAAGAGGTCCATAAAATAATATTTCTCTGATGGTTTGTTAATAATGTTTATGTCGCTATTGTTTATATGTCTATTATGATTTGATTTATATCTTAAACCTCTCTCCATGACTATAAATGTATTGTTTTGTAAATTTTTCGTTTTATATAATCTTTTGTTTTGTATAATTTTTTAATTCATATTTCTTTCTCACAAATTAAATTTACTCATTCCATATTATGCTGTCTCAGTAGAAGTAAAGTCACAAGGAGGAAATCCATAATTGGTTTTATTTTGCTATATAATACTTATGTACAAACTGATTAAATGTAAACTATCGATTTCCCGAAAATGAATAAATAAATAAACAACTAGTGCTATTTTACTTCGAGCGCAATAAAATTATTTGATTAATTATGTCTTTAGAAAATCTATTTTTTCTGACATCTGTATTTTTAGTTTCTTTTGCTTTGCAAAAAGACGTGGGCTTAAACTAATCGGTTATTATGTCATTTAAAATGATGTGTGCAAATATAAATTATGTACTTATTTATTTATAATACCTACTTATATATTATATTAATGGAAGGCCTCCATATGATAGTGTTTTATACAGTAGCTAACAGTGATGGCTCGTTACTTTTTGTGTGTACTAGAATGTTAATACTACAAAAATAGCATTATTAATGTATTATTATTGTAGCCGAAAACTTTTTTTTTTCAAAAATCGTGTTTTGTATGAAGATTTTCAGGAATTCCGTCCGGCGCACAGCCGAACTGAAATTTCTTGAAAATCTTCCTACAAAAAAATCGTATTTTCGAAAAAATTAAAAGAAAAGCTTTGGAACAAATAACATCAATTATGCCAAATTGTTCAAACTTAGCACTCTATCATAATCAGAAGTCACGAGCCGCCACTGGTAGCAAATACAAATTGAGTTGAAAAAGGTCAACAAATTAATTTTACTTGTAATCGAATGATATTAATATTATTGTTGTGAATGACTTTGACAGGTTATTATATTGAAAGGCATTTAATATAGGCACGATTGACGGCCTCCGTGGTCATATGGTTACGATCTTTGACTACGAATGCGCAAGTAATTTTTTTTGATTAGTTTGTTTTATTTCACAATTTAATCATTAAAATATATATTTTGTATATTTTCGGTATGTTGCAGAGTGAAAGATACTTCCAGTGTCGCCTTGGCGATAGACCGCCATTCAGAATCGAAAGGTTGCTTGAAATGTCTATAGCCGTGTTTGGTGACCAGATCTAAATAGCCAGGTACTTAGATTCTTTCCTCTTACCCATCCCTCCCCCCTCCACTACCTTAAACCTCACAATATACCCAAATTAGGTATGCCATGGTCTCACTAGCACCAGACGGTTGGTAGCAGTTGATAGAGACTCATCAATAAAAAAAAACAACTAAAAACCTGGATAGTTTATTGCGGTTTTTTTCGACCTGTTTCTCACTGGTTGTCAACCCCAGCAGTGACATGTCAGCTGATCCGGTTATCGTGTTCGTGGCTTCTATCGTCTTTGTATCTTTCTTGCAGTAATCAGTTTAGTAATCAACTCCCGTCTGTCGTGAGCAGTCCGAGTCTTCGCCGCTCGTGTCGTGTTACTCCCGTGTTTCTTATCACAAAAATCTACCCATTCATTTCAGTACGATGTATCAGAATGAGTGTCGCGTATCGTAAATTGTCGCATTTAGATAGGATTTCGGTCGATTTCGTACCGAGCGACCATTTAAAGTGGTGCTTCAAGTTCAGCTGACGAATGGATTCCCGTCAGTTTATTTTCTGTGAAAAGAAATTTAAATTACACACCACCGTTTGAGAGGCCGAGAATAAGTGCTACATTAAAAATCGGAAGCAAAATTAACGATGTTCATTGTTTGAACGTACGCTGACATAAACACGAAAAAGCAAATTTAATATGACATTATTTACAATGTTGATAAGTTTAATAATTTGACGTGGTTCAGAATGAACTCTAACTATTTAAACTGCATTTTAAAATAGTATTGACTTTCAATGAATTTCCTGTTGACAACACGATAAAGATACTCTTGAGTAGACGCTGATAAAATTTGAATGTATTTACAAATTTGCCGCGAAGATTTTGATTTGTATTAAATTCTTATCATTAGACATTAGACAGAACAAATAAAATTCTGCGATATAATCAACAATCAGTCAATTAGTAAGACGTTATCTCATTAGCAACTTGTCTCGAACGGTACATAATAATAAAAATCACAGAGATATATTAACCGTTTTGAAAATAAATTGAGCGAAGTCGTAAAAATTACTTGAAAGGTTTTTTCAACTGACAGCTGTTTGAAATGAAGGAAGAAATGGCGGGAAAGTCAACCATAGACAAAGAGAAAGGCGGCTGGCCGAAAAGTTACGGGAGCAATAAGTCAAGTTCTGACGGGATGACAATTCGCAGCGAGTATGCTAATTATAAATTGAAGTTGCCATTGAGTTATGGGGAGGGGTACACGAGAATCCCGGATTCTTCGGATGATCCTCCGCGGTTGTTGGGGATAAAGAGTTCCTGGTTGTTTGCGCTGTATGTGGCCTTTTATGTATTTTACCTGGTGTCTGGTGGACTTGTGTTCTCGGCGTTGGAGGCTCCTATTGAGAATGAGGTGAAGCAGTCATTGCTGCGCTCGAGGAACGAGTTCTTGAGGATATATCCAAGCGTCGATGGTAAATATAATTTTTTTTTAAATTTAAAACGTTTTTCATCAATGTTTAAATAAAACCAGATTAATATATGTGACACATTACGTTACCTATATGTTTTCATGGCTTGACGTATTTCAGAATAGAGCTCGCCATACACTACGCATTTAAACATCAACCATTTTTTTCGGAATGACATGTGGATTATATTAATTTTATTGGTATACTAAACGTTCTATTTTTAAATTTTATTTACATATCCGTTCAAAGGTAAAATACAAAAGGAATAATTTATGGACTTCCTCCCGTTTTAAGCATATTTTTGGTTTGTGGATGTATAAAAAAATGCTTTCTAGATTAAGCAAGAGTGTAGCTATAGCATTCGGATGGAGTTGGGTTCGACCCTAAGGGGGGGGGGGGAGGTTTGATCCTGGGGGAGAAAGGGGGAATGGGACTTTATTAGAATGTTTTTGGGACCTCTGGTTTATATTGAAATATATTTTGTACATTTTCATTCAAAATAAAGAGAACAACAATATTAATTTTCTATATAATTTAGTTGTATGCTTTACATTACCTACCTCACTATGTGTAACCTATTCTGAGGTAGGTGACAGGAATTTACAGTAAACATATTTAATTGCTATGTTATTGACAGATTTAGGAAATGCTAAGTTTAAATTTATTGACGGAGAAGAATTAATAAAGTATAATATGTTGTGTAAAAGAAGAATAAAAGAAGTGCATTTTTAGACAAATGGTTAAAAAAACGACGATTAGGTAAAATAAAAATAATTTAAAGAGAAAAATGCCTACAGGGTGTCTGGGGGGTAAAGTGCGCTAACTTCAGTAGGTGATTTTACAGGTGGAAGAAGTAAAAAGATTAGTAACTTTTTTCGAAATTCCAATGTTTTTTTTTCCCACAGAAGAATATTTATTTTCACGGACAAACAATTCAACTATCTGAAAAAGTAGGAATTTCAAAAAAGTTGTTCGTCTTTTTTGCTTGCACTATCATGTAGAATGATCCCCCAAAGTTAGCACACTTTACCCCACACTGTATAAGCATTATAAGCAATGCATAAAGAATAACAAGTTCTATTATTTACATCACATAAATATAAGATAAAAGAAATGGTAAATATTGTTGTATTTTCCAGGAATGTAATCTATGAGTACTATTAGCTTTTTTCCTACGCAATACTAAGGCCGATGGGGAGGGGATATTTAAACCCCCCCCCCTAACCCCTCCTTATATACGCCCTTGGTAAATTGTAGTAGTGTGTATTATGTTATTAGGTTATCATTTATCATGCATTTCGGAATTTACAACTTGCGTAGGACACAACGCTATTAAAGTTAAGTTATCTCAAGAGTAATCACATATTTCACTTACCACTTACCTTTTTGCAATAACAAATTATGAATAATGCAGACATAATAAGGCAGTATAAATAAACAACATTATTCAAATGACAAAATATGTTAATGAGTCTATAACTATGCCATATATGTAGTTTTTATGTTTTAATTATCTATAAATTGACCTACAGATATACATCTGTGCAGTGGGGTAGTGTAGGTCGTTGGGTAGGACACGATTTCAGAATGAGGTAATCAAATTCTTAACTGAGGTATTGAGGTGTCCCACTCGAATGAGGCATCCTGGGGGTGGCATAAAATGATCACCTCAAAACATTTATACCAATACAAAGAAAAAAGTTGTACAAATATATTTTATGAGTTGGCAGGACATTACGAGTATATCCGTTTTTATATGGGACATTTGAGGTGCATCTTGCAGGAGGTATCCAACATGCCTATAGTTCAAATATAATGGATACAAGAAATGGATATAAAAAATGGTTCCATGATACTTAACACAGTGACAATTCAACACACATTTAAAAAGTGATATAAAGTCATTAGAAACGATGAATTTTTTTTTTAACCTAACCTAACCTACATAACCCAGTTAATAATTTTTTTGTTTCATCACTTTATATAACTTTTTAAAGATGTGATGAATTATCATTTTGATGATTTATCCGGTCACCATAAAAAATAGCCCTGCCATTGGATAATTCTGCTTTCATTGCCTATTTTTTCTTAGCCAAATTGTAAAAAATAACACACTTACTAAATTTTTTATCTACAGTAACCTCAAGTGTAGAATAATAATTTTGTACAGTTGTTATTGTTGGCAGGTTTCTTTAGAAAACAACAATATAAACAAGAGCGTTTTATCATAGCATAACAGAAAACAACTGCTCACGGTGATTAATGAAGATCTGCTAACCGTTGGGTGGGTTAAGAATGTTCTTGCAATACTTTCTAGCGTTCATGTGCTTTGTTTCTTTCTCGCTTAGGAAACCCTCACACAAACAGTAGCGTTCATTGCAAAATTTTCAACCTGCCATGATAAAATAATTGACCAGTAGTTGAAAAGCTGTCAATTTTTTTTTTAACAAAATATTATGCTATTGAATGGCTCAACCAGCCATCAGTACCTACAAGGAACAATTATTTTTCTGTCAGTTCTTTTTAAATAGCAATCTGAATATGAAAATTCTTTTTTGTTTCCAATTCGGTATGCGTCATACAATGAGTAATGGGTTAGGTACTTGACCAATATCCGATACGACAGGAAATATCCAATTATGGTTTGAATGTATTTTTAATTCCATTCTGTCAAATGCACGTCCTTTGAAATGCGCTTGGACCGACGTTTCTTTATTAAATTTAAAAAAAGCGAAATGCAAAATAATCATTTTAGTATGAATAGGAAAACGTTTTGACTATGTTCCGGGGTTTTTATGAATGCTTTATGAAAAATGTAAAGGAAATCCACTAGGAGATTAACTCATATAGGAATGTTGAAATTTGTTGTGCTTTTTACATAAGGCTTATTTCGGATAGTTGAATTGCTTTTTGATGTGAAATCATTAGCTGTTTTCTTGAAAGTACGTTTGTGTTGTATACATAATATAAGGAAATAAGAGAAACTTGTATTATAATTTTATCAAACTTTAACAACGCGCCATTTAAATTCCGTACTAAAAACTCCACCCGACCGAATGACACTGATACTGCCCAATAGCGAATTCGAAATGAATACCATAGGTGCGATGTGAATATCAGCGACTATGGGACCTTCCGTCATATTTCTTAGGTCCATACAAAACATACTAGTGGCGCCAAGCGGTAGACCTGAAAACCTTGGAAATCTAATGGCTGGCTAAGTGCACAGCACCTTGTTTGGGATAGTATTTTGCCAGAGTCAACAGATTTTACTGTAATTATCGTCAAATAGGATTTAAGATTTTCATGGCCAAAATTATTTTTGCTATTTGTTTTTGGGGTGTTTATGCCGTGTTGCGCCAACTGCTTCGTTAGCCAACGTTTCGGACAACGTTACAGTGTCCATCATCAGGGCAGATGTGTAATTGATAGTGGTGAAATGTGTGCTTAAGTACGTCTGTGGCGCATCACGGTATCGCCCTGATGATGGACACTGTAACGTTGTCCGAAATGTTGGCTAAAGAAGGAGTTAGGAGTTAACACCCCAAAAACAAATAATAAAAATGTAATTATCGTGTTTTGAAAAAAATAATATTAATTAATTAATTACTGAAGATGTTTCTTTTTTTATAAAAACGAGCAGTTTCTTGCGTAAATTGTGATTTTGGAATTAAAACAATTTTTTGTAACCTATATTATTTAGTATTAATATTTTATATTATGGTATACTAATCTCTGTTGCAATTGTGTGATGAAATTCCTTTAGATCTATGCAAAAAAATTAAAGATAAAATATATTGTGAATATATATTTTTTAACTGTACCTATTCCACTAAGTTTGATTTAATTTAGCTGTTTCTAATGAATTAATAAACTATTTTTATAAACCATATTTATCTTTGATATTAAAATACGCAGAATTTTTTAATGTTTTACGGAAAATAACGACACGCCTCTGTTCAATGAAAACCATCAAATTTTTATAATAACACGCCATTTGATTATTTTTATTTTTCTTGCATTTCTCCTGATCTCAAACCCACGACTTCACCGAATGAACCCAAAACTAATCTACAGATTCTATCATATGATTACATTTTTACAATCAATAATAGTTTGTCACGTATGATCATGAGGTTTAGTGAATATCACGAAGTTGTTACAATTATTCGTTAATCAATTCTTTTGTTACATCATCAATATATCGTGTTCTTAACCACGATGGAATCATGTGGTTTAACATGCCAATAAAAGCAAGAATACATAGAAACAAGTACAACTTATATCTTTATTTAATATCTGGAAGTTTCTCACAAATCAATCAAGGATGGACGCCATTTGTACACAACTAGATCCCACGCTTGTGATAAAAACGTCCATTATTTGATATCAATTGTTAAGACCCATGTTAATTAATGATTGATGGCTTTAAAATTTTAATGTTTTGAACTGTTACTGAGTTTTAAAGACAATACCTTAGATTTGATTTGTTAATCTTCTCCTTGATTTTGTTTTGAGGGAGTTTTTATCTTTCATGTGCAAACTCATATTTTAGTATATATCTTTTGTTGTATTAGACGATTCATCCTAAAAAGTGTGCTTTGTGTACATATTCGTATTAAACACTACAAATACATGCCACGATCCTATGTAAAGCAAAGGTAAAAAAATATTGTCCTCAAAATAATTTACATCCCTTCATGTCGAATATCTAATGCGTGGCGCTTATTAACAAAAAAATATTTACCACAATTTACATGTGCCCTGATGTATGCTGTAATGCTGCCCGAAACGTTGGCTAAAGAAATAGATAGCGCAACACGGCGTAACACCCCAAAAATAAATCACTATAAATCTTTCAGTTATTTGATACAACAATGTCCAGTGCTTCTTTGATTTAAAATAATGATGAGGATAGGTCAGAGTATTCGAACAATTCATCATATTTCAATGTTATTTTTCAAGTTCTGTGAAAGTTCTTTTCAAGTTATGTTATTATTTCAGTTCTCTCAAGTAACTGACCTATAATGATATAGTAACAGAACTTGAATAGGACATTCACAGAACTCGCAAATGAACGTTGAAATTTTTTATTTTTTTATTAATATCAATAGCAAAATTTGTACATTATGTAGGTTTAAAGTATAATATAAGTATATTTTTTGTATTTTTTTCACAGTCCTCCTCACTAGGGTTTCCTGTTCTGAGGCGGCCTGTAGTTTTTCTTAAATTTTTGTATTTAGTTTTGAATTGTCTTTACATTGTCTTCATAATGTTTGTAAGTTGATTGTTACTTTGATCTCTAAGCCATGTTTTGACTTTTGTTTTAAATATACTCATTTCGTTTATTTTTTTGGTTTCATTTGGTAGAGCATTGAACAATTTTATAGCATGGAATTTATTATTTCTCTGTCCAAAGGATGTGTTTAAACTGGGAGTAATCAGGATATTTTCGCTTTTTGCCCTGGTTGTGTATTTATGTTGGGCAGTGGAGTATTCGGATATGTTTTTTTTCAGTTTAAATAAAATATTTTTTGAATATAGTTTCTGTACATTGTAAACATTGAAGTTTTTGAATATTTCTTCTGTCGGAGTTCTAAGCGGAACTTTCAGTATAGTCTTTAATACTCCTTTTTGTGCTATATTGAGCCGCTCTGTGTGAGTGCTCAAGGCAGACCCCCATCCAGTTATTCCGTACTCTATTTGTGATTGACACAAAGCATAGTATACTTTTTTAATATCGTTTATATTGAGGATATTGCGAATGTTTCTAAAGAAGTATATGTACCTGGTTAGTTTTTTTGTAATTACATCTATATGTGAGTTCCAACGGAGATTATCATCAATTTCAATTCCAAGATATTTGATGCTTTTGGAGTGTGCTATAGTGGGACAGAGGCATGATAAGCCTTGATTTTTTTGATAAATTCCTTGGCATGAATGTAATTTGAGATTAAGGTCCTCTGACGGCTGCCCTCTGGCTGTTTTAGAAAATGTCAGATATTTTGTTTTATTGACATTAAGCGTCAGGGAGTTTCTTTTAAGCCAGTTTTGCAGGAGACCAAGTCCGTGTTCAGCTTCTTTGTAGGTATTTATCCAATCTTTTTCTTTAAATAAAATTACTGTGTCATCAGCAAAACTAATGATTTTTCCTCTTGTTTCTAGGTTACAGATATCATTAATGTATATTAAAAATAATATCGGACCTAGTACGCTTCCTTGTGGTACTCCATGGTTGATTAGGAGAGGTTTGCTTTTTCTCTTGTTAATTTGGACGCTTTGTGTACGCTCCGTCATATAGCTTTTTAGTAAGTTTAGTGTTGTACATGACATACCAATTTTTGAAAGTTTTGAAAAAAGTATTTTGTGATCTATTGTGTCAAAAGCCTTTTGTAAGTCTATGAAGATTGCCAAAGTTTTTTCTCCACTGTCTAAACTTTTAGTGATCATATCGGTAATTTTTTCTATGGCGTCACTAGTACTTAAGTTCTCCCTAAATCCATACTGAGTTTTTGATAATTTTTTATTATCTTCTAAGTAGGATAAGAGTTGTTTTTTTAGTATTCTTTCCAATATTTTTGAAAATGCATTTAGTAGGCTTATTGGTCGGTAATTGTTTATGTCATTTTTACATCCTTGTTTAAATATTGGTATAACAATCGCTTTTTTGAGGGCTGTAGGGAATATGCTATTCGTTATAGACATGTTGACTAAGTATGTAAGTGGTTCGATAAGTTCTTTACAGAGATATTTTATTGCGTTGGTTGAGATTGTGTCCTCCCCCGAAGAAATATTTGATTTTAAAGAAGAAATTGTGTTTTTGATATCGTCAGCTGTAATTTGTTTAAAATTGAGCTGATTTCCTTGCTCAGGTTGTTCGTTTATTTGTACATCTTCGTTACATTTTGTAACTTGCTTTGCTAGATTCGATCCTATATTTATGAAAAAATTATTGACGTATTCAAGTATTTGGTCAGGATTATCAGCGTATGTCCTGGGAACATTGTTTATATTCAGCACGTCAATTGATGTAACGTTGGCAGATTTAGAACTGGTTATTTCATTTATTATTTGCCACATTTTCCTGGGATTTTGTTTACAATCTACAATTTTTTTCTTATAGTAGGTTTCTTTTGTATACATAATAACTTTTTTGCAAATGTTTCTGTATCTTTTGTAGTATCTTAACATGTGTATATCGTATGGAATTTTTTTAAGTTTCTTGTGTAACTCGTCTCTTTTTCTTATGCAGTTTATAACATTCTGTGTAATCCATGGTTTAATATGTACATTTTTGTGTGAGATTTTCTTAGTAATTTTTGTGGTATTAGATAGTATATTATTCTGAAGAAGTTCTATGAAATAATTCCATGCATCATTTGTATTGTTCATACTTTGCAGTTTTTTCCAATCGGTACATTGTAGATTATGTTTAATGATATTCCAGTTGATTTCTGTTTTTTCTGTTGTTAATGGTTTTTTCTTCATTTTATTTGACTTGTTTATTTTTATTGAAAGCATAGTTGTATAATGATCGGTTATAGTTGAATTAAATACAACAGTTTGAGTAATGTCTTTTGTTTTACTCATTATATGGTCTATGCAACTTTCACTGTTGTCCACTTTTCGAGTAGGAACATTTATTAAGCTTTCCAGTCCATGGGATGCTAGCATCTGCAGATATTGAATTCGCTTAGGGTGTCCATTTTCTAAAATATTTATATTTACATCTCCAATAATAAATATGTTTTTCGTTTCTTTAAGAAGGCAGAGTTCCTCGTCTACGGATTTAAGGAATGGGTCGATGTTTCTTGTTGAGGGCGATCGATAGATTGCTAATATAGCTTTTTCTTTACTGATTTTAATTTTTAAACAATTGGCATTTGTGATAATAATTTCTTCAACTTCGGCTTTTATTTCATTTTTAATGTATATAATTACACCATCGTTTTGTTTTTTGTTATTCAAACTTGAGTAGGTTGTATATCCAGCAATTTCCAATTTCATGTATTTATGATTTATCCAACATTCAGTAAGTATTATTATTTGAAAATTAACTTTTAAATATTTCAATAAAATTTGCAATTCATCAAAATTTTTTCTTATGCTTTTTATGTTTTTGTGTAGTATATTGAAAGAGTTGTTATTTAAATTCGATAGATCATTTGGTTCCGAGGTTAATATAATGTCAGCCATTTTTATATTTTTTTTCGTAATCGTTTTTGTGCCCTTTTGTTATACAATATTTTTTATATCATCTACATGTTTTATATAAATTATTTTTTCGGTTGGCATTCTTCGCGTCATTATTTTTCCATCTTTGAACCAAACGTAGGAGTACATTTTTTCATTGGCAGATTTTTTCGTTTTCCAGAGCAGTTCCCTTTGATATGGGCTCAATTCCTCTGCAATATAGATTGGTTCGGTGGAGATATCTTTTATAGCTGCATAATTAATATTTTTCCTTTTAGAAAGAAGATTGTCTCTTGTCTTTTTTTCCGCAAATTCCACTAGCAGTTTCGGTGACGCATTGTTCCTTCTATCATGTGTCCTTTTTATATCAATTATATCATTGTGCTGGATTTCCATTCCTGCCGCCGCCGCAACTCTTTTTACTATCTCCATCTACTGCTCTCCATTTTTTTGGGGAATGCCCGCTATTTCTAAGAAATTAGACCGAGATTTGTATTCGAGGTCTGAAATTTTTATTTCAAGTTGTTTAATAATGATATTCTTTTCCTGGTGTTCCTTTTTTATGTTTTCAAAATCATTTTCAATTTTTTTATTTTGTATAATTGTTATTTCTAGTTTTTTTATTAGTTCATCGTACTGACTACTCATAAAATCAATGCTTTTTTGAGTGTCCTGGGTTTGTTTTTCAATTTTTGATATAATTTCTTTTTTCATGGATTCAATTTTTTTTTCAATAATCTGTATAATTTTATCAATGTTAAATTTTTCTTCGGTTTCCGTTATAACTCCCTTTCCTCTTGTATTTGCCATTTTCTATTTCTTTTTTTTTTTTTTTTTTTGGTTTATTAATTATATTTTTATTAATGTTGGAATAAAAATGCCCCTAAGTATATATTAATTTATGTAAATTGTCTATGGCGAAATAGTTTTGTATTGTCTATGGTTATTGTATGTTTTCACCAAAGTTGATTTTGGGTTACAATGACAATACTCTTTTTGCACTTCAATTTACAAATGATTAATTTCACTGCCACCGTCACAAATACTGCCACTTTGTCTAGCGTATCACTATATATTGTTTTTTTAAGCGGGTTATGTTATTAGGTTGTTTTATTGACACTATATTGATATTATTTACGGTGCTGTCAAAAACGGCTATTGAGTCAAATCATAGACAAGACAATTGTTGAAATACAAGATGAATTGTTCAAATTCTATGAAACAACCCATCTTAAATACACATGGTTTTCGAACAATTGGGTTTTACATTTTTTTGTGTAGCCACCAACCAAAAGTTTAATTTGACTTTAAAAATAAATATATATTTTTTAATAAAGGAGACGGTTGACGTAAGGTTCCCGTAAACCCTTAGGCCATAGGCCCATTGTGCTATCTCCCATTTTACCTCAATCCTTTAACAACCCAGTCCCTTTATATATGGCTATGTAAGTGTCTGTATTATGTGTTTTCCCAGGTATCTGAGCCTTGTTCCCAATAGGGCGGGACATTGGCACCAAACTTGAATTGGAGTCTCTTTATTCTCTTCACATTTCCTGCATCTGTTGGTGTTTTCCGCTCCCATCAACTGCATGTACCTCCTGAGATGGTAGTGTCCCGTTAGTAGTCCTACCAGTTCCCTCAGTGAGTTTCTGTCCATATTGAGTAGTTGTCTGGTTCGCCTAGGTTCTGGTCCGTTTATGAGTTCTTTGGATTGCTTCATTCCGGGTGCCCTTTCCCATTCCTCCCAGTGTCAGGATTTGACCCACCTTTGAATATATATTTTAGTGTGGCAAGCTGCTATTCCTATATATATATATATTATTTATATACAATAAATAATAAATGAATAAGTTAATAATAAGTAATGTTGGCTTTGGTGGTGTTTTCTCGGAAGATTACGGATCATAAATTGGTACACGGTTGTCATTTCTGAAAGATTACAGGTTGTTATATAGTCGTTTCACTTCATGTTGCCGATTATAGAAATCCAAATTAAGGCGATGCCATACGTAGTAATGCAAAGTCATGTGTTTTTGGTTTGAAATTTTGGTCGCCTAAAAATGTTTCAGATGCTTTTATTAAATACTGCGAGTAGAATACATGAATTGGCCTTTGAAATAATCGAGTAGTTTTTAGATAAGTCTTTTTATAAGCCCAGAAAAAATAATGTATTAGGCCTATGACAACTGCTTTAAATAACAAAATCTCCTACTTTTGAACCAATTTTCAGTTATGATTTTATTGTATAATGTGGCAAATTAAGTTATTTATAAAATTAACCAAAAAAAATTAAATATTTGTGCCTGAACATCCACAAAATAAAATAAAAGGCACTTTTTGGCCATGTTTTTTTCTTGCATAAATCAAAACAGGCGGATGGTGTTAAGCGGGAATTTAAACCTTATCGCCATCTACGTAAAGGGTGTTGTTGATAGCGGCTCCATTTAAAATATTACACGACGTAGTGCATCGCCTTAATAAACGAACCAATCAGGGAAAGGAAAAAAAAAAACTGCGCAGAGCGTGGGAGGCGGTTTGTCCGTCCCACTATCCATGATTTCTGTTTAAATGAATCTGAAAGTGTACAGGAAACTCGCATTGTAATATCACTATTCAGTCCTCGAAAATAAAATCTACTTTCGAATTACTAGTCTTTTACAATGGCGGGCCAAAAAACTTAACTATATATCGCAAATCGTTTAAGGAAAAGTGAGGGTTTATTTCCACTTTTTAATATTTTGTTACACTATTTTGTTAAACACTTTTACAAATGTGTTATAATTTACCCACCTCACTCAATTTTAGCGTCACTACGCCCGACGACATTCAGATTTGTCTTACTTTAGCGAAATTTACTTTTCTGCGCAAGGTCGGGTCCTTTCTGCGTACGACTGATGTCATCGTTTATTCAAAATCCTGATGCCAAAAATATGGTCACGTGGTTTGCTTTCAGCTTGTCGAAATAATACCTAGATTTCTTGCTAGGGCAAGTCTATTAATTTGAATGTCTATGGTGCAGACTAACTCCCCCCATCTCCTGAAAAAAAATCACTCCGCACAACAACCCTTGTGAATTTGCCAATTTTTTATTAAAATCCTACAAAATTTCAAAGAAACATAATTAAAATATTCTGTAATTAACATCTCAATTAATTTAACTAAATATATATATACTACCCATTCCTTTACTAACTTCAGTATACTATGCCATGGTACATTCACACCTTTCCTATCTCTGCTGTATCTGGGGTTTTGCCTCAAAGAAATTGATAGCTGACCTGCAGGTGGCTCAAAACCGAGCTCTCAGAAATGTGTTTGAACTTCCATGGGACACTCATGTTAGGGACATCTATTCAGTTTCTGGTATCCTTCCAATTACAATCCTCCCTAAATATGAAATCACAAGCACCATCCTACAAATTACCCAAAAATCAACTCACACCAACATCAAGCCACTTTACAATCAAGACATCCACAACCACAATACTCGAAATAACAATAAAATCCGCATTCCTCAAACACACACTACAAAATATGGGTTAAAATCACTGAACTATATTGCCTATACACTATATAATTCGCTTCCAGATATGTACAAACACATCCACCACAATAAAAAATTGCAAAGCAATGCTTTAAAAGAATATTTTTTAACTACATTTAAAAATGAAAATATGTAACTGTGTTGTCATTTCTTGTTGTATCTTATCCATGTTTTTTTTTCTTTCTGTACTTGTTTTCTATTGTTGTTTGTTCTACTTAACGTGTCATTATTTTAATTTTTAATTTTTATGCTGTATTGAATGTGAATCTTATATTTGATATCAAAATACCGTTGTAAAATTGTTCCTACTACCTCCTACATATGAATTGTAAGTTCCTCCTGTCCTAAAATGAGTTCTGTTACTCATCGGGATTGCTCTAGCAAGAAATAAACACAATAAAAAAAAAAAAATAAAAAAAAAATATTTTAATTTTCTGTCCTTGATTAAAACGCCGATATTTTCCGTTCCCAGAAAAATAAAATCACAAGCTCTTATAAAATGTGGCAGAATGATAGTGATTTATTAGAGTGGAAAGCGGATGTGCAATTACTTAATCTGTCACACCGCGTCGCACGAACCATTAATAATAATTGCTCGGAGATAAAAGGTTGATGAGGTGAAAAAAAAACTGCCTTAACTTTTATTCTGTTAAATGTCTTCTCGGCCTTCTGAACTGATTATCACATAAATTTCTTATTCCCAATACACAATAATGATCACGCTTGTGAAAAATGTTGACCGTTTTCTTGTAGATATGGTTTCTATGGTTTCTCACCCTAATGCGAATGGGGTTAATTTTCAATAAAGGCCTTTGGCAATCTCACATACTGTTCATATGAAGATACCCCGAAAATAATACATGGAATATCTACCTAATACTAGTGGCGGCTTGTACTCACAAAAATAGGTAGTGTGCTAAAAATATTGCCTTATTGAATTTGGTCCTTACAGACCAACAAAGGGTAGAAAGCGATATTTTTGACTGCGAAATAATGCGCTTTCTTTTTGATGAAAGTTTTCGTAACCCAATTTTTGGAACCAAAAAAATTAGTTTCGGTGTCTTTTTAATATCTATACGCCTGTCTAGACTTCGTAGGTCGATGGTTATGACACATTTTATTAAGAGCGGAAGCCACGTTACCGGCTCAAAGACTGGAGTCAATTGAACAACGGCTCAATCGAACGGGAGATATGAGCAATGAGAATATTGCGCTCGTTCAATACTGCTCCCCGGCTACGGCCCCCTCTCTACGGCTCCCATCGTAAGAATGACTCTTGGTGCGGGTATACCGTCTCGTACCACGGGAAAAATAAGAAGCTAGGTAGGTACATATGTCCAAGTCCAGTTGTCGGGACTGTCTCTAATAAAGATCAATACTTGAAAAATTTTAATGACTAAAATATATCGATAAAAAGGAGTAGCCGATCAATTGAACCGTGGTACAGTTTACCGGGAGTCGTACAAAAAGAACTGCCTCAATTGTGCGGCTCGTTCGTGAAGGACTCTTCGCTACTGTGTACTTTGGTCGATAATTAATATTATTATAGGTTTCTACGGGATTTCGTGACCTTTCAGATAAGCCTAATATTATCACTTTGGTATTTATTGAAAGGTTTCTTCTGAGAGAATTTCAGAGAGATTTCTTATTATTTTAAGGATTATTCGTAAAAAAAATGAAGCTGATTTTTTTTTGCAAAAAGTCGTAAATGAAATACTTAGGTTTATAGGTTTGAGTTTTCTTTTTAAAACTTCATAACTTCTTTAAAACTTCAGCGATCTCGTTTTATAAACTGAGAAGCCCACGTCTTCTAAAAAATAATTTAATTAAAATTTTATGGTTTTTTTCGTAATTTTTAATAAATTTCGATATCCTTTAAATATGTCTTAAATTATTAAAGATTTTATTTAGCAATGTGATAAAGTGGAACAGAAGAAATACTGTTTTCACGTGTTTTGTGATGCAAAAGTCTGACCATTCCTTGCTTGCATTTTAAATACAGAACTGTGTTTCATCATTAGAAAATGTTCATTTCGATTAAATGGAAAATACGATGTCCCGCTAGGGCTGCCACCTCTCCGGGTTTGACCCGGAGTCTACGGGTTTGCATGGTGCATGTCCGGGCTACGGGTTTAACATCGATATCTCCGGGTCAGACCGGGCGGTGGCAGCGAACCAGACGACCATTAAGGCGCGGAGCGCGTGACTGTCTGAGTGAATGCACGATGAATTTTACGGTGCCAAAATAATAAGAAACATAAAGTTTTCGAGGCCTTCTGATCAGGATCAATTACAAAAATAAGCCAATGAGGTTCACAGGAGAACTCTTGAATACATACAGAAAAATTATGATTTTGAGGATTCTGTGTTCAAAATCTTTTCTAAATTCGATCTAACAAGTGCAGTGAGTTATGAAGATACTGTGGAAGCTCTCGAATCACACGGTTTAAAAAATGTCGACAAAGATAAACTATATTACGAGACCCGAAAATTAAACCAAGTATTTCCACAGTTCGTACAATCTAGTGATTCAACATTGCCTGTTGATTTACGATGGGTTCAGTTATTCAAAGTCACCTCAACCTTCACAGAACTGCCAAAAATAATTGGATATTTTTTTTAAATCCCTATAAGCAATGCTTTTGTTGAACGCGTCTTTTCTTTAATGGGAAATTTGTGGACAGACGAGCGAAACTTGTCAGTGGATATGGTGAACGCAGAGTTAATTGTGAAGATTAATTACAATATGAATTGCTAAGAATTTTTGAAGTTTTTGAAGAAAACTGAGCAAGAAAAGATGCTTAAACAATCCCTTCAGAATGAAAAATATAGTTTTATGTGTCGAGCTGGTCCAAGTTAGCTTAGCACTAGCTAAGTCATTTATATTTTAAAAAAAACATAACCAATGGTAATTTAGCATGACATTTTGCCTTAATTAGAAATTCATACCAAAAAGTTTTATTTTAATAAAAAAAACTAAATTTCTAAAATCTCCGGGTCTACTGTTTTTGAAAGCTGGCAGCCCTATGTCCAGCCCATGTAAATGGGCTAGATCAAAAAGTTTCAATGTCAGTGGCGATACATTGTTTCCATTCAAATCTACATGCAAAGCATTTCTAGTGTGTATTATCTATTCGGTGTATTTAGCCCAACAAGGTAAGTACTTATTGTTTATATTACGTTTTTAAAACATAATACAGGGTTTTCCAATAAGAGGTGTTATTTTGATATTCAATCGTAAAAGTTCAATGGTTTCGTTGCTTGTGTGGCACGTAGCGCCGTTTTGTTGAAAGTATACGTTATCTAGATCAATATTATCCAATTTTGGCCTAAAAAAATCATTAATCATCTGTCAATAGCGCAATCCATTCACCGTAACTGTTTCTCCAGCCTCATTTTCGAAAAAATAAAGGTCTAATGACTCCGCTGGACCATAAATCGCACCAAACAGTCACACGTTGAGGATAGAGAGGCTTTTCAATAATAACTCTTGGGTTTTCCGAGCCCCAGAGGCGACAATTTTGCTTGTTGACGAAGCCACTAAAGTGGAAATGGGCCTCATCACTCAATATGATTTGCATTTGATTCACTCAAGTGAATTTTAATAATTTTAATGCGACTTTGAAGCGTGTATCGTTCCATTTTTATTAATGGCGTAGTTTCTACTTGTCAAATGTCAAAAAATGACAGCTTCAAAAGTAACATCTGCCGAAATAGCGGGCTATTCAAAATAACACCTCTTATTGGAAAACCTGTATATTTAAAAAAAATGTGGAAACAAAGATATGATCAAATCTCAACGAACATCGGCTACAGCTTCTCCATTTTTAGCAAACACTTGATCAAAAGGTGTTGTCTGGGTTAATTTTTAAATATATCAAATTTAATCTCTGTTTTTTTTTACTGCCTACCCTGATTACAAAACTCTGTACATGCCAGTAGGCCTGTTACTGACATTTCATTGCCTCATTCTATGTTGAATTCAACATAGTGAGGTCTGTATAATTATTGGGACTGAGGCCGTTATAAACTATTATGATTAAATTATCTGACTCTTCAATCTGGGCTATTTATAAAGTTTAGAAATACATGGTACAATATTTAGGTAAAGGTTAAGTTTCTGGAAATTCAGATTAATTAGAAATTTGGGGTATATTATTTCTAATTCAATACGATTAGGTTCCATAGTCCAAGTCATTTTGGTTTCATAAAAATAACAATCATTTCATTAATAAAGCACTTAAATTTTTCAGGTAACTTTAAACATCCACTAAAATATTTTCAATTAAATTTCAACTTCATTAAGTCAAGATCAACAAAAATATAACAACAGAATATTTATGGTATTTAAAATTTAATTACAATGTAAAACTAATATTTATTAGTAAACTTAATGCAATACTTGTGATAATTGGAGGTATGATACATAGATGGCTCTAGTGTAGATATACCATAGAGGTTTTAGACTTATCCGATAGATGTCGTTAATTTTAGTGTTGCTCCTCCGTATCAGGAATTAATATACGAGGAGCCATGAGGTTTTGAGAAGGAGAGAGATTTTGGGAGTTGAGACGTTGGCCTCTAGGCCATCCTATACACCAATACCTCATTATAAGAGTTTATAGTCTAAATAAAGACGCAGTGTTTTGTTGTAAAGGAGGAGTTGTTATTTATTTTTTTATTTTATTTTATTTATTTATTGTTTGTTTGTAAATATTACATAATACAATTAATGAACTTAAAATGTCCAACTAGGCGATTGCCCGTTTTAGGACATTCCAATATGATAATGTTTTTACATGTAAATTATGGTACATTATAGTGTTGACTATTCTGTTGTTAAAAAAAATACATATGTATATTCATATTCTAGAATACTTCCAGTTATATCACGACATATTTTACTATTATTTAGCTGACATAATAACTGAATTAACATAACATAAGCTGAATTAATAGATAAAAACAAGAAAATGAATTTGAAAATGAAACTGAATTGAAGAAATTCTGTTGGTAAAGTAATACAAATGTACATTCATTTTTTTTTTTTTACTATTGTTTAGCTGATATATTAAACTAAAGAAATATTAATATATAAAAAAAGGAAATGAAAAATAACAAAAAATAAAAAATGAAAGTAAAGAAGGAACTTTTCCTTTAAGGAGAAATATCACGAAGAATTGAACAATTTTCGAACTTTCTTTATGTAAAAATACAGTTCCTGTAATGCTAATATAATACCAATATAAGTTAAAATGTAAAGAAGAATGTAAAGAAAAACAAAATTTACCATTTAATTACTGTTTTTTAGCATATTCTCGCATTCAACTCTCCCCAAGACCAGAAGCCAATTGTTTACCTGCATACGCAGAATATTAGTACTCTTTGCCTTCCATGCATCAGGTATGAGATTGAGCAGTTTAGGGCCTAAGTATGAGAATTGTCTCTGTGCTAAAGATGAGGAAGTGGTGGGCGGAACTGTTGGGTTTTTTTTTGCATGTCTTGTATTATGACAGTGGTTTACGGAAGCTAAGTAGTGCCTCTGTTTTTGAGTATGTAAAATGATTTTCCTCATGTATAATTGTCTTACATCAAGAACACGAAACTCTGCGAACAATGAATCGCTGGGGTACCTGAAAGGTTTTTTCAGTATGACTCTTATAAGCGATTTCTAGGATTTAGCTAAGGGATCGAGTATGGTTTTAGCACAACCTCCCCAACCTAAGGAAGCATAGTCTAGTATGGAATTGCACATTGCAAAGTAAATTCGTTTCAAATCATTTAGACATAGAATATTTCTTATTGCTATAAACAGATGTGTAAGTTTCCTGACCTTTGTGGAAGTAAAGGCTATGTGTTTGTCCCATCTCAGAAATTTATCAATGATAATTCCTAGGTATCTTATATTGTCCACACATTCTAAGGTATTGCATTTACATGTAATAGTGTCGTAACAATGGTGTATTCTAATGTTAATAATTTCTTGTGGTTGACCCGCTTGAGTTTGTGTTGACTCGACCTCCTAATTGTCCTAACTCGCTTGAATGAGGTTTTTATACCTCCTTCTCTCCAGCGTTCAGTTTCGCTTTTGCAAAACGATATCGTGCTGGGCCTAGCTAACTCTGAATATTCCCCGCCCCTGTGGTATCGCTCACAGTAAAATAAGGCCTACGCTTTGGGGTTGATCTACAATAAATCCCTTAACTTCACGTTGTGTGATTTGTTAATTCGAAGCCCCCCCCGCTATGGGGTGGTAGGTATTTAATGTCTCCTTTCTGTGGTAACTCCCGGTTCTTTTTAGCCAAAGCGTGGGGAAAACGTCCATCGACCCTCAGCGAGTTCTACAAGGAACGAGTACGTGTCTCACCTAACTTTCGAATACTGGACCCTATTACTAATCGACCTAACAGCTTATATCATATCTTTACAATTTCCTTGTATCCCCGCCCTTACCTAATGTCCCCGTGTTTATAAATTCTAGATTGTGACATAGAACCGTACCCCCCCCCCCCTCTTGTGTACGGGCTATTAAACCCTTCGTTGAATAGTGTGTTGTTTCCGCATAAGTACTGGGACTCTCTCGTCGACCTCTGTAACGATGTACTAAAACTAGATAAATGGATTTAGCTGTGGTTAGTAAACTTTGGGTGTTGCGGATGGAAGTGGAAACGAGAGAAAAGGAGATGGGAACGGATTAAATGACGAGAAAAAAAAGGTTTTTTTTTTGCAAACTGGGTCGGCACCTCACTGCCCCAAATGAAATGGTCGCTATTCTTCCAAATGCAAAACCCCAAGAACCAATACGTGTCTGGCTTTCCCCGAGGTCTGGTCTAACTTCTTCTTATAGTCGCCTTGACACCTCCGGACCGCTCACGTCAGAGGGAGAGGTAATGCACCTGTTGGAATATCCCAAATCACCCCGCCCCGCTTCCTCCAACGGACTACTTTACTGACTGTAAAAGGGGAATTTTTCATTGCGTCCCTTGTCATGATGCTAAACGCGTGCATGTTTCAAATAGGTTTGTTCTGGTGAGGCTTTCAACGTCCACTAGCCGCCAGGCCTACTATCCACCTCACGAAGGTTGCTGCAAAGGATCTCGAGGGTTTTCCAGTCGAGTTGCATCAACCTCCGGGTAAACCCCGCTTTAGTATGTGTTCGTCCTCCGATTTTGAACCCTCGTTCATCACGCCGACGTCCCCTCCACGCGATTTTGAAAGACTTGGAGCCCGTTCAATTAAACGCCTTCGCAGCGAACCAAGGCCCAAACATTCCAACTTGACATTAATTTTCATACTGCCTTCTCGTGTCCTCTCATCCGACCCGGCTCCGCGAAAAGGGATGACCTCCCGAACTCTTCGTGATTCTCCATACAACGTTGACGCCCCGAAATCGCGTGACGAGGAAAGTAGAAAAACTTCTGAGCTGAGGAAGTTGTGTGCTTTCTCAAGACAGCTTACGAACAACATACTCCAACGGTGAGTTCTAAGCCGAGGCCAAAGGTATTCGGGAATTTGTTAGTGAACATATAAGGTTATACAAATATTATTAATCTGATTTTTTTATTTGTTTTGAGCATGAGTTGGTTGCAGCTAGTCGCTTCCATGTTGATTTGAGGTGCCTCTGCGCGGCTGCCAACTCGGTAGAATGTACGACTTTTGTCGTCAGGCACGGACGTCGAGTGATTTATGGGGTCCCTTTTCTTCCTTTTGGGTCGTGTGTCGCCACTAACTGCTTACAAATAAGTAGGTCATTGGCCTCGTGCTAAACACAGCTGTTAGAAGCAAGCAAACAGTTCTAAATGTGATACTATTTTATCAGTTGCAGCCCCATCTTCGTCGCAATTTTAACGTTCTGGAAATATATATTCATTCAAGATCACTCACCCAAAATCGTTATATTACCAGTCCAGTCGGGATATCGACGACATGTACATTAATCCACGTCCAGGGGCTGTAGGTAGGATGTAGAAGCCCCTAAGCCGTTAAGGGTTCGTATTAAATTCGAAATCGATTATCTATGTCACCCGTCTACTCGCCAGTAGGAACTATAACCATATTGGATCTAATTTTCTAGCTAAAATTTCTACTTTCATACGCCGCCCCGTAGATAGCACATAAATTACCGAATACTAGATTTCGGAATGTTTAAGCGGATCATTTCTTTCAATAGAATATCTCTTACTCCCTAACCGTAAGTTGATAGTTGACATGCATAGGTATTTGTTGGCCTCCACTGTACCTAGTCTAGATATCTCTCCCTATCGACTATTTTAGAGTATCTAAGTAAGTATTTGCCGAGATCTACCCAAAACCCCCTTCCCCTCCCTAGAACCTTTCATATATTATCTGCCACGTTCACTTCGATTTTTTTCACTCAATTCTTATATCGTGTAGACCGTTAAAACCTTCCCGTGTTCGCAAGGAAAACACTGTCTATACCCCCAATTCAAATGAGCAATTTACCCTACGTTTTATATATTGGAAATTAATTATTATTAATTTTGACCAGAAGGTCCACATGTGATTTACGAATGATGTATTTAGCTCTTATTAAATTCTATTCTCCGAGTAAATTCATTCGCCGCGTTTCTACACGATTTTTATTATTATTTCTTTTTGATCAATGTACGCTGTCTCTTCAATTTCACAATAAATTTAGAACTTTGACTTAGCCGTTTTCGTCTGGTCATTTGATAATTATTATGGTTCTCTATTTTTTTCTCCTCTAATGGCACACGCGTTATTATTAAACATTACCGCAGTCGAGTTTCATCGTTTTATATTAGTCTGAACCAAGAGACTCCAACCCGTGAATTTAGTATCGTCTAATTATGAGTTTACCCTTTTTTTTGGTTGAATCTAATTAAATTTTAAAACACTTCAATTATTTCAATTAATATTAAAACCACAACTTCACTATATTTAAAACTCTATCAGTTTAGTTTAAAGATAGCACACCAAACTGTCGCGACGTTAAGTTATCGAAGCCCGACTCCAACCAAGTTAAAACGAAAAAAAGCCCTGATTCCCTCCAAACAACGCTATTTAATAATGTTTTTTCGAATAAATCGACTTAAAATTTGTGCGACTTTCGCCTTTATGAATTCAAGGTTTCACTTCCCGTTAAGTTTAGAATTGCATAACCCCGTTTCAGGATTTTTGGCCCCCGCCTGCCGAGTTGAGGTAGACACCTACCCCCCTGCCGAGACGGGTACAGGCGTGTACTCGGTGACCTGACTTCCGGGCGCCCTCCCGTAAATGATTTTTGGCGATGTAGATTATTGCGCAAAATTATTTGATTATTTTTTCTCGTACGCGTGTTGTGTCCGTAATATTGGTTGATTTCCGGCCTATAGACTAGGTGTAGCTCATTTCTATATCGTTGTTTTCGAAATCTTTCCGAGAAATTCGCTATTGATATCGATAATATAATCGATAAATTATCCCAACTAACGGAAGCTTTTCACCTATTATGTCCAGCGCTTGCGCAATCCAGTATCCTTCCTTGTGTGCTGCCTTCTAGCATTTGATTGGTGTCTACACGATCCGTGGGTGATCCCAGGACACATATACCTTCCTCTCGGTGATGACATACGTAGGCATTCGTTCCAAAATTTGATTCGACACGTTTTTTGTAATTTCGCCTACCTGTTTTGACTCTTTTCGTGATATCCGCCGCATATCTTCTGGTAATTTTTCGTAATCCATCGCTGTCCACTACCCGAGTCGGTGACACCTCTTCCATCATGAGCTAAACTACCTTTCGGGTTTCTTTTCGATTCCTGGTCCTTTCTTTTCGGTGATCTACGCCCAGTACATCCCTGTTTTTACAGTTTTTTTGCGTCTAGTTTTAGCCCAACCCATATACCCTTTTCTCGCTTCATCCAGGAATTTCAATATATTATCCTCGTAACTTTGTTTACGCGCAAAAAAAGGTCGTAAAATTTTGATCGTTAATCAAAGACTTCGTGACCCATTAACTTTTATGTCTTTTCTTAATTACCCAACTTGCATCTCCCCCGTGTTAATATAATTAGGCAATTTCGGCCAAACATCCCATCTTAAGTTAAAATTCGTGTCCATTGTCAACACTTGAAATAGCACTCAGAACCTCAGCGATCGTAAACAATTCTCTCTATGAGGATCACCTCGTAATATGTCTTCTGGACCAAAACATTCTAAAAAACCATCTTCTTTCGCCAAACCGTCACCCCCCTGTTTCGTTATCGACGGTTGGGTATCGCTTCGTTTCTACCTTAGAATGCAAATTTATCGTCGTTCTCCAAGTGCCCTTACACGCATCGTGAGACCGGATCCCAAGGTTAGCTCAACAGTAAATCAACCTAGAGTGTTTCGTGTCTTTAGACCGCCCTTAGTCTCCGTGATTGGCGAAAAATTATTTAATTGATTTTGGGAATGATCTGATTCGTTGAGCTCCATCACGCCTCTTTTCAATTATTACGTGGTTAACACCTATTACCGACGTAGGTTTCTATAATAAAGCTTCTAGTATGTCCCAGAGATGTCCATAGTCTGTTCGTTTCTCCCTATTCTCTGAACGTATTTTAATTTATGAAAAAAAAATTCTTTACGTTCCTTTACCCCAAACAGGTCCATTACAAGTTGAACTGAAGCAGATGAATTTCGTTTTATCCGAATTTAGAGTGAGGAGATTACTATCTAGCCACTGTTTAACTTTGTTTATGCCAAATTCAGCTTTAATGCAAGATTCATTCCAGGTTTTGCCTTCGAATAAAAGTACTGTATCGTCAGCAAATGTAATAATGTGGTCTGCAAATGAAGTATTACATAAGTCATTTATATAAACATTAAACAATATGGGACCTAGTGTACTTCCTTGCGGTACGCCATATTTAATATTGGCTGGATCACTTAGAGTACCGTTAATATCCACTCTTTGGCTCCTGTTTTCTAGGTAACTAACAAACCACTTGAAAATTTGACCCTGTATCCCAATTCGCTGTAGTTTATTCAGCAGAATTTTGTGCGAGATAGTGTCGAACGCTTTAGCTAGATCTAAAAAAAGTGCAATGCATTTACTACCTTTATCTAGATTATTAGAGATGATTTTTGTCAAATTAGCGATGGCGTTTTCAGTGCTTAAACCTTTGCGAAAGCCGAATTGTCTACTAGACAGGATGTTGTTATTTTCGAGATAAAGGATGAGACGGTTCTTTACAATTTTCTCCATAATTTTAGAAACAGAGTTGAGCAAGGAAACAGGCCGGTAATTATGTATCAGTGATTTGTCCCCACTTTTATGCAGTAAAATGACGATTGACTGTTTTAAATGGTTAGGGAATTTCCCTGAATTAAAGCTAAGATTCGCAATGAACGCAATCGGTATGGCTATGTATACTTTAATGATTTTTAGAAGATTTGATGAAATCTTATCGGGACCACATGCTTTTGATGACTTAAGGTCGTCAATTATCTTCATGACTTCTTTAGTTGAAGTTGTGATTGAGTCTATTTTGTGACCTATCCTAGGGATAGTTAAATTGGCGAGAGCGGTTTCTGATTTCTTACACTTATCGAGAATTTTTTTCGCAAGTGTGTCACCCACAGATGAAAAGTAACTGTTTGCAAAGTTTGCCATATCTTTGGGGACTTCAGAGTTTGATGTGTTAATGTATAGCGATTTTATTTCAGAAGATTTATTGATTTTGGATTTGGTTATGTTGCGAAAGGTATCCCAAAAACGTTTTGGATTGCAGTTGTTTTCGTAAATGAGTTTTTTATAATAATTTTCTTTCGCCGATGTAATTAATTTCTTACACAAATTCCTATATTTTTTATAATAACATTGTAATACCAAATTCTCAGGATATGTTTTTGCCTTTTCATGAAGATGATTTCTTCTGTGAATCGATTTAACTAGCCCCAGGGTGATCCATGGTGTGAATTTAATTTGTTTATTAGATACGGTTGTATTACTTGTGTGTTTTGATATATACTCGTGTAGTTTGATAATAAATTCTTTCATTGCTAAGTCAGTATCTGATTTATCTAGAACATTTAGCCAGTTTTCTGCGCTCAAGTCCTCAATTAACTTGTTGAAATTAGTTTTAGCAACGTATTTAATTTTCGAAGAAGTGGGAGGCTTGTTTTTAAGACAAAGAGATGTTGTATAGTGGTCTGAAATAGTTGAGTGTATAACAAAAGTGTCAATAAAGTTAATATTTTTTACATTGATGTGATCAAGACAGGATTTACTCGAGCCCTGTTCACGAGTAAAGCTGTTAATAGTCTGTGTGAAACCATTTTCCGCGAGTAGACATAGATAATCGATTGATTGACGGTGGTAGTCAGGGATAGTGTTAATGTTTAAATCTCCCATTATAATTTGCTGTTCAAATTTTTTCGCATTGTTTAAAATTGCTTGCAATGAAGAAAGGAAGGGGTCAATATTGATGAAGGAAGGAGATCTGTAAATGGCAAATATGCATATGTTATTATTCAATACTATTTTCATACAGTTTGATTGTGCTAAAGTAATTTCCTCTACATGAGCTTTAATTCCGTCCTTGATGTAGATAACAATTCCACTGGATTTATTGAGGTTGGTTGTGGTGTGATATTCAGAGTAATTGTGGATTGATTTTACGGTGTAGTATTTATTTAACCAGTATTCGGTTAATATTATAACATCGAAAGATGAATTAAATTGATCAAGAAAAATTGTAAAGTCATCGAGATTTGATATGCTTCTAATATTCTGGTGTATGATTTTTAGACTATATGAGTCCCAGTTATAGTTGTTTAAATTCTCCAGATCTCGAATTATATTCATATTAATGCTAATTACAGAATCATTGTAATTATCCGAAGGTAACTGAAACATAATTATGATTAAATTTACTATGATGTGTGGTGGTGAACCCGTAGTTCTTTTGCGAAAAGTCTGCAAACAAAAAGTTAAAAGCGAAAGTGTAAATTACTGTGTTGTTAAACAGTGTTTTATTAATATATTGTATAGTAGAATGTGAGTTCTGATTATTCGAGTATGATGCGTATTTTACTTCGAGATGAAAGTTGAATCCACTAATTATATTAGATGTAAAAGATGTTATAAAAGATGATGGTGTTGGTATGTTTCGTATAGAGCAATCTAAGCAGTTGATGATTATGTAGATATCTGTCGTGAAGGCTGCAAATACAAAAAATATGAAAACAATAAAATCAATAAAATGGCCAAATGCAAAGTATGTGCTGATTCTGTAGAGGAGTTGATGCGAAAAAAAATGCCAAAAAACAATAATTAAATACCATAACATGCGAAAAATGCAAAGAAGAACCAATACTAGGACATATTTATGTAAATTAAGATTTTTTCCAGATTTACATAGATTTGTTGGGAACATAATCTTACAAAGACTCTCGCTGCTTGTGATACGTACATATGAGTTTGATTGAAGCACAGAGAGAGGGAATAGAGAGAGTGCATTATTATGAGATAATGAGAGAACATTATATAACATGAATGATAATGTTGATACATAGTATTCCAACTTAAAATATATTTTAACTGTAAAGTGCATACTATAGTGTATAATGCTTCTGATTGTAATTGTTAGGTATGATAAAGGACAATAATTAAATTTATTAACATGTGAAAAATGCAAAAGTATGATTAAAAATGTGCGAATAAAATATGTAAATAAAACAGTAGTAAAGGTTTTTGAGAAATACAAAAACATTATTTTGACAGAGCTCGAGCATTTGTAGTTAATGTAAATTCTGTAAATACAAGTGAATATAATAAAAGTTAGCCAAAATAAAAAGATTATTGAAGAAAATAAGAGCGTCATATAGTGAGTAAATAAGATATTACTACTCTGATTCCTACGAGAACATGAAGGAAGAATAATATTTACCCAGTAAACAGATATTTTAAAGAATACTAAAACAGCGTGGTTTTTGTTGCTTAGAGGAAGAGTATGGTTAGAATTTTTAATTGTAAGATTCGCAATTTTTATAATAATTTTGATGTTACTAGGGAAAGCTACTAATGAAAGTAAGAATGAATTATTTTGATAAAAATTAGGTATTACGCTTAGGGTGTGTGAAAAGTATATAGCGGTAATATTCAAATAAAAACTTGAAGTGAAAGTATTATTTATGGAGATATATAATTTTTTTTTAGAGAGAGCTAACGAAACGTGAGATACAGTCGAAGGAGGTAAAGTATAATAAAAATAGTGAATACTGATATAAACAATTTTCACACTGATATTGTTGCTACATGAAAGAACTCCTAAAAAGAGTAGGAATGCATTATTTTCAATTAAAACATTATTATTTATAAACACAAAGAAATAACTCATGAGAAAACTTGCGATGAATATGATATTATCCGGATTATTTTTGTTTAGCAGTGCAGTAAATGTTGAGGTACTTTTTATCATCTGTCATAGTTGTTGGCGTTTTTCTCGATCAAGATCAGTGATGTTTTTAATCGTAATAATTTTGGATGTATCCGTATGTCTTAGCAGAATGCGCCCCAAAGATGACCAAGAGTATTTGTAGTTATTTTCTCTGGCGAATTTTTTAGTTTGGGAGAGTAAGAATTTTCCTTTTTGCGTTAGATGATCTGACACGTAAATCCGTTTTGCTTCTTGAGATAGCCCTAGATCTGCTGTATTGAGTTTGCTTGAACTGGAGGTAGAGGATTTTTTATAGTCTTTGATTTTGAGTAGGAAGTCATCTCGAGATTTAATACTATTGAACGACACTATTACAGATCTGGGATTTTTTTCGGACAGTTTTGGTCCTAGTCTGTACATTTTATTGATTTCAGAATGTAAAGGTAACGAGGTATCTCCGTAATTTATGATTTTTGATATCTTTTTAAGAGTTTCCATAATATTTTCATTGTTTGCTTCAGGGATGCCTCTGATGTCGATATTGCACATCTGTGTAATGTACTCCAGCCGGTCAATTTTGTCGTCCTGATGAGAAGTAGTATTTTCTAATACAGCGTTTTGTTTTTTTAATTCTAGCATATCAGTAATGAACCTTTCTTGCGAGGATTCAATGTCAGTTAATCGTTTTTTTAGAAGGTCTTGCTGATCAGCTAAAAATTTAAATGAATCAAGGATTTCTTTGTTTTGTGCGATAATCGAATCATATTTTTGTTCCACAAAATCCATTATTGTTTTTTTGAAATTGTTTAATTCTAAAATAAACTTTTCTGACGTAAGAATGCCGCTTGCGCCATCTATGGTTGATGAAGGAAATTTCTCTGCGTCTGTTGACTGTTGGGTTAGATGTTTGGTAGGTTTGCCGGTAGATGGTTCTTGATCGATTTTTTCATCACAATAATTCATATTTCTGGTCTTTTTTTTAGAAAAAGCTTTAGAGCATTTTTTACATTTCCACTGAGAATTACGAGCACCACGTATGTTTTCACCAATCTCTGCACAAACAAGATGATAGCCATTATCACAGACAACACAAGATATGAATTCGGCTGGACTGTCAATATTTTTGTCGCAAACGATGCACAGTGTATTCATGTTGAAATAAATTGATTTCGCCGTGAATAAAATTGATTGAATGATGTTTAATATTGATAGTTTCAACACAGTTTAGGCACTTTTGTATTTTTTAACAGCTGGCTCGTTTTAGTACAGAATGACAGATTTATTTTTATTATTTGGTTTTTTTTTTTGACAGTTAACATGCAGTTTCTTTGTGAAGACAAAAAAACATGAAAAAATAGCACTTCACAAGATATAAATGCACTGATTTGAAGCGCGGTCTTTGATTTCTAATAGTTTAGATCTTTGAGTTTAGTACACTTCAATTTTATGTTGATTTTTATTAAATTATAGCAGACGTAAGAATATGTCAACACTAGACTCAGTAGGTAGGTAGATTATCCTTTAAATTTAAATAATGCACATCGAATAAAATGAGTGTTGCTAATTTATTAAAAATTTCTTCAAATTATTGGTAATCCGGTTAAAAACGAGATTGCAGGCCTTTAACAAATTAATTAACAGGTTTCCTGATTCACGATATCGAAACACGTGTTCCGACAAAAAGTCCTTATTTTCCTGATGAACTTTTAGTAAATTTCGAATATATTATCATGATGTCGGAACACACTCGTTAATAAAATGGCCTGCAATCCCGGATTACCAATAATTTTAAGAGATTCCTAATAAATTAGCAATTCTCATTTTTCTCCGTGCACACAACAATACCTAATTTTCAATATTTATATATATGGGTTTTTTTTGGAAAATATTACCATAAGGTTTTGTCATTTTTCCTGCCAAGTATCATTTAAGAAAACCTTTCTTTGACCAATTCATTATTGATAGCTGAGGTGTACCCGGCGATGCTGGGGGTTATCCCTAGGAGACACATACAATGTTTTCTGTAGGCCTTTTTAAAATATACAATTCCGTATTACATTATTTTGATATATCTTTTAAGGTTTAGTCAGCGTTGGCAATGTAAGCCCCTGAAAATATTTTTTACATTGTATAAATGCATGTATTATATCTATAAACCTTACGGAAGAAATTCTCTAAAATATAGTGAAAACCCTACCAAACTCCGTTGCATAGTTTAGAAGAACTAAGCGCAGAAACAGACAGACGCGGATAGTGACTTTCTTTGAAACTACTCGTATTTAGAGATACTAATGTATTGTAACGATTACGAATATACTAAACGTTTATCTGGAAACGGCATGTAATCCCGTTTTTAGTTCATTATTTTTGGAATGTTCCCGAACGTTCCATACTATTCCTGAACATTCCAAAACATTCCAGAATTATCCGGGATGTTCTGGAATGTTGTGGAATGCTCTCGATTACTCTCGAAGGTTGTGGACTGTTCTAGACATTTCTAGAGGGCGAAACTTACAGCTTTTATATCTTCAAAAGCACGCCCTTCAGGTAAAAATGGGAACCTTCTTCATGAATAGGGGATAGAGGGCTACCACACCATATACATGAAATCACACACTATCAAAATCCGTTGCGTAGTTTTGAAGAACAGACAGACGCGGAGAGCTACTTTTACTATTTTAACAAGATAATGTTATGTAGGTACCTGTATTAATCTTTCTCCAGTCTTTCTTTCTTTAAGAAATCAATTTACAAGACCCTAATCGACGCCGGTCAAAGGAACGCGAAGCGACTTGACGTGGGGTGAGGTTCGTCGGGGTCACTTAGCAATTCGATATCGGCTGAACATTGACCGATAACCAAACACATAGAAGATATTTGATATTATCAAATTTCTTAGACTTCCGAGCGAGCGATTCTTGAAACGAGGAACCGACTGATCTGATATCATCATATTATTGTCACGTAGTTTAGGATATTACGATGAAACTGTTGGACCCAATATTTGATTTATCGTTTCCATTGTTCGTATTATTTATTTCACGAAAATCAAACAGATAAGGAATGAAATATCCCATATTTGACAAGGGTGTGTTTTTAGTTTGCGGTTACGTGTTAGATGGCCTGTGCCTGGGAAGAATAAGCGATTAACCACGTCTCAACTAAGCTTTTTTCCAATGTACCTCACTAAATCTATAACATTTTTTGGATGTATATGATATATGGGAGCTTCCTTGGCAATACATTTTTTCTTCTCTTACCTCTTAACAAATTCAGTTCAGCAAGTGTGAGCTTTATGCGTCAGAACAACTAAAAATCACGAATAAACTCACATTGAGGGAAACAAAAACCATTCTCTAAGAATTAGAATCTGTTTTCATGACATAAATCCAATTTAAAAATTAGCATCTGTTTTCATGACATAAATTCAATTTAAAAATTAGCATCTGTTTTCATGACATAAATCCAATTTAAAAATTAGTATCTGTTTTCATGGCATAAATCCAATTTAAAAATTAGTATTTGTTTTCATGACATAAATCCAATTTTTCTTTAACTTTTGAAGATATATTATAAGAATTATATTATTAAAAAAAATCAAGGCATTGTGAAGATAATAAGATAGCAAATGGGAGCAGATGAGAGATAATATTAGTCGCTTCTGTTTCATACAGAAGTACGATAGCTTTCTGGCGGAAAAGTACTATTTCGGAATTACGACTTTTTTAGAGGCCCAGGGTTCAGATTTTGCTACTGTGTTTAAAAAATAAGAATGTGTAGTAAAACTTGCATATCTGACTGACATATTTGCTCATTTAACTGAGCTCAACAGAAAAATAAAAGGCAGGAGTTCTTATATTTTAACGTCATTGGACTAAATTGAAGGCTTTCGAGCTAAGTTGGTATTATGAATCAGCCACGCTGTCAATGGTAGTAGTGAATTGTTTACAAATGTCATGGCTGCCAATTCAGAAACAAAGTGCAGGCTTTGATGGTGAAATACTTAGTGAGCTATTAGCAGAAAAAATGAACTGTTATTAACCTAAACGTGACCTAAAACCTATGGACTGGCTACGAAATCTACTCTCGGATAACGTTTCCCTTGGACACTTACCAGGAAGAATTCTTAGAGTTAAAAACTGATCGGACATGAAAACTAAATTTTTCCAAAGTAGAGCTAGCACATTTTTAGCTGCATATAAAAAATAAGTATCCACTGATTTCAAAGCATGCTGTTGAAAATATATTACTGTTTTCCACAACCTACTTATGCGAATTGGGATTTTCAACTCTCACTACTATTAAATGGAAAAAAGAGAACGCATGAGGACGACCAAAGAAGAGATGAGAGCAGCCTTATCAACGATTGCTCCAAATTTCGATTGCCTGTGCTCAGTTAAACTTACATTTCTCACTAAACATCTTTTCATTTTAGGTATATTGATATTAGTAATAAAGAAATATCAAATAAACATTGATTTTTTCTTTGGTGTACCTCTAAAATTTCTTGATTTGAGAGGTGTACCTTGAACACAAAAAGTTTGCGGAACACTGGTCTAGAAAATATGTTATTAAAACATTTATTTTATACGTCTACAGTTTTAACTACTCTGAAACTATTTTTATTTTCAATCAATATCAAATAACTTAAAATGTTAGTAGTCGCATCTGCAAATACAATCAAGTATCCAAGTTCGAAGTAATTAATTCTTGACGAAACGAACAAGGGTTAACACACAAGGAAAAACAATTAGAAGAAACTTCGGGAGTTAAGTTTACGTATGAGAGGTTTAGTGGATTGATTGCTTTTGTACTTTTCTTTTGTCAAACCAAAAAGAACCTTAAGGCTTTTCGTCTTGTTGGAGTGAGTCTGTGAGTTCTCCGAGTACTTACCTCAGACTCGTGTAAAAATATTACTGTAAGAGGAAAGGATTTATAACCCACTTCTTCACTACGAACCTCCTTTAAAGTAGATACACTTACCCACCACTTTCCTCTGATTTAAACCATGCATATTATCTACTACTACTATCTAACGGGATGCATTCAGTAATATTTCGCTCTTGTGGTGCAAAAGATCCACATGTGTGAAAATCACGTTTTTGTGTTTAAAATAAACGTGAAAAATGCAAAAATATCTGTGAATTCTCCAACTGTATTGTGTAAAAACACTAAAGTCTGCTATTTATCTAATTTCAATTTCATTGTTAAATATGTTTCTTTACAATTGTAACAAATTTTATGGTTCCATGATAACTCAACACAGTGACTATTCAACACACCTTTAAAAAGTGATTTAAAGTCATTAGAAACAATCAAAAAATAATAATTTTAACCTAACCTACTTAACCCGGTTTGTAAAGTTTTTGTTTCATCACTTTCCATGACTTTATATAACTTTTCAAAGATTTGATGAATTATCATTTTGATGATTTATTCGTTCACCATATAAAACAAGCATATTATATTAACAGAAAGTAAAGAAAGTCTCTGAGCAACGCCGAGTATATGTCAGCTAGTTTTAAAATATTTCTCAAAATCAAACAATTGCAATACACTGATTTGTATTCTATAATCAGTATAAAGAATTAACTTACATAAAAAATAAGTTTTAAATAACAAATATATAAAATTTGGTAATCGGATAAATCATCAAAATGATAATTCATCAAATATTTAAAAATTTATATAAAGTCATGGAAAGTGATGAAACAAAAACTTTATTAAATGGTTTAAGTAGGTTAGGTTAAGTTAGGTTAAAAAAAAATCATCGTTTTTAATGACTTTATATCACTTTTTAAAGGTGTGTTGAATAGTCACTGCGTTGAGTTAGCATAGAACCGTTTTATATATATGATAGTGAATACCCTGAAAAAATCCGTTGCGTGGTTTAGAAGAATTAAGCGCACAAACAGACAGACGCGGAGAGCTACTTCATTTTATACTATTTAGTTTAGAGATATTCATCGATTTATCTTCAGTCTCGTTTTCTCAAAACACGAAAAATGAGATACGTTTTTTTTTGCATAACATGTGCAATTATGTTGGGAGACGTTTTTCACAGACTTCACTAACACCAGTAGAATCTTTTTGGGAGATATATCTCTCAACCTGATACGGTCTCACAAAAGTTTTGTGTAAGCTGGAAATTTATTATAAATTTCACAATAAAAGTCATCGGTAAGCGATTTTAAAAGCTTTATCTATGTATAAATATTTTCAATTGCATTTATATCAGAACTTTGTAACACTAAACCTTAAACAATTTTTCATCTGCTTTCAAAAACGGTATTTTGTTTTGAAATAGTTCAAGAACAGTGAATTTATTTGGAATCGAATGTAATTTATTTATTTATTAATCATAAGTTAGCTCACATCGTCGTGTGTGCTAATAGTTTTAGAAACATATATATAAAAACCGAGCTCTCAGAAATGTTCTTGGACTTCCACGGGACACTCATGTCAGGGACATCTATCTAGTTTCCGGTATCCTTCCAATCACAATCCTTCCTAAGCATCAAATCACCAGCACCATCCTACAAATTACCCAACAATTAACTCACACTAACATCAAGCCACTTTACAATCAAAACATCCCAAACCACAATACTCGAAATAACAATAATATCCGCTTTCCTCAAACACACACTACAAAATATGGAATAAAATCTTTAAACTACATTGCCTACACACTTTATAATTTGCTTCCAGAAATGTACAAAACCATTGAGAAAAATAAAACTCACAATGATGGTATTAAGAAATATTTTTAAAAATGAAAATCAGTAAACCCATATTTGTATATCTTTGATTGTTCCTTTATTTGTTTACTCTTATTTTTTTTTTGTTCTACTTATCCTGTCTTTTCAAAAATTATTATGTGGTGTTGTATTTTTGATATTTTGATGCCAATGTAAAATTGTATGTACTGACTTCTGTGTGTGTTCTTCTTTTGTATTCTATTCCGACTTATGTATTGTAATTTCCTCCCGTCCTAAAATGAGTTTTGTAACTCATCGGGATTGCCCTAGCAAGAAATAAAAAATAAAAAAATACAGTAATTGGCAAACAATCGATCTTTAAATAATTGTATGTAAGTAGGTATTATATGTCACAAAAAACATAAATATTTGAGGAAAATATGTTTTCTCTATTCCTCTTTAAACTTAACCACCTTCTCAATCTCAGTAACTTCCTCCGGGATTTTGTTATACAGTTGAACGGCCTGGTATATGAGAGATTTCTGGGTGCTTTAATGCGGAAAAGGACAAGAAGAATACACAGAACAGTATATTCTATAAAGGGATGAAATTCTATAACGCGCTGCCGGAAAACCTTAAGACTGCCCCAATTGAAAAATTCAAGATGTTGTGTAGAATCCACATAAAACAAGAAAAAAATATAGAATATTAATATGTAAAAATTAATTAGTCATTTGTAAACTTTAATGTACAAATTGCTAAAATAAAATTATTAAAAAAAAATATATATATATATATTCCACGCAATCTGCATTCTGACAGAAGTATGTTGCAAAATGTCAGAGGCTTTACGGGTTAAGTTATGAAATTTTTGAAACGTGGTAACATTGAAGCTTTTACTAGCCAAGCTTTGCTTTGTAAATTCAACAAAACGGATCAGGGCAAAAGCAAAACATCGACATTTATTTTATCTCGCAATATACGACCTGTCCGGATACAGGATACGCACCGTCTCCTTTCTCTCCTCCCCCTATTTCACATCTCTCCAGCGTCCTATCGTTATCTATCTAGCCATTTCTCCAGCGGCGCATCTTGGATATTGCCTGGAGGGGGAGGGAGTTGAAATAATGAATTTATGCTATGTATGATTAGTATTTCGACTTTAAATAAATAACAAAGATTAAACATATGTTTTACAGATGTACTTACGTACACGTAAAAAAGCCAATTTTTAAACTTTATAATTAGAGTCCTGAATGCTTCATTTCATTTAATACGATACAAGTCACAACTGCCACATTGTTATTAAAATCTCTATATACCAATTTGCGCATGTTTTTCAGATATACATAAATTGATTTTGAATAACAAACTTGACTTAACAAATACAATAAATGGTGAGAACACAATTTTTTTTTATAATCGTGAGGTGCTGTTGTAATTTTCCTGTCACAACATGCAGTCCGTAATAGTAAAAATATTGCGCGTGAATTACACAATTAACTCCCATAATGCATGGTGCTTGAGCTAGTACCTACCTACTATTTGAAATAATTAAAAAACCACTGCAAGCATTACGCACGCATAAAATACTACTTCTTCATGAAAAACTTATATATTATATTACATATATTTTGAATTTGTGGGGGGGAGGCGCTTCTTGCGCCACTGCTTCTCGCTATACCCGCGATATTATCTTCACTTTAAATTCAAATTGCTTCACCTCTCTCTTTGTCCGACCTCATTCCCAATTTTGTGTTATCGGGATCTAGGTTTACCAACTAAATAATTGTTACACTAGATTGGATTTCCATTGTATTTAAGCTTTATCTATTTTCTGGCTTTTATTAGTGCTTTTAAAATTAACGCACAAAAAAACTTAATGTAATAATTTTTATTTTTAAGATTAACTGCCCAAATTTAAAAGGAGCGCCATCTCAATGATATAAATGCGCATACATATACATACACTCACGCTCAAACATACACACACACACCTGTACACTATACACGTCACCAGGTAATTACTAAATATATATACCAGTTGTAAGAAATTCCAAGGAAACACATTATAGGTTTCCCACCTTAAAATAAATATTTGTAAATTGTTTTATCACTGTAATCAATGTACCTACTGTTTTTTTCTATATTATCAGATAAATGAGGGACAAAAAGCATTGAATAAATGGATGGCAATTCTTAGATTTTCATAGATTTATATTTTATTGGTGTTTTGCCTAAAGGTTAAACGCGACGCTCATTATATTCAACATGTTCATAGATGGTGTTAATTAATTAATTTTATTAAAATATGCTTTTTGCAAGGTATTGCTTTACAATATTAAGACAAATCATTTGTTTGCGCCGGTACATACGCAATATGAATATGAATATGTTTAAAATGTACAAGCTATTAGCTAAGTGCACAACCATTTATTTTACAGGCTCCTGCCTAGCACCTAGCGGTCAGTAGTAAAACTAGGGCCTATAGATAAAACAGGTGTTTTAATTACCAATTGGCTTTTCTTTGACAGTGTTTTGTTTTTGATAATTAGCTTGTCAGTGTGTGTTATTTGATTAGGTTATAAAAAGCCTCGCCGAGTGGATTTTTCACTTCTTCTCTCCAAAAAATAGTAACAGTCAGTCATTACGGTCAACTGACCGTTAGTAAAAGTGTTTTGTTCGGGTCGGGAATAATTTTTAAACTCGTAACATTAAATAAATTAAAAAATACAGTTTGTGCAGTAAAAACGAAAACCATGCGTCTGTTATTTTGAAGACTTCATCAAGCCCCAAACTATTCTCAACAGAATAAATAGTTTTGTTCGTTTAAAAACTCAAGAATCGCGTTTTTTTACGGACAAAACTGTTCATTCATATTTATATTGCGTATGTAAAATACAATAAAAATAATATTGTTAAGCAATATCTTGCAAAAAGCGTATTTTAATAAAATAATTAATTTAACGCCATTATTTATAATTAGTTTAACATTAAAGACACATTACGGTTTACGCATCAACGCTCATTTGGGAGTGGCCTATGCAGATTATATTTTGAGGTATCACACTACGCTATAATCTTCCACAGAAGAGTTGGTCAGATCAATTGGGGTACTGCCCGGAATATCATTTCTTTGTTGATGCGAATAGCATAATGTGTCTCTACCCTTATTTATTCTACCTTTAAAAGCATCGTAAATTCAATACAAAATTAGATTAGATTGGTTAGGTACTATCCATTCAGAAAAGCTTTCTCTCGTAGACATGTTGGAATGTAATTTTTAACAAGCTTCCTGTATTAGACGGGGAGAAAGTTTGTTTCGAATAAGGCTGCTGTTTCCTGTCCGTTCCACGGTTCATATTCTCTTCCCACACACATCCTTGGTGGGAAGGGGAATAGGATTACGGGTCTCTTCTTGCGTGGAACAGTTTTTCCTTGCCACAGGCTAGGCTTTATCTAGTATAGATTTAGGCAAATCAGTTTATAATATATAGGAGAGGAGGCAAAAAATCTGCTGTTTAAATGACAATAGTAGATGATCGGAATATATTAGTATGTAACTCTCAGATATAAGTTTAAGGACGGAAATAGTGCAAACGTCGGTTGCGGTAATATGTAACCTTCTAGCGACCGATTTATTTTGAATTCGACCAAAAAATTTCCAACTTCGGACTCGGTTTGCTGACGAAAGTTCAAATCAAAAAGTTATTTGATGCAGTTTTACTAGTTTCCCGCTAGCACTACGTGTTTCCGGACACCGTGTATAATAATACAATGTATACTGATGAAAAAACCATGGGTTTTCATATATATATTGATAATTTTTATTTAATATTGATGTAAACAATCTTATTTTCATTTAATTATAACAATATTTTTTCATTTGACATTTACAGTACATTTTACTACAAGTTATAAGATACTTAATATCATAATATTATCAGATTATAATACTAAAGTATATTACCTATATACGTATGTTATTAAAATGTCTTGGTAATTTCATATTTGATGAAAATTATTGTTCTTACTAAGGATTTAGGTATGAGTAATAATAGTTCAGATGTTATAGGTACCCTTTATGTGTTTAGATGTTATACCCTTTCGCCAACTCCAATCCTATAAAAGCTGGTAATACGTTGGTTTTTTGCGTTTAGTTTTGGCGTAGCCTTCAATTAGCATAGCCCCGTCGTTTTTAATAATATTTATATTATATAGTTATGTATAGTAAATATGTAGTGTACAAGTTTTATTATTTTTTTAAATGATAAAATAATGTTTTTAAGAGAAATTTTTATGCATAGAATAAAGGATAACACATAATTATAAACAATAATTAGTCGCCTGGAATATCAATACAAATTGAAAACATCTCCCAAGTAAAAATAAATGCCGCCAACGGGAATTGAACCCGTGCCTTCTGATGTCCGGTCAGGTGCTCTGAAACCACTGAGCTATGTGGGATTGTCTTATAAACATTAGTTTATCATTAAAAAATAATAATATTTGACCATTCAAAAATATTTCACCAACAAATGAAGATATAATATGTCTCGACGCCATCTAGTGAGAAATTTAGCACTAACAAAGCCTTTCCTACAAAAATAAATTTGGTTGTTTACAGGTGACACAAATATAATAAGCGGTAATTATTGATTGAGGTACTAGTACATATTGAATTATTTGGCGGTTTGGAAATAAGCCGACATAGCTCAGTGGTTCAGAGCACCTGAACGGACATCAGAAGGTACGGGTTCAATTTCCGTTGGCGAAATTATTTTTACTGGGGCGATATTTTCAATTTGTATTGATATTTCAGGCGACTAATTATTGTTTATAATTTATTTGTATAAGTTTTACTCTTCGTATGAAAAAGTTCCTGAAAAAGTCGTTAATAAATACATTTATATGAATAAATGTGCAAATAGATTTGAAATGATTTATTACCAGTTTTGTATGAGAGCAGAATTATGAAAAATGTCGTGTCTTGTAATAATTTTTTGTACGTTTTGCAATATGAAGAAAGGGATGTTATGGTTATTTAACTAATAAAAAATGCCTTTAATGATGTATTAACAAACATAAATAGATAGTCTTTAGGTTGTAGATACATAAAAAACATTTCAAGACATATAAATTTACCATTTATGTCCCATTTTTACCATCGGATGATCGATTTGAGCTTAACTAGATGCTTCTCTTTCAGTAGTTGGATCATCCTTAATACTCTCAAGTAGTAATAAAAACATTTTAACGTTTCATCGTAACTTGGATAATACCGTGACGACGAATGCGGCGAGCATTAACCCTTGAAACGCCAGGAGTAAATGCCAATCACCCGCCGTATGACAGCTGACACTAGTTTCATAATAACTTACTTATTTTTTTCAAAATTATGTTTTTGTAAATTGTACCGTCTTACCAGATGGTATGTTATAATAATAGTTGTTTAGAAATGTTTTTTTTTTCACTCTTTGTTATATCTGCCTTACTTTGCAGATTCAAGTGTTGGGAACTCTTTGTTAAAAAGTAAAAGGTTCTACTTATAATTGTGTTTATTTACGTTACAAATAATAGGTCTGGATTTAGCTACACTGTTCATTACCCGAGGGTTGGTAATTCTCTGGTTCGAGAAGCTTGTTCCCTGTCACTATAACCTCACAAGCATCTGTTACACTCTAGCGACATCTGATGGACTCTGGAGTAAGCTTTATGACTAGCGCCATCTATCGCTTAAATACTCAACTTATTACCATACATCACACTCTCTAATGCTATAAAAAATAATTTAATGTAGCTTGTAAAAATATTCTTGAGTTTTATGATATTTTCCTGCTAAATAAACGTTCTTCACAAAAACAATTAGGAAATCCGCGTAAGCTCACGATACAGTCCAATATTTTCAAAAAGTTGCTTGTTAACCCTCGGAATGCCAGGGTTAAAATGCCAAACGCCCACCGTTAGCCGGCTGATATAAAAATCTTTTATAGTTGTATTATATCTTCCAGCTAAATAAACATTCTTAAATCCTCCAGCATTTGAATGACATATACAGGGTGTATCGGCACTAACCCGACAAACTTTAACCAGCTATTCCTTAGCACATTTGGAGTAAAAAATGTTATGGGCACTTTGCTGTCCGGTAGCATTTTTTTTTCAATTAAAAACAAAAAAATTCAAAATTTCCACACTACATCACTGTCATTGGCATTGCGTTTCGTGTTCAACAGCTGTTATAAGCAAGTATGTCAAAAAGCGTCTTCGCTCTTTCGCACACACTAAATAATAATAGTTAAAAATGAGACGAATGGTGCCGTGCTATTTCGTTGTGACTGTAAACGTGCGCCAATATAGGTACACACGTGCATTATTCAACGGAATTCGAATAAAATATTTGCCAGATGGGTTTTCAAACTTTGTCAAAGGATAAAACAGTGGTGACATGTGGTGAAAATATGAATAATAAATTTTTTATTAAAAAAAAACGTTACCGGACAGCAAAGTGCACATAAGATTTTTTACTCCAAATATGCTAAGGAATAGCTGGTTAAAGTTTGTCGGGTACGTGCCGATACACCCTGTATATATGATCGGGCGTCCATATTTTAAAAAGTATTTTTATATTTTTTTCTATCATGCAAGAATACATAATTTTTGACGTTGGAAAGAGAAATAATTATTATGTCTATTCACAGTTCACGCCGCTATCGTAACAGTCAGTTTGAATTGAAAAATTATTTCTTGTTTTTATATGAACGAGATAAAAGTGAAGGTATAGTTTTATTACAAATTCCCCAAACAAAAAGAATGTGTTTTTGAAATATCGAGGTCTCTCAACTTTTCTATGATTGAAGTAAAAAACTTAAATAAAAATATAGTTGGTTTTTTGATTTGTTTTGATATTAAAATTTTATAATTTAGAAATAGTCTTGTTTATTTTAAATGCATTCAGATAATTTTATCTAGTTTCTAACCCAGTATTTGTTTTTACGGAAAATTAAAAAAAAATAAGGTGTATTGAACGCATTTTAAATACACAGAAAACAAATTGCAAACTGCAAAAAAAAACAAATGTGATGTATGTACTGAAGGGTTAACAATAAAAATAAGTGACATTTTTGAGGTTTTTCTGTAGATAAATACAGTACGATGACTATTGATAATCAATTACATGGAATTTCGCAACGTGATTTTCACAGATAAAATAAACACATATAAAAAAAAATAAGCTAAAATAATATTAACTTACATTATTTACTTGTCAAGCAAAAAACAAAAATGTTTGTATCTAAGATTTTTTTTAAGGTTCAAAATATCATAAAATCGAGGCAAGTGCGGTGAGTTACTAGCAAATCCACGGTGGATTTCTTTGGCACACTAAGGGTTAAAGCGCCGCGTTTAATGGATAGCAAAAACGGTTCCAACATCGCTGTGTGTCTGTGTGTGTGGCAGTTTATATCCCATAGTGTGAGTAACAAGTGGCGTGTGTATATGGCACATTAATCATACGGGGTTGGAAATAATATCTCCATTTCTGGCTGTTACTCTTTCCCATTCTCGCTTGCCCTCCCGTGGAGGGTGCGAACTGTGCCTCATACGCAGTTGAGCGCCCTGCTGAGATCAGAAACGTAACGTGGAAAAACCAAACATAAAGGAGGCTTTTCAAGAAGGACAGCTACGCGGCCAACTCGTAACTTAATTTTAGATAAGCAAAATATCCAGCCGAACTGAATACATACATTTTTAAAATCAACGCACTTATATAGGAAATGTCTACAATGGATGTGAACTATTTTATATATTTGAATTTTAAATTGTAATATTAATGGGTTTTTCATGATTTTGGAGGTAGGTTGGCCAATTGTTTGTGAGTTTTTAATTTTAATTGATTTTGCCTAACCTTATACGTTAAGGCGAAATAGGTAGACTTGACCTGGAATTTGGCATTTTTGAGGCCACTTTTAGACGTATGGACACTTTTCTAGAAAAAAACACAAATTGATTTCGAAAGATCGTTATTTTATCTTGTAAAGTAAGATGTAAAATTTTGAAAAATAATATTATTTTCATATCATAATAAAGTGTTACCGTTGGACGATGCGCAGATTTGTTGCATTTTCAAAGGTGAAGTTGTATTATACAACAAATATTTCAAATCATATAATAATACAGTATAAACAATCAATAAATTATCTTTCATAAGTATGTATAAGAATTTTGTTTTTATTTCAAATAAAATTACTAATAAATAAATCCGAGCACGCGTTTTGTAACGAAAATCCCTCAATTGGACTATTTATTTATGGTCTTACAAATTGGTATAGTTCAGATTTTTTTAGAAAAATAATTTACCAAGACATTATTGAAACATTAGAAATAATTTATGACCAAAAAATATATTCTTGAAGTATACCTATAATAGTAATTAATTTCGATTCGCGTTTGTTGTTTGTGATTACCCCGGCGCAAGCCGAAATTTTATCATTCCCCGCTGCGACAGGGCGGCGAGCGGACGTCTATTCCACGCTAGTCTACTTGATAACATTTTAAAGAAATTCCTCGCTTAAAAATGAGGAGGAAAATACCCTCGAAATTTTTTTTTATTAGATAGCACAAATTACGACATCAAAAACGTACGTGGGAGATATATTTTCAGAAAAAACAAAGGTTAGTGATATTTAATTATCTGTGTACATTGTACGTACTTATATGCTACAGAGTCGTTCGAAAGAATCAGTCAGAATAAGCACATATTTTTTATAACATTTGGCGATAATTTTGTGTTGTTTAATTTCCAGGGAAAAGAATCAACTATGGACAGGAGTTTATGTCTGTCATCGTTTTTTCATGTATAAATGTTAAAACTTATGCCAAAGTACGTGAAACTGTTTGTGATTGGTAGTCAAAAAGTGACACGAACCAAATGAATTTCGATTCGTGATGTGCGAGTCAAATCATTTTTTTGTTCATAATTTCTATTTTATTGTCCAATTCACTATTACATTGGTATAATTCAAAATATTTAATATTTTTTGTGTTACTTTTTGTCAGTTCCATAATGTCATATTGTGAATTGAGCTTCTTGTTTTAGGAAAAAAAACAAGGTTATTTTTGACATACTAACCTATGATTTTTCAATCGAAATTTACTCGTGAATTTAATAACATTTCGAAAATTAGACGAGTCAGGTCGCTCCGTTAATCATGAAAACAAATACATGAAAGCGAAACAATATTATGCAATCGCATAACTACATATATGTAGGTAGGTACCGTAGAAAATAGTTGGAAATAAAACCTAGTTTTAATATATATACTAATTCAGTTGTAAGGAATTAACCCTCTTTTCAATGTCATACATATCAAATCAAGTAATACTTTAAAGATAAGTATTAGAAATAAACTTACCGGTAATACCTTTCGGACAAACAAATAAATAAGTAAAACAAAAGATTTTTACTCACCTTTGGAAAACTCGTGTAAAATATTTAAAAAAAACATATTAAACAAATACTTGAAATTTTTTTTAAATGTATATTCATATACCTACATATTTTATATCTACCATGTCAACAAACTGCATTTGTATTTATTTATGTTTACGCACTCCGACGTATAATTTACAAATATGTATGTAACTACTTATTAGGAAGAAAGCTACAACCAAGAATTTAACAACAATAATTGTTATTTCATCGGAACCATGCTGTAATTTTCACAGCCGCGCGAGTGTACGGCTCGCAGCGGAATGAATTCGGTATTTCTGTCTCGGTCTAAAAAAACGTCCGATCGCGAGACCTTTTTTTTTACCGAAATTTGAATTCTCGTCCGCTGGTTAAACCACCTTAATATAAATAAAACATTGTAAAAAAATGCGAATTATTTTATTTATATTCGTCAAATTTGTGATCCAACATCAGTTGTTTGTAATTTAAATTTAAGCCAATCGTAATGGTTTTTTAACAATTTTTATTATTTTATTATATTTGCACAGTATGTGGGGCTAAATAATTATAATTAACATTAACTCAAGTAGCCTTTAAAATCATGAAAAATCAAATCCATTAACTGTCTACATTTAATCATTTAAAACACATATTATTAACTGGACACTGTAATGCTATCCGGGACATTGACTAAAGAAGGAGGTAGCGCATCACGGCATAATACCCCAAAAATAAATCACTATAATACTTTTAGCCGTGAAAATCTCAAATCATATCTAAATTATTTACTTCATTTGATCAATGTCTTTACACCAGTTACGAAACAATTTCAGCTAAGTTGATTCTGTCACTCAACTAAATACAACAATCAAAATCACAATACTCAGAAGACCGATCTCAAATTTATCAAGTCGAAGAAATTACCAATTTCAATCAATCGTGCCATTAATACAAGCCTTGTTCGACCTGGTTAAAAGTTTCCTTGTTCAGTCCGGTCCTGCAGAGTTAAGGGTTTTGTGCCTGGTTTGTGTCTGGTGCGGGTAACGTAATTCATAGCACCACCCCCTTCACTACTCCTTCCTCCGCTAAATGTTCGCCATTAAATCAAACAAATTACCCTCCAACCGACCCCGTACAGAGACATAATACACTCTTCCCTAAACCCCCTATACACCCTGCGCAGTGCACTAAAATGAAAACTGTCCCAATTTGTGTAGTAAATAATCTGTAAAAACGCATTGCCACTTGATAGAGCAATATTAAACGATCATTTAGGGTCATCGATCAAGCATTCATTATCTAAACAGTGCGTGTGAACGTTGTTGATGTGCATGGAACAAATTTGTCTTCCAGAAAGTTTTTCCCAACGCTCAACAGACTGGCTGTGAAGTACATTTTGAAAACACGAATTTGAGGCAGTTTGAAGTATCTTAGGTAGGGGCTGTCATCAATAACAATTTAATCGGCTATATGAATATTTAAAATAAAACTTAGAGTTAGCTTCTAGGCGGGCGGCGCGCGTGTCGATTAAAGTAACAATTTATAAAATCTTTCATTTCCTTCTAGGGAAACAGCTACGTCATTCAACAAATCACGACAACACTTTTGCCACACAATTAACAATCTTCGCTTTTAGAAGCGTATACAATATGTTTACATCAAGGTGGGAGTTGTATTATGAAATTAATCTTAGGTGGTGTTATTTTGAGAATGAAATAAGATATGAGAAGGCTAATCTATTGTTATTGTATATCGACGTTTAGGATGGATTGTTTCAACTTCCTTCACATTTGATCGATGGTTTGCGCCATTTAGAATCTTCGACATTTAACCGATCCCAGATTAACGTCGAATCACAACCGTTTGATCACATTTCGATTAGCCCTAAAGCACAGTTATCGTGAGGTTATACTTGACGGCTGATGAAGACATTCTAGTTCAACACAGTAGTAGTTAATATTATACGATTTACAGAAGAAAATAGTTTCGTTTTATTTTGATTTTCAAGAAACAATTATCTTTGCTAAAGGTTCGTCGCTCCTCTCCCTTATTTCCACTATCCATAGATTTTGCTGATGTCATTGACAATACATAGTTAAAGTGTTTTATATTATTACTAGCTGACATGTACCCGGCGTTGCTCGACTTTTCAATACATCCAATAAATAGGAGGTTTATACACAGGAAGAAAATAAATAGGAGGTTTATACACAGGAAGAAAATAAATAGGAGGTTTATACACAGGAAGAAAATAAATAGGAGGTTTATACACAGGAAGAAAATAAATAGGAGGTTTATACACAGGAAGAAAATAAATAGGAGGTTTATACACAGGAAGAAAATAAATAGGAGGTTTATACACAAGAAGAAAATAAATAGGAGGTTTATACACAGGAAGAAAATAAATAGGAGGTTTATACACAGGAAGAAAATAAATAGGAGGTTTATACACAGGAAGAAAATAAATTGAATGTGAAAATGATGAAACGTGAAAACCCTATTAAACTCCGTTGCATAGTTTAAAAGAACTTAGCGAACAAACAGACAGACGCAGATAGTGACTTTATTTTATACTATTTAGAGATACCAAAGTATTGCCACGATTACGAATTTACTAAAAGTTTGTTAGGAAACGGCCTGTAATCCCGTTTTTAGTTCATTATGATCTGGGATGTTCCGATATACCTATTCTCGATCGTTGCTCTCGTACACTCTCAAACGTTCTGGACTGTTCTTAGAAATTTCTAGAGGGCGAAACTTCCAGCCCTTTATATATTCAAAAGCACGCCCTTCAACTAAAAATGGGAACCTTCTTCATGGATGGGGGATAGAGGGCTACCACACCATATAACCCCCTTGGTGCTTTTGCTTTAAACCTTCTTACGATATTATGTACTCAGGTGCAAAAATGTTAACTTGAATCATTTTTCGTAGTGTTATTTTTACCTTCAATGCAAAGAAATGTTTGTAAAAACACGCCGAACAAATTATTTGTAAAGAAATCGGAATGAATATAATTTAACATTTATCAGGATATACAAGGTGGAGTATAAATTGACTGGCTCATATAAAATGGGCATTGAGAATATTTTTCCGAGAATGTATGCTTTGTCCATCACAACATCCTTGATTTTTTTTCCCAATGACTTTTTGACATTGAATTGAATATTGATAAGGTGTAGGATTTTTTTTGTTATTTCATGAAAGACACCAATTACAGATGGCAATAAACTTTTGTGTATAACCAGAAAAGTTTACTGCCATCTGTAATTGGTGTCATGAAAGAAGATAGGACGGTGGAAGGTTATGAAATATTTGGCTATTTAAATCTTGTTACTCACCATAAAGGTACCTAATTACGATAAGCATTTAGAGCGACGCGCGACGATCCATCAAAAATTAAAGTTGTGCCATTTAAGACAAGCGTACAAAGAAAATATAATAACTCCGACAGTAAATTCAAGCTTTGGACAAAGACACTACCAATACCATGCTATAAAAGCTTTCAACAGTGTAAAACTTGAAATTAAAATTGAGGAAAAATAAAAATAAATTCACACACAAAATTACAAAATGGATTAAAGAACAAAAAAGACAATATTACCAAAATTTCATAGCATAAAATAAAAATAAAACCTACACGTAACACACAAAACCAATATAAACACACATCACTCACAAAAACACACAAGATTATTTTCGATGTATTATTTTTTTAATTTTAAATATATTATTATGTATTTTTAATTTATTATTTTCTCTTTAAATGTATTATGTAGATTATATTTTTATAATATAAAATGAAGGCCTCAGCACGGGCAAGCCCCCCAGTGAGGCCTACATTACTGGAAAACTTAAAATGTAAAGAATATTGTACCAAATAAATCAAATAATAATAATAAGCCCCCGCATTCCCAATTTCTACCGATTTATAACAATTTTCCCTTTAACTCTTTAAGTTAAAAAAATTTGTTATTTTGAAGATAATATCCATACATTTGTTACGCTAAAACGTTATTATATAAAATTCCCTCGATAGAAAAAATCGTCAAGTAAGCTCCGAAAATTATTAAAAACACGTTTTGTTCTGTTATTTCATATGTTATTGGCATGAAAACAAACTGTATCTTTAAATGAAACTAAAGCATCTCTCGATAGATTTTTGCTCTATTTAAAACGAGTCGTGTTTTATTAAATATTTTCACCATTTTCGCTTAATTGTAAATATCTCCCTTTTAAACTTATTTGAACCCTTACTACGGGGCCTTAAGTGATATTTCAAGTATTTCAAATGTTTCTCAAATATCTCGTTGAAACAGGTTGAATTCAATTTCCACAACAGTTACTGACTTTTTTCAGCTCAAGTCATGATAACGAAACGGTTTGCAATATTTATTTTAATTTTTAAGATTCTATTATCTTAAAAATAACACTTACATAGTAGTAATCTGCTCTGCTTCGTCGAAAGTCTTTAAATGAATTCAATTGAGAATCCCTGTTCACTTTGTAAGTGGAAAATTTCCTCGTGTCTTTATCTAGACAATGATAACACCTGTCGTAGCAATAATGGCGATAATTGATGACACTTTTTGAGGTTATCATTTTGGGAGCTTAACTTATGATATTAGTGACGGTGATTTTAGTGATACCTTACGATCTTACATCTCTGTAATTCTATCAATTGAATACACAACCTTGTAGCCACCATATATATGTAATATTGAAGTTTAACTCCTTTTCAATTGATTGAATAAAACACTGGTCAGTTCAGAAGTTCTGCTTTATCGGCGACGCGGAACGCGAACGGCAAAATTCAAAATTTAAATGAAATACATTTCCTACATCATTAAATTAATTTCATTCTTCAAAATATTAATATCGAAATATGTAAAACTGCTTTCTGCGATTTAAAGCCAATGAATCCACCTAGATTTCACAGTTTATTCCAAACTATAAAGTTCTATAAATTGGCACATTGTGGCAAGCGATCACCCAAAAGTGTTTGCAACAATGGCACAATATGCCGAAAATCGCTCGAGTTTACAGGAAAGTAAAATTCGAGGTTAACGAATTTTACTTTCAAACCTACATTTTAATCCCCTTAGAAGTTGATGTAAATATGAACGTATCTTTTTCCTTTCCTTTGCATTTGTTTTCGTGTGAACTTGTGATGGATCACGTCCCAGTAACTTTGAAGTACACACAAAATAAAGTAACCTCCAGTAAAGTGAATATTTGCAGACTGTACAGTGTAGGTACTCTGGCTCAGTGCGGGAGAAGTAATCCCCTGTAATCCTGCTTTATATCCCGCAAATCCTACGGAGAAATATTCAATTCTCCGGTGGGAATCATTCCCATCTGATGTTTATCAACCCGCATCGCGGAATTAATAAATGGATCGTAATTTAATAAAGCTAAACGGACCACATATCGATATTGAAGTGTCGAGTTATCCAATAAATGGCAACCGAGTGATCTATTTTGTAAATATGTATTTCTAAATGCTAAATCTCCAAAATTACAAACCCTTTTCAATAGTAGTAGCTATAGTTGTTCATCTAATCACTTAAATGTGTTACTGTATACTTGTAGCCTTTTTTATGTGACATCTCACAAGAGCGCCCCTGTCTGTACAGTGTAAGCTATATGGCTACCCGGTTGGGCAGCGTTGTGAGGCAGGTTACAGTAGGGTCTTAAGAAAGGAATGTATCAATGCGGGTTTTGATTATATGAAGGAGGAAAAACAGCCTTAGTAGCGTAATGCCTCACGCATTTGATATTGAGAAGGTTAGTTTTTAATTGACGTGATTTATTTCCGTAATTTCATAATCATATGTGCATTTCTCTTTCTATATTAGACAGTAGATAAAGCTGACATAACGGTTACAGTTTCCACATTACTTGCAACTTTAGTTGACATGTGGCAGGACAATCAGATGACAGGTGGAATTGAAACATCATTCGATGATGTCCTTTATTGTGGAATACAAACGAGGCTGTCGCACAAAAGAGATGAGATGATAAGCTGGAGAGAACTGCCGCCGGCTTCCGATGATTGAGAGTTGCCAAGAATCAATCTAATTGAAGAGAATTGAGAAAGACAAGGTTACAGAGTTAAAAGAGTACAGATTATTAAAAATAAGTTGAAAAAGTCGTAAACAAGACCTTATATAAATATGATTTTAGATTTTCAATGCCAAAAGTATTACAGTGATTTGTTTTTGGGATATTACTATGGCTACCTCCTTCTTTAGCCAACATTTCGGTCAGCATTACACTGTCATCATCATCCTTACATGGTGGACACTGTCCGAAACGTTGGCTAGAGAAGAACTAGCACAGCACGGCATATTAGCCCAAAAAATTACATTAATGATCTTTTTTCACCCTTTTACTCTTCTAGGCCATCATTTCAAATTGCGGGGAGCCCGGAAGGTGAATTTATACAAAAAAAATTGTTTAAATTGGCAAATTTCAAAAGAATTTGGAAGATTGGAGTCGAATTCAGACTTACAAGAGATGAGATGTTGAATGGAGGGGAGGAAATTTTAGATAAGGCTTGATAGAAGAGATGATATTTGTTTAGAGAGAGACAACCAAAAAATATGTGATCTAAAGTTCTCACTTCTAGACCACAGAAGGTACAATCTGGGGAGTCAAGTACGTGATTTTTAAAAAAGTGAGAAGGAATGGAACATTGTCCAATCCTCATTCGAATGAGCTAAGAAATTTCATTTTTGGAGAAATGGGGGAATTGTTAAAACTACGGTTTTGGTGGGATAGTCCTTTGTATTGAGGCATAGCATGCTACCTTAGATTGACTAGCAATGTGCCAATATTCTGAACAAAAATTGTGGGATCTTTGAGGATAGAAAAAATGTCAGATAGGGGAATGTGGTTTACTAGGGTAAAAATAGATTGGATGTTCCTTTTTTTGCTTTTATTAATAAATAAATTTTATAAAAATCCTGTATAAATTAAATACATCAGATCCCAAATTATTATAACAAATAATTTGTCGCTTGAAATATCCATACAAATTGAAAATATCTCTTCTTTTTATATGTATGGATATTTCAAGCAACTAATTATTTCTTACAATAATTTGTTATCCTTTATGCTATGCATAAAATACCATGTCTTATAAACATTAGTTTATCATTAAAAAATAAAAATATTAGGTTGGATCGGGTTAAGGCTGGCCGCATACATACGTTTTCCGTATTCGATTTCCGAATTCGTTTTCCGTATTCGGAATTCCGTGAGACTAGCGCAAACGTTCGTTTTTCTTCATTCGGAATGTATAAACGTCAGTACCAGTGTTGCCAACAAGGGCGATATATCGCCATTTAGGCTACTCAGAGCGAGAATCGGCGCCGAAAAAATCTAAAAGGCGTCAATGGTCAACTGGTCGCCAATTAAGCTACTTCAAAAACATCAATTTTAAACATGTCCCGAAATTCTCTAGCCACCCCCCCCCCCCCATGAATTTTATTTTTCTGGGGACAAATTTTATATTTTCTTGAAATTCTCTAGCCACCCCCCCCCCATGAATTTTTTTTATTTTCAGGGGACAAATTTAATTTTTTTGAAATACTCTAGTTTTATTTTCACGTAAAAACATCAATTTTAAACATGTCCCACCTAACAGCAAATTCGGCTACTTTACGCTACCTTATGTATGAGAAAAAAAAATGTATATTAGGTCAAGATCCGTTGGCAACACTGAATTACTGAACCGAAATTTCCGAACGTTTACGTCGGCACAAACAAAGTGTATGCAAGAGCTGCGTTCCGCATGACATCATTAGGTTTTTTCCATTCGGTTTCTCCGAACGCGCCGGCTCGCATTCGGAACGTGCGTAAGGAATTTGTTCCGTTCGGAACTAAAACGAACGTGTGCGGCAGTTAATGTATTTTCTACTGATTCCGTGCATTCGGATGTCCGAATACGGAAAACGAATTCGGAAATCGAATACGGAAAACGTATGTATGCGGCCAGCCTAATACTTCCAATTACCAACCAATATCGGAATATATATCCTATGAAAAAAAATCATATTTGAAAAAGGCTTTTTCTGTGGTGTATTTAATCTCAATAATGATTATTTTTCCGTGTAAATATGAACATGTTTCTAGTACGTGAATATTCCAGCATCTATAATATATAATATTCGCATAATAATATCACGTGTCCGTTCCAATAATAGAATACAAGTAAATGAATGTCCGCTGATGAATTCTGATCAAAGCGACAACAACTTTCCTGTTTTTCAGAAACTACAAAAATAAAGCTACCTCCGTTATTGATTTAGGTAGTTAAATAAGAAACCAATACCGGAAACACTCTACTGATTAGCCACCCGCCCCGTCCGACTGTTTGGCTGGTTATCAGAGTTGAGGAAAACGTACACTAGAGTAAATTCCGTTCATTTCAATTGATAAAGGATTTGTGACTATTCCGTGAGGTGATCTGCCTTATAAAAGTTTTAGATTTTATAACAGAAATGGTTATTTTTACAATGAGATTCCGCACAAGAATTCCCCAGCTGCTCCCAAGCATCATGGCATCCCCAATCGGGGTATGTTTTGAGACTGAAGGTAGTGGAGAGGAAGGAGACAAGGAAGAAGGTGGAGAAATATCTGGCTTTTCGAATATGATACCCAACACGGCCAAAGTTTTTCCAAGCAACTTTTCAATTCTGAATGGTTGTCTTACACCACACTGAGAGTATCTCTTTGAGAGCGTAGATTCGCATCCTACCGGCTGCGCCAATTGTAGTAATTGTGAGTCTTGGCCGACGAATTACTCAGATTTTTCTTCGAGAAAATAATGACACGTAGGTAATTTATAAGGTCGTTTAATCAGCAAAGGTGTACAATGTAAGGTTATTGTTCCGTTGAAAACCAAGACAAGAGAGACATAATGGACAACGTACGTTCTATTTATACTGTCATTCATGCTGTCTCTTCTTGTAAATTGTGATAAATTAATCGGTCTTAGATTAGAGATGAATTGAGTAGTATAGAATAAAAGTCAGAACTATCCGAAAAATTGACAAAATATGCAATATTATTATTTAGTTCATAATGTGAATAAAATGTTAAATTTGTCGTCTAAATCGCATTAAAATGATTGGAAAATCATGTTCGGTATCAAAGTTTGAATCTTCCACGAAGTTAGAATCAAATCCAGAACTGTGATCTCGATCGATTCTAAGCGATTCAACTAGAGATGAATTTGAAATTTAATTGCAAGATTAACAGTGATATTTCGGTTCTGGAGTTAATAAAACAAAAAATTTAATTAATATTTAACTTTGTTTCTTTTACCTACTTCCATAGAAGTTCATGATGTAGCCTGCTTATTAACCCTCGGAATGCCGGGGGTAAAATGTCAATCGTCCAACATACGGCATTTTCGTAATAACTTACTTGTTTTTGTGCAAAATGATGTTTTTGGGTTTACCGTTTAGATAAAATTGTGTTTATGAAAAGGTTAGCTACTTGAAATATATTCACACAAATGTATTTTTCTCTCAAATAATATTTAAAAAATTTAATACAGTTAAGGCATACAAACACACTCTTGAATTTTATTATATTTTCCAGCTAAATAAGCGATAAATTACATTATTTCCTTGAAAAGCGAACAAAATATATTTTAGAATACTAGGAGCACTTTTTAAGCTTCAAAATATAGTGCAAGTGCGGTAAGTTATTAAGTTGTGGATTTCTTGGCACACTAGGGATTAATTCAAAAATCGATTACAATAATATTCAAAACAACAGTATGATCATCAGTTTTATAATTTGTTGTACTGCCGCAGGAGAAATTATGGAAATGTATCGATTAATTCTGGCTACACCCTGATCTAGTGGTTGATTTTTCATTAAATCTGGCTACACCTGATCGGATGATTAATTTTTAGAATCTAGGAAATGGTTACTACTCGGAATTAGAAATTAAATCTTATGGTATAATCATTTAGATCTCATATTGTATCACAAATGTCTCAATAAATTAGTCAAATAAACATTTCAGTTCATTGTGGCTGCGAAAATATTTGCTAAAGTTATATAAGTTATTATAATCCCATTATAAGTTTGAAATATGATAATTTTGTTTACTTTTTGGTATCACAAATAACACCTGTTTTATGCAAATATCGCAAAAGGGTACCAACTGTCCTCAACCGTCTGGAACTAGTGCGATTATGGCATACCTAATTAAATAAAGTTATTTATTATGATGTTTTCATTAATAACAATTTAAAAATGCAAAGTAGTTTATTAATAGTCCTCCTCACTAAGAACTCCTGTTCCGAGGCGGACTGTAGGTTATTGTGTTGGTGCTACGTTATGATTTCCTCATATTCACGTTTGTTGACTATGATTTCCACATCTTCATGTTTGTTAACAATTATTTCCACATATTTATGTTTGTTGACTATGATTTCCACATCTTCATGTTTGTTGACTATTATATCCACATCATCGAGTTTGTGACTATGATATCCACATCGTCATGTTTTCTGACTATGGTATCCACATCTTCATGCTTTGTTGACTATGATTTCCACATCTTCACGTTTGTTGACTATTATATCCACATCATCGAGTTTGTGGACTATGATATCCACATCATCGAGTTTGTGGACTATGATTTCCACATATTCATGTTTGTTGACTATTATATCCACATCATCGAGTTTGTGGACTATGATATCCACATCATCGAGTTTGTGGACTATGATATCCACATCGTCATGTTTTCTGACTATGGTATCCACATCTTCATGCTTTGTTGACTATGATTTCCACATCTTTATGTTTGTTGACTATTGTATCCACATCAGTGAGTTTGTGGACTATGATATCCACATCGTCATGTTTTCTGACTATGGTATCCACATCTTCATGCTTTGTTGACTATAATTTCCACATCTTCACGTTTGTTGACTATGATTTCCACATATTCATGTTTGTTGACTATTATATCCACATCATCGAGTTTGTGGACTATGATATCCACATCATCATGTTTTCTGACTATGGTATCCACATCTTCATGCTTTGTTGACTATGATTTCCACGTCTTCACGTTTGTTGATTATGATATCCACATCATCGAGTTTGTTGACTATGATTTCCACATCTTCGTCTTTTGACATTTCAAGCTACGTTACAATTATGACTGGTGGTCTTTCACCAGGACAATACTGAGAGTGTCTTACTCTGCGGGAACGTGCTGCAAATATAGAATATGTAATTTTTTATTAATTAATTGTGAGACAACACATATTAATTAAATGAAATTCACTTTGCGCCAGAATTGGAACCCGCGACCTCTAGATTTGCAGTCGAGAGCATTGACGTTGTCGCATGTAAAGCGTACAATTCAAGACAATGTATTAATGGAAGCTTTTGTTCCCAATCTACAATCTAAGCCAGCCATAGGAGAACTCAACTTTGAACAAATAACTTTTCAGTGTTTCACGATATATAGTAGTAGTGCGGTTAGTAAGTCGTAAGTTTGCTGAATTGAAAATCCCACTTTAAACTTTGATTTGTTAACGATACGAAATTCTTGTGATTTGCTGTGCAATTTATTTTACATAAATTCAACTATTTTGCAAATTATGGTTTGCATAAAGAGCTGTGCAAACATGGGCATGTGAATGGGAACCATATTGTATACTAAAATCTTTTCGTTAGGCTTAAGAATACTTTCAATAAATATTATACTAATTATATATTTCAATATATAACTACTATGGTGTATATTGAGAGTGTTTTTTATATTATATATATATATAAATTTTTAGTTTATTTCAGCTGAACACAGCGGTGAGTGTAATACTCTGTCTGCCATATGAAAACATACATCTAAATAAAAAAAATCATGCCTATAACATATTAAATAAGAGAACAAAACGTATTTTTCATCATTTTCGGAGCTAACTGCGATGTTTTTTCTTTCGAGGGAATTTTATATAACTACCGTTTCAGCATAAAAAATGTATGGATATTATCTTAAAAGATAATTTTTTTGGGTCATAAAATATTAAAGAGTTAAAGAGAAACATGTTATAAATCGGTAAAAATTGGGAATGCGGGGGCTTATAACAAAGTAACAGTCTGATTCAATGGCAATTCTATGGTAAAATACAACGATAAATATACTTGGATATTAATGTATAATTATTTCAGAGTCATAACTAACATTAATACCGATGTTCCTGTATTGTAGATGAAATCATTTCTGAAGAAACATTCATGTACTAAAATCATATGTAAATACACTAACGCAAAGTTAATGTATTTACATAAAATTGAACTCAAGGCGTGCCCTATGACATTTGAATATTATCGGTTCTTGACATAATGCAAGATGATCAACAATAACTACATGACATGACAGCACAAGACAATTTAATTTTCAATATAGCAAAACAATAGTGTTGAATAACAACATCTCACGAAAATAATAATGCGCCCTTGAGGTGAATTTATTTACCAAATGTACTAGTTTCGTCGTCTGTGATCTGGAATAATATCACGTTCAATGAACTCAAACTTGCTTTGAATTTAAGTGTCATTTTTAAAATTGGTTTATAAATCTATATTTATTTTTATAAATCAAAAATTATGTTTGTGTGTAAAACTGTGTTGTGTTTTGAACAATTTCTTTCGTTTAACTTTTTGACAGACTATTAATAAAATTTCTGATTCTAATTATTATTCGATAACAATATTTATTGTGAAGAAAATTGACAATAGCCATTTTTGAGAGGCCTACTTTCAGTTTCACAAAATCCATAATAATTATAATATCCCGTGATTTTTCGTGAGTCTGCGCTAGTTTATTATAAAAACAAAGCTATATCGAAATGTTAAAATGTTACTATTAAAATCTTAAAGAGAACTGTGATTGGCAGATGTATCCTAAAACAGGAAAATTTTCCTACTTGAACAGTAAAAATATTATGGTTTAATATTTGTCAAATTTTCTGCACTAAATGAATAAAAAATCACTCAAATGAGTAGAGTCAAGTAAAGAATCAGAACAACAACAGATTATGTATGAGATAATGAGACAAAACAATAATTAATTTAAAAGAAGGCAGGAATATGTGCTAAAACAGAATTGTGTGACAGTCTATCCTCTCAGAGTACCGCTTCTAGGAAACGACGTGATGGCTCATTAGTTAACTGGTTAGTTAGATAAAAATATATTTTTGATGATAAACAAATGTTTATAAGACAAGGTTTTTTATGCATAGCACAAAGGATAACAAATTATTATAAGCAATAATTGTGCTATTCATTGAAAGATGAACCTTGTCTTATAAACGTTAGTTTATCATTAAAAAAATAAAATATTTGACAAGTCAAAATATTTCACCAACAAATGTAGATATAATATGTCTCGACGCCATCTAGTGGGAAATTTAGCACTAACAAAGCCTTTCCTACAAAAATAAAAAGTTTATTTTTACAGGTGAACAAAATATAATAAGCAGTAATTGTTGATTGAAGTACTGGTACATATTGAATTATTGGGGAATAAGCCTACGTAGTTCAGTGGTCCAGAGCACCTGACTGGATATCTGAAGGTGCGGGTTTAATTCCCCTCGGCGGCATTTATTTTTAATCGGGAGATATTTTTAATTTGTTTGGATATTTCAGGCGAATAATTATTGCTTAGTTAGATAGCTTAAATGGTGTTCTATAATTTTTTTCGCCTTTTTCACAACCAGATTTGTCGGAAAAATAAAAAATAATTTCTCGATGAAATCTATAGCAGCACTATAACATGGGTCTATTATGTTATCTATTCGTGGCTCAAACCAAACGAGAGATTTCCCAGAAGGCTGTCAACTCAATTTGGAAAGCCGTCCTTAGATTATTTCTTTTCTAAAGATAACTTAGGGCATTTTCAAAAGATAAACATTAAGTTTTGGGAAGAAGTTATAATAAACATATTTAACATCTGAACGGAGAAAACGTAACGTAAAAACGGGATTGCAGACCTTTTACGAATGGATTTGCAGTTTTCTTAATAAACTACCAGTAAAAAACTAATTTGTTCAAACAAATGTATTCATTTATTCATTTGTCATTGTATATTATCAGGTCAAACGCACGTGCAAGAATACGTGTTCCGATATATTATAATAATTAAAAGCTTACCAGTAAACGGCCTGCATTCCCGTTTTTGACAGGATTTTAATAAGTCAGTAATACTCATTTTTCTCCTTGTGGAAAATAATTATTACAAAAGTCTTAAAAGTTATTTCAAAAGCAATAAAATATTTTTTCAACCATTTAAAAATTTCATTCAACAGCACCATTCTTCTTGACATGCTATGCTGTGCTAGAACAACTGTTCTACCGTGTGGTATGTTGTGGCGACTACTACTAGTATGGAAGAGGCTATCAATAAATTGTGAATTATATTAAAACCATGTATTGCAAGATTTGGATAACGACCGGTTTCTAGGCTAAATCTTTTTTTGCTTCATATAAGTCTATATGGTGCATGAACCTCGGATAAATTCCGTACATCAACAAATTAACATACTTGAGAAATTTTTTTTGGATATGTATTATTTCAGCATCTTTATATACCCACGGTCTTACTGAAAAACGTGGTGAAAATTTTATTCAATTGATAAATTACCGTTTTTGGGAAAACCTTACTAATTGAAACTTAAAATAGTTCATGGAAAGATACAAAAGATATATACATTGCTTATCCAGTCATAGGGGGTAGTTTATCTGTTGTGTAAACTTCAAATAATAATAATTTCGAATCAAATTTACAAGGCATGTTAAATGTTCCATATATTTCTTCATTTTAAAGATGCCGTAAAAACAATTAACTATTAGATTTTGTCTTCGAAATATACGTTAATACTTAAAAAGTGCATTATTTTAACTTCAAACATGAAAAAAGTAAAAAAAAAGCTTACCACAAAATATTTTTTATCAAATGTCGCAAAATTTCAGAAAAATCAAAATTCAAAACACCCAGTCGTTTTATTTTCATATCATATATCAAGTTTTCAAGAAAACTGTCGCCTCACTTTTCATCTCGTTCATACAAAAAAAATTGAACTTGCTTTTAATTTCTAAAAACAACTTAAATGAAATGCTTAACTTTTTGGCTGCACATTTTAAAATGTATATTTCTTCGATACATGGTTATACATATAGACCATAAAATTCAATATGAATAATAGCATAATATTTTTAACCTAAATTTATGACATAACATGAAAGTGGATTTTACAAATGCTGTTAGTATACATTTACTGGTCTAAAACTGACGAAAAATAACCAAAATTGGTAAATATTTACCTACAACTACCGTTTTTACTACTACAAAAAATTGCCCCTTTAATAACGCCTGCTCGCGTCCCCTTTAGAGTTATATCCCAGTTTTCAAGTAGTTTGTGGGCTACGCTAGGTTTGTATAGACTGGTTTGTGATTTAATTCTACCTAATCCAACCTAACCTAACATGTACGGAATATTTTCTCAAACGGTAGTCGTAGGTAAATAATTACCTCAAAATTTGTTAAATAACACGAATATAATGGTAAATCGATCATTTTATGAAAAAAACACGTTCTGTGAAAATATTTCAATGGAAATAAAAACAGCTGTCAATCGCGGTATTGGCGCTTGAAGAATATTTTAGTGCGCATGCGTGAAGTGGCAAAAAACATCGTTGCCAACATTTAAAAATAGAGTTAATGATATTTTTTTATTGATCTGACTCGAATATTAACTTTCGTAATCTTTATACAGTGTAAAAAAAACACCGTTTAAAGTTGGTGCAGAGTCCATATACCACTAGCATACTTAAGTTAACTTCTTATAAGGCCATCGATTATGGCTATCATTGCATTCGGGTCATTAAACTGTTTTGGTTTTTATTGAAAAAAATATATCATCGGACAGCTCAATCACATCTATATTTTTAACTCCAATTTACTTATGAAACGCTGGTTAAAATAATTCGGGTACATGCTGTTACACCCTGTACACTATGAAGTACAGTATTCACAATGGAATTAAATTATTCAGTGAAGTGTCTTGCTCTGCTACAAGTCGCTCAGTCAACTGTCAGTTTGACATTTACACTTTGGGTGTGCACGACTCTAACGTTTTAATCACAATAATTGAATTTCAAAAGATGAATGCTTCTACCTGCTCCTAAATTATTTCAAATTATCAAAACCGTTTTGATACCAAATTAAATTTGAGTGCTGTAACTAACTGTTGATGAAAATTATGGACATCACGAATATTGAAACTTTTTATAATACACACAGTAAAAACTTCAACACTGTGATGGTTCATTTTTTTTTCAAATTAATTTATTTAAAATTAGAATTATAGTGCGTATCCCTTGGTTTTTCGCGGTTCTGCACTAGTTGTTTACTGGTTCACGTCATTGTGTACGTGAAAGCTTCTCTCGCTTATAACGCAGTGAGCAGTTGTTTTCTGTCATGCTTTAGAATCATAATCATTTATTTTTTTATTCTAAAGAATTCTATTCATATTTAAAAATAAATAATTTTATCTAGCTAATGTACAATGCCATGTTTAAAAATTAGATCGTTGGGGTCTTGAAAGGCAAAGGATAAATGTAGCATACGTTATAATCTACGCGTTCATAGATGGCGATAATTTAATAATTATACTATGAAAATACACTTTTTGCAAGTTATGCTTTAAAATATTTATAAATAAATAGTTGAAATAAAAACTCAGTTCTTTCAAGAAAGGCATAACAATACAATATTGGATTGAATCACCGATACAGTATTGTATATGTATGCCTTTCTCGAAAGAATTGAGTTTTTAAACGAACAAAACTTTTTATTCATATTCATATTGCGTATGTACGGGCGTAAAAAAATAATTTGTCTTAATATTGTAAAGCAATACCTTGCAAAATGAGTATTTTACTACTATTGAACGTGTTTGGTTCAAATTATAGCATTAAAATTTTTTTATAATAAGTAATATTCCAATAAAAACATTTAATAATTTTTTTTTTAAATCTTCTATCATCCCTTCTACCTGATTTCAAAATTGAGCGAATCATTCTGTTTATTTTCAGACATGTACGTGTTTTGTATGAGGGAAGTATATTTTGAAATGCTAGATTTATATTGCAGCTTGTTTCGCATTTTCTCAACCAGAATTCAATCCTCGTGCCGTCTGTTGAAGAGTTATACATAAATAGTATGAAACTGAATGCACGAGAAATGAAACCCTGGGGCATACATCCTGTGGATATGCATGTATGCATGACCGACATACGAACTAGGAGATTTGAAATGTATTCAAACATAATGAATAGGTTTGGAAAGGAATTTTGAATAGACTGATGAATTGAATTGACATGCATGAAATTGATGTAAGCAGAGTAAAGAATTGTGTGAAAAGTGCTTTCCACACAAATTTCAATGGAAAAAATAATGTTGCTTTTAGACATTGTAGATCTCTATTGGAATTTTGTAAACACAGTTTTAAATATTTTTTAATATTAGATCGTTAAATGACAAAGTTGGCATCGCGTTTGGGTCCCACTCGGGTGTAGCGTGTTCAATTCCTCGGCTGTTTAAGTCCTGCTGTTGTGTTACACAAGTAATATTTTCCGCTTATTGTAGTGGTAGTAAGAGATTTTTTAATATTGTCCGGTTATTCGTAACGTGGGAATGTTTTCTTTTCTTAATTTTTTTTTTAAAGAAAGACAAATGTATTTATATACATATTATATTAGGGCGCTTCCTCCAACATTCCTATTTTCATATCGCCCTTTCAAACCATCATTTCTTGTTTTCGAACCCTTTCTACGGATCCAGAATTATTATTTTCTACGAACTTAAAATATTTATTTTCTACGAACATATGAATAAAACTTGTGAATGAAATACAACGTTGAATTTAATTTATTATTATTTGTATAGAGTATTTTCGTATTGAAAAGGTATTCACTCTCAATTCAACTTACTGCTTGTTTGTAAAGCTTAAGTTAACAATGTTATTTCGCTAGAAGTTTACTGCGTATGTCGAGTACAATTGTTAACCGCAGTTACGGGTGAATATATTCCAGGGAATAACTAAGGGGCCGCAAACTGAGGTTCGCGTACCATTGTTGACTTACGAAACACTTCCAAGTGATTTACAACTTCATGAAAATTTAGTAGGAAGTAAATAATTTTCACTCCTAATATGAAAATAATCTAAATTTATTTATTTATTTACTACACGCCCTAGCGGGCTTTTCTTTTAAAAAAAATACAAGCATTTTGTATCAGAGTAAACACTTAAAAATTAATACAATAAAGAAGAATGTAAACATAATGGCAAAAATGAATCCTCACGCATATAATTGAATTTAAAAGATTCAACAAAACAAAATAGTGGAAGCGGAGAAGTTATATGGGTACATAGGTATATTTGTGTCTAGAAGAATAAAAGTGATAGAATATACAACATTTATACTGATTAGTTTTCAAATGAAATATATCACCCAGATCAGAATATTTGTTTCCGAGATTGTGAAGTCTCAGAATCGGAGAATTTTGGTAAGCTAGTGTCCTGGTGTTATTGAAGTAAAAAGGTGAGAAATGTCGGCATGATTTTTTGGGAACATGGATATTGATACATTGAAGTAATTCGGGACAGTCAATTTTAAAATGTAGTATTCTTTGTACCATTATTAATTCTGTGCTTATTCTTCTTTCTGAAAGTTTCAAGAGAGACATTTACAGCAAAATGTGTCTATTTCGTTAAACAATCTCATTGATAGTTATTAGAGATGTCCCAACAGATGACCGATCAGTTGCTGAGTTGGCATCGCGTCTGTGTCTCACTCAGGCGTAATGAGTTCAATTCTCAGCTGGCTAAGTACTCAATTTTTTTTTTATAAAGAAAGACAAACATTCCCGGGTTACGAATAACCTGACAATATTTGAAAATCTCCTACTACCACCACAGCAAGCTGAAAATATTGCTTGTGTTGTGATGGAGACACAAGCTACAATTTCCAATTACTGTAATATGATAGTAGTACTCTAGTTATTTTCAAATTATTTCAGGTTTTTCGTAACCCGGGAATGTACTAATTTCAAAAATGAGTATCGCTGATTTATTAAGAAACAAATAATTGTAATCCGGTTAAAACGTTATTGAAGGCCCTTAACGAATGAATTGATAGCTTTCTTGATAAACTTTTAGTAAAATACCAATGTATTGTATGGACGTCGGAACACGTATCCATAAAAGTTCTAACATTTTCGCGTTTCGTCATTATATATTATTAAGACAAACGCAGGTGCATGAACACGTATTCAGATATTATTACGAATTTACTAAATGTTTATTAGGAAGCGGCCTGCAATACCGTTTTTAACCGGATTAGCAGGACATTATTATATTTGATCGCCTAATGGGAGGCTTAGGATCACAGGGTCTTAACTACAAAAACTGTTGTTTTGAGTTAAGCTTGGTTTCGGTAATGTCATAATCATATTTATTATTGACATGAAGCTCTATCTCGTGCATACAGCTGTTGTATATATAACAACCGGATAAATCATCACAATGATAATTCATCACATCTTTAAAAAGTTATATAAAGTCATGGAAAGTGATGAAACAAAAACTTTATTAACTGGGTTATGTAGGATAGGTTAAAAAAATGTCATCGTTTCTAATGACTTTATATCACTTTTTAAAAGTGTGTTGAATTGTCACTGTGTTGAGTTATCATGAACCAGTTTAGCATATCAGTTGGGTATGCAGTTAGGCATAAAAACATCCCAATCTATAGTTAATTATTTTGTAGATAGGCCCCTGTGATCGTACATCCCCGAATGATAGTAATTTAGATTCGTATTAGAGTATCTCAAAAAAATAACGAAAATTTCTTGCGAACCTCTTTTTGTGACTACTCTAACCGAAACGGAAATAATTGGAGTTATGCCTAACCCCAGTACGTACGTTATGACGCAAGATATTAATGTAGTTTGTCCCTTTCCACAAGCTTTGTGGTGGACATGAGAGGGACGTTTCAAAAGAGAATTAGTTATAAGCTGTCTCAGCAAAAACAACTTATCTTTTGACTTTAAATAGATATTAATTTTATTCTATGTAGAGATAGAGAAGGCATTGCTGTGGTATAAAGGAAATTCGATCACAATAAGCTATGACACAATCTAAAGTTCTTGGGTAGATAGCGTCAACTGCAGAAGTACAGTTCTTTCAATAAATGCAATTTCATCAACATGAAACTGACAACCTTCAAGAAAATATATAAATATAAACCTTATCGTATATTACTATCATTGCATCTGGCAAATACGTGAAAGCCTTTTTATATTATTTTTGTTTTCTAAGCATCCGAAAGGAGCATCGGATGATTTTTTGCGGTTATTGGCAAAAATGAACTGAAAATTAATCTTCATAGGTACATTAATTAAACAGTAAAGTAGTTGTAAAAATTTTTACACATTTTTTTAATTTTTATCAAATATAATTTTTCCAACTCCAGTTTTTTCTTTTATATCTTTTTCTTTTTCTAATTTCCGAATTTGTGTCCGGGTCAAATCTTCCCCATAGGAAAAACTAAACCCTTCCACACACTTTTCTACAAATGATCATCTAGTCAATCCACATTATGCAAGTGCATTATATATCTAAGCAAAATATATACAAAACAATACAAAAAACACGTCGAATCACCAGAGATCAAATGGGAAAATAATTCACCGACTCCAGATATTTTTATATCAGAGGGTTCGGCTCGGTAGAATTTCTAATTGGACCTATAAATCCTACTGATCCCTTAACACAAATATTTAAAAAAAAATCTTAATCCTACATGTATTTTAAATGACTGATTTTTGCATTTTTATATATAATTTTTTTGATAGATCTAATACGCCTAAATTTTTAATGAGAGAGCTAGGTATAATGCCAGTGGCCGAAAAATATATTATGTACATTTAAATGGTAAATTAATATTACCTTGTATTATGTTCATTTTTTAAGTTTTTGGTTATTTATTTTGTTCTTGTTGTTTTAAAAATAAAAAGCTTCTGTTGTTACTATAGTATGCAGTAAAACATGAAAAATATGTATTATATAAAAGCCCGTCAGGGCGTTTAAATTAATAAATAAATTAAATTATGCGTAACAGCTGTTTAGCCTGCTGAAGATATTATAGAAACTATATACCTAATTATGTCCATATTGTTATTACCTATGCCCTGATTGATTTTCGAGTAAAATTTTGGAAATTATTATTGGTTATTAATTACCCTTTAAAGATTTCCGATTATTGTATTTGTTTAATTTGCTATATTATGAAGCAGGCCCCATAGGGACGCTGGTGCTACATTAGTCATACAAAACAGAGCCTGAAACTGTTATGCCTTCGAGCTCACATGCATGGTTAATTCCGATAGAGGCCGCAAGACGCCGTTGGCGTGGGGGCAGCACTATCGTGCTATGATTTAAAATTATTTTGTAACAAATTTTTTGAACTAAACGTCGGTAAGTTAACTTTAACAACCTTTAGTCAAATTTAAATAACACTAGGGATAAACGATACTGGGAAAACTTTAAAGGGTAATTAATAGCAACTTTTAAAAATTTTTTACGAATACTGTAGCATCGGTTTAAGGGCATGACTGTCTACTTTATAACGTCAAGCGTCAAATGTGCAATTCTTTAAGATTTTTCAAAAAGGAAAAAATGAGTGTTACACTTCGCTGTAACTTCTAGAAATCTGCTGGCTTTTATGCTTTTCTCTCTAAAACTTTCCATCTAGCTAAAATTTTATCTGATTTTCGCAAGCTCAAGTGAAATGAATTTATCTTTCCATAACCGTATATAGGATCTCATCAGCGCTACAGAATCTCGCTGCGCAATCCATGTAATAAAATGTTATTCCAACTACAAAAATGGAGGTTCGTATTATTATTATATTTAATTTTTTTTATAATTTAATTTTTAGATCTCGTAAGATTTCCATTAGTTTTATGACCTCTAACAGAATAAGTTAATTGCTGGAAGCGATTATAGTCTGCGTTATAAATCTACTAATTTACGGAGAAGCTTTATGGATTTATCTTATTTGTAACAAAAATGAAAGCGGCACAAATTCAAAGCCCCGTGGAACACCTTTCGACAATCAATTAAATTGGTAAAACGTTCAAATATATTTGCGTTGTTCTCTGATATTCCAAATATAACGTGTAAGCCTTTTACAAATATATCAATGTTGATCACTCATGTACTTAGTTTTTTCAGCTGTCTGAAGTTGACATTACGGATATTAGATACGTTTCCCAGGCCATGACTAAATGCCAGTACCTACCTAAGTACGTTTACTCGAGATGCCAGCATCAAACATACTACCTCTTCTCGGAACGATAGAAATTGCTTTTGCAACCTTAGGAATATTTACTCAGGAAAAACTCTTGGTTTTATTGAAGTCAGATGGGGAACCGCCGACGACGTTTTATTATATTTACCTAGAAGGTTTTAATCAACAGAAATTGGCCCAAAAATGAGAAATATGTTAAATGTATTCCTACATTTTGCCTCGACGTTTCTGTAATATTTGTGAATATTATGTTGACTTTCTACCCACAATTGAAGATATTTTTTCGACGAAGCCAATAAAACATATTTATTATTTACTACCTGTACCCCGCCACGCGTTGCTGTGGTTCAGTCCAAACAGATTATGCTGTTTAACAAAAAAACATGTTTTTACCTGTCATAGGTGACATCTATAAATATATGTATATAAAAACACACGCATATTATGCGAATGCAACGTCGTGTTAAAATTTCATAGCAATCGGTGAAAAAATTTCGGAGTTTTAGATTTTGAACAAACGAACATTAGCATTTTTATTTATTTTTCTGAATAACTTTATTGAGTAAAACCTCAAATTGTAATATTTAATTATTGAAGACAATATTAGCGATTTCTAAACGAAAATCTGAAACAGAAAAATCACTTTTAACTGTATCATACTTCGAATAAGAACTACCAACATTGTCTTCATTTTTTTACCGCACATTTTTATTGGCAACTATCTTTATGTATAATCGTAAGATTCAACCCGAACTAAATGTAATCTAGACAGCGTCTTTTTACATAAACCTATCTTATTTTTATTTTTTTATTATTTTTTTTAATGTGCGACATCTATTGACTTTTTTGCAAGTCTAGAATGACCGAGGGGGATAGGGTCCCATTAGCTCAGTGGTAGAGCGGTGTCCCGGAAAGACAAGGGTCCTGGGTTCGAGTCCTAGATGTGACTGTATCCTTTTCTGATTTTTCTGTTTCAGATTTTCGTTTAGAAATTGCTAATATTGTCTTCAATAATTAAATTAAAAATTTTATTTATATAGAAGATTTTATCAACGCCATATATTTTCCCGAATCAATATAAAACTAGATTTAAAAATAGTGCCAAAATAATTTCATATATTGTGTATATTAAACATAGATAAGTAACATTTTTTGATTCAAACCATTAATTTATAACAATAATATAGATATTATTTACTGATTGGAGACAATATTAACGACTCTCAAACGTAAGAAAGATGTGAAACGAAGAATACAGCAAAAGATTCAGTCTCATCTTGGAATCTAACCCAGGATCTAGATTGCATTTAATTCTGGTAGAATCTTGTAATCAGACATAAAGATAGCAGTAAAAACATATGCATTAGTCAAGATAATTTTGGCAGCTCTCAGTCATAGTATGATACACGTTGATTTGGTCAATTAGCTCAATGGTCTGAGCATTTCCACGGCAAGGAAGAAGTTATGGGTTCAATTCCTAGATATGACTTAAACTTTTTCTTTCTTTTTAGTTTCACATCTTTTATTTGTTTGTCTTCAATGTTTAAATATTACAATTTGTGGTTTTAGCCACCCCTAGAAAATACAGATGTTCGAACACCTTTATTAGTTAGTCTTCAGTGTTGACTTGACCACTTAGCAATTTTGTAATGTTGATTAGAATTAATTAAAATATTTTTAGTGATTATAGATTATTGTACCTTATCAGGTCGAAATTATTGGTTCCTAACTAGGCAAATTGCCCGTTCCAAGGAACCAAAATATGTGAAAGTAAGTGTGTGATTTGTCTATGTCTATAATATATCTCATTAATGTTTTAATTTGTGATGTTTAATCGTTACAATCTTATGATAGAATCTAACTTGAGCTGTTGTGTATGTTTCAATTGTGTATAAGCAATAATTAGAATAGTGGAAGATACATATAGTGAGTGATTAGTCTATACTATATAAATAGTATTATTTACCCACTCCCCCTGATCAATTCATCATATCAGTATGTTAACACTGTATAATTGATTTTTAATCCTTGTTTGTAAAAACATGTTTTATTAGGTATTAAAAGGTACTTGAACCGTTCATAAATAAATAATAAATAATTTTCTTCATAGTCAAGGGTGTAGTCTTCATAAGTAGAATTTTGGTGGAAAATGGCAATATCTCCACTGCCTGGACGGCCTCAACGTCTATTGGTTTTTAATGGAAACTACCCTACATCCGAGGTGTTCTAGGAATTGTATCAATTAAGTTTTCCGCTGCTAATATTAAATTTATTAAATCATTAAATTAAGTCTATCTTTTTTCATTAAATTTAGTCAATCCTTTTTCATAAATGTGAAGCGGTACTTTACAATTCATGTCGGTATAAAAAAGAGAAGCCACGACTTGTAGCCATATTTTATATTATGTTGTGTTCAGCAGCGGTTCGTGGTCTTAACAAAAGATAAATTAAAATCTGTTCATTTTACTAGTAGACTTACAGATAAGCAAACGGTTGAAGAAATGCCGGAACGAGAAATTAATAAATAGAAAAAAAATACTACAACTATTATAGAATGTTAAATACCAAAACATTGCATAATAAATAGCATTTAACTTGAATCCTTATTGTGCCCAAAAACCAGCCGGCCGCGCCATCCGTCAATCTCCGGAGGTCAAGTGGCATCAAACATTACGCTTCGCGGCGCACCAGGAGAGTCTTAATTTGGCATGGATTTGCGATAACACCGTCATGGCGATTGCGATGCTTTGATTTTTTGTGTGAAGCATTTTGTGCTGATTCTATAACACACAAAATGGGAATATCGGGTTGTTCTTCGATCGGATTTTTCAGTCGCGTGGTTTTTAAATGCGGAATTTTAATGGCGAAATTTTAATAGCGAATATTTATAATGTGCTGATATTGCAAATTTTTATTAAATAAATAAAACTTCTTATCTTTTTAATGAAGGTTTATAGCACAAACGTACTTCAGAGAAAAGCGCTACTGCTTGTGTTACTTGAGTTTGCGACATGACATTAATTGTGAGAGAATAATGACGTCAATCAGTAGGTAGTGAAAACGATGAATTGGCGCAAATCGTATTTATTATGTAAGTTATTAAAGATATTAATAAGTATCATATCATTCAGTTAAAAATTACGTAACATGATATGGTCGAATTAGCTTAGTGGTCAGAGTACTTCTCCGGCAAGGAAGAGGTCCTGGCTTCAATTCCTAAATGCGACTGAAACTTCTTCTGTTTTTCTTAAACACAAATGTTTTATATCATTGAAGAACAAGATAATACTAACAAATCTAAACCTAAGATAATACAGAACAAGACACAGAAAATAAAAAGGTAACGGTCACAACTAGGAATCGAACCTAGGTTCTCTTTTCTTACCGGGACAGCGTCTTAACCACTCGACCATTGGAACTTATTTATTAAACGTCATAATTGTCGATCTTATATTTCAAATTCAGAATCAACAACATTATCGTGCAACTATTTTTCCCATATTTTAGGCAGCTACCTTCTTGACACACAAAATTAAATATTGATAGGTGGGTCAAATCCCAGTACCGCAGAGAATGGGAGAGCGCACCTGGAATGGACAATCCAAAGTACTCATAAAAGGACCAGACCCTAGACGAACCTAGAAACTACTCGATATGGACAGAAACTCACTGAGGGAACTGGTAGGACTACTAACAGGACACTGCCATCTCAGGAGACACATGAGAGTGGAAAACACCAATAGATGCAGGAAATGTGAAGAGGATGAAGAGACTCCAATTCACCTATGGTGCCAACGTCCTGCCCTGGTGGGAACTAGGCTCAGATACCTGGGGAGACATACAGTAGAACCAGAAGACATAGCCACATACCCAATGACAACCCTGGTGAACTTTATTAAAGGGACTGGGTTGTTGTTAAAGGATTGAGGTAAAATGGGAGGTAGCACAATGGGCCTATGGCCCAAGTGCTCACGGGATCTACGTGTAAACCGTCTCCACTTTAAAAAACAAAATCAATGATTAAAGATTACAATTTGAGGTTTTACACGTTAAGTTATACCACTACAAAAATTTAATTTTTTTAGAACCAGTTATGAATTTTCGAATGAACCAAAATTTATGATTTTTTTAGTTATGTTAAAGTTTTATTCAAGTACTGTTATTATTCCATAACTGGCCAGTTGTTTCAGAGAACTGAAATGATAACAGAACTTGTATATATTAACAACTTTCACATAACTTGAAAATTAACTTTGAAATTGTATGAATTGTTCAAATTCTGTGTCTTTTTTGTGATTATTTCTTAGGTTTTTGGACTGTTTATCAATGGCTCTAAAATTAGACATATTATGTAATAGATTTTAATTTTCAATCCATTATATATTCTGTCCCGCAGCAGGAAACACAGGTCTGCCATTTTTAGTCCTCCTGTTAAATTAAATTAATTAAAGTCAGTATTATTAAATTAATTTTCCAATAACCTGGAAATCCAATACCGTCGTTGAAATATTAATTAAATACAGGTTCATTATTTTAGTTGACTTTATTCCTAATTATACAGAATAAATTAACAACCTTCCCACATAATAATTAATATTATTATCTCCCCTAACGTTATGTAACTACCTTAGTAACATTATACAGTTATATTAATAAGTTTGAAATTTTCCATTTTGTGGAAAATTCGTATCGTTGCCATTTACCTATAATGTTTTACGTATGTCAGTATTTTAAAATCAATTTATCTGCTCAACTAAACATTTAGAACATTTTTCTTAAAGTTTGGGTGAGAATTTCTAGGTCAATTCAACAATTTTCGCCTCGTACTGTCTGTCAGAAATACCAATAGGAAATTTGAAACAAGAGGATGGCGTAAGACTATGTTGAAAGTTCTCATAAGGAATGTCACTATTTTTCTAGTTTCCCTAGTTATAATGGTAGTTTCAGTTCATTTCAATATCGATGTCGAGCGCTGTGACCTTACAAGTCACAACACTCCTTTTAAAACACGCGTGGTTTTCTCGTTCACTATGAAGATTTGCATCAGAATATTGCAGAGATTGTCAATCATTATAAGGTTATTTTTGCACTTAAAACTTTGTTACACGTTTTGTAGGTGTTTTCCATGCCTAGGTTTCGGGAAGATAAATAGGAAAAGATATACATCTCTAACACTGTCCCCAGAGCTTTTTTTAAAAAAATTTTTGAAGTTTCTGTCAGAAATAATAACTTGATATGGGTCGATAATCCTTAGTTGACTTCATCACAGTACTCACACAGATGCATAACTTACATACGGCGTGTTTCGTTTAGACTAACAAAAAATAAAAATAAAACAATTACTAATTTTGTTTGAAGCCAAAGCATGTTGAAGTCGGTTATATGGAATGTATTTTGACTTATCGAATATTGTTTTATTTCGTTGTCATTTAAATACTGATAGTAAATAAAATAGTTTTTTCTGATTGTGATAATCTTCAGGGCTGAAATCAAATGCGTAATAAACAATTAAAAGATATGCGCTCTGAGAATATTGTAACACAGTAAACACATAAACTTGCTGTCCCTTTTCCGCTAGTTACAATAGATATAAAAAAGGATATCGCACACAACTATTTAGGGAAATTAATATTTATTTTTAAACCATTGGGTTAATGGAAAACATATCTATATTGATGGATAAACGTATCAGTAATATACGTAGTCCAATAAATAAATGATATGAAATATAAAATTTAAAAATTGTTGCAGGAAATCTGAAACAAATAAATCCATTAATAACGATGCGAATTTAAAATAATGAAAACTGATATGACTGCACCCGATCTAACTGAAACCGATGTGAATAGGACACGTTTTAAGCTTCCTAACAATATTAATTTACAAGCATCGTATACAGTTGCTGTCCCTCTTCCTCTAGTATCAATGAGAAGGCGTAAACATTACAAAGACTTCTGTCCTTGGCGTTAAAAACGGAATTGCAGGCCTTGACAAATGAATTAACAATGTTATCATGATGTCGGAACACGTGATAATGAAAATCCGATTATTTTCGCATTTCGTCATAACATATTTTCAAGGCAAGTGCACGTGTAATTTTACGTTTTTAGCCGGATTACCAATAATTTGTAAAGATTCTAAATAAATTAGCAATAATAGTTTTTCTCCATGCACATGATCATTTGTTTACAATTAAAACTGACTGTCCTAAAACAGGTTAATCTCCTATTTGGACAGCCAAAGATCACTGTCATATGTAATATGTCATGTTTTTTTAAAATTATTTTATAACTAAATAATTTTAGACTAAAATAGTCAAGTCATCACTCGTCAGCAGACAAATGGTATTTTTTTGCTATTTCAATAATAATATTTATTATCTGCTAAGATTGTACCAAGTCTTGAAAGAAATAGAAATTATGAATTTTCTGACTCAACTAGCCATAGTGAGAACTTCAATATGACAAAAATGTCTTGTTAATACACAATGTTAATCGATTGTCTATAATTATATAAAATATACAATAAAACATCTCATCAAAATAGAACAAGAAAATACAAATTATAACAACTTAAGAATATCATACAATCGTGGATTTAAAAAAATCCTTCATAACAGAACCCGCGCAAACTTTTCACTGTCGAAAAGATACGTTACCAGAAACAAGCAAAGTTTTGACCTGGGAAAACAGAAAGAAAAAAACAAAATGTAATTCATTAATTTACATAATTTTACAACGCGGGTAACTTTACCGGTTCTTTCAGCAATTTAAGACATTTGATACACAAACTTTTCCCGGGAGAATTATATTTTTCTTTTTATTTCATTTTTGACACATCTTTATTGTGTCTTAAAGTACATTTTTGTTTTTCTTCCAAAATATTTAATTTGAGGTTGTGTTTTCTTTGACCTTTTTTTAATTTACACCTTGACACATTTTTTTCTACTAATTTGACTGTCAAAACATTTTTATGTTTTATCAAACAATAGAAAAACACCGAAAAAACAATATGGCGTCTTGATTTTTGAGAGATAAAGAGATATTATTGAGTTATGTCAGATAAGCTGTTCAAATTTTGTGTTGCCATAACTAAGTTTTTTCTGCTTTATTTCCATAAAATAACAGGAGCACATAAAACTAAGCAGGTCGTTTGTTGGACAACACCTTTTTCAACTGAAAATGAACAGCACGTCCATGATGAAAACATTTTAATTACCACAAAAACTTGAAACACGAAGTGCGTCGAAACATTTTGTAATTAAAACCTGTGGTTTTTCAAATATTTAAACTTTTTTCTTTGTTTTAGGATACAAAACGGGTTTTACTGAGTCTAATTATAAGATACAACCTAATTTCCAGTTTATCTTAAACTTATTTTGCTGAGTGAGAAATTTTTCACAAATATAACTTGTTTGGCACGATGTTACCAAAGCCAGATATAAAGTTTAAATTTCATTTTCCAATAGAATTTCTTTGAAAACTTGCTGGTTAATGGAGCAGAATAATCCTTTAACCCTAATCTATTCAGCAGTAAATAAATCTTTATCGAAAACGTTCCGACGCGCGACGTCATTATTTTCACATCATTGAATTAATATTTAACCCAGTCTTAAAAACTTTGGTTTTCAAGTAGTTTTAGTTAATTTATTTTCCGACAGATTTATTTATAATTAAAATTTGAAAATAATGTATAAATGGTAACAATATTCGACAGTATGTATTTATTATTTAAATTTATGAAGCTTTATCGACTGTCCTCAGGCAAATGGGTCTGACCGCTACTATTCAGAGAGAAAACTCGGATAAATGGAATGAACGGCCTCCATGGTCGAATTGTACGATCCTTGGCTACAAATCCGGAGGTGGCGCGTTCAAATCAATTCAAGTAAATTTCATTTGATCATATTTAGTTGATTTGAGAAATTTGTTACAGAGTGAAAGATACTTTCAGTATGTCACTTGTAAAAGACCAACATTCACAATCGAAGCGTTTCTTGATATGGCTTTGGCCGTGTTTTCTGAGCAATTCTGAATAGCCAGATACTTCCCAAATTTCCTCTTCCCCTTGGCACTACCTTCAGCTTCACTAAATACCTCAATTGGAGAAGCAATAGTCTCACAGTTGCAGACGGATGGGAGCAGTTGCGAAGTTTCGAAGAACCAAGCGAACAAACAGACATACGCGAATAGAGATTCTATTTTATACTACTTACAGACGATTAAGATCAGTCTGAAGGTGCCTTTCATAGGATCAAATTGATTCAGCAAAATAAGCAATCTGGATAATGTTTTAACCACATTATTAAGTGAGGTTATGTTAGGCTAGGTTATGTTAGGTTGGATACGGTTAAGCCCTACCGATTCATAACATAATTCTCTTAATATTATTTTTGAAGATAATATCTATACATTTGTAATGCCAAAACGGTAATTATATGAAATTCGCATTTAAATATCTCCCTTTCAAACCATCTTTGAACACTTACTAAGGGGCCTTAACTTAGGTTAAGCTATTATATTTTTAACGTGCTAAAAAGCTCCAAAATCCAATTCAAGTTTATTAGAGAAACAACATTTTAATAGCCTAAAATAACACACGTTTCAAACTTAGCAAAGGGGCTGAATTCTCGACGAAGTCATTCCACTCGTTGTTCGAATGGAATGACTTTTGACATTTGGCGTATGTAAGAGACTCACGAATAATAACGTCGACCAATGTATGTACTTTCGACGGCGATTGCGAGCGGCCTAGATTGGAGAATCGATCCCTGGTATAAACTTTTTCTCAATTACCTACTGCTGTAGACTGTAGAATCAGGTTTAAACAACAATGCCGTCTGCCTTTGCTTCAAAATATAGTATAATAATGCCTTTGTCTGCATTGCGTTATGCCTCGTAGAATGGTTTGAATTCGTTTAACAGCCATTAACTCCAGACTTCGTTAGTTTAGGTTAGGTTATTAAATACTACTCGTACATACATTAGCGCGAGTTGAAAAATTACAACAGCTTTCAGGCATTTTGCGTTCGCGACGGTGGAAGCCCCGAGTAATTCATGGTAATTTATCGCGCTTTGAACTGATTATGTGTGCTTAATGAAAACTAATCGAATGGGACATGGCTGGAAGCACTACATTGTCTCGACGCCAATATTAATTTGCGTGATGATGAACGTAGGAATTGTAAAGCTTTTGCACTGAATAAATGGGACAAATCACGGCATACCAAATTGATGAGAAATTGTGTTAAATTCATTTTTAACTTTGTTTGCATTGTACACAACAGACATAAACCAGAACCCTAAGAGATTCTTCCGTACAAATTTGATTAGAAACAGATGTCCCAATTGACTTGGTACATTTTGGTTCTAGACCATTTAGCGCGCTCTCTGTCTCTCTTACACTTGCATGACTTCTATATCGTGATCCCATTTGAATTTCATAATCAGTTTTTTTATTGGAAATTTATGTCCAGATTGATCAGACTTTTGTATCACGAAACACGCCCATTCTTGTGTTCTTCTTTATTCTATGGAAACAGCCTTACTAAAAAGGTGTTTACGATATATAAATTGTCGTTTATTAGTTGGGTAAAACTTAAAACACTTTTGTTAGTATGGCTGTATGTAAAACAACAACAACGACAAAACAAGAGATGCTAAAGTTTGGGTTAAGTGAAGTCAAGTACAGACAAGAGAATCGAGAAATTTTGTAAAGTTCTGAGGGCTATCGCTAATTGTGTCCGGAATATTGCCACTACAGTGGTTGTTAGTCCATCTAGTTGATAAATTCGCAACGCACAAGAGATCGGGAGGAGTTTAAGTTGGTTCTTTGCAAAGGAATGCGGAAAGTTTTCTAGGTCTCGTAGTCGGCAGTGATTGATGTTGATTTTGATTGTGTCCAAATAGAAGATTCTACATGGTTTTTCATAATTTTTAAACGACATTTGATGTCATTTTTGAAACGACGCGTGATGTTCGTTTAATATTTCCGTTTTGAAATATTCAAGGCGTTTATTTAGTCAGTGAGCAGTGTTTAAGATACATAAGACAAGTTATATTCATTTTTTCTTTTTTATTCTCTGTTCAAAAAAGGTAGATGTTTATCACTTAATCGATAACTCATGTCTCCGTCAATTTTGTATGAAAAAGAACCTCGATGAAAACGTGAAATCAGAATATCAGCATGAAAAACTTCCGTTAGCGAGGCAAAAAAAAGTTGTGCACAATTTGTTGCTGCTTTTATGTAAATCAACTGTAAAGATACATCACAAATATAAGAAATGGAACCTCAAGAATATATTTTAATCATAAACTAATGTTTATAGAGAAGGTTTTAATGTTTAGAACAAAGGATAACAAATAATTATAAGCAATAATTATTAGCCTTAAACACCCCTACAAATTAAAAAAAAAAATCTTACGAAAAAATAAATGCCGCCGATGGGAATTGAAACCGCAGCCTTCTGAAAAAAAAATTTAGGTAAAAAATCTAATAAGCAATAATTGTTGAATGAAATATACTAGTACACTTTGAATTATTTAGCGGGTTTAGAATAAGCCGACGTAGCGCAATGGTTAGAAAGCTGGGGGTTCAATTTCCGTTCGTGGCATTTATTTTTTTCTGGAGATTTTTTCAATTTGTACGGGTGTTTCAGGCTAATAATTATTGCTTATAATAATTTGTTATCCTTTGTGCTATGCATAAAAACTTTGTCTATAAACATTAGTTTATCAAAAATATATTCTTGAGGTTCCATTTCCTATATTTGTGATGTATCTTTAATGATCCGTTTTATATTTATTTGTTCCATCACATTATTATAGGTACCTTAAGTGAAATAAATTAATGAAATAAGAGGAACTGGAAATAAAATTAATAAATTAAGTTTTGTAGAAACAGAACTGCTATAAAATACATAAAAGTATCCGTAGAAAATAATACTGATAACAATAAAAAAAACCATAAGGGAATTGTGTAGTAGCATTAAAAATTTATACAATGTCAATCGATAAAATGATTGCGCTTTCAGCAATTACAAAAAAAATAAAAATTATGTATTCCACGAAGGCCAAATGAAACCACCATAATAAATGGATTACACAAAGTTTCCATTGAAGTGTTGAAAATACTATAATGAATAAATTTGTATTTTGCAAATGCATTTTAGACACATTATGGATATGTGTATTTCAGACAGGTACATTACATAATTTATAGGGTGTTAAGGTACGTACTTGACTTATTTTAAACAGTGATTCCTGACATAATATGGAGTAGAAAATATAAATGAAATTTGAAATTTAAAATATTTTAAAAATCAATAGGTATTGGAAAGTTATGAGGGGTTATTCGGTTACCAGGCTGATTAACAAGTAATGCCATGTGGAAGAAAAAAAATTGTTGATTTTGTAAAAAAAAATATTTAAAAAAAAATCATCACAAGGATTTCGAAATTTCGTTTACTTTTTTTACTCCAAATAACGTCAGGAATCACAGTTTAAAGTAATTGAAGTACGTCCCTTAACTTCCTGTATAAATGGTGTACGGGAGTAAGGTGCGGTAATTTCTTGTTGTGATTGATTCTACATGACAATATAAGTAAAAGAGAAAAATATCTTTTTTCGGAATTCCATCGTTGTAAGGTTTAAAAGTTGAATTGTTAGTGTGGGAAAATAAACATTGCAATTTCGAAAAAGTTATATATTTGCCTATAATATATGTAGTATTCAGATACATTTCGGTAATTTCACGTACGTTTCAGATAATTTTCTGGCACATTTCAGATAATTGTCATTGACTAATTCGAATGGAATGAAATGGAAAAGCTGTTGCATGTTCTCCTTACGTTCTGGTCGGTTATTTTGACGTTCACCGGGCAGCACGTAATGAGTAATAATACTTGTGGTTTATTTGCACGTGACCTGCATGTACGTGTTCAGTGAGGGATTAACGTTCACGTTTTACAGTGCTACGTGAAAACTTGCTGATTTTCCAGTTCTGTGACCTGTAAAATAAAATTCGTAAAGCGCATAAGCCGGGACGTACATTTCTATTGCATATAGGATTATATGAGAGTAGTGTGTACGGGTGTTAAATATTCGTAAATTGGATGAGTATTTACGTCCGTATAAATTGAATTAATTTTGAAAGAGTGAGGGATAGAATAAAAACACTCAATTTTTATTGGAACATCCTCTGTAATAAATAAATAAGAAGATAATACTAAAAAATCTCACTGAAACGTGAAACAGAACAAGACACATAAAATAAAAAGATAACGGACTCTTTATATTTTTTTTCTATAATTTATACTACGAATATGATTCCTAAAATATGCTATTACCATCTATATTTAAAAAAAAACTGTTTTTAATTAAATATGCAAAAACTCCAGTAAAATCATACTAATCAAACTATATGTACTATATATATTTATTCATATTTCTTTTTTTCATTTAAGCCATAGATAATATAACCATCACTGTTTAGAATACATAACTTATAATTTCCACCCACAGGCTATGCCTTTGTGGGATTTTATTGTTACTGTCATATGTTTTGTATAATTATACAGGGTGTATCGGCACGTACCCGACAAACTTTAACCAGCTATTCCTTAGCACATTTGGAGTAAAAAATGTTATGGGCACTTTGCTGTCCGGTAACATTTTTTTTTAATAAAAAATTTATTATTCATATTTTCACCACATGTCACCAATGTTTTATCCTTTGTCAAAGTTTGAAAACCCATCTGGGAATATTTTGTTCGAGTTTCGTTGAATAATGTACGTACGTACCTACATTGGCGCGCTTTTACAATCACAACGAAATGGCATGGCACCATTCGTCTCATTTTTAACTATTATTATTTAGTGTGTACGAAAGAGCGAGGACACTTTTTGACACACTTGCTAATAACAGCTGTTGAACGCGAGATTCAATGCAAATGACAGTGACGGAGTGTGGATTTTTTTATTTATTTTTTGTTTTTAATGGAAAAAAATGTTACCGGACAGCAAAGCGCCCATAACATTTTTTACTCCAAATGTGCTGAGGAACAGCTGGTTAAAGTTTGTCGGGTACTTGCCGATACACCCTGTATCAAAAAAATAGGAAACGAGCCCAGGATGTCGGTCTTACCGGGACCACATCTTTAACCACTCGACCATTGGGACTTAAGAAATCAGAATTGACAGTATTATCTTCCCAGTTGAGATCGTTATCTTTTGTTTATTTTCTTTGTCTTGTTGATGTTTCATGTCCCGTTTCGATTTGTTAGTATTATCAGTTTCTTCAATTAAGGCGATGCCATACGTAGTATTGCAAAATCATGTGTTTTTGGTTTGAAAATTTTGTCGCTTAGAAATGTTTCAGATGCTTTAATTAAATACTGCGAGTAGAATACATCTTGGTCTCTGAAACAATCGAGTACTTTTAGATAAGTCTTTTTATAAGCCCAGAAAAAAATAATCTATAAGGCCTATGAAAACTGCTTTAAAGTTCAAAATCTCCTACTTACGAACCCATTTTCGGTTATGATTTTATTGTATAATGTGGCAAATTAAGTTATTTATAAAATGATCGAAAGAAAATTAAATATTTATGCCTGAACATCCACAAAATAAAATAAAATGCACTTTTTAGCCATGTTTTTTTCTTGCATAAATCAAAACAGGTGGATGGTGTTAAGCGGGAATTTAAACCTTATCACCATCTACGTAAGGGTTGTTATTGATAGCGGCTCAATTTAAAATATTACACGACGTGGTGCATCGCCTTAATAAAAACATATTTTCCTGCGTTGATTATGACTAACTCTGAGTGTTCTGACAGTTTACAATTCCAAGGATGAAGAGGTACAGTAGATTGGAGGTGAATAAGTACATTTTTAATAAATATAATGAGTCATCAAGCCAATCTTGAAGGGCGAAAAGATGGGTGACCTCTCAAATGACCCCTTAAATAGACTCTTTTGTAATGTTAAGTAGTTCAAGGTAGTTCTCTCTGTAAAATTAACAAATGGTTATTTTTTTACACTAGCTCCACACATAAGGCCCTGAAGAAAAAAAGCCAAATAAAAGAGTAAATAATCTTTGGGAATGCTGTGTGGAGGGTTTTTTAGGGAAACAAAGGAGAGAAAGTTCTGGGTGGAAAAAAAGGATGGGTAGAAATCTGGAGGTGTTAATCCATCCCTCCCACTGCGGTGCAAGGCGATGGGTCGAAACAGTCCGGCTGGAGAGGTCAAAAGGACTTCCTCAACCTGTCTTTCCCGATCCGACCCGCCACGCAGTAGATGGGCAAACCCATCCGCCGCCAAGACCTAGACAAACCTCACCCCATGAACCTGGGCACCCCTGCTTAGTTACCAAACATAGCGAAACACTTAGTGTGACCTATGGAAGGGGTGTTGGCTATCCAATAAATAGTTCCCAGGGAGACGGTACCCATACCCGCCTCCTAAATTGTAAAGCGGTTGAACGCAAGCAACTGGATTTTTATGCTTGACGCTTTATTTCCTTAAGGCGATGCACTACGTAGTAATAATCGTGTGTTTTTGGTTTAAAATTTTGGTCGCCTAGAAATATTTCAGATGCTTTAATTAAATACCGCGAGTATAATACATCTTGGCCTTTGAAATAATCGAGTATTTTTATTATATAAGCCCAGAAAAAATAATTTATAAAGCCTATGAAAACTGCTTTAGAGTTCAAAATTTCCTACTTACGAACCCATTTTCGGTTATGGTTTTATTGTATAATGTGGCAAATTAAGTTATTTATAAAATGATCGGAACACATTTAAATATTTATGCCTGAACATCCACAAAATAAAATAAAAGGCACTTTTTGGCCATGTTTTTTTCTTGCCTAAATCAAAACAGCTGGATGGTGTTAAGCGGGAATTTAAGTCTTATCGCCACCTACCTAAGGAGTGTTATTGATGGCGACTCGATTCAAAATATTACACGACGTAGTGCATCGCCTTAACCATCTTTTATCATGAAAAAAATATTTATTCAAGGTATTTCTGTATAACAAAATTACTACATAATTTTAAAATATATTGACATTAAGTATTGAAAAAAAAACTTTACTAAGTAAATAAAAATAGCTAACAAATAAAAGCAAATAATAATAGCTACCACTTTTTGCATCACTCCATTATATTTTAGTCAGCTGATTTGAGCTACGTTAAAAACCTTAAAAATCCTTAAAAGAATATTTTGCGTTTTAAATCAAAATAGCATTTTTTGTAAATGTTTTAAAAGGCTCTCCGGCATCCGCCCTCTAACCTCGTTAAGAAATTCTTCCCTTGGAAATGAAACGAGGCTTTCATTCAAAGTGAATTTATGCAAAAATTTCGATCAAGCTTAAAATATTTTCCATCACTAAAAGCATTTAATAATTAATCATTTCGTGAATTTCATACATAAACCTTGGATTTTTTGAAAATAATGTAAATGTTCTGGTGTGATTTGTAATAAATCACGTAATTAATAGACGAGGAACAGAGACAAAGGTTGACCCTTTGACCTCTCCAACTATATCACGACCTATTATCTTGGGAGGGATATATTCATATATCCGTCACTCTTGTCACTAATCCCTAGATTCCTACACAACGCACATACCTTTTACCTTCCTAAAACACTGTCTCCTTCCTTTCCTTGAAAAATACCCTCATACAGCATCCCAAAAGATGACACAGGCTCTGAGGAAAATTATTTCCATCAGGGCATACTGTGTGGGGTTAATGTAAAAAAAATGTAATCTTCCCACTGCAAGCTCCTTTGTAAAATTTCTCTCAGCAACATTTGTCGTTAGGGAAAAGGAGGAAGAGGTTACTGCGGAGTTGTGATAATTGATATCATTGAAGACGAAGATAAACTAATAATTGTAAACTAAACTTAAAACAGAACAAGCTATGCTGTCCACATTAGTCACATCGAATCTGTCCAACATCGCTTCCTACGGCGAATTGCTTGGAGGTTAGGACTCGAAAGAGGCGATTACTCATATGAGGAAATTGAACAAACTTTAAACCTATCTTCTTTAGAAAAACGTAGAAAAGACTCCGATCTAATTTGCATATTTAAAATAATCAACAGTACAACCGACTCACCTGAACTGTTACAATTCATTCAATTCAACATCCCATCACGTAGACTCCGAAATAATGAATTGTTGTTCCTCAATCACCACTCAACTAACTATGGGTACCATTCTTCTTTGTCCAAAATGTCGAGACTTGTAAACTCAAGTCAGAGCATTGTATTTTTTGGTGCAAGTCTAAATCACTTTCAAAAAGCGATACGTAATGTGTAATTTTTCACAACTTAATCGTTATTGATGCTCTGACTTGTAGTTATTTTCAATATGTACTTTTTCTATTTTACATTGTCTTTGCCCTTCACATACATGTACTCTCCATTCACTGTCATCTATGTTTTCTTATTCGTGTCAATATTATGGTTTTAATGGACATATTGTCCGTAAATTAATAAATAAATAAATAAGACACAGAAAATAAAAGAGAACGGTCACAACTAGGAATCGAACCCAGGATCCCTTGTCTTAACGACACAGCGACTTACCCACTCGACCATTGGGACGTCCATTAAACGTCTTAATAACTAGGCAATAGCCATTTTTATCTTCCAGATCTGAATGTACAGGTATTTCCCAACCTTTCCCTTCACATCTCTTTCTCTTCCCCACCCCCTTCAGCCTCGAAAAATACCACAGTAAATTTGCGTTTGACGAACTCCCACTAGCTCCAGGCAGTTTTAACTCGTATAAAATAACTCTTTATTTAAAACTTCTTTCTTGAATATACGTAGGCTCATAAAAAACTACGTTTTTTATAAAAAAACATTGACAGGAAAGGGCCTTTTATCAACTTATTCAATCATACTGGTTTGAATAGGGGCTAAGGGGAAAGCCACGTTGAAACTCCGAGTTGCCTTCCGGTCCTGCACTTCCGGAACTATAGCCTATATCCGGGTCAGGGGGTCAATGGCCCCCAAGCCCGCGGCACAATCGATAGCGCCGGAAATAGGAAGTAGGAAGTAACGCCTATCCCGCCTGCTGCTGCACTAACTGCACTTTGCACCTGTTTGTAGATTGCTTGCACTTCCGGATTGATGGCGAATCGGGTTAGAACACAGATAATAAAAACGAATGATATGGGAAATGAACCAATATAATAGCCTTACTAAAAAACGTGGTATAAATATTACGTGGCGTGGCATAAGGTCAGAACAATGAAAGACATAATTTATTATCATAGCGATTGTTTGATTAACATACTCTTGAGGCGATGCTTAATGCCAAATCACTATTTTGATTAATTTTTAAAACGAATTGGTGTACATTATTAATACCAATAAATATGCTTTAGATAAATTGAAGGTTTTTCTATCATTTCGCTTGAGTAGAATACAAATAAAAAAATAAATTACTCAATAAAAAAAAATTGTTTTCAATATAAATGTACCCGTAAAGGAAACAACTTAATTTTTTATTATTTTTATTTATATTTCATTTATTTTTTTGGTTTCTTATAAAATTATTTACAAAATAAATAAAAACCAGTTTTGTGCTTGAAATCGAACGTTTCTAGACTCCGTTTGTCAATCGATTTTAATGCCTATTACCTACAATATAAGGTATACCAAGAATATACACATTTTTGGCTTGTAGCTTCCTCTGGCTGACTTTACCACATCAAAGCTCAACGAGCGTGTAAGAATCTTATTAGTAAGATGATTAGTGTGAAACCGCGTGTACAGAATGTCGCCAACATCTGTTTTGCAAATCGCATCTACGCACAGCGGCGCAACGGCGGTATGTAGGCTACTATTAAATAATATAAGTCAGAAATTGTCACGTTTTATCATTATGCCGTTTCCCGAATGGGTAGGCAGAGAGAGAAACTCGGTTTTGGCACACATTCCTTGCCTCATTCACATTCATTCATCGTTTTGTACATTTTTTTCTGTTATTCTGACTCTTTACATTCACTTAACCTTGGGTGTACCTCGGGCGCCCCCGACTTCTTTTAACATTCAATTTCGCGTCAATTTTTTTCTTGCACATCCTTTCTTTGGGAAAAGTTGTGAGACGGGTAGCCCGGCTTGCTTGTTCTATTTTTTAAATTATTTATATGATAAAAAATTAAAATTGGATAATTTTTATATTTATCTATTTCATATTGACATTTTTGGTTTTTTTTGGTAAAATTTTGCATTTTTGGTTAAAACGAATATTTAATGGAAGCTTTTTTGACAGAAATCATTTTTTAAAGAAAACGGAAAACTAAAGCCTTCCTTCCACAGTGATACGCAAGTATCCTACACTTATGCTGTGTACTCACGTCGCAAACAATGTTTCGCACACGGTTCGTACACATCGCTACTGAAACCTCTAGAACTACGTCGCCACCTAACCACATAACATCACTCACTGTTGCTGTCACTCTTTGTTGAATGTTTTATTCCTAGCATTTATCTAAAGCACACGCATTGTTACAAAATGTCTGACAAGTCACGCCATATTTAAAGACTCGACGACGTGAGTGGCGACAACCTTTCTCAACTGGTCGCGAGAGACTGCCGTCGCCGAAGAGCTTAAAAAATGTCGGCAACATGCGTCTGTGCACGAACCTCCACGCAGATGGTGGCAGTAGTCGCCGAGATACTTATCATCGAGTATCGGAGGCTTGTGTATACCTGTAGAAGAAGGGCCTAAGAAAACAAGTCGGTGGCTAAGTTGAGGAGTAGTTGTTTAATTCCTCAGCTGGCTAAATCCTCCATCACAACACAAAAAAAAATTTCCGCTTACTGTGGTGGTAGTAGGAGATTTTCAAATATTAGTCAGGTTTTTCATACCCCGAGAATTTTCGTCTTTTAAATTTTTTTAATTAAAACATGATATTATTATGATGTAAGTAAATGTATACAGTTTTGACAGAAGATGGCCTACGCAGTTTTATTGCGGTCCCAGAATAACCTATTCCTCCCAAGCAATGTGGCTTAAGGCTGCCCTGTTTCATTACCAGATGATAGCTTAATCCACATTACATGACGAGTATGTAAACAGATTGCCTATAACTTTATATGACGCGTTACATCGCGACGCCGACGCCCGCCGCCGTCGTCGTGGCGTTCAAATGTTAATAATTTGGAACCTTTCGGTACACGTGTCCCTATTGTACCGAAACCTTACTATTATTATTACTTCAGTGGTTTACTTTAGTGTGTGCCAAAAACCGTGTTTGTCTGTATGTTGTAAATAAAGTTACCTATGTGTGCAGCACTTATGTTTCATTCTAACTTGGATGGTTAGGACAAAGAAATTTTACTAAATTTAGATTTAAATACTATATATACATTTATATATATAGAGTATTGATTCTGAAGGACTCGATCTACATAATTACATGTATAAATAAAATTTAGATATTCGAGATTAAAAAAAAATCAACTCGTGAAAATTTTAGAGAAAAAATATTTTTTGTTTGACCATGGATTGAACCCTCCTCCCCGGGTACCTGCTCTGAAAATGCTGTGAACTTTTGAAATGTCTTTCAAAACTTAAAAACTGAAAAACAAAATTTTCACTGTGGATTTTTTCTTCCTTCCCAGAAACTGGAGTCAACCTCGCTAACAAATCGCCAAAGTCGATCGGGAAGGACTGACATTTGTTTCGTATATTAACTGCTGTAATATCATCCGATTTCAGAGAAATGTAAATATGTCAAAATAAAATGCTGATATCATCGACAGCAAGTCTATCTGCCGAGTATCAGCACGATTGGACGTCGGGAAGTGGGTTAATTTCTACTTCCAAGATTTGCATTCATATTCAAATAGATGTATTTAAAAATGAGATTTTTTCGTCTAAATTGATAATAAATGGTACTTACTTTGAAATTTTGACATTATATCCTTACCTTTTATTTTTCATATGCTATGGAATTCCAAATATAAGAATTTAATATGTACCTTCGATGTTAAAGGTTAAATCTTAAAGGTCAAGAGAAAATAAATTATTTTGCACTAGTGTAGGTTTTCATCATAAATAACAATACTGGTTATTCACAGTTTAGTGTCATTGTTATTTTTTTATTTTTATATTAACTCCACACAGGAGGCCCTGAAGAAAATGATTTCCCTTGGGGCCTATGTCATCTTTGGGGATGCTGTGTGGAGGGTCTTTTTGTGGAGAGGAAGGAGTGAACATGGGTCTTGAAGAGTCCCATGTTGTAGGAGGGAGGAAACACAGAGGCCGGCAGTTCGTTCCACAGCCGAGCTGTTGAACCTAAGAACGAATCGTAGAAGCGACCCGTTCTCATGTGACAAATGTCAACCGTGTACAAATGTTGGGCGCGCGTTTGGCGTGTATCCCGACTACGCACCGGTGCCGAAGAGATCAATGACGCTAGTTCCTCAGAGCATCTTCCATTGTAATACCGATAGAACAAGGACAGCATACCTACCTGACGCCTGTGCTCTAAAGATTGCAGTCCGTCTGTTAAGATTGGGGAATCTATCAAACGGACCGCCCGTTTCTGCACAGAGTCAAGGTTTTTTGCAGGTATTTTGGGGCTCCGGACAAAGAGATGGCTGCCGAATTCGACAGTAGGGCGCACTTGCGATTTGTACAGGGTCAGCAGTTGTGTACTATTAAAGTATCTTCGGGCCCTGTACAGTACGCCCAGCTTCTGAGAGGCCAACTTTACTCTGGCTTCGATGGAGCCCCCGTACCTGAGCGGGTAACTTATAGTTACACCAAGCATATCAATGGAAGGCTTGTTCGGAAGATTGCTTCCGTTGAAGGAGACTAGATTATCATTTGGATCCCTTTTAGACGTAATCAGACAGGATTGGGTCTTTGAAACATTAAATTCGACGAGATTATTTTTACCCCAGGAGGAAATACTCTCGAGATTATGTAAGATGTTATAAGTTGAATGTGATATTTAAACAAATTTTTAATTTAACCATAGTGCTTTTAAGGTTTTCTAAGATATACAACTCTTAAAAAAATGATAACCGATCTTCCGTTTTTAAGTAACTAATTTATTAGGAAAGTTTATGATAGCTCAGTTCTCAAAATTGAGTTAGAAGTTATTTAGGATTAACATTTCAATTAGTTTACATAGGTGGATATATTGAAAGAAGGGCAAATGCAGGTAATTCCATCAATGGAGGACTGAAAGCGGTTGGAAGCTAACAGCCTACAATGGAGTGCTGATACTTACCCTGATGTATGGCAGTGAGGCATGGAATTGGCAGAGGAAGTATGAAAGTAGACTGCATGCTTTGGAAATGAGATCTCTGAGGATGTTAAAACTATGTATGATCGTGTGAAAAAAGGCCGAGATTCACAAAGAATGCAAGGCTGGTGTTAGCATAGTGGGCAAGATGAAGAAAGAGACCCTTAGATGGTTTGGGCATGTAGAGAGAATAAACGAGAAAAAGTGTGTAAGGATAACCAAATACTTGAGTCTAGCCGTGTAAAGAGTCAGAATAACAGAAAAATTTGTATGAGACGATGAATGAATATGAATGAGACAAGAAGTGTCTGCCAAATCCGAGTTTTTCTCTCTGTCAACCCCTGAGAGGAAATGGCGTGACGATATGAACAAAATACGTTTTTATTAATATATAGACGATCGGAGAAAATTGAAAAACAGAAAACTTGACTACTCCATGATCCACCACAAAAGCCGAACAAAGACATTAAAACGGCTGCATAACATCCACGTAAAACAATACAGTAGATTCAAGAAGCTTTTAATTCCTAGAAAATATTTAGCTTTGTTAGCACACCCGTTTCAATTTGCGTTTCGTCTCTGTAGTTTGAGCAATACCCGTGTAATTGCATAATGCATATTTCATAACAATATATGAATTCAATTTGAATCTGAATTTCATGTGCGATTTCATTAAAATAAGAGAAAGCATTTAAAACACGATCACTCGAATTCATTTCATTAAAAAAATGTAAATTTTTGATCAATATGGCAGATCTATTAGTACTTTATTCATAATGTGAAAAATCTTTAGCTGTTTTAGATTTCTGCCTTTTCCATTGGGTTATATTTTAAAAAATATTTTTCTATTTGAAATTGATTACTCACATCAAATATTTTAATGTTTATTTCAATTACTACCCATTTTATGGAAATTGGTATTAATAGTATTCCATCAACGTTTTCAACCTAATACAACTTCAAATAATAATAAAAAAATCACATGGTGAAAAATTTTTTAATTTATACTTATAATTTACTAAACTTTATACCGTTTTTTTATTTTTTTTATTTATTCTTAAATAAATTAGTATTACAAAGGTATATTATGTTATCCTCCACGCTAGGAGTTCACCTGTGTTGTGGAAGACTTTTTCAATTGTAAATTTATATAATACTAAACAATACAGTGGAGATTAAAATATAATATCGATATTTACATAGTTTTAACAAAAACAAATGCGAAATATAACAAAATTAAATATTTAAAAGGATTGTATTATTCTGTAAGATTAGATTTTTTATATTGTGTTGGAAGTGAACTGTATAGTTTTATAGCCTGGAATCTGTAGTGTTTTTGTCCAAAGGATGTGTTGGTTTTTGGTATTAGTAGTTGGTGTGTATGTCTTGTTCTAGTATTGCGAGAAATTTGGGTATTTTTAAATGTGTTTAGGTTCTTGTAAAGGATTATGTACAAATTTTCCAATTGCAACGTTTGTTCATGAATTTTCAATTGCAATTATATATATGGTAAAAACATTACCAACATTGCTTTTTTCAACTGATCTTCAATAAAGCAAAGATAATAATTTATAAACCTGGTCATGCATAGTCCCAACTGCTCCCAACCGTCTGGAACCAGACACATTTGTATCCCCAATTGGAGTTATGTTGTGAGGCTGAAGGTAGCGGGGAGGGGAAGGAGGTGGGATGTGAACGGGAGGTGGGAGGTACCTGGCCATTCACATCTAGACACAAAACAAGCAACGTTTCAATTCTGAATGGTGGTCTAACACCGGGGCGATACTGAGAGTATGTTATACTCTGGAACGTGCCACAAACAGAACTTGAATTTTAAGGCGATGCACTACGTCATGTAATATTAATTTAGCCGCTATCAATAACAGCCTTTACGTAAATGGCGATAAGGTTTAAATTCACGCTTAACACCATCCGCCTGTTTTGATTTATGCAAGAAAAAAACATGGCCAAAAAGTACCTTTTATTTTATTTTGTGGATGTTCAGGCACAAATATTTAAATTTTTCATTCATAAATAATCATTTTATAAATAACTTAATTTGCCACATTATACAATAAAATCATAACCGAAAATGGGTTCGTTAGTAGGAGATTTTGAAATTTAAAGCAGTTTTCATAGGCCTATACATTTTTTTTCTTCTTCTTATAAAAAGACTTATACATAAAAAAATACTCGATCGTTTTAAAGGTCAAGATGTATTCTACTCGCAGTATTTAATTAAAGCATCTGAAACATTTCTAGGCGACCAAATTTTCAAACCAAAAACGCATGATTTTGCATTACTACGTATGGCATCGCCTTATAAAATTATAAATTTGATCAATTGTTCAAATTTTGTAAAACAACCCCTAATAATAATAATTTTTATAGCGTCGTTTTTGAGCAAAATCACATCAAGAGCGCTGCACAAATATATAATATATGTAAACAATGATCTATCTTATTACTAACTATAGACTAGTCAAACTATTATTAATTTATGGCTAATAGATTGCATCCACTGATTCGTCGATCACTAATACATACAAAGCTGTATATTCAACGCATTTGATTAATGAACGTGATGCTAGAATGTACATATATTATTATTATTAAGCAGGCAGATTGTACACAGTACCATACATACCTAGTCGGTCAATTGAGATCAACACTATGATTTAAGATTTTCACGGCCAAAAGTATTTTTGTTATTTGTTTTTGGGGTATTATGCCGTGTTGCGCTAACTCCTTCTTTAACCAACGTTTCGGACAGCATTGCAGTGTCCATCATCAGGGCAGATGTGTTATTTGAATTTTTAAACAACAGCGCAACACGGCATAATACCCCAAAAACAAATAACAAAAAGAGATCAACACTGTTTATTGTTTACTAGCTGACGTTCACCCGGCGTTGCTAGGGGTTATCCTTAGGAGATATACATATATGTACCATCGCGGACTTTTTTGTAGGCCTTTTTAAGATATACAATTCCGAAGTAGATTATTTTGATGTATCTCAGAAGGTTTAGCAAGCGTTAGCAATGTAAAAAAAAAAAATTACGACTTGATTATAAAAAAATCGATATTTTTCTACTTTCTATAATTATAATATGCATGTATTATATATGTAAACCTTCCAAAAGAAATTTTCTAAATTATAGTGTAAATTTTATCAAAATCCGCTGCGTAGTTAAGAAGAACTAAGCGCACAAACAGACAAACGCTATTTAGAGATTGAAGAAATTTAGACACGGTTCGCAGATGACATAATTGGAACACATGAATTTGGAAATGCCATTATTAATTCATTATTATCGGTATGTGTTTTAGTAATATGTATTTGTGTTCTTTAATGAGCTTGTTTAGGAAAGACGGTACAACAGTACAAGGTTTTGATCAGAATTTGTCTTCCTAAAAGGGATTCCTTTGAAGCATTGGCAACAAGAAAATATATAAGGAATATATCATATTTGAATAGTAAAAGTGATAAGTCATTCCAACAATCTCATTCATCTCAGCAAACGATCAGTATTGTAGCTTATTTTTCTTTCCACTGGATAATACCAATTACTATATAAAATATTCCAAATTGCTCCATCAATGACGGAAAATCCGGATGTTAACACCATAATATTTCGTTTCTCTATTTCAGAATGGGTCTAAATTTTTTCAGATGAAAACTTTGAAAACGAAGAACTTTTGAAATTTTCTAAGAAATTTTCTTTTCCGACTTTATGTCCGGGTTAAATCTTCCCACAGGAAAAACTAAACCCACATACTTTTCCACAAATGATCATCTAGTCAATCCACATCATGCAAGTGCATTATATAAGAATAATAAATACAAAAACAACACGTCGAATCACCAGAGATCAAATGGGAACATAATTCACCGACTCCAGATATTTTCATATCAGAGGGTTCGACTCGGTAGAACTTCTAATTGGACCTATAAATCCTACTGATCCCTCAATATAAATATTTAAAAAATCTTTCGTTAATTTTTTTAATCTTGAAGTTATTATTATTAATATTTTATTTAGTTAATAATTTTCATATTATTTATCTGAAGTATTAAAGGTTAAAATGTTATTTTGTTTTTCAAATACAATTTAATTTGAATGCCAACGATAATCACATTTAAGTTGATATTGTTTGTAGGGATTAAAGGTTCTCCACGCTTTTACTTTCAAATGTGATTAGAATTAAATAACTGTTCATAAATGGTTGGTGTTTGGTTCATATTAGCACTTTCATCAAAATACCATTTTAACACGGTGTAATTCAACCATACTTCTAAAGATACTCTTGGGGGATGTAGGTCGGCTTGGTTGGTTTTAGTTGGAAGAACATTGTGGCTGGAACTTTGTGCTGAGAGCATTGTAATAAGGGTGTTTTTTTCTGTCCATGAGTACTTTTACCGGGGGACATTTCTGCTTCCCTTCTACATTTAAATATTTTATTTATTTTTATACGGTTTTTAAAAAATCATTTTAATTTAACTCGGGAGATATTTTAAATTTGATATTTCAGGTGACTATAATAGTTTGTTATCCTTTGTGCTATGCATAAAAAAACCTTGTCTTATAAACATCAGTTTATCATTAAAAAAATAATATTATAATCTAGATATAAACTAAGTAACCTGTCTTCCTCTTAAAAAAGTTTTGAAAATCCACCCATGGGAACACCATACAACAATATATTATAAGAGTAATGTGTTTTTTCTAGGGGTATTTTGAGGTCCATATAAGGTCTCGTTTTTCGTTACACGGTTAACATTTATATACAACTCATTCTTTTGCTTAACATTTCGGTTGTAAAATAATTATTTTCGTTTCTTCAACATATAATACAATACAACACATGACCCACGGGTTCAATCCTCCTCTTCTTAAAAAAAACCCTCCACACAGTATCCCCAAAGATGACATGCCATCTTTGTTCTGAGGTTACTCTTACGGTCATCTGTCTGAATTTTTATTATTATATTCTCCATTTTGTCTATTCTTTGGGATCCTATTTCATGGGAAAACACAGAAAACTGAAAGCATGTAGAATAGAAATTAGGATATTCTGTGAAATAAACAGAATCATAGTTCTACAGGAAAAGTGGTTTAATGAATATGTACAGGATTTTGACTAATACCAAAAAACTGATTGTATAGGGTTGTTTGTTCTTCACGTGACCTTAACTGTTGTATGTTTACTAAGGGTAGTTTAAGCAAACATGTGGCAGGACTAATGTTCAGCTTATGAACTCATATACAGAACGACGTTATATAAACGCTGTAATAAGGGAAACATCCCAAGCACTTCGCGTTCGCCTATTGTGAGCATTGTGTTATTAAATTCCCTACGGTTGCGAGTCTCTTTAACATAATAATAATAATAATAATTGGATGACTTGTATAGCGCCGTTTTTGTGCAAAATCACCTCAAGGGTGCTGTACAAACTTAATAATAAATTTCTTCAGTGATCTATGTTATTACTAACTATTTATGGAGATAATATACAGTACAATACTTATCTGGTAGGTCACTTGAGATTAACACTTAATTAACATTATCTAATTGTTTATTAGCGAAATTTACATACATGATTGAGGAAATAATTGGAAAATTTAATATAACTAGACTTTCTCTTAGGAATGGTATATTTAATTTAAGGGTATGACAGCTTAAATGATAAGTTTTTAGTTTAGATTGAATTCTGTTGGACTTGTTATGGATCTTAGTTCCGGAGGGAGTTTAGACCAAGCCTTCAGCCCAGATACTCCGAAATCGCGATCATCAAACTTAGTATTTGGCTTGCGCTGATGATGTTGCTGATCTAAGAGTTGACTGCCTCATACCAGTGTTTTCCGGGACGCATAGTTCAAAGATGTAGGGTGGGGCCATTTCATTGATGGATTTAAATACCATCCAGCACAGTTTGTACTGGATTCTTTCAGGGCACTTTAGCCAGTGAAGGTTACGAAGGTGTTCTGAAATGTGTGAATATTTTGAAACCCCGGTTACGAGCCGTGCTGCTGCATTAAACACTGATTGAAGTTTGTCAATTTGATATTTTGGAAGGCTGGCATAAATACCGTTGCAGTAATCGAGATGTGAGACTATGTAAGAGTTGATAAGTAGTTTTTTTGAGAGTTGCTTCTGTAGGAAGGTTTCTTTGGACAGACTTGAGCTGTCAGACTCGAGGTGAAAAAAACCGGTGCTTACTATCCTATTTATTTGACTTTTAAACGAAAAGTCTGAATCTAAATTGACACCGAGAAGTGCGTACTAGATCTACGTTCAACAGTTACTTTAAAGAAATTTATTTATTATTATGCCATTCCTTCTAAAAGATAATACTCTATTGGCAAGGAAAATAAATATAGAAAACTTTAAAACACCATTCATAGACAAAACAAATCAAACTCTCCTAGGTAAAACCCTCACATCATTGCGATCATAAGTGCACTTCGTTATCTGAATCATTCTAAGTAATACTTGTGAAGAAGAAATTAGTCGAACTAGTACGTCAAACACGTCAATCGTATTTATTATTTATTAACTGACTAAGTCCAATTGCAACACACTACATATACACGAAGTTAATACAAAGAGAAATGAAACAATTTAGGAATAAAACATAATAATTACAGCTTTGACAAAAGTACGGCAGAAAAAACAATAAATATAATGTCAATACGGGAACTACGTTTTGATGAAGTTCACGACTTCTGCCACATAATTACAAAATACTTGATTACTTGCGTAATGACTGACAAAAATCACTAAGGACGGGTTGTTTTAGAGATTTGACAATTCTTCAAATTTCAATGTTCATTTTCGGGTTCTGTGAAAGTCCCATTAACGTTCTGTTATTATATCATTATAGGCTAGCTGTTTGACAAAAATGAAATTATAACAGAAGTTGTAAAAAATCTTTCACAGAACTCGAAAATTAACCATGAAATTTGAAGAATTTTCAAATTCTCCGAAACAAACCGTCCTAAAACTTACACCAAAAAATTCAAGGCCCTAACTGGAGTTGACAAGTCTAGCCATTCTGAAAATTAGAGAATGGTATCGATATTCAAGTATTAATTTATTGATTGTGTTTGTGATGGAAATGTTAATTTATAATTAATTGATATTAGTAGCTTGCTCGTTCTATGAAAACAATACCTTCCTATTAGACAGCGCCCTTGGAGTGATTTTTCACAAAAATGGCGATATACAAATTATCCAGATATTATTATAATTATATTAATAGTGAAGAATATTTAGGAAATTCAAATGATCCATCGCTCACTTCTCCAAGTGATTATTTTTTGTTGAAGGAAGGCAAACCTACATTTAAAAACAATTATCTATTTTTATTGTCACTAATATTCGTCAAAAGAAATAAATTGGAAGTGGGGATATTAGGGAATTTCACGAGCCTAATGACGTGATTTTTTAAGGGTTGAAAAATGTTCTTTTCCGAACAGCTTCATTAGTTATCTCAAATACAGACTTCAGAACAGTCTCAGTTCCTCGACTAGACAGAGATGGGACGATTTTTTTATAGCCGGTACACTCAATCGTAAAACCACCCCCACACAAATCATTTTGTTTGGGAACGGCAAATTTCTGTGATTTTTTTGAAATGGGCTTATATTTTGACTGAGCATAGCGAAGTCCTGTTTAAACTCGACTTTTTTGATCTTCGTCTGTCTGATTTTTTTTGTACGTTTCATTTTCGTTTCAATATGGTGACCACAGACATAGGAATTAATAGACGAGAAGATAATGGCGAGGGGTAAAATCAACTGTTGAAGAACGAAGGGGGTTAAGCTGACTGTGATTCGTCAATAAATCAATCTGACAGTAAATAGGCATCTCGCATTATAATATCACCATTTAGTTCTTAAAAGTAAAATCTGCTTTTGAATGAATAGACATTTTTACATGGGAGCGCAAATTACTCGCCACGCTATGAACTAATTTGCGAAGTCCAAATTCGGCAAAGTAAATTTCTTCTGTTTGCAGAGTCGTAGTTAGTTTCAGAGTATTTAGTTAAGACACTTTTACAAATGTTTCATAATTTACTTACCCCAGTAAACAACGATGAGCACACTTGAGAATCGCTACATTGTGATGTGATAGTATATGTTTCTAAAACTGATCCATATAATACGGTGTGAATAAGCTTAAAATAAAGTAAAATAATGCTTACTTATGGAATGTAATACGACAATTGGGTTTATTCTCTTTTTCACATCTATTTTTACAAGTTTTCATATCACAAGTCAATATTTTGCCGTGTTATTTCGTAAAATGAACCGATGATGCCTCGACCATAGTTCGCACAAGAATGATGACGTCACGTTTTCAAATTTCACTAGAGGCCATACGCGAGCCCAGCCGGCTCCAATGGAACCGGTATGGGGAGTGGGAATAATACGCTTTTAATCACTTAGGGCAGGTCTACTAATATTCATATGTCTATGATGGTGACTGTTTAAGTAGTTAATGTGAAATCTTCATCTTTACTTGGACATTCTTGTTCGCTTTTTTTTAATACTGTGGTACCTAGCTGCCTAAAGAAAGTTTGAAAATGAATTGTCATTGAGATATTAACGTTTCTTTGGACGATTGTATAATTTTTGTTATTATTTTTAAAAGTTATATAAAATATATAGTTTATAATTTAGTAATAGAAGAGATAATGCATTATGTAAGTGTGTCCGTGTGTCCGAAGTAAGATCAATTTTTCCTCACTTCTACTGAATTTGATAAAACATTTTCAAGTGTCTAAATTCTTTCCTTAGCATTATAATAAAAATAATCATTACAATCATCAAAAATCACAATCATCATCATCATCGTAATCATCAACAATCATGATCATTATCATAATAGTAAAAAAACGTGATTATTATGATCATCATAGATATCAAAGACCATAACCAAAACAATCATGATCATTAGCACCACAATCATCACAGTCAAAAACCACAATCATTATAACCATCACAATCACCAAAAATCATGATCATTTAATTCTATTAGCCTTATTTGTCAGCCGTTTAAGTCGCCCTGTTACCCCTCCGCTGTCCCGACATTGGGGAACTAGAATATAGTAAATATTAAGAATTTACGATCCAATAAAGATATTAAATTTAACGATAAGTAGGTTCCTAATAAGAACCCTTCAAAACGATAAAGTTGTCACTAAAGGGTGGGCCCGAATATTATATCCAATCATATCCGGAATGATCGTCATTAATATGGTGAAATAAAACTGTTTGATATCCAATATTTCTCCAATTATTTTGGACAACGCAATCACCGCAACAGAGATTCACATACTTATTAAATTAATATTGTCAACTTTACTAATAAAAGTGGAGATTAATTAATACAATTAATAAACAAGCATAAGTAATAAACCTTACTTATAGAACTGACATTTAGCAGCCATAAAATAGTTCATGGAAAGATATATACATTTTTCAATACAGCCAAAGAGGGTTGTTTATCTGTTCTATAAACTGGAAATTTTTCATCGAATTTCGGAATATCTCCAAGGTATTTTTAAATGTTTATGCCTTTTCGAAGATATTGTAAAGACAAATACCATTTTTAGAAAGTAGATATAATTAACTTTTAGATTCTAATTTTAAATATGCTTTAATATTTATAAATTGGAATATTATAATTTAACGTGAAAAAAACATGAAGAATTTATATATCCAAACGACGAAAAATTATAGAAATAAGACATTTAAAAAAATTTCCTGTCATTTAGGGAATCTTTAAGAAAATTCTCGCTTCCATTTTTTTCTTCTTTATACAATAAAAAAATTATAGTAATAATTTCCAAAGAAAAACCAAAAAAATTACATTTTGGATTCATTTTGCAATATTAATGTTGATTTAATGTTATTTGCCTAGGAATTTTTATTCTTAGTGGAACCTCGTCTGTCAAAATGCGACGTTGCCAGATCTTTCGCTGCCAGTTAAAGAATTTTATTTTAGTAATAATTCAAAACTGAGCTTGTACAGTATTTCTTTAATGTGTAACTAAAACAACGTTTAACAGTTGAGAAGTGTTTTTTAGTGTGTATTATTTAGTAGTACGTACTTATAACAATTTATGATCCCCACTAATGAATTCCGTGATATCTAACACAATAACAACACAAAACACCTTCTGTATCAGACGTAAGTGAGATACACAAGACTGTAATGGGCCGGTGATCCCAATCTGTGTGAGGCGTGAGATGTCGTCCTTCAGTGAGTGAACGGGGCCGTCTCTGTAGCCGCTGTAGAGCTGGTCCGATCGCTTGTCGCTTGTTCTTGATACTGATTCCGGGTCTGGTCCGAAGGGGTAGGCGAGTCCGTGGTCTAGAGTGAGGCGGGGGTCAGAGTGAAAGAAGGCGAGCAGAGGCAGAAGTCGGAGCGAGGTAGAGGGCAGAGCAGAGAGAGAGGTATAGAGCTGGTGGTGGTTGCTGGCTAACTGCATTTCTGAGGGACTGTTTCCCGTTTTATAGGCCGCCGGCGGTCACGCGACGCTCACACGGGCCCACTTTCTCTTTGATTCCTGGAATCGAGAGCCGTGTAGTGACGCGATCGCGGCGCCCCGCCGGTCCGTTTACCGCCGCTCGGCCGATAATTTCGGGCCCGTGGTCGAACGCGACCACGGCTTTTCTTTGTTCAGGCACGATCCTCGGAATCGCGCCTGGGAAACGTTATGACGGCGGATCTCTCACGTCATGACGGCGCACGGCCCCTTGTTTCGGGCCGTGGCTGAACGTTCCCTCTCGTATAGGCACGATTCTCATAATCGTGCCCGAATTAAAATGCTATTATGATTTTATCCCCAGCTCTCACAGTATACTTCTCTGCCCGTGTTCCTCTAGCCAAGCTCCGACGTTTCATTTATTGTTTTTACATATTTGACATTTAGGTTTTACATTTTACATGAACATATTTAAGTATATTTTACATGAACATATTTAATAATTAGATAGATTTTTAACGTGGGCGACCGCGGAACCAAACACCCCATTATGTCATATTTTCATCGCCCAATAAAGGTAGTATGTACATTGTACATTTAAAACGGAGTAAAACGGATGTGGTCCAATATTGGTAATTCTAAAAGTCATTTATTATTTGCTATCAAATAACTTGCTAATATCTTTCTTGAGCGTCTCTGACTTCTTCCACCATTCACTACTGTATACCACAATATTACTGTTAAAAAACTACATTACATCGGCTTCAATTCGGCTCCGTATCTCATTCCGGTGCAGAGATATTGCGTTAAGTATTCCTTGGGCATCCCTGACTTCTTCTATCATTCAAACAACTGTCTAAACCCTCCTGGCACTGATGAAAAAAACTTTGAAATTTTCATCGATATCGGCGAACTATTTTTCAAGTTTTGCGAGCACAGGCTAAATTTTTTATATACATTCTGTATATAACGTTCCAGACTATTCCCGAACATTCCAGAATGTTCCGGGACGTTCTGGAATGTTGTGGGATGCTCTCAAATACTCTCGAATGTTCTAGACTGTTCTAGAAATTTCTAGAGGTCGAAACATCCAGCCCTTATATCTTCAAAAGCACGCCCTTCAGGTAAAAACTGGAACCTTTTTCATGGATGGGGGATAGAGGGCTACCACACCACTCCCTTTATCGTACCGGGGCTTTGTTCTGGGTTTTAGCGGCACGCAAAATGTACATTTACTTTTTTTAATATGTACAGGGTTTTCCGATAAGAGGTGTTATTTTGAATAGCCCGCTATTTCAATAGATGTTACTTTTGAAGCTGTTATTCTTTAACATTTGACAAGTAGAAACTACGCCATTAAAAAAAATGGAACGATACACGCTTCAACAACGCATTGAAATTATTAAAATTCACTATTATTAATTATTAGAATTCCATCGAAAAATCATCGTGAATGATGAGGCCCATTTCCACCTCGGTGGATTCGTCAACAAGCAAAATTGTCGCATCTGGGGCTGGGAAAACCCAAGATTTATTCTTGAAAAGCATCTCTATCTTCAACGTGTGACTGTTTGGTGCGGTTTATGGTCCGGCGGAGTCATTGGGCCTTACTTTTTCGAAAATGAGGCTGGAGCAACAGTTACGGTGAATGGATTACGCTATTTAGAGATGATTAATATTTTTTTATTGCCGGAATTGGATGGTATTAATCTGGACAACGTATACTTTCAACAAGACGGCGCTACGTGCCACACAAGCAACGAAACCATTGATCTTTTACGGGAAAAGTTTCTTTGAATATCAAAATAACACCTCTTATTGGAAAACCCTGTATTTAGATTATTGTCATTTTGAGAGCCATATTTACCGAATTTATTTCTGTTGACCTCCCTGGAACTAGAACATGTAAGAATTTTGCAGTATTAATTTCTGTATAGGTTTGTATCAGTCTCGTCACGGTATTCACTTGCTAGACGTGAAATATTTAACAATTGCGTTCTCTGACGGGCAGTTTGAAACTCGGGGCAATCAAATTACAAGATAAATCACACCATTAAGCTCTGACTTTGAAACTGATTGCTTTTTAATTAATCTTACTTTTTGGGAGCGGTTTAATTACAACTTGGAATCTAAGATTCGCACACCAATACAGCCGCGGTAACTAAAAACAAAGTGTCTTTCTTGACTCTCGGGGAAGAAACTATGTTTTTATTTACCACTGCAGAATAGTTGAATAGTTACTTTATTTCTTTTATTTTCGTCTTGGGTAGGTACTATTATAATTACAAAAATTCCTCTATATTTAAAGTAACTTTTTTGCACATAGATACTAGGGGAAAAAAGGGGCGGGGTAAACCGGGGCAACATTGCATCTTAGGGGTGCCTAAAATATCTTGATGGCATTCCTTTGCATCAGTTGTAGGTATACTGTATCCTATGAGATTATAATAAAATACAATAGTGATGCAAAGTCGCCCCCTCATAGAAGTTACTTTAAATATATTTTTTAATATTACTAATTTATAGAACTACTAAAACTACAAAAATGTATTATTCATACCTCATATTTTCTATATACTTTATATATTATTCAAAGCCTTAAAAATACTATTTTAGTAAAAAATTATATTTATTGCATTATTTTTACTGTGAATTGGGATGGTGGAATAATAGTCAACATATACTGTAGTTTACACGATCTCCAGTTACGTTTGTTGAAGAAGAAACATTGGATAAACGTTCACAATCTTTGTCGTTTCTTCCTTACTTGAAATCGTTACTCTAAGAAAAGCCTGTATCCTTGTTGGTTCACATGTTCAGTTCTGATTATTGTTTGTCTTTCCTTTTTTTACTTTCCTGCCGCTGTTTGTCACTTGTTCTCTTTTGGCTGTAATACATAAACGGCTTGTTCGTTATTCTCATTGGGTTCTCTCCTGTCGTAGGTTGGTTAACAACGTGACAATCTTTTACCTAACTCTATGTAACTGCATTCGTACCTGTAACGGAAATTTCGAAGCCAACTTGACACTTTCACACACGAGGGCATTTTAACACTTTAGTACTACAACTACGAAATCGAAATTAACGAAAGAGACATATATTTTTTTTTTATTTAACGCCCAGAGGGCTTTTACATGGTTGGTAGTACTCGTATAATTTTGTCGGCAGACAGTGGTTTATTGTTTATTTTTGTTTCTGTTTCCGAGTTAATAAGGTTGACAGATACTTTGAAACATAAAAAATAAGAATAAAATTACATTTGATAAAAGCTATGCAACAAGTCATACAAACACAAGAAACAAAAATAGAAAATTACAGCTATTTGTAGGTTTACATGATGTGTTTAGGAGTATTGTTTAAATAAATGTTTTAAATGATCCACAAAACTTGCCAAGTTGGTATTGAATATGTCAACATCACCCAAGTAATGATTTTCCATGGTGTGAAGTCGTTGTATCGGAAAGTGGGCAATGTAGTTACGCTTATGTGTGCTGCTGTAGAATATTAGAACATAAATACAGTACTAGATTCACGCGCAATGACGGGTTAATAGTTCCGAAATTTAATAATAAGTACGGACAGAGAAAGTTTGACTACAACATACCGAAGATATTTAATTTATTACCCAATACTATAAAGCAATGTAAGTTTATGAATAAAGTTAAATATATGGTGAAAAATTGGCTATCGGAAAAAAAATTTACTTTAATATGTATGAATAAATGTTGAATCTCTAGATATAAGATGTAAATTATAACTTCTAAAATGTATATGTAACTAAACTTTAAGCACCTGTTGACAAGCCAATTCAATTGGCTTAGCAGGACTTGCTTGTTGATATGTATTTTTTTTTTTTTTTATGTGACACCTCACAAGAGTGTCCCTGCCTGTACAGTGTACAGACATGGGAACTATGTCACCACCCGGTTGGGCGGCGTTGTGAGGCAGAATAAGGTAGGGGCTGTAGGAAGGGATTTGTTAATGCGGGCCTTGAAGAGGCTCGGATTATAGGAGGGAGGAAAAACAGATGCCGGTAGCTCATCATCTACCACATACGAGCCGACTTACACAAAAACGAGTCGTAAAAACGACCCGTTCTCATGAAGCCAACGTCAACCGTGAAGTTCAGTTCGTGTCCGTCGAGTTTCGCGCACGTGCACCGGTGCATCAGGAATCAATGCTGCTAGCTCCTTGGAGCAGGCTCCATTGAAATACCTGTAGAACAGACACAGCATGCCTACATTGCGTCTATGCATTAGAGAAGGCAATCGGTCTGTTAACAACGGATTGTCAATCAGACGGATCGCTCTCCTTTGCACAGATTCAAGCAGGTGTATTAACTATTCATTCAATAAAAAAATAAAAAAGCACTACAACTGGCATAGTTTTTGCTTACGACTTTGAAATTTCTACAGCGCGTCTATATATATGTTGTAATGAGGAAATATGTTTTTATAAATACTTTCAGCTTTACAAATCCTACAATTATTATATCTCCTGATTTTTCCGCGGGTATTATATAAAACTTTGAATAAATTAACTTTTTTCTCCCTTAACACTCTACTTCGTTTCATTTCTTCAAGCAAAACACTCTTCGTACATATCTTCTACCTATTAATGCACAATGCAGACCTTTTGATGCCATGGTTCTTCATTTCTATGTAGATCCTTCGAGGACCCTAGACGCCTGAAAGGAAAGCGAGTTTGAATAGATTCACAAAAGAACTATTGGGGATCTAAACCTTATGGAGAAGTTTCATCCGTTCGCCGGGGGAATGGAAACCAAAAGAAAACGTCCTCTGATGCGAGAAAAAGTTGGATGGGGGATTTGTAATTCATTTATCTTTGCTCATCTTCAGCATTGGAAACTAGCTTGAACACTCAGACGGAGATAATAAGTAAGAACTCGAGAATGATTTATTATATTTGAAGTGAAGGTTCCAAATACATTTCAGAAAATTTTTATTTCAAATTTATTGGTAAACAAGCTGAAGTCCTAAGCGTTTTTAGAAATCAGAGTTATACAGTAATTATCCTCTTCTTTTGAACGTCAAGTGTGCAAATTTTCATCAAGAAATAACAAAATTCTAGTTAAGAGGGTAGGAAAAGGGGATGGAGTGATTTTGATGTGTTTCTTTATATAAACAGATGGAAAGAAAAGCGATTTAATATAATATGTACATAAGTAGGTACTCTCAGTACTCTCATAAGGGGCCGTTCAAGTATTACGTAAGCAGATTTATTACAATTATTTACCCCCTCTTCCCCCTTGTCACCAAAAGTAAGCAAAGCTGTTATCCCCCCCCCCCTTCCATGCTTACGTAAAAATTGGTACCTATATGCATTTTTTCTGTTAATGTATTCTGTTTTTTAAGCGAGTACCTAAACGTATTAATTATTTGTGAGAATCCCCGAATATGTATTTGGTTTTCAAACATAGACAATGTGTGGGTTGCCAATGTGTAAAAAAAATAACTACTGCTGAGCAGTGCTGACGTAATCACTATCTCGACCCCCCCCCCCACCCCCCCATGTCATCAAAAATAAGCAAAGCAAAGACCCCCCTGCCCCCCCCCCCCATAGTGCTTACATAATACTTGAATGGCCCCTAAGTGGAAAGTGTGGAAAATTCGGGAAGTGTGTTTAACAGAGATGGAAAGGCTGATAAAGATATTGAAATAAGGGTAAATGTAGGAAATAACATTAACGGAGGATTGAACGCAATTGGCGCTGACAAAACATTCTCCAAAGAAGTGATGCTAGCAGTTCACAATGGAGTGCTGGTACCAATGCTGACGTATGGCAGTAAGTCATGGAGCTAGCAAAGGAAGAATAATACTATAGAAACTGAATGCTGTATAAATGACATCCCCGAGAAATGTTAAGATTCGCAAAAAAAAAGTAACGGTAAAAATTGCTGGACACGGATTATACGAAATATTTTTAAATAAAACCTTCTGATTTACCTTAATTACTATAAACTCGAAACTTATTTATATATTTGGGTATGTTTTATAAATAAAGAAAAAAAAATTAAAAAGTTAATTTCGTTTCGTTTCGAAATGTAATTAGAATATATAATCACTCTAAAATATACAACTTAAATGTTTACACAATAAAATAGTAATAATACGCTATTCTTAAATAATCACAGCCAACTTAAGGTCAAACAATTATGCGGATTAATTAATCTGCAATGTTATCACGTTTCACAGCTTTGAACAACATCTTCGTGAAGAGAATAATTAAAATATTTTTTCATTTATTTGCCAACACAATAAATTATTCACACCTCGATTGCTGATTTGCTTAAAAATTCATATGTTTAAGGCGACGCATTGAAAAATAATACCAAAGCATATGTTTTTTGTTTGAAAAATTGATTAAATTGTGGATGCTTATTTAAAACTGTGAATAGAACATGCGATTCTATTTATTAAATTATGGATGCTTATTTAAAACTGTGAATAGAACATGCAATTCTATTTATTACATCATGGATGCTTATTTAAAACTAATAGAACGTGCAATTCTATTTATTACATTATAGATGCTTATTTAAAACTGTGAATAGAACATGCGATTCTATTTATTAAATTATGGATGCTTATTTAAAACTGTGAATAAAACATGCGAGTCTATTTATTAAATTATGGATGCTTATTTAAAACTGTGAATAGGACGTGCGAAAGACAGGCGATATCATTTCGCTCGAAATTTAAAAATTGGTTCGCCTTAGAGGAAAAAATAATTGATATATTAAAAGATTTCTGGATATTATCAATAATATCCGGAAATCCGATTATATGCACCACCGACGCTAAAATATGCACTATCAATAATGTCTAGAATGAAGAAAAAATAATAATGAAAATATGTATTTTAACTATTGAAGACAACATTAGCGACTCCTAAACGATAATTTGAAACAGAAAAATCAGAAAAAAATACGGTCAAGTCCTAGACTTGCCGGGGCAAGGCAAGGGTCGGGGGTTCAAGTCCTAGATCTGACCATATTTTTTCTGTTTCAAATTTTCGTTTAGGAATCACTAATATTGTCTTCAATCATTAAATACCACAATTTGAGGTTTTACTCACTATGTTATTCCAAAAATATTTTTTTTTAATTTTATTTATGGGGTACTATACTACCTCCTTCTTTAGCCAACGATTCATCCTTTTTTTTACTTTATGGATTCTTTCGTAATCCTCTAACTAACTAGTACTGTGGCTCATTAAGCCTTATTACTGTTACCATCTGAGAGTTGTATTTACTTGACTGATTTTATGTTACATTAATGTGTTTTATGATGAAAACTTCTTAACTGGATAACAAACCTCATACCAATGACAGGGAAAAGAAAAACTTTTCGTCCATCCATAACTATGTAGATGTGATACCGTGTCGCCGACTCCAATCGTCAGGAAACCTGTTAATTTATTCGTTAAAGGCCTGCAATCCCAAGATTCTTAATAAATTAGCAATAATCATTTTTCTCTTTGTATAGTCAAAAGTTGTTAAATATTTAAATTTGGAAAATACTCTTCTTTTCCATTTTTAGGAATTTAATTTCTTTTTATTTTAACGACAAAAATCTTTTCAATTTATCATATTATCAGACTTGCAAAGAAATTGAACCTTTTTCATGTTCATATTATTACATACTATTTGCATTTGACAGTAGGTAGGTTTATTGAAAAGGTCGAATAACTCTTACGTACGTAAGTACGATAATTTTCAAATGTAAAATGCTTTCATCCTCAGAGATGACAGGAAAGATATCCCAAAGGGGTGGCACTGAAAACTGAACATCTGTCTCTGACACCGACTTGTCACCGAGTAGGAAAATACCGGGTCGCGTAATCGATTTCAACCTATTTATTTTTAAAATTATACATGCCTGAAGTTTTGTCGGTTTTTTCGTTATTGTCAAAAACACTATTGTGCAGATGACGGTTTTTACGTACAAAAGCTCTTTGCTAGTTCCCTTTGTTGCCTTTTTGTGTCATTAAATTTGAAATGAAGCAATAATCTTTTCCTCTTACGTAAAAACTCCCAACCGTCTGGAGACGAGTTGATGAATGAGACTTTGGCATTCCCAATTGGGGTATATTGTAAGGCTGAAGGTAGGGGTGAGGGAAAGGAAATGGGGAAGAGGACGTTGGGGAAATACCTGGATATTCAGATCTGTTTACCAAACACGGCCAAAGCCATTTCAAACTCGTTTCAATTCTGAATGGTGGTCTTATTGAGAGTATCTTCCACTCTGAAACTTGCCTCAAATATACTACATATTATTTTGAACGAGATATTTGTAAAATAACACTAATTATTACTTCTGATTTGAACCATCCAGCTTGCTAGTAGAGCACGACCACGTCACGAGGCCGTCAAAAAGACGGCCGTCAACTGATTTAGATACGAGTTAAAAAAAACTGTCATAAATTGTGTGTTTTCAAAACTACGCAAGCGATACTTACATTATATATTTTTCCATTGTATTTATTCCTTATTTGAAAAATGCGTTTGTATGTGTTTCTTTTGCATGTCATTGATTTATCACGGGTAACAACTATTTATTTAATTTTTTATATGCCACTAATGGCAACACTAATAGCAAACGTACTTACCTTTTATTTTTGTTCTTCTTTTAAAAATTGCTACTCAACTCTCAGTGAACTTCACTCCAAAAGCTTTTCTAATATAACGTGGATTTTCTCGTATAATTTATTAAGGAGCGATTTTTTACTAAGAATTAGTTTTAGTTTTTAGTAGAACATTTTTTTCCAATAGCACTTAATTTATTCAAAATTCATGAAAAGTTTGCAAGTGTATTGTGTTATATCCATTGACTGTATATGAAACACCGATGATTATACCAGTAGATTTATCATACATATTGTAAAAGGTTAAAATAAAAAAAAATGCTAGATTATAGAAAATAGGGATGTAAGGTTATATCGGTATAAATATTGGGATCTTCAAAAATAATATAATCACTTGTTCACACCGTGAAGTGGGAACTGAAAACATAAAATAATCATGAAGCTTGATGGGCTTGTTTCAAGTATTAGTTTTTATCGAGCTTTTGGTTTGACAATGTCTTCCAGTCTACGTTAACTTTTTATTGAGAAGCTCGCACTTCCATTAAGTACGAGAAATGTTATTATGTCACGATCTACCGCGCTTTGACTCTGTTTGACCTTTAATTAAAAGTTTAAATAAAATTACGTTGAAAGCTTTTGCACACAGAAAAATGAAAAGTGGAAATTTATGATTCGGATCCTTAGTTGTAAACAAAATACATATTTTACAGAGTTTTAAAGAAATTGGCACTCTTAAATTCGTGGAGACCCGTGCTAATGATACTGAAGCTTCGCAGACTGAGATTTCTGAGGCATGCCAAATGGATAAAGAATTATATCTGTATAAAAATATTGTATCCATTTATTGATATTACAGGGTTTTTCAATAAAATGTGTTATTTTGATATTCAAAGAAACTTTTCCCGTAAAAGATCAATGATTTCATTGCTTGTGTGGCACGTAGCGCCGTATTGTTGAAAGTAAACGTTGTCCAGATCAATACCATCCAATTCCGGCCATAAAAAGTTATTAATCATCTCTCGATAGCGATCCATTCACCGTAACTGTTGCTACAGCCTCATTTTCGAAAAAGTAAGATCCAATGACTCCGCCAGACCATAAACTGTACCAAACAGTCACACGTTGAGGATAGAGAGGCTTTTTAACAATAACTCTTGGGTTTTCCGAGCCCCAGATGCGACAATGTTGCTTGTTGACGAAGCCACCGATGTGGAAATGGGCCTCATAAGTTAATTTTAATAATTTCAATGCGTTGTTCATGCATGTATCCATATTCCATTTTTATTAATGACGTAGTTTCTACTTGTCAAATATCAAAAAATGACAGCTTTTAAAGTAACATCTACCGAAATAGCGGGCTATTCAAAATAACACCTCTTATTGGAAAACCCTCTATGTAAGTGCTCTAGCACAGTGCTCCGCAACCGGTGTGCCGTGGCACACTGGTGTGCCGTGAGCCGGACACAGGTGTGCCGCGGTCAAATTCAATGTATTTGAAATTTTACAATATTTCATTATGTATTTAATACACAGTGACAAAATATTATTCATTGTCTGCAGATGCTGTTAAAAGACGTATTCACAATATATTAGAAACACTGATTAGAAAACTATTATTGGCTGAAAAATTTGCGCTTCAGATCAACGAAACAACCGATATTAAAAATAAAGCACAGTTGATAGCTAGCTATTGTACTTTTCGTTGACGAGGACTTTATTAAAGAACATTTTTTATTTTGTAAGGAGGTTCCAGAGCGAACTACTGGTGAAGATTTTTTTCAAATAACCGATGATTTCTTCAAAATATATAATATTAAATGGAGCAATTGCATTGCTGTTTACACGGAACAGCGCTGCGGCAATGACGGGTAGTAAAAAGGGTTTTGTCTCTTGTGTAAAACAAAAAAATCCAACGTTACAATTTACACACTGCTGCATACATCGAGAAGCATTGATGGTCAAAAATTTACCGGAGGAACTTTTGTACACGATGAATGAATGCATTAAAATCGTAAACATAATTAAATCAAGAGCCCTAAACTCGCGAATCTTTGGAATACTCTGCGCAGAAATGGGAGCCGAATATGAATCCTTATTGTTTTATACTGAAATTCGTTGGCTATCCCGAGGAAAAGTTTTGGCTAGATTGTTTGAGCTTCGTCACGAGGTGTGTCAGTTTCTTTTAAATCAAAATATGCCCAAACTATATCAGCACCTCAGAAATCAGAAATTTGGTCAATATTTTTATTCCATTAATACGGAACAATACGATTGGATTCGAAATCCTTTTGCAACCAATGCAATAAATTCTACGGAAGCTCTGCCTCTGCAAATTCGAGTGGAATTTACAGATTTAAATAATGACATGACATTAAAACTTGACTTCTCCGAAGATCAATTAGATGTTTTCTGGATTTACGTTAAAAAAGAATATCCTCACATTTCCGTCAAAGCATTCTTAACACTACTTCCATTTTCAACGAAATATTTATGTGAGCAAAGGTTTTCAACGGTTTTATTAAAATGATAAGCGGTCATGCTTAAAAGGTCTTGACCAAGAACTTCGGGTTACGCTGTCAAAAATCGAGCGGAATATAAAACTTTTGTGTTCATTGAAAGAAGCGCAGGTTAATTTAACAATGAATCGCTCATTGATTTATTATTATTTTATAATAATTATTAAGATTGCGTAAAAATAAATATCTTATAATAGTATGTATGTATGTATACTTTTCAAATAAAAAAAACAAAAATTATTGTAAATTTTGCGTATCAATTTAATATCTATATATTTTAGCTTTTGGTGTGCCGCGGAATTCTAGGAAGAAATTTGGTGTGTCGTAGGTGAGAAAAGGTTGCGGAGCACTGCTCTAGCAGACAAAGGTGAAATAAATGAACTTAGCTACTCGAGCGATGGCGTATTTACCAAAAAATGCCGCAAGCGTTGGGTTTTCGGGCGTTTGTTTTAGATTCGCCCGCGCTGATTCAAAAAATCATACCTACGAATATTTATAAACAAACATATAAATTTCTTACTGTGGTTTAAAGTCAATAAATTCACCTATATTTTCTCGTTTATTTCGTATATGTAGATCTTATAAAAAAATATTAATTAAATCATAAAAATTGATTTGCAAAACCATTTCCCTAAATTTAGGCAACCGTTATGAGTCCTTAATATGGATAGCTATCTTTCGACTGGTTATATTTGTACCCAAACAGTTAACTGCTAAACGCATACCATTTATTATTCAGAGTAAAAGATACTCTCAGTATTGCCCTGGAGAAAGAACACCTCAAATAATCGAAACATTGCTTGAAATGGCGTTAGCCGATTTTAGTTACCAGATCTGAATTGCAAATTAAAGCTGAAGTTGCAAACCTCAAATTGGGTGTTGGCATAGTCCCATTGACTTGACTAATAAGTCGGCGGCCTTCGTGGATGAGTGGTTACGATCCTTGAATACGAATCCGGAGGACGCGTGTTCAAATCCCGGCATGCGCAAGTAAATTTGGTTAGCTAATTTGCGTTATTCACGATGTAATCATTTAAAATAAAATGTACAGTATATTTGTGGCACGTTTTGGAGTGTAATACTTTCAATATCGCCCTTATGAAAGTATCACCATTCAGAATCCATATGTTGATTGAAATGGCTTTAGCCGTATTCGGTGACCAGATCTGAATACCAAGGTACTTTCCCACTTCTTTTTCCACATTTCCTTGCTCTCCCTACTACCTTCAGACTCATAAAATACCACAATTGGGGATGTCATGGTCTCACTGGCTCCAAACGGTTGGGAGTAGTTGCAACTGCAAAAAATAGTCCACCTGTAGATGTTGTGAGGCCAAAAGAAGTGTGGAGGGGAAGAGATGGTGTGGAAAGTACCCGACTATTCAGATCGTGTCTCTAAACATGGCTAACACCATTTCAAGCTACTTTTATTGTTTTTGCAGGAAATTTACAGGTTATTTTGTACATGTGTAGTATAGCCAACATAAAACCAATTATTAATTTTCTCCTTGTGTGACTTTACCTCAACATAATAAGTATAAACACTATTGAAAGTTAAATAAAAATATAATTGAAATTAATAAAATACTTAGTTTTTACCACTTTTATTGTTTATAAATACCAACATGTTTCATGAGCAACGCTCACTTCTTCAGGGTTTTAATAATACTAATTATAAATAATAGACATAGACAATGGTGTCAATTGAGTAAATTGTTCCATATTGCCTCTCTTTCCCCTATCCATTCTCATCTTTTCATTGTTGCCATTGTCTATGTGTATTATTTTTTTAATGACACCATTGTCTATGTCTATTATTTCTCTATTGACACATCATTTAGAGAATTTCTTCCGGAAGGTTTATGTATATAAAACATGCATATTATATTTGTAGAAAGTAGAGAAAAATCGGTGTTTTGTAATCAAGTCATAAAAAAATATTTTCGTGCACTTACACTGCTAAGGCTGTCTAAGCTTTATGATATACATCAAAATATTGTAGTACGGAATTGTATATCATAAAAAGGCCTACAGAAAATCCACGACGGTACACGTCAGCTAGTGTATAAATATAAAATAATATAAATAAACAACTCTCAGAATATTGATAGCGAAAAAATTAAAATTTTACTGTTGGGAACGGCTATTTACTGACCTTTAAACTCACTAGACGAGAAAGGAAATGAAAAAAAATGAAATGCAATGTAACCAAGTACTGATTGCATTCTTGGAATGAAATTGAAGATTTTATATTATATACAACAGCAGTCCGTTTCAAAGTAATAAGGGTGTTCTAGTTTCCTCCAATCAAACGGGAGTGCAATTGCAATCTCCGAGACTGCAATATCACTCTTGAGGTAAAAGGGGAGTTGATTGATACCTTAATAAAGAAAGTAAAGTTCATTCAATCAAACGCGGTTCATAGTAAAAAGAGGTTCTTTTGAAAAATGTTTTCTAAAATCAAAAAAAGTAGGAAACATGTGATGGCTAGCACATTCTTCAAAAGTGATCAGCCGCTAACCCTTTATAAATCTCAATTTAGGAGCCACCTCTTGGCTGGAGCCCCACAATATTTGACAAACCTACTCGATTGTGTGCAAAGGAGGGCGTTCCATCTGATTGAAAATCTATTGTTATCAAATCGTTTGCCGTCTCTTATGCACAGATTGATTGATCCCTGGTGCAATAGCGAAACACCAGTTCACACTTGATGTCGATTTCATGTGAACGGGCTGTTTCTTCGACACATTCGGTATAAGCTACCGGCATCTGTTTTTCCTCCTTCATGTAATCCGGGCCTCTTCAAGAATCATTAATAAATCCCTTCCTACACCCTCTACCTTAACCCGCCTCTTAACGCTGCCCAATTTGGTGGTTTCCCTGACTTTACACTGTACAGAAAGAATTTCTTTCAAAATAAAATAAGCTATCCTAATTTCATGACCCTCTGTATTGACTGATTATGAATTGTGTTATTTCTCGACTAAAGATTGATTTTCTGCTGTTCAATTAAGATACGATATCAAGAGATACGGAATTTAGGAAGATTTTCAATCAATTATTCAAATACTGAATATATGAACGAACTGAGACTCGCCCCACTGAACAGAAAATTCTATAAATCTATTTCAATGTACAATATCGCTGAATTTTAGACTCCTAGGCAAGCCAATGAAATTGTGTAGGTACGAGTACCTTATCAAGATTTTTTTTAATTTATTCGAATGTGTCCCCCTTAGGGGTGGATAATTACCCTACTTCGAATACACTGAGGCCTCGATTCTCGATGAAGTCTGTCGAACCATCGTTGTTCGAGTGGAATGACTTTTGACGTTTGGCGTATGTAAGTATGTACCTTCGACAAAACTCAAGAATAAGATTGTCGACCAACGTACGTTCATTCGACGGCAATTGCGAGCGGCCTGGATTGGAGAATCGATACGCTGACTTCTATAGTTTTTAAAGTAGAGTTAACGTATTACTGCTGTACGCTTTATTTTGATAATAATTACTGAATAAATATTATTTTTTATGAAACAGGTTTAAAAAATTTATTTTGCAATCGGGACTCGAACTCGGGACCTCTACTCTAACCGGGAATAACGCCAGCTGTGGTACCTACCTAAAATATATTCATAATATGCATCTCATTGGAAACATAAAAATTACAGTATTTCAAAAGGTTCGGTGTGATTCTTGGCCGATACACATCAACGTACCAGATAAATTAGAAGTCACGAGTTCAAGCCTCTGTCGCTATCTAACCTTTTTATTTGATGTGTCTTCTTCTACATCAAATTTGTTTAATTTTTTTCTTAAAAAGAAAGACAAACATTCCCGGGTTACGAATCATCTCACAACATTTGAAAAAACTCTTACCCCCACAATATTGTAAGCCTAAAATGTGGGTCGTGCAATGATGGAGCAATTTAACAGAGGAATTGAACCCACGACGCCTGTGTGAGAGCCTGATGCAGTTGTCAACTTAGCCACTAACCGGTAACCAATTGTTGATATTGTTTCGATAACACTTCTATCGGATCTCTTCAGTGTTCGCTTCGTAAATTATGAAATGTTCGATTTAATAATTCGATAAAATTTTATAGTTCATTCCCATTACGATTTTTCAGAATAATAAATTTCCTGCGATATTCTTCATTGACTTTTATATATTTTTCCCTTTGATCTGTTCCTTTGAATTGTAAGGATTATTTAAGTGGGGTGGGAAATTCAAGGGATGGGGATGATGTCAATTTATCAAAAAGGGTCTGACTTCGGAAATATTTTTTTATTGAATTTGTCGAGAACCGAGCGAGGGGTGGTATCAATAATATCAAATAAAAAATCTGTTGGATTAACGATTTCAATTGAAATATGAAATACTTACCTTATGAGATTAATTTAAGATTTTCTCTCTAATTGATCATGAAAAAGAGCAAGCATGGTGAAAATATTTAATAACTAAATTTAAATATTGAAGACAATATTAGTGATTTCTCGAAAATCTGAAACAGAAAAATCAGAAAAGGAAACGGTCACATCTGGGACTCGAACCCTAAATATTCAAACCATCTAAGCGCCCCTACGCTCACATCAGCTGGTTTTATACACGCATACAGCAGTAACCCAAACGTACCCTCTACCTTATTATTTATCGAAAATTTTGTAATGGTGGGAGAAATATCTCCACTGACGCGTGCATTTCTCTTCGATTTAACTCATCTCTTAGACGCCCTGTTCATTGATGGATAGAACATAACATACAAGCGGATAATATTCATGGTGTTTTTGATTGGTTACTTGAAGCGATGTTAACAGCAACGGAAACAATTGTTTTATTCTATCGTGTGGAGTTGCATTATTCCAAATTTAAAATACGATTCGTAGGGAGTGCATCTAATCTCGATCGATTCAAGATCATTATTTTTTTTTTTTTTAAAAGAAAGACAAACATTCCCGGGTTATGAATAACCTGACAATATTTGAAAATCTCCTACTACCACCACAGAAAGCGGAAAATGTTGCTTGTGTTGTGATGGAGGACTTAGCCAGCCGAGGAATTGAACACGGTACGCCTGGGTGGGACCCAAGCGCGATGTCAACTCGGCCACCGACCGGTCGTTATTATAAAATTATATTATTTCTGTATGTTAAAACTTTTCGCAACTTCTTCGTATAAAATATTAGTGCATAGGTAACCGATTTATGAAGAACATCATGTACCTACAAAACTTTAAAAAAAATCCTATACAGTCTATATTCTTAAGTTTAATAATTTATAAATGTATTTCTGTAAATACTGATTATTTTGAGGTTTACATAAATATAATACGAACGTAGATATAAATATATATATGTGGATAATATATAATTTTTTTTTTTTTTTTTTAGTTTTTGTATACATACATATGTAACATAATCATGAGTAATTAAGCCTGCAACATTGATTAAAAAACTGTAAAAACACATATATTTATACAATATATAACCTTTACGAGAGTTAAATTACTCGTGTGTAAAGGCGGGAACATAGAGAAGTTTATTAAAAATTAAAATTAAAAGTTAAAAGTTAAAAATTATAACACAATATATACGTGCATAGATAAAAAATAATAATATTTATAAATATATATAATAAAAAATAAATTTAAAAAAAAAAACTGTCGAGTAAGTATTCTTAATCAATTGCCAATGCGATTCTAGGTAGCCAAACTATTAAATATATCATTGTTTAGTCTATTTTTGAATTTATTATAGTCAGGTTCCAACCTCAGTTCCATTTCCAATTGATTAAACCACATCACTCCATTGTATGTGTAGAAGTGTTGTGCAAAACTGGTATGCATTAATGGCGTACTTAAGCGACCCACTGTGTTATGTCTATTGCTCTCTACGCGTACCATGGCGTGGTGTGACTTCTTAGAATCTTTGTGTATTTGAAGCAGCGTATTTTTTATATATGTATTTTTTAGAGGTGGGACTTGAAAGTCTTGAAAAAGTTGAGAGGTTGAATAATCTGATGGTTTCCTAGTAATAATTTTTATTATTAGTCTTTGGGTAATTTCCAGTGGCAAAATTGAGGTTTTGTAAGCTCCTCCCCACGCAACGATACCGTATTGTATTATTGAATGGGCTAGTGCGTAGTATATATTTTTAAGAATTTTTAAGTTAAGTATATTTCTTAAATTAATAAATATGTATATGAGTTTTCTTAATCGATTTATAATATTGGTTATTTGAGTCTTCCACTTAAGGTTATTATCTATTATTACACCCAAATATTTTATTCCTTTTTTATTTGCTATGCATAGACAATCATTATTTTGGCATGTTAATATTTTAGTGGCGCATTTTCTTGAATGAATATTAATATTTAAGGCGATAGGAGGTATTTTTTGTTATTTATACTAAAAAGTATATATTATGTTTTTTCAATGTTTAATGTTAATAAATTTTTGTCGAACCATTCTTTTAAGGTATTGATATCATGATTAGCAGTTGTTTCAAGTTCATTATTTATGTATATTCCATAATAAATAAATTTATGCTGCTTTTATTGATCCCACGTATATCACTGGCCTTGCCTATGTGGGATTTTTTTGATTATTTTGTATACATTAAACATAGCTAAATGTAATTAGATACAAAAATATTTTTGTCTTTTTATTTTATTTCAACCACATTTATTTTATTGTTATTATTTTTCTTTCTCCATATTATGTTTATTTGTTGTTTTCTTGTCGCTTCTAGAGAAGGCTTGTTTTTATAATATGTGGATATAAATAAATGTATGTAACAATTAGTAATTTATTCATATTTTATTAGTATGTATAATATTGTATAATATTGTATAATTTTTTTTATATATAAGTTTGAATTCATATTTTGCTCTACGATCTGCCATTTACAATAATGCTTTTATACTAGATAAACAATAAATTTCTGGCATATTATTTAGTATTTTTTTATTTTAATTTAGCTGTATTACATTATGGCAAAGAAGTTTATTCAAAGACCTCCTCACTAGGTATTTGGGCTCCGAGGCTGACTGTAGGATGTTGTAAGGGTGTTGTTAAGATTTGTTTGGGCTTGATGAAGTCTTCAATAACAGACGCATGGCTTTTTTGGTTTTTACTACACAAAACTGCATTTTTTACTTTATTTAATGTTACAAAGAGTTTAATTATTCCCGACCTGGGCAAAACACTTTTACTAATGGTCTGTCGACCATAATGACTGCTTGTTACTATTTTATAGGAGAGAAGAAGTGAAAAATCCAGTCGGCGAGGCTTTTTATAATCTAACCAAGTAACACACATTGACAAGCTAATTGTAAACAATTGATAAAGCAAAACATCTGTTTTATCTGCTAGCCCTAGTTTTACCTCTGACCGCTAGGTGCTAGGCAGGAGCCTGTAAAGTAACTGGTGGTGAACTTTGCTAATGGTTCGTACATTTTTAACAGGTGTTAAATCAACATTCATAATCTTCAGGTATGTTGATTTCAACAAAAATAAGAAAAAAAATCTTCATGTTTGATGACTGTAAGTTGTGTGGATGTTACTTCATAATATTAATGTTTTACTCATCTTCATGTTTCGTTTGCCCTATTTCGATATAATTTTTTAAAGTTTTTTATCTCCATGTTGTTTTTAATTTCAGTTTAAAGGGCATTATTTTATTTTTTTTATAGTGAATACCTCACAAGAGTCCCAACTGCTCCCGTCTGGAGCCAGTGAGACTATGGCATCCCCAATTGGGGGATGTTGTGAGGCTGAAGGTAAGTGGGGAAGGGAAAGAGGACGGTGGGGAAGTACCTGGCTATTCATATCTAGTCACTAAACACGGCTAAAGCCATTTGGAGCAACGTTTCAATTCTGAATGGTGGTCTTACACCAGGACGATACTGGTAGTATCTTCCACTCTGGAACGTGCCGCAAATATACTATATATTATTTTAATTAATTAATTGTGAAATAACACAAATCAATCAAATAAAATTTATTTGCGCACGCCGGGTTCGAACCCGCGACCTTCGGAATGGCAGTCCAATGCGTTACCACTGGACTATGCCGGCCGTCTATACGGGTATTATTTGAGATTTTCACTGCCAAAAGTATTATAGTGATATTTTGGGGGTATTATGTTGTGTTGCCCTACCTCCTTCTTTAGCCAACGTTTCAAATTACACATATGCCCTGATGATGGACACTGCAATGCTGTCGGAAACGTTGGCTAAAGAAGCGTTTTATAGTTTTATAATACTGAAAACATTAAAGTTCTTTAACAATTTATTTTGATAGATTTCTTATCTGTACGTTCAGGATTATTATTATTGTCCCTTTTTGTGTTGTAACGAGCTGCTTCATGTAGATTTTTGAGGCAGATTTCCATGCAGTAAATCATTATTCCAAGCTTACAAATAACTTTCCAATATAATATAATACAATGTAATTTGTGGAGTCTGTTGGAGTTGATTGTCATATAATAACTGCTTTGTATTTCCTCAGACTAAGATCATGTCAATATCTTTGTACAAGCTTCTAACCACCGAGGCTCTGCAAATATTTGCTCAGACTAAAGTAAATGTTTGGAATTTGGTATTAATACCTAGCTACTAGTTATATGCATTTGTTCAGATAAATTCTAGTTAATCTATCGCTGGGTGGTCTAATAAAATCACGAAAATTTGAATAATAATCAATTCGTTAGTATTTTTACTATAATGCATATATTTTCAATTTTTGACCTAGTTGCGCCATCTCTTGGTCCAGCTTCAATTTCTTTACTTACTTCTCAATTATTTTTTTTGGTTTGACTGAGGATTGAAGACGACGGCCGAGGACAGAGGGCGGTGGAGGCTCATGTTAAAGGAGGCCAAGGCTCGAAATGGGCTGTAGCGCCATTGAAGAAGAAGAAGAGGATTGAACCTTCTTCCCCAGAGGCTGACATTCATTCATTTATTCATTCATTAATTCAATTCGTTCATTAGTTCAATTCATTCATAAATTCAATTCATTCATTAATTCAATTCATTCATTAATTTATTTATTCATTCGTTCGAGTATTACAAGTATTCAAATTCAAAATTGAATTTCAAATACATAATAAAAGAGCCGTTTAAAAAATTAATGGTTTCTTTCCACAAAATAAAATAAAACGTTAAAAACTTTTTGAGCCATGTTCTCGTATTTTACAAGACATTATTATATAAAGTATATTAAGACATTATTATAATATTGTGACCGATATATTTCAAATTTACATTAAAAAATTTCAACTTTGGGCTTGATTTACTCAAAAACAAAAACTAAATTAAAAAAAGTTCATTTATAAAATCGACTCCAAATGTGACGAGGATTCACGAATTTCACACTTAAAATACGAATTTCCGGACACTGTGTATAAAATTTATTCTTATTTCTTAAATTATGTGCTATTACCTTAATGACGAAAGAATAAATACATGTATGAATGAAAAATATCTGGGGCACGTTATTAATCAAGACCTATCGGACGATGGCAATATTGAAAAACAAAAGAGAAGTATCAGTATAGTGTCTAACATGATTGCATGCAGATTTTACAAATGTAGCAATAATGTTAAAAAAAAACTTTGTTCAATGCATTTTATTTATTTGTTATACGCCCATAAAAGCTTTTACAAACATTTGATAATATGAACATAAAAATTCAGTGAGACAGTAATCCATGTTCAATTTGCATTTAAAATTATACAGAAGAATGGTATTATGCTAAACTTAATTGTTATCATTTCTGAGGAATGTTATTATAGCCTTCTTTTAACTATATTCCGTGCAGTTGAACACATCTGCAATTTCAAAGATTGCCAACTGCATGCAATCTAGGTACAAGCGACTAAATGACTCCGTCCTGATATTTTGGTACTAACCTGTATACATTTGAGACATGGTGTCACAGAACTTGCTCCACGGGGCGTCTACTAATCCAATATAATAACGTCTGCAGAAGATGCAGCAGCGAATCGACAATGTTTACAGAACTAGTACTGAATGCATTCGCTAGTCTGATGAGACACCGGAGCACTGGTCACTGGAGCCAGGGTGCGGCTAATGGCTTCCGCCAACACAGTGGTGACCGCAGCCTACCAGCACCAAGCGCTACTCAAGACCACGCCATAAATAATTATTCTTAAGTGATTATCTTTATTTTTTATAGATTTTCTCGTTCCTCTTAAAGTTCATTGAATTCCCGTAATAATTGCATATTATATTTATATTTAGATTCTCTTGTATTTCTTAAAATTGATTTATTCAATATTTTAATGAATCTTCATACTTATAGGTACTTGTGTTTTTTATACTCGTACATTCACATACCTATTATACAATTTTTTTTTTTTTTTTGTATTAGGCAATTCACCCTAAAGAGAGTGCTTTGTGCCGATTGGGTTAAGATATATGGTTAAACTGATGTGAATTATCTATAAGGGGACTGGACATATCATATATTAAAGTCATTCAAATCTATAAACTTATAAAGAATAGAATATACGCGAGAGTTGTTGAGAGACAGCAAATATGGAATACTAAGGGGAGACTGGTGGGTGATTTTAATAAGCAATCGATACATGCCTTTGAAAGAAGAATGGTTTTTACAATTGAAGAAGACATGGTCAAGAGTCTCATCCTCCACACCACACTGGCATAATGAACTTTCGAGCACCCGAATTTTAAACAAATGAGTTGCAATAGAGCAGTGGCCAATTCTCATTCTCGAGATACAGGAAATAAATCTTTTGGACTTTTTTTTGCCGTGGAACCAGGGTTTACTTGGAATATGATTTTGTATTCCAGCATAGAAAGATCCAGTTTGAGTTTTCGTGACTGTCCAATTTTCTTCCCAGGAACGAGACATGTTGGATTTAAGAATAGAGAAGACGTCAGAGACAGGAATTTTAAAATCTAAAGGAATAGAACCAGATACAGTTCCAAGTTTAGCGAGAGAATCAGCTTTCTCGTTACCCTCAATTCCTAGATGGCCAGGCACCCAAACCAGTATTGTCTCAAACATAGATTCATTTAAAGAATCGAGGATTTTTTTAATATTACAAATAACATAGTCTTCTGGACATCGAACGATATTAGAGGAAATTTTTAATACTGCACTTAGAGAGTCAGTACACACCAAGGCTCGACGAATATTGAGGAGTTGGATTTGAATTAAAGCTTGTTCAATTGCGAAGCATTCTGCAGTAAATATGGAAATTTCTTTAGGCAATTTATAAGACAGATTAACATTGAATTCAGGAATATATACCGATGCGCCACATTCTTTGTGGTCGGATTTGGAACCATCTGTGTATATGAGGGAAAATCCAGGAAACTTTGAAAATATAAAGTTTTTAAAATGTTCTTCAACATTTTGAAAGTTATTAGCTGATGATAAAATGTTCGTCCGGAAGTCAGAAATTATTACGTTTGGGATAAAATTAATAGCATTAAACGGGGTACTGTAAATAGGAAGGATTGGATCATCTTGTAGATTTTGAAGGTAAGAAGACAGATGTCTAAATGATAGAAAACTTTTTAATAAGAGAGGGAATCGATCTCTATCTATTACCCTCCTTCTGCTATTTAAAATACTGAACAAACGATCGAGACTCTGTTCCAATGGGTGACGCGATAAAGATAACGCTTTGAAGATATATCTATCCGCGAGGTATTGTCTTCTCAAAAATAAGGGAGGATCTACACATTCTATCTGAAGAGCATTAATTGGAGAAGATTTCATTGCCCCAATAATCATTCTAAGCCCTTTTGATTGGATTCTTTCAAGTTTTTTATCCAGATATTTAGGAAGTGGGTCGAAAAGAAATGTGCCATAATCCAAGTGACTTCGAACGAGGGAATTATACATTAGTTTAAGAGTAGTAGGATGGGATCCCCACCATACTCTGGAAACAGCTCGCATCATATTAAGCCCCTTTTCACACTTAGCAGAAACGTTCTGAATATGCGGGAGCCAGGAAAGCTTATGGTCCAAAAGCAGGCCAAGAAATTTTATTTGCTTAACGATTTGAAGGGGGAAATTATCAAAAGAGACTGTAAAGTTAGGCAGTTTTCTTTTGCGAGTAAAAGCCACTACCTTGGTTTTAGAGGTAGCTAAATTCATTCCATTTGTCAACATCCAAACTTTAATATTATGTAAGGCCAAATTTAATTCCTTCGCAGCATGCGATAAATTTTTGTGAAATAAATATATGAGAAAATCGTCCGCAAAATAAAGTCGCTTAATAGACGAAGGGATTACAATGTCTAAATCACTTATATAAATATTAAATAATAATGGACTGATTACAGACCCCTGGGGTAGCCCTTTCCAAAGTTTGCGCTTCAATATGTTTGAGGAAGAGTGGATAATAATGGTTCTGTCTGTTAGCAAGTTGATAATAAATTGAACTAATTTTATGGGGATTTTTATTTTAATTAATTTTTCCTTCAAAACATCAATTAATACATCGTCGTAAGCTGAAGAAAGATCTAGAAATGTGGCCAATGTACAAGAGTTAAGGGATTGAGAAATACGGATATCTGTTGTTAACAAACTTAAATTATCCATAGTAGATTTCTTTTTACGAAAGCCGTATTGATTAGGAGGGATAATACTGTGATTTTCAACAAACCATTCTAATCTGTTCTTTATCAAATGTTCCACTACTTTAATTAAACACGACGAAAGAGCAATAGGACGATGGGATGAGACTTCGGACGGATTTTTCCCTGGTTTTAAAACCGGGAGGATTTTTTGAACTTTCCAGACATCCGGAATAAATCCTGTTTCAAACATGTTATTAATTAAGGATAAGAAATATTCAACCGACATGTCGGAGAATGCTTTAAAGAAGCTATATAATATTCCATCAGGACCCGGAGAAGAGTCAGAAAGAGATTTGATTACTCGTTTTAGTTCACTAACTAAGAAAGGAGAGTCTAGCCAGTTAGAGTGAGATGGATATGAAATAAAAGAGGGCATTTCTTCACATCTGGCAACTGAAGGAGGGGCAATCTTATCAGCAAAACCCATAATAATTTCCTCCGGAATATGTTTGGTACGCTCCGGAGCATATGACGAACCGAATTTTTTTAAATTAGTCCAAACAGATGACTGGGGAGTTTCAGGAGACAAGTTTTCACAAAATTTTCGCCATCCAGACCGCTTTTTATTTTTCAAAATACGTTTAGTTTCTGATTGGACGCGTTTCACTGATAAGAAATTTTCAAAAGACATGCATTTGCGGTAAATGGAAACTGCTTCTTTTCTAGAGTTAACAGCACGAGTGCATTTTTCGTCCCACCACGGAGTCGAATGTTTAGTTTTAATGTTAACTTTACGCTTTGGAATGGATTTTTCTGCTGCTTTTATAACTATACTAGGAAATAATTCACATTGTGATCTGATGTTCCCAAGAGAAGATTTTACAGAGTGAACAAGAGAGTCTAATACAGAAGAAAAAAATCTCCAGTTCGCATCTTTCGTTTTAAATTTAAAATTATTGTTAATTGTAAAGGAATGCGAGGTGGTTAGATAGTGAAAGAGGATTATAATAGGGAAATGATCACTGGAAAGGGGGTCTTTAAGTATGTTCCAAGAACATTTACGAATCACCGAAGATGAACAGAGAGATAAATCAACAACACTTTTCCTTTGTTGAGGGGGGGTGAATCGGGTTGGAGATCCGTCGTTTAAAATACATAAATTATGGGAATCAATAAAATCTAAAAGATTACGGCCCGAACGATTCGTTAATTCACTACCCCAAGAGGTAGAATGAGCGTTAAAGTCGCCCAGTAACATATACGGGGGACGGATCTGAGACATAAATGATGACCATTCGTTTTCATCAAAAATAGTGGAGGGAGGGACATATATTGATAGTATTGTAATATCACATACAACAGCTGCTACTATCTGAAAATTGTTAGAGAGAGTATGAAACATGATTGGTTTGAAAGGGATAGAGTCATGGATGATTAAGGCAGCGCCACCTTTACCATCCAGTCTATCATGTCTAAGACAATTATATCCAGAAATCTTAAATAGATACGAGGGTTTAAACCACGTTTCAGAAATAGCGGCAACTGAAATTTCATGTTCATCGAGTAATTTTACAAGTTCAAATTTATTACAGATTAGACTTCTGATATTCCACTGAAGAATTCTGTTCAGTTTCGGAGACATTAGGAAGACAGGATAATAATGATTTAATGCAATCGGCAGCGTTGGACGGTATATTATTGTTGTTTGAAAGAATAGAAATTAAGAGGGTAATTAAAGTCTGAATGAAAGCAGAATTTTCATTCACCACTTTCCCTAAATTAGTGGAAGATTGGAAACTATTTAAAGCACTCCCATTGAGTGTCTGAGATTTATAATTCCCATTTGGGTTAAACAAAATATCATTATGTTGATTTTTATCAATAGAAGCAATAAATTTTGGTTTTGGTTTTAGTGGTATAAAAATTGTTTCCCTGTGAGAAGATGATGGAGGAGATTTAGAGTAAGATAGATTGCTAGGAATTGAGGTAGATGTTACCTCTGCAAACGATTTTATTGCAGGTGGGAATAATTTTGATGCCTGGAAATATGAAATGTTGTCTGAAGCCATTGATTGTTTAATATTCCTTTGTCTAGTCAATTCTGGACAGGCCACACTAACTGCTGTATGATTTCTCTTGCAGTTAATGCAACGTGGATCATTCGATGATTTTTGGCAAAGATCAAAGGGGTGGTCTTCTCCGCAATGAAAACAACGTGGAGGGGAACGACATATGGGTTTTGAGTGTCCGAAACGGCAGCAGTTAAAACACTGGATCGTCGGGAATTTATATACTTCCACAGAGAGTGCGTTGTAATAAATAAATACCCGAGATGGCAAAGTTTGGCCTTCAAAAGTAATAACAACCGATTGTGAGGGTTTCCATGTAGTGGTTCCATTAGATGTATCTTTGTAATTTAATCTACGTGCTTTTAAAACCTTGGGGGTCACTTGAGAATCATTAAGTGCATCAACAATTTCAGATTCTGAGAGATCGGTTGGAATACCTCTCACTCGGCCCATTCTAGTAAGGTTGTAAGTTGGAATATAAGATTTAAATTTGTGGTGTGAAAGCGTATCTATTTTTTGGACAAATTCATTTGCAAAGTTTGCGGATTTAAATTCTAGGGATAACTTATAGCGGCCTTCCGGCTTAATAGATCCGTTAACTATGCCAAGGTTACTGTTTTTTGAACTAAAAATGAATTTCCCGAAATCCAGAGGATGAATGATTTTTCCTTGTTCAGTACTTTGGACATTGACAATGAATGGAGCCGAGGAAGATGGGGAATAACTTAGTTCAGTATTTTTAGATTCTGATAATATGGTATCCTTACGACTTTCCTTAGGGTTTGAGGTTTCATCGGATTGCGAAGGTTTAATTTTGGGTGGTACATTAAGACAGAGCGATGGTCTTCGTTTTCTGGAAGGGAGTATTATAGAAACATCCGATTCATACTCATCTCCAATATTAAATATGGACTCGGGGTCAGGAGGTCGATTTTCATCTTCCTCCATATTTATAATTAATTAATTAACAAAAAAAAATAATAATACAGTCTATTTGATTGACTGTACACACTTATTTATCAAAACCTAAATATAACAAACAAATAATAGAAAACAAAAATGTAACAATAATTTCTTATCTGTACGAAGTCCGCGACAGCAGGTAGGCAATTCGTCAAACACAGAGCACGACTATCCACTACCGTAGTTCGATGACTAATCCTATTATACAATTAATATGTATACCTATACCCTGCCAACATCCTGGAATAAAAATTATTATTATTATTAAGAGGAAGCTACAAGCCAAAAATGTGTATATTCTTGGAATACCTTATATTGTAGGTAATAGGCATTAAAATCGCTTGCCAAACGGAGTCTAGAAACGTTAGATTTCAAGCATAAAACTAGTTTGTATTTAATTTTATAAGAAAGCAAAAAAGTTAATCAAGTGAAACTGTCACAGATAATCTTAGCTATAATACTGTATTTTTTTAAGTTGTTTTTTTACGCATTCATACATTTCTATTGAAAAAATATTTTTTTCAGTAGTTTACATTTATATTTTTTATTGAGTAATTTTTTTTTTATTTGTATTCTACTCAAGCAAAACGATAGGAAAACCTTCAATTTATCTGAAGCATATTTATTGGTATTTATAATGTACACCGATTCGTTATAAAGATTAATCAAAATAGTGATCACAATTCATGTAATTTTTTCTGCACCAATGCAAAGTTATCGGTCCGGTCATGCACTTTTGATGGTCTCCGTGGTCGAGGGGTAAGGCTCTCGACCAGTAATCCGAAGATCGTTGATTCAAATCCCGGCGTGCGCAAGTAAATTTTATTTGATGAATTTGTCTTATTTCACAATTATTTTCCGTATCACCCTGGTGTAAGACCATATTTCAGAATTGAAACGTTGCTTGAAATGGCTTTAGTCGTGTTTGGTGACCAGATCTGAAAATCCAGGTCCTCATCCTCATTACTTTCAGTCTCACAACATTCCCCAATTAGGGATTACATAGTCTCACTAGCTCCAGACGGTTGTGAGCAGTTGAAACTCTCTGATCTACCAATCTGCTTCGTTTCTTAACAAACGCATATTTTTGTAGATCGTTGTTAAAACCACTGGGGTAAATTGGAATTTCTTTATAGTCCTCAATCCAATGTCCTTTTCCCCCGCCACCCATTAGGGGAGCAGAGATTTAGATCGGGTGACATGGGGGACTGGTGGGGGGTGACTTCCATCTCCGTTCAATTACGCAGTGGAAGGTTTTAATTAATTAATGTAAATTCAGTTGCGTCAAAGCTGTTTCTCATACAAATCTTGTATATAACGCAATCACACCGTTCTCGTTAGTAGACTACAATGAGCCACTTGAATGATTTTTTACGGTTTTTCAGACAGTCAATATTTTTTAAATTGTTTTTTAAGTTTCAATGCCCTTTTTTTAGCGTAGTATATTTTTGAATACTTCTTAAAATAAGAGTTTTTTAATGAGGGTCAAAATCGTCTTTTGAACAGCCTTATTCTTTTAAAAATAGAGCCTAGTTCAAGTCCACGTTGCACAGTGGGCTGAAAATCGCCTTTCATAGACATAGAGACTTGAATTTTCAAGGTTATTATTTTTGGCTAGAAATGGATTCTGCTGATCATTACTATGCTATAAAAGTACGAAGCAATTGCGTGCACAAATGAAGGAGTTATCATTTTTTAAAGAAAAATTTGTATAGCACTGACATAAAAAAATGAGGCTATCTCTGGAATCACAAGGTTGGCCATTCTATCCTTACACACAGATATACTACTATTTATTTGTATTTTTTGACATACTTCGTATTGTGGCGCAACTTTAAAATCCTCAAGTTGAAAAAAAAACTTTTTATGTTGATGATTCATTTTTATGCTTAAATGCTTTACATATGAGTATGCTTTATCTAGTTTACAATATTTTATATACACTGCAAGCCAAAACACTGTGCACAGTGGGCTGAAAATCGCCTGTCATAGACATAGAGACTTGAATTTTCAAGGGTATTTTTTTTGCTAGAAATAGATTCTGCTGATCATTACTATGCCATAAAATTTTGTATGAATCAATTGCGTGTACAAATGAAGGAGTCATAATTTTTTAAAGAAAAATTTGTATGGCACTGACATTAAAAATGAGGCTATCTCCAGAATCATAAGGTTGAACATTATATCCTTACACACAGATATACAACTATTTTTTTTTGACATACTTCGTATTGTGGCGCAACTTGAGATTTTTTTTTTAAATCCTCAAAGTGAAATAATTCCGACTATATCCCTATTCTCGTATATATTTATTATTTTTGTTTTTGTATTACGATATATGTACAACATTGTATTATTGTAGTATTATTTTCTTATTCATGTTACCTCCATAATACCGGCATTTGCCTAGTTTGTGGTATTAGAAATAAATAATAATAATTTACACATAGGTTCGCGTTTTTTTCAAATTTTTTTGCAAACAATCTTCGGTGAATCCAATTTAGTCAAGTTAAATTTTATGTTGAATATAAGTATCCACCCAAGGGATTGAAGGTTAAAAAATCATCCGCCCACGAAAATTACCTTCTCAGCATTTGCCAAAACCCTTTTCACCACATGATGGAAGTTGTACTAAATTACTTATTTTCTGTTTTAAGTGGTTCGCACAAAATTAATTACGTGGGTACCTACCTATGCTGGCGAGTAAAATAATATTTATATGGTATGCAATTTAATAGCCCAAAACTGAATTTATTATAACCCGTAAACTTATCATGTGTATGAATTTTAATTTTACTGAAAACTTGTTAGACTGTTTTAATTGAATTAATTCCTTCACTCAGCATTTCAAATTCTAAGGTTTTCAGCATTTTAATGGGGTGCAATTGAAACAAAATTATTAATATTCAAACATATACATTAGTTATTATCGAATTTGAAGTTATTTTGAATACTTTCTATCTCGGTGTACAGTTTATGCTATGAATTCCGAATTGGCGAAGCGTTTTTAAAGTATCTCCTTAATGATTATTTATTTCTTTCTTTTCAGAGGAGGCCTTGGAATCTCTAATCGAGGAGGTGGTTCGAGCTGGCAACAGGGGAGTGTCTGCCTCGAGGAACGCCTCCGGGGAACCTAACTGGAGCTTTGGACAGTCTATCTTCTTCTCCAGCACCGTGGTCACTACCATAGGTAAGTTGATAGTCAACATGCTTAATTCCAGGCAATCTACTAAACTGCCGCAAGTCAAAATAGCTATGTACATAATATGTCGATTTGAGAAAATGGGTTTTGAAGTCTTACAGCGAATCAAATTTGCAATGTGTGTACCTGTTACAGGGTATTTTCTTTCTGTTACGTTATGAATTTTAAAGTTATTTGATGTTAGATCACGAAATTACTGTGTTCAATGGCGGTTGAGTAGAAATCAAACAACAACAACACGAAGTGCGTCTAGAAAGACTTATTATCCTGGTTTGACATATTTTGACTTACTGCAGTGTAGTTGCAAGAGTCCGGATTAGACGTTGTTGTTGCAGGAGTGCGGATTAAACTTTGTTGTTGCCTGAGTGTGGATTTGACGTCGTTGTTGCCGGAGTGCGGATTAGACGTTGTTGTTGCCAGAGTGCGGATTAGACGTTGTTGTTACCGGAGTGTGGATTAGACGTTGTTGTTGCCAGAGTGCGGATTAGACGTTGTTGTTGCCGGAGTGTGGATTAGACGTCGTTGTTGCCAGAGTGCGGATTAGACATTGTTGTTGCATGAGTACGGATTAGACTTGTTGTTGCCGGAGTGCGGATTAGACGTTGTTGTTGCCAGAGTGCGGATTAGACGTTGTTGTTACCGGAGTGGGGATTAGACGTTGTTGTTGCCAGAGTGCGGATTAGACGTTGTTGTTGCCGGAGTGTGGATTAGACGTCGTTGTTGCCAGAGTGCGGATTAGACATTGTTGTTGCATGAGTACGGATTAGACTTGTTGTTGCCGGAGTACGGATTAGAGCTTATAAATGTTATAAAATCATTTTCTTCTTATGTGGTAGTATATACTACGATTAAGTGACATAGACAGGATTCTAGGTCAGGAACTTTAAATTTACATTTAATTTATTTTATTTGAACATTTTCTATCGTGGTCGAATGTAGTCTTCAGTTTAGTCTTAATTTGGAAGGCGGGTGTGTACCTCTGCCATAGCTTTTCCCAAGTGGTTGGCTGCGTTTAGTGACTTAGCAGGGGTGCCCGTGGTCATGGGTGAGGTTTTTCTAGGTCTTGGCGGTGGATGCGTCAGCCCACTTACTGCTTGGGGGGCCGGATCTGAATAGAATGGTTGAGGTATAGAGGTATAGGTGAGGGGGGTGGATTCATACGTCCGTCACTCCTGGACCCCCGATTTTCTACCTACCCATCATGCCCTATTCCTTCCCTGAATTTTCCCTCCTTTCTTTTCTTTAAAAGACCCTCCACACAGCATCCCCAAAGATGACATAGTTCCAGTGGAAATTATTTTCTGTAAAAAAATCTTAATAGGCGATAATCTAGTCACATATTAAAGAATAAATCATTTAAGAAAAATAACATTTTTTACTTCCACGTGATGAACTGACAAGTCATTAGAGATCGCGAAATAAGTTTATATCCGTATCCCATGAGCTTTGTCTATATAAATCAATAATATTGTGGTAATTACATTACATAAATGTTGTTTGGAATAGCTTTAACCGTATTTAATAACCAGATCTGTGGCTCAGTATCATTCTCTTCCCTTCTCCACTCCCTTCATCTTCTCAACATACCCCAATAAGTAACGATGCCACAATCCCACTAGCGCTGGGCAGTTGGGAGTTTAGTGCGGTATTCACTAAAAAAACATAATTATTTTACGGAGTTATTCAACAGAGGATATTGGATCCAGAAAAAAGTGGCTTTGAATACCTTGTTGTCGGGCTTTTGAACTCTTCTCTAAAGAATCAACTTATAAATTTAAATATTATCGTTTTTGTTATTTTATAATTTATTGAGTTTGGTTTTCCCTCGAGGATGTACTCCGTAAGTGTAAGTGAGGAGAAAGGAGAGGTGAATTTATATTTTAATATTATTAACATATAAAATTGTTTATCAAATTTAAATGCACTTGAAAATGTTGAAAAGGCCGGAGGCAATTTTAAATATGTTCCATGGATAATAAATAAAAAAGATAATATGGCTGTTGAGTGTTTGGAGTGGGTAGAACAACCAAGGAATAATATTATGACATTTCAAAACAGTGCCTACCTATCCAACCAAAACCATAGATCACTTTGCGATCTTTTAAGGTTCTTACTAAGAAGAAGATTTTATTTAATATAATTTTTTTATTTTACATATTATATTATATCATTATAATGTAAAACAAAAAATAGCCTTTCCTCACCATAAAGAAACAAGACGTATTTGGTGAGGGAATTCTAGCTCAATAGATATGTAATCCGTTATAGTAGTCTAAGATAATTTGTTTGAAATTCATGATTATTTTAATGAGAACACCTCAGGGGCGATTTACAGTTGATGCAGGTATTACAAAAAATATAAATATTACAAAAACAAAGTGAAGTTAAGTAAAGTAAAATGAAGTACAGAAACAGGTGACATGAAGATAGAAGATGGAGACTCTGCATCCTGTGTGCTTCTACCTTCCATAAAACCGAATTGCAGAACCTCCTTTCATACCATCTATATACTATTTCATCTTCCGAGGGCCAATGATTGGCCAAGATGAGGGCCAATTTCGAGAGTTTTAATAGGTGAGAAAGAACGAAGCAATGTTCCACTTTCATTCCATTACAAACATACCTAATTCAAAACACTCTTTGAATTACCTACCTTTTGTTCAGTCTATATTCTGCTATTAACTGCTAAGAATTGATCTTAAATATCCTACGTAATGTTAAGTTGGCATATGGAAAAGGGTCATTTACTACAAATTGCCTCCATCGTGTAATATAACCCGAAGGTGGAGTTTAATCGGTAGCAAAAGAGGAGAGGATGAAATGGAAATATCCGAAGGCCTTAACTTGGCAGCTAGGTCGATACAGCCTTGTGATGATAAATACAGGAATCACAAAATTAGGGTTACAACAAATTTAGATATCCCTCAAAAAGCATTACCCATGTACACATACTTTAAAAGGGTATCTACCCTAGTGTGTATTCCAGAAATGGTCATACCTATCCAGGAACACAATTTTCTTTCAATACGATCTGGGTAGGTACCAACCTAAGCATATTGTTGGTTTTTTCTATCCACTCGGAATGTTAATAAAAATATATAATGGTGTAGGGAATAAGAACTAACAATAAATTACGCGGGTAGTAAAAAATTGTTAATATGTTCTTTGTCGCGGTCACCAATATGGATGGATCGCTGGCTTACCTTCAGCGATCGGTGCCGATAGTTTATCTGACTCCAAATTATAAATCAAAACTCTGATTGAAATAAATTGAACTTTATTATTAATTTAAATTTACACACGAATCAACGTAAATTCAAGGATTAGAGGATACGAACGAACTGTCAACGAAGGGGGTTAAATCCAGAAAAATACTAAGATGGCCAGCGTACGGCAGCTCGAGGCAATGTGGCCATCCGCCAAATATTCCGCATAAATTATTGTTAGTTGTTATTCCCTACAATGGTTTTTTCTACCCACTCGTAATTACCCTACCTACTCTTGATTTTAGAAAATTTCAAAAGCTAGCAAATAGCTTCATGAGTTATCTCATTACCAAAGTAGGGTAATGAATCAAAAACAAAGTAGATATTATTTCTGCAAATTCCTTCACTTAAAAATGCACATCACTAGCTACGGAATATTTTCTCTGTGTTTTTGCGCGCGTTATTGAAAATGCAAATGGCGTCCGTGGCCGCGCAGAAACTGCATGTGTACAAGGAGCTAGAAGCTGTGGCCGCCCATCGCACGTTGCAACTTTGGCCGTATAAACTTCGGCGCATAAATAAACCACTCACCTTCGGCGGTAAAAGGTCGTCGCGTCGATGGGATGGGTAGATACTTTGGCTGGTTAGAAATGGAGCAAGTACTTATCCAGCATACAGCAGAAGTTCAAGACAGTGCCGTGTATATTATTTTATTTTTTTATTCTTTATATTGGCTTTCACCCATTAAGAGTGATCTTGGCCATACATTACAACATTTTTCTTATTAATAAATACAACAAATTAGAGGATAAAATTGACATGATTGACAAAACAACTTTGATAAAACAACATAACATAACATAACGTAACATAAATAAACCAAACATAACATAAACATAACATAACATAAATATAACACAGCATAAACATAACATAACATAAGCATAACATAACATAAACATAACATACTTAACATAAACGGTACAGAGCTGGTAACAGTAGATTATCACAAAATTATAAAAATAGGAACCTGTGTACAATATATGTGGGCGCTTTTCGTTATTAAACCAAAGATTTTTTGAAAATTAGTAGCGTTTTTTTTAAAACAGTGTATATTATTTGATGGTCAGGAAAACTGAAAGATTACTAGGAAAATCAATTTAACGAAATATAGTCGGTGAGCCTAATTTCTGTTAAAACTAAATAAAACATTATTTGAGCTGATGCAACTAGAACCTATAAGTTAAAATTAGCTTTAACTGAAACATTGAGACAAAAACTCGGAGAAAATGCTAAACGGTTCAATATTCCAAAATAAACTGATAACATTCATTCACATTAAGTACGCGAAATTAGTGTCACACACTTCCATTCTTTGTTTCATTCTTCTCTCAAAATCATTTTATAAAGGTACTAAAGAGAAAGGATTTGTCACCGGCGAGCAGCGGCTACGAGATTAATATTTTGGCTAAGGAAATTGAAAACACTCCTTTTTCCTAGGGGTTAGGTTCCGTATTAAGCCCTTTATAAAAGTATTCCCTTGTTCCCAAAGTTTTTTTCACAACGCCACTGGAAATACCAATGCACACAGGTCGTAAAGCAAAAAGGTTGGGGTTAGTTTCAATTTAATCCTTTTTACAAACACGTTGAGGAAAGAGGAATTTTACCCTGCACCGCAAAACAGTAGCACATGTATTTTGACATTTTAAATCGGACTTTACTTATGCTTTGTGGAGAAGTTACAACGTATTAAAGGCAGGTTTCGAGATCCTATTTTCATGAGGTTCATGTTGCGATGGTATCCTATAATGTTTGCTGATGCTAGTTTAAAAGGGTGTTTGTAATAAACTTTTATTTGGTTTGGATGTTGGATGTGGTTTTATTGCAAAGCGGAGAACTCATTATACTCGGATAATTAAAAATATATAGTGATGGGAAATCCAAGTAAATATTTCGAAACATTTTGTTTTTTTTTTTCATTTTACCGTTCGAATACTAACTTTGATTAAAAAACAATCAATTTATTGATAAGTACCCATTAGTAATATTTGGATGAAGAATATTTAAAATAAAAATTGCAAAGTGTTGGTTATTCTCTACTCACCCACTATAAATATAATACTCACGATAGATGTGTGGATATTAAAATAGTTATAAACAGAGCACAGTAATTGTATTCTTATGCTATGAATGCAATCGAAAAGGTTACTGTTGGCGCTCAAAAATTTCTTCTTCCCGCAGGCTATTGGCGATATGCTTTTACATGTCAGGGCTATCGCCTGACAACGCATCATATTTATACCTGTTATAGTTAGCCAGTTATTCGCCTTAGTACTGCCCCGTAGTACAATTGTTCTTGGACTCCCTTACATTGAATGACAGCATAATATTGAAATAAAAACTTTAAATTTGGAAGGCAATCATAACCTAACATTAAATATATTGTTCAAATAAATTAAAATTTTGAATCCAATCTAAGATATAATTAGTGTTGCCGTGGTGGTGAAATAAAAACACCTTTAGGCATTTCAAAACGAAAAATAGCTTTTTATTGTCAATGAAACGCATTTAATAGAGAATAGGTATTTTATTTGATCATTTGTGAAACGTAACTTCCCTTATTTTAGGATTATTAGTTCGTAAAAATCACAAAAAAATTCATTGTTTGACCCCAGGAGGCTGATTTTCAAATTGCAATATCGTAATAATAATATTATCTCGCATTCGGATACGTTGGGGAATATTTCTGATACCGTAAACCCTTCAGACCTATTATTGACCGTTATATTTCAAAGAAGCTGTCAGAAAAACGAAGATTTTGTCTCTGTTTCCGCTTCTTAATAAAATCCAAATAGATAGGATATTTCTGAATTTATCCCAAAACTAAACGCTGTTTATGAAAGTTGATGAAATATACTGTTAAATTGTATTATTAGAACATATAATTTTTGAAATATTAAAATTTAGAAAGCAAACATAAAAAAGTTTTAAAAATAGCTCGCCTTGCGTTTTTTCGTCTAAACACTGAACTAAAATGACTGATAACATAAAGAATACAAATTTTACTACACAAATGTATTCCAAACTTTTTGTCATTTCATATGAGAATAATTAATAAAAAGTTCTCAAAATGAGCTTGGATGCTTTGGTTTGGTAGAGCTGTACATTTTAATTTTTCTGTGGTTAACTTCTATGTTTAAATATAAAGCTTGGTGTTCTCTATTTTTAATACCTTTTAGTTCATATTTCAAACTTTGAGGGTGAGGGAGGCGAATAGGAATCTATATTCCAGACGCATCCCAGTCCAGAAAAAATATTTTGTTGAAAATTCAGACTCACTTTGTGGTTTAAAAAAACACTATAGTTGTTTTTTTTTTATTTTTTTTTTTTTTTTTATTTATTGAAACATATAAACAAGGTTACAATTTTTTTTAACAATATAAACACCAATATATCAATCACTCTCCTAATAAAGCAGCTGCTTGTGTTTAGGAGAGGACAACAAAAATATTTTTACATTTGTTTAAATTAAACAAAAAATATTAGTAATAAAACAAAAAATAACACAAAAAATAACAATAAAAGTAATAAAAATATAGGTTAGTTAATAAATGATTCAAAGAATTTAAAAGGCAAAAACATATTTCTAAACAGTAAGTAAAGTTATGAGGTGGTACAAGAGTAATTTAATTTATTTATTTTTTTATATTTTTCGTAGTTTTCTTCCGATCGTATATCAAGGGGTAATTTATTAAATAATTTTACACCCTTGAATATATAGTGATGTTGTGCTGTTGTGGTTCGTGCTAGTGGCACGGTTAGTCCTCCAACAGATATTATTCTTTTGCTAATATTCAATTGTGGTAAATTATTTTTACTAAAGAAATCTTTATGTATTTGTAGAAGTGCAATTTTGTCATAAATTTTTGTAAGTGGGGGAACCGGGAAATCTTGAAAAACATTTATAGTTGGGTAGTAATATGGCTTTTTTAAGATGATTTTTATTAGTATTTTTTGAATAGTTTCCAGTGGGAGTAGGGATGATTTATATGCACCCCCCCAAGCCACGATTCCATATTGTAGGACAGAGTGCGCCAGTGCATAATAAATATCTTGTAGTATTTTTAATGATACAATATTTCTTAGTCTAAAAAATATATAGATTAGTTTTCTCATTCTGTCTACTGTGGAATTTATATGACTTTTCCATTTAATGTTATTATCAATAATTATTCCAAGATATTTTATTTCTTTTTTACTACTAATGTTTATACAGTTTGAATTACAGGGTGCGAATTTAAGGAGGCAATTTCTTTCGTGAATTTTTATGTTTAGATTTACATTTGAGTTATTCCCTGTTAGGCTATAAGGTATAAAATGGGTTTTTTCGACATTCAGTGTCAATAAATTTTCGTCAAACCATAGTTTAACGATATTTATTGCATTATTAGCTGATACTACGACCTCATTCCATGAATTTCCTTCAATAGTTATAACTGTATCATCTGCGTAAGATATGATGTTTCCAATGATTGGGAGTTGAAAAAGTTCATTAACATATAATATAAAAAGTAAAGGTCCCAAAACAGTTCCTTGTGGAATTCCAATATCTATATTTTCTATTTCACTTAATTCGTTGTTTACTTTAACCTGTTGAGTTCTTTGATAGAGATAACTTTTTAACCATGTTTTAGCTTTGCCAGTAATTCCTATATTATTTAGTTTATTAATTAATTTTGAATGTGAGACACTATCAAAAGCTTTACTGAGGTCAATGAATATACTTAAGCATTTTTTGCCTCTATCTAATGTTTTGTAAATAAGCTTAGTTAATTCTGCAATTGCGTCTTGTGTGCTAAGTTTATCTCTGAAACCGTATTGACTAGGGTTAATACTTTTTTGGTTATCTGTATAATCAGCAATTTGTTTTTTTATTACTTTTTCGTGTATTTTTGCAATGTTGGATAATAAGGATATTGGGCGGTAATTGTTTACTTCTTTTGAATCTCCGGATTTATATACTGGGATTATAATGGCTTTTTTATAGTTAGACGGGAATATTCCGTATTTAGTACTTACATTAATTATATGCGTAATCGGTTTGGTTAGAAAATTGCAGTATTTTTTCAAGATTTCTGTAGTTATACCGTCGTATCCTGGCGCACTACCATTTTTAAGTGATTGTATTATGTTTTCAATATTTTTTTCTGAAGTCGGTTTAAAAATTGAAAGATTGCTATTTGTTATTTTATCTTCATGTATGTCATCAGGTTGATAATTTTGGTCAATTTTATATGCAAGTTTTTGACCGACGGTAGCGAAAAATTTGTTGAAAATATTTGCGCACATTTTTGGTTCACGGATAGCATTTATTTTAGTTCCATTATTGTTTATGACATTTATTGTAGACTTATTTTTATTCATTATTTCATTTATAGTGTTCCATGTTTTTTTAGGGTTTTCTTTTGTGAGGATTATTTTCTCCCTGTAATATTTTTCTTTTGTGTCTTTGATAATTTTAATGAGTTTGTTCCGGAATATTTTGTATTCGTTTTTTACTTGGCTATTGGTAGGGTTTTTTTTTGTGTCTATGAAAAGTTTTTCTTTTTTCCGGATAGATATGAGTAATCCTTGCGTAATCCATGGTTTGATTTGCCTTAATTTAGAACTTGGTTGATTATTTATAAAGGTTGTACAGTCTGCGATATGAGCATTTAAAGTTTCTTCAAAGAAGTTTGCGCACATGTCTGGGTTTTGGCAATTTAGTATTGAGGACCAAGATTCGTTACTTAATTTATTGTTTGATTTTACATTGTTCAATTTGGAAATTATGTTAATATTTTTTCTAGAGTCATTTGATCCTAAGTTTTTATTGAAATCATAAATAAAAATATTTGTATGGTGATCTGTTATATCATTTTTCCATATAATAGATTTAATTTTTTCTGTGTGTTTAATATTGCTCCATATGTGGTCCAGGCATGATGGCGATTGGTTTGCAAATTCTCTTGTGAAATTATTTACACATCATATAAAGTTCATTTCATTCATAGCATTTATATAATCTAATTTATTTTTACAGTGGTTATTAGGACCAATATTAATATTTAAATCACCTATTACGATACAATTTAGATGGTTTTTGTTACATAGTATTTTTTTTAATTCTTCTATAAATAAAGGTACATCAGAACTGTGTGTTCGATATATTGCGATTATATTGAATGGCATATTATTTAAAACAAAATTTAATGACAAACAGTTTGCTTTGCATATGTGTATTTCGGTAATATTGATATCAGTAATTTTTTCTTTAGCGTATACTACAATTCCACTATTTTTATTAATCTGATAATTTGTATTGTAATTTTTGTAGTTTGGGATGATTGGTATATTTATGTTTGCATGTATGTGCGCCTCGGATAGTATTATGAAATCTGGCTGTGAACATAATGTATTTAGGGATACCAAAAGTTCATCCATGTTTTTATTTATACTTCTAATGTTTAGGTGCAAGATTGTTAGTCTATTTATTATATTGTCATAGATCTTATTGCATTCACTGGCTGCTTCACATACGTATTCTTCTATATTTAGATTTTTATCAATTTCGCTTAAGTTAAAATTTTCCATTGTATTTATTTAGGTGTGATAAAATATGTATATAAAATTCTACGAGTAAATGAATAAGTAATAATGCTCATAATTAGTGTAACACTATTCTTGCTCGATTTCAGTTCATATCTAAAATTGTAGGTTTTGATTTTTTCTATAAGATTTATTTTATGTTTAGATAATACTCGGAGACATAGTGAGTGTTTGTTTAATTGACAGCAATAATTAATTTGATTCGTTCTTCTTTTTATAATAATTACAATAAAAAATAGCGTTTGTAAGAATATATCAATAGTACAAGTGAACATATAGTGTAGAGATTTATTGCATATAGAATATTGTCAGCATGATATATGGGTTAGTAATGTATATAATAATAATTTTGACAAATTAATATATCTATAATTAGACTTTAGTATTCTGTAATTTACTAGCATTCGATAAATGCAGTTGTGGATTGTTATTGTATTTTCTATTTTTCTGGTAGGAATATACAAATGTAGAACGTAGATGTAATGAATTGTAAAAATAAACATAAAAGTGTAGTAAGTAGAGATGTGTTATCATGAAGAAAATATTTAGGTTTTTTATCTTCAATATAGAGAATGATTTAAATTTTTTGGTTTTAAATACATATATCCTGACTTTAAAGTATGTAGAATGATGAAAGATTTGTCGGTTTTTTAATGTATAGACTATATTATTATTATTTTTTATAGCTTGTGGATATTCAAAAGTACATGCGTATTTGTAAGATTAGTAATTCATTTATATTTACAGTAAAACTGTAATTGGTGGTTTGTACTTTATAGAAAGTTTATTACCAATGTTAGACATTATTAAGAGAAGAAAATATTTACGCCTGCGTAAATTCAGTTTAGTACGTTGCGTTAGTTGAAAGATATGACACTCAAGAGAAAATAAATTAATTTAAAATTCCTTATTTTCGTGTGTACCTGCTACGCCATGCGAACAAGCAAATAATTACACTCGCGTAAGCATCCGCTCATAAGTATCAAATAATAATACTCGTAAAATAAAACACGCACATAGAAAATTGAATAAAAGAATTATAATATTATCCACCCAAACACAGAATATTAACATATTTAATTTTTGTGTAATGAAATCACTCTGCTTTTCTTGTCAGAGTTTCTAGTTTTTCTAGTTTCTAGCAACTTAACGAACGTAAATATTATCAGCGATTCTCAAACGAAACTTTGAAACGGAAAAATTATAAAAAGATAGCAGCCAATAAAAATATGCGTCAAGAAAATGAAGATAATTTTGGTAGTTCTTAGTCGAAGTATGATTCAGTTAAATATCACCAAATTAAATAGGGTCCGATTAGCTCAGTGGTATAGCAGCTCCCGGCAAGGCTAAGGTCCTGGGTACAGTTCCTAGAAGCAACCGTGACTTTTTTCTGATTTTTCTGTTTCGAATTTTCGTTTGAGAATCGCTAATATTGTATTCGATGATTAAATATTATAATTTGAGGTATTACTCTAATTATATCTACAAACTCAAATCCTTTAATTTTCACAAATTATCATCCAATTATATTATTTTTTTATCTAACGTATTTGGTAATATATTATGCTAGACCGGTGAGTGGCTGAGTCGGCATCGCGTTTGGGCCCCACCCAGGCTTCGTACGTCCAATTCCTCGTCGTAGAAGCTTGTTGTAGTAGAAGATTTTCAAATATTTTCAGGTTATCAAAATATAAAATAATAAGTAAATAAATAAATGGTGGGTAAAATATAATTGATTTTCAACGACCGGTCTTACCCACACCAATTACCTACTTACATAATTATTGTTAGTTCCTACCTAAGTCTTTATTTACTTAAAGAAATTACTTATTTATATAGCCGCTTAAGATAAAATGAGAAGGCTTTTCTTGGGGCGTGACAGCTCAGAAGTGAAAGCCATCACTGTCAGATAGCTACGGCTCTTTCAGACAGACAGGTGGGCATTCAGATAGGTAAGCACTTTCAGAGAGGTAGGGGCCGCTTCCAGAATAGGTCGTTGAATTATTTACCCACCTTCCAGAAGCAATTTGATATAAATAGAACAATTTAGGCGGAATTTACCTTCGTACAAGTTGGCGTTTGAGATTCCCCATGGGGTTTTCTAGGAAGTAGGATGTTGTGCTGTCTCGAAGTTATCAAAATATTCATCTATGTGAAGTTAAGATGGGTTCTGATGACAATAAATTTGATCGATGGCTGAAAATTAAATAGGTACCGATTCATAAATTAGTATTTAATAAAACAATATCGATTATAATAAAATTATGGTAGGTAGGGTAGGATTTTTGACGAGGTTGTGGGTTGGTACTATACAAAAACAAAGAGTTGACATTGACAGATGGATGAACAGAGAAAACAAATCTTGATGTATGTATGTTTGTTTTCTTCTATATGCGGTTTTCTATCTTCTGTTTCAACTTTGTATGTCTATGAAATAATAATATGTTTTTTCTTATGGCGATGCACTACGTCGTGTAATATTTTGAATCGAGCCGCCATCAATAACACTCCTTACGTAGATGGCGATAAGGCTTGAATTCCAGCTTAACACCATCCAGCTGTTTTGATTTAGGAAAGAAAAAAACATGGTCAAAAAGTGCCTTTTATTTTATTTTGTGGATGTTCAGGCATAAATATTTAAATGTTTTCGAATCATTTTATAAATAACTTAATTTGCCACATTATACAATAAAACCATAACCGAAAATGGGTTCGTAAGTAGGAAATTTTGAACTTTAAAGCAGTTTTCATAGGCCTTATACATTATTTTTTTCTGGGCTTATAAAAAGACTTATGTAAAAAATACTCGATTATTTCAATGGCTAAGCTGTATTATACTCGCGGTATTTATTTAAAGCATCTGAAACATTTCTAGGCGACCAAATTTTCAAACCAAAAACACATGATTTTGCATTACTACGTAGTGCATCGCCTTAATGGCGTGTTAGTAATCAGTCAATGAAGAAAAACGAAAGTTGGAAACAATCAACTTTGGGTTTCTAGTTTCTATTCAATCGAAAATCCCCTTTTCACTGATATACATCATAGATTCTATGGAATAGATCATATACTAGATCAGGCAAGATTAGGTCATCAGGGTAGCTAACACTGTCGGTTGATAACGGTTTTATCGATAATGTCGGTAACTTGTCATCGTTCTTGAGCTTGTCTGCAGGTCATCAATAACCATCTTAGGTATTTCTGTGCAACAAAGTATTTTGAATTTACAATTTCCGTCTGCGCATGCGCCGATCTGTCGCACGTATCTCTTCCAAACAAATAAATAGTCATGTTTCTCTTTAGGATACGGCCACGTGACCCCGCTATCCCGCACCGGCAAGATATTCTGCATGGCGTACGCTGCGTGCGGCATCCCGCTGACCCTCGTGCTGCTGGCCGCGCTAGTGGAGCGCCTGCTGTGGCCGGCCTCCGCGCTGCTCAGGGCGCTGAACCACCGCCTGGGGCACCTATACCAACCCTTCTCTATCAGGATCATGCACCTCTTAATCATAGGTAACTTGTTCTCTTCATATTACTTTACTTTGTGATATATATTATTTTTATATATATACAGGGTGTATCGGCAAGTACCCGACAAACTTTAACCAGCTATTCCTCAGCACATTTGGAGTAAAAAATGTTATAGGCGCTTTGCTGTCCGGTAACATTTTTTTTCCATTAAAAACAAAAAATAAATAAAAAATCCACACTCCGTCACTGTCATTTGCATTGAATCTCGTGTTCAACAGCTGTTATTAGCAAATGTGTCAAAAAGTGTCCTCGCTCTTTCGTACACACTAAATAATAATAGTTAAAAATGAAACGAATGGTGCTGTGCCATTTCGTGGTGATTGTAAAAGCGCGCCAACGTAGGTACGTACGTACATTATTCAACGAAACTCGAACAAAATATTGCCAGATGGGTTTTCAAACTTTGACAAAGGATAAAACATTGGTGACATGTGGTGAAAATATGAATAATAATTTTTTTATTAAAAAAAAATGTTACCGGACAGCAAAGTGCCCATAACATTTTTTACTCCAAATGTGCTAAGGAATAGCTGGTTAAAGTTTGTCGGGTACGTGCCAATACACCCTGTACAATATATATAGGGTTTTCCAATAAGAGGTGTTATTTTGAATAGCCCGCTATTTCGGTAGATGTTACTTTAAAAGCTGTCATTTTTTGACATTTGACAAGTAGAAACTACGTCATTAATAAAAATGGAACGATACACGCTTCAACAAAGCATTGAAATTATTAAAATTCACTTGAGTGAATCAAATGCAAATCATCTTGAGTGATGAGGCCCATTTCCACCTCGGTGGCTTCGTCAACAAGTAAAATTGTCGCATCTGGGGCTCGGAAAACCCAAGAGTTATTCTTGAAAAGCCTCTCTATCCTCAACGTGTGACTGTTTGGTGCGGTTTATGGTCCGGCGGAGTCATTGGACCTTACTTTTTCAAAAATGAGGCTGGAGCAACAGTTACGGTGAATGGATCGCTATCGAGAGATGATGAATGATTTTTTATCGCCGGAATTGGATGGTATTGATCTGGACAACGTTTACTTTCAACAAGACGGCGCTACGTGCCACACAAGCAACCAAACCATTGATCTTTTACGATTGAATATCAAAATAACACCCCTTATTGGAAAACCCTGTATATATGTTATGTTATTGACTTGACCATTTCATCTGTCTGTAAATTTGTGGCCATGTAGGATAGGTACTACCTTTTTGTCCCGCCAGAGTTCGCATGATGAATCATCAATATTATGGCACTTACCGGCCTGAAAAATGTTTGAAAATTTCCTTAGTACGTATTTATACCTTATTTCTCTAATTTAACTGTTATTTTTTCTTCCTCAGTGTCGATATTGGTGGTGGTGTTCCTGGCCATCCCCGCCTCCGTGTTCAGCATCCTGGAGCCTGAATGGGACTACCTGGACTCGCTGTATTACTGCTTTATCTCTCTGACCACCATCGGCCTGGGCGACTACATCCCCGGAGACACACCTAACCAGCCCATGCGGCCGCTCTACAAAGTTGGAACTACTGGTCAGTACCTACGCACTCCCCACTATTTATTTATTTTGATTAAATTAACGACTAGCCATAAAAAACACTCAATATCTACAATAAGGTCCATGTAAAGGGACATCCGTATTTTAATAATTTTCGTTTTAAATCTGCATTTTTTTAGTGGTATTCCATTAGATTTATAATAATGCATGTTTTTTTCTTTATTCAGTTTACCTGCTGGTAGGCCTGACCTTCATGATGCTGACCCTCACTGTGTACTACGACATCCCTCAACTCAATGTCGGCCTCATCTTCACCTCCACGGACTCCAACTCTGGCTACGACCCCGAGAAGATGCGCTTGAGCGATGGCGGCATGGTCGGCCCCCAATACACCGTCGGTTCCCTCACCATCCCCGGACAATACGCTCCCCAATGCGATGATCCCACTGCCTCCACTCGCCGTTCTGTCGTCAGAGTCAAGCCTCATCGGGATGATAGCCCTAGCCCTGAAGATACCACCCCTGTCCATGCAAGAGATCTCAGAGTTCCGTAAACACGTTGTATCTATGGTCAAAACTGTCGAATTTTACAAATTGTCTATTGAACATTTTTAAATTCTTCGGTTGCTCTTCTATGCTTGTCAGAAGTAGAATAATTTAAAATTTGCTTATTTTTATTAAATAGGTACTGAAATGTATCGAATTAAATTATGTTATTGTAGTGATTTAATTTTAGGCTTGTTATAAAACAATTTTCATTGATTCAAGAGATTAAACAAAAGGTCTATTAGAAAATAAATTGCATTTAGAATAATGTTTTTTGTTTTTTTTTATAATTAATTGCTTGTTGAGTCGAAAGAGAACCTTTGTCAGTTGGGCAAACGGGAGATTTTAATGTTTGAAAGTTAAGGTTATTTTGTATTTTTGTAAACAATAACTACAATAATAATGATTCTACTTCTGATGTACAATGAATTTTCGACAGGATTACAAAGCGACTAAACATTGTAAACATGTATTTTTTATTATTCTTTGAAATATTATAATTGCATGTAAACTTTATGTACATTATACTTTATTGATAATTTTTATTGCATCAATTTCAGCACAATATTTTTTCTTATACCTACAATGACAACAACATTGACTCTCTTTAATTATTTTATTGTTTTGGAATGAACTTTTTAAATAAAAGTTTAGGGCGAGTAGAATAATATAAAACCAAATTTACAAAACATGCATTGTATAATGTCGCGTTTTGTGAATTTTGTTTGGAATCAAGGAGCAAAAATTTACAAGCTCAATTTATTTGGAATGGCCAAATGCGAGGAAGTTTTTTAATTTTATATTGATTTAGCCTAATATATTGACCGTCCTAAAGATATTACTGAAAACTTTGAACGTTTCTACATTTTTGCACTTTTCCAAATGAATTTTTCTATTATTAGAGTAAATTAATGTGATGTTCTCCTAGACCTACATAATAAAATTACCATTAAATACCCATATTGTAACATGAAAAGATTCATAAAGGATAATGTATTGTATGTATCCACCAATCTTAAATTTATCTCTATATTATCAGTGTTGAACTATGTACCTTGTAATCTTATTGTTGTCTTCCCTTGAAAACTCACACCTTTAAATAAAATAAGTGTTTGTAAAATGTATTAGAAAATATTATAAATAATATTATTTATTTAAATATTATAATATAACTGTCTAGAAAGAATATTTATATATTTCCGAATACAAACAAAAAATAGAATATTTGTGTGAAAAGTATCACAGATTAACATTAATAGCATGTGACAAAAAAGTATTTTAAATTAGATGACTGTAGGTCTGAAACTATATTTAAATTGCAACTCATGTCGGCAAAATGCACCACACATCGCACATCGCTATCACATCTACCATCTAAATACTACACAGCATTTTTTAAGGGTAAACGTAACATACAATATAATCTATGCGTTAATTTAATTATTTTATGAAAATACACTATTTGCAAATTAGACATTTGTTTGCTCCCGTACGTACGCAATATGAATATGATTTCTTTCAAGAAAGGCATACAAATACAATATAGTATTTGTATGCCTTTCCAGAAAGATTTGCGTTTTATACAGGAAAAACTATTCAATCGTATTCAAATTGCGTCTGAACAGGTGCAAATAAATAATTTGTCTTATTATTTAATGATAAACTAATGTTTATAAAACCTTGTCTTATGAACATTTGTTTATCATTAAAAAATAATAATGATAACAAGTACAATGATACAAGTCAAAAATATTTCACCAATAAATGAAGATATCATATGTCTCGACGCCATCTAGTGAGAAATTTAGCACTAACAAAGCCTTTCCTACAAAAATAAAGTTGGTTGTTTACTGGTGGAAAAAATATAATAAGCAGTAATTGTTGATTGAGGTACTAGTACATATTGAATTATTTGGCGGGTTGGAAATAAACCGACATAGCTCAGTGGTTACAGAGCACCTGACCGGACTCAGTTCAGTTCCCGTTGGCGGCATTTATTTTTACTCGGGAGATATTTTCAATCTGTATTAATATTTCAGACAACTAATTATTGCTTATAAATAATTTGTCTTATTATTTTTAAGCCTAACTTGCAAAAAGCGTATATTCATAAAATAATTAAACTAATGCCATCTATGAATGCGTAGGTTATAATGTATGTTATTTTTACCCTTAAATAGACCCATCTCTTCGATAAAGACACTTTGTGCACTGGGTAGTTCAATGATCAATGTGCCACTTTCGGGCAGTTTACACATTGAATAATTATTGTCAGCCAGAAAGAGCAGACCATATTACGCACATATAAAAACACTGATTGGTTTATTGATGCAAACTGTTTTTAACATTTCATTAACTATTATACTGTCGTAACGTAATAATAATCACACAATTTACAGCCAAATAATTTGATGTGCATCAGTATGTTATTCAGAAACTCTGTGGTCTAATGAGAAATCACAATGATTGCAAAACGAATTCAGATTCTGTTTATTAATGCGACGAATGTAAAAATCAATTGAGGAGAGATGCAATAACAACTTTTGTTGAAAATTGTAGTTTTGAGTAAAATGCTTTCAAAGTTTTTTTAAATGCGTGGTATTCACTTGTAACTGGTGTTTAAACTTTTACATGTAGCTCTGTTTGTGTAATACCTACAGAAGTAATATTTACACAGCAGATAAAGATGGAGATATCAAGAAGTAATTGGTGCAACCAGCTTTTACAGCAAGTTTATATTGTTATTGCATCCAGTTCCTCAATTGTAAAAAGGAATTTCTGTCACATAGTATATTCTAGCCACATAAAAATAATACCCCATTATAAAGTTAAAAATTAACAGATGCAAAAAATGAAGTCTCCTTTTTAAACGGTCAATGTCACCTAATCCCAAATGAAAACGTTCAGAATGAAGATTGCAAATTATTGCAAAACTTGAGGTATACATCTGACTAACTATATATGTGTTTATTTAATTGATTCATCGCTAGATATTGATGATGGTAGATGATTTTGAAATAAGTCAGCACTTTAGAAGATGGACCTAGTCTGCTATTCGGTCAACAAAAGAATTAGCGATTTAATGTTATGTTGGACCTTACAAGTGTCAATTTCATGTTATAGGAGACCAAAATATAAATGTAAAAAAAATGAAAATACATAGTAGTCATTAATGTCTAGAAACTATTGAAAAACTTAGAAAATATATCATCTTTAATTTCTGTAAAAGCATTCATTAAAAAATCACCAAAAAAAATTTTAACCCTAAAATATTTAAAAATTTTAATATTGTCGTTAAGGAAACGACGTTTAAATTTTTTTATATGCCTAACATATTTTTAAAACGAGTGTGCTAATTTTATTTTGTGATATTAAATAGTATATCAAATATATATATATTTATTATCTATTTAGCATGAAAATATTAATATATATATATATATATATATATATATATATATATATATATATATATATATATATATATAAATGTATATTTATTTTATATTTAATGAGAAAGAAAAAATTAAACAATGAATCCTTTTGGAAAAGGCCCACATTTGTTTGGTTAAGATATCTAATGAATGCATCAAACTTGAATAAATAATTATAATCCCACAGAAATTAAAATAAATGAAATAATTCAACTATCAAAGATTAACATTACATATCAGAGCTTACAAACATGTAGAATCACATTTATAATCAAATTTTAAATAGATTTAAAATATTCAGTCGTCACAACAATCGGTGAAAATATCTTAATGTAACACTCTGTTTTGTACATGTGAAGGTCGAACTGCATCAACACTTCTCTATAAGTACTGTAGAAACTATGGGAATGCATTTATACAAGTCTAAAGAAACCATATAAAATAATGTATCCAAAGCAGACTATTAAAACTGTCACTAAAAGTGTGTGTTTTTAATTTTCAATTCCAAAACAACCTATAATCCTATAATAGTAAAATAATCCTGTACTAGTGTAATGTTTCACATTCGTCTCACTAAATCAATGACGTTACAATATATATGTAGATGCGCTGTAGAAATCTCAAAGTGGCAAGCCAAAAGTATATCAACTGTAGTACTTTCGATTTAGTGGTTTTAGACCTCAATTTGCATAAGTGAGTACCAAAATACCCTCGCGTGTGATGAAAAAGTGTTTCCATTACACGGCAAACACTAGTAAAAGCCAAAGGCAAAGAATACCATTTGCTTCGTAAATATATGCAAATTACTTAGGGGGTATTTCACTATCTCTGATTATGTTCTGACTAAGCACTAATCCGCGGATTAGTCATTTTTTCGTTTTCACTATATCTGAATAACGTTAACGCTCGGGTTAAAGTTCGATTTGACTAATCAGTGTTCGAACCTTACGTTAGGCACTATTCCTCGAATCAAAGATGGCGTCAAAACATTCCGAGTTTGACAGCGGAGAAGTGAGTCGAATTTTATTGCGAATTATTATGGATACCGAGGTTTTTGATTTACAGAAGCAGGTGAAAGGGCGGCGATGCGAAGGCCGCGAGTTTTAAGAGCTCGAATGAATTTGAATGCTTGGAATTATTTGATTGTGTTCAAAATAAGAAACAATGTATTAATTCGACACGAATCTATCTAAAATGACCTGATAATCAACATAACATAACCAAAAAAATGCACACTTTGCGGTGTGCGGACTCTGACGCATGACAGGCGTGGCAGTAGATGGGGTAACTGCAAACATTTTGCGATGTTGTCAGACTATTTCGAGTGTTATCTATCCGGAAGCTCGGCAACAATGGTGAAACGGTCGCCGTTGAATAACGAAGTTATTCTGATCTTTAAAGCCAGCCAACGGCTAGCTAGTCAGATATTTAGCCCGACATAGTGAAATACCCCCTTAAATTTCTTAAATTTTTTTTTATAGAGCGGAGAAGGTTTACATATAGTTCCCATAGGCCATAGGCCCATTGTGCTATCTCCCATTTTACCTCATTCTTTAACAGTCTCCCAGTCCCTTGTATAACGTTCACAAGGGTTGTCATTGTATATGTGGCTATTTCTTCTGGTTCCACAATGTGTCCTCACAGGTCTCATCTCTCCCCATTGGTTCCCTGAAGGCCCCACAAGGGAAGAAAGTCTCATTTCTCCTCTCCACTCCCCTTTGATTCCCTAAAGGCCCCACAAGGGAAAAGTTTACGGAGGCGGCCTCATCTCTCCTCTCCACTCCTCCTTGGTTCCCTAAAGGTCCCACGAGGGAAGAGGGCCTCATTCCTCCTCTCCACTCCTCCTTGGTTCCCCGAAGGCCCCATGGGGGAAGAGTCCACTTATTCTTATAAATAATACAATTTCCAGAAGATTTGTCACCTGATCCTATATTTATTTTGTTCATGCACATATATTCTTTGAATATCTATCTTTGCCATACACGAACTACTGGAAACATAAGAGTGTTTTACTTGCAATATTTTCTTTTAATTTTGTAGGAGACCACAGGGAGCCTAGATGTATTGTAATGTTATTGCCTGGCATATAAACATCCGAACTGATGAGCTGAACCACAACTTATGGGAAACGAATGAAAGAACCACAAATGGCGCAATACGCCTCTTGCGGTTGTTTTGTTCCTTTCCCGTAATTCGTGGCTCTTAAAGATTGTTAAATAATTCATTTTTGAAGCACTCTTTACAATTTAACATGGTCAAATTAAATTTTCAATAGCTCCAAAACGACGAAGTTATGTGCATTCTAAGCGAACTTGGTTAAAATGTATGCAATGGTGTCTCATGATGTCACATGAGATACAGTTCATAATTCGAATGGCAGTGCTGCAGTACTGCCGCGCATATACAGTGATATCACAAGCTTTTCAGCCCTCAGCAAATCTCAATGGCACATATCAATGGTAAAATATATGTTATTATATTTTATATGGTAAAGTAATATAACCGTAATCGAATGATCGTAAGCATAAATATTGTATGCAAAAGATTGTAGGTAAAAAGATCGTAATTATCATTTGATCATTAATTACCATTTGATCGTATTATTTGCCTATGATCATTGTGCTTACGATCATTGTGCTTACGATCATTTAGCTTACGATCATTCCAGAGTTACGATCATTTGATTACAATCATTTTGTATATGATAATTTTACCTACAACCATATTTACGGTACTATTCGAAACATGAAATTTCGTCGTTAGAGACAACTCCTGGTGGAGGTTATAGCGGGGTGCTGAGGCTCAACGGTATCAGGGGTCACTTGATACAGTACAGATGTGTCTCTGGAAAACTGGTTTAGGGAACACACTTCTACAATTATGTTCTGTGGCGCGTATTTGTCTAAATTTACATAATTGAGTCCTTTAGGCCTCATTTCCTCGACTGTGAGGCCCACGTCTCCCGAAGAAAAGAGGGACACACCCTGGCTGTGTGTACAGCTGACATCACCGGGAAAGAGAGATCCTAAATAAAAGCTTAATATCCATTTCATTACTTACCAACATTCAAAATAAAGCTCTCTTTTATAAGGTAAACACCACTGTGGGAATAACTTTGGATAAAAATGCGTCCCGCGGAGATTATCTTAGTAAATATAATTAATAAATTATGTATATTGTAAATCAAGTATTGAAGTGAAACACTCTTAGGGTCAAATATTAGATAAATGCAATGCTATTATTAATCTCTAATAGTATAACATAAAGTTGCTTTTCGCGTCTGTCTGTTTAAGCGCTAAGTTCTCTTAAACAGATTTTAATAGGGTTTTCATTATCATTTAGAAAATTTTTTCAGAAGGTTTATATATATATATATATATATATATATATATATATATATATAATACATTCATATTATATTTATAAAAAGTATAGAAAAGTCAATGTTTTGTAATCAAGTCGAAAAATATATTTTCCGGGGCTTACATTGTTAATGCTGACTAAACCTTATAAGATACATCAAAATAATGTACTACAGAATTGCATATCATAAAAAGGCCTATAGAAAAAAAAGGTATATGTCTATCTCCTAAGGATAACCCACAGTAATTATTTTTATCTTTTTACAAATATAATGGGTTTTTTCGAAGCTCTTTCGACCAATATAGTATTTATCCTTATCCAATTAAATATCTTAGTTACGAGGGTGGGTCAATAAGTCCTTAGAAAAAAGCATTAAAACAGTTTGTATTTTTGTATTTTTTTTTTATTTCTCAACATAATCTCCTTGGAGCTCAATACACTTGGTTAGACGTTTCTCAATTTTTTTTAAACCGTCAGAAAAATAAGTTTTCGGAAGGTCCTCAAAATAAGCATTTGTCCGATCGATGACTTCTTCATTTGAAAAAAAACGTTGTCCACTTAGCCATTTTTTTAAGTTTGGGAAAAGGAAAAAGTCAGTGGGGGCTAAATCTGGCGAATACGGTGGGTGGTCGACCAATTCGAACTTCAATTTTAGCCATTGATCATAAACATGTGTGAACACGGGCATTGTCCTGATGAAAGAGGATTTTTTTCCTGTTTAAATGAGGCTGTTTTTCTTCATTTTTGTTTTTTAGCTGGTCCAATAAAGATGCATAATAATCCCCTGCTATTGTTTTTCCTTTTTCCAAATAGTCAACGAAAATAATTCCACGTGCATCCCAAAATACAGTAGCCATAACCTTACCAGCTGATTTTACGGTTTTCGCCTTCTTTGGACATGGTTCGCCTTTCGCAATCCACTGCTTTGACTGTTCTTTCGTCTCGGGAGTATAGTGGTGTATCCATGTTTCATCTACAGTCACAAAGCGACGAAAAAATTCATCCGGATTGCGTTGCATGAGCGACAACAGGGCTTTAGAGGCCACCACCCTATTGCGTTTATTGTCGACTGTGAGCAAACGCGGCACCCATCTTGCAGAAATTTTTTTCATGCCCAATTTGTCATGTAAAATAGAAATGACGCTACCTTTTGAGATCCCTGTAACCTCAATTATCTCACTCAACTTTAATCTTTGGCCACTTAACACCATATCGTGGATTTTATTGATCATTTCTGGTGTAGTCACCTCTACAGGACGTCCTGAGCGTGGTTCATCCTTTGTTGATGTACGACCACGTTTAAATTCATTTAACCAGTTATAAATAGTTGCAAGTGAAGGAGCAGATGTGCCGTGAACTAAATCCAACTCATTTTTTATTTCCTTTGCTGTTAACCCTTTTATATTAAAATGTTTAATAACAGCTCTAAACTCAATTTTTTCCATTTTTGTAAACAAGCAAATATTTTTTTTTAAATGTACGAGAAACACACAACAACCCGACCAATCTGCTTGAAACTTCGCAGCATACTGAATCGATAGTGCCGCTGCATGAAAACAAACCGCTTACAGTACTAGTCGCGCCACCTGTCGGCTTTTCTAAGGACTTATTGACCCACCCTCGTACGTTAGACATTTAACGTAGATCAAAATTGTCTTTCACGGCATGTCATTTAAATGAATATCTCAGAAGATATCGTAGATTTAAAATTACGCGCAACAAGATCCTTTGACCGATATATTTTCGATCCTTACCCAATTACTCATATTAGTTAATTTGTCTTTAAATGTAGATAAAAATTGTAATAATATCTTAGAAGATATCATAATTTGAAAAATCACTCGCAACAAAACGGTTAGCCTCACATTCAAATGCACGTGCCTCTACGAAGATGTACAATCTGCCACTGTGAGAAACCATTAGATTGACAACCGGTGGGTCATTCCCTTTAACTCACTACTTATAAAAATGTTTGATGCTCACATCAACATGGAGTTGTGCACAGTTCAGTAAAATCAATCCAATACGTTACTAAATATACAAATAAAGGTACCGTTTAAGCGACGTTCAGCAAACAATCACCTAATGAAGTGGAGAAAAATCAATCTGCAGCTTCGAAACAGTAAGGAGGATTTTATCATTCAACATGCATGACATGCAAAGAAATATTATGCTTCTATTTCTCTAGAAATTCAATTTCCAGACAGAAAACTTGGGCGAATTTCATGCAGTCAGAGCTTACGGTTGAAGAGTTTTTACTGTTCAGGAAAAATTTTATCCTTAGTATTTTAAGATAAGAATAGAATTCCAACATGAAGTAATATTTTCAAAAGTATAAATTTTGACGGGACTCTCAATTATAACATTAGTCCGCTGTGCCAGTTCCATTTATGACGGCCACCAGTGATCATTTTTCCTTAAATAAGTCCGTGGCCAATAAGTCAATTCTAATCCTATATTTTTTTTTAATATTGGGACTTTCTTACATCACTTATAATCATTTAAATGGGCCGTGACTACACAGGAAGCCTCTGTTCATTTAGAAAATGGACAGAGGGTTTATTTCACTGTGATGTTGTTACCAATCCGCGGGATACAACACTAACAGCATTTTTAAAGTTATGTGCTCAAGAGGATTTCGCAAAAAACAGACATATGACAAAGTTCCAAGCTATTATACGTGGAATCAGACTGCCGAAACCTTTGAACGGAGAAAAGAAGGTACTCCAGTTTACGGCTTTCCTGGAGTTTTTAACAGATCTTAACACCGTGGCTTATAAGAGTAAATTACTGAAGCGCCAGCCGTGTTACAAAAAAATAATAAAACACTTGGCTTAACCGACACAATCCCTATTTATCTCACAAAGAATTTCTGCGTGAAACGCCAAGTATGAAAAAAAAATGTAAGAGGTCAAAGGACTTTCAGTATGTTTGTTTGTTTCGTAATTCGGTGACCGGATAGATCATCAAAATGATAATTCATCACATCTTTAGGCTGGCCGCATACATACGTTTTTCGTATTCGATTTCCGAATTCGTTTTCCGTATTCGGACATCCGAATGCACGGAATCAGTAGAAAATACATTAACTGCCGCACACATTCGTTTTAGTTCCGAACGGAACAAATTCCTTACGCACGTTCCGAATGCGAGCCGGCGCGTTCGGAGAAACCGAATGGAAAAAACCTAATGACGTCATGTGGAACGCAGCTATTGCATACAGTTTGTTTGTGCCGACGCAAACGTACGGAAATTTCCGTTCGTAATTCAGTGTTGCCAACGGATCTTGACCTAATATCGCCGTTTCTCATACATAAGGTAGCGTAAAGTAGCCGAATTTGCTGTTAGGTGGGACATGTTTAAAATTGATGTTTTTACGTGAAAATAAAAATTTCGTGGGGGGGGGTGGCTAGAGAATTTCAAAAAAATAAAATTTGTCCCCAGAAAATAAAAAAAATTCATGGGGAGGGTGGCTAGAGAATTTCAGGACATGTTTAAAATTGATGTTTTTGAAGTAGCTTAATTGGCGACCAGTCGCCTTTTAGATTTTTTCGGCGCCGATTCTCGCTCTGAGTAGCCTAAATGGCGATATATCGCCCTTGTTGGCAACACTGGTACTGACGTTTATACATTCCGAATGAAGAAAAACGAACGTTTGCGCTAGTCTCACGGAATTCCGAATACGGAAAACGAATTCGGAAATCGAATACGGAAAACGTATGTATGCGGCCAGCCTTAAAAAGTTATATAAAGTCATGGAAAGTGATGAAACAAAAACTTTATTAACTGGGTTAAGTAGGTTAGGTTAGGTTTAAATTTATTTTTTCATCGTTTCTAATGACTTTATATCACTTTTTAAAGGTGTGTTGAATTGTCACTGTGTTGAGTTATCATGGAACCCGTAATTCATACGTTTGAAGTCAATTGGTACAAACGACATACTAGTTTCTTTTTGCAGGAAGTAAAATGATTGATGTGATAACAATATTAAAACATCCATAAGCCAAATTCAGGTGTAATTTTTTCACTTTTAGGGTTATGCAGGATAAATACCAAAATCAACTTTTATGGTAAGCCTTCCACAAAATAATACAATAATCTTCCATTCCCTACGCCCGGAAAGGGTCAGATCAATTGTAGAGTTGCCACAGAATATCATTTCTCTCTACGGGATCTGTCACCTTGACAGCTGACAGCCGCGTGATCAATTTTAAAATATCGCCTGGCTAGCAGATCACAGCATATCGTCGCCACGCCCACACTTATAACACATCATCTGTCAGGTGTGACAGGTCTGTATGGGATTGTATGGTGAGCGATATGGCGTTCTCAAAAACGCTTGGATGCATAGTGTAATGTGTCACCCTTAATCTCAAAGTTTTTTCGAAATCCTCTTCTAATTGAACAATTAAAAAATATAGAATAATCTAGTCAGGTTTGAGAGTTATAGTGAGGTTTTAAATCTCTATATCTCATGATGGAAACAACGTACAACGTAGCCATAAAAAGTTGTATTGACCTAGAAATTAAGAGAGACAAACAACTGAATGAAAATCCACGGTAATATTCAATGTAGTTTTATTTAGAAACATGGCACAGAATACACTCAAACTGTAAAACAGAGAACACTATTACTTCCAGGTGTTGTAGATGAAATAACAATTTGAACAGAATTACAATAACAGATTAACTCACTGACGCCTCTCAATGCAAGAACACGAGTAGATCTAACAATATCAGTATGTTTGTGTAATTACAGAAAGGACAGAGGTTAGATCAGGTTGGGTGCATGTTTCCTATAAAATAACATTTAGTGTAAAATAAGAGTTGTACATCCCGGGGGCCTTGAGACGGGGCCTCTGCTAGCGGTGCCTCATGCATGCTAGGACCTTCACTCTCAACTCTCCAAGTAATGTCAAATTGTCTTTACCATAGTTAGAGCTCTTATCGTATTTGCTAAAATCTGCCTGGCTTTAAATTAAGAATACAATAATATAAATTGTATAAGAGAACTCAAATGATAAAAAGTAAATTATACTATGGACTAAATCAAAGTAGTTATATTAACAAATCATAATATTATATTTAATGTGCATATCATATATATCAGATATGTATATCCAGGGTAGTCAAGTATAAAATGTTTATAATTTCTTGTATCGAGAATTGAACATGAAAACAAACTTTTACATTTCCAACTAGACAAGTAGTGCCCGATGTTTAGCGTGTACCTGCTCGTTTCAATAAAATGATGCATTTAAAATTCACAATACAAAGTCATTATAACGTCCTCAAGCAAGCTTTATAATGTTCATTCTTGTGTATTAAATGTACCTAATTAATGGAGCAAATAAGTACTTGCACTTCACAATGGTTTTTAAAGAGGTGTCATTGAAATGGGTTTTTCTTATGCTACGTATACATCCGCGAGCAGAACTACCGAACTGAACCTCAACTTATGGGAAAGAAACGTTCCCGTACTTGGTGGTACGGTTCGCAAATGTATACGCACCCTTACGTTCGACGCTATGTATATTAAAACCTAGTGAAGAAATTTGAATAAATAGGTACATTCAACTGTAGAACAGGTTGCCATATTGGTTAAAGTATTGTCTAGTAACATTGAAAAAATAAAAAATAGGATAAATAGAGATTAAAATATATGTTCATAGTTATACAATTAGAACGGAATAAACTTCATGTAATTAAAATTGAGAGTATAATTATTCACAATATGTAGTAGTACATAGAAAGAATAGCATCAGAGTATGGTGTTAGTAGTTAAAACATTTAATATGTGAAGATAATTTACAAGGAAAGTATCAGCGTAACATAAAGTAACAAATGAAGATAAAACAAATGTGTAACTAAGTCTAGACCTTATGCCGCTTATACTAGGAGGAAAATACCACTGTACGTACACAATCACTACACCTTGTCAACTTTTTTTGTAAATGAATCACTTTTTTATTAATTTTTTACTCCATTGCGTGGTCATGTGTTCAAATAGCGTAACCAATTATTATTACTAATCATTTACATACGCTCATCGAAATTGTCCCATATATCATATATGTATGTATGTATAAAGAATAAACGTTTCTTGAGTCTATTCTAAAGGAGATTTTCATTAAATGACACATTATTTATTTTCTGCATTTAGTTTACTTATCCTAATCCTTAGAGTAAATACGTCGATCCATTTTTTATTAATCTAGTGCACTTATCATATTTGATAATTTTGTTAAAACTTTGTTATCTCGAATGCTTATGCTACGAACCCAATTCATTTATAAATCTAAAAACAATATGTTACAAGTGAGAGATGAGTTGTTGTTTGTTTGTTTGTTAGTGGTTAGTAAGTGTGGAGATGAGACGGGGAGACGGGGAGACGGAGGAGACAGGGGGAAGGCCGTGGTGAACAAGTTCACAGATTTCCGATATCTAAAGAGAAGTCTTATGGAGAACATTAATGCTATTGGTTCTGGCTGCAGTCCCAATCTGGTCACAACTACACCTACAGCTCCCACTTCTCAATACATACCAAATACAGCTCTGATAAAATAAACTCTGAACTTTCTCCTTTGTGAAATTTTTATACCTAAAATTACCAATTATATGCATATTACAATTTCACACATACATGTATATATAATATAATATAAACCGTACAAACATTCATACGCCTAACAAAATATGGAAATATAAGTTTAGTATAAACACAGTTTAATTACGGGTAAGGGAATCGCCGATCGCCGAGAGTGATGAAGACTGTCGCTTACTAAGAATTAAAACATGTAAGAAGTGTGACAATTTATTATAAATTTCCTTAATTAAATTTTGTGTATCAACAATTTCAGATAACTTAAGGCATACATGAACATCACCGTAACCCGTCACCGGGGTCCTTAAACCAATATCAATCAATCCAGTATTGATATAACTTCTATTGACCGAGATATGTTTAACCAAAAATCTATTGCTTTCCCCAACGGCTAACCATGTGCTGCCGTCAAACATCTGACAACTAACTATGCACTGAGCTTCTTATTGTAATAATAGATGCTAATAATTTACTTTCAAAAAATACACATTCCCCTACTAAACCTGTTTCCCTTATACCTACACTTTAAATGATTTGTACCGAAACCACCGTCAATTCAGACAGGCCAGTTCATGGACAAGATGTATTCGTCCAAGAACTGGGTGTAGGAACATCGAGGCAGTATAAAATTTCACAAAATGAGAGCCATTTTACAATGCGTTTGGAGGCGGAAGACTCTCCAGGGACTGTAAGAGGTTCTATTAAGACTACAATGGATCCTTTTGTTGGTGCCAGAGTGAGGATGGACAAGTGAGGAGAGGTGGTGGTGGTTTACTTCTTTGACGGAGGCTTCCTCGGAGTTCTGGTGGTCTTCCCCGTGGAGGTGGAAGGAGTGGAAGCCAGTACAGCTGCCTTGGCTGCTGCTGCAACTGAAATAAAACCATCCATTTGTTTTACTTCAAACTTATGAGCTGAAACCACAGACATAGGAATTAATAGACGAGAAGATAATGGCGAGGGGTAAAATCAACTGTTGAAGAACGAAGGGAGTGAAGCTGACTGTGATTCGTCAATAAATCAATCTGACAGTAAATAGGCATCTCGCATTATAATATCACCATTTACTTCTTAAAAGTAAAATCTGCTTTTGAATGAATAGACATTTTTACATGGGAGCGCAAATTACTCGCCACGTTATGAACAAATTTGCGAAGTCCAAATTCGGCAAAAAAATTCGGTTCTATTTTCAGAGTCGAATATTTCGTTTAAGTATTTAGTCAAGACACTTTTATAAATGTTCATAATTTACTTCCCAGCAACCAACCAGCTTTGTGTTTCGCGTCCAGACGTTTCTTGATGTGATAGTAACAACTGATTCATATTATACGATGTGAATATGCTTAAAATAAAGTAAAATAATGCTTATATATGAAATGTAATACGACAATTGGGTTTATTCTCTTTTTCACATCTATTTTTACAAGTTTTCATAGTACAAGTCAACATTTTGCCGTGTTATTTCGTAAAATGAACCGATGATGCCTCGACCATAGTTCGCACAAGAATGATGACGTCACGTTTTCAAATTTCACTTGAGGCCATACGCAAGCACAGCCGGCTCCAATGGAACCGGTATGGGGAGTGGGGATAATACGCTTTTAATCACTTAGGGCAGGTCTACTAATATTCATATGTGTATGGCTGAAACCAATTAAATTCTGCAATTTCAAATTGAAAGTCAAAAAGTTCCTTACTGGCTCTTTTTCTGTCTATAAAAAGATGTTAGGAGTTTTCGCATTTCAATATGAACAGCAAAACAATCTGAGACGCAGCTGTTGGGAGTGGAAATCACTTATAGTGGCAGGAAATGTGAAGAGGATGAAAATACACCGATCCATCTACGGTGTGAATGTTCCGCGTTGACGGGAAGGAGGATCAGATGGTGAGCAATGTTATGGAATCATGATATATTGCTAAACGCCCAACGGCAACTTAGCGAACTCCATATTAAAGGCATTGATATACTGATAAAAGAACACGGTGAAATATAGCAGATGGCACAAGAGCTTTGCAGACCGTATCCATATGAATAATAGCAATGCCTTGATGAGAAGAAGGCCATGTTATGGAACCAGGAGACATTGTCCTACACCTAATGATACCCTGGTGAACTTAATTATAGGGATTTGGTTACCTACTGACTACCTACTGCTAATAGGAATACGGTGAAATACAGTAGAAAACAAAATGGATCCATGGCTTGGGAGCAATGCAGACCAGTAATAGGACAAAACAGAACATGACAAAATAATAGATTGCGTTGGGTTAGTTTAGGTAAGGGTAAGTTAGATTTGTTTTCCTCACTTTTTTGCAATGTTCTGTTTTGTTATGGATCCATGGAGACCGTATATTATAATAATGGTTACCTTTGGCCGGCGTAGGTTTGGCAGTCTTCCCCTTGGAAGTGCTGGGAACGGGCGTAGCCGCCTTGGCGGGGGTGGCGGTCCTTCTCTTGGTGAGTGCCGCGGCTGGGCTGGCCTTGGCCGGCGGGGTGGCCGTCTGGAGACAATCATTTAAGCACTGTTATTTTTCAAAATTTATAAGAAACTAAATTTTTGGAAACATTCAATACTGCAAATTAAATGTTAATGATGGTCATTCGTAGCTGTATCATCCTTTAAATGATTTATTGGACAATTTTTTTAACGTTGCTACTCATTTTCAAAGAGGCTTACTAACGACATGATAAGGCATGTGATACATCAAAGGTCTTGTTGAGTTCAAAGAATTTGTAGAAAATAGTATAAAATTTAAGTTCTGTTTAAAATCTTATTAAATAATCTAAATATGATTGATAAGTTATATGTATAATCAAAAGATATTTGAAACTTAGTTATCATATTACCATAAAATAATAAAAATTATCATACTTTAAAAAACTGAAAAATAGATTTCAATGAAGATAATGTTTGACTTTATAAAAGCTAAGATTTTAAAAGGATAAATGATACCGAATAAATCATCAGACAATGTTGTAGGTTATTTCAAATATGTATAATTTTATAATCATAATTATTTAAGTCTTATTATTTAACAAACCACTACATATGCACGTTAGTACTGGGCGTGGACGACAATTCTAAATAATGCCAACGGCAACTATAGTTGGCAATTGTCAACTATTGTAAAAATGCCAACAGCAGCTATAATTGGAGACTGTCAACTATTGGAAATAATGCCAACGGCAGCTATAACTGGCGAATGTCGAAACATTAACAAAAATAATAAATAACGATCTTAATGGTATTAGGGAATCCCAACATTAGTGGGAAAAGACCATTCCAAATTATGCATAATATCGTTCACAAAGTGTAAACTGCGCCGGTACTGTTGAAAACATTATTTTATTTATAAAGCGGAGACGGTTTACGGAGAGTTTCCGTGAGCACTCGGACCATGAGCCCATTTTACCTAGTTCCTTTGATAAAGTTTACTACGGTTGTCATTGGATTATATTTGGCTGTCTCCTGGTTCCACAATTTGTCTTCCCACGTAACTGGTTCCCATCAGACGTCAGCTGATTCGTTGACTGCGTTGGATAATGTAAACATTTATTATAATCCAACTATTGACTCAAATCTTCATCAATAGAGCTGGGCGTTGACGTCATCTAGCTATTACTTCCAACGACTAGTTATATTTTGATACAGTACTAATGCACATATTGTAAGTTCTTCTATGGATTATGCTCTATGTACTTGTAATAGGAAGTTAACAAACCCAATGAGAGTTTGTGTAACAATAAGTACTGTTAATGCTCAACATTTTAATTGTTCTATAAATAATATATAGACTATAAACATAAAACATGCTGTTACACAATTTTTGTAACTAAAATAGATGTCTGTCAATTGTTTGTCTTTAGTAATCTTAATATTTTGTCTTTTTTATAAATTTAAGAAGAACTCAACTTAAAATGATCAACATTTAGATTATATCATTATTCAGTGATCAATTTGATTCTTGACAAAACATCATAAAAAATATTAAAAGAAAAAAATATAAAAAAGTGGTATGTTATTGCAACATTTGGGGGGCCATCATTGTAAAAAAATCTTTCAATAAAATTTTACAAAGCAATGATTGAAATTACACTTTATCCTTGAATCTGTGGCATTAAAATTAGTCATTAAAAAAACTTATAATTTGACTCTTCATGATTTCGGTGTATTATCCAATTTGTCAGCACTTGCGGTTGTAAAAAAAAAAAAAAAACATGTGTATGAAATATCAATTCTTACTTAAAAGTGGATAAAGGGAGTAATATGTATTGATAAAATCAACATGGAAAAATAAACAATGATAGAAATTAAAAATATAAAAGAAAAAGTCATGCTATATAAAGAGTGAAGAATGTCTGGGTCATGTCAGTAAGTTAGTTGATTCATTTTAAAACTAGTTTACTAAGTACATGATAAAGACTAGATTACAACAAAACATTTTTTTATAACTGCCTTATTTTTCAAAATAATATTTTTTGATTACCTTTATAAACATTTTTTAATTCTTACTTTATATACAAGAAATTGAAGAGAAAGAAGTTATCTCCAGATATATAGTTTTAATCATCCGAAAAGTTAGAAAAAAATAAAAAAAATACAAATGTTTTTGCTTGGGATATTATGTTTTTTTTTTGTAATTAATGAATATCTCTGCTTTAAAATGTACACAATATTAATATCTCATTCAAATGCTTTTCGTATAAAAATTCTTCACTCGCATATTATTATTTAATTCTCATTGAGTATTCTGATGAATTTAACAGTAATTGATTAGTTTAAAAATTCAAATTAGTTAATCCTTTCTTCTCTCTAAATAAGAATCCACCAATAGAACTTCGGGATGGTCCGATGCTCTGTAGGGAACCCGCTTGCACAGCGCGGGTGTAAACTGTGCACCGTAAAGTTTAAGTTTAGACTTACGGAATTCAATACTTCGTTTGTGTGAAAACTTTTAATTGGATTATATTAGTAGAATCAATGACAGTGGAAGTTTGTTCCATGCATCCATATCACAGGGAAACTATAAGCAAAGTCAATTAATCTGTCTGTTACATCAGTCAGAGAAACATAATATTGAAGTACATAAAGTATTTTGAACACTGTTTATATCAAAATACTTATAGATGAGTAATGAGTAAGAAATATTATAGAAAAACTGTCACTCTTGTGTGGGTGAAAATGAATGATAGGCAATGAAAAACTGTCACTCTTGTGCGGGTGAAAATGAATGATAGGCAATGAAAAACTGTCACTCTTGTGCGGGTGAAAATGAATGATAGGCAATGAAAAACTGTCACTCTTGTATGGGTGAAAATGAATGATAGGCAATGAAAAGCTGATACTCTTGTAAGGGTGAAAATGAATAATAGGCAATGAAAAGCTGTCACTCTTGTATGGGTGAAAATGTATGATAGGAAATGAAAAACTCACTCTTGTAAGGGTGAAAATGAATAATAGGCAATGAAAAGCTGTCACTCTTGTATGGGTGAAAATGTATGATATGCAATGAAAAGCTGTCACTCTTGTATGGGTGTAAATGTATGATATGCAATGAAAAACTGTCACTCTTGTATGAGTGAAAATGAATGATAGGCAATGAAAATAAAAAAGATTTTACAGAGCGATGTGATTGGTGTAAACATAGACGAAGTGGTTTATGAAAATGGAAAAAGTGAATGTGGTACGAGAAATTAGAATCATGAAAGATATATTAAATAAAAATAGCATTTAAGAAATACTTATTTTTTAGTTAGTAATAATGTTAGCAGGGTGCATTAATAATAATTACTAATAAATAGTATCACACTTTTACTGCTAATTCATTTTAAATTATTCAACATCATGTTAACATTTATTTTAAATCAAATCAATGGTGATTTTAACGCCAAAGTTTAACAACAAAGATAGATTTAAACATCTTATCATTATAAGTTTAGTTTAGTAAAAGTTAGAATGGCCGCTTTAAGTTACTAGCGATTATAGGAAAAGCGCACAAATGTCTTATATCTCAAAGCACGTGTTTCGGAAAGTGCGCTCAAAAGCGTCACGTGTTTACAAGTTGCTATGTCAAAAGGTAATAATTTAACTTTGAATACATTAAACACTTTGTTTAATTATACTCACAAGCATTGAATGGCGCATTTGTAATACGATGATGCAATTGACAGAGCTTTGTAATATAAAGCCATGTTCAGACGTTGATTGGAGACATTTAAGCAAGAAGAGTAACAGACTCCCCAAATGTTGTGCAAACTTACCACGGACAATGAAAATGATAATATGAGTAAATGATTGATACGTACATTCCCATAAATCCGTTGGATCATGCCTACCTTGCTAGTGGACGGCGCAATGGCGGGCGGGGGTGGCGGGGTTTCCGTCTTGACAGGGGCCTTGACGGAAGCCTTGGCCGGAGTCTTGACTGGAGTTTTGGAGGGGGTTTTGAGGAGTTTCTTGGCGGCGCGGGGTGACTTGGCCTTGGACTTGGGGGATGGGCGGGAGGAGCGCTTTCTCGGGGCGGACTTGGGCGGGGAGGGAGGGGGCGTGGCCTCGCCTTCGGAGGGGGAAGAAGGGGAGGAGGCGGCGGAGTGGGGGCGCTTGCGGGAGGGGGTGGAGGCCAGTGCGCCCTTCAGCTTCTTCTTTTCTAGCTGCGATTCATCTTTGTAGAGAGATAGGTCAACTGGAAACAGACATTTGCAATATTAAAGTACTTTCAACAAAAACACATACAACAAATAAAAAGTGGACAAAATTTATACAGGGTGATCGGATGTAAAGTTCACTAACTTTGGGGGGTGATTCTACATGATGGTAAATAACTTTTTTCTAAATTCCATTGTTTATTTTTCCCCATACAAAAATTTTTCCATTAAAGAATATTATATTTCTATACGAAGAATTCAACTTTTTTACCTCAAAAAAAAAACAGAATCACCCTCGTAGTTAGTGCACTGTACCCCCGGACACCTTGTATAATTCTGAAGACTAAATTAAACTGAATAAAAATATAGTGTGATAATAATATTCAAAGTACATTATATACAAACATTTTAAATGCTGTAATAAAAATAAAATGCATGCATTTAACCTTCCAGCGGGCGCCCTGTCGTAAAATTTACGACAAACGCGCCTTATCGCTTCCCCTACTCTTACCACTTAGTCGTAAGCATCGAGCTTCGAGCTATGCTAGGGTCAGTGTCTCTCTAAACTGCAGACGTGCCGGGTGTGCTTAGAAGTTTTTGTTATACATTGATATTTGGAAATTTCCATTGAGCGTAAATTTTACGACATGCGCCTTTAAGTGTAAGTATATTAAATAAACTACTTTTTTTCTATTTATTTCACATTTATATTGTTTATTTTATGGCTAAATGTATTTTTGTGTTTGTTTTAGACATTTTCCATTATGGAGATGATGAGACTTTTTTTCCCTCGAGTGACAGCGAGTTTTCGGACGAAGAAATCGAGCAACAAGCTGAAGAAATTGCTACCGAACAAGAATACACTTCAGACGAATTCGAAGGAGAGGAGAAAACAATGGAAGACTTTTTCATTGAAAAAAATAAATCTACACAATGGCGAAAGACAACTTACCGTGTTTCTGGAAAAAAACAAGGCGATAAACATAGTCAAAGTACCCACTGGCTTGACTCAAAAATCTCTTTCTATTGAAAATGAACTAAATGCGTTCTTTCAAATTATCGATATCGTCTATGATTGACGATGTTTTGAGATACCCAAATATGTATACCGATCAGCTGAGAGTTGAAAACATCGACAGGCAAGAATTTATGGCATACTTGGGTCTGCTATATTTGATCGGTATAAAAAAATCTCACCACGCAAATGTGAAAGAGATTTTTGCCAGTGATGGTACCGGGATTGAAATAGCAAGAGCTGTCATGAGTTACAAGAGATTTCTCTTTATTTACCCGTTGCCTGAGATTCAATAATAAGATTTTTTTTTAAATACCTGAACCTAGAAGCACTCACTAACCAATAGCCTATTTCAATTTATTTTTCACATCGTTACTTCTTGAAAATATTGTCAAAGAAACCAAGCTGCACAATTTTTGAACACGGGAAATTTGAAACTGGATTCACGGGCAAAAAAGTGAACACCAAGTATATATAGTGAATGAAATAAAAGCATTTATTGCCGTCTTACTGGAAATAGGGATTACAAGATGAGTCACCATTTTTCTTATTGGAAAAGGGATTCCAATGAGACAAGGCGATTCAACCTCATATGTGCTCGCTGTAAAAGGGACTACATGGACAACACGAAATATGATTGTAAAGTGACATAATTTCATATTTTTTACAGTAAATAAGTACAGTAAATGTGTAGTTTTTTTTATTAAGAGCATAAAATATCATTCTGTACTTGTTTAATTGCAAAAAGAATCATTAAAATTTGTGGATATTTGTCCGAGTTATTGCATTTTTATTTAATACCATACTTTTTTATCTAAAAACTGTAGCAATTTACATACATACTTGTGAATAGTTTTTCTAAATTCACCTGAAAAATAACTTAGATATTGCACAAAAGGAAAAGGGATAAGGAGTGGTAAAGGGACTGGTTCAATCACTGTCAAAGGATTAAATGAAAACATAGAGTATTAGCTTACAGAGGATTGATTCAGCAATGCCTGGAACCCAACTTGTTTGGAACACTCAAATATAAATAAATAAATACATACTCAACAATATGCAAGACAGTAATAAAGCGACTACTCACGTCCGTCGGGGTGCTCCTCTGTGACGCTGGTGTCGGGGGCTGGCTCACCTCTCTCGGCAGCCAGTGCCCGGCCCAGGATACTGTTGGTCCGGCTGAGCTCCGCAGCGCCCAGCTTCAGCCCCGCAGTGCCTGCCCGCTGGAGCGACAGCGTGGTCAGGACGCAGTCAATGTCTAGAATAGAGTGAGGTTGGGTTAGCATTGTGAAAAAGTGATACTTCCCCAGATATCTTATAAACTCACGAGTGGTCATTTTTTTATTTATACCTTAATTTTATAATATTATTTTGCCGAAAAATACAAATTACCAAAGACTGGAAATAAACACAATCCTTGCAAGATCTTTGTGCTCTAATTGAATTAGTCTAAAATAATCTACATAATATAAGATAATAAGTATATGAAAAATTACCAGTAACATCGTAAAAATCTGGTTTGTATATTTCCCCTGATGGGTCGCCACTCTTGTCCTGGGACAGCCATCGGATCTTGATCTTCCTGGTGGACCGATACACGTTCTGCATGGTCTGGCAGACATAGAAACCTCCCTCAGTGTTGCGCACGGCCAGAAATTCATTCCTACATTAAATAAAAGTTAACAAAATCATTATTATTATTATTAAAAAATGTCGTGAAACAAAATCAACGAAATACAGTGGAATCTCTCATAACGAGTAATTCACATAACAAGCAAAACAGATGATGAAAAAAATGCTCCCTTAACGAGCGACATTGCGCAAAACGAGTGACGCAGAAAGGGCAAGTCCCATCTTCACGTCACTCACTTATGAACCGGGACTTCCGAGCCAGTGCATCAGTGTCTGGTCAGCACTCGTTCCGCTAGCACGTTAGTGTCGCATGAGATCACACATTTTTCAAAAAGTTGTGCAAAAATTTCCCTGAAGAAAATACCAAATGAAGACAGCCATAAAAGAATAATAGTAAGTGTAGAAATAAAATGTAAAATCATTGAAAAGCGAGAACAAGGTATGAGCGTGGCTGATCTAGTGAGCACATTCAGTCGGTCTACATCAACGAATTGCACTATCCTCAAGAACAAGGATAAAATGAAGAAGATAGATGCAACACCACTCCGTTACTCAAGCCTTTGGACCAGCAGGTTATTTCTAATTTTAAGAAACTCTCCACTAAAACACTCTTCGATCATTGTTTTGAGGTGACTGAAAGGACATGTCTCACTCTCAAAGAGTTATGGAAAGATTCGTTTCACATCGTTACTTGCCTCAAGATGATTGCCAAGAGGACCCTCAATTCTGCTTGAAATAAGCTTTGGCCAAGGAGCGTTGTCGAATGTGATTTTGAGGGGTTTGAAACGGTACCTGTGAAGTCTATAGTCAACGAGATTGTGTATTTGGCCAATACCATGGGACTTGAGGTGGATAACGATGTTGATGAGCTTGTGGAAGAGCACAGTCAAGAACTGACCACCAAAGAGCTTATGGAGTTGCATTGTGTTTCACGGCAAGAAGTTATGGGGGAGAGTTTGTTAGTGGATGAGGAGGAAGCAGCAGAGCAACAATCTTCTGGCGCAATAAGAGAAATGCTGAAATCATGGGAAACTGTATTGACAGGGAGAAGCGTCAAACTAATAAGGAGGTGGCTATTTTTTAAATTTATTTTTTTAAAAAGAAAGACAAACATTCCCGGGATACGAATAACCTGACAATATTTGAAAATCTCCTACTACCACCACAGTAAGGTGAAAATGTTGCTTGTGTTGTGATGGAGGACTTAGCCAGCCGAGGAATTGAACACATTACGCCTGGGTGGGACCCAGACGCGATGTCAACTCGGCCACCGACCGGTCAATGTCAACTCGGCATTCTACAAATTTATTCAATGATAATGCTGTCACATTTTCACCAAATTTTGAAGCATCGGCAAAAACAAATGTCTCTAGACAGCATTCTAGTAAAAAAAATATATATATTTTTCATAAATTCATAAATATTATAATACTTATTTCGATTTTTTAATTGTTCTTTGCAAATCTAAATCGCATTCCAGGTTGTTACGCTCGTGAACAATTAAAAAATTTTGTATTTTATTTGAATAAACGTTAAAAATAAAAAAATGAGTATTTTTGGCATGGAATGCATTATAGTATTTTACATTGAATTATATGGGAATTTTTTTTCCGCTTAATGAGTAGTTCACATTACAAGTAAGATTCTGAGACAAATTAAACTCATTATGAGAGGCTCCACTGTAGTTTCAAATGATTTTCACCTAAAGTAATGCCGCTCATGATTGGTTCTCATTGATTTACGAATTGTGATATAGCAGATAGTAATTTAAGAGTTAACCCATGGACGGCACATAGCTGTCGATAATACAGGGAATGAGACTTAGATAATTACGATTGTCAACCCAGGATCGGGGCCCCATTTCTACAGCCTGCTAATGAAGCCACAAGCTCATTGTAAACTATTACGAAATAAATGTCCAAAGTGTGTTGTTGACCAAGAGTTTATGAGACAACCCAGACAACAGGAATCATTACTCTTGATCAGTCGTGTTCAAGTTCGGGTATGAATTTATTGTGCATTGTGTATTTGAAAATGGCTATTTTATTATCATCTTCCGATGGTTATTGTGGCCAACTGAATAAATTGACACACATGTTCCTCACTAAATTCTAAAAAACTAAAAAATTCCAGCACTAAAAAATTCCATTTTGATCAGAAATTTGTCACTTTTTATTTATTTTTACGGTTTGTTTTTATTAGGAGAGGCACCAGTGGCGGCTCGTGACTTTTGGGTGTACTAGAGTGCTAATATTACAAAAAATGGCAACATTGATATTATAGCTGAACATGATTTTTTTTATTATCGTTTTCATCTACAACATCAATAATGCCGATTTTGTAATATTAACATTCCAGTACACCCAAAAGTTATGAGCCGCCACTGGTAGGCACAGCTCTTCAGCCTTTATGTCCTGCACTCCACTGCTCTTGATACAGTAATAAATACACATCAAGTAAAACAATCTACAACATAATATCCAGACCAGGCAATGCCCATATTTATATTAAATAAAAAAATCCACATTAATATTTTTGAGCTGCACAGGAATCGAGTTCAAAACGTCCCGACTCAATGTTAAATGAGTAGACCACTGTACTGTCGAAATTATCTTAACTTATATACCACACACAATACCAATTGCCTAGAGCCAGTGGTACTATAGCATAACCAATTTGCGTTACCAATATTTAAACTATTAACGATTGTGAATTGATTCAAAATGATAAAAACATATTCTTACTTGTAGAACACAATAAGCTTCTCGTCCATCTGTTTGGTTGGGGTGGTCCTTCCCTGGCTGGCGGAGAGTTTGGTCAATAGAGCGATCTCAGGGGTCGGAATCTGGTATGGCTGGACCTGGAAATTAATTTTAATATTTATTAGGTGATATCACTTATCCCCATTGAGGGAACTAGTAGGACTGACAAGTTGGGATTGAAGACACCAACTGCTGTAGGAAATGGGAACAGGAATGAGGAACTCCAATTCACTTTTGGTGCCAATGTCCTGTGTTGATGGGAAGAAAGCTCGGATATGTGGGAAGACACGTTGTGGAACCAGGAGACAGCTGAATAGCCAATGACCACGAACAATAATTAAAAATTTTTTTTAAAAAGAATGAAACTTTTCAGGTTACAAATTACCTCTCAATATTTGAAAATCTCTTACTACCACCCACAGAAAGTGGAAAATGTTACTTGTGTTGTAATGGAGGACTTAGCCAGCCGAGGAATTGAATGCACTATGCTACTTACACAAACGCGATGCCAACTCATCCAAACCGGTCAATGTGTCAAAGTATTAATATAACACATACGAGTATGTACCACATAATACACATCCCCAAATAAGAGTGTTGTGCTATGTCTAAGTTGTTTTTTTACATCACATAAACAATTCGAAAATCGTACTGCACTTAAAAAAAAAATTAACCCATTACTATTTTTTAAGGTATTAAATAATATCTACCCGGTTTCAATTTACTTTTTTTTTTAATTTCTCGCCGCAAACGTGCCTTGGTGCGGACTTTTAAAAAATGTGCATTTTACTGGAAAGGGCTACAATAATATATCATATTGAGTTATGATCAATTTTGTGCTCATTTACCATTGTGCATTACTTAGTGATTTATTTATGTTTTTTATTGGAGAAAACACAGATACAGACAGTAATAAACATGACAGTAAAAAAACATAATTGAAGAATTCGCCTGCATCCTAACTATTTCTCAAAGATTAACATGGCAACCTTTAAAAATAATAATAAGCCTTTACAAATATAATATTACAAAGTAAGTTATATCAAAATTTGGTAATTAAAAAAATAGGAGAAAGTGCACAATATCCATTAACAGATGTTTGCAAATAATTTTTAGAGAAAAGGTGGTAAAATCAATTAATTTGAAAATGTTATTTAACAGAAAATTGAGAAAGTAAATAATGTATGAAGGAGGTATGTCAAAGTTGTTGTTTTTGTTGGAAAACAGCTCTCAATTTTCTGCTAAAGGTACTGCATGCATCAAAAAATATATTAGAATCATCAGATTTGATTTTAATTAAACAATTCACACATTCTTCTGATTGGATCCCTGACACCAGCATTTGTGCGCGGCCGGCTAATATGGAATAAGTCGCTAAACTTAGTTGTTCTGGGTGGTATTTTAATGTTTATTAGTTTGAGAAGTCAGTTGATAATGTTATTGCAGACTATATACAGGATCATGAGATCAGGGTATGTGTTGACTGCTGGGCGAAGGTGGGAGATGTCTGGTTAAAAAGGAAAGCATAAAAAAATTGTAACTAATATCTGAGTGTTAATGGAAAGGGAAAAGAAATATTAAGAGACACAATCGCTCCACGATGTACGGGGGACCCTAGTGACCCCCTTTCGGACGATGCAAGATTTTTACCTTCAGGTATGCAGAGATTTAATGGACTGTGCTCCTGTCAAGAGTACTGTAAAGCACAATGTGAGAGTGTGAGTACAGTGATGTTATATAAATTACATATGGTTACAAAATATATTTAAATAATAAGTATTTTAAGAAGACTTGGACAAAAAAAAGATCATAAAAAAATATTAAATATAACATCTGTCACTGAGTTACTTATTTGAGTCAATTGTTGGTACTAGTAATATTATAAAAAAATATGTTGAAAATATAATGTTATTTGTATTTTAAGAAAGCTTTGGTAAAAAGTATGATCATAAAAACTGTGTAGGTACTGATTTTTGGGCAATCTGGTTCTTGCGTATTATGTGATTAGTGCAAATCAAAACGGCATGTTTTTGGTGTAAATTTTGCAATTTTCTACAATCCCACAATCCCGCAAATCTCACATGAAAATCCTGCCTATCTGCGGGATCAAACATTACCGTAATCCCACAGGATTGCAGGATTTCAAGGTGTGAAGGCTAACTACTGACTAGGAAGTGCTAGTAGGAGACTGGCTAGTAGAAGATAGAAATATATAACATATATTGTTTTGCACCCTTGATAACCCATTGTTAACCCATCGGCATACCTGCCGCCAAGATTTGGAGGCTGCACTTTTTCCGCATCGGGGTCAATCCGCACCAAATCATCCAGGCCATGTCACCCACCATCTCAGATTTTGATGAAACTTTAAATTTTTAATCCTTCCATATAGATAAGAAAATATACCAAATTTTACCTTCCTACCTCAACTCGTTTTTTTTTTATGGGCAGTTGAAGTTTGGGCAAAATAAGCGTTTTTACATATTCCGAGCACTCCGGAAGAGCTTGTACCTTCAATGAAAAAAAATTGTATCTTTGTCATTTATAGTGCAAATGCAATGAAAATTTCCAATATTATCAAGAAAACTATGCTGATTGCAGAAAAAAATAAATAAACCCTTTACATTTATCTACTTGACTTTAAAAAATTACCAAAAGTAATTTTTTAAGTAATTTTTGGGACGGAAAAGGTACTTTACAAAAAAGCAATATCTCGGGAAGGTACAGTGTTAATGAAGTAATTTTTTTTTTTATTCATATCTACAAATAGCATAGAATCACATACAAAAATAAAATTCATGGCATTTTACTTGCTTCAATAAATAAAATCCATTTTAAACTTTTTTCAAACTTTTTGTAATTTTTTTTTTATTCTTATCTACAATAAACATAGTACAACCTAAAAAAATAAAACTCCTGGTATTTTGTGTGCTTCACAGTGTAGAAACGTTTTTAAAATGAGAAATCTTAATCATACAGAATTGTTCCAAGTTTTTTAAAATATAGATACTGTATTTGCAAATAAAAAAAGTCAAACTTATTCGGTCCTTTACAACATGCTGGTAAGCTTGCAATGTAAGCTTAAGGCACCAACAAAATAATGTACCTTGTTCCTTACCCTGAATGCATACACCATAGCAATATTTTATAACAAGATCAACTTTTTAACTCTTTTCAATACAAAGTTAACTCTTTAAAAAACAAATACAATAAAAATAAAACAGGCAATGTAGGATTAGGTTAAATGAAAGTACATTACAATAATATTGTTTACAAATAAATGTTCAAGTTCATTTTTTACTTTTATTCTTGATCTGACCCATAAGATGGTTGAACTTTTGATCAGCATGATGAACGTCTTTTTCAAGAAAGTAGTAAGCTCTTCCTGAACCTTTTGTTGTGGGAGGGTCAACGATATTAAAAATATTTTGTAGTGGAACAAAACAAATATCTTCTTTTTGATGTGGCCAGTAAAAGGATGGAGCTGGGCCAAAAGGATGCATAAACTTGATTGATACATCACACTCGTCTTCATCTTTGGAAACCACAAGTCCAAAAAACCAATGGTTGTCATATACGCAAGCTACATAAGAGTTTGTACAAATTTGTACCATACTTAGTTGCTCAGAGCGATTTCGTTCCCCACTGAAGTTAAAAATCAAAGCATAATCTGAATCTGAACTTATCCTTTTTGTGCCAACTTCATTTTCAGACAGAGGAACAAAGCAGTGGAAACCTCGAGTGCCTGGTATTGTTTTAGCTTGTGAAAAACGCTGCTGTAATTGTTGCCTGCAAGTGAATAAGCTTTCTTTTCTCAGCAAGTAAAAATATATATTTTCTACTCTCGACTGACAAAACTAAAAAGTTTTGTCTACAGTTGTGATAGTGTTGCCAGGGCCAAGTTGCAAACTTTCTCTAGTTAGAAGACGTTTTACTGTTCCACCTATTCCATCACAGGGAGATTTCCCATGACTCGTAGCAAAAAACGACCAACATGCTTTCAAGTTGAAGTCTTTTTGATGGTGACACAGATTTAAAAAGTTTTTGCAGTTTTTATATTGCGCTGCGCAACCATCAGTAAAATAATGAACACTTTGAATTTGGGGAAATTTTTGATTTAAAAATTGAGCAACAATTTTTTGAGTTTCGTAAACGAAACTTACATCATGTTCCAAGTCATCTGAAATTACACACAAGCTTGACACTGTGAGATCTTTGCCAGGCTCTTCACAAGTGTAAATTACCACTGGGTGGAGTGAACAACTGTCTTGCGTCCAGTGGTAACCCTGGACTTCATTCTGGATAACATAGGAGAAGTTTTCACTGAAGTCTAATAACACAACAGCTTCATTTATCTGAAGCTGTGCTTTTAGGGACTCTTTGAGATATTTTGATTGAGACTTTGTTATAAAAGAATGAGGAAGAAGTTTTACAAGACTCTTCACAAGATGTTCTACATATTCATGAAAGGGAACTGTAACTGAAACCTGCTGTGTTCTATCAGTAGTTACCCATGCACTGTATGTAATTTCATCTTCTTGGTCCCATTCTTCAAATTTTTCTAACAAATGTTTCTTAAGATTTTCACTAGATGTTGAACACTTATCGCAATGTCGAAGCATACAGTCTCTATTGTTCTTTGAGCACACTAAGTAGTCCATTAAATCATTGTACGTTTCTTCACTGTCACAAGCATTAAGAAGCAACACTACATTTTGATGAATTGCACAAACGCAGACAGAATGAGAGCCTGGAGAACCTACTGGCACACACCATTTGGGACGCAACCAACAAAATTTCGAAATCTCAATTTTTGAAGCAGGGTATTCAAACTTGAAGGTAGCATAAAGTTCATTCAGGTTACAAAGCAATAGTCTTTTTTGTTCATAAACATTTTTGGTTATGCTAACTTTATCTTTTTTCCCTGGCATAACACGAGAAAATTCATCGTTTTGGTAGAAATTTTTAACCAAAGTAACTGTTCCTTGGTCTAATGGTTTTCCTTTTTTTGGATCAGGTAAAGCAATGATACCATTTTCATTTAGTAGCTCTCGTGCTTTACGAACTGAGTATTCACCAACACTGAATTCTTCAGCAACCTTTTTTCTACTCCACGAAGTTGGAGCGAGAGTTAGAAGCTGAATTCTCTCACGGCGTGTAACTTGTGTTTCCAATTTTTTTTTAACCAACTCAACAAGCCTGTCCATGTCATTAGCTTTTTCTTGAATACATCTTGGTATTTTTGCATCACATTTTACTGGGGAAAATTCTTTTTCTAAAACTTTACTTACTTTTTTCTTTAAGGTTGAACAAGCAGAATCTAACTTCCGTTTAGCGTAACTAGACTTACTGTGGGATGGTATTGCATGTAGTTTAAATGGAGATTCTCCAATGTCAGTTAAAGAAGTGTTGATTTCTTGTAAAAAAAATTCTTTGTTTAAAACATTTTCAACTTCACTTATGTCTTCTTGAAAAGTGTTAAGCTCTTCAATTTCATTGTTAAGGTTTTGGCTCTTACTAATTTTTGCTCTGCATGCATTACAATTTTTTTGTCCAGGGATTGCTTTATTAGTTACTTTTAGAATGGTATTAATGTTCTCTGAAAATTCCAAGGATACTGTTCTTAAAGTTTTTGTAATTTTCCTTTTGTGGCTTTGGAACGGGTCAAAACAAGCTTTTTGAAATGTTTCATATTTATTTAAGTTAAATATTCTGTGGTGCTCACAAATGTTGAAAACCAAGTCTGTAGATACAAAACTTCTTTGTTGAATAAGCTTTTTTTCAAATTCACTTAACAAATCCACACTCGTTAATTTCTCTGACTTAGTATAACTTTTTTTGTGACATTCAGTACCATTATGTTGTCCCACACTACATTTAACTAAACTTGTTTCGATTAGAGACATTTTAACAACGTACACCATAACATGAAACAACTACTGTATTTATATAGATGATCACTGCTTTGAAGCTGACTCAGAACTAAGCATGTCAGAGGAAACAAAGCATGTAGTATCCTGCAAACTTAGTGATGAGGCAGATAGTAATTTTCATGTTCTGTCTTGTTCTTGTTGCAGATACATCATTTCCATGTAGTGACTTGTCTCTAGGACTGTTTCTTTGATATTAGTCCATTCATTCAACCTATATTACTAGCTATATACCTAAACTATAACTTGCCCAATTACAAACTAAAAATAGATATAAAAAAAATCACAAAAAGTTTGAAAAAAGTTTAAAATGGATTTTATTTATTTTTGTATCTAGATTTAAAAAAACCTAGAACAATTCTGTATGATAAAGATTTCTTATTTTAAAAACGTTTCTACACTGTGAAGCACACAAAATACCAGGAGTTTTATTTTTTTAGGTTGTACTATGTTTATTGTAGATAAGAATAAAAAAAAATTACAAAAAGTTTGAAAAAAGTTTAAAATGGATTTTATTTATTGAAGCAAGTAAAATGCCATGCATTTTATTTTTGTATGTGATTCTATGCTATTTGTAGATATGAATAAAAAAAAATTACTTCATTAACACTGTACCTTCCCGAGATATTGCTTTTTTGTAAAGTACCTTTTCCGTCCCAAAAATTACTTAAAAAATTACTTTTGGTAATTTTTTAAAGTCAAGTAGATAAATGTAAAGGGTTTATTTATTTTTTTCTGCAATCAACATAGTTTTCTTGATAATATTGAAAATTTTCATTGCATTTGCACTATAAATGACAAAGATACAATTTTTTTTCATTGAAGGTACAAGCTCTTCCGGAGTGCTCGGAATATGTAAAAACGCTTATTTTGCCCAAACTTCAACTGCCCATAAAAAAAAAACGAGTTGAGGTAGGAAGGTAAAATTTGGTATATTTTCTTATCTATATGGAAGGATTAAAAATTTAAAGTTTCATCAAAATCTGAGATGGTGGGTGACATGGCTTGGATGATTTGGTGCGGATTGACCCCAATACAAGAAGCATTCTACGCTTAGTGATTATTTTAAATTTCATTTGAAAAAATAACCAATATTATTAGCACGTTCCGATGGTTTTGGTCCGCTGTACCGTGCGAGGGGCAATTGCACACGTGGTATTTCAATGGGTAATAATGTGTTACTCTGACGATACTAGAGAAGTGGCAATTGTTTTTGTTTTTATAATGATTTGGGCTTGGTGAAAATATAATAATTTGTAATTTTATAAAATTGAAACCTAGTTTATACTTAAAAAATTGAACCCTAATGACTCAACAATGACTTTGTTTTCGATTTATTATGTTGCATTAGAAATAATACTTGGTTTTCGGCTACAAATTATATAGCTTGGGTATGCTGAGTTAGTATGTAGAAAATTTTATTGAAAATATTTCCATTATTTTCGAAGATATAGCGATTTAAAACAAATAAAACAAATTAAACAAATTCGCGCGGGACCATTATTTTAGCCCGTTTTAGGCGGTCAGCCGGCGAAAAAATAACCCGATCAAAGTGTGTTAATTCAATTGAGGAATGTGAGATGTGTGGAGGGAGATCAGAGGGTTAAAGTGTAGAATGTATAGCCGGGAATACACATGCCTGTAGCTGGCACACTTGCATGCAAGCTCCTTGCACATGCCAGCTACTATCATGTGTATACGCTAACTTGCATGCCTGTACCTGCCTTGCAAGTAGATTGCACAACATTTGATTTACTGGCATGCAAGTTGAGGGAGGGGACGAGGGGGGCTATGAAACCGGCATGTGTGAACGTCGCGACAGGTACGGGCATGCCAGTAGCTCAGTCTCTCATTAAATTAGCCACACATTGTACTGCCAATATCATCGTATTGCAATTGGCAGTACAATGTGTACTGCCAATTGTATTGTAATGTCTACTGGCATGCCCGTACCTGTCGCGACGTTCACACATGCCGGTTTCATAGCCCCCCTCGTCCCCTCCCTCAACTTGCATGCCAGTAAATCAAATGTTGTGCAATCTACTTGCAAGGCAGGTACAGGCATGCAAGTTAGCGTATACACATGATAGTAGCTGGCATGTGCAAGGAGCTTGCATGCAAGTGTGCCAGCTACAGGCATGTGTATTCCCGGCTTTAGGGTGTTGTAGTTGAAATGTATTGCAGATGTTAGGATTCATAAAGTTATTTGTGTTTTGAAAGTATGAAGTTGAGTTTCGGTTTTTAGGATATCAGGGAGAAGGTTTTGGTTTTTGTCTTTGTGCTGATGTAGTATGAGGTTTAGGTACATTGTAGTGCCGGTTGGTTATATTTCTGGTGGTGTGATTGTATTGTGTTTTTTTTTTTTTTTTTTGTATTTGTACAAGAAATGTGTCAGCATAAATTTTAAATGGAGTTAAGGTATATTTAAGACATTATACTCGATAAGAAGTCCAATTGAGGAATATCTTGTCGGTCACTTGTTTATAACACGTACTACCATTTTTTGTGCATTTTGCAGAGGATCAGAGATGTGCTTTATTTCAAATAAATCCATTTCAAATGGAAATGCAAAATGGGTATTTTCCATTTTGCATTTTAAATGCTTTTCTAAAAACCATTTTGCATTTTAAATGCTTTTCTCAATGCATTTTCCATTTTAAATGCTTTTTTGCAACATTCTTCCTACTATCCCCGCTCATCTTTTTTTCATAAGCCCCAAATATCAGTCGGTCCTCAACCTCGCTATGAGAGATAATTTACATTTGTCAAGTTGCTCCCTGGTAGGAGCCCTGGCAATTGAGTGTTACCATTACAAAAAATACTGATTCAAATAGGTACTGAACATGGGGCCATGACGCTGTAATATTAAATGTTAGATAGCAGTTTCTATGTTTTTACGTTGGCAACATTAGTCCCGCGCAAATTTTTCGTGGTTTCATAATCTGTAGTCGTGGTGTTTATGGATTTACCATCATGTAATATGTTTGTTTTACATTGATGTCCATTATTAAATGACAAAATTGTTTAAAAATTCTATAATTATTTTAATTGTTTGACCTGAGAAACCATTTTGCATTTTCAATGCATTTTGAAAATAGGTATTTTGCATTTGAAATGCTTTTCTAAAACCCATTTTGCATTTTCAAATGGAAAAGTTTTGACCCATTTCCATTTTGCATTTCAAATGGTTTTGGGTACCCATTTTGCACATCTCTGCAGAGGATCAATAATAGTTTGAGCACAGCCACCCCAAATGATGATGCCTTATGCTAATATGGATTGACAGAAATACTGATTTAAGTGTTAGAAATATCGGTCTAAAAGAGTTTGAAACACATAAGATAGCTTGAGAATGCGGGGAGTTAGGCTGACTATGTGCTGATCCCAACGTAGATGTTGATGGATCGAGACCCCCAGATATTTTATATTGGTGACTTGTGCCAAATTTCGGCAAATACAGGAAGAATCAGGTCTTGAACAGGAGTGAATTATTATTTTTCATTGTTAGAGATTGGGTAGCAGAGGACAGACTGAAGGTTTTAAATAACGTTTTTCCAGCATAGAGTATAAGGAGATTATCATCTAACCAATTCTTTACAAGGCTTGTGTCATTTTGAGCTATGTCGAAGTTTCCTTTACAATTTTTATGTCGAGCTATTAGCATAGTCATTTGCAAAAGATATTACATTTCCGAGTTTTTCAACAAATTCCTAGCTAACACAACTGTATTACTTAAATTAATATTTACTTCTTGTAAAAATCCACTGGGGCGTAAATAAATAAATAAATATTAGATTCTAGAGACAAAATAATACACTTGGGATTGGTGAATTATGACTGCTAAATTAAAATAAGTAGTCAGATAAGCTGATAACCTAGCAGGTGGGTTTGTTTCCAGTCAGTCTTTATCAATAGATAAGCATTATTTTATATTATTTATCATAGATACAAATCAAAATTGTAGCTGACCCATAAAAATCAATGAACAATATGGTCAGCTACAAAAAAAATTGTAGTTGAGTTCTGAACAACTCCTGACAAACAATTCTCACATTATATGCATAGGATATAGGTATTCAAGATTTTTTTTAAAGTTTTTGCAGATTTAGGTGATGTGTGTTGGTTGCATTGTTTGCGAATGAAATAATTAGATGTGTCATACCTTAGTTCTATTCCTCTTGCTTGAGCGGCTGTCTGGGGTAAGCATGATGTCTGCGAGGGAAGGGGTGTCCGCCTTGGGGGTGTCGAGGGCTGGTTTCTCTTTCGGGGTAGTGGGGACTCTCTTGGGAGGACTAGGTCCATCGTTTTGCAGCGGCATCTTTAAATCTTTTTTTCTCTTTCTGGACAGTGTCGGAGTGACTGTTGCAAGCTTAAGTGTAGATTTTGGCTTGATTTCAGTTTTTTTTGGTGCAGGGGTCACGGGAGACTGAGCTGGTTTTGCAGGAGACTCTTTGGCTGGGGATTTTTCAACTGCTGCCTGAGTGGGTTTAGAGGGACTATCGACTACTGCCTCTACAGGGGGGATTTCTTCCACTTTCTCTTTTGTGTCAATTTTATCTACAGGCTTTTCCTCGGCCACTGATTCCTTTGCAGGTGAAGGTGCTGGTGCTGGTGCTGGTGCCGGTGCAGGTGCAGGGGCTGGTTTCTCCTCTTTATTTTTTTCTTCAGGTGCCGCTACAGGTTCTTCCTTTTTAGGTGGTTCTTCAGCTACAACTGGTTTAGGTTCGGGTTCCGGTTTGCTCTCCAGAGTTTTAAGCGGGGAAGTTGGTTTTTCTACAGGAGTTTCTACCTTGTCACTAGGAGCTAATACCTCTTTAGGTTTCTCTGGCACTACTGGCACTGGTTCCTTGTTCTTAATCTGTTCCTCTGGCATGGAAGGTTCTGATTCGACTGGTGTTGGCTTGGCCGGACTGGGAGCTTCAGTATTGGCAGTGGGAGTCTCAGGAATAATTGGTTTAGCAACATCGTCACCATTTTTTTCTATGACAGGTTCAACGACCTTCTCTTTTTCTTCAGATGGGCCAGATTTAACAGGGGAAGCTTTAGGTTCTGGTGCCGGCGTTTCAGAGGCAGGTTCTGCCGAGTTAGACGCCTCAATGTTAGGTGATTCACTTGTGCCATTGGATTGACTAGGCTGATCAGGTTGGACTGTTTCCGCCTCCTTCTCAGGTGACCTAGTAAGTGCTAGGGGTTGAGAAGCGTTCACTTGGCTGGGAGGCTTCTCCTGCACTAGACTCAGCGGAGCGGAGTGGTTGGCCCCCTTGGCTCCCTGGCTGGCATTGAAGCCACCGGGTAAGTGAGTGGAGTTTCCACCGACGTGTCCCAGATGAGGAATGTGCCCCATATTCTGCTGCATATGACCCAAGTTCTGAGACAAGTGCGCAATGTTCTGCCCCATGTGGGGGTGGTGCCCCAGATGAGCATGTCCCTGGGAGTTGTGATTTAGAGCCTGCGCCCCTCCTACATTGTTTAGTGCCGAGTTATTCTGCGCGGTCCCGGTTTGCCCCCCCGCCCCCTGAGGTAGAGCCGGCTTTAGTGCTGAGCTCATTTCCCAAATATTCGATATCCTTATATATTAGAGCGAAATTTTATCGCGCGACGATTCTAAAACATAAGAAAATAACAAATAACGTCATACAGGGCAAATTGTAAACGTAAACAAATGGCCTAATCAGTTGAAGCATTCTGGATACTTTCCCTCCATAACAAAAAAAATAACAATTGCGCAAAGGCAAATATAGCAAGAGCGTTGCGTATAATTCGTTTTACGCACTTTTACATGTTGCATTCGTATTAAAAACGATAAAATGCGAAAGATTACGGCACAGAAACACTCGTAAACAAGGTAAATGGTGAGTATACCCGCGATCACGGCTAGCGAGCTGCCGCAAGCAATAATGCCTTCCTATACGATACAAACTTTGTAAAGTACAAGGAGTAAATCACTTATTATTTTCAAATTCACAAAGTTACTTACACGAGCGTTAAATGAAAAACTTTTCAGTGTATTCAGTTTCGCAAAAATACTCCATTATCGAGGAGAAAACAGTCCCAATATTCTAATTTTCACTCGACGGCGGACAGGTATATAAGTTTAGATGGCGTCTGTGCAATGCGCATGCGTCAGTTTTTAGTCACTGAACTCGGAATTATTCCCTTTCAGCGCATAACGCAACTATTCTGTTGGTACCTGCCTACACGCAGTAAAACATTTTAACCCGCTGATATCGATTTATTAGTGGGACTATGAAAATTTATTTTTTTGAATTCGTGCACTGTTTAAAAGAAATATATAATTTAAAATCACGAATGAAGCCTAACTAAAAATAATCAAACTTGAAACTTGGTGGTGAATTATTTTAGCAGTACATAATAAAATCGTGAACAAAAAACTTTTTTCCTGTGCACTTCAAATTTGTTATCACCTACCGATATTTTTAAGATCACTGAGGAACCATTTTCGATAAATCTTCTATCGGAGATTGGCAGCCACGGTGAAAATTTAATACTGCAGACTACCCAGGAAGACTATAACTGTTTTTAGTATCAATCGAAAGAGAAGAACGAATCTACAATAAAAATATTATGCATATCTCACATGAAGTTTAAAAAAATACGGTTGTGTATTTAAAAGATTAAAAAAATTATAAATTATAATGAAAAACAAAGATTATTTTCTAAACTTATACGGCTTTCAGACAGGGCGATTTTAGTTGATCAACTCTGTCTTGAATGACACTTGAAGGCTAATCGACAAATGTGAACAACCTTTCAACAGAGTTGATCAAGTTTTTGTTGAGCGACGTAAGTTGAAAGCCCGTCTACTTTTGTTGAATCGAAACGTGTGAACATATGTTTCAAGTCACTTGCGATTTTTAGTTCCCTGCGGTAGAAAGTAGACGTTAGACATTCCCAGTGAGTGGTTTATTTATGCGTATCTAGTACCTACCATCATGGTATCTACTGCAATGGAAGAATGTATTAAGTGGTCGGATGATATGATGTTTAGATTTATGGATCTATATCAAGCCATCCCTGTCTTTGGGATCTGAAGTAAGAAGTTTACAAAAATAGGAATGCCCGTGATACTGCAATGAATAATATTATTTTTGAAATGTTACTGTAACTTAGTAGTTATTATTATTAAATAGCACGTATGTGAATGTTTCAAAAAAAATTTTTTTTTTTTCTTTCATAACAAATTTTTAGGGTATCAACTATTGTAACGTACACTTCTTTTATAAACAATGATCTCGTATTTTTTAGATCTCTGTGCATAGAAGCCAGATTTGAAAAAGAATCCCCCGTTATCAGGTATCTTTGTAAATTAGTTTTTGCCGTGACAGCCGCGCGCATAACTGTGTCTTGTTTTGGATTTTTCCTTATATTTTAGACAACAGGACAAATTGTTCTTCCAAAATTCGCAAACCGTTGTGATGGCCTTTGGTATCTTCTGATGTCATCTCTCTCAATATAATTTTTGAAGCACCTTATTTGTTTCTCCTTATAATCCATTTTCTGGCCCACATACGACGTTTTTTGCGCTTTTTCATTTTCTCAAATTCGTTCCGTAAAAGGTCCGAAGTCATAGGGACGCACGCAGCGATAACTTCTCTTGACGCCATCTCGATTAACAATATCCGTCCGAGTTAAATTGAAACGTATGAACTAAATCTTGTTCAATTTTGTCGTTCAACTAAAATCGCTGTCTGAACGGGCATATCATTGAAAATAATGTTATTACGAATATTCTTTGTTATGCGTTCATGCGTCGCGCGGTTTCCGTTTGTTTCGGGGCAATCCCGACCTTTTTTGTTCAAAAGTATACGTGTAAATGTATACTATAGTTGAGTATAATTTTTCTAGTTTACTTCACCAACGTTGAACTTAATCTGGTACGCTTTTTGATTTACCGAAAAACGGAAAAGCGATGTTAAAAAAAACTATGTAGAATAGACTGAGTGAATAATCGAACAATGGCTGAACGATTAAATCGTAGAACAACGAAAAACCTTCTCTTTTACTGTAGCCTGCGGAGATCTAATCAACCAAATATTTTGAAGTTACTGATTTTTTCCCTGAATAACTGAATAAGTATGCACTTTATTTAATTTCAGTGAATTTATACGAGTGGCAATAATTCGAAACGAAGTTGCAGCCCTATAGATTTTGATTTTGCACAATTTGCAACTAGCTTCACTCGATATTTGTTCCAAGTTTCGTATAGCTGTCATTTCGGAGCACGTGCCGGCGAACAAGATCGGTGTCTGCCGACTGATCCTTAGCTATCAAACTCACAAGGGAAACAAAAGCTGTGAATTTAGAATACTATCTGGATTGCACGGTTTTAATAGTATGGTTAGCATCCTTACTTTTCAAAAAAAATATCTTTCCAATACTGTTTTTGTACTCTTAATTTTATTACTCACGTGTTTTGACAGGACTTCAAGGTACTTTCAAGACCCGCCGAGGAATTTGGGAACGATGAAACACTTGAAAACCTGTGGGCTTCTAAAGCAATAGAGCATGGAGACATTTATTTTAATGTAAGTTTCCTCTTACTTATTTTATCCGACTTCTGCGCTAACACGAGGTGATCGTCATCCCCGTGCGTATGTTCCCAATGGCGATTGTGCGCTTGCTTTGTTTTTATTTTGACGTTTTATGCGTGTTTTATCAATCCGCAATCTCTTACGTAAAATATCTATTTGAAACTTGGCTCTCCTTTCTTTTTCCACGTTTTTGCCGGTTCGTAATTGAATGGAAACCCTGAATAACGATTCATCCAGAATATTGGTTCAATTATTATTTGTTATTTTAATAGATTTATTTTTCATCGTGCTTAGTCTATTGATAAGCTTTATTCACATTTAGATATGGATTCTAGAACTTGAGTTAATTATATTTATTCCTTTATTATTGTTTGTTTAATTCTTAAAATTAACCCAAATAAATATTTATCAAACAATCATCAATATTATTAAAATTGCGTGTATGATAATCGATACAAATGTTTTTATTTAAATAATAATCATAGTTATCAACAAAAGTAATTATATTTATTGTTATACCTTTGTCACAATGGTGGGATAGTGTAGGTATGTATTCAAATAACCATTGCCTATATTGTCTTCAACTCCAAATAAAGCATGTTACCTTTACCCTTCTAGAAGGGTAAACACTTGGTTGACTGTCATTTTTATATTTAGCTAATTACAGGTTTCACTGAGAATAAATTAATTCCCTTTGTGGATATATAGGATCATTATTTTATTTTTTTATGTTCATCTTTATCAAATTGTATGGCTGTTTAAAAATGATTAATTTTCGTTCACCCCATGCTGAAATATACATCAAATTATCCAATAATTTAAGAAAATGTTGGATTTGTACTGTTAATTACCATCCTAAACATTAGGAAAGAAATCCGCATGGATCATGTTTTATAATTGATTATCTTTATTGTTTATTTAATTTTATTATTGTCTTTCAATAATCTGTTTTGACCTATGTCCCACTATTTAGCAATGCATTCTCTAGAATTTTAAGATAAATATTTCCAAATTATGGAACTTCACATGCCTGATCCATACCTTTTAGTTTTCGATAAGCACTATCTACACTAAAATAATATTTTTATCTCATGTAGTACTTGCACCACTATCTAAATTTGCACCTATAATTATGTAATGTATGCACCTTAATGCACTTGGACTTACATAATGTCTGCTTTGAAATGCCAACCATTATTTGTACAATATTATAGTGGTCGTGCAATCCACTTCTATCTGCATTTATTAACTGCTTCGATGTTTTGTTATCTTCCCAACAACATAAATATGCACATGCGTTTATAATGAAACACACCCAGAGGTCAGCCTTATCATACGATTGTGTGTTGTTGTTTGCAGATATTGTGTTCGGTGGACCCCAAGATCCTGCGGCTGACCCCGAATGACGATGTGATCTACCTGCACTTCCGTCAGGACTTCCCCGACCTGAATGTGGACTCCATCGACGAGAACGATCTGAAGAGTCCGGCCGGCAAGGCCAAGTGGCGGCCGTTCTGCGAAAAGTTCAAGCACTTGGTGGAAGACTACAGTTTCGGCACGTTAATGAGAGCGGATGCCAAGGAAGAGTATTCCGACAAGAACACGCTGCTGGTGCCCAGAATACAGTTCTACGCCATCGAGATCGCCCGCAATCGCGAGGGGGTCAACGACAGCATCCGCAAACACTTCAAGCCCAGTTTAAGGCCCAAGAAATCCCCGAGTAACTCGGAAGACGACGGACAAGCGTGACCTCGAACAAATTCTCCGCAATCTTAAGATTCTAGCGTTAATATTTAGGATTATATTATTTAGTTGTTTTTACTGTAACGATTAAAGGTGAAGGAAGGATAACACTTATTTATATATTTCGTTGTAAATTATGTTTATTGAAAGGAATTCTTAGAAAGATTTTGTCGCTAAATGTTTTATTTATTTGCCTCCAGAATGTTTTAATTCCTCGACGACAGCAATGAAGGGTCCATTTGCAAAAATCTTTTTTTAATATTAAAATAATTGTCATGTCTTTGTAAACATGCCTAACATGGAAAGAGCCATTTTCTAAGAGTGGTTCCTTTTGTCTTTTTCATATCTGGGAATCGTCATGTTAACAAATATCTCATATTGATAATGTAATTACCACAAGACTTTAATAAATTAATAAACTTTATCATTGGTACCTTGTTTCATTTCTGAACATCGGACCATCTTCTGAGATGCGGTGAGTTCTTGCATATAAAAGTTTTATGTGATGTGATGAAAAAAATCATTCATGGAGTAGTTATTTAAAAGCATTGCGAACTTTGGCACCCTTTGACCCTCCGGGTCGACGTGGCTTACTTCTATTACGGTAAAAAAATTGGCTCTGATCACAACGCAAGTAAGTAAAAACATTCTCCAACTGTAAAGATGACCCAATAGCAACATAAAAAAATACAACGATCTGAGGAAGCAGCAAAAATAATGCATCTTGAACCTAGTCTACTTTGCTTCTACTATTTGGCAATAGAGTTATTATTTCTTTCAAAATACAATGAAACAATTACAATATTAATGTTTCTTTTTATCAATGTTTTCTATGGCAGTTACATAGCTGTTTTTGCTATCCGAACCTAGCAGTGCCTGTATTGAGGTGGTCAGTGCAAAAGTGACCCATAAAAACGTTAAACTTAGATAATTGCCTTTAAAGTTTTAAAATGTGGAGGTGTTTCAAGTAAAAGTTGCAACAAAAAAATGTGGAAGTCACACTAAAATACATTTCTTTGTTTGATATATCCACTTCTATTTTTTACGAAACATTATTTAAAGCCCATTCCAATTGTTAACTTTATTTGGGAATTTGTGGGTTATGCCACTTCTGCACCGACTATATTAAATGAAAAATCTGCGTTAGTATATTTTCGCCCGACGTTTGATTATATATCATAACATTCTAACCCAATTCAAATGTGTTTAGCATTACACTGTGAAGGATGTCTTATATAGTAAATATCGAAGACTCGGTAAATCAGTCAAAGCACATATGTATTTTGCTTACACAAAGATTAAGAAATGCTTTCGTAAAGATCTTACATGAACTGCATAAATTTTGAAGTCTTTTGAATATAAGGGACATTCTCACGTCACCCAGGTGGGAACCTGATGCACTGCCAACTCAGCCACTGACCAGTCGGTCGACTCTTAAATCTGCACTGACTAAAAATGGAAAAGCTTACGAAAATGTTACAACACAGGTTGATAAAACAGCTGCCCTCCAATCATTCCCAAAGTTTTTTTTTATTTGTGTTCACTAAAAGTAATAATTTTTGTATGTTTTAAAATTATTAAGTGTTGTGTAATGTAATACTTTGTATTCGTATTTGGTTTTTTTAGGTAATCAATAATATTTTTATAAGTTGAATGTAAATTTTTATTTATTTTTCTGCTGTTTAGCCTTTTTTACAAGGCCAATCTAACATGCCCATATTACTTACTTCCCCACCATCCTATTCCCTATTTCCCCCCTCCCTTCAGCTTCACAACATACCCCAATTGGGGATGCCATAGGATCCCTGGCTCAACAGTTCGAGTCTTAAAATAAAAATCCCCACCAACAGTCAAATCTCAATCTTTGTCAGATAATATAAAATGCGTTTCTAATGCAAAAAAATGTATCATTTCAATGCCAAAGAAAATATGGTGTAGTTATTAAGTTTATTTCAGAATTTTTTTTTGTATGTGGCAACTTACTCTAAAAAGAGTACTTTGTATTTCAGAAGTTATGATGAGAAATTTATTAAAAAAAAAATAGGCTATCTTTTCATTAAATTTAAGATTTTAATGACCAAGAGTCCTACGCTGATTACTGTCTGAGGAGTGCTTGTGCGTTGTGCTTCATCCTAGTCTTGTCCAACATTTCTGATACCCTTGCAGTATCTCTATCTGATGAGGGATGCTGCAGGGTTTGATAACAGCTCAATAACTGACCAAGACCGTTTCTAGATTGATCCCAATCATACCATAATCTAACAAATTAAAATGAAATCAGTCCTCGTACTGCAGTGAATGCATTTTATACCATAACCAAAAAATGAAATGGATTAATTTTTAAATAAATTGAGCACTGCTTTTTTAGGTGTTGTACTATTGATTGCCAAGTTCAGCGAACCTTACAAATTATAGCTAAAGTCGTAATGGATTGTCAGTAATAAAAATGCTGGGTTATTACCAGAGATGTGCTTTATTTCAAATAAATCCATTTCAAATGGAAATGCAAAATGGGTATTTTCCATTTTGCATTTTAAATGCTTTTCTAAAAACCATTTTGCATTTTGCATTTTAAATGCTTTTCTCAATGCATTTTCCATTTCAAATGCATTTTTGCAACATTCTTCCTACTATCTCCACTCATCTTTTTTTCATAAGCCCCAAATATCAGTCGGTCCTCAACCTCGCTATGAGAGATACTTTACATTTGTCAAGTTGCTCCCTGGTAGGAGCCCTGGCAATTGAGTGATACCATTACAAAAAATACTGATTCAAATACTGAACACGGGGACATGATGCTGTAATATTAAATGTTAGATAGCAGTTTCTATGTTTTTACGTTGGCAACATTAGTCCCGCGCAAATTTTTTGTGGTTTCATAATTTGTAGTCGTGGTGTTTTTGGATTTACCATCATGTAATATGTTTGTTCTACACTGATGTCCATTATTAAATGACAAAATTGTTTAAAAATTCCATCATTATTTTAATTGTTTGACCCGAGAAACCATTTTGCATTTTCAATGCATTTTGAAAATAGGTATTTTGCATTTTGCATTTGAAATGCTTTTCTAAAAACCATTTTGCATTTTCAAATGGAAAAGTTTTGACCCATTTCCATTTTGCATTTCAAATGGTTTTGGGTACCCATTTTGCACATCTCTGGTTATTACTGATGCGATTGATTCTTTGTAAAACAATCTTTGTGGCCATCTTGGTTTTTAGGAAAATTGGTGTATTGACCTGTTGTTTAACTATTGACTGCCAAGTTCAGCGAACCTTACAAATTATAGCTCTGTCGTAATGGACAGTCAGTAATAAAAAAATGATGAGTTATTACTGATGAAAAAATCAATTGCATCAGTAATAACTCAGCATTTTTTTATTACTGATGCAATTGATTTTTTGTAAAATAATCTTTGTGGCAATCTTGGTTTCTAGGAAAATTGGTGTATTGACCTGTTGTTTGTGTTCAGCCTTGGTTGTCAAAACATTTTTTTAGAGTGTTAAGATGGATTTTCAATGGTAACAGATTTTCCTTCTACTGCAACTCCACTCAACACGGCATAAATAACATAAAGGCTGTATCTTAAATAAACCATTCACTCCATCAATATCTTCGGGCATTTTGTATGAATCAAATTGGTCCTAAAAAAGCATAGATATTCCAATATACAGACAGAACAATTCTCGTTCGGAGCCTACATATTATACTACACCAATGAAAAACTCTAAAAGATTTTTTTTTCCATAGACTTTTTAATTGGTAAATATAGCTAGGCAATCATAATATGATGTCACAATATTTCGGTTCCAATTTTCGATCGGAGTTATTACCCCCCTAGGCTGTATCCAAAACCGGGGGATAATGCCGTTTAGCAGGGGAGAAATTACTTGGATGCAATCTTACAAAATATTCAAGAAGTTTTGAGTATGTCATTAAAATGATACAGAAAACCATAAGCCCGCACATGTTCAATAATACTGTCAGCGAGGTTTTAAGCGCTTCTTCGATGGTGGGGACTGATATTTTTTCGATATACTGAAATTTCACTACCTGGAGAATATACAAAATATCTCATTTTGATGAAGACAAAGCTACTTTTTTTAGTACCTAGTTTTCGGGAATATCTAGTGGGGATTATCCCGTTACCCCCGAGGGGGATCTAGGAGGTATTGATTATCCTCATTGTCCCCTGACACTCCCCACCCCTCCTGTGAAGAACTGTTAATATTAATTTATATTATGGCAATTACTGCTATATTGACAACTATTATATTCATACTTTAGAAAACAGACAGAAAAAAAATGATTAAACTTATTTAAATACTAAACTCTAAATTAAACTGTTCCGAACTCCTGCTATTTATTAAACTTAAACATACCCACAAGAACAATGAGACACAATACTGTATTCAACCACAGGGTTCAGAAGCAAGAATTCTGTGGTACAGAGGTTTCACACTTTTGAAAATCAATACTTCGGTGAAATTGATATGTTTAATGTGGGCTTGGTTGAATTTTATGGATCATATTAAAAAAAAAAAAAAAAAAAAAAAAAAATATATTCTTGGTTGTCTCTTTGTTCCTATGTGATTACTGTATCTTTATAGATTTTTTGTATTTTTATTTCATGTATGTATGTTACTACTATATCCGTTTATATTTCTGCTATACACAATATACTGGTAATGAAATTCATCCGTAGTATTGAGCTTGCGTGGGGTGCCATAGACAAGGTGCAGGCTTGTTTTTTTTTCAATATTATGTACCTAATAGTAATATACTGCATTCTGATTGGCGATGGGTCACAACTTATTTTATTAAGAGCGGGGGGAGCATCGATACCAGCTCAATATTTTCATACGGATCAAAGAGTCAACTCAATTGAACGGGAGACGTGAGCCCAGAGCGTATGAGCCATAAGTGTTCACCCAGTACGACTCCAAGCTCCTAGCAGTACACTGCCTCGTACCACGGGAAAAATAAAATGCTAGGTAGTTAGTAGATGTATGTATATACAATATGTACCAAGTCCAGATGTCAGACTGTGAGATGGCATTCACGTCTCTGATTATGTAATAACAATTACTTGGATAATTTTAATGGTGCTGTTTTTCTAAAATATCTCCTGATAAAGAGAAACCATTCAATTGAACCATAGTATGCACGAATACATGGTATATACTCATCAAATAGAGCTAGCTCAATTGTACAGGTCGTCCATGAACGACTCATCGCTATTTCCGATAATCTTATGTACATGCAAATGTTGCCATCTTGATTTTGAGCAGAGTTTACAATGGACTAGCTCAGAGATGTTGGCTCTGCTGAACTAGACAAAAAAAGTCAGGATCTTTCAGACTACCATTATGATTAGGGCACTAATTTCACACAATCCTTCAAGCCGCATTTGACTTGCGAGCCTTTTTGTAATAACAAAGACTACGTATAATACTAAATTCAATAAAATGGCTCTAATGGTACAAAATAAATAAAAACAGTTATAAACTTTTTTTGTAAATATATTTTTAGACTTAATTGTTACAAATTAGGTTAAGGGTCGAGAGTTTATGAGGCCTCCATAGCAGTGGCGGTGGCGGCGGCAGCCTCCTCGGTGTGCTTTCCCTTATCCTTGCCCTTGGCGGCCAGGCGGCCCTTGGCGCGGCGGTCGATGATCTTCTTGCGGTCCTTGTCCATCTTCAACTTGACGATAACGCACTGGAGAAAAGAGATCCAAAGGTTAATATAATTGAAGTGATGCCATCGGATATTAAAGCCGACATCGATTGTACAGGTTATTCCTTACAGTAATTAGGTGTCCTTTAACAAGGATGCTTTTCGTGATCAGAGCCAATTTTTTTGACATTGTAGAAGTAAGCAGAGTTCACCCCGATGGTCCAATGGAAAACCCATAGGGCACCAGGGGTCACAAAGCTTGAAAACGACTACTCCGTGAATGGTTTGTTTCATCATGTCACATATTTAAAGGTTAAGTCTATTGGAATGTTACTGTTATTGTAGATAGAATTATTTAAATGAATTAAAGTCAACACTGATTAATCCTGATTGCTATAGATTTAAAGAAATGTTATTCATTATTATATTATTCAAATTGTATATCATTACGTAAACTACAAAAATTGTAAACTAAAAAAAATGCTCATCTGGCCAGGAACATAAGAAAAGTAAGGTCCGGTAAGAAATCGATATAAACCGGGAGCTACAAAAATGGTGGAATGTTTTACGATGTCTCGCTTCAGGTCTGCAGTGTCTGTAATTTGTAACCAGAAAACTGTTGGTATGCTGTTTGATTTCTGTTTTGCCATGTCAGAGAGATGTATAATGTGCATGATTAATTAATTTGTCAAAATATTTTTAAATAAAAGAAATGTGATTAGATTCAGAAAAGATAATTAGAAGTTCCTGAAGAGATCTCGACGACAATGATATAATAATTGCAAAGTATCTGAAACCTCAATTAGCTAGCTGTATACTAGAAGTACATCGCATCCCGCTTGCCCACCTCTTGTGTACCGTGCCAACAGAAATATATGGAACGGAGCGCTCTCAGTTCTTAAACAGACCGGTTAATGTCGATTCTTTACCGGACCATCGGCGAGCGGCGTAAGAGATTATGGATTTATCAATTATACTTCTATCTTGCGTAGTGCGAAAAAACACAAGAAAATGCAATGCTGTTTCTGTCTAAATTATAACATGCGTAATTCGTATCAAAACATGTGTCCTAGCAATACATAAATTGGTGGATAAAATATATTACATGAAATGGGATGAGTGGTACATTGTAGTAAATTGTTTTGGATCAGTTTAAATTTTTCCATTCCTAGACAAATCATATTAAGTTGTATCCTGATTCATAATTGACAGGAATCTAAATGATTCGATGAAATTCGCATTATTTTTGGGAAAATCAATAGTATTATGCAAAGATATTAGAAGAACGAGATGTGCTATGAGCAGTTCATACTGTGTGGAATTGTTTTGCCCAGTGTCGCCGGTTTTGTTCACCAATACTACTGCACACCTTCGCTTACGCTAAGGTATCCGCACTAATACAGAGAACAGATTTCTGTGCGTACACGTCCCGGTAGTATTCAAAGTACCCTAATTAGGTAGTACTCCGCCTACGGTCCGGCGGCCAACATAGCATATCTCGTTCTTCTAATATCTTTGGTATTATGCAACAGAAGTGATGTTATGTTAACTTTTGGTGTTTTGCAGTGGAAAATAGTGTTTTTTGTTTTTTACAAAATTGAAAAACGAGTGACGGTAATGGCGCGTTGGATCTATTGTATAAGAATCTAAGGTCAATTTATAGAATGAAAGTTGGAATCTATTTAATTTTAGCTGGGATCGCACCTGATCTTTTTCACAGAATCTATGAGAACAGGCTTTTCTATGGAATAGACAACCAAAGTTGAACAGACTTCTTTCATTCTATATTGACCATAAATTCTTGCAGAATAGATCAGGTCTGAATGCAACATTTGAGTTTCTATTCCATAGAAAAATCTGCTCTCATCGATCTATTTCATAGTTTCTTTGAAATAAATCAGGTGTTTTCCCAGCTTAAGCGGCGTTTTCAATGTGAAGTTGCTGCCATTTTAAAACTATTCAAGTTTTTTTTTAAATTATGAACAAAGAAATGTTTACAATTTATAATATTATTCTTATTTTAAAATACCAGAAAATGGCAGTAAAATTAGTTTCATTACAAGTCCTTGAACAAATATGTTTATGTAAATGTTTACAACTAAGTGCCCCGGGTAGGACTGTTTTCATAATAGAAAATGTGTTTTATATACCTAGCAGAGTGAAGTTATTTATTATATTATTGCGGACTAACGTCGGACATTAAGGTGAAATGTGACGGTGTTTACCTTTGATGGATGGATGCCGACGTATACGCTGGCGCCGTTGGCCTTCTCCCTCTGGATGCGCTCGATGTAGATGACAAACTTCTTGCGGTAGACCTGCACCACCTTGCCGACCTGCTGGCCCTTGTAATGGCCGCGGACAACCTGGGGAGGGACAATTTGTTAATAATGATAATTACAACATAATGCACTTTCTTTGTGGATAGAAAGAGTTTGGGAAATATGCTACACAGGTCAAAGAACGAAGGCTTCTTGCTATTGGCAAGCACGGTATGTATGCCATAATAAATAATAGCGACTGCTTTTGTTGAAATAAAAGGCACTCATGACAGCCTGTACAGTAAAATATATCACACATTGAACCTTTCCTGGCATAACAAGGACAAACCGATAAGTCGCAGTAAGGGTTTGTTTAAGATTGTTTCTATGGTTTTACTTTACAAATGACACGGCACACTCAAAAATACAAATGCTATCATGAAACAAATAAAAAAATATTATGAGGTTGGTTTTACTTTATTGCGAGTTTTGAAGAACAAAACAATTTTGTTGTAAAAAAGGGCCTCTGCATTATCAGATGTACGTTTTCACCAATAATTGCAGAATGTCAAACCACTCTCTCCTCACATGTTTTTATATTTTTCCTAACCCAAATTCATACTTATTTGATCATCGGGGGAAATTCTTTATTTTGCGTAAGCAATGCAAGTTTAATTGAATGCACTTGAAAACGCTAAGAAATATTACCAATGCAACCATTTCTAGGTTTTTAATCTTGACCGATTTGTTGACAAAACATTAAAACTTTTTTGGTATAGCGTACGTATAAATTGAAGGAAAGAGCAATGAAGTAAGAATAGTTAAGTCAAATTGGAATCAAAGGGAACATTAAATTGAATTAAAAGTAAGGGAATGTTCCGATTATGGCAATATCACAATGCAATTGGGTACTAGAAAATATGCAGCCAGAAATATTTGGACACATTATATTCTGGGGGCACAACTCTTTTGAACTAATTGGACACACTACACTTGTTTTGGTAAGATTGAAACGACGATAAGTAAGTTTTACACTGTAAACAGGATTGATAGAATTGTGCAGTAGTTAAGTATAAACGCAGAATTTCAAAGGTAACAAAAACACGCTGGTTCGCAATCTGATAATACAGCTAGTGCCAGACCAGGTGCATTTTCACCTTTTTAGTATAAAACGGGACAGTCGATGACATGTTAAAACTGTACTTAGGCTTTTAATAATTATGCGTATTGGCCATTGAAAGGCTATAGAAATGGTTTCACAAATAAAACAGGGGTTCAGAGCAATTAGGTATAAAAATTTAGGTAATTTTTGGATAGGGCCTGACACGCTTATTACGAATATTTTTTAGAAAAAAACTTTATATTCGCCTTAAATACTATAAAAGAAAACTCTTTGCATTTTGGGCGGCGGAAAATTATGAATTTAAATTTTCAATTGCGTTAACCAAAATTCACTTCGCGAATCGATGCGGCGGCAATCAGCTGCCATTAGGTACGTCAACTGTTATGTTGGTATCCCTGATACATTGAGTAGATACGACTATGGCTAACTTCGTGGAAGACAAATGGATTTGTATCACAAACCATGTTACACAAACCTAGCGTAGCCGGTAAACCACTTGAAAACTGGGATGTTTTTCTTGCCTTGACGCGAGCAGGCGTTATTAAGGGGCACTTTCCTTTGTATCACAAACCATGTTACACAAACCTAGGTATCCCACGAAGATAGCAACGGTCGTATTTAGCTCTTGTTAATGCATCAGTGATACCAACATAACAGTGCGTTCCTAATGTCGCCACATCGATTCGCGGAGTGAATTTTGGTTTTACGCAATTGAAAATCAAAATGCACAATTTTCCGCCGCCCGAAATGCAAAAAGTTTTCTTTTATTGTAATTAAGGCGAATATAAAGTTTTTTTCTAAAAATTATTCGTAATAAGCGTGTCAGGCCCTATCCAAAATTTACCAAAATTTATATTGTAAATTTACATCTATTCAGTAGTGACGTCTTTTGTTTGCTTAACTGCTTCACTAATAATTTACATGATCAGAGCCAACTTTTAACCAGTGTGTAGACGACGTTAAACAAAGCCACAAAATAAGAAGAAAACCTTCAAACCTGTAACCATGAATAACTTGATCTACAGTCTGTGAATGGTTTATAGAATCATCATTTAATGTAAAAATATTAAGAGCAGTAAACATAACCTCACTTATGTCAGTTGAGCAAATTGAAGCTAATGAGGAAGTGTTAAGAATAAAAAGGTGTTTGAAAAATGATTAATATACCTGAACTTCATCATCTTTACGAATGGGCATAGCCCTCACATTGTACTTTTGTCTAAGCTCCTTAGACAGGGGCGAAGACATAAGCTTCCTCCTAATGTGGGAAGGAGCCGTGAAGTGGCGCTTCCTATTTTTCCTCCTGGAGGCAGTCACTAATTTGTTAAACTTCATTTTACAGCTGTTTGGGCCTGCAAATAATATAATTGTATGAGTAACACGGTATATATCTTCAGGAAAGGCTCTAAGTTCACTTGAAAGATCAAACACGGTTTGTAAACTCCACGAATCATAGTACACATGGAACTGTCAACACTACGAAATACTATTAGGTTATAAATTGCCGATATTTATCGGCGAATGAAATTTACGGGGATAAATATTAACTATAACAATTGAACGTTCAGAATTCACAATTTCATTGATTTTGGTACATTTATTAATCGGATGAATGTAGATTAAAAATATACACCTACCAACAGCCGCACTTCACGAATTCAGAAAGAAAGGACCAGAGACAAAACCGGCGGTATGTCATAGAGATAGAGAAGCAATTTTTATCAAAGATAAAAAGTTCCTACCTTGAAATGAACCATAAGCTAACTTTGACTAAGAATTACTTGTTTTACTCCAAGGTCCGTAGAAAATGAATTAAACATTACATTTTCTACGAACCTAGGTTTTAGACAGCTTTCATTTTAAAAATTCTAATCATTGAAAAATAATAATTATAATATGACATATTGATGTACAGGCAGAGGCGGCTTTAGGGGTCCAGAAGTGGAAGTTAATCGAAAAAAATGTATTTGAAATGTTAATACATTTTGCTAATGCGTTGTTAATATTATAAAAGTACTCACCGTGGAAGGAGGTACTCCAAAATTGTTTAATTTAAGATTATTTATCTAATTATTTACACATATAAAGAATTCATGTTTTTATTTTCTTTTCCTATTAAAATGTTTTAAAATCACTAACTTCAATCTCTGTCCATTGTTTATAAGTTGAGTTGAAAAAAAACAATGAAGGCAAAAGTACTTATACGTTCATTTTATAGCACACAAAAACACATTACAAAAATTATAACTTTTTGTTTTAAAATATGCTTTTTAATCTCTTTGTTTTTATCTTCCGTAACAGAAACTAATTGAAACTTTACTTGAAAATGTTTGTCATGATTCAATGAATTAATTGTTTGCGATTTCTTTCAATACGATATCCACAGAATTCAACATTTTAAATAAATCCATGCAATTTACGTCAACAGTAATAAACATAATTTCGAGAACTTATATTTAATGTGGCTACCATAAATAAACCACTCACATTCCCAAATTCTCAAAAATTGATGGCTATTGTTTATCATTCCAAAAACTTTCGACTGACATTTTTTGTAATCTCCCTCCAATACCTTAATCTTAAGTCGCAGATTCTCTATAAATTTGTATGATACGTCAGACGTCATACGCCAGACATGATAGTGTTTACCTCCTTTGTCTTTATGGCAGAGAGAAAGAAAGGATATAGTTGGGGGACAAAATTTAAAGTGACCCACGGTTGGTATATGCAATAGCTTTTCATTTGGACGCTAGATGGCACTGGAACCCGCTATTACTACGATTCCGCACGAATATTTCAAGCTAAATTAATAATCGGGTAGTTTTAAAAATCTATATTTTGCAAATTTAATAATATTGTAGCATATTTTTGGAGAGTCATTGACCAAATGACCTCCATAGAAGAGCCGCCATAAATCTATTTTAATGTAAATAGTAAACAAACTGCTTCAAACTTGTTCGAACGAGTTTATAACACGCCCCTCGCTGCCCCTCACCAAGCAGTAGTCTACGGAAACAGTACAATATTAATCAAGCAAGAATATATTTAAATTGCCTGTAAGTCCCCGTAAATTTATTTTTTATTTTAAAAAAAACCAATGTAAATTTATCATTAGCTGGCAAAAATGCAATCGCAAAACACTATTGGAGTGGTTTTTATAATTAAATTTCCTATCGTGATTCGTTTAACTATTACAAAATAGATAAAAAAGATTACGTTTGGCCATTTTATTATAATTACATGTTAAGTTTTCAATCTTGCGCAACATTAGAATCGGCTTTTAAATAAAATGTAATGATTTTTTAAATTATCTCTGCATCATATTTTATGATGGAAACTTAAACAAAGATTCTGTGTTTTTTCCCTCAATTTTAAGGTGTAACAACATATAATTTTAATTTTGCTGAACTTAAGAGTCAAGTGTTATAAATCTTAACTTATTACAAATATATTTAGTAGTTGCTTGTCGATTAAATGTAGGTGGAAAAGATTTTATCCTATATTGGGCGGAAAGGCGAAGATTCCCCCTTTTTTTCTTCACAATAATGACAATCTGACATCGGGCTAGATGAGCCAAATTCGATTCTCACTGGGGTACAGACTTTTTGACCCTATTTAGAACAAGTTTCTTACAATAAAAGAAAAACCAGAATAAAAAAATAACAGTTGATTGCCGTCGTAGGTACGTGTCTCCGGTAATATTCATTAATGATTAAGGGTAAGAGCTGTTTGAAAAGTCTACCGATTTCTTTTTGAGCATCTCATACAACGTCATTCTGAAATCTAGGGAAATAAAAATTTTGGGCATAACATCACGGCAGTGATCTTCTGAGGAACCGGTTATTTTTGGAACCGGTTCCTTTCGAAATATTTTGAATAATTTAGCTTGCAAAATTTTTGAACTACGCCTGGGAACATGGGAAAATCGGTGGATAGAATTTCTTATATCCAGAGATGCTCATCGGGAACCGGTTACAAAAGTAACAAAAAACCAGCCCCACTACGTTCTCTGTAACGAATTCTGAATACACAATTATTTTTAACGAAATTAGTTTTCACTGTGGAGAATACTAAAATCAACCTTTTTGTGCATAAAAATATATCGGCTTTTCAATCTGGAGGTTGTGTAACATCAATTGTATTTTTTTAATGAAATATAATATCAAGTATAAATGAATTGTTCAAAAGCAATGAACTGTCCAAAATTTTTTTTTCTCATTATTAATAAAAATGGAACGATACACGCTTCAACAATGCATTGAAATTATTAAAATTCACTTGAGTGAATCAAATGCAAATCATCTTGAGTGATGAGGCCCATTTCCACCTCGGTGGCTTCGTCAACAAGCAAAATTGTCGCATCTGGGGCTCGGAAAACCCAAGAGTTATTGTTGAAAAGCCTCTCTATCCTCAACGTGTGACTGTTTGGTGCGGTTTATGGTCCGGCGGAGTCATTGGACCTTACTTTTTCGAAAATGAGGCTGGAGCAACAGTTACGGTGAATGGATTGCGCTATCGGAATTGGATGGTATTGATCTGGACAACGTTTACTTTCAACAAGACGGCGCTACGTGCCACACAAGAAACGAAACCATTGATCTTTTACGATTGAATATCAAAATAATATCTCTTATTGGAAAACCCTGTACAATAATAATACAAAAATATTACAGTAGGATAGCGATTATATACAATAATAGTAACTAACAATTTATTTAAATTTTTTTAACATTAGATTGACGGGCTTACACCTTTCTCCAGTGTGCTGCAATGCTTGAATCTGGACTTCCACGACTATGACATTTTTGGAGTTGTTTGTCTTCTCCCTTGCTGCTAACCTGCAACCCGGACTCTTATGAGGGATGAAAAACCCGGTACTAGCCCTTCCGCGAGCATGTTGGAAGCACTGCAGTATATGGGAAGGCCAAACATCATGAGGTAGGCGTTATTATACTGCACGCGTAGCCTTTCCATGCTGCTCTTCTTAAAGTTGGCCCAGAGCTTTCACGTATAAAAGGACGTACAAAATGTAAGGAATAGCATTATTTTTATACGTGGGCTGCAAAGACATGGCATGTCATCTGCATAACTTACATTATTACCACAGTGTCCTCCGATGTAGCAGCCTACCCCAGCACTATTTAGTATGTGAGTGGGATCATCCATATATGCGTTAAATAGTGCTGAAGACATACATCCTCCCCTGACACTACTTTTTAAGTAGAATGGTTCAGACAGTCAGTCTTTCCATTGTACAATGTTTTCTTGCTGCAGGTGCCAAGTGTCTAAAATGTGTACGATCTCTGACGGAATCAGGAAATAGGCGTACCTTGTAGTTCTTCTCTTTTTATAGTATTCCAGCGTTTTTTTCACGCAGAAAATCGCTGTGTCTGTTAAGCACTCACTTTTAACCTTTAACTATGGAGGTCGGGTCTCAGAGGCCCAACCCCTTCTTCAATTTCTCGGAATAAACACCTTCCCCGCGCGTGCCATCCCCGCGCGTCTCAGTAGCTTCAGTTTTAGTTGTGTTATGACCAAGGAGGGAGAAGGTCGCGTCATCCGGCACTTATTACGTGAGAAATAATCATTTAAAGTCTGATCAGGGCCTGGGAGACCCGTTGACTATAATTTCCATACAAATATACTCGGACCTATGTGACCCGTCTACTATAATTTTCTTACATTTTAGTATTACAAACTTTTTTAATTTGTTCTAGATTTAAGTGGAGTAAATGCTTACGTCTTGTTCAATCAGGAGCAGGAAAAGAAAATAGAAATAGGTGATTTTTTGAAAACTTTAGCGCGGTCTCTAGTCCTGCCACATGTTCAAAGACGAGTTTTATGCACAAAGTTGCCTAGAGAATTGAGGTCGACAATTACTCGAATATTAGGTGCAGATGTGCCCCCAGCGGCAATACAGGCTGAAGAAGTTGGTCCTTAAAATCGTAAAAGATGTAGATTTTGCCCATCAAAGCTCTCTAGACAGACAACCCGTGCCTGTAAGCCAGTTTGTCTTCAGTGTTCCAAGCCTCTATGTTCTGAGTGCCAGTAATTTTACATAAGTTTGATCCTTGTGAGAATTTTTATTTTATTTCTTTCAGAAGTTTTTTTTATGACTTTTTGTTACCGTTTCTTTTATTAGCTAGGAAAAATTATTGGTTTTGATTTTTGTAATACCTACTATAATTAAAGAGCCTTAATATGATCTCAAGTCAATTAAGACTGAAAACTGACTAGGTTAGTTAAATTTGGAGATAATTATTAAAATATGAATAAAAGTTGATTATTTTTATTATTCAATCTTTTATTTATAAATACTTTATACATATAAACTCCTTGCTAAAGTCAGATTGGTCCAGGTTTGAAAATTAGAAGAATTTTATGAAGGGGTCTGTGTGACCCGATGTCCATGGGAGTGTGATTTTTTTTTCACGTCCATAGTTAAAGGTTAAATTCCATTTGATTGTAAATATTTGCTAGGTAGGGTCCAACCTGATGTAGTATCAAGCGTTCAAATATTCGAGCAAAAGTTGTGGCAATGGATATTGGACGGTAATTTTCTTGCACAGTAATGTCTGATAATTTAGAATTTACAATAGGTATAATTACGGTTTTTCTCATGTCTTTAGGCAAATATCCATTTTTTTTATCATGACTTTAAACAACGTCGCCAGTAGTCGCACAATGGCTCTCATCTACAGGACATGATGGACGTGCTCAATGCTCAATCCAACATATCCTGCAGATGTTCCAGCTTTAACGTGGCCTATTGCCACTATTACCATGTTCTCGGTGATCGACAGATCGATTTTTTCATATGTAGTTGAAGGTATTTCGTTTGAAGAAGTGAACGGTGCTGGAATAAAGAAGTGCATCTTGAAAATATTGGCAATGGCTACAGGGTTCTTCTCTCAATTTATGTTACTCGAAATTTTACAACGTACATTTAAATGTTTGTTTGTCTTATTCCAAAAACAACTGAAGAACTCGGTTGCGATTTTGTTCATCTGAAGTTAATCTATTTAACTCCCCATCCGCTGCGATAACACCTTCGTGTGGTCTGCCATTATCGATGCAAATCATCATTGCATGTCTGGATTCTGCATAGTTGTGTGCAACTAAGTAATTGTTCGATTTCATTTAAGAGGACTTGCGAACATTATTGTACGTTTCGATGTCACTTACATTTTTGCCCATCTTGTGCTAAAAATACTTTACTTACGAGCTGCAGCTGACAGAACAGCTGCAGCAGAAATATGAAATTCGATATGGTTGTAATCATATTATGTAAATGTATAAACAATGACTGTTTCGGTGGTCGAGGTCGAGGAAGATACTCTCAGTATCGCCAAGGTGTAAGACCACCGTCCAGAATTGAAAGGTTGCTTAAAATGGCTTTGGCCTTGTTTGGTTAGCAGATCTGAATGGCCAGGTACACCCCCACCTTCCTCTTCCTCTCCTCCTCCTTATACTTCCACTCCCAACTACCCTACAGCCTCACAACATACTCATACATATATTTGAGTAAGCCATAGTCTCATTGGCTCCAGACGGTTAGAAGCAGTTGGGATTCTTACGGGGTATTTACATAAAAAAGGCCGGTAGGTACGATTATATCGATTGATTAATCAGATATGACAGATCTTAGAAGCATCTACACTCATGCGAACTCTGGCGGGATAAAAAGGTAGTATCCAACAGGGCCACCATATTGAACCGGAACAACGGGGGAGGGGTTCCGCTGAATTTTGGTGACCGGATAAATCGTCAAAATTACAATTTAACACACAGTAGTGATATCAACTCATGAAAAGTGATGAAACTAAAACCAGGTTAGGTGTAAATGTTAGTTTTTACATCGCCAATATTTAGATATATTTTAATGCCTTCCTCTATAATAAAAGATATAACAACAACGCGACGAATAAAAAACATGATTAAAGGCTTACATTTTATGACATCAGTAACCAAATAAATTCACTTTGTAATTTTGTAATTTCATTCCTTTATTGCCCTTTATTTATTTTCCTCTTAGCAAGAATTATTTTCCGTTCAACCTCCGGGTTAATGTGTTAATCGGTAATTCTCCCCAAGAGGCATTTATCAGGAAAACTCCTTCCAATAAAGACCGTTATTGCAACTGGCAAAGGGTAATTAAAATTGCAACGAGCCGGAACTTTCTAATTTATTTATTTCTTTTCGTCGTTGAATGATAGAGGGAGAGCGTAATTAGTACTTAGATATTCAATTAAATCAATTAGGATTAACTTATTGAAGCTTATAAATTATTGACGGCCTCCGCGGTCGTGGGGTAAGGTTTTCGACCAGCAATTCGAAGGTAGCGAGATCAATTCCCGGCGTGCGCAAATAAATTTTTATTTATTTATTCATTTTTTGGGAAATCGACAGTTTACATTTAATCAGTTTGTACATAAGTGTTATTAGTAAAATAAAACCAATTATGGATTTCCTCCTTGTGACTTTAACTGAGACAGCATAATTTAAATTTGTGAGAAAGGAATATGAATTAAAAAAATTATACAAGACAAAAGATTATATAAAACGAAAAATTTACAAAACAATACATTTATAGCCATGGAGAGAGGTTATAGATATAAATCAAATTATAATAAAGATATTAACAATAGAGATATAAACATTATTCACAAACTATCAGAGAAATATTCTTTTATGGACCTCTTGTATTTGGTAAGTTCGCAACTGAAAATATCAACCTTAGATAATACGCTATTGTAATTATTGCATAGTCTGTTCAGGCAAGAATTCTGCTTACAGTTCGTTTTACTTTGATCAACCCTGAATTCGTGTTATTTCACAATTTATTCATTAAAAATAATATGAAGTATACTTGCGGTATGTTCGAGAGTAGAAGATACTTTCAGTATCGCCATGGTATAAAACCAACATTCAGAATTGAAACGTTGCCTGAAATGGTTAAAGCTGTGTTTGACAACCAGATATGAATAGCCAGGTACTTGACTTCTTCTTCCTCTTCCCCATCTCCTTCTCCTCCCCAACACCTTTAGTCACACAACATACCCCAATTGGAGATGCCATAGTCTCACTGGCTCCAGACGGTTGGAGACAGTTGGAATTCTTGAAAAAACCTAATTGTAATATTTAATCATTGAAGATAATATTATCAAGTTTTGGAACTATTGATATATTTATACACCATTTATAGAATTAAACGTAATCTATGTATTAAATCCTGTATATTATAGAAGAGTTAGTAATTTAGTTTTAGTGATTTGTCTTATATATATTATTTTTCTAGTTTCTATTTTATTTTATGTTACTGTTACATATTTTACTAATAATATTTCATATTTAGTTGGTCAGTTTAATGTTATTTTTTGCTTCAAAAACTTTGTGTATAATTTTCAATATCTCAATGTCTGTACATTCTGTTATAATCCATGTAAAAGTCCAGCTGGGTGTAAAACCAAATAAATTAAAATAAAATATAAACAACTCTCATTTTTAAATATTGAATCATTTGGCGGGTTGGAAATAAGCCGACATAGTTCAGTGGTTTCAGAACACCTGACCGGAAATCAAAAGGCACGGGTTCAATTCCAGTTGGCGGCATTTATTTTTACTCGGGAGATATTTTTAATTTGTATTGATATTTATGGCGACTAATTACCTATTGCTTATAATTATTTGTTATCCTTTACGCTATGCATAAAACCTTGTCTTATAAACGGTAACCGGATAAATCATCACAATGATAAATCATCACAATGATAATTCATCACACCTTTAAAAAGTTATATATGATGGAAAGTGATGAAACAAAAACTTTATTAACTGGGTTATGTAGGTTAGGTTAAAAAACTTTTTTTCATCGTTTCTAATGACTTTATATCACTTTTTAAAAGTGTGTTAAATTGTCACTGTGTTGAGTTATCATGGAACCCTTATAAACATTAGTTTAACATTAAAAAATAACAATATACGAGAGATATAAAGGCACAGAAAATAAAGAGATGTCTCACCGAGGGATAAACATGCATTCATTTCATAGACATATGAATATTAGTAGACCTGCCCTAAGTGATTAAAAGCGTATTATCCCCACTCCCCATACCGGTTCCATTGGAGCCGGCTGTGCTCGCGTATGGCCTCAAGTGAAATTTGAAAACGTGACGTCATCATTCTTGTGCGAACTATGGTCGAGGCATCATCGGTTCATTTTACGAAATAACACGGCAAAATGTTGACTTGTACTATGAAAACTTGTAAAAATAGATGTGAAAAAGAGAATAAACCCAATTGTCGTATTACATTCCATATATAAGCATTATTTTACTTTATTTTAAGCATATTCACATCGTATAATATAGATCAGTTTTAGAAACATATACCATCACATCGAGAAACGTCTGGACGCGAAACACAAAGCTGGTTGGTTGCTGGGAAGTAAATTATGAACATTTATAAAAGTGTCTTAAACTAAATACTTAAACGAAATATTCGACTCTGAAAATAGAACCGAATTTTTTTGCCGAATTTGGACTTCGCAAATTTGTTCATAACGTGGCGAGTAATTTGCGCTCCCATGTAAAAATGTCTATTCATTCAAAAGCAGGTTTTACTTTTAAGAAGTAAATGGTGATATTATAATGCGAGATGCCTATTTACTGTCAGATTGATTTATTGACGAATCACAGTCAGCCTTACTCCCTTCGTTCTTCAACAGTTGATTTTACCCCTCGCCATTATCTTCTCGTCTATTAATTCCTATGTCTGTGATTCATTTGCTCTGTGTTGTTCGATCCTTAGACTTAATTATGGTTGATTGGAGTGAAGCATTTAAAAACAGAGTTTTTTTTTCTAGAATAAATTTTTAAATATTTTTTAAAACTTTAATTTTATTTTTGGTTTGACTGAGATGACAATCAACGTAATATTCGTCTTGGCACTGTATGGGGTTTGCGGAGGGGTGGAGGTGATGTGTGCCTGAGGTAAGCGGCCTATTCACAGGCGAGCATGTCCGGATAAGCATGACGTCACAGGGCGACCCATGACCACGTTTTTCCTACATAGTGTGAATGGTTTATCCGACGGACGTGCTATGCTTGTGACGTTTGTCTCGGCCTGTATGTCTATGATGAGTGGCAGACCGAGCAATTTTTATTAAATTTTAATTTTATTGGTTTTACGCCCAGTCGGGCTTTTACATGCAGTTTAAAACAGAATATATCTAGTAATCTATCGAAAATAATACAAATCATTCAAAGCTGATGAATATAAAATAATATTAGTAAAACATGTAACAGTAACATTTCATATTATAGAAACTAGAACATACTATATATAATACAAATCATTAAAACTACATTACGAACGGTACTCTAAATTGCAGGATACAACAAAGTGCTAAATGGAGTCAATAAATGTATCAATAGTAACCCTATACTTGTTGCCCAGATCATGCATCCTATTGGTCAGTGAATGTGTCTGATAGTTGGTTGTGTATGTATTGCAGAAGAATGTTATATTTTGTATTGCATTCCTAGTTTACACATGGAATTTAATAGTGGCAACGATGGCAGGACTGTCAATTAAGTTGTTAATGACTCTGTGTAACACAACCAGGTTTGATTCATCAATCTGACATAATTTATATAATCAATTGAAATTCTGAACTGAAAAAAATGTAAATGCATGACCATTTCTAATATTTTTTACAAAATTATCCAAAAACCACATTTGCGTTATAGTGGAGCGTTTCTAGACTCCGCTTGTCAAGCGGTTTTTGAGCCTATTACATAATTTATTCGTGGAGGTATAAGAATATTCACATTTTTGCAAGTGGCTTGCTGTTAATCGCGCTAACGTCGAAATAAACAAAATAATTTTTATAAACACACCACTCGTTTTGTTGTACTGTTTTTCTTTCATTATAATAAAAAAAATCGTCACTAAATTGCATTTTTTGTCGAGAATTAATTCCTGATCTAATATGATTTAAGATTTTCACGGCCAAAAGTATTTTTGTTATTTTTTTTTATGCCGTGTTACGCTAACTCATCTACACATCTGCCCTGATGATGGACACTGTAACGTTGTCCGAAACGTTGGCTAAAGAAGGAGTTAGCGCAACACGACATAACACCCCAAAAAAAAATAACAAAAATTCCTGATCTGTTTGCAGTAGGCAAACGGCAAAAGCATGTATCCATCTCGACTTCACAGAGCAGAGTTGATACCAGCCCGAGCACTCCGTACGGATTCGTACTGTTTGCCGCGGACATGCTGTGAATAGGTCGCTATAGGTAGGCCTGTCTTATCCGTCTTGAAAAATCCCCCTAGTAAGCTCTTTTCTGTGAACTGTGAACCTTAGAACCTTTCATCTTGCCAGGCATCGTCTTCGTATATTATACGGATAGGTACTATTCATATATTTTATTCATAACTAGCTGAAGTCCCCTGCGCCCCCCGATGGGAAAATAGGATGGGGGGTGTTTTTATGAAATCTTAAAAAAAAAAATCAAGTGTGCAAAATTTCATCAATCTCGGAATAAAACTTTCGATTTGTACAAACAACACGTTCGTCTTACCAGGGACAGCGAGTGAAAATAATCCTGTATATTATCAAGGCAAAGGCAGGTGTGTGAACACGTGTTCCGATGTATTAAGTTTTTCTGGAAAAGGCCTGCAATCCCGTTTTTAACCGAGAAGAGCTTCTTAAATTAGCAATACTCATTTTTCATCTTAATGATGGACACCGCAAAGTTGTCCGGTACTTTGGTTAGAGGAGGACGAAGCGCGACACGGCATAATACCCCAAACATCAATGAATCAAATTACATTTTTTTTTACTTTCTGTACAAATAAATGATCCAAAACGTGATATTTTGTTTAAAACAGTCTTCACGCGGTTTCAAATATTTTTATCACGTTTCTGACTAAACCAACTAACTAACTATCTATCATGCCGTTTCTCCGCAGGGATAGACAGAGAGGATAGACCGCCACACAACACTGTCTTGACGCACGCTTGCAAAATGGAAGAGGAATCTACCTATAATATAAATTCTAGTTTCTCCCTTCGGGCGGTGCGCGGAGGTGAAAAGCGGAGACCGTTTTACAAGAGCTATTATTTAGCCGCTTCGCTTAGCGTCTCGGCGGAACAAAGCACCCGGCGTTCACCGGGTACCTACTTTATGGGTTTTAAGGATTTCAGCAGTTGCTCACATTATATTGATATAGTTTAATACTAGCAGATAAAAACTCACTGCCGCGGTTTGAAAACTTCAACGGTTCTTTTTGAAAATAATAGAGGGCGCCACTTCCGTTTACAACAATCCTAAATGTACATTAGTTAAGATAATAATACTATCAAATGGTTATGGAAATTGACGAAAGTAAATACTCCGCGTGTAAAGTTAAAATTTCTTTAAGTCCTTTTTAGATTTTTATGAATCAAACGAAGCCGGGTTGTAAAATTAGTATTTTTATATACCAGCTTTACGAGTTCAAAATTGTTTTTTTCTGAATCTTTTTTTACGTGGAACAAACAACAGTCGTAGGGCGTATTTATTTTTGAATTTTCAAAGTTCTATAACTCGTGATGGAATAAACTTTGTGACCTGAAAATATTCGCTACTATTTACCATTTAGTTTTCTTTGCAAAGATATGTCGTAAAAACTCTATGGCTCTTGATAGAAATCACGTAAATAACTGAAAATAGATGCGTTGGTTTAGAAATTCCGAAAAAATAAGGCTTGATAAGAGAAAAGATTCTTAATTTTTCAGTAAGATTAATTTTCTTATGTATATTAAAATCATTTCATTACGATGTTACGGCGTTCTAGAATGTCTGATTACATGTAATAATAAATGTTATTGATTGGCGTAAGATCAATAATTGTGGTCAGAGAGTATGTAGAAAACAATGGTTAATTAAAAAAAGAAGTTAAATGACTTCTAGAATGCATATTTATTAAATTGTAAATATATCGATATATTTATAAGACAGAAGAAGTTTTATGGCGGGTATTTATTTAATAATAAAAGTCATTTGATTTTGCTAATTCACGTGTTTCTGGATATGCGGTCCTTTTCAAAAAAAGTGATATTTAAAACATAAGTTGTTCTTCATGAATGTTTTATTGCTTTATTTAGCCGATCCAAAATACGCTATAAAGTTTGTGTTAGGTTAGGTTATGATAGATTAAAAGGGGCATACAGAATGCAATCATTAGCATGTTGATATAGCTATTTCCATCAACACGAAGAAAACTTACTGATATAAAATATTGCTAATTTATTAAGAATCTCTTCAAATGATTCATAATCTAGTTATAAACGGGATTGCAGGCCTTTAACGAATTAATTAATATGTTTCTTAATAAACTTTCAGTAAAACACGAATGTGTTATCGCGATGTAGGAACATGTGTTCATAAGCATTCTAAAATTTATGCATTTTGTTATTGTATATTATCAGGACAAATGCAGGTGCTTGAACACGTCTTCCTATATATTAGGGATGTACTAAACGTTTAAATGAAAACGGTCTGCAATCCCGCTTTTAACCGGATTTTAATAAATCAGCAATACTATTATTTCTCCGTATACGCTTTACACCTTTTTTTTAGGTAAGATTTAGAGGGCAAACATAATTCGATCATAAGTACGTCGATATACCAACGCAAATATATTTTCGATTTATTTTGGGTCTGTTTGTCAGTGAGATACCAAAAATTAAATGGAAATTATATAGGCACATAATTTTAGCAGGATTCTTGCACAATGAATGTGTTGGCAAAAAAAAGTTGGTTAGTTCATGAGTAAATCATTCCAGAGATTTCCATTCCATACGTTGAATGGATTTTCCCGTGAATCAGGGGAAGCGTGCGTGTGATACAGTCTTGAACCATTTCGTCCGGGGATGCTGCGAGCCGCGACGGGGCGCATGCGCGCGGTCCGCGGGCCGCGGGCCCCACGCGCAGCCGCGCCCCCCCCCTACGTGAATGGGCCGCTCCGGGGCCAGTGAATGGACGCCCCTGCCGCGAACACGCCGCGATCAATTGCCGCGAGCGATATTAAAAAAAGGCGTTCCTGTTTCATCTATGGACGCGACATCACTAATTCCAAATTCAAAAAATTTCGATCCATAATATACGCAACGTTCACAGAGTGCTTTTTAAATTACTAAACAGTTTTACCACCATCGCAATGTGGTTTATTTCACGCGCGTGCTGGGGGTACCTACCCACTCTTGAGAAGAATCTCTCTCAGTAAGTTAACTCCGTATGATTATTCCGTGATAAGCGGGAAAATTATTTTTTCGTACCTACTGAAGATGCTATTATTTTTTTAAATAAAATTACTGTGAACGATTCCATTAAAACAGATGAAAAAATAATCATGAAGATTTTAGTGTTTTTAACTTTTTTTTTCATGAAACTGTAGTTGTTTAATTTAATTCGTTGTGATTGAAGTAAGCGGCAAAATTTAATAATGTCTCGTGCGGTTAGAGGCTAATAGTTATGATGAGTGAGAAAAACAGTCACCGCAGATGTGTGGATGCCGACACAGTAATGAACTTGAGATTTAAACCAAAGTCAAGATTCCGAGTTTGTGATTTGACTCCTGAAATTCAAGGTTTATCATGCAAGAACTCCCCCCTGAAAGAGGCTGCGATAAATCTATGGTAAGTCTGCTAGCCTTATTCTAAAATTTATTGCAAATAAACCGTGTTATGTCAATGACATTTCAAAGAGCCTGTGAACATTTATATGTATAGGTAGGTACCTGTTTTACCTCTTCCAAATTTAAGAACCGAATAGAATTTTAAAATAAGCCGGTAGTTACAACCTATTTTCCATAAAAATGGTACGCAACATTCACCGATTTTGATTTTGATAAATATGCGTACATCGGAAATATATAACTTATTAAATAAACGGAAATAGATATAAACTTTACATTTTCCATGCTTAACACAAATGCACGATTAAACGTATTGAGATATAACGTAAATATATGATCTTGCACGTGATAATTTGTAGGTGCGTTTATGATATTATAGGCAACACGTAGGAACTATTATATCTAAAGTGTGTGATGTAACACGTCAAAATCAAATAGCTATACACCTTTAGGCTCTGAATAAAAGTTCGTATATACATTTTCAAAGTTTTGTTTTTACTAAATCCACAATAGCGATGCCCCGAATGCATAAATTTAATAAGTGTGGTGATCTGCACCACCAAGATTATTAAATTTTACGTATCGGTAGGTACTTGCATGTCCCGAAATAAATCTTTTAAGTTAGGTACCTATGAAAATTTAAATTCTTATGAAATTGTCGGGAAAAGAATTTTTTTCAAGGGTGCTAGTGAATATTATTACTTTTATGTAATATTCAGAAGTACGTATTCATGAAGATACACGCGCATTCCAAACACCATTCTTCATAATGATTTAATCACAAGCCTGTGATGAAATGTGTACTTATGATTAAATGCGGACACAATTAATTTATTACCATCGCGTTCACACGTATTTAATTGAATTGATACGAATTTAAACTTATAGATGTTTCATAAAGAAAACGTATTTCTCTTGTTTCTGATACGATGCGACATATTCCTACGTGAAATTATTCACGTTTGATTTTCAAATATTTATAGTGAAAATAAATGCCGCCAACGGAATTGAACCCGTGCCTTCTGATATCCGATCAGGTGCTCTGTAACCACTGAGCTATGTCGGCTTATTTCCGACCCGCCAAATGATTTAATATGTACTAGTACCTCAATCAACAATTACCGCTGATAATATTTTTTCCACCTGTAAACAACCAACTTTAACTTTAACCGACATAGCTCAGTGGTTACAGAGCATCTGATTGGACATCAGAAGGCACGGGTTCAATGAAAATTCAGTAATTAAATAATTAAAAACAAAGTGTTTTTAATTATTTCATTACTATACATATTATCTTAAACTGAGCTATCGCAACGTATTTTTTAATCACGCGTTTTTACAACATAACTCAGGTAAAAACACACAATTAATACGTGTTTATCCACGAAGAAAATTGTAAACAGAATATAAGGAAAAAAATGCAATCAATCTCTCTCTCTAAGCAAAGTGACTCGATTTTTTAATATCTGTTTGAATTTCACTTTTGCTATCGCTAATGAAAGAATGCAATCGTAATGAAAATTAACCGACTTCTAATAGCTAAATATAATCACATGTACATGAAATCTGATGACATTTCGGCAGTTTATATACGAAAAAATTGTCGGTCCTACTCAACCGGCGTTTGGCGACGTTGGTAGAGGTGTCAACTCCAGTTCAATCCTCATTCAAACAATACATTTAGTTTTAAAATGCATTTCATGACCAACAGTTTCGAAGAAACTAAATACTGTTCTCTATTCATTTACAGCAGTTTTTGGGTTATCTTAGCAAAATTTTGTCTATTTTCCTTTTCGGGGTAATATTACATTCTTTCATTTTAACCGATTAACCATATTAATGTGTATGTAAATTTGTGCTTGCTCTTTTAAAGTACACCGGTTAGGTTAGGTTAGGTTACTGACTGTCAACCATAAAATAATAACAACATTATAATGTTGACAGTACCTTCATCACATATTGCAATTAAAATAATACACTACATCCTACTGACTTCTTCTTGGTTTTGCTCATAATTAACTATCTATGGGTCAGAAGGGTTGTGTACATTGCTACACATTTCTTTAGATTGCTTTGTGGATGGTTCCAAAAATTGGCTAACATGGTCATCATGGAAAGAACTTTTATGTTACCGGTGGTTATCTCCGTCATCGACAAAATAGACCGTTATGTCTCCCAACCTGCAGGACTAATTTGCCTTGCCGGTGGGGAGAGCAATTTTTTCGGATATTGACACATTTATTTAGCATTATTAAAGTTTAAACGTTAAGCTTTCTTGCTACTCTTATAAAATCGGCACAAATCCGAGGAATCTGAAAATCTTTTCATCTCTTGTGGGTATCTTAGAACATATTGGTAACTCTGGTCCACATTCATATTTAAACCGACGAAAATATTCTTACACCGTTTAATTGTTTATCAGGTGATAAACTTTGATTAGTGATGAGATGCTAACATTTCAAATAGTGTTCTTGCACGTTAAAAGCGGGTAATCGTAAGAATAAAAAAAACGTCTTGACTCCCATACAAATACGGCGCCAGTTTAAAAAAAGTTGTTTTTTGAGACTGGTGCCTAGTGACGTCACATCCATAGATTCGATGCGTTTTTTTGGAGACCCGAAAAATTAAAACTTTTAAACATTATTTTAACTATTAAAACATTTTTTTAGGTATTTGGTTAGAAGGTTATTGTTACAAAAAAAAAGAAAAATGGACTGTAGTTCCACATATTCTGACTTGGTATTTCTATATAAAATTCTAAATGATTTAGTTGATAGTCCGGTATTGCTAGAATTGTAAGCTTTCGGATTCCACAACGTAATACTAGCAGTCAGGATTTATTTCAGTGCAGAAATTCTGGGACTAACTACCATATGTATTCCACTTTGCCCAGAATACTAATGGAGGGAAACAATTACACCAAGTCAGTGGACATCTTCAATTTATCTTTAAACAAATATAAAATATTGTTAATGAAGCAATTCAGTTATTTACAATAAATAATGTATATTTCTTAATATTCTCATGTAAAAGCCCCGAAAAAGGGCGTTAATAAATAAGTAAATAAATTATATCACAAGCCAAAAAATAATACAACCTCTTCTCGTTTCACATATTTCACACATTTTTAGAATGGGAAATTTTATGTGTTGTGGGTTTTCAATGTTGGAAAATGGGATTCCACATACAATGAAAAGAGTCAAGGCTGGTGATGTAATAATAATGGTAGCATGTTGCTATGAATTAACCTTGGCTGGTTTTAATTCATCATAACAGCGGTATTTTTTTATAAAGTCGTATAATTGAGTGTAGGAACGGCGTTGAAATAAGTGACGAGAGAGATTATTCAATTGACTAAATTAGAGTATCATTATTTATAGTTTAAATACAGGGGTAAGTTTGAAATGATTGTGAGGACAGTATTAACTTAACAATATGAACAATGATGGGTTAATTTTTTCTCTGTTTTATTTGCAGAGCTGGTGTTTTGATAGTCAAACCCTTTAATAATGAAAAAACTAAAAAATAAAGCTGGAGATGATAAAGAAATAATTTATTTTTTCTAGTGTCCGTATTTTTTCCGTCCCATATCCTTAAATATCTTCTATTCCCCGTCGAAATATCATCCTCTTTCAATAATATACGGAGTCCGAAAACTCTTAGTACAAACGGGAAACTGGACCACAGAGACCATAAAAACAAATTTAAAAAAAAAATTCTATGAAATCGTAAGATTTGTAAGTTAGTACTTAAATACCTACTTACTTAATTACAAAAAAAATATATTTAATGCTCTCGCTAATATTAACCTTTTTCTTTTCAAATATCACCAAAAAATCCAACTTCTGATTCGATTTACTCGAAAACGAAAGCTCAAATTAAAAAAAGTTATGGCACAAAATCAACTCCACATGTTATATAGATTCACCAGTTTTCCGCATGTACTACTAGTTTCGCCGTGTATAAACATACTTGTATGTGATCATGATATTATGAAAAAAATTTAAATATCGAATATTTTCTTTAGGTGATAAACAATTTTTATTACTTCTGGTGAAATCGATCAAACATTTTCAAATATCGAATATCTTTCTTGAGCCGATAATCAATTTTTCTTACTTCTGGTGAAATCTATCAAACATTTTCAAATATCGAATATCTTTCTTGAGCCGATAAATTTTTTTTCTTACTTCTGGTGAAATCTATCAAACATTTTGAAATATCGAATATCTTTCTTGAGCCGATAAACAATTTTTTTTTACTTCTGGTGAAATGTATAGGGGTCTAGGAGTCTAAACGTCGGTACAGATCACACTTCTACGGATTACCTGATCAGTGCACACGTTATGGGGCAAAACTTTAAAAACATACCCAGTCATGTGAAAATCGACAATTTTTGCAGGATGAATACCTACATATACTCAAATTTTTCCTGTAATTATTGCAAATCATTTACAAGAGTGGGATACAAAATGAAAATATATGCAGTAATGATTGATGTATGACATTTGTGCAGTTGAAATGATTCAGAGAAATAATTTATATAAATACACTGCGTTATACATATGTACAATAGTTCAATGATACAAAAACTAAACCATCTTTTGTGTTTCCTCCCTCCTTAAACATGAGAAATTATTTTATTCAAGGCCTCCTGTATGGAGTTAATATTGAAAAATTACAAATCGAAAACATTTTATATTAAAAAGAAAATATTGTCATAAAATACACCAAGCTAAATATTAACTGTGTATACATAATGTAGATTTCCTAAAAATATTCTAAATAAACAATATTTGAACCGTACAGTATTCTCGTTTATCTTATTCGAAAATCCACGTACAGAAGACTAATATTAAATATGGCGGGCGCAAGTCCCTAGCAAAATGAATCCACTTTATAGAAATGCATTTTAGTTCTGTGAACAGTTGGGTTTTCTTATATTTTTATTTCTGTTTACAGTCTTGAGGAAATTTACCGAAGGAAATCCTTCATTCTCTTTAACGACGTTATTTCTTGGCGGTTGTATCGGTTTTTCTCCCTTTCCGCCTCCATCCTCTCCAACCCCAGCTATCGCTGTAATGCAATTTCCCCGACCCCAACGGAAATACAGGAAGGGGTAGGCGGAGTTCAATGTGGAACAGGACAAATCTCATTTTATAAGGTGTCGTAAAGAGATAATTTGCCGCTTTACAGGATGGCTGAAAACAGAAAACGATTTTTATTGGATTTCATATAGGACTTTTCTCGGTTTACAAAAACAACAAAAAGCGTGGATATTTTTATTTATTTAATGAAAAAAATAGTTAAATAATATTAGAAATAATATATTTTAAATCAATTAATTACGTTCCATTTGTTGAATGTCGGAATTTAAATTTCTTAAATATTATAGTGTTGATGGTAAGCTCCTGTTACAATATGTATAAATGTAGAAAAAGCTTGCATTTTTCAAGTGTAATTTTTTATGGACAAACGCCCTGCAGTTTTTTCCTCGGTTCATCCTGTTCACCATCTTTACATCATTATTCCCCATCCAGGAAGTTTTTTAAAAATGTCAAAATCTTGTAATTTTTTTTTTAGCCATTTTTTTTATTTATTTTATTTTTTTTTTTTTTATTTCAGTGCCGGCAACCCGGGCGTTTATTTATTATTAGTTATGTACATACATGATTTTTCTCCTTACCCTCCTCACTAGACAAAGTCTGTTCTGAGGCTTGTCGTTGAAAATTGTCGTTGAAAATTTAAAAAACGTTCTCGACTAATTGTTTTATATGATTCTAGATATAAAATTTACCAAACTAACTTTGAGGAATTTGAAAATATATAAAAAAAGGAACTCGCCCAAGTGTGTTTTCATTTGAGATATCTACAAAATTTAGCCAAATCTACCAGAGGAATAGTGGAAACATGACAAAGCAGGCGTTACAATAAGAAGCAGAGACAAGTGCATTGCGGATAGATATGCAGTAGATTACATTCCTTTTCTTTTATCAATGTGATGTAAATGATAAGTTGTGGTAAGTAGAAGTCCCAAATAACTTTCTATTATATTTTCCAACCCCCTCCTCTCTTGCCTCCCCCAAAAGGTTAGAACCAAGCCCAATGTGAATGCTATAGCAACGCCCCTGTTGGTTTTGTAAAATCACAATCTGGATCAGTCTTTTGAAAGCAGTGTAACGATTGATATGATGATTTGATTTGACTCTTAGGTTCTTAGAGAGATTAATAAAATTGATTATTTGTTCAAGAAAGAGTGTTCCATGATAACTCAACACAGTGACAATTCAACACACTTTTAAAAAGTGTTATAAAGTCATTAGAAACGATGAAAAAAATTAAACCTAACCTAACCTACTTAACCCAGTTAATAAAGTTTTTGTTTAATCACTTTCCATGACTTTATATAACTTTTTAAGGATGTGATGAATTATCATTGTGATGATTTATCCGGTCACCGTTTCGACGGCCTCTGTGGTTGAGGGGTAAGGCTCTTGACTAGCAATCCAAAGGTGGCGGGTTCAAATCCCGGCATGCGCAAGTAACTTTCCAGAGTAGAAGATACTAAGAATCGCCCTGGTGTAAGACCACCATTCAGAATTGAACCGTCACTTGAAATGGCTTTAGCCTTGTTTGGTGACTAGATCTGAATAGTCATATACTCACCCACCTTGTTCTTCCCCGTCTCCTTCCCCTCCGCACAACCTTCAATCTCACAACATACCCCAATTGGGATGCCATAGTCTCACTCGCCCCAGACGGTTGGGAGCAGTTGGGACTCTTGCGTGGTATTCACATAAAAAGTATTTAAATATGTTTCATTAATTTCATCATAGTTTCAGGCACAGAGACACGCCCATAATCCACTTTTGCCATTTTTTCTCTTCAGCGGTTTGTAGTTATGGGTACCTACCTATATTGGTCAACAAAAGAAGCTTCCCGCCAGAATTTTATTTAATATATAATAGGAAATAATAAACAGTAAACAATAAGAAAAATAGGCATTATTCTCCCAAGCCTTCCAACATCCACGACTTCTTATTTGGCAGCAAATTGGGCAAGCATCAAAACCATTTATTTGGCAGATATTTTTCGTTCACCAGACAGAGAAAAAGCAAGAATTCGAGTAGCTTTTTTTCCTAACATAATTCGTACAGCCTGTCAATAAGATCTAAAAATGCAGGGTGTCCGGGGGTAAAGTGCGCTAATTTAAGGTGATGATTCTACGTGATTTTAGAAGTAAAAGAGATAATAAACCTTATAAGAGAAAATAAATATTCTTCCGGACACCCTGTTTAATCAAATCAATCATTACTATGGCAACACCGATTTCAGAAAAAAAAGTGACCTTATTTATGATTTCCGAATCTGACAGGTTGACAAGACTAGAAAAAATATATACTTACTTAACTCAATTTTTCATATGATATATTTTTTTAAATGAAAAAAGTTCGTGCTTATATTATATATTTTTTTAAATGAAAAAAGTAACTCGAAGCGTCTTGAAGCAAAGTGACTTTTAAAACCAACATTATTTTTCCTCTCAACCATCTTGGTATTGCCATTTAAAACCATTTCAACGATCGCACTCCATTTTCGTCTACTCTATTTTGACGGAATATACCACTATTTGCAGTGTTTTTCCTCCGCGTATCCGAGCCGAGAAAAGCTGACGTCTTCGTTTTGATTATTTGACTTTTGACATGATGTGCCACGTTGTATACCTTCGTACCTACCTCTTACCTGACATTCACGGGAAAATTGTAATATCGCCTTGCGGATAAACTATATGGCAAAGTGGTTGAGGTTAAAACATTCATTCTGGATAATAGGAACTGTGATATCTTTTGATTTACTTATTTGTATTGTAGTGCATGTAAAATGGGTTTGGTAAATAAGTAAACGTGCATTCATGTAATTTTGGTTAAACACTGACTCATCTTAGTAATATAAATGAAGATCTGCCAGATTCCGCCTGAAAAACTACATGTGCCGACTAGGAATACAAGACAAAATATAACATTCACATACTCGACCAACTATCAGACACACTCACTCACCAATAGGATGCATGATCTGGGCAACAAGTATGGGGGTGCTATTGATTTATTTATTGACTCCATTTATAGAACTAAGCATAATCTATACAAACACTTTGTTGAATCCTACAAATTAGAGTAGCGTTGGTAAATTAGTTTTAATGATTTGTCTTATATGTAGTGTTGTTGTAATTTGTTTTTTACTTTATGTTACTCTTACGTTTTATTGCTTCATATTTTTTTAATATTTTCTCATTATACTTGTAATCACAATTTTACAAGTGTGTATTTTGTACCTTCTTTAAAATGGATTACATCTATTTACTGTCAATATCTCCTGTATAATACATATTCTCCTATGTACACTGCATCATGTATCACTTCTATGTAAAAGCCTTTTTAGGCGTATATATATAAATAAATAAATAAATAAAAAGTGGTAGAACGCCCCTATAGAGAGAGGCAAGAAATTTTGAAAAACATGTTTACAAATTAGGTCAAGTGAGGTATTGTTTACTATGTTATTCGTTGTGAATCGAATGAGACCACTCCCAAGTCGATAGTACAATCTTTGGTGAGATAAGACAGTTTTTAGTGAAGAAAGATGAAAATAACATAATTTTCAAACAAAAAAATTTATTACGTAGAAAAGACAGTAGTAAAATTATTATGAATAAAAATAATTATTATGTATATCATAGGTACTTACGTTTTCTCAATTAAAATTAATATCTGTCCCCTTTTAACTAGTTTGCATGGGGACGCGTTCGTGCTCGCTCACACTCGCGTCACAGGTAAAATAGTAACAAAATGCACAAAATAAATTACGGAACTCATGCATTCTTATTGACAGTAGAAATAAAAATCTGCAGATATGATTTGATCTGATTTTTACCTGTTGCAAGAATTGTGAGCTACAATAAACCATTATACAATTCACTTGATAGAAAAAATCGCAAAATAAGCTCTGAAAATAATAAAAAAAACGTTTTGTTCTGTTATTTAATATGTTATAGGCATGAAAAAAATCACAGTTTTTTTATTTTTTTATTTTTATTTATTTAATACATGTTACATTATTTTGAAATTTACATAAAGTAGATATAATGAATCACCATACTAGGCGGCTGCCTGTTTCATGGTGACCGATTGAGTGTAATTACTTTGTATGAAATATGAAATCTAGTGTAAACATATGAAATTAGTAACTATAGATGAAGCTAAAATTTTGGAAAAATTGTAATAAAAAGTAGAATATAGAAATTCGAAAAGAGAAAGAAGTAAATTAGCATTAGATTGTAAAAATGTACATAATTCTATATAGAATTTTTAATATGTGTGCATGCAAGCACACATGTGTATATAGCAGCAGACATACCTATATACATATAACAACACATATATACATACACCCATATGACGCATCCTCACGCATATAAACAATATATACACCTCTATCTGAGTACTTGGAATAGGCTACTAACACTATAACAATCACACATCAAAAAATTCCCGAGCGCTTTCCTGAAACTGTCGTATTTGGCTATTGATTTTATTTCTAACGTTAAATTATTGAATATTTTTGGAGCATGTGTATCCTTAAATACAACTAAAGTATTAGTCGAGAGATTTTGCTGAGTTTTATTAAATATTTCTTACTATAGGACCTTAAGCAAACGGAATTAATTGTGCTTAACCTTAAAAATAGCGACATATTCGCTAAGCGCGATTCTAGTACGAGTACTATCGGATGAGAGTCAAAAAGGAAGGACAATTCCCTAAAGTAGAACCAGAATTCTCTCGGTATATATCTCACAAAGTAACATATTTTATAATTTTATATCTAACACTATAGAAACTAATATATAAAAAATATATTGTATTTTTAATTGATGATTTTACAAAATGAATGTAGAAAGCTGGAGAATACTGAAACATTATCTTTTAGTGGCTCGGGTATTTAAATTTCGAAATCAGAACATGCTTAAATTTGATGCTTGTATTTTCTGTATTTCTCTGAGTATACCATCTTAAAGCATTGAAAATATACATTTCGGTCCATAAATATTACTTGGGAACAGTTGAACTCGGAAACGACAGTTAACGAAGAGGGCCATCTAAATATCGAAACCTTTCAAAAATGGCTTAATATTTGTCGGAAGTTTGATAAATTAATCACCGAAGTTAAGTCAACTATTAAATGTGAAGATTTATTGGTAATTGGAAGTGTCGATTCAGAATTTACAATATTGGCTGTTTAAAGTTGAATATCATAGGTTATATTATAATATGCGTATTGACTTTGAAATTACCTCGTCTGACTTCCGACTAACTCTCACCCACACATGTAATTAATTGCTTTAGTTAAACTCTATTCCGTAATTTGTAGTGTCTGTTGTTTTAACTAACTAGATAAGTTTGTAGTTACTAAAATTTTGTGAAATTAAACATTATTAGCGCTTGACACATTTAACTTTGCTCCAGTTCAAAAGAGGAGAAAAATATTGCCAAATAATTTGTTTGTAAACGATGTCATTGAAATAGTTCCTAATTGCTTAGTGTGTCGAGTAGGTACTCTTACATTGTCTATTTCGCTGCAAAGTTTTTCACCAATCTATACCCTGATTTACTTGGCCAAACTTGTATTGTTCGCTCCTCATAATATGGTAGTTGTAAATATGGACAACATAAATTTACCCAAACTCTAAATACATCAGACGTTAAATAAAAGCAGTGTTTTATTTTAAAATAGGTTTAACTGAGGCCTTCGAGGGAAATGATTGTCATGTATATGTTGCATTCAAAACTGCGTACGAATTATACGGCTTAAATTGACTGTAAACTCATCATTAATCGAAGTAATGTTTGATGGAATTGAGTTATAGTACACGTCGGTTAGAAGGGAAGGAAAGTGATGACCAATCACTTAACACTGTAACATTTCTGCGAAGGAGTACACAACACAATGTAGATAATTCCACTGTGATACCTTGATGTAATAATACACCGACAACCATACCGTCAATCCTTTGACAACACGAACAACTTGCTTCTATGATAGTTGGAATCATAAATCAACTTCTATAGATTGATAACTTCGGGCTTTTTGTATGAAACAAATTTGTCCTAAAAAAACCATAGATATGTCAATATATAGACATTAAAATTCTCATTCGGACCCTACTTATTATACTATACACCAATGAAAAACTTTGAAAGTTTATTCCATAGATTTTTAGAGTTTTTCGTTGGTGGATATAGCTAGGCAAGCATATGACTTCACAATATTTAGGTTCAAATTTTCGATCGGAGTTATACCCCTCTGGTTCGAATCATGTCCGAATTATAAATAAATGGTCCGAACACCTTTTCTAGGTTAAAAACAAAAACACTTGAAATTGCATAATTTTCGTGCAATGTTCCAAATTTCAAACAGTTTCAAACAGCCAGCAAGGTGATGGATGGGGAAAGGTAGGAACTGAATAAATGACATCACGGTAGAAACCAACCATATTCTCATTTCAAATCAAAACCGAATAAAGCTGCATTACGTTTGTGATGCTCTGTTGATTCATTATGTAAAAATTGAATGCGAATTCTAGTTGTAAAATGAAACATAATGAACTGAAAATAAGCTTTAATAACAGTAGATCTTACCAAAATGATAAACATATTATATTATGTTCACCAAACCACATTATCACCAGTGTTCCGTATATTTATTTTTATACAGTCATAAGCAAAAATAAAGCTGTAAAGCATGTTTAAAATAATTATCTTGTACTTTTTCGGAAAAAATGCAAAACATTGTGAAATTAAACCATTTAAATGATATTGTATTTTTTTGTCTAATGGTCTTATCTTTTTGCCTCAAAACATTAATTTATATTATGGTTTGGGATGGCGGAACAATAGTCAAGAGACCTTAATTAACGAAATGTATTATCTCGAGTTACAGATGACGAATAAGATACATTGGACCACTATTGCCATTGACTATTATTCACAGTATTTTATAGTTCTTTCTTCCCGCTCTTTTGCGTGGTCGTTTTCATATTAGACATTATGAAAACTAGTAGTTACAGTAATTTATACTGCATCATTTTTTATGAATTCTAATCGCAAGGTGTGCGAAGAAATTCGCCGTAGATTTGCTAGTAGCTCACCGCACTTGCCCTGATTTTATGGTATTTTCAACCTTAAAAAATCATCCTAGCATACTAAAATATATTTTTTTCGCTTGGCATGGAAATAATCTTAATATTATTCTAGTTCTTTGTTTCGTCGCTTCCAAATACGTTTATTTTGTCTGTGAAAAATTGCGTCCCAAAATTTCATGTCAAATGTCATTATTCTGATTTTCAAACGTCAAATAGTAAGAACGGTATATGTTTTAAAGGAAAATGTAATAAAACTTTAAAAAGTTTTGATTGTCTTCATTATAAAAGGTGTTAAGGACGTACTTGACTTAGTTTAACCAGTGATTCCTGACGTTATTTGGAAAAAAATTGTGAATGAAAATTAGGTCTCGGGTGACTTTTTTGATGTTGTTTTTTTACTTTTCAAAAACAATTAAAAAACATTCTTCCACATGTCGACACTGGTCCCTCAGTTGAGTAACCACCCAATCCCTGACATTGATCCCAGCTTTCCAATTCCTAATGATTGTAGAAAAAAAACATAATAAAAGTCACCGGAGACCAAAATTTACATTTTTTACTCCAAATAATGTTAGGAATCACTGGTTAAAGTAAGTCAAGCACGGCCCTTAACACCCTGTATAATGTTTTTTTTGTAACATTGGACAGAATAAAATACATACCAAATAAATACATAAAAAATACCAAAATAATAATGAAAATGCCTTATAACTTATAACCATTATATTTTAGGTTTATCATTGTATTTTGCAGCCGAATGTATATGATATGAAACAACAGTTGTTGTAGCTAATGGGGTTTCCTTGTATTATGTACGGCCCCGATCCCGACTCTTGCGCTACCGAAAATAATTTTCGCTTTAATACCACTTGTTCCGGAGAACATGGAAAAGGTCTGAAAATGAAAATTCAAAAGTTCCGTCGCAAGGTGATCCCAAACTGCCGATTCAGGAAATTTTGAGTTTTCTGAATCAAGGTTTCTAGAAATTTTATTACAAAGAAACTGTCCATAACAATCGGCAGGAATTGATTAAAATAATCAATATATTTTCCAAAATACAACTTTTCAGTAAGTATCTATAAATAAAGTACGTAAGTACAATCATTGATTCTAAATACTAACTCCAATAGTTAAACAATAATTAAAACTAATAGATAAAAACCCGCTTCCGCGGTTTGTAAACTTCGATGGTTCTTTTTGATAGTAACCGAGGGCGCCACTTACGTTCACAACATTCTTCAATCTTACAGTCATTATGATAATACTATCAGATGATGCGAATTCGATGGAAGCGATATAGCCTTGATATCAGTAGAATGGAGTTCAAAAGGTGAAAAATTACACCAAAATTTATCAAGACTTCGCCATGTCTTGTGCAAGATACGGCAGGACCGATGTTCTAGCATGAATGAAATTTGTAAAACAGTATATACACTAAATTACTCTTTAACCCATAAACTTTTTGCATAGGTACCCATCTTCACAAATGTTAAGAATATTAAGCCAGTAATCTTGAACTGAAAAAAGATTATTAATCTAACGCACAATAATAAATAATAATAAGATAAAAGCTGGATATGATTTCAGACTTTCACGGCTAAAAGTATTATCAAGGCAGATGCAAACTGCACTCATAATGGACTTGTGACACGTTGCGCGAATTTTTTTGCTAAAGAAAGGGGAAGCGCAACACGACATAATACCCCAAGAAGAAATCACGATAACTGTTCATTCATTCTTTTGAAAAGTGTTACAATTTATAAACTTTAATCATCGTCATCTTGGGTTGCTACCACCTTGCTCGCACTCTTGCTGTCTCACTTTAATTCCTTATGCCGTGAGGATGCTATATTCATCTCTTCAACTTCTAAACGCCAAAGTTCATGTCGTCCATTATTCCTTGGACCCGCAGACTTATAATAATGAAGCCTCTTTGGTGGTAGGCCATATACCATCCTCGCTACAGGTCGTGTCCAGCGGAGCCGTCCCAGATTTATAAGTCTTGTTAATGATGGCAAATCATTACTCTAATTAATATCCGACACCCTTTGGCTTTTTCATAAGGACTTAGCAAATTTAAGCCAAAGCTAAGCACTGGTTTGATGAGTGTTTTATAGAGATTAGATTTGGTCCATTTCGAAAAGTTTTTCGATTTAAAAAATACGTGATGGCGTCCGTTGACCACGAATTCTTTTACGCATTTTTATACTTACTTTTATAAGGGCAATATCAATTGAAAGATTTCCTACCTACCTACATTCGAGGCAAACTGCAATGTTGTTTTAAAATAGTAGTTCTGTGAAAAGCAGACTTCACGTAATTTTGATTACTTCAACTTGACAGTGAGAGCTCGCAAAGCTCATGCGCTCCAGCGGAGTAAAAATGTATTATCAAACACGGCTACCATCTTGAAAGGATTGACGGGACATGGAATAGAAATTATAATAATACTTGTTTATAATTTGATTCTATTTTCCCCTCTAACCAATTAAAAAAACATGACTAAATTAATGTGGCGAAACAGATTTCAAAGTACCCCGTAAAATAGAGAGTATATTTTTACAGTAAATCTGTTTAACCGATATATATTAACCGCCTAACTATAATTTGAAAATAATAAAAAAACTAAAATACTTGCAGAACCTTATTAAATTAAAAAAAAGATAGTATAAATTTATATTTCAACCAACTAAAGTAAACACTATATATCTCCTGGTAAGATTAGACTTAAGCTTAAAAGAAAAACCAACTTCGTTAAGGAAGAAAGTCAAAATCAATTTTTATACCCTTTTTAGTATTCCGATGAGGGATGGAGATGTGAAAAGCACTTCCGGGAGCGAATGGAGATTGTATTTCTTTCATACTTTGAACGATTTTACCAATGATGGAAGAATCGTCGAGAAGTCACGACAGTGGCCTCTTGGGGACTGGTTTTTCAACTGTTCAGCGGATCCAGTAGATGAAATGCACTTGCGTGATCGAATAAATTAGCTAAGTACTAGAACGCGGTAGTAACCCGTTTCTATAGCTAAGTACTAGAACCGCGTTAGTAACCCGTTTCTATAGCTAAGTACTAGAACGCGGTAGTAACCTGTTTCTATAGCTAAGTACTAGAACGCGGTAGTAACCCGTTTCTATAGATAAGTACTAGAACGCGGTAGTAACCCGTTTCTATAGCTAAGTACTAGAACGCGGTAGTAACCCGTTTCTATAGCTAAGTACTAGAACGCGGTAGTAACCCGTTTCTATAGCTAAGTACTAGAACGTGGTAGTAACCCGTTTCTATAGCTAAGTACTAGAACGCGGTAGTAACCCGTTTCTATAGCTAAGTACTAGAACGCGGTAGTAACCCGTTTCTATAGCTAAGTACTAGAACCGCGTTAGTAACCCGTTTCTATAGCTAAGTACTAGAACGCGGTAGTAACCCGTTTCTATAGCTAAGTACTAGAACGCGGTAGTAACCCGTTTCTATAGCTAAGTACTAGAACGCGGTAGTAACCCGTTTCTATAGCTAAGTACTAGAACGCGGTAGTAACCCGTTTTTATAGCTAAGTACTAGAACGCGGTAGTAACCCGTTTCTATAGCTAAGTACTAGAACGCGGTAGTAACCCGTTTCTATAGCTAAGTACTAGAACGCGGTAGTAACCCGTTTCTATAGCTAAGTACTAGAACGCGGTAGTAACCCGTTTCTATAGCTAAGTACTAGAACGCGGTAGTAACCCGTTTCTATAGCTAAGTACTAGAACCGCGTTAGTAACCCGTTTCTATAGCTAAGTACTAGAACGCGGTAGTAACCCGTTTCTATAGCTAAGTACTAGAACGCGGTAGTAACCCGTTTCTATAGCTAAGTACTAGAACGCGGTAGTAACCCGTTTCTATAGCTAAGTACTAGAACGCGGTAGTAACCCGTTTCTATAGCTAAGTACTAGAACGCGGTAGTAACCCGTTTCTATAGCTAAGTACTAGAACGCGGTAGTAACCCGTTTCTATAGCTAAGTACTAGAACGCGGTAGTAACCCGTTTCTATAGCTAAGTACTAGAACGCGGTAGTAACCCGTTTCTATAGCTAAGTACTAGAACGCGGTAGTAACCCGTTTCTATAGCTAAGTACTAGAACGCGGTTGTAACCCGTTTCTATAGCTAAGTACTAGAACCGCGTTAGTAACCCGTTTCTATAGCTAAGTACTAGAACGCGGTAGTAACCCGTTTCTATAGCTAAGTACTAGAACGCGGTAGTAACCCGTTTCTATAGCTAAGTACTAGAACGCGGTAGTAACCCGTTTCTATAGCTAAGTACTAGAACGCGGTAGTAACCCGTTTCTATAGCTAAGTACTAGAACGCGGTAGTAACCCGTTTCTATAGCTAAGTACTAGAACCGCGTTAGTAACCCGTTTCTATAGCTAAGTACTAGAACGCGGTAGTAACCCGTTTCTATAGCTAAGTACTAGAACGCGGTAGTAACCCGTTTCTATAGCTAAGTACTAGAACGCGGTAGTAACCCGTTTCTATAGCTAAGTACTAGAACGCGGTAGTAACCCGTTTCTATAGCTAAGTACTAGAACGCGGTAGTAACCCGTTTCTATAGCTAAGTACTAGAACGCGGTAGTAACCCGTTTCTATAGCTAAGTACTAGAACGTGGTAGTAACCCGTTTCTATAGCTAAGTACTAGAACCGCGTTAGTAACCCGTTTCTATAGCTAAGTACTAGAACGCGGTAGTAACCCGTTTCTATAGCTAAGTACTAGAACCGCGTTAGTAACCCGATTCTATAGCTAAGTACTAGAACGCGATAGTAACAAGTTTATAGGGCGGTTGATTTAATATGAGGAGAAAAATGAATCTCTTTAAATTATTCATAACAAAATCGCAGGCCCTTTACGAATGAATTGATAGGTTTCCTAGTAAACTTTTAGTCAAATACGAATGTATTATCATGATGTCGGAACACGTGTTCATGAAAATCTTAATATTTTCACATTTCGTCATTATATATTATTATTATCAAGGCTAATTGCCTTGCAATCCCGTTTTTTCAATCAATCTAAAATATCAATTAATTAATGTTTTTTTAATTGGATACCCCACAAGAGTTCAAACTACTCCCATCTTAACTGGCACCATCAATTCAGCTTAGATTAATCGAACCCGCAACTTAGCTGCGCAAGCGGTAAGCCAACCTTGCCTATACACCAAGGAGGCCGTCGGAACATAACTAGTAGAGACATTTCAATACAAAATCATTAAGTTTATGTATTCTAGTACCTACCTACATTACATTCCTACAGTATTTACCTACATTACATTCCTACAGTACCTACTTACTTACCTACATTACCCACCTACAGTCCATCCTACAGTACTTATCTACAGTATTTACATACAGTACCTACCTACATTAAATTCCTACAGTACTTACCTACATTACCTACCTACAGTACCTACCTACTTACCTACATTACCCACTTACAGTCCATCCTGCAGTCCATCCTATAGTACTTACCTACCTACAGTACCTTCCTACTTACCTACATTACCCACCTAAAGTCCATCCTACAGTACTTACCTACAGTATTTACATACAGTACCTACCTACATTACATTCCTATAGTACTTACCTACAGACCATCCTGCAGTACTTACCTACAGTAATAAACACACAGTACCTACCTACATTACATTCCTACAGTACCTACCTAAATTACATTCCTACAGTACTTACCTACATTACCTACCTACAGTACCTACCTACTTACCTACATTACCCACCTACAGTCCATCCTACAGTACTTACCTACAGTATTTATATACAGTACCTACCTACATTACATTACTACTGTACTTACCTACAGTATTTACATACAGTACCTACCTACATTACATTCCTACAGTACTTGCCTACATTACCTATCTACAGTACTTACCTATTGTATTGTGTATTAACGAACCTTATGTTTCGCCCACTATATTAATTCAATCCGAGGATTTGATACGTTAGAACTTATAACGTATTCTCCTCACAAGAGGCGCATCTGTACTTATTCCCATAAAAGGCTTTATTTCCTTTGGGGAATGAGACGGTGGAATATTAAAAGCAACGTATCTTTATTATGACTTAATACTGCGAAATTGATTTCCAGAATATTCGGCTGAAGGTGGGAATTGTCTAATAAAACATTCTGCATATTATAATGTCTTTTTATGAAACGACGTATATTTTTTTGATTGAATAGAGTTATTTATTTTTTTATTATAAAACATTGATATAACTAAAATTTAAAAAATAAAAAAAATAAAGTATGATTTAAGATTTTCACGGCCGAAAGTATTTTTGTTATTTGTTTTTGGGGTGTTATGCCGTGTTGCGCTAACTCCTTCTTTAGCCAACGTTTCGTTACAGTGTCCATCATCAGATGGACACACATCTGCCCTGATAAATCCTCAAAAACAAATAAAAAATAAAGTAGTCATGCAAAGTTGCCACACGGAGAAAAATTACTGATATGAAATACTGTTAATTTATTAAATATCTGGTCAAATAAATCGTTTTCCTGTTAAAAATGGGACTGCATGTCTATAACGAATGAATTGAAAGATTTCCTAACAAAGTATCAGTCAAAAGCGAATGTTTTATGGGGACGGCAGAACACGTGTTCATACAAATACTGATATTGTCGCACTCCGTTAAGATATCTATTAAAAAAGAACACGTGTTCTCGATATATTATGAATGACTAATTACTATCAGGAAGTTGGCATGCTGTCACTTTTTAACAGGATCATTTTTCTTCGTGCTCAAGGCAGCATGTCTGCAGGTTCAACCATTTTTATTTAATTTAATAAACATAACACAGTATAATCATTTTGTTTGTAAGTTTAGTATCTCGAATTCAAATAAAACAATTGGGCGAGTCCATGGCATCCATGGTGAAATTTTTTTACTAAGATTATAAATATTTTGAAGCACTTCCCGATAAGATGCGGGTGATGGAAAATTGTTAAAAAAATAAATATTTTAGATGTACAATATGTACATATATTCAAAAATATTTCGAATATATATTAGAGGTAAAAAACATATGATTACAAGACAAGGTTTTATGCAAAGAACAAAGGATAGCAAATACACATATATAAATTGAAAAAATCTTCCAAGAAAAAATAAATGCCGCCGACAGAAATCGAACCAGGCAGAACAAAGGCAGTCCGGTTAAAAACGGGATTGCAGGCTGTTTCCTGTCAAACTTTTAGTATATTCCCAATATTTTTGAACACGTTTAATGCAGCTGCGTTTGTCACTTATTATGATGAAATGCTAAAATGCGGATTTCGTGTAGGTATGATAAATCAGGGAAAGATTGATTGAAGAAGTAGTAGGTACAAAAGACAATGCACATAATGGTTGTAGAAACTAACAGTGTACTAACAAAAAAACACTTGTTACACATCGTATAAAGACTATACAAGATCTATTTTGAATTTTTACTAATAAAAAATATCTTTATCTGGGCTGTGAAAGAGCTGACAATGTCACATTTTGACAGAATGACACGTACGATTCCCATATTATTTTTAAATTGACTGACACCACGTGAATTTAACAAGAAATCCAAGAAGGTGATGTTTTTTTAATAACATAAATGCCGTATGCATGTGTAGGTAAATACAAAGCTAAAAAATCCACGTTTATATTGTGCAATCAATTATTACAAAAACATATTTTTTGTTTATTCTCTGGAAATTATTGTAATATTTGTATTGTATAAACGAGATTAAAAGTGAAGTGACAGTTTTCTTGCATATTCTTTAAATAAAAGGAATTTGTTTTCAAAATTGCGTCTTTTCTTTCAATCTTTTGATTTTTGGAGTAAAGGTGTTTTTTTAAAAAAAAAATTTCATGTTTGAAATTAAAATATTCAATTATAAACTTTACAGTATATTTCTAATACAAAAATTTAAAGGGTAATTTTATCCAGTTTTTAAAAATGGTATTTGTATTGGAAATATTCCGAAATTCGGTACGAAATTTCAAGCCTACTTTTCCTATCATATAAACAATGTATCTTTCCATGTCCGTTAAATGTCAGTTTCTATTAGTAAGATTTTTACATACACGGTTGTTTACCAATTGTATAGAATATTCATCATGTTTATTAATGAGGCTGTATGTGACTGGTATGAGAACAGCTCCAGGCTGTAGCTTTTCCCTGATGATCTCTGACAGAAAAGGGCACTAGAAGAGCAAGAACCCAGAAACTTTCCATATTCCTTTCCAAAAAACTTACTTAACCTTCTTTCCAGCGTTTGTACGAAAGTGTTGACTATATCACAACCACTGTATTAGGCGATTTACCCCAGAACATATCTATATTCTCGAATCTCTCGTTTTCATTTGATTTCTCTAGACTCAAACGTTATTGTGTCTTGTTTTACATTATAAAAGTCTTACCAATAAATCTGGTGTAAATAAATTTCAATATAATTGATAAACAGCTGTTTATGTAAAATAATTAATAAACAAAAAATGACTAGGCTGATAAAGAGTCATGAAAAAGGTTATACTTTGTTTATGCAGCGGAAGACGGTAGTTTATTTGTTGTATAAACTTCTATTTCAGATTTCTTCTTTTTGAAGATGTCGTAAAAACGAATACCACTATATAAAATTACCTTTTAGATGTTGTATGTGAAATGTACATTAATTTATAAATTCGAATATTTTTAACTCAAACATGAAAAAGTTGAAAGAAAAAACCGCATAATTTTTATCGCTCCAGACGTTGAAAAAAATTACAGAAAACGTAATTTAAAAGCACATTGCTTTTATTTAGGGAATCTCCAAGAAAATTGTAAATTTCCTCGTTTACACAAAAAAAAATTTACTAAGAGTACCCAAATCAAACCAAAAACGTTTTGGATTCACCTTTTGCAAAATATAAACATAAAAATATACACCAGCACAAGGCATTTGGGTTGTTAAAAAACATAACTTTCGTAGAATTCTCATTAAATTCAAGCGGAATTATTCAATTATTGACAGCCTCCATGGTCGAGGGAAAGACTCTTGACTAGCAAGCCGAAGGTTCAAATCCCGGAGTGCGCAAGTAAATTTTATTGGGTAAATTTGTGTTATTTCACAGTTTATTCATTTCAAATAATATATAGTATACTGGCGGCACATCCCAAAGTGGAAGGTATAGTCAGTATAGCCCTGGTGTAAGACCACCTTTCAGAATTGAAACCTTGCTTGAAATGGCTTAAGTCGTATTTGGTGACCACATCTGAATAGCCAGGTATCCTTACACCTTCTTCTTCCCCATTTCCTTTCCCTCCCCACTAAAATAAATTCCCCATAAAAATAATATGTAGGAATTAACCTCAAATTTTCAAGACGGGAATCTCATGCGTAAGTGTGCAAAAATGCGACGTTGCAAGTTCTTTTGCAGTTCAGTTAGAGACATTTTTACTAGTAAGAAGCAATTTGTTTTATTTTTGACAGTTCAATTTCGAAATTAACAGCTGATAGTGGGATTTTTACTAAGCGGTGTACCATTGAATGATAGGCAGAATGTTTTCCACCGATCATACTTTTAGTAAAGATACAGGGGTTAAAATTCTTCACCGTAGTAATAAAGGCAAAAAATTAGATAATTTAGAAGCACTTGAAATCAGATAATCCCTCAATAATAACTCCAGTATAATAAATAACCAAATTAATCTGTCTTATAGTCCTATTCTTGACATATTTCCAGTTAACCGCTCTGTTCTTCCTGGAATTCCCGTAATTACCCCTTCCACTTTGTCCACATCTCCCTCAAACACTTAACATTTTTGTATTTATGTGTCAATATTTTGTGTAGTAGATCAGTTTTAAATATTCTCCTGACGAAGGAAGGGATCTTCCGAAACCGGTAGAGTGAAAATAAAACTATCGTGGTCAAAAACAAATTTATGTGTTTTTATTATAGAATATAATATTGCCTGTATATCATCGACAAAGTATTATCTAGACAGGGCATGTCAACCTTAAAATTAACACCAAAACCAAAAATATTGGTTCAAGAAAACATTTATCATAAAGAAAGTGCATTATCTCGCTGTCGAAAGATCGGAAGAAGCATTCTATTCGGAGCAAATTTGTCTTCCAGCAAGTTCGACCCAACGCGCAATGAATCAGCTTGGTGGGGATAATTTTTCAAACACGATTTTGAGGTTATTATTTGTATTTTTAGTTAAGATCTCATGGACTTTATCATTAATAATTTAATCAGCTTTTGCTTCGAGACGGCCGCGGCGTGTCGATTAAAGTAACAAATGATAAAATTCTTACATTTCTTTCTAGCAAAACAACTACATCACGTCAACATTTTTTCCACAAAATTAACGGTCTTCGCTGGTTTCGCGTACATTTTTAGAAGCTAGTAAAACAAGTTTACATCAAGTTGGGTTAATGAGTTTACCTCAATATTTAGTAACGTGATGCTTTTCAGACTTGCTATTGGCCGATAAAATTAATAAATTACAACTTGAGATTTGCCCGATCACTTTCTGCTCTGTTTTATTTTGTAAATAATTAGCGTTATATCTAGGCTTTCGACGCAAGGCAATGGAATTCGATGCGGAGTTGTATTATGAAATTACTCCTAGTTGGTGCTATTTTCAGATTGAAATCAGGTGTTAGAGGGCTAATCTATTGTTATTATACAGGGTGTATCGGCACGTACCCGACAAACTTTAACCAGCTATTCCTTAGCATATTTGGAGTAAAAAATCTTATTTGCACCTTGCCGTCCGGTAACGTTTTTTTTTAAATAAAAAAATTTATCATTCATATTTTCACCACATGTCACCACTGTTTTATCCTTTGTCAAAGTTTGAAAACCCATCTGGCAATATTTTATTCGAATTCCGTTGTATAATGTACGTGTGTACCTATATTGACGCGCTTTTACAATCACAACGAAATGGCACGGCACCATTCGTCTCATTTTTAACTATTATTATTTAGTGTGTGCGAAAGAGCGAAGACGCTTTTCGACATACTTGCTTATAAGAGCTGTTGAACACGAAAAGCAATGCCAATGACAGTGATGTAGTGTAGACATTTTTAATTTTTTTGTTTTTATTTGAAAATAATGCTACCGGACAGCAAAGTGCCCATAACATTTTTTACTCCAAATGTGCTAAGGAATAGCTGGTTAAAGTTTGTCGGGTACGTGCCGATACACCCTGTATATCTATGCTTTATATATAAAGACGGCCTTTTGATTAGTTGATGTTTCATGCTCGACGTATAGTTATGCGAATAATGTCTACGTGTTGTTTGAATGTCTCCTTGATGTCGGATTTATGTAGATATTTCTGTGAATTTCGGTGATTTATTGTTTGACTTGGTTTGTTTTTTTTTTTTAAATCCAGAGACAGTGTTTCTCTTCTTTAAAGAAGAACGTATAGAAATATCCGAGAGAATCAGTGACCTATATTTGTGATTAAAAAACTTTCAAACGCTTGTGACTGCTTAAATTTCTACCGTACCAGTTTTACCTAGCTACGTGTATTCACGGTTAATTTATCTACATACTTTTGTTTGGATATTTATAATATCTGGGTCAGGGTTGAAAACAAATAAATTGTAAACTTTTCTACCGATTGAATTGACATCAGCATAAAACTGATGATTAACATTTATTTTTGTAGATGCTGTGATGTTTTTAGCAAGCGTACTTGTTGACGACCGGTTACTATTTAAATTTTGATGTAAATTCAGTCCCAACTGTCTCCAACCATCCGGAGCCAGTGAGACTATAGCATCCCCAATTGGAAAATGTTTCATAATGAATTGGAGAAATTCATTGTGTATCAGCATGTACTTGTGTATGTGCTTTGGATCTTTTTCAAATATATATATTTTTACGGTGCTGCTGGAACGATACGGAGTGCGCATCACGTGACCCGTTAGGCTGTACGCAGTGGCAGCGCGTGATGATTTTAATTTAATTTTTTTATTGAAACAAAAAATCATCGGACACCCAAATGACATCTATATTTTTGACTCAAACTTTGCTCAGGAATCACTGATTAAAATTTGGTGACGTGCTGATACACCTGTATTTATTATTGTGAATATTATTTGAAGCAATGGAGATTTTTCAGTTTTTTGGTTTTTGTTTTTTGAGGATTTAAATAATAATATACCATTATTTGTTCAAATGCCTTACTGCGAAACATTTATGTATATCCTGTTACATGTTCACCGGGACATAAAAAAAAATTACTACGTAAAAAAAATACTATCTTACAGTCCCATCTTACTAGGCACCTCTACTTCAACGGAGGAAGGAAAGGTTGTTTAGAAAGCGGTCGGCGTCAGTATAGAAAAATAAGGTGGCTTAAAACAATATTGTATCATTTAGAGAAAAATAAATTTAAAAATGAGATACGAAATTCATACATTACAAACACCTGCATGGCACACTTTGTTAATTTCTTTTATGTTTTAAAATAATTCCATCTCGGTGAACATAGAATATCTACTCCCTATAAAGTATTCACAGGTTTCGGTTCTAAACTATCTTATTTGTTATTTATTTTATTTTATTTATTTATTTATTATTATTACATTTATTACATACAAGATATACAAATATAAAAGGAAGCTTTGACTGTCCAACTAGGAAGTTTCCCGTTTTAGGACAGTCAAATTGGCAGGTTGCGTGTACATAATTCCAGGTAGGTACATGTAAAATATAAAATAAAATTAAAATATAACATATAAATGTAAGAAAGAAAAATAGAAAGAAAATATTTTTTTAGGAAAATACAATTTAGCAGTAATGAACAATAAAATCCAGATAGGTACATGTAAAATATAAAATAAAAATATAATATATCAATGTAAGAAAGAAAAATAAAAAATATATTTTTTAGGTAAATACAAAATACAAAATCGAGGAAATCAACTCAGACTACGTTTTTTAATAATTTTTCGGAATCTGTCCTACCTAAGTCTAATAACCATTTAGTAATTTTAGTACCGAAGGCTGATAATTCACATAGTTTAAATTGAGAGGGGATTTTGTTGTATATTTTTGGTCCCTGGTATGAGAAAACTTTTTGATAAGCCGCAGTATTGCTAGTTGGAATAGAAAGGTCGTTTCTGCTCTTACTTCTGGTGTGATGATTATGATCGACTGTTATCGTTTTGTTTTTATTTTTGTGGACGCAGATTGTTATTTTTTTTATGTAACACTGTCGAACATCAAGCATATTAAACTCCTTGAAGAGAGCGTCGCTCGAGTATCTGAAGGGTTTCTTCATAATGACGCGTAGAATGGATTTCTGTGCCTTCAGTAGCGGGTATAATATTGTTAATCCTGTTCCACCCCATCCAATGCAACCGTAGGTTATGACGGAGTTACAGAGCCCGTAGTATATTTTTTTAATGTCTTGAGTTTTTATAATTTCCCGCAATGCTATAAATATATAAATAAGCTTGCGCACTTTATTAGCTGTGTTTTCAATTTGTTGTTTCCATTTAAGATGGTTATCCGCTATTATACCTAAATATTTAATAGATTTAACACATTCAAGGGTTTCGCATTTACAAGTATGGTTATTATTTCCAAGGCTACACTTAATATTATGTATTGTGAGGTGATGAGGTGTTTTGGGTTGACCTGCAAGGGTAGCGCTAAATGTGAGATATTTTGTTTTTTGTATGTTTAGTGTAAGCAAATTACTGTCTAGCCACTGTTTTACTCTGTTTATACCTGTGTTCGCAAGGTGGTGTGTTTCTATCCAATCATCTCCTTCAAACAAAATAACTGTATCGTCAGCGAACGTGATAATTTTGCCACCAATGTGTTGGTTACAAAGTTCGTTTATGTATATAATAAAGAGAAGGGGCCCAAGTGTACTTCCTTGTGGTACCCCAAAAGTGTATTTTAGTGAAGTGCTAATAGCCTCGTTAATTCTGGTTTGTTGAAATCTATTAGATATATAACTTTCTATCCATTGAAAAGCTTTTCCCTTTATTCCTATATTTCTAAGTCTCTGTAAAAGAATTTTATGAGATATAGTGTCAAATGCCTTGGCCAGGTCCAGGAAAAGGGCAATAGTTTTCTTGCCATGGTTCATATTCCCTGCAATAGTTTCAGTGAGACATGCGATGGCATCATCCGTTCCCTTACCCGACCGAAAGCCGTATTGGTTAGGACTTAGAATGTTATGTTTCTCCACATATTCGTTTAACCTAGTTTTGAAAAGCTTTTCAATGACTTTGGATATCGCGCTTAATAGTGATATTGGCCTATAGTTTTCTACAAGAGATTTAGGTCCACTTTTGTGAATTGGGACAATTATTGATTTTTTGAAGTGATCAGGAAATATTCCTGATGCAAAACTTAAGTTGTAAATATATGATAGCGGAGCAGAAATCTGATTTTTATTTTTTTTTAGTATTTGTGTATTTAGACTATCTGGACCCTTTGCATGTGTAGTATTAAGGCCGTTGATTATTTTTAAGACCTCTTCTACAGTAGTTGGTTTAATATTAAATGAAAAAGATTGTTCCTTTGTTTCAATTGTCGATGCTAAAGAGTCTTCCGTTTTCTGGGTTTCTAATAAAATTTTTTTTGCTAGATTTGATCCAACAGATGCAAAATATTGATTAGTATGACATGCAATTGATTGATTGTCAGTTATAATCAAATTTCCGGTATTTAATTCAGTTACAGATGCATTGGTATTTCTTTTACTTTTAGTTATGTCTCTGACAACATTCCACATGTTTTTGCTGGAATTATCCTTATCAAGTAAGAATTTATAATAACGCTCTTTACATTTGCGAATAACGGTTTTGCAAATATTACGGTATCGGTAATAGTTTTGCTGTTTAGTATCGTTCAATGGGTCTCGTTTAGCTATTTTATGAAGGTGATTTCTTTTGTGTATAGATTTAACAATGCCGTTGGTAATCCATGGTGTGAGATGTATTTTACTATATGGAATGCGTTTAGTTATTGTGTGTTTTGTTATGAATGTATTGATTTCATTAATAAAATAGTTTAGAGCATTGTTAACTTCAGTCTCTTTATAAACATATTCCCAATTTTTATTATTAAGATCATTTAATAAAGCCTCATAATCGATAATCTGTTTGTGATTAATTTTATGTTTTTTGGGTGTTGAGTTTGGGATACTGATTGCAGTGGTGTAATGATCAGTGATTGTATTATGTATTACAAATGCATTTGAATTTGTTATATTTCTGGTATATATATGATCCAAACATGAGCTAGAGCTACCTTGTACCCTAGTTGGAGAATTAATATTGGAAATAAAGTTACTTTCAGCCATAGCACATAAGTAGTCGTCGGACTGCCTATGCAATACTTCTCCTATAGTATTTATATTCATGTCCCCGATCAGTACATATTGTGCATAATCCTTAGTTTTTTTTAACTCACCAATAAGATTTTCCAGGAAATCTTGGATGTCATTGAACGATGGTGATCGGTAGATAGCTAGGATACCTAAATTTTCATTAATGTTGATTTTTAAACAATTACACTGATTTATGCTTATTTCTTGTACTAAGGAATTTAATGTGTTGTCGATATATACTACTACTCCGCTATTTTGGTTAATATGCGATGTTGTATGGTATTCGTTATAGCCTGAAATTTGTTTGGCTATGTATGAATCATTTAACCTGCATTCAGTGAGAATTAGTACATGGAACTTTACCACAGCTTTTATTTCTTCCAAAAATATAAGAAAATCATCCAAGTTTCCCATCGTTCTAATATTTTGATGAACAATATTAATCCTATTAGATTCCCAATTAAATTGCATAATTTTGTTAATGTTTTCAAAAATTATTTCAGTATTTGGCACTAAGATACTATCGATTTCATGATGAAGATCGTTTATTACCATTAGAATTCAAAAATTAATTGTTGTTTTCTGGGTAAAGTTATAAAACAGTATTTTATTATCATATAAATACTTCTAGTACGAAATATGTAGCGACAAAACTGTAAACAAAATGATGTAATTAGGAAAATTAAAATATATATGAGTAAGAAATAATATCTGAAATAAAATCCAGGAAATAAATAACGTATGTAGTTGGTGTGTGGCATTTTTTCTTTCAAAAGACAGTAAAAAGTAGTATAAGTATGAAAAATAAGTAAAATCTGGGTTATATAAAATATGTTGATTAGAGTTCTCTTTTGCCGAATTATTAGTAATATTACTAATAAATCAAATAATAATCTTATAATAAGTGTAGTTACCATTCTAGAGAGAATAAAGATTAAAATTAAAGTTAAAATTAAAATTAGGATTAAAATTGTTCCAGTACAAATTGGAGTTATGCAAAAACCTAGGTGTTCATATAATATAGTGCTGTTATGTAATAGAGTATGAAATGGCGATATAAAGCGGTAGTCAGTAGTTTTATCACGATAATCAGAATAAAGAGCAGGTAGTCAGAGCTTCGGTATAGCTTGTTCTGAGTCTATTAATCTTATCTATGTAAACACGAACTAACATGTTTATAGCCCTGATTGCTAACTTGCCATCCTTAAGGCGATGCACTACGTCGTGTAATATTTTTAATTGAGCCGCTATCAATAACAACCCTTACGTAGATGGAGATAAGGTTTAAATTACCGCTTAACACCATCCACCGGTTTTGATTTATGGAAGAAAAAAACATGGCCAAAAAGTGCCTTTTATTTTATTATGTGGATGTTCAGGCATAAATATATATATATTTTTTGATCATTTTATAAATAACTTAATTTGACACATTATACAATAAAATCATAACCGAAAATGCGTTCGTAAGTAGGAGATTTTGAACTTTAAAGCAGTTTTCATAGGCCTTTACACTATTTTTTCTGGGCTTATAAAAAGACTTATCTAAAAAATACTCGATTATTTCAAAGGCCAAGATGTATTCTACTCGCAGTATTTAATTAACGTATCTGAAACATTTCTAGGTGACCAAATTTTCAAACCAAAAACACATGATTTTGCATTACTTACGTATGGCATCGCCTTAATTTAACGCTTAATGAACTTAGCTCCGCAGCCGCCCGTTTCTTAGCCTCATCCTTTATGCAAAATAATCTTTGAATCGCGCTATGATGTTGATTGAATCCAGAATTCCGGAGTAACCGGGAGAATTAATCTCTGTTTAGGGTTTTATCCTGTGGGAGCAGTAACATATAACCGGCTAACACCAGCACAAGAGATTGGGGAGATGTATGAAGACGTGTACTAGGGAAAACACCGACTCAGGGGCGGACAAGCACTTTTCAAGGTTCCATTATACCGTTTTTCCTTCCTTTTAAACCAACTTGGCCTTTAAAATTGCCCTTTCTCGGGAAATCTCCTATTTCAAGATTTTTTTTTCAAAATTAAATTTTAAATTTTATTAAACTGAAAAAATTAAGACGGAATCAACAAATTATTCCGAAAGCTAAATAACAAGGTCTTCATTCCTTCAATAATTTATTCCACATGCTTAATTATAAAACGAATGTAGCATCTAGTTCGCAAATTAACCGTGCTCTTCATACCTTCAGTAATTTATTCCACAAGTTTAATTATGAAATGAATGCAGCATCTAGTTCCGCAAATTAACCGTGCTCTTCATACCTTCAGTAATTTATTCCACAAGTTTAATTACGAAACGAATGCAGCATCTAGTTTGCAAATTAATCGTGCTCTTCATACCTTCAGTAATTTATTCCACAAGTTTAATTATGAAACGAATGCGGCATCTAGTTTGCAAATTAACCGTGTTCTTCATACCTTCAATAATTTGTTCCACAAGTTTAATTATTAAACGAATGCGGCATCTAGTTCGCAAATTAACCGTGCTCTTTATACCTTCAGTAATTTATTCCACAAGTTTAATTATGAAACAAATGCAACATCTAGTTTGCAAATAAACCATGCTCTTCGAACCTTCAGTAATTTATTCCAGAAGTTTAATTATGAAACGAATGCGGCATCTAGTTCGCAAACTAACCGTGCTCTTTATACCTTCAGTAATTTATTCCACAAGTTTAATTATGAAACGAATGCGGCATCTAGTTCGCAAATTAACCGTGCTCTTTATACCTTCAGTAATTTATTCCACAAGTTTAATTATGAAACGAATGCGGCATCTAGTTCGCAAATAAACCGTGTTCTTCGAACCTTCAGTATTTTATTCCAGAAGTTTAATTATGAAACGAATGCGGCATCTAGTTCGCAAACTAACCGTGCTCTTTATACCTTCAGTAATTTATTCCACAAGTTTAATTATGAAACGAATGCGGCATCTAGTTCGCAAACTAACCGTGCTCTTTATACCTTCAGTAATTTATTCCACAAGTTTAATTATGAAACGAATGCGGCATCTAGTTCGCAAATTAACCGTGCTCTTTATACCTTCAGTAATTTTTTTTATTTTTTTATTTTTTTTTTATTTAGTTACTTTTTAAAATAATTAGGTACATTTTTGTATGGCACATGAAATAAAATATATATATAAAATTAAAACAGATCATTGAAGTCCTCCTCACTAGGAGATCCTGTGCTGAGGGGGACTATATATGTTAGTATACGTTTTCAGCAACTAAGATGATATTTTAAATATATTAGTTAGTTCTTCTTCCGATATTTCCTTAAGCCAAAATTTGATGTCCTTAATGTAGTTATTTTTCGTTTTCCTTTGTTTGATGTTGAGAGGGAGTTTATTATATAATTTAATTGCTAAAAATTCAGAGTTTCTTTGTCCAAAGGTAGAATTACATTTAGGAATATTTAGCTTGTCTGTTTGCTTGGCTCTGGTTTTATGATCGTGAGAGGGGTTTGCCTCTGGTTTATTTTTTAAGTGATAAACTAGAATATTTTTAGCATAGATTTTTTGTAAACTTGGAACATCAAACAGATTAAAAATTTACTCCACAAGTTTAATTATGAAACGAATGCGGCATCTAGTTCGCAAATAAACCGTGCTCTTCGAACCTTCAGTATTTTATTCCACAAGTTTAATTATGAAACGAATGCAACATCTAGTTCGCAAATTAACCGTGCTTTTCATACCTTCATAGAGTAATTTATTCAACAAGCTTAATTACAAAACGAATGCAGCAATTAGTTCACACATGAACCGTGTTTTTTATACCTTCAATTATATTCGGCTAAACTCTAAGATCGACATATTTTCGGGAGAGATTTCCCATATTTAAAAGGAGCATGAAGTCGATGATATAAAATTTTCAATTTGTAAACACATACACACACACCCTAACACACACACACACACACACACCCTCACACACACCCTCACACACACACACACACACACACCTATACACTATACACATCACCTGATAATTACTAACAGCCTTAGTAAAGATATTTTTTTTACGCATCTTGCAAAGATCGCGCAGTTTCTTTTTTTGAATTATTAGCAATAAAAATGACTCGCTATATTCCAATTTTAAAACTAAGGCTCAGGCGCTCCTTTGCGCGCATGCGCGCAATCAACGTCAGTTTCCTCGCGAATCGGTTTGAGATTAAAATTATGTTTTTAATAATTATTTCTATTCCAATGACCAATTCATTGTTATATTAGTATAATTAAATATATTTAAAATTATTTGTGCTATTTTTATCAGTTTTAATCCATTAATAATGTCATATTGTAAATGATATATTTTTATCTTAACGGGAAAATCGATGTTATTTCCTACTTGTGTTTGACTTTTACTGTGTGTTTTTAATAAAATTAAAATTTAATAAAACTACATATAATGTTCTTTGTAAAATTCATGACGCTAAAGCTGACTAAAAATTGATTTTTAAAAATTTATTTTTATTTTTATTTAATATATATAAGTGAGTACAGGATGTTATATAAGTACATAAAAAATATATTTACATTACAAAATATATTTATGTTCGTAATCTCACCAATGAAGAAACTGGTTGTTGTGCTTGGCGAGAGAGTTACACTAATTATAAGAAAAATAGAATACTATTATGCTACAGGTAACAATATATAAAGAGACAACGATGTAATGTTGACATTACACTCGCCACAGCGGTGGTGTGTGGACGTATACGTAAATACTTTCGTCTTTACAATATTAGAGTATTGTTACACCGTTACTAGTATTTTGCCGCGAGTGAGGTGACTGCGGTCACTAAACCCAACCCATTATGGACGTGCTACAAATAATAGAACATATTAAACTAGAAATCTCAAATATTTCTACCAAACAGGACTCCAAGGCCAAAACTAATCTGGAAACAAACATCAAACTTCTAGAAGAAAAATGGATGCACGAAAAAACTTCATTTCAAAACGAGATTGTTTCTCTGCAAACCAAACTTATAGAAAAATTAGAAAAAAAAATTGAAAATTCAAGTTATATGAAAAAAAAACCTATGCAAGTCGACTAAAAGAAATCCCGGAATCGAAATATTCATTGATTATTAAAAGTGAAAATTCAAATATGACATCAGACGCAATAAAAGAACAAATTGTCAAAAAAATAAAAATAGCAAATTTAGGCATTGCAGTAAATGGAGTTCGTAAAGCCGCCCAAAATAAACTGATAATATCTTGCCCTACTAAAGTCCACGCAGAAAAATTGACGGATGAAATTAACAAAACGCTCAAAAAAAATATGGTTGCGGAAGAACTAAAAAAGAAAAACCCAAAAATTTTCATAAGAAATCTACAGGCAGATCTGACAGAAGAAGATATAATCGAGGCTTTAAAAACCCAAAATGAAGGTATCAAAGATATAATGGAAAATGATACAAAAAACACTGTAAAACTAATAAAAATGTTTAAACCTAAAGTACAAAATGGACTCACTAACTATATACTAGAAACCAGCGGAGCACTGAGGTCCTACCTCATTGAAAAGGAAAAAATCAATATAGGATTCAGCAGAGTACGAGTTGAAGATGCCAACCCCCTGACGCAGTGCTACCACTGCTTGAAATTTGGACACACTGCACTGAAATGTTTGAGCAAAGACAAAAGCGCGACCTGCTTACATTGTGCTAAGGATCACGAATGGAAGGAATGCCCAAACAAAAACTCGGAAGAAACATGTAGCAACTGTATTTACCAAAACAATACTTTTAAGATGACCCTTAACACTAATCATAAAGCAAACAACACAAACTGCACTTACTTTAAAAAGATGATGCATATCGCGCAAAGTCGCATAGACTATGATTAGGTATGTTTATATGTATTATTATTCTAAAAAATCAATGCTTCTAACCAAAACTTTATTTAAATACTTAACATCTTCTTCTGATAAGCACAATAATGTATATCTTTTACTTCCGAAATATGAGTATCTCATATCTTTGATATTTTTTTCTTCTTTGAATATATTATATTCTAATTTATTGTCCGGTATCTATAGTGTTAACACGGGAGTATTGAAATGTATATTGATGTTAGTTTATCCTAGGTATACCCATACATGTAGAAAAAATATTTATTGTTGTCAATTATTTAACCAAAAACTTACTAAACAAAGCAAAAATCTAACTAGGAATATATTGGTAATGTTTACTTCCGTAAAAATATTTATACAATTTATTTGCCTTGATAAATCCTCACACTTGTTTAAATACTATTCCCGCCTATTAAAATATTATTCAATATGGGTGATTTGAACGTAGATTTTGACACCTCTGAAATCGCTTATGAACGCACACAAAGTTTTGAGAACTGGATTATCAAAAAACATGTTTCGGGAAATAATAATTTAACTGCAATCAACTTAAATATTCGATCCTTATCAAAATATTGGGATACGTTTCTTGTCGTTATCTCTAGCTCTCTGAGTAATATTGATATAATCACGCTTTGTGAAACGTCGATTAATGAAAATGACATACATCTATACAAAATATTGGGTTTTACTTCTCATTACTTTTGTCGAAAAAACAAATCGGGAGGCGGGATTATTTTATATGTGAAAGATCACCTAACGTTTGAACAAATTAACATAATGCCAACTAAATTTGAATGTGTCTACGGAACTATTTCTGTCAAAAAACATAAACGTCTACATATATTGGCAATATACAGACCACCTAATTCAAATAAAAAAATATTTCTCGAAGAGCTAGATGTAATATTGGGAAATATTGAAATTAAAGAATCCGTTATGGTACTTGGGGATACGAACATAAACTTATTAAATTATCAGGAACCAATTGTAATGCAATATGAAAACATTATGGCTAAATTTGGATTTTTAAAATGTATTAATGACGTTACCCGTGAAGCCATACTGACTAACTATGTAACGGCTACATGTCTAGACCATATCTATGTAAGAGAGAGAGAGACAAATGAAATCAGCTCATGTGTATGTGAAACTATAATAGCGGATCACTACCTTATTGCAACAACGATGCGTTTCTCTACCTATGAGGCAGGTACCACCAATAAATCGCACCATACGAAATATACTGTAATATCGGAAAAAAAAGTCGACCTACTTATTGAAATCACTGATTGGAATGAAATACTAAACATAACGGAACCTAACTTAATTTATGAAGAAATTAAATCGAAATTCAAATATATTTACGAAAAAAGTACTGAAACAAAATCAAATACAAATAAACAGCGTAATAACCAAAAGGGCTGGATAAATTATAATCTCATTGAAAATATACAACTACGTGATACATTATGGAGAAAATGGAAAAACACGCCTAACAATAAAATATATGAAATCGAATTCAAGAAATACAGAAATAAACTAAATAAAAAAATATTAAACACAAAAAAAAATACTATAATAACAAATTTAAACATTGTTTCAAGGACATTAAAAAAACATGGAATGAAGTAAATCAAGTATTGGGTAGGAAAAATAAATCAGATTCTGATGAAGTCATATCTAAATATTTCTTAAATTCCCAAACTGCGGATGTGGTGGCAGAAAACTTTGCAAAATTCTTTGACGACGGTGTAAATCAGTTATTGCACGAATGCAATGTTCGAGCGTCTGAGTTGAAGCAAGAACATTTGCAACATTCAATGTACCTACCAAGAGCTAATACAGAACAAACTGAATGCATTATCGGACGAATGAAAAATTCAAAGACACCGGGCGTGGATCTAATTCGCATGTATGATCTAAAAAAACATGTTAAATTATTTAGTCCTATAATTACTCACCTAATTAACAGAATTATTGACACAAGTCACATTCCAGCTGAACTAAAATGCAGCATCATAAGGCCCATTTTTAAAAATGGAGATCACACCGTAACAAATAATTATAGGCCTATTTCCTTATTACCCGCATTAGAAAAAATATTAGAAAAACATATATCTATAAATTTGGATAAATATTTAAATAATTTGGGCATTATTGATGAATGTCAGTATGGCTTCCAAAAACAAAAAAGCTGTGATAAACTGCTCGAAAATTTTCCAATTATATAAATTCAGAGCTTAACTCAAAAAAACATGTACTAGTATTATTTATTGATTTCTCAAAAGCTTTCGATACACTCAGCCATACACAATTAATCAAGGTACTCGAAATCATAGGAATCCGTGGTAAACTCCTATCATTTTTCAAAAACTATTTAACAAATAGAAAAATGTATGTAAAGATTTTGAATGTAATGAGTAATTTTAGATTTATTAAATCAGGGGTGCCACAAGGGTCAATTTTAGGACCAAAATTATACATTATATATGTAATTGCCATGTCTAAACTTTTTAAAATAGCCCGTAGATTTATTTTTGCTGATGATACTGCACTAGTTGTCTCTAATGAAAACCCTGAAATAGCTATTCAAGAATTACAAATTGACTTTAACGAACTACTTAAATGGTCTCATGATGTAGGATTAATTATTAATGTCAAAAAAACTAAATGTATGTATATAAGATCACCGAGCTTGAAAATGTGGAACTTACCTAAAATAACTGCACATAATTTTGATTGTATACATAAAAAAATGGATAATATCTGCTGCTGTGAAAAAATTGATTTTGCAAACGAATATACTTACCTTGGCATAATCGTAGACAATAACTTTAAATGGGACAAAAGTGTGATCAAAATTTGTAACCAGCTCCGATGTTTGGCGAGTAATTTTTATAAATTAAAATTTGTATTGCCTCGATGTACTCTCAAACTTATATATCATTCTATGGTCGAATCAATACTTAGATATGGAATTCGAACTTGGGGACACTCGAGTAATATTAATATTAAATTCATTCAAAATCTACAAACTGCTATAATTAAAAAAATTGTTAAACCTAGCATTTACAAACAAAGAAACAACTTAAAATTACTGTATGGCTCTGAGGGCCTACTCCCAATTAAAGGGCTTCTCTGGTTTATTATAATTATGGATAATGCGGGAGAAAATGCGTACAAAAAGCCATTGGTGCATAGTCACAAAACAAGATTTACTGAAAAAAAAGGCCTAAAAATTCCACTAATATCAAATAAGTATGGTAGCAGAACACTTGACTATTTGATACCTGTGATTTATAACAAATTTAACAAAAAATTTAACTTGAAAAATAATGAGGAACCCTGCCCTAAACTGACAAAAAAGTGGTTAATAAATGAACAAAACGTTTATCTATCCTAAACATTATATTTGGTATTAATATTTAAACTTAAGCTAATGTGTATTATGTTATAACTTTAAATGGTAGAACCTACAGACAAGCTGATTGTCACAGCTTTGTGGGACTACCCATATCTTATTTTGTATTAAATGTAATTATATTAAATTTAATAAATAAATAAATAAAAAAAAAAAAAAAAAAAAAATGAGATTTAAAAAAATAGTTGGTTTTGTTGTAAATTTAGATAGTAAAAAAATCAATGAAAAAAAAGATAATATTAACAAATGCAAACAAACCTGAAACTAAACAAGACACAGAAAATTAAAAAGGTAATCATCAAAAGTTATAATCATTATTTCAAGATAGTATAACAGCGCCCTTGAGGTGATTTTTCACAAAAACGGCCCTATAAAAATCAACCAAATATTTATTTATTTATCGTTTCTTTACATTGTATCTTTTTTTTAAAGTTAGAATTTTTAACCTCACTAGGACAAGCCTGTGTTGAGGTTAATAATTTTACAAAATATTAAAAAAATAGTACAAAGATTATAAGAGATTTAAAATAGTACAAATATTAAAAAAATAATTCCAATATTAAGATAACAATATTGTTACATTGACGTTTCTGCAAATTGGATACCTACATGGTACCTATCAGTTTTTTTAATAATACATATTATTATTTGTTAGTAGGATAATTTTTGGCTAACTCTGGTTTAAGTGGTGTAAAACGTCTCTATTCAAATGAATAAAAAAAAGTAACAAGAGTATATAAACATACTCGTATATGTAGAGGACGAAAATCAAACAATCACATGTAGGAATAACGTATCGGTATGGGGAAATTGCCCCGGGGCCAATCCGCCCCTGAACTGTCAGGACGGACCTGTTTACCTGCCCAGGGATGTATTCGCATAACCTCTGTCAAGTTGGGGAATTCATGCCCGGGACGATCGTATGAGACAAGCGAACATAAATCTATGGACAGTCAGTGGCGTGCAGTGGCACCATTTATTTTTGATTTTCATGAATTTTCGATTAACGTGTAGTGATTTTGTCTACACGTAACCCCGTCGCCCCACGAGACCGGTAAGAGTAAGGAACTGTAAAGTTATTGCCATAAACCATAAGACTTTGCGCAGAAAAGTGTCACAATAGCTGGGCTTTAAACCGTAGCGAACTTTATTTTTCTGCGCAGGGTCTTACAGCTTCCTAACCGGACCGTTGTACAGCGGGATTAGAAACTTGGTGTACATTATGAATACCAAAAAATATGCTTTAAATAAATTGATAGTTTTCCTATGAACGCGTAAAGGAAACATCTTTTAAAAATATAGTATTAAAGCTAAAATTATCTGTGATAGTTTCTCTTGATTAACTTTTTTGCCGTCTTATAAAATTATTTACAAAATAAATAAAAACCACTTTTGTTCCTCAAATTGAACGATTCTAGACTCCGTTTGTGTCAAGCGATTTTAATGCCTATTACCTATATTCGTGACAATTTAAGGCATACCAAGAATATACACATTTTTGGCTTGTAGCTTCCTCTTAAGAAGTCGTAAATTCACTTTTCTTCGCGTATTATTACTTTGTGGTTTGATATTGTAAATGAGATATGTTATAATCACTTTGATGGACTACTAATTTAATGACATATTTGTCGCCTATACAGACTTGCTGATATGTTTTTTGCATGCGGCCAAAAGAAAAACTAACAAATTAACGAACTATTTTCTTCGTAAGTCGTCTTACTTTATAGCTGAGTGGACAAATGCATTGGGTTCTCATCCGGGCGTCGTGGATTCAATTCCTCTGCTGGGTAAGTTACCCATCATTACACCGGCAATAATTTCTAATTATAATGATGGTAGTTCAAATATTGTCATGATATTCGAATGTTTGACTTATAAAAGAAAACAAATTGATAGGTTGTTAACTATGTACTTTGTTGAATATGATTGACCCACAAAAATCACTTGTAGTGAAATGTAGTAAGGAAAAATGACTAAAAGGTGAGAAGGATTTTTAATTAACATCATAAAAACAAGACATGCCATTCTTTCAGGCCCCAAGTAATTTTTGTAGTTTAATTTTAATCTAAAAAAGCTGGATAAGGATCTGACGTAGACAATGTCTGAAGTCCATGGTTTTGAAAAGAAGGTAGCAAAGTATAATAAATTGGAAAGAATGTGGTTGCACGCCACTGAACGGAGGTGCTCAAGGGTTGTATATATGAAAGCGGAATGAGGAATAAAAGGGTTTGGAAAGCCACGAAGGGCTGGCTGTATGACAAAGTTTAATTTGAAAGTAGGCTGGACAGAAACGGAAGTATCCCGTGAAATTTGAAAGTAAAGCTTGATGTTTTTACTGTTTGCCCATTCCTATGGAGATTGACTACCGATTTCGCGAACCAACTTAAGTTAAGAATTACCCTGAGTGAAAAACTTGATAAGTAATATTTTTATCTCTACGCAATCGAGATTTGGGACAGTTGACTGAGGAGTTCAATCCTCAGTCAAACCAAAAAAATTATTAAATTAAGTATACCTATTATTAAAGTATACTTTATTAAGTTCTCAATTTAAAATGTCCACTTTTGAAAATATCATGTTATTGCAACTATACATATTCTGTTTCAAGAATGTTGTTCACAGTTTGTTTTGCATTGATCAACTTTTTTCTTTCTCTGTAATCTCTATAATTATCTTCCTGAGGTATATTTTCATGCAATTTGTCACTGTTATATTCACTGTTCTTTAATTTATATTGTTTATCAGTTTGTGTTATATGCTGTGTACTGTGTTATTATTATTGGATATAAACAAATATACTTAATAATTACAATGTTTCCTAGCACTAAATACATTTAATTTTCTGAACTATAAATTGAAACATTTTTCAACAAATTATTTTTATTAAATTTGTTTATTTTATTTAGTAAAGGTTATTAAAAACATTTGAAAATGTTTTGTCTGTCCAACTAGGAGAAGAAAGTATTGAAAGCATCCAAAAGAAATTTCTGCAGTGCTTCAATTTCAGAATGAGCGCATCTAAACGGGTATACATTAATATGATATTGAAATATAACATCTCCACTCTCTCTAACCGGCGAACATATCTTGATCTCATGATCCTGTATAAAGTCTGCAATAACGTTACCAACTGTCCTGACTTATTCAAACTAATAAACTTTAAAATACCACCCAGAACAATTAGGTTTATAACGACTTATTTCACATTAGCCGATCGCGCAAAAATGCTGGTCAGATTGTGTGAATTGTTAAATCAAAATCAAAAACTGCAGAATTTTGACATTTTTTTTAATAAATTCATTACCTTTAGTAGAAAATTGATAGCTGTTATTCTATGAAAGAACATTTTAGAAATAATTGACTTTACATTCTATTCTCTAAAAATATGAATGTAAACATTTGGTAATGGATATTGTGCACTTTCTCTTATTAAGTAAAAATTGTTAATATAACTTACTTTGTAATATTTAATTTGTAAATGTTTATTATTATTACTTTTAAAGGCTGCCATGTAAATCTGTGAGAAATAGTACGGATTCAGACGAATTCTCCAATTAATATTTTTTTACTATCATGTTTATTACTGTCTGTATCTGTGTTTTCTACATGAGAAAAATAAGACATACATGTACTTAATAATAAAAGGTTAAACCATAAAGATTGGTAACTGTTGGTTGCATTGCATATTAAATGCATATTTGGTAGAGTAAAATAACAAAAATAAACAAAATTACTCTCCTATACATATATTTTAAGACTAAGAATATTTGACATCAAAACATAAAAAAAATTAAGGTTGTTTTTTGTAGACAACACAAAAAACTATTTTTGTTTATATTTTACAAACCATTATTGGTTTCAGCCTATTATGACCATCTTCAGACTGGTACCATTATTAATTAAATTATGATTCGTAATAAAATTGTTGTATACCACCCCTGTTAACTCTCCTCCCCCAAATGTTGTATACACACAGAAAATAGTTTAAGGAATAATTGTATCAGTCTAAAGAAGGGCTATAATAATCTGAAACCGATAGTGGCCAAAAAATGAAATGATTGGAAAAAGGTTTCAATATAATGCAGTATAACGCAGCTATCGCTCAAATAGAAATCGCACAGAAAACGATATTAAAGGTAATACTCAAAAAACATAAACTAACCGACACAGACCAAATATTTAAAAGCTGTGACATACTTGATATACGCCAATTATATGTTAAAACTCTACTAAACTACATTTTCGACCAAAAAAACAATCCCCAACAAACACAAAATATCACTAATAGACCGGTCAGAAAAGCGTATAAAAAAAACATAAAAACTCCGACGGTAAACACTACCTTTGGACAAAGACACCATAAATACCACGCAATCAAAGCATTCAACAGTCTTCCACTTGAAACAAAAATTGAGGAAAATAAAAATAAATTCAAACACAAAATAAAAAAATGGATTAAAGAACAAAAAAAAGACAATATTTCCAAAATTCTATAACATAAGAGAATGAAACATATACACGCAACACAAAAAATGTAAGGCAAGCGGCACGCACAATCACATAGATCATTGTAAATGCCGATTTCCATTCTCTTCTAATGTTTTTATTTTGGTGTGAGAATTGGATTTTGATTTCTAATCTTTATTTTTGATGTAAATTTATCTTTATTTTAATGTTGTTTTTTGTTTAAATGTATAAACTCGTATATTTTAAAATGGGGGCCTCAGCACGGGTGAACAACCCAGTGAGGCCAACGTTGCTGAATTGAAATGTAAAGTACTGTAGAGTAATGTATCAATAAATAAATAAATAAATACATGGAATTCTACCACGTATTGTCAGTATCAAAAAGAGAAAAAATAAAATTTAATTAGCTTTGCGTGTATGTGTCTATAAATACTGTATTCAGTTTTACTGTTGCTTATAAATAAGTTAAATCAGTAACTGTTGCTGTAAAATTGTAATATGTGTACCACTATAACGTACTTCAACTATCAAGAGAACTAGCGGAGGAAGATAAATTAAAGGCACGGAGTCGTTTAAAACATTATAAAATCGGCTTACCGACTTAGGATGATAGAATATGGAATAATAATATAATACACGCATGAGGATATAAAGTAATCTGACTTAATACATGCTTCATGACTCTGGAACAGAGTTGCGTATTCCGCCGTAGTTAACGCCTCCGATCGACGCACTGTATGAAGAGATAATTTCCAAGTAGGAGTTACAGATTAACTGGGATTATTAATATGAAACTGTTGATACAAGATATTTGACGATATAAAGCCCTAATATCAAGTTCATGGAGTTAAAATAAACAACTTTGAATCTATTAATATTGATGTAACGTCTGGCGTACCCCAAGGAGCTCATCTCGTTCCGCTTCTATTTAACTTAATTATAAACGATATCATTGGTGTTTTTTTTCTCACACGCGTTTCTGGCTTTTTCCAGACGATAATAAATCCACAAAACAATTAAATTCTACAAATATTGTTTTTTTTCAAAACCGGACTCCCTATCCGATTGGTCGGGGATGCCTGATAAAGACTTAACGCATTACTGGTATGTATGTAATGGGAAGAGATACTGAATCAAATCAAAGTCGATATGAAAAATGTAGTTTTTTAACAGTCACAATACGGTTAACAATAGTGAATGGTGAAGGTCGGAGACGCACAATAAATCAAATACTTTAGTATAGTAATTTGTTGCGTATGTGATGAACGAAGGACGGGGTATATGGATAAGTGAATGGTAGATGAAGTTCATGACGCCCAAGGAAGACATGCTCGATCAAGTGAACAAATATGGACTAAGATCCCTAGAATACATAGCTCACACAAAATATAATCATCTACCCAACGAGATCAAATGTGCAAGTCAATGTAAAAAGACCCAAACTAACATGCTCAAACTTCATCTTATTAATGACTATCTGAAATAATAATGTTGTGTATGTCCCATCATATGTCCATTTAATACATACAGCAATATGTTTCATGTAATGCGTATCATTCCCGCAATGAGTTTATTAACTCTTTGGAGTACAATGCTTTATATAATATACTATATTCTGTATTGTATACTTTTAATTTAAAAAAAAAAAAATACTTTAACAAATCTATCTTTTCATTCCTTTACAGTAAAATTATTTCAGCTTTCAAAATGCACCCTTCAGGTACACTAGAATTTATAACCTCAAAACTTTACTTCAAAATATTCATAAGCTCAAGCAACGCCGGGTAAGTATAGAAAAAAGGTCATTGAACGCCTAAATTAATACGACATCCGCCAAAGAAAAACTTCCTTATCCACCAGTCCAGAAGAAAATTACACTCCCTTCAAAATAATAGGTAACCGGAATAAAAATGTCAACGTGAACATCATTTCCATACGATTCTAACCCACGAACGATTTATTGCAAATTGAGAAGTCTCCCTTATTGATGCCCATACCCACGTTATGTATTTTCCGAAGCAGAGAGATAAAATATCTTTACATTGACTGTAAAATAAAATTCCCGCATCCCCTGGAGATGGATTCATGATTAGACATGTGTTTAGATGTCAATTCAAAGTAGATCTATAAACTAGAGGGGAGAAACTAGGCCAGACCCTCTTCAGCCGGTTTCATGACGGTGGGGCAGTTTTACAACCGTAGTTTGCACCTATAATATGGCTTTTTAATAGAAAGAAAAACATTCCCGGGTTACGAATATCCTGATAAAATTTGAAAGTTTAGTACTGCCACCACAGTAAGCGGAAAATGTTATTTGTTTAACTTGTTTATTATAAAAATCTACTTGTTAATAATGTATTATGTTGTTTTATTTTGATCTAGATAGGTTATTGTCTTTTATTTGGTTAAAAGATTACAATGAGGTATTCCAGTGAAACATATAACTCAAACAATTCTTTATACGTGAGTTAATTTTTTTATACACCGTATTTCATACAGACATTACAAGTATATATATATATTGGCCCACTTTTTGGTATGTTTTTGTATATTTTAAATTTCGGAAAAGGTAAGCTGCAACTATTTGGTTTTTATGTTTTCTTATTATATCCTTTAATTAATTTTGGTACCAAAATATTTTAGCAAAGTTTTCGAATTGAACTAAAATTATTATTTTGCTGATATGCAAATGATGCAAACCAAAAAAAGGTTACATAATTTTCTTCGGGAATTCAATATTGCCGCGTTATCTTTAATAAACGAAAACTTTACGTAGTTAATATATATATACTACGTCAGCGCCCTTGAGGTGATTTTTTTCACGAAAACGGCGCTATATAAATTAGCCAAATATTATTAATATTATTACCAAACTACTAAATCACATTATTGACCTAAAAAAATAATTTCACCAAAAAAAAACTATCAACAATAGACCAGTTAGACAAGCGTACAAAAAGAAAGAAAAAAAGGTAAACACAAACGTTGGACAAAGACACCACAAATACCAGGCAACAGAAGCATTCAACAATCTTTCAATCGATCCAAAATGAGGGAAAAAAACATTTCTGATTCAAAATAAAAAAATATGACTTAAAAAACAAAAAAGTCAATATTATAAAAAATTTATAACATAAAATAATATATATCCTTAACACTTAACACACAGCACCATTTTATTATATACAACCGTACCTCATAATATTTCGATACAGTGTTCATTATTAATTTTATTTTATTTTATTACAATTTATTGTGTCATATTATCTTTTTATTGAATTTTATTTTATTACAATTTATTGTGTCATATTATCTTTTTATTTTATTTTATTACAATTTATTCTGTCATATTATTTTTATATTGAATTTTATTAAATTTATTGTGTCTTTTTTTAAACTGACTTTTATTTTATTCTATTACAATTTCTGTTTCATATTACCTTTTTATTTAATTTTATTAAATTGTAAAACGATGGCTTCAGTACGAGTAAAGTACCCAACTGTCATAAAATGCGACATTTAAATGCAAAAAAATACGTCATGTTTGAAAAACTTTTAGATTTTTATTATAATCCGAAAAGTTTGTCGCTCATTTTTTCCACCGTATACTGTGTGCTATAATGAGCACAAGACTTGGATGTCTTATTCAGAATTATTCCAAACGTTAGACGAGCGAAAACTTTTCTCAGTTTTTTTTTATGCTACAGAAGTAGTGGTACTTTCATTTGTGGTATGCCTTTTATAATTCCTCCTTTAAAGTTTTACAATTCTAAGTATAGTTTCAAGTTCTTTAGTTAAATTGTCTACGAAATAAGAGTAGCAGGGCATGCCTTAACTTTTACTCGGCAAATTTCATCCACGAAGAAGAAGAAGAAAAAGTTTTTGGATGTAAGTTTTATGATGAAAAATTTTATTAAGATTTATAAAAAATTGTGACTAACATAATATATCAACTTTTTCTTAGGAAATGAATGAAAACGAACACAGTAAACACGAATTTAATTTCTGTTTAAGGAATCTTTCTATTAGGTTAATTGGTTCGCAATACAACGTTTTAATTACGTCTGATGGTTTGAGATAGCAATGATGACGCACAACTTTCAGCTTGACGTACATGTGTTCAAATAAAGGAGGACGAATAGAAAAAGAAGTAAAAAAGACAATTCATTATTAGATTTGCATTTTCGTTGCCGCAAAGATCGGAAGAAAAGTCACGGCTCGATGAGTGATCACAATACATTTTTTCGCTTTTTTTTACTGCTCCAAGTGTTTAAAACACAGAAGCCTTATTTTATCACTGAGGCATGGTGTTGCGCTCGTAGTACTATGGTTTCTTTTAGCAGCTCTAAAATGGCGTTATTTTCGGGACGCTAAAATAAATTAAAAAAAAACACGTGTGCAAAGCGGGAAATTCTAACAAGTATTTAGTTCGCTGAAGCGTCGGTTTTCGCGCGCTCCCGGAAAATCGCTGGTAAGGGGATGAAATAGGTCGGGAGGGGCGGCGGTGGGAGGGGATGAACTGAGGAAGATACCCGCCCCCGCAGAACCCAAATCTCTCTCGTTTAGGGTTGCCTAGCTTAATATTACTTATACTTTGCCAGGGTTAATTAAAAAAAAGAAAAGAGTCAAAAGCGGATAAAGTCTGCCATCATTATACTTTGAGTAATCCTTGTGTAGTTTATAAATAAACTTTTCGTGAAATTTCGATTGCCTTTTAATGATAAAATCACGAATTTTCATAATTTGAGATTTTCAAACGCTACGTGAATCTAAATTTTGCAATGCACGTATCTTTAAAGTGATTTATTATAACGCAATCCCACGAAGATTTGTTTTTCTTCTTGTTTATTCCAGTCTTCGGGGAGGGTGGTGCAATCACACTAGTTCCATATAATACATAGACTATGTGAAAGTAAAACAAAAATACAATATATATATATATATATATATACAAATAATAATGATCCAGATTTTTTTTTTAAGTTTTAGACACTTATAACATCAGGAATTGGCTCTGCCAATTGTAAATGGAACTCTGCCGGAAAAGCTTTTTCGCTTGTGGCTAATCTCGTTCTGTAGCTGGTTATCCGTTTCTGAATAATAATCGGAATCCGGGAACGCGCCCTTCTGCGAACATCTCAGTGATTCTGCAGTACCCGGACAACAAAAAGCATTCGGTACTAGTTGTTGTATTGAACATCCATTCTTTTTAGAGATGCTTTATTTTGGATGGTCAATAACTCCAAGGTATATAAGCTGGTGCATTACATGTTAAAAAGTTGCCTTTTTGCTTCTGGGCTACACCTATAATATCTTAGAGAAATAATATTTTTCCTAATGCACAGTGTAGAGCATCTTCTCTGTCGCTCAATATCCAAATCATCATTGAGCTCAGCCATTATATTATGTTCTAAGAACTTGACCTTGGATTTTTCTGTTATTTTCATGTCTTGCAGGCTGATAAGTAATACTTTTGCAGGACCTGCGTTGAACTTGAATACTTACTTATAACTTAAAAATTTGCTCAAAAAAATCTGTTCTTTCCACTAAGAATATTGTAGGTTTGAAATATGCATTTATTTATCCAATTGATGAAGAGATATCATAATTTTTGTTACATATAATTCGATCATTTTTAGAGCAAAACAAATCGAATTAAAAGAATTTTATAAATCTTACCTGATTCAACTTTTAAAATCCGTTCACAAATAAAGAGATTTTTCATACAGGATTTAAATTTGCATAAAAAAAATAAAAAAATAATTTTGTAAAACGGTTCGTACCGTTATACTTAATAAATTAGTTACGTTATATACCTGCTCGTATTTGCACGGTCTTTAAATCCTAACCTCAAAGTCCTTTTAACCCTATACAAGCATCCCCTTGACGGATCTCTCAATTAAGAAGGTAATCATTTAATCCCCTTGGAGCGTCAGCCCTGGAGTCCCGACAAGCGGGTCGATACCTCCCACACCCCTGTCAGGCCCTGGCCCAGTACTAGACTGCCGGCAACTGGCAAATACCAGGGCCTAAGGACGATCCTTGGGGCATTCCGAGCCCACGCAAACCTCTTTCACGGTGTACAGAATACGGTGACCTTGTTAACATAATAGGTAATAAGTTAAGAGTTATAATTGACTAGGTTATAGGGAGCACAATTGGAGTTGAGGCAACCAACAGTACTTACTTACGAATGCGTGTATTGGTCCATATGCACGGAGAAAAATTACTGATATAAAAATCGGGTTAAAAACGGGACTGCAGGCCCTTAACGAATAAATTGATAGGTTTCCTCTTAAACTATTAGTAAAATATAAATGTATTTTAGCGATGTCGGAACACGTGTTCATAACAATCATAATATTTTAGCATTTCGTCATTATATATGTCCGAGCAAATGCAGCAAGTGCATGAAGACGTGTTCCGATATATAAGGAATGAATATCAAAATAAATAATAAATCAGCAAAACTCATTTTTTAAACTTCTTTCCAGTGGCGGTTTTCTATTAAGTCAGTTTGCGTGGTGAACTCCCATAGTAAGATAAAAAATAAGACGAACTTGAAATACAATAATTATGCCACTCTTTAAGCAGCGCGCTGTTATTCGTACTCCATTGTAAAAAAATCCACCCGAGCGTCCGTTTAAATACTGCTCGAGAGTGAGTTCAAAATGAATCCCATACGTGCGTTACTAATTCAGCGACTATGGGACTTTCTGTTCTAAGAAATAGTTCATACAAAACGTATTCGTGGCGCTTCAGCGGTAAACTATGCGAGCGTGCAAACCTCAGGAATCTGTTAGCTGCCTGGGTGCGCAGCTACTATGAGAATCAATATTTTTTTTCCAGTTTTATTATAGTGTTTTAAGGCGATGCCATACGTAGTAATGCAAAATCATGTGTTTTTGTTTTGAAAATTTGGTCACCTGGAAATGTTTCAGATGCTTTAATTAAATACTGCAAGTAGAATACATCTTGGCCTTTGAAATCATCGAGTATTTTTTAGATAAGTCTTTTTATAAGCCCAGAAAAACATAATGTATAAGGCCTATGAAAACTGCTTTAAAGTTCAAAATCTCCTACTTACGAATCCATTTTCGGTTATGGTTTTATTGTATAATGTGGCAAATTAAGTTATTTATAAAATGATCGAAAAAAAATTAAATATTTATGCCTGAACATCCACAAAATAAAATAAAAGGCACTTTTTGGCCATGTTTTTTTCTTGCATAAATCAAAACAGGCGGATGGTGTTAAGCGGGAATTTAAACCTTACTTCCATCTACGTTAGGGTTGTTATTGATAGCGGCTCAATTTAAAATATTACACGACGTAGTGCATCGCCTTAAGTTGCGACTAAAACAAGTTAACCAATGAAGATGTTACTTACGTAAATTATGATTTTCGTATTTACAACAACTATAACCAACGACATCATAAATCACTAGGTACATAATCTCTGGTTCAGTGATCCGCCGCAAAGAACTATACAATCCTCACCCCATGAACCCGGGAACCCCTGCCTAGTCACCAAACGTAGCGAACCACTTGGTGTGACCTATGGCAGAGGTGTTGGTTATAGTAACCGGATAAATCATCGAAATGATAATTCATCACATCTTTAAAAAGTTATATTAAGTCATGGAAAGTGATGAAACAAAAACTTTATTAACTGGGTTATGTAGGTTAGGTTAGGTTAGGTTAGGTTTAAATTTTTTTTCACAGTTTCTTATGACTTTATATCACTAAAGGTGTGTTGAATTGTCACTGTGTTGAGTTATCATGGAACCGTGGGTTATACAATGAATTGTTTCCGGGGTGGCGTTACCCATACTTGCCTCCCAAATTGAGAGAGTTGTATTCATCGCATCTTTTAAGTACGTAGACGCTGCCCGGTCTTATATATATTTCGTTCATTCGCACATATTCTTTGAATGTCTATCTTTGCCATACATGAACAACGTTTGGATTACAAAATTACTGGAATTGTAAAAGTGTTTCTTCCTTGTCACATTTTACCTTAATTTTGTGAGATAATAACGGATGTCATTAGATTCTGAGTCATATTTTGTTAATGTTTGGCAATGTCATTGGTTTCTGAGTCATATTTTGTCAAAATTGGTGCTAGCACTTTTCTGAAATATGAGGTTTTTTGGTTGTTACGGGCTTATTCTATTCTCATCATTGTATATCATATGCCATATAATAGACAATAATTACCTAATTTATAATGCAACGGATCCATTACAAAACATTGGATTTCCTTGAGTTTTTTTATTCGTGTACAATGAAAACGTCACATTATAAAATAATTTTTGTCTGTAGTTTTGATTGGTTTTATTCCGAAAAACCTTCCTAACGTTTGTATCACAATTTTTAATTGAAAAGCTTCACGGTACGATAAAGTTTTCAGTATTTTACTTTAACGTTTTTACGGTGCGAGCTTGCAGCAACCAAAATGTTTAACGTGAGTAAATGTTTTGCTTTCCACATTAAAACAACTAGGAGTTCACAAGCCCCCAGCTCTTGGTATAAATTGACCAATACAGTGTTGTCAAACTGTTCATTTACAATGTGAAATAATTGTCATGAATACACAAAAAACATCGTCGTGTAATGTTATTCATAATATTGCCTTGTATGTACATAGTAATATTTCCATTACTTTAATTGATACAATTTTTAATTATTAACCATTAAAAATGCTTGGATTTAACCCACTGTCTCGAATGTGTCGTCTGTATAATACTATTGAATGTGACAGTACAGACGACATCTATTAAACAGTCTCGCATATTCAATAACAACATTGAATACTTCAATCCACTATCTAGAATGGGTCGTCTGTAAAATACTATTGAATGTGACAGTACAGACGACATCTATTAAACAGTCTCGCATATTCAATAACAACATTGAATACTTCAATCCACTATCTAGAATGGGTCGTCTGTATAATACTATTGAATGTGACAGTACAGACGACATCTATTAAACAGTCTCGCATATTCAATAACAACATTGAATACTTCAATCCACTATCTAGAATGGGTCGTCTGTAAAATACTATTGAATGTGACAGTACAGACGACATCTATTAAACAGTCTCGCATATTCAATAACAACATTGAATACTTCAATCCACTATCTAGAATGGGTCGTCTGTAAAATACTATTGAATGTGACAGTACAGACGACATCTATTAAACAGTCTCGCATATTCAATAACAACATTGAATACTTCAATCCACTATCTAGAATGGGTCGTCTGTATAATACTATTGAATGTGACAGTACAGACGACATCTATTAAACAGTCTCGCATATTCAATAACAACATTGAATACTTCAATCCACTATCTAGAATGGGTCGTCTGTATAATACTATTGAATGTGACAGTACAGACGACATCTATTAAACAGTCTCGCATATTCAATAACAACATTGAATACTTCAATCCACTATCTAGAATGAGTCGTCTGTATAATACTATCGAATGTGACAGTACAGACGACATCTATTAAACAGTCTCGCATATTCAATAACAACATTGAATACTTCAATCCACTATCTAGAATGGGTCGTCTGTATAATACTATTGAATGTGACAGTACAGACGACATTTTTATTTTATTTTTTATTTCTTTTTATTTAGGAAGCAAACAGTCGTACAGTAAAAAATTATAAAAATAAATATTCATATATTCTAGACCAATTAAGTTCCATTGAGTTAAATGTTGATTTAGTATTTTTTACCTACACAACATATTAAATGGCAAAAAAATAAACATAATATAGAAATACATAAAATTAAAAACAAATAGAAAAATTTTTCGCATAGCTATACTATTCACTACGGGTGATAATAATATAATTTTCACAACAGAAAAATCGAATAAAATAAAAGTATTTTAATTTATTAATTTATTAAGCTGAATTTTATATGATATTAAGTTATGGTTGAAAATGTCTACATCTCGTAAGGCATTGTGAGTTTCACAGATACGTACTATTACAGAGTTTTGCGCGTATTTGGATTTACAATGTGGTATTCTAAATAAATCGTTCGATCTGGTGTTTTGCTTGGGGCAACGAAATGCAATCCTTTCTAACAGATATGATGAATCAACAAGGCAGTTCACGATTTTGTGTAAAAATAATGCATCAGAGATTTTTCTGCGTTTATACAAAGTGACAGGGACAAATCGATGGTCACTAAAACGATACGATAGGTGTTTCATAAATTTGTTCTGAATATTTTCAATGCGATCAATATATGTTTGATATTGAGGATTCCAAATTACTGATGCGAATTCTAGTTGTGACCGTACATATGACATATATAACAGAATTAGGGTGTGTGCTACCGTAAAAGGCTTTGTAATGCGAATAATGAAACCCAATTGCTTATAAGCTTTTTTTAGAATATTTTCAATATGATCCCTAAATAACATTTTAGAATCTAGTATTACTCCAAGATCTCTTATTGTTTCTACTCGTTGTAAGGGTACATAGTTTAGTTTGTAAGTATAATAAATTGAATGTTTTTTTCGTGTAAAAGTAATAACATTACATTTATGTATGTTTAGATATAGTTGATTGTTTTTGCAATATTCCTCAATTTTACCAAGGTCTTCTTGTAATTGGTCGCAATCATCTATGGAGCTAATACATTTATATAATTTCATGTCATCAGCGTAAAATAGGAAAAAAGAATTACTAATAACACGATTCATGTCGTTTATGTATAAAATAAACAAGAGAGGCCCTAGATGGGAGCCTTGCGGTACCCCTGAGGGAATAATTATAATTTGTGACATGTTACCTTTTAAAGCAACAGCTTGACTTCTATTTTTAACATATGAAGAGAACCATCTCAGAAGATTTCCACATATACCAATCTTCGAGAGCTTGTTTAACAGTATGTCGTGATTTACTTTGTCAAAAGCCTTAGAAAAATCTGTGTAGATAGAATCTACCTGTTTCCCACTATCCATAGAGTTAAGAACAAAATCAGTAAACTGTCCTAGGTTTGAATCAACAGATCTGCCTTGAAAAAAACCATGTTGATGGGGGCTAATAATAGTATTTTTACATGAGTCAAAAAGTTGGTTACACACGATTTTTTCCAAGATTTTACTTAATATACAAAGTTTAGAGATAGGTCTATAATTTTCAATGTTGTGTTTGTCCTCTTTTTTAAAAACAGGTGAAACAAAAGCTTACAGTCAGACATCTATTAAACAGTCTCGCATATTCAATAACAACATTGAATACTTCAATCCACTATCTAGAATGGGTCGTCTGTATAATACTATTGAATGTGACAGTACAGACGACATCTATTAAACAGTCTTGCATATTCAATAACAACATTGAATACTTCAATCCACTATCTAGAATGGGTCGTCTGTATAATACTATTGAATGTGACAGTACAGACGACATCTATTAAACAGTCTCGCATATTTAATAACAACATTGAATACTTCAATCCACTGTCTCGAATGTGTCGTCTGTATAATACTATCGAATGTGACAGTGTAGACCAGTGTTTCCCAAGGTTGGGCGCACGCCCCACCGGTGGGGCATAAGGCCTCAGAGGTGGGGCACCACACTTCAGAGATGAGACAGGTAGGCATTCCACATATAAAGGGGAATACTAATAGGTCATACAAAAAAATTTTAGTACCATAAGCGTTTACTCATTAAAAAACGAAATCGATTGGATATAACTAATAGAGAGGACCTAAGACTGAAATTAAATAAGTAAGATTCGGACATAAAATTTATTTTTAGCAATCGGAACTGAATTTAATAATGAATTAGGCATCAAGATATGTGTATGTTTGTTCTAAATTTCAATTGTGACTTGTATTTTATTATTATTTTAATATTTATTTTACTCTACATAACTTTTTTTTTAAAATTTTTTTTTATTTAGTAGCTATATTATACATTTTTTTTACATTTTTATAAGAATATATATATAAAAAATAGATGTTGATTATATTCATAGTCCTCCTCACTAGGAGATCCTGTGCTGAGGGGGACTAGGTTTTGGATAAGTTATTCAGCGACTTCTATGGTATGACTACATGTTTTGGGTAAGGGTTTCCAGAAACTTCTATTACATTTACATTTTATTCTAATTACATTTTCAATTTGTGTTTTGTAATAATTTCAGTTATACTATATGTATCAGAATAGGTTTTATTTAATTTCATTAGGGGTTCATATGCTTACAAACATATTCCAATATGATTTGAAAAATTACCTGCTGTTTAATTAAAAAAGATGCCGATGGGGCATCTAACTTTTGAAAAGACTACGGTGGGGCATGGCACAAAGAAGGCTGGGAAACACTGGTATAGACAAATATAAAAAAACAGTCTCGCATATAATTTAATAGCAATCTACTAACATGGCACGTCATACGAATGTGAATGGTTATTATTTATTATATTTACTGTGTATTCTATTTTACATCATAAATTAATTTTATTTAAATACCAATTAAATACCTCTATATATTTTTTTATTATTTCTGCATAACGGAAAACAAATCGTAAGCTGTGCATTATTTCAACGTTTTTAATTGGGTTACAAACATTTACCCTCTTCACAATATTAATCTTATAACTTTTGCATGGTAATAATCTGTAAATGTTCCAAAACAACATTTTTATAATAAAACTGCACACAGTTTTGGTATTCTATGCCAGTTCACGTCCAATTTATTATTTATAACCATCTAGAATCTTCCCTATTGGCCATAATCAAAATCAATATCAATCACATCTACTTGGAAACCCACGAAACTTTCCATATTCCTTTTCAAAGAATAAACTTGTTGTATTTACACACTTACCTCCTCATTTATAAACGCGGTGAAAATATAACGCGACGCGATATGTCGGAACATTAAAAGTTGAATTATTACCACGGCATTTGTACGGTTAAAATTATCTTAAACCAGGCTTAAGGCGAAGCTAAATGATAAATCACTATTTTGATTAATCTTTATAACGAATTGGTGTACATTATGAATACCAAAAAGTATGCTTTAGATAAATTAAAAGCGTTCCTATCGGTTCGCTTGAGTAAAATACAAATAAAATGATAAATTACTTAACAAAAAATATAAATGTAAACTACTAAAAAAAACGTTTTTTCAATAGAAATGTATGAACGCGTAAAGGAAACAACTTTTATAAAATACAGTATTATGGCTAAGATTATCTGTGACAGTTTCACTTGATTAACTTTTTTGCTGTCTTATAAAATTATATACAAAATAAATAAAAAAACAGTTTTTTGCGGACGTTTCTAGACTCCGTTTGTCAAGCGATTTTAATGCCTATTACCTAAAATATAAGGTATACCAAGAATATACACATTTTTGGCTTGTAACTTCCTCCTAAGGCCGGCTTTACTACACCGAGGTTGGATAGGCATATAAGAATCTAATTAGTGTGGTACTTATAGATGGTTGGTATTTATTCTTTGTAAATATTTTTTTTAAAGAAGGAGTTAGCGCAACACGGCATAACACCCCAAAAACAAACAACAAAAAATTTGTAAATATTTTTTATTTTAACTCCTGTTGTGTACCAACACTATGAAAAGCACGTACCTATACTTTTATTTCATAATTATCGCAGATGCCTGAAAAATCATGGGATATTAAAATTGTGAGAGAAGTGAAACTGAAAGTATTTATACAGAATAAATTTATGAACCTTGTGAACGTTATTAAATTACGAAATCTATCCTAAGAGTCTTTCAAAGATCTAAACAAACTAAATACAAATAAAAAAATATGATTATTTAATAAAATAATTTTGGTATCTACTTTATCGCTTTTATGATATGATTTACTCTTGTCAGTTCCAATTTGTGAAATAAAAAGTTCAAATCACGCGCCCATTCTGTGACAACCGAAATCAGTACGTTTATTTAATTATAATGAGATATTAGTTTTTCGTTCACAAACTATCTACATAATTTCTTTGTCCCCCACTTCTCCTACTATTCAAACTATTCTCCAAACAATCCTGGCATTCATAAGAACAAACTTTGATGTTTTCAGCAATATCGGTGACTACTTTTCGAGTTTTGCGAGCGCAAACATACGAAGGATGACTTTTTATATATTAAGATTCGCTGATTTATTGCCATGCGGCAATTTATACCAGTAAACCCGTTCACAGTGGGAAAATGAAATTGTACAAAGTACTTCTACAACATTAGTGACTTCTAAATTTAAATCGATTTTTCGAAAGCTTAAGAGCACACTTTCATTGAAAGTCAAATACAATAAAAAACTCAAGTAAACCTTTCAATACCCTTACCTCAAAATATAATATAAAAGTAGAAACAAAAATAAAACATGGAGAAGAATGTAAAAATTGGGAAAAATAAAGGTATTAAAAAAAAAATTCCATCAGAATCTCTAGTTTTCTGGGCAAGTGTTTGAAGAGAAAACCGTATTCGGTCTCCATAAACGCGTAGGTAATTATTACACGACAAATATTTCGGTTGAAATATTAAAATTTCTCCAAAGCTTTTGCAAAGGAGGGGGACGAGATGGAAACATAGCCTAAGTAAAAGCTCCAAGCGAGTTGTACCGGGTGGTATCAAGAAAATTAATAATTACATTTCTTAAAACATTTTCGTGGAAAGGAAACACATCATGGTTAAAGAATAAGCTCGTTTGATTTTTATTTAATTAATAGCTGACGTGTACCCAGTATTGCGCGGGACTATGAATATTCTGGAGAAAAGTTTTGTTTAATTATACTCCAGATGATTTATATTCCCACGCAACGCTGGTAGACGTCAGCTATCAATTAACAAAAAAAACTTAACACCAGACTATTCACAATCCCACGCAATGCTATCTAAACGTCAGCTATTAATCAAATAAAAGTTTACTCCAGACTATTCATAATCCCACGCAACGCTGGTACACGTCAGCTATTAATTAACTAAACAAAACATAACTCAAGACTATTTACAATCCCACGCAATGCTGTGTAAACGTCAACACTTAATTAAACAAAAGTTTACTCCAGACTATTCATAATCCCACTCAACGCTGGTAGACGTCAGCTATTAATTAACAAAAAAAAACTTAACACCAGACTATTCACAATCCCACGCAATGCTGTGTAAACGTCAGCTATTAATCAAATAAAAGTTTACTCCAGACTATTCATAATCCCACGCAACGCTGGTACACGTCAGCTATTAATTAACTAAACAAAACATAACTCAAGACTATTCACAATCCCACGCAATGCTGTGTAAACGTCAGCTATTTATTAAATAAAAGTTTACTCCAGACTATTCATAATCCCACGCAACGCTGGTACACGTCTGCTATTAATTAACTAAACAAAAAATAACTCAAGACTATTTACAATCCCACGCAATGCTGTGTAAACGTCAACACTTAATTAAAAAAAAGTTTACTCGAGACTATTCATAATCCCACTCAACGCTGGTAGACGTCAGCTATTAATTAACAAAAAAACTTAACACCAGACTATTCACAATCCCATGCAATGCTGTGTAAACGTCAGCTATTAATTAAACAAAAGTTTACTCCAGACTATTCGTAATCCCACGCAACGCTGGTACACGTCAGCTATTAATGAACTAAACAAAACATAACTCAAGACTATTTACAATCCCACGCAATGCTGTGTAAACGTCAACATTTAATTAAACAAAAGTTTACTCCAGAATATTAATAATCCCACTCAACGCTGGTAGTCGTCAGCTATTAATTAACAAAAAAACCTAACACCAGACTATTCACAATCCCACGCAATGCTGTGTAAACGTCAGCTATTAATTAAACAAAAGTTTGCTCCAGACTATTCATAATCCCACGCAAACAAAAGTTTACTCCAAACTATTCATAATCCCACGCAACGCTGGGTACACGTCAAAGTCAAGTCAAGTAAAGTTTTGCATTTTTTAATTCTAATATGTACCTGAAAATAATATTACTCTGAAGAATAGAAAAAATGTTTTAATTTTTTTAAATATTTCTTTCACTTGGTTGTGCCATGTCTTGTTCGGGCATCCTTGAATTTTTCTGCCATTCTCTTCCACGTATTGCATTCTAATAACACAATGTTCTTCATTCATCTTCATCACATACGCATTATTTTACTACACTTAAGTATTTGTTTGACTCGACCGCGCCACGTCTGCCTCGGACGTCTCCGACTTTTCTACTGTTCACTTCGTGCAGTATTATGAAATTCACATTGGTACTGTTAAAAAACTACAATACATCGATATTAATTCGACTACGTATCTCATTTCAGTGCAGGGATAGTGCGTTAAATCTTCAGTCTGTTTTTGATACTACTCTACTCTATACTGTAAACCTACCAGAGAAGACCTTAATAAAATATCGATTTTTTAATCCTCATATTAAAGGGGAGTTTTTCACCACCCTGTAGTCTAAGCTCTCGCCTCTCTCCGTAAGTAAAATTTATGGATTGAAGTTGGGGGGTGCCGGGCCACCCTGTTCTCTCCGGCATTATATAGGTACACACTGTACTTGGGAAGAAGCGGGATTGTTGTAGAAGGAAAGGAACTTATGAGTATTTATGGTAATCGGACGAGGTAAACTTTTCTCGCCTCACCCGATAAACTTTTCATGATCGGTGTTATTGAAAATGGTGAGCGCCGGTTATTAGAATCACGGATGCTTTACAAAATGAATTATGCAATATCACATGTTCGAGAAATGGCTAAAAGGCCCTGGTTTGTCCAAAATGCTTTCTCTTTGAGTTTGAGAATCACGGTATATTATAATTGTAGGATTGGTGAGGTTGATAGTTGTTAAGAACTACATAGATGCACGCACACATGGCAGTGCATAGAGCTTGTGTGGAAGTCCGCAAGATGGAGCCAGTGGCCAGTAGTCGCCAGGGCCAGTGGGAAGGCTCTCAGAGAAACTTAATGTTTCAGATTCCAATTAGCAAGCTTCTAGTTAGGTCGACTATCGAGTCACCATAGTAATATGTGGAGTATTAATTAATCCCTGATTAAATATTAATCTAAAAGAACCATTATTTATAAACTCCTTCCAAGACGAGTTGGAGACCTGTTTGTACGAACACTACAGTATGATTTGATAATAAAATTACCACATCAAAATAAAATTATATTGTCTTTCAGTAGAATAAACTTATACATAAAACGTAAGTACACTTGCGAAATTACGACATCTGCCCAAGGAAATTATAAAAATACAAGACACGTTATATGTTAAATTCATACTAATCGAAAAACAGATGTTGCACCGCTTATAAAAAAAGGATATCCTATAATAAAAATACATAAATTTGTTTTTGACCACTATTGTTTTATTTTCACTCTACCGGTTTCGGAAGAACCCTTCCTTCGTCAGGAGAATATTAAAAACTCTTTTCTCTGAAAGCCTTACCACTGGCCCTGGCGACTACTGGCCACTGGCTCCATCTTGCGGACTTCCACGCAAGCTCTATGCACCGCCATCTATGAAGTTCTTAACAACTATCAACCTCACCAATCCTACAATTATAATATACCGTGATTCTCAAACTCAAAGAGAAAGTATTATTGCACAAACCAGTGCCTTTCAGCCATTTCTCAAACATGTGATATTGCATAATTCATTTTGTCAATTGTCAATTCAGTTTTTAATATTCTCCTGACGAAGGAAGGGTTCTTCCGAAACCGGTAGAGTGAAAATAAAACAATAGTGGTCAAAAACAAATTTATGTGTTTTTATTATAAATTATGATGTGCCACAAAGTGAATGCTTTTTACAATTACGTAAAAGGATATCCATTCAAAGAATATGTACAATATACATGAACAGGCCGCTATAGTATGTCTACCGGACCTAGTTCAGTGAAAGCACTCGAGTTGTCTCAGTAAAGTGTCTTCACTCAAACATAAAAAAGAAATATATAACAAACATAAACGTGCACCCGGCATTGTTCGGCGTTGTGAATGATTCGGAGAAAAATTTTGAGGATAAGAATTCCATAATAAATATCGAAATTTCTCTACTTTCTACAAATATAAAAGAAATTCTCTAAATTAGCGCACAAACAGACAAACGCAATAGCAACTTTTATATACTATTTAGAGCATAGACATATGAATATTAGTAGACCTGCCCTAAGTGATTAAAAGCGTATTATCCCCACTCCCCATACCGGTTCCATTGGAGCCGGCTGTGCTTGCGTATGGCCTCAGGTGAAATTTGAAAACGTGACGTCATCATTCTTGTGCGAACTATGGTCGAGGCATCATCGGTTCATTTTACGAAATAACACGGCAAAATGTTGACTTGTACTATGAAAACTTGTAAAAATAGATTTGAAAAAGAGAATAAACCCAATTGTCGTATTACATTCCATATATAAGCATTATTTTACTTTATTTTAAGCATATTCACATCGTATAATATAGATCAGTTTTAGAAACATATACTATCACATCGAGAAACGTCTGGACGCGAAACACAAAGCTGGTTGGTTGCTGGGAAGTAAATTATGAACATTTATAAAAGTCTCTTAACTAAATACTTAAACGAAATAACGAAAAGGGAACCGATTTTTTTTTGCCGAATTTGGACTTCGCAAATTTGTTCATAACGTGGCGAGTAATTTGCGCTCCCATGTAAAAATGTCTATTCATTCAAAAGCAGATTTTACTTTTAAGAAGTAAATGGTGATATTATAATGCGAGATGCCTATTTACTGTCAGATTGATTTATTGACGAATCACAGTCAGCCTTACTCCCTTCGTTCTTCAACAGTTGATTTTACCCCTCGCCATTATCTTCTCGTCTATTAATTCCTATGTCTGTGATTTAGAGGTAAAATCAATTTTGTACCTTCTTTATCCAATTACTGAAATGACAAGGTAGTAGTAAGTAGTTCGAATAAATTAAAAGTTAAGTTAACTTAAATAATGTTACACATTACCCAGAAATATTTCACATTACTTACCACCACACCGACAGATGAAGATAATTTGTAATATGCATGTAAGATGAATAATTGCGACATAGGACTATAATGACGGTGGTTTGCTCGACGCTCACATTTTAATAATTTACGATGAACGTATCACTAATATCATAAATGTTTCTAGAAGGATCCCTACGGATGTAAGTTATTTATATTTATGATTAATAAAAACAGCACCTTACCATTAAAATATTTTATGATAAACAGTTTGAAAATTTTGTAAAAGGTTTTTCAATTATAAAATTAGCGACAACGCACAAAATTTTAGTTTTCTAGACTAGAATTAGTAACTTCCCGATGGATCTATCTAGAAACATTTGAGATTTTAGTAATACGTTCATCACAAATAATTAAGTTGATTAGTTCATGAGGTCTTTAGTTATGACTGACAACTTTTGTTCCCAAGTTGGAGCGGAATCAATTGATTCCGTTTCTATCGTCCATGGATCGTGTATAAGATTTCTTTCAACTTAAGTTAGTTCACCCCAATTAATTAATGAGCCAGTTATTTTGCATAACGAACGAAAGTATCCAAAAAGCCGTGCTTATTGCTTTTCCGATACCTTGGAGGCCTCGCTAAAAGCAGCGGCTTTTGTCTACCGACTGTCCGAATCATATTTTGACCATGTTCACGAACACCGCAAACTGACCATAAATGACGGATATCGTCGTATTGACATAGGGCTTTATATATCGGAATAAAATCATCGGTAGTTACGCCTATCGATCCGTCATTGTGAAGTTATAGATTCCACTGTGATAGACCCTCTGGACAGAGTAGTGAGTTCGAGTCTCGATCGCAAATCAATATCCTTGCATGTCTTCTTTTTTTATTGGCGGATATGAGTACTGCCGCCCTGGCAACCATTTATTAGCTAACCACAAACCCTGCCATAGATCACACCAAATCATTCGCTACGGATGGCAATTTAGCAGGGGTGCCTGGATACACGGGGTGGGGTCTTTTCAGGTATTGGCGGTGGATTCGTCTTCCCACTACCTGCGAAGCGGGTCGGATCGGGAGAGGCCGGTCTCGCTCGACCCGTCGCCTTGTGATGCAGGCAGTGGGAGGGATGGATTCAGACACAATATCCCACCTATCATACCTTTTCCTTCCCAGAACTTCCTTTACTTAAAAAATATCCTTCACACAACACCCCCCAAGCCTTCAAAGGCGCTGAGGAAAATTATTTTTTCATTTGTTAATGTGCGGAATTAACATAAAAAGGCAAATTCCTTGAATTTGACACATATCGTTTCAATGCGCTTGAATATTTTCCTAAGACATAATCACGAAACTAATAATTCTTCTCTCGCAAAAGCAAACGAAATCGATGAGATATAATACTATGGTGAAGTTCCTATTGTTCATGTTGAAAACTCGCTGAAGCTTTGTCACCAAACACCGTTTGTGTAAATATTGTGATTTTGTACTTATTTTAGATAAAATCGATTGAACGCTAAACGCTGGAAATAGCAAAAAACAACCATCACTCTATCAGAAGGAAGGTAACTAGAAAATGATAACGGAGGAACTTAGAAAAGGTGTTATTCTAAGGTGAATTAACAAATGATCTCTACTGAGAAAAAACACAAATTTCTTGGAAGGTGGAAAAATACTCAATTAAGAGACAATAGATTCCATAATACTGTTGTATCAAAAAATGCACCCGTTGCATTTTATTTTGATGGTGATTGGTGAATGGTAATATAACCAATGTTGCATAAAATAGCTTTTAAAATCTTTAAAATGCAATTACAATAATATAGTAAGAATTAAATATCAGTTTTTAATACCATGAAAGGGAAGGTTATCTGTTCCTCTTAGGGGGAATAATTCTCTGTCTTATATCACCCAAAATCACACATTTTGACACTTGTAATTTATTTTATGAGAACTGTCATAATTTTTGGTTTTTTGGAGTTAGTATATTACAAGAACTCCAAAAACAGAAAAGAAAAGAAAATCATACACAAATTGATTTTACATGAGAATTAGTTATCTTTCTTAAAATTTATTGTTATTTTTAATTTCTTGCTAGAGCAATCCCGATGAGTTACAAAACTCATTGTAAGGCGAGAGGAACTTACAATACATAGTTGGGAGTTAATAGATACAATTTTACATATTTTGATCATAATTTTAATTGTCACACAGAAAACAGTACACAAATAGAAAAGGGAAGGTTAAGCAGAATAAACAAAGAAGGAAACAGGCAGGGATATACAAATAAGCACATAGCCAAATAGGAATTTAGAAGAAGGTACTTACCCACTAATACATTGGTAAAAATAGATTATGCTCAATTAAAAATACAGGGGATAGAAAATGAGAGAGAAGGAAACAAAACAAAGTACAACACGACAAGAATTACGTATTTTCGTTTTTATATGTTTTGCAAAAATATTCCTTTAAAGCCTTTCTATGAAATTATAAATTATACTGGCTGTTTTTATAAATATCTGGAAGAGAGTTATAGAGTATGTAGGCAATTTTTCCGCTCTTATATATCTTTTGGTAAATTTCTTATTTCAATTAAGCTTTATTGTATAACTCCTTCTGAAGTCAGAAAGCTCAGTTAATTAAAAAAGCTATTACCGGTCAGTCCAATCAGTGCATCATTAAATAAAAAATATTGTCAGCGGATAGAAATCAAATTAGAACATAAAGGCAGGTTATCCGTATTTGGGAAAGCGATACGAAGATTATACACCTAATATTTGTCGTTGACAGGTGTGTCTACCTACGAGCTAGTGAGTTGGGTATAATAGTATATCCATTACAGATCGAGCATGGTTGTAAGTTATAAGTTAGATCATTCTGCTCGTTGGAACTGATGTGCTGACGCCTGCAAACGTGTGTAGTCTGCATTTGTCACATCTCCTCCCCTTTGAGCATCTCCTTCCTCTCACCGGCTCCCACAACAAACTACCCACTGCCTCCCTCTGCCGCCCAGTATTAACCACTCCCACCCACCCCCGGTGAAGCCTCCACCGCACAGCCTCCCGGACAGGGGTGGACTGACCGGATTCCGGGAATTTACTGGTGGCTGCCGTCCGATTGGACCGAAAAATTTCAAGGGTTTAAACATGTTGAATGTATTTCGGCATTTGTAAAGCTTTTTTGTAAGATTCTTCGAACTCAACAATTAACCCTCCCTGACTGGCAGCGCCCACGTAGATCGAAAAGAGACCTTGTCAGTATTTTTTTTGCGAGGCCTTGATGAAGTTTGAGTTAAAGCAAAACCTAATGAATTTGTGTTTTTTTAGGTACCATTTTGTGGAAATTGTACTCTATCTCACAGAAAAATAACGTTATTAAAAAAAATATTTAAAAAAACTGGTGACGGTCAAAAATGGAAGAAAGCTATTGACACGCGATCTGGCCTTTTATACCCTCCATTCTTAGAGACTTATGTTCACTATTATTCACAATCGCCAACGTTCATTACACTTAAAAACTTTCCTCTTTCCCTCATCGTCGTCTTTGTACTCCTTTCATTATCCAAACTTACCAAAATTGGGGATGCCATAGTTCCACTGGCTCTAGACAGTTGGGACTCTTGTGGGGAATTCACGTTTTAAAAAAGCTGTAAGGACTTAAATTAAGCCAAAAAGTCAACACACAATGTCAAAATCAGTCAAAATATTATTACGCTCAAGCGATATAAAATATTACGTGGTGTTATGTACCTACTAATAAAAATTACTACTATTTGACGGCCTCCACGGTCGAGGGGCAAAGCTCTCGACTAGCAAGCCGAAAGTCGCGGGTTCAAATCCCAGCGTGCACAAGTAAATTTTATTTGATTAATTTTGGTTATTTCACAATTTATGGATTCAATAGTATACTAGTATAGTATACTAGCGGCACGTTACACAGTAGAAGATATTCTCTGTATCGCCCTTAGTCTTTATTTATTTCCGGGGTACTATGCCGGGTGGCGTTACGCCAGCGTTACACTGCCCATCATCAGTGTGTGCGTATGTATGTAGATGCCATACCGTGTTGCGCGCTCCCACACGGTATGCTCATATTGCTCATACCACTTTGGGTGAATACAGTGATGTGCACCCGGGAATATTAAGTTAATCTGAACATGGCTGTTTTTTTTTTAAAATGAAAATATCATATTTAAATAGTCAATGACAACATAAAAATTAGTTCTTCGATATCTCAAATCTAAAGAGGAAATTAAAAAATAAATAATAGAGAGTCAAAAAAATACCAACGTTGCCTCTAAAATCATATAAAATTGGATTATTTAATGGCCTATACTAATTAAAAATGAATATGAATAAAATAGCACATATCAGTTTTAACTTTTCATTAAATAAATAATTATTTTTAAGCAATGAAAAAGTCTTCCGAGAAAAAATACATGCCGCCGACGGGAATTGAACCCGCAGCCTTCTAATGGATTTAAATTTCATATAGGTATTTTAGGATGATAATTATTTCTTAAAAATAGTATGATATCCTTTGTGCTGTGCATAAAAACATTGTCTCGTAAACATTAGTTTATCATTAGCCCAGTTAGACAAGCGTACAAAGAAAACATAAAAACTCCGACAATAAATTCAAGCTTTGGACAAAGACACTACCAATACCATGCTATAAAAGCTTTCAACAGTGTAAAACTTGAAATTAAAATTGAGGAAAATAAAAATAAATTCACAAACAAAATTACAAAATGGATTAAAGAACAAAAAAGACAATATTACTAAAATGTCATAGCATAAAATAAAAATAAAACCTACACGTAACACACAAAACCAATATAAACACACATCACTCAAAAGCACACAAGATCATATTTTAAATGAATTATTTTCTCTTTAAATGTATTATGTAGATTATATTTTCATATTATAAAATGAAGGCTTCAGCACGGGCAAGCCACCCAGTGAGGCCAACATTACTGGAAAACTTTGAATTGTAAAAAATATTGTACCAAATAAATAAATAAATAATAAATAAAATAAACCATTATTCAATTTGGTTGGGAATTTTGACCGCAAATATAAATTTAGATTTTTTGTGAAAAATGCCTCGCTGTCGTTCTTCTTAAATAATAAAAAAAGAATAAACACTTGAAGACAGTAATATCAGTGACTGATTATTTGAATGTCCGCTCCTGTCCTCGCCGCGCCTAGTTTTCGTGTAGTATGCTAATCAACGTGACAGATTGTTCAAAGGTTGAAACACCAGGCCATACATCACTCTGTATTATTCAAGTGTCACTTTGTGTTGGGTCCCACTGGTTGCTGGCTCTGGGTACTCAGTGTTGTGAACTGTGTACTCACAGATGTGCTCAATGCGTCGGCTCCTCCTTAAGATAATGGATCTATCTTTTACCTACTGCTAAGATATGGTTAAACCGGGAATCGAACCTGGTTATTAAATTGGCTAAGCTCAGATAAAATGGTAGAGAGATGAGGCTCGTGTACTATCAGGGGCGGGCAGCTTCTTTGGTCATCAGGCTCGTCCATCGGTTAGGAGGTCAAAAGGTAGGTTTATCACACAATAATTACACATGAGTAGTAAGGCACAAGGTATATTAATTGTCTCGAGAAATACAGGTTGACATAGATCTCCCTACTAACTCTCTCTACTAATTTGTGACGACCAGATAAAGCGTGGATTCTACATGAATTTACGAGAATTGAACACAAGAAAAGGGGGGAGGTTGAAAGCTTACGATTCGCCTTGAGATGTGGTACATCATGTTGACCCAGGTTTCCCGCGCTTAAAAAGCAGCGGTACTGATGGTGTGGTAATATGCACTCGGGATTTTACACGAGAACGGGACTCCATTGAGTTTAGTTCGAACCGAGATAATAAACATGATTGCTAGTTTGATGGCGAAATGTATCTAGTTAAACTGGAACGAGATCGCGTCCGTTATTGCGTAATCATGCAAGCCATGCCCGCGAGGGGTTTTCGCCATCGTGAGCGACCGTGTTGCTAAGACCAAGGTCGGATTTGCACTGCCGAAGCGCGCTTAGGGCCGCCCGTGTTGACCGCGAGCAGTCTGGGTGGTCCAAGTCGATCACGTATTTCGACCATCTGGTCGCGTGTGTCGCAACTAGTGAGGGGAAATTGGGGCTAGTGTGCATCCTTTTTATAGGGTAACTTGTATTACGTAACACATTCCCCCTCCGCCAGTAAAAGGCGACGTGGTAATGAAGCTTTAGGCACTAAAAATCCTCTTCATCTTGTCGTGAGGTGAGTAGAGAGAGAAAAAAGTGTTGATTTACAAAAAAAAACAAAGAGAAAAGAAACATGGTTATGCAATGATGAAAAGACAACATACAAGGTTATGTAGTGATGAAAAGACAAACATACAAGGTTATGCAGTGATGAAAAGACAAACATACAAGGTTATGCAGTGATGAAAAGACAAACATACAAGGTTATGTAGTGATGAAAAGACAAACATACAAGGTTATGCAGTGATGAAAAGACAACAACCTGACTCTAAAATTTCATTGGTCTGTAAGCTAAGTTTGAAGAGCGTAGTGTTCGTTGAGTACCAAGTAGACGTAATTTCACTGAAGTTATTAAAGTTACACTTTCACTGTAACTTGACCCATTTGAGATTGCACTCAAGTATCACTAGGGCCATAGAAATTGAACTGTGCTTCTTGGTTGTGGTTGAGAGATGGTGATGCTGAGGGCCAGAAGTATCCGGGTTCTGATGTTGTACCAGCGTGAATTCCATTATGCTGATGTGGTGGAGCAGTGGTTGTCAAGGTGAAATGAAGTTGGTAAAAACTTGGAGTTATACCAGTGAGTAGATTGATGCGTGTGATGGCTATTATGTTGAGTTTGCGCATCGGCAAGTGGTTGATTTGTACAATGGCCCGTAGTTGATTGTACGACGGCAAGTAGTTGATCTGTACAAATGGCAAGTAGTTGATTGCACAATGGCAAGTGGTTGATTTGTACAAACGGCAGGTGGTTGATTGCACAATGGCAAGTAGTTGATTGCACAATGGCAAGTGGTTGATTTGTACAAACGGCAGGTGGTTGATTGCACAATGGCAAGTAGTTGATTGCACAATGGCAAGTGGTTGATTGCACAACGGCAAATAGTTGATTGCACAACGGCAGGTAGTTGGTTTGTACAAACGGCAGGTAGTTGATTGCAGGAACATAACTAACCTTGAGCTGGCATGCTCTGAGGTTGGTTCTTTTGAATGTGGTTTGAATGATGAGACAACTTGATTTGCTACTGCACGCACGACTCACACCTAATTTGGGTGCGGTCGGGTGTTTTTTGGTACGCAGAGATTGGAGAGAAGTGAGTGATGGAAGTGAAGGCGGCAAAGAAGTGAAGCTCAGCTTGCAGGTGATGAGGAGGGCTGCTGGTCTTCTTTTTAATCCGGGGACAGGTTATTATTATAGTCAAAATTCTTGAAGTTTACCTGCCTGGTAGACCAATGATGAAAAAAACGTTTGGAGAGAAACAAATTGTGTTCAAGAGAAAAGACAAAAAGACAAAAAAAACGTTGTTGGTTAGAGAGGAGAGAGTAGAGAGAGATCTAGTGTGCTGACTATACCATGAGTATCCCGAGATTGGGGAGACAAAAAACTATCACGACTGGCGTGAGGTTACCTATTTGATTTACAAGGTTGTGCCGTAGTAACACCAAGTTTCTGAAAGAAGTTGGCCTTCCATGGCCGGTGTTAGCGCTTGAGCGATAACAACTTACGACTTTCAAAATTACAAGAAATGTGTTGATTACCAAGGAATGGGGTGAAAAAGGAAATTTTTTGAAGCAAATTTCATGGATAAAGATTGTCTTATAGACAGACGATACGCTATGTGCGTAGGGTACACCTTCCAGATTCATGAAATCAACCTCAAGAATAATGAGGGATAAGGAAAAAATGGCGTTGAGCGAGAAGGTCTGCTGGTGATGGAGCTAATTCTCCGTTCGATCTCTTTCAGAGAACGAAATGTGGTCAACCAGCAGATTTCTTAGCTCTTTACAAATATACATGAATTTGATGGAAGGGTGAAGGATGGAGGGTTTGAGTAGCGAAAATTGATAGTGACTGAGCTAATTCTCAATTCGATCTCCATGTGAGGACGAAATATATCAACCAGCAAATTTCCTAACTCTTTACACATATACATGAATTTGATGAAAAGGTGAAGGAGAATACACAGTAATAACAATCTAATCTTTCACGTGTATTTGGTGAAAGATTAGGGGTCGTTTTTAATCTTCTACAGTTTGTGAGAACATGACAGACCCTTGCTCAAGCTTCACAAACCTGGGAGTTTTTCTTATTCGTCTCCCAGACAACGAGTTAGGTGGTTTTGTGTCACTGTCTCAATTAACTCCCACGACACGATACCTCATAACCAACAGTGAAGCTGATGGCTAGTCCATGGTCAATGGATAGTGGATGGTTCTTGGGTCCGCTTGACAAGAAGTCCACAGGTATCAGTTAGCGTAAAAAATTTGCTGAATGCACAGCTTCATGTTTGTTTGAAGAGAACAAAAAATTTCACTACAGTGAAGGACATTTCCCTCAGTGTCATGAGTTATACAAAAGGGTCCCAATTAAGGGCGACAAGTCAGGGTAAAATGATCTACGTCTGGTAGAACAAGTACATAGTGTCAACTTATTTAAAGAAAACAACAACAAGATATTGTATCGTTCGCACGAATCATGGTAAATATTATAACGTTTCCACGTCTCATGTAGAAATTGAACGAATTACGAAAGAACCCTAGTATTGAAAGGACGGTACAACATAGATATTTATAACCAATTATGGAACAAATTATCTCTTTGGCCACAGTGTATGTGAGCCAGTAAAAAAGTAATTATAACGAACTTCTCGTATCACGGTAGATATTATAACATTCTCATGTATAGCGTTAGATTTTATAACGATCCCTCGTCTCATGGTGGATATTGTAACATTCTCATGTATCATGAAAATAACATATCAACGTTCAATAATAAAAAAGTACCATTTCAATACCGGAAAAAAGATACATACACAATGTCAAAACAATCAAGTAGTGGCTATTGGTATTATCAAAAAGACGATGGCATAACCTTTGGTTGGGTTTATGCGTTTAGTTGGCAATAATACAAGACATATGCCTAAAGATGTCTTACGCGAGACACACAGTATAGCAGAAGAGACCTATTTGGTTTTACTAACTCTTTGCTTACAAAATGTTGAGATGGCATAACCTTTGGTTGGGTTTATGCTTTAAGTTGGCAATAATACAAAACATATGCCTATAAGGATGTCTTAGACAAGACATACATATAGCAAAAGAGACCTACTCGGTTTTACTCACTCTTTGCTTACAAAAAGGTTTGTAGTGGTTTATTTAAGACCTTTTAGGGTTTTACTTACTTAAAATGACCAAACACAAAACGGGGAACACACTTGGTGTTGCCAAAATTGCCACAAACACGAATGTTGTGAACTTTATGTTACAAGTAGATACAAGAGGCACCTAGAGACACAGGATGACTTAATATAAGTGACCTGGCTCGGTGTATTTGACAAGGCAAATTAATGTCATTTAAGTCAAAATATAGTACATAATATAACAAATTGGGGTCAGAAAGTTGAGATCTTAAGATTTTACATACTCAATGTGACCGAAAGGTGTTATTGTTATTGATGAGGAGGACAAAGCGGCGTTTGTTCTTCTTTACAACAACCTTTTTCAGAATTGACGTGTCAATATCAAATTCTGAAAAAACAACAAATTAGAGCAAATGGGAATATTGAGCGCCATTCAATTTTTTAGACAAAACTGAAAAAACTTTAAAAAAAAGGTAATTGTAACTTTTATTTGTTACACCTTTGTAAACATGAATCAAATGACGATACCAAACTGGAATTTACACACGCATTATGATTACAAGTTACAGGGGTAGAAAATTCACCTCAATTGGGTGTATGTTGCAAAGGGTCATTGTTTTATGTACGATGGAGCCCAATGGAACAAATGTGACGAACAAATGTGAAAGAACAATGTGAAAAAACAATGTGAAAAACAAAGAACATGAGAGAATTAAAAAAACATTTACATATAATGTTGTACGTGACTTTTTGTGGTAGTTAAGACAAAAAATAGTTATATATTTAGTGTCGTAAGTGTCAGAATGGTGACGACTGACAACTGATGTCCAGGGTCATGACTCCGGGAGCATCAATCGTTTTGGAGGTGGAAAAAGTCTCTTGACTGGAATGATCAGTTCCAGAGAAGAATATGTACAAAATATGAGTACAATTTATATACATTACACGGTGAGGTGTGACAAAGAAACAAAAATAACAAAAGGTTTATACAAAAGAGCATAGTAGTGCATGTATGGGTGAGAAATGATTAAAAGCCACAGTTGACACTTCTGTGTTTTTAGAAAAAATGAGAAGGTTACCTTGCAGAGGTCGAAATGCGAGTTTTTATATGAAACTAACGCGATAAGACATGCTGTTTGTCTGCACGAGGGCCAAATCTCGTGGGACAAAGGTAGAGCCAAAAGTTTGTTAGCTATGTGTGTGTGACCTAGTGAAGGTGGTGTCTATTGTGTCCACGCTTCCTAGTTTGACAATATCTTTCACATGGTAGTTACCGATGTGTTTACCAGAGGCGTCTGATAGGGTATACACTACATCTGAGATTTTTCTCAGCACTTTTGCTTTAACAAAGCGAGGAGCTAGTTTTGCAGAGAAGTACAAAGCACCTTGTGAGAGTGTGTTGTTGCGTCTCCAAACTGTGTCGTTTTCCTTAAAGGTGACATGTTTCCTGCGTAAATTGTGTCTGTTTGTGTCAGCAATTATACTGCCGGGTTGAAATTGCAGCCCTTTTATGTATTTCCTGTTGTGAAATGCTGCGTACTTAATCAGGACGTTTTTGGTTTTGTTGAAAGGAGAAATATTCCTGTCTTTTAATTCCTTTTCTAAGCTTTGAGTACTTTGAGAGCAGATGTTGGCTATTATGCCTAAGGTGTTGTTTTGAGGATTCATTTTGTGGAAGTTGATTTAGACTTTGTGAGAAGAAAAAAGAATTGTCTGAGTGTGTGGCTGGTTGTTTTTCAAAAAAAATACCAGGAGTTTGCTTGTGATGGTTGGTGAAGAATTTTGTGAAATTTTTCAAAGTCCTAGTATGGAAAAAAAATGGCCAGCGGTTTCCTTGTGTTTTTGATGGAAAAAATTCCTGAGATTGTGCGTTTTTGAAAAATTTCCGAAAAATTTCAAAGTCCTAGATGAGTGAAGAAAATTTTTGAAAAAAATTTCCAAGTCTTTGATTTGAGAAAAAAAACGGCCAGGGGTCTCCTTGCAATTTTAGTGGAAAAGTCCCTGAGATTGTGCGTTTTGAAAAAAATTTCCGAAAAAGTTCAAAGTCCTAGATGAGTGAAGGAAATTTTTGAAAAAATTTCCAAGTCTTTGATTTGAGAAAAAAAACGGCCAGGGGTCTCCTTGCAATTTTAGTGGAAAAGTCCCTGAGATTGTGCGTTTCGAAAAAAATTTCCGAAAAAGTTCAAAGTCCTAGATGAGTGAAGGAAATTTTTGAAAAAAAATTTCCAAGTCTTTGATTTGAGAAAAAAAAACGGCCAGGGGTCTCCTTGCAATTTTAGTGGAAAAGTCCCCGAGATTGTGCGTTTTGAAAAAATTTTCCGAAAAAGTTCAAAGTCCTAGATGAGTGAAGGAAATTTTTGAAAAAATTTCCAAGTCTTTGATTTGAGAAAAAAAACGGCCAGGGGTCTCCTTCCAATTTTAGTGGAAAAGTCCCTGAGATTGTGCGTTTTGAAAAAAATTTCCGAAAAAGTTCAAAGTCCTAGATGAGTGAAGGAAATTTTTGAAAAAAAATTTCCAAGTCTTTGATTTGAGAAAAAAAAACGGCCAGGGGTCTCCTTGCAATTTTAGTGGAAAAGTCCCTGAGATTGTGCGTTTTGAAAAAATTTTCCGAAAAAGTTCAAAGTCCTAGATGAGTGAAGGAAATTTTTGAAAAAAAATTTCCAAGTCTTTGATTTGAGAAAAAAAAACGGCCAGGGGTCTCCTTGCAATTTTAGTGGAAAAGTCCCCGAGATTGTGCGTTTTGAAAAAATTTTCCGAAAAAGTTCAAAGTCCTAGATGAGTGAAGGAAATTTTTGAAAAAATTTCCAAGTCTTTGATTTGAGAAAAAAAACGGCCAGGGGTCTCCTTCCAATTTTAGTGGAAAAGTCCCTGAGATTGTGCGTTTTGAAAAAAATTTCCGAAAAAGTTCAAAGTCCTAGATGAGTGAAGGAAATTTTTGAAAAAAAAATTCCAAGTCTTTGATTTGAGAAAAAAAAACGGCCAGGGGTCTCCTTGCAATTTTAGTGGAAAAGTCCCCGAGATTGTGCGTTTTGAAAAAATTTTCCGAAAAAGTTCAAAGTCCTAGATGAGTGAAGGAAATTTTTGAAAAAAATTTCTTCCGAAAAAAAAAATTTCAAAGTGCAGATTTCGAGAGAGTATTGTTTGTTTCTTTCAACAATTAATTGGAGGGTTGTTTGTGATTCGAGACAAATTGTCTGAATTTAAGCAGAACCAGTGTTTGGTTATTTACTCGTAAAGATTCCCTTTCCCTTGGACAATCGACAGGCCATTGCGGAGAAGCGCCGAGGGTCCGGGTTTACGTCAATCGCGAATCTCAATTATATGTAAAGGGTAAGTCGGCTTTCAAGACTTTTCTTTCAAAAAGGATACTCTACCCACCTTTATTACATATAAAGCGGAATTATCAAATGACAGAAGGGCGTTAGTTTTCCTTGTCTATGTATTTTGCAGAACGATGCTGGCTTATGGCTCCACTAACAAGGAATTTATTTTGTATCATGTACAAGATTTGAAACTGTTGAATTGTAGATTATTGTAGTTCATTCTCTCTAATAGTTGCACTTGGAAAGTAAACCATTGTGGTTTTGGATCACTATGTGATGTTTGAGATGTCCGAAAAGAAGTAAATGTTGGTTGCGCACCTTGTGATGGAATACCGGTACTTAAAATTTTGTCGAGTGACGATTCGTAAAACTTGTAATTTGACACCGAATGGTTTTAATGTGACACGGTTGTTTTAAATTTGACGCGATGGTTTGTAGAATAGCTAAGATTTATTGGAAGAAAACATTGTTATTCAAAGGTTAATACAAAACAAGGCATGAAAACAGAGTGAAGGAGTACAAGATTATTTCCAATTTGACCTCCCGATGGACGATTAATTACCAAAAAAAACCACGTTTTTGCGCCAGTGCTAAGTGTTGGTTAAACCGGGAATCGAACCTGGTTATTAAATTGGCTAAGCTCAGATAAAATGGTAGAGAGATGAGGCTCGTGTACTATCAGGGGCGGGCAGCTTCTTTGGTCATCAGGCTCGTCCATCGGTTAGGAGGTCAAAAGGTAGGTTTATCACACAATAATTACACATGAGTAGTAAGGCACAAGGTATATTAATTGTCTCGAGAAATACAGGTTGACATAGATCTCCCTACTAACTCTCTCTACTAATTTGTGACGACCAGATAAAGCGTGGATTCTACATGAATTTACGAGAATTGAACACAAGAAAAGGGGGGAGGTTGAAAGCTTACGATTCGCCTTGAGATGTGGTACATCATGTTGACCCAGGTTTCCCGCGCTTAAAAAGCAGCGGTACTGATGGTGTGGTAATATGCACTCGGGATTTTACACGAGAACGGGACTCCATTGAGTTTAGTTCGAACCGAGATAATAAACATGATTGCTAGTTTGATGGCGAAATGTATCTAGTTAAACTGGAACGAGATCGCGTCCGTTATTGCGTAATCATGCAAGCCATGCCCGCGAGGGGTTTTCGCCATCGTGAGCGACCGTGTTGCTAAGACCAAGGTCGGATTTGCACTGCCGAAGCGCGCTTAGGGCCGCCCGTGTTGACCGCGAGCAGTCTGGGTGGTCCAAGTCGATCACGTATTTCGACCATCTGGTCGCGTGTGTCGCAACTAGTGAGGGGAAATTGGGGCTAGTGTGCATCCTTTTTATAGGGTAACTTGTATTACGTAACACTACGTGTTTGTCTAATGTTTAATGTCTTACGTACACTTCAACGATCGGTTCATATCATAATACCTGGATTCGCAAACAGTGTATCTGAATCAGTTTGTGATTTGTGGACTGTAATCAATATATGACACAACTATTTGGGTAGCTGTTGTTAATTGTTCGAATTGGCAAGGGATTCTGACATTTCCTTGGTCTAACGTAATAGACTCGAATTAAATGCATTGAAAGTGCGTGTTCACTGCACCCGTTTTCTTAACAGATTGTTATTGTATAGTAATTGTGCAATGTCACTGATGTAGGTACTCCACACTATCAGACAAGGACAGGTGATTGGGTGGTGGAATGCTGGAACAAATGTTAAAGGTGGATGCATATCGTTGCTTCAGCAATATCTTTGTGTTAATCGCCCTATACAGAGCAACTTAAGGCCCGTAGTAAAAGGTCAAAGATGGTTTGAAAGGGAGATATGTAAATACGAAGGTTAGAGGGAGCGCTCTAATATTTAAAAAAAACTATAATAATTAAGCGAAAATGGGGTAAATATTTAAGAAAACACAACTCATGAAGCTGGCGGCACGGTATCGCTTCCAAGTAAATAAGCACAAACTCAACAACTAACAATTACACATCTTCGGATCTACTGGATCTGCCCTGATGATGGACACTGCAACGCTGTCCGAAACGTCGGCTAAAGAAGGAGTTAGCGCAACACGGCATAACACCCCCCAAAAAAACAACAAAAACACGACTCGTTTGAAATATAGCAAAAATCTCTCTACAAATGCTTTAGTTGCATTTAAAGATACCTTGTGAATTGTATCATGACTATAACATATTAAATAACAGAAAAAATGTTTTTTTTTAATAATTTTCGAAGCTTACTTTGCCATTTTTTTATCGTAAGAATTTCATGTAATTAACGTTTTGGCATAACAAATGTATAGATATTATCTTAAAAAATAGCATTTTTTGGAACTTCAAAGTTAAAGAGAAACTTTTTATAAATCGGTAGAAATTGGGTATGGGGGGGTTAAATTCTTGTAAAAGAATTACAAGTTCTAAAATTTGTAATGAATAGTAAAAAAATGAAGTTCTGCTAAGGAATAACACAAAAAGTGCCCTGGGGGCGTGTTGCATGATCCAAATATTTGCCTAATCGAGGATTAAATTTCCAATACAAAACTTTGTTTACGAAACTGAAATGAGATGGAGATGTCAGATTGGGCATGGAACATTTGTTGGCACTCAAATTTATATGGAAGGCATTTCTAGAGTTATTATTTATTCTATGATCATAAGTCAAACCGAAAGGTAATGGAAGACGCCCTCGAAATGAAGTGCTGAAAGATAATTTTCATTAACCAGGCTAGTTAATCTGTCAATTCTGGAAGAGTTGGGTTCCCAAACAAGGTTCTCAGTGTTGTCTCCTTATAATTGGTAAAATAGTACCAAAGTACCAAAATTCGTGAATTCACGATACTTTGGTCATACATTGTTTCTGGCAGTATAAATGATGATAATGCAGAGTCTGCCTAAAATATAAGGGTGGAACAACCCTACCTTTTATTTGAAACATACAAGGTCGAGTGAGGTATTGCTTGCGATATTTTTATTCGTGCTGAATCAAATTAGAACACTCCCAAGTCGATAGTATCACTGCGTACAACACTTTTTGGTGTTTTTTTCTCTTTAAACTTTTCGAACATTTAATTTGTCAACATTTATTTAAAATTGTGCAGTTTTTCTCATTTTTTTATTATTTTAACACAAAAAATTCTCACATATGTTTTTTAAACTTTAAATTTACTTGTATATTGAAAAGGTTTATTTATATGCTGCTTTTTTATCCATTGTATCCACACAGGAGGCCCTGAAGAAAATGATTTCCTTCAGGGCCTGTGTCATCTTTTGGGATGCTATGTGGAGGGTCTTTTTAAGGAAAAGAAAAAGGGTAGGATGTTGGAGAGAAAAACGTATTAGGGGTGGGTAGAGAAAGTACCGTTGGAGAGGTAAAAATATATCCCTCAAGCAGTGTCTCCAAATCCAGCCCGGCCGAGACAGTCCTCACCCCATGAACTCGGGCACCCCTGCTAAGTCACCAAACTTAGCGAACTACATAAAAGTTAAATGCTGTTAAACTTTGATAAATAGTTGGGCTACTGGCGAATTCTCAGGTTAAAGTTTTGATTTTCTGTTTTAATTTTTAGTTTCTTGTTACCGTCCGTATCTGTGTTTTCTTAATTGATAAAAATCCTCGATTAAATCTTAGAAATGGTATTACTTTAATAAAATTTAATATTTTTGGAATAATTACTATTAATACAAAGGTTGTACACATCAATGTTATATTTAATAATCGAATAAGAAGACGAATAAAAATATATTTAAACTAAACATGAAAATGAATAGAAAAAAAACCGTGAAATACAAAGTTTTTTTTAACCATATATTTTGTCATTTTTTATTAGTAGATGCATTTAAAATACATTTTTTTTAGTTTGACCAAGGATTGAACCTTCCTCCCAAAGAACTGGAGTTAACAGCGCTAACACTTAAGCCACATTCTAATTTAAGAGTACCGACATTTATTTCGTGTGTTAACTGCTGTAAAATTTCATTTATTTAATATTATGTATTTTTGAAATACCAATTTCAGAAAAGTGAATGCGTGCGCACGTGTGTATGCATGAGTGCTACCAGAACAAGATAAGTTGATACAATTTGTTATCATCGACAACGAAACTATTTGCCAAGTTTAAGCTCGATCGGATGTCGGGAAGTGGAATAATTTCCACTTCATTCATTCAATCAAGAAAAAAAATCAAATAAATGCATTAGCTCAGTGGTTAACTATCGCTCAGCCAAGTCCCGGGAGTAGCTAGTACCCAAAATTACTATCCTCCTTCTATCAGCTTTAATACTTGACATATAATTTAATATTTTACGTATTCCTGCGCAAGTACATAAGTTACCATTAATAATTGACTGAATAATTGAGATTTCCATAGTTTATAAGCCTAAAAGACAGAAAAATGCATGGGGTCATCGGAAGACCCACTTGGTTACAGACGTTTTGTTTGGCATCTTGGCCTGTCAAGAGTTAAGACATGTCCAATGTTCGACCCCCAGTTTTTAAAAAAATATTTTCTTTTCTTGTTCTGACTCACCTCACTTTTAAATATAGTTAATACCTTCTTATTTAACTTTATGGTCATCGTTAAACCAAGAGATATACAATAATTCATTCGAAAATGTTTAATGTCCGTTCCACACTTGAGCAGCACGCTCATACGATATTAAGCCTATTTTATAACAAATAATCTGAACAATGGTTACGAAACAACTCTCAAGTAGTTCCAAAAGAACCTTCAAAGAATAGTACTTGCTAATCCATTTTGTTAGTTTCCCCTACAAGAAGTTTTTTTAACTTGGTCACGATATTTTCCATGGACGACTTATGGGATTTCCTAATTCTTGTTGTTAACTACATCATGTGCCACAGAACAGATCCTCTCAAATCTTAGACACATTTTTTTTTCATCTGCGTTGAAATTTTTAATAATTTTGTCTGCTTACTGGAATACCGTACGTAACCCTGCGTAAAATTGATGATAGGTTCCATCCAAAAGGCGCATGCACTACGCGCTAAGCGGCAAGGACTAGTAATAAAGTTCATACGTCTTTAAAAAATAATGGCCTGTACATTTTATTTTGCCATTTTTTTATTTTTTTTTAAATATTTTTTTAATATATTTTTTTTAATTTTTATTATTATTATTATATATTTTTTGTGTATTACAGACTGTGTGTCCATTTACAATACACATGTAACATTAACTACATATAGATGATACGAAACAATGAAAGAAAAAATAATAGAAATAACAAGTTATAAATAGTGATTTTTGGCATTGACATACCTCTTGAATTCTTCAAGGCTACTATTAAAATTATCTATAGTCTTGGAGGTGTTGTTTAACAGCGCCATACCTCGTGTCATGCTATGCCGAGCCAGTACGTCCGTTCTGCCACGTGGGATACATAGCAGATCATGGTGCCGTCCCTGGCTGTAGTTGTTTGGTACGAACAACTTATAGCATTCCAGACTTATAGCATTTTGCTAGTAGGGAGCGGCTTAGCACGTTGTGCTGACTTCGTGTGTATAGAACCATAGGTGAAGAGTTGTACAAGGCATCGTAGAGCGTCCCTGTAGCGGCGTTCAATTGATAGCGTACTGTTTGTAAAAGTATTGTATAAAATTGTGAATATCTCTAAATACAGGGTTTTCCAATAAGAGGTGTTATTTTGATATTCAATCGTAAAAGATCATCACAATTTAAAAAAAGGTCGTTTATCCTTCGCCAATCCTCAACCATATGTATTTTAAGGTATTTCATAAAAGAGAATATTTATCTTAAAATGAATAGATCGTAAAAACATGCGCTGAATTGTTTCGACATTTGTAATGTGGATTGTATGGTGAGGTAGAATGGCGAAAATATTATGTAGAATCATCTAATAAAAAAATCAATTTCAAAGTTACATCATCTATCATTGAACGATTTTGGTGTTGTCTTTTAAAGCAAACTAAACAATTTTCACCGTTCATTTGTCAGATTGTAGGTACCTACCTTGACCTACCAAATGTTAATTACCATTCTGATATAAATTATTGCTAATTTATTAAAAATCTGGTAAAATTATTCGTTTTTGCATTAGTCATTTAACGAATGAATTGATTGACTTCCCAATAAACTGTCAGTAAAACACGAATGTGTTAAAAGGATGTCGGAACACGTGTTCATAAAATTTTTAATTGTGGCATTTCGTCATTGTATACGTGTTCCGATATATTCTGAATGGACTATTATTTTATTAAGGAATGTTTTGCTGCCATGCTTTTAATAAACAAGATTTTAATAAATCAGCCATACTGATTTAATTTGAAACGATAAATATTTAATATTAATGTAGAGCGATTTTTAATTAGATGAATAGCTTCTTTATAAAATTTACAAAATTTTAGCAACTTATTTCAGCATTCTTGAAAAAATATGTCTCCTTTCTGGATTAAGTGAAGTAATTTATAAACATTTCGCACTTAAAACAGGATCTGGTGAAAAATAAGATTTGTTTTTCTCCCTGGAAGGGATGTTGGAATTGATTGATCGATTCGGGTCCTGTGTACACCGTACGACCCGCCGTATTCTGTACACAAGATGAAAGCCCGTGCGTGGGAGGATGGATTACAGATAGTTGGGTTTATATTTTCAATTCGTAATAGGAAATTTGATCTCGATCACAAGTGTTTGACAAACGGTAAAAACAAATTGGGTAAACTTATTATTAAATGTAAGATTTTAATATTTTTTTTTTGTGTATTTTGAGAGTTCATAAAATACTTGTAAGTTAAACAAAGTTAGTTGTTTTTCCGTCACGCCGATTTGCTTTTGACAGGCCGTGTGCTGACCAATAGTATGGTCAGATTTTGAACTGTACAGTTTGAATTCACACACGTCAACTATAATCACGGAGTGCCGTGAGCCGTACAATCGCATCGAAACGTTCTTCTTGTCAAAACCAATGTGTGTACTATCGCCGGTTATTTATCGGAATAATCCCTTAAACGTATTTTATCGCAACTATCGCCATCCAATTCAACACAACGAGTGCTACCGTACAACGATCACCGTTCCAGTGCTGACAGATGATTCTCGAGATGCAGATTTCGTTCGCCACCCGGTAAGCTGACTGTGAATTAACCTTACAAATTGTGTTATCGCATTCGCCTGTCATAAGCCATAGGCGTTATCCATGCTTTATATGTGTGGAATAGCCCTTTAAAATACGGCTATCCCAACCCTTGTTCGTTCCTCGAACAGTTGTTCTAGCGGATAAAACTTCAAAAATCTACTCGGTGTTCGGAAATTTGCAGTATAACGAGTAAACAGTGAATCTATATCACATTCGGAGTTGATTTCGTGGAATATTCCGGATATTGGAGTCCGAAGATATTAGGTCAAAATTGAAAAAAAAAACAACTTACTTACTTACGTACTTCTGTTTTTTTCAACATTAGCTGTAGAACTATGAAAAATAAATAAATATATAAAAAATAGTCATCATTTTGGCTTATGGTTAGGTAATTTCCGAATTGTGAAAAAAAGCTATGATTTTGAATTAAGATCACTATTGTCCATACACTACACATTACCCATCTGAATTGTAACACGATCTGAGCTTTTCCGTGTCGACATTCTCTATCCCAATTTTTTAACCTTTCAACTCGGAATTTATCTATGCACATATTACCGAGAATCGAGTGTCTAGAGTCAACTAAGGCCCCTGTCACATAAAATAATAAACCCATGGCTAGAAGAAAATTGCTGACAAATCAATCGGCGCTGGAAATCTGAGACCCTCTAAGCTAATATTTTGAATGCGTATAATGGTGGTCGTTTATCAAAATTGAGATAAAGCATTTTTTATCTTAAGGCAGCATACATTTCATATTTTAAGTAAAAAATCAGAGTACATTATTATTTATATGACTGAGATTCGCTAGCATTTAGAATAGAGAGTAATTAGAGAATAAATATATATTGAACTCCGTTAAAAATATATTTACACCTATTACTATAAGTAAAAATCTGTTTGCTGAAGCGTGAAAACCTTTCAAATGACAAGTTCTAGCGTTGTAAAATTTGCGCACTGGGTTTTCTTGGGTAACACATCAAATTTCTGGTCGCAACGTCAATTTTATCATGATAGGTACCAAAAAATAAAAAGTTTCGTTATAATATGATGATTACCGCACAAGAGTCCCAGCACGATTCACTGGCGCTGAGCAGTTGGATGAACTATAATAACTCCTGGTTGGGTCTGTTGAGACTGAATAAAGCAGAAAAGGGAAGCAGATGAGAAAGGAAAAAGTGAGAAAGTACCCGACTATTCAAATTTAGTTATTAAACATGGCTTAAGCCACTTCAAGCCTCTCACCAGAACGACACCACTTTTCAAAAGGTATTAAAAAAAAGCGTGGAAACTCGTGCGAAGCCGGGAACTAATATAATAATAGATAATTAAACAGATTACATTTTAGGGTTGGCATTTGTAGCATGTCAATTATTTGGAAAATTTATTCTGTTTTATTCATGTCCAGTCCCGTACAGTAATTCAATCAATGCAAATATCTTTTGGTGTGTATTAATCATTGTGGTGAATATTTGCGGCATTGTTCTGCAACGGATCTCTATGGCCGCCATTTTGCCATTGGCGGAAATTCTCGGAATAGCGCGGGAGTAAAATATGTAAAATAAAAAAAGAAAAAGGTAATTGAAAGGATACTGACATTCCCCGATCAGTTCTTCTATTTAAGAGGGACTTTAATTTGCTGTTAAAAACCTTTTAAAGGTACTCGTATCTAAAAACAAAATGTACTATATACTTTGTGTACTATAATACTTTGTTATATTTTTAACATTAATTTACAATTTTTTTGATTGTACAAGCCGTATGAACTTTGCTGTCTTCGCCACTGCTGATATTGGGGACATAGAAATTCAAATGTAATATTCTAATCTAATGGCCAATCACCGCGATTTTTTGTAACAAGTGAAAAGTCCTCATTTTCGGTCATCGAAAAAGCATACCTTCTGTCATGTTTGTTGTGTTTGTCAACAGATCACAATTGGATAGGATGATGAAACTGGCCTAGAATTGATGTTAAACTAGGAAAATTAAAATGAAGAAAAAATGGCTCTGATTGGTAATTTGACGACGACGTTACATTTGATTTCTGCGAAATACCCCGACATTTTGATTCCTACTATGATATAATTATAATATTGTAGCTTTAAAATGGAATGGAGTGTCAAATAAAATCGGAATCGTAACGACGTAAGTGAAGAAGCCGTGCACAAAAATTTTCGACGCGCGGCCCTGGTGTATTGGACAGATCTACGGTTGAATTTGCCCTAGCGAATCTCTAAAATAAAGTTGGAATCTTAAGCACTCGCATACCCAATTTCTACCGATTTATAACAAGTTTATTGTTAACTCTATAAGTTTTTAAGTTTAAAAAAAAGTTGGTTTTGAAGATAAAATCTGTACATTTGTAATGTCGAAACGTTAATTATATGAAATTCCCTAGGTAGAAAAAAATCGCATAGTGAGCTTCGAAGATTATTAGAAACACGTTTTGTTTTGTTATTTAATATGTTGTACATGAAAAATTTCTCAGTGTGTCTTTAAATGCAACTAAAGCAATTTGTCGAGAGATTTTTGCATTATTTCAAACGAGTCGTGTTAGATTAAATATTTTCACCATTTTTGCTTCATTATTATCGTTTTTATAATATTGGCACGCTTTCTTTAACATTCGTATTTACAACGGGGACTTAACGACATAACTGTAGAAATCGTGTTCAAAAATAATATAAAAATTAAAAAAGTAGATCTACGTGTCTTCTTTGTGTGTAGGTTATTTTTTATGAAATGTCGTCCCGTTGACTTGATCCACTTATTTCGTATTTGTTTTTGAGAACCAGATTATTTTTTTTATATTTGAATTATGTCCAGAATTATATTATACAATTTTGGTTGGTTAAAACCATATACGAAATTATATTAGATAAGCGCTCAGGGGAGTGAAAATAATAGAGGTCATAAATGAAATGCACGTCAGCATATCACACTGGAAAAATAATAAATCCCAGAGATTTACGTGTCATTAATCAGCGGGTTAGCGGAATTCTGATTTGATTAAAATCCAACCAAGTGTGCATACAATTATTGTTGTAAAACGCAACCTCTATTACTGGCAACAGTGTCGGACTGGAATAATTACTGTCGTTGAGACTAAAATGTAATTATGTAGTGTTGCATTAAAGTACAATGTATACTCATTGTACAACTCGTGGAATTTATACAGAATGCTTCGCATATTTTTAGATGTTTCTGGTGGGAATTACGGTTTTACGGACACTCTTTTTAAATTGTCGTAAAAATTGTAAAAATTTCAACAGAATGTTCTATTATGATGTTGAATTTACTCAGAAACGGCGGCGGCGCACAGTGGGCTGAAAATCGCCTTTCATAGACGTGGAGACTTGAATTTTCAAGGGTATTTTTTTTGGCTAGAAATGGATTCTGCTGATCGTTACTATGCTATAAAATTTCGTATGAAGCAATTGCGTGTACAAATGAAGGAGTTATCATTTTTTTAAGAAAAATTTGTATGGCACTGACATTAAAAAAAAAATGAGGCTATCTCTGGAATCATAAGGTTGGCCATTCTATCCTTACACACAGATATACTACTATTTATTTCTAATTTTTTGACATACTTCGTATTGTGGCGTAACCGGCGATTTTTTTTTTTAAATCCTCAAAGTTGAAAAAAACACTTCTTAATGTTGATGATTCATTTTAATGATTAAATGCTTTACATATGAGTAGGCTTGCAGTGTTGGAATATTGTTAACTAGACAAAGCATACAAGATGCATTTAAGCATTAAAATGAATTATCAACATTAAAAAGTTTACCTATGAGTAGGCTTGCAGTGTTATTTTATTTATTTATTTATTAATCTTAAGTTAGCTCACATCTTCGTGAAATATTGTTAACTAGACAAAGCATACAAGATGCATTTAAGCAACGCTGCAGCGTTGCATTCGAATATGCGTGTGTTTCTATATACCTAACTGTATTATATAGATGTCACCTGTGATAGTTAAAACATGTTTTTTTAAACAGCGCCATCTATTGGACAAATATGCTGTTATTGAAAAACAGCGTTATCTGTTGTACGTAAAAGCAAGAAGCGCTATAGTTTCTCTATTTGCATAGACAGACTGAGCCACAGTATTGCGAGGCGGCGTAAAGCTATAATCTAATATCTACATAGATTACTCAAAAATGTATTCTTATATTTATGATTTCCATTTTAATTATTTTGTTTTCCACTGGCGCTAAAAAAAGTTACATTGTTTGCATAAAATTCGTGAGTTTTAAGGAAGATTTGTTTTATTTATGGCACAATAATGGCATTTGTTGATCTAATTTAAGAACTTCTGAGGATGATCGAACTCAGAAGTTCCGATTGCTGGGCGGCCACCTTTAAAAATTTGGTCTTCTAACTCCTTTTCAGATTTATTTTTCGTAAAAGGGATTCATCTTTTTTCAAAGCGATACGGAGATTATATTTTATTCAGGGTCTCAGAGTCAGGAGGACATCATATTAAGATTTAAAGGAAATAACATGGAAATAGAAAACATACTTATGTATATCCCGGGAAGGGGCGTAAGGGGGGGCGGTAGATTCTGCCCAGAAAGTGGGTGCAGGGTTCTAAATATAAAAAAACGTATGTTAATTGGGATTAGATGGGTCAAATTGTATAGGATTAAATACAGTGCAGCTAAAACCAACGGGAAAAATTATTTTCTAAACATAGTCAGATACAAAGGAAAACCTTTTCAAATCGCTTGTAACATCTAAAACTAATTGGGTTTTAAATAATCGGGTTTATTTTATGATAAATCAGTTCCAATATTAAAATTGACAGTAAAAAATTTAAAATTTTATATAGTAGGTCGATTTATGGCTTGTGTGAATTCTTCACACATTCATTTCCAATTTTGAAAATGACACCCAGTTAATTCGAGTTCCAGAGTTCATTGAAATAGAGATACGCAAAACACTCGCACTACCGAAACGAAAGTATTTTTTATTAAAAAGTAATCGCAACCGTTAGCGAGTATATTCTGACTCGCAAACATTTATTAATTTGGGTTCGTTTCCATCGGTACAACACAAAAAAAATAATCTATTTATTTTCGCATGCCTTGATTAAAATAAATAAATTAATTACTGTATAAAAAGACGAAATAAATTTAACGCTATTTACCTGTGCTGGCATTGAAATCCATATCTGCAGGAACATGTATACTTGTGAATTAAATAAAATAAACCGATATTAATAATAATTTTACGTTATATCGGTTATGATCATTCGCTACGAATCCGGAGTTCGCGGCTTCAAATCCCAGCGTGCGCAATTCAAATTTATTTGATTAATTTGTGTTATTTCACAATTTATCAATTAAAATTACAAATCATATATTTGAGGCAGATACTTTTCAGATATCGCCCAGGTGAAACACAATGAAATCGAAAAGTTGCTTGAAATGGCTTTGACCGTGTAGATCTGAACATCCAATACTTTCTATAACTTTCAATAACTTTCTACCCTTCCACTTCCCCATCTTCTTACCCTCCCCGCTACTTTCAGCCTCACAACATACCCCAATTGGGGAAGACATAGTCTCACTGGCTCCAAACGGTTAGAATTCTTGTGCAGTAAATAAATAAATAAATTTAATTATTCCATAAGGTTATTTAATTCGGTTGTCATTGTGAAGAGTAATTTCATAGATTTTCTTGATTTTTTTTTGTCTACAACATTTTGTAATTTCGTGTATCAGTACTGCTGAGGACTGTAACACCTCTTGCAGTCTTTAAATATGTAAGTACTTATGCATATTTAGTTGTGATGCTTCAATCAATAATTGCTGCAGGGTTGGAGGGAAATATACAAGAATCAAAATAGCAAAAATTAGAAAGCTGTTCAAACCTCATCTATAAAACCACAATGATTCAAATTAATAAACAATAAAAATAATATTGGTAAAATCTAACTTATTCATAAAAAAAAATACAGTGTGTGGCAAGCCTACGCACGACGGAAGTGAAACTTTTAGTATTCTTCTCTCTCTCTTTTCATTTCATTCTCTCTTTTTTTCTGTCTATTGACATATTTATAAGTAGCATGTGATAAAAAAAAATTAAAAGTTATAAAAATATGGTATCTAGTAATTAGTCGCGTTATCGGCCTTGATTAGTAATTTTAATGATTCAAAATAAAAATAATTAATCAAAATTCCGAGCGACTCTACCGGCTCGATTTGTAAGCTATATTTCGACCAAAATATCATATAGTCAAAATATCCAAAAGTTGCAGCACGAGAGCATTTTATCACTTTTCCTCGTATTAAAAAAATCACAAAAAAAAAAAAAGTTAAAGCGGGGATCGAACCTCGGTTCTTCACGACGACAGTCGGGCGCTCTGCCTCTAGACCGCGAAGCTGAGTTTGGAGAGTGACCTAAACTAGGTTTATAATATTAGCTAGGCTCCTATAGCGAAATGATCACGGTTTTTCGTGACGATCATGAGTCGGTTTTACTCCGGTCCTCGAAATTGCATGACGCGCGTAAAGAAGTTTCACTTCAAAAATTATAAATTAAATTATTATCTGCAGAATCACCTCCCAAAGTTAGCGCACTTTACCCCCGGACACCATGCATAAATGAATGTGTCTTTATTTCTCCCCTATAGACTCTGCTCCGGAATGAGAAACGGACTCGAATTAAAGTCGATATATGGTCGATTTTTAAAGTAACAACGTGGAGTACAGTAGTGAATTGTAGAAAAGTCAGGGACGTACGATGAAGACCAACGCATTATTTCTGCACTAGAATGAGATACGAACTCGATATAAATAAGTTTTCAGTAAAAATGTGAATTTAATTAAAACAATATATTTTGCATTCTGCCAATCAATAATAGAATATGGAATTATTGCTTGGGGAGGAGCAACAGACTCGCCTATCAATTACATAGAAACCGCACAGAAAACGATCTTAAAGGTAATACTAAAAAAACATAGACTGACTGATACAGACCAAATATTCAACAGCTGTGACGTACTAGATATACGCCAATTATACGTTAAAACACTACTAAACTACATTTTTGACAAAAAAAATAAATTTCAACATACACAAAATAACACTAACTGACCAGTAAGACAAGCGTACAAAGAAAACATAAAAACTCCGACAGTAAATTCAAGCTTTGGACAAAGACACTACCAATACCATGCTATAAAAGCTTTCAACAGTCTAAAAATTGAGGAAAATAAAAATAAATTCACACACTAAATTACAAAATGGATTAAAGAACAAAAAAGACAATATTACCAAAATTTCATAGCATAAAATAAAAATAAAACCTACACGTAACACAAAAAACCAATATAAACACACATCACTCACTAACACACAAGATTATATATTAAATGTATTATTTTATCTTATATTGTAGATTGTATTTAGATTAAATTTTCATATTATAAAATGAAGGCCCCAGCACGGGCAAGCCACCCAGTGAGGCCTACATTACTGGAAAACTTAGAAATGTAAAAAAATATTGTACGAAATAAAAAAAAAAAAAAAAAAAAGTTTGAGGTAAAATAAGGCGTACGTAAAAGGCGCGAGGACAACGTATGGCTTGGAAGTGAATGATTGAAGAAATCGAGGACGCCCGAGGAAGACATGGCACAATCGATTGAAACAGATACTTATTATGATGCAATAATAATATTTTCTCTTTTAAAATGCACCCAGTTGACGGGAACACTAGAAATCACAACATCAAAAATTTACCCTAAATTCATAAGTTCCTGAGCAACGACGGGTACACGTCAACTAATCTTCAATAAATTTCTGGACAATTTTATTTTCAATGGAAACCAGTGATCTCCTGATATTATCTCGCTTCATACACTGCTGATTCTAAATTACCAAAAGGTCAGAAGTTATACGTTGTCGGAATATTAATTTGTCCACGTGATGAGCCACGTGAGTTGCCTAGAAAAGTCCCACATGACAAAGTTTCCAGGCAAAGGCGCCGAGGACTTTCGGTCGGATAAAAGGAACAGTAGCTGTAATTAACGCCAGTGTGTGATTTTGCGGATTCTCTGTGGATTTGAAAAATTATACTAGAGATTTATTTTTTGACAAGAGGAAATATTTGTTTGACTTTTTCATTTAAACATGCATATTTTAAGGTTTTTACTGTAAAGTTTAGCGGAGTCCTGTTTTAACTCGGCCGTTTTCCATTTCGTCTGTTTGTTAATTTTATTAAAAAAATTAGAAAACTTTACTTTATTTTGACTAGGTGAATAACTTTTAATTTAAAAAAAGTGAAATCGTCAATGTTTTTTGTTCTTTCTTATTCTAATTTATAATATTATATAAAAATGATTTGTCACTGAGATAGTGGCGTTTATTTGGATAAATTATATAATTCCTTGTTTAAATTGATAATAGTGTTATAGTACGTAAAATATATGGTTTATAAATCGGTGGATGTGGTATGACCAGTCAGTTGCTGAGTTGACATCGCGTTTGGGTCGCACCCAGGCGTGGTGTGTTCAATTCCTCGGCTGGCTAAATCCTTCAGCACAACACAATCAACATTTTCCGCTTACTGTGGTGGTAGGAGGTTTTATACTGTCATTCGTAACCCGAGAATGCTTGTCTTTAAAAAAAAATAATAAGTAGGTAGGTATTTTACAAGCAACAACATAAAAATTTAATATTATAAAGTTTGGTTTTTAAATAAGAGAAAATAAGAAACATAATATTTGGACGCAAGATTTACTGTTCTCAAAACTACTAGTTTATATTTGATCATAATTATCTCATCCTCAGCATTATTGTTTTTCATATAAGTATTTTTTATTTTGTTTTAGTAAATCAGAAGGTTGCGTTTCAGATTATCGAATAGAAACAAAAGTTATAACGCCAGGAGAAATCTTAACTGCATATGAAAATAATTCCATTGAAATATTGTTTACGATAACGATGAAACGCATTTAAAACTATGCTTATAAACTATTGCAGTGAATTTCCTGTAGTACCTATCTATATCTATAGTCATCTCACTATGCATTAGTTTTTTCTTTGACTAGTATTAACAAATATTTAATAATATTTTTTATTCATAAACCATAAATATTTTCTTCTCTAATTGTTTAAAACATATTCGGATACTAATAAATTGCGCCCTAAGTTGTACAAATAGTGGGTCTCACAGTGAAATCGACAACTTTACAATATCGCATCGATGTGCATAACTAACAATGATTTTTTACCGATTTCCCGAGCACGGTCGCGCTGTTAGTAGCTAGACCGATATTTATAATGCAATAAATAAGAATTAATTAATGATTAGTTAATGAGGTCTTTGCTCACAACTTATTATGTGCACACAATCGTAATTGGCCCGAACGGATTCAACTGACCGCATATCCCACTTCTTTCAACGTTAAGAGTTTCGTTAGTTGACTCAACTCCGTTCGTTGATAAGTCACTTATTTTGAATAACGAAAAACATTATTAAAAAAATTGCACATATTGAGAGTTAATCAAAGCGTATTTGAAACTATGGAGGCCGCGCTAAAATTTGTTTACCGTCCGTCGAAACATTCCTTATCAATCGTTTACCGTGCTCGCAAATATCGCCAACTGACCATAGATAATGAATTAAATCAATATAGTAAAATATATATAAAGCCATAGGGCTTTATCGATTGTCCGTGCTAGACCTCCTGATCTACCTAAAGTTGTGTTGGTCAACAATACATTAAATTTAAAAAAATAAAAATATTTCAATTGCAGTCGTTTGTTGCATACTAACTATTTGGTTTGTTGGAAACGTGCCATCATTGAAATCGAGTACGCATTATGTATGTTTAATACGTACCTATTTGCTGTTAAATTGTAATGAAAAAATTGTACAACTTTAATAAAAAAGTTGAGTTGGTACAAATCTACAAGATTTGGGCGATGTATAAATTCCTCCAAACGATGGCGTGCTAAAGGACGGTAAAGTAAAACACGTTGGGGTATCTCCCAGACCAGAATAGAGCCTTTCAACATGCAACGGATGGTTATTTAAGGCTTTGAAACAGTGACATACTGAATTTAGATAGATTTAACCGCACGAATAGCATAATACATTGCCCTCGACCAGGTGAGTACTACGTCACTATCATCACTGTGCTGTGTACATCTCATGTAGGGATTTGGTCTCCTCCACGAATTTTCTCAAATAATTATAATATGTTTTGTAGTTATGTATTTATTTATTACAAAATAATACAAGATTTAAAATTATTACACTAGGCAAATTAAATATTTTTTTCCATAAGGTGAGAGAGCTTCAGGAGCTCGTGTTTATGCAAGGAATAAGTATATACAAAAAGAAAATAATGCTTAAAAGGTGATGTGTAAATAACTACAAACGTAATTCAAAATACTAATTAAAATAATTTAATCTTTGAATTAACTACAAACATAATTGAATATACACAATTTTCGAGCATTAGTATTACAACAATAGCAATTCTTTTAAAATGCCAGATAGTATAGATAGTAAACGTATATTAATATTTCAAAATATCATTATCCAATTTTAGGAAGTTTGGTTCTTTTTGAAATGTTCGTATTTCAAAGTTTCAGTTACCTTAATTTTGTTTTTGGACAGTAATATATTTTACCATTTCACAAATCAATAAAAGTAGTGGTGCTGAGCCGTCGTCGGTCTTTAGCATTGAGATGGCTATTACGCCCTTTGTTTTGAATATATTGCTTATGCTATCTAAGGGGTGAATTTTAATGGTAAAATATTATTTATAAATAATAAATAATGATAATAAATGTATAATAATCTTCCTTTATTGTAACAAATGGCGCAAATGATATCTTCACTGGGATCTCCCGTGCCGAGGATTACCGTTTACATATTACGAAGTGTGTTTTCTAAAACAAAAAATAATATTTTATTACATGGCGTTTTTTAGTGCAGTTGAGTGTATCAGTATATTTTCTATTTCTGATATCACTGTGTTATGTTATTGGTGTGAATTTTGAATGAGAGTGGGATTTTGTTGAACAGTTTACTACCATAGTACAGGAAGATTTTTGCCCAAATGTTAAATGATATACTTTTGATCCTGAAATCTAGTGTTTTTTACATTACGTGTTAGTTGTGTTTTGTATTTATGAGTGTAAAGGAGTATTGTTTAAAAATGGAATTGTTTAATAGACATTTCGTCAGTGCTAGTTCTTACAGAGACTTTCACAATAATTCTAAGATATTGTCAATTCTAAAAATTTTAAATTTATAATTATATGTATCCACTTAAAAAAAAATTTTTTTTTTCAGTACTTAATCATTTCCACCCTGCTCTAATCTTTTTTAATGAAGTTCTTCACGTCCCAAGTCTGCCATTAGTCACTTCAAATGAACCAACCAATGGTTACGATGATATTCAGTATTCTGTCATCTGGCAATTTTTTCTTATAGCCAGTCTTTGGAGATTTCTAAAACTTTAATTTGGTTTCATGCGTTTCATACGTAAGAAAATCAGTTGGTTTAAATCTGTTGCCTTCTCGTTTTACCTGTTTGCAGTCAAATCTCAAATCTCTCCGTTTGTTTAAGGTCATTGTTTAATTTCGATAAACTTTATGAGAGAACCGATAAAACGGTAAATAGCAGTTTAATGTAAATCAATTCGAAGGGAATCCCTTTAAATTACAATCCGAATCAAAGTTGTGCAAATGGGGAATACCTTAGCATTTTAAGTCGAATCAGTATTTTTACTTAGCAAGCGAGCTTTTCTCTATCCCCGACAGATGGGGAGGAAGGGAAGGCGGGAAAGATAAATCTCCTGAAAAAGATTTCAGTGAGACTTGGAGAGGTCGGGGTAGGAGGGAGGGGTAAATCCCCTTGCGAAAGGTTTCGTTTCATTGGTTATAAAAAGAAACAGTAAATTAAGATCTCCCTACGTCTTTACAGTTTGATTATGTAGCAACATGATGTATTATTTATGTATTGAGTTGATGAAAGATTATAAGGATAACAATTTTTTGGTCATATTATGAACATCGTATAAAATACTAAGGACGGGTTGTTTCATAGAATTTGAAGAATTCATCAAATTTCAAAGTTGATTTTCAAGTTCTGTAAAGGTTCTGTTTGGGTTTTGTTATGAAATCATCATAAGCCAGTTGTTTCACAAAACTGAAATAAAAACATAATAATCATAACAACCCAACCTAACTGATTCACGATGCTTTATTTTAACGATGAAACAGCTGTAACAATAACAAAAACCAAAAAATATGTATGCAGAACTTAAGGCGATGCCATACGTCGTGTAATATTTTGAATCAAGCCGCCATCAATAACACTCCTTACGTAGATGGCGATAAGGCTTAAATTCCCGCTTAACACCATCCAGCTGTTTTGATTTAGGCAAGAAAAAAACATGGCCAAAAAGTGCCTTTTATTTTATTTTGTGGATGTTCAGGCATAAATATTTAATTGACTTCCGATCATTTTATAAATAACTTAATTTGCCACATTATACAATAAAACCATAACCGAAAATGGGTTGGTAAGTAGAAAATTTTGAACTTTAAAGCAGTTTTGAGAGGCCTTATAAATTTTTTTTTCTGGGCTTATAAAAAGACTTATGTAAAAAATACTCGATGATTTCAAAGGCCAAGATGTATTATACTGGCGGTATTTATTAAAAGCATCTGAAACATTTCTAACAACCAAAAACAGATGATTTTGCATTACTACGTATGGCATCGCCTTAGTAATTGTATTATTAAATTTGATTTTAATTAAATAAAAAAAAACCTTGTTGGTGTTATTGTATGTTATTGCTTAAAAAATTATTGCATTTGATTTACTTTAAATACGAAAAATGGAGTTCGACGAATTAAGGTAACAGATCTCTCATAGATAGTTCTAATTTAATTATTTTAGGAAAAAAACATTTTTTGTAAGTCAGGCTTTAAAATATTAAGATGATTTATTTGATTGCACCCGTAAATGCGTAATATGAATATGAAAAATCAAATCAAGAAAGTCACACAAATACAAAATTGTATCGGTGATTCAATCCAATATTATATATGTATGCCTTTCTTGAAAGAATTGAGTTTCTATTTATTGTTCATATTGCGGATGCACGGGCACGTGCCTGATGCATGATAAGAGCATGATGGTCAAAAAATTCTCAATTACATTAATAAACAATGCACTGAATAGAGAAAAAAAACTAATATTTCATCTTAAGGCAAAGTTTAATGTTAAATCACAATTTTCGATTAATCTTTATAACCAATTGGTTTACATTATGAATACAAAAATATATGCTTTAGATAAATTTAAGGGTTTCCTATCGCTTTCCTTGAGTAGAATACGAATAAAATTTTTAATTAATTAGAAATATAAATGTACAATACTATAAAAATATTTTTTTCGATAGAAATGTATGAACGCATAAAATAAACAACTTAAAAAATAAAATATTATATCATTCTTATAAAATTATTTACAAATTGAATAAAAACCACTTTTGTGCTTGAAAGCGAGCGTTTCTGGACTCCATTTGTCAAGCGATTTTAATGCATATTACCTATATTCTTGACGATATAAGACATACAAAGAATACAAACATTTTTGTCTTATAGCTTACTCTTAATATTTTAAAGCGTTTCGCCCAAAAAGTGTTTTTTTCCGTAAATAATTAATGTGAGTGCTTTATATGACAGATCATATTATTAATTATTTAAAGTATACCCGTAAACATAATTACAATAATTTTCTCAAAATTTTTCAAGTCTAGCAAATTTAATTCTTAAAATATGAACTAAAACTTTAGCTTAGCAATGCAAAGACGAATTCAAATTTTTTCGGTTGTTTTATAAAGCTTTATAATTGTGTCCCATTTAACATTTTTTTATCTCTACTTAAAAGAATAATCAAACAATAAATTCTCAAGACTGAGGGGTGCAAATATATATTTCATTTCAGTTAAAGTGAAAGTGAAAACGGAAATGAAACAGTGGTCTATTTTGTTTAGATGTCTGATTTAAATGAAGACGAGTGAATTCAAATAAAGAATGATACAACCCTAATAAAGCAGCCAGTTTTTCAGGACATCCGCGCCATGGCGGTAATGTACAGCCTTTTAGAAAATAAAATAAAACCCCCTTGACAGAGTAGAGGATTCAAAATGAAGATTTAATACAGTGTTACTGCTAAGTAGAATGATAAGATTTATTTTAATACCATCGAGTGACAACACTGACCCAGATTTTAAGAAATAAAACGTCTTTATAGGTGCTTACGTTGACATTAAAATAGGGTTGCCATCACCTCTTGTGTTAGTGTGCCACACCTTGAGTGTGAATTTCAGAGGTGGTGAAATTATCAAATTGAGTTGAGTTCTTGGACAAGCCTTTCAAACAAATATCAATCAGATTTACAGAGTTGTCTCACAGGGATAACTCTAAACCTAGTCAGTAAAAATCTTAACGACAAGTAATAACAGCGTGCGCCACTGGCAATTTCCTTTGGCAAAAACAATGTGCGACTAAAGTTTGATGATTACGCAGATACGATAATTTAACGACGCTGAGAATTGATGAGAAAATAGATAAGAAGAGATATCAATTTCTCCTAACACAGGAAAAATATTTTTGTTGGTTTTGTCGAATCTCGTCATCAACATTTCACTATTTATTTTTACTCTATTTATTATATAAATATGATGAAATCTGTATGCGTTTATAAAAAAAGATGTTTCATCCGATTTCGCTGAAAATTTCAAAGTTTGTTCTTATTAGTGCCAGGAGTGTTTAGAGAGTAGTTTGAATGGTAGAAGATGACTTGACGCATTATCTCTGCACTGGAATGAGATAAGGAGTCGAATTAAAGTCGGCATAGTGTTGTTTTCTAACAGTAATAATGTGGATATCATGATACTACATAAAGTGAATAGTAGAAAAAGCCGGCGACGCCTGAGAAAGACACGAATCAAATAATTATTTGAGGTAAAATGAGACGAAAGTGATAGACCAATCAAGGTGTAAAGAGAATTAAGGTTTAAATAGAATTTTTGACATAATACTATGCAAAATACTATTCCGTACAATTTTGTGTTAATAAATCTCATAGGTTCTGTGTACTCAGGCAGCTCTTAGGTTCCCAAGGTTTGCAGGTCTACCGTTCTGGCGCCACTAGTATGTTTTGTATGAACTTAAGAAGTATGACAGAAAGTCTCATAGGTGCTGATATTCATAACGCACATATGGGATTTTGGAATTCATTTCGGATTCACGCTTTGGCTGTACGAGTATCATTCGGACATGTGGATTTTTAGCAAGGATCTTGAATGGCGCGCTGTTTAAAGCTTATTAGCTTATAGCTAATCAAGCTTGTCTTATGTTTTTAATTTTCATCTTTCAATACACCGATTAGATAATAAGATTTTGGCGAAGTTATTTGAAACTGAATATCGTGGAAACCCTAATGACTGAAACAAGCAGTGACAGGAATTTAAATGTTGAATGGAACATTAAAAACAAAATGTAAATTATATTGCCTACAGTGATGTAAGGCATTATGGACGCCTGAAGATTCTTGAGAATTTCAGCCTCCCCATGGACTGTGCCTCCGCCTGTGATGTAATTTTCAAACTACCATAAATTTTATGGCGGCGTTTTGTGTACGGTACGTCTTACTGCTCCGAGAATCGGTAAATAAATTACTGCCTATTTGAATTACTTATTCCGGCATAACGCCCCGAGATGAGATAACCAGAATAAATTCAGATTAAATTGTGTGTCACTCATGTGAGAAAGACATTTTTGGTCAGCTTAGGATCTGAAATAACTATAAATATATCAAGGCAAAATATTTTGAAGTAATGGAACCTAGTTTCTGAAGGACATATAAAATAATGTTTGCTAATTGCAAGGTCATCCTTGAACGTTGTCAAAACAAGAGGTTGCATATTTATTATCTTAATTCGACATTACAACAATAAAAATTGTAATAATTGGAATAAAATAACCTTATTTTAAATACCAGTTTATTGTATATACTTCCAATATACGAATCCAACCGGTTTCGGTTCATACCTCCTGATGAAGATGTGCCATTTTAAGATTATTTTTTTTATTATTTATTGAGTTAAGTTAGTTGATATAACATTTGAATATAAACTAATATGACCAAGATAATATTTCATTCTTCTTCTTCTTCAATGGCGCTACAGCCCATTTCGAGCCTTGGCCTCCTTTAACATGAGCCTCCACCGCCCTCTGTCCTCGGCCGTCGTCTTCCAATCTGCAACATGGAGTAGTCCTCTGGCATCTTTCCTGACATCGTCCTCCCATCTCAGCCTAGGTCTGCCCGCCTTTCGTTTGCCTCCCGGGTGTCCTGTTAGAACCTTCTTTGGTACACGTGTGCTTGGCATTCGGTGCACATGTCCGGCCCATCTTAGTCTTTGGAGCCGTAAATGAGTAGAGAGTCTGGGAGCTTGGTAGATGTCATATAGCTCCTTATTTTGGCGGATTCTCCATACCTCTCCCTCTCGCACCACTCCTAAGATTCTTCGAAGTACCTTTCTTTCGAAGGTGTCCAGCCGTTCCGCAGACTTTGCTGTCAGTGTTCCCGCCTCACATCCATAGGCCAAGACCGTTCTAATAATTGTTTTATACAGGGTTATTTTGGTTTTCCTATGGACGTTTCGGGATTTGAACACTGGCAGCAACGCGAAGTAAGTGTTGTTAGCGGCTGTTATGCGCTTTCTTACTTCTACTGGGTCTTCGTTGTCCTGCGTTTTGATGGAGCCCAGGTAGGCAAACTCTTCGACCACTTCAAAGTTATAGGAGTTTTTAAAATTCACTTTATCTTTTATTCTGCGGTGTGGGGTTCTGGTTTGCATCATGATTTTAGTTTTGTTCTCATTGATTTGCAAGCCCACCTCTCTTGCTGCAGTCTCCAAAGGGTCAAACACCTCTCTTACAACCTGTAAGGATCTTCCAACAATGTTAAGGTCGTCTACATATCCAACTATTTGATTGCTTTTATAGCAAATGTTTGAGTCGGTAGCAATCATTGTCTTCCTCACGACGTGCTCCAGAACAATATTGAAAAGAGTGGGAGCTAAGCCATCACCTTGTTTCAGCCCCTGGGAGACGTTAAAATCCTCCGTTGTTTCACCTCCTATCCTTACTCGACATCGTGATCCAACCATCGTTGCTTTTACAAGCTTGACTATTTTGGGCGGTATACCAAAATTTAGGAGTATTTCATATATTTTCTCCCTATCTATACTGTCATATGCCTGTTTGAAGTTAACAAATAGTTGATATATATCTATATCGAATTCCCAGCATTTTGTCAGGATTTGTCGAGTAGTAAAGAGTTGATCAGTGGTGGATCTCCCCCTCCTAAAACCTGCCTGATACTCTCCCAGGAAGTTCTCTGAATGACGTTCTAGTCTTTCTTTCAAAATTGTTGTGAAGATTTTATACGCTGTACAAAGTAGCGATATTCCTCTGTGATTTTCACATTTCAATTTGTCTCCCTTTTTATGTATGGGGCATATTATACTAGTTTGCCACTCTTCTGGTACTCTTTCGGCGGTCCATATTTTTACAATAAGATTGTGTAGCAGGTTTTTCAGATGTTCGTTTCCATATTTATAGAGCTCTGCCGGGATATTGTCTCCTCCCGGTGTTTTATTGTTTTTCAATTTATTTAGGGCAGCCCTTACTTCTGCCACCGATGGCGCTCTAGTCGTTTCATCATTATTTAGCTCATCCGGAATGTGAGTTGGTTCGACTGTCAGGATGTTATTGGGATTCAAGAGCTGTTGGAAGTATTCTTTCCACCTAGTCTTAATCTTTTCCTTATCTCCTATTATGTCTCCATTACTATCTCTGCACAGGGATGTGTTGGGTTTAAAGCCCTTTTTAAATACATTGACGCCTTTATATGCCTCACGTGGATTGTTATTAACAAAATCATTTTCCATTTTCAACAATATGTTGTTAAAATATAGTCTCTTCTTTCTTTTAATCAAATGGTTAGCATCTCTTCGCGCTTGTTCGTAGGCTTGTCTTTTTGATCTTGTTCCTCTTTCTATACATAATTTTCTTAGCTCATTTTTCTTGCAGACGCTCTTTATGCACTCCTCATCGAACCAGGGATTTCTAACCTGCCTAGGTCTATTTCCAATGCCTGATTCTGCCGCTGTCAGCAGTGCATCTCTCAGACTGGTCCAATCCTCTTCTAAATCGTTTGAGGAGAGCTGATCACTCAGTTGGTTTGGTAGGTTTGTTGACAGTGAGTCGTGGTATCTATCCAATCCTTCTAGTGTTTTAAGAGCATCGATGTTTAGCTTTGGGATACTTGGCTGATTTCCTCTTCTATCTCTTGCTATTCTGCATCTATAGCTGGCTACTACCAAATAGTGATCCGAATCACAGTTAGCTCCTCTGTAACTTCTTACATTTGCGATACTGGTTATTTATCTTGATCATATTATTAGTTTATATTTAAACTTAAATTTTTTTTTTTACAATAAACATAACATTTCTTTTTAAATACATTCATTCTTCAGACTTTTAGGCATTTCATCATACATCTTTAGTTCTTTGTACATTAGGCAGTTCTGTGATTTTGATGTCTTCATATGTGGCAATCTAATTCTATTTACATTTCTGATTTCGTAATTATGAACATCTCTATTAAAAACAATTTCATCCTTAAAATATTTTGGCGTTTGCTTGTTCATGACTTTATGCATAAAAATTAACACATTAAATAACAGACTCTTTTTTATTGGAATCCAATTTAGCTGCTCTCTCATTTGATTAATGGTTGCGTATTTGCCTTTTCTCAGTAAACATCTCATAGCTCTATTCTGTATAACATCTAGTTTGTTCAAATTTCCTTCGTTGGCCAAATATAACATAGTAAAGCAATAATCTAAATGTGTAGCAACTATAGTTTTATAAATGAGCTCTGTAGTGTTTCCATTAAGTTTATTTCTAAATCTTCTAAGAAAATTGACCTTTTTTGATACCTTCTTCAGCACATATTCAAAATTTGCTTTAAAAGTGAGTTTTGAATCGAATATTACAGCCAGGTACTTACTTTTAATATCTGGGAAAAAAAATCATTTTTGTGTGACCCTAAAAAAGTTATTTCAGGGATTCTAGTCCACCTTAAATTCAATTAAACTACGAATAATAAATAATATCTTTTTAAATTTTACGCATACTAATGAAATAATATTTTGCTATCCCTTCATTAAAAAGCCTCTTTAATATTATTTTGCCGGTCGTTTTTTTAAATTGAAGATATGAATCTCAGAAGGTCATTTAAGCCGGCTGCTATGGGGGATATAATAACATGATTAAAATTTCAGACCCTTTGACACCCGTGCTTTCTAGTCCCGCCATTTGCTAATTACAGTCTTCAATTCCGCTTGTGTAATATGACCCATCCTGACCCTACGTGAATCCCTATTAATCACTTATCTCATTTTTCTTCCGTGAAAAATACTGTTATTTTTTTAATTTTATAAATTTTGACGCCGCGCATGAGGGCCTGAGGGAAAAATCAGGTCCTACCTTAAGTATGTTATGTGGAAGGTATTTATAGAATGTAGAATCAACGAATTTATAAATATTTTATGTTTTCTATGATGTGTGACTGAAAGGGTGGGGAAAAGAAAGTACTAGGCTACATTAATCTGGACACCGAACACGGCTAATGTAATTTAAAACAACGTTGTTGTTGATTCTGCTGGATTTTTCACAAACTCTTTTTTTAAATAAAGCCCCGGCTTCCAAAAAACACTTGGATTTTTAATGTGATAGATTGACGATAGGCTTTGACATCCTACCTTGATGTTCCCACCTTCTTAACCTTATTTAACGCCAGCTATCAGTAACCAATAGACTAACCTAGTGCCATGGGTTCATACACTAATACAAGGATATCACAGTTGTCAACGAGCTACCGTCATTCGTATTTCTTCCGTAATCTTCAATCCTGGTCTTTAATTAACAAATTCTATAGTGCAATTGCTTCCTTAACTCCTTTCACAACGTCATCCAACCCCTTGCAGACGGGGGACAAAAACAAACAATGTATTAAGGCGATGCACTACGTCGTGTAATATTTTAAATTGAGCCGCTATCAATCACAACCCTTACGTAGATGGCGATAAGGTTTAAATTCCCGCTTAACACGATCCGCCTGTTTGGATTTATACAAGAAAAAAACATGGCCAAAAAGTGTCTTTTACTTTATTTTGTGGATGTTCAGGCATAAATATTTTTTTTTCGATCATTTTATAAATACCTTAATTTGCCACATTATACAATAAAATCATAACCGAAAACGGGCTCGTAAGAAGGAGATTTTGAACTTTAAAGCAGTTTTCATAGGCCTTTACATTATTTTTTCTGGGCTTATAAAAAGACTTATCTAAAAAATACTCGATCATTTCAAAGGCCAAGATGTATCCTACTCGGGTATTTAATTAAAGCATCTGTAAAATTTCTAGGCGACCAAATTTTCAAAACAAAAACACATTATTTTGAATTACTACGTATGGCATCGCCTTAAGCAGTTTATCTCACGTCCACGCTTAGAACAAAATTGTTATTACACTTCAAATTTTCTCATACACTTACCAACGTCATTCTAGATTATGTACTTCCTTGCGATCTTATTCGATCAATCTGTATAATGTTTACTAAAAGTCTTCTAGTCACTACTAACTTAATTAAAAACTCCGTGTGAGCGTACAGAAAACTGTCCAAAATAATACACATGAAGTGGAGAGAAGATAAGAAGATTGTAACGAAGAGAAGTGTAGAGAGGGTTTGGAGAAGATGAAGTGTTAGATAAATTAAACCCTTTAAGCGCAATGAAATGATTGTGATATAAAACTGAAGTGTCACCAACAGAAATTAGTTGTGATAACTCAGCTTTGCCAGAGCCGTTACTTTTCCGCTATATTCCAGTGTTTTCTTATTTTATTTGTTACTCTTTGGGCTGCTAGCGTGGGCAGACAATATATTGTGTTAACCACGGTAAAGTAAAATATTTTTCAGAGTATTTTGTAATAAACAAACATTTGAAACGAGTGGGTTCATATCAAATTACTTAGTTTTCAAAAATAATAAAATATAACGAAACGTTATAAAATATAACGTAATATAATAAAATATAACGAAATACAATAAATAAAACTAAAAAAAAAATATACTGAAATGTAATAAAATATAACGAAATATAACTTAGCACTAGTCGTAAAGCTTTAAAAAAGCTTTTTTGAAGAATTTTAAATTTGAAAAAAAAACGTGTAACGTCTTGTCTTGTTTTTGAAAATTTTATTGGAAGGATATTTTTGAAAAAGACGGTGATTCTGGGTTAAAAGCTGTGGAAATTTTGATACGCCGGAGTTTACCATTAGGGAGTTTTTCTTGGTAATAGGAATTTGAAAACCTTAAAAACTTTTTATTTCACATTGAATAAAAAAAATTAATTAGAGTTTAAATTTATTTATTTACTAACGAACCAAGTCCAATTGACACATTACAGTCGAGAAATTCTGGTGCTAACTACCATATGTATTCCTCATTGCCCAGAATACTTATTGAGAGAAATAATTAAACCGAGACAGTGGAAATCTTTAATTTAACACATAACAAATACAAAAGGATTGCTACTGAGACAGTTTTGTTATGTATAACAAATATGTAGTGTATATATATAAATATATTTATTTATTTATTAATTTTCCGGAAATCGACAGTTTAAATTTTATCAGTTTTGGACATAATATTGTAAAGCTAAAATAAAACCAATTATGGATTTCCTCCTTGTAACTTTAGCTCTACTGAGATAGCATAATATGGAATAAGTAAATTAAATTTGCGAGAAAGGAATATGAATTTAAAAATTTATACAAAACAAAAGATTATAAAAAACGAAAAATTTACAAAACAATACATTTATAGCGATGGAGAGAGGTATAATTTTTACTATTCATATGTAACAGCCTAGAAAAACAGATTATTCTCCGAGTGCTTTGAAATTTTGACACAAAGTAACAATTAAATACGCGTGAGTAATATAGATGTCACCTGTGGCAGGTAAAAAGAATCCTTAAAAAAAAAAAAAACAGCGCCATATATTGGATGTAAAAGCAATATGCGCTTTTGTTTCTCTATCTGCACAGACAGAATGAGTCACAGCAACGCGTGGTACAACTAGTGAAGTAATAAAAATAAATTATATCGAAATTAATACTGTTTTAGGATAAGTTAATGTTCATTGATCGTAAAAAGTTTTCACTTGATCGATATAAAATCAGCAGTTATTACGTCAAGATAAAATAATATTATATATTTGAACACTTAAAAGTGTTAAAGGGTTGAAATGCCTCGAAAGTGTAAAGGGTAAAAACACCATTGACTCCATAGAGAAAACACTCGTTTAGTGGATATAATTAACGACGCCATTCTAGAGCGACTTTCTATTGGTCCATAAATCCAGGCTATAGCGACCAATAACAGACTAGGAAGCGTTCAATCTCAGGTTATTAAACATTTTTATGTTCATAAATAATGTCAATTAATGGCTAATAAATAGACATTGATCGTTAAACCGGAATTGTCGTTATTTTGATAGCGACGATAAAAGGTGTAATTAAGAAACGTTTGATCCTGTAACTAAAAGTTACCTGTGTCGAAGGACGAAAAGGATTAAGTTAGCATTAATTCAGTATGGATCTCTAGCCATTTTTCCTTTGTAACATCGACGTACTGTAAAACAAAATATTCCGTCTAAAAATGTAGGTAATATGTTCATAACCACAAAATTTCATCGGAAGAGTAACTTTGTGAAAAGCAATACCATCAAAAGCTTTTATAATAAACAGTTTGATTACGTGTATCATTTGGTAGAATTTCAATAAATATATAACAATATATTTTGTGCAACTATTAAAATAGAAATAGATAAATTTATAATTACATTATTCCTCCTCACTGGGGATTCATGTTCAGACTATAGGTAGTTGTGCTGGTGTTACTTTATTATTTCCTCATCTTCATCTTTGTCGACCTCATTTTCGTGTTGGTTGATTTCGTCATTTTCATGTTTGTCGATTTCGTCATTTTCATATTTGTGGATTTCGTCATTTTCATGTTTATTGATTTCGTCATTTTCGTGTTTGATGATTTCGTCATTTTCATGTTTTTCGATTTCGTCATTTTCATATTTGTGGATTTCGTCATTTTCATGTTTATTGATTTCGTCATTTTCGTGTTTGATGATTTCGTCATTTTCATGTTTGTTGATTTCGTCATTTTCATGTTTTTCGATTTCGTCATTTTCATATTTGTGGATTTCGTCATTTTCATGTTTATTGATTTCGTCATTTTCGTGTTTGATGATTTCGTCATTTTCATGTTTGATGATTTCGTCATTTTCATGTTTGTTGATTTCGTCATTTTCATGTTTGTTGATTTCGTCATTTTCACGTTTGAAGATTTCGTCACATTCATGTTTGTTGATTTGGTCATTTTCGTGTTTGTTGATTTCATAATTTTCGTGATTGTCGATTTCGTCATTTTCATGTTTCTTGATCTCCTTAATATTTTGTCCAGTCCACAAAGTATTTAGCTTTATGTTTGATTTAATTTTTTTTTCTCTTCGTTCTTAACACCCTGTAAACTGCTAAAGCGGCTTCTCTGCAGGTCAATTGCAGAGTAATAATTATAACACTAAATGACAAATAAAAAGAGAAGAATAACATTACAAGTGACTAAAATACAAAGACGTAACACATAATATACACAGACAGATATATAAAACACAGGCAACATACTTATAGACATAAACACACTCAAAGGCAAACAACATACTCAAACACACTCATGGGCATTATACATATAAGATTACATGCATTAAATCAAAAGATACCTACATATGCATAGGTGCTAACAGACCATATGAATATAAAAAAATCTTGATCTATTAACCATATTTTTGGTGACCGGAAAAATCAAAATAATAATTCATCACATCTTTAAAAAGTTAAATAAAGTCATGGAAAGTGATGAAACAAAAACTTTATTAACTGGGTTAAGCAGTTAAGGTTAAAAATTTTTTTTTTCATCGTTTTTAATGACTTTATATCACTTTTTAAAAGTGTGTTGAATAGTCACTGTGTTTAGTTAGCATGGAATCGTAATGGCCATGCCTTCATGTATACTAAATCTTGTGTTGTGCGATGATCTCATTTTTAATATATGGATCAGACAATAGGTTTTGGCGTACAATTTAAAAAAATAATATCCTTTGAATAAATAATGTATTATCGAACTCCTACAATAATTACACATCTGTTCAGTGTGCACAAAATACTTTTGCTTACCAAAAGCTTAGTCATTGAGTTTGTAACCTATACATCTTGCAAGAGTTTCCCCAAGAAGTTATACGGTATCTGATGTTAATGAATTGATAAAAAGCGTGTCTGTGGTATTTAAGAGATTTTATTAGAAATGAGTCACCGGTTCGACCGACACTGATATCCATACTATATCAGCTATTAAAATTTAAAGATAACATTAATTTGAACCTAAATATCAGTTGATTTTAATGGAGTATAAAAATTAGTTAATGTGTACAACAAAGTTGTGTGGGCGCCATTTTGTTTGGGCGCGGCTTTGTCACGTTCGATTTTCAAATCAAGAAGGTAAAGAAATACGTTTCAATCAAATTCAATGTTGCCAGATTGTGTTTACACACTCGAAGTAGGTACTGAAATCAGATCGGGTAAGTACCTAATAAAAATGATTAATTTACCGCAGATTAAACAAAAGAGTGGGTACTTTATTTTTTTTTTTTTTAAATAAAGGCAAACATTCCCGGGTACTAATAAACCTGACAATATTTTAAAATTTCCTACTACCACCACAGTAAGCGAAAAATGTTGATTGTGGTGTGATGGAGGACTTTGAACGAAGGCCAGCCGAGAAATTGAACACACTACGCCTGGGTGGGACCCAAAAGCAATGCCAACTCCACTGATCGGTATTCTTACGTATTTTTTTATCGACTCATCATAAGGCTCAACATTGTGCATTGTCTTGCAATTTTTTTTTGAGGACGGTTTTGGGAAATGAAACCGATTCGTTATCGTTTAGTGGCCGGGTGGTGTGAAAGTATAAATTGCATGAATCAAAGAAAATGATAAATTAGAAACCCGGCTAGTGGAAGGTCACAGAGTTCAAAGCCGGGTCGTTTCAAAAACCACCAAAGAATAACTTTAAAATTAAAGCAGTTTCAATATTGAATTACAGACCTTTACGCAAATAGGTAGCAATTAAGTTTATCTTTGCTATTCGTATACAGTAGAAAAACAAATTACTGAACCTACACTAACTAATTTTACACAGCTTTTCGGTCTGCATTTTCTAGTTCATCGGATCATTCTAGAGTATCGGTCAAACGAAGAATTAACGAAACAGCGAATTTTAAAAAAGATATTTTTTGTAACCACAAAATCTGCAGTAGAGACATCACCTGCTGTAAAGTTAAGGGTGTCAAGGTGTAACCGGGGGATACATTTCAGATGTTGGAAAAGAACCCTTAATTCAACTAAAGACCAGAAAACGATTTTTTTGGTATAGGTCTAAATTAGTTTATTTTAATTACTGCTCAACTATCCTTTTTCTGTGTAACGACCGAGAGCAAAATAAATTTCAAATTCTCCAAAACAGGGCAATGAAAACAATACTCAGACGAAATAGATATTCAAAAGTAAATAAAATGTTAAACAAACTAAATTGGCTAACGGTGAAACAGATGTTGACCTTGAACACGATGATATTTGTACACAAAATAGTAAACAACCTGCTACCCAAATATTTTTCAAATAAAATTGTATACAACAAGGATATACACAAACATAAAACTAGGACGTGCAATGAAATCAGGCTACCAAAAAAGGACAAGGCGAATACTCAGAACAGTATATTATATAAAGGGATGAAATACTATAACGCGCATACTATATACTATAATTGAAAAGTTCAAGATGTTGTGTGGAAGCCACATAAAGCCAGAAAAAACATAGAATATTAATATGTAACAAATTAATTAGTTATTTGTAAACTTAAATGTACAAATTACTAAAATAAAATTAATAAATAAAAAAAATCTGACATTAAACAAATCAATTCTTATTATATTGTTATAACTTCAATCTCTGGCTCTTGACTTGACTTGTCTTGTCACTTATATTTTGTTATCTTTATTTCTGTCTGTTTTCTATAAACAATATTTATCTTATTGTTGAAATTTCCTTGAGAATATGACGTGGTAATACTTGGAACCATTTAAACATATATTTTAATACGACTTATTCATACTAATAAACTTTAAAATATCACCCAGAACCAGTGGCGGCTGCTGCTTGCAAAAATAGATGGCGCGCTAAAAATCTTACAGTAATAAAAGCAAAATTAATTACGAAAAAATCCCACCTATTTGTAGATTGGGTCGATCCTCCGTTGTCAACGTTCTCTTCATTTTTTTTTCAATGCTCTGTACTTACAAAGCATCGAGTCTATCTTGACTAATTGTATTACTTAAAAAAGATTTAATTCTTTTTAAAATTGTAAAATACATTTCGTCCTCTACCGACGTCACAGGGATTATACACATATTTTAAAAACATTTTAAAACACTCTAAAAAAATATACAATTAAATTATTGTAAATTATATATTGACTCATCGGAATTTGTAAATAGTTCATTCCTTTCCAAAAATGCCAATTTATAGAGGCAGAAAATCGGGTTCAGGAAAATTAGTTATTTATTCATAAAATTTATCACAAAAGAGTAACCTAGCTGCAGATAGGTGATCTGTGAACTAAAATCCTGATTTTACTTGGGATAGTATAATACCACACACTTCTTTAGATATCACCGATTTTGTGGTCTTAATTATTTAGAATTCCCTCACCTAATAGTAAGCACGAAAAACAAAAACGAATATTGTTCTGTTTATCACACCCGCACAACTACTCTGATTTATCTCAACGGATTTTGATGAGATTTTCACTATCATTTAGAAAATTTCTTCCTGAATTTTTACACAAATGATTCATGCATACTATATTTATTAAAAGTAGAAAAAAATCGATGTCATATAATCAAGTAGTAAAAATATATTTTCGGGTAGTACATTGATAACGCTGGCTAAACCTTATGAGATAAATCAACAATGCGCATATATATTTTTATTTTTTATTTTTTTACGTATCAAATGAACCTAATTTAAATATCATACTACAATACGTATAAAATAATACGTAAAAGTTATGTATCAGATTTTTTTATTGATAATGCTTTCTAATCAAAACTATATGTTTAATTCTTTTTTGACTAAAATTTCGCTTACGCCCTTTTGCCTTTCCGGCGTCGATATTATACTAAATTTTATTATTTTATAATATTTTCCACACTTAATACTATTATATTAATGAATTTTTTTTTCCTAATAACCAACTTCAAATATTTAAATATAATTTAAAACTTTTTTTAGTTATTATAAACATAATACTTTTTTACACTATACTTGTTACGTTAATGGCATTTGTTGTGCCGTATGTTTAAAAATAAATAAATTTACACTTGTCTTTCAAATTTCGTTTTACTTGTTTTGAAAATTGGACGTCCCTACATTCCGTTAAAAATTAAATAAATAAAAAATAGGATGGAAAAAATATGACGAACAAAAAAACATTTGGGATTTGAACCATTTATTTATTTATTGTTTAAATTGTACCTTTTTACGTTAGAATTTTTAACCTCACTAGGACAAGTCTGTGTTGAGGTTATTACCATTATTGCTTAGCAAACAGCTTATTTAACAACCGTTGCAAAACAAATTTGTTACATAGCAAAATACGCCAGTGTTATCATTAGCAGTCAAGTACAGGGTGGTCTATGGAGGTATTTGTTTTCAGGGCGAGTCAACAAAATGTTTCACAGTGGTTGGCGTATTCAGGTCGGATGAATATTGAAACAATACACGGAATGCATTTGCTGTGCATTCAACGAACTAAATGTGCCAATTATTTTTTTTTCACCCGGTTAGGCTAGATACATCAATTAGGCATTGGTTATTATTTTATCAATTTCCATATCCATTGACCAATCTTACCAATTATTTTGTATTAAATTTTTTATTTATTAATCTTTGGGGAATGATCAACCGTTATAACAGTTTTTATCACAGTCCCATGTTGAGCGTCAATGTAAATATTAAATAATAGTAAACATACAAGTGAGTTCGGAACAAACACTTTGTAGGAAAAGATAAAATAACAATAAACATTTTTCTATATACAATGTAACTACACTCGTGGACAAGGCGACACGGCGCGTCATCTCTGACTATATATGGAAGATTAAGAATTCCTCTAGGTACTCTTCAACCTCAATGAAAGAGCTATAATTTCTCTAAGACCTTGCTGGAAGGGATGACGCATCTCGCTACCTGTATCAGTTCTTGAGCCTACGATCGGCTCAGGATCTATGCTTGGTTCAAGGCTGTGCACTCGCTTTTATAGGCCGTCCGTGGTATGTCATTCGGTAAGTAGCGGAAGGGCGAGCCAATGGCTGGTGAACTGTGAGCTATAGTTATGTATATTTTATTTACTAATAGACCATGTCCAATTACAAAACATTAAATATTACATGAAGTAAATACAACGAGAAATGTTACAATGTGAAAATTAAAAAAAAAAATACACCGTTGATAAAATAGGGAATAAAAACAATAAAGATAATGTCAAGTCAAGACATGGAACAAGGTTTTGATGGAATTCACCACTTCTGCCACATCAACATAAAATATTACTTGCGTAAAGACTTACGCCAAAAAATTCAAGGCCCTGACTTGAGTTGACAAGTCTTTCAATTCTGGACATAGGCGAATAGTATCCATAATTCGTGGAGAATTGATGAAAATTGATGAAAAGCAAATCATTATTTCTGAGTCGACGGGAAGGGTTATTAAAAAGGATGCGAGCAATAAAGAAGATGAATAAATCATAAACTTAATAATTTTGAAAATGTAGATGAAATCAGTCCTTCCTAAATTTTTGTAAAAAAGGAAGTCTTAATTTTATTTCGAGTTCATAAAGTTTCTAGCTCTAACCCCCAAGCAATTCTCCTTGTATCGATGCTGTACGGATTCGATATGATTAATGTGAACATCATAAAATGGAAACCAAATAACGCAGGAATATACTAGATTAGGACGAAGTAACGAACAGTAAATATGTCCATTATGAGATCAACGATGACCTCAATTTGTAGACAAGGATGCCCATTGGGTGTGAGCGAGAAAGTATTCGGACTCTCACGGTTTCGTTTTACTGCACAGTTCAATTTTCAATTTTTTTATATTTTAATAATTTTACTACTCATATTTTTCCTCTTTGTGAAGAAATTAATAGTTTTATATAAAATAAAAACACATATCATAATGCATGAGGTATTAAAATTAAATATATTTAAACTGTCTACCTTATCGTCACTCCATCAAATATAATTGGTCTCTCGCTGCGGCGCAGTGCTGCAGATCTGCAGCATTATATAGGTTCGACTTCCATATAGAGGATGATCGTGTTTACTCGCTAAACAAATAATTTTAGTATTTTGGATACAGATAATTTTACAAGCGATTGTCAAAATATTCAACGAAATTATAACGGTTTCAAGATGTGAGCTTTCCGTGATCTACCATTTTGAGTTCAGTTTAGTTCAGTGCCGATAAGTAAACGTGTACAACAAGGTTGTGTGGGCGCGGCTTTGTCACGTTCGATTTTCAAATTAAGAAGGTAAACAAATACGTTTCAATAAGGTTTCAATCAAATTCAATGTTGCCAGATTGTGTTTACACATTCGGAGTAGGTACTGAAATCAGATCGGGTAAGTAACTAAGGACGGGTTGTTTCGGAGAATTTGAACAATTCATCAAATTTCAACGTTCATTTACGGGTTGTGTGAAAGTCCTATTCAAATTCTGTTATTATATCATTATAGGCTAGTTGCTTGACAGAACTGAAATAAAAACAGAACTTAAAAATATCTTTCACAGAACTTGAAAATTAACTTTGAAATTTGAAGAATTGTTCAAGTTCTCCGAAACAACCCGTCCTAATAAAAATGATTAATTTACCGCAGATTAAACAAAAGAGTAGGTACTTTATTTTTTAAAAAAAGAAAGGCAAAAATTCCTGGGTTACTAATAAACTGACAATATTTGAAAATCTCCTACTACCACCACAGCAAGCGGAAAATGTTGCTTGTGTTGTGATAGAGGACTTAGCCAGCTGAGGAATTGAACACACTACGCCTGGGTGGGACCCAAACGCGATGTCAACTCAATGTAATCCGTTAATAATTTAATAACTAGTAGTTCTGTGAACAGTTAACCTCGCTTTCAAAAAAGTAAGTTTCTAAATTTCTTGCATTTTATTAATCTTTTACATTGTATATTTTTTACGTTAAAAATTATGGCGTAAAAATATACAATATAAAAAGATTAATTAAATACAAGAAATTTAGAAATTAAAAAGCGAGGTCTAATGTTCACAGAACTACTAGTTATAAAACTAATAACGGATTCCACTGCAAGTGGAGCTTAACTGGTTTATTTTATAATCATAATCTTAAATGAAAAATTAATTCACATCTATAACTCAATGTTTCTTAAGGTTCCATGATAACTCAACACAGTGACAATTCAACACACTTTTAAAATGTAATATAAAGTCGTTAGAAACGATGATTTTTTTTAACCTAACCTAACCTAACCTAACCTACTTAACCCAGTTAATAAAGTTTTTGTTCTATCACTTTCCATGACTTTATATAAATTTTAAAGATGTGATGAATTATCATTGTGATAATTTATCCGGTCACCGTTTCATAAATATACTCAAAACAATTATTGAATCATCCTGTAGTTCCACACTTCCTATTATGATGTTATTGAACAATGCGCTAGTACAAGTGGTACATGTCCCTTCTAAGCCAGGTCTACGACTGTTCTACGCCAGGTCTACGACTGTTCTACGCCAGGCAGCGGGTGTCGTAGTTGAGTGAAGTTGTAAATTAATAACATCATTAGGGTAGAGTCTTGCATTGAATGCAGCGCCTGATTGAATGCAACGGAGCTAATTGTGACTTGTCAGTTAATTGGAACTGCATATCTGACGCGACAGTTGCCGGATCTCTTTAATTCATATGCTAATTGATTAACCGAGATCAGGTTTGATACAGGGGAGGTGGGAGAGGGAAAAGCAAAGGAAGGTGATAGTTTTAGCTAGTATTATTGTAAGAAAATGTTTGACCCACTATGTATACACCAAATATAGGTAAAAAAACACTAATAAAATACTATTCAGCAAAAAAACACAAACTATCATTAATAGACCAGTTGAAAAAGCGAATAAAAATAACTCCGACCGTAAATATAAGCTTTGGATAGAGACACAACAAATACCAGACAATAAAAGCATTTAACAATCTTTTACTAGATACAAAAACGAGTGAAACAAAAAACCGTACAGATACAAAGTTAAAAGATGGATTAGAGAACAAAAAAGGAAATATTACAAAAAAAAAATAATTTAAAAGAATAAACAATACACAATACAAATACCACATGGAGATAAGATGTGATTTGAAATTGATGTAGGATAGTGGTGTAAACTCGTTTACACATCTGCCCTGATGATGGATGCTATATTGCTGTCCGAAACGTTGGCTAAAGAAGGAGGTAACGCCAAACGGCATAATACCACAAAAATAAAACACCACAATACAAAACAGAGATGATTATATGCAATCCATCTCAAAATATTTATCGTTAAAAGAAATTGTATTTTATTTTATTTCATCTCTGTTTTATTTAATTTTAATTCAATTTATTATTTCATAAATTTTTTTATTGAATTTTAAAATTTCAAAATACCCAGTGAGGCCCATAGTATATATACGAGATACTATCGTATTAAAAAAAAGACATAGATTTTTTAAACTTTATTTTTAATCGATGCCGATTGCTTAATTCACTAGATTTAATAAATTGATTAAATATCTTTTGCCTATTTTGAAACACGTATAACCATAGATAATAGAAACAAGTGCTTAGATAATAGAGGAGAGATAAGGCATTGAAACTTGCCGACTGTCTCCGACCTATAACCAACAAACTGCAAAGACTATCAAAGTGGCAGGCAAAAAAATAAATTACTGAGAGAGTACAGCAGAAAAAGTTCTTTTTGGGATCAAGTGTCCGAGGGACCAACTGGCAGAGGGATTTAATGTCCGGGGATCAACTGCCAGCAAACAACTGTTGTAGTCCAACTGTCGGGGATCAAGACTTGGGTCACCGTCCCCACATTGCATTGCATTCCATTTAAGCCATCACTAATATTAACCAAAAGAATAAACGTATATCTTTAATCTTTAGCCATCGAATGTGAGACTTAACTGTGGACATCATCTCATCGCATAAAGCTCGCATTAAGCTTAAAACTTCCGCATTTTGTTTGATGGCCCTGAACGATAAACGTTAGCGAACTTCCCCTTCATTAAAGTTAGACCAAGTTTCCTGACTTTAGCTGGGCGCATTTGCTCGACGGTCTTATGGAGGACTTCTATGTGTTTTGTTTCATAAACGAGTTACGGAGAGCTTAAATAGTTCCGTTAAGATGCTTTAAGCACCATGTCAACAAACATCTTCTTTGAAAAAGCACGTCGCATGAAGTTGCTAAGTTGCAAATTTTATAACGTTTATGATAGAGGACAATATGAAAATTTGATTCAAGACTTGCAGTTTGATGCAAGTTTTGGTATTCCTTCAAATTTATGAGGCAAGAGTTATTTGACAAACCATGCTTAGGCTTATTTCTTATAATTTATTTTATTTATTTTATTTGTGTACAAAATTTTTTACAAAATTACAGATATTTTATCTAACTAATTGTAAAAATACCAAAATATAAAAATAAAAAATAAAAAGGTGTTCTACAAATTAAACTTAATAACAATAAATAAAAAAATTTAAAAAAATGTAAAAATACCATTTTCACAGTTTCTCACTGTGAAAAAATGTAAAAATACCATTTTCACAGTGAGAATCTAGCGCCAAAAACCTTACAAACTCATTGAATTTTCCGAAGAATATGTCGAAATTTTTATCTAATATATTTAAATAGCGTATCGCTCTTCCCACGGGCGAATTCGGGTACAGATTTGTACGACTCAATCGGCAATATAATATGTTATGGTGACGTGCCCGAAAGTGAGACTCTGGGACAAATAAATTGATTTGCGACAGAATCTCACCGTTAGAGACGAGGCCATTAATTAATTGGTATAACCTCTGAATTTAAACATATAAGTACACTTAAAATTCTATACTGCTGATTGGTTTGCCCTCACCTTGAATATGCTAGTGTCATTTGGTATCCTTTCTATGCTGTCCACATTTGTCACATCTAATCCGTACAACATCGCTTCTTACTAGGAATTGGTTGGAGGATGGGAGTTGAAAGAGGCGAGTTCTCATATGATGAAATTGAACAAACTGTAAACATCTCTCCTTTGGAAAAACGTAGAAAGGACTCTGATTTGATTTGCATATTCAAAATTATCAACAGTATTACTGACACACCTGCTTTGTTGTGGCTCCTCCAGTCATCCCGTCCCGTAGACTCCGAAATAATAAATTGCTGTTCCTCAATCAGCATTTTACTAATTATGGTCACCATTTTCCTTTGTCCAGAATTTCGAGACTTGTAAACTCACCGTCAAGTCAAAGCATTGAATTTTTTGGTGTAAGCTTGAATTAATTTCGACAGTCGATACGTAACGTGTATTTTTAAAGCCCTTTAAACCTTCTTCACGCATTGTAATTGTAATTGTTCTCCATCTGTACTTTATATATTATGTGTAAATTGTCTTTGCTCATAATTTATATATGCTCTCCTTTCACTGCCATCTCTGTTTCTTATTCGTGTAAAAATATTATATTGTTAATAGACTATTTGTCCGTAAATAAATAAATATCTGAAAGGATACAGTTAATTTGTGTTACGTTTTGTGTGAATGACACGTTATTTTTCAATAGAAAGAGATAAAAACCTATAATTTATTTTGCATGGAGATAAATGTTTAAAGTTAAAATATTTTCATAACACAAGTGAATCGATCTAATTTCAATCGATTGAATTAAAATAATGGTAGACTTCGATACAACGCGATCTTTTAATAAAAAATCTCTGTCATTTTTAATCATTGAACGCCCTTTTTATTCCAATTTGTTGACTTCATAATTGGAACTGACCCTCCTTGAGACCGAAAGTTTAAAAATAGGCATATTTAGTATCACCGCTTAATCCAGAAAATTAAATTCCAAAAAGTTTATGAACGGCTTAAGTCTAATAGGGTGTTTTAGGGCCAATGACCCTTATCACCTTTAAGTCGAAGCTAATTTGAAGGATTAATAAAATTAAAAATATTATCAAAGCATACATACAAGACCGAAGTATCAAGCATCCAGGATCAGCCTTTCGAAGAAGGGAAAGGCTTATTTAAAATGAGGATCAGAGAAACTCTTACGGCCCGGAGAGCTTTGAAGCAGAAAATGGATGGTTACTTCGAGAGAGTTTCCACTTGGGAAAAGAATAACCTCGTCGAATTTAATGTTTCAAAGGCCAAATCATTTTTGGTTTCATACAAAAGGGATCGAAACGAAAAGCAGCCTTTTTGGACGGAAGTAATTTTTCCAACATGCCTTCTTTTGACATACTCAGTATAACCTTAAGTGACCAGTTGAAGCATGAATCACCATTGAAGTGAGAGTTAAGATAACCCGTCTGAAGCTAGAATACAGTAAAATGTACAAAGGTTAAAGATAATAATACAATAGTGTAAAACAGATGACCCTGCACAAATCTTTAAAATTATACTCTTAAAATTGTAAGCATTTTCTTGTAGTCGTTATTACCATACGACATTTTGCCTATATAAATAGGTTGTTCTCTATTGACAATACCACTATCTTCCCAACCCCCATACCTACTCTTGAAGCCTCTTCCACTGGAACCCAATTTCTCGCAACCCAAAAAAGTTTAATATGTTGATAAAAAATATTACTGGTAGATTGTAGATTTTAAAGTTTAATACAATATTACACAGCCCTGATGCTGTTACGGCTGTAACTCAGTCGACATTAGGTATAAAAAATTAAAATTGTGTTTATGTTATTAAGTTATCGTTTCATTTTAAATCTTTGTGTACACCAATATGAGCGAATAGGATCGACATTTTTCAAAACCAATGATGTAGGTACACAACAAATTAAGAGTAGACAAACCAGTACAGACAAATAAGTACCTAAACACAAAAATAATACAGTGAGCGGTGATTAATTAGTTATTATCATATAAAATAAATAAAATTTTCATAAAATAGGTCATTATTGCCTTTATGTAAATAACAAACACTTTTAAAAATTAACGCATTTATGTTTACATCAAAAACTTTTATAAATTAAAAAAAATATGTTTACATCAAAAACTTTTATAAAATAACACATTTATGTTTTCATCAAAAACTTTTACAAATTAACACATTTATGTTTACATCAAAAACATTTGTAAATTAACACATTTATGTTTACATCAAAAACTATTATAAATTAACACAACAGAATCAAGAAGTTACGACTTCTAAATAATTTATTTTTATCAATGTGAAAAAATATTATTTGTTTTTTAAACTTCCGATTTAGTTGTCCGGGTCAAATCTTCCCCAAAGGAAAAACTTAACCCTTCCACTCACTTTTCCACAAATGATCATCTAGTCAATCAAAATTATGTAAGTGCATTATTTAAGCAAAAAATTTATATATAATTTTTTTGATAGATCTAATACGCCTAAATTTTTAATTAGAGAGCTAGGTATAATGCCAGTAGCCGAAATAACGAATGGTAATATTTTTATAGTCTGAGAATGCCAAATTCTTTTTATTTCATTTCCTAAATCTGTGTATTTTTTAATAATATTTTAATAATATAATTTTAATAATATTTTGATTGTTAATACTTTTTTATGTATTCGAAAATTAATATACTCGTGACGTCATTAACGGCTGTTGCGATAGCTCTTGGAATATATACAGCCGCGAGTTTCTTGTTAACGAAATATAGAAAGGGGAACGGAATAGTACTCTGAGAGGATTCGACCAGAATATTGAAAGTCCTACCTTTGGTCTTAGTATCTTCAGTGTTCCCTCTCTCTACCAGCAAAATAACTGCACTGCAAATTGCATGTAACCCAGAATAGAACTAGCAGTGATCAGTTGCGCGGTAGAAAAGATACTGTGTTGGTACTTCCCGTGTCCTGGTGACAATGCTAATAGGACGGGTATGGGGTGTAGGCAGGGAGTAATAAAATGAGAACTGTAACTCCCTTTCTTCCAACAGTTACAAAAAGTTAACCGATTACAATATTTATTAAAATGAAAATGACTGAATTTAAATTGAAACCAGGAATTGTTTGTTTGCTCAATTGAATTATTATTTGTCCCTGTAATTACTGATGGATACTCACCGAAGGCTGCTATTGTTTATCTTTAAATGATTTATGTTAAATTGGTACTTAAATCTACTAAACCGGATACTATTTGCGCACCTACTTATTTAATAAATACCCTGTAAAACAGGCTCGCCTCAAAGGCTTTACAAACAAAAGTGGATAGGCCCCTTAATTAGTTGGAAACACAGGCCGTAATAAATGGGATACGGAAATTTTATCCGTCTTGCGGTTAAAATCTGTCCCGAATTTAGTGCACCCTCTTTGAGATATAATTAATAAGACACGAAAGGGATTTTAAAGAAAGGAAACGCTTCATTAAATGTGCTAAGAAATTTGAGTGCCTTTGTTACTCAATTTAATTGTATTTTGCTGGAGGTTTTATAAATCCCAAAATCGTTATTGAATACTATTCTCTTCTTAACCTGTACCAGATCAGATTGATTTACCTAATTTCGGTATTTCCCCGGAGAAAAATAACCATTAAAAATTAAAACGAATGCTTAAAAAAATATGGTAATATTTCACGAAAAATAACGCTATAAACATCATCCAAGTATGATTATTATTTTAGCGTTGAAGAATAAGGTAACAGCGCAGGAGTCAGCAGGGAGGATAGCCGCCAAACAACTCGGTATTGGCACACACTTTTTGCCTCATTCACATTCATACATACTCTTCTATTATACTCTTGAAATGGTCCGACTCAAGTATCTGATTCACTTGATCGTTCCATATCTTCCACGGGCGTCCCCAATTTCTGCTACCATTCGCATTAAGAAGAAGGTGATACTAATAAATCTAAATCTAATTCCTAGTTGTGACCGCTTCATTTTTATTTTTCTGTGTCTTGTTCTTTTTCATGTTTCGTATAATTTTCTTCTTCAATGATATATTACATTGATGGGTAAGTTAAAATAAAAATTTGTTCCTGAACATTAATTTACACTTTTAACTCAATAGGTATCCCATATATATCAAAAATCAGATATGTTATCCTGGACGCTATCTAGGTTACAAAACAATTTCATTAGAAACATTTTTTTCATTTAAAAAAGGTAATTGACTAAAATATGGGAAAAATTAGTTGCAAGATGATATTTTTAATTCTGAATTTGAAATATGATATCGACAAATATGACGTTTAATAAATATATTCCAATGGTTCTGTGGTTGAAGACGAGAGATCCTTGATTCAATTCCTAGTTGCGACCGTTATCATTTTATTTTTCTGTCTCTTGCTCTTTTTCATGTTTTGTTTAGATTTATTGGAATCATCTTCATCTTCAACGATATATTACATTCATTTGTATATCCTTTAAAATAAGTTGAAAGCAAAAGTTGTTTCTGAATTATTATTATTATTTAATTAAATTTTCAATATAAGTGGATTATAAAAAAAAAATCAATCAACCCTTAGGTTATGTAATCATTTGGTGATCAGGGAGATTGGGGCGTACGCCAGATTAAAGGGATTGTGAAAAAGGTTTTTTCCATTATTTTAAATCTCCCTTGAATTGAATCCCTAATGCAAGAGAGACTATTTTAATTTCAAGAGATAAATACAACCTACCTGTTGCAAAATAAATTTATCGATTTTGATTTAATATAATATAAGCATAAACACACTATCCCAAGAGTGCCTCCGTGGTTGAAGGTTAAGGCTATCGACTGGTAACCAGGAGATCACGGGTTCAAATCTAAATTTCAATAAATTAATTTGTGATATTTCACAAATCAGTATATTTGTGGCACGTTCTAGAGTGTTAAATACTATCAGCATCGCCTTGGTGTAAGACCAACATTCAGAATTGAAACGATGCTTGGAATGGCTTTGGCATTATTTGGTGACCAGATTTGAATAGCCAGGTGCTTCTCCACTTTCGTTTCCTCCATCTCCTTCCCCTCCCCACTACTTTCAGCGTCATAACATACCCCAATTGGAGATGTCATAGTCTCTCTGGCTCCAGACGAGGGCAGTCGGTCACTCTTGTGCGGTTTCACATAACAATATAAAAGCGATGTAAGAATACTTGCTCAAGTATTTACAAGCTTTGTGTTGTGCGGAAGATATTTGTATGAACTTCATCACTTGACGAGAGCTATCGCACTACGCTATATCAATTAACTATTCTTTTTATCATTATGTGGAGCCATTTCAGTTCTTCTCGGCTTCACGGAATAACAAATATTGTCCATTCAAAAATACGTGTTTTTAACTCCATTGATTTGGACATTCTATCAGACCATTGTTTTAAGTGTAAATGTTGTGAATTTCTTATGTAATAGAGTTCGTAGTTCAGAAATTTTCTGCATTGTTCACATTATTTAACTTTATTGAATAAGGTATCTATATATCAGCGGCGTGTATTGCTCTAAGACCAAAGGTAGACTGGGTGTAGTTTTTTGTAGTTTGATTAAGAATTATTGTGTTTGAATATTTCAAAATGGTCATTACAATTATCACCCTCGCTTAGTGTTATGGCCAGCTAAATAGGTGTGAATATAAGTTGCTCTCTTATTTATCTTTCTCTAAGTAGTGCAAAACAAATTCACTATCCGCGTCTGTCAACTAAACCACGCAACGGATCTTGATATGATTTTTCAGTTTCATTTAGAGAATTTCTTCCGAAAGGTTTAAATATACATAATGTACCTATGCATATTATACAGGGATTTCCAATAAAAGGTGTTATTTTGAATAGCCCGATATTTCGGTAGATGTTACTTTTGAAGCTGTCATTTTTTGACATTTGACAAGTAAAAACTACGCCATTAATAAAAATGGAACGATACACGCTTCAACAACGCATTAAAATTATTAAAATTCACTTGAGTGAATCAAATGCTAATCATATTGAGTGATGAGGCCCATTTCCACCTCGGTGGCTTCGTCAACAAGTAAAATTGTCGCATCTGGGGCTCGGAAAAACCAAGAGTTATTGTTGAAAAGCCTCTCTATCCTCAAAGTGTGACTGTTTTGTGCTGTTTATAGTCCGTCGGAGTCATTGGACCTTATTTTTCGAAAATGAGGCTGGAGCAACAGTTACGGTGAATGGATTGCGCTATCGATAGATGATTAATGATTTTTATGGCCGGAATTGGATGGTATTGATTTGAAAAACGTTTACTTTCAACAAGACGGCGCTACGTGCCATACAAGCAACGAAACTTTTACGATTGAATATCAAAATAACACCTCTTATTGGAAAACCCTGTATTTATAGAAAGTAGAAAAAAGTCGAGCCACGTCGGGTACAAGTCAACTTAAAAATATAAAAAAATTGTATTTTTGTAAATATCTTGCAATACTCAAAGAGTAGTTGACCGATATCGCTGAAAATTTCAAAGTTTGTTTTTATCAGTGCCAGAGAGTTTAGAGAAGTGTTTAGAGAGTGGTTTGAGGAATACTTAACGCAATATCTCTGCATCAGAATGAGATACGGAGTCGAATTAAATTCGATATAATGTAGTTTTTTAACAGTATCATTGTCGTATACAGAAGTCAATGGTAGAATAGTTGGGAACGCCCCAGAAAGACATTAGAAGTAGCATAGCATTTCAGAGTTCACTAGTGTATAATACGATTTTTTGTATTATTTCTTTTTCACGGTTCATATTAAGTTTATACTTGTGGGCTTGGTCATATAATGTGAGATTCTGTGATAAAATTGCCTATTTTACAAACTTCAATATCCTTAGTTTTGGCAAAGGAATCAAGTCAGCAGTTAGAAAAAATATTGGTACAACGCAGCAGTAATTAATCTTTATGGTTTCTTTTTTCCGTTTCTTCCCCATTGGTAGTTTTCTCAGGCAGGCGAGAGTTAGCGCAGTGACCTTTACGTTTTTTTCCATCTGTTAAGGGTTGATGTACAGCGGAATATCTGATAGCGATACATTAGAGGCGAGCAAGGGGCGCTGGGTGCTGGGGGTGGTGAGGACGGCTTGCAAAGCCGATATTTCAGGATTCAGGCAAGCGTAAAACCAGGGAAGTTTATGATGAAGTAATTAAATAGTTTCCGCTACTATTTGTTGAAGAAATTTCTCAGTTTGAAATTATCATTTTTTTATAAAATATTCAATAAATGATAATATTTTTGAAGGAGGTTGAGTAGATTATTTGAATAAAATTTGATTTTTTCATTCATGAGCTCGATCCACAATTGAAGGAAAAATTAATGAACTTTTCCTTGTTTTATTATATTTTCCTTTGGCGTTTCGGGTCTACGAATATTATAGGTATATTAATGCTTATAAATTTAATTCTTTAACAAGGATGCTATTACGTGATCTTGTATTGATTTTCGAAAATTTATGATACCTACCAATAAACAAAAATGTGTTCTTTTTTCGTAGTTAACCAAATATCATAAATTAAAATTTTAGTAATTTGTATAAGAGTTTTATTATAGTTTTTATCACAGGCCAATAATATAGTTGGGTGCCAATAATAGGATTGGTTATAATTCGTTAATAGTAATAATCATAGTTGGGTGCCAAAAATAGGATTGGTTATAATTCGTTTATGCTCGGGTTCGAAAACAAAGACTTTTACTCTGTAGTAAAAGTAACATGATAGTAATAATCAATTAACAATATAACTACACTTGCGGGAAAGGCGACACGGTGTTTTATCTCCGGACTAGGTACAAAAGATAAATAATTCTTCTAGGCACTCCTTAACCTCACTGAAAGGTACGATGCATCTCGTTATAAGTGTCATATATTTAACCTAGAACTTTTTTAAGACGTTGCTAGAAAAGACAACACGTCTCGCTAGCAGTATCGAGTCATAAGACCGGCTCGTGGTATTCGCTTGGTTCAAGGCTCTGCACTCACTTTTATAGGCCACCGGTGGTACATCCCAGTACAGTGATTGGTGAACTGTCCGCTATACGATGTATGTTGACTTTCGTTTGTATATAGGGTTACCTTATTACGTGTGAGCGAGAAAGTACTCGGGCTTTCGTGGTTTCGTCTTGTTAAAGGCTTTATTTTTCAACAGGTGTTTTTAAAGTCACTTAGTTTTTGCTTAGTTTAATTTCGATAAAATGTAAGAACAAGCTTTCTGTTAAACCATTCAAACAAATGTTTACTAAGTAAGGCGACCATGAAATAGTTTTACACAGAACATAAACTGGAAGCTAAAAATAGGAAGGTAATTTTGTTTAAGATCTAACGAGTTAATCGTTTAAGAAATATAATAAATTTGCCGGAATTTTTAAAGTAAAACTTTTAGAATTTTTCAACTTAATCACTTAGTGAAGAAGTTAATTCAGGTGTGATGGAGGTTTTATTTTGCTAAATCCAATTAATTTTGATCTCATAACATAGCTTTGCCACTAACCTCTAAGGCCTCTAATAAATTGACCATTATATTTCTTAAAAACGCTGTTAGAAGGTCAGAAAATCCTAACGTATTTTTGCTTTAAATAAAATTCAAATAAATAGAATCTTAACGTATCAGAAAACTAAAAAACTCTTGTGATGAAATAAGCTTTCAAATTTTATTGTCAGAAATAAACATATCATTTTTGAAATATTAAAATTTTGAATGCCAACATAAATAAGTCTAATTAAAATTTGATTTTAACACCTTTAATAGACGAACGTATGATACAAATTACTGTAACCTCATTCTTTTATCGTTTCATAAAAAAAAATATTTATAAAAAATTCACACAATTTTATTATTTTTTCTCAATTTGTGATCGTAACCTTTGGTTTCATAGTGGTGTAAATTTTAAATCTTCTACAGTTAATTTGTGGATTTAAATATATAATATAGTATTTTATCTTTCTAACATCATTTAGATCATATTATTTCTCACAACGACAGTAAGGCAGAGAATTGTTTTTATGAAACCATATGAGCTGTTAATAATAAGCCTGTGGGGTTAATATTTATTAAAAAGTTCATCATTTAAAAATAATATATAAATATTAAATATAATCTAACTACACTTACAAATAAGCAGACCATTGTGGACAGATGCCGTAATTGATGTCCTTGCGAAACATAACTGAGAAACAGCCCCTAGAGGTTGACATACAGGATCCATTGGTTCAGCCTCCTTGTACGTCTTGATTATGCCATGTCTCACACATCTTTCAAGAATACAAAACAAAGAGATTGGAGATCACCCTTCCAGCCTAAACCTATAAACCTTTAAAATTGGTTTTCATAAATCGATATCTATGTCAGGTACATCATATGAAAAATCTAATATCTGTAAGGAAAACACTTAAATAAAATTTATTATTTGTCTTTCAAATACTCGCGATGTTGTTTGTAGAGTTGGTCAAATTATTAAAAATAAATATTTGTTGATCATGTTGATTACCAAGTTTGGTTGGCCATTTTTATGTTAACACTGAACAAGGTTCCCGGAGCCAGTGTGACTACAGCAACTCCAATTGGTTTTGGGTATGTTGTGAGGCAGAAGGTGTGGAGGGGAAGGAGATGTGAAAGAGAATGGCGGGAATGTCTTAAAACTTGCTTTACCGCTTCGAGCATTCGTCAATTTTGTAATCTACAGAAAATGCACAAAGGAAACCGTAAGATGTAAAAAAAGTTAGTGTTTTTTTAAGTGAAAAACTTAATATAGCTGTGGTACCTACATGCCTGTATAAAATAAAGAAGATCACAAAAAATGCGATGTGGACGTGTAACGTGATCCAATGTCTGACCATTATTTGCTTAAATTTCAAATACACAATCACATTCGTCTCATAATCGTTATGAAATTTTCATTTCGATCAAATGTAGTGGCAATATTGTTATAATAATGATTGGATTATTTGTATAGCGCTATTTTCATGGGAAAATCACATCAAGGGTGTTTAAAATATCAGGCAGTGTAAGAGAGAGAGAGAGAGCCTAGGAAGTCATATTTGTGCATTTGTGCTAATGATTATTGTAATACATATCATAATTACTAATATTATTTTACTAATCATGATTATTACTATACTTATCACGACTATTATATTATACTTATCATGATATATATTTTCATGATAAGTATTCCCCACAGGAAAACCCTTCCACACACTTTTCCACAAATGATTTTTATTTTATTTTTATAGTGTATACCTCACAAGAGTCCCAACTGCTCCCGTCTGGAGCCAGTGAGACTATGGCATCCCCAATTGGGGGATGTTGTGAGGCTGAAGGTAAGTGGGGAAGGGAAAGAGGAAGGTGGGGAAGTACCTGGCTATTCAGATCTAGTCACTAAACACGGCTAAAGCCATTTGGAGCAACGTTTCAATTCTGAATGGTGGTCTTACACCAGGGCGATACTGGTAGTATCTTCCACTCTGGAACGTGCCGCAAATATACTATATATTATTTTAATTAATTAATTGTGAAATAACACAAATTAATCAAATAAAATTTATTTGCGCACGCCGGGTTCGAACCCGCGACCTTCGGAATGGCAGTCCAATGCGTTACCACTGGACTATGCCGGCCGTCAAATGATCATCTAGTCAATCCACATTATGCAAATGCACTTTATAAGCATAATAAATACAAAAAAAATAAAAGAACAACACGTCGAATCACCAGAGATCAAATGGGAAAATAATTCACCGACTCCAGATATTTTCATATCAGAGTGTTCGGCTCGGTAGAACTCCTAACTGGACCTATCCTACTGATCCCTCAATATAAATATTTAAAAAATCTTTCGTAATCCTACATGTATTTAAAATGACTGATTTTTGCATTTTTATACATAAATTCTTTGACAGATCTAATACGCCTAAATTTTGAATGAGAGAGCTAGATATAATGCCAGTAGCCGAAATAACAAATGGTGATATTTTTATATTCTGAGAATGCCAAATTCTTTTAATTTCATTTCCTAAATCTGTTTATTTTCTTATATTTGTTATTATTTTTATTACTTTTATAATTATTAATGAAATAGGCTCAATAGCCCGTCCACATCACACTTCTATCGGCTAATCTCTTCAGTGGCCTAATACAATAAAACGGAAAAGTTTTCTGAAATCTTGTACACCAAAATAGCAACCGCCAGTGAAGTTAGGCTGTTTTGAAAGCAAGCATGAATTCGGTTAATTAGTGGAAACTGCCTTCATAACGAAGTATTCGGAATTAGCGCAACCACCATCCAACCGGGCCTAACGACGGTTTTAAATTATTGCGTAAGCAGACCCAATGTTTGATATTTTACTTAACGTAATGAAATTAACGAGCCAAAAGTCATTTTCAAATTGATGAACCCGCCCACTGATGAAAATCTGCAGGAATGTGTTACATTTACATCACGAACTTGTTTGTTCAAATAAAAACTCCGTTTTTTTAAATAGATAACAATTTTTCTAGGATTATTATTGGTAGGTGGTAGGTTTTATTCTGGGTCCCGACCTTGATTACAGTTTCAATCCCTGCATTATCGCCAACCATGTGCCATCTATGGGTAACTTCTTAAATTACTATCTAGTGCCATGTATGAGTAACCTCTCAAACTACTCTCAAGGATATCACAAAACTAACTTCGAAAAACACATATTAAAGGACGTGATACTATTAAAATATACATTTGAAAATTACATATTTTGTTAAGTTTTAGGCTTGGATGTTTAATTTGAAGGTTAAGTTTGATATTTAAATTTGACATTTACACTTGAAAGTTACGCTTAAAACACTTAAAAAGCTAGTCACTCATGGAACGGATGCTTTTGTAGAAAAGTTTTTGGAACGGAAGCTTTTTTAAAAAGTTTTTGCCACTTATGGAACGGAAGCTTTTATAAAAAAGTTTTTGTCTCTTAAGGAACGGAAGCTTTTATACGAAATTTATGTCATTTATGGAATGGAAGTTTTTATACAAAGTTTATGTCACTTATGGAACGGAAGCTTATAAAAAATGAGAGTACCCCACTAGAGTCCCAACTGCTCCCAACCGTCTGGAGCTAGTGAGATTATGGCTTTCCAAATTAAGATAATTTGTGAGGCTGAAGGTAGTTGGAAGACCATTTCAGGTTGTTTTACACCAGGGTGATACTGAAAGTGTCTACCGCTCTCGAACGTGATTATTCGCCTTCTTTATTACACACACTATACGCAAGATAATATCACGGAAAAACTTTTTAAAAAAGAACACTGTTTTTTCTCACTAAACGGTTCTGCATTTACTTCTGAATTGATGATAATCATTAAAAAAACATTTGGTCTTTCTCAAAACGTTTTACGAAAACTGTTGACGTCCATTTGGTGATTTGACTAAAACCGCCGACGATGACGCCCCATAAAATTAATTTTGTCTTTGAATTTATTTTTCTCTTTTCTTAATCCACAAAGCCTAATTTTTCGTCTAATAGTTAACCTCACTAGTACTAGTAAATATTCCGTATCAAGGTTAATACTTTACACATTTGAGTGAAGTAATAAACACTAATCAGTAATAAATACAGACTTAAACTGAAAATATAACAAGGAGCAAGTAGAGAAGAAAAGAACATTTTACATGAGTCCTGGAAACACTTTTTGTTTGAAGTTTTCAACGCCTCCATATTGAAACGATACTGTTTTCCTGCATCCTTTATGGCGTCATTGTTACGGTCCCCACCCGTTTGATTATGATATTAATTTGTCAATAGCTATCTAATACTCCTCTGTTCGAATCATTAACCGGTGCTTTTGTAAATTCCGCTCAATCAATCATTACTGCACAATTAAATGGGACTAATTAATTTTATCATTCCATTGGGTTTGCAATTTACCAAAGGATTATTTTGTAACGTACAATCAACAGACAGCTTCCTAAACAGCTGAACATAACAAAATTGTGATCATTTTTTCAATACATATAATATTTTTCAAATACTTTTGCAGTTTGTTGTAATAACCCAACAAAGTTTAAAAATCTCATACTACACGAAAAATCTTGCTAATATAAAATATTGCTAACTTATTAAGAATCTCTTCAAATTATTCGTAATACGGTAAAAACGGCATTGCAGGTCTTTCACGAATGAATTGACAGGTTTCCTAATAAGCTTTTAGTAAAACACGAATGTGTTATCGCGACATCGGAAAACGTGTTCGTAAAAATTCCAATATTTTCGTATTTCGTAATTATCTGGACAAATGCAGGTGCATGAACACGTGTTCCTATTTATGTTATAATAATGAATTAACTAACATTTTATTTGGGAATCTTGTTTTTAAAAGGATTTTTAATAAATCAAAAATAATCACTTTTCTCCGTGATGATGGAGAACTTAGATAGCAAAGGAACTGATCCACGACGCCTGGATGTGAACCCGTCACATCTGATAACTCAGCTATTAACATGTTGTTTGATATCACTTTCGTGTAGCAATAATTTGTGTATTTATTGTCTAGAGTGAATGTTCTGATTTCATTCACAACCTATAAAAATGTATTTTTCAAATTCGTTAGCAGCGCTGAGCTTTCAGTGTTCAGCTATTAATGAAGTTGACTGCGGATATATGTGACAATAGTATTCGATTATTCTAATTAAAATAGATATGTGCCTTAGTACTGTAAAACGGGTAATGATTGTTGAAAGTACTAGGCTAATATAGTGAAATGAATTGAGGTTAAGGGTGTAACAATGTCAATAAACATTTTATTTTAAAAGAAAATCAACGAAACAGGAATACTCTAAAATACAACAGAGGAAGAAATCTTTAAAAAATACGCCAGGGAAAGTAAAAATAACACAAGGGTAAGTAAAAATAACACAAGAATAATTAAAAATAACACAAGCATGGCTGGCAAAAAATACTTATATTGTAACAACCTTATATTTCAATAATTAAATAACACAAGCATTATCGTGTAAAAGTATTATAGGTCTCAATATAAACATGTGCAAAGAGGCATGGAAATTAAAGTATGAAAGTAACAACTATAAAGGTGAAAAAGTGTGAAAGTAACACAAGTATAAACGTAATATAAGTGTAAAATAACACAGGTATGAATATGAAAAAATATTAAAATTGTAAAAATTTAAAAGTTTGAAGGAAGTGTAATGAAGGATGAAAAGTGTAAAAAGACATAAGCATAAAAAAGTAACACAAGTAAGTTTAAAAGTGAATTAATATCCAATTAGTACAACTATAAAAACAACGCAAGCATAAAATTAACATAGTCATAAAAAAGACAAAAAAAAGTTTCGCAAAATAGGTAATTATTAAGTACCCGAGCCAATCACCAGGATTAAGACCACTGCAGTATTGTCTCAATCTCGTCCCCTTAGTAGCCAGAGTAGGTACTCCACCCCTACATAGGAAAGGTATTATTGGTCTTGCCGCGCGGTTCGGACTTATGGTTAAGGATACGCTTGACTTGAGTTTGGATTGCGGTGGTTTTAACGAAGCCGTTTTCGCAGATGGTTTGTGACTGATTCGACCCCAGGCGGCGAAACAGTAAGTTAAAATGCCAATAAAAGGAACTTAGTGTATATAAAGGAAGGTAAACAGTTGACGTTGTTTCATTTAAGTAAAATATTGGAGGAAAAAGGCAAGTAACATAAAATTATATGTTGCTTCTTCAAGATGACATTAGGTTCCGAGGAAAATAATTATTTTCAGGGCTTTTTGTATGGAGAATTTAAAAAAAAGGCTGACATCAAATTGCTAACCAATCGAGCAATTTATGGCATATTATGCCACGTTAGCAAACAGTTTTGAGCAATACCTTGCCATAAAGATGTGATGTATGAATAAATTACGAAATTAGATAATAGTTCGAAATCAGTTTTAGAAAAGAAAACTACTTGATAATACTGAGAGTGGACGGACAAAGAAGGAAGTAGTGTAAAAAAATTAGACGCGGCGTAGATTGAAGAAAGAGTAGGGGATGTAATGGAAGTGAGGCTCCGCATGGATTGGTCACGAATACCTCGATTAAAAGGATAGCAGACTTATTTGGACGATGCACAATTACATATCAGGTCTTCATCGATGAAAAGTTTGAAGATGCTAGCACAAATGATTGCTGGGAGCAAAAAACAATCGATCGTCAGAAGTTGAATGTTTTTATTAACATTTGTACCCCGAAGCCGTGTAAGCACGTGATTGTGTCTAAAAATGTGCATTTTAGTGGCATCTAGTGACTTCTATTATAACCTTTTCGTAGTTCTATGAACAGCAACCTCTTCGAACCATTCCAAAGCTGTCATCTGATGTGCGATACCCTGTCGAATCTGCAAGGTGTGTGTAGAGAAAGAGAGAACAAACAAGGAGAGAAACAATGTGGCTCTCAAAAAAGGTCAATTTTGGCAAAACTATCATACAAAAATGATATATTAATGTGTTTTAAACATAAACAGGAAGTTTCAATTGATTTGACCCAGCATTTTCATAAGTATAACACTTTTAAGAAATCCTTCACAAAACGTGAAATTTCACAAAATGGTCTGGCACAGGGTAAGTTTTATGTGTATTCGGCCGGTGCTCATAGTGTTAAGGTGGCTACAAATCTATACAAACTGTACGGCAATCAAAACAAACTTCAAAGCAAACTTCAGTGATTGGAAAAAGACAAAAAAAGGTTTGGCGACCATAAAAAATGAAAGACCACCAAAATGATTAATCATTTAGCATTTTGTTGGATTTTAGTTTGTCAAATAAAACAAACGCGGGAATCAGCAAACTTCTGTGTTGCAAACGTCTGATCAACAAACAAGCCACCATGTCGAAACAATGCGCCCTTCACAATACGGTTCTTTTGTTGTTCCATTTCATTAATTACACAATGTCAACAAACGACTTTCCCCTTCCGGAATAACAATATCAGCCGCCAAGGCCGCCCGCGGGAAATCGACGCATGAAATGTCGAACGAGCTTTGTGGCTGCTAAAATTGCGATTTACCCTCCGTAACGAAAGGCCGACGTAACGAGGACTGAAAATATAGATTTAAGGGAGTACCCAGAGTACCTACCCAATACCGACCAACAGGGCGGTTGCTGTAGGCACAAACTTAGCTTTCGGATGGGGTGATTTTAGTCAAATTAGAAAATTGTAGCAGTACGAAAGCAAGTCAGTTACCAAGTCATTATATTCAAAGAAGAAGGAAGAATATATAGATATATAAGAATGAATATATGATAAAGATAAACCTTTGTTTATTGTGTGCAAACATATCTCTCCCACCGTTTATATATGCCGATGTAATATATTATGCTTTGAACTATAATAATAATAGTTTATTCCAGGATGTATGCAGAGGTAGTGCAATTCAATAAATTCCGTATTTCGAAATATGAACTGACAAATAAAAAAATAGACATAATAACAATATATAGATAGGCACATAAAACAGAAAACCAAAAAAATAAATGTGGAAAAGAAGTGAAAAATGTTTATGGTGGATATTTGATCGTCTCCTGTCTCCAGAGGGCCATCAGGGTAAAATCTATCCAGGCAACCATGGCAGTGATGATTGCATTATTTGATTGGCGTAGTCTGCACCATAAGCTTCCCATGTGGTGGAGGAAATTGCTCTGAAAGAGTACACTAGTCCCTCTAGGAACATTTCCGTAGCACTAAAATATTTCGGTATGCGGAATAGTAGGCAATAAGCAACACTATGATATTGTTGATAAATTTGGTGTAGGATTAAAGTTTTTTTTTTAAAATGAATTAAAATGAGGTTTTTGTGGTAGTCTTATGAAATCCTACATCCTTATAACTGCTATTCTTTAAGAACATTTTTTTCTTATCCATGTCAGAATATCGTTATTACCTACTTACTACTACATATTTTAAAATTTCGTCTGAGAAGCGTTTAACCTTGGTATTTAAGCGATTTTGGTCAAGTACCTAATCATGTTAATACATACATAAAAAGAAAATAATGAGTAGAAAAGCATCTAAAAATCACATAGTTGCTTTCTGACCTATTTCTCTCAATTGCTGATAATGTAATGGTTTTGGAATAAAGGCATTTATAAGTAGGTCAATAATCATTATTTCCAGGAAATTATCTCCATAAATATTTGAAAACGGCTTAGAAAATAAATGGAATAAATTAAAAACTCGATACTTCCAAAACTCGAATCTATTATTCACCGGAAGTATAGGAACTCCCACAATGCCTGTCGTAGGCTGTATTTACATTTAGCCATTAAATGGTATCGGAGTGGACATCTCCGGGGAAACTTTTGTCTCAATAACTCATGTTTAGATTGAGGTCACAACAATATTGAACAAACAGGTCTTAATAACCTGACAAAGAAGAAAATATTGTAAAGATAAGTACTCAAACTTTTCTAAATTAAGTCATGAACATTAACGAAAAATACATGTACACATCAGAATACGAAAGTAAGTAATATGCCACAGTTTGGAGTTACATACTTTAGAAGAAATTAGAAGTACCCAGCTAATGATCTAATCAAATGTAATATATAGTATACTAATTTGTAGATAATAATCGTGTAAAAAATTACTAATATTAATTTGATCTAATTATTTGTAATAATTAATATTTATACTAATTTGTAGATAATGATGAAATATAAAACATTCAAATAAACTAGTAGATAATATTCGTATCAAAAGTTTTCTAAAAATACAAAAAAAAAAACTAGTGTATAATAATCGTACCAAATGCAATCTAAAATATATAAATAAACTAGTAGATAATGATCGTACTAAATGCAATCTAAAATATATAAATAAACTAGTAGATAATGATCGTACTAAATGCAATCTAAAATATATAAATAAACTAGTAGATAATGATCGTACTTAATGCAATCTAAAATATATATATATAAACAAGTAGATAATAATCGTCACAAATGCAATCTAAAATATATAAATAAACTAGAAGATAATAATCGTACTAAATGCAATCTCAAATATATAAATAAACTCGTAGATCTAATTATTTGTAATAATTAATATTTATACTAATTTGTAGATAATGATGAAATATAAAACATTCAAATAAACTAGTAGATAATATTCGTATCAAAAGTTTTCTAAAAATACAAAAAAAAAAACTAGTGTATAATAATCGTACCAAATGCAATCTAAAATATATAAATAAACTAGTAGATAATGATCGTACTAAATGCAATCTAAAATATATAAATAAACTAGTAGATAATGATCGTACTAAATGAAATCTAAAATATATAAATAAACTAGTAGATAATGATCGTACTAAATGCAATCTAAAATATATAAATAAACTAGTAGATAATGATCGTACTTAATGCAATCTAAAATATATATATATAAACAAGTAGATAATAATCGTCACAAATGCAATCTAAAATATATAAATAAACTAGAAGATAATAATCGTACTAAATGCAATCTCAAATATATAAATAAACTCGTAGATCTATTTATTTGTAATAATTAATATTTATACTAATTTGTAGATAATGATGAAATATAAAACATTCAAATAAACTAGTAGATAATATTCGTATCAAAAGTTTTCTAAAAATACAAAAAAAAACTAGTGTATAATAATCGTACCAAATGCAATCTAAAATATATAAATAAACTAGTAGATAATGATCGTACTAAATGCAATCTAAAATATATAAATAAACTAGTAGATAATGATCGTACTAAATGCAATCTAAAATATATAAATAAACTAGTAGATAATGATCGTACTTAATGCAATCTAAAATATATATATATAAACAAGTAGATAATAATCGTCACAAATGCAATCTAAAATATATAAATAAACTAGTAGATAATGATCGTACTAAATGCAATCTAAAATATATAAATAAACTAGTAGATAATAATCGTACTAAATGCAATCTCAAATATATAAATAAACTCGTAGATGATAATCGTATAAAATTCAATTTCAAATATACTAATGGATTATACGTAGGAAAAACACAACCGTAATACAAATGCGTAAAATAATTATAATATTCTATTGTTATACTCAAATGAAACTTTTTTGCTCAATATGGAGTTTAATTAGTGAAAAAATTGTAAAAACGTTAAGACGATTTGGTTGCTTGAAATGGCCTTAGCCGTGTTTGATGACCTGATATGAATAACCAGATATTTACCGACTTCCCTCTTCTCAATATTTTTTCCATCTCCTCTCTTTTCAGCCTCACGAAATCCCTATTTGGGGATGCCATATTCCCACCGGCTCCGGTCAGATAAGCACAGTTGAGACTCTTAAGCGGTATTCACATAAAATAAAAAAATATATACTTATATTAACTTGACTAACTTTTTTATAAAGTGGTTGAAGTTTTAATTAAAATTATGATGAGATGTTTCCACTAAGCTTGGAACAAAAAATATTCTAATCTGATAATTTTGTAAGTACTTACTTATATTACTACGTTGGTATGTATTGACTTCAATTGCTGCTGTTGTAAGTACTTACTTAAATTGCTACTTTCGTAAGTACTTACATAAAATTCTACTTTTGTAAGTACCTTCTTATATTGCTACTTTTGTAAGTACTTATCAATATTGCTACTTTTGTATACTTACTAATATTTTCTACTTTTGTAAGTACTTGCTTAAATTGCTTACTTTTGTAAGTACTTACTTATACTGATTTTTTAAATGTTCGTACTTATATTACAGCTGTTGTAAGTACTTACTTAAATTGCTACGTTTGTAAGTACTTACTTATATTGCTACTTTTGTAAGTACTAACTTAAATGGCTACGTTTGTAAGTACTTACTTAAATGGCTACTTTTGTAAGTAAGTAACTTAAATTGCTACGTTTGTAAATACTTAATTATTTATATTGCTACTTTTTAGAATATTTGATAAACGCTTTACTACAAACACGTCAAAGACCTTTTGTATCTAATTGTAGGTATACGTTTGAAAAGGTTTGTAAATTTCCAACAGCAGTTTTGGCTCTCACGGCCACGGCGAAATATTGTTTACTTTGCTGCCAACTTTATTGTTATTTGTCGTTTGTTTATTTTAATTACGCATTGTTTGTTGGCAGCAATTTTGACATCTATCATAAACTTCGTATGATTTAATTAATCAAATCAGCAAACCAAATTTAATATAAATAAGCGATTGAGAATACAGGATGTTAAGGGACATGAGTAACTTACTGCAAAGAATTTAGGATACAGGATGTTAAGGAAAATTCACGAGCTTAATTTGTAGTACTCCATTTCAATTTTAAATTTTCTTTTATATATTCAATAATATTATTTACGAATTATAATTTTTTTATTACGTATAAATAAGTTCTGTTGGGTAATTATTATGACGCTTGATAGCTGTTTCGCTTTCTGAAGACACAGTTTGATAAAGCCTTCGGAAGGTGAAACAGCAGAACTTGTTTATAAATAAAACGATTTTTAAAAATTCCATTAAAATATTATTGAATACACAAAAGAAAATAATTTATAAAATCAATACGTAAAAATATATATATTTTTTACAATAATTTTATATTTTCGAGATAGTAGTGCCGTCTGTTAGGCAATCAAGTAGATTAAGTGATAATAATTAAAAAAAAAATTTGTATTTACTTACCTAATTAAAAAAAGGGACTGGAATCAACACCTTAGCCAAATTCTAATTAGGTATATCGATATTTATTTCCTATATTTACTGTAGTAAGTTTTCAAACAACATATAATCCATTTTCAGAAAAGTGTGTGTATGCGTGAGTGTGTGTGCATGAGTACCACCAAAAGTTGATAGAACGCATTGTCATCGACAACGAGTATAGACTCACTGAGTTTCAGCTACATCGGATGGAGAAGAGGGTTAACTTCCATTCCCAAGATTCCATTACATTCATTCAGTCAATTCATTCAATCTAGGAAACAAAATCGATTTTTATATATATTTTTTTATATTTCATAAAAAAATGTGTAGACGACACATTTTTTAACATTATTTCACCCGACATGCTAGACATGCTAGGCATGTCCCTGTATGTTCCTACTGTAATGTGTTATTTCACCCGCCATCCTAGGCATGTTACTTCATGTTCTTACCGTAATGTATTATTTCACCCGCCATGCTATTAATGTCCCTACGTGTTCCTACTGTAATGTGTTATTTCACCCGCCATCCTAGGCATGTTACTTCATGTTCTTACCGTAATGTATTATTTCACCCGCCATGCTATTAATGTCCCTACGTGTTCCTACTGTAATGTGTTCTTTCACCCACCATGCTATTAATGTCCCTACGTGTTCCTACTGTAATGTGTTCTTTCACCCGCCATGCTAGGAATGTTCCTACTATAATTTTGAGTTTTTGTAGTTTCACTATTCTTACTTTTGTTGATGGCACACGTTCCTATATACGGCAGTATATAGGAAAAAATCTAAAATATGTCATTTCACCCGCCATGCTAGGCATGTCCCAAGAAAAACTTTGAAGATTTTAGGAGCTAGGTAGATGAATTGTCTTTGTGCTGACGTAGTATGAAGTTTAAGTACATTGCAGAGTCGGTTGGCTATAGTTTAGTGGTGTGATTGTCCTTTAATAATGTTTTTTTATATAGGTACAAAAAATGTATTAACATACATTTAGATGGAGGTGACATATATTTAAGATATAATAATCGATGAACAGTCGAATGTATATCTTGTTGGTCGCTTGTTGATAAAACGTTTTACCATTTTTTGCGCTTTCGGTAGAAGATCCATAATAGTTTGAGCACAGCCACCCCAAATAATGATGCCGTATGCTAATATGGATATAATTTACTGTATCATTTTTTAAGTGCTGTAGAAGTAAGGATATTTCTAAGATTTAGAAAAATATAATAGAGCTTGCGTAAGTTTGGCTGGCATTTCAAAGAAATGAATTTAAAAAAAATGAGGTGCTTCTCTCATTGATCCCCGTTGAAGAACTGAGATTTAAAACATGAACTTAATACCCTAAATCCGTGACCGTTCTTACAGATATTCAAGGACATGTTAATAATGTATTCGTCCATATGAAGACACATCACTTGAATTATTGCAAAAGGGTCCAAAGCTTAATGGATTAATTTATACGCTGCCTCAACGTGCTGAGTAATTGGTTCTCAAAGGGTTTTAGGGAATATTTAATACAATATCTGGTCGTTCCCTTTCACACGTCAAGGCTTAGAAAATACATTATTGTCAGTACTTTAATGGTGGCACATAAATAATCCGACAATGGCTCTAAATAAATCTTAATAGTTCTGTTCTTCCCAACATTTGCCTCTTCAATGGCTCCATAAAACAGAACTCTTGCGTCTCGTAGATAAATATAAATAAATACTCCTAAAATCTCATTAAAGAAAATTTTACGAATAAACTTGGTGAATTTTTTGATTTGGAAGGCGGGTATGGGTACCACTGCCTCGGGAACCATTTATTGGATAACTAACACCTCTGTTGTGTTATGGTCAGGCCCAATATTACATAGATTGTCTCATTTTTAATAAAAAGTATACCATCGGGATACCCCATCGAAAAAAATTTATTTGTTGGTCCAAAAAATATTGAAACAATGTGATGTGATAATTTGATGAGCAATAATTACATTAAATCTATAGTAGTGTTAATAAAATATACAATTTGACTAAATAAATCATTTATAAATAACGCCACTTCAAAACAAAATTGTTCAATTACTTTACAGCTGATGAAGTGTTCAAAGCGTGCTCTTTTAATTATTTTAAAGCAAATTATTGAATTAAATATTGTTCATTTTTAATAAATTTTAAACTTTTAACACTTTATGAAAACATCTCTCTGAATTCCACTTTTTTTTCGATGATGAATAAATGCTCTTTGAAGCAGAAATTAACCCACTTTCCCACAGACTCGTTGCCGATAACAATGCATTCTATATACTTTTGGTGGCAATCACGTTCACACACGCGGACATGTAATACGCCTTTCTTTGAAATCGGATGGCATTACAGTATATAATATACGAAATAAATGTCGGTCCTACCTGATCGAAATTTGGCGGATTTTTGAAATTAATGTATCATAGGAAAAAGCTTTGTTTTCACGAGTTGATTTTTACTTTATTTATTTAGGAAACATACTGTTAGTTAAACAATAAACGTATTTGAAAATCCATCTTTCTTCTTTCGTATGGTAGAGAGGTCATAATGGAACATCTAGGTCAGTGAGCCATTCTAGAGCCTCCGGACCGCTTTGTGAACTTTATCAATCCCGCCGGGGAATGAATGCAGCGGGCATTCTCTGACCACATGTACGGTGGTCTGCACTACCGGTCTACACATCTCCGAATTGTTAAGGCCCCACCTGTGCATCATGTGGGCACTAATTTTCAGGATATTGATGAAAAGAAAAAAGTAATAATCAGGAATATATGCGAAAAATTGACAATGCAATAAATCATCAATTGTGATGATTTATGGATTAACCAAGTGTTTTGTGAGTAAATTTCAGTAACAATAAATACATATGTTGACCTGGTAGTTAGTCCTAGTAGATTAAACGGAAAGCTGTACTAAATTTTGGAGTACTTTTGGAGTATTTCAACTTGGAGGATTTTTGCTGCCTCCGTCTGGAACCAATGAGACTATGGCATATCCATTTGGGGTATGTTGTGAGGATGAAGGTAGTGGTAAGGGGAATGAGATGAGGAAGAGGAAGATGGGGGAGTACCTGGCTATTCAGATCTGGTCACTAAACTCGGCTAAAGCCATTTCAAGCAATGTTTTAATTCTGAATGGTGGTCTTACACCTGGGCGATATGGATAGTATCTTCCACTCTGGAATTTACCGAACATTTAATCAATACTAACCACACATTTAATAAAAATACGGGAGTCCAAATAATTCATAAAAATAAAATAGCCCCAACCCCTCTCCCTACCCCTCCCCCTCCACCAACCAGTCTCTGATGTTCTCTCCCTCTACTACATACTTTTTCTTTCTTTTATGTTTACCTTATACCTTGCTCTGTATTATGATTTAGTATTATATTTTATTGTCCTGAAGAAGATTAAGTCCAAACGAAACCGGTCGACGAATATACCTCAAAATAAAGTGGTTTAAAACTAAGTGTTTGTTTCATTTTGTATTAAAATATTGTTTACCTGAAATACGTGAACAATCGTAATTCCTTACGAAGACGAATATGAGTCGTAAAATTTAACGCTTTATTTTTTTAATTCACAACTCATATTAAATAACAGATTAGTTGTAAACTTTATTGAATCAATACCACTATATAATTAGGCACTTGGCAGTCGAGCGTCACGAGGGTAGTAACGTTTGTTTTAGCACCCACGCCTGTGGCTCGCCCCCCACGCAGTTAGGGGCGGATCACTGCCTGGAATAATGTCATATTATTATTTGCAGGAACGCCATTCAACGTCACATCATTATAATTTGTGCTTTTTAAGTGCAAAAATGCCTCCCGTTGAATGTCAAAGTGCAGAAGATTTTAAAATGTTAAATATTTTTGCATTTTACCTGTAAGAAAATTTGTATAAGAAATGTGAGAGATATATGATGGAAGATTATGTGGTTAGAGTGTAAAATGTAAGTGTGTTATGAATGTTATGATTGAAATGTATTGCAGATGTAAGGGTCCTTAGAGTTATTTGTATAAGGAATGTGAGAGATGTATGAAGGGAGATTAGGTGGTTAGAGTGTAGAATGTATGGGTGTTATGAATGTTATGATTGAAATGTATTGCAGATGTAAGGGTCCATAGCGTTATTTGTATAAGGAATGTGAGAGATGTATGTGGGAGATTAGATGGTTAGTGTATAGCATGTATGGGTGTTATGATTGAAAAGTATTGCAGATGTAAGGATCTATAGAGTTATTTTTATAAGGAATGTGAGAGATTAGGTGGTTAGAGTATAGAATTTATGGGTGTTATGAATGTTATGATTGAAATGGATTACAGATGTAAGGATCCATTGCGTTATTTGTGCTTTGAAAGTATTGAGTTATGTTTCGGTTTATAAGTTGATAGGAAAATAGTGAACTCTTTCCGAAAAGAATTGGATATCTTAAATACCTTCATAATTAATAGACTAACGAGTATTTAGCGGTGCTTAGCGCTTACAAAAACCTCAAGGATGATAGGTTATTATCAGCGCCTTGGCTTCTTGGCAAGTCGGCAACCGGAGCCGACTGCTCCAATTACGTCTACACATATGACCGGTCTTGACTACATCCCCATTCGCGTGTTTCTTGTTTGTTTGTGTTACCAAATAAGAGTTCATATTAAAGCTTCCAGTGGTACTATGGCACCCTCGATTTTGAAAATTTTTATATGAGAACGGTTGGGAAGAACTTGAAAAGTCAGATGTTGTTACTAAATACAGATAATATAATTCGACCAAGAGTTTTGTGAAATTTCAGACAGCAGATGCAAAAAACGATAAGTTCCCAAATCCTTTATTTAATAAGCTGTTGTTAACTTTAAAAGCCGTACATTAAACAAAACTTATATTGCTTGAAAAATATTCATTTAGCAACCCTATTACTTGTTCACTGTTATATTTGATTAGGTACCGAAGTAAAATTTACAAAAATATATAAATCAATCGAGAGAAACTTAATTAATAAAAGTTTTAGAAAAACATGTAAAATTATTTCTTGGTTTATCGCAGTTTTGTTTACAAACAAAATTAAAAACATATCAAATTAATAATAACATTTTCCGTACTTCGTATTTCATTAGGAAACTTTAAGGAGAACAATAAATAAAACTACATCATTTTTAGTAGGAAAATTGCTCGTAACAGAAATATTCAACCCATTTCAAAAACGGTTAGTTATTGAAAACATAATAATAAAACTATAAAGCTTCAATTTCAGTTCATGAATGTTTTTGACAGTTTACAAAACATGTAATGCAAATAGGAAACAAACCACAAACGAAAAAACGTTATTGTTCAATCATGTCAAAATTCAATTTAATCCGTCAAACCCTCCGCATATAATGTGAGCTTTATTATTGAGTTGAAAATAGTTCATTATTGACTAAAAGCTTTTGATAAATATATTATTTTTGTTAAAAATTTGCTCTCAAAATAGCCAATTATTTGCGTACATTGATGGTTTATTAAAAGTTGTTCATGACAGAGAACAGGTTGATAATAGTGGGCGCAATAATTAAAAACGGTAAATTTATCGAGATCCACCTCTCAGCAAACGCTCTTTAAAAAATCAACACTTGATTTCAACTTAAATATCTAATGGGAACCATTATTTAGGTCGGTGGAGATGTAAACATGCACAAAACAGGTTTTTAGGTTGTTGGTTTAGATTATTTTAATAATTTATGCGTATTTCCAGACCTCAAACTTAACATTGAATGAGAAAAATGTAACTTCTCCCCGATACAAATAGTTGTTTCTTTTAGTAATTAAGTTAAAATCAAGTGTTATTTACAAATTTGATACATATTAAGCGTGAGATATAATTTGTGAGGTTTATCTTAAAAACTGTTGGTCAATAAATAGTATATGAATGCTTTTATTTAAGAGGAATGAGAATGCTGTTTGGAGGGTTTTTTCCTATTAAAGGAAGGAGACGAAGTTCTGGGAAGGAAATGGATATGATAGGGGCGAGGGAAAAAAACATAATTTGGAAATAGGAAAAAATTAGTTTATTTCACGCCGAACGAAAGTGAAGATACAATATTTAATACTTTCTTCTGAGTATTACTTCTAAGGGATGAAAAGATAGAACGTTTCAGAAACTATCATATTTTCATCAGCAAGGCCATCAGACATCGGAAATTACCCTTCGATTGCAACTTAAATATTTTCACCACCTCGTTACATGAAGGGTGCTTGACCGTACGTTTGAAGGTAGCTTAAAGCTTCCAGTGACGTAAATCACAAGCGCAATACAAAATTAACAATGACAGCTTCGTTACTTTTTTTACTGTGGTCGAGAGAGCGGCTAACTTAGCTTATTGAAAATATTTAATATAAGTTTCAATAAATATTTTTGCGGGTGCAATGCATTGACAAAAATTATAAATCTTAACATTTTTTTTTCTATTTAACCTTGCTATGTAGTGTATACATATAGTATGTAAAATAAAGATATTGAAAGAAGGGTTAATGCAGGTATGCAAAGGTTACTCCATTAATGGAGGACTGAACGAGGTTGGCGTTTACAAAATAATGTCCAAGGAAGCCAGCAGTCCTCAATGGAGTGCTGGTACCTACCCTGATGTGTGGCAGTAAGGCATGGAACTGCCGTAGGATGGTCTAAAGTGGACTGAATGCATATGAGATTCCTGAGGCGTATGTGTGGTAAAACCATGTATGATCGTGTGAGTAATGTGAAGATCCGCAAAGAATGCAATGCTGATTTAAGCATGAGTAAGAAAGAGACGCTTTGGACATGTGTACTGAATGAACTATGAAAGGAGTGCGAGGAGAATATATGACGCGAATGGTGGAAGTTGAGAACGCCCGTGGAAGATATGGAATGATCAAGTGAATAAGATACTTGAGTCGGGCAATGTCAACAGTTAGAATGATAGTAAAAATGTATGAGACTACGTATGAATGTGAATGAGGCAAGGAATGTATGCCAAGACCGAGTTGTTTGGTCGTCCGTCCTTTCTGCCCACCCTGCAGGGAAAAGACATGATGGATAGTTAGTTAATTCTAAAGTAAAAACTTAATTCTCGTAATGCTAAATTCTCGTTAGTACTAAATCAGATTTTTACAGACAATTTAACCTGTTAAAGTAAAATAACAACAAATAATAAGTTTCATACAATTTGAAGTCACACCCGTGCTTAACTGTTTGCCTTAAACTTTCTATATTATTTCCTCATATATTTATTGTATTTTTGTTATCAAGGTTGGTGAGATCCCATACTGTCCCACTGTTCGCATGTTCCACTGCCAGAAGCGAGGAAATAAGTTTAGTCGTTAGCGATTATTCCGGGTAATCCTTCCTTCCTCCATTTTCTACTTTCGCAATATTTGAAATGGTCAACGGTAGCCATCTGCCGGGAGCTTTTATTACTAGAGGGATATAATTTTATTATCTACATATTGTGTATGAAATTGATAGAAAAAAATGATAGAATTCAAGGGAAACCCTTTGGGAAAGATATATTGGGTTTTGCACTCCTTTTGTGATATTTGATATTATCTTCTTGAAGGAAATAAAATCTAAAGAATATTTCTTTCATTAAATTTATTATTTCATAACGACCACCGAAGTAAACGTTTTTTTTCTTCTTAATCTTATTGACTGGACGGGTTTTTTTTCACAGAATTTGAACAATTATACAAATTTCACAGTTGATTTGCACGTTCTGTGAAAGTCCTATTTAAGTTCTGTTATTATATCGTTAAAGGCCAGTTGCTTCACAGAACTGAATTAAGAACAGAACATGAATAGACCGTTTTCAGAACTTGAAAATTTAGTTTGAAACTTGAAGAAACAACTCGTCCTAAATAAAAGGATTGCGCGTTCAAAATAACTTAACTTAGATGGGTTTTTTCAGATAAGTAGAAAATAATTTTTAAAAATTGTAATATTATTGGTACTTGAATTAACTGTAATTTTAAGAAGAAAATAAGGATCAAGAGATCTTTATGATTTATGATTTTCACAGCCAAAAGTATTTTTGTTATTTGTTTTTGGGGTGTTATGCCTTGTTGAGCTAACTCCTTCTTTAGACAACGTTACGTCAGATGTGTGACTGATGATGGACACTGTATCGTTCTTCGAAACGTTGGCTAAAGAAGGAGTTAGCGAAACACGGCAAAACACCCCAAAAGAAATAACAAGGACTGTAACAAGGAATATTAAGAGTGGCGAAAAGGAGGCATTCATTTGTAAGTTCTAGTGTTTTCTAGAAGTTTCCGTGGGCAGTTTTAATAGTTTATAGATGTTTATATATAGCACCGTTGTTTAAACAACACGAACTGTTTTATGATCACCACACGACAATATTTATTAGGTATATTTTCATTTAGGGCTGATAATTTTCACTCTTTCACAATCTTTTCATGAGATAAATTATTAAGGACGGATTGTTTCGGAGAATTTGAACAATTCATCAAATTTCACCGTTCATTTTCGGGGTCTGTGAAAGTCCTATGCAAGTTCTGTTAATATATCATTATAGGTTATTGGCTTGAAAGAACTGAAATAAAAACAGAACTTGAAAAAATCTTCCGCGGAACTTGAAAATTGAAAAATTGAAATGAAATTTGGCTTCTTTTTTCAAAATCTTTATTCTTGCTTATTTCGAAGCTAAGCATTTTAAGAATAGAACAAGACAAGAGAAACTGCATTTTGGGTAGGAATTGGAATTTTGGTATAAATAGAAAATTGTTTCTATTTTAAACAACTATTGTACTTTCTTCTAGTGGATACGCGAGAATGTAACCCTCAAATCATCGAATCAAAGTCAAGCTGTGCTAAATCATCATTGACTCAGATTCAACAAATAAAATCTCACTCAAAATAGGTAATATCTGTACATAATTACTAAAATCGTATTTTTAATTTGTTTAAAGATTTTTTTTGAAATAAAAAATGTTTTATTTGAACACATATTTTACATAATATTACATGAAAGGGCTATATTTATGAAATAAATATTATCAGAAAGGAGGAGCTTTCGTGCTTGATAAGAGAGCCACGATTTTTATTTTGATTGTATTAATGTTTTACATAATTTTTTTTACATATTTTACACATTGACAGCCTCCGTGGTCGAGGGGTAAGGCTCTCGATGGAAAGGTTGTGGGTTCAAACCTGGCTTGCGCAGGTAAATTTTATTTGATTGATTTGTTTTTTTAAGCAATTCCAGAATGGAAGATACTCTCAATATCGCCGTGGTGTAAATCCAACATTCAGAATTGAAACGTTGCCTCAAATGGCTTTTGCCGTGTTTGGTGATCAGATCTGAATAGGTATTTACTTTCCCACCTTCCTCTTCCTATCTACTTCCCCTCCCCACTACATTTACCCTCTCAACATACCCCAAACGGTGGTGCCATAAGTGTCACTTGTTTAATTGGAAGGCAATTGGGAGCAGTTGGGAATTTTATGCGGTTTTGAAAATATTGAAAAATTGCTATATTTTATTCATATGTTGATTGGTCATTAATTCAGTTCAATTATGTAAGTAAGTAGGGAGATTATTGCAATTTTTATGGCTTGATAAATATAAAAGTTTTGCATTAGAGTTGTTTTAAAATTATGTGTTATAAATTGGTTTCCTGGTAGTTTGTAGTATTCTTAATTTTCTAGAAAGAGATTTTTTCTTTACGCATTTAAAAATCAAAACATCTTTTTATATCATTGAATTATATGTTCGACATTTTTTGGTAATGGATATTGTGTCATAAGTGATTTTGTTAAAAAGGTATATTTTTTTTAAAGTACCATTTATTGAAGATTTTGTGTGAAAAATACAGAGCGTAGATAATAGAGATAATGCCGTAACATGTATGAATTTATTTTAAAATATGTGAAAAATTGCCGGATATTCTGAATTCTCGACAAAACAGTTCTAATTTTAAAATGGCAATTAAAATATTATATTATAAGTACCTACTCTATCGCTTGTCAGAAATCTTCAAACAATCAATTATAAATGTGAAAATGATAATTAAAATCAAATCCAATTTCAGTTCGTTGAACCAGATTTCATACAGAACTAACGCACAGATAACCGACATTAGGATTTTTGAAGAACATTCGAAATAAAATATGTATTATCTTCCATATATACGTTGAGTCATAAAATTTGTTTGGGTCAAGAAAAAAGGCAGTTTTATTTTATGTACCCGTCTTTGGTATTGCCCCGGACATAACACGCTTAATGTTCAATGAAATTAGTAGAAAATTTTAATATTCTAGCGGATTGTTCTGTTGACATACGTGCGGATTATTTACGACTCTTGTGTAGGATATGGCCGCAGTGATATACCCATTCTGTACCTCCTGTAACCTCAAATGATGAAAATATCCAAGAGGTTTAGATTATCTTTACTAAAACTCCAAAATGTGGCCTCTTTAATTTATGAATCTTTGATAAATAAGAATTCCATTTTCGGAATCAACTCATTGTTAACCTAATGCACAGACGCAATGTGGGCATGCTGAGTCTGTTCTACGGGTATTTTAATGGATCTTGCTCTAGAAGTCTCCAAAGTCATTCTTCCAGTCCCATTTTCACCGCCACTTTTCTTCTACAATTAATTTTCCATGCTCTTTTTTGCCTAAGTTGCTTTTCCACAGTTTTTTTTCTAAAGTTACTTCCCAGTTACTTTTTCGTAGGCACTTTTCAATAGGCACCTTCTCTTACAGACACTTTCACAGACACTTTTTTGTAGTCATTTTTCAACAACTTATTTCTACAGTCACTTCCTACCTTCTTTTTCCAAAGTTTTTTCCAAAGTCACTTTTCCCCAGTTCTTCCCAGTCGCTTTTCCACAGTTTTTTCTGCAGTCAGGTCCCAGTCATTTTTTCACAATCACTTTTCCGCAGTCATTTCTTGCAGTCACTTCCCAGTCGCTTTTCAAGAGTGTTTTTCTATCACTTTCTCTTTTCAGTCAATTTTCTTTAACTTTTCGTCCACGGCCAATTTTCCACAGTTTATATATTCTAGTAACTTTTCCACATGCTCTGCTGTTCCACAATCTTAAAATTGCCGCACAGTGTACAGTGGGGTAATCTCTGGAGCGCGGGGTTTCTTTGACGACCGGAAAAACTTACCGTAAAAATGCCATAAACCGATATTGCTTTTATGACCTATCTTGAGATGGAAGCGGTAAATTGGGATGCTCGAGATTATAAACAATCAACGGAGAAAAGATGTGCCTTTTTGGATTTATTTTCTCTAAGAAAAAGAAAAATAACGAGTAAATTACTTGCGAATAAGGTAACATACAGTTTTATGAATAAAATACTTATTTTATGAGATTGTGTAGACATGGCGTAATTTTATCTGATAGGTAAAATTAAAAACATTAAAAAAAGCGTTTAAATAAATTACCACAAATTAACGAGGTAATTTGCAAAAAAAATTAAAAATCTTTTAATTCATGTCTCCATTAAGAACTGAATATTTTTGCAGCAAATTGTATTTTTATAAGTACTATTTTGATAAATCATATTGTTTATTGTACTAAAGTCGTCAAAAATTTCATCACTAGTAATCTTTCTTTTGAAATTAACATAGGAATCGGTAAAACTTTTACGGTGCCCAATAAATCATATGAAATAGGCTTAACGTTTTAACCCTCTGAGAACGGAGTTATTTCTTGGGGTGATACTGATGGTAAACAGTAAACTTGACAGCCTCCGTAGACTAGAAAGCCGAAGGTTGCAGATTCAAATCCCGGCAAGAGGTGATATTTTCGGATATTGGTAAACAAATGAATTTTATCTAACGTATTGTAAAACTCTTCACTGCATATTTTGGTAGATTTGCAAACCATATTTTGGTAGACATAACTATATAATATCACAACTTGATTTCCCGATTGCCTGAGTCATTTTGAATCCCAATTATCAAACTTATGTTGATCGTATTGAAAACACCCGAAAAAATTATGTAAACATCTGTCACATTGTTTTAGTAATCATCAATTTAATCCTATTGCTCTATATAAACGTAGAAATATCACTGGTGCGTTATTCATATTAAAAGTTGCACTGTCTTGTTGATTCATCACATAATCTGTTAGAAAGGATTGCATTTCATTACGCTGAACACCACACCAGATGATTTATTCAGTATAGCACATTTTAAATTGAAATGTCTACAAAATTCATATGATGTACATGCAAAACATTCAATACCCTACGAGATGTAGGAATTTTCAACAGTACCTTGAAAACATATAAAATCAATCTGGCTAAACCCATTTCTTGTAAAATCATCGATGTAAAAATTAAAGATACTCATTTTTAGAGTTACAGTTTTCACTGTTCTTATTAATTTGTTCTACTGTTTATTTTTTTACATTGTGGGAAAAAAATTGTTGTAGTCGACCAAATATCGATGGGTACGTGTCAAATAATGTTTGCGTATAAATATAGATAATTAATGGAAATGCATTAGTTTGTCAAATATACATCTAAAAAAGTGATTATCTTATTATTATTGCCTAAATGTAATAAAATAAAATTGGTAATTATTCTATGATACATTTAAAAAATATAAAACACAAAAAAAATATTCATCCCAGACTTGCAGAAAAGTCAATATATGTCACACATTAAAATAAAAATATGATATATTCACTAAAGACATTATCTAGATTGTATTTAGTTTAAAAATCGCTAATATTATCTTCTTAAATTAGATAATAATTGGTACTCAGAGGGTTAACGCTTATTCTTCTCCTTATCTGCTTCTTACGCAACAATACACAGGGATGCTGCAAATAATAAAAATTATTACTTTTGTTGAAATGTTGTTTAATGCCTAAATTAATACTGGGAAAGGGTTAATATTATTTATATAGTGAATACCTCACAAGAGTCCCAACTGCTCCCGTCTGGAGCCAGTGAGACTATGGCATCCCCAATTGGGGGATGTTGTGAGGCTGAAGGTAAGTGGGGAAGGGAAAGAGGAAGGTGGGGAAGTACCTGGCTATTCAGATCTAGTCACTAAACACGGCTAAAGCCATTTGGAGCAACGTTTCAATTCTGATTGGTGGTCTTACACCAGGGCGATACTGGTAGTATCTTCCACTCTGGAACGTGCCGCAGATATACTATATATTATTTTAATTAATTAATTGTGAAATAACACAAATTAATGAAATAAAATTTATTTGCGCACGCCGGGTTCGAACCCGCGACCTTCGGAATGGCAGTCCAATGCGTTACCACTGGACTATGCCGGCCGTCATTTATCTTTCATAATGTCAACAACTTTAGAAATACGCAGAATATTTCTAAAAAAATAAACGTCATCACACACCTGTGAAAGAAGGTGACCGAATAAATCATCACAATGATAATTCATCACATCTTTAAAAAGTTAAATAAAGTCATGGAAAGTGATGAAACAAAAACTTTATTAACTGGATTAAGTAGGTTAGGTTAGGTTTAAATTTTTTTTTCACCGTTTCTAATGACTTTATATCACTTTTTTAAAGTGTGTTGAATTGTCACTGTGTTGAGTTATCATGGAACCGTGAAGGAAATATTTTTATATAACTGAAATATCGAAGACGCCATATCGATAGCTTTTATATACTTTTGTTTTGTTTCTATAATTTTAATTGATAATTGAAAAACATTCTTCGTCGTGATTTGCTCCTTTCAAAAGTACGACAACATCATCGACATTTTTATCAAAAGCACTTGAATCTGAAAGAGAAGCACATTGAAAAATATCAAAATCGTTTCATTGTTGGAATATTCCCGGAAGCAAAGTGTTTCTTGACTTGAGACTTGAGACTTGAGAATAGGAATAGGACCATCATACTAAAGTTCTGTGCCAGGACTTTTATTAACAATTTAATATCATCACTTCTTTTCTTTGCCGCATACCTTTCGCTGCCTTATAATTATTATTTTATTTTTTTCAACTAAAGTCCTCATTAGGTACGTAAAGCAACGAAATGGTTATGTGGCTGAGAGTTCCAATTTAAACATTGTATCTGTAACATCACATGTTTTCAGTGCTTTGTTTCTTAACATGAATAGAGATTCAATTGTCATGCTTGTTGTAACTCTAAGTGACTAGCTCAGGCACGGGGACTCCATCGAAGGTAGTCAAGTTAGCATTTCATACGCTGGGCGTAATGTATAGGGCCCGCAGATACTTTAATAATACACAACAACTGAACCTGTAAAAATCGTAAAGTTTTCCACACTGTTGGCCACTACACACAAATTTGACAGCCATCTCTGGTTTGGAGCCTCCAAAATAGTTAAAAAAAACCTTTGATCCTGTGCAGAAACGGGCGGTCCGTTCGAAGAATTTCTCTATCTTGACAGACGAATTGCAATCTTTAGAGCACAGGCGTCAGATAGGTATGCTGTCCTTGGTTCTTCAATAAGGTAGAGAAACACGCCTTTGTTACACGAGAACTGGTTGTTTCTACGACTCTTTCTTAAGTTCAACAGCTCGGCTGTGGAAAGATTTGCCGGCCTCTGTGTTTCTTCCGTCCTGCATGTTCACTACTTCCTCCCCTCAAAAAGACCTTCCACACAATTACCCAAAGATAAAATGCGCTCTAAGCGAAATTTTCTTCCTCAAGGCCTCCGGTGTGGAGTTAATCTAAAAGAGATATTGAAAGAATACAACGGGGATATTAATGGTATGCCTTGTACCTTGGTTTACACTATTGTTTTATTACTCTATCCGTCCAAACAAATGATAAAATTAAAAAAAAATTTCATAGGGTAATAAATACCATGCATGAGATTTTATTGAAATCTCACAGCCCTGCTTACCTGTGAATATAAATTCCCGCCACCGTACCTATGCTACCATACAAACGATGTCAAATGTAAAAATGAACCTTTCGGCGCCGCGCCGTCCTGGTCCGTCACGGGAGAGGGCAGAGGGCGCAAAGAGGGGTGGAGGCAGTTAATAAATTGGCGCCCATTATATGACTAAGGGATGCCAGGAGGTGTGGAATCACCGGTAGGATTATCGAGCTGTAGAAAATGCCATTGAAATTATATCTTCATAACGCCACGTTTTTTAAATTAAACACACACAGAGGTCCCTGAGAAAAATATTTTCCCGCAGGGCGCTAATTTTAGACTTGGGTTCGAACTAAAAGCCATTTTTTCAGGCTCTATGGTTTCAAACGGACTGAAATTTTGGAATCCCTAAAAGAATCATGGTCCAAACCGAAATCATTCACAAAATATGCATAAAGTTGCATTTCTGGAAAAATCATTATTCTTATGGGCGCTAATTTGAGACTTGGGTTCGAACTTTAAAACCCATTTTTCAGGCTACATAAAACAGGCTGAAATCAAATCTTAATCATGATAAAAATCACAGTCTCGAGCGAAATCATTTATAAAATCGGCATAAAATTGCATTTAAAGAAAAATCGTTAATTTAACGAGCACTACTGCAAGACTTGGGTTCGGAGGTCAAAAGCCATTTTTCAGGCTCTATGGTACCAAACGGGTTGTAATTTTGGAATCGCAATCAAAATCATGGTCCAAACCGAAATCATTAAAAAATATGCGTAAAGTTGTATTTCTAGAAAAATTGTCATTCTTATGAGCACTAATTTGAGACTTGGGTTCGAACTTTTATAGCCATTTTTTCAGGCTCTATGGTTTCAAATGGACTGAAATTTTGTAATCGCGGTAAGAATCATGGGCCAAACAGAAATCAGTCACAAAATCTGCATAATTTTGCATTTCTGGATAAATCATTATTCTTATGGGCGCTAATTTGAGACTCGGGTTCGGACGTTAAAAGTCATATTTTCAGGCTCTTTGGTACCAAACGGACTGAAATTTGGAAATCGCGCTATTTTTTTAACCCATTATTTATGAGCTGATAGAGCAACGGTTTAAAATAATTCATCTGAGATCAGCAATTGGTTATAAACGAGAGCTTTTACAGATCGGAACTAAATGAACATGAAGTTGAGTTGAGTTTAAGAATACACGTGTTTATTTATTTATTTCTATTCATACATTACAGTGTCTACCAAATATTTACATTTGTATAAAATACATAAATTTAGAACTGTTGTTAATATGGTGTTTTATGCTGGGTGTGAGGTAGGTTTGAGTAGGTGACACTGTGGTGGGTAATGTTATATGTTTCGTGAACACCTCACTGGGAGAACCTGTGCTGAGGTGTTTACGTGGTTATGATTAAATGGTACATGTATTTATGTGTATTGGTTAAATTTTCTTATATAAGTGTAAGTTGGGATTTTAAATTATTATTTTTTTTAAATGGTTATTGTACATTGTTATTTGAAGAAAAAAGGAAAAAAAATATTTATTTATATGCACATATATATATACACCCATGTATACATACATAAATACATGTATATGCATGCATACACACAATTGTATAAAATGTTTTTGATTAACTCTCAGCAGTTAGGGTTATTCCATGCCGACAGTGTTCAAAAATGTTCTTAAATGTTCAGTTATGTAAATCAACTGGCCAAATATGGAATAATTACAGAACTCAACTTTCAATATTGATTGAATGGTTCAAATTTTGTGAAACAACTCTGGTAACATAGACGTTGAATTAACGTTAATCCACGAAGAAGCTATATTTTACTGAACAAGAAGTTAATACTAATATATCTATACGAAACATGAAACAGATCATATATATCACAGAAAAATAAAAAAAACGATAGCGGTCTTAACTGGGAATCGAACCCTAAATCTCTGTCTTACCGGGACAGAGTCTTTAACCACTCGACCATTGGATCTCATATTTCAAATTCTGAATTAAAAATATTATCTTTCAACTAATTTATCCCATATTTTTGTAAATTTTTCAACTAATTTAAATGATCACAAAGTTTCTAATGAAATTGGTTTGTAACCTAAATTGTGTTTCAAATAAACATATCCGATTTTTATTTATATAGCATACCTATTGACTCTGTTTAAAAGACTAATTGAATGTACAGGATTTTTTTTCATTTAACATAATTTGAAGGTTGTACTCATCAATGTAATATATCACTGAAGGAGAAGATGATACTTGTACATCCAAACGAAACATGAAAAAGAACAAGACACAGAAAAATAAAAAGAAAACGGTCACCACTAGGAATTAGATATAGATTTTTTAGTAGTTCCTTCTTCTTCATCGGTAAAATAATAATAATATCTGTATCATATATTGTATTTATGTATATTTGATTCAATCTTAAATGGTTAAAATACTGAATTCAAAATATTATCTTGCAACTAACTATCCTTATATTTTTGGCAGTTATCTTTTTGAATGATTACAAACTTGTAAAGAAATGGTTTGTAACCTAGATAGCGTCTCGGCTAATCATATCCGATTTTTATTCATATTGTATACCTATTCACTTTTCGGCATTTTACATATTAATAATAAAAATAATAAGTATGTAATAGTAATTAGGTACATAATGATGTGAAACAATGAAAGGGTGTTTTAGCTTAATTCATGTGTGCTTAAGTATAATTACATTTAGTGAGTTTTGATTTGTGAGGTATGTATATCTACTAATCTCCATAAATATTAATAAACCACACAAATTGCATAATCCATTTAAACTGGTAACACGACCTCCATAGTTCTTCCATCAGTTTTGTGGAGCAATGATGTTCACCATTCATTTGAATTCAAGATTCGTAGGCAGAAAATTTTACATAAGGCCTCACTTTTTCATGCTTAGCAAACATTGATGCAATACATAAACGCCATATCACATCAAATAAAAAATTAGACGAATCTAAATATTATGTTAACATAGCGTACCTACTATTTCTAAAGTTTTTATAAACAAATATATATATATATAAATAACGCTGTGTTACAGTTTTTTTAAATTATTTTATAAATTTAAAAACATTGCAATTTTTGTGATTTTTTCAACTACCAATACCATAATACTAGGCTGATGTCCGTATTATCGTATTCGTACATGATTTATGTAATAATAACAATAATAAAACATAACGGAACAGGTTCCAAGGACATTTCCATGAAGTTTGACCTTCAAATGTTGGTTTTATTACATAGTCGTAAATAAGTTAATGTATCGATGGCCATTTCTGTAATTTTCTCCTTACATTACCTTACACAACAATCAATCAATGACAGGCTTTACACCCTTTACTTTAAGACTTGTTTTTTTCCCCGAAAATTATGGAGTTTTCGGTCTACTGGTTGTCATATTGATTATCGTGACCGCTGAACCTTGCATTAAAGGCGTCATAGATACCAAAAACGACACCAAAGGCAAGCCTGGTAATATTCACAAGGCTGTTTTCAAAGTGATGGTTGATTGATGTACTATATTTCTTTCTAACTGATGTTCTGGCAATTTAAAGATTGGATGTTATTACTTTATAAACTGGGTCAAAATTATTTAATAGAGAACGAAGACATTATTAGCAAACTTGGGCAATGAGTCATTTTTATTGAAATATTCGATTAATCGTGAGTCAAAACTTTCACGAGCACCTGCATCCGCCAAACAAATAATGATTAGGAACTTGTTATCGAGTAAAACATCTATCGGTATAGAAAAAAGACATGTTTCATATAGTTTCCTTAATTTAAAAAGCTGTACAATAGAAAATTTATTCCTGCATTCTTTTGCTTTATGCCTTTCAAGGTACCAACATGAATAAAATAACTACATCTTTGCGTACTTAAATTTGCTTTCTGAGAAAAGGAGGAACTAAAAAAAACATTAAACCGTTTTTTGTTTTCTCCAAAAGTCACACCAGTGACGCCATCTTCTAAAAAGTTAAGGTTGTTGATCGATTTGACAGTGTTCACAATATTCAATAATTCAGTTCCTTTCCGGAAAAAGCGTTGAATTCAACAAAAGATCGAGGAGTTACGTGAAGCAGGTATTTTATAACAGGTTCAGACTAGGTTATGGCCAGGAAAACTTATGTATACGGTCTGGGAGAAATTTTAAAAATGTTGGTTTTCGGGAAATTATTGTTTATGTAGATATTAAAACTTAATGTTGTTTCCTAGACTATGTATTTATTTTATTAATTTAAAAACAAACAACACATTGATAAATTGAGTGGTAAATTTTAATTAGAACGTATCTTTGAGACGTATATGATATACAGTGCTATTCCACTCGCTTAATTATAAAACAAATTCAGCATCTAATTCGCCAATTAACCGATCTCTTCATACTCTAAATAATATTTGTCTAAACTCTAACATTGACATTTTTCGGATTCACTGCTCAAATTCAAACGTGGCATCATCTCAATAATTTAAACTGTTCAATGCGCATACATACGCACACACACACACACACTCACACATACATTACACACACACACCTGTATACTACACACGTCACCTGGTAATTAAGGAATAAACATACCATTTAGCAGACATTATAAGGAAACATATCATAGGTACCCAAAATGAAGTATCTTATTTCTGTGTATATTGTTTCATCTCTGTTAATCATTTACTGTTTGTTTCTAAAATATAAACAAAATAGTTTACAAGGCTTTAGAAATAATTACAAAGATCGGTACCAATGACAGATGGTCTCTATCTGGAGAGCGGTTATATACATTTTACCGGTTGGGGTTAGTAGTGCTAGGAATGATTTGAGGTAAAGATAAACGATATATAAAACAAAATATGTGGTGTATAAGTTTATCTGTTTGTGTACGTGGACGTGTCTACGTAGCGTATGTTATTATGTTACCAGTAATGTTTTTTTTTAATTGACGGTAGTGTGTAAAAAATATGTCGAGAGTTGAGTTGGGGCAAAGATTATTGAATGTTTGGAGAACATAGGACATTGGTGAGTTTGCTGCAGCGTTTGTTTTGTTTAGTGTGTAAAATAGTTTTGTATGGTGGATACGTTTAGATGGTATGTTAAGGTTATTTTACGACAAGAGTTGGAGACATATGATGATTCTGTGGCTGTACTTAAGCAGTCGAAAGGGCTAAATAAAAGTGTACAAAATCAATTGTGACATTAATATTTTATTCGGGCCTTCATGTCGTGTAGATGGAAACAAACAAAACATACGATAATCACTAGACAAATTCCACTAAAACACTCACAATTCAAACATAAAACCCGATTTAACATCTTAGCACCCAAAGCAAACAAAACTATTTCTAGAAAAGACCTAATTACGTGACAATAATTTAAACAATAAGCTTCCACAAAACATTAAACACATTATGATATTATCAGATTTAGTACATCATTAAAATCTGCTTACTAAACCAATATTGTTACAAGTTCTTAAATAAATACTTAAATATCACAAACTCGACGTTACCAGAACAGATTAACTGATTTATATGTATCTTGTTTTGGGGTAATGTGTAGTAATATACTATAATATGATCATTGTTTGATTTTTTTGGAAGGTTTTCGTAATTTTGTGTATTGTTTTATTATTCTGTAATAATTAGCGGATTCAATGGAAAGTTTCCCATAAAATTCTAAAATATGGAAATTAGAAAAGCTTGGGATACATGGCAACTTAGTAGTCTGGTTTAAGAGCACATTGTCAAAGTAAATTCCTCGCTGTCAGAAAAAAGAAGCACGTGGAGTCCCACAGGGTTCACACCTTGGTCCAATCTTATTTATTTTGTTTATAAATGATATTACAAAAACATTTTGTGATGTATTTATCTTACTTTTTGGTGATGACTTCAAAATTTAAAGTATATAATAAGGGATAGATAATGTTGGGATTTATAATAAAGTAAACCGAAAATTTCAGCAATATTAATTGTATAAAACTGTTATATTTTGTCTTTGTTAGAAGTCAACTTGAGTAAAATTCTCCCATCTAGAACCCATATTACAATAATTAATTTAATTAAAAGTCACCAGTAAGACTAGACTGAATTTTATTTTCTTACATAAAACTTTGTCGAAAAACCGAATATAACAAACAAAATGTGTTCGATAGTTCCCAAATCAAAAAAATAACAAATTAAATTTTTTTTCTCATAAGCTTTATAATAATATAACGCAAAAATCCAAACTGTTAATAAAATCTAGTAAATTATTTCAATAAGGTATTGATTTTCATTGCACGCAAGCAGGATATGGGCGGTCTGGCTGCGGCTGTGATAGTCAATTAAGATTTATCATCCCTTGTGATTCGAGTCGTTCATCCCCCTTCACCCCCTCCTACTTCCACCCACTGGCTCGCTAAACTCCCCACGGGATCTAACACGTTCACTGCCGGTGATAAAGACTATATTATTATGTATCTCGTGGTAGTTGTAGTTTCTGTCCCAGAACGCAAACTACTAGTATATTATTGTTTTTATTAGTGTCGTGAACACATGAACGGTTTTTATTTTGACTATTGTATTCCCTGTATACCTACAGTAGCCAGACGCCACGAACGTTTGATTCACTAATGTGTAATTTTATTAATTATAAACTACTGTGATACTGTGACAAGAAGAGTTTTTAATGACTAGATAAAAAAAAATCTCGAAGGAAGCAAATGCACTGGAGTGCGATATTATACTCGTACATAAATATATTAAATGAAAAAATACACCAATTTTATTGAATTAATAAATGACCACCAACCTGGTATCGCTTATCTGAAGCTTCATCAAGGGGTACATATTAACATTATTAGCTGTCATTTATTAACTCAATAAAAGTGATGAATTACAATGTACGTTTTTGAGTTAAAAATATAATAAAATAAAAACATTTTTTTTAACAAAATACATGATAGGTGTAAAGTTGCATTTAAATATAAATAATATATAATAGAAGAAAAAAAGTGGGTGTGTCAAGCCTACGCAAGACAGAAGTGAAACTTCTAGTATTCCTCTCTCTCTATTTTCATTTCATCAAAAATTAAATGAATTAATTAAATGAACTACAACTATAAATGTAAATGTAAACGCAACACAAAACGCGAACACAACTTATCACAGCGGGAGCACGCTGCTAACTGATTCACTGGCCGTGGTGGGCGTGGCCGCGCAAGTGCGCTACCGGCCGACCTGCTAAACCGAACTCGTATCTCGCTCGTAACTCAAAGCAAAACGTTCGTGAGCGGCTCCCCCACCTCAACAAGCGCATATGGTGAGAGAGGGACAGTGAACGGTGAGCGGTGGTGGGGGTACCCGCATTTTCGTGTCGATCCTGACTCGGTTTTACTCCGTCTCAGAAAATCCATTACGCGCCTAAAGAAGTTTCACTTCAAAAATATTTAAAAAAACCAACCAGAAACCAGTTTTAAAATGTAGATGGCGTAAAAGTAATATAAAATCAGAATACATAATTGGACAATAAGATTTAGGATATTCCAGGGAAGCAACATTATAGCACTACCGTTTTGGAGTTGAACGTGGGTTCTTCACGGTTCTTCACGCTGGGCCAAGACCACGCCCTGCATAGTTGTACTCTGTGTTAATTTATTCTTCTTCATATATTTTTTCATTTTTCACATACCTATTGTACAAAAAATATTTATATACAGGGTGTATCGGCACGTACACGACAAACTTTAACCAGCTATTCCTTAGCATATTTGGAGTAAAAAAAATTATGTGCACTTTGCTGTCAAAGCTTTTTTTTGTCTTTTCTTTCTTATGTCAAAGTTTGAAAACCCATCTGGCAATATTTTTTTCGAATTCCGTTGAATAATGTACGTGTGCACCTATATTTGCGCACTTTTGCAATCACAACGAAATGGCACGGCACCATTCGTCTCATTTTTAACTATTATTATTTAGTGTGTGCGAAAGAGCGAAGACGCTTTTCGACATAATTGCTTATAACAGCTGTTGAACACAAAAAGCAACACCAATGACAGTGATGTAGTGTGGAAATTTTTAATTTTTTTGTTTTTAATTGAAAAAAAATGCTACCGGACAGCAAAGTGCCCATAACATTTTTTACTCCAAATATGCTAAGGAATAGCTGGTTAAAGTTTGTCGGGTTAGTGCCGATACACCCTGTATATATATGGGACGTGTGGGATTGCACCAACCTTCCCACATCCTGGAATAAAAATTATTATTATTATTAAAGCATTTGGTACTTTTCACACAATTAGAATACATTGCATATATGTTGAGTAATTTTCCAGAATGTGCTATCTGGCCATTCCATGCTTTTCCAAAAAAAAGAAGAAGCGTAAAAATGTTACCACAGCAATGAATATTCCCATGTGAGCAAATAAGTTTGAAAGAGAGAAAAGGGACAGCATGAGAAGAACGAGGGCTGTGACACTACTAGATTATTCGCGGAAATACTATTATATTAGTAAATATTATCTATACACAACACTACTCAAATTTTTTTTTTGTTTATTTTTCATTTCTTTATTCGCCCCTTTCGTATTTTCTACAAACAAGTCTGATAAACATATAAAGTGATAGAATGGTTCTCGCCCCTCCCTTCAGTTCATACACATTTTGATTGACTGTCAGCGCATCTCTTACATTCTTCATTATCAGCTTATTAGAAGCCATTCGAAATCAGGTTGTTTGTTTTAAACGGCTGCGGTTAGGGTAAGTAAAAATGTATTCTTTTTCACCCTGCGATTGATTATTACTAGAGCAAGAAGTTTAAAAGATCGTTAGGTTGGGTAAGGTTGTGAAAATTTACAAATACTAGAGGGATTTTAAAAATATATTTGCAGCTAAAACACATGGAAGTGAATGTGTTAAGGCGGGGAGTGAATTCAGAAGTATCCTCGTACCCATTGCTTAATGGGCGAGCGTCTGCGTCGGAGATCGTCTTGTTGAGCGGGTAATTTATCAGGTTATTTTAAACGGGATTTCTCCTCTGATTAGACTTCCCTTCTCAAGCTGGATCTGGTAGTTATAATTAATGTCCCGCTGGCGCTTAAATTTTAGCAGCGTTTTAATTGATTCGGATAGGGGACACAGAGGAGCACCATGTTGTTTACTAAGCTTGTGTCCCAATAAAATGGTTGTTTTTATGTGAATACATAATACCGTAATAGACTAGAATCTTATTGCTCGGGGACTATGGGAATAAGCAATCTACATTTGGGGAAAGTTGTGAGGCAAGGGAAATGTCAGGGGAAAAGATTAGGAAATAGAGGAAGGATCGGAAGTACCTGGCTATGAAGATCTTGTTATTAGTTATATGGCTTACTGGCAACAATTGGTTACGGAAGATTTAAATCTTACATGGGAGCACCCTTGTCCGTATTTGATCCATGACCTAGAAATAATCGTGGGTGAGTGTGTGAGTTAGTACTAGCATTTGTCAGTATAGATGCAAAAAACCCATTGAAAAACCACTATTTTTGTTAAAATATCTATTTGAATTTCCATTTTTTTTCAGTAATGAATGAATGCCAATCTTGGAAGCAAAAATTAACCTACTTTCCGATATCCGTTAGAGATCAAACTTTGCAGATGGACTAGTTGTCGATGACGATGCATTCTATCAACCTTTGTGGCAATCACCGGCGCTTATGCGGACATATCATGCATTTCTCCGGAATCTGATGACATTATAGTTAATATACGAAATAAATGTCGTCTTACCTGATCGGCATTTGGCGAGGTTGGTAGAGTTATTGAGTCCAGTCACTGGGTAGAAAGGATTAATTCTCAGCCATGCAAAAAGAAAAATGTTAATTTAATTTTTAAGACAACTTTGTTTTATACGGGTTTGCTTCTTTCACTGGCTATTTTAAAGGATAAGTAACTTGCTATTTATTATGTTTAGATGCATTGACAAGAGATATTATGACTATTGAGGTAGCACAACCACCTCTTTTACTTTACTCAAATAATCCTCTATTTATGTTTTCCCTCCTTTTGTCTAAATTGATTTTTCCTATTGTATTCTTCAGTTTACGCTATAAGTTCAAAGCGTTTTATATAACTCAATATTGTTCGCCATACAATCCCATGCAGACCTGTCACACCTAAAAAAATGATTTGTTATAAGTATAAATATATGTGGTGACGATATACGCTGTGATCTGCTAGCCAGGCGATATTTGAAAACTATGCAAATTATGGGTCATAACAATATACGTAGCGCCGTAACTACGCGGTTGTCATTTATAAAAGTGACAGATTCCATACAAATAAATGATATTCGGTGGCAGTTCCCTAATTTATATAACCATCTCTCCTGAGAAAGATTATAGTATAGTGTGTCAACCCAATATATAATACGCTTGAGTCACGCCCAAATTTGTATAAGGCTTTATAGTAGGTACTACTATATTACGTTTAATGTTTTAAGTTATGACCCTGTACTTAAAAACGGTTTATTTGAATTCCACAGGTGACCAGCTGCGATGATGTGAGGTGAGGGCACTCACACCATGAGCACCATGAGCAGCATGAGCAGCATGAGCACCGCGGGGGCGGAGCTCGGCCTGCTTGCCGCCCTGCTGAGCCCCGCCCACAACCACACCAGTCCGCCCCCCACCATCGCCCTGCCGCCGCACAACCGCTTCAGCATCCCACAGATGGTCATCATCGCCATTATCGCCACCATCCTATCAGTCCTCACAGTGGTCGGCAACTGCATGGTGATGATCTCCTTCAAGATCGATAAACAACTTCAAACAATCAGCAATTACTTCTTGTTCTCACTCGCTGTTGCGGATTTTGCCATAGGCCTCATTTCAATGCCACTTTTCACCGTGTCTATCATAATGGGGTATTGGCCTTTAGGTCCGCACATCTGCGATACTTGGTTAGCTTTGGATTACCTAGCGTCCAACGCGTCAGTGCTGAATCTCTTGATCATCAGTTTCGATCGGTACTTCAGTGTGACTCGTCCGTTGACCTACCGCGCCAAGAGGACCACCGGTAAGGCGGCAGTGATGATTGGAAGTGCGTGGGGGATCAGTCTTCTTCTGTGGCCGCCGTGGATATATGCCTGGCCCTACATAGAGGGCCAGCGGACAGTGCCACCGAACGCTTGTTACATACAGTTCATAGAGACTAACCACTATATCACGTTTGGGACTGCGATCGCGGCGTTCTACGTTCCCGTTACGGTCATGTGTATATTGTACTGGCGGATCTGGAGGGAGACGAAGAAACGGCAGAAAGATCTGCCCAATCTTCAGGGAGGGAAGAAACATGACTCTTCGAAGCGGTCCAATTCAAGGTAACGTATATCTTAACCCTTTATTTACATCATCTTCATAATGTACATTAGTTCATCCCCATTTTCCTAGTCGTATACGGGAAAACCTATTAATTTATTAAAAATCTTGTCTGTATTGATATTGATACTGTCGCATTCTGAAAAGAACAAGTGTTCTCTCGATATATTTTGAATAACTAATATTTTATGAAGAAATCGACATGCTATCACTTTTTAAACAAGATCATTTTTCCCCGTGCATTGCACAAGGCACCCCATCGTGTTTCCTGGGGCTGTACGTCGTACTACAGATGAGAATGATTAAAAAACAAGTAAAATTGATAAAGACCCATCTGGAACACAAAAACTAGGTTAAATAGGTTACATAGGTAACTATTTAACCTTTGTTTTTGTTTCATCACTTTTCGTGACTTTACATCACTTTTTGTAGGTGTGTTGAACAGACATTTTGATGAAATACCCGGTCCCCCGCTTGGTTAAAAAACTAGGTTAAATAGGTTTCATAGGTAACTATTTAACTTAGTTTTTGTTTCATCACTTTTAATGACTCTATATCACTTTTTAAAGGTGTGTTTGATTATAATTTTGATGAAATATCATGTAACCGAAAAAGTGATGAGTGACTTCGACTATTTTCCTGTAAAGGGTGTTTCTGTTAAGTTATAAGTAACTGACGGTCTCCGTGGTCGAGGGGTAAGGCTCTCGACTAGCAATCCGACGGTATCGGGTTCGAATCCCGACGTGCGCAAGTAAATTTGTGTTATTCAACAATTCATTAATTAAAAATAATCTACAGTATACTTGCGGAAGATACTCTCCTTACCGGCCTGATGTAGGACCACCACTCAGAATTTAAGCGTTGCTTGAAATGGCTTGACCAGATCTGAATATCCAGGTACTCCCACACATTCCTCTTTCCCAACTCCTTACCCTACCTACATCAGCCTCACAACATACCACGATTGGGGACGCCATAATCTCACTGGCTCCAGATAGTTGGGAGCAGTTGGTACTCTTATGCGGTATTCACAGAAAAACGTTAAATAAACATTTGTCTACGTATAAATTTAATAAAGTATACCAACTCCTGTTCTCACCTATATTATTTTTTCGACCTTTCGTACGTTGTTCAGAATATACTCAATTTACAGCGTAGTAGTATTTTCCTTCTCCGAGTATATTACACTTATGTATTAAATCCGTCTCAACATTTGTAGATGTAGATTGATACGAGCTATACATAATATATACTAACCTTCTGATATTATGTAGATACTAGTATATTCCCTTATATCTCATCCCTCTTATAATCTGTTACTAGCCTGTCAGGTACTTAGAAGGCTGGCATGGCATGCATAATGAAATAAGCAAAACCTCCCCTCCTTTATCAACAATTCATGTGTTAGCAGGGCCGGCACTGAGCCAAACGGCGCCTGGCGCTATTAAAAACCTCAAGGGCGCTGTATTGTATTGGGTATTGTCAGAGCCTGGATTCTTTCACGGAGAAAAATGGGTATTGCTTCATTAATACTAGAAGTCAGGATTTATTTCAGTGCAGAAATTCTGGGACTAACTTCCATATGAATTCCTCTTTGCCCAGAATACTAATGGAGGGAAACAATTTCACCAACTCAGTGGACATCTTCAATTTAAATAAAATATAAAATGTTGTTAATGAAGCACTTCAGTTATGTACAATAAATAATGTATATTTCTTAATATTCACATGTAAAAGCTCCGAAAAAGGACGTTAATTAATAAATAATAATAATAAATATTGACAATTTATTAAAATTATTGGTAATCCGGTTAAAAACGATAATGCAAGTCATTCCCTGAAAAACTTTTGGTAAATTCATAATATATCTGAAAACGTTTTCATGCACGTGCATTTGTCTTGATAACATATAATGACGAAATGCAAATATATTAGCATTTTCATGAACACCGTTTTCTGACATCGTCATACTATGTGAATTCATTAGTTTACATCCCATTATCCCGTTTTTTACCGGATTACCAATAATTTGAAGAGATTCTTAATAAATTAGCAATATTCATTTGTCTTGGCAAGTCCGCGCCCGGTGCGGACTGCTCCAATTGCCCTTGCACAGTTCCGGCCCTGCGTGCTTGATCATCAAGGGAACTACTTTGAGGAACAGACGCCGAATGAGAGATTTTCTGCCGTATATTTGATTTGGATTTTTTGGAGTTTTTATAGCATCCCCGAGGAACACATTGAGTCAGGTTTAATGGAACACGTTGAAAGGAAATGATTGTTAAATAAAACCTGTCTATTTTGGTTAGGTTAGGTTACGACAATACGTGGGCATTTTTGCCAAAATTTTGCACATTGCGTTTTTGACATGTCCCGCAATTTTGATCGGATTTCTATAGCTGTCCATAGGTACTTATGTATCTATACTTGTTTGTCTCTTTTTAAATTTGTCACTTTACATTGTACGTTTATTAATAATAATTGGATGACTTGTATAGCGCCGTTTTTGTGCAAAATCACCTCAAGGGCGCTGTACAAACTAATAATACATTTCTACAGTGATCTATGTTATTACTTAACTATTTATGGAGAAAATATATAGTACAATACTTACCTGGTAGGTCAGTTGAGATTAACACTTAATTAACATTATCTAATTGTTTATTGGCGAAATTTAGATACAGGATTTAGGACTTAATTGAAAAATTGAATATAACTGGACTTTCCCTTAGGAATGGTATATTTAATTTAAGGGTACGACAGCTTAAAAAGGTAAGTTTTTAGTTAGTATTGTTACGAAGAAACCATTGGTTTTGATACATGTCGACCTTTTAATATATTAAATAGTGACGTATACAAAGTTATTTATTGTATATGAATAATTCGTATTAAAAAATCCGATTCTTTAAAAGTCATGACTTTTAACATTTTTAACAAAAAAATGCTTTCAACGAAAAAATAATAAATTTTTTATTAAAAAATGTTCTCATAATATGAAAGAATTTTTTCTACTAATGAATGCTTTTAAAGGTTAGAGCGTGGGTTTCTTTCATTCCAATATTCGGCAAATGATTCCAATATGAATTATGATATAATATTAACGTTTAATTTATATTAAGGATAAGTAGGAATTGAGATTAATGAATTAATATTTAAATATTGTTACCTTAAATATATATGTATACCTTTCTCTTAATGGTTATGGCTTTCTTCTTGGAGGTTGAATAATACAAGAATTTGACGACCTCTGTGGTCAAGGGGTAGGCTCTTGACTAGCAATTCGGTGGTCGCTTTTCATATCCCGGCGTGCGTAAGTAAATTTAATTTTATTTCGGATTTTATTATTTAAAAAAATGATATATAGTAAATTTGCGGCAGGTTCCAGGGTAGAAGATACTCTCAGTATCACCCTGGTGTAAGACCACCATTCAGAATTGAAATGGTGTAAGCCATGTTTGGTGAACAGCTTTCAATAGCCAGAAACTTCCAAACCTTTCTCTTACCCATATCATTCCCATCACCACTATCTCACAACGTACTCCAACCGAGTATGCCATCGTCTCATTGGCTCCAGATGGCTGGGAGCAGTTGGGACTCTTGTGCGGTATTCACATTTAAAAAATAGTAATTTGTTCAAAGTGGTAAGTGATAGTGATGAACCGTTACTCTCTTCCTCGATTAGTCTAGATTTATACACGCAGTTCTCAATTTTGCCCTGCTGAAAGGACACTACACAGAATCGAAAATTTACTTTAAATGACTTTAGCCATGCTATGTGACCAGATCTGAATATACAGGTACTTCTCAACCTTCTTCTTTCCCGTCTACTTTTCTTCCCTTCTTCCTTAATCCTCACACCATACTCCAATCGGGGTTGCCATAATCTAGGCTTTATAAAGTATGGAGCAGTTGAGATTCTTGTGCTGTATTCGCTGAACAACAAATAATATAATTAACGAAGGGCTTGTTTGTTTGGATCATCATTTTCCCTTTCAATTTGTCCGCTTGAAAAATTTAGAAAAATTAATTTTACTTAGAGTATTTTTAACTATAATATTGCTGCAGATTTTCTGTGAATCGAGATCTGAAATCACAGAAAATTTATAATTGAAGATTTTCACGGCCAAAAGTATGTTTGTTATTTGTTTTTGGGGTGTTATGTCATGTTGCACTAACTCCTTCTTTACCCAAAGTTTTGGACAACATTGCAGTGTCCATCATCAGGGCAACGTTTTCTAAATAAGGAGTTAGCGCAACACGGCATAACACCCCAAAAACAAATAATAAAAAAGACAGAAAATCTGTTCGTAATTCTAAAATTTTACGAAAAAGTTTAAGGTTCTTTTATGTTAAGTAAAATAAAAGGTTAGAAGTTACACTCGAGACAAAATTTTAAAATTTTCTTAAACTAAATTAATTTAATTTCTTACTATCTGAAGTCCCCGACGTTGCCCGGGTTTTACATATAATTTTTCAAAAACTAATGTACACAGTAAACTTCCTTTTGTTTTGATGATCAAGAATGCATAATTTCATCAGTCTTGGAGAAAAAAACTGTAGATTTGTATACACAAATCAAATCCACACGCCCGCCCATTATTACGTAAACACTATCCGAAAACATGTCGTTCCGAAAATTACTTAAAATCTTCCTCTATATTCTCATTTTCCCTTTCATATGTCCTTCCAAAGAATGAATAGTGTATTCCCCTATGAAAGTTTGAAGAGAAAACCATTATTAAGTACGAGACTATTCATCAAGGACATTATTCCTTTTCCCCAAGTCTGGGAGACTACTTAGAGTTCCTCTAAACTGTTAACCCAATCGTCCTACCTGATGGTATGAGTTAGTTCTTTTGCCTTTACACATTGAAATTAATTATTCAAGGAACTCTCACAAGTTTGCCGAGTTTGTGAGATAGGCGGTACATTCTCACTAGGCCAGGGATACTCTGACTTATATAACCAAAGATCGAGCAAAATATTATTAAGACCTAAGCGGAACTAAAAGAAAATTGAATACAAAATAAAGCATTCAATTTTGTGATTGTGAAACCAAGGAAAAGAGCCAAACACGTGATTTTCATTTCAATATCGTTTTAACCCCCCGCATACCCAATTTTTACCGATTTATAAAAAGTTTCTCCTTAACTCTTTAAGTTATGAAGTTCAAAAAAAATATTATTTCAAGATAATATCCATACATTTGTTATGCTGAAACGTGAATTATATGAAATTCCCTCGATACAAAAAAATCACAAAGCAAGCTTCGAAAATAATTAAAAACACGTTTTCTTCTGTGATTTAATATGTTATATGCGGTTCCATGATAACTCAACACAGTGACAATTCAACACACTTTTAAAAAGTGCTATAAAATCTTTAAGAACGATGAAAAAATAAATAATCCTAACCTAACCTAACCTAACCTACTTAACCCAGTTAATAAAGTTTTTGTTTCATCACTTTCCATGTCTTTATATGACTTTTTAAAGATGTGATGAATTATCATTTTGATTAGTTTTCCGGTCACCGTTATATGCGTGAAAAAATTCTCAGTGTATCTTTAAATATAACTAAAGCATTTGTTGAGAGATTTTTTGCTCTATTCAATTTAATTAAATATCTTTGAACGCTTGCTAAGGGGCCTTAAGGGTAAACATAACGCACGTTACAATCTACGCTCTTATACACTATACACGGTGTCCGGAAACTCGTAGTACAAGCGGGAAACTGGAGAATATACACCACATGGGGAACCCAAAAAAACATAAAGTTTTTTGATTTGAGCATTTTCAAAAAAAAAAAAAAACCAAAAAAAAATATTTTTCGGCTATTTTAGGGTTAAAGTTTTTTCTGGTGTTTGGGTTGAATAACAGATGTTTTAACCCTGCAGAGCAGAAATATTTTATGATTACACCGGGTTAAATGAAGGGTGATTTCAAAATAATGCTTCAAATCCGAGTTTCTTCATTTGTTTTACTTTCAAATAGTTTTAATTAGTTGGGTACTTTGATCTTCAGTAATAATTTATAAGAATTTGATTAAAAAAAAAAAAAAAAAAAAAATCAACTTCAAACTCGATTTACTCGATAACGAAAGCTCAAATAAAAAAAAATATACTACAAAATCGACTCCAAATGTGATGTAGATTCACCAGTTTCCCGCTTGTACTACGAGTTTCCGGACACCCTGTATATAAATTTACGCACATACGCAATATGAACTCAATTCTTTCAAGAAAGGCATACAAATACAATATTGGATTGAATCGCTGATAATATTGTATGAATTATCTAAATGGTTAAATATTAATAAACTGAAATCAAATGTAACTAAAAGAAACTTCACGGTGTTAGTTAAAAAACTAAACAAATTAATTACCCTAAATATAGACGGTCAAAATATTGAAGAAGTAGAAGAGATTAAATGTTGTGCAAAAAAGGTAACTTCTTAAGTAGGATAAAGGGAAAATTAGACATCAAAACAAGGAAATTGGTCTTGTAAACACCACTGTAGCATCTCACTTAAATTATCGCACAAGTGTAATTATTCTGAGCAATAAAACACTAGTTAAAAGAATGGAAATAATTCAGAACAGTGGCATGAGGTCTGTATCGTGCTGTAGCAGATATATATACTAGGATAAAAACAATACAACGCCGACTCAATCTTCTAAGTGGGAGGCAACGTTTAATATATAACACCCTAGTATTTATATATAAAGTAAAAATTAAAATATAACCAGGTTAGTTGTTAAAAAGTGCCAGTATTAATAGTACAGTCCATGGCTATCCTACGAGAAGCTGCAGCGATTTAAGTCTTCCTAAGAAAAATTTATCGGCAGCAAAAAACAATATTTATTATAAAAGTTTTAAAATGTTAAATGAACTCCCCTTAAATGTTAAGGAAACTAAAAGTTTTGCAGCTTTTCGTGTGTTATGTGTCAATGTTGTGAAGTCCAAATATTGGTAGGTAGGTAAAATAATATTATAATAGTAGTTTTCGAATACATATAACTTGACATGAAATATAAAATTTTATAGCTAAATATCTGGAGCTGGTGAGACTATTGCATCCCCATTGGGGTATGTTGTGAGGGTGAAGGTAGTTGAGAGGGAAAGGAGATGGGGAACATGGAGGTGGAGAAGTACCTGGATATTCAAGTCTGGTCACCAAACACGGCTAAAGCCATTTCTAGCACTCTTTCAATTCTGAATACTGGTCTTACACCAGGGCAATCCTAAGAATATCTTCCACTCTGGAACTTAACGAAAATATACAAATTAATCAAATGAATCAAATAAAATTGACTTGCTCACGCTTGCTAATCGAGAGCCTTAGCACTCGACAAATATAATGAAAGTTACATGTTTTTATGGAGTACAACGTATTTTGTCTCCTTTCAATAATTATGTAAACAAATAAAATCCCCCTTCACCTAAAAGGGTTTTTTACATGTTTTGATTAGAGTTGTGCTTGCGAAAAATTCTGTTGTGTAAGTATAAATTATATCTAAAAATATGGTCTGGGACTGAGAGATACGATCTTATTTCTGCGATCGATTCTGAAATCTCTCGCTTATATCTGGTTGATCGCGTTCCAACGCTTAAGTACCCCTGCAGTAGGTAGTAGGGGGTACGAACTAGGCAGTACAGGGCACTGGCCCCCCTCGCGCCACTTCCTTGGAAGTTCCATCAAACTCCAGTGGAAATTTCACAGTTTTGCCTAGGGGTGCATAACTCCCGCGAACCGACGGGCATGATATGAATTTAATTGATTTTCGGGGAAGCTCCGAAGAACTGAAAATTCGGTTAACACTTATTTAATTTCTTGCCTTAATTTTGTCTGTTAAATTATGTAACGGAAGGTTGGACTGAAATGCCAACCCTTTGGTTATATTATATTTCCTTCGAACTTCATGGGATTCCACATAACAGTTGATACTAGAGACATGCAGTACTTTTGTACTGGTCGAAGCAATCACAAAACTTGATGTTGAAATAAGCAGAAACATGTTCGATTCCTTTTTACCTCCGAAATGTTATCATCGGAACAGTTTAGAGGCATTTGGAAATTAAATGAAAAACTAGGCTATAGCCATGTCCGGGATAATATATACTAACCGATTTTACTCAACCGCGACATGCTTCAGGCCATGATATAATGTTTCCGCTTTTGTTCAACATATTTACACTTTAGGCAAGTAGTAAGAATGTTTCCAGTGCTATTTATTTCTACATAATATAAACAGTGTTCACATAATTATTTATATTTGTACATGATATATTTCAAACTTATAACTATAATATGTTGTGTGTAAGGCAGGTTTGAGAAGGTGAAACTGTATGTGAGTAATATTGTATGTTTCGTGAACACCTCACTAGGAGAACCTGTGCTGAGGTGTTTACGTGGTTATGTATAGGTGTGACAAGTATTTATGTGTTGTTGCTATGTAATACCTATTTTGATGATTTAAGAAATAAAGGATTTGTATTACTGTAGCAGTTCACTTTCGTCCCGCTACATTATGGTAATTCTTTCCACAACTCTATATACAGACCGCTTTCCTCTATGGGACTCTCAGTCTATGGTTGATCGCAGAGCAGCGCGACTGACGATCTCCGGTCAAGTTAGTACCAAACGGGCGGCCTTGGAGCGAAGACAGGACAACGGGAAGGATTCGAGCAACTGCTCCAGTAAATTTAAGTTGACGCAATAATCTCATTGTAATCTGTATAACTATCCAGAAAATAGGTTAGGTTAAAAATAGGTTATTCTGGCAGCTCAGAAAATAGGTTTTCGGTGTATTTAAAATGTATGCTATTTAAACACATATTATTTTTTTAATTTTCCGTAAAAAAACACTGTTTTAGAAACTAGATAAAATTATCTTTCCGCTGTTTGCATTTAAAATAAACTTTTCTATTTCGAAATAATACAATATTAATATCAAACTTGAAAAATGTTGTCAAAAACGGTAACCACATTTTCACTTAAATTTTTACTCCAATCATAGAAAAATTTAGAAAACTTGATATTTCGAAAACAAGTTCGTTTTGTTTGGAAAAATTGTAAGGAATCTGTACCTTCACTTTTATCTCGTTCATATAATAATAAATAATTTAAGTTAAACCGATTGTAACGAATTATTAATTTTGAATATTTTTAGGATTTTATTAATGGATTCCATTATAAATATTTGAGGTAAAACGTGAAAGAATTATTATTTCTCTTTCAAAAAATTAAGTATTTTCGCATTATAGAAAAAAAGATAAGAATATTTTTATAAAATATAAACGCCCGGTCATATATGACCCTCAAACGCTGGAAGGGTTAAGTAAATGAAGATAATGTTGATAGTTTTTAGTCCAAGTTAAATATGAATGAACGATAGGATAGGGCTGAATTAGCTTAGTGGTAGAGCAAATCTGAGGTTTTAGGTTCAATTTCTAGATTCGAACGAATCTTTTTCTGTTTCATTTTCCTCTGAGAGTCAATGATTAAATATTTTTAAAAGTTTATAAAGTTGACATTTTTCAGTACAAATTAATGTCATAAGAAAAATGTTCAACACATTTTGTACATATCTTCATAACTGTGAGTTGTTTACACAGCATCCCAATGCCACAAGCTGTTACTTATAATGATAATGCCTTACGCCCACCGTTCCGGTTTCCGAGGTACCGCGGTGCTACGGAAATGTTTACCGGGGGTTGAGTGCACTATTTCAGAGCACTTCTCGCGTACGTCTACGCCGTAGTAGCCGAGTCCATAGGGTACGCCAATTCACCAGTATTATTTTCAACGCTATGGCTGCCTGGATAGCCCTCTAGAGACATGAGCCCAACAAATATCATCCGTAAATACAATTTATTGGAAATATTACACACAAAAGAACAGGTTTGTGTTTTTTTTATTACATTTTCTTTCTTTGGAGGATGTTGCCTTGTACTATGTACTTCCACTTCATACTTCTTGAAGTATAGGATTATTAATAAAGATTATAGATGATTCTCCGCCTTTAACTGACTATTGCAGTATCTACTTAACAAAGAAGACGTTTTATCCATAAATTCATCATAACATAGTCAATTTTTACACGGGAGAATAGGAGGAAAATGTGTTATGAAAGGAAGGAGGGGAAGATTTGGGAAGAAAAAAGGTATGGCGGTACCTATAAATTGGTAGTTCAATTCACGCGTAAAATCGGCTGGATAACTAAATAATCCACCTGTTTCGATGCGAAAGAAGAGATCTAAAACTGTTTTTTTAGCTTACGTCCATCACCACAACAAATTTGACAGTGGTGTAAAATGACGGCCCTGCTACGTTAATTGTAACTGCTCACTATTTGAAATACGTCGTTGCTGAGAAAAATGAAATATTCGTCGTTTAGGAAACATCGGATCTATCAGCGGTCAGTCACTGTCAAAAACATCGTTTAGGCAACATCGGAGCTATCAGCAGTCAGTCATTGTCAAAAACATCGTTTAGGTAACATCGGAGCTATCAGCGGTCAGTCATTGCTGAAAACACTGTTTGTACATTTTATGGCTATTGTAAGCCAGTTCACGTTTCTGCGAAATTATTTTTTTAAATTTAATATCTCATTAACTGTACAGAATTGGCACTACATTCATATTATTAACTTTTTTACATGTACACATCTCCCACATTACCGCATTCGAAATTTGCTATGAAATTCTCACTGAGTTTATGTAAAGGTTGATGAGAAAATTAAGCTAGAGGAAATGAAGTGATGTCCGTAACCTTTCGTTCTACGTCTCGTAAGTAGGTACTACGGTACTAGGTGCCTACCCATAATCTCCCTAAAAGCTTGTGCCTCGGGGCACGTTATGCCCGGGTTGCCCTTCATAAGATAACTCTCAACAGATTTTGATTGCGTGTTTACATTTAAAAGGAGTTGTTCTTTGTGTGTATACAACGAAAATCTTCGCTTGTTTACGGTAAAACAATCAAAATAGGTATACTTAATAACTTATGTACTATGATTATAAACTTTGGTGAAAGCTATATCTAATTTAACGCAAATGGGATCTTTGTGGAATAATAGCCTACGAATTTTTGTTTTAGTCGTGAGATTGTTGATCCGATTTTCTCCGCAGCGCAAAAATTAACTAATATAGTTTTTTAACACATTTATTTCTTACATAGTTCGGAAAACTGAAGTTGCTTACCAGTATGATTGTCATAAAATACATGTATTTTAATATGTATACACATATGTATCCATTTGTTTGCACCTGTAGCAAACACTGTTAATATACATAATTATAATAAAATAACTTTGTTTTTAATACAACTTTATTGTATATACTTTCAATATATTAAACCAACCGGTTTCGGTTCACCCTGAAATTTCATCTGTATATGTTTTTATATTTATTTATTTATTTTATTGATACATGATTTAGAGAGTACATGTGGTTTTTTGTGATATTTCACCCTCCATGCTAGGGATGACCCTGTGTTATGGCGGGTGAATTTTACAGTTTGCGAACATAGAATCTATACATTACTATAATATAAAATAGAGAAATAAGAAAAATGATGTATAGCTAGTTTGGGTTGCAAGAAGAGGATGGAGAAGTTAGAGAATTATAAGAAGATGACAAATTATTAGTAAATAGATAATTAGTAAACAATATGTTTTTATATAACTCTGGTCATCCTGAAGGGTTAACCGAAACCGGTTGGTATTATATTGAAAATATATACAAAATGGTGGTATTAAAATAAGGTTATTTTATTACAATTATTGTATTTTAATATGATGTACATTTTTAAAAGTATATGATTTTTTTCGTTTTACCGAGGATTGAACATTCTTCTTAAGGGGCTGGCTCTTAACTGCTGTGAACTTTTCAAGTGTATTTTAAAGTTTGACTGAGGATCAAACCTTCCTCCCCAGAAACTGGAGTAAATCGCGCTCACAACTGAACCAAATTTCGATTAGGTAGGACCGACAGTTATTTCGTATTTTAACTGCTGTAATTTCATTATATTTAGAAAAAAAATGTGTATGTATGATTGCCGCCCAAAGTTGATAGAATGCATTATCACCGACAACGAGTCAATTTGAAGAGCTTCAGCTTGACCGGATGTCGCGAAGTGGGTTAATTTTTACTTCCAAGATTTGCATTCCCGAAAACTAAAAATAATTTCAAATAGACGTATTTAAAAATAGACTATTTTGCATCCGTCATAAAATAATTGAAGATTATATTGACTTACCATTTTGGCCATTTTGCATTGTGTATCAATAATTATTCATATGCTAACTATATAAAAGAGTGTATAAAATTAACTAGCTCTTTGTCCTAACACGATGATGCATCGCAACTAATTTAATAAATGAATACAATAGATTAATGTACTAGTAGGTATATGATTAACTATAAATGTTTGGTGAATTAGCAGGGGTGCCCGGGTTCATATGGTGGGGTTTGTCTTGGTCTTGTCGGCTGATTCGTCTGCCCACCTGCCGCGTGGCGGGTCGGATCGAGAGAGATTAGGACTCTCTCGACCTTTCACCTTGCAACGAAGTTGGAGCAAGTTGGACTAACTGACCCCAAAAACCCTGCCCACTCTTCATACCTTTTTTCTTCCCTGAAATTCCCCTCCTTCCTTTCTTAAAAAAGACCTGTCACCAATCGCATCGCTTAAGACGAAACAAGCCCCCAGGGAATGGGCCTCCTTTGTGCAACTAATGTAAAAAAAATCTGTGCTGAGCTGTTCGCATAATTTAGATAAAGTGTTATTTTATTATTTTTTTTTAATTCCTTTATTTTTCCCAATTTTTTATTTTATTATGCCGTCATAAGTAAAAACACAGCATAATTCATGAGATTTTCAAGGAGGATACTACGGTTACACCCGTGGCAGCAGTATCAGGTTAATAGCAGTCAAAGTACATAATAATATTACATAGACGTAATGAAGTAATAATTTAGTTAAAAGAAAAGGATACTACATGAAGGAAACTTAATAATGCAGTTAAGAACGAAAAGAGAATTACAGAAAGCAAAAGTAGATGATAATTAATGCGAGTATTTAAAAAAATTACTAAATAACAATATACAACAATAATCTATTTTATAATAAAACAAATAAAAAACTTTATTCCACTCAATGGCTTTGACGAACTGAAACCGGTTACGGTCAAAATAAAATTAAGTGGAATAAAGTTTTTTATTTGTTTTATTATAATATATTATAATGGAATTCCACCACGAATTATCGGTCTCAAAAATAGAAATATTAATAATCTATTTACCTTTTTTTTTCGTTATTCATAAAATATATTTGAATACAGTTTTTTACATGCTTTTCGACTACCACTCTAGACACACGTCCGTATTATGGTAGTCGGTATTACGGTAGTACTAGATCTAATAACATAATTGTGTTATGTTTGTTTGTTTTGGGGTAAATATGTTTTGGAATAAATGTCTACCTTTATTATCCAGGTAACTTCCACCATTCTACATGTATACTACATTCAAGAATTTACCGCTTTACGCATTGACTAATTGGTAGTACCTTACATGCTTCGGCAGTAATGATCTGATTTACTGTAGGAACCATTGATGTATTTATGTAGGAACCCAACAAACTAATTTAAATAATTTTGAGGCCAAGAAATGATAATATACTACCTAGATTCGCGTAACTATTTAAAAGAGGTATAATATGATAAAAACATCTATTTCCACTTATGTATTTATATTAGAAACCCATTGCAAAAGGATTTTCAATACCGATAAAAACAATAAAGTTTCTGAACAAACTGACTCATCATCAATTGATTCAATTGAATAAATCACTCTCGACACAGCCTCAGAAAACAATTATATTAATAGGGCAGAATAATTACTTAGAAAAGAACTTTTCGAGTTCGACGGAGGAACTTTTCCTAGCTTTATTTTCCCCACATTTGTTCGTTTGAGGTACATTTTCCCCGCTTTCCGGGGAACTCCGCCGTGCTGGAAAAATAAACTTTACTTAAGCGAGAAAACTTTTTACAAAAAGGAGAAAACCACGTGAATTACTTTTCACAAAACTTTGTATTGATTTAGGACAACTATAACACATTTTTGAACTTTTTTTGCCTCCAAATATTACATAAATATGGAATATGTTGAAAAACTCTTTTTTTTCTTCCTGTTTTGAGCCAAGTAAATACTATTTGTCCTAAAAATTAGAACTGTGAAACCTTTTGCTGTTAGATAAATCATGTTATTCTACACAGAAAAAAAATTATCAAACAAATTATTAGAAGCGGCATCAGTAGCTGCGCGAGATCGCTGGTAAACTGGAGACAACTCGCTCAGTCTGGGTACTTCTGGTACTTTCGTTGGTGCTGAAATTATGCTTAGGCAATAGGCTAGAATTTTCTAGCGAATGCGCGTAATGTACTAGTCCAACTCGCAACGTGTTAACGTAGGTAGTTCGCCCGCAAGTTGGTAGCTCGTAAGTAGGTGGGTACGTAGGAACGCTTCGCATTGTGTCTAAAGTGTTCCCGCTACGATGCTTTTTTGTATTGGCGAGTCGTTCTAGATAAATCTCGTCGATTGCTACAGTGCCATGCATAAAAAACCTTGTCTTATAAACATCAGTTTATCTTTAAAAAATAATCAAACAATAAAACATCCGATACGGTTTAAATGTATGATAGAAAGACAATACGCCTACAACACAGTAACGAGAAGTTATATTCTTAACTTACCAATTTGCATAAATTACTTTACTATTTGAATGCAGTGAATGCTTTATAGAAAAGTCCATACAAGAGGAAGGCGTTAGCAAAATAATGGAAAATACTGAAAAAAGGATGCTTTGAAGGAGCGTAAAAATAGTGTGTGCTAGCTGAAACGACGGAACAATTTTTTTGTTCTAGCAGTACCGATTTGAAAACAGGTACTTAAGAGATCTGAATCGTTCAACAAAGTTTTAAATCTATATAATCCACAATACTTAAGGATAAACACATTACCTGCGCTTGAAATATAAAATAAAATAAAAATGTTTGTAGTCGTAAAAAATAATTCTATTCAATATTCAGAAATTCAAAACGCAGACAGCTCGCGTTTTGCGTTACTCGCGTTAGAAAAGCGGAAAACGGTTTTGTAAAATATTTTATTCAATAACCATAAATTATTTATGTATGCAAAGTGTACGGAATGTCAAAAACTAGCTGTTCTATGGAAGCGAGTGGCGACATTTATTATTGATATTATTCTCAGTTGATTCATATGAAATTCAAAGGAAATTTAAATAAAGACGAGCCGTGTGACACGCTTTGTCGTCCTTGCTTGACATCGGGGAGTAAATGTTTCATGAAGTCCATCCACAGAGAATCCCTGAATAAGTTTATGTTTTTTTGGGAGGTTCGTTTTCCCATAATAATATTATTTTGCATAAGGATTTAACGTGGTTTGAATATATCACGATGTTCATACACACTGTGGTGGACACACGCTTATTGGGCCCTAAAGCTTGAACTATTGCGAGAACTCGTCGATATTTGCTCGTAATGAGCAACCCTCTTAATACGAGTTTCGAAGGATATTACCTTGCATCGCACCAAATGCAAGATGTAAGGTACAACTGCTTTAAAAAGACATTCATGCATTCCCTGGATTACTCAAGGCTCACTTTTTAACTACGATATTATACAATAACATATGTGATTTTTTTATTACAACATTGGTAACAATACTCTTGAGACATTAACATAAATCAAAGATTTGGCTCACTTTTCAATCAAATCTTTCATTCGTTAACCACATAACACAAATCTCTAATAAGAGCTTAAAAATGATGGGATTTATAACTAGGCTAACCAGAAATTTTAACAATATAAAGTGTATTCAATTTTTATATTTTGCCTATGTAAGAAGTCAACTTGAGTACAATTCTCCTGTCTGGAACCCACATTATAATATACTTGTACAAGCTGTTGAAAGAATACAAAAGAAATTCTTAAGTTTTATAAATTTTAAATTGGGTATTCCAGCAATTATGTTGAGCTGTTAAATTATATGAATATGCTCAAATTTAGACAGAAGAATTTTCACTGACTTGGTATTTCTATATACAATTCAAAATATTTTTTTCCAGTGCAGAAATTCTGGGAATAATGACCATATGTATTCCTCTTTGCCTAGAATACAATAATGGAGGGAAACAATTATATCCAGTTAGTGGAAATCTTCAATTTATCTTTAAACAAATATAAAATTATGTTAATGAAGCAATTCAGTTAAGTATAATAAATGATGTATATTTCTTAATATTCATAGGTAAAAGTCCCGAAAAAGAGTGTTAATTAATAAATAATGGTTCTGCATTGTCGTCGTTTATATCGTCACTCACAGACAGTTCGTAAATATCTCTTTACGTATCTCACATAATGGTAAAACTTACTCCAAACCTATTATATTTACATATACCTGAAAACTGACTGACTGAAACACCGTTTTATAGAGAACATGTTTAAATAAACAAATCATCGAAGAATGAGAAAATACTTATTAATTTATACTAAACATGAACAGTCTCAATTGAGAATCGAACCCATCTCTGACTTACGGGGAAAACGTCTTAAACTACTCAACCATTGGGACCTAATTATTTTAGGTCATTTTTTGTCGTTTCTGTTCGATTCCTGTTATCTTTTAATTGTTCTGTATTTCGTTTCTTTAAGATTTATCGGTATTATCTTTTTCTTAAATCATATATTACATAGATGGTTATAACCTTCAAAAGATTCGAAAGAAATTAACGTCATTTTGCAATTATTGAAGAAGTAATAAAATCATTTGCCAAAAAAACAACATATGTATTATTTTCACTACAAAAAATACCTAAACACAAAGTAAATATCATAATCCATAATGAAAATTGTGACAATGTCAACTGTAAACTACTTAATCCTATTTGTACTGTAATCAACTCTTCTTCTGAAATTAAATATCTTGGTGTGATCATCGATGAAAATTTGAAATGGAAAAGCCATATTACGGAGTTAGTAAAGAGAATAAGGAAATGTATATATATATATATTTGTTAGGTTAAGAAATATTTTAAATGTGAAAATACTAAAAAATGTATATTATGCTCTTGTGCACTCCCTGCTTATTTACGGAATCATAGGTTGGGGAGGATCTTATAAAAACAACCTACACTCAGTAAAAGTCTCACAAAAAATTATTATAAAGGTAATACTTAAAAAAAACTCTACTTTCCCAACAAAATTGCTTTTTAAATTGTTTCCAGTACCAAATATTGATGATATATTTAAGCAAACTTCAATTATAAAAATGTGTGAAAAAAAAATAACACAGAATATCAAGAATTTTACAAACTGATGAGAAATGGAAATCAATTTATTACGCCAATCTTTAAAACAACTCAAATGCAAAACCATTATATTTACCAAGCCATAAAAAACTACAATAATCTCCCTTCCGAATTGCGCTGTATTACGAACCAACAAGAACAAATAAATAAAATCAAACTTTTTTTCCAAAAAAACTTATATTAAAAAAAATATGTATATATATATATATATATATAAATATATATTATATTTATATTTTACACATAACATTGAATCTAAGTAAGAATCGTGGCTCCCTTATCAGGCACAAGAGCTCCTCTTTTCTGATAAGGTATACATGACCAACTATGTACCTAAATATGATATATTGCAAAATATGTATGTATTAATGTAACTATGATCTATATTAAAATAATAAAAAATAAAATAAAAAATTCTTTCAGAATTGAAACCAGGCCAAATTTCATTTCATTCCCATCGAGAATCGAATCCGTGACCTCTCCACTACAAAGCGATGAGAAATTGGAGCACGGAGACGAATCTTGTCAGGAAGAATGAATATGCTGAAAGCATCTGCCGCTTTTGATGCGACGTTTCCTCGTTCAAATGCATCTCAATGCGGAGAAGTCACTTTGTGACCGAGTATCACCGGAATTTTCCGACTGGTTGCGTTTTAAAATTTTAGTGTTTTTGATTCTTGTGCTTCAATAAATAAATCAATATTGCTGGAGTTCTTAGAATTTCAAAGAAAACATAAAAATTCATAATTGAAAAAGAATTTACCCTTTATGGGTCATAACCCAAAACGGAGAATTACTTATGAAAGAAAATAATGTCACATCTAACCGTAGAAAATATGACTTCTTTATATCAAACAGCGTATCTAGGAAATAAATCAGTGAAATGCAACCCAATAATGATTTGGAAGATATGATAGTATAGCCTTCTTGTACCTAGCTTTTGTTAAACAGATCCGCTACATCTGCGTAACTATTACTAACTTCATGTAATCTAGGTACAAGCGAGTGCTTGAAATGCTCAGTCCTGGAATTGTTATATTTGAACAGGATTTTAGAACGAGTAGCTCTTGTAAAGAGTAATAATAGTGGTAAAAGAATCATAGAAAACGAGGATATACATAGGTACACATTTACAATCTCTTTCCTGGTGAAAACAGAAGTAAAAGGTATTTATAACATCAGAAAAAAAATTCACTTCGGTTGTGCGTCCATCCTGCGTAACTCTGGTTCAGTGAACTCTCAAACTCGAATTTGCTTTGCACTTAAGTGTCATTTTCAAAATTGAAACTGATTGTGTCAATAATTCAAACAAGCGATAGCAATAAAGTACCTACTTATAATGTAATATTTTAACAGAAAATTATTTTAATTTGAGTTTTTGAAATCAGAACTTATTTTAACAGAAAATTGCCGTTTTCAAAAATTGAGATTATACACTCTTTTTCACGGGTCTCCGCTAGTAAGTAAAAAATAAGCAAGATAATAATAAAATGTATGATAACAGCAAAATTACAATGTACTTTGATAAGAATAATATAGGAGATAGGGTATGAAGGCAATATAAGACACGCGATAAAGTAGGTACCAAAATTATTTTTGAAATAATAATTCTTTATCCAAATGCGTATTCCTTTTGTTCAAATGCTTAAATGAATTAATGTAGCGAAGATACGTTACTTAAAAACGCGTATGATTTAACTGGACTAAGTTTAGTGGACATACTTTACCGGCACGTTCATATACATTCTTTGAGTGGCTTTCAAATTTATTTCCAGATTACAATGGTGTTTTAGGCTATCATTTCAAATCTGTGGTTAAATTTCTACTTTTGAAAGGCAATAATTCTGTGTTTTTAATAAATTCTTTAAGCTTCGCAAATCCTACAACTATAATATCATCAGAAGGTACGGGTTCAATTCCCGTTAGCGGCATTTATTTTTACTAGGGAGATATTTTAAATTTGTATTGATATTTCAGGCGACTAAATCCAGTTATTTTTCGTGGGTCTGCCATATTTACAAATATTTGCACTATATCAGTTTTGTAAATACACATTTTTACAAAGTTATTCTTGGCTAAAAATTAAGACGAAAATAGGTTTTATAAATTCTGCACGTGTCGTTGGACATTGGAGGGCTTATAGATTTTTTAAAACCCTGTATTTTGTTTAAGCTCATACTAAGCTATTTTTAATCCTAGTTATAATTTAACCATTCAATCAGTTCCAAAGGTTGTCGCTGGAGACCATTGTTTATGAAACAAAATAAATTTAAAACAATTTTTCCCGTGAAACATTCGATGGCATTGGTCAGTCTTTTTTCGAGCACAGATTTGGTATTTTGTTTCCGATTTTGTCTTTCATATGGTATGAATTTCAGTTTAAACATATATATTATATTTCTTTGAACACTGCAATTAATTACACTAATAAGGCGAAGCTTAATGTTAAATCACAATTTTGATTAATCTTTGTAACGAATAGGCCACTTGCATCATATTTTTTAATTTTTTTTTCCGGTTAAGGAAAATATTCTAAGACATTCTGTATTATTATTATTTTTTTAATCGTATTTTTGAAACCCTGGGGATTTTTTGAAAATTTCAATCCGAAAAATCAGACCTTTTTTTATAAACCGGAAAGACGGGAGATAATTTTATAGGTGAGAAAAAACAATGATTACATAGCCGAAAATCATTTTTAAAAAAAAGAACGTTTTCCACACGAATGACACAGCAGAATAACGAGGCATACCAAAAATATTACATCTCATAAATATTTTTTTCCTTGATCCATCTTATTGATCATAAATCATTATAATATACAACGTCTATATTAATAAATCCAATGTAATATACTTGTAATTGTAAATTATAATAATAAAAAGAATATTATAAAATCTGATTTTGATAAAATCAGTACCATAACCATTATACCTCTAAAACACGTACCAACATCTAAATTGTACGGGGTTCTCTTCACATCTGTCAAAAATTTAAACCAAATGAAAAGTTCGCAGAGAACAAACAATAAATCTAGTGAACGAATTCAAAAATTCGCCTGAAATCAAAGTGATGCCATATAAAAAAATTAAATCAGTGTGGAATTTTACAAAATTAATAGGAACATTTTCAGTAGACGGGACATTTTCATGTGGTGACGACACGAGCCCAAATAATGGATTTATTTATTTAAAAATAAAAATAAATGTACATTTCTACAAAATTTTACTAACATTTTCGTAATCTTAGTAAAAAGATCTATCCACACGATTTTTTCCAAGTCGTTATGAAATCCATGCAAGTGGCCTATTGGTGTAAAAAGGCGTGTGTCAAGAGCGAAAAAATAGTTATATAATTTAGCAGAGGATTAATAATTTAGAGAGGATTTTTTTACAGCCAGAAAAAAAATGAAAGATTTGTTCCAATTGAAAATTATATTCAATTCAAACGTAAAAAAGAAACGGACAAAAAATAGTTAATGGAAAAATACATACTTTATAAACAATGCTTATCCAGTCAAAGGGGGTTGCTTAACTGTTGTATAAACTTCAAATAATATTAATTTTTCATAGAATTTCGTAATTTGTCTATAACGTTATATTTATTTATTTATTTATTGGTAAAGGTAAGAGACAAACAGCTTATACAGAAAATATAAATATATACATGTTAAATACAGTCAAGCCAAAAAGTCTCCTATATTAAAATTGATTGGAGATGGAGTTTTATTGCATAAAAAAAAAATATATATATATATATTAGGTGAGGAGGGGAGGAATAGGAATTTAGGATGAGGATAGGAGATGCTCTGGATACATTCCATACTATTGTATTAATTTTCGATCGTACGAGTTACTTCTAATCGATATTTGTGAAGTGTATTGCTAAACATGTCTATGTTTGGAAATTTAGTATTATATTGGGCACATATAATACTAAATTTCAAAACATAATATATTAAATGCTCTTTATTTATTTTATACTATTGTTAAAAATTCACTATATCGAAAAAATTGAAATTGAAAAAAATGAAATTTTCATAAATATTATATATATTATGGCAGAAAAGCACTCTGAATTTAGGACAAAAAAGTATGAGTTTACCTTACGCACTGTTACCAGCATTACATTGTACAAAAGCTATTAGGCACGAGCAACAATGGGGTACTTAGTTTCCTAGGGTAAAATGCTTTTAAGGCTTGTGTTTATTTCGGTATTCAGATACAATTGTTTATCCAAATCAAAATGTTAATCATTCGTTGCCTACAGTCAGGGCCGCCAAACTCACTTGAGCCGCTCGCTATTAGCAAGTAAGATAATACATTTTGAGCATAGATGAGAAGGCCCGAATACACTATTATCGACATAATTGATTTCATACACTTAATTTAGCCCTTTTGATTGCTTAATTATTTATTTGCAGTTGGGAACGGCTCACGTGCGACGTGGGGATACCATATATTACAACTACATATTATTTATGAATACTTATATTTACTGTATATGAAATTCCTATTTAGTACACAGTACACACTTTATTAAAAATGAAATTTTCGTTTGAGAGCAGCTAATATTGTCTTCAATGTTTAAATTCTTCAATTTTAGATTTTACTCAATAAATAATTTAAAAAATAAAATATTCATATTAGTAAAATAAAAAAAAATACTTTTTGTTTTAAAAAAACGAGCTTATATACAGGATGTATCGGCAAGTACCCGACAAACTTTAACCAGCAATTCCTCAGCACATTTGGAGTAAAAAATGTTATGGGCACTTTGCTGTCCGGTAACATTTTTTTTCCATTAAAAACAAAAAATAAATAAAAAATCCACACTCCGTCACTGTCATTTGCATTGTTTCTCGTGTTGAACAGCTGTTATTAGCAAGTGTGTCAAAAAGTGTCCTCGCTCTTTCGTACACACTAAATAATAATAGTTAAAAATGAGACGAATGGTGCCGTGCCATTTCGTTGTGATTGTAAAAGCGCGCCAACGTAGGTACGTACGTACATTATTCAACGAAACTCGAACAAAATATTGCCAGACGGGTTTTCGAACTTTGATAAAGGATAAAACATTGGTGACATGTGGTGAAAATATGAATAGTAAATTTTTTATTAAAAAAAATGTTACCGGAGCAAAGTGCCCATAACATTTTTACTCCAAATGTGCTAAGGAATAGCTGGTTAAAGTTTGTCGGGTAAGTGCCGATACACCCTGTATAAATTTTTATTTTATTTTTTATTGATTTTTTATTTAATTTAATTTTTTTATATATATAAGCTCACACTTTGTACTTCTTGTCTAATAATAATTTGTACCCTGAAGATGCTTGAGTAAAGCGAAACCGGTCGGTTCTAAAAATTATGAAAAACTCGCGGTTTTAAAACAAAAAGTATTTTATTAAATATGTCAAACCACAAAGTGATTGCTTTCTAAAATAATATTCATATTAGACTTGCAGAAAAGTCTATAGATGTCGCACATAAAAAAATATATTTATCGAAGTCACTATCTAGATTGCATTTAGTTCGTGAAGAATCTTGCGATCTTACATAAATATAGCAGCCATACAGTTAAAAATGACCGAAGGAAATAAGGTTTCACGTCTTTGCGAAATAAACTGGTGTTGTACCCATGGATTGCTGCAACTATGATTGGAAATCGTCTTAGAATGGGTCTCGCGTGAACACAATATGTAAAGCTGGGGAACCTTTTGAACTTTATGTCGACGAATATTTTCCATGCAATAAAACATTTGATTTTAATCCTGCACCAAATGGATCTTATAAGTGTGGAATTGTAAATCTAATTTTCATATTCTACGTTAATATGATTCGGGTATTGCCAAAGCAGCAGAACTATTGAGAGTAGCTTGCCGGAGCTTCTCACACAGACTCGTTCACTGGGTTGAACTGGTGGCCTCAAACATATTGATCCTTGTTTTAATTAAATTAACATAGGGACAATTATTAACAATTTGTAATCGATAATGAACACGAAACGGGCGCCGAAAAATACGTCGGAATCGTTATTTATAAAACTGTTTTACACAGAAAGCGCTATATTACCCCGTAAAAACGGAAAAAAATCATAAAATTGAGTTTTCACGTAAAACTTACCGCACGACCCTTCTTCGTCCAGTTCCCTTACAGAAGCTATTTCATAAGTGCAAAAACTTTTGGCGCACCCTATATTTAGACTAGGCATACCCAAATTTGCGATAGCAATGCAATTTTGTTTCCTCTCCTAGAAAAGTCCCGCATCATTGGACAAGCAATATCTTCCGCTTATAATGATGATAGTAGAAGTTTTCTTAAATGATGTCAGGCTATTTGTAACATGTGAATATTTATTTTTATTTATAAAAAAGCTTGTATGAGACCTTACGCGATGGCCTTTATGCAAAAATGTATCGAGTAACACTAAAAAATACACATTTTTAAAAATGATAGCTTTTTGGATTGATGTTGGGCGATTTGAAATCACGCAAAACTTATGTAAATAAAACCTGTTGAGAGGCTCGTCCTTTCAAATAATGTAGAATAAGGCAACAAGGCTACCCGCTCATCCACCAGCCCCCAGAGGTCAATCCCAACCCCTTCGCATGAAAACCTTCTCTCTAATTCTGTTCCCAGCGGACATTAACCTCATGTCCGTCGTCGTCCGTATTCCAGAGCCTACATAGCTGACAGCTGATTTAATGGAAATTTTAATACTCCTGGGGGTTTTTCACGTCCTTTCTTACTCCTTCAAAGAGTTAGGAATATTTTATCCACAAATGTGTTATAAAAAATAATACATTTTGTGTAATAAAACGTGAGAATTGAGTTTTACATAAGGATGCAATCAGTTTTGTGTCAGATATACTCTAGTAGTAGTAGTGAATAGTAGAAAATTAACCACAAGATATACAATACGCACAAATTATTTTAAAAAACACTTTTAATTGACGGGTCAGTGGCTGAGTTGACATCGCGTCTGGGCCCAGACGTGGTGTGTTCAATTTTTGGGATGGCTAAATCCTTCATCACAACACAAGCAACATTTCCCTCTTACTGTAATGGTAGTGGAAGATTTTAAAATATTGTCAGGTTATTCTTAAGAAAGAAAAATTTTTAAAAGAAAATTAGTTTAATAACAATGAGAAACAACTATTTCAGTCACCAGAAATGAAAAAAATATGAATTTGAATAGTTTGACGAGATCTGAATAGTTAGGTACGTTCTATCAATACCCCATTCTCACTCCCTTCACCCTCACAACATACATAGATTATTGAATGCGAAATGATATTTGTCAATATATATATTGACATATATTTTCACCTGGTTTCAAAGGGTTTTTCATCAATATATAAAGTATTTTAAAAACTAACACATACAGTCAAATAAAATGTTTAAGGCGATGCACTACGTCGTGTAATATTTTGAATCGAGCCGCTATCAATGACACACCTTACGTAGATGGCGATAAGGCTTAAATTCCCGCTTAACACCATCCATCTGTTTTGATTTATGCAAGAAAAAAACATGGCCAAAAAGTGCCTTTAATTTAATTTTGTGGATGTTCAGGCACAAATATTTAAATGTTTTTCGATCATTTTATAAATAACTTAATTCGCCACATTATACGATAAAATAATAACCGAAAATGGGTTTGTAAGAAGAGATTTTGAACTTTAAAGCGGTTCTCATAGGCCTTATACATTATTTTTTTTCTGGCCTTATAAAAAGACTTATCTAAGAAATACTCGATTATTTCAAAGGCTTGGATGTATTCTACTTGCAGTATTTAATTAAAGCATCTGAAACATTTCTAGGCGACCAAATTTTCAAACAAAAAACACATGATTTTGCATTACTACGTATTGCATCACCTTAATAGATTTTGCGTAAATCAGCTGTGAGATCTATTGGAAATACACAAAAAATCATTATAATATTAAATAAATTCTGCAAGAAACTCTAAATTGAAACATTCAGTGGTTTGGTATCTTTAGACATCTACTCCGAGATTGATAAAATTTTGCACACTAGATCTTCAAAATTTTGGGAATTTTGCCCATAGTCCTACTGTTGTTTGACTCTTGTACGGTATTCACACACAGCATTGACATCCATACACTATCAATTTTGGAAGCGGGTTTGAGTTCCGCCGCCCCGGGAACCATTTATTGGATAACCAATAACCCAAATGGTTTGCTACGTTTGGTGATTTAGTGAGGTGTATACGGGATGCCTCCACCTGCATAGCGTGCCAGATCGGGAGAGGCTGCTTTGGGGAGACCCCTTGACCTCTCCAACTGTGTCTCGACCAGTGGGATAGATATATTCATATGTCCGTCACTTCTAGACTCATTGATCCCTATATTCCTACCCAACCCTCACCTTCTATCTTCCCAGAACTTCCTCTCCTTCCTTTCCTTAAAAAAATACCCTCCACACGATATTCCAAAAGATGACATCGAATATTCGTACATATTAGCTTTCTGTGTAGGGTTAATGTAAAATAATAAAAATCCAGCAGCCTTTGTTTTAACCTCCAACTTCGTTTTACTTGTCTTCGTCCATAGGTTTATTAAAAAGGAGGCTCCTGTATTATTTTTCAAATCCCTTGCTAATAGGATGAAATTAATAAAAAAATATAAGTATTGCTTTTCAATTTTACAAGATTGATTTTTCCACGGCGGCGGCTTCTATGCATAAGACTTCGCAATTATGTTCCTGTGGGAATTGACTGTATCCATCTCCGCTATCTCATGTGCTCCTCGTATATTTTAATCTTCTCTGGTGCATATGAAAACACGTACATAAAATAACCGCTGCTCGGAGTGCATAAAAGCGAAGAGTATCCAATATTGGTTTTTATTTGAAACCTCGTGCAAGTAACATACGTTTCAATGCATACTGAAATTTTCAATCAGCCACGGCGTCGTACCTACATAAAAAAAACATTGGATGGTATTATTGAGTATGTGGAATAGTTGTCAACGAATTGGCAAACCAACTAACACAGTTGTTGTGATGCACAATGCCAGTTGATTTTAACGCGCTACCTAATGTGTTTTGGATGACAAATTTGCGAACCAACTGACATTGTCGTTGGGTGAAATAATACATTCTATTGATTTGAAACTTCCACAGTGTATTGATTACTTTTATACTCAAAGTAGTAAGTATTCTATAAAATTAGCAATCTAACTAATACATTTGAATCAAGTATTGTAACACAACAGCAGTTAATTTTCTACCTAATAGTATTTCTATTCGCTTGAACATGTTGCGTGATGTTGACTTTATGGATAGTAGTTTGCTGTCTACGATCTTGCGAATAACCGAAATCGATGTTATGATAAACAATACATTTACATTAGTTTTAATATGTTTCATTAGCTTTCAAAGAACTGTACGATATTACAATCTGTCTTATTTTTAACTCAGCACAGGAGGATTACCCAGGGGCTCAATGTTCTTAATTCTTGTGAGGATTGTTCGTTGAAATATCTTTATTCTGAAGTTTTTATTGCATGTCAAGTGTATTGAAAACTATAAAGTGCAATAATCAAGATATAATAAACCCCACTCTGGGTTCTGGGAGCGATAAAACATCACCCATCCAGGGGATATTACCAGGATCACATGAACCGAAGCAATCTCAATACCGCCTAGCGATACCTCATCTCCGGCTGTCGCGTTACCGTCGGCCGCCTGAAAACTGAAAGGGACTCACCGGAGTAACTCTCGAATCGGAGATATCGTGAGATATGTAGTACACAGAACACACACACTATCTGATTCAATGCTATCACAGGAGAGCAGCGCTCGCTATTCAGCAAATACTCAGCCAATACACCCACACGTTTTCATGTTCTCCTGTCCCCTGATAACGCTCTCCAATTTCCCGTCTGCTAGAACACCTGAAGCGTTTGCTTGCTTTTTATAACCAAATGTTTCTGTACTGGGTGTTTGTTGACTAGTGCTGGGTGTTAAAGAAAATTATCCGTTATCATCGGCGATTGTTAACCGTTGAATAATAACTGTTAGAAACAACACCGACTTTGACGCTAACATTAACAGTAATAAATTTAATCTTTAAATTCAATAAAATTCATAAAAACACACAGTGGTTTTACAGATGTTCTTACACGTAAGTGTGAACAAGCCAATTTCAAAAAGTTAATAAACATAATTAGGGAACTTAACATTTCACAGAGTCCCAACTGTCATATTGCCACTTACATTATTTTAATAAAAAAAATTCGATCTTAACAAAAAAACACAATAGCGCACGTTTTTTCAGATATAATTTGATATTGAATAACAAACTTGACTTTTTCAAATACAATTGTGAAAAACTGTAACACAGAAGAAAATTATTTTATCCTCGCAAGGCGCAGTTCTTTTCAGAAATTTTACATTTTTTGATACACTAGGCCAGTGATGGGCAAAGTACGGCCCGCGGGCCAAGTCCGGCCCACCAGGCTAGTCAATCCGGCCCGCGACATTGTTTTGAATAACCCTACCACAATTTACCAATTGAACAAAATGTATTTTCTACGTAGATAGAATAGAATACTTAACGGTTTCCTTCTCATTGTGTTTTAAGTACGGTATTATTGCATCTAATATTAGTTTGCACACAACCTCGCGCTTCGCAGATCGGTAGCATGGCGAATACATGGCGATGTGAAGTGCAATGCGTGTGTTGCTCGGCTAAGTTCGGGACGAATCGGGCGCTACCATTTTCGTTTCCTCTGTTGTCAAGGTCAGTGTTCAATCGTTCAATGTTCATCAGTGTAGTTCAGACAGTCACGACACGACGTCGCGTGCGTAGTCAGTGTCAAGTCACCTCTGCGGCTGTACGCCTGGCTTGTGTTTCTATGGTTGTGCTTTTTTGGTAGTGTTTTTGACATTTTTCGTTACAATGGCAAATCACATCGTTACAATGGCAAGTAAAAAACGTAAAGTTGATTCAGAATGTCGTATTTTAAAAGATGAGTGGACTTGGAAATACCTTTTTACTCATATTAAGGATAAACCTGTGTGCCTCATATGCAATAAAGCTGTAGCGGTATTTAAGGAATTCAACCTCTCACGACACTTCGTGACAAAACATAACAACGCCACTTATGAAACTATGACCGAAGAGGAACGGAAGCAAAAAGCAGAAGCTCTACGTAAGAAACTGTCAGGTCAGCAAAATATTTTTAAAAAACAAAGCTGTTCTCAAAAGCTAGCTACACATGCCAGTTACGTTGTAGCATACAATATTGCAAAAAGTAACAAAGCATTTTCTGATGATAAATTTCTAAAAACTTGTATGATCCAAGTATGTGACATTTTGTGTCCTGACAAAACAAAGGATTTTGAGACAGTAAGTTTATCTCGAAAAACAATTTCTTCTAGAATTGAAGTACCTAATTGATAAGCAGTTTGTCTCACAACTAGAGTCAAAGATAAGCGAGTTTAAATTCTGTTCTTTTGCGTTGGATGAAAGTACGGACATAATTGACACAGCTCAGTTACTGATATTTATAAGAGGTGTTGATGACAACTTTTGTGTTACTGAAGAATTAGCTTGCATGCGTTCATTAAAGGGAACGACCAAAGGATCAGACATTTTTCAAGAATTTCAAGAATCTATCCGGTCTTTGAAAGTACTTTTGACCAAAATTTGTAACATCACTACTGATGGAGCACCGAATATGACAGGGACGAAATCTGGTTTCGTAGGCATGTTTAAGGAATCATTTCCTGGGAACGAAGCTGTGTTTCTTCATTGTATCATACATCAAGAAGCTCTGTGTAAATCTGCTCTAGACATGAAACATGTGCTTGTTGTTGTTATTAAGCTTGTTAATAGCATTCGTTCACGAGCACTCAATCATAGACAATTTCGAGAGTTTCTTGACTCATTGCAGTCTGAGTATTCTGATGTACTTTACTACACTAAAGTAAGGTGGTTCAGTGACGAAATAATCTCTTTCATGGAAGAAAAAGGAATGGACGAATGTGAACATATGAAGATATTGTATGGCTTTCAGAGTTTGCATTTTTTACAGATCTTCTCTGTCACATCAATAAATTGAACCTTAAACTCCAGGGAAGAAATCAATTAATCAATAATATTTGGGGTCATATCAGGAGTTTCAAAATGCAACTGAATCTATTTTCTAAACAAATAGTCAAGAAAGACTTTACCTATTTTCCAAGACTAAAAACTATTGCAGGTAGGGAGGACCAACTTAAGAACTATGAGAAAAGCGTGAAATATCTTTATGAAGAATTTGAACGAAGATTCCAAGACTTCAAAGTTATAGAACAGGACCTGGACATTTTTAGCATGCCATTTAATATGGATTGTGAATCAGTCAAACCAGAATTGCAGCTCGAATTGATTGAGTTGCAATGTAACACTGAATTGAAGCAACTGTTTCTCAACGTTTCCAAAATTGAGTTCTACAAGGCCCTGTCAAAAACAAGTTTCCCAAACCTGAAATCTCACGCTCAGAAGATAATTGCGATGTTTGCATCTTCCTACATCTGTAAACAGGTGTTTTCTACTATGAAGCTTCGCAAAAACAGTGTTAGAAACCGATTGACTGACCACCATTTAGCTTCACTACTGCGAATCAGCTCATCCCAGTTTTTACCAGATTATGATAAACTTTTCGAAGCTCAGCTACAGTTTCATCTGTCACATACGCCTTCATACTCTTCTAAAGAGTAATCAATTTTTGTTACTTTTTTACCATTTTAGTATATAATGTACTCAATATTATGCATGATGTAAAAATTAAAAAATAAAGTACTTATATCACTTATAAAAAAATCTTTTATTTAATTTTTTTTCCGGCCCGCCTAGATAATTTTTTATTTTATCTGGCCCTTTCCTTAAAAAGTTTGCCCATCTCTGCACTAGGCGGTATTGAGATTGCTTCGGTTCATGTGATCTTGGTAACATTTCTACCGTAAGCTATTGAACAAATATTTTGATTTGTATCCACTATCTACCATAATTTACAGGACTTAATGCAGTACCTACCAGTTGAAGTACTAAAAAACACTGCAAGCATTACGCACGCATAAAATGTTACACTTCTTCTGGAAAAAACTTCCATGCATTTTGTTTTAATTTGCCTGAAAATATTATTCAAAATTACGCGTAATATTGTTGACAAAGTATAGACTGTTACAACGTTTTATTTTATTTATTTGGCATCAACTGCTACAATACATAGTCAGTTAATTGAGTTGCCTTGAATTATATTCGCATGTAGTTACTACATTATAAATAAAATTAATTATATCCAACAACTATTGATGTTGATGGTTGATAACATCCATCTGTTATTTCCAACGGCCGGTTATATTTGGATACAGTCCCCGCAGTGGAGACGCCTCTATGATTTTTCCTGCTTCTCCAGTTATCCTGATGAGGATTTTCGATGTGGAAATAATTTGATCAAAATTTTTTTGCGAGATAAATTTTGTCCGTTTGTGGCAAAAATAATATTGTTTTCCTTTATGGCTCGAAGAATTTTGAATATGAATATGATATTTATTTTGCGTGTTTGAGACTAGCGTAGGGTAATGTTAGTTGATTGTCTAATGCTATTGCTATTGTTTTTAATAACTAATAACCATTGCGTATTATTGTAATAATTTATTTTTACTAGTGCAAACAAATTTTGCTTTTTTTAATGTTTATGTGTACCATTTGCAAATTAATTAATTAAAAAATGTTAATAATAAAATTGCGTATTGTAATTTTTTACCATTTTTATGGATGTTTAAAGTAAAAAACGTAAACTGGTAATGAAAATGGTTGAAAATAGTTGCGTTGACCTACAAAATTGAGTAATAAAAATAGTTTCATATCTGAAGATGCAAGAGCTCACCGCCCAAAATATTATAATGCTTTAAATCATCAGAATTCCAGGTTTAAAGATAACATTACAAAATAATCAACTAAGACAAAATAGTTTTAAAAACAACGTGCTCTCTCAATTCCAAAATCAAATAACCCTGTTTACACTATTTATTTTTGTATTCGTAAATTCGTTTCAAGTTAACTAACTTTTTAACAAATTCTCCGCTAAAACTACGTATAAATTCGTTCAAAATTTACAGTTTCATTTGCGACCACAGGCGACAAACAACGAAACAAAAATATCTCAAACTAAACCGAAATCGTAACTTTTCTTGTAAACTTTCCGGGTTTCATTACGAAATGTCGTGTCCAGTCGCGAAACAAATAAAACTAGCTAAAACCACACGTTGCCAAATGAACAATACTGCCAAAAACACACGGAACAACTGCAAATGTGGGTGTTATGTAATGGGAGTTGGGAAAACGACAAGGTAATGGAGAAGCCTTACACTGCTGCAGGCTGCAATCTCCACAGGCTCTGTATATTTCCATTTGCAACTTTTCCACCCCCTTTTCGGACTTTGCGAGGGGATTCACAGCTTTGGAAAGTTCTTTTTTTCAAAAAATATGGATCGAATACGCAAACTTTAGATAATTAATTACTATTCCACGGAGAGTGAAATATTTGTTTACAGTTTGTATAAAGTTGACAGTAGTTATATGAGTATATTCTTTTTGTTTTGTATTTTTCCTCGTTACCTTCAGACTCACAACGACCCAATTAAGGATTCCATAATCTAACTAGCTCCGGATAGTTGGTAGCAATTGGAACTCTTGTGCGGTTTTCATATAAAAAAACCTTCTTTATTCCCACTTTTTTCTCGTACTCAACTCGTAACCCCTAATTGGGAAACAAGGAATTACTGTTCAGGTAAAGCAAATCAAAATAAATAAATTAATATTTATAATATCCACTTGACCGATTGGTGCCGAATATATACATTTAGAAGCATATGAAACTGCTTACTGCGGTTTGAAGCCAATGAATCCATTTATATTTCTACGTTTATCTCATATTAGGTTTTTATAAATTTGACACATTATGCCAAAAAAGTGGGCAAAGGTGATTAAAATCTCAAAATTGATATCTCCTGCCCAATTATATTTATTTGGGAACTGGCCCGGTTACAAGTGCTTGTTGTTACCCACCCAGAGGGTTTTACATTTCACCAACATAATATTTTATTTTTATTTATTTATTTATTTATTTATTTATTTATTTAGTACAGGTGATGATACAATGACACATGTAGATAAAAAATACTTTGACTGCCCAACTAGGAGGAATTCCCGTTTTAGGACAGTCAAAATTGAGTTATTCATGCACGCATACATATTTTGTAAGAACAAAAACAAAAGAGGAAAAAAAAGAAAAGTAATATAATATATACATAACTAAAAAAAATATATATATATATAACTAAAAAATAATGATACATTAAAAGAAAATATTATTATAAAAGATTAAAAGCAAAAAGTTATAAGGTTAACTGATGTTAACTTGTTGTTTGGTTTGTTTAGTTTTGTTTGTTTTTTTGTTTTCTTAATGTGTTTGATATTTTGTTTGTTTTATTTTTGGAAAAGTGTGAGTTCACACTCTTTTCTCCCTAATTGGTGAAGCCAGACAGTGATCGATTTACGAAGAGCACCTTTGCTTTCCTTTTTCCATGCATCAGGTATAAAGTTGTAAAGTTTTGGGCCTAGGAATGAAAAATGTCTTTGAGCAAGTGAAGTTTTGGTTGTGGGTGGTACGATTGGATTCCTCCGTGAGTGTCGGGTGTCGTGAGAGTGGTCGATAGATGGGTAGAGATGACGTTTTTTATGAGTGTTCAAAATTATTTTCCTTATGTATAATTGTCTGACATCTAGAACTCGTAACTCTTCAAATAGTGAATTGCTGTGGTGCCTAAAAGGTTTTTTCATGATTACCCTTAGTAAGGATTTTTGGGCCTTTGCTAAGTGGTCTAAAACCATTTTTGCGCATCCACCCCAGCCTAATGATGCATAGTCTAATAGTGACCCACACATAGCGTTGTAAATGAGTCTTAAATCTTTTAGACATAGGATATTTCTAATTGGCATAAAGATATGCGTCAGCTTTCTAACCTTAGTAGTCACAAGGTCTATATGTCCGTCCCATCTAAGATGTTTGTCGATAACAATACCGAGATATTTTATACTGTTCACGCATTCTAATTTATAGCAATTACAGTTAGTTGATTCGATGCATTTATGTATGAAAATATTGTATAATTCTTTGGGTTGGCCCGCTTCTGTCGCACTGAATCGTATAAATTTTGTTTTTTCTGAATTGAGAGTCAAAAGATTATAATCTAACCAATATTTAAGCTGGTTAATACCGTCTTCTGCTTTGTTGTGTACAGCATTCCAGTTTCTTCCTTCAAATATTAAGACAGTATCATCCGCAAATGTTATGATGTGATTGGAGAGATTACTGTTACATAAATCATTTATATAAATACTGAATAGAAGTGGTCCTAGGGTACTCCCTTGCGGTACACCAAATTCTATAAGGGCGGGATCGCTAACTGTATCATTAATTTTAACTTTTTGGTATCTGTTCGCTTGGTGCCGAATATATACATTTAGAAGCATATGAAACTGCTTACTGCGGTTTGAAGCCAATGAATCCATTTATATTTCTACGTTTATCTCATATTAGGTTTTTATAAATTTGACACATTATGCCAAAAAAGTGGGATAATTAATTACTATTCCACGGAGAGTGAAATATTTGTTTACAGTTTGTATAAAGTTGACAGTAGTTATATGAGTATATTCTTTTTGTTTTGTATTTTTCCTCGTTACCTTCAGACTCACAACGACCCAATTAAGGATTCCATAATCTAACTAGCTCCGGATAGTTGGTAGCAATTGGAACTCTTGTGCGGTTTTCATATAAAAAAACCTTATCCATCCATTTGAATAGCTGTCCCTGAATGCCGATGGCCTGTAGTTTTTTCAGAAGTATTTTATGCGAGATGGTATCAAAAGCTTTTGCCAGATCAAGGAAGAGAGCGATGGACTTAACTCCCTGGTCAATATTATTGGAAATAATATCAGTCAGTTTAGCAATAGCATCTTCTGTTCCTAAACCAGGTCGAAAGCCAAATTGGTTCTTGGAAAGGATCTTATAATTTTCTAGGTAGAGACTAAGACGATTTTTGACGATTTTCTCAATAATTTTTGAGATTGAATTTAGTAGAGATATAGGCCGATAATTTTGTATATCCGATTTGTCTCCATTTTTGTGAATCAGTATGATAATTGATTCTTTTAAGTGGTTCGGAAATATGCCTGATTTGAAACTAAGATTACAGATAAATGCAATAGTACTAGCTATAAGTGGTTTCAACACTTTTAGCAAATTTGTTGACACTTTATCTGGCCCACAAGCATTCGATGTCTTGAGTTCATCTATCATTTTCATTACTTCATTAGTCGTAGTTTGAATTTCATCTGATTTACAATTATAAACAGTTGAAGGTATGTTGGCTAGATTGGATTCAGTTTTCTTACATTTATCGAGTATTTTGTTAGCGAGTGAAGCTCCTACGGAAGTAAAATAATGATTTGCAAAATTAGCCATCCCCTTGGGGTCAGCAGTGTTTGTGTTTTTAGTGTCTAATGATTGTATGAATGACGACTTATTATTTTTTGTTTTGGTGATTTTTCGAAATATATCCCAGAAACGTTTCGGAGTTAATGTGTTTTCGTATATATATTGTTTGTAGAATTTTTCTTTTGTTGTTTTAATTAATTTTTTGCACAAGTTCCTATATTTCTTATATTGTTCTTGTAGTAAAATATTATCTGGTTGCCTTTTCGCAATTTTGTGGAGTTGGTTTCGTCTGTGAATAGATTTGACAAGGCCAGGGGAGATCCATGGCATGAGTTTAAATTGTTTGTTTGGGATACATTTGTTGACAGTGTTATTAGATATGTAGAATTGCAATTTCTTAATAAATTCGTCCATTGCTTGGTTAGTGTCAGTCTGATCTAGTACGTTATGCCACTTTTCTGTACGTAGCTCCTCGAGCAGGCTGCTGTAATTTATTCTAGAAATATATTTGTTTTTAGCAGCAGAGGAGGGTTTATTTCTTAGACCGAGCGCCGTGGTATAATGGTCTGAAATTGTTGTGTGTATGACAAACGAGTCTATGAACTTAATATTTTTTATGTTAATGTGATCTAAGCAGGATTTGCTCGTGCCTTGTACTCTAGTGGGGGTGTTAATTGTTGGAGTGAAACCGTTTTCGCTCAGAAAACATAAATAATCATCGCATTGACGGTGATTGTCTAAGATTATATTGACATTTAGGTCTCCAATGATTATTTGATGTTCTGAGTTGTTTGTGCTGTTAATGATGGAATGTAGTGAATTAAGAAAGTTATCAATATTGTTGAAAGATGGTGATCTATAAATTGCAAATATGCACACATTTTTGTTAAGTACTATTTTTAGACAATTTGCTTGTGATAAAGCGAGCTCGTCAACTTGAGCTTGTATTTCGTTCCTGACATAGATAACAATTCCACTGGATTTATTTATTTTTATAGATGTGTGGTATTCAGTGTAATTTTGTATTTCTTTGGAGGTATAGTATTCATTAATCCAGCACTCAGTCAAAACTAATATGTCAAATGTGAATTTAAGTTGGTCAAGAAATATGAGAAGATCATCAATATTGGTAATACTTCGTATATTCTGGTGTACAATTTTTAGACTGTACGATTCCCAACAGTATTTATTTATGTCTTTAGGATTATCAACTACATAATTGTTGCATGTGAGCATAGATTCATCGGGAATTTCAAAAGAATGTTGGATCATTTTTAGAGTAAGTTATCTGTAAGTAAACCCACACGGTAATATTAATTTGGGATGGTAAATTTATGTTTTTGATGTGTGAACAAAGAGTACATAAGTTTGGTTGCTCAGTTATTGAAATAAAATAATATACATAAATTATTGTAATACATAAATTGTGAGAAAACATTAGCCATTTCATGTTCTTCGAATGGTACAAATAAAAATTGCAATTGGTATTAGTGGTGAATTGAGGGTTAGCTAGTAATTTCTTACAATAAGGAAGTAAAGTAGCGGGGTCAGAGAGACACAATGATGTAGTTGTAAATTTGTCATATAAGAATTTCCTGATAATGTGTGGGTAATATAAATGCACAACGATGTTAATAATTAAATTATTAATTGAAATGTCTGACATCGTGCTTATTTGGGGATTGAACAATGCAATATTGTAGTATTTTTTTGAAAGGAATAGAAATATCATGAAATATAGGAACACTCTGATTAACATTTTGAAAAGGGATACAGGTAGTATGGGTATGATTGCATTTGTGAGTCATAGTGCAAGTAAGATATTCTCAGAGGTGATATGTATAGCTCTCGATTCCGTAGTTTGGCGTATATATACTCGTCCCGCTTTTACCCATACGAATGCAAATTTTTTATCAATAGCCGTCTTCTTCGCTAGGTAAAGTAGGCGTTTATTTGTTGAAGTCAGGTGTTCCGATATATATACCGGCGTGCGCGGTCCGGAGAGTCCTATTGAGGTCGTGTTGAGTTTGTCTTCCTTAGTCACAGCATTCATATTGTACCTTTTTACATCGTTTAAAAAGACATCTCTTACGTGAACGTGCTTAAACCGCACAATTATAGGTCTGGTTTTTTGGGGGATTGTCTTACCCGGAGACCTATAGCTGGTCTCAATGTCATTTTTCGTAGTGTTTGTTTTTATTTCTTGATTTATGTTAAATAAAATATTTGCCAAATTCTCACCTTCAACCTCCGGTATACCTCTTATTTCGGCGGTAAAATTTTTTTGTTGCCGATCTTGATCGTCGATCTTTAATTCGAGCATAGTTAGTTTTGCCTCGAGTTCTGTGTTTTTTTTTGAATGGAGTCTATGCTTTGTAGTTTTATCAGAGATTTTTTAAAGTCTTCTTCAAATCCCTCCATTTTGCTATTAAAGAATGTTAGCGAGGCCTTGAAGTCCTTGAATTCATCGAACATTTCGTATAATTTCGTCTGGACATTCTTGAATCCCTGTAGCTCAGTCTTGATTTGACGTAATTCATGTGTGATTAGGTCGAGTATTAATGACAATTTACTTTAATTTTGTTGGCGCATCACTACAATAGATTCATCATATATTTAAAAATATAATATACGTATATATACGACTGAGGTAATAAAATTATCTATTATTTTTAGCAACAACGAATACTTTTTCTATAAAAATCCTGTAACAATGTTCCTGTATTCGGTGATATTTATGAACCGGAAAGCCCATCCTTACAGCGAGAAATAACGTCATTAAATTAAGAATTACAGCCTTAAGGCTTTTATTTGTTTTTGTTCTTTTCCGCGTTCTTTCTGGCGATAAATTTTTGAAACAGAACCTTTAAACGAAGGCTCGGGTCCTTTGATGTTTTTTTCTTCCTTTTTAAACGTCGTAAAATAAAAGTTTGCAAAGTGAAAGTATTTATAATTAGTATTAAAGAGGATGTCGTTCGCGAGGGGAATAATTTTAAGTGAATAATTTGAATTAAATGTACATAGGATATTCTGAAAGACAACAGTAATAATAGATAAGTGTATAACTTAAGGCGATGCAATACGTAGTAAGGCGATGCAATACGTAGTAATGCAAAATCATGTGTTTTTGGTTTGAAAATTTGGTCTAGAAATGTTTCAGATGCTTTAATTAAATACTGCAAGTAGAATACATCTTGACTTTTGAAAAAATCGAGTATTTTTTATGTAAGTCTTTTTATAAGTCCAGAAAAAAATAATGAATAAGGCCTATGAACATTGCTTTAAAGTTCAAAACCTCCTACTTACGAACCCATTTTCAGTTATGATTTTATTGTTGAACGTGGCAAATTAAGTTATTTTTAAAATGATAGAAAAACATTTAAATATTTGTGCCTGAACATCCACAAAATTAAATTAAAGGCACTTTTTGGCCATGTTTTTTTCTTGCATAAATCAAAACAGGAGGATGGTATTAAGCGGGAATTTAAACCTAATCGCCATCTACGTAAGGGTTGTTATTGATAGCGGCTCAATTTAAAATATTACACGATGTAGTGCATCGCCTTAATAAAATTACTTAAACCATCGATCATGATAAATCTTTGGAACGAAATATTAACAATGCGTAGCTCTGTGATTAATTATTTGCCAATGAATTAATTAATCCTTTGTTTGTAATTGCAGATACGTAACTACTTCTGTATTGCTACTTTAATTTAATTTTGGAATAATTATTTTTGTACTTTGCATTTTAAGATTAGGTAAATATAATATGAATGATGATACACCTACCCATAAGCATTTACTCTGTAACTTATGTTAGTTACATATATTCTTTGAACATACACGGAGATAAATGAGTATTTCTAAATTATTAAAGTCCTGTTAAAAACGTGAGAACTTTCTAATAAAAGTTTAGTACTTTCCGAATACATTTATCGGAACACGTGTTTATGCACCTGCGTTTGCTCTGTTTAAATATAATTTTAAAAGGCCAAATTATATGTTGACACGTTTTAATTATACATTGTTTTATCTATACATAATTTATATTTTATGTTAATATTTATAATTTACATGATATATTTACATATTATATAGAATATATATTTTATATATATATATAATATATATTTTATATATATATATATATATATATATATATATATATATATATATATATATAAGCCACTTTAAGCCACTTGAGTCTCATGGTATTTATAAAATACCTTGTGGGGCATGTGAAAAGGTGTATATTGGACGGTGTAACAGAAAAATATCATGTAGAATTGCAGAACACAAGGTAGATGTCACTAATAAACGCTTAACTTCATCCATAGTACAACATGTCCTTAATGAAGGTCATAAAATGGACTTTAATAATACCACAACAATAGCTAGCATATACAATGAGCCAAAAAGAATTTACCGCGAAGCAATTGAAATTCATAAACATAAAAATAATATGAATACCAGAAATGACTCAATTAGAATTCCCAACACCTGGAAAGTTATAATTGACCAAAATAACCCAAAACCGACATTTCCAAAATTCTCAGAAACACTTCCAACAAGTTCAAAACAACCCAATCAGGTCGCTACACACATACTGCTTGATATTGCCAACCCCGCCCCCACCCCCTCTACCGTCAAATCACCATCAACACGCATACTTCGTCCTAGACATAAGAATTGATAAGCACCCACTTGTATCTTGACTTCCGGACCGAACAGACACGCGAAAGCGTTCAGTTTGAGACGAAATTCAGGACATAAGGCCTCTGAAGATGGACAGTGAGATCTGTCCGAAACGTCAGAAATTAAAAAGTCCTTTTAAGGACTACTTTACGCGGGTAAACCGAGAACATTATTCTACATATATATATATATATATATGAATGTGTGTTTTATTTAAATAATATTATTTAAATTTATTACATAACTTAATATATTACGTATTTTCGGTTTTTCGGTGACGGGATAAATCATCACAGTGATAATTCATCACATCTTTAAAAAGTTACATAAAGTCATGGAAAGTGATGTGAAACAAAAACTTTATTAACTTTGTTAAGTAGGTTAGGTTAGGTTAGGTTAGGTAAGGTTAGGTTAAGTTAAAAAATAAATATTTTTCATCGTATCTAATGACTTTATATCACTTTTTAAAAGTGTGTTGAATTGTCACTGTGTTGAGTTATCACCGAACCGTATTTTCATATATAATGATGAAATGCGAAAATATAATGATTTCAATGAGCATATGTTTGTGTTCAAAAGTTAGACATGAAACCTATCAAGTCATTCATTTGGGGTCTGTAGTCCCGTTTATAGCAGGATTATGTATAATTTGAAGAGATTTTTAATAAATTAACAATATTTTATATCAGTTAGTTATCTTCGTGTAAAGTTATTTATATTTTTTGGGATTCCAATATTGTATTACAAAAACAGGATCTCAAATTGTTTTGTTATTTCATGTTCTTCGTTTTTATCTTTGCTGTTTTTTCACGCTCGTAATGGCTTTATATTGCTTACCCAATTCTAATTTCATATTATAGCTTATGTCCTATACCATAAGTATCATACGTAAAAGCCGAAAGGCTTTAATTATATAAATAACTACATTAGGAAGGTATGAGTAGGTATCTTGCAAGATATCAATTTTCAATTGTTCAATATACCCTCGTAAATCAAGGACTTTATTCTTGTCTAATGGAAATTTAAAAACACCTCTTTCTTTGAAAGAGGTGTTTTTATTTATTTATTTTTATTTTTTAATAAAAATAAATACAAACAAAAAATAAAAAAATGGATTAAAGAGCAAAAAAGACAAAACTACCAGAATTCTATAACATACAAGAATAAAACATATACACGCAAAACAAAAAAATATATAAAACACGCAACACGCACAAACACATAAATCATTATAAATGCCGATTTCCATTCTCTTTGAATATTTTTCTTTTAGTGTGATAATTATATTTTAATTTTTAATCTTTAATTTTTGTTTAAATTTATCTTTATTTTAATGTTGTTGTTTTGTTTTAAAATGTATAAATTCTTATATTATAAAATGGGGGCCTCAGCACGGGTAAACAACCCAGTGAGGCCAACATTACTGAATTAGAATATGAAATATTGTAAAATAATGTAACAATAAAAAACAAAAAAAAGGACAAGAAAGAGTAGTATTGTTCTGGTGAGAGATAACCTTTCAAAGCCGAAATTATATGTATACAACTATGTTATTGTTTAGTGGCTAGATCTGACTGCCAGGTAAAGTATTAAACCTTTCTTTAATTAAACTCATTCCTCTGAATTCCTGCTTTACTGGATACTCTAGACAATTCATTCAAAATACGTATTGCTTCGCGGTAAGAAATTAGTGAATTAAATAAAGTCATTGATGGAATATTCAGTATGAAAAGATGGTCAGTATTAAAAGTAGATCTAATTTGACTTTCTTATTTTTCAATGACGAAGGAAAATTAATCTATGAATTAACACTTCGTTAACCACGAGAGATGTACACGATAAATAATATCCTAAAGCTGATAAACAAGACACTATCTCTTTGAAAATGAAAACAAAAACTGTCAAGGCTTCATTAATTTAAATTATTTTATTTCAAGAGAGAACAACAGGCAAATGGGCTGCGTTTATTTTATGGGTTTTTATAATTTAATCGCATAATATCTTTCGTGGGTATCCTGTATGTAATATTTTTCCACAATTATTGGGTAAATTTTATATAGTGTAATAATAAATATAGTGTAATCTTTGGGTAAATTTTATACGGTTAATCCTTTATTTATTTGTTTCTCATATCTTTCGGTTACTTGTTTAGTTAATTTCATATTATGTCGTTCGGTTAAACTTTTAGTTAATTTTATAGAATATATTTCTGAAAACCTTTCAGCAAATTTCATAAAATATCTTTCGGTAATTCCTTGGGTGAATTTTATGGTGATCGGATAATTCATCACATCTTTAAAAAGTTATTTAAAGTCATGGAAAGTGACGAAACAAAAACTTTACTAACTTGTTTACGTAGGTTAGGTTAGGTTTAATTTTTTCATCGTTTTTAATGACTTTATATCACTTTTTAAAGTTGTATTGAATAGTCACTGTGTTGAGTTATCATGGAACCATAAATCTTTAGGTTGACTTTTTAGTTAGTTTTATGTAACATTTTTGGATACATTTTATACATCCTTCGTTATAAATATAGTTGCGGCGTCAGTCTTTCGTATATCGTATACTTTAATCTCGTGCGACCATAAATTTTAAACGCACCTACTCGGCGCGCAGAAATGCGAGGAGTCGAGGAGGTACGGCCATACCTTGTCCCTGTATATTAAATATTTTTTACGTTCTCGTTCCTCCTTACATTAAAGATTGACGGGGTCACCAAACCGCAGATTGTCAGATTCTTAAGGCGTAGAGACTCAGACAGCTACGGTGAAAATGTTGAAAGAATTTTAAGGAAAAAAATGTCGCTTTTAAGTGTTTTAAGTTGTGGATATTACTATTCAGGTAATCTTCGGTTTGTAAAAACTATTCTATGCAGTTTATGACATTGGTAAAGTAGCTTTTTAATAGTTTATTCGTTTGTAAGTGTCTCTTCTCTGGTAGTATCGTTTTTATGTTTGTTCCCTATTTCAGCGTATTCACTGAGAAAGTTGTCTGTAGTACCTACCTATTGCCATCTTTATTGATGATATTAATTACTATTTATTACACTCTTCATACCTTTAGAATATTGTCTATTAGATTTCTTAAAGATGTCAGAAAGTAAAATAATTTGTGTGTATTTCCGCTTCACAATAAAATCCAAATAATGGAATATTTCTGAACGTATCCGAAAACTAAAGATTGTTTTGAAAGGTGATGAAATACGCTTTCATAATTAATTATTTGAAATGAACACATAATTTTTAAAATGTTGAAATTTTGAAATCATACATACAAAGTTTTAAAAATGGCTTATCTTACGTTGTGTCTTCAAAAAATACACATATTTTATTAGATAAATATATTATAAATAATATAACTACCTTATTTTTGTCGTTATATATAAAAAAATAATTAGTAAAAATACACAAAGTTACCATGAATTTTTCTCAAATTGCAGTCGGAACTTTTGGTTTCATAGATGTGTACATTTTAATTATTCTGTAGTTAACTTCTATATTTAAATGATAAGTTTGGTGTTTTTTCTTTCCAACACCGTTAAGTTTATATTTCTAACGATTTCTATAAGACTTCTATGAGCTGTTCCAAAAAGCGTTGACTCAAATGGACTCTACGGGTAATACCTGTTTGTTCCCAAAACCAAACGAATTAGCCCTAGTAGTTTATTTTACCAAAGCATCCAAATTCACAATCTATAGTAAAATCATCATTAGGTACTAGATTTTATTTAAGTTCATGGCTATTTGAGGTTCAAATGGTACAATATACAACAATTTTCGGCAATGACCAACGTCCGTGGAAAATGTTTAGCCAATACATTTTAATCGCTTACCGACAAAACTATTTCATTCAATTTTGACATGAAGAATTAATTACAGATAGTTTATTTTTAATAATAATAATAAAAGGATGATTTTTATAAATTATATAATACATTACTACAATGATTTATATTATTACTAACTACATATGGATAAAATATACCGTACCATACTTACCTGGTACGTCACTTAAGATTAACACTTAATTAACATTAAATAATTGTTTATTAGCAAAATTTAAATACAGAATTTAGGACATAATTGGAAAATTGGATATAATTTTATTTTCTCTCAGGAATGGTATATTTAATTTAAGAGTATGACAGCTTAAAAAGGTATGTTTTTAGTTTAGATCTGAATTCTGTTGGATTGTTATGGATCTTATTTCCGAAGGAGTTTATTCCAAGCCTTCGGGCCAGATACTCCGAAAGCGCGATGATCAAACTTAGTATTTGGCTTGCGCTTAGGTTCCATCAGTCTACCTAGCTACTGATTTAAGAGTTGACTGACTCAGACCAATGTTTTCAGGGACGTATAATTCAGATATAGGGTGGGGCCATTTCATTGATGGATTTAAACACCATCCAGCACAATTTGTACTGAATTCTTTCAGGCCACTTGAGCCAGTGAAGGTTACGAAGGTGTTCTGAAATGTGAGAATATTTGGAAACCCCGGTTATGAGCAGTGCTGCTGCATTAAGCACTGATTGAAGTTTGTCAATTTGCTATTTTGGAAGGTTGGCATAAATGCCGTTGCATTAATCGAGACGTGAGACTACGTAAGAGTTGATAAATAGTTTTGTTGCTTCTGTAGGAAGCTGGTAAAGAATTAATTAGGAAGCTGGTAAAGACAATTGACAAAAAAAATTGACTGACAAAGTAAAGAATTTTCTAAAGGAGATAACTAGTAGTATTTACGTATGTTTACTAATATTATTGCAGACAACCAATAGAATAAAGAAAACATGAAAAAAACCATGTAATTTAAGAATCTTATTTTTACCTAAACACTTTTCAAACCTAAGTATAACTTTATAATATAAAATAAATAATCGCAACGAATGGTTCAATATCCATAAGTTGCCATGAAAATTTGTTTGTGACTGACGACGCCGGCGCTCCCTTAAGTGGTTCTAAGGTTTGAGGCGTCGCGTCGCCGTGACAGCTTCACACGTTACATAAATAAAGCGAGACCCCTCAAACCCGACAGTAGCGGGAACTGCAGAGGGACGTTACATGTGCCTGTTTGTAACGAAACGTAAATTGGACTTCAGGTAGTTCTGCAGAGTGAACGTTACGTTCAGATATATAATTTACTTTCAAAAAGTGCCCTGTAATACAATTTCTCTGAAATTCCAAATAAAAAAAATATTTAGTTAGTATTAAATGTTAATCATAAATCATCATACGGCAAATATTTGCCTTTCCTCTCGTTTAAAACAGTTTCCATAATATTTTCGACACATACCAGTATGGAAGACGCTATCAGAATCGCCCTCAGAATAATTGAAGCGTTGCTTGAATTGGCTTTAGTCGTGTTTGGTGACCAGATATAAATAGCCAGGTACTTATTCACCTTCCTCCCCAACAGGACAACTAATAATTGGAAGAGATTTTTAATAAATCACCATTACAAAATTTTCTCAGTGCGGTTGCTTCTACATTGCCAATGTATTACAAGGTACTTCTTTTCTCCTTCCCAACTACTCCCCTCATCTCATTTCCCTCCCCACAACCTTTAGCCTCACAACATACCCTAATTAGGGATGCCATAGTCTCACTGGCTCCAGAAACTAGGTAAAAATAGCACGTTTTAAAGTTAGTTAAGTTTCAATTATTGTATGATATTTAAATGATAAGTATCAATAAATCACAATGATTTTTTTAAACAATGCATATTAATATCTAATGGCAAAAAAAAATGTAATAATAGCCTAGCGTAATACTAGTCTAGCGTAATCGTAGCTTTTTACTTTTGCGAGTCGTAATGCATGCGTTCGGATTGCCTAGTAACAGCGGACGCCTATTGCCTAGTAACAGCGGTTATTCATTTAGAAATATGTTTCTATTATCTTTCAAAAAAAAAAATAGTGTAAATTCAAAAGTAATGTAATGTTTTTAGTTTTTTTATGTGAAACCACTCAAGAGTACCAACTGCTCCCAACCGTATGGAATCCCCGATGGGGGTATGTTGTGAGGCTGTAGGTAGTGGAGAGGGGAAGGAGATGGAGATGGAGAAGAGGAAAGTGGGGAAGTACCTGGATAACACGGCCAAATCCATTTGAATCAACGTTTCACTTATGAATGGTGTTCTTACACCAGGGCGATACTGAGAGTATCTTCCACTCTGGAACGTTCCGAAAATATATTATTTTAAATCAGTTATTTATTAAATAACACAAATCCATCAAATAATATTTATTTGTGTACGCCGGGATTTGAACCCGTGACCTTCAGCTTGCTAGTCGAGAGGTTTACCTCTCGACGATTTATTTTCGAAATAAAAATAGAACAGCTGACCGAGCGCGGAGAAATATAATTACAAAGGAGCGTTGATGAAAAAAATAGTCGAAATTTTGAATTTTGAATAATAATCACCCTCCAAAGTTTCGCAGTATGAGCGTGGAACACGGTGAAAATCATTCATAGGTATACTATCAAAATGGGTCTAGATCACAGACATAGGAATTAATAGACGAGAAGATAATGGCGAGGGGTAAAATCAACTGTTGAAGAACGAAGGGGGTTAAGCTGACTGTGATTCGTCAATAAATCAATCTGACAGTAAATAGGCATCTCGCATTATAATATCACCATTTAGTTCTTAAAAGTAAAATCTGCTTTTGAATGAATAGACATTTTTACATGGGAGCGCAAATTACTCGCCACGTTATGAACTAATTTGCGAAGTCCAAATTCGGCAAAGTAAATTTCTTCTGTTTGCAGAGTCGTAGTTAGTTTCAGAGTATTTAGTTAAGACACCTTTACAAATGTTTCATAATTTACTTACCCCAGTAAACAACGATGAGCACACTTGAGAATCGCTACATTGTGATGTGATAGTATATGTTTCTAAAACTGATCCATATAATACGGTGTGAATAAGCTTAAAATAAAGTAAAATAATGCTTACTTATGGAATGTAATACGACAATTGGGTTTATTCTCTTTTTCACATCTATTTTTACAAGTTTTCATAGTACAAGTCAACATTTTGCCGTGTTATTTCGTAAAATGAACCGATGATGCCTCGACCATAGTTCGCACAAGAATGATGACGTCACGTTTTCAAATTTCACTTGAGGCCAAACGCGAGCACAGCCGGCTCCAATGGAACCGGTATGGGGAGTGGGGATAATACGCTTTTAATCACTTAGGGCAGGTCTACTAATATTCATATGTCTATGGTCTAGATTAATATGTATTATTTGGTTTGTTACAGTGACGAAGCGACCCAGGTGCACCCCGGGGGAGGCGGTGCCGATCAGGACGAATGGAGGAGAATGCGAATGGAATCGGGCCAGGAGGACTACTGTGCACAGCACGGGGACCATCGGGGGAAACCGGTTTGTACAACTTTCCTTCCTTTTCCTTGGAACAACAAGGTTCCACCTGACACTTTGAAATCTGTGTTTGTACTCGTAGGATGGATCCACCGTGGATTTGCTAGAAGTTAAAATATGTTTTTTTCGCCTGACAAAGGAAATAATGTATGATAATCTAGTTCTAGACTTTCGTGTTGTCAAGTTCAAAAACATTGATTTTGCCTTTGAAATTTTATATTCGTGAATTGAAGGATTATTAATTTTCAAAACCATAGTTCTGTATTTATTTGCAGGAAAGTCTCATGAAATTTATTGTTTATTGTGGAGATCACTTTACAAAGAAAAAACAAATTAAATAAAAAAAATTATTATGTAAAAATATTATATAACCCAAGAGCGGAAAAGAGGAAAATAATTTCCCTCAAGACCTGTGTCATCTACAGGGATGCTGTGTGAAGGCTCTTTTTAAGGAGAGGAAGGGGTGAACATGGCTTTGAAGACTCCAATGTTATAGGAGGGAGGAAACATAGAGGCCAGAAAATCGTTCCACAGCCGAGCTGTTAAAGTCAGAACGAGTCGTAGAAACGACCCGTTCTCATGTGACAAATATCAACTGTGTACATATGTTGGACACGCGTTTGGCGTGTTTTTCCCGACTATGCACTGATGCCAAAGGGATCGACGACGCTAGTTCATCGGAGCATCTTCCATTGTACAACAAAGAAATCATATGTGCCTGTGGTCTAAATATTGCAAATTTTAATGTGTATTTATTTTTTTATATAGGTATATATATACGTGTTTTTTTTAGTTTTACAAGATATTTTAAAATTTCACTGCAGTTTAAGAGAGAGTCCCAGGGGAGGAAGGTTTAATCCTCAGTTTCACAAAATAAAATAAATATTATTCTTTGAAATTAGCTACTAGCCGGCCAAAGTAACCAGGTCGAAAATTGAAAATATGAGTGTATTATAGAAAAAAACACTCATTTTTTTTAGATTAAGTTATATGTAAATAGAGTCTACATTCCTTGCAATATCAAGGTGAAATATTTTTACCGCGCTAGAAGTAGGAATAGGGGTGTGGCGGCTGTCGATGCTGCCCGAATTTTCCTACCACGAAAGAACTCCACGAACGGAGTCGAAGGTGACATGCGGCCACGCGCAAATGCTCCTTGAGTTTTTAACATTGATAATTCAATTTACACAACTACTGGATATTGTAAAACCCTACATACCGATGAATAATTATACCATTGCTTTCCCTATATTTTCCGGTACAACTTGTTCAATATCTCAGTGTGCTTGTAGGCATTTTGAAGTTATCGCCGTAGACCTGCGCCCGGCCAGCCCATGTATCCGACTGATGCCCGTGAAAACTCACAGTGGACAATGAACCGATATGCGAGGCCCATACTTCGGACGCCAAAGCTGGCTCTATCTATATACCTCAATGTTTTTTACTTGTTACTTTTTTAAATAGCTGCAATATTAAAAAGCACTAAAAAATTCGCATTCGTTAAAAAAATACGTTTCGTTGACATTTAACTGTATGAAAATGTATATCAACAACCAATTAACACATTTTAGCGCACTCCCGGTTCTTTAATGAAGGGTATTGTTCAATAATACAATTATAATTGCTGTGACATGGTTGGAGAGCTCTTTTGGTATAAAGCTACATGAAACAGTTCGTTTGCCAAAAATGGTCATTATAATTCAATTTGTTCCCGTTTGTTTGAATGTAACATTGATAAATGAACATCGATTAAGCTTTCTGAAAGGGGGATACGTTATTATCAACATAAAAACAAAACTTATTAAAATCACAGTACATTTATTTTGAGGTCAAGAAAAAAACACTCTTCAAAAGTTGGTCACATAATTAAAACTTCTTCAATAATTGCAAAATTCAGTAAATATTGCACGGAGAAAAATGAAAACGGTTTTTTTTTATCAAGATACTGTTCAAAATGTGATTGCATGGTCATTTTCTAGTAAAAAATATTAGTCATTCAGAATATATCCAAACACGTGTTAACGCAGATGTCCTTATCAGAATAAATATAATGAACACGTTTTTCAACTTCCTCATCATTCTCCTTGTAGGTAGTTACTTTTATGAATCCAAACAGTTTTACAAATAAATATATCATCACACTGTCAAGGCTGTGACCAAAATGTAAAGAATTTGTCATCACATGGTCAAGGCTGTAACCAAAAATGTAAAGAATTTGTCATCACATGGTCAAGGCTGTGACCAAAATGTAAAGAATTTGTCATCACATGGTTGAGGTTGTGACCAAAATGTAAAGAATTTGTCATCACATGATCAAGGCTGTGACCAAAATGTAAAGAATTTGTCATCACATGATCAAGGCTGTGACCAAAATGTAAAGAATTTGTCATCACATAATCAAGGCTGTGACTAAAATGTAAAGAATTTGTCATCACATTGTCGAGGCTGTGACCAAAATGTAAAGAATTTGTCATCACATGGTCAAGGTTGTAACCAAAATGTAAAGAATTTGTCATCACATGGTCAAGGCTGAGACCAAAATATAAAGAATTTTACGAAGCTGGCTTTACAGCTCTCGAGATGAACTTTCCTAAGAAGTTTTACATTTATCGTTGAGATCATATTCATAATGATTCTGTCAGCATTCTCAAGCGCTCATCTTGAAAAGCGAATAATTTATAATCGCTTAGTTAGCAGCCTGTCATGATCGACTTCGTAGTCCCTAACTAGAACTATGTAGGTACTTGGTAAGCGCCACTTATTTCATACGAGATATGTGGGGCATTTATTGCTTGCCCTTTTCCAATAAATACTTCGCGGAATTTCATAAACTGATCCGGGGAAAAAATTTTGTATCTGCCATTTCTTTCCCATAGCTACGACGCATTCCGGAATCCTTAATTCGAGAAGGCGAAGTAATAATATAATGTGTTATTTTTTATAGTTTTAAATATGAATAACCGCACAAATTCCGACGGGATAAACCAAATAGACAATATTTATACAACGTCTATGGTGTTTACATGGAGATAAATCGTTTTTGCCCTCATTATCAGAACTTATTAATAAAACATCAATTAAAGAATGTTTTATCAATTTGCCTTGAAAATATATATCATGACGATACACGGAGAAAACTTGCTGATATGATATACTGTTAATTTATTAAAAATCGGGTAATATTATTCGTTTTCCTATTAAAAACGGGACTGCAAGCCTTTGACGAAAGAATTGACAGAGTTCGTGACAAAGTATCAGTTAAAAGCGAATGTTTTATGAGAACGGCGGAACACGTGTTCGTATAAATATTAATATTGAAATATTGATATTGTCGCATTACGTCATTATTTTTTTTAGGAAAAAAACACGTGTTCTCCATATTTTCTGAATGACTAATATTTTATCAGGAATTGGCATGTAATCACTTTTTTAACAAAATCATTTTTATTCGTGTACAGTATTTTCGTTGTAATGAAAAAATATTCAGATTTCATGAACACGTGTTTCGACATCATGATGATGTATTACTAATTTACTTGAAGTTTATCAGAAAACCTGTTACTTCATTTGTGGGGCATGCAATCCCGCTTTTAACGGGAATAATTAATAATTTATATATTTAAGAATTCTTAATAAATTCGTAATACTCATTTTTCTGGCTGAATGTCGCATTTAAAAGATTGCAACTGATGGGTGTGTTAAGAAAATTATCAATTTATAAAAAAAATTATATCCAAACAAAGATAAAGCAACTACCTACAGTATATTTCATGTAACCTCTATATTTTTTCATTCTATATTTTGAGCCAAATTTTTTTATATATATAAACACAATTTCTCAGTTTTTGAACTTGGCAAGTAAATTTACATCCTGTAATACTATGACGACGCGACGACTCAAGGGTCAAGGGTGGTAACAAAGGGGGTATTTGCTTAGCGCAAAATAAAAATAATCGACATCGGATAGGCAAAAGGGCGTAAGTGAAAATTTTGTCAAAAATGAGTTAAACATACTGTTTTAGTTAGACAAAAATTCTGATGAAAACTGTATGATAAATTAATTTTGACAAAATTGTCGCTTGCGCCCTTTTGCTTATCCGGCGTCGAATTATGTTTCTAACAAATACCTATTAGGTACTCATTTATATTTTCGCTTCGTTCCAAGGAGAAGGATATTAATCTCGTTAACGTCCTTCTGAGACCAATATACATAATGGAAACAACGACGTTACAATACATAGGTACAGACCCGTTGTAGAGCTCTCATAGTGACGAGCAAAAGAAACGTAAAAAATTGTCGTACTTTCGATTTCGTAGTTATAGCAAATACCCTATGGTATTAATTTATTAACAATCTTGGCCCCATGTTACGCTGTGATTTTGTTCTATTTGCCGATGATCTCAAGATTTACCGCAAAATTTCATGTTAAGCTTCAAGAAGACCTTTACACACTAAATAGCTGGTGCATTCAAAACGATATGTTTTTAAATATTGAAAAATGTTACATTATTACTTTTACTCGTAACAGAAAACGAAAAGATTTTGCATATTCCATTAATAATGTACGATTAAATGCAGTCACCACTATAAGAGATCTAGGAATCACTCTTGATTCAAAGTTTATGTTTGATGTACACATAAATGATATTATAAGTAAATCAATGAAAATGATTGGATTCATTCATAGAATATCGAAATCATTTAAATACCCCCAATCCATTATAACATTATACAACTCGTTGGTCAGAAGCAAATTGGAATATGGGAGTGTTATCTGGAACCCACATTATATAAAATATTCTAAAACTATTGAATCTGTGCAAAAAAAAATCCTAAGACTGTTATCATTATATGTTATGGAGAACAGTTAAGAGATATAATTGCTTTATTATTTTATTTACTTTTCTTCCTTATCCTTTCTCTGTACATTTACTATATTTTATATTTCATATTTTTTTTTATGCTTCCGATTTTGTTGTCCGGGTTAAATCTTCCCCATAGGAAAAACTAAACCCTTCCACTCACTTTTCCACAAATGATCAGCTAGTCAATCAACACTATGCAAGTGCATTATATAAGTAAAATAAATACAAAACAATACAAGAACAACAACACGTCAACTCACCAGAGATCAAATGGGAAAAAAAAATTCACCGACTCCAGATATTTTCATATCAGAGGGTTCGGCTCGGTAGTACTTCTAACAGGGCCTATAAATCCTACTGATCCCTCAACATAAATATTTAAAAAATCTTTCGTTATCCTACATGTATTCAAAATGACCGACTTTTGCATCTTTATATATAAATTTTTTGATAGATCTAATACGCCTAAATTTTTAATGAGAGAGCTAGGTATAATGCCAGTAGCCGAAATAACGAATGGTAATATTTTTATAGTCTGAGAATGCCAAATTCTTTTTATTTCGTTTCCTAAATCTGTGTATTTTCTAATTTTTTCATTAACAGATTTTTTAATGTTACAGGAATTTGGAATAGCGACATCAATGATATAAGTTATTTTTTTAATTTTGTCATGTAAAACTATATCGGGTCTATTATGACTAATCGTTCGGTCTGTTAGTATAGTTTTATCATAATATATTTTATAAAATTCGTTTTCTAAAAATGAATTTGGTTCGTATTCATAGTATGGTACTATATTACGGCAGTCAATCAAGTTATGTTTAATTACCAAATTTTGGTGAATTATTTTTAAAACTTGATTGTGCCTAAATGTATACTCATATTCATGTTTTATATTTCTTTTTAATTATTATTATATATGTTTTTTTTTCTTTCACTACTAGCATCTCCGCCTAATATCAACTAAACCTTGTTTACGCATGCTGTGAACATTTTTAATAGGGGTGTTAATATCTGTGCACATTTCCACCCAAATAGTATAAATATAATAATTGTTAACACTCTGTAAATGTTTCAAACAATAAATAAATAAATAATACCTTCAACTTCTGACATTACCCAAACATTAGCGCTTCCTAGCGGTGTGAGTTGTGCGCCTTGGTTTTCTTTCATACATTTGAATGGATTTCATGAGAAATATATTCTTTATTTTATGTTACTTTTTTTTTATTTTTATATTTACTCCACACAGGAGGCCCTGAAGAAAATAATTTCCCTCAGGGCCTATGTCATCTTTGGGGATGCTGTGTGGAGGGTCTTTTTGTGGAGAGGAAGGAGTGAACATGGGTCTTGAAGAGTCCCATGTTGTAGGAGGGAGGAAACACAGAGGCCGGCAGTTCGTTCCACAGCCGAGCTGTTGAACTTAAGAACGAATCGTAGAAGCGACCCGTTCTCATGTGACAAGTGTCAACTGTGTACAAATGTTGGGCGCGCGTTTGGCGTGTATCCCGACTACGCACCGGTGCCAAAGGGATCAATGACGCTAGTTCTTCAGAGCATCTTCCATTGTAATACCGATAGAACAAGGACAGCATACCTACCTGACGCCTGTGCTCTAAAGATTGCAGTCCGTTTGTTAAGATTGGGGAATCTATCAAACGGACCGCCCGTTTCTGCACAGAGTCAAGGGTTTTTTTCAGGTATTTTGGGGCTCCAGACCAGAGATGGCTGCCAAATTCGACAGTAGGGCGCACTTGCGATTTGTACAGGGTGAGCAGTTGTGTACTATTAAAGTATCTGCGGGCCCTGTACAGTACGCCCAGCTTCTGAGAGGCCAACTTTACTCTAGCTTCGATGGAGCCCCCGTACCTGAGCTGGTCACTTATAGTTACACCAAGCATATCAATGGAAGGCCTGTTCGGAAGATTGCTTCCGTTGAAGGAGACTAGATTATCATTTGGATCCCTTTTAGACGTAATCAGACAGGATTGGGTCTTTGAAACATTAAATTCGACGAGATTATTTTTACCCCAGGAGGAAATACTCTCGAGATAACCGTCCATTCTCTGCTTCAAAGCCCTCCGAGCCGTTGGAGTTTGTGTGCCCTTTGGGGGCTTGTCAAACAAAAAGCTATCATGAACTGTACTGTCATCCGCGTAACAATGAATCGGTGCACATGTCAAAAGGTCATTGATGTGCAACAAAAACAAAGTTGGAGACAGAACCGATCCCTGTGGGACGCCAGCATTTATGGAGTGCGAGGAAGAGGTGAAACCGTCAGCAACCGCCTGAATTGACCTATCCCTCAAAAAGTCAGCAATCCACGTACACAGGGATGCGGGAAGTCCGTAAGAATGCAATTTGTTGACAAGTCCTCGGTGCCAGACCCGGTCAAAAGCCTTGGATATGTCTAGTGCGACCGTTTGGGTCTCACCGTGACGTTCCAGGCACCGCCCCCAAACATGCGTCACATACGCGAGAAGATCACCGCACGAGCGGTTCCGCCGGAATCCGTATTGACGGTCGTTGATAATTTTGTTCTTCTCGAGGTATGTGAGCAGTTTGTCGTTGATCACACGTTCCATCACTTTGGACAGAACTGATGTGATCGCTATGGGGCGGTAGTTGGCCGGGTTGGAGCGGTCACCTTTCTTGGGAATAGGGTGAATTACCGCTTTTTTCCAACCAGAGGGCACAGTGCCACACTTCAGGGACATTTTGAAGAGCTTTGTCAAAACTGGAACTATTTCCGCAGCACACCTCTGCAATACCAGGGCAGGTATTCCATCAGGTCCACTAGCTTTGTTAACATCGAGCCCCCTACTACTAAATTATAGAAATCGAAAAATAGGTAACCTACAAACTACCTTACTGCTGTTTTGCTCATACATCAAAAAAATATTTAAGAGTTGTTAACCTGTCAACGATTTTTGGCATCCTTAAAAACGACTTGAAGTGTTTTTTTATTTATTTGTAATTATTACATTCGTAAACCGCACACACATAACTTACTTTACCAATATTGATCAACATATAAATTAGAGAGCACAAAACCCCGACACCAAGTACTTAATAATTTCAGCGTAAAGTTTATGTCGGCAATAAGTATAAAAACGATGTTTACAAAATTATTGTCATATTTTAAATTTCATATTATGTGTTGTAACGTTATTGAATAGAAACATTTTTTTAATTTATTATTATAATTTTTTATTTAGTAAAAGATTATAGATTATTTAAGAAATGTTTTGACTGCCCAACTAGGAGGATTCCCGTTTTAGGACAGTCAAATTAGGATGAGTATTAACATTTTGATAAGTTTTTTGATAAGTATTAAAATAATAATGAAATAATAGGTATATGTACTTTTAACTGGTGCCTAAGCCTACTAACATATTTTTTATAAATATGAATAACAAAGAGAATAAATAGAATAAAATAAAATATCCAATTAAACATAAGATTAACTGCTGCTTGGGTAGCATTCTTTGGCGTTTGTTATGTTGGTTCAAGCTTTTAGTAAAACTATGTACACACATTTTTTTAAAATTTAACTTAGAAAAAAAAACTAACCATCACGCCGTTTTCCCGCAGGGGTAGGCAGAGAGGACGGACCGCCAAACAACTCGGTCTTGGCACACACTCCTTGCCTCATTCACATTCATACATCGTCTCATACATACTCTTCTATTGTTCTGACTCTTGACATGGCCAAAAAAAATAAAAATATTGAATTAAATATTAAATTTAATTTAAAATATTGAAAACACATTAGGGTTCACATTCAGAATTGAAACGTTGCTTGAAATGGATTTAGCTGTGTATGGTGACCAGATCTGAATATCCGGTACTTCCCTACCTTTCTCTTTCCGATCTCTTTCCAATCCCCCCTATCCCCAGCCTCAACACATACCCCAATTAAGGATGTCATAGTCTTTCTGGCTCTTGTACGGTATTCACGATTCAATGTGCACAATAATCTAAACAGCAGTTTGTTCCCAATAATTGAAATCGTGTCTGCAAACTCTGCAAAGTCCCGACTCTTCGTGAAATTTTTATAATAGGAAGTAAATTTTTGAAATATAATGGAATATTCATTAGAAGAAACGGGTCAATTGAGGGTCGGGGAGAAAAATGCAAAGACAACAAACAGAGCTAAATGCGGTTCTCAAAGTAACCCTTTGGTAGAAAGAGAGGGATTTAAACATAGGTACATGAAGTTACTTACCTTTATTCCTTTGAGGCATTGTAAAAGCTAAAGAACCTTCGTCACAATTGGAAGCATCACGTAACAAGATGCTTAACGAGGTAATATTATCTCTCAGAAACTTAATGAACTCATTTTTAACCATTATATAATTTAGTTCCCTGTTCACCAGAAAGAAAGAATCATTAAAAAATTTATACACAAGCAAAATTTCGAAGAAGCACTTATTAATGAAAAATGATATTTTTATTCCGAATTTTCTCACGATATTTACATAAGCAGAGTACCTAAGAATGGTAATCTAGTTGGAGGTAGGTTGGTAGTTACATTAATTACAACAAGTGTATCCAACAGAGTGTAAATACAAAAAGGAAAAGAAATTACACTTCTTAATGCGATATGCATTTGTTTATATAACCTTTAAGCTGTAAGGCATTTTGTGTCTCATTTGTTATTTATTTTTGGAAAATGGTTTCTTCTCGTTGAACGAAAGGTAATTTTGGCAATCCCCTGGGTTATTAGAAAATAATGCTAAACGCAAAATTTACAAACGGATGTGCCGACGGCCACACACACACGCGGACATCCAGACATCCGGACATTCGGACATTCGGACATTCGGACATTCGGACATCCGGACATTCGGACATTCGGACATTCGGACATCCGGACATACGTACATTCGGACATTCGTTCGGAGGGTTTGTGTATCGAAATTTAGGAAAAATACATTTTTACATTTTAGAAAAAAATAGCGATAAGGGAAAAAAATCTCAGCCAATCTTGGGATTTTTTTAAATATTCTGGGGAATTTTGGAAAATTTGACATTCAATTACTGCAAACTGTTTCTGAAATGTAGAGAGCAATGAAGCTAGTTCCTCGGACAATCTTCCACTGTAATACCGGTAGAACAAAGACAGCAAAACCTACCTGACGCCTGTGCACTTAACCGCTTGTTAAGATAGGGGAATCTATAAAAACGGACCGACCGTTTCTGTACAAAGACAAGGGTTTTTTCAGGTATTTTGGGGATCCAGGCCATAGTTGGCTGCCAAATTCAACAGTGCTCAAAATACCATGTCTTTAGGTACTTTGGAGGATTGTGATTATCGCCAATTTAAATGGGTTGTTGGCTGAATGATTCTGTGGTTCTCCAATCCGCAGAATCCAAGGTTGCGTGCTTACTCTTGGTGTGCAAAAATGAGAATTCGGATATCTTAAATTTAGTTTTTATTTTAACAAAACTCACGTTACAATAATTTTATGAACAAAACAGATCGCGTACGTTAGAGAAAATTTAGGGCTAAACCGGCGGCTAGACCACTGGAGATAGAATTAATTATTTGCCGCGCGAGGTATCGCGCGCAGGTTCACATTGATACCAGCCTGACAAGAATGTGGGTAAAATTAATGTTGTCATTATTTTCGGGAGATGTAAACTCCTTATAATTTACCCTACAGTACTTAAATTGTCAATGATAAACTTGTCTATGATACGAAATAAACTACCTTCCGTTATGTCAGCCTAGACAAGCACGTTGTATCATTCAGAACCTGATTAATGTCATATTATTAACAGGGCGTTTTGATTTGTACATTTTTACGGAGTAGGCAGTTGTATACTATTAAATTATCTGCAGGCCCTATACAGTGCGCACAGTTTCTGAAAGGCTAACTGGAGTTTGGCTTCGACGGAGCCTCCGAGCCTGAGCTGGTCACTTAGTTCTGTTTGTAAGCTGTTTATGTTTGCGACCAAGGTTTGTGGTTTGTCAACGTCACATAAGAATGCCGCTGTACCAGTAATACAGTCACTTTCAATATTATAAAAACGAAACGACGTAACGCCAACCGTCAACTTATCTTTGGAATTAAAATGCCATAAAATTATTTTGCTTCCTTCAAAATTTATTTTTCGTCTAGAATTTTCCAATTAATTGCAGATAGATCAGAAGTAAAAAAATATGTGACGTCACAAAAGCGCCCCTATTTGTATAGTGTAAAGACAGGGGAACTATGTGGATAACCGGTTGGGCAGAGTTGTGAGGCGGGTTAAGGTTACACCGGGGATCAAAGCAGCTAGCTCTTTAGAGCAGGCTGTATTAAAATACCTGTAGAATAGACTCAGCATGCCTAGGCATTGGAATCGGTCTGTTAACGACGAATTGTCAATCAGACGGACCGCCCTCCTTTGGATGAAATCAAGTAGGTTTATCAAGTATTTTAAGGCTCCAGCCTTGAGGTGGCTCCCAAATTCAATTGTCAGGAGTACTTGAGATTTGTACAGGGTCACTATTGAACAATCTGCTAGTCCTATACAATACGCCCAGTTTCTTTGATGCCAGATTTATTCATGCTCTGATACTTGAGCCGGTCTGATATAATTATTCCAAGGATTTCAATGGAAATACAATAACGCGCTACTTTTATAAAATAAAAAATATAATTAAATATTACTCTATTGGGCGAGATAATTCGTGTTGCGTTAGCAGGAAAGTTCAACGCCCTTATTTGCTTAAAAGGTTTAGGTCAATTAGGGAAGGAACCCTTGAAATTAAAAGCGCCATGCCTATACCTAATTCCTACGCGAATTCACTGAAAGAAACCGTAAATACGTTAGATAGCTACTTTTCCCTGACTTTATGACGCCTTACACCGGCACGCCATACTTTCGGGTCACACTCTGAATTAACAAATTAGTTTAGCTAAAAGGAGTCGTGTTGTAAAAGCGGACAATATTTTTACTGTTGGCAGCTATACGAGTACAAGCAGGGTTAAAAGGTTTTGACACTTCTACAGGATTATCATATGCCTGTGAAAAACATTATTAGTTAGGATACAATTCAAATTCATCAACATTTATACTGGATTCTTCCTGATGTTCTCACTTATGTGAGAATAATCCAATTTTAAAAACTCAGTTATCGCATAAATAGTGCTTACATAAAATTAAGAAAACCAATATAATTTAAAGAATATATAATGCATCATCTGTATAAAATTATAATACTATAAAACCTCCCTCAAATGACACATAATCCGAAAAGAAGTAAGAGGATCAAAAGAGACAAAAACACAACAAAAATGATTTACATAATCCTAGCGAAGACCCGTGAAAAATCACAGGATATTATAAATGTCGGATATGTGAAATATTTTCCTCGGACATAAATTTACATTTATTTAGAGATTCAAATTTATTTCTGTCAAAAATTTAAACAAAAGAAAAACACACTTATTTTATTACATAAACAAATATTCCCACAGTCAGTTTCAATTTTGAAATAAAAATTACGCATTACATCACATAACACATCATCACATTGTAACTGTGACAATTGGGCTAATATTAATTTAGACACCATTGGTCGCCAGTGTAATGCAATAATCTCACGTACAAATTCAACCACTCTAGGGCTATTGTAACATGATTAGTAAAAGATAATGAGGATTGCTTTGTTATTGAATAAAAGAGGTACGATGATAAATATTACATTTATTCAAATAAAAAATAGAGCTAGAGACTCTCAAATAACAAGATTAGCATGATCTCAAGGGGTGTGCTACAATTCGAAGAATTGATCGCACGGAAGGAATTTTAAAGTAGCAATAATAGTTAAAAGTGTGACATTGTGTATAACATAAAATATCTGACCTGATTCAACGAAATGGGCGCCATACAACTCTTAGGAAAGAATTGTAAATAAGTGAGAGATTGACATGATGACCAGCGATTAAATATAACTAGCTATGTCCGCAATCAGCGTCTCCCATGAAATATGTCGACTGGAGCAGTTGCCCGTATCACATCTGTAGGCGAGCCCTCTCCGCTAGGCAGTAGGCTGTCCGATTGGTACTGACTTTAGGAAATTATCTCTTCTGCTTCCTTCTAGAAAAGTCCATAGAGCACAAGTCCCATAGACGAAGGCGGTCTTGGATGGAGTTTGTTAAAGTTTGTTTAAGTTTGTCTCAAAACGGTAGCGGGGCAAAAGTGAACTACTACAATATAAGTACATGTGTTTGATAATTAGATCAATAAATGTCACAATTTTTTTATGAATTTGAAAATGTCTACTTCAGCACACTCTATCCTATTATACAGTCGACACATTTGTATCAGCTAAAATATGTAATATATCTTTTAATGTATTGAGGTGAAGCATGCCAGACAATACGAATTTGATATTATTATTTCAATACTGCTAAGACACAATGTAGTATTGAGATAACCGTGAGTTATTTTACGTGAACGCATTATATTTCATATCAACGTTAAGAGTGCACTGTTTTACCCCTTCTTTGATTTTAAGCATTTCTTGAAATGGCACTGGTTGTGTATTAACATGTTCTGAACATCCAGGCTACATCTTCTGAGGACATTTGGTCATCGCCACGATTTTTATAAGAACACTGGATACCTATCCATTAGAATCCAGTCCATGGGTCTTCCAATCTTACATCAATCTTCTTCCATGTCAGTTTTTATCTTCCCCGGTTTGCAATTCGGTTACCTTCTATGGGAAGCCACGCCATGTTCATATTTTGTTTTTTTTTGTCTCTATTGGTGTCTGTCAGGCTGTGTTCAAAGATTCGTGAAAGGTGGCTATTCTCCAAAAGCTATTCTTTCACCCAAATATAACCTCCTGACACAACTATATGCGTCTACCTTTAATACATGTTGCTGCATTCCTCCACCCAATTACATGTCCCTGTCTGACAGTGTGAAGTACCTTAATGCCTACATCAGTGACATTGCAATAATTTATTAAACATTACAGGTCTGTTAAGAAAACCTGTGCAGTGTACACGTTAAGGGTTACCTCAGTGCGTTTAATTCGAGTCTATAACGGAATATGTTGTAATAACCAGCGGGGTCCCTCAAGGCCATAATATCGTTCGAAAAGACCAAGGATGAGTCAAAATTCCTTTACAATTCTAACTGTTAACCACAGCTACCCCAATAGTTGTGTCAAATATAGATTACAGTACAGAATAAAACCACATACTAATTCGCATACGACATTTGCGACTCCACAACTCATGTTTTTTAATTAAAGTTTTGCACTTTCCATTTAAGAATATTTGAACTGATAACTCACATAAAATATTTTAAAATGTCTAATTTTTTGTACCCTTTTCATGGGATTTAAAACTTCTAAAAACTAAACTAATTTCATTGCTAAGGTTTATAGTTTTACGTAAAGATAACTTTTCAAGAAGTTTTTTTAGTCGCCTGCAAATTATACCACAAAGTGAACCATTTACTTGCAGAGCAGCTGCACCATTAAAACTTTTACATTTAAGAGTAGTTTAACTCTTGATGCTTCTAGAATCACTTCACAAAATAATTTTTCCGTGTATAAATATTTAAAAGTCCTCCACAACACAGGTGAACTCCTAGCGTGGAGGACAGTGTAATATACTTTGTAATACGAATTTATTGAAGAATATATTAAAAAAATAAAAAATTAAGAAAAAACCTGAAAATAAGAGTGTAGAGTACCTACCTATTACTTTAAAAAACATAGAATAAACATAGTTAGTAAACATTAAAAATATTAAAGTGATTCAGATTATGATCTGACAAAAAAATAAACAAAAGAAATACACATTTCAAATTTATAATAATTATTAAAATAAAATGGTTTTAGTTGTTTATTTATTGGTTCCCAAAATGAGTTCCACTATGGAAACCAAGTTAACCAATCATAACATTACTTTACGTAAGAATATTACACATCATGCACATTACCACAGATAACTGAAATAAGTATGTTTAAAACATAATTAGCTCAACAATCGTACCATGTTTTTGAGGAAAAGCAGGAAATTTTTCTGAATTCGATGAAAATGTCTACTTCAGCATACTCTAATATGTATTAAACAATAGGAATGCGTAACATTTATTTCAATACTGCTAAGAAATAATGTAGTATTTTACAAATTGTATTATACATTAACGCTAAGAGTGCACTATTGGCCGCTTCTTAGATTTTAAGCGTTTTTTGAAATGGCTCTACCGGACGTTGTACCTCGACCGACTTTAAATTAATTTGCATAAATTTGAATTTACGCAGAAGTAGTTCCTTTACAAACTTACCTCTGCGCATCTTCGAATTTATGCAACAAATTCCTTCTCTAACTGTAAAAATTGATTAATAAATAAAACCACGGGGTCAAGCAGTCATCATTATAGACAAAAAACAAAGGCTTGACCCCCCAAATACCTCTTATCTCTTATCAATACCTAAATGTTCAAAATTTGTAAAAAAAATATGGATGACTTGCATGAAGTTTGAATTTGTGCAAACGCAGTTTCCTTTACAGAACTCGCCGTTTGCACAAAATCGAAATTTATGCAAAGCTTCCCTGTAAAATATCTATATGTAAATGTCTATTTGTGCAAACTCACAAAATATCTAAAAATAAAATATGACCCGGGCAGGCGGTTTGAGGAAACAGTCAGGGGACCCAGGCAATTTCGTCCGCTAGCGCGTTGCGCAACAACGGCGCTCTGCCCTATGAAAAATCATTAAGGGAACTCAAAATAATTCTCGGAATGTCTCGCAAACAAAGGCAGAGCAGAGCCCGTTGGCCCTTTAAAAGGCGGACAAATTGCACAATTCAGCAGAGATCCAGAAACCATCGCCTCGACAACATTTCTCCTGGACTGCCCCTGACTGCCTCTTCAAGCCTCTTCTCTGCCCTGGGACCTTCACTTCAACCTGGCCTTCTTCTTTCTCCCGGCTCCCTGGTGCTCACCAAGAAGAAACATTTTTGCAATAGTCTAAACGTCTTTTGTCAGGGCGCAGGTTCCCCCCTACCTTCCTCCCCCCTGCCTTATACCTTTCTCCCATAATCTCCCACATTTTCCCCATTTCTCCCTTTCCTCATATTTTCCCCATTTCTCCCACATGTTTCCCCATTTTTCCCTTGTCCTCTTACTTTTCCCCATTTCTTCCTTTGCCCACATTCTCCCTCCTTTTTCCCGACTTTTCTTCCTAGGCGTCGAAGCGGCCAGCCGGCCATTCCCGCTACATCGTCTGTGCGGCCGGCGACTACAGTGCCGTCCCGTACAATGGCATTGTTCTTTATTCTATGTATAAAACCCATTATTGTAGGTGTTCATAAGTAGTCTTAAAGAGTTTATTGGACCAAGACATAAAAACCGAATTGAAATCGAAAGAAATGGAAAGAATCCAGCTCTGTTGTTTGGTAAAGAAGATTTTTACAACACATTTTAAAATTGATAAAACAGAAATATCTATTATTTATTTTTCCTGTGCCGCAAGTGAAACCTCTCGGTCAAGAAAATAAAATTTCACAGGCATTTAGAGGGCTTGCTTAGTTTCTGAAAATGAAATGAGAATCCATCCATCTATTTGTGTGTATAAAGGTCGGGCGCGAGGGTTGGAATTTTATTTAAAATCTACAATTTTTTTTTTGTTTTTGAAATTTTATAACAGTTGACCTCAAAAACAAGAGAAATATCACTGTCTACATGATATTATGACTAAAAACTATGCTTCCGGAAATATAAGTCCGGGAAAAGCCGTGCACTTTAGCTAGTATATTAATAACACGACGCGGACGTATAGGACTTTTTTGGACAAAACACCACAATATAATATATATTTGTTTTAACTCGTACGGCTTACCCCTTTAAATGGAATAAATATGTATTAGGTATGTACTTACCTAAAGGCTGGTTAACTACAAGTATATTTTCAAAAAAAGATCAAATTTTTGAGGAAATATATCTACACTAATCCAACAAATGTTCTAATTCTTTACTTTGTTAAACGGAAAAGAAGTGCAAGTTGAATGCTTATAAGGGTAGCTACTTATTAGTAACTACCTGAATACATATTGGGTAGGTACTCATTAGTACCTACCTGAATACATATTAGGGTAAGTACTCATCAGTACCTACCTGAATACATATTAGGGTAAGTACTCATTACTACCTATCTGAATACATATTAGCTTTAACTTTAACTTTAACTAACGATGTCTTACTTTGAAGGTAATTTTCAAAGAAAACAGATTAGGTTCGACACTTAACATTTTATTTCTGAACATACACTATACATTGATTTCTCAAAACAAAACATTAATAGTTTGTAGTTACTATTTGACTTATCACTTTTAACCATTGATATATTTTGGTCGATGCGTTCAACAGTCTTTTTCTGTATAGAATATGTAATTTAATAATTTGTATCAAACTACAATATTACGGTCTTGTAGGTATATTACATATCTATATTATAATATATTTTCTTGTTTTTTGACAGCTGAACTGATATTTCAAGGTTGATAATGGAAATGACATAGCGATCTATAAATAGTTGTATTGACCTATATATTCCAGATTTAAAAGCTGTGGAAAAGACCCAACTACCAGATTGCCTAGAACTAGAGTTTTGGCCGCTTTAGCACGGGTATTTATAACTTATAGAAAATCTTGTTTGCAAGAACTGCTTCGGCTTTTTACTAAACAGGATATTAAGGACGGGTTGTTTCGGAGAATTTGAACAATTCTTCAAATTTCAACGTTAATTTGCGAGTTCTGTGAAAGATATTTTCTAGTTCTGTTATTATTTCAGTTCTGTCAAGCAACTAGCCTATAATGATATAATATCAGAATTTGAATAGGACTTTCACAGAACTCGCAAATTAACGTTGAAATTTGATGAATTGTTCAAATTCTCCGAAACAACCGGTCCTAAGTGACGCACTTGGCTTACTTTGATAATTGATACCTAGATTATTTGAATTAATTGGATTAAAAAAATGTTCTGACATAATTTTTTTTCCAACCTCAACGCGACCCTAACTATCCACAAAAAATGTGACAAAAAGGCAATTTTTTTTAATTTTTTTTATAAAATAATGTCAGCAGTATTGGCTAAAGTAAGTCAATTATGTCTCTTATCCTGTAGTATACAGGGTTTTCCAATAAGAGGTGTTATTTTGATGTTCAATTAATGATTTTTTATGGCCAGAATTTGATGATATTGATCTGGACAACGTTTACTTTCAACAAGATGACGCTATGTGCCACACAAACAACGAAACCATTGATCTTTTACGGGAAAAGTTTCCGGAAGTGTTATCTCTCGAAGAGGTGATCACAATTGGCCACCGAGATCTTGTGATTTAACACCTTGCGACTTCTTCCTTTAGGGCCACGTGAAAGAGCTTTAAAAATTTAGCCAACAGCTCAGCGTCGATTCAAGACCTAAAAGATGGAATTCGTGAGGCTATCGAGGACATAAGGCAGCCATTTTGCGATTTGGTTATGGAAAATTTCATGAAAAGGATATGGTCCTGTAGGCGTGGTCGTGGTGGTCATTTGACTGATGTTATTTTTCACTATTAACGGCATACCTTTTTCTTTATAATAAAATAAACATTTGATCATTTATATTAAAAAAATGGCATTTTTCTTTGAATTTCAAAATAACACCTTTAATTGGAAAACCCTGTATTTATAGCATAATATTAAAAACGTACTGTCGAGATTTCTTGTTATTTTCACGTGTAAAATCAAGTACGTACCTACTTTCATAAAGCATGCAAGTAATATAATGTTACTGTCAGTTTTCGCAATTCGTTCCCGAATAACCACTAGTTGGCAATGGCGACCATATCTCCGTGACGGGGCTGCACCGCAGACCATTTTTCAAGTCGAGGTCATACATTATGTAAAACACGTGTTCCGGTTCTTGGCCCAAACCGCAGTCGTTCATTTCCAGTTTCGCCAAATTAAAACGGCAAGTTTCCGGAAAGTTTTGTGACGAATCCCATAATTATGGAAATTATGAAATACAGGGTTTTCCAATAAGGGGTGTTATTTTGATATTCAAAGAAGAATGCCATTTTTTAATATAAATGATCGAATGTTTATTTCATTATAAAGAAGAAAGTGTGTTGTTAATAATGAAAAATAACATCAGTCAAATGACCACCACGACCACGCCTACAGGACCATATCCTTTTCAAGAAATTTTCCATAACCAAATCGCAAAGTGGCTGCCTTATGTCCTCGATAGCCTCACGAATTCCATCTTTGAGGTCTTGAATTGACGCTGGGCTGTTGGCGTAGACCTTCTCTTTCACGTGTCTTTAAAGGAAGAAGTCGCAAGGTGTTAAATCACAAGATCTCGGTGGCCAATTGTGATCATCTCTTCGAGAGATAACACGGCCCGTAAACTTTTCCCGTAAAAAATCAATGGTTTCGTTGCTTGTGTGGCACGTAGCGCCGTCTTGTTGAAAGTAAACGTTGTCCAGATCAATACCATCCAATTCCGGTCATAAAAATCATTAATTCCTTAATTAATATTCAAAAAAACACCTCTTATTGGAAAACCCTTTATGTCTTCTTGTCGTGCAGACGTGATTTGAAAATGTTTACTTTTTAAATTTTTTTTTTAATATTAACCTCAGAGAGCCTTTGTCAATTTTTGGGATACTGTGTGGATGATTTTTTTAAGGACAGGAAGGAGTAAGTTCTGGGAAGATAAAAGGTATTAGGTAGGAGGTAGTACAGGGTTGGGTAGGAATCTGAGGAACAATGTGTCCAGAAGTGACGGATTTATGAATATATCAATCCCACTGCGGCGCTAGGCAATGGGTTGAGAGACCAGTTGGAGAAGTCAAAGGTTCTCCCCAAACCAGCCTTTCTTGATCTGGAACGCCATGCAGGTGGTGGGCAGGCGTATCCAGGCGAATACACCTCACCCGATGCACCCATGTTAAATCACCAAACTTAACGAATCACTTGGTTTGACGTATGGCAAAGGTGTTGGTTATCCAATAAATGGTTCCCGGAGCCGCAGTATCAAAACCCGCCTCCTTCCATGCTTAATGTATTTTTCTAATTTCATAGATTTTTTCATAAATAGCGCTGCGAGCGAGTGACACCTAGATCTAGAAATTCCAAACAATATTCCAAAAGGTGTGCAAAATTTGTGATGTCAGAGCAACCCGTCCTAGTGTTTCAATGTGATATAAAAACACATTTTCTGCTACATGGTTAAGACGGTGAGAGAATCTAGAAAAACTTATTATTTAAATTATTCGAAACGGAAAACAAAATCTCCGAATTCTAAATCGAAATCGGCCAAATTACACCGACCGAATGCTCGGCCTAGTTACTCGCTCTGTTTCTCTGCCCAACAAATTATTGGAGAGTAGAGATAATCACATCTAGTAGAGACAGTGAGTGAGTCATTTCATTGAGAATAGTTAAAAGTGATGTTTGACCCAATGACTCTACCGAGTCATTGGGTCTTGCTTCTTTCCACTGTCTCCCCCGAATCACTCACCCGCTACTAGGCCTTGTACTGATCACACAAGCCGAACACTCGACAGCCGTATTTCAGGCATTACTATGTACTATCCTTTATAAATAAAGTATTTTTAATTCCGTTTTCAGAAAACGTATTAACCTTTGGCATGCCAAGATGCAAAACAAACTTGTGTTGCCATGAAGTTGACACAGTTACCCCGAGCATTTTATCATTTTAATGCCGTTTTATTATTAATTCTAATTTTATTGCAATTTTTCTTCTGGTTTTCGTGAAATAATTAGTATAATTTTGTTAATGTTATATTTAAAAAATATATTCATCAACGAATTTGGAGGCCAGCTACGGCGGACGTCCGGGGTGTGAATGTGATGAACTACCACATGAATGAAGATTTGGTACCTGCTTTGGTACCTTAATACTCCACGTAGATAAGGTCATAGCGCGAGCGAGTGGGATGGCACGTATCACCACTGCTGGTTGTATGATTTCGGCTGTGCGTATGGTTCTAGCACGAGATAAATATGATTTGTGGCTGTTTTAATCTGATCAATCAAGCTTTAATAGGTTTTGTAGGAAAACCAAAAATATCGAAACTATAAGGTGTCTGTTTAAAATAATGCATAAAGGATAGTAATTTTTAAGATTTTGACTACCTTTGTTGGCAAAGATATAGTATATTGGATTGTGTTTCATTGGTAATGAATTAAACCTAGAAACCAAACAGGAATGGACACACACAAATATTATCGTAAACTTACTACGCCACAAAGTATTTCATTTAAATATATAATTAACTTCAACGACTTTTTCTTGCGGGTTAACCTTGGAATCTTTGGAATTAAGCTGACAAAAATTTCTTTATAACTTAATAATTTATTTTTTGCAAATTATGTTTTTGTAAATTGTACCGTCTTACCAGCTAATCAGTTTAAACAGTTACATATATATTTTTTAAATTATCTATACTGTGTAATTTCCCCAGGACAGCTAGGTACATACTAATACGTTTACTACTTACATCTAGAAGTAATATTGTTTAAATCTTGTGTTGTTTCTAAATAATTTATTTACTTTATTTATGTACATAATTGAACTAGAATTCCCTCACCAAACACAAGAGCATTGTCTCTTTATGGTGAGGAAAGGCTATAATTTCTATTGTTTTATATCTTGTCAATATCCTGTATTTATCTATGTAAAAAAAATATTTTTTCTAATATTAAATAAAAAAAAAAAAATAAAAAAAAATACTTATAATCGGAGAATTTTTTTTCTCTATAATTTTATAAAAAATATATAATATAACGAAGACGTACGAAAATATTTAAAAGTTTTATTAAATTTTCCAGCTAACTAACTAACTAACCATCACGCCGTAGGCAGAGAGGACGGACCGCTAAACAACTCGGTCTTGGCACCCACTTCTTGCCTCATTCACATTCATACATCGTCTCATACATACTCTTCTATTATTCTGACTCTTAACATGGCCCGACTCGAGTATCTAATTCACTTGATCGTTCCATATCTTCATCGGGTTTCCCTGACTTTTGCTACCATTCGCATTTGCATCATATTTTCTCCTTATACTCATTTTTTCGCTCATTATCTCTACATGCCCAAACCATCTAAGAGTCCCTTTCTTAATCTTAATCATTACGCTTACATTGGCCTTGCACTCTTTGCGGATCTCCACATTCCTCACACGATCATACATTGGGATCTCATTTCAACAGCATTCAATCCTTTCTCTGCCAGTTCCATGCCTCACTTCCATACATCAGGGTAGGTACCAGCACCCATTGTGGACTATTATTAATTGATTTTCCAGCTAAATTAGCGTTTATAGCGATATTTCTTTACAACAAAATCAAGTCGTATGAGGCTTTTCCGTAAATAGGAAAGAATCGAAATATTATAGACCGGTCGGTGGCCGAGTTGACATCGCGTTTGGGTCCCACCCAGGCGTAGTGTGTTCAATTCCTCGGCTGGCTAAGTCCTCCATCACAACACAAGCAACATTTTCCGCTTACTGTGGTGGTAGTAGGAGATTTTCAAATATTGTCAGGTTATTCGTAACCCGGGAATGTTTGACTTTCTTTAAAAAAAAAAAAAAATTATATTTAACATGGAATTTTGCGCAGCGCGTTTTCACAGAACTTATAATCATATTTGCATGTTTGCAAGTGACGAAACGACAATCTAGAATAACTATAAGGTGTATTATTTCCCTGCCTCGCGAATAAAATATATGTTAGTACGTTATGCTTGGTGCATTTTTTAAGGTTCAAAATATTACAAAATCTAGGCAAGTGCGGTGAGCGACCAGCAAATAAATCCACGGTGGATTTCTTGGCATACTAGGGGTTAAGCGAAGACTTCTCCGTCTTGGTACCCACTATTTGCGTTATGCATATTCATATATCTTCCCATGTTCGCTTATCTATTATTCCACCTCTTGACATGAGCCGCCTCAAGTATTTGATTTACTTGATTGTCAATATCCCCTGGGAGGACCCCAACTCCTTGACATTCGTATAAATATCCGTGTCCCTCCCACCAGATCTAGGAAAAAATTCGTTCTCTTTTTTCCCCCTCCCCCCACCCACCTCTATATCTGATTTTGCTTTTTTGTGATTCACCTGACATAATTACGTATATTATTCATTGACGTAATATTATAGGTCGAAAAGTTGCTATCTTGTATCTTTTTACATATCTACCTACATATTATTATGGATTATTTTAGAGTTTACTTAAAATGATTTTAATTTTATATGGCATGACAGAATACAACTACGCTACAAGGAAATCTCTTGGAAGACCCAAAACAAAACGAGCACGCCTTATTACATAGGCAATTGAAATCCACAAAAGAAACACTTAATATTAACAGAGATTAATAGACATGGGTGCTCAATGGTTCTTGGAATCCGGTATTCGATGGCTTCACCAAAACTAAACGCCGGAAATCATTTTATACATATTAGCGCAGACTTCACCACAATATTCGATCTGCCTTGATGATGAACACTGCAACACGGCGCAAAACCCCAAACATAAACACGATACATCTTTCAACCTTTTATTTGTTATGTGACCACATAAGAGTCCCAACTGCTCCCATCCGTGTCAGTGAGATTATGGCATGCCCAATTGGAGCATGTTATGAGGATGTAGGTGGTGGGGAGGAAAGGAGATGGGGAAGAGGAAGGTGGGGAAGCACTTGGCTTTTCAGATCTGGTCACAATATTTCAATTGCGAATGGTGGTCTTACACCAGGGCGATACTGAGAGTATCTTCCACAAAATACCACTCATTATTTTAAATTATTGAATTGTAAAATACCACAAATGAATCAATTAAAATTTACTTGAACCCGCCACCCCTGGTTTGCTAGTTGAGAGCCTCACCCTTCAACCATGGAGTCCTCCCCTTTCTCGTATAGGAAGATTTCACACATACAGTAACGTACATAGGTACACAATACGTCGTAGAAAACCTGTGTATAATAATGATTTTCACTTAGAATATTACGACGGTTCAGGATAAGGTTTCATAACAGATACCACTTATAAGGTTCTAGGAAGAGTTTTGTTTACGTCTATGAGTTGTTTTGACATTCGAAGGCATTGAAATAAATTACAATGGAATGACAAAATAAAGACTGATAAGGTGCGGTCGTATATCAAACTATTTGACTTTGAACTTGGACAAATTGGTTTAGATTCTAAAAGATACACCATAATGACACTTATTAATTATTAATTTTACAGTACTGTACTCGCCCAAATCTGCTCAATATATTGTTATCTGTTGAACTCAGTGGCAGTTCGTGCAATGAGGCAGGGGATCCCTAAAAAAAATTGGAAAAGATACACGTATCCACAAATCCAAAATTAATATGTTTTATAAATTGTATAAACCAAAGTTAATTTTATTTATATATTATGCTTTCATGTTTTCCTATTTCACTAAGACTAATTTTCTTTAAATAACCCATCATATCATTGTGACGCCGCCGACCATCGCACATTAAAATAAAAATTGGATACAAATGATTGTCTCATAACAGAAATATTTTAGTGAGGCGAGTTACTTACTTGTTTGAATATGACAATGTTATTTCAATAAACGCCCGGGTTGCTGGCAATTTAAAAAATATGTATTATCCAAGTCTATAGTGATATGTTTTTGAGGTATTATGCCGTGTTGTGCTACCTGCTTCTTCAACCAATGTTTCGGACAGCATTGCAGTGTCCATCATGAGGGCAGATGTGAAATCTAAGGTTGACGTGAAATGTGTGTTTATGTATGAAGATACAATACCGTGTTGCCAGCTCCAACCCTCTAAAAGCTGAGATTAATACCCCAGAAACAAATCACTAAAATACTTTTGGCCGTGGAAATCTCAAATCATACCTTATCTATAAGTCAAGATTGCATTTAGTTCGAGTTGAATAAAGATAGCAGACAGTTAAATGCGCAGTGAGAAAATGAAAATAATATTGGTTGTTCTTATCCGAAGCATGATACAGTTAAATATGACTGAAAGAGAAAGGGTCCCATTAGGTCATTTGGTAGAGCGGCATTCCGGCAAGGCAAGAGTTCAAGTCCTAAATGCGATTGTATCTTTTTCTAATTTTTCTGTTTCAATTTCAATTTTCATTTGAGAATAGCTTGCATTGTTTTTTTTTTCTAGGTGTAGTTAAATGTAGGGAGATGTAGGTAAACATATACGTAAAAATTATTAAAGCGAAGTTAGCAGTCCACAACGGAGTGCTGGTACCTTGATGTATGGAAGTGAGGCATGGAACTGGCAAAGAAAGGATGAAAGTAGATTGAATGCTGTTGAAATGAGATCCCTGAGGCGTATGTGTTGTAAAACCATGTTTGATCGTGTGAGGAATGTGGAGATCCGCAAAGAGTGCAAGGCTGATGTAAGCGTAATGAGTAAGATTAAGAAAGGGACGCTTAGATGGTTTGGGCATGTAGAGCGAATGAGCGAAGATAGGAGTGTAAGGAGGATATATGATGCAAATGTGAATGGTAGCAGAAGTCGGGGACGCCCGAGAAAGACATGGCACGATCAAGTGAATCAGATACTAGAGTCGGGCCATGTCAAGAGTCAGAATAATAGAAGAGTATGTATGAGACGATGTATGAATGTGAATGAGGCAAGGAGTGTGTGCCAAGACCGAGTTGTTTGGCGGTCCGTCCCCTCTGCCTACCCCTGCGGGGAAACGGCGTGATGGTTAGTTAGTTAGTTAGTTAGTTACAAGCAATAATTAGTCGCCTGAAATATCAAAACAAATTGAAAATATCTCATGAGTAAAAATAAATGCCGCAAACGGGAATAGAACCCGTGCCTTCTGATGTCCGGTCAAGTGCTCTGTAACTACTGATCTACGTCGTCTTATTTCCAACCAGCCAAATGATTCAATATGCTATGCTATATAGCTCAATCAACAATTACTGCTTATTAATGTTTCCACCTGTAAACAACCAACTTTATTTTTGTAGGAAAGGCTTTGTTAGTGCTAAATTTTTTCACTAGATGGTGTCGAGACATATAATATCTTCATTTATTGGTGAAATATTTTTGACTTGTCAAATATTATAATTATTTTTTTAATGATAAACTAATGTTTATACGACAAGGTTTTATAAATATCAATACAAATTGAAATATCAATACATATACGTAATACTTGTGAAAAAAAAAATGTGCCACCACTTTTAAGCAAGACAAACCGCCACTGGTTGCACTCTACATTGTTAACAATAAATTATATCCATTCTGAACATAATATTTACATGCTCGTGTACTCCTGTAAAATGGTTTAATCTTTTAACAAAATGTAAATTTTATAACCATCCTGTTGCCTTTGTTTATATACCAGTACAATTTGAGTGCTGTACGAGAATAAATTTAAACTGGGGTTTTCCTATGTTTTGTTTCGTAGCGAGATAAACGAGAATGCTACTGGAAACAATGTGTTCACCGGTCAGACGATATTCATCATTTTAAATGCATTCAACTGGTAATTTATTTTCAGTCACTGGGGAATTTTGTTTAAACGAATTTATAGAAGTGACACAGTGACGATAATAATTCATTCGAACGTGATGCTGGATTAAAATTTGAGAATGGATTTACGACTTCTATGTTGGGAAGTGATGAATATTTATGATGTTTTATTGTGGGTTGGGTCGAATCCAGGAATTAACTAATTTTTGAAAAAAATTGGTTTTATTTACGTATCTATCACCTGTGTAATTAAAAGTAATGATTTGGGATTGTGATATAAAAACAAGAATAACCGTTTCTTAAATAATTATAAAGTAAAGACCGTTTTCACAATCAAAAGTTACTTAAGTAAAAAGATTACAATAATCAGAATAAACGCCAAAGACTCAAATCCAATGATTCCACTATTACGTTGTCATTTTGACTAAGCGTTCGCACAATTCAAATAATATTATACGTCATATTATCAGACATTCGTAAAAAAAAATTACGATTTTAGTCAGCAAAAAAATACACGTAAGTCTTTTGAACAAATCTATACTCTGTTACCACGGGATTATGTGAAAACAATTAATAAAATTGATTTGTAAAATACAAACTTATATTTTGTTAAGGATAGGGTTTTTGTAAAACAGAAAGAAATAGTTAGGCATTTGAGATTTAAATTAATCTAGGCTTGAATGAATGAACTCCTGAACTGAAGCACTAGTACTTATTGAATTATTTGGCGGTTTGGAAATGAGCCGACGTGGCTCAGTGGTACAAAGCACCTGACCGGACATCAGAAGGTGCGGGTTCAATTCCCGTCGGCGGCATTTATTTTTTTATAATTTACAAAGTAAATTTGATTATTCCTGCTAAAATTTACATCTTACTAATATTTTTCTTTTTTTTAAACTTTCTTCATGATATAATTATTTATTTAGTGTACAAGATATTTTATACGATTAAATCTGGTGTAATAATTTCATCCGTTTAGCAATAACAATACATTACCTCTGCGTGGGAGTCAAGAGTTAAAAAAGTCGCCTTCTAAATTTTACAAAGCATTTAAACATTTCCAAAACAGATTCCCATTTGCTCCGGCCTGCAGCTAAATTGCTTCTCTCTTCCCATCTCCCAATCCCACACAATTTGATCCAACCCCGCTACCCCTGCTAGACTGCCACCCATTAAACCACCCGTAAAGCTTCCCCCACATCCCTTTCAGTTTTCAGCTTCATTCTCTATTTGAACGGTGTTCAAAAGTCAGTAAAACCACAGTTTTATCAAAACTTGCAATATTCTAAAATAAATTATAATCAACTTTATACAACTGCATATTAAAATCATTATTCTGCATACTTTGTATTTTAAATTTGAAGTGTTTGAAGAGGGTGACAGATTACCCTATACGTTCAAAGCGTTTTATATAATTCCATTTTGCCCGCCATCAATCCCATACAATGTCACACCTAAAAAGATGATGTCTTATTAGTGTAAGCGTGGCGACGATGTGAGCTGTGTTCTGTTAGCAAGGCTATATTTGAAAAACATGCGACCTCCTCTCCTGCCTATGGCAGGAGAAGAGGTTAGAACAATTTACGGAGCGCCGTAATCTGTTATCTGCCAAAGTGACAGATCCCATACAAAGAAATGATATTCTGCTGCTGTCCCCCAATTGATCTGACCCCCTCTTAGAAGGAAATTATAGCGTAGTGTGCCAGCCCAACTTATAATGCGTACATGCCACGCCCAATTTATGTGCGCATAGTATAGCGTATGTGTCTAAGGCCTTAACACAAAAATGTGTTTAAAAAGGCTCCAACGCTATGGTCTAATGGTCGAGTAAGACAGTGATCCTGGGTTCGATTCCTAGTTGAGACCTTTTTATTTGTCTATGTCTTGTTCTTTTTCATGTTTCGTTTAGATTTATTAGTATTATCTTCTTGATATATTACATTGATGGGTATAACCTTTAAAATTGATTTATTTAAAAATAGACCCACCAAACTAGGAAAATGCACGTGTTATGGTAACATAATAAAGAGATAATAGGGGAAATTGTCATTTATAATAATAAATAAAATAATAATAGGCGAGCGAGTGCGGTCGATTAACTATTTTACTACTTTAAGCTGGAAATAGTGACACGCTTAGAGCAGGAGCACACAGAGAGCGGTCAGAGTTCTGCGTTCTAGTGACCGTTGACCGCTCAAGAGTTCCAAAGCACACAAGCGGCGTTCAAATTCTCGCGTTCTAGTTTCGTTTGGGTCTTTGCATATGCAACATGTCACTAGAAAAATCATCATCCGATGAAGAATTATTGCTCTCGTGGAGCTTAGCAGCTTCTAAAAAGAAAAGGAAGTATTGGGTGCACCCAATCAACATAACGCGTGAAGAACAAGGCGAATTTACTAGTAATTTTCAGGATTTACTTAAAGATGAACAACTATTCTATATTTTTATAATTTATATAACTTAAATCGTATAATAAACTCATTTCCCTAACCAATTCAATTAACTCTTCCGTGTTTGTGACCTCAGACATCGCGGCGTTCTGGCGTTCTCTGCCTCGGCGGGAAAAGAACGCGACGTTCCGTTTTGACCGCCACGGTCTGACTGTCGGCTGTGTGCGTTGTTGTTATAGTATCAGTACATTCTAATGAACGCCGAACGCGGAACTCGGAACTCGGAACTCCTGACCGCTCTCTGTGTGCTCCCGCTCTTACGGTCGGTCGACCGACGACGTTACGCCGACGAGCTGGGCCGATTGCTCATACGCACTATATCCCCAGGGTAGTATTACCGAGAGTATAGCGCACGTTCATAAAAGGATCAAGTTAAAAGGCATTCAAAATGGCCACCACTGACACGTTTTAGTTTACTTTGTTTCTTGTTTATTCACATTTTTTTCATCTATAATCATTTCTACCCTATTGTTGGTTAAAGTACTATTGCATAGTTGGACCGCCCAACTAGACTGAGGATAAAATTTACGTACCTAACTACATCAAAGGATTTTACTAACTTACTCTATTTTACGAGTGGCCCATGTTTATTTTGTATCTACTTAAAGTTTGAAAAGCTAGCTTAACTCTATATAATTACGAGAAGTACCTCCCTAGAAGGGGATAACAGATTAGGTAGAAACTGTTTCCACGTAGGGATGCAATCGGCTTAGTAATAGTTAGTATTTTGAACAATCAAGAACCATCTGTCCAATCAGCGTATCACCAAAGTATTACATATTACCAAGTATTACATATTACAGTTATTTTCCTCACTCACTCCTGTTTGCATCATAAGGTACGCAGTTACTAAATCATATAGAATAAAGCGTTTTCTCCCTTTTTCTTTGCTAAATTATAATGGATTTGATCATATATGTACAGGGTGTTAAGAGACGTACCTGACTCACATTAACCAGTAATTCCTGACACTGTTTAGAGTAAAATTTAAATGAAATTTTAGTCCCCTGTGACTATTTAGTTTAATAAAAAAATACAGTGTGTGGCAAGCCTACGCACGACGAAAGTGAAATTTTTAGTATTCTTTTCTCTCTCTTTTCATTTCATTCTCTCTTTTTTTTGTCTATTGACATGTTTATAAGTAGCATGTGATAAAAAAATTAAAAGTTATAAAAATATGGGATTCGAACCCGGGTCCTGCATAACGAGTGTCGAACGTTCTGCCTCTAGACCGCGAGGAGAGGTATCTCGCGCGACGAGAACCGCGTATACAAAGTGTACTCCTCAATTGACTTGACAAATTTTCGTTTTCAAACACGGCAAATGAATAATATCACATAACGTCTCGTTAACGCTTTACATACGGTCGAATCGAAGATATATCGGCAGTGTGAAGTCATATCTGTCGTTTTTCAAAATATTTCCGTATATTTGTCCGTTTTGGAAAAGATCTATCGTGTTTTAACAGTCTCATACCCGTATGAAGTATGAATTTGAAAAACATTTCTAAATTTTGAAAAACTCACTTACGGCTGTGTTTTTTACTAAAAAAACTTGTCACGCACGTCTGCGAGGGTAATTAGTCGCGTTATCGGCCTTGATTAGTAATTTTAATGATTAAAAATAAAAATAATTAATCAAAATACCGAGCGACTCTACCGGCTCGATTTGTAAGCTATATTTCGACCAAAATATCTAAAAGTCGCAGCACGAGAGCATTTTATCACTTTTCCTCGTATTAAAAAAATCACAAAAAGAAAAAAAAAATTATTTAAAGCGGGGATCGAACCTCGGTTCTTCACGACGATAGTCGGGCGCTCTGCCTCTAGACCGCGAAGCTGAATTTGGAGAGTGACCTAAACTAGGTATATAATATTAGCTAGGCTCCTATAGTGAAATGATCACGGTTTTTCGTGACGGTCATGAGTCGGTTTTACTCCGGTCCTCGAAAATGCATAACGCGTAAAGAAGTTTCACTTCAAAACTTACAACAAAGAAATCTGTTGGTATTGGACAGTTACGGGTATGTGTTAAGTGACGACGTTAAACATAGAAATCTGTTGGTATTGGACAGTTACGGGTACGTGACCAGTGACGACGTAAAACATAGAAATGTGTTGGTATTGGACAGTTACGGGTACGTAACCAGTGACGACGTAAAACACCTAAATATGTATTGAACAGTTACGGTTAAGTGACCAGTGAGGACGTGAAAAAAAATCTTTTATTTAATAAAAAAAAAAAAATTTCACCGAAAAATAAAATGTCGCTTACAATTTTTACTCAAAATAATGTCAGGAATCACTTGTTAAAGTAATTTAGGTACGTACCTTAACAACCTGAATAGTCAAGTTAGTAGCCAAGTGGTTTAAAACGTCAGGAGTCGCGGATTCAATCCTCCAACATTGCACAAGCAACATTGTCTTGCTATTCGTAACTTCGGAGAGTTTATCTTCTTTTATAACTAAACTAAACTGTTTTTTGATGTGATTTAGGTACATGCGTTACATTCTAAAATTCAGAATATACTTATATGTAGTGAAGAATATATGTCGCCATTCTTACAATAGTTGGTGGTGTATTAATCAGCATAGTTGATTTAGTTGGTTCGATTCTTATCCGTGGCAAATAAAAAAATTGTATTTATATTTTAAACTTTTCATTTTTATATCACGTTATTTTTCACGGGTCTGCGCTCATTGTATTTTGATAAGATATTATGTGTCTCACATTACGTTTTCACAACGTAAAACATTTGTTATTTTCTTCATTTTATGGGAGATAAAATTTTCCCTTAGATGTCCTCATTTAAAATATGTTTTAAGCCTCAATATAATTTCGTTTCTCCTTCATTTTCAGAATTCATACGTCAAGTCTTACAGCGCTAAATTATGCATAGTAATCTCATCTTGTATGTTCCCAGCCTCCATTACTTCCTCGTGTCTTCATTTTGCTTCCGTTAACGTTTCCAATTTTGTCTTTGAATATGATTTGCAGCGGGATTCGTTAGTAACAGGTAACAAACAACAAGAGGGAGAAATGAATTAAGAAATCAACTGGGGAAGAAGTTCTGGAATATATAAGAGTATTTCATAGAGAGGCAGAGATGGCAAAAAGCCACACTTTTCTTTGTTTGATTTCATTCTTCGAACGTGTACCTACCTACTATTTTGTAATTTTTTTTTTTTTTTTTTTTTTTTTTAATTAAGGAGAAAAATCAGATACAGATATCAATTGACAAAAATATATACGAAACATCAACTAGAGAATTCACCTGCATCCAAACTATTTCTCACGAATTAACTTAAACAGCAGAAAACATTTACAAATATTTTCACTTATAAATAGGGGAAAAATATATACATAAGAATATTATTTTACAAATAGAGATATGAAAGAAATGCGCAATATCCTTTTAAGAATTTACAAATTATTTTTGAAAAAATTTAGAGGGTAAAACAAAAAAAATATATATATATAAATAGATAAACAATGTTAAACAGAAAGTAAAAAATATATAAATATATTTAAACGAAGTATGTCTAAGTTGTTTACTTTGAACTTTGTAGGAAAACAGTCTTCATTTTTCTACTAAAAGTAGTGCGTGTATCAAAAAATAAGTCAGAGTCCTTGAGGTTTTGATTCTGATTAAGTGATTCGCACATTCTTCTGATTGGATCCCTGACACCAGCATTTGTACGCGTCCTGCTAATGTGGAATAAGTCGTTAAGCCTTGTTACTCTGGGTGGTACTTTGAAGTTTATCAATTTCAGTAAGTCGGGACAGTCAATAACGTTGTTACAGATTTTATACAGAGTCATGAGATCAAGGTATGTTCGCCGGTTAGATAGAGTGGAGACGTTATAACTCGAGAGCATATTTATGTACCCACGTTTGGGTGCGCTCATTCTGTAATTGAGGCATCGCAGAAATTTCTTTTGAATATTTTCAATATTTTCTTTATAGATATCGTAAAGTGGATTCCATATGGAGGTGCAGTATTCAAGTTGAGAACGGACCAGAGTGTGGTAAAGAAGAAGATATGTTTCAGGTTTTCGAAATTCACGGCTGTTTCTGATGACAAATCCTAGCATGCTGTAAGCTTTATTCACAATATTATCTATGTGCGCATCGAAGTGGAGTTTGGAATCAAAAAGTACGCCTAGATCTCTTATACAGTAAACGCGCTCGAGTAAATAATTACCAATACAATAATTGTGTTTGATAGCGTTGTGATTTTTAGTAAAACTTATTTGTTTACATTTATTGTAACTTAAGTAAATTTTGTTTTCATTGCAAAACGTTTCGAACCTTACTAAGTCGCTTTGTATGAGAAGACAATCGTTTAAATTTCGAACAATGGCAAATATTTTTATGTCGTCAGCGTACAAAAGATATAAACAATGCATGAAACATTTAGTAACAGTGTTAATAAAAAGAATAAACAACAGCGGACCCAGGATTGACCCCTGTGGCACGCCAGAAGTAACTGGTTCCCATGTAGAAGTCTGTCCTCGTAATGATACGGCTTGTTGTCTTTTTGTTAAATATGAGATAAACCAACGTAATAAATTTCCTCTAATTCCGTTGTATATAATTTTTTTAATAAGAATAAGGTGGTCAACCTTGTCGAAAGCTTTTTTGAAATCGCAATATATTGCATCTACCTGGTGGCCTCGATTCATGCTAGTAAATAAGAAATTTGAGTAAATAAGTAAATTACTCGTGGTAGATTTGCCTTTTACAAACCCGTGTTGTTGTTCAGTAATTTTGGCAGCAAGCTGGGGATATATATTGTCATGGACAAGTCTTTCCAATAGTTTAGGGATCGCCGAGAGAATGGATATTGGCCTATAGTTTTCCACTCTTTGACGCGAGTCACCCTTGTGGACCGGTATAATATAGGCCAACTTCCACCTATCAGGGAAAACCCCATCACTCAGGCATTTATTAAATATTATGGTAAGCGGCACACACAGTGACGACGCAGCAGATCTAAGGAAAAACGCCGGTATTCCATCGTGACCCGCACCCTTGTTTATGTCTATCGATTTTAAACTCGATTGCACTTCTTTTTCCGTTAGTTTAATTGTGTGAATGTGCGCAAGTCCAGAGTCCTGAACTTCCTCGAGTTGGTCAATGTTAATAATTGGGTCATTGATAGAGGAAGGTTCAAATGTTGACTTAAAGAATTCAGAGAACATATCACAAATTTCCTGGGCATCGTTAGATTTGCACCCTTCGAAGGACATTGCAGCAGGGTATCCATCAGACGATTTTAATGAGGATATGTATGACCAAAAGCTTTTGATATTATTTTGTAATGAACTTTCGATGTTGTCAAAAAATAACCTTCGGGTTTCATAAGTCAATTTTTTGTATGTAGCACGTAAGAAGGAAAATTCACGATAGTCAGAAAGACCTTTATATGTCTTCCATTTGAGCCAGACTTTATCTTTTTTCCTTGATAACCTAATAAGTTCTGGAGTAAACCATATGGGGAATTTGTCATTTCGTTGTGCCAATACTGGAATAAGCTTATCAATTACACTGTTTATTTTTAAATAGAATCGATCTACTGCTTTTTCGGCTGGTAAATTTGCGATTTCAGATAACCAATCAATACAATTAATGTCCTCATTAATCAGAGCATAATTAGCTTTTCTGAAATTGCGCCTACGCTGTATTTTGTTTTTGATTTTTGGTTGAATAACGAAGGATATATCAAATTCAAGGGCTGGGTGGTGTCTATCCTCTGAGAGGAGAGGGTTGTTGCTACGTTTAACATTTGTTTCGCGACTGTAGAATACGAGGTCTAAGTATTTTTCATTATGGTTTGGTATACAGTTATATTGGAGTAAGTCCATCAATGACATTGCTTGAAGCAAAGTTTTCGATGCAGCCGTATTTGAGGAGGCGAGACCTTGACTGCTGTCTTCGGAAAATGACCAAGTCAGAGTTGGTAGATTCATATCTCCTAGTACACAAAAAGTATTATTTGGTTGTGATGAATATACAGATTCCAGGTTTTCGGAGAACGTATCATAGACCGTAGGTTGTGAGGCAGGAGGTTTGTATACTGCACATATGATGAGATTGAAAGACCTTACCGGAATAGAAATGAAGATTTGTTCGATTTGACCATTTTCCCAGTCATCGAGCCGGGAAGATGCAAGCTCCTTGCGCACTGCTACCAACACACCGCCTCCGTCCATTTTACCAGTGAGTGTACGGTCCCTATCACGTCGGAACACCGTGTAACGCGAATCTATGAATTCAGCCGTATTTATGCTTGCTACAAGCCAAGTTTCAACTAGAACTATAACGTCGTAGTTATTCGATAATACATTAATTAGTAGCTCCTGGGTTTTGGTCCTAATACCACCACAGTTCTGGTAATAAACGGATATAGATGATGATGAGATCATTTTACCAGAGTAGGAGTGCCGTTTGACATATTCCACAATCGCACGAGTGATACATTATAAAGGGCATATGAGGCTTCGAAATTACATAAAAAACATAGACTACTTATTAGATCAAGGAATGTGAAATATGTTGACATTTTAGAATGTGAATGAATATGTGAGAAACATGGTATTGGTTTAAAGTTATAGGGATATTGCGCGGTAAACAAAAATATAAAGTAGCTTTGAAAGAAACAAATTACAGGATACAGAATACTGTGAGAAAGCGGATACCGAAGACAGCAGTAACATGTTTGTAGTCACATGTTTTCATGTGTGATTATCTTTTGAAGGTCTCCTTCACGGCGAATGGTGAAAACCCGAGAGAGATCGTTCCTCTTCGCCAGAATACTGCCGTTCCGCACCCATATGTATTTAAAGCCGTTAGCTTTTCCGGCGGCTCGTGTTTTGGCAAATAGGATTTTATTTTTCAATGTAAGGTGCTCATTTATATAAAAATTGGTGCTGGGAGCACCAAATCCTAATTGTTCCGTGGTAAGGCCGCGGCGAGTCCTTGCTGCAGCGATGACATCATCACGAAGTCGCTTTGTGGAGAGCTGGACGACTATATTGCGTGGACGGTTGGAGGGCGAGGAGTGGCCGCGAGCGACGCGATGCGCAGAAACCACACAGCTACTTGGAAGCGGGACGTTAATGTTGGATCCTATTTTTTCTATTAATGTCATCAAATTTTCGCCCTTTGCTTCGGGAATCCCATGGATGTCTACATTGCATATTCTGCTGCGCTGCTCCATCTCATCTTGTGCATCTCTGAGTGACTGGACTTCTTGCCGGAGGTTTGAGTTTTCTTCTTGAAGAACGCTCACACATCCCAGAATTTTTGTGTATTGATCCTTCCACTCGTTAGACAGCGCATCTAATTTTAACTGAACAGCGTCAATTGCTTTCTTGTTTTCATTGCGCATGATTTCAAGTTTCGATTCAAAAAAATTGATTAATGAGTCAGTGTCAATGTTAATCATTGACTGATGCGCCGACGGTGAATCAATAGGGCCAGACGTGGTTGCTAAAGGTGAAGATGTATCTTTCTTTGCACTGCAAACCTTGCGAGTTTTAGACATTTTGGTTGATTTATTTCTTAGTTTGTAGGTAGGTTTCTTACAGTTGTTCAGAAATACCCCTTATTGAGTTAAAAATAATTTAACTTATTTGTCTATGACAAAAAAAAAAAACCTCTTCACAAATTCAAAAACATAAATTGTCTGTGGTTGTGGTTTACAATGACAGTGAATTCGTTATGCGTAATTTTTCAGGGTAATATGTAAAGTTGTTTCGCACTGTCACCACGAAATACACTATTATTTTGATAAATTTTTCACTAGTTTATATGTTTCAACTTTGATTATTTGCTAAATTTGCTTAAATTTCACTACTTTTGTCATTAAATATGGATCTGTCAGAATCAGCTGTTGTTTTCACTTGTCCATAGATAGATAGATAGATAGAATTCTAACCTTCTGTGGTAGATATTATTATCAGTATTACAACATTTGGTTAAAGTGACTTCTGCCGCGTGTGGTAACCATATCTGAATAGTTAGACTTCCCAACCTTCCTCTCCAACATCTTCTTCCCTTCTCAACTCCTTTCTTCCTAACAAAATACTTCGATAGGGATGCCTTAGTCTCACACAACTGTTGGATCAACACACATTTAGAAGAACCCTTACGGCTCAGTAGGACGTGTTCAAAGAGAATAAGAAGATGGTTTGAAAGAGAGATATGTAAATACGAATAGGCGTTGGCGAAAATATTTGATGAACTATGACTTTATGTTATGTTCAAAATAGAGCAAAAATCTTTGGGCAAATTTCGTAAATATTTTCATACCTGCAACTATATAGCGCTGTTCTTGTGCAAAATCACAGAACCAGATGTTTAATTTACAGTTTTCGGAGCATACTTTCTTTGAGATTTCTTCTACCGAAGTGATTTCATATATTTACTTTTTCAACACGGCAAATGGATAGAGATTATCTTAATTTTAAAAATAACATGGGTATATTTTTTTAAGACCTTTAAAACTTAAAGTATTGAAGTGGAAGTATGTTATAAATCGTGTAAAATGCACTTTTTACTGTACTATTCACCAGGCTAATATCGACCTTGCAATTTTTACTGTGTTGTTCACCAGGCTAATATCGACCTTGCACTTTTTACTGTGTTGTTCATCAGGCTTATATCGACCTTGAACTTTTTACTGTGTTGTTCACCAGGCTAACTAATATCGACCTTGCACTTTTTACTGTGTTTTCATCAGGTTTATATCGACCTTGCACTTTTTATTGTGTTGTTTACTAGGCTTATATCAACTTAAAATTTTTTACTGTGTTGTTCACCAGGCCAACTAATATCGACCTTGCACTTTTTACTGTGTTGTTCATCAGGTTTATCAACCTTGCACTCTTTATTGTATTGTTCATCACGCTAATATGGACCCTGCACTTTTTTACTGTGTTGTTCACCAGGCTTATATCGACCATGCACTTTTTACAGTGTTGTTCACCAGGCCAATATTGACCTTGCAATTTTTACTGTGTTGTTCACCAGGCTAATATCGACCTTGCACTTTTTACTGTGTTGTTCATCAGGCTTATATCGACCTTGAACTTTTTACTGTGTTGTTCACCAGGCTAACTAATATCGACCTTGCACTTTTTACTGTGTTTTCATCAGGTTTATATCGACCTTGCACTTTTTATTGTGTTGTTTACTAGGCTTATATCAACTTAAAATTTTTTACTGTGTTGTTCACCAGGACAACTAATATCGACCTTGCACTTTTTACTGTGTTGTTCATCAGGTTTATCAACCTTGCACTCTTTATTGTATTGTTCATCACGCTAATATGGACCCTGCACTTTTTTACTGTGTTGTTCACCAGGCTTATATCGACCATGCACTTTTTACAGTGTTGTTCACCAGGCCAATATTGACCTTGCACTTTTTACTGTGTTGTTCACCGGGCTAATATTGACCTTGCACTTTTTACTGTGTTGTTCACCAGGCTTATATCGACCTTGCACTTTTTACAGTGTTATTCACGAGGCTAATATTGACCTTGCACTTTTTACTGTGTTGTTCAGCAGGCTTATATTGACCTAGCACTTTTTACTGTGTTGTTTAGCAGGCTTATATTGACCTTGCACTTTTTACCGTGTTGTTCACCAGGCTAATATCGACCTTGCACTTTTTACTGTGTTGTTTAGCAGGCTTATATTGACCATGCACTTTTTACAGTGTTGTTCACCAGGCCAATATTGACCTTGCACTTTTTACTGTGTTGTTCACCAGGCTAATATTGACCTTGCACTTTTTACTGTGTTGTTCACCAGGCTTATATCGACCTTGCACTTTTTACAGTGTTATTCACGAGGCTAATATTGACCTTGCACTTTTTACTGTGTTGTTCAGCAGGCTTATATTGACCTAGCACTTTTTACTGTGTTGTTTAGCAGGCTTATATTGACCTTGCACTTTTTACCGTGTTGTTCACCAGGCTAATATCGACCTTGCACTTTTTACTGTGTTGTTTAGCAGGCTTATATTGACCTTGCACTTTTTACCGTGTTGTTTACCAGGCTAATATCGACCTTGCACTTTTTACTGTGTTGATGAGCAGGCTTATATTGACCTTGCACTTTTTACCGTGTTGTTAACCAGGCTAATATCGACCTTGCACTTTTTACTGTGTTGTTCAGCAGGCTTATATCGACCTTGCACTTTTTACTGTGTTGTTCAGCAGCCTTATATCGACCTTGAAGTTTTAACTGTGTTGTTCACCAGGATTATATCGACCATTCACTTATTATTGATGTCTTGATGGATCACAAGTGGTTTAGCACACAAATGTCTCCGGTATTTCAATCGATTGCACTCAAACTATTTGATGCCTTCCTCTGCCAGTTCCATGCTTCACCGCCATATTATTATAGATTACTATTAAAAATTAGAACACCATTTTTAAACAGCCGTCTATTTTTAACTTGTGATTATTTTGTACGTAGATACAATTTTGGTTTATTTTTATTAGTTATTACTGAAGTTACAAACAAAATAACATTTTCCAGCTAAAATGATAACGTAATACCCTTAAAATCCAAAAAGATGTCTACATTTCCCCTAGCAAGCTCATTTTAAGTTTATAATTGTGATTTCCTACTAAAGTTTTCCCAAGATGCTGAAATTTTCTTTTCCTGCATCTTGTTTACTCTCATCTTACATTATTCGTATGATGCTATTACTTAGAACGTTGTTTGATGTATAATGTTGAATAATGTTGACTATTCTAGACAAGGATGTGGAAGGAGAAAGGGGGAGCAGACTGTAGCATGTTGGGAAAGAGAAGTTGAGAAGGGTTTCCTCAAGCAAAAAGTTGGACCAAACAAAACAACTTCCGGCCGATCACGGTGTTAAGTAAATGTATGCAATGTTGGGATGTATTATCTGGTTAAGTATAAATGAAGTTTTTTTTGACAAAACAGCTTATCCTTGGGTTGTTTTCAATTAACAATTTGGTCATTCATTCATTTCATGTAATTTAACAATGAATACCAACCATAATTATAAAATAAAAAAACAAACAAATGATTTTAAAAAATTGCATAATTTACGATGCATGTAATGCGAAAAACAAACTCAGATTTACGACTCTTCTGATATTTTTATTTATAACTAGCTGCACCCCATCACGCGTTGCTGTGGCTCAGTTTGTTTGTGCAGATATATAAACAATAGCGCGTGTTGCTTTTACGTCCAACAGATGGCACTGTTTATAAAAAAATCTATTTTTACTTGTCACACGTGAAGTAAATATAAAAAACACATTCGTAATCGAATGCAATCTTGTGTCAAATTGTCAAAGCAATCGATAAAGAACTTTAGGAAATTTAAGATTTTGAACAAACAAACATTTTTACTTATAAAAATATCCACTCATGTATTCAGCAAATAATATTAATATTATGTTACAAAACTCTATGCACTCAAAAAATTGAGTCGAACATCTAAGAGAACAGTATATTTTAACTAATATATATTCATTTCCTTGAACGAATTTGAGCGGTCGGTGGCTGAGTTGACATCGCGTTTGGGTCCCACCCAGGCGTATTGTGTTCAATTCCTAGGCTGGCTACGTCCTCCATCACAACTTAGTAGGACATTTTAAAACAATGTCAGGTTTTTCGTAACCCGGGCTTAAATTTAAACGTGTTCTTCGGTCACTGACCTTTAATAACTGAAATGTCTCTCTTAGAGCGGCCGTCTCCAGAGAAATTTCCACTTAAACACTAAACACACAAACTCGAAACAAGATTTACACAAAATTCCTGAATACCAAAAGCCTTTCATAAGCCTTTATAGCATGGCCATTACGTGTCAAATAAATCACCATATTGAGTGAAAAATTATGATAGAGAAAACATTTGAAATATTATTTCTTGAACAAGTATATTGTATGATGAAATGAAATATTATATACATTTTTCATTCCTGTTTGTTGTTGGCACACCGCGATAAAAAAATTCTGTAAAGCATTTTGAAATTATCGATTTCGAGTTCTTAAAAGAAGCTGCACAATTCCAAGAGGTAACTAACTATCACACCGTTTTCACGTAAGATGGCCTCCGTGGTAGAGGGTGTTAGGCGCCAGAGTAAGAAAAGGCAGTTTTACTAACGTGGGCGACAGTGTGAAAAGGTGCCTTTGTACGGAGACTTACCAGTCTACATTTCGGTTATAGCTCAGGTGGTAGAGAATTGAGTTCCGTATCATCAGGTGTTGGGTCAGCCAATGGGCTTTTACACGGGGGACAAATGCCAATTCGACCACTGCATATTCGTCAAAAGAAACACAAAATGGGAGTATGAGAGTATATTCACAAAGCACAGTTACATTACAGATACACAGGTGAAAAGGGTTATTAACATCCTAAATATTTCTAGCTGTTTGTTAGGAACAATTTCTCTCTGTATTTAAGGTTCTGGCTGGCAAGCCTGAATGTTAACACGATTCAAATCATAAAAGGCACATAAGGAGAAATGGTTATTAATCAGCTTACATGAATTTGCAGAAGGAAACAACCGTGCATGTTGAATCTCTAATATGGCGGAATATCTTCTGTACTGCACGCGCCAATGCGCGAGCAGTTCTCCATGGTAAATTGGCACTGAATTAGATATTGGTTATTTAAAGTATTAGCACAAAAAAGCCGTTAATTTAGGCACGCTACAGGGAGCGTCTTTGTTAATTGCAAGGCACACATGTTGTCAAGGCCGAGGTTGAATTGTGAGTGGCCGTTGATATCGTCAGCCAGCGTGCGCGCGCATTGTGCAGTGCCAACGTAGCCCTGCGCAATGCAACGCATGCGTACAGCGAACAAAGGTGACAACTGATAGCTAGGTAATTTGAATTCGCGGGAGTTTTGAACGTGTCGATTCGTTACGTGACAAGGGGTAAGGCTCTCGACTGGAAATTCGGAGGTTGCAGGTTCAAATCCCGGCGTGCGTAAGTAAATTTTATTTTATGATGTGTTATTAAATAACAGAAAAAAACGTGTTTTAAATAATGTTCGGAGCTAACTTTGCGATTTATTTTTCTATCGAGGAATTTAATATAATTAACGTTTCGGCATAAAAAATGTATAGATATTATCTAAAAAAATAACATATATTCGCCGTCCATACATGCTGTGGATGCTCCGCATCCCTTGCATTTTGAGTAAAAAGATTTGGACTTCTAGCCGTAAACAGCAATACTGCAATTTAAATATTATAATATTTCTACAGCGACCTTAATGTGTAATCCTTAATCTAAACTTAATCTAATCTAACGACCTTAATCTTTTGTACAAAAACAGCGATGTAAAAAATCAAACAAATATTATTATTATAAGACAACATTCATATTATAGTTCAGCAAACAGCGCGGGCGAGTCTAAATACACATACATTCTCAAATACTGTGAAACGCGTAAAACACACCGTGGTGTGGAAGCGATCTGTAAACCGTATCCAAGAATGCTTGAACGTACGTTCTTTCCGCACATGCGCACTGAGACCCGCAAGCCAATATCTTCGTCAACTTTATACGATATTAATGACAGCATCCAACGTACAAAAACTGTCTCTAATGCTCATATGTATAATGCACAGAATCGTATACTCTATTACTAATCCATTAGATTGTATGCGCGCGCTGCTTTGACAGTTTGCTTTGAGCTTGAATATTGAAGTCCAATTCTTATTGAATATTATTAACCATATTTGATATCAAGTACGTAGTAAGTTCGAGTATAAACATTTAATGTCCAGCATCCCTTCTGAAAAAAGTCCCAGATCGTCACTGGTATGTGTTCTTCAGTCATTAGATTACATAATTGAAAGTTACGCTTTAAACTGTTCGTTTTGTTCGTTGATTTCCCATATGCAACTGTTTCAATATTGTGGTATCTACCCTATCTGCAGTTGAAATAAAATTTATGTACAGTATATTGTTTATAGTTAAGTGGTGGATATTTAAGTATCTACTTACAAATCTTATGTTGATGGAGAAAAATAGTTCACAGAACTACTAGTAATCCCCCACAAGATCTTACAAATCATTTTTATTTAAATAAACAAATTTCATAGGAATACTATCCGTACTCAAGAAAACAAATGTGTTTTTAAATATATATGCACAAAGACACACAGATATAGACCAAGTATCTCGTTTTATGCCGAACTTAGCACGTTCCAAAGAATCATAAAATGGCAGTAAAGCAGGGCCAGTCTATTGTATGCTGTGATTGATATTGCAATATAAACTAAACCAGACAGCTAGCCTTGCAGACATCGACCAAGTTAGTTCATATTAGACATTGCAGTCAAAATAATCCGGATATCCAAAAATCCGGAAAATACGATTATTCCCAGTGGAACAACGATTCGGAATTTTAAATACGAAATCTGACCAAACTGATTTGAAAATTGATAAAAATAAGTTAAATGAAATTTTAATTTGTTTTTAACCACTTTTTATAATTGATGCATTGTATCTTAACCTTCTTCATAACTGTATTAATATAAATTAACCACAGTATATGTATTTACATTATATACAAGGTTAAAATAAAGAGAGAGAAAAAAAATTAGAGGAAGACAAAGAGAGAAAGGGAACAAAAATTATTAACCAGGCGTTAATTATTTACCATGTATGCAAACATTTGTACCATAATGGTAAATAAAATTTATAATAATAATGTTGCTAACCCAATAACCGAAATGTCCACTTCGGTGACCGGATAAATCATCACAATGATAATACATCACATCTTTAAAAAGTTATATAAAGTCATGGAAAGTGATGATACAAAAACTTTTAATTAGGTTAGGCTAAAAAAAAATTTTCTCATCGTTTCTAATGACTTTATATAACTTTTTAAAAGTGTGTTGAATTGTCTCTGTGTTGAATTATCATGGAACCGTCCACATCCTACGCAAATAGAAGATTTTTTACGAAGATTATTTAGCCAGAAAAATATTAAAATAAATATATTTGAGTAAGGAATTGAAAAAAATATGGTTTTCCTAAATATACCTAATATGCGAATAATTTAGAGTTTCAAATATATATATTTAATCAAATATAATAATTTAACATTTTCAAATATCACCTGTACCCTAGTATAAAAAAATGAAACAGCTTTTTTTTCAATTTATGTTTAAATTTTTGAGTGTGGCCCAGTGCGCTAACTGTTGGGCTTGTAAATTGGGCTGTCTTACCATAGAATGCTTTTATTGTATTTATGAAAATTGTACGAATAGTCTAGCATAATTACTTTCCTCAAAATAGCTACTTATATTTAGAATAAAATAATGATTATTTTATCCTACTCTTAAAAAAAAGATACACAAATAAGTCAAAAGATATTTTTACGGTTTTATTATATTTCCATAAAACTAAATGATAGTTTTTCGCAATGAATCTAAAAAAATAGTAATACAATGTAATCCTAAATGGCAACGCACTTGTTCACAAGTAAAATAAATATGTTTGCAAGTGACAAAACGACAAGATATTAATAATATTAAGGTATATAATTTAAAACATAAAAAACAATAAATTTGTAAACCCCACTATTTCATCAAAAAAGGATCAACGTGTTTTAAAAATAATTATTTCTTTATCAGGGTAAACATATAGAACAATACATTTATTCCTTGTCAAGCGAATAAAACATATTTTAGTACGGTAGGAGCATTTTTTAAGATTTAAAATACCATAAAATCGATTTAAGTGGGGTTGAACTATTAACTTATTCTCTGGGGACAAGCCGAATAGTTTTGCATATTTTAAAAAATCCGGATTTGGAGTTTCAAGAATTACAGAAATGCGGATTTTAAGATTAAAAAAATCCGGAAATCCGGATTTTGATTTTTAACAATACCGGAAATCCGGATTTTCTAAAAAAAATTACGGATTTCAATCCCTAGTTCCCATGTCGATGTATGCAGACGATAGATTTTTCCATTATCTCGCACACGTGGAGCCGGCGGAACTCTTTTTCCTCCCATGGTAACATGGCCGATCGATGACTTCCCGACTTAATGCATCAACATCCTGTTTTCCACAACACGTTCGGTGATTTTCCAGTGAATTTTCAAATTACATGCGTCAAGATGGCAGCGATGACAATGTGACAGTTTAACGTTAAACTCGTTACTGTTATTCAAAGCCGCGAAACCTGCTTATGATATGAACAAATTTTGAAATTCATTCGTTTATTTTAAAGGGTACAACAAATAAAATGTATTTTTATTTGATTTCTTGACAATTTTAACATCGCAGAAATGATTGGAGCCAGTGGAATCCCCCTGAAGAAAGAAATGGGGGGAAGGAAGGGTGGAAAATATCTGGTGGTGGAGTCAATCACACAACACGGCCTGAATCATTTCAAGAAATGTTTGGATTCTTAGAGATTTTTCATATTAAGAATATATAAATACTACCACTTTGGAACGTGTCGCAAATATTTTATACAATATAAAGCTACTTTAATATCATATTATTTGGTACTTTCTTGTTATAATATTATGGATACATTTACTTGGTGTTGGAGTACGTGATATGTTCATTATAGGAGACTTCAATGATTGGTTTGGTTCGTTAAGATTACACGATGATTTATTCAGGCAAAGAATTACAAATAAGTCTTACTGGAAAAACGTCCGTTCTAGTTGAGAATCTAAGTTATTCTATCGAAACAGTTAAAACACTGAGTTCTGCCCCTACGATCGGCCAGGTTCGGGTATCCCAATCGGAACCATTTGGAAACTGGCATGCGCAAACGCCTGGTTGCTGAACAGGCAGTGACATATGGTTAGTTACTAAAACTATCTTTACAATATGTATATTACCGATACAACAAAACCTAAGAACCCATCATGGGTTTTTAGGTTCTCACCTTGGGTTTTTTAAATTTTTTTATATTAACTCCACACAGGAGGCCCTGAAGAAAATAATTTCCCTCAGGGCCTATGTCATCTTTGGGGATGCTGCGTGGGGGGTCTTTTTGTGGAGAGGAAGGAGTGAACATGGGTCTTGAAGAGTCCCATGTTGTAGGAGGGAGGAAACACAGAGGCTGGCAGTTCGTTCCACAGCCGAGCTGTTGAACTTAAGAAAGAATCGTAGAAGCGACCCGTTCTCATGTGACAAATGTCAACCGTGTACAAATGTTGGGCGAGCGTTTGGCGTGTATCCCGACTACGCACCGGTGCCGAAGGGATCAATGACGCTAGTTCCTCAGAGCATTTTCCATTGTAATACCGATAGAACAAGGACATGCCTTGCTCTAAAGATTGCAGTCCGTCTGTTGAGATGGGGAATCTATCAAAAGGACCGCCCGTTTCTGCACAGAGTCAAGGGTTTTTTCAGGTATTTTGGGGCTCCGGACCAGAGATGGCTGCCAAATTCGACAGTAGGGCGCACTTGCGATTTGTACAGGGTCAGCAGTTGTGTACTATTAAAGTATCTGCGGGCCCTGTACAGTACGCCCAGCTTCTGAGAGGCCATCTTTACTCTGGCTTCGATTTAGCCCCCGTACCTGAGCTGGTCACTTATAGTTACACCAAGCATATCAATGGAAGGCCTGTTCGGAAGATTGCTTCCGTTGAAGGAGATTAGATAAATTGGGTTAAATAAAAGAAGAAGAAAACATTACCTCAAAACTCTTAATTCAAAAATAATAGCGCCAAGTTAACAAACAATAAAATACCTATTGAAGTGCTATATTTCCCATCTAACCTGATGTAAATGGTTGTATTTTACAGTAATTAAGTGTTCATTCAAAGAATATTGATATTAAGCGTGTCAAGTATTCATAAACTTATCAATTAATCAAAAAAATACATTATATCTAAATATTATAGTACCGATTTGTACTATCTACTATTACGCAGTTCAAAGAACCTTTTAGAGTTGAGATAACTCAAAGGTAAATTCCGTAATGAAATCTTATTGCCTTTCCTGGAATTTACCTTTTAAAGATATTATAAGAAACATTTCGAAAACCGTTGCTATAGTGACTATAAATTTTCTTCATTATCAGTGAGCAAAATGATCATCAAACGTTTTGACGCGTAATATAAATTCATATTTCGCTGTGAAATGCTACAAAATTCATTCAACGAATTCAACAGATTTCAGTGTGGTTTTTAGATAAAATTCTGTACGTACAAGATTCCTTCTAATATAATATACTTACATTCGTTGATATGTTGAGATGTGAGTCTCAGTCGCGGAGCATAACCACACGTGTCAGAGTTATTGACACTAATTTGTTGGTAAGGTAAATCGTTAGTCCTAGAGTTCATGATTAAGCTTAGCAACCTGTTTCAGTGTCAGATAAATGTTTCAATTCCTTTCTCGTTTCAATTATAAGAGTATTCTCAAACGTACGAATGCCTGAATTACACCTGACGAGTGCTAGGCCGAGACAGTCTATTCGGCCGAGTGCTCGGCCGATGTGATCAGTACAGTCAGTATTAGTAGCGGACGAGTGATTCAGGTGAGATAGTGGATAAAAGCAAAGCCCGATGACTCGGTTGAGTAAGTACTCCCTTCACCTTTTTTAACATTAACTCCACACTGGATGGCAGGCGCACCCAGAACACACCTCCCTTGATGAACCCTGGCACCCCTGCCAAATCACCAAACGTAGTGAACCACTCGGGGTGACTTCGGGGTGTGCGAGCAGCCAGGTCACTTAGGGGAAGAAAGAAAGGGTGGGTAGAGAGAGGGGGTATACTTTCTAACGGATGGAAAATAAATATTATTATAAAAAGCAAGTCATGATGTGATTTTACGTATAACGTAAAAATTGTAGGTAGAACATTCATGATAACCAATACTGCCAAATACGTAAGGCTATTAACTAAAATGGGCGCCAGTTTCTTACTCATAGTAGGAAACAAATTTATATGAACCGTAAACTAATTTAAGAGAATTAATGTAAGATCAATGCACGACGAAAACCTCGTCAACCCGTCGAGCACCATATGTCCACCAAATACTGCTCGCTCCCGCAATCTCATTCGGATCAGCTGCTAATGAGTGTTGAAGTCAAAAGGCAGGTCTACATACACACGTGCAATGTTTAAAAATATAAGTGAAAGTACTAATCATCAGAGATGTGCTTTATTTCAAATAAATCCATTTCAAATGGAAATGCAAAATGCAAAATGGGTATTTTCCATTTTGCATTTTAAATGCTTTTCTAAAAACCATTTTGCATTTTGCATTTTAAATGCTTTTCTCAATGCATTTTCCATTTTAAATGCTTTTTTGCAACATTCTTCCTACTATCTCGACTCATCTTATTTTCATAAGCCCCAAATATCAGTCGGTCCTCAACCTCGCTATGAGAGATAATTTACATTTGTCAAGTTGCTCCCTGGTAGGAGCCCTAAGGCGATGCCATACGTAGTAATGCAAAATCACGTGTTTTTGGTTTGAAAATTTGGTTGCCTAGAAATGTTTCAGATGCTTTAATTAAATACTGCGAGTAGAATACATCTTGACCTTTGAAATAATCGAGTAATTTTTATATAAGTCTTTTTATAAGCCCAGAAAAAAATAATGTATAGGCCTATGAAAACTGCTTTAAAGTTCAAAATCTCCTACTTACGAACCCATTTTCGGTTATGATTTTATTGTATAATGTGGCAAATTAAGTTATTTATAAAATGATCGGAAAAAAATTAACTATTTATGCCTGAACATCCACAAAATAAAATAAAAGGCACTTTTTGGCCATGTTTTTTTCTTGTATAAATCAAAACAGGCGGATGGTGTTAAGCGGGAATTTAAATCTTATCGCCATCTACGTAAGGGTTATTATTGATAGCGGCTCAATTTAAAATATTACACGACGTAGTGCATCGCCTTAAGTGATACCATTACAAAAAATACTGATTCAAATACTGAACATGGGGCCATGACGCTGTAATATTAAATGGTTTCTATGTTTTCAACATAGTTAACATGTCAACATTAGTCCCGCGCAAATTTTTTGTGGTTTCATAATCTGTAGTCGTGGTTTTTTTGGATTTACCATCATGTAATATGTTTGTTCTACATTGATGTCCATTATTAAATCACAATTTTTTTTTTTAAATTCTATAATTATTTTAATTGTTTGACCTGAGAAACCATTTTGCATTTTCAATGCATTTTGAAAATAGGTATTTTGCATTTTGCATTTGAAATGCTTTTCTAAAAACCATTTTGCATTTTGCATTTTCAAATGGAAAAGTTTTGACCCATTTCCATTTTGCATTTCAAATGGTTTTGGGTACCCATTTTGCACATCTCTGCTAATCATACATCCCAGTTAACTCTTTCATTTGTAATCCAACTCCGTGAGTTTAATCCTAATCACACATAAATCATTATTATTAATTATTCGTGCTGTCAGTTTTCAAAAATAATTACCGTTAACACGAGGAGATTCCATTATTATTAGTTTCTGCGTTCGGCGATATGCTAATTGAATCTCACCCCTAACTAATACCAATCAGCATTTAATTGTGCAGTACATTGCAGCGCTGTGCAGCACTATTCAGTACTGTGCAGTGCGTGCAGTTTACATTATGTAGCCTTTACGAGGTCAGTCATCAATCCCCTGCACTTTAATGCACTTTGAAGCAAAGCTATTTCTACCCGTGCGAATATTGAAGCCAATTTTCTGATAATTTTCATTGTTTGTCCTGGTTTTGAAATTGCGCTTCCGATGCGCAGTGAAAATCTAACGATCCGACGCTGTTTTGTTTAATTCCCAGGAGGAATTAAAATCCAAAATCGTACCTGTATAAATACATAAGTTACCTCTTTGCATGAATTATTAATTTGTCCCTAATATAATATTCTTCTTCTTAAATTATTAAGGTTCATAACTCGGGCAGGATGCTGCAAAACTGGAGTTCCGAATAGGATCTGAAATCTCGCAATCCCGCGGGATTTCATCAATATTTGATCCCGCAAATTTACGAGATTATCATGTGCGGGATTTGCGGGACCTAAAGAAATACTAAATTTACACCAAAAATATACTGTTTACATAGTGAGCGGTGATCAAACTTTGAAAAGGGAACTTCACTTGATGTTAGGAAGAGGGGATATAGCCGCAACTCAAGATCGAAATTTTTTAGACTTGGAATCGATTTTGAAAAAGAGAGGTCTCCTTTTGAGACCGGAGGTGTCTTCCAATATCAAACACCTTCTTGGTGACAGTCCCACCAGCTAGCGTGAAAGCAGAGAAAACGTTTTCCGCTGTTGGGCTTTTGTGCACCCTTTCAATGCCTTTTATAATATTAATAGTACCAAAGATGATTGATACCAAATAATAAAACAATGTGTACCCCTTAGTAAAAATCCTCCAAATCCCGCGTGATTTTGTGGGTTTCCCAAATTATATCCCGCAATCCCGCAGGATTTGAAAAGGGTGCGGAATTTGAAAACCCTAGTCCTGAACTTCCGTGGCGTAAAGATAATTTAACCCTCGGGCCCATTTGACATGGTAGGAAATATTTATTTCAGATGTACGTATTTTCCTAGACCTACCACGGTGCGTACATTTTTTTAAAGACAATATCGAAATATAATTCCAATTGCACCTAAACGTCTGAAGACAGCGGCACTATATGTGTTAGGCAACCATTGCGGAACCAATCGGAATATGTTTGGAGGCTGAAGGGTTTGGGAAAGGGACAGTGATGTATGGTTTGGAAGCACCTGGATATTAGGCAACCATTGCGAAACCAATCGGAATATGTTAAGAGGCTGAAGGGTTTGGGAAAGGGACAGTGATGTATGGTTGGGAAGCACCTGGGTATTACGCAACCATTGCGGAACCAATCGGAATATGTTAGGAGGCTGAAGGCTTTGGGAAAGGGACCGTGATGTATGGTTAGGAAGCACCTGGGTATTAGGCAACCATTGCGGAACCAATCGGAATATGTTAGGAGGTTGAAGGGTTTCGGAAAGGGACAGTGATGTATGGTTGGGAAGTACCTGGATATTCAGATCTGGTGATCAAATGACAATGCAAGTGATTTTTGTTATTTCACAATTTAATCATTTAAATTAAATAAGGTAAATTTACGGCACGTTCCATAGTGGAAGATACTCTCACAATCGCCCTAATGTAAGACCACCATTCAAAATTGAAACTTTGCTTGAAATGGCTTAAGCCATATTCGGTGATTCGATCTGAATAACCAGGTACTTCTCTACAATTTTCTTTCCCATCTCTATTCCCTTCTCACTACTTTCAGCCTCACAACATACCCCAATCGGGAAAGCCGTAGTCTCACTCTCTTCAGATGGTTGGGAGCAGTTGGGACTCTTGTGCGCTATCCACATAAAAAATCACATAAACAGGGAGATGTGTAGAGTATTCAGCTCCTGGTATAATATAAAAATATTGATAATGCATATTTTTGGCGAAATATTTTTGTACGCTGTAAACACAAACACTAAAATAACATGAACTTTACTTTATTTAGGGTGCTCTTTTTGCTTAAAATTACCCTTACAGTTGTGTTTACATGGAATGAACAACCGGGTTTAAGGCTTTCTTATTAATTTTTTAGTTTTATCCAAGCTGTTTATTTGCATAATTGTAGAGGTGGTGGTCAAAATTTGAATTTAGTCGAAACTGCTAACGTTTTTGTAACAATCGCGGCTGATAATTCATTTACTTATCAGGCTAATGTTAAACATTTTAACATTAAACATTAAGTAGTTAAAAAAATATTTTTTTTAATGTTGAATAATTTTGAAAAATCGGGAACCTAAAATAATCTCTAAAAAGGATTTAAGATTTTTAATGAATTACCGACAGATTTTAAAGAAGCTAAAAGCCTTGCTGCTTTTCATGGGTTATACGATAAAGAATAAGTTTTATATGTATTGTAAAGTGTCCTTAGGGCCGGTTTTATAAACGAAGTACCAAATTTCGGTTACGTAACGAACCGTTTTCCTTTAACGGGCCGCTATCCGTTCGTTATCTTATTTTGCGTTCTATAAACATATTTGCATTACTAGCGGTCATCGGTTACATTTAGTCCGAAAGTTTTTTTACTGGCAATGTTTTTGGTAAATAATTGTCTGTGATACTATTTTCATCTATGGCATATCTTTGGATTTAGTCAGCTGTCAAATGGCTGTCAAGATCGTTGCCAATCGTTGTTAAGCTATAAGTTTAAATAACTTTATAAATCTTCAATATACATCAAAAATAAGTAAGTTTATATTTATAATACAGTGGATACGAATGCATGTAGTGTTGATCAACATTATTTTGTAGTTTTATGTGCGCGTAAACTAACCTACGTATATTAAAAAGGTTGACATATTTTTACACTATCGTGATGTGGTTTTAATGAAATTATTGTAATTTTTCAGAAATAAACATGAACAAAAGAACGAAGAGCCGAAAATTCACCACAGAAGATCTCTACAGACTTCTGAATTTAATAGAAATAACGCCGGCATTAACCTGCAAAAAAACAGACGCCGTCACAAATGCGTCAAAGGAAACAAAGAAAAGAAGATACCAACCATCCCACTTGAGCAAGTGCTGTCACCCCCTGTTGCTTGTGATGTTATTTCTGATCTCGAGGATCTTTGAGGCCCTTCAACTATTTGATTTTTAGTCTTTTATCGTTTCCTGTCCAATGCTACGTCTATTCCCTGCATCCAACACGAGTCGATGATCTTCTACAATTGTATCTTACTTTAGCGTTTTATCGGCACGCACATTGTACAACACTTTCTTTTAAAATATATGTTGATTAAGATTTATTTTCTTCGCTTGTATACTTTGTATTTGAAAATAAAAAGTAAGTTTATTGAAGATGAATTATTGAAGTGAAACTTCTTTAGGCGCGTAATTCGGGGACGGAGTAAAACCGAGTCAGGATCGACACGAAAATGCGGGTACCCCCACCACCGCTCACCGTTCACTGTCCCTCTCTCACCATATGCGCTTGTTGAGGTGGGGGAGCCGCTCACGAACGTTCTCTCTCTTCTCTTCTTTCCTCTCTCTCAGACACCAGCGAACTGCGCCACGCCAAGCATCAGCTGCTTGGTTAGTATACTGCGTCGTGAGTGTAATACGAGTGAAATACGTAATTGATTGTGGTTCATACGGTTTAACAAAAGAAGTTTCACTTCTGTCTTGCGTAGGCTTGACACACCCACTTTTTTTTATTATATACAATTAGATTACCCGGAGGAGAGGGATTTCAAGTGAGTATCGAATGTAACATTCAAATTTGAACTATTTTTAAGGCTAAATTAATAGGGGTTTATAAGGTAGAGAATTTTTCTTTTAATAAAACTATAGTCTGTCTGAAATAATATATTTCTTTATAAAAATATGAGCCATGCTGTAATTATATTATAGCATTAGAAGTAATGTGAAATATTGGATGAAGAACAGCATTTTACAATATATGTATTTAGAAGTAATGTGAAACATTGGATGAAAAATAGCATTTTATTTATTGTTGTTATACGCCCATAGGGGCTTTTACATAGATTATAAAACAATATTATATAAGTTATCGAGGATTACACATACATAGAATTTATACCAAAAGTTATAAAAGTGAAAAATTTTAAGAATATACAAGTAGTTTTTGAAAAATATAGTCCAGTCTATGCATAAAAACACGCGGTTGTCTGCGTCTTGCAACTTCGTCTTCACTGCTGCTCGATGAACTATCTTCGAGAATTATCAATCGCCCATCTTCACTTTCACTGCTCGATGAGGAATCCATTGCACAAACACAAATTATATAGTAATATTATTTCAAAAATAGTGCACGGTTCCAAATAAGTGAGCGCCGGGAACAACTACTGATAACAGAACTGTCAAAAAACGTCAGCATATGAACAGCAAACGGATCGTTATCCATTTAACTGCCCGAAATCAGTCGGTAAAGCGTTAACCGCTACTTAACCGACCGGTAGCCTGGCGAATGTTTATAAAACGGCGAAATCAAGCAGTAGACCAAATATTTGTTAAAAATGGTATCAAGCGTGACTAACGGATGGTTATAAATGGTTATAAAACCGGCCCTTAATGTAATAAAAATAAGTTGAAAGATCTTAAATCCTTTTTAGAGATTATTTTAGGTTCCCGATCTTTCAAAATTATTCATACTAGAAATATATTTATATATACTACATATAAAATGTTAGGTATATATTTATATATATATAAAGGTCACATTTTTATAACTAAATATAAACATACAAAAAATATATTGTTAACTCCTCGTGCTAATTTGTTCGGTTTTGGGAACAAACAGATAATACCCGTGGATTCAATTTGTCCGCTTTTTTTAATACGATCTGATAGAAATTGATTTGTCTCTCTTACATCCATAGTTAGAAATATGAACAAAACGGTGTTAAAAAAAAGAAAAAAACACTAAGCTTTATCTTTAAATATAGAAGTTAACCATAGAATAATTAAAATGTACACCTCTATCAAACATAAGATTCCAACCGCAATTTGTGAGAAAATTATGAAATTTCGTGATTTTTTTACGAATTATTTTTAAATAAAATGATACAAACGTGATACAGCTATAATGTTTAGAATATATTTATTTATTAAAATATGTACTTTCGTTGTTATCAGTAATTTCAGTACAGTGTTTAGACGAAAAAACGTAAGGCGAGCCATTTTAAAAACTTTGTATTTGCATTAAAAAAATATTGCTTATAAAATTATGTGTTTATTTCTAATAATAAAATTGATAAGTGCATTTTATCTCCTTTCTAAAACAGTTTTTTGTCTTCGTTTACGATCAAAAATAACTCACTTCTTTGGATTTTATTGAGTACCGGAATTACACTCAAATCCTAATATCGACCATCTGACAGCTTCTTTAAGAAATATAACTGTCAATATGTCAAAGGCCTGAAGGGTTAAGATATTTTTATAATTATACTTTGAACATTAATAAATCCAGAAGAATAACACCCTGTATAAACAGTGTGAATTCAGATGTATTGAAAAATGCACTCATGTCAGTGATTAAAAGGTTTTAAAATATCAACCTTTAAAAAAAATTACCATGATACATCAATTTTTGACCTAGCTGCGCCATTTCTTGGGTCGGCTAGTAGAATATTTTTAAAGAAAAAAAATTAAATTGGTTAGACCGAGGAATGAACCTTTCTCCCCAAGGACTGGCTCTTAAACTGCTCTAACAACCACACCAAATCCAGATTGGATGGGACCTGAATTTATTTCGTATATTTACTGCTATAACGTCATCCAATTTCAGAGAAATGCGTATATGTCCTCGTGTGTGATTGCCATCAATACATTGTCATTAACAACGAGTCTAGATGTCTCAGATCGATCAGATGTCGGGAAGTGGGTTAATTTCTGCTTACAAGATTTGCATTCATTACTGAAAACAAAACTGAAATTAGAACAGATTATTTAAAAATGGTTCATGGCAGGCAGCAATTGATCAAACTGTTAAAAATTGTAATATTTTTACATCAATAAAAATATTCAATATGGAAAATCGATATTTTCCAGCGGTAGTCACTTATTATTTTGTTGGTAAACTAATGTTTAAGACAAGGTTTTTAATGCATAGCACAAAGGGTAACAATTATTTTATAAGCAATAATTATTAGCCTGAAACACTCATCCACATTGAAAAATCTCCTGATAAAAGATACATGACGCCAACGGGACTTAAACCCGTGTCCTTTCGATTTCCGGTCGACAGCTCTGACCACTGAACTATGGCGGCTTATCTCTTATCCGCGAAATAATTCAATATATACTAGTGTTTCATTCAACAATTACTGCTTGTTACATTTTTTCACCTGAAACAACCAACTTTATTTTATATGAGAAAGGCATTGTAAGTGCTAACTCTCTAACTAGATGGCGTCTAGACAAATTGTATACATTTTTGGCGTCATGTATTTTTTATCAGGAGATTTTTCAATGTGGATGAGTGTTTCAGGCTAATAATTATTGCTTATAAAATAAGCGGTAGTCACATTCAATCAAAAAATATTCACAGTAATATTTTAGGGCACCACATATTAACACTATTCCGGGCAAAATACAAACCACTTTGCCATGTGGATCCCATTTCCCTGAAAGCCTATTTACTTTAAATTCTTGTTTCAAACAAACGCTAACAAATCAGGCCAAGTGAAGGGACTCAGAGTTGCCCCAACATAACGAAATTCTTGCTGAGTCTAAATGAGATTGCGAGGCAAACTTTCCTTACTTGTTCACTGTTTACTCAGAAAATGAAGAAATACCCTCTCAGAAATGAATATTTGTCTTTGTTACCGGGGAAAAGCTCGTCCCAATTTGTAATGAAAAAAACTACAACGGAATTAAATACCTCCTTTATAAACAGTGCCTAAACTTGTAAAACTTCTAGATTAGCAAAGTACCTCTTCATTTAATTTTAAATCCCTATAAAAATAATATCCCTTTTCCTTATTCAGTTCAGTGCCTTGGGAGTTGAGACATGGTGAATCGTAAGATCTCCTTCTTTGGTCACCTAAAATTTATTGCGATTTGAGAGGCGGGCTTGGGTACCGCCACCTCGGGAACCATTTACTGGATAACCAACACTTGTGCCATAGATCACGTAAAGTGGTTCGCTACGTCTGTTAATTTAGCAAGGGTTCATCGTGTGAGGTGTGCCTCCTACCCTCCAGCTATGTGACGTGCCAGATTAAGAGATACTGGTTTGGGGAGACCCTCTTGACCTATCCAACTGGCCTCTCGACCCATCGCCTAGATATTATTTTCCTTAGGGCCTACTGTGCAGGGTTCCCAATAAGGATGTGTCAGATTGATATAAGGGAGATAGATATATGGAGGGACGATCTTAAGAAATATGTCTGGGGAAACGAGAATTTAGAAAGTGGACAAATGGTTTGGAGTTTGAAGAAGGGAGCAGTATTCCAATGCAGGTGAAATTTTCAAACCAAAAACACATGGTTTTGCATTACTACATAGTGCGTTGCCTCAAAATAAATAATATCACGCAGTTATTCGACTTCAAGACGGTTCAAGGAAGTTACTGTTCTTGATCCCAGGGATTTAAAGTAATATTAAAAGCAATTTCAAGGACGTCTGATATCATATTCAATTCCTTAATGGAACGATTCTGTCAGTTCTGTTTGAACATTAAAATGTTTATTTTTTATGAGTGATCCATCAATATGAAGGATGCCACGTAAGCAATCCAATGACAGTTAAATATTTCCAAGAGATGAAATCTCATAAAATATAATATTATGTTGGATGTACAGTTATGTTTATTTTACCTAACAAAAAATACCCAGACATTTACAAAGAAATCACGTAACATGAAAAACAACTTCCTTGAGAAATTAGTGATACCTTCATCTTATGATTAAGAAGAAGATTGTTCTCATCTTGGGAGGAGGGTATGGGTACCGCGACCCCAAGAACCATTTATTGAACAACCAACACCTGTGCAATAGGTCACCCAAGTGGTTCAAGTGATTTAGCAGGGGTGCCCGGGTTCATCATGTGAGGTGTGTTAAGGATGCACCTGATTCGGAGAGGCTGGTTTGGGGAGACCTCTTGATCTCTCCAGCCTGACTCTCTCGACCTATCTCCTTGGACGGGAGTGGGAGGGATGGATTCATTCGTCCGCCATTCCTGGACACATTGACACTCAGATTCCTATCCACCCCTCATACCTTTTTTCTTCCCAGAACTTTCTCTCCTTCCTTTCCCTAAAAAGACCCACCGCAAGGCATTCTTAAAGATGACAAAGGCCCTGAAGGATTTTTTTCCTGTGTGGAGTTAATGTAAAAAAAATATAACTGCAATTTTTCACATAGCATCCCTGTTATCGTTTAATTTCTTAGATTCGACAGAAATGACAGAACTAATTCAATAAATCAGAACATGAGACTTTACCTTACATAATAAAGGTTATATTTTTAAAATATTTCATACAACTGGAATGATAAATCGACTACTTGAAAGCATGTGACTTTTTGGTTCTAGAGTGCTAATATTAGAAAAAATGGCATTATTGATTTGTTGTAACTGAAAACGATTTTTTTATTTTTTTTCGAAAATTCTATTTTTTGTATGAAGATTTTCAGGAAATCCGTGCGGCGCACGGCCTAACTGAAATTTCCTGAAAATCTTCATACAAAAAATTGAATTTTCGAAAAAAAATAAAAAATCGTTTTCAGTTACAACAACATCAATAATGCCATTTTTTGTAATATTACCACTATAGAACACCCCAAACTCACGAGCCGCCACTGCTTGAAAGGAAAGTAGACAGAACATTTTAATCCATACGTTGAATATGCACAATATATATTTTTTTATATTTACCTAAAGGAAATATTAGAAACGAAGGATTTCATAAACATTCTGGCTTGCTCCAGTTAATATCGCCAACTTCTTTATTATGTTCAATTTTTAGTTGAATATTTCAGGAATACATTAAATGTTGTTCATTATTTTCGTATTTTTTAAATTTATTTTCTTTGTTCTTTGAAATAATAAAAAAGTTTCATTTTGCAATCACACACCACATTATTTCTTCTGCCAGTGAATTCACAAAGGACATTGTTAAATAGTTCAAACGTTTTTTTTGTTTCTTGTTAGACCATTTCCTGATGGCAATTTCCGTAATCTAAACCTCTCCAACTACCCTAAAGAAGAACTGTACAAAGGCTATAATATTGAAGGCTGTATATAGCATTGAAGGCTGTATGGAGAATGTATGAACTCATTTATTGGTTTCACGTTCGTTCAATGTATAATGTATTCAAAACTCTGGCCGACCGATGTTGTTTCAGCCCTTTTGTTTTGAATAAGTGAGGGACGCCATAAAAGGATGGAAAACAGGGGTAAGCCGTGACCATTTTTCCAATGTTTGCTACGCTACAGTTCAAAATGATCTTCTATTGTATTTTAACATCGAATTCCGGTTACATGACATTAGGTCAAACTAAATTATTATTATTTAATCAATTAATAATTTTTAGTTATGTAAAGGAAAAAAAATCATATTTAAAAAACGCGACTTATTTCTTTCTCAGTACGGATAATTAAATTACACGGGTCTTATACACTAAAAACCCTGTAATTAGTGATGCCGCCGGGTCTCAATTTCGGGAACCGGGTACCCGTTTGAGGAACCGGGCGGGTACCCGGGTTTTTAAACATTCAAAAACCTCGTCAATTTCTGTAGCGTGTAGTTGAATTTTGCCGCCATGTATTGGAGGATGGAACCAACTGGTGAAACCAATCAGCTTTCGAACCGAGACACACGTCTTTACGACTGTTTCGACGAAATAAATACAAGACAGCTCGTTATACCATTTTTTATAGTGTCTACAGTTAAAATAAATATCAAGAGGTCGTAAATAAATAGAACAGCATTCATCACGTAAACAATTCAAAAAAATTACACGTCTTGAAATTAGAGTCGGTTTTTGTTGTCAGAACCGGGTCGGAACCGGATACCCGGCGGCATCACTACCTGTAATACATATTTATGATACCTCCAACTTCTGACATCTTCATACATTCTGATGGCAATATGCTACACTAGCGCCTCCTAGCGGCTGGAGTTGTGAAAATTGGTTTTCTTTCATATGTATAGGTTAACTCAAAATTATTGGTTCAAGTTTAATTAGTTTAGTAAAATCACATTTTTTTAAGTGATAATGATTTGTTTATTTTACAAACGGAATATGAATAAATAATGTTGTTTCAAAAATAGTTTTTGACATCAACATGAAGAAAGAATACTTCATGGAACTTGTACACCTTTGCTGAATTAACCTTAATAAAGGGTTATCCAATAAGAGGTGTTATTTTGAATAGCCCGCTATTTCGGTAGATGTTAGTTTTGAAGCTGTTATTTTTTAAGATTTGACAAGTAGAAACTACGCCATTAATAAAAATGGAACAATACACGCTTCAACAACGCATTGAAATTATTAAAATTCACTTGAGTGAATCAAATGCAAATCATCTTGAGTGATGTTGCCCATTTCCACCTCGGTGGCTTCGTCAACAAGCAAAATTGTCGCATCTGGGGATCGGAAAACCTAAGTTAATGTTAAGTTATTATTGAAAAGCCTCTCTATTCTCAACGTGTGACTGTTTGGTTCGGTTTATGGTCCGGCGGAGTGGTTGGGCCTTACTTTTTCGAAAATGAGGCTGGAGCAACAGTTACGGTGAATGGTTTGCGCTATCGAGATGATTTTTATAGCCGGATTTGGATAATATTGATCTAGACAACGTTTACTTTCAACAAGACGGCGCTACGTGCCACACAAGCAACGAAACCATTGATCTTTTACGATTGAATATCAAAATAACACCTCTTATTGGAAAATCCTGTATTTATATAATTCTATTTTTCGTGGTATAATCCACTTTTTATGCAGCCAAGAACATTATATTTGCTGAGATTTAACTTATGTTTTTATTTTACCAACTATCCTGTCAACGTTTATTTGTATCCTGAAAAACTACTTGGACTGTTTTTTTTTGTAATTATTACATCCGTAAACTGCATACACATTATTTACTTTGATGAATGTTCTTTTAATATATTTTTTATCAAAATACAAATTAGAAAGCGCAAACCACCGCCACCAAGCACTAAACAAATTCAATTTGCCACCATTGAAAGGAATTTCAAGTACTATTGCTAATACTTTTGTGGAGTTGGACTTATTAATAATATTATAGGGTATATTTATATGCTTACGCAGCCGAGACGTGGGTTCTAACTAAGAAGAATGAGCGAGCACTGGACGTTTTTGAAAGGAAAATTTTGAGGCGCATCTTCGGACCGGTTCTAGAAAATGGATTTTGGCACAGACGTTATAACAATGAGCTCTATACTCTGTTTAAGGAGCTAAACGTCACAAAGTTCATAAAACTGGGAAGACTTTGGTGGCTAGGTCATGTGGAGAGAATGACCGAGCATCAAGAACCAAAGTCCCTGCTGAGCTCAAGACCGATAGGGAGAAGGAGCCTGGGAAGGCCAAGGTTAAGATGGAGCGACAACGTCCTCAAAGATTTGTCTGCCTTGGAGCTTCGAAACTGGAGAGAGCTGGCGCGGGACCGAGATGAGTGGAGGAAGACTCTTGAGGAGGCCAAGACCCACCAGGGGTTGTAAAGTGATGATGATGATATTTAAATACTAAAATACCTAATTAAGTATGTTTTACTGGTTAATTAGGTTTAAACCCGTATAAATGAAGAAGCACGAACATATAAAATGAAAAATAAGGTTCGTCGAGGTTTTATCGCTTAGCTCGGGTACATATGGTAAGAAAAACTGGTTTACAGTGTCGGTAGAATTTTTATAAAATGCACTGTCATGTTTTTCCAAATAACCCGATTTTCAAGGACAAAATCTCTGTCATCAAAATAATGCGAAATTTTAATAGATGACGATTAAATTCTCGCCCTTTTCGTCTCCGTTTTTCACGGTAACATAATTCGTTCATCTTCAAATATACTAATTTAACACGTTCAATGAACTTACATTCTTTTTTAATATACTCGTTGGTGTCATAAAGTTGAAAATTGCACGAAAAAAATATTATTGCTAATTAATTAAGAATCTCTTCAAAATATTTTTATTTCCGATAAATACAGGTTTTCAGGCCTTACGAATGAATTAACAGGTTTTTTCATAAACTTTTAATAAATTACGAATTTATTATCATGATGTCGGAACACGTGTTCATGAAAATCCGATCATTTCGTAATTTGATAAACGTTAACATTTTAATTCATTAGGAGGCCTGCATTCCAGTTTTTAACCGGAATTACCATTCATTTGAAGAGATTCTTAATAAATTATAAATGATCTTTTTCTCCTTCTGTAACTGATTGTGTGAAGAATAATCAGACAAGCGACAAAGTAGGTACCTACATGCAATGAGAAAATTATTTTATTTGAAATATGTATATTTTTTGATTAAATTTTTTACTTTAATTTTTATGTTTACTAATGGAGTCTATTTAAATTTTTGTATTGCGTCATCCGAAAGTATTTGAATTTAGTTAATTTATCCGTCATCTGAATCGCGATGCCATCTCGGATCGCGGTGGAGCCTCCTCTCTTACAGCCTCTCAGGTTCAAAGGGTGGCCATCTGGCGGATAATACTGATAGCAGAATTAGTCGGGAGCAACCTTTAAATGCCTAGGGCGTTCTGTTAATCGACAAAAGGCTTTAGTCTCTAATTAATATTCAATGGCCGTTTGGCCATTTCCACCCTCACACATTATATTATATATTTATGTCTTATCGGGATAATATCGATTGTTAATTAAATGGCCTTCAGGATGGGAAGTGGATGTGTAGGATTAACATGGATTTTGTAGTTTTTACTTTGCTTTAATCATGTGGTCTTAAATCACTCAGTATCGCCAATATTCCTATTTGAAACTTTGCTTGAAATGATGTAAGCCGTGTTTAGTGCAGTGGCGGCTTGTGACTTTTGGGTTACTAGAGTGCTAATATTACAAAAAATGGCATTATTGATGTTGTAGCTGAAAACAATTTTTATTTTTATTACAAAAATTGATTTTTTGTATGAAGAATTTCAGGAAATCCGTACGGCGCACGGTTAAACTGAAATTCCTGAAAATCTACATACAACAAAATCGATTTAAAATAAAATACGTCACGAGCCGCTACTGGTTTAGTGACCAGATATCAATAGTCAGTTATTTCGCAAGCAGACATTTCACTGGATATTAAATTTGAATTTAAATAAATGTTATTACCGTATAGGAGTTCCAACGGTACGGAGCATGTGAGACCATGGCTTCTCCGTTTGAGGTATGTTGTTAATAATTGTTAATAATTAATGATAAACTGGGAAATTTAGCTCTAACAAAGCTTTTCCTATAAAATAAAGTTGGTTGTTTACAGGTGAAAAAATATGAACATCAGTAATTGTCGATTGAAGTACTAGTACATATTGAATTATTTGGCGTATATAAGCCGACGTAGCTCAGTGGTCAAGAGCATTTATGTGTGACTGAAAGAAGTGGAGAACGAAAAGAAGATGCAAGTGTAGAAGTAAGAATTATAATAAGCTCACGAATTATAATTGACTGTTAATACATAGAAGTTTTGAAAAATGATTTGAAATTATTTTTGAAATGTGTCATGCTAAGAAATTTAATAAATTAGTTTTGTATGTTAGAAAGGAATCATGACAGATGTCTAAACGTAGTAATTTTTCGTAATGGGTGTATGTTGTGATTGCGCGAGTAATTACGGAGTTGTTTGCTGAATTGGTATTGTTGGCTTCAATATTAAATAGTGTAGTGTGCCTGGTACGCCTCGTTGGAACATTTAAACCAGAAGGATAGCAATTCGGGACTATCTATTATATTATTTAGCAGATTATGTAGAAACAACAATCTGTCTGACAATGTGCGTCTTTTTTGTAAAGTTAACATATTATTTGTAGTTTTGTTGTAATTCTTGAGGAAATATTTCGAAAATTTATTCTGTATACTTTCTACTAAATCTATGTATACCTTATATTGATGATTACATATTGTGGAAGCATAGGTACTCGAGTGGACTTCTGACCAATGAACAAAACAAAATTTTCATAAGTCTTAGCACTTTTGAACTTCACCCTTACATAAAAGGATGACAGTAGACTAAATACTGTAGAAATTAAATTCCTGAGGCATAAGTGTGATAAAACGATGTACGATTAATAAATAACATTACAAAAGCGACATTTATGAGGTTTGGAGAGAATGGACGGAGAAAGAAGCGTCAAATAGTAATGTAATAAATAACACACAGTGTGTTTTTTTTTCAATTTTGTAGGTGAGTTTGGGTACCGCCGCCTTGGGAACCATTTATTGGATAACCAACACCTCTGCCATAGGTAACCCAAGTGTTTTGCTACGTTTGGTGACTTAGCAGCGGTGCCCGGAATCATGGGTTGAGTTTTTTCTAGGTCTTAGCGGGGGATGCCGATACATCTGCCCACCTATTGCGTGGCGGGCCGGATTGAGAGAGACTGGTTGAGGGAAACCTTTCGACTTTTTTAGCAGGACTCTCTCGACCCATTGTCTTGCATAGTAATGTGAGGGATGGAATCATATGTCCGTCACTCCTATACACACTGATCCTTAGATTCTTACCGAACTCGCATATTTTTTTCCTTCCCAGAACTTCCTCTCCTACCTTTCCTTAAAAAGACACTCTACACAGCATCCTCAAAGATGGCATAGGCCCTTAGGGAAATTATTTTCCTCAGGGCCTCTTGTGTGGTGCTAGTGGTAAAAAAAAAGATTCCCAATTGCTCCTTGCTATCTGGAGACAGTGAAACTATGGGTTATGTTATAAAGTTGAAGGGAGTTGGGAAAGGTCACCAAATGCGGCTAAAGCCATTTGAAGCAATTTTTCGGTCTTTGGTCTTCTATGGCGGTCTTTTAATAGGGCGAAACTGAGAGTATTTTCCATTTTGGAAGAGCGTAAATGGATGGATCAAAGAAAACCAAAAACATTTAAATGGCTAAGTAAAAATATTTTCGTGCTACGAACCTTTCATGAAAACATAAAATGTGAATATAATTTCAGGGCACGTTAAAAATTCAACATATTATTCTCATATCGCGCCCTCAATAAAGTTTCAATTTTACGAACCTCAAAAGCGATCGTTATTTGACGCTCTGGCAAAAAATCGTTTAGCGCCGCACAAAAAACAGGATAATAATTCATCGGGATATCCTGGAACCTCCCGGGTCCTTTGGAGGCTCGTTTTGTTGTGATAAACAGGATGTAGGCTCCGATCCTAGCATAAAATATACCCCCAGTGACCCTTTAAGCCCCCAGAGCCTCCCTGATATCGAGCGCTAGAACCGTATGGTACCTTATATTGTTGCTAAGGCTTAGAATAGTACACGGAGAAAACTTACCGGTATAAAATATTAAAAATTTATTAAAAATCTGGTCAAATTATACGTATTCTGGTAAGTTTTTAGATTCTCACGGCCAAAAGCATTTTTGTTAACACCCCAAAAACAAACAACAAAAAATATACGTATTCTTGTTAAAAACGGGACTGCAGGGCTTTAACAAATGAATTGATAGATTTCCTAACAAACTATCACTAAAACAGGATCGTGTTTGAGAATGTCGAAACACGTGTTCGTAAAAATTCTAATATTTTCACATTTCGTCATTATATTTATCAGGATAAGTGCAACTGCATGAACACGTGTTCATACATATTATAAACTAGCTTTACTTTAGCTTAGTGCGTAGCATTCTCGAGAGTGGATCTCAGGTATGGGGGCCAGAGGACACTGTCTATGTACTAATGGTCGAGAAAATTCAAAAGAAATTTTTACGATACCTCTATATGAGAGAGTTTGGTTTTTACCCATGGCTGTTTCCAACAGCATTTATCTCGGGAATGCTGAATATCTGCAGCCTTAGTTCCAGACGGGACGTCGCATTATTGTTGATGGCTTACAAGCTTCTGAATGGTTTAGTATCAATTCCAGACATTCTGTCAAAAATAGGACTTTATGTCCCGGATAATTTCACGAGAGGCCGCCAACACAGGCTTTTAATTCTTCCCAGGTCCAGAACTAACTTACCAATGGTGATGCCCCTGGGAAGACTCACTAGGTTAATTAACTCCCTTCCAGCTAACTTGGATATTTTCCATATGTCCTACAACGACTTTAAGCGCGAAATATTGTATTTGTTTTAACTGTATACTTATGTATAAATTTTTTTCCATATTTTGTTTACCGCTTTTGCATATGTTTTAACTGTATACTTATGTATAAAATTTTCTTCAATAATTTGTTTACCGCTTTTGCAATGTATTGGTTTATGTACTGTTTTTGCAAATAAATAAAATATAAATATAAATAAATAAATATAAATATAAATGTAAGTATCTTATTATGAAATTGCCTGCCATCACGTTTTTATTATGATTATAATAAATCAGCGACATGTATTCATTATTCTCCGTTATCTTTATGATTATAGTTTTGAGGTGGCATATTAAAAAATTATGGATAAATTTACTTGAGTCTGGCCACATCAAGAGTCTGAGTAACAGAAATATATGTATAGACGACGTAAGAATGTGAATGAAGCAAGGATGTGTATTAAGGCCTAGTTGGATATTTAATTTCATTTGTTTATACTAAGCTGAATTTTTTAGCTTTTTTTTATTCATACTCGAACTCTCTTCTTTCAATTTTGTTTTCTAAATATCAGCGGGATAATGGTTAGCAAGGAAAGAGGCGAAAGCACCACTTGCGGGATCCAAGCCGGCCGTAGGAGTAGCAACTTGCCACACCAAAATAAATATGGAAGGAATAGGAGAGAACACCCGGAATGAAGCAATCCAAAGTACTTGTAAACGGAGCGCACCCTAGACGAACCTGGCAATTACTCAAAATGGACAGAAACTCACTGAGGGAACTGGTAGGACTACTAACGGGACACTGCCATCTCAGGAGACTCATGCAGTTTTTGAGGGTGGAAAACATCAACAGATGCAGGACATGAGAAGAGAATGAAGACACTCCAATTCACCTTTGGCGCCAATGTCCCGCCCTACTGGGAGCAAGACTCAGATACCTGGGAAGACACATTGTAGAACCAGAAGACATAGCCACATATCCAATGACAACCCTGGTGAACTTCATGAACGGGACCGGGTTAAAGGAGTGAGGTAAATTGGAAGATAACACAGTGGGCTTATGACCTAAGTGCTCAGTAAAAAAATACATATATAGGTATAATTAATTCCTTCTTTTTCTTCAGCAGTTTGAATTGCATAACATTAGTTTCTCAGATAAGATTTGTAATTTTCACAGCCAATAATATTGATTTATTTTTGGGGTCTTATGCCGTGTTTTGCTACCTCATACTTTAGCCAACGTTTCGGACAGCAGTACAGTGTCTACCCAGTTTGGCGCAATATAGGTTTTGCTAAATACAATCATTAATTTTATTTATTATGTGAAAACGCCCAAGAGTCTCAACTGCTCTAAGCCATCTGGAGACAGTGAGACAATGGCATCCCCAATCGGGGTATGTTGTGAGGCTGAAGGTAGAAGGGAGGGGAAGGAGATGAGCAAAAAAAGAAGCTGAGGAAGTACCGGGCAAGTAAAATTAGTTGTAAAATTTACTTGCGCGCGATGGGAATTAAACCCTCCAGCTTGCTAGTCGAGAACCTTACCCCTCGACCACAGAGGTCGCCAACAACAAACTTGTGCTTCGCAACAAACTGTTCATGTTAATCTTTATATACAGAGTTTTCCAATGAGAGAGAGGTGTTAATTTGATATTCACAGAGCTATCGAGAGATGATTACTGATTTTTATGGCCGGAATTGGATGGTATTGATCTGGACCATGTTTACTTTCAAAAGACGGAAATACGTGCCACACAAGCAACGAAATCATTGATCTTTTACTGGAAAAGTTTCCGGACCGTGTTATTTCTCGATGAGGTGATCACAATTGGCCACCGACATCTTGTGATTCAACACCTTGCGATTTCTTCCTTTGGGACCACGTGAAAGAGAAGGTCTACGCTAACAGCTCAGCGTCGATTCAAGACCTCAAAGATGGAATTCGTGAGGCTATCGATGACATAAGGCAGCCACTTTGCGATTTGGTTATGGAAAATTTCATGAAAAGGATATGGTCCTGTAGGCGTGGTCGTGGTAGTCATTTGACTGAGGTTATTTTTCAATATTAACGGCATACTTTCCTCTTTATAATGAAATAAACATTCGATCATTTATATTAAAAAATGGCATTTTTCTTTGAATAACAAAATAACACCTCTTATTGGAAAACCCTGTATATCAACAAAGATACTAAACATTGTTTTGTACTAAACTAATTTCATAATATCTTAAGTACTTATTTTGTAGATACCTACTCTTATTATTATATTATACAATTATAGAACCCCTTTATACAAATTTCTATCTATGGTACCTGTTTATATCGATCATACTTAGTTATATTATGTTATATTCTCTACACTTATTGTTGTACTCCTGAACAACTTATCTATAATAATGCGTTCATGTAAAAGCTTTTAAAGCGTGAATAAATAAATAAAAGAAAAAAATGGCATCAAAGAAATAGAGCTACCCCATGGATACATTATGCTTGAAAAACTTCACTTATTTATTTGAGCTTAGACCAGAATCACCGTGCCACTGGAATCTTCATACTATTAGTATTTGCTGCTCTATGCGTTTGCACTTATTTATTTGGTATTACGTCATCATTTAGCACTAATTCATCTATTACTTAAAGCAATGGAAGCGTTTGCACTAATGTTACGACTGTATTAGATAAAAACACGAACCAAGATTAAATTACACTTATTGTATATATCGTTGTGTTTTCTTTGTGTATTGTTTGTTGCCCAGCGCCCACACCATACAGGATTTTTATTGTCTTTTGACAGTAACGTCCCATGTAGTCAGCATTTCAACTTTCTAATGGAAAATGCAATCTCAAAGTGCACTCATAAAGAAAATTCAAGGTGTGTTGTACCACTTCTCTTTGGAAATTCTATGCAGTAGGTTTACGGGAATTCCCTTTAAAAATTCATGACACGTTGGGAAGAGCAGTAGCTATGGTCATCGCGTAAATATAGAAAACTTTTATGTCCCAGTGACACACGGGGCTGATGCAACCTGGTAAAATACAAAATAGGTGCTGGGTATTACAGTTCCCTGAAATTGCGATGCAGTCTCCAAATTTCATGAATATTTTCAATGCGTCGTAAATATCTTTTGAAAATTTACAGTGACCTGAAATGTCGATATTCTGGGGAAATTTCGTTAACATACTATGTTTAGAGCAAATATAACAGGTTACGTGACAATAATCAAAACTATTGTATTTTGATACGTGCTGTTCCGACTAAGCTTAGTAGCTTACCCAACAATGCAGCTATAACTAAATATCTAATCATTTAAATAATCAGTTGTCAATTACTAAAGCATCAAAAATTATGTTTAGATAGACTTGGCGTTTAAAATCTGGTTAGTAAACAGAGCTTGTTTCCATAGTTCTTGGAATAAGAAACTGAAGTGAAAAATATTATAGTTTCAAAAATGTTCATATATATCAATCTGATTCATCGCTGATTCTGAATATATAAGTTTTATTTTAGAATTCATAAATCTTCATTTATAAACGAATAAAACACCATTGTCATTAAAACACACTATTTGGTTGGTGCGACTAATCTGATGATTAGTTAAAACCATTCTATTCTTCAGTAATATATCTATTGTTTAAAACATCCACATCAAGGTTGCCACTTCATGGAGTATTTCCCTAATTGCGGGGAATTTCAAAGATTTGTTTTTTGCGGGGATTCTGGGCATTTCTTGATTATACAACCATATTGAAAATAAAATTTACAATAATTGTGTGAACGCACTGTTTTTAATTTTCGTTCGCAGCAAATTTTCATGAAAGTCTATTTTTAAACATATTAAAAAAATATGCAAATTAATAGATAATGAAAAGAATTAATGTGGGTATTTTAGAATATATGCATTGGCAACTATGGTCCACATTCGATGAAAATATTTTAATGCAGGTTTTTAAACACCAGTAAATTATTTTTCAGGTGCGGTCATGGATGCTTTTTGCACTTTGATTCACTACGATAACATTAGTGATGAGATGCTGTCATTTTACCTAGTGTTATTTGATTTTAAAAGCGGGTAATCTTAAAAATATATTTTTTTAAATCTGACTTCCATACAAAATACAGTGCTGTTAAGAAAAAGAACGTAGGCTTTTTGAAGCGGGTGACTGGCGACTGGACACCTCGACAGATTTGATGCGTTTTTGGGAGACCAAGAGACTATGTCAATAAAAAATGTACAGGTATTTAAGAAAGAATTGACGAAGAATTGAGTTCCTCATTGCAATCTGGTGCTGCGAGTTTTGTTCTTGATGACGTAATGATTGGAAGTATATGAACAGAAACGGACTAATAGTACTGTGGCGAGACTGTCAGCAGAATATCGAATAGGACTACCTTGATGATGGTACCCTTTTTGATCTTTCTGATGCACAAAAAACTCCAAGGCGAATTGATTTACTTTACGCGCCACGCGGCTTTAAACTTGTCACTTATTATTTGTTGCTCGGTAGAAATATTACTGCCTGGGCGCTTTTTCTTCCCCTGGTGACAAAAGGATCGGACAGGTGGGTATGGATTAAAATAATAATAATAATCGGCTATGCCTGAACAGGGCTGAAGTCATATGCTTTGAATTCAGACTCTGAATGATACGAATAATACCTGAAGTGACGTGATGAAGTGCTTTTAGTGCATTGATTTATTATACTCCATTGATGTATTTTACCTCCAACTCTCCAAATGCTCCAATTAAAACTACCGAATCGGTTCTACGCGCACCGCTTATCGCGTTCCATAGTGGAATGAGTTTCAACGAGATAAGCATGCAGTAGCGTCTTTAATGGTGGTTCTATGTTTTAGTGCGTGTATTTGTTGTGTTCCCACAAACAGTTCTCCAACTCATCGTGGAAGGAGATTTTAGAGAATAAGATCTTTATATTAAATCAGGGATTTATTTAATACTTCGCATATTACAAGAGTGACTATGTCGATGGTCGACCTAACTAGGAGCTAGCGAAATGAGATCTGCAAATACCATGTTTGTCTGGAAGCAGCCTAACTGGCCCTAGCGACTACTGACTACTGGCTGCCATCTTACGGACTTCCAAGCAAGCTCTTTGCACTGCCCTCTATGAGTGCATCTGTGAAGCTCTTAGCTAACTTTAGCTAGCTTTTTTTCCGTCGGGCTGAGGTGGTAATCTCAGTAAATTGTGCATAAAGCTTCCACTAATCATTATACTATACCTACAAATGAAATATCTTTTTAATTAGATTCTAGCCCAAAAAGACCTCGCAGATTAATTGTAAAAACTTCCAGTCATTTCTTTTATGGAGTATTATATAATTCTGTATTCATTATACTTTTCACGATTTTCTAGACTCTGCATTTAATAATACCACATTTTTATTTCCGGCCGTAAATTGCGGATTCGCAATTTTTAATTCGTTTTCTTAAAGTTCGGGTTAGCTTTGGATTCCGTTCATTTTTCGGGTTAAATAATCGGACAAAACGAAACTGATACAATTTCCGGGAAAATAGATATTATAAAGATTTTCCAAGAGAAAAGAAAAAACATTTAAAAGTAATTTCCTTTCTATTATTTGTTACGTAATTAAAAAAAGGGGTAAGGATTAAATAAAAGATTTAAAAACCTTTTTATTGTTTTAATATTTTATCATTTAACCCTCTCTAACTTTTGAATGCCGATTTCGCTACCGTGTTTCATCGGAAAATTAACATAACATAACGTCGATTTTCGGCCCGTATCAACCTTGATCAAATTCGGATTATCAGCATTGTCGTTGTGCTTGAAAGCATATTTTTTTTAGATAATGTGAATATCGATCAAGAATCCCAACTGCTTGGAGCTAGTTAGGGTATATCGTTTGACTCGAGAGAGCAGGAAAGAGAAGATAACGTATAAAAATAAACCCGTAGTAAGGCTCTCTACTAGCAGGCTGGAAGTCGCGGGTTCACATCCTAGGTAGGTAATATATATATATATATATATATATATATATATATATATATATACATTTTTTTTTTTTTTTTTTTTTTTTTTTCAAAAGTTGTATTTTTTCAAAAATGTTCCTGAGTGGAAGATACTCTCAGTATCATCCTGGGGTAAGACCACCATTCAGAATTGATACCTTGGTTGAAATGGCTTTGGCCTTGTTTAGAGACCAGATTTAAATAGACAGGTTATTACTAGAGATGGCAAAATTTAGCATTAATTATCAGATTTTTTAGCATTAACAATTGGAAATTTAGCGTTTTATAGCATTTTGAGGCATAATTTAGAGTTTTGTAGCAAAATAGAAAAAAATGTATTTCCTGAATGTTTTTAGCGCATATTTTAAGTATTTTTGGTAAAATATATGTTTAACCTTCATTTGCAAGTATTTCCATGTGAAAGATTATAAATAATTAATTTTAATATTAAATTAATAAGGAAGGAAACTCTAAGTACGGGTCGAACACAAACACAACAAATGCAGATTGCGATTAACATCAATAGGCGTAATTTATTTCGCACAATTTTTGTAATGTCAAAAAGCTATTTTAGCCTACAGTACAAAAATATTAAATATTTACACATAAAATAGTTACAAAATTATAAAAAATCGTAATGTGAATATCGATTTTTTGAAATTCTCACAAATTATTTTAATACCCGGTATTTTCGGGAAATTGACGCCTATTTCGATAAATAGAATAATTTAGCTGAAATACGGCCAAAATCACGTTTTTCGCGTTAATTCGCGAAATAGAAATCACTAGAAACACTTTCAAATGCGTTGAAACGCATATAAAACTTATAAATGCCCTATTTTCGAAACATAAATATTTTTTCGCGTTTTTAGTTAAAACGAAATTTTGCCATCTCTAGTTATTACCCATCTTTCTCTTCCTCATCTCCTCCCCCTCCTTCCACTACCTTCAGCCTCACAACATACCCCGATAGGGGATACCATTTTCTCACTAGCTCCAAACGGGTGGGAGTAGTTGGGACTATTGTGCGGTTTTACATTAAAAAAAATTAAAAATCATTGACGTATCTTCTCATTTCAATTTTCAAAGTTTAATAAAATATTATTATTTTGTAGTAGCTACCTAACGGTATATGATCAATCTCTTTGGACGTTATTTGAGAGGAGTCTCCCCCTATCCGATGGCAATTTTCCAATTCAATAGTTCTGAAAGGTCTTCTCGATTTTGTCGCGGTACTGATCTTTCGTTCCGGATGCTGAGGTGAATTTTAAAGAGAAATATGATATTTTATGGATCAACCACGTTCACATTCCACATTCAATTCCTTTGTACACGGTGCACTAGCATATTTAAAAAAAATGTTGTCTTCTAAGGGGTGAGTAATCGCGTAAGATTCACCATTCTCTTCGATTTGACTTAAAATATTTCCCATTGTTAAAATCTTTTGATGAAATGCGGAATTTAAAAACTTTACACCGTTTTTGAATTTCTTTCTACTGTATATTACAATTTATTTCAACAGGCTTTCTTCATTCTATAATATCTCATATCTACCAGAAAGATGCACATCTTTCAGATCTCAATCAAATATGTCCTTATTCTTCGTTATAAGATGGTTTTCCAGATCTCATCCCGAGGGTCGACAAAAATCATTTGAGAGTAAACCTCCTGGTTGCTTTAATCAACAAAGGATATGCAGTGAACAAGTATGACAAAATTTCAAATAAGTGTATTTTAAAGGAATTCAAGGACGATGTATGTAAGGCATGCTTTGATCGTTATTGTACCTACGCGCAAAGAAAGGAGTCTCAGAAGAATATATAGATGAAAGAAAATGTCTGAAGTATCCCAGGATGACAAGGCGAACAATATACTCGTACGTAAGGCGGGCCAAGTCAAAGTATAAATTTAAACTTTAGTTAATATCCAACTCAACAACTTGGAAAGTTAAACGTCAATAAAACAATTGATGACACCATAATATTTATATTTTCATTTCGAAATAATATACATATTTGAAAATGACAGCATTCCATGACTACAACTTTTTTAGCCCAAATTATGTGAAAAAGTTTTACAAAGAGAATGTTATGTGAAATTGTTTAAAAAACTAGAGATGGACGGAGAAGTAGTAATTGAGTTTTATGACTTAAAAAAAACTACGATTCATATATTATATCGGGTACTCTGCCTTATCGCAGATATATTTGGTGATCAGGTTTGTTCAGATCTGTTCAGATCACGTCGGGGTCACCACTTTGGGGATCAGTGGTGAGGCACGAAATGAAAGAAGGTTGTGAAGGTCACATGTGTTTATTGGTGAGTCAGTTGCCGTGACGAGGAGATGATGCTGGACAGAAGAATACACCGGATGCTGGCTGTGATGGCAGGTCAAGCGCGGGTCAGTGAGTCGACGCCGGGCGCTGATGACCGGGACTCGATGGAGGTAAGGCACTGGCGAAGAGCGTAGGTCTTCAGGCACTCCAGTGCTGACGAGACGGCCGAAGGTGCGACGGACCTTGTAGGCGGTTGAGCGGGAACGGCGTGACCAGTGAGGATGCTGCGTGTCCTCGTGGTGGTCATGTTTGCGTGGAAGAAGCGCTGGTCAGAGACACTGGAACCAGGGCGCTTGTAATCCGAGCAGCGCTTGCCAGGAACGGCGATCTGGACAAGGCGCTAAGATGATGTCCCGATAGAGTCCATGATGATACGGGCGAAGCCGGGTATATGTCCCTTGCGCTAGTAAGAGTAGCGCGGGTTAACACTCGTTGATCCTTATAGACTGACGGCGGAATAATGACTGACTGACTCGCTGCGTCGGGCATATTTATACTACACGGCCGACGGTAGCAGTAGGTAGATGGACGGCAACTAAATCCTAGGCACTCGCACAGACTGTATGTTTCAGGAACCTTCGACGTGGCAATTATGCATAGGCGGAAGACTCGTTCCTTCTGGCGAGTTCTCGTAGTATCCGAGACTGAGTGCGCGATAGTATTGTCGCGAGTAGGCAAGTAGGTCTTGTAGGTTGTTTACGTTGCGGTTTGAACTGCAGGTACATAATTCGGGAGTAGATACTAAGTAAGTAGATCGAGCGGTTTATTATTAATTATTTAATTTAGATTTTTCTCGACGCTACAAACACCCCCTTCCCAGCAGCTTTGCTGAGGGCTGCGATTGAAGAAATAGCTCGGAGACGAACGTCTTTTAAGTGTGACACTTCATAAAAAAAAAAAATTTTGCAAAACACATGTTCACAACACAGGTGGCACTATTATCCGCGCTTGTGCGGAGATGGTCTGGTGCATGCTGCTCCGTGGTGCCTTAACTGATCACCCATTTTAAGACGGGGTTACCGGTGAGTCGGGGTAACACTATCACGTCGGGCTGCAGAATTACGTCAGGCTGCAGATCACGTCGGGCTGCAGATCACGTCGGGGTCACCACTTTGGTGATCAGGTGAGAGGCACGAAATGAAAGAAAGTTGTGAAGGTCACATGTGTTTATTGGTGAGTCAGTTGCCGTGACGAGGATATGATGCTGGACAGAAGAATACACCGGATGCTGGCTGTGATGGCAGGTCAAGCGCGGGTCAGTGAGTCGACGCCGGGCGCTGGTGACCGGGACTCGATGGAGGTCAGGCACTGGCGAAGAGCGTAGGTCTTCAGGCACTCCAGTGCTGACGAGACGGCCGAAGGTGCGACGGACCTTGTAGGCGGTTGAGCGGGAACGGCGTGACCAGTGAGTGAGGATGCTGCGTGTCCTCGTGGTGGTCATGGTTGCGTGGAAGAAGCGCTGGTCAGAGACACTGGAACCAGGGCGCTTGTAATCCGAGCAGCGCTTGCCAGGAACGGCGATCTGGACAAGGCGCTAAGATGATGTCCCGATAGAGTCCATGATGATACGGGCGAAGCCGGGTATATGTCCCTTGCGCTAGTAAGAGTAGCGCGGGTTAACACTCGTTGATCCTTGTAGACTGACGGCGGAATAATGACTGACTGACTCGCTGCGTCGGGCATATTTATACTACACGGCCGACGGTAGCAGTAGGTAGATGGACGGCAACTAAATCCTAGGCACTCGCACAGACTGTATGTTTTAGGAACCTTCGACAGCGTGGCAATTATGCATAGGCGGAAGACTCGTTCCTTCTGGCGAGTTCTCGTAGTATCCGAGACTGAGTGCGCGATAGTATTGTCGCGAGTAGGCAAGTAGGTCTTGTAGGTTGTTTACGTTGCGGTTTGAACTGCAGGTACATAATTCGGGAGTAGATACTAAGTAAGTAGGTCGAGCGGTTTATTATTAATTATTTAATTTAGATTTTTCTTGACGCTTCATATATATTGAAAATCTGAATCCAAAGGGAGGGTATCAACCTTGATCAAATTGGGATCATCAGCATTGCCGTTGTGCTTGAAAGCATATTTTTTTTAGATAGTGTGAATGTCGATCAAGAATCTTAACTGTTTGGAGCTAGTTAGGGTATATCGTGTGACTCGAGAGAGCAGAAAGAAGAGTCCTTTTGGATTCTGTGTCCTTTAATCTCCAAGTTTTGAAACAGGTCAAATGCAAACGGAACATTCAATGTGAGACGTTACATATTCTTGGACAGCTAAAGAGGTGGCCAATATATGACAGTTGACCCGCCGACAGTTGATTCCCCAGACAGTTGATCCCCCTACAGTTGACCCCTCTGCCAGTTGATCCCTCGGAAGATTGATTCCTTAAAGGATTATTTATTTTGTGTGTCCTAATCGGTAAAGTACGTATGCGATCGCATTTCATTAAATGCAAAATTTATAGATCTCTCAAGTATGGGATAAGAGGTGAAATCTACATGAATTCATAGGCTTTAAACCAATTAAGTTTAAATAATGCCATATTAATATTTAGATGAATATATTAAATAATATAGTAAATGTATTAATACAACCAATCACTAGAGTGGAAAAAAATAGATTCCTTATATCTGCAAACATCTTGAGTGGAAATCCGCTCTAAAAATATTTTTAAAAACAATAACTGTGTACCGAAAAAGAGTATGCGGAGAGCAGAGCTGTGGGGGCAGGGGTGGGGGGGTTCAAATGTCAGGGGATCAACCGTCGAGTCACCATATTAAAACATAATATTTCCCAGTTTGTTTCTCGAACATCTCTCCGCATTACTGCTATTGGAGTTTAGGGTTTTCCAATAATTTACAGAAGATCTTGTTCAAAGTAAAAAAATCCTGAAAGCTGTTTTTAAAGTTTTTCGCTGGTCAGCAACTTGATGATTTCTACAATATTTTTGAGAATAAATGATCTTGAATATTAGAGATGGTGAAATAGCTTTTCACCGATATAAAAAATAGCAGGTTCTTTAGAAAAATAATATCGATAGTTCCAGTGACAGCAGAGTCATCGGGATAGGAATATCGACCATCTCCATTGAATATTACCTCTGAAAAATGCATTATTGTGATAATTAGAACTCGTAGGTAACCCTGTAAAACATCGCCAGTTAAAATTTAAAGTTACGAGGATATTATTATATTACATCAGTATTCTATAAATATTTACGGAAACGCTAAAGATTTTTGAAGTGAAACTTCTTTAGGCGCGTAATGAATTTTCGGGGACGGAGTAAAACCGAGTCACGATCGAAACGAAAATGCGGGTACCCCCACCACCGATTAAAGTTCATTTGATCTAGTCAAAGTTTTGAAGTAACATATAAATGCTTCTTAGCTCATCCCGACAACTGGCGTTGGTGGTGTAATGGTCAGCATAGTTGCCTTCCAAGCAGTTGATCCGAGTTCGATTCTCGGCCATCGCACATTATTTTTTTGTTTTTAACGCCTTTTTCATTCAATATCTTATTTTTTAGTAGGTCAGAACATTTTTTAAAAGAAAATAATATTGCAAAATAATAAAAACACTTATCTCACTGTGATAAAACATTACTCCGCTAGAGCGCGCTTTGCGTTATTGTGTTGGATTAAAATTATTATCTAATCCGTATATTAAGATAATTGTATTACATTTATTTAATTAATTTATTTATTTTGATAATATGTAATAATTTTCAAAGTTTTGAAGTAACATATAAATGCTTCTTAGCTCATCCCGACAACTGGCGTTGGTGGTGTAATGGTCAGCATAGTTGCCTTCCAAGCAGTTGATCCGAGTTCGATTCTCGGCCATCGCACATTATTTTTTTGTTTTTAACGCCTTTTTCATTCAATATCTTATTTTTTAGTAGGTCAGAACATTTTTTAAAAGAAAATAATATTGCAAAATAATAAAAACACTTATCTCACTGTGATAAAACATTACTCCGCTAGAGCGCGCTTTGCGTTATTGTGTTGGATTAAAATTATTATCTAATCCGTATATTATGATAATTGTATTACATTTATTTAATTAATTTATTTATTTTGATAATATGTAATAATTTACAGAAAAAAAAATTAAAACTATCTCCCTCTGATAAAATATCCGTTCGCTAGAGCGCACTACGCGATCTTGTGTGGGATTCTATTTCTGTACATTGTACATTATTTTTAAAAATATATTATATTGAAGTGAAACTTCTTTAGGCGCGTAATTCGGGGACGGAGTAAAACCGAGTCAGGATCGACACGAAAATGCGGGTACCCCCACCACCGCTCACCGTTCACTGTCCCTCTCTCACCATATGCGCTTGTTGAGGTGGGGGAGCCGCTCACGAACGTTCTCTCTCTTCTCTTCTTTCCTCTCTCTCAGACACCAGCGAACTGCGCCACGCCAAGCATCAGCTGCTTGGTTAGTATACTGCGTCGTGAGTGTAATACGAGTGAAATACGTAATTGATTGTGGTTCATACGGTTTAACAAAAGAAGTTTCACTTCTGTCTTGCGTAGGCTTGACACACCCACTTTTTTTTTTTTTTAAAGAAAGTTAAACATTCCCGATTTACGAATAACCTGACAATATTTGAAAAACGCCTACTACCACCACAGTAAGCTGAAGATGTTGCTTGTGTTGTGATGGAGGACTTAGCCAGCCGAGGAATTGAACACACTACGCCTAAGTGGGACCCAAGCGCGATGTCAACTCGGCCACCGACCGGTCAAACCGGATAAACAAATGATATTAATAAGTCGATAAAGAGAACTTATGAATACTCCACTGCGCAACATAAATACTCATCAAGGGAAAAAAGCCAAAATACACTGGTTATTTCCAGTTTGAATACATCTTGTTGACAGAGAGTTATTAAAATTTCATGCTATAAAACTATATAAAGCTGTACTTAATAATTAATTTCTATCTAATAAAATAATTCTAAATAATAAAACTGAAATTATCATTTTTAAAGACAAAGGAAAATAATCAATTAAGACAATGTAAAGATAACATGAGAGCAAAAAATATTTAACTACAGGCCGCCTCAGAACAGTAAACCCTGCTTATACCATGAACTATTAAACTACAGGCCGCCTCAGAACAGGAAACCCTACTTATACCATGAACTATTAAACTACAGGCCGCCTCAGAACAGGAAACCCTACTTATACCATGAACTATTAAACTACAGGCCGCCTCAGAACAGGAAACCCTACTTTTACCATGAACTATTAAACTACAGGCCGCCTCAAAACAAGAAACCCTACATATACCATGAAATTTTCCATTGATACAATTAATTTTTTTAAATAATCATATTCCAATTTAATCAAAAGAGTATTACAGATGAAGGGAAAGATTTCAGATTGCTTGTAACCCAACTTCAGAACTTAGGTGTATCACGTGCTTATGATGTCTCCATTATTCCTGTTAACGGTGCTTAATATGACATTAACTACCCTTTATTAGTTCATGTTGCTCAAATTTTGTAGTGTGTTTTTGGGCAAACAACCGTAAAACTGGGTATACATTTGCTAGCCGAACCGTTCGCGAACCGCTAGTTCTCACGATTGGACGGGGGTTTCAATTCATGTGAACCGCGGCCGTGAGTAGCGATCCGCTTCTTGTTTGGTTTTCGACGAATTCAAAGAAATTCTCTTTTCACATTTGGACGGCGTGTAGTGTCGTGCGTAGCTCGTTGTTTTTATTTCTACCTACGAACCTCCAGGTTATATGGGCTGTTTTATTTTGTGCCTTGATCTTATGTTCCACGGTTTTTTTATGATTAAATTATAGAGTGGTCAGCGGAAAATGTAATGAAAATGAATTATTTTTATGAAATCTCTGGGATTCTAAATAAAAGGACCACTTCAAAACAAAATTTTATTGAAGATGCATGTAGAAGATAGGCAATTTTAACCAGTAGGTAATTGATAATAATATTCAGCATTTTGGGTACAGCGTCTAAGCTAATAGTTAGCAAAGTCTGAAACCAATTTCTACTAAAGGTGCGCTATGTAAATAACTGTATTAACGACACGAATGCTAGGTTGACACATTTAAATCTATCAAATAAGTCAGTTCAGTAATCAATATTTTCCATTTTAACCCCTCAAGTCTCGGAAGGACATTACTTAAACCTCTGAAGGACAGATTTGATCGGGGATCTCCGTACACTGTAAAAGTGTTTTTATATATATTTCTGTAATCTGGGGGTGTGCAATTTATTGGTCGTTGTAAATGTCAAAAAGTTTGATTAAAAATTTGCGGGATATTTTAGATGACAGTTGAGAAACAAAAAAAGGATATATTTATATATAAGGATATTTCTAAATATCGATTTTTTTCAAAATTATGGACGTTTCGAGTCAAAATGAGTTTTGTTCGAATTTCCATGTTTGAAATTAAAATTTTACTATTTAGAAGCATCAACGTTTATTTTAAATTTTAAATGTTAAAGACTTCTATTTCCGACAATTTAAAAAATAAGAAATATATAGCACCTTTAAATTCCTCGGAATCCTTCCGAAATTCCATGAAAACTCACCTTGACGTTGGGCCTGGTTTGTAAGAATATCTTTAAACCTAAATGGTTAAAAAGGGGTATCTTCAGAACATGTCAGTTCGTTCCGACATGACTTCAAAACACCCAAAAAGTCCCAGAAAATCTTGACCTACTGACAAAAACACAAAGATCCCAAAAAGCATCAAATACTGAGATGAATATATCTTCGGACCAACGTAAGAAGAATATTACATGTTTGCTGGCTTCTAACTAACCGCGGAATGAGAAAAATATGATAATATTACATTTCTACTTGGTTGAATAAACCAGTGCAGTTTCTGCATAAATAATTCCAATGTCCCGCCTCTGGTAGAAATATAGCTTAGGCTTATTGTGGAATCAGATGGAATTATCAAACACTCTATATCAGACATCATTGATAAACCTAAGAACTACAAAATAAAGAACTACAGAATACAGCACTTTCAGCCACAGAACGCACACGGGGTAAAATTCAGAATTCAACAATTCTCTTTTTCAATTAAATTAATAATCACATATGCCTAAGTAAAAAGTGGCGCTAAAGTCATTTCATTAACTGGTCAAAAGAAGCTCTCATTTTTGCAAATAGTGTATTATGTTATCACGACTTTGACATTTGTGAAGTAAACAGAAGCAGAATAAACGTTGACAAACCATGTATCACCATACTCCTTAAGAAAGCGGAATTATGGTGTTTAATTTTTTTTTTATTTATTGTTATATCTGTTCTTACTTTGCAGATTTAAGGGTTGGGAACTCTTTGTTAAAAAGTAAAAGGCTCTACTTATAATTGCGTTTATTTACGTTACAAATAATAGGTCTGAATTTAGCTACACTGTTCATTACCCGATTGTTGGTATTTCTCTGGTTCGATAAGCTTGTTCTCTGTCAATCTCATCTCACAAGTAATTGTTACACTCTAGCGACATCTGTCGGACTCTGTAGTAAGCTTTATGACTAGCGCCATCTATCGCTTAAATATTCAACTTATTACCATACATCACATTTACAAACAAAGATACTGTCTTGGGAAATCGAGTGAGGGTTTTTGCACCACCTTGTAGAATCAAGGTAACCCTGTAGTCACGTTACAATAATATTATCATGGCGAATTTAATGACAATGTCAAATATGACGGGTGTTTTGAACTAGGTCTAATTTGATGCTGTCTGATCTCTACTGTGAATTAAGCAGAGTCAAGGTGATGTAAGCATGTGCTAGTGAGCGGTTACTTACGTAGAATTAAATAGAAATGACTGCTGGTGATTCGAGGTTGGTTCCTGCATTTCCCATGGGTTTATGGAATTTGGTTTAGATTATATATATTTCAACGAACGGTTCTGCTCGCAAATGTATACCCAGCTTAAGAGAAGTATGTGTAGGTACTAAGAGAAACAGAATGGGGGTCGAGAGATGTCACGTCGTTTTGTATTACATAGGTACCGGCCGGTTAGCGGAAGCTTTATGGCCCTTAAGGCATTTTACGTAATATTGTTATCCCTTTGTAATGGTTCAAATCTGAAACAAAGTGACATGATGGTGGCTGCTTGCGGCAAAGCAACTCAGTAAAGATATCAAGAAATATCGTTTGATGTGAAAGGATACGAAACCGATGTTTGAAATTGAAAGGTTTTTATGTCAAAATTTGTGTAATTATAATACATTATCCTTTAATATAGGGGTAATTATAATAAAAACCATTGTACCGTGATTGCATGATTGTATTTTGGTACATAAATAGCGAAAAGTAAGTTACATGTAGTTTAATACAATTTCAATGAAAACATGTTTCTAACAGAAACTTTGGTAAAACCATATTTTTAATAATTAAATCTAGAACCAGTGAGAATAAGGCATCCCCAATTGGGGTATGTTTTGAGGCTGAAGGTAGGGGGAGGAAAAGGAGATTGTAAATCGGATAATAGGGAAGTGACTTGCTATTCAGATCTGGTCACCATAAACGGTTAAAGCTCTTTAAAGCAACTTTGAATTCTAGATGTTTGTCTTCCACCTGGGTAACTCTGAGAGTATCTTCCACTTTGGAACGTGCGGAAAACACACTTTAAATTATGTTCAATGAATAAGTTGTGAAATAAAACAAATTATTCAAAATAAAATTTACTTTAATCCGCATTTTTTTATTTATTTAACGCCCAGAGTTCTTTTTCATGTAGGTTAGGGTGTCCCAGGACATAAGGAAGAAATTTTTTTTCGTGAATTTAAATATGCATACCCTCTTATTTTATTCTATTTGATCCCAATAACTCATATAATAAATATTTTTTTGATTAAACACCGGCAACCCGTGCCGACTTGATGCCAAACATATGGTACAGAGTTAATATGAAAGGATTTTCAACTTTCATTTTTGTCGGATAAATAAAATTTAAAATGCACAAATGTTCAATTATGTAGTATCTTATATTTAAAAATGGTTTATTGGTTAAATTTTTTCTTCATAGATTGTTTTTTACAGTCAGGATAAATCTTCCGATGTTCCTGAACGCATCGTAACAAAAAATATTTTTGTTCCTCTTCGACCGTGAGATTAAGCCATGAAAATCTTGCATTAACTTAACAGTTCTTTCAGCTGTATCATTCACTACCCTCAGCGGCGACACCTTCTTTCTGACTTCTTGATACGAAGCATTATTTGACCACATCGTAGGGAATTCGTTAAGAAAACTGTTTTCAGACGATCAAACCAATACTTGCTCTTTACTGAAATGAAGTCGTAAATATTTTTCTCTGAAACAATAGTCACTAAATTATGATATGAACAAAAACCTCAATACAAAACATAATTTAAACTACTTAATAAACTTACCATACAATTTACCATCAAGATCTTCCTTCGATGGGATGTAACGTTTGTCATGGGTTGATAAATTTTTTTTTTGATATTCCGAGCATTTTTATTTTAGTTGTTTGATCCACAGCGTCGTCAAACAGCGATAAAATAGATCCTTCATCGGTCAAATACCATAACTGCTTACTGAACAGAAATAAAGCTGCCATTGAGATGTTTTCATCAATTTTTTCTTAAGCCTTCATCGATTTCAAAAAGCACAAGTCCTGGTAAGGTGCTTTAACTGCTATAATACATTGTAGCCATGGCTTGACATAGGATGTTACTATGAACAGGCAAACGTCTAAAAGTGCCGCCTTATCCTTACCGGTAATTTTAAATTGCACACAAATTAATGATATTTTCAAGGAATAAAGCGCCTTTGCCATCCATCAAGAACCTGGAGGCCGAATCTTAAATTTTCTCGCTGTATCTCCTCCTAAAATTATCACGCAGAGCTCTAAAAACTCTCAATAGTCATCTCCAAGTATTTTTGTTGTCAGTACAGTACGGTAAAAGTCAAGCAAATCATCGATTTCGGAAGCGGTTAGGTGCAATGTGAGATTTTCTCTGTAGCACTGAATTTTATCGGGATCAAATTTTTTACAGTTGTCTCGAAACTTTTTGAAGAGTGGCATGTCAGGGCTTGTAGTCACTTGACTGATTTTTACTTCAAACACAGCTTTTAATACCAACTATGGCTATATTTGGTATAAATTGACAGTTAAATTCACTTTCCGGATATTGTAGAACAAAACTTCAAGAACTTGTCCATTAGATGGCAGTTTAGAACCCGATATTTGGTGTTTTACGACTCCTTTTAAAAATATACTCTTTTTAGAAGAGCTTAAATTTAACAACATCTTGCCTGAACGAGTGATTTTCGTTTACTAACAAAATAGCAAGTTACTACAAGCTCATCAACGCGTTTGCTCGCTGGCGTCTTAATGTACTGACATATTTCGATGCAAGTCCGCACGGGTTGCAGTTGTCCAAAGTAAACGAAAAAAAAATTATAAGTGTTTTGTCATTATTAAAACAAAATTAGAGGGTATGCGTTCAAAAATAACAACTTTAATTTTTTTGGGACACCCTAATGTAGGTGGTACAATTTTAATGACAGTTTTGAAACATAAGAAAGAAATAACAAAAATAAAATTACATTAAAAATATTTATGCAAGAAACAAAATTAAAAATAACAAGAACAAAAATTAAAAAATACAGCGATTTGACTGGTTTACAAAAATATAACTTCCATTTAGGAATAGTGTTGAAATAAGTCTTTTACGTAATCCACAAAATTCGCAAAGTTAATATTAAATATATCGACATCACCTAAGTATTGGTTTCCCATAGTGTGAAACCGTTGTATTGGGGAGTTCGCAATGCTCCTAATTGCGCTTATGTGTTTTGCAGTGAATTTGATTTGATCAATTTGAACCCGTGACCTCCAGACCGCCTTACGCCACGACCACGGAGGACGTCAACCAACTAATACTATTTTATTTAGAATGCGCGTAATCCACTCACCAAATCTCACAACCAAACCTCAAGTCTCATCTCAAACACATCTCTGTCACCTGAACACAATGGCATCCCGTGTTCTATTCATTTAGCGTGTACCGTATCCCGCAAGCGTTCTGTATCTCGAGTCCCGAGTTGGGGTAAATGCTTTGAGAATCCCACAAGGCCAGATTGTTCTGTATACAGAATATTCACTCCTTGAAGACATATTGATGTTTTCTCAATTAAGGTAAAGGCTCTTTGTCCGGCGGGGCCTCCCCAAGGGATATAAACCCCGTAGACTCTATTCAGAAGGATACCGGAGCTCTCCTTTGCCGGATAAATGTGACAATCATAGTTGGAAGGCAATACTGTTTATTCCTTTGTTTGAGCATCACTTTGTGCTTTATTTGCTAGCGTTTCTTCCAGTCATGGAGCCTCATATTTTCTTATACACTGAGGCAAGAAATGTATAAAACATATCTCGATTATGCACGTAACTCTAAAGAAAGCAATTGACGAATTCCCAACAGTTTCTTTAAATTCTAGAAATCCATGACATTTTATCTCTTACCTAAAACAATATCACGAATTCAATAATTTCACTTATCTGTATTCTTTCTTAGAGTCGTGTCTTCGTCTTAAAATATGTGAATCACGTAGCATATTTTTTCCCAATTTCTTTGTCAGTTTAGTATCGGCTTTGTATTGATATTTTAAAGTATTTTGTAAAATATTTTAATTAGCTATAATTTTTGAACATTTTATATCTGGTGTAAATCTAGCCTTAAACTACTACAATAATATTCAATTTCTACGTTATAAAACATAAAAAGTACAACATTGAGACATATTCCACGAACAACTGCAAGACTTTTAGATTTCTTAACATATAAAGAAAGCCTATTAAACATTATTTATAATCTTTGTAATAAGTATTGTTGTGTTACCGAAAAATTTATCTGAAGAAGCCTTAAACCGTTGCAGCTTCTCGTAGGATAGCTATGAACTGTTGGTATAATTAACACCATAATAAACAGCAAAATATAATTTATTTTAATTTCAGTTAGTTTGAAATTTCTTAATATTTTACTTTTTTTATTTTTTTTTTTAGTACTTCAAAGATTGTATTTCATGTCTCTATGTATCTATAATGTGCTTTACTCTGGTAAGTACTTACCCGAATTCATGGCAAATGGTTTTAGTTTGTATACGCTCCCACATCTGTACTAATAATACTAACAATATTTAACATGTAATCTGGTAACATTGTATATCTTCAGGTATAAATAAATACAAGGGTATTAGCAAGGCTGATGATGTGCAGGTGAAATTGGATCAGTCCGCTGCCAACTTGCCAAGGCGCCAAGGAGCCAAGGCTCAGATTGTAACCTGACAGCGCCCTTGAGGTTTTGCTCAGGGCCGGCCCTGGGTATGATAGATTAAACGTTGCCACATAATGAACAGTAAGCATATTATTGAGTTAGCGTAACATTATTTTTATTCTAGAATATCTGCTCCAGCAGAGTATAGTCCTCATGCCTCCATTCTTAATAGTGTTTCATTTCAATTGTATTGTTTTAAAGTCTAATTTTCCCGTTGTCCTGCTTAAGAAGTTAATAAGTTTTTGCAATTTTTTTAGTTAACATTTTAAAGTTATTGTTGAGTTTTTATTAAGTACGTTATATATGTATAGATTATCAAAGAAATTTGCGTTAAAATTGTAAAGTATAAAATATAATCCTTTCTAATTTTTATTGAAAACAAGTCTTTAATAAATGTCTACAGTATGGTGACCGGATAAATCATCAAAATGATAATTCATCACATCTTTAAAAAGTTATATAAAGTCATGGAAAGTGATGAAACAAAAACTTTATTAACTGGGTTAAGTAGATTAGGTTGGGTTAGGTTAGGTTAAAAAAAAGATTTCTTCAATGACTTTATGTCAATTTTTAAAAGTTTGTTGAATAGTCACTGTGTAGAGTTAGCATGGAACTCTACAGAATATATTTAAGCCTGTGCGGTAAGAGTTGAATACAAAAATGAAACTTGGAAAGTTTCGCCTCTCTAAATAATACCTACATATTGAATATATATCAATTTATTCTAATTTATTACCCTTTGTGGAAACGCGTCAATAATGACAAAGAAAAATAATAATTCTATTCCCGTAATATTTACCCGGTTACATCAATCATTTCAGAATTTTAATAAAAGTTCTTGAAATTGATTTCCACAAACTTCCATGATATTTTCACGTCGTTCAGTATCTTCCATTTACCCACTAAATATTCTCACAAATTGCAACTTTTTACAGTGTGACATAATAAAAAATATTCGTCAACTAAAAATTGATTATTTTAAACTTTTCTCTACTTTCCATAAATATAATATCCATGTATTATATATATATATAAACCTTCCGGAAGAAATCCTCTAAATGATATTGGAAACTTTATCAAACTCCGTTGCGTAGTAGAGATCCTTGTATTATCACGATTGCGAATTCACTAAAATTTTATCAGAAAACGGCCTGTACCTCCGTTTTTAGTTCATTATAATCTGGGATGTTATCGATCGTTCTAGAATATTCCCGAACCTTCCACAACATTATAAAATATTCCGGGATGTTCTGGAATGTTGTGGAATGCTCTAGAATACTCTCAAATGTTCTGGACTGTTCTACAAATTTCTAAAGGATGAAACTTCCAGCCCTTATATCTTCAAAAGCACGCCCTTCAGGTAAAAACGAGAACCTTCTACATCGATGGGGGATAGAGGGCTACCACACCATATCCTTTGATCGTACCGGGAATCGTTTCTGAGTTTTAGCGGCACGTTCATTCTAAACTTATTTATATATATATATTGATTGATTCGAAATTTGAAACGATCATATGGCTTACTTTTAGCCATTGTTATAAATGTGCGAATTTTCTCATTATTGAACTAACTTTAAAACTTTTGGATTCACTTTGATTAACCCGTGTGCCGAGACATCCACCGTGGATTTCCTAGTATCTAACCGTATCTGTTTTGTTTTTATGGTATTTTGAACCTAATTAAATGCTCCTACCACATTTTTTATTCGCTTGGCAAGGAAATAAAGCATACAAATATTATTAGTAGAACAAAAAAATCGTTAGTTAAAAACGCCCTGGTTGGTTGGTATCACTGCGTATCATCATATTGTATCATTTCTAGTGTCACCGCAGATCTACGCGGGTTTTAAATTCTCGTATTGTTTGAATTTGACGTATTTGCTATCCGAAATTTGTGATTCTAATTTTGAATGTATATCAAATTGAATTACTGGTTTTGAAAGTAAAACTCTTTTAGATTTGAATATATCGAACCGACAAATATCTAATTTCTTATTAAAGATTTTTTGCGATTGTTTTTTCGCTTAACTTTTGTTTTTTTTATAAACTGTAGAAATACCTTGATATATGAAAGTGAAAAACATATTCTATTACATAAGACGTAATTTAAAGGTTATTATCACTTCACTTTTTTTCGTTTCATATTAAAACAATTAGTAAAAAATTCACAAACTTTTGCAAATCTTTCACATGACTTTTCGTTCTATGACTTTTTGGAATGTATTATAATTATTTGGTAAGTGTATTGTAAGTTTGTAGGTTCAAATACAAAGCGTGGTGTTATTTCTTTTCAATACTTACATTATAATATATCTTACCGTTATACAAAAGGATATAAAACGATTTTATGAGTCCGTCTCAGTTTAGTACTGAGTTAACCCTGTTGATACAAAAAGTAAGCTTTTTGTGACGTCACATTGCCCATTGTGACGTCACAGGCATTTTAGTGGACATTTCATAATAACTTTCATAATTATTTTAACTATTAAAAGTAACAAAAAAACTTAAATATGTAGAGGTTATTGATTTAGAAGGCCATTTTTGATTTTAAAAAAATTGAAAATTTTAAAATGAATTAATTTGAGAACGAACATTCAGATCATGCGCAGAAAAGTCCCACAGTGAACAGAGCTGCAAACCCTTGTCTTACTTTAGCGAACTTTATTATTATTGTGCATGGTCTTGTTATTTTAATGTGAGCTCTTCGATGGCCAATTTACGACTGATGTCATATTTTATTCAAAGCATTCTCGAACCCTTCTGGTGCCTAAAATATGATCACGTGGTTTGCCTCCAGCTCGTCAAAATGATACCTACATTTCATGTTAGGGCAAGTCTATTAATTTTGATGTCTATGGCTTATATCTTTTATATAGTTCAAAATTATTCCACTGCGTAATCCACCACTTTGCATCGCTACGAGATTCTATCCGTCCTTCTGCGCGAAAACTCTCTTAAGTAAGTAAAACGGAATTATGTACATAAGGCCCCCTTTCCCATCAATGAATAGTAGGAAATGTTCCCCGCATTATCCCCGCCGCCATTACCCTGATGTGGGAAAAAGGACCTTACTACGGAACTATGATACCGTGGAGATGAGTAGATTGAATACATTCAAGAATATTCTCTTGCTTCAAACAAAGCCAAGAGGTTTTATTTTCCTGTTTTCAGTCTTACTGGTTTGCAACAAACATGAAAAATTATATGCATATACGAATGTACAATGTACATACTTACTTTATATTCTGCTTTATTTACAATGTTAGGTGTTATTTTTTGGATTTGATATTTAATTTTTTTATAATTTTTTTGAAGTGAAACTTCTTTAGGCGCGTAATGAATTTTCGGGGACGGAGTAAAACCGAGTCACGATCGAAACGAAAATGCGGGTACCCCCACCACCGATTAAAGTTCATTTGATCTAGTCAAAGTTTTGAAGTAACATATAAATGCTTCTTAGCTCATCCCGACAACTGGCGTTGGTGGTGTAATGGTCAGCATAGTTGCCTTCCAAGCAGTTGATCCGAGTTCGATTCTCGGCCATCGCACATTATTTTTTTGTTTTTAACGCCTTTTTCATTCAATATCTTATTTTTTAGTAGGTCAGAACATTTTTTAAAAGAAAATAATATTGCAAAATAATAAAAACACTTATCTCACTGTGATAAAACATTACTCCGCTAGAGCGCGCTTTGCGTTATTGTGTTGGATTAAAATTATTATCTAATCCGTATATTATGATAATTGTATTACATTTATTTAATTAATTTATTTATTTTGATAATATGTAATAATTTACAGAAAAAAAAATTAAAACTATCTCCCTCTGATAAAATATCCGTTCGCTAGAGCGCACTACGCGATCTTGTGTGGGATTCTATTTCTGTACATTGTACATTATTTTTAAAAATATATTATATTTTGGGTGTGATGTAGGTAACATTATAAAACATAACAAGCTCTCATATTTTCAGAACCTACATAATATAATCAATTTATGCGGCTTTGCTTACAGTTGGTGCTCAGCGTGGTTGGCTTTCAATCAGTTAAGCGAGGTTCGATTCTCGGCTGTGGCATTTTTGAAGTGAAACCTTGTTGAGGTGGGGGAGCCGCTCACGAACGTTCTCTCTCTTCTCTTCTTTCCTCTCTCTCAGACACCAGCGAACTGCGCCACGCAAAGCATCAGCTGCTTGGTTAGTATACTGCGTCGTGAGTGTAATACGAGTGAAATACGTAATTGATTGTGGTTCATACGGTTTAACAAAAGAAGTTTCACTTCTGTCTTTTTTGTATATAGTTATGCTACTCTCCATGTATTATGTAACACTTACATAAATAAAGTGTCAATTTCCTCTGTAAAAGCCCGACAGGGCGTTAATGAATAATAAAATAACAAAAAATTCAACGTTTTGTTCGTACAATGTAGTCCAATTCATAGAAAATTATTTCAAAAACGAAGAATATCTCCACAAGGTTAACTTTGCAGGCGGCCAAAAATTGAACAAACAAACGAACCGTTTTTTTGGTTCTGTAAATTTGTTTGAATCCACATAATCAATACCAGCGACACCTGCACAAAAGTGTATTAACCTTTTAAAGTTGTAACGAAAAATGATGTTTATGACATCCAATAAAATTCATTTTGTAAGCCATCACTCACAGTCGCTTTTTTTTGTATGTTGATTATATAAATTCTTGAAAATATTACGAAAATACAAATATGCATACACTTGCTCCTGATGAGGTGAACTTTGTTAATGAAACATGTAGAGGTTATATATATATATATATTAGAGTGATGTAAACAAAGTTATTTGTGTTTTAATGTAACAAATATGTCATTGCACGTTCGCAAAATAATTAACGTTCTTTAAAAATTCTAAACAAAATTCAAAAAAACATTTTTCAAACATTTTTTTTAACATTTGGTTATTATTTTTTTTATGAAAACCTTTTTGAGAATCTTCACATCTTATATATAAATAAAAGGTAATCTTCATATAAACGTGGGTGCCCGATAAATTCAATAATTACTCGATGTGCTATTTTTAAGATAATACATACATTTGTTATGCAATCCCTGCATAGAAAAAATCGCTAAGTAAGCTCCGAAAATTATTAAAAACACGTTTTGTTCTGTTATTTAATATGTTATAGGCATGAAAATCACCGTGTATCTTTAAATGCAACAAAATAACTTGTCAAGAGATTTATGCTCTATTTCAAACGAGTCGTGTTTTATTAAATATTTTCACCATTTACGTTTAATTGTTGCGTTTTTTATTATCAACGCGCTCCCTCTAACATTCGTATTTACATTTCTCCCTTTCAAACGGTGACCGGATAACTCATCGAAATAACAATTCAACACAACTTTAAAAAGTGTTATAAAGTTATGAAAAGTGAAGTCAAATAGGTTACATATGTAACTATTTAACATGGTATTTGTTTCATCACTTTTAATGACTTCATATCACCTTTTAAAGGTGAGTTGAATTGTCATTTTGAGGAGTTATCATGGAACCGTTCGAGTGGAATGACTTTTGACATTTGGCATATGTAAGTATGTGCATTCGACGCTAGTTTTATTTATAAAATTGATATATTTTAAAATCCCTATTGTTGCCTGTTGGTGCCTGAATTTGCTTAGCCTTATGAATAGGTATAAAATCCACCGATTTATTTTTAACGGGGTTGGAAGTTTGGAAGTTTGATTGCTTGATTAAGGTTATCCACTCTCCCCATGAAGTCCCAGGACCTAACACTTTCAGGAGAATTGAGTGGATTTCCATTAAACATGAATCGCATCCATCCGAGGAGACGCATCCAATTTATTTTACCTCCAGGAACATTTTTCTCCAGAATATATTATTCCTGGAAGGAAGATGCGGGACTTATCAAAGGAAATCATTCAATATCTTAAATTGGCGGTGATATTATACAGGATGTGGTTGGTTAAGTTTTGGAAAACGTTTCCAGTCATAAAAGTCATCTGGAATTGAATTCTGCCAAACAAGCAAACTGTTCCATGTGACACGTTGACAAAAAAATACTGTTTTAAAACTTTTGACTAAGAGCCCCAACTGCTCCCAACTGTCTGGAGCCAGTGAGTTTATATCATCCTCATTTGGGGTATGTTGTGAGGCTGAAGGTAATGGGAAAGGGAAGGAGATACGAAGAGGAAGTTGACAAAGTATTTGACTATTGGGAACTGGTCAGCAAACACGGCCAAGGCCATAAAAAGCAATGTATCAATTCTGAATGGTGGTCTTACATCAGGGTGATACTAAGGGTATCTTCCACTCTGTAACGTGTCGCAAATATACTATACACTTATTTAAAATGATTTTACTGTGAAATAACACAAATTAATTAAATTAAATTTAAATATTGAAGACAATATTAGTGATTTCTAAACGAAAATCTGAAACAGAAAAATCAGAAAAAGAAACGGTCACATCTGGGACCCAGGATCCTTGTCTTTCCGTGACAGTGCTCTACCAACTGAACTAATGGGACCCTATTCCCCTCGGTCACTTTTTAACTGTATCATACTTCGAATAAGAACTACTAACATTGTCTTCATTTTTTCACCGCACATTTTTATTGGCAACTATCTTTATGTATGATCGCAAGATTCAACCCGAACTAAATGCAATCTAGACAGCGTCTTTGTAGATAAACCTATCTTATTTTTTATTTTTAATGTGCGACATCTGTTGACTTTTCTGCAAGTCTAGAATGAATATTTATTTTTCGGAATAACTTTATTGAGTAAAACCTCAAATTGTAATATTTAAATATTGAAGACAATATTAGTGTGACCGTTTCCTTTTCTGATTTTTCTGTTTCAGATTTTCGTTTAGAAATCACTAATATTGTCTTCAATATTTAAATATTACAATTTGAGGTTTTACTCAATAAAGTTATTCCGAAAAATAAATAAAAATTAAATTTACTTGCGCATGCCGGGGTTTGAACCCCTCCACCGCGGATGCCGTCAAATTTTATGTGATAAATACAGCACAGGAGTTCCATGACGTAAGTAGTGGGGACTAGATCATCCGTAATTAGGGTGTGTTGTGGGGATGAAGGGAGTAGAGAAGCAAAGAAGTTAGGGAAGAATAATTTTGGGAAGAATCTGGCTATTTCCTTACACCTTCCACCAAATATGGTTTTTATCATTCAAAACAAAGCACGTCAAACAGTGCTGCGGTCCCACTGTAAAAAGCTAAAAATAAACTACTCGTATATGGCACTTGTTGGCAAAAAATATTTTTACTGAAATTATCACAGTAACAATGAACAATGTATAAAGTCACTATAAACATGATGAAACCATGTTTAGAGTGACATATCCAATTCGGGAGGCGGGGTTGGATACCGCCACCCCGGGAATTATTTATTGGTTAACCAACACACATATATACTGTCACGTAACGAATTGACACGTTCAAAACTCCCGCAAATTCAAATTATTACCTATCAGTTGTAACCATTGTTCGCGGTGCGCATGCGTGCACCGTGAGGTTGGTAAACTGCACAATGCCACACACGCGGGCATTCACCAATGGCCGCTCCACTCGCAATCTGGCCTCGGCCTTGATAACATGTGAGCGTTACCGCCAACAGAGACGCAAACATAAGCGCGCCTAAATTAACGACTGTTTTCTCGCACAAGTACTTTATAAAACCTATATCAATTCTGTGCCAATTCACGATGAAGAACCGTGCGCGCAATAGCGCGTACAGTACAGCCGATAACCGCTAATTGTGGTTCAACAAGTACGAGATTCATCCTGCAAAACCCATGTAAGCTGATAACTATAATTCCCCTGTATGTGCCTTTTATGTTGAATCATGCTCACCTACAAGCTTGCCAGCCAGTACCTAAAATACCGATAGAGATTGACCCAACGAAAAGCTAGAAATGTTAGGATGTTTATTACTCTTTTCATGTGTGTATTCTGTTATATAAATGTGCTTTGTGAATATACTTTCATATCCCATTCATTGCGTTTCCTTTGACGAATATGGAGTGGTTGTCTGGCCTGCAGTCCCTCGTGTAAAAGCCCAATTGGCTGACCTAATCCCTGATGTCATGGAACTCAATCTCTACCACCTGAGCTAACGCCGATTTGTTCCAAGGCACCCTTTCTACGACGGGCCCCGTGGGGAATTGCGCCCCCCTCACACCGGCGTCCCTTACACTGTCGCCTAACATGGGGCAATTTTTTTTTTTGTCATCCCTTCAAGCCAACAACAGACTACCTCATGTTCGTCAATTGAAATTCTCTCCATGTACATTATTCTTGTAACAACATGTGATTTCCTTCTCAGCAAATGTCCACAAACCGTCCCAAAAAACCGTTTTTTTTGGCGCGCTCGCAAAACTCGCTTCACAAAATGGCGGTCCTTCGTGTTCACACTTTGCCGCGTCACGAAAACAGACACGACAACCACAAACAAATACAACAGAGTTGTTTTTGTTTCTCAGCAAGCATAAACATCACGAATTCGTGTTTGTTTTTTTTTTTTTCCAAGCTCACTTCAGGATCGTAATGTCCCTCGCATAGTAAACATTACCTACAGACAAATCACCTTCCTCCAACGAGTTTAAATAAAAACACGGGTTTGTCTCAACACTAATTACACATTTATTCCTAATAAATTATAGGTACAACTGCTTTTCCCTCCAATGTGCAAATACGAGTGTTAACCCTCCAAGTGCCTTCGACGAGTGTTAACCTTCCAAGTGCCTTCGACAAGTGTTATCCTTACAGCAAGTGACGTGAAAAAGTGAAATTAAATTCATTCATTTTCTTCAAAATTCTCAATTTCAAAGCAAAATCTCTGGCCAATTTTTTTTCTCAACAAGTGAAAGTGACTAGTGAAACTAAAAAACACAGTTTTACAAAGCAAAGTCCTGGCCAATTTTTTTTCTCAACAAGTGAAAGTGACTAGTGAAACTAAAAAACACAGTTTTACAAAGCAAAGTCCTGGCCAAATTTTCAAAAATTCAAAACACTTCGAAAATTCCGGAACACAATCGTCTTCTTTCTTAACAAACATCAAGCAAACCATCAAAATGGATCCACCCACTGCACCTACAGGAATTACATTTGGTGTAATCACCAACATTTTCCAATCAAAAAGAGAAATATTACTCCAAGCTCTTCGTAAAAGGGACCTGTCGCCAACTAACAAATCAAAGAAGTCACTCATAAATTACGCCTTGTACTTCAACAAGAAATACATCAGGAATTTACGTTTCAATTGCCCCGAACCAGTGGAAGCAAAAATAATTACACCAGTACCACCTGAGTCTAAAAACATACCAACACCAGTCATTCCACAAAATAAAAGTTACGACCTAATTTCCTGGAAAATTAAGTTCAACGGTCGCTCCGATGTGGAAAATTTTATTGACAGAATAGAAGAAACTGCCCAAGTCAGAGGAATTCCCATAGAAATCCTACATCGCAACTTTATCGACCTCATTGCTCCCGAATTACTCTCGTGGCACAAATTACACAAAAAAAGGGCAGATTCTTGGCCCAAACTAAAATCAGCCCTCATCAACAATTTTGGAAAAAAGGAAGCACAGCACAAAATAAAACTGTCGCTGTTTGCAATCAAGCAACTTTCGAACGAATCAGTTGCCAACTTCATACAAAGAGCTGAATTCACAAACGCCAGGCTCTCTTCACCTGTTTCGGACGACGAACTTTTGCCGGTTATAATTGATGGTCTCCTCCATAAATATGAGAACATCATTACATCACAAAAAATCCTCAGCATAAACCAACTTAAGGACGTTTGCCTTCTATTGGAAACATACCAAAACAGAAGAAAGGACTCTAACGATGCAAACGAAATCATCAAACCAAGCAGATCCTCTGGTATCAAACCGGAATATAATGAAAGAAAAATCTGCTCATTCTGCAAAAAAACCGGTCATTCTCAAACTACTTGTTTTAGGCAAGCTAACCTCCAAGAACCCCGGGACACCAGAGCACCTAAGAGACATTCTTCCCAAAACCGCTCTCCACCTCGCGACAATCTACGAGAAATTTTCAAAAAATCGAGACACAATCACGAGAGATTACACGCTCCCAATAAAGTTGTCAAACCTCCACCGGACTTTTCGAAACCCCCTCCAAATTGGGTAAACAAGAAACAAAAAAACTAATACCCAACCTCTCGGGAATCCATTTCACTCCAAGGCCTAAGGAATGGATAGAGTGGTTGAGACACGTAAAATACTTCAACCAGGCCTTACATCTTTCAACTGTTAGTTGCAAAGAAGCTCAAGACGGAAGACCCTACGCTCAATTCTCCGTCAATAATGTCACCTTTTCGGGACTTATGGATAGTGGCGCATCTATTAGTTGCCTCGGCAATAATGCACACATACCTTTCGTCAATTGCGGATTTAGAATCAAAATGCATTCTACACACGTTACAACCGCAGACAACACAGCTCAAACTGTCACAGGTTCTCTAGCACTACCTGTCAGTTGCGGAAACAAAACAATCACGATCAACTTCTTAGTAATTCCTTCGATATTCCAGAACTTCATCCTCGGTGTAGACTTCTGGAAGGCCTTTAATGTCGCCCCCCAGGTATTTAACACTTGCAACAACACCTCTCACTCCACGCAAGTCAGTGAGATTCGTACAGTAATACCTTACGAAAATCTAAGTTCTGCTCAATCACAACAATTAAAAGAAATGATCAGCAAATTCGAATCAATATCTTTCGAAAAATGCGGCTTAGGACTAACTAACCTGGTCGAACACCCACATCAAAACCACTGGGCCACCCATCAAACAAAGGTACTATAACCTAGCTCCCCAGAAACTTAAACAATTGGAAAAAGAGTTAGACGAAATGTTGAGTTTAGGCGTGGTAGTTCCTAGCAGAAGCGCCTGGACAAACCCAACTCTACTTGTGTCAAAAAAGGACGGCTCTGCACGATTCTGCATCGACAGTAGAAGACTTAATGCTTGCACTGAGGCCGACGCCTATCCACTTCCATTTGTTCACGCCATCCTCGACAAACTACGAAACGCCAAGTTTATATCTTCAATTGATCTAAGCAAAGCTTTTTGGCAAATACCATTAGACGCTGCATCTTGTGAAAAAACTGCATTCGTCATACCAGGTAGAGGTATGTTCCACTTTAAAAGGTTACCATTCGGCCTCAAAAACAGCCCTGCCGAACTACAAAGGTTAATGGACAAACTATTCGGCCCAGAATCGGATAACAACTTATTTTGTTACCTAGACGACCTCATCATCATAACTGACACTTTCGAAAAACACATTGAAATGCTGGAAAAAGTCTTCCAACAACTCAAACTCGCCGGTCTCACCATCAATTTGAAGAAATCAGAATTCTGCAAGTCCCGCTTGCGTTATTTAGGCTTTATTGTCGACGAAAAAGGTCTGAGAACAGACCCAGCTAAAGTCGAAGCCATGGCAAATTTTCCCAGACCCAAAAACGCAAAAGAAGTCAAAGGTTTTCTAGGACTTGCCGGTTATTATAGAAGGTTCATCAAAGACTTCTCCAACATCGCAGCACCCCTCAACAAAATCACTGGTACACGCAAAGGCATCAGTAATTTCCTATGGTCCCCTGAAACCGAAAAAGCCTTCATCACTTTGAAATCTGCTCTACAAACAGCACCTGTGCTGAACTGCCCTGATTTCACACTTCCTTTCACGCTCCATACAGACGCTTCTAATGTTGGAATCGGCGGAGTACTAACACAGGAATTTTCCGATGGCGAACACCCTGTAGCTTACTTTTCCCGTAGCTTAAACAAACACGAAAAGAACTACGGAATAACGGAAAAAGAATTACTGGCATTAATGGATTCTATTCACCACTTTCGAGGATACATAGACGGTAGCAAATTCACTGTAATTACTGACCACAGTAGCCTAAAATGGCTAATCTCCTTGAACAATCCATCCGGTAGACTCGCTCGTTGGTCATCACGTTTGTCTCAATACACTTTCGATGTCCTACACCGCAAAGGCGCCGACAACATTGTACCTGACGCACTCTCAAGAATCGAGCTTGCTCTCCTAAACACCGAACCAACTGCCCCCATCTCTTCTACTAAGGACACCTGGTATCTAAAGATATTCAACGGTTACATTAACTCTCCTCAACAGTTTCCCAATTTCATCATAAAAAAGGACAATTGTACCGTAATTGCAAACCTCCTTTGTCTATCCTCGAAGACCATGCTTGGAAACTGGTTGTTCCTCCTGAAGAAAGAGAACAAATAATATTCAACAACCACAGTGCCCCGGAATCCATACACCCCGGAACCTTCAAGACATATAAGAAAATATCCTTGAAATATTATTGGCCCGGTCTTTTCAAACAAGTGCGAAATTATATTTCTAAATGCGACACTTGCAAAGCTTATAAACACAGCACCGCACCCCCTGCTGGTCTTATGGGTAAACCCAAACGCGCCGATAGACCACTGCAATCTCTGTCAATGGATCTTATTGGACCTTTTCCCAGAAGTTATGCTGGACACATGCATATACTCAGTGTAGTGGACATTTTCACCAAATATTGTTGGATTTTTCCTTTAAAAAGAGCCACCGCATCTGCAGTCGTAAGCCTTTTGGAAAAACACATATTTATACCTTACGGAACCCCCCGTACAATTATTGTGGATAACGGAAAACAGTTCATCGCAACTGAATTTAAGGAGTTCCTGTCCAAATACGGCATTAAGGACATCTTTTATAACACTCTCTACACACCACAGAACAACACTGTAGAGCGTTATAACCAAAACATCAACACTGCCCTGGCTATCCTAGTTGATAAAGACCAACGCACTTGGTGTAAAAACTTGGAAAAAATTCAAGCAGCTATGAACAACACGGTAAATTTTACAACCGGTTACACCCCATTCTTCCTCAAACACGGCATGGAACAAATTGTTCACGGCTCTCTACATCGGAATATTGATTTTCCATCATCGGTCCCCTCATCTGAAGACCCTGTAGAAACATATGCCCACCGTTTAGAAGAACTCTCTGCTATCTACAGCGAAGTAACAGACGCTTTATTACTGGCCCACCAAAAAAGTGCGGACAGATACAACTTACGCAGGAAACATGTCACTTTTAATAGAGAAGATATTGTCTGGAGAAGAAATAACACATTGTCACAAGGTGCCATGTACTTCTCTGCCAAATTGGCACCCCGCTTTATCAAGGCTAAAGTACTGAGAAAAATCTCAGATTTGGTGTACACCCTGTCCGACATTTCTGGTAAACACATAGGCAACTACCACATAAAGGACATTGTCAAGGCTGGAAAAATGGAAACAATAGAAACCATCACTCTTGTCCCTACGTTTGTACCTCATTGGCAGAAACAACCACTGTCATACACTACAAACTTTGCATAAACAACTATTTATGACTTGTACTATTGATTTCACAAGCCGTCTACCAAAGTGTTATTCGTTTTTTGTCGAAATCATTAGCCTTTTGACCATAATGTTCTTGATTTTCATAAATTAATCATCCATTATGGTTTGTCGTAAGTAAATCTTACACGACAAGGTACAATAAGTGTCAATTGTAACCTTGACCTCGGTACACTATTTCATTGTATATAAACTTTTGTTCCTATTCTTTTCTCACATTTCACCTTTTCTCATGTATACACCTTTTTTGAAACTGATCATTTCAGAAAAGAGACACCTCCTCAATGTCGGTTTGTATTTTTTGGTACGCGCGATGCTCAAAAATGTTCTCCATTCCCTGTTCCCAACACACCAAGTTCTCTTGTCATATCATTTTATATTATTGTTTCTTTTTGCCCATGTTCTCGCAATTGTCCTTCATATTTGTTCTAATGGGTTTCATCGTACATAAAACAATGACCCTTTGCAACATGCACCCAATTGAGGTGAATGTTCAACCCCTGTAATTTGTAATCATAATGCGTGTGTAATTCCAGTTCGGTATCGTCATTTGATTCAAGTTACACAGGTGTAACAAATACAAGTTACAACTACCATGTTAAAGTTTTTTCAGTTTTACCAAAATTGAATGGCGCTCAACTATCCCATTTGCTCTTGTCTTTTTTCAGAATCTGATATTGACACGTCATTTCTGAAAATAGTTGTTGTAAAGAAAGACAAATTGCAATTTGTCTTCCTCATCAATAACATTGTACCATGCATAACACCTTTCGGTCACATTGAGTATGTAAAATCATAGGATCTCAACTTACTGACCTAAACCTGTTATATAGTCGCACTTTATTTTGTCTTGAATGACATTAATTTGCTTTGTTAAAATACACCAAGCCAGGTCACTCATATTAAGTATCCTGTGTCTCAAGGTGCCCCTTTTGTATATAAAAATGTATGACATGTATAGTTCACAACATTCGTGTTTGTGGCAATTGTGGTAACACCAAGTGTGTTTCCTTGCTCATTTTGTGTGGTCATTTTAAGTAGGTAAAACCCAATCAGGTCTTAAATAAACCACTACAAACCTTTCTATTGTAAGCAAAGAGTAAGTAAAACCAAATAGGTCTCTTTCGCTATATTCACAACTTTTTTGTCTTGTATAAAACATCCTTGTTGACATATGTCTTGTATTATTGCCAACCATCCGTGTAAACTCAGCATAAGTTAGTGTCATCACACAACGTGTAAACTCAACTTATGTTTGTGTCATCACATACCGTGTAAACTCAACTTAGGGTTGTGTCATCACAGTATATTGTAAGCAAAGAGTAAGTAAAACCAATAGGTCTCTTTCGCTATATTTGTGCACTGTGTAAGTAATTACTACTATCACATCACATGTCTTGTACAATTGTATCTGCTTGTCATGATACTTTTTGTATTATGCTAGTACCAATAACTATCGACATCACCGTATATGTTTATTGTGTATTTTATGTATATTCCGTTTGTATTGAAATGGAAACTTCTTCATCAACTTGAACGTAAACTTGTCTTCCACCATGATACGAGAGATCGTTATAAAATCCACCATGATACGTGCGAACGTTATAAAATCCAATGCTATACGAGAAGTTCGTCATAATCACTTATTTTTCGCCAACGCAGCGAATAGGTAATTTGTCTCAATGTTTTGTTATAAATACCTACCGTCTTACACCCTTCAATACTGGGCTCGTCTTTTTTCAAATCGTTCAATTTTTACATGATACGTGAAGACGTCATAATACTTACCGTGATTCGTGTGAACGATATAATATCAATCGGTTTTTCTTAAATAAGATTGCCACCTGTTTATACTTGAACTACCTGACGTAGATCATTTTACCCGGATATGTCTTGTCATTAAAAACATTTGACACCTTTGTTAAACTTGCCAAACAGCAGGAAATTTCCCTCTTGAAAGAGAAATTTAAAAAATAACATTGAAGCTGTGCATTCAGCAAATTTTGGTCGAATTGATGCCTGTGGATTTCTTGTAACTAAACCCAAGAACTATCTACTATCCATTGACCATGGACTAATCATCGGCTTCACTTTTGATTATGAGGTATCGTGTCGTAGGAGGTCAATCGGGACATGACACAAAAACACCTAACTCGTCGGCTGGGAAACGAATAAGAAAACTCCCAGGTTTGTGAAATTTGAACAAGGGTCTGTCATTTTCTCACAAATTTGTAGAAGATTAAATCGACCCCTAGTCTTTCATCCAATAAACATGAAAGACTAGAATTGTATTATGTTGTATGTTATGTTTCATCACACTTTCTTGTAAATGTAATGAGTCAGGAAACCTGCTGTCAAATATATTTCGCTCTCTCCTGAAGATCGAATCTGGACTCTAGCCTGTTTTCAGCAGATTTCTATACTCAACCGTTTCTTTTCGTCATCACTTTCACCATGTACATATTGTAGAAAATTATTCGCGGATTTGGAAATAGTACGATAAGCATTGGCTTATCGTCTGTCAAATAGGACAAACCTCATCCACGAATTTTTTTTTTCTCACCCCTTCTCCCATCATCCCTTCACCCTTCAATGAAATATATTCACTACGTTCTCTTCTTTGAAAACCTTACGTTGTTACCGCTTCAGCGATAACATTGACCATGAAAGGTCAATTGTTTTCAAAAAAGTTATTTTCTGTCACATTGCACAAACATGTTCTTGTATCAGTGGATTTGTATTCAGTACTATTGCACTGAATGGACTATACAGAGTCACCTCTTGATACGAAAACATATATTTTTTTTTCACATTTGTAAAATCTCAATTAGTTAGGAACATCTCTATCTTTCTCTCTCTCTGGTTTCTGGCAAGCAAATCTCTTTCTTCTCTCCAAGGCACATTTGTTTCTCTCCAACCTTTATTTTATCATTGGTCTACCAGGCAGGTAAACTTCAAGAATTTTGTTCTAATAATAATTTACCCCTGGACTAAAAAGAAGCCCAGCAGCCTCCCTCACCACCAGCTAAGCCCTCTTCATTGCCGCCTTCACTACCGTCACGAAGGTCCCCTCTCTTCAGCCTCGTCATACAAAAAGCACCCGACCACACCCAACTCAATTAAGTGTGAGCCGTTTGTGCAGTTGCGAACAAAGTCGTCTCACAATATAATGACACTTTCCAAACAACAACCTCCGAGCATGTCAGCTCCAGGTTAGTTGTCCGTTCCTGCCAATCAACTGCTGTCTTTTGCTCCATCAAGCACTGACACAAGCACTGTCCTGCAAATACTAAAACACGCAGACCAACCAGTCGCCGTTCGTGCAGACTCACCAAATGCCGTTTGTGCATACTCACCACCGATCTCCACTTGGCACCAACCCATGTTATTCGCAGCCCTGCACGCTTTAATAACCAATACAACCTTGCTTACTGCCAGCATGGATCCACTCTGGCATTTCTACAAACTTGAAGCACCTATTTTTGACCTCTGTGATAGTAGAACCCCTCCGCAACAACAAGTTCCACTCCGTGTTCTTTTCTCAGACCCTAGTGTTCATTTGAGTGTAATCTCAATGGGTCATGTGTTAGTGAAAATAACAAGTGCAAAGCAAACTCCGACCACTACGCAAACACAACAAACTACGCTGCGCAAATCTTAGCTTCCCGGACCAATGATAAACTTAGAGTCATTTTTTTTTCCATAATGTCATGTCATATGTTACTATGTTTTGTCTTGTCTTGTCATGTCATATGTTACTATGTTTTGTCTTGTCTTGTCATGTCATATGTTACTATGCACTGTCTTATTGTGTCACTATGTGTTCTATGTTTGTCATCAATTAGCTAGCACACCCAGTCAATCTCTCTCAATCTCTCTCTCTCGCAAGCCATCTCTCTGAGAAGCCAGTGGCATGTTTTAAGTAAAAGAGGATTCTTTAAGCCTGTCGCTTCATTGCCACGTCGCTTTTTCTCGGGCGGGCGGGGATGTGTCACGTAACGAATTGACACGTTCAAAACTCCCGCGAATTCAAATTAGTACCTATCAGTTGTAACCATTGTTTGCGGTGCGCATGCGTGCACCGTGAGGTTGGTAAACTGCACAACGCCACACACGCGGGCATTCACCAACGGCCGCTCCACTCGCAATCTGGCCTCGGCCTTGATAACATGTGAGCGTTACCGCCAACAGAGACGCAAACATAAGCGCGCCTAAATTAACGACTGTTTTCTCGCACAAGTACTTTATAAAACCTATATCAATTCTGTGCCAATTCACGATGAAGAACCGTGCGCGCAATAGCGCGTACAGTACAGCCGATGACCGCTAATTGTGGTTCAACAAGTACGAGATTCATCCTGCAAAACCCATGTAAGCTGATAACTATAATTCCCCTGTATGTGCCTTTTATGTTGAATCATGCTCACCTACAAGCTTGCCAGCCAGTACCTAAAATACCGATAGAGATTGACCCAACGAAAAGCTAGAAATGTTAGGATGTTTATTACTCTTTTCATGTGTGTATTCTGTTATATAAATGTGCTTTGTGAATATACTTTCATATCCCATTCATTGCGTTTCCTTTGACGAATATGGAGTGGTTGTCTGGCCTGCAGTCCCTCGTGTAAAAGCCCAATTGGCTGACCTAATCCCTGATGTCATGGAACTCAATCTCTACCACCTGAGCTAACGCCGATTTGTTCCAAGGCACCCTTTCTACGACGGGCCCCGTGGGGAATTGCGCCCCCCTCACACCGGCGTCCCTTACAATACATATATGTGAAATGTATATGTAAAGCATCTATATAAACTGCTTGCTTCAGATGTCTTATAGTGTTGGCTAACGGATGTATTATTTTAATGAAAAATGTTATTTTTAATTGTCAAGTCTTTGAGAGCCCTGAATTGTTGAAGCTACTTTGCCATACCCGCCGGCCGTAGTGGCCAAGTGGAGATAAATTTGATTGTAACAATAAACTCACTACTATTTGCGCTACTATAATATTTTGCTAGATTATATCTGTTGTCAATTCACCTTTTCTGTATATTTTATCCTGTCTAAATGAAGTGTTTTCTATTATTGTAGCATTCTATGCCTTAAGAAAATTTCAGCTGTATCACATTCAATGTCGTTTTGTAAACATATTGTTGTGTTCTTAAATATAATACTAATATTCGGCTATGTACCACTGTGTACTTATCTCATGTATCACATTATTGTTAAAGCTTTTTATGGCGTTTAATAAATAAATAAATAAACACCTCAGCCATAGGTCACCGAAAGTGCTTCGCTACGTTTGGTGATTTATCAGGGTTGCCCAGGTTCATCGGGTGAGGTGTGTTCAGGATGCGTCTACCCGATGCCAGATCGGGAGAGTCTGAAGACCCTTTGACCTCTCCAATTGGTATCTCGACCCATCGCCTTGCGCAGCAGTGGGACGGATATGTTCACTCCTGTACACACTGATCCCTAGGTTCCTACCCAACCCTCATACCTTTTACCTTCCCAGAACTTCCTCTCATTCTTTTCCTTTAAAAATCTTTAACACAGCATTCCAAAATATGACATAGTCCCTTAGGGACCTGAGTGGGATTAATGTAAAAAAAATACATAATTCGAAAATTTTTTTCTGTTTGTTCCTAACAGATTAGGCACCCAACCTAAAGTAGTGTAAATTAATTGGATGATTTTTTTAAAAGTCGCCCCTACCTAGCCTTGTATAGGACCGCAGCATTCTACAATGTTTCGATTCTGTCTTTCACCTGGGCGATTTTTTATTTATTTAGAAAACAAACAGCCGTACATTAAACTACGCCCGGCGGCGGCGTCACAAAAATCTCACATCTTCGAAAATAAGTTTCAAGCATGAGTTTCCCAGAGCCAATTATAGAGATGAGCCAATACATCTTACCCAAACAATGTTCATATTAATGGAAAGAAAATTTAACGACCTTTTTTCGGACAATAGATACATTCATAAACGAATTTTCCTTCATACGAATTCATACGCACGTTAAAAAATGCTGCGCATCTGCTATTTACAAGTGCCACAAGTCGTGATATTTTCCTGGGCTATAAAAAAGAGCAGTATCAGTAAAATATACGTCATTCACTATCCGAACGTTGCCACCAATGCCATTGAATGTATTGCCACCGACAACCAAACTATCTGCCGAGTGTCAGATAGATCGTATTTGCATCGGAGAGTGCATTAATTTCCACTTCAAAAATTCTATTTCATTGATTCATTTAGTCAATATGTTATTTATTTTTTGGAATAAGTTAGTGAGTAAAACCTCAAATCGTAATATTCAATTATTGAAGACAATATTAACGATTCTTAAACGAAAATCTGAAACAGAAAAATCAGAAAAGAAACGTTCACATCTAGGACATGAACCCAGGACCCTTGCCTTGCCGGGGCACCGCTCTACCACTGAGCTAATGGAACCCTATCTCCTTCGGTCATATTTAACTGTATCATACTTCAAATAAGAACTTCCGACATTGCCTTCATTCTTCTCACCGCACATTTTTATTGGCAACTGTCTTTTTATGTATGATCGAAAGATTCATTCATTCATTCTTTAGATAAACCTTTATATATTTTTATTTTTATCCAATTTTAATTTTTTTCAATTCAAATATATCCCAAAGTTCTACCATTAATCATATCAAAGCCTCAAATTATAATATATAATCATTAAAGACAATATCGACGACTCTCAAACGAAGATTTGAAACAAAAAAAGATTTAGTTGGTCTAAGAGATTTTTGAGATTCGTTTGAGATCTTTTGATAGTCGTTAATATTGTCTTCAATGATTAAAGATTACAATTTAAGTTCTTAGTCATCAAGTTATAGATACTATAAAAATATTAATCCTGGACTTGTGCAAAAATCAATAGATGTCGCACATCGAAATAAAAATGTATATATTTATCGTAGACAGTATCCAGTTTGTATTTAGTTCGAGTAGAATCTTACAATCATACATAAATATAGCAGCCAAAAAAATGCGTAAGGAAAATGAAGAATGTTGATAGCTCTCAGTCGAAATATAATTTAAAAATTATGAGTTAAAAACCATTCAATTTGATATGGTCGAATTAGCTTAATGGTCAGTCGGTTACTTCCTATATGTGACCGATATTTTTTTTCATTAGCTCCACACATAAGGCCCTGAGGAAAAAAATCCTATGTTATTCACGAAAAAGGTATTTATTTATTTATTTATTGACGACCTATTGGGTAGTACATAACAATTACAAATTGCATTTTTAACAACAGTATAAAACAAACAATAGAAAATCGAAATAAAATATAATGATTTCTCAAACATTATTTACATTTAAAAAGTGGTGAACTAATTTGGCTTTAAATGTATTGAAGTTTAAATTAAAAATGTCAGCAACATCACTCAGTTCATTGCCCAACCTATCTATTCTTTATAACACAGAATTCATAGCGATGTTATTGTTGTAGAATAAAATATTCCGTCTAGTATATTTTGGAGGTATATGTAAAGATGGCAAATTTATAGTGTCAGGGCAGTCTAACCTTGAAGATACAATTTTATGTAATAAAAGGAGATCAAATATTTTTCGCCTTTCAGATAGTTTCGATAAGTTAAGTTTACTGCATAAATTGACATAAATTGATATAAGGGGTGGATAGGAATTTGGGGGTCGATGTGTCCAGGAGTGACGAACGTATGAATCCATTTCCCCCTCTGCGGTGAGACCAAGGAGGTGAGTCCGGCTGGAGAGGTCAAAAGGTCTCCCTCAACCAGTTTCTTTCGATCTGAACCGCCACGCAGTAGTTGGGTAGAAGCATCCGCCGCCAAGACCAAGAAAAAACTCACCCCAAGCCACCGCTGATAAGTCAACAAACGTAACGAACCACCTAGGGTGACCCACTGCCAGTGGTGGGTGTTGGTTTTCCAATAAATAGTTCCCGGGGCGGCGATACCCTTAGTCGCCTCCCAAATTCAAAATTTGGGTGGCTTCATTATTTGATGAGGAACTGCTGATGCTGGATCGCTGACTTGGAAACTAAGGTAAAGGAGTTTCATCAATGAGCAAATAATGAATTTGCAAACTACGATGATTTTGAATAATTTCAAACATAAAATAATTCGTAAAAGTCTCTACGTCAAATGTGTAAATATTTACTATCTGGAATGATTTTATGAATAATCTGTGCGCACTTCCTCATGTGTGCGCAGTGAACTTTTCCGTGCCATTTAGTACTAAGTCCATAGAACGAAAAGCTGATAGGGCGGCGGGAAATCATTATTATCATTATTGTCTCCTGTCGACTCCATTAATGAAATTACTTTGGCACGCATACAAGATTAATTGTGTCGTCATTTGGAAAGGGGAAAAACACGCCAACGCAAATAAAGCTCTTAAGTTAAATGCTTTGAAAGATTCAAAGTAGTTTCGTGGGAGCTTGAGTTATTTTTTCAATTAACTTCTAACCTTTCTAATAGTGTACATAAATAATAATAAATAATATTGTACATAAATCATATTGTTTTACATGAAAAAATTTAAAAAAAAACTTATATCGTTGATGTCGCTATTCCAAATTCCTGTAATATTAAAAAATCTGTTAGTGAAAAAATAAGAAAATAAACAGATTTACGAAATGACATAAAAATAATTTGGCATTCTCAGACTTTAAAAATATAACCATTTGTTATTTCGGCTACTGGCATTATACCTAGCTCTCTCATTCAAAATTTAGGCGTATTAGATCTGTCAAAGAATTTATAAATAAAAATACAAAAATCAGTCATTTTAAATATATGTAGGGTTACGAAAGATTTTTTAAATATTTATACTGAGGGATCAGTAGGATTTATAGGTGGAGTTCTACCGAGCCGAACCCTCTGATATGAAAATATCTGGAGTCGGTGAATTATTTTCCCATTTGATCTCTGGTGATTTGACGTGTTGTTTTTGAATTATTTTGTATTTTATATTATTATGCTTAAATAATGCACTTGCATAATGTGGATTTACTAGATGATCATTTGTGGAAAAGTGTGTGGAAAGGTTTAGTTTTTTCCTGTGGGGAAGATTTAACCCGGACATAAAGAAAGAAAAATTTCGAATAGTGTACATAAATAATTACAATATTATTTCGAATGGTGTACATAAATAATAATTAAATTATTTCGAATAGTGCACATAAATAATAACAATATTATTTCGAATAGTGTACATAAATAATAATAATATTATTTAGAATAGTGTACATAAATAGTAATAATATTATTTCGAATAGTGTACATAAATAATAATAATATTATTTCGAATAGTGTACACAAATAATAATAATATTATTTCGAATGGTGTACAATAATATTATTTCGAATAGTAAAAATAATATTATTTCGAATAGTGTACATAAATTGTAATATTGTTTTTATTTATGTACACTATTCGAAATTAAAAAAAAATTCCTGGCCACGATTAATGTATATTGAATTCCGAAAGATGAAAGTTTTTTTAAATATTGAAGACAATATTAGTGATTTTTAAACGAAAATCTGAAACAGAAAAATCAGAAAAGGAAACGGTCACATCTGGGACATTATGGAAAGTTTTTTTGATGCGACACATCATTATAATGCCCACGTGTGTGTTGTGTACAAATAGAACAACTATATCACCATCCGGTGCCGGTCCAGGGAGGGATATGTAAATGCGAGAAGTGGTCCAGATTTAATGAAGGAGGAAAAACAGTAACCGGTAGCTCGCTTTTTGCCACAAGGAAACAGTATTTATATTACATTATCAAAGGATTAACCCTGGGAATAAAGTGAATTTACAAATAAATCCTAAAGCCTCCTAGCGAACGATTAAGCACGGATATTATCCCGTACGTGAAAACAAAGGGGATGTTTCTTTTAACGATGCGTGATAAAAATAATGATTATTTTATTAAAAGCTTTAAATCGTTAATTTTGCGATAAAACGATTTATCTGGAATGGCAAAACAGTTAGTCGGAAAGTAAAAGGTTTCGGACGCATATCCTGTCCCCGCCAAGTATTTTTATAATCAATGCTTTTATGATAAAGTAATACTACATATTTGAAATATGATTTATTTCTTAAAATCAACCGATAACGTACTAAACGATGATTATTTTACTCCAACTACAGATTCCGACATTGTATTTACAAGTAATATCCGTGAGTTAGTAGGCAATGTGTGGAAAACTCCATTTTAACTGTTACCGGGACGTAATAACAAAAAATTATCATAAATCATCGTTGCAACTAGATAAACTGAAATAAACTGTTATTATACAAAATAAATGTTTCAGAAAAAAAATTCTTGTTATCTGGATTCATGTACACCTCTTTTTTAAATTGAAACTTCTGATGATCACAAATACATATCATGGAGTAATTCCTATTAGTACGGTCATCTCCAGATGATCTCCCACTATAATACTAACATAAACACGCGACAAAATTTACAGAAAACTACAACAATCAAAATAACAATATTACAAAAAAGACCTTACTACTTGACTATTTAATTTAACATTAAACAAATACACGATATACTCCTATTTAAATCGGCACTAAAAGCATTCCTTGACAAATGTCACTAAACCTTAAACGAATACTTCACATGAATAAAATAACTATGTGTCCATTTTTAAATTGTAATATGTACTTCACTTCTGGTGCATTGGGTTAACTCTAAGAAATAGGATGTACATAATATATAAGCTGTACCATTTGTACTTTCTGTATTCTTGTACAATAAATGTTTTCCATATTTGAATATTATTAATGTAAATAAAATAAACCTATGCAATGTATTCAACGCCCAGATATTCCATACATTTGTATAACTTTTATAGACTTCCCTGGAGCTTCTGATATATAATCAATTTCAGCTTTGAGCGCCCGAAAATTTTTAACTTTTTTTTAATTTTTTTTTTTTTAATTTTTAAAAAGAAAGACAAACATTCCCGGGTTACGAATAACCCAACAATGTTTGAAAATCTCCTACTACCACCACAGAAAGCCGAAAAATGTTGCTTGTGTTGTGATGGAGGACTTAGCCAGCCGAGGAATCGAACACGCGACGCTCGGGTGAGACCCAAGCGCTATGCCCACTCAACCACTGACCGGTCTAAACTGTTTGGTTTATACCTCCGAATGTTAATATGGATACATATAAAGTACTTATAGTGCTAGAAATCCGTTGAATGCACCTAAATTTGATCGTTTATGTCATAATTTTAGGATTCATGAAAAAAAATTTGAAATTCTCTAAATTTATAAAGCGTGAATTCTGCTTATTATATACGTTAAAATTTCCGTTTGTGGTACCTTCTTTGATCAATATTAAATATTATGACTTTTGTGTGTTTTCTATGCCTTAGTTGATAAGCACTGCCATAAATTTAAATTCTAACGTGCATTTTTTAATATGTAAATAAATGATCAATGATTGGAAAGAAAAAAAAATTATAATTTCGGTTCATGGAATGTCATTATCAAATAAGTCGGAAGAGATGAAAGACATCTTTGGTTGGTGTGTAAAACTACTATATTAGCTTTATGATTGATCAAAGATTTCAACGCGAAAATATCTCGTCAAATTGCCCACATTTTGGACAGCGTGAGCTCGCAGGCGTTTGCAAATTCAGTCCAGTGGGTAAGTGCTTTTAATATTCTTGTCTTTTCACTTACTTGTTCCGTGAAATGTACCTACACGAATAATTACGTTAAAAACGCATTTTCCGTCACCACTACTGCTACTTTTGTAAAACTAATTAAAATTTCACTCTGCCAGTAGAAAACTAACTAATGGTTTAATGAACAAGCTACAATTTGAAACTACTTATTTGTTCGCAAATTAAATATGTACATAGCAAGTTGTCGCCAAGTATCCAATCAAGGGCATTTCTTGGGAACAGACATTAATCTACCCCCATCCCTTGCGGGGCTTCCCTCTGCCTGCGTGTGTCGATGATTGCTGCCTGCTGCCTGATATTCCACTGCCTCCACTGCCTCCACTGCCTCCCGGGGCTTCAACTTTGAGATAATTCTTAATTATATTCCAGGAAATGCTGGAGTTTAGAGGGAAACGGCCCTTTAGTCTAATCTCTGGAAACTGGTTCATTCCTCTCAGAAAATTGTTACTAGGAATACGCTGTTATTTGACGTTATCGGGATATTTCTTAGAAAGAAAAGCTTAATAAAATGATGTAGATATTTTTTATGCAGCGCGAATTACTGGATATTGTGGTTATGCTACAAAATTTTTCATACTACTTTCACAAATTGTTTGACATTTTTTTATTTATTATTTGTTTCTGTTGCAAACTTTGTACATTGTGTAAATATAAAGCTTACTAATAAAATAATGTGACAGTTTTCACAGTACTCCTCACTAAGGAGGACTGTTGTATGACTGCCTGTATTTTATTTTTTATTTTTCTGTCATGTTGGGTATAAAAAGTAAAAAAAAAAATTAAAATCTTAATTTGGTCATTTTTTAAATCTATGGGACAATACCGTCACGTGGTATCAATAAATATCTCAAAATCATATTTCAATTTTAAAAAGTAATTTGTTACTCAATTACCCAATAGAAGTACTCCGTAAGTACTTATATTGTTTTTGACTTGTACTCTTTATGGTTGGAATGATAGATTCAGTCTTTATTTGTTGTCTTTATAATTTTTGCAAGTTGATTATCACCCTATTTTCTCAGCCATGTTTTTACTTAAGATATAAATAATATATTCATTTCTGTTATTTATTACATGTATTCAAACCGGGAATATCCAATAGAGTGTCTGGAGATAATGTAACGTACTTGATAAAAAAATACATTTGAATTTTTTCGAAATTCTAATGTTTTAAGGTAGTTTTTAGATAAAAAGGATGAATTGTTTGTATGAAAAAATAAACATTCTTCTTTGGAAAAACATTTTTGTATGGGAAAAAGAACAATGAAATTTCGCAAAAGGTTATATTTTTTACTTCTACCATCATGTAGAATCACCTCCCGTAGTAAGTAAGCGCGCTTTACCCTTGGAATACAGGGTGTATCTGATAATATTAATACTCCAGCGTCTGGACGGTGTAGGCCCTCTGATTGGTCAAATTTAAATTGTCTGTTTCGGTTAAATTCCGCTAACTTGAAAGTTAAGACACGATTTCATACTAAAATAGGATCGCCTCATAATAATACGAGATTTCTTCAAAAGCAACGTTTCTGCTCATATAATTTTTGGATAATATCGAAGAAAATATGTTTTAGAAAGTTCATAATCCATTGGATTAATTACATTACAATGAAAATTATCCACAGTTACGTGATTATGCTTGACGTTTATAAAAAAAATCACGCGTCTCTTCAATGGCCGATACGCACGGCTATAGATGGCCGACAGAGAGCGCACCTCTGGCGGTTTAAAAACGAACCAAATGAATGGCGCGAATATTTAAATATGCAGCTCACAATATTTGACTACTTCCGATTAACAAGCGTTTACTAAGAAGATTTCTTCTGGAAGCTTATCACTTTGTAATGGCATTTTTCATTATTATTTATATTTTTTTTGTTTATTAATTATAACTGATTTTATATTGACATGTTTTCTAATTTCTAAAATTTCAAAATTATTTATTTGCGGTGCTTTATATCCTGAGTGAAGTATTTTAAGACCTGATTTTTTTTATCGAAAGTGTGATCATTATTCAAAAGATGATTTGCAAACTCAGATTCACTATTTCAAAGACCGTTTGAAGAGAATATGTTTAATTTTTTTATTTAGTATTTCAACTATCAATTTATTAGAATAACCGTTATTAAATGCTATTTGTCTTATGAATATATTGTTTTATGGTTATATGCTATTTGTTTTTTTCAGGTCTTAAAATACTTCACTATAAATAATTTTGAAATTTTAGAAATGAGGAAACATGTTAATATAAAAGCAGATATAATTAACAAGAATTTTTTTATAAACTCTCTTTTGAATATTTTCCCACTCAACTGGTCTTTCCCGTCTAACGATATTGTAATTCCTAATTATTATAAACCCAGCCTACTGTTACCCCTCCCCCTCCTTCCACTTCTTCTTTCCCAATTGCAATCTATATTTAATTTTTGACTTCGGTGTATACAAAATAAAATGTAAACATTATATTTTTTCATTTATTGGACAATTTGCATAGCGCCGCTTTTGTGAGATATCACCTCAGGGGCGCTATATTGTAATAATCTACCTTTATATATAAATTTTTACTCTCCTGATGATGTTGTATATATAATCTAACTTTAAACTTTATTAGATACAGTAAAAGTTGTAGGTAAAGAATTACCACCAGTTGGAGTAAAATTAACACCTTTTAATTAAACCGACTGCTAATCTCATCGCACAATTCCCCTCCTTTTATTCATAAACACTGGTACAATTAATAAATATGTAATAATCTATTATTTAAGTCAACTTTTTTATAACTATCTTTAATGGTGACAAACTAAACGATATTGATTCAACTTATAGACATTGACGGTTGTAACACATATTTAAGGACTGCAAGTCTCCTATGAGCTAATTATATTAGGTACCTAAGATAACAGTTAATATCAGTTGTAGACATGTAGTCAATAATAGTGTTTCATTTGAAATAATCCATCACAAATACGTAAAATTTCATTTATTCAAACAACTGTCATTCTTATTATGCGTAAATTTAGCATGTTATTATTAATTAACTCCTTCCTGTTCCGTGTTTTAACAATATATATACTCACCCTCTCTATGTGAATGTCCTAATATCTATCTATTAAATGTAACTGTTGTTAATACCACTTAAAATGGGCGAAGCCCAACGAAGTGCCGCCCGCAGGGCCTAGCAGAAAAAAACCCGCTCCGCGGGTTTTTAACTGCTAGTTTCGGATTATTGCCCAATTGTATTTCTGTTGGACAGTGGAGTATTCAGATATGTTTTTATGGTAACCCGATAAATCATCACATCTTTAAAAAGTTAATTAAGTTTAACTGGGTTAAGTAGGTTAGGTTAGGTTAGGTAGGGTTAAAAAAAGTTTAGGTTTGTGATTGAAACGAAGCATAGTAAATTTTTTATGTCAAGTTATTGGAAAACAAATTCAATTTAGCGTGTCAATACAATCATCATATAAAAAACAGTTTTCTATTTCCTTAATTTTAAATTAGAGCTTACACACTCGTATATGTATAAACTTATACATCAACTGAAAGAAAGAAACTGCCCTTTGTCTCGGTTATGCCTACTTATTTATACTAGCCAAAAAGGGACAAAAAGCGTATTTATGATGATGGATTTAAATATATTTGAAAATTTGGATTTTTTTTTCACAGTTTATTCGTTAGTTCCGTTTAATTTTTGTTTATTTAAAAGTTTTTTTAATGACACTGTAATTACGTATTCTGAATTCGAATAACAAATCGGAAACGTGCTGTAGGCAAGCAATGCATATTTGTGAATAGGTAATGTATCCGACCCAACATTCTATTACTCATAGTATCTATTGGATATTACAAAAAAATATAAATTCATCTCCATTATTTTTATAAAACAATTTTTTAATTACCTACATTTATTTATTTATTTATTTATTTATTTTTTCATGTTCTCCGTAAAACGGTTATTCACCAATACATTATGGAGAAGATTACAAATTAGACAAAAAGTATAGCAAAACACATAAAAAGGTCAGTTTCACTACTTTGTGACATACGTCAAAAGATAATAATTGTTAAACTGCCTGTAGGTTACGTTAAAAATGTCGATGGTCAATGCAGACTCGTTGAGCAGTTCAGTCGCTCTGTTGACTGGGGCGTTCTGATAGGCAGAAGTCCTCGCTTTTGGAGCATAAAAAAGGGTATGGGACCTTCCACGAGTATACTTGTCTGGGACATATAAGTTAATCTCTTTCAAAATAGGTGGATTATGTATAGTTCCAGAGATTATCTTAAAAAAATGTTTTCCTAAAAATATTTTTCGGCGGGCTTCTAATGTATTAAGATCGAGCATTCCTGCTAAGAATAAGGATGGATACAGGAAAGGGTAGTACATATATTCCCTCATATATAGGTAACGCATGAATCTCTTTTGTACTTTTTCTATTTCGAGAATATGGTTTTGCTCAGAAGGGGCCCAAATAATGGAGCTATATTCCAAGATACTGCGAACAAGTGCTTCATACGTTCTTCGGATTGCGATTCCGTTGGTAAATGATCTTGAATTACGAAGAACAAATCCAAGCATTTTGTTGGCACTGGAGACAATATCAGATATATGGGATTTGAAAGAGAGTTTTATTACATGTTCCATTCAAATAATTGACTGCCCTAACCCTCGGTTATTGGCTAAAGATTCTCATATATTATATCCAGTTTGATTTATCACAAGCATATATACTTATGAATATGTTTTTAGAATAATATGTACTAATGTTAAATTTAATTTTCCAGTAAGGCTTTTAAAGTAACCAGCATGCCGAGGCCAGTTTCCTACTGTAGATAAATAATGAACATTACTAACCTCGTTCCATTCCAGCCTTTCCACGTGAAATTAGTATATGATATTATGTGTAGTATTTGTGACTGTTTGTTTGTGTGGAATTCCGCTCGTGTGAAGTCCGGAAATTGAACTACAAATTACAAAATATTGTACTCTTGCACGTGGGAGCTTTACGGCCATAAACCACATGTAGCACGTGCAGCATCATTCTAGAGATTATGTAAACGATAGATGAAGCCTTAATTACTTTTCACCATAAAGGTATAAGTCCTTATTTACCGCCGTTGATCGACAAATTATATTAAGTAAAATTTTAACCGAATGGAACTAAATTGGCTAACTGTGAAACAGTGCTGACTTTCAACGTGATGATATTTATAGATAAAATAATAAACCAATAAACACGAGTACTTTTGATTAAAAATTTATTTATTTAGAATTTACGGCACAAGTGCCCTTTACATACAAAGTTTTTATTTTATTTTATTACATATACACGGTGCAGTATTAAATGTTGATGAGAAAAAGTAAAGAATTAAATTTAGTTAAAAAATAACGAATAAAATAACAGTAAAGAAAGAAGCATTAACATAAGCATGTTATGTAGTGACCTCATTAAAATAATTGGCGTTAAAATGTGTTTTAGTGCAGCTTTATACTTTACAAGGGGAATATTAAAAGTATCTGCGATTTTAGCATAAAAGTTCCCAAGTGTGTGCAATCTATTTATAACTGAGTTATATCCTGAAACTGTGGTATAATTGTCACAATAATACATACTAAGAGTATAACACAAAAATAGTATAATACAACAAGAGTATAACACAAGAAGAGTACAATACAACAAGAGTATAACACAAGAATGTGCAATGAAATTAGGCTACCTAAAAAGGACAAAGCCAATTTACTACAGGAATGAATGCGATATTATAATGGGTTGCCGAAAACTATAGGCTATTCCAATAAGAGTTGTTATTTTGATATTCAATCGTAAAAAATCAATGGTTTCTTTGCTTGTGTGGCACGTAGCGCCGTCTTGTTGAAATTAAACGTTGTCCATATCAATACCATCCAATTCCGGCCATAAAAAATCATTAATCATCTCTCGATAGCGCAATCCATTCACCGTAACTGTTGCTCCAGCCTCATTTTCGAAAAAGTAAGGTCCAATGACTCCGCCGGACCATAAACCGCACCAAACAGTCACACGTTGAGGATAGAGAGGCTTTTCAACAATAACTCTTGGGTTTTCCAGATACTACATTTGCTTGTTGACGAAGCCACCGAGGTGGAAATGGGCGTCATCACTCAAGATGATTTGCATTTGATTCACTCAAGTGAATTTTTATAATTTCAATGCGTTGTTGAAGTGTGTATGGTTCCATTTTTATTAATGACGTAGTTTCTAACTGTCAAATGTCAAAAAATGACAGCTTCAAAAGTAACATCTACCGAAATAGCGGGCTATTCAAAATAACACCTTTTTGACGAGTTTCAAACATAAAGGATCTTGGGATTATGTATGAGAATAAGTTGACATTTCGTCCTCATATCGAAGGGGTGTGCCAGTCGGCCTTAAAAATGTTAGGGTTTCTTCTCCGAACCGTCAGAGTTTTTCGGGATACCCGTGCTCTGAAGATTTTATACTTCTCCCTGGTCCGCAGTAGGCTGGAGAGTGGTTCGCTTATCTGGAATCCTCATGAGGTGGGGTGCTCCCTCATGTTGGAGAGGGTTCATAAAAAGTTTCTAAGATTTCTCTACATGAGGGAGTACGGCCACTATCCATGGCTCTACCCGACGAACTTTTTTCTGGGCATGCTGGGACTTCACTCCCTGCAGCTCAGAAGGGAGGGGTATGCCGCTACCCACTTTTTCAGACTGCTGCGAGGCTATTTTGAGAACTTAGCCATTTTGGAGCGCGTGAGTCTTGTAAAGGGCGCAATTTCCCTGTGAGAGGTCCATTGCAAAAAAGGGTGCCTTAGTACATATCGGCGTTAGCTCAGGTGGTAGAGGTTGAGATCATGATCATCAGGCGTCAGGTCAGCTACGGCTTTTACACGGGGAACTGATTGCCAAACAAACCACTTCGAATTCGTCAAAGGAAACGCATTAATGGGGTATGATAGTATATTCACCAAGCACAATTACAAACAGGTACACAAATGAGATGGGTCATTTACATCCTAAATATTCCTAGCGTTTCGTTAGGAACAATCTCTCTTGATAATTTAGGTTCTGGCTGGCAAGCGTGTGTGTAGGCATAATTCAAGTCACAAAAGGCACATAAAAGGTAAAGATAGTTAATCCGCTTACATGAATTTGTAGTAGGTTTCGCGTACTTGTTGAACCACAAAAGGAGGGTTATCTTCCGTACTGTACGCGCTATTACGCGTACATTTCTCCATGGTGAGTAGGCACAGCAATTAGGTACAGGCTTCGAAAATACTTGTACAAAGCGGCCGTTAATTTAGGCGCGCAATCATGGCGTCCTGGTTGATAGCAAAACAGACATGTTGACAGGGCCAAGGCTAGATTGTGAGTGTGGGCGGTTGGTGATTTGAATGGCCGGCGTGTCGAGCGTAGAGCAGTTTTACCAACTTGGCCGTGCACAAGGCAGGCGCGCGCGCACAGCGACAATGGTAACAACTCACCGCTGACTAATTTGAATTCGCGGGAGTTTTGAACGTGTCCGATTCGTTACGTGACACATCCCCGCCCGCCCGAGAAAAAGCGACGTGGCAATGAAGCAATAGGCTTAAGAATCCTCTTTTACTTAAAACATGCCACTGGCTTGCGAGAGAGAGAGAGAGAGAGATTGTTGGGTGTGCTAGCTAATTGATGACAAACATAAAACACATAGTGACATGACAAGACAAGACAAAATACAGTGACATGACAAGACAAGACAGAACACAGTAACATATGACATGACAAGACAAGACAAAACATAGTAACATATGACATGACAAGACAAGACAGAACATAGTAACGTATGACATGACAAGACAAGACAAAACACAGTGACATTTTGAAAGAGAGAAAAAAAAAATGACTCTAAGTTTATCATTGGTCCGGGAAGCTAAGATTTGCGAAGCGTAGTTTGTTTGCGTAGTGGGTCGGAGTTTGCGTAGCACTTGTTATTTTCACTAACACATGACCCTTTGAGATTACACTCAAATGAACACTAGGGTCTTGGAAAAGAACACGGTGTGGAACTTTGTTGTTGCGGAGGGGTTCTACTATCACAGAGGTCAAAATAGGTGCTTCAGGTTTGTAGAGATGCCAGAGTGGATCCATGCTGGTAGTAAGCAAGGTTGTACTGGTTATTAAAGCGTGCAGGGCTGCGAGTAACATGGGTTGGTGCCAAATGGAGGTTGGTGGTGAGTATGCACAAACGGAATTTGGTGAGTCTGCATGAACGGCGACTGGTTGGTCTGCGTGTTTTGGTATTTGCAAGACAGTGCTTGTGTCAGTGCTTGATGGAGCAAAAGACAACTGTTGATTTGGCAGGAACGGACAACTAACCTGGAGCTGACATGCTCGGAGGTTGTTGTTTGGAAAGTGTCATTATATTGTGAGACAACTTGTTCGCAACTGCACAAACGGCTCACACTTGATTGAATTGAGTGTGGTCGGGTGCTTTTTATATAACGAGGCTGAAGAGAGGGGACCTCCGTGACGGTAGTGAAGGCGGCAATGAAGAGGGCTCAGCTGGTGATGAGAGAGGCTGCTGGGCTTCTTTTTAGTCCAGGGGTGAATTATTATTAGAACAAAATTCTTGAAGTTTACCTGCCTGGTAGACCAATGATGCAAAAATGGTTGGAGAGAAACAAATGTGCCTTGGGTAGAAGAAAGAGATTTGCTTGCCAGAAACCAGAGAAAGAGAAAGATAGAGATGTTCCTAACTAGTTGATATTTTACAAATGTGAAAAAAAATATGTTTTCGTATCAAGAGGTGACTCTGTATAGTCCATTCAGTGCAATAGTACTGAATACAAATCCACTGATACAAGAACATGTTTGTGCAGTGAGAAAAAAAAATAACTTCTTTGAAAGCAATTGACCTTTCATGGTCAATGTCATCGCTAAAGCGGTAACAACGTAAGGCTTTCAAGGAAGAAAACATAGTGAATATATTTCATTGAAGGGTGAAGGAATGATGGAAGAAGGGGTGAGAAAAAAGATTCGTGGATGAGGTTTGTCCTATTTGACAGACGATAAGCCAATGCTTATCGTACTATTTCCAAATCCGTGAATAATTTTTAACAATATGTACATGGTGAAAGTGATGACGAAAGAAGATGTTTGAGTACAGAAATCTGCTGAAAACTGGCTAGAGTCCGGATTCGATCTTCAGGAGAGAGCGAAATATATTTGACAGCAGGTTTCCCGACTCATTACATTTACAAGAAAGTGTGATGAAACATAACATACAACATAATACAATTCTAGTCTTTCATGTGTATTGGATGAAAGACTAGGGGTCGATTTAATTTTCTACAAATTTGTGAGAAAATGACAGACCCTTGTTCAAATTTCACAAACCTGGGAGTTTTCTTATTCGTTTCCCAGCCGACGAGTTAGGTGTTTTTGTGTCATGTCCCGATTGACCTCCTACGACACGATACCTCATAATCAAAAGTGAAGCCGATGATTAGTCCATGGTCAATGGATAGTAGATAGTTCTTGGGTTTAGTTACAAGAAGTCTACAGGCATTAGTTCAACCAAAATTTGCTGAATGCACAGCTTCAATGTTATTTTTTTTTTTTTAAATTGTTCCAAGAGGGAAATTTCCTGCTGTTTGGCAAGTTAAACAAAAGTGTCAAATGTTTTTAAAATGACAAGACATATCCGGGTAAAATGATCTACGTCAGGTAGTTCAAGTATAAACAGGTGGCAATCTTAATTAAGAAAGGCCAATTGATATTATATCGTTCACACGAATCACGGTGAGTATTATGACGTCTTCACGTATCATGTAAGAATTTGAACGATTTTGAAAAAAAAAGGTCGAGCCTAGTATTGCAAGGGTGTAAGACAGTAGGTATTTATATCAAAACATTGAGACAAATTACCTATTCGCTGCATTGGCGAAAAAATTAAGTGATTATGACGAGCTTCTCGTATGGCGTTGGATTTTATAACGTTCGCACGTATCATGGTGGATTTTATAACGATCTCTCGTATCATGGTGGATTTTACTACGATCTCTCGTATCATGGTGGAAGACAAATTTACGTTTAAGTTGATAAAGAAGTTTCCATTTCAATACAGACGGCATATGAACAAAGTACACAATAAACATACTCGGTGATGTCGATAGTTATTGGTACCAGCATAATACAAAAGTAACATGACAAGCAGATACAATTGTACAAGACATGTGGTGTGATGGTAGTAATTACTTACACAGCGCACAAATATAGCGAAAGAGACCTATTGGTTTTACTTACTCTTTGCTTAAAGTATACTGTGATGACACAACCAAAAGTTGAGTTTACACGGTAAGTGATGACATAATACAAGACATATGTCAACAAGAATTTTTTATACAAGACAAAAAAAAATATATATATAGCAAAGGAGGCCTATTTGGCTTTACATATTCTTTGCTTATAATATAAAGGTTTGTAGTGGTTTATTTAAGACCTGATTGGGTTTTACCTACTTAAAATGACCAAACAAAATGAGCAAGGAAACACGCTTGGTGTTACCAATTGCCACAAACACGAATGTTGTGAACTTTACATGTTATACATTTTTATATACAAAAGGGAGGGCACCTTGAGACACAGGATAACTTAATATGAGTGACCTGGCTTGGTGTATTTTAACAAGGCAAATTAATGTCATTCAAGACAAAATAAAGTGCGACAAAATAACAGATTTGGGTCAGGAAGTTGAGATCCTATGATTTTACATACTCAATGTGACCGAAAGGTGTTATGCATGGTACAATGTTATTGATGAGGAAGACAAATTGCAATTTGTTTTTCTTTACAACAACTATTTTCAGAAATGACGTGTCAATATCAAATTCTGAAAAAAGACAAGAGCAAATGGGATAGTTGAGCGCCATTCAATTTTGGGAAAACTGAAAAAACTTTAACATGGTAATTGTAACTTATATTTGTTACACCTGTGTAACTTGAATCAAATGACGATACCGAACTGGAATTACACACGCATTTTGATTACAAATTACAGGGGTAGAACATTCACCTCAATTGGGTGTATGTTGCAAAAGGGTCATTGTTTTTATACGATGGAACCCATTAGAACAAATATGAAGGACAATAGGAAGAACAAGAGCAAAAAAATAAAATGATATGTCAAGAAAACTTGGTGTGTTGGGAGCAGGGAATGGAGAACATTTTCGAGTATCGCGCGTACCCAAAAATACAAACCGACATTGAGGAGGTGTCTCTTTTCTGAAATGATCAGTTTCAAAAAAGGTGTGTACATGAGAAAAAGTGAAACGTGAGAAAAAGAATAGTAACAAAAGTTTATATACAAAGAAATAGTGTACCGAGGTCAAGGTTACAATTGACACTTATTGTACCTTGTCGTGTAAGATTTACTTACAACAAACCATAATGGATGGTTAACTTATGAAAATCAAGAACATTATGGTTAAAAAGGCTAATGATTTCAACAAAAAACGAATAACACTATGGTAGACGGCTTGTGAGATCAATAGTAGAAGTCATAGATAGTTGTTTAAGCAAAGTTTGTAGTGTATGGCAGTGGTTGTTTCTGCCAATGAGGTACAAACGTAGGGACAGGAGTGATGGTTTCTATTGTTTCCATATTTCCAGCCTTGACAATGTCCTTTATGTGGTAGTTGCCTATGTATTTACCAGAAATGTCGGACAGGGTGTACACCAAATCTGAGATTTTTCTCAGTACTTTAGCCTTGATAAAGCGGGGTGCCAATTTGGCAGAGAAGTACATGGCACCTTGTGACAATGTGTTATTTCTTCTCCAGACAATATCCTCTTTATTAAAAGTGACATGTTTCCTGCGTAAGTTGTATCTGTCCGCACTTTTTTGGTGGGCCAGTAATAAAGCGTCTGTTACTTCGCTGTAGATAGCAGAGAGTTCTTCTAAACGGTGAGCATATGTTTCTACAGGGTCTTCAGATGAGGGGACCGATGATGGAAAATCAATATTCCGATTTAGAGAGCCGTGAACAATTTTTTCCATGCCGTGGTTGAGGAAGAATGGGGTGTAACCGGTTGTAAGATTTACCGTGTTGTTTATAGCTGTTTGAATTTTTTCCAAGTTTTTACACCAAGTGCGTTTGTCTTTATCAACTAGGATAGCCAGGGCAGTATTGATGTTTTGGTTATAACGCTCTACAGTGTTGTTCTGTGGTGTGTAGAGAGTATTATAAAAAATGTTCTTTATGCCGTATTTGGACAGGAACTCCTTAAATTCAGTTGCGATGAACTGTTTTCCGTTATCCACAATAATTGTACGGGGGGTTCCGTAAGGTATAAATATGTGTTTTTCCAAAAGGCTCACGACTGCAGATGCGGTGGCTCTTTTTAAAGGGAAAATCCAACAATATTTGGTGAAAATGTCCACTACACTGAGTATATGCATGTGTCCAGCATAACTTCTGGGGAAAGGTCCAATAAGATCCATTGACAGTGATTGCAGTGGTCTATCGGCGCGTTTGGGTTTACCCATAAGACCAGCAGGGGGTGCAGTGCTGTGTTTATAAGCTTTGCAAGTGTCGCATTTAGAAATATAATTTCGCACTTGTTTGAAAAGACCGGGCCAATAATATTTCAAGGATATTTTCTTATATGTCTTGAAGGTTCCGGGGTGTATGGATTCCGGGGCACTGTGGTTGTTGAATATTATTTGTTCTCTTTCTTCAGGAGGAACAACCAGTTTCCAGGCATGGTCTTCGAGAATAGACAAAGGAGGTTTGCAATTACGGTACAATTGTCCTTCTTTTATGATAAAATTGGGAAACTGTTGGGGAGAGTTAATGCAACCGTTGAATATCTTTAGATACCAGGTGTCCTTAGTGGAAGAAATGGGAGCAGTTGGTTCGGTGTTTAGGAGAGCAAGCTCGATTCTTGAGAGTGCATCAGGTACAATGTTGTCGGCGCCTTTGCGGTGTATGACATCGAAAGTGTATTGAGACAAGCGTGATGACCAACGAGCGAGTCTACCGGATGGATTTTTCAAGGAGATTAGCCATTTTAGGCTGCTATGGTCAGTAATTACAGTGAATTTGCTACCGTCTATGTATCCTCGAAAGTGGTGAATAGAATCCATTACTGCCAGTAACTCTTTTTCCGTTATTCCGTAGTTCTTTTCGTGTTTGTTTAAACTTCGGGAAAAGTAAGCTACAGGGTGTTCTCCATCGGGAAATTCCTGAGTTAGTACTCCGCCGATTCCAACATTAGAAGCGTCAGTATGGAGCGTGAAAGGAAGTGTGAAATCAGGGCAGTTCAGCACAGGTGCTGTTTGTAGAGCAGATTTCAAAGTGATGAAGGCTTTTTCGGTTTCAGGAGACCATAAGAAATTACTGATGCCTTTGCGTGTACCAGTGATTTTGCTGAGGGGTGCTGCAATGTTGGAGAAGTCTTTGATGAACCTTCTATAATAACCGGCCAGTCCTAGAAAACCTTTGACTTCTTTTGCGTTTTTGGGTCTGGGGAAATTTGCCATGGCTTCGACTTTAGCTGGGTCCGTTCTCAGACCTTTTTCGTCGATAATAAAGCCTAAATAACGCAAGCGGGACTTGCAGAATTCTGATTTCTTCAAGTTGATGGTAAGACCGGCGAGCTTGAGTTGTTGGAAGACTTTTTCCAGCATTTCAATGTGTTTTTCGAAAGTGTCAGTTATGATGATGAGATCGTCTAGGTAACAGAATAAGTTATTATCCGATTCTGGGCCGAATAACTTGTCCATTAACCTTTGTAGTTCGGCAGGGCTGTTTTTGAGGCCGAATGGTAACCTTTTGAAGTGGAACATACCTCTACCTGGTATGACAAACGTAGTTTTTTCACAAGATGCAGCATCTAATGGTATTTGCCAAAAAGCTTTGCTTAGATCAATTGAGGATATAAACTTGGCGTTTCGTAGTTTGTCGAGGATGGCGTGAACAAATGGAAGTGGATAGGCGTCAGCCTCAGTGCAAGCATTAAGCCTTCTACTGTCGATGCAGAATCGTGCAGAGCCGTCCTTTTTTGATACAAGTAGAGTTAGGTTGGTCCAGGCGCTTCTACTAGGAACTACAACGCCTAAACTCAACATTTCGTCTAACTCTTTTTCCAATTGTTTAAGTTTCTGGGGAGCTAGGTTATAGTACCTTTGTTTGATGGGTGGTCCATTGGTTTTGATGTGGTGTTCGACTAGGTTAGTTAGACCTAAACCGCATTTTTCGAAGGATATTGATTCGAATTTGTTGATCATCCTTTTTAATTGTTGTGACTGAGCAGAACTTAGATTTTCGTAAGGTATTACTGTATGAATTTCACTGACTTGTGTGGAGTGAGAGGTGTTGTTGCAAGTGTTAAATACCTGGGGGGCGACATTAAAGGCCTTCCAGAAGTCTACACCGAGGATAAAGTTCTGGGTTATTGAAGGAATCACTAAGAAGTTGATCGTGATTGTTTTGTTTCCGCAACTGACAGGTAGTGCTAGAGAACCTGTGACAGTTTGTGCTGTGTTGTCTGCGGTTGTGACGTGTGTAGAATGCATCTTGATTCTAAATCCGCAATTGACGAAAGGTATGTGTGCATTATTGCCGAGGCAACTAATAGATGCGCCACTATCCATAAGTCCCGAAAAGGTGACATTATTGACGGAGAATTGAGCATAGGGTCTTCCGTCTTGAGCTTCTTTGCAACTAACAGTTGAAAGATGTAAGGCCTGGTTGAAGTATTTTACGTGTCTCAACCACTCTATCCATTCCTTAGGCCTTGGAGTGAAATGGATTCCCGAGAGGTTGGGTATTAGTTTTTTTGCTTCTTGTTTACCCAATTTGGAGGGGGTTTCGAAAAGTCCGGTGGAGGTTTGACAACTTTATTGGGAGCGTGTAATCTCTCGTAATTGTGTCTTGATTTTTTGAAAATTTCTCGTAGATTGTCACGAGGTGGAGAGCGGTTTTGGGAAGAATGCCTCTTAGGTGCTCTGGTGTCTCGGGGCTCTTGGAGGTTAGCTTGGTTAAAACAAGTAGTTTGAGAATGACCGGTTTTCTTGCAGAATGAGCAGGTTTTTCTTTCATTATATTCTGGTTTGATACCAGAGGATCTGCTTGGTTTGGTGATTTCGTTTGCATCGTTAGAGTCTTTTCTTCTGTTTTGGTATGTTTCCAATAGAAGGCAAACGTCGTTAAGTTGGTTTATGCTGAGGATTTTTTGTGAAGTAATGATGTTCTCATATTTATGGAGGAGACCATCAATTATAATCGGCAGCAGTTCGTTGTCCGAAACAGGTGAAGAGAGCCTGGCGTTTATGAATTCAGCTCTTTGTATGTAGTTGGCAGCTGATTCATTTGAAAGTTGCTTGATTGCAAACAGCGATAGTTTTATTTTGTGTTGGGCTTCCTTTTTTCCAAAACTGCTGATGAGGGCTGATTTTAGTTTGGGCCAAGAATCTGCCCTTTTTTTCTGAGATTTATGCCACGAGAGCAATTCAGGTGCAATGAGATCGATAAAGTTGCGATGTAGGATCTCTATGGGAATTCCTCTGACTTGGGCAGTTTCTTCTATTCTGTAAATAAAATTTTCCACATCGGTGCGACCGTTGAATTTAATTTTCCAGGATGATAGGTCGTAACTTTTACTTTGTGGAATGACCGGTGCTGGTATGTTTTTTGACTCAGGTGGTACTGGTGTAATTATTTTTGCTTCCACTGGTTCGGGGCAATTAAAACGTAAATTCCTGATGTATTTCTTGTTGAAGTACAAGGCGTAATTTATAAGCGACTTCCTTGATTTGTCAGTTGGCGACAGGTCCCTTTTACGAAGAGCTTGTAGTAATATTTCTCTTTTTGATTGGAAAATGTTGGTGATTACACCAAATGTAATTTCTGTAGGTACAGTGGGTGAGTCCATTTTGAAGGTTTGCTTGATGTTTGAAGAAGGAAGATGATTGTGTTCCGGAATTTTTGAAGTGTTTTGAAATTTTGAAAATTTGGCCAGGACTTTGCTTTGTAAAACTGTGTTTTTTAGTTTCACTAGTCACTTTCACTTGTTGAGAAGAAAAATTGGCCAGGACTTTGCTTTGTAAAACTGTGTTTTTTAGTTTCACTAGTCACTTTCACTTGTTGAGAAAAAATTGACCACAGATTTACTGATTTGAAATTGAGGATGTTGAAGAAAAGGAATGAATTTAATTTCACTTTTCACGTCACTTGTTGTAAGGTTAAAACTTGTCGAAGGCACTTGGAAGGTTAACACTCGTCGAAGGCACTTGGAAGGTTAACACTCGTATTTGCACACTAGAGGAAAAAACAGTTGTACCTATAATTTATTAGGAATAAATGTATAATTAGTGTTGAGACAAACCCGTGTTTTTATTTACACTAGTTGAAGGAAGGTGATTTGTTGGTAATGTTCGCTATGTGAAAGGAGATGGTGAGTAGGCACAGCAATTAGGTACAGGCTTCGAAAATACTTGTACAAAGCGGCCGTTAATTTAGGCGCGCAATCATGGCGTCCTGGTTGATAGCAAAACAGACATGTTGACAGGGCCAAGGCTAGATTGTGAGTGTGGGCGGTTGGTGATTTGAATGGCCGGCGTGTCGAGCGTAGAGCAGTTTTACCAACTTGGCCGTGCACAAGGCAGGCGCGCGCGCACAGCGACAATGGTAACAACTCACCGCTGACTAATTTGAATTCGCGGGAGTTTTGAACGTGTCCGATTCGTTACGTGACAGTCTCTATGTTCCAGATGACTATCTTAGACAACGTCATCATAGATTATTCTATCTTTCTGCCTGCAGAACTAACCTGCCAATGGTTCTCCCGGTAGGGAGGAGTATATTGCTCCTGAACCAAATCTCCTCCGAGATTGATATATTTGGCGTCAGTGAGGAGAGATTCAGAAGGGAAATTCTTCTGATTCTTGAAAGAGTCTCTCCAAATTGACGAGATCTTTCACCGCTGCCTGAAATTTTTTTGGAAATTCCACATTTCTTAAAAATTCTTTTTCTATGTATAAATACTTAAAACAATTTTTTGTAAAATTTATATAACCTAATTTCTTATATGTATTAAATCCTAATTTGTAATTGTATAAGAAATTAATAAAATTTATTATTTTTTTTTTATTTTAACTTCCGATTTAGTTGTCCGGGTTAAATCTTCCCCAAAGGAAAAACTTAACCCTTCCACTCACTTTTCCACAAATGATCATCTAGTCAATCAACATTATGTAAGTGCATTATATAAGCAAAATAAATACAAAACAATACAAGAACAACACGTCAACTCACCAGAGATCAAATGGGAAAATAATTCACCGACTCCAGATATTTTCATATCAGAGGGTTCGGCTCGGTTTTTTTTTTAATTTTGTCATGTAAAACTATATCGGGTCTATTATGACTAATCGCTCGGTCTGTTAGTATAGTTTTGTCATAATATATTTTATAAAATTCGTTTTCTAAAAATGAATTTGGTTCGTAATCATAATATGGTACTACATTACGGCAGTCAATCAAGTTATGTTTAATTACCAAATTTTGGTGAATTATTTTTAAAACTTGACTGTGCCTAAATGTATACTCGGACGGTGCTAATATAGAACATCCCGATATAATATGTTCTATAGTTTCCGGAAAAGCCAAACATTTTCTACACAAATCATCAATTTGATTTGTATCTTTGATTATATGCTTTCTATAATTTTTAGTATTAATGACTCTATCTATGTTTATTTTTTTTTTTTTTTAAGTTTAAAAAAAAAAAACAAAATTTATTATTATTAATATTATTATTATTATTATTATTAACACCTCTAATTGGAAAAACCTTTATAAAGTCTGCACCCATTGATAGATTCAAGCCGGATTGTAGGATACATATTAATCAAAAGAAAATGTAATAATACATTTATGCAATTTCTAATAAATTAGACATTTGTAAACTTGGATGTACAAATGGCTAAAAAATAATATTAATTTTGCTTTATAGGCCACTGAAATTAGTTGATTTAAAAATAATATTATTTTTTCAATTAATGTAATTATAATTTCGAAGACCCAGTAAAAACACATTCAAGAATTTTTTTTTTTTCATTTATATCAAACTGAACAATACAACGAATTACCGGTTCATTAAATATTTAATATTCTTCAACAGTGCTCCACAACTCTCGAAAAAATCCCTCTCTTCTCGAGATACCAAACGGTCCGGAGATTTAATCTCCACACCAGGAAGAAAGGGTCGTTTAAGACAGCCTCCCTGCCCCTCGAGTCCGCGCCCACCTCTTAGCGAGCAATTATAACACTCCTCCGGTCGCACTTCTCTTTAACAAGGCGAGGATGATTTCATTTTCCCTTCCGGCTGCAACTCAAGAAATGAATTTAAAAAAAGAATTTTGCTCTTAAGTGAGATTTGTACAAGACGAGTTCGTTCTAAATGAATGGCAAAAAAACGAATAATTTTTATGTACTATTTTTAGGTACTAACCTACCTGTGATTTACGAAAATAAGAGATGTATCATAGGCAGATCTCGAATCCGGAATCTTTTAGAAAATTTGAAGGCAGATTTAGTCCGCTTAAATTTGAGCGAGGAATTGTCGTCCACAGCGAAGATACGGACTAGCTGATATACAGAGCGTTAGATTTTCTACCGGTGTCACCAAAACTATTTAATTGATACTGAGTGCGTATCGATATTATTACAACGAGTACCGGGGTTTAAAATTCCAATTCGTTGCAACATGAGGATACAGAATAGACATATGAGAAGAAATACCATTTTTTGTATTTCTTGGACATTAACTATGTAACAATATCTATAAATTTTGTTTTGAAGAGTTTGTACATTTGTCACTTGATTTTTAAAAGTTCCCCTCCCCTAAAATCATCCCTCCAACTACCCTCATCTAAAAAAATCTAATCATTCTGTACTTGCATTTTCTCTATTTTCTATAAACATTATAAAACAAAGTCGCTATCCATGTCTGTATGTTTGTGCGCTTAGTTCTTCCAAACTAAAAATATTTGGATTATAAATTGGATTTTGATAAGGTTTTCCAGTATTATTTAGAAAATTTCTTTCAGGAGTTTTATATATATTTAAAATACATGCACATTATATTTTTAGAAAGTAGAGAAAGTCGAGCAACTCCTAGTCAACGTATAATTTTTAAGTTGATTTTAAGATTGCTAGTGATTGACACGGATGTGTCGAAATCGGTAACAAAATAAATAAAATGAAGTAACAAAGGTACACGTCAAATAAAATTCTTCAAAACAAAATGATAAGAAACACAATACAAATATGACAATATGGAACAATGGGTATTACACTACCCACCCCGTCCTGCCGGAACAAAGTCGTTCACATGTACGTATATGAACCTACAGACGCTTTGACGACATTTACAAAGAAAATCTTAACGTTAAAAAGTTGGTATACTTTTATGGCTAAACAATGACCTACTTAAATTTTCAAACGAACATTTATCGAAAGTTGACAACAAAGAGAAGCCTTCTTCACCATCCCCTTCCTGCATAGGCTGTATAGATATAATCAGAATCCCGGTACCTTACTATCTGCTGCATTGTGACCGGAAACAAAGGCTTGGCAAAGAATGGATAGAAATGGGCTGATAACTTCAACTCACATCAACAGTCAAAATAACTTAACAAATAAAATGTGGTTTCCTCCTACTACTGCATAATAAGAAATGTTTTTTTGAACATCGATGGAGGAATTAGCTAGCAGACGAATGAAACCGTGACCCCTTGATGGAAACACTCGGAATCCGACATTTTGCACCGCTCGGTCTAGTTATTTTTCTGCCTAGGTTGAAATTTGAGAACTTTTACGGTCCACGAGTAGTTGTCCTTGAGTCGATCATTGGAAATGTGGAAATGAGCAATTTATCGATTCACTAGGTATACGGATCTATTTCATTGTCACTGTTTACAAACAAATTATGTAGCAAATTCGCCAATTCCTTGCCTTGCCTTGCCAGTAGTTTAGCAAACGAATGTACAATCAATATAGACAATTTTAACATAACAAATTCGATGTTTAAAACATACCCTAATCATAGTGCTATACAATTAGAGGCGCTATTGTATACTACGTCTCGTCAAAGACTTTTCCACTATTTGAACGCGATAAGCGGTACGCGTAGACCGGACTCGGTTGTTTTAGTTAGAACTTTGGATGAGTTGAAGGTAAAAAAGTGGAACCTATTATTTGGCTTCATTTCTCATCTAAATATAATACACCAACTACCTTAACATTACATATTAATTCTGGAGGTGCTTAGACTATATATTTATAAAAATTTATATTTGAGACCATTGTTCATTAGCAAAATTTGTGTAAAAAATTGTAACTATATGAACCCAATGTAAATGTCCCATGGGCGTATAAAAAAGAGATAAATAAAAAAAAGGATAGTTATACAAAGTATCGCCACATTTGTGGAGATATCTGTATAAAACAATTACCAAGGTTCACCTTTATATGTGAACTTTCTGAATTTTTTGATGTTTGTAAAATAATTAATAAAATGCATCAATTTACCCATTGCGAATAATCAATACACACAATAAATTGCATTAAAAGGTATTGCATCAATTAAAATAATAATTTCTCTTCATGGGTAGGTATTTTTTTTACAACGAACTGATTAATTCTATTTTTTCATTCAAAGTATACGAACGCAAATTCATGGGAGTAATGTAAGTCATCACTTTTCATAAGATTTCGTTATTCACTTGTATCACGTTTAAACATCGTAGTTTCAAAGTTGTGAATTAAAAGAGTCGTCAAAAACTCTGTTAGTAATTTTTTTGTAAATTGTTGTTCTCAAACTCGGCAAATGTAATGGCATGGTAATCTCAACTCAATCGAATTAAAGCTTACAATTTCAGAGATACAGGATTACAAAATAATTGTTCACGTTAATCTTGGCAAATCGATTGACTTTTGTTTCTTCGACGCAGGGTTGAAACGGCGCCTGTTATACCTAGCATCGTTATGCCTTATACATTTCCTTTTGAATTCCTTGATGAATATTATTGTTGTCCACCTACTTAATTCCTACCTTCCTATCCCGACTACAGAGTACGTGTAGTTCAGTTTAAAACCACAAGTCATCCTTTCAACACCTAAACTGTGGCTGATAACGGAGCCTCCCCTTGTTCGACCGTGTCGAAACTTTAAAGCCATCGTGAGCTCGCAAGTTTGTGGTGGTAAAAAAGTGCATTGTATTTGAAACAGCGCAATTGAAAAAAACGGAAGAAGAACAGAAACGGTAAGTCGGCATACCGAAATTCCAATCCTCTTCTATCCGCCGTGCAACGGTACCTTGATTCCGTTCGAATCAGAGCCTTTACCAAAAAACCCTTATTCTTATAACTATAGACACAGTTTTATATGTTTCCATATTAATATTTTGAGGAATTTATTGTTTAAATAATATGGTATATATATAGATATACACCAATCGCTATTTTTTTTCACCAACCCTAAACAGGAGGCTTTGAGGGAAATTATTTTCCTCAGGGTCTAAGTCATCTTTTTGAATGGTGTGTTTAGGGTCTTTTCAAATAAAAGAAGGAGAAGAAGTTCCGGAAAGAAAAAAAGGTATGAGGGTTGGGTAGGAATCTAGGGATCAGTGTGTCCAGGAGTGACGGACATAAGAATATATCCATCCCTCTGCGGCACAAGGCGATGGGTTGAGAGAGGTGAAAGGGTCTCCCCAAACCAGCCTGTCCCGATCCAGCACGTCATGCAGTTGGTGGTTGCATCCTGAACATACTTCACCCGGTGAACCCGGGCACCACTGCTAAATCACCAAACTTAGCGAAACCACTTGGCAGAGATGTTAGTTATCCAATAAATGGTTTCCGGGGCGGCCGTACCCAAACCCCCAAACCTTTTGACCTCTCAAGCCGGACTCTATATCGACCCATCGCTTTGCATTGCAGTGGGAGGGATGGATTCATACGGGCGGCACTCCTGGACATATTGACCCCAGATTCCTACCCACCCCTCATATCCTTTTCCTTCCCAGAACTTTCAATAAAAAGAACACAGCATCCCCACAGATGACATAGGCACCAAGGGATTTTTCCCAATTCCTCCTGTGTGGAGCTTATGTAAAAAAAAAGTTTTTCAGTTTAAAGTCATCCATTAAAATCAATTCTGTAAAACGAGCTTAATATATCGCTAAACCTCATTCAAAGCAACAAGGACTTATGAAACACTCATTTCATTGACAACCAACATCCAAAATATATTCTGATTCTGCTTTTGCTTACATAATAACCTTGTATTATTTTACTCTATAACCTCAAATTACGATTGTAATGGCAATTTTATTGTCAACCCGTAAACAAGCTTTTAAAGCTTTAAGCGAGCTCCGAACGGAATAACATATCATTTTCGCTTTAATTATCGGATAGATTATAGTATTATTATCGAGCATTGCGTATTCAGCTTGTTAATTAGGTGATTTACTGTCGATTGAAGCGTGCTGCTATATTGTAGGTCATTTAGAAAGTAATGTTTTACAGCGCTATTGAGGGTATTTTCCACAAAAACGGAGATATATAAATTATATCATTATTATTATTATTGTTCTCACTTTTTGGTATACCCTAGACCAGGGGTTCCCAACCCCGTGCCCACGGGCACCATGGCGCCCGCGGAACGATTCTTATGTGCCCGCCACTATTCGACGTGAAAAAATGTTTTCGTAAACATTAATTTTTATTTACTGGTTAGAGTTTTAATTTTGAGTGCCTAGGTTATTAAATACGTTCGTAGGTTTTCAATATTGTATATATGAGTGGTTCCTTTGCTGACAGTACTTGTCGCAACCTGTCTAGTGGCAAGCCAGACTGCACTCTTCACGTTAGCCTGGAACGGAGAGTTCTATTTGCACATCACTCCTTGTACACGCGTAAAACCCGAATTGAACGAACGCCACGAACTGAACCGATGAACGCCGAAGGCGCCAAAACACATGGCACATTACTCTGCCAGCTCTGTCTGTTAGTGAAAGCAATAAGCGTGGCCCCGACAACCAAACTGAGAGTAGTCACGTGCTCGTACCGTCCTGATCGGTTCGGTGATCATCGACTCACTTCGGGTTTTCGGTTTTAAAAATATATTGTATATATATATATATATATAATTTAAATTGGTTTCTCTGAGGATTGAACCTTTCTCTCCAGGGACTGGAGCCAACCGCGCTAACAACTGAGGTAAATCCCAATTGGATAGGTCTTTGGTAGGAATTGGGTAGGTAGGTTTATTCCATATAATTCAATTTAATGTACCTGCGCGTTCAACACGCTCTTCTGTCCTGTTCTGGGTAGATCAGTACAAAACGGACTCTAAGCAAAATTCTTGCCCGAACAGACTATGCAATAATTACAATAGCGTATTATCCAAGGTGGATATTTTCAGTTGCGAACACTTACCACCAAATCTTACTTACCAAATACAAGAGGTCTATAAAAGAATATTTCTCTGATAGTTTGTGAATAATGTTATGTCTCTATTATTTATATTTCTACTATGATTTGATTTATATCTACAAACTTTATCCATGGCTATAAATGTATTGATAAATGTTTTGTTTTCTAAATAATTGTTTTGTATAAATTTTGATTTCATATTCCTTTCTTAGAAATTTAAATTACTTAATCCTTATTATGCTGTCTCAGTAGAGGTAAAGTCACAAGGTCGAATTCTATAATTGGTTTTATTTTACTATATAATACTTATGTACATTCTGTTATGTACAAACTGTCGATTTCCCAAAAATTTATAAATGTAAATGTCATCCAATTTGCGTATGTGTACCATATCTGTGACCATGCGAAAATTTAATTCTATAATAGTAAGGTTCGTTCTGTGAAATAGTTCATAGAATAGATAAGTTGGGAATCCGCTATAAGAGATGACGTTCGGACATTAACTGTTAATGTTTCGAAGCCACGAAGAGAGATTAGATGAGTTTGGTTTTGAGATAGCGGGGAGGAGTTGCTGTTGCGTAATATCAAAGGGAATACATTGTTGGCGTATTATGGGTACTAATCTGCTTCTGTTAGTCGCAACAGCATCCTAAAGCCTGATGATTCCATATTCCATGGAGCAAGATTAACTTAATCTGTTATGTGCAATATGATGCATTCATTTGTACTTTCCAGTAGCTGTAGCTAACCCTTTCAGACCTGAATTAAAACTGGCAGTGGTAGAACGTAAAATGTGATGCTTTGTTTCAATTGTTGGAGTTATTTTTTTCTCAATACATTAGATCTGATGTTGTAGCTACTTTTATTTGAAAGAAAATGTGGGTCTCAGAGAGCGTGTTTCACATAAAATGACGAATTGTATTGTATCGTGATTTACTTTTGGGGTATTATGCCGTTCTTACTTTCTTTAGCCAACGGTTTGGACAGCGTTACATGTCCCTCATCAGGGTAGATGTGTAATGAAGTGTGTACGTGGATGCGGTACGGTGTTGCGCGCTCTAATCCTCTAATAGCTGGTATTTTGCTAAAATTAGTTAATTTAAAATAGTTTTCGGTGTTTAGTTTTGGTGTAGTCGTCAAGTACAGGATACTGAGATCTATGAAACAATAGTTGGTTTCAATTAAATGCTTGGCAATTGCCGATTTGTCAGGATGGCCGAGTTTGCACGCTCGAAAGTGGTCTGCTATCGCTTTGGAGATGGTCCGGTACGGTGTCAATTACGATTGCAATTTTCTCACTTTGAGAAATAATTTTTACTTGTGTTTTTTAGTGAGCAATCGAAAATAGATTTTCGATTATTTATTATATGGTAAAAAACACTACAAAGCACAGAAATTAGACGTTTTAATTATTAAACTTGTAAAAGTTCATTGGTTTGTATAAAATTCACCCTGATAATCGAGTCGCAAATCTCGTCTGCGATTCAATTTATGGCTTTACTGTGGCCTGTAATCAATATTTGATTCAACTGTTGGGGAGCTGTGGTTGAATCCTGTTGCAAATTGATACTATGGCCTTATACTGCGATAATAACTGCACAAGCTTCCGTAATAGATTCGAATTAAACGCACTGAAGGATGTAATGATCTGCCCTTTCTACTTCAAACTTTTCCTTCTCTTCTTTCTACGATAATTTTCCTTAAGTCCCGTAGGTAACTTTTCCATAAGGCTTTGGTTATATATATATCCGGGGAGGGAAGGTCCTCCCTGCCGTCTTTTCTTTATTACACAACCCTTCAAGAGTGTACATCCTAGTTTGTCTACGTGACGTACGACCTTGAACGTACTCATTTCACGTGACGGTTCAGTATAAAAAGGCTTCACCGAACGTTGTGTTGGGTTTTTGTTTCTCGGTTTAGAAACCTAGTTATTTATGTATGTGTGGTATCCCTTGGTTCTTTTGAGATAGAGTGAGTTGAATCCATTACCGCTGTGTTTCAAAACCACTTTATAAACCTTATCTTCTAAGTCGCCTGCTCCCCCCCCCCACTAGCTACTCGATTCTACCTATCGTAGGGTAATGTGAATATAATAAAGTGTTAGATTTTATATATGTGATATACATACGATAAGTTTATGGTGTTAGTTGTCGGCGCCATCCATGTATATATTTTGGGAGGGGAAGGAGAGGAAAGGAAATGAATTTTTTTCAAGCTAAGATTGACTCCTCCTCTTACCAAACAAAACTGATGGATGATAATTTGAGCAAGGCGATCGATATCTGCGTGTCTGGATATCACAACCGGCCGGGTCTCCCCTTGTTCCAAATCGGCAACCTTCACGCCAGAATAAAGAAAACCAGGTCTCATCACCAATTTCAGAATTGCCCCAATCTCAAACACCTCCAGGAAAATCTACTTTACTGAGTGTAGAAGGGGAAAACCATGACATCCCTTGTCACGAATCTAGTCGCGAAAATGTGACACGCAAGGTCCTAAGTTACGTGCCACCTCCAGAAAACGTTGTAACTCCCACGCCGTCGGGGATTTACATCCCTTTCTAGGTCAATACATAGATAACACACGACAATCTTGTCGACATTTTGCCTGCTTATTAACGATAGGTTGTGTGCCTACCCATTCAGCCAATTATCATGTGAGATATATGTAAGGTCTACTCGAAATGCCAAATTTGGGATGAGGACTGTCTGTATTTTAATATTTGGTTCCAGTATTTATTTTATGAGGTTACTAGCATCCTCGTGTATTAGGTATGGGTAACTTCTACTGAATACCTATCCTCTCAGGTAAGGTATAAACGGATAATTGGTTTGATTTTTTGCATTTAATTTAAAGAGGCTGCCTACCTCTCGAAAGATACCTGTTCAGGATCTTGACTTCACTCTCCTGACAGAGCAATCCGGCGTGGTGAGTCACCAGATTCCAAGGAAGTATGACTGGAGTAAGTCTTCAATAATAACTCCAGCTCTCGAATAGTGGTCTTTATTTTAACAATAAAAAAGACCCGTAGGGCAGCTCATGTAAGGTGAGCCCAATATTGCTATCTCTCTCCGCGGTTTTATAACCCACATGTAAGTGAAAACCTGGCAGCTCCGCCGTTTTGCCAAAACGACCGCCCAAGACGGATGGTAACAAGAGAAGAAAAATTAAATCCGTGGCAATACGAAATTGCCCCGGCAATCGCTAACACAAAATAAATGTTGCCACATCATTAGGGTGACAAGCACCAATATTAATATTTCAGTACCTGAAATCTTAACATATTCCCGCCCCAAAACGAGTATTAAGGAATAGTCGTTTTTCATAAAATAATGTAGGAAGAGATTGCAACATTGGTACTCAGAATTTACCCAACAGGTTCACATACAAAAATAAACAATATTCAATACATGGATATCAAAATAATAACAAAAAACTTAACAACGTATATAACCCTATGTCAGACTTGACATTAAAAAATAAAAGTCTAATAACGTAGAAACTTCTGGTGCGCTGCACCCACTTATGAGAAAATATCTTATCACTTGGCACTGTTGAGCCTGACGGCATTTTGATTCACACATAACATCACTTTTAGTGTTGTAATTTGTTCTTAATCCAGGTTGGAGGAAGGATCCTCCATGGGAAGTAGACAGAGCTGTGTCACGGCTCTTTTGGTGACACCTCTGGCCGTCCTCAAGGAGACGACGCGGACGCGTCCGTCTTGACCAGGGTGGATCTCCGTCACTCGCGCCATCCTCCAGTACTGCGGAGGTAGTTGGTTGTCTTTGATGATGACCATGTCACCAGGCTGTAAACTGCGTTGACGTCCTTCTTGCCATTTGACTCGGTTCTGCAATTCTGCTAGGTATTCCCGGCTCCATCTGTGCCAAAAAGATTGAACAACGGTAGACATCTTTTGGTAAATATTAAGCCTGTTTGTAGGCAGATGATGGATATCAAGCTCAGGCAATGCTAACAGGTTGTCGCCAATAAGGAAGTGTGAAGGAGTGAGTGCGTTTAAATCATTTGGATCTGATGATAATGGAGTCAGAGGACGGGAATTTAAACAAGCCTCAATCTGTATTAGTATGGTATTCATGCCTTCGTATGTCAAAACAGTTGACCGCATTGCCTTTTTTAAATGTAACTTAGTCATTTTAACTGCACTTTCCCAAAGTCCACCGTGATGCGGTGAGCGGGGAGGCAAGAAACTCCAGCTAATATTCTGCTGGGCTAAAAAATTATGGATTTCCTTATCAGATGCCTTCAAAAAATCAAATAGTTCAGTAAGTTCCCTATAACTACCTGTAAAGTTAGTTCCATTATCACTAAAGAGTCGTGAGGGTTTACCCCTCCTAGCTATAAATCTTTTCAATGCATTCATAAATGCCATTGAAGTTAAATTAGTCACTAATTCTAGGTGAATTGCCTTCGTTGAAAAACAAATAAATAAACATATGTAAGATTTTACACTCTTGGCATTTCTGGTTAAACCAGACTTAATTAAAATTGGACCTGCAAAATCTATGCCGGTTACATAAAATGGTCTTTGGATTCGGAATCGGTCAGCAGGAAGGTCACCCATGAGCTGGCGACACTCGCGCGGACGGACTCGGAAACATACAATACATTTATGCAGTGCTCGCTTTACTGCGTTTTTACCAAATATTGGCCAAAACCGTAAACGCAGTAATGCGAGCAGAGCATTACATCCTAAATGCAAATTCTCATAATGCAGATGGGTTACTATTAAGTCAGTCAACTTATGATTTTGTGGTAACAAAATTGGATGTTTTTGAGAGACCGAGGTAATATCAGATTGTGATAGTCGACCTCCAACACACAATAACCCATCCTGCATAAAAGGATTTAGTGCCTTTACCTTGCTCCGCCTAGATACAAATCTTCCATTACTTAAAGAAGCTATTTCATCACGAAATGCGAATCGCTGAGCGTTCAAAATCATTACATGCATGGCATGTTCCAGTTCGATTACAGAAAGCTCGTCGACCCGCATCGGTTTTCGTTTAGAACAGTTATGTATGAAACGTAACATATAAGCAACTACGCGCCTCAGTCGTCTTAATGAAGAATAATTATTAAATATTTCCCAATCGACAGGACTACTAGTAACCAAAACTATCCTCGCCGTTTCTGGCAACTCCGTGGGAGTATCAAATGTAGAACGTGGCCACTTATCCTCGTCGGACGTGAGCCATGGTGGTCCTGACCACCATAATGAAGATGATTTCAACTGCTGAGATGTTATTCCTCTGGAAATTATGTCAGCTGGGTTTTCAGTTGAACAAATGTGACGCCATATAGCGCCATCACCTTCACGTTGTATTTCTGATACGCGGTTAGCAACAAAAGTAGTCCAACGATACGGTTCTCCTGCAATCCAAGCCAATGTTATTGACGAATCACACCACAAAGTGGTGTCAACTGTTACTTGGAGAGCTGCCGTCACCCGCTTCATTAATTTAACTAATAATTGTGCTCCACATAACTCAAGACGTGGTAACGATAAATTTTTTAGTGGGGCTACACGAGATTTAGCGCATATTAACTGTGATTGGTGAATGCCGTGTTCATCGGTAGATCTTAAATACAGACAAGCGCCATATGCTACTTGAGATGCATCGCAAAAACCGTGTAAGCTAAAAGATTTTTTATTGAAGCAGAAAATTTTCCTCGGTACCCGAATATGATTTGCTTTACTGAGACTCAGCGTGTAAGTCTGCCAGGCCAATAAAAGGTCATTGGGTAGCTCGTCATCCCAGGATGTTTTTAGCTTCCACAATCTTTGCATAATTATCTTACCGACAATGATTAATGGGCCTACCAGTCCTAAAGGGTCAAAAACTTTTGAAATTAATGATAAAACTTGACGTTTTGTTACTTCTAACTTTGAGTCTATGTTTTCTACCTGATAAGTAAACTCATCAAGTTTGGTGTCCCATATTAATCCTAGAATCTTAGCTTCATTGGATTCATTTGGCAATAATTCCAAATTATCTTTAGAATCATTAATTGAGGGTGCATTAGACCTCCATTTTCTAATCTCCATGCCTGCTGTAGCAAGCGCATTAATGATTTGGGATTTAAGCACGTGACAAGTATCAATGGAATCACTACCAGAAAGAAAATCATCTACATAAAAATTTTCCTTAAGGGATTTACTAGCTAATGGATGAGTAAATGAAACGTCATTACCTAGCTGGAGCAGACAACGTATTGCTAAATAAGGCGAAGGAGCCAAACCATATGTCACCGTGTTTAGCGTATAATGTTTCAAACAATCCTCCGCATCCTTTTTCCATAATATACGTTGGTAATTTCTGTGTTCCGGGTTGATATTAATTTGGCGGTACATCTTTGCAATATCTGCGGTGACTGCATATTGATGTTTTCTGAAAAATACCAAGTGACAAAATATATCATTTTGAATGGTGGGCCCAATCATTAGAGCGCGATTCAAAGAAATCCCTCGAGCGGGTTTAGCCGACCCGTCAAAAACAACACGAATTTTAGTAGTTGTGCTTGCTTCTTTAAATACAGCGTGATGTGGTAAATAATAAGTAATTTCATCGCGTTTTGGAGGTTCACATTCAGTCATGTGACCTAACGCAAGATACTCATCAATAAATTCCGAGTATTGTTCCTTTAAACTAGGTTGTCTTAAGAATTTCCTTCCCATTGACGCTAATCTACCTTTAGCAATACTAAATGAATCTCCTAATTGAGATAGGTTAGATTTAAACGGTAAGTTGACTACAAATCTACCGTTTGCATCGCGTTTATGCGTGCCTTCGAAAATCCTTTCACATTCACTATCTTCCAGAGAGTGATGCTTACTATTTTCGGTTTCTTCAACCTTCCAAAACCTTTCTATTTGGTTCTGCAAAGAATTTAATGAAATATGACAAACTTTAACTGGCCTCGTATTATGACGACTCTGTACAGCTCCTGATATTATCCAGCCTAGCTCCGTTCGATGCAATGTAGGTTTACCCTTTCCTAACTGTATCAGATCCGTACGAAGCACCTGCCAGAAAACCTCTGCTCCGATCAGCATATCAATAGAAGCTGGCTGGTAAAACTGCGGATCAGCTAACCGGACACCGTCTGGAATGTTCAACATTTTTGGGTTAATCACGGTCTGTGGAAGATTGCAAGAAATCTCATCTAATACCAAACAAGATATTTCATCCTCGTATTGAGAACATAATGATTTAAATTTAATGTCAACTGTTTCCTTTACATGAATTAAATTATTATGCAAACCTGAAACAGGTATGTTCAATTTTGTACAATGCAAATTTAATCTCTTACAAGTATCCTTTGTAATAAAATTAGACATTGAACCTGAATCCAAAAGTGCGCGTATTTTGTGTGTTCCACCGTACGCGTCTTCTATTTTTACTATTACGGTAGATAGTAAAATTTCTCGCCCGTTCATGTCGCTATGACACGCTAAATTCACTGGTGCCTCCGACTGACCCTTGCCAGTTGAAGTACCCGCTTGTACATTATCAGTATTGATATGTAACAGAGTGTGATGTTTTCGATCACAAACACTGCATTTTTCCTTCCACCTGCACACCTTTGAAGGGTGCCCCGGTTTTAGGCAGTTATAACATAAATTTCTCTCTGAAACGAACTTTCTTCGTGCCGCTGGTGCTTTGTTAACAAATATTTTACAAGAATAAATGAAATGGCTGTCATTACACAGCATACAATTAACGTTGCTTGACGCTAACGTAACCTTGTTCGTAGAATTCCTTTCCTTAAAATTAAAAAACTTTGGTTTTGTTGCAACTGGTTCCGCTTTCTGTTGCATTCCATCATTATCACCTTGGATAGTTTCCAGGATCTGCGACCTTTGTGAAATAAAATTGCTAAACTGCTCGAACGTAGGATAAATTTTATCGCACTCCATGGATTCCCACAGGCTACGTGTGTGATTATCTAACTTTGAGGTTAGAATATGTATAATTAATGTGTCCCAATGTTCTGTTGGAAGCTTTAAATTATGTAAAGCTCTCAAATGAATGTTTGCTTGATCAATTAAATTTCGCAATTCATGATGATTCTGTCGTTTTAACGGTGTAACATTAAATAAGAAATTCAGATGTCTATTTGCAATAAGTCTGACATTTTCGTATCTTGAAATAAGCATCGTCCAGGCTGCAGTATAATTATCCCCGGTTATTTCTAGAGAACTAATCAAATCAAGTGCGTCTCCGGACACATAACTAATAAGGTAATGAAATTTCTGAACATGATTTAATTTACTGTTATCATGAATTAGGGCAATGAACGAGTTTTTAAAAGTCAACCATTTATGACTATAACCTGAAAAAATTGGTATTGATATTGGTGGTAAATTCACAGATGTATTCGGGACATTTTCAATCTTCTTAAATTTTGATAATATTTCCTGTCCTAATGCAATTAAATTAAAATATGTACCTTCAAAATTATCCCTCGCGTCATGATCTTCTGATTTATTCAATAAATCAATCTCCAGCTGAATTTTGGAGAATTCCATCAGAGAAGGTTTGATGGCATCTAATCTCGACGACAATACGCTGGGCCTAATATCATTTTCGTTGCTTAAATAGGTTTCAAATCTCGTTAATGAACCTTTCAACACCCCGCGCTGTCTAACCAACTTGTCGAGTTCCATTTTTTAGAAACGAATAACACAATAACCTGATTTAAAACTTAATACACAACTCGAAACGGCAGTTTGACGTTTTGACGTGAATAAAATAATACTATGGATTATAAAGAAACCAATCAAAATACTATGGCATGCAAGGACGAACGACTTGCAAACGCGTGGCTAGAGATGTACGTAGGCAAAAGCAAAGTTATTCGGCAGAATACAACAATAAAAATTATTATCACCAACAATTTTATGCTATTTTGAAAGCATCTGATTATGAACACCCGAATATAATTCGATATAATCAATACGAAATAATGTGGCATCTACACAGATTTTTAGCTTTTTTAAATGGAATTTGAAAGGACAATGAAAGGAAGGCTACAACCTGATTTGCTGTGCATGCGAGCGTCGTGATGAGGCTCGCTTGATCAATCCAATGATGGTGATGAGGACGCCGACTGGACCACTCCCGATGATGATGAGGCCCGACTGGACCACTCCAAATAATGATCTTCCGTCTCAAATGGATCAATCCAAATAATAATCATCCGGCTCTTGAATGACCAATGTTCAGGATCTTGACTTCACTCTCCTGACAGAGCAATCCGGCGTGGTGAGTCACCAGATTCCAAGGAAGTATGACTGGAGTAAGTCTTCAATAATAACTCCAGCTCTCGAATAGTGGTCTTTATTTTAACAATAAAAAAGACCCGTAGGGCAGCTCATGTAAGGTGAGCCCAATATTGCTATCTCTCTCCGCGGTTTTATAACCCACATGTAAGTGAAAACCTGGCAGCTCCGCCGTTTTGCCAAAACGACCGCCCAAGACGGATGGTAACAAGAGAAGAAAAATTAAATCCGTGGCAATACGAAATTGCCCCGGCAATCGCTAACACAAAATAAATGTTGCCACATCATTAGGGTGACAAGCACCAATATTAATATTTCAGTACCTGAAATCTTAACAATACCTGTTGAGAAAAGTTGTTCGGTTGGTAGTTTTATTTCGGAGATTACCATCTCCCTCTTTCGACTTTAGATTTGTTTTTGTGCATCCCAATTCGTAACTTAGAAAGTCAAATAATAGATGAAAAGTATTAAATTAGAAAGTCAAATAACAGAAGAAAAGTTTTCATTTTGTTCCGTCTGGTTGCATCCGATCGCTTTCAATTTGGGACGGCATACGCTAGCAAAACTTCCCCTTTGACTGACTGTACCTGCGTCTTGTCCTATATATGAAAAGGTCGTTGACTCGTCTCTCGCTCACAGCTGATTGACAATGCGTCTAGCATATCCCTTCTTATGGGAAGATTATTTGGGTTGCAGGCGTTGCAAACTCGGTTCCTGTACCTCGGTTGTATCCTATTATTAAAAGGGTCCTCTGAAATTTAATAAATAATATAAAAAAACTCACCCTGTTAGTCACCTCCAAATCCTCGTGTGAAACTTACCTGGTTACACTATATAGCTAAATCACTTTAATTTTCGACCTCCTCCCTACGCTTATAAAAGGGTAATTAAATATTCCTGTAAATAAAATTGTACCTCCCTAATCTGTTAGGATTCGAACCCACAGTTAATAATCTATTTGATTCTCTGGTTTTCGGTCTCCGTGGATAGAATGCCATCTCGCCAAATCAATAACTTAGCCCGATTAAACACTTCCTGCCTTTAAGTACATTCACTCTATTTTAAAACGCAATCAATATTTTTATTATTTTCATGTTTTTAAGACAAGCAATCTAGTTCGAACTGTATACGAAATCACGTTTAAATCAACACAACTTTATAACACAATCGCGATTGCACAACACCTGGCGCCCCTGAGGTGGGTTTTTACAAAACGGCGCTCTACAAATTATCCAATTATTATTATTGTCATTATTATTAATTGTTTTCCCACTGAGCCGAACCACTTTCACTTCACACAAACACCGGATCAATAATCTTTCACTTTAATTCAATATTCCGCAATATTCTCTAATACCATTTGAATTCAATAATTAACTGCAATTTCAAACAACACTTCTGATTTGTATCTATTTCTCGGGGCTGTCAATCCACCCAAGTTCAAAACTCGACTGTCACTCCGGTCTCTCCTTTCCCGTGGGAATCTGTTTACTCCAGGCCTGTCTGTCAATAAATCTTCCGTCGTTGTTTAAACAAAAATTTTTTTGAGCACGTTCGTTTATTATTTATCGTTTATTTTTGTAGATATTCAAAACATCACAAGGAACACGTTCAATGCACAGGTTTTCTTAACAGACTGGTCATGAATAATACATTTTTTCAATGCCACTGGTGTAGGTATGAAGGTACTCTATGCTGTCAGTCAGGGAATGGTAATTGGGTGGAAGAACATATGTTAAAGAAATAAAATAAAACAGTAGCTTAATGTTTTACTTTCAGCACTTTTTTCAAAAGTTCATCACTGTGCAAAGGAACATAATTTTTTATTATTATTATTTACGAATTCGACCGATGACGTATGATTATTTTCATGATTACCGTGAATATTTTTACACCATATTAAAATGACAATTTGATGTTATTTTGACAACGGCTTAGGAACACAGATTGTGCAATATGCTGGTCTGGTCGGTTTCCGCCTCAGCAATCTCGAGGTGTACAAAATGACAACACGTCTGTTTGTTAAAAAGTTATTTTATTAATTGTTGTAGTTATCGGTTAGTGCGTGTTAATGGTAATGTTGAATCGGGGAAAACGCGTCGTCACCTCGTCACATAGTCGCATTACTGGTAAAATTTTGATAAAGATTCGATTTAAAAATTTTGACTGCATGTTTCGTCATGTTTTGTCAAAGCATTTTGACAAAATTTTAAATTTTAAAAAGCGCCAAAATTCAAGCTGATACAGGCGCCCGTTGTTTGGCTCAACACGGGAGCTGCTCACAGGTTTCATCTGTGTAATCCATTTATTAACTTGAAACCGGAAAATTCATCGACAAAGCCTTTGATATCGTGCTACAAAGCTCCTACATATCCTATCGTTCTTGTCAATTTAAAGTAAAATGCATTGGCGTTTGATGCACAGTGGGGTTGCATTCACATTTGCTGATGGTGTTATATATGATCTCCTAATTGGTTTTGGCGATTTGGTTTCGAGACAAATTCAGGATTTAATGACACCATCAGTTTATCTAATAGTGGATAAGCTAGGTGGTACAGATAGGAAGGACACTCTGCAAATTACATTTGCACAGATAACAAAATGCTGAATTGACAGCAACAACGGCCTCAGTAGTCGAGGGGTGAGGCTCTCGACAAGTAATCCGAAGGTCACGGATTCAAATCCCGGCGTGTGCAATCTCATTATTTTGATGAGTTTGTGTTATTTCACACACACATATATATATAGTATACTTGCGACACGGAGAGTGGAAGATACTCTCAGTATTGCCCTGGTGTAAGACCACAATTCAGAATTGAAACGTTGCTTCAAATAGCTTTAGGCGTGTTTTCCCCACTCCTTCCTCTTCCCCATCTTCTTCCTCTCCACACTACCGTCAGCCTCACAAAGTGCCTCAATTGGGGATGCCATGGTCTCACTGGCTCCAGACGGTAGGGAGCAGTTAGGACTCTTGTGCGGTATTTCACATAAACACGTAACTCTTTCATTGTTGAAGGATGTCCTAATTTTTAAAATTAAATATAAATTGTATTGATTTATATCGAGTGAATGTTTCATGATTCAATTAATAATATATCGGATATTTTTTTGCAATACCGAACATTTGCAATAAAAAACTCTGAATAAAATATCTTTTGGCTTCCTTTGCAGTTCTTGCAAAAAGAAAATAATTTTATTATTGCTCTTTTATCGCACAATAGTACTAATCGCTCCCAACCGTCTGGAGCCAGTGGGACTATGGAGTCCCCGATTGGGGTGTATTGTGAGGCTGTTGGTAGAGTGGGAGGGGAAGGATATGGGTAGAATGAAGGTGGGCAAGTACCTGGCTATTTTAAACAATGTTTCGATTCTGAATGTTTGGTCTTGAACCAGGATGATACTGATAGTATTACTCTGAATGTTTGGTCTTTTACCAGGATGATACTGATAGTATTACTCTGAATGTTTGGTCTTGGACCAGGATGATACTGATAGTATTACTCTGAATGTTTGGTCTTGGACCAGGATGATACTGATAGTATTTCTCTGAATGTTTGGTCTTGGACCAGGATGATACTGATAGTATTACTCTGAATGTTTGGTCTTGGACCAGGATGATACTGATAGTATTACTCTGAATGTTTGGTCGTGGACCAGGATGATACTGATAGTATTACTCTGAATGTTTGGTCTTGGACCAGGATGATACTGATAGTATTACTCTGAATGTTTGGTCTTGGACCAGGATGATACTGATAGTATTACTCTGAATGTTTGGTCTTGGACCAGGATGATACTGATAGTATTACTCTGAATGTTTGGTCTTGGACCAGAATGATACTGATAGTATTACTCTGAATGTTTGGTCTTGGACCAGGATGATACTGATAGTATTACTCTGAATGTTTGGTCTTGGACCAGGATGATACTGATAGTATTACTCTGAATGTTTGGTCGTGGACCAGGATGATACTGATAGTATTACTCTGAATGTTTGGTCTTGGACCAGGATGATACTGATAGTATTACTCTGAATGTTTGGTCGTGGACCAGGATGATACTGATAGTATTATTCTGAATGTTTGGTCTTGAACCAGGATGATACTGATAGTATTACTCTGGAACGCACGAAAAATATACGCTAATACATAATATACAATCGTAATTAATCTTTGGATGCCGTGTTGCACTTCCTCCGTCATTAGCACATGAATTTGGGCGTGAAAATCTAAAATCATGTCCGGCCTTAATGTAGATATCATCGTTCATAATTGAAGCGTCGCTAAAAATATTTTTAGTAATTTTTTAAAACCTTAATCTTCTTCCCCTCTTCTCTCCAAAATTTCCTTCCACCTCTTAACATCTGGGTTGCCAGACCCTAATGGTTTGAGCGGTTCATTACTCCATTTACACAATACACCACTCTCATTACACATAAAAACCGCTGTAATTAGATAAATGATTGTGGCCTTTCCGTCATCCTAAAAACCTATAACTCGCTGCCCGCGAAGTTCAATGAATTTGGCAGAATTCAAATCACCATTGAAGCGCTCTGATCATCAGGTTCTCAAGCCGCGACAAAATGCATACATAATAATCAATAATACGCCTTAATCCACACTGCTTTCCGAAACAAAGATACTCAAATCAGCAAGTGACGAGAAGAAGAGAGTTGTTGTACAAATGCGCGATGAGTCCTCTCCATTTTTCTATGCGACATAATATATTATGCTCCTTGGTTCAGTGGTTTGTTTACAAAAAAAAGTGGGTGTGTCAAGCCTACGCAAGACAGAAGTGAAACTTCTAGTATTCCTCTCTCTCTATTTTCAAATTTAATTTATTCCTCTCTCTCTATTTTCAAATTAACCGTATGAACCACAATCAATTACGTATTTCACTCGTATTACACTCACGACGCAGTATACTAACCAAGCAGCTGATGCTTGGCGTGGCGCAGTTCGCTGGTGTCTGAGAGAGAGGAAAGAAGAGAAGAGAGAGAACGTTCGTGAGCGGCTCCCCCACCTCAACAAGCGCATATGGTGAGAGAGGGACAGTGAACGGTGAGCGGTGAGCGGTGGTGGGGGTACCCGCATTTTCGTGTCGATTCTGACTCGGTTTTACTCCGTCCCCGAAAATCCATTACGCGCCTAAAGAAGTTTCACTTCAATAATATCATCATTAAATGGTCCTCCTGGTGGTGCGGTATAGAAAAGAACAATAAAGGAAATATTTTATTGAATTCAACACGGAAATAGCTTCAATAATTTATTTAAGCTACAAAAAAATCTTCTTATTTCCATCTAATGCGCCTTAAAAATGCGTAAGTTTTCAACATTAGCCACCACAAAAGCCTTCACCTTCTTGCTGGCTTTTTATTTATCTTTTATAGGAAAATGCTTTTGCGTTCCCTGAGATGATATGCATAATTAATATCGTGGCCTTACCAGTATAACAGCACCTTGGCGTAATACATATTACGGGGAGGCGGAAAAGTAGGTTGCCTACTGCTTTTTATTTACATCTTACCCTACTTAAATCATTACTTTTACTATCGAATATCTTAAAAGTGCTTAGGAAAAGAAAATACACATTTTTTAAACTTACTTTGAACAAAATTGTTATTCTATATTTTAAAAGATCAGTAAAATCTGAGTAAATAAATATATGGGGATTCCGATTTCCTAATGTTATGTGGTTTTTGTTTCGTAAAAAGAAAGTACTCAAAAAATAGTATACGTGGTGACAAAACTGAAATGACAAAAGCCACAGAAAATTAAAAAATGGTAATAATTAACGGTAACAAACGGTAACTCGAACTCGAACCCAGATCTTTTAATCTTACCGGGACTGGCATCTCTATCAATTGAGCTCTTGCCACCTATTTGCATTCCGTTTTTTTTATCAACATCCATTATCTCCAATTTTTTTTTTCAAGAAAGGCAAACATTCCCGGGTTACGAATAACTTGACAATATTTGAAAATCTCCTACTACCACCACACTAAGCGGAAAATGTTGCTTGTGTTGTGATAGAGGATTTAGCCAGCCTAGAAATTGAACACACTACGCCTGGGTGGGACCCAAACGCGATGTCAACTCAGCCACCGACCGTTATTTCCTATATTTGTGGCTGTCATCTCTTTGATGTGATTACAAAGTTCCATCGAATATTTTTACAACCTCGTTGGTGTATTGGAATAAAATATTATTTGTGTGATGTAATCTAGACACATTAAATTTTTCATGATTAATTAATTGAAGAAGATAATACCAACAATTCTCAATAAAAAATCCTTACTTGACATTGGCTTCTTCATGCATAGGTACTACATAATGTGCCGTTGTAAGAAAAACTTTTATTATAAGACATTTATCTAAAAATCATCGTTCTTAAAAGCAAGACTTGGGTTCGAACTCCGAAAGCTTTTTTTAATGTTATATACTTACTTGAAATTATGGTTTGAAATAGAATCAATGATAAAATCTGCATAAATCGGAAGTTGTGTAAAAATCATAATTCTTACGGGCATAGAAGCAAGGCTTGGGTTCGATCTTTGAAAGCCGTTTTCTCAGGATCTGGAAAAAAACTGTTTATACTTACTAGAATTTCATCAGACAATTATAATGTATCTTCGTCGCATCCATATCACTTTACTTTTGACCCTCAAATATCGCGTTGTAATAACGCGCATAAAGTATAAGTATTTATTATAATGGAATCAAACTTAAACAACCCTTAAAATTGACTCTGGAATCCCTAAACACTTAGTGCTATTCGCCGTACGTACCTCGAGCATTAGCAGACCCAGGTGTTTCTACCCCAGGAAGTGCTCTCGACTACCTCCGTACTTTAGCTACCCCTACCGATCACCCGGCCACCCCCTAACTTTGTATCCCCCTCCCATTTAGAGTACCCCAACCCCAATCTACTATCTGTAGTGTTTAATTCGACCCCCCCAGTCGGCGCCACGGCGAGATATCGATATACCGCCTTTGAAAGTCCAACATCAGAGAGATGTTTTTATTTCGGACGCGCAGAGGTGATTCGGAAGAATTTCAGGTCTTCGAGAAAAATAATCTTTCACAAATACTGCTTTTATATAATGTTTTCATGGCTGAATTATGTATTTCCTCTTAGGAAGTGAATGATTCCGTTGATGGAACGAGTTTATACATTAAAACTTTAATTTTCATACACATCTCCATCAAATTATATTTAATTTTATAGGTGTTTTAGAACAATAATATGCAACCCGTGGCGTTTGGTCTACAATGTATAAAATTTTAGCCTGGTGCGCTTTGCTTTTCGAGCTTTTGCTTTTTATTAATTATAAATTAATTCGCTACACTATCGACTACAAAGTTGATAGTGTGAAAATGTATGATCCCTACCCCCTGCGATCCACAAACATATTGATAATGAATAAATTAGCCCTCCGGCTAAAAATGTTGATTCTCACTGTTGGTACCTACCATATAAATACAAGGTGCGGCAGAGAGAACGGACGGTTTTAAAAAAATCATAAAATAGTTAATTTTTACTCAAAAAAAAATTTATTGATAGAATCAGGTTCACGAGGAAATAGCATTTGAGACAGTCAAGTGTGGAAAATCACATCAGGCATGTGGTGGCCGAAATCGTTGATGCAGTGCTGGAGGCGTTCTTGGAAGTTCGCGTAGACTCTCTCCAACATTGCTCTATATCTATATCATAAGGGTGAAAGCGAAGATCCATATGCAAAATTCGCCTTACCGAACGATCACTGAGGCGAAGTGCAGCAGCATGTTTCCGGGCAGATCGAGTCGCACTGCGAAGAAAGGCTTGTCGAACGCGTTTAAAATTTTCAGGAGTTCGAACTATTCGCGGAGCTCCTCTTGGTCTTCTGTTGATCAGTTCACCACGCCTGCGAAGTGATTCAACCCAACGAAGGATGATGTTTCGAGAGGGAATAGCTCTATTCCGATGAATGTTGAAGTGGCGATGAAACTCACGCTGTACGACGGTGACTGACTCATTATTTCGGACGAAACAATCATAGGCAAAAACGCGGTGCTCCACCGTCCACGGCTCCATGACGACAACTGGTAAAACAATGCTAGGATCTAACGAGTCAAGCGGCACCCCCCCCCACCTCTCTCGTAGACGGAGGGGGAGAGTACTACCCATCTCAAAAACGTCCGTCCTCTCTGCCGCAGCCTGTACCTATATTTTTCCTTTCGATTTCCTTGATGAATATTATTGTTGCCCACCTACGTAAGACCTACCTTTCCCAAAGCCAACTAAACGCACAGGCAGTTCAGTTAAAAATAAAAATTATCCTGTCAACACCTAAACTGTGTATGACACAGGGAGCCACCCTTGTTCGACCATGTCGAAGTTGAAAAGTCATCGTGAGCTCGCGAGTTTGTGGTGGTAAATAGTGCATTGTGTTGAACCAGTGCAAGTGAGAAAAAAGCGGAAAAAGTACAGGTACGGTAAATCCTCTTGTATCAACGGTGTGGCGGTGCCTAGATTCCGTCAACAAACAATCACTGATTAAGAATATCAATGTCATGTATTATTGTGTGAGGGTTTTTAAAAACGGCAATAAATAATGAAATAAAGTGGGCAAACTAATATTTATATGGTCAAGTAATAGTGAGGTCTTGTAATATCGCAAAATTAGCTACAGTAAGCAAATATTAACTAAGACAATTAATTCAGAAATCCTTGGAGCTTCGCCGAATTTATTAAAATAAGCAAATATCCGTTAAGTCTACAAATGCCGAGTAACCTTGGACATATTATTAAGAATAAGAAAAGGGTAAAGTGAAAGATTTATAAGGAATGTTGTTAGGTTCTAGGATAGTAAAATACAAATAGGATTTTCTTTTAGAATATTATTTATTTTGATAATTATTCGGAAACCCTGACAACGGATAATACGAAATATTTTTTTAATAAAACCTTTTAATTCACCTTAACTAAAATAAAAGGAACTGACTACATTTGAAATTTTTTAATTTTTAGTTACGTAAAATGAAAATTCGCTTTCGTTGATTGGGATGACAGCCATTTCAAATAATTTCTGTCGATTGGTAATACTGATTTTACATAAGTGGCCGACTTTATTCGGATAAGAAAAACAATGACGCGTAATTTTGTTTACAATATTGGCGACTCAAAACAATGATTTTTTACTGTACCAGCCAGTATAAAGAACACAATTGAAACGAAAAATGTGAAATAATTGATAACATAATGTAAACAAACCTTTAATCAAAATTACTTGAGAGTGGCACTGGTATTCTGATTTTACGTCTGTGACGGTTGGTAAAAATACAAACATTTCCACATTTTTCACCCCACCAGATTACGTTGTGACTCCTCAACCATTCTAATAAAACCCCATCCTTTCTAATAATACCCAATAAAACTAATCTTTAATAACCTAACCTTACTTATTTTTTTAAAAATATTTCTTTATTTATAAAACATGCCTAAATATCTTTATTTTATTTTACGAGTTCAGCAAAATAGTTCCTTTTATTGTAATTTTAGGCGAATCAAAAGGTTTGTTAAAATATTTTACTACTATCCGTTGCCAGGGATTCAGAATATTTTTCTTTATTTTTTTTACAATTTACTGCTTCAAGAATCACTACTTAATGAATTGATTGAATATAATATTAGCTTAATGTAAACAGATCATTGCCGCGTTTTGTTCTCTTGTACTTATTTCATAATAAATAAATACAAAACAACGGGATAAGTTTAATGAAGTTTAGTTTCACAGAATTTGAACATTTCATCGAATTTCAAAGTCAAAATTCAAGTTCTGTTTTAGTTCCATTAAAGTTCTGTTACTATCCAAGAACTGTGAAACAACCTGCCCTTGATGATATACTAACAGAATTTTCACTTTATCCTTTTAATTTGATGAATTGATCAAATTTTGTGAAAAAACCCATCCTTATTATCCTAATTTTTTTTAATAATATTATGACTGCATAATCAAAATTGAAAGGTTATGTTATCTTTTGTAGAACCGTAGATAGAAGAGAAGTAGGTGTTTCTGGGTATCAACGCATTTTATGTTTTTAACAAGATACTTACAGATAAAAGTAATTACCTACATACTGCAATATAAATGTTTTATCAATTATCACATGCTAATTCTCAGTTCTTGTATGGGGGTTTAGATGGCAAAAATCCTTGTAAATCTCAAAAATCCGGCGATTATGTCGTTCCATCGCAATAATGTACCTTATTTCGCTCGCCCCAACGGCCTTTTAATGGAAGTAAGTACCTACTCCTGCACAAAAGACGAAGATCCCATTCATACCGGGATCCTTGGCATCCTATTGTGCCCGACTTCCCGCCAAATGGAGGCTGCATCCGCTTCCGGCGGAACTGCTGCATGCAATCCCCTAAAAGCCTTATTGACACACGGATCCGGAAAACAAGATTGATTCTCTAAATGTCTACACTATACCTAAAAATTGTGTTCAACAGCTTATATCACATGACATCTATTATAGACTGTTTATGCATAGTTTTGTGGCGAAAGGAAATGGTGAAGGGAAAGACATATTTAATAGAGAATGATAGGTGTACCTGGAAGCAGATATCAGTACTGAAAATAGGGAACATACATAGCTAAATCAATTTCAAGAAACAATTGAGTTCTCATTGAGAGGTTTTACGAAGTATGCACTGCTGCTTCCCGAATCTTAGCCGAATACAAAGTAAAGAATTACTCCATTTACCTCCCATCGCTATTAGTTGTAATTTATTATCGTAATTGGTTTCAGAATCCTTTAGGCTGGCCGCATACATACGTTTTCCGTATTCGATTTCCGAATTCGTTTTCCGTATTCGGAATTCCGTGAGACTATCGCAAACGTTCGTTTTTCTCCATTCGGAATGTATACTTCAGAACCAGTATTGCCAACAAGGGCGATATATCGCCATTTAGGCTACTCAGAGCGAGAATCGGCGCCGAAAAAATCTAAAAGGCGACTGGTCGCCAATTAAGCTACTTCAAAAACATCAATTTTAAATTTTAAACATGTCCCGAAATTCTCTAGCCCCCCCCCCCCCCCCCCCATGAAATTTATTTTTCTGGGGACAAATTTTATATTTTCTTGAAATTCTCTAGCCACCCCCCCATGATTTTTTTTTATTTTCAGGGTACAAATTTTATTTTTTTGAAATGCTCTAGTCACCCCCCCCCCCCCACGAAATTTTTATTTTCACGTAAAAACATCAATTTTAAACATGTCTCACCTAACAGCAAATTCGGCTACTTTACGCTACCTTATGTATGAGAAACGGCGATATTAGGTCAAGATCCGTTGGCAACACTGAATTACTGAACGTAAATTTCCGAACGTTTGCGTCGGCACAAACAAAGTGTATGCAAGAGCTGCGTTCCACATGACGTCATTAGGTTTTTTCCATTCGGTTTCTCCGAACGCGCCGGCTCGCATTCGGAATGTGCGTAAGGAATTTGTTCCGTTCGGAACTAAAACGAACGTGTGCGGCAGTTAATGTATTTTCTACTGATTCCGTGCATTCGGATGTCCGAATACGGAAAACGAATTCGGAAATCGAATACGGAAAACGTATGTATGCGGCCAGCCTAAAAAGTTCATGTGGCTTCTAGGAAGTACCTCCACTCGCTTTTCGTCATATAGGTCGCGTGGACATAAACAGTTCAGCACTTTAATTATGTAAATCCTCGCAAACAGTGAACACCGATGTGCTCTTATTTTAAAAAGTGACTCAATTTTATTATATTTTTCACCCTAAAAATTCCTACATATACGTGGAACAACCTTAGAAATTATTTTAAGCAAAATAACTACTGACGTTCAGATGTTGGTAATAAATCAAATTAATTATTTTTCTAACTGGCCTGGGAACAACCTCAATCTGTTTATTATATGATTGGCAAATTCTGATAGAGCTTAAATTTCTTTAAAATCAAAATTATAGAGCAATTGAACACACTACGTCTGGGTGGGACAAAAACGCAATGTCAACTCAGCCACCGACCGGTCAATTACTAAGTGATAAATCAAACAAATAGTGGGAATGACTTATAGAAACCTTTCCGGTAAGTTTGGATAATGTTTTATTGTAACTTTGTCTTCAGACAGATACCTTTAGTAAACACTATAGATTACCTTGTTGGTTCATTTCACGATACCTCTGTAGGACATACAATGCGAGACCCGGGGTGAAATATGCACAATAGATTTTGATTTCCTGTTTCACACTGGCAGAGCACATTCACGAATTGGAAGTTAAATGTTTTCATGCAAGGGTCAAAAAGTTTGTGAAAAGCTCTGAGCTCGTATTCTTTCAATTGCAGACTTGGTACCTTCAATTTTCTTTTTTACCAGGCAGCACCTGAATTACGGGGGTATGCACTTACGGGGCTGTGTTATAATAATAAAAGCACTTTTTCAAAATTCTCAGAACATCTCTTAGTAAATAATCATGTCCCGCTTGACTACAATGAACTTACACATAGAAAGAAAGGGCCTTAGATTAAATTTACTTGAACAATTAGAAATCAATAAAAGAACCAATGACCCTAATATAACATTAATTAATAAAGTAAGGAAAGTTATTTATCTCCGCTTCTAAGTATGTTCACAAAACCTAAACAACATTTCAATAAATTAATATCAGCCACGTCATTATTAAAATATTAAGATAACATGAATGTGGGGAAAACAAAGTTCAAAATACCCCCACAAAATATGAAATCAATTGTCACAATTATTTTTATCAGTAAATCGGTTTAACCGGTAATAAATAATATTAAATTGGGAGGGGGTAAAATAGAATCATATAAATAAGTCGTCTAAACGTGGTTATAACCACAGTTTGAAAATGGCCTTGAAAGCCGAAGTAATAACAAAAAACAAAAAATACATGCAGAACTTAATAATTATATTATTAAATTTGATTTTAATTAAATTAAAAAAATATATGCACTTAATGTTTATTTTTGGGTTTTATTTAAAAAAGGGTTGTGCTTCAAGTAGAATTATGTTTTTGAGGATTGAACATCAAATTTCTCGTGATTATCTCATTTCGTGTGATTTAATCTAGCTTTTTGGAAAATCAGAGACATGACGTTACAATTCTAATAAGCCTTCGTGAACATTTTTTGAACGACTTAAAGCTTTTTTAACGATATTGTGTAATTAATAATACTGTTTAAATTATAGATAGTGTAAACAAGAGAGATGGGCCATGAACCAATAATAGAATAAAAGCTTGCACACAAAGGTGTCGCCAACATCGTCCATCCATACTTTTACAAATCGCATCTACGTAGAGTGGTTCCCCGCCCTTGTTTCTACCAAACCAACAAACACAACTTAATGTAGCTGTGATACTCCGTGCAGGTTTTTTTTTGTAGTTTGGCGACAGTCATCACGCTTTCATGCCATATCTCTTCGTGATTTTATTATTTATCGGAGGTTCCAAACCTTATCTGGCAGATATTTGAATCCCGCCCGGACATTGCGGGTTCGATCGTTTACTAGTTGTGTATTCCTCTATCGTTGCACACGTCACATTTTCCATATATAATGATGGATGAAGAGGGTGGATTTTGAACATTCTGAGATTTTTCGTAACCCGGAAGTTTTTGTTCAAAATAACAAAAATACCCTTTCTTAATTCATCAATAATTCCTATGAACTAATTGAACTGTTCAAATGGGAGATTTTCGTAATTGTGTACCCACGACATATTTAAATTCATTAATAATAATAAAAAAAATAATTGTTTTTATTCTAGATAAAAGAAAATTACATTTTCACTTCTTTAACTAGAAATAACTAATATATTATACATAAATACATTACATAGCGATATTATTCGCTTTCATTGTTTTTAAAAAACAAGAAAAGCAATTATATTATTGAAGTGAAACTTCTTTAGGCGCGTAATGGATTTTCGGGGACGGAGTAAAACCGAGTCAGAATCGACACGAAAATGCGGGTACCCCCACCACCGCTCACCGTTCACTGTCCCTCTCTCACCATATGCGCTTGTTGAGGTGGGGGAGCCGCTCACGAACGTTCTCTCTCTTCTCTTCTTTCCTCTCTCTCAGACACCAGCGAACTGCGCCACGCCAAGCATCAGCTGCTTGGTTAGTATACTGCGTCGTGAGTGTAATACGAGTGAAATACGTAATTGATTGTGGTTCATACGGTTAATTTGAAAATAGAGAGAGAGGAATAAATTAAATTTGAAAATAGAGAGAGAGGAATACTAGAAGTTTCACTTCTGTCTTGCGTAGGCTTGACACACCCACTTTTTTTTGAAGGCAATTATATGTTGCTCTCCTCGTAACCAATGGATTGCTTGCCATAATGAGTATGTATGGTGTTTAAATGTATTTTATCGTGTTACCGTGTAAAGTGTGTGTGTACTTGGGACGTTTTAATGAGTTCTGTATTTGTATGTATGAGTTTATTATTTATTCTGTATTTAAGGAGACAAGTATTATATTCATATAATTTTCTTAATGTTAATAGTTTTGTTTCCATATATAATTTTCTTGTGGATGTTCTAAGTTTGAAGTGAAATAGCTTATTGATTACTTTGTTTTGTGTTACCTGTAGTTCATTTATATATGTTTCATATGCATTTCCCCAAATTTCAATCAAGTAGTTTAAATGTGAATGTACGAGGTCATAATATAGACCTTCTTTAATTTTATTTGGTAACAGATATGATATCCGGCTAAATACGCTAATTAATTTCAGCGCCCTTGAGGTGATTTCTCACGAAAACGGCGCTATATAAATTAGCCAAATATTATTATTTAATATCTTGAATATGCTGTTTTAAAGTTAGGTGTTTATCAATGCACAGCCCAAGATATTTCTCCTGTACCAGGATTTGCAGGTTGTTATATTAATATTATAATTATAATATTGTGTTCATTCCGGAATGTGGAAAGGTTTGTGCAATCCCACACATCCAATAATGCATATACAATAATATTGCAACAATGTTCAATCATAACACCCAATAAAGCATTTACAATAATATACATATACCTAAAAGGTAAGGTCGTACAAGCAAGACAATATTTTTTTATTATTATATATACATTCCATGACTAAGCTTTTGGTAAACAAACGTATTTATGCACAAAGAAGAGATATAAAATTATTATATGAGTCAGTTAACGTATTATCTGTTCGAGGAATATTATGGTTTAAAATTATATGTCAAAACATAACGTCAGATTCAATATACAAAGAAAAAGTAGATCATGCATATGACACAAGATTCAATAGAAATGAAGGTATGTCCATTCCGAAAATTTTAAATAAATACGGACAACGGACTTTCTCTTATCTTGTGCCTACCATACTTAATAAGATTCCAATGGACATAAAAATTCAATCAAATTGCACCCCCGAATTAAAAAATGGTTAATAGATCAAGCTTTTTTATACTGATATTGTTTATAATCTTATGCATATATATATGAATGTGAGTAATTTGCCTGTGTTACAACTGACTGTCTTTGTATTTTATTATTTTGTACTGTAGTAAGTTAAAAGTTATTCTATTGTTTCTTTTTTTATATATGGCTCTGTTTTTGTGGTTATTTAAGTTCTTATTTAAATTCTTCTGTATCTATTTTAAATATTGTGATTTCTCGTTATTTGTATGGTTTGGTAATATATTATGTTAAACTGACCTGCTGACAAACTGCTTGGGCAGTTTAGGGGGTATAAATAATAATAAAAAATAGAACAAAAAAGACGTTAAAGCATTAGATTGACAAAGTCAGCAACTTTCTCCAGTATGTTACAGTATGACTCCAGGATGACTTGAACTCAGGATCTTCGGCTTGCCGGGGCTTTCCTCTAATTATCTATGTCACTATTTCCTAACTGTATCATACTTCGAATGAAAACTATTTTTAGAAGTATTATTTTATTTCTCTGACCGCCATTTCAGCCTTTACCCTCGAGGCCACCACCGCCCCCTGAATCTCACCAACGCCCCCCTCGGAAATCGCTGATCAACATAATATGGTCTCAATACTCAATAAAATTGCAGATGGCGTATTCGTCAGCAAACTTGCTTGGTTGAAATAAAAACAATACACCATCAAAATATTCGAATATATCAAATATCGAAAGACGATACCTTATTGTGACTGAGATTTTATTGAGTATTGTAGTGCAAAAAGTCACACACAGTGTTTATCTTACGTAAGAGTCAAATATCACTTAAAACAATAACCTTTGTAAAATTTCCTTTTATTTTTAAATCATGACTTTTGGCCTTATGGTGCTTTCTACCACTTCGTTATTATAATATCAAATCTGATTTAAAATCACAAACATCAAAAAGAACGTAAAACATTTTAATATAATTTTAACATTTTCGTTCATTCAATCATATTATTAAATGAACACAAAAGGTCAAGGGTTTTTAAAGAGCAACTGAAAAAAAAAAACATTTTTATGAAAAATTTCAAATTATCTTTTAAATTTTTACGTGTTCAGGGGTAATTTGTTATGATTTTATATTTTACGTTGAAATACAGATAAACAGATATTAGAAATACACGTCCGCTGGCCAATTTTGATTCTCATTTTCGATTCATAGTAATTTTTATTAAAAACATATATAATTTTTCCATGTGTCCTACAAACAAGAAAACGTATTTTATATAGGTATCCTTAAAAATAAGAAAAGTTACAAACCTTTTTCCTGCTCGGTTATAGCGCCGCTCGTTAAGACGACATAGGATTAATAACGGGGGTTTTCTCTACGCTTACATTTTAATTATTTCTGATGAACGTATTACTAAAATCTCAAATGTTTCTAGAGGAATCTCTACGAATGTAAGATATTTATATTTAAGATTAATAAAAACGGAATCTTACCATTATAATATTTTATGTAAAACGGTTTAAAATTATCGGCAAGTACTTGATTTAATTTTCCTGGTCGATGAATTATTAACTTCCCGAGAAAATTGTTTTTATTTTGTTAAGATTCCCACTTTATTTTAGAGATTTAATAAGGCAAATTCAACCGCAGGTCTGTCCAATACACTAGGGCTGCGCGACGCATATTTTTGGGCACGGCTGTTTCACTTATGTCGTTAAGGTTCTGGCTTTATTTTAGGGTACTGTCTCGTTTTCAAGTTAACATAAATGAATCAAAAGACTTTCTTTTTAATCTTTTACAATATCAGAGTGCAACCAGGAAGTTTATTAATAACTTTTCTTCAATACCAAATAATTTTAGAAGACAATTCCAGATAGCAATAATTTTACCACAAAAAACAGAAAAATCTCATCAAAATCAACAAGACACTAATCCTCACATAAACTTATATGATAAAGAAAAACGATACATCGTTTGATAAATTTTATCGTAACACTTGGGTTTAAAATATTCCTCTACGAATTCGGAGACGATAAAATATTATCGTTTGTATTAATGCTAACCTAACCCGACAATCGATACAGGTCCGAATTCGTAAAATTCATTAAGAATAACTGGGTCAAATCCGGAGAATGTATTCATTACGTATTTTAAGGAAGATCATCTATCTAGAAACTGATGGAATATTCGTGAAATTATTTTAAAATGCTAATGTTGTCCGCAGAACGTTGTGCGACTTAGATTTAAAAATTTTATCATATTTTCAAATGCGATGTAATAGCATATTCGAGTTGAGTTTTTCTGAAGATTTATATGTATATGTCACGTTTTCTCATCAAAGCCGCAAAGCACATTTAAGGTAATTATGTTCATCAAACGTATCCAGTGAATATAATTAATTTTTTTTATTATTTCACGCCTATTAAGGCTTTTTCATACATATATATAAAAAATATTTACGAAATTATACACGAAAATAGTGCAGGAAACGACTATTTAAAACAATTGCAGAAAAATAAATACAAAGTCAAAATATCACTGAACTTGATCTACACAGCATGAAGGCACAAAACATAAAAAATCCAAAATATTTTTTTTTGTTTCAGTTGACGAAATTATTGTGCAAGTCAAATTAAATATCTTTATTAAAATATTCCACTACTTAATGAAAAAAACTTCAAAAGGGTATGCTTATATATTGAAATTGATGTACTAAATATATTAACAACATCGTAGTATTTGTTTCCTAGCTGTTGAATCCGTCGCATAGGGGTGTGATATTGGGACGTTGATATAGAATTGCTACAATAATATGGTAGGTACTGTCTTGTAACTGACCTGCTTGGAGTATGAAAAGAGATTACATATAATAAATCAAGAGTATCAAACATTGAATTAATGATTTTATACAAACAGGTTAAATCGGAAATACAAAATAAAAACTCCAATGTTACGAAACTTTATTGCTTCCCGAATAATTTTGTAGACCACTACGCTACTTTATCTATCTTCTGTCTATTTATATAAAGAAGAGAGTAGCGGGGAAGGGGGGGGGGGTCGAATTAATACAAATCTACAGTTTTACTCGGAGATCGATGCAGTTTTTGCACACTTGACTTTCAAAACAAACGGAAGGTCACTTTTGAAAACCACCCCATCCCCCTTTCCGAACCCTCAGAGCAGAATGTTGATACTCCTTGATGAAATTTTACACACTTGACTTTAAAAGTAATAATAAATAGTTTTATCGATGATTTTCAGATATGTTCTGTTGCTATTTTCGATGTATTTTCACTTATTCATTTATTATCCAATATTTAAAAAAAATTGTAACTATACATACTATTTTAAAGCAATTATGTTGAAATATTTTTTTTATGTACTTTTATTGTAGTAAATAGAATATCTCCCCAATTGGACCCGAGAAAGTTTCTCTACACGAAGAAAAATTAGTATTGCTAATTTATTAAGAATTTAATATATGGGAATCCGGTTTAAAACGGTATTTTAGGCCGTTTCCTGCAAAAATTTTAGCAAATTCGTATTAATATCGAAACGCGTGTTCATGCACCTGCGTTTGTATTGATAATATATAATGACGAAATTTGAAAATGTTTGTGCGAATTCATTCGTTAAGGGCGTGTAATCTCGTTTTTAACTGGATTACGAATAATTTGAAGAAATTCTTTAAAAATTTGGTATATTTTATAATAACTATAATGAATCATTAAAATATTTCTCCGTGTACTAACTGGGTAATGAAAATATATTAATTAATTAATTAACACATTATTGATTTGTACCTTTAATTTAAAATTGAAAAATAAAACAATAAAAATTAAAAATATTATTATTATATATTTTTTTTATATGTCCATAATATCATTACTGACATTAATTGAACCCAATCGGTCGGATAAAGAAGGCTAATAACTTTTGTATGTAATTTGATCTTATAAAAATGATTGCTTTTCCTGATTTGAAACTCATCTTCAATGTCGTAAACTTCTTGAGAAAGCGTAAATCGTGTTAGTATCGCAATTTTGCATAATGCCATAAAAGCAGTCATAACATTACGTCAAAGCGTAATAAGAAAAGTCCGGCGCTGTTACGATCATTGTTATGAAAAACGGCGCCTCGAGCAATTCTGGCCGGGGCAAGAGGCGGCCGAGTTATTACCTTTGCCCGTAACTCGAACCGGCCGCTTCGGGGGATCCTCGGTTAAGTGGTGGGGGAATATAGGGGAGGAGGGGGGGATAAGGGTTGCCAGATTTAAATAAAGCCGTCTTGGGTTGCTTGTTTTATTGACTTGTGAAAGGTGTGTCATCGATACCAATAAAACAATCAATTTCCGTGAAATCAATCACATTGTTGTTTGACATCAGATAATATAAAATCACCAATATCAAAATAATGAACACTGTGCGCATTGCTAATATTTAGAATTTCTTTGAAGAGTGGTGGTTTTGTATATTACAGACTTATGAGGACTATAGTAATATCACCAGCTGCCAATAAAGTCCATTTAACCCGAAATAGCTTAATTATTATTTTTTTTGGTAAATTAATGTTTTTAAAGACAAGATTGTATTTATGCATAGCACAAAGGATATCAATTATTTTTATTTTTTTATTATTTTTATATTTTTATCAAAAAAAAAAATAATTAATATTTGACAAGTCCAAGTATTTCACCTAAAAAATGTATACAATTTGTATCAACGCCATCTAGTGAGAGATTTAGCACTTATAATGCCTTTCTCATATAAAAATAAAGTTGGTTGTTCTCAGGTGAAAAAATGTAAAAAGCAGTAATTGTTGAATGAAACACTAGCATATATTGAATATTTTCTCGGGTAAGAAATAAGCCCCCATAGCTCAGTGGTCAGAGCTTTCGACCGGAAATCGAATGGACACGGGTTCGAGTCCCGTTGGCGTCATGTATTTTTTATCAGGAGATTTTTTCAATGTGGATGAGTGTTTCAGGCGAACAATTATTGCTTATAAAAATAATCGAAATAGCTTAGGTTTAAGTTTATGGTATTATGGCGTGTTACGCTACCTCCTTCTTTAGCATACGTTCCGGACAGCTTTGAAGAGTCCATCATAAGGACAGTGTGACGATTGACACAGTAATGCTGTCCAAGACGTTGGCTACAGAAAGATATAGCGCAACACCGCGTAATACCCTAATAGTAATTCATTATAATACTTTTGGCCGTGAAAATCTCAAAATACATCTGTACCTACCTTCCTGAAATAGATGGGCGGCGAGCGGCCACCGTCTATGGCTTGATAGTAAAGTCATTCTGGTATTGTACTCCCTGAAATAAAGTCTTAATATACTGGTTATGATTATACAAAACGACATTACTTATTTCCTGCAACCCTAAATCAGAGTATCTACAAGTTAGCAAGTGGCAAAGAAGATACTACAACATCCGAAAAAATTGTAGTTTTTTTATAAAAATAAGTACAAAAATATCAATATATTTATGATTTCTAATTGTTAAGTATATTTCATATCATTATTTATAGCGTATCAGAGACAGTAAATTTTCTAGAGTTCTGGCATGCTGAAATATGCACAAATAATTTTATTTCTTAGAAGCTGTTAAATTGAAAAATCCACTCAATTGTAAATAATTGTGACAAAAATCATTCGTATTGTTTCAAAGTTAAATTTCATGAAATCTAAAAATCCAGGCTCATACATAACTTTTTTTTCTGAAACGCTTTCTTTTCCCTTTTAACCTCACAAATTTCCATCTATGTTGCCACATTTCCCTTAATACCTCACTAGCCGAATTGGTTCGTTCTACAAACTATTTGAACGAAAATGACTTTTTCATACAAAACTAATGTTAAGAATTGCTTTATCATAATATATCCAGTAAAAAAAAGTTAGTTTTTAAAAGAGTTATTGTTCGAAAACGACAAAAAAGCAACATATTATGTTGGTTTGTTCAATATCCGGATGTACAACAAAACAATACTAATAAGGCGCAATTCCAGTTACCTTTGTTTTGTTTTGTTCAATATCCTTTTTGACCAGTGGCTTTAAATCTTTTTCCTGGAACATTGTGGACGAAGAAAAAGGCAATACTCAGTTCTTGTCTCAAAAAAAATTACATTTTTGGTTTTTTCTATGTCCTTAATTTGATAATGGAAAATAGTTTGGCGTTTAGTAGACATAACACAAAATAACGAAATAAAATGAAAGCTTCGTACACATTTCGTGTAAAATTAGCATTTATAAGATGTATTGATGAAAATAATGATATCCCAACAGAAAATATCTTTTTTAACCAAACGCAATCGCATAAGTAATAATGTCAGCATGTAATATTCCTTTCTCGCAACTACATGAGTTGCTAAGAAAAAACCAATATTCTGGTTGCGACCTGTTAGAAAAACTTTTGCGTATCGAGAAATTACACAATTAAGGATAAAAAAAAATCATTCTGACATCTCCATTGATTTATGTAAGGTAGAAAGTAGCAGCCCTTAGCCCAAGGTTGCGCGGCCATGTTAAAAGATCCCGATAGCCTTCCGATATCTACAGACATCTCAGGCCCTTTGTTATGTGAATCCTATTTCTTTGGGAGGACCCCATCTCCCTTACAATAAGAATTTTGATAAATTCCTGAAATAATTCTCAGAAAAATTCTTCTGCGCCTGTGTTATATATCATTTTCCAAAATATATATTAAAATTCCTGGTCACAAAATTTAGCTTCCTCTTGTAACAATAATCAAAATACCGTATTTTGTATCAATAGTCAAAATATCGTATCTTGTATTAATAGTCAAAATATCGTATCTTTTATTCTTTGTCAAAATATCGTATCTTGTATTCATTGTCAAAATACCGTATCTTGTATTAAAAGTCAAAATTTCGTATCTTGTATTACATATTAGTCAAAATATCGTATCTTGTATTACATATTAGTCAAAATATCGTATCTTGTAATAATTGTCAAAATCTGATATCTTGTGGTATCTTAGTCAAAATGCGTGTATTATTACCAAATGTGTTGTAATGACAACTTGTAGGAATATTTATATTTATTGTTGTATTATGTACTTTTATTCCTCCTACTGACGAGCTACTGGCAGTAGCTTAGCTGGTACAAAATTTCCAACGCACGGATAGAATGTTAAACAATAATTAAAATAATCAACCCATACAAACAAAGTTTTTTTCAATATAATACATCTATTTTTAAAACATAAAAAAAATGTGGTTTGACTGACGATTGAACATTCCTACCCAGGAACTGGAGGTGACAACTCTACGTCCGCAAGTGTGTACTTGATTTCCACCAAAATTGACAATTGGCATTGTTGACAGAATGCATTGTCATCGACAACGAGTATATCTATAGAGTTTCAGCTAGATCGGATGTCGGGAAGTGGGTTGATTTCCGCTTCCAAGATTTGCTTTTTTTAAATACATTTGTTAAGATTTGTTTGGGCTTGATGAAGTCTTCAATAACAGACGCATGGTTTTTTTTTGTTTTTACTGCACAAAACTGCATTTCACTTTATTTAATGTTACAAAGAGTTAAATTATTCCCGACTCGGACAAAACACTTTTACTAAGGGTCTGTAGACCATAATGACTGCTTGTTACTATTTTATAGGAGAGAAGAAGTGAAAAATCCAGTCGGCGAGGCTTTTTATAATCTAACTAAGTAACACACATTGACAAGCTAATTGTAAACAATTGATAAAGCAAAACATTTGTTTTATCTGTTAGCCCTAGTTTTACCTCTGACCGCTAGGTGCTAGGCAGGAGCCTGTAAAGTAACTGGTGGTGAACTTTGCTAATGGTTCGTACATTTTTAACAAATGAATTTTTAATTAATGATATGGCATAAGCGTCAGAACTGCTCAGAGAGGAAAATGTTAGACAGGGGAAAATATATTAAAAAGAGGAAGGACTGAAAGTGCATGCCCATTTAATTGTTACTTATTTTTATTTTGCAAAAACAGTTACGACTTAATAAATTGTAAAAGCGATTAAAAACAATTACAAAAATATGAAAATTAAATAAATTTAATGAATAGTTATCGTAATATACAAGGTTACACGTAGGACAAAAAGGTTACATTAAGGTACACATGGTTAGAAGTTAAAGAATATTGTTGACCAAATAAAATAGCCTAAGCCATTTCAAGAGTACTAGTGATTCCACTTTGTAACGATGTGCAAATAATCAACTCTTATAAAATGTTTGTAATAATCAAAGTAAATTTTATTATTTTTTTTGATAAATTAATGTTATTAAAGGATATTTTTTCAATGTGGATGAGTGTTTCAGGCGAACAATTATTGCTTATAAAAATAAAGTAAATTTTATTAAATTGTTTGATGAACCTTAGGCATGAATTGCTTTAAATCTAGGTAAATGAAATGCGACTCTCTTTGAATAAAAAATATGAATACATTTTCAAATACTCAATAATATTAGGTTTAAAAATGCCTTTTCAAATACTTCAACTTAATAAATAAGTATTCTTTCATAATTTAATACTAAGTAGTTCCAAATTAGTTATTTTACGTATGTTGTAACGGAATGAGAATGGCTTGTTTGGTTATTTTACATATGTTGAAACTGAATGAGATTGACTGGATAATACTTTAATATAAATGTTTATGGTACATTAAAATGTATTTTGGCAATTAGTTCTGTTCTAATTATATTACTTTAATTTGAATAAACATACATATTTGTATCATCTCTGTTTTAGTTTATCCAAACATAAATTATTTTAAAACAATACCTGGAAATCGATAGAAAATACTTTCGTGTTAGGAATTTCATTTTCGTGATACATTTACAAGAATCTTGTGGCAATTGAGGGGCGTTGTCAAAACAAGTTCATATAACAGATTATTGAGAAAATAATACTTCTCAGCTTTCAACTCCATCATAAATCGAATAAGAAAAAAATGCTTTATTCAATTTCCCTCAATGGATGAAAACATAATGAAAGGTTACATATTTTCCGCGAAGGTTGAAAAGCTAAGAAGGGACATAGAAATCTAAGAGAATCCGCTTATGTTATGACACCGTATTTCCGGGTAAGTAGTTGATATTCTTCCCCCTGTCCTCTTCTGCTGTAGAGTATTTACTTTCTATTCTCACTGCTCTATTGTTGTGCATTTAGTTGCAGGTGTGAAGTTGGTGGGGTGGGTGAGAGGGTAGCAGGGGGGGGGAGAGGGAGGGTGGACTCTGGAGAGTAATGGCGAATTCTGAAACTGGGGTGGAAATACAACGTGACCTGATTTTGATGGTTAATTTCTTTTTTGATTCAAAGAATTGTTATTCAACATTTTAAAATTGGTTTGTTTACTGCTTTTTTGTCCCCTTTTCAGCAAGGGTCAGTTTGGATCGTATTTTTGTCAAAATAAATAAATTATATGCGAATACCGTATTTTATATACATCATTTCAAATCGAGATACGCAGAAAACTCTTTGTTCGGACGTATATTCAAATCTTACAATACCCTAGAGACATTGATATTTTTCGCTGTACCCTTAAAACAAAATCAAATTAACTCGCAATGTACTTCAAAACTTTTATTTAAGTACCTGCTTCCTAACCTGTAACCATTACAAAAATGAATATACATGGAACATAACTGCTTTATTATGTGTTCACAATTGAATGTAAAATTAATGTATACGTGTAACTGTCGATCTCCGTGGTCGAGGGTTAAGGCTCTTGACTATCAAGCTGGAGGTCGTGGAATCAAACCCCGCCTGAGCAAGTTAATTTTATTTGATTAATTTGTGTTATTTCACAATTTTTAATAATTTAAAATAATATATTGTATATTTGTGGTACGTTCCAGAGCGGAATATACTCTCAGTATCGCCCTGGTATAAGACCACCAACCAGAATTGAAACGTTGTTTGAAATTGCATTGGCCGTGTTTAGTGACCAGGTTTGTATAACCATGTACTTCCCTACCTTCCTCTTCCTCTTCCCCATCTCCTTCCCATCCCCAATACCTTCAGCGACACAACATATACCCTATTTGGGGATGCCATAATCTCACTGGCTCAGACGGTTGGGGGCAGTTGAGATTTTCAACCTGCTTTTTTATGTGAAACCACACAAGATTCTAAACTTAGGTTTCACATTAAAATAAATATTAAAAAAATGTATTTGCTGGATAAATTTAAATATTTAAAAAAATATATATATATATTTTATAAGGTGAATATATTTATTACGCTTATATGGTTTGGGCATGTCGAGCGAATGAGCGAAGATAGGAGTGTAAGGAGGATATATGATGCAAAGTCTAATGGTAGCAGAAGTCGGGGACGCCCGAGGAAGACATGGCACGATCAAGTGAATCAGATACTCGAGTCGGGCCATGTCAAGAGTTAGAATAATAGAATAGTATGTATGAGACGATGTATGAATGTGAATGAGGCAAAGAAGTTTGTGCCAAGACCGAGTTGTTTGGCGGTCCGTCCTCTCTGCCTACCCCTGCGGGGAAACGGCGTGATACTTAGTTAGTTACTCTACGAGTCATCGTAAAGCTGAAATAACTTATGATTCGTTATCAATTTGGCTCCGTTATTTGCATATGTTTGGTGGGCACACTATGGGTTTTAAGAATGGTTTGTTAATCAGGAAGATGTTGATGAGCTGTGTATAATTATTACTGTCCGAAAGTAAATAATTTTTTAAATGGAAAACTGAGTGAAAAACTACTTTACCAGCCCAATTCGAAGTTATAATTTTAAAACAATAATAGCGATTAGTGGTGCACACCAAAATTAGTAATTAGTAAATTAAAACCATTAAAAAAAGATCTTTAAAAATGTTGTGAAGTGTGCCATTCAAGGTAAGGAAAAATTTAGAACAATTCAACCACAAGCTAACCCAATTAATTTTTTGAACCGCCTCGCTAGAACGCGCTCTTTGGCCGAGAACAATGCAATTTATGAGCATTTACCTATGTTCAGCTTCCACTGAGAACGAGAGCCGAGGTGAAAATAGAAGGGAGGGGAGTTGCGGGCGCCTGAGAACCGAGCACCGTTTTCTGTTTGTTCTTGTCCTGTCTAATGATGCTCATTTTTGGAAAGGCGAGACTTTTCTACCCTCTCTTAACATCTTGAGGAATTATTGCATTTAAATGCTCTCTTTCTTACTAGCCTTAATGCTATACTTTCTGATCATTTATCTCAGCTGTTTTCTTGATGGAAAAATAGTGCGAAATAAATGACTATTGAAAATTTTAATTGCGCTTAAATAACGTTCAATTCTGTGTTCATTATTTGGAAACATCTAAAAAAACAGGTATGGATTTTACTTTAAAATTGATAAAATGATACAAAAAAAAGTGGGTGTGTCAAGCCTACGCAAGACAGAAGTGAAACTTCTTTTGTTAAACCGTATGAACCACAATCAATTACGTATTTCACTCGTATTACACTCACGACGCAGTATACTAACCAAGCAGCTGATGCTTGGCGTGGCGCAGTTCGCTGGTGTCTGAGAGAGAGGAAAGAAGAGAAGAGAGAGAACGTTCGTGAGCGGCTCCCCCACCTCAACAAGCGCATATGGTGAGAGAGGGACAGTGAACGGTGAGCGGTGGTGGGGGTACCCGCATTTTCGTGTCGATCCTGACTCGGTTTTACTCCGTCCATCGAAAATCCATTACGCGCCTAAAGAAGTTTCACTTGTTTCACAAAAACTGCAAAGAAAATGGTAGGGTACCAAGTAACACAGTATGATAGAGACTAATAGACACCAAAATTAATAGACTTGTCTTAGCATGAAATCTGCGTATCATTTCGATGAGTTGGAGGCAAACCACAAGACCATATTTTTGGCACCATTGGGTGCCAAAATGCTTTGAATTAACCACATCAGTCGTACATTGACTGCCGTAGAAAGACCATTGAAATAACAAGAGCATAATTTTCTGAGCAGGATATGAATGTTCGTTTTTAACCGAACCAATCAGCATAGCGACGCTAAAAATGAGTGAGGTGGATAAATTATAACACGTTTGTAAAAAGGCGAACTTATGATTACTCAATTTGGAATTTGTAATAAAGTTTTAAGTTGTACAAAACGCAATTCTAAAATTACTAGTCGTCCCTAATATTTTTAAACAGAGACATAATACACCGTTGCTGTTTCAGAGTGCCAAAATTTTACCTGTTAAGGCTATTCTATGACAAAAAAATCATAATTCAGTATATATTTACCCCGCAGCATAAAGAAAAATTACAACATAAATACAGTACTAGATTCACGCGCAATGACGGGTTAATAGTTCCGAAATTTAATAATAAATACGGACAGAGAACGTTTGAATGCAACATACCGAAGATATTTAATTTATTACCTGACACTATAAAGCAATATTATTCTATGAATAAGGTTAAATATATGGTGAAAAATTGGCTATCGGAAAAAATATATTTACTTTAATATGTATGAAAAATTATATCATAAAATTGTAGATATAAGATGTAAATTATAACTTATAAAAATGTATATGTAACTAAACTTTAAGCACCTGTTGACAAGACAATTCAATTGGCTTAGCAGGACTTGTTTGTTGATATGTATTAACTATTTATTCAATAAAAAAAGGCAATCAGCAATTTTCACGCTATTGTAAAAAGGACTAAAGTAATTCTTCTCAGATTTTATTTTCACGGATAAAATCATGGTATTACAATGCGAGTTGCCTATATTCTGTGAGATTCGTAGATTCACATATCACAGAAAGGGAGACAGTCACGCCGCCTCCTCGCTCCACGGAGCTTGGTTTGTTCCCTTTTCCCGGGTGGGCTAGTCCATCAATTTAGATGTCTATATACGTATAGTAGGTAAAACCACGTAATAACATAATTATTCTATTAACGGCTTTATTGTGATAAGAAAACACCTCAATAATAATAACTGTTAGTTCTGTAAGCTAATAGTTATTATTACCAACCTCGCGCCCGAAAAAATATTTTTTTAGTTTTCTCTTATTTATTTTCTCTGATATCATAAGATTTGAAAGTGGGTTCTAAAATATCTACCTACTTATTTATAAAAAAATATTGTTTTGTATATAAAATTATATTTAATTTCAATTACGAATTTATATAATAAATTTATCCAAAGAAACAGCATCATCTCAATGAAAATTCTTTTTCAAACTGTCCAAATAAACGAGAAGATTTCACATCTGATAAAAGAATTTTTACTGAACTGTTAAAACGGCCACCAACTTGAAACAAAAAATACACACAAATTTACAGAAAGACGAAATGGAAAAAAGTCGAGTTAAAGCAGAACTTCCTTTTTAACTAGTTGCTTATCGGTCAACTTCATCACGTTGATCGCTTCGTAATATATTCTTTGTATTACACCCCCCTAATTATTCGGTCCACTTATCTGCATGTGGTTTTAATGCAAAAATACATTTTTTTTAATGTGTTTACCAAATAAAAACTACAAACGGCCAAACCAATCAAATGAAACCCATGGTGATACGTTTAATACAAGTGTTCAGTCATAAAGTTAACATAATGGTCATATTTTAATACAACAAACTTTATGAGGTGGGTTTGTCTTAAATTAATGTTATTTCAAGTTGGTCACGCAGGGGTGGACTGGTAATCAAAATATACCTAGATTTTTTTCGAATTACTTATTTTTTCGAAACCTTTTCACATCTATTTTCGATTGAAAGAGTGAAGGTGGAACTATAACTATATAAATTTGAATGGAATCAAATGAGCCAGTGACTTAGTGCCTTTCGGTTCTAGACCATTTAGCACGCTGTCTGTTTCTCTTACACTTGTTGAAATTTTATAGCGCCATCCCTTTCGGATTTCACAATCATTTTAAAACAGAGTTTTTCATGGAAAAAGAGGCCCAAATTGGGCTTACATCTATTCTGTGTTTAGATTCAAAAAGGTAGAATAACTTTAAATATTAAGTAGTCTTCCAAATAATGTTAGTTCATATTAAGGGGACATTCTTACAAAACTAATTTAAATTAACTACAATCATTACAAAATTCTATGGTGAAATTACTAGTAAAAAATAAAAATTTCATTGTTGGATCGATACTTAAACATTGCCTGTGCAGGCCTTACAATGGGACAAAATATTTATTCAGCATATATTGACTGTGAATATATAAATAAATTGAAACATGAACACAACACTATGTTCATAAAGTGATAAAAACCCATTTCACAAGGTATATAAGGTGTATAGGACTTCGATATAACATATATTTGAAAACTTCCTCGAAAAATTGGTTAACTTCGATTTTTAAAAACAAGTTCAAAGAACATATTTGAATTACGAACATTAGTAAGTTATCAGTTCGCCTCTGTGGCCAGCTTTACTTGCATCCCGAGAGTTCGTTCGCATCTACCTACCATGATTATTACTTCACACCCACCGCCAGAGCGAGCAGAAAATTTATGCGCTGGAAGACTTATCGTGGTGGAAGTACCATCATTGCTTTTCGAATCGTGTCTGAGGCGTTGTTTTCCTTTGGTTATTTTGTTAGTGGATTTTCCCTTATAAAATAATACTATACGCTCAGGGTATACTTAAAAGAAGTCATAGTCTTTCATAAATGGCGCCTATTTTAGGAAGAACACTTTTTGTAACTTTAAAACATTAAGATGAATTGTTTGCTTGCACCTGTAGGTAGGTCATTACAAATATGAATAATTAGTTTTGAACATATAACCGATTAAATATTGGATTGAATCATCGCGAACCGATACAATATTGGATTGAATCATCGCGCACCGATACAATATTGGATTGAATCACCGCGCGCCGACACGATATTGTATTTATTTATTAACGGACATCGTCCAAATTACAAAATAATAACACCAATACAGTAAAATAAAAAATACAAGAGTAGACAAAGGTACATGAAAGCAAAGACATAAGGCAGATATAACATAAGAAAATAAAGTGACAAGTCGAATCAAGTCAAGAATACGCCGTGGGTCAGGACCACAGGACACTTATTCCGTCACTTGTTGGACTTCCGTCACTTGTTTAGCGACTGGCAAAAATCATTCAGACTTATCCCAAAAAAGTTAAGGTTTTGACTTGAGTTGACCAGTCTACACATTCTGGACAATGGTGAATAATATCCATAATTTGTCGAATGATGGTTGAGGAAGAGCAGTTCATTATTTCTGATATTGAAGGGAATGTGTTTCAGTAGAGTAGGTGAATCAATAATACCATTTATAATTTTGAAGAAGCAAATGAGGTAATTTCTTTCCCGACGGACTTCCAAAGGAGAGAGGTTTAGAGTTAGTTCAATTTCATCATATTATGAGTATTTGCCTTTTTCTAATCCTAGCCTCCTAGTAATCCCTCTTAAGAACCGATGTTGAACAGATTCAATGCGTCGAATGTGGATAGCATAAAAAGGAGACCAGATAACACAAGCATATTCAAGATGGGGGCGAACCAAGTAGCAGTAAAGAGTTCTAAGGGTATTTACGTTTTTGAAGTCCGAAGTGATTCTAGTGATGAAACCAAATAGTTTGAGGGATTTACTAACGGTTGCAGTTATGTGATCCTGAAAAGAAAGCTTGCTATCAAGAGAGACAACAAGGTCTTTAATAGATGTAACAGTTGGCAAATATTATTAAGTTTGTATTCGAAGACAATCGGTTTTTTTGATCTATAGAAGGACATAATTTTGCATTAATCGACATTTAGTTTCAAACAATTAATTTTACACCAATCATAGAAAGAGTCGATATCCGATTGGAAAAGAAGACAGTCAAGGTGATTTTTTATTATTTTTAGAATCTTATTGTCGTCCGCAAAAAGCCAAAAGCGTGTATGAGAGAAAATACTAAATATAAATATTTATAAACAAGTTAAAAATAAGCAGCGCTAGATGTGCTCCTTGAGGTGCGCCGGACGTTACTTCAATAATAGTAGACACAAAGTTGTTTAATTTGTATGCCTTTCTTCAAGGAATTGAGTTTGAATACGGACAAAACTATTATATACATATTGCCTATGCACTAGCAAAAACCAATAATTCGTCTTAATATTTTTAAGCATAACTCGTAAAAATTATCTTCTCGTAAAATAATTAAATTACCACCTGCTATGAACGCGATGATTATAACATATGTTACGTTTTCCTACATTTAAGATTGAGTGCAAAATTTTAGGTTTGTCTTTAATAAAAGTAAGTATCTTTAGGTTTTAGGTTTGTGTATTCATCAATGATAAAATCATTAAAATTGAAAAGGTTCGAAATGCGATACTTGGTAATTAGATAAGATTTATTAATATTTCATTTATTTAATTAGCAGGTTGCATTCTACTGATTCGCTCATATCTGATTTCAAAACGAGTTTATTACAAAATGATTTCTTTTAAATTAAAAATAAGTTACATCTTTGTTTCTCTAATTTATTAGAGCTTTAAATTGGTTTTAAGTAGAATCGATGACATTTTGTGAAAGTTTGTTCCATGTATCCACTACTCTTTTTGCAAGAGAGTGTTTCCTAGGATTGGATGCAAAGAGTGTTTTACTAATTTTTTCAGAGTCTACGGATTTTTAATTTTACTGTGAGGAATATTTCTTGGATGCCAGGGCAACCACAGGGTTTTCCAATAAGAGGTGTTATTTTGTTATTCAATCGTAAAATATCAATGGTTTCGTTGCTTGTGTGGCGCAGGTAGCGCTGTCTTGTTGAAAGTAAACGTTGTCCAGATCAATACCATCCAATTCCGGCCATAAAAAATCATTAATCATCTCTCAATAGCGCAATCCATTCACCGTAACTGTTGATCCAGCCTCATTTTCGAAAAAGTAAGGTCCAATGACTCCGTCGGACCATAAACCGCACCAAACAGTCACACGTTGAGGATAGAGAGGCTTTTCAACAATAATTCTTGGGTTTTCCGTTTTTTACAGGCTACTTGCAGTTAGAAGCGACTAACGTATCCAATATAAATTTAGCTACTTCATAGGTTCGAGTACCGAAGAGTACCTAAAGAATAATAAAGAAATAAATCCTATGGATGAACTATCACGAGCACAGTTAAATACACCCATACATCAAGACACTTTTCTTATAAAATAAAATTTAAACTTTAATATTACGCTTTCGGGTGTACGGCATGTTCCAACTGCTTCATTTGGACAACTTTATACATCTATTAAAATTACTTATAGGCAGCAGCCGAGACCATTATAAAGTTTCATCGACAAAAGTTTTTTAATAGAGCACCATCTGTTGGGTGTTTTTATCAGCTGAGGTTCTAAATTACGTCATTTTCAATAGGTGGCGCTAGTCGTGCCTTATTTTATAATATTATTGTAGGGCCATGAATCAGAGGAACTCGATTATAAAGGGTCAAGCAAATCAAATTTAAATTCTTATTTTTACATAAAAATAAGATATTGTTTAACTGAATATCATCTTTCCCGAAATGAGTTTTATTAAATTGGGAATAATCAATTGTAAATAATATTAGCTGACGTGTACCTGGCGTTTCTGGGGGGTTTTCCTTAGGGGGGTTTAATGATAAATCAACACAATGCCAATTCAACACACCATTAAAAAGTGATATAAAGTCATTAGAAACGATGAAGAATTTTTTAAACCTAATCTAACCTAACTTAACCTAATCTACTTAACCCAGTTAATAAAGTTTTTGTTTTATCATTTTCCATGACTTTATATAACTTTTTAAAGATGTGATGATTTATCCGGTCACCCCTTAGGTGATAGAAATATACAATAGCAGACTTCTCTGAAGGCCTGTTCAAGATATACAGTAATGTAAGAAATATTTTTTACGACTTGATTTCAAAACATCGACTTTTCCATATTTTTTGTTAATATAATTTTCATGTTTTATAAATATAAACCTTCCGGAGTAAATTCTTTAAATGATAGTGAAAACCATATCAAATTCCGTTGCGTAGACATAGTTAGCGATATTATTTTATACTATTTAGAGATAATTATTTTGTTATTTTCAAATTATAATATATTATACTATAACATTAATGATAAATAGTTAACGAACGAATTTAAAAAATGTTTTATTTTTGTGAAACAATTGTAAAATATCAAACAAACAATAAGGCGTCATGTTTTTTTTTTTATGTTTTAAAGCCTTCATAAATATCGACGGAAATAACGTTGCGAGACGAAAATTGTAGGGTCGTCTATAAATTCCGGACAGAAAAGCTGTGTTAAGGCAATGCACTACGTCGTGTAATATTTTAAATTGATTAAATTGATGGCGATAAGGTTTAAATTCCCGCTTAACACCATCCGCCTGTTTTGATTTATGCAAGAAAAAAACATGGCCAAAAAGTGCCTTTTATTTTATTTTGTGGATGTTCAGGCATAAATATTTTTTTTTTTCGATCATTTTATAAATAACTTAAATTTCCACACTATACAATAAAACCATAACCGAAAATGGATTCGTAAGTAGGAGATTTTGAACTTTGAAGCAGTTTTCATAGGCCTTATACATTATTTTTTTCTGGGCTTATAAAAAGACTTACTACTAAAAAATACTCGATTATTTCAAAGGCCAAGATGTATTCTACTCGCAGTATTTAAATAAAGCATCTGAAACATCTCTAGGCGACCAAATTTTCAAATCAAATACACATAATTTTGCATTACTACGTATGGCATCGCCTTAACTTTATGACGCCAGCGCTTTCAGCGTCAACACGAATTTTATGTTTTGTAGCACTTTTACTTTTTAATTTTTTTACGAAAAAATTCACTATGGGATTTAATATTTGCAATGGATTTTCTATTATTTTCTCGGTTATTCGTTTTTAACTGGCTGAACCAGACACAGAATTGCATAATCGGGTATCTTTATTTAAGATCTTGAAGCATTATTTAAGCAATGTTGGTAGGGCCTATAGCTGCAGTACGCGATGAGGTCGGTGATATTCTGGAATGAAGGCTATTTCACGAAAGGGGGTTGTTCCTATCGAATGAGGCTTTGCAGGGGGGATACTGTGTCTGGAAACAAGTGGTATAAAGTGATTTTTTGCAGTAAATCTGATTTTGAATTACTTATTTTTGATTGAAATAAGCGGGCGAGGTTTTATGGCATATACATCACATTTTTATTGTTAATTACAACTCTCTGAAATGCGCAGAAGTGCTGTAATATTTTTTCGTAAATTTACAATAACCGGCGTACGAATATAACACGTGAAACGCAAAATATTTCATAAAAAATTTTGTTTACAGAACAACCATTTCCAGTGAAGACGTTATTTTGATCACATGTATTGTAATCAGAGATGTGCAAAATGGGTATCCAAAACCATTTGAAATGCAAAATGGAAATGGGTCAAAACTTTTCCATTTGAAAATGCAAAATGCAAAATGGTTTTTAGAAAAGCATTTCAAATGCAAAATGCAAAATACCTATTTTCAAAATGCATTGAAAATGCAAAATGGTTTCTCAGGTTTAAAATAATTATTGAAATTGTAAACAACTTTGTCATTTCATAATGGACATCAATGTAGAACAACTTGTGGAATAACAAATCATACATACTGATATGTACTGTGTAAAAAACAATTGAATTTGAGTGGAATATAATAGAATCTATTATTAACTAAATATTGTCATTTTTAATGTTTTTTTTTCCTAGGGCCATCATCATTTATGTAGTAACTCTCTAGTGAGGGGACATCCACCAGTGAACAATAAAGAAATACAGGACAGTGAGACAATCAGACAATATAAAATGTTGTTTTCTAGTGCGCACCCATTATTTGACCATAGATTGTCACAGAAAACTCCAAGCAGGCGCACTAGAAAACCCACAGATAATATAATACAACTTTGAGAAAACCAATATATATTCTATATTATGTAGGTATTATGTAGCCTTAGCCATTATTAGATTTTCGAAGTACGACCTTCTCAAAAACATCATCACTCATCTTTCTTCTATGAAGTCTCATGATTATACCTCCATTTGAAAAGAGACATTCAACTTGTGCTGAACTCGGAAGACAAGTATTGCATTTGATGAACATGTGCTTAACAGTAGGGTAGTCATGAAACATTTCAAAATCGGTTCTTTTGTCTTGAAGGTATTGCAAGGCTTCTAAATCTGGAGTTCCTGCTGTTGCTGCGGAAGAATCAGATAAATCTTCATTATCTTCGAAAAAAATAAGATTCATCTTGTACTATTAGTTCCACTTTGTGGATTTATACATAACATTTTTGGTACTTTCTTTTAATTTCCTTATTTGTAGTAAAAACACTGAACGGACTCTGTCCTTCTGTTCCTTAGGTGTGTAGGTACTTCATTTTAAAAAATGGATGCGACACTGTAGCACGAATTTTAGGTACTCGTAGTAGCGACCATGCTTCCTTTTAAAACCTTTGAACAAGTTGAGTAAGTGGCCGAAACATTTCCATTCTCAATGCTGCCAATGATGGTAACATCTTTGTAGCAAATACTTCATATTTGTGGTAATGTATTGATATCTCTCAAAAAAAAAAATATTTGTTTAAAATGCAGTTCGTACATATATTTATATAATGAAATAAGATAAGCAATGCCATTCAAATTATCCATCCAAATCCATCTTCACTTGTATATTCTTAAACTACTGAATATACTAACATAGCATTCTACAATTCTAGCATAATATATTGGTTTTCTTTAGGAAGCGTGCATAGGTAGATAGTTCGACATGAGATATAATAATAATAATTACAGTACTTACATGATTTTAAATTCAAAAACACCACGATCACAGATTATGAAACCATTGAAAACGCAAAAAAAATTGCGCGGGACTAATGTTAAAAAAAATAAAAAATGCTATCTAAAATTTAATATTACAGCGTCATGGCCCCGTGTTCACTATTTGAATCTGTATTTTTTAATGGCATCACTTAATTGCCAGTGCTCCTACCAGGTAGCAACTTGACAGACGTAAATTATCTCTCATAGCGAGGTTGGGGACCGACTGATATACTGGGCCTATGATGAAAAGATGAATGGAGATAACAGGAAGAATGTTGCAAAAAAGCATTTAAAATGGAAAATGCATTGAGAAAAGCATTTAAAATGCAAAATGCAAAATGGTTTTTAGAAAAGCATTTAAAATGCAAAATGAAAAATACCCATTTTGCATTTTGCATTTCCATTTGAAATGGATTTATTTGAAATAAAGCACATCTCTGATTGTAATAAGTAGGTACTTGAAAAAAATTATTTTTTATTAGTTTCTATTTAGTAAGTTTTGTACGTGATTATTACTTAAGTGATAATTACATTAAGTTATAATATGTCTATTTCTTTACTATCAAACATTGCAAAAATATTTGAAAAAATTGCCAAAAAAAGAATAACTCAGTTCATAAAGATTAATAATATAATTCACGAAAATCAGTTTGGATTCATGGAAAACAAAAGCACAAAAGACGCCATTGCTAAATTATCTAGTACCATACAAGACGCTTTAGACAAATCATTAAAATGTGTTGGTATTTTTGTTGATCTCCAAAAAGCCTTCGACAGCATATCTCATGTCAAACTAATACAAAAATTAAAGATCGTAGGTTTTAATGACACAGCATTAAGTTGGCTAAAAAGTTATCTTCACCAAAGAACACAAGTTGTAAAAATTAATCACGCATCTAGTCTACCACTCACAAGTGATTTTGGGATACCACAAGGTACTGTTTTGGGTCCTTTACTTTTTATCATGTACGTAAACGATATTTTCAAACAAAACCTCAGTGGAACAGTTATATCTTACGCAGATGATACAATTATCATAATTAAGGGTAATGACTGGAAAATTGTAAATGAAAATGCAAATAATGACATCCAAATCCTAAAAAACTGGTTCGATACAAATCTGCTTACAATTAACGCAAAAAAAAACAGTTTGTATACCATTCACAATAAATAAATTCAAAACTAACCCCAACATTCATATAATAATACACAACAAAAAATGTAACAAAGATGTTTGTAATAAATCATGTACCATACTAAACCAAACAACTGAAATAAAATACCTCGGTGTAATTGTAAACCAACATATGAAATGGAACAGACACATATGTGAACTTGTTAAACGCATTAGAAAATGTATCTATATATTCATTAGATTAAGAAATGTTCTCAAGATAAACAACCTGAAAAAAGTCTATTACGCACTAGTCCAATCATTACTTCAGTATGGAATCATTGGGTGGGGAGGTGCATATGAAAAATTTTTAAGCTCTGTTAAAGTGGTACAAAAACTAATTATCAAAGTAATTTTGAAAAAAAAAACAACTTTCTCTTCAGCATCATTGTTCAAAATTTTCGAAGTACCAAAAATTGAAGACCTCTATAAAAAAGATGCAATATTACAAATATATAAAGAAACTGTAGTAAAAAAACTTAAATTTAACTCATCCTTAAGGCATAATTTTAACATCCAAATTCCTCTATTTTCAACACAACAAATGCACAATAACTACATTTACAAAGGCATAAGATATTTTAATAGTCTTCCCGAAGAAGTGAAAAAAATAGCAGATTTTATTTTATTCAAAAAGAAGGTCAAATTTATCTTTAAAAAAAATTAATATCACCTATCAACTTCAATTCATGCTACAACCAAAATTAACGTCACAATCCTCTTTTAAGTTTATATTTATTGTACTGTAATAATGTTAATTACTGATATAAACATGAAATAATTGTCAAATAACTCCTACGCCAAGCTCAAGAGCTAGCACTCTTCATTGGAGTAGAAATTCAACAACATATGTTTTACACTATTACTTATTATTACCTAATTTTATGTACAATGTAACAATGTTATAAGTTAAACAATAAAAAAAAAAAAATAAAAAAAATGTATAAAATATATTGGGGAATATATAAGTGTCACTGCGTTTAAAGTCTTCTTCGTTTCCTGTTCTAAGGCGGCCTGAATTTTTAAATAATACTAATTAATAATGCATTATTTAAAGATACAGAATATAAGCATGACAACCACTATTACGATGTAAACAGAGATGTGCAAAATGGGTACCCAAAACCATTTGAAATGCAAAATGGAAATGGGTCAAAACTTTTCCATTTGAAAATGCAAAATGCAAAATGGTTTTTAGAAAAGCATTTAAAATGCAAAATGCAAAATACCCATTTTCAAAATGCATTGAAAATGCAAAATGGTTTCTCAGGTCAAACAATTAAAATAATTATAGAATTTTTAAACAATTTTGTCATTTAATAATGGACATCAATGTAGAACATATTACATGATGGTAAATCCAAAAACACCACGACTACAGATTATGAAACCACAAAAAATTTGCGCGGGACTAATGTTGCCAACGTAAAAACATAGAAACTGCTATCTAACATTTAGTATTACAGCGTCGTGGCCCCATGTTCAGTATTTGAATCAGTATTTTTTGTAATGGTATCACTCAATTGCCAGGGCTCCTACCAGGGAGCAACTTGACAAATGTCAATTATCTCTCATAGCGAGGTTGAGGACCAACTGATATTTGGGGCTTATGAAAAAAAGATGAGTGGAGATAGTAGAGAGAATTTTGCAAAAAAGCATTTAAAATGGAAAATGCATTGAAAAAAGCATTTAAAATGCAAAATGCAAAATGGTTTTTAGAAAAGCATTTAAAATGCAAAATGGAAAATACCCATTTTGCATTTTGCATTTCCATTTGAAATGGATTTATTTGAAATAAAGCACATCTCTGGATGTAAAACACAATCGTAAATTTCAATTATGTCTAATATTTAAATATATATACATTTTAAAGCAGGCTCGTTTTTCTAATATGTATTAAATACCTACTTAATTTCTCTCTTAAAAAAATAGATTTTTCTTTGTTTAAGATTCTTTAAAAAATGTCCACCTGTGGCGCATGTTTCGCTTCTAAAGGGTTTTCCAATAAGAGGTTTTATTTTGAATAGCCCGCTATTTCGGTAGATGTTACTTTTGAAGCAGTCATTTTTTGACATTTGACAAGTAGAAACTACGCGATTAATAAAAATGGAACGATACACACTTCAACAACGCATTGAAATTATTAAAATTCACTTGTGTGAATCAAATGCAAATCAAATTGAGTGATGAGGCCCATTTCCACCTCAGAAATTTGGGGCTCAGAAAACCCAAGAGTTATTGTTGAAAAGCCTCTCTATCCTCAACGTGTGACTGTTTGTTGCGGTTTATGGTCCGGCGGAGTCATTGGACCTTAATTTTTCGAAAATGAGGCTGGAACAACAGTAACGGTGGATGGATTGCGCTATCGAGAGATGATTAATGATTTTTTATGGCCGGAATTGGATGGTATTGATCTGAAAAACGTTTACATTCAACGAGACGGCGCTACGTGCCACACAAGCAACGAAACCATCGATCTTTTACGATTGAATATCAAAATAACACCTCTTATTGAAAAATCCTGTGTATATAGAAGTCTTTATTTTAAGCCACGTTTAATAAAAATGATTGTTTTTCAAATGCGTTTTTTGAAAGCTCCTGCAGTTCATTGTAGTTCCCAGCTTTTATAAAAAATTCCGAACGCCATGTACACCGAGGCTGTATTCCATCCCAGACGGGGTGGTACCTAAAGCTAGAAGGTGGACCTGTGCCAAATATCCAGCTGTTCGGCAATATTGCGGGGTTAACAGCCCTAAACTCTGGTAGGAATAATAACTGCGCTGGCAATTCGATCACTTCAGCTTTTGCGAATAGATAACACTCAAATATTTGAATATTGAACCAATATAATTCCTTTAGGTACCTAAATGGATTCTTTTGCAAAAAAGCTGAATTTTCTTTTTAGTTTGTTGGCATTTTTAAGTTGCTTGCGAGCCTAACCGCTGTGTTTATTGAAGATTTCATTAAAATTTTCTTGGTTTTAATGACTTCCATTTATATCTGCTTCCACCCCATTTAAAGACTTTTTTAAGTTGAGCTTTGCATTTCGCCTGAATATTAATCTGTTAATGTGTTCCATATCCGGTGAATCCTGTCAAGATGGTATCCGTATTGGAAAGTACCTTTTAACTCAGTCAGAGTTCGCATGAGCGTTAAAAGCAGTCAAATCGGAATAATCAATATTATACGTTGTCTGCTGTTCACAGAACTGTTAGTTAACAAGATTTGTCTTTTACACCTTCATGCGTACATTCAGTCTTATTTTTGTTATGATTATTGTTATTTTAAACTAAACACCATGGATGCTGTCTTGTGTCTGGAGGTGACCACATTTATCTTAAGATCTGAGATTTATGTACGTATTTCCTAACCAAAGATATGAAGTTAATTATTTACCTACCATTATAACATTTTCTATTCACTGCCATAAGTTCTTAAGCCTTTTTAACCTGCTCCAATCTTCTTCCACACATTAAGTCAGTCCATTTTTTCTTGGCTTGCCTGTAGATCGCTTCCACAAGGCATCAACTTTGCCGTAATTTTGGGTATACTATCAACTGGCATACTTTCTACAGGGCCAGTCCATCGGAGTTTTGGGACTGTTTGGTTCTCACGTTCTTTCCATGTAGCCTCTCATTTTTTGGCTCTTACAAAATCCTACGATGGCTTCGTGCCCTGTGTCTCACCAACACATACATATCAATATAATATTATATTTTTTAATGATAAATATATATGCATAGCACAAAGGATAACAAATTATTTTACTCAATAATTAGTCGCCCGTCGCCATCAGAAGGTGGGGGTCCAATTCCAGGCGACTAATTATTGCTTATAATAATTTGCTATATCAATATTATGTATTAATACAAATCCACCACTTTTATTGGGAATCTTACGATGCTTTCACGCCCAATTATTTTCTCTTATCTTGTCATCTGGCATTCTTTTCATGTGCCTTTTTGGCAGAATCATGTGACAGAATCTTACAATGGCTTTATGCCCAATAGTTTCTGGTGTCTAATAATCTAACATATCAATATTGTAAACACAGCGCATTTATTAGGACTTGCATGATCTTACAATGGCTTCATGCCTAATTAGTTTGTGGTGTCTTATATGGCATTCGTTGTATGTGTCTTTAGGACTCTTATGATGGCTTCATGCCCAGTAGTCTTTCGTCGCTTACCATCTAATACATCAATATTACAAATCTATATCTTTCATTGGGACTTACAGAACCCTATGATGGCTTCATGCGCAGTAATTTCTGGTGTTTTACTATCTGACACATCAGTATTACAAACCCATCGCTTTCATTGAGACTTACTGAATGTTACGATGGCTTCGTACCCAGTACTTTCTGCTGTCTCACCATCTACCACATCAACGTTGCAAATCTCAAATCTCTTTCATTGGAATCTTACAATGGCTTTATACCAAATCAGTTTTTGATGTCTCACCATCTCACATATTGACATTGCAAATCAATTTCTTTAATTGGACTTACTTAATCTTAAGGTGGCTTCGTGTACGGTTGGTTTCTGATGTCTTGTCATCGAGATTCTTTTCGTGTGTTTTGAGACTTACGGAATCGTACGATGGATTCATGCCCCATTCGCTAACCGTCGCAGTTCTTGGAACCTAGGGAATCTTTAGTAGGTTTCAAAATGAATATGTTTCAGGAGTTTATGGTTCGTTTTCACTATATAGTTGTCAGTTTCTAGCAAAGGGCCAGAAATATTCGAATTGTATAATATTATCACTTATTTTTATGTCTTAAGTGTATGTTTCTTTCTTTGCAGCAATTGACTGGTTGGGCTGGTATCCGGGCATGGTGTCTAGCCTGGTGGCACTCTGGTCGGGACGACTACGACGAGGATCTGGAGGACCCCTCAGACATGGGCTACGCGACCCCCGTGTCCATAGAGACCCCCCTGCAGAGCTCGGTCTCAAGGTACGCTGTCTATATGCCAGTAACAGAGAATATATGAAAGGTTAAATATTAGTGGAAGTGTTAAATGACTACTGGTATTTGACTGATTTCTGAGAGTTCCGTTGTTTCTTTTTGTCAGCGGTACACCTATTAGGCAGATATTTGTAATACATCAATAATTGAAGAAAACACTTTGAAAAGAGAGTCTATGAAAGGGTTGTTTCACTGAATTTGAATATTCATCAAATTTGAAAGCAAAAATTCAAGTTCTGTTATTATTTCATCATGTACTTCACAGTACTTGGATAGTAACAGAACTTGAAAAGGACTTTCACAGGCCTAAAATTTTAACTTTGAGCCTTCTCAATTAACCATAACCAATATGTCGTCCGCGAATGCATTTCTCTAATCCCCATCTTTCTTCCACACATCAAATATCCTATGCTTCCTCAAACACAGCAAATTTATTTTGTGGCACCATTTTAACTAAAAACAATAATCACATTTCTAATATACCTAAAATCTAATCATATCTAAAAAAGAAAACTCATTAAAACTATCTGATTATTATGTTTAAATATCCTATTAGTCTTGTTCACCACGGAATGGATTTGATTTCAGTAAATGATACAGCGATAATAATCCTGATAAAATTCTATATTAATTGTGTTGAGGTATTTGACCGCACAGTTGTTAAGCGTAATTTTGACCATGCAGATTAACCAAAGATTAGAGATTTTTATCTACTAATACTTGGACTTATGATCTCACTTGTAAAATCAGGCCAATCAGTTTAAATAAGGCCATCGAAATTATTTAAATTACAATTTATCAACAATAGTTTTGTACCCTTACAAAAATATTTCAGTACTTAATTCTCTAAGTGGTTCGATATTCTAATTAACCTTATAATAAAAAAAAATGTTTACTAAAATAAATAGAACGTTGGATGATGGATTGTTCGCATTCCCCGATTTGGTTTATGATTGTACTATGAAATCGAAGGAATGTTTTCAGAAATACACCAGCAATGTTAAAAATTATTATTTATTATTATCAAGAATAATTTGTAGAAGTCCATTTTAATTTTATTTATTCAATTAAAAGAAATCCAAAAACAAGTTCAAAATTCTATTTTAACAAATATTAATGAATTCGGAAAAAATTCTCTAACTTTCCCGGTACAAAGTTTTACCGTATCAAAGTGAATTTATTTGCTAATTTCTTTGAGAGCGTAAACGTTGAAGACAAAGACAATATTATATTTGAAAAACCCACTTTTACTGATTTTGTTGAGTGAGGTCAACATGCATAACAACCATGTGGAAGTAAATGATGTTGTGACCTTTATTAAAAAGCTGGATGTTAGGTCGATTTCGGGGTCAGATATGGTCACTCAATACTTCTAGCTCTTCTATCTGATAATATCTGAAAGAATTATTTAATGACTGTACTGTTTAGATTGTTGAGAACAGAAGTGGCGCCCTCTGTTATTTTAAATAAGATTCGCTAAAGTTTTCAAACTGGTTTTTATCTGCTAGTTGCTATAATTTCCAATTTATCTGTCCATCTTTATCTTTATTATATTTCGTGTTTTTTTAAAAAAAAATTTTAAATTTTTGTTATTTATAAACTGCTGTATTCAATTTAATTATTTAAAAACAAAATTAAATATTTTTTTAAAAATTTAATCGTTACGTAAAAGCTCAATAGGGCGTTAATAAATGAATAAATAATTTATGTACTGAATAATAGAAATTTATTCACCATTAATTTAATAATCACATGTAAAAATGTACATTATAATATTGTTACAAAAATATTTGCAATATTAAAAAAAACTGTTAATGAAAGGCTACGCACGGAAACTGTTTTTCATTAATATAAGTGAATAAATGTGCCATTAAAATTCGGAGCATTTTTTGCCGAGAATTGTTTTTCAAAATATTCTGATGGTTGTTATAAAAATAAACGTTGTTAAGATTTATTTACTTCTCAGTAAGGATTCCCTGTCCGAGAAAGCACTCAGCAAATAAAAAATTAGATAAATATTTTTTTCTTAGTATTCTTCCACTCCATCCCCTATTCATATTTCGGGTTTTTGAAATCGGACAATCTGATAAGGGTTGTTAGGCCAGCCATAATTAGTCTTCTTCTTCAAAGTATTCCCCTGTTCTTAACTTTGAAAAGCCTTAACTCCGGGTGTGACCTTCTGTTAGGAAGTTTGGTGAAAGTTTGGTCAAATTATTGTCACTCTTCCAAACTCCGCCGCCCAGTATTATACCTACTTCCAGTACATTTCATTGTGAAGAATAATTATTTGTTTTGTAAGTTGCAGTAATATTAATACGTAGGTAAGTACTTATCTATTTTCCAACAAACATAATTTAAACTCATGGTGAAAGAGAAGAGGGCCTTTTTTCCTGTATTCCACCATATCAAGAAAGTACTTACCTACTTAATTTTTTTTAAGTAAGCAAACTTCGAAGTCCTATTTGAAAATAATTTTGGAAATGTTTGATGATTTGCACGGAGAAAAATAAGTGTTGTTAATTTATAAAGAATCTAACTATTTATTGTAAGCATTAATAACTCGCCTGAAATATCCATACAAATTAAAAATATCTCCCGAGTATAAATAAATGCCGCCGACTGAAACATTAGTTTATTATCAAAAATCTTATCAAAGTATTGGTAATCCTGTTAAAAACAGAATTTCAGTCCGTGTTCTGATAAACTTTTAGTAAGTTCATAAAATATCGGAACACGTATTCAGGCACCTGTATTTTCCTTGATACAAATACGAAGATATTAGAATTGAAGAAGGGCCCACAGTCACGTTTATAACCAAATTGCGAATAATTTCAAGAGATTTGAGATTAGCGATATTCAATATTAGTCATTTTTCTCCGTAAGCGGTATGATTTATCACAGGTGACAGTAATTATAGGGTGTCTCGATCTAAGTCAAATTTTACTGATTTAATAAATGTCTCACTTCAAAATACCAACGTTCTGTCTTCTGCAAGGGATATTTTCAAATTAAATGTCACCTTTAAATGAATCTAACTTTCCTTTCTCCAATTTAAATTTCATCTTTCTCTCTCCATTACGCTTTCAACCTTTTAATAAATAAGTAATAAAATTATTTCTAGGTGTACATCTCTGAACGTGATTCGTGACCCTTACGCCGGCAGAGGAGGTCAGGGGTTGGGCGGGGGAGGCGGAGCTGGCGAGATCGGCGCCTCCCCCCATCGCCCCCCGCTCTCAACCGCACCCGCCTCCGCCCCCCGGGACAGCCGCAGTCTGCCGGCCACCAGGTCCATGTCCAACGACTCCATCTACACCATCCTCATCAGGCTGCCCCCGGACAACGCTTCGACCACGGGACCAGAACGGGCGCCCAGCATAAAGATGATTCCGGAAGACATGCCCAACACGAACAACAGACAAGTTAGAACGCCGCAGCCTCCTCACAGAGGCGACAGCGAGTTCAACCTGTCTCTCAACCCATCCGGGAGTCACAACCACAACAATTTGAACAGGAGAGCATCGCACATCCCCGATATAAGAATACCTCTGAATGCGAAGATAATCCCAAAGCAACTGGCGGGGAAGACGACGCTGTTAGCGGCGCACACGAAACAGCAAGCAAAGAAGAAGAAGAAGTCGCAAGAAAAGAAGCAAGAAACCAAAGCCGCCAAGACGCTTTCAGCTATCTTACTTTCATTCATCATCACGTGGACTCCTTACAACATTCTGGTGCTGCTGAAGCCATTGACCGCGTGCACCGGCTGTATCCCCGAGGAGTTGTGGGATTTCTTCTACGCCCTGTGCTACATCAACTCTACCATCAACCCGATGTGTTACGCCCTTTGCAACGCTTCCTTTAGGAGAACGTACGTCCGCATTCTCACGTGTAAATGGCACAATAGAAACCGAGAAGCCATGACGAGAGGGGTATACAATTGAACCTGAATGCGGTGCTTGTAATGGGAATACTTTGCAGGCTTTTGAGTCGCACGCATTGTGGTGCTTTAAAAGCCGAGGTCTAGGGCCCGGAAGGGGAAGGCGAAACCTCTGTTCGAAAAGCTTTACGTAACGGAATTTTTTAATGTATCAAGACTTGAGTACCCACGAAGAATGCCGATTTGTCACTCGCTCGAAACCGAAATGGGGAATTTTTGATAATGTATTTTGGGAGATGGATCCATTTTATTAAATGTTTCTGATTCGTGATTTTTGTAACGAAATTTTTTTATCCATTAAAAATCAAATATCATCCATTTTTTCGAAGCAAAAATAAGTTTAAAAAAAACTTTTTCATGATTCATTAAAAAAGTGATTTATGCGTTTACTATACAATTTATAGAAAACTCTATTATTATCTTGTATCTAACTCAAGTCCAGTTTTATATCCTTGTGAAAAAGTTTTTTTGTCTATAATCTGTAGTATAAGAATGATTTGACCATTTGACCTATTAAATTTAGGTGCATAAATAGAGGTCCTTGTGTTGGAAACAATTCAGTGGATTTTCCTAAATCCACAGCAGACTACAAATAAACACCCCCGTATAAAGAATCCGAAAAATATAAGTAGATTAGTTTTTTTTGCTCAAGTGTAATATTTCATTTTTTAATATAATATTATCTAGATGAAAAAGGAAAAAAAAATATTTTATGAATTTTGTCATAAAAACTTGTCTCTAAAATGTAATTTAGGATAAATTTCAAATATGTGTGTTTTTACATTATTAATAATATTTATACAAAACCCTTACGTATTTTCGATATCGGTGTGTAACTTAGATTTTTTTATATGTAATAACTATTAGGAATTCCACGGGCTTGTAATGCTCCATAATATATGTCGTGTTTTACTCAACCTGACTTACTACTTTCCGTTTTTTTTTTCAAAACGAAAAAGATAATTTTCTAAATTTGCAATTCTGGTAGCGATCATTTCCTGGCACCACAGTACTTTTGTCAGTCACTATTAACTGAAAAAAGTAATATTCCATTAAAAATAATAACAATGCTAAAACAAAACAATTTTAAAAACAAATATGAATAATGAAATCCTGTACCAAGTTTGATGAAAAGATTTTTAATGTAAATATTTGTAATATTATGACTGATTGTGTAAGATTTTTTGTATTTAAAAAATAGTTAAACTAAAAATTTATTTTATTTTATTAAAATTTGTCCATCTAATCGTTATGTTTTAATGTACACCATACTTTTATTTGTACATAGTAATTTAAAAATATATTACATAAATGATTTGAAAATGCTTTTTAAAAGTGTCAAAAAATAAATACGCCTTTTGGTTTCTCGCAACCCCCGTTCAAAGCAAATAAGAAATTTGCTTATAAAAGAGTTAAACCAATTTTATGTAGTTATGTATTGTTTTGTTGAAATAAAGATTAAAGTAATATTTTGTTTAAATTGCGTCTTAAAACTTGCTAAACTGTTCATTTTTACAATGGGTAATGCGAAACCAAACTACCTTATGTTTTCCTTTCCAGAAACATAAAGATATTTTTTAAAGATATTCTGCTTGAAAGAAACTTACAATATCCTTGTAAGAAGTTCATTTCAAACCACTTACAAGTATCTTGTAAGCTTTTTTTTATTTTTTTTATATTCAATAATATTATAAGATTTATAAAAACAATTTATTTTTAAACAAGTTCTGCTGTGTAATTATTATTACGCGTGACAGCTGTTTCGCCTTCTGAAGGCATAATCAAACTGTACTGTAGTTTGATAATGCCTTCAGAAGGCGAAACAGCTGTCACGCGTAATAATAACTACACAGCAGAACTTGTTTAAAAATAAACCTTTTTTTATAAATCTTATAATAATATTATTGAATATTTAAAAAATAAAAATTAAAATGTAGTTCTACAAATTAAACTTGATAACAATAAATATCTTGTAAGTGGTTTGAAATAAACTTATTTTTTCTCGTCATGATGAGTTTTGTAAACTCAATGGGAATAATACATTATAAATTTGTTATCATATTGTAATGTATTATCTTGTAATAAATGATTTGAAAGGTTAATTATTTAATTTTACCTGAACAACACAACAATGACAAAAAGTACTAGAAGTAATTGTACTTATTCAGAAAAAAACGTATAACCCATTGTCAGAATATTAAATATTGGAGCTTAATTATGAAAACATAAAACGTACTCACATGTAGGTAGATTTCATAGGTAAATCAAGAATAATAATTTTCTTAAAATTTATTATGTAAGTACTAAATATAAATATATAAATACGGGTATTACCATAAGTTAAGTAACCTACTAGAAATAATATGTGTTGTACCTAATCTTTCCCCCTTAGCATTAAATGTGTATTATAATTGTATGTATGTGTATGTTCGTCCTTTATTCGGTGTATTCAGTTATGTGGACAGAATCCATTTTACGAATTCAATAATTCAAAATGATTTCATTCAAAATGTGCCAAGTCTGAGACGAAGTATGTTGTTTTTCATCCAGCAGCAAGAGGAGTAACCGAAAACAAAACTTTTCGGAAAAAAAAAATTCTGCTAAATTTATGTTAAAAATATCTTGTTAAATATATAACATCAGTATTCACAATTGACTCATCAGTACAAGTTTACCTACATGCAGTATACGGAGAAAAATCAGTGTTGCTAATTTATTAAGAACCTCCTAAAAATTTTGATTTGGTATTTCAGGCCTTACGAATGAATTAACAGATGAACTTTTAATAATATATCATGACGAAATGCGAAAATATTGGATTTTCATGAACACGTGTTCCGACACTGTGATAATATATTCATAATTTACTACAAGTTTTTCAGGAAACCCGTTAATTCATTTGTTAAGGCCTACAATCCCGTTTGGAACCGGATTGCCAATAATTTAAGGAGATTTTTAATAAATTAGCAAATTTTTTTCTGCGTGTGCAGGAATACAATTACAAATTCTGTTCTCTTTTTCCCCATTTTTTTTATAAGCTTAATCCGTACCTTGAAGAAGTAGGTACTGTCGATTGACTGTTAATAATAAATTAACAAACCATAAAAACATGTAACATTAAACCATTAAAGCTTCCCCTGTCGACTCCTTTACGCATAATAATCACTACTCCATTTGAGTCACTCATAAATTCGTGCCATAAATGATACAAATAACGCTGTTAAAGTGTATCATCTAACTATTTTAAATTTTGTTCGTATTATTTCAAATCGAGGTAAACACGAGGCCCTCTTTTTTTAATAACCACGGTTCGAGATTTACCGATGAAGAAGTATAACTTCAAACAATGCTCAAGGGCTATCCAAATGGAATTGGCACAATTGTGTCGTTCGTTTCTGAAAGTCAGTGATGTTAACTAGATATTAATTTCCTCCTAGCTCGGAATTGAATTCCGTTTTTAAATAATTGCCTCTCGTACATCGATCATATTTTGGCAGGTAGGTACTTAAATTAACCCGATCAAAAAGGAACTTCAACTCATTAGACCTCGCAAGATGTAAATCATATTATCCTCAATTTTCAAATCAATTTTCTTGCCTCAATCTGTCTTTTGAGGACATAAAAATACTAAGCTTGCTTCCCTAAAGATAAAATCTAATATTTTCAAATGTAATCTCAGAGTGCCAAGGCTGTTTGTTTGCCAATACCCAACTTGTTTTCTTCCATTGAAATACGAAACCTTTAAATTAACCTTTATAACTGCGTATTTATAGAACAAGCATTCCAATGTGATCACAACCATTCCATAGATAGGTTTATTACGTCATGTATTTGATCTCAAAAACATATTTTCATGATGTTTCCATATTAAATTTCTAACACTCGATGGACATCTGTATTTAACTTCTTCGATAATTGTAAAATTGCATCGTGAAATTAAAAGTAAAACTGTGTTTTAACCACTGTTTTTAATTATAGGGTTCTTTCATCAACTACTGCAACTAATATTAGTATTAATACCTATAGTTTGTAACCTGATGAAGTAACCATTGGTTCCGAGACATTAACGGTTCATTAATTTACTAGTAATACTAGTATTAGTAACCATTAGTTCCGAAACATCAGTAGTTCATTCGTCAGCTACTAATACTAGTATAGTTTGTATCCTGATGAAGGTACCATTGGTTCCGAAACATCAACGGTTCATACGTCTACTACTAATACTTATTGGTTCCGAAACATTAGTAGTTCATTCATCAGCTTCTAATACTAGTACAGTTTGAGTCCTGATGAAGGAATAATTGGTTCCGAAACATCAACGGTTCTTTCGTCAACTACTAATACTATGGTTTGTATCCTGTCTGAGGAACCATCGGTTCCGAAACATCAGAATTTCGTTCATCAGCTACCAATACTAGTATAGTTTGCATCCTGATGTGGGAACCATTGGTTCCGAAAAAAACGTGAAAAAATATCATCAAAAACAGAGTGTTCTATTATTTTATCTACTGTATTTTAATTCGCGTGTGTAACAAATTCTAATACCAAATAAAATGAAGGTATCAACGATTAACACCAAATCTCATGGTGGTGTAAATAACTGTCAATAAAATAGTTATATTCAATGTTTCAATCCGTTTGATTTGAATTATAATTGATTGGTTCTCTTCAAGATTTACATTTTTGTTTCATCTGTCTGTGCTGGGATATAATTTTTAGTGTGTGTGTCTTATATGTAATCCAAGTAACTCAATATATGCATCAGCATAGCATTATCGTAACCGAACTGTCTGATTTGTTAGGTTAGTGAACAGAAATTTAAACTCTTAGATAATAAATATAGAATATCAAATTATTCATATTATTCATATTGTGGAATTGATGTAAATGTAGAAAATATATTTATTCATACTCTCGGCATTGTATCAAATGACAACTCTGTTTTCTAATATATTTTACAAATCGATGTTTTGCTAGTAGAACATCGTATGATTTTCAGCAATAATTATTATTACTATACAGATTAAAAAAAAAATCCCACTGAAACAAACTGTCTTATATAAATCTATTTTCTGAATGTGGGTTTACTGACATAAATGATATGCAACAATGGGTCTAATCGACAAGAGTTTTTGAAAGTTCACATTTTGATATTATAAAAAAATAATTAAATATTTTTTCAACATTTTTTTCTACATATTTTTGATTCTACTAATAAATTAATAACAATATCCAGACCAAAACTATCTCTGTTTCAAGAATTAGTATGCAACCATTTTGTAAAATTCTTTATTTCCATCTAATAGGTAATATAATTAAAGAACTTTGTTGACTTAGACCTCTTGTTCTTTCAGCCACCTAACGAAACCATTATCTTGCCTGTTTAGGAACCAATTTTAGTAACTTTTAATATATTATAATAATACTTGTATAATCGATGTGCCAATAATATATAGCAACGACATTTTATATAAGAAAAGCTTCATTGTTGTAAATTGCTCATTAAAAAAGGTGTTTTCGTATGTTTTTCATAAAATATATTAAGATGACAATCTTTAATTGTAGATATTCCTCAAACATTAAATTCTACTTCCAACTGAACACAGACATCAATATTATCCGAAAGCATGGGAAATTTATTAAAAAAGTACATTTAATTATGTTTTATGCATATTTTATTTAACTTAATTAATTACTATTGAAAAATGAACATCTCCAATATGGTATAGTGATTTTTTTAATCTAAACCTCACAAGATGCCAAAATATGATTTGTACCCAAATCACATTAATTTGCGATCTTTTCGCTAAATCATTTAATATTTGTGGATCATATTTAATAATGACATATTTTAATAAAGACAATAAAAAATTTCAAGAGAAATTGACATTTCATTCAAATGTGAATTTCAAATTCCTTTTTTATTTACACTTTTAATCATTTTAATTATTTGCATTTTTAATCAATATTATACCCGTACTATCAATAATATGTTCAATGACATTATTTCATCTAAATGGCCCAACTCTTCTCTTTTATTTACTGATGGATCCAAATCTCCTAACTGTGGTATACGTATTAACGTTTACCACAATAATTCTAATGACAAAATATTTCATTCAATTCCAAATCAATTTTCAATATTTTCAGTCGAGTGCGTTGCAATAATATAATCTCTCAAATATATAATCAAAAATAATTTTGAACATTCCCTCGTTCTGTCTGACAGTCTCAGTTCCATCCAAAAACTTAAATCCAGTCCTCTTCTTCATCCTGATGATCACTTTGTAAGCCTTATTCGAGTGATGATAGCCTCCATTCAAAGCTCTGGAAAAACTGTAAACTGATGTAATTCTGGATTCTTGGACATGTTGGCATCATGGGTAATGATATTGCGGATGCCTTAACAAAACAAGGAGCGTCCAACCCCGTTTTTACCCTCGTAAACCACATTCAGCCATTCTGAAATTTTTTCCATCATCTAATTTGGGCACATTGCTAGTCAATCCAAGGGAGCCTGCTATGCCTCATTACAAAGGACTATCCCATCAGAACAGTGGTTTCAACAATTCCCCCGTTTTTCCAAAAAAGAATGTTCTTTTCGTATTCCAATGAGGATCGGACATTGTTCCGTTCCTTCCCACCTTTTTAAAATTCACGTCCTTGACTCTCCAGATTGTACCTTCTGTGGTCTAGAAGTAGGAACTTTAGATCAAATATTTTTTGGCTGTCCCTCTCTAAACAAATATCCTCTCTTCAATCAAGCCTTATCTAAAATTCCCTCCCCTCCATTCAACACCTCATCTCTTCTAAGTCTGAACTCGACTCAAATTTTCATTATAATTTTGAAATTTGCCTATCTAAATAAAATGAACATTTAAATTCACCTTTCATTTCTCCATAATTTTAAATCATGGCCAAAAACACCCTTGAAGGGTGAAAGCCAGATGTAAGGGGAAAATAATCAATATTATAATATTATTATTATTTTTATTGATTATTGGGAAAACAGTCTTCAACCATTTATGTTGTCCGCATCAAAAATTAACAACTCAGAAGAGCAATCCACGATTATTCACTAAACATATATCACTAGTTATCATTGTTAATTTTTATGTAACTACTCTTGCGTATAATTTAATAACGACCAACTTTCATTTAGAATCCCTAAAACATATTTTATTGAAACTTTGAAAATTAAAAAAAGCCATATCAACGTTAAAACATTTTATTTTAATTAGTTTATATCTATATTTAAACCTAAATGAAACTTTTACACAATCAAAGTATGATTTAAAAGGTTCCATGATAACTCAACATAATGACACGTTTAGACGACATAAGACTAATAACGGGGGTTCGCTCGACGCTCACATTTTAATTATTTCTAATTAACGTATTACTAAAATCTCAAATGTTTCTAAAGGGATCCCTGAGGATGTAAGTTATTCATATTTAAGATCAATAAAAACAGGACGTTACCATTCAAATATTTCATTTAAAACGATTTGAAAATTTTATAAAAGGTTTTTAAACTACAAAATTAGCGGTTAGAACCATTTTTTTTTGTTGTTTTTAAACGATGAATTAGTAACTTTCCGTGGGATTCCTCTAGAAAAATTTGAGATTTTAGTAATACGTTCATCGAAAATAATTAATAAAATAAGCTCGATTTTCAATGCCTGCTAGGGCAAATTCGACCGCGGGTCCATTCATTACACTGGACCACGCGCCAAATATGGATTTTACACGAGTTCATCACTTATGTCTTTAAGGTTCTAACTTTATTTTAGAGATTTGATGGGGAAAATTCAACTGCGGGTCTGTCCAATACTAAGGACCACACATCACATATTTTTGTGCACGGCTGCTTCACTTACGTCGTTAAGATTCTGAGTTTGTTTTATAAATTGATATAAAGTCAAGTTTTTGTTGCATCACTTTATATAACTTTTTTAAAATTCTGTTGAATTGTCATTTTGTATTGTTATCCGGTCTTCGATAATAATGAAAATCATGTGTGCATATTTTATTGCTCTCGACATAGTTTATTTGATTTTTAATCATGACATATTCTTGATCATTTTTATTTAATTACTTGAAGTAAACTACCCGTAATAGACATAAAATACTGGCGTGAAATAGCCTCCGTAAGTAGTTATTCATCAAAGTACCATAAACAAAGCATATAATTATAAATAGAAATTTAAGCAAACTACATAAATGAGTTGTTTTTACTATTTACGTTAAGTACAATTTGACGATTGCGTTTTTTTTTTATTTTGAAATAACTGCAAATAGATAATATGTTAAATGACAAGTCCCGAAATTTCATAAGCGTGAACTTATCTAAATAATATGTAAATTGTGTTAATAAAACCAATGATAAAATGTTGTTTTGTATATAATATAATATAATAAATTATAAAATGTGTTTTTGTAAATTATTTCTTTCAATGTTCCCAAACCCAAAAAAATATTCTAGGATTCGAATTGATTTTGCAGGAAACAAATGGAAAACACATTTTTTTTTATTTATTTCTTTTCTGGACCTTCTTGCAAGGTTGTGTTGGTTGATTAATTACTTCAGACATAATGAAATCCACTCAGGTGAAATTTGGTATTATTACATAAAACAGGCAGATGCATGGACGTTTTAATACATAGTAATAACAAAAATAATTAGCTAAATATACAAAAGTAAATGACAAACAAGAATGGGTTAAAGGTAAAATACAAACATGTTCATAAAAAATTTATTATTGTCACCTGTACCTACTGAAGAGACATTGATTTGGTAGGTGCAACATTGCCTGATCAATACTATCCAATTCCGGCCATATTATTAATCATCTCTCGATAGCGCAATCCATTCACCGTAACTGTTGCTCCAGCGTCATTTTCGAAAAACTAAGGTCCAATTACTCCGCCGGCAAATAAACCGAACCAAACAGTCACTCGTTGAGTATAGAGAGGCTTTTCAACAATAACTCTTGGGTTTTTCGAGCCCCAGATGCGACAATTTTGCTTATAAGCATATGGCTTCGTCAATAATTATTGACGAAGCCATCGAGGTGGAAATGGGCCTTATCACTCAAGATGATTTGCATTTGATTCACTCAAGTGAATTTTAATAATTTCAATGCGTTGTTGAAGCGTGTATCGTTCCATTTTTATTAATGGCGTAGTTTCTACTTGTCAAATGTCAAAAAATGACAGCTTCAAAAGTAACATCTACCGAAATAGTGGGCTATTCAAAATAACACCTCTTATTGGAAAACAATGTAGTATAAAATAAAGTCGCTATCCGCGTCTGTCAGTTTGTGCGTTTAGTTTCTCTAAATCAAAAAATTCTCTTAAATCATTCAGAGAATGTGAATGAAAATTTTGAGGAATGTTTACATATTTGATATACGCATATTATATTTATAGAAAGTAGAGAAAAGTGGATGTTTTATAGTCAAATCGAAAAATTATATTTTCGGGCACTACATTGCTCAACGCTGGCTAAACCTTATGATATACATCAACATAATGTAGTACGGAATTGTACATCTTAAAAAGGCATACAGTAAAATCGGCAATGGTATATGTCTATCTTCTAAGGATAACCCCCAGCAACACCGGGTACACGTCAGCTAGAATTAAATAAACGGTTTCATTAAAATATCAGCTATGTTGAAGAATGATTTCTTTTAATTCAAGTTGAAGAAAATACATTACAAAATTTATTTCGTTTGCGTCTTAATCAAGACAAACCAAAAAGCATTCAAAAGATAATTATAATAATATCTTTATCTAGGAAAGTTTACACATTACAACTATACATACATATTATGGTGTACATTGATTTGTAACTTTTATATTTAAGGTTATAAAATTAACAGAAAAATACAACCAAAAACTGTCCGAAAAAACTGCAATCACCATTTATAACTCCATTATTGCTCCACATTTTAATTACTGCTCAACTATCCTTTTCCTGTGTAACGACCGAGAGCAAAATAAATTTCAAATTCTCCAAAATAGGGCAATGAGAACAATACTCAGACGAAATAGATATTCAAAAGTAAATAAAATGTTAAACGAACTAAATTGGCTAACGGTGAAACAGATGTCGACCTTGAACACGATGATATTTTTACACAAATAGTAAACAACCTGCTACCCAAATATTTTTCGAATAAAATTGTATACAACAAGGACATACACAAACATAAAACTAGGACGTGCAATGAAATCAGGCTACCAAAGAAGGACAAAGCGAAAACCCAGAATAGTATATTATATAAAGGGATGAAATACTATAACGCGCTGCCGGAAAAACTTAAGTCTGCCCCAATTGATGTTGTGTAGGAGCCACATCAAGCAAAAAAAAAAAAAACATAGTATATTTATATGTAACAATTAATTAGTCATTTGTAAACTTAAATGTACAAATTACTAAAATAAAATCAATAAATACAAAAATAAAAAATAATATTGTGAAGGTAAAAAGAAAATAAAAGTACAGTTGAGGTTTCTCAAATACCGCCTCACTAGGCTAGCCTGTGTTGAGGCAGAATTTTTCGTGTTAGTTCCTAATATCTTTGAACATACCTATACTTATATCAAGATATATTTGCTCAATAATGTGGTGACTTCAATAACTGCAAATTTGGGAGAATGCACCGGTGAAGGCCCTATTCTTATTTTTGATCCAAATTTTTACATTATATTTGAATTTTTTTGTGAATCACATTGTTTTATGCTGTCTGGAAGAATATTGTAGAGTCTTGTTGCAAAGTATTCAAAGTTTCGTTGACCAAATGTAGTATGTGTTATCGGTATTTGTAGTAAGTTTTTGTTGTTGCTTCGAGTACATCGTGTATTTGAACTTTTTTCGTAGTAATTATGTATATTTGGGTATAGATGAGTTAGGATAGTTTTTGCATATAGCTGCCGAACATCAAACACATTCATAATATTAAAAATTAGATTTGAGTCTGTAATTATAGGTAGCCTTAGAATTATTTTTAAAATTGTTTTCTGAGCCTTTATGATTGGGTCTAGTGCAGATGAAGTGCTGCCTCCCCATGCTATGATACCATACTCAATAATAGATTGGCAGACTGCAAAATAAATCATTTTCAGGTTTTGAAAACCGAGAAAGTTTCGTATGATTCTGAAAAAGTGCATGGTTTTTCTTATTTTGTTTGAAATTATTTGAGTATGAAGATTCCATTGGTTTTGAAAAATGTGTAGGTAACTACTTGTAAATGTTATTAGTACATTTGCACGCCAAATTCAAAAGATGTTTGCAAGAACCTACCAAAATTAAACATGAAAATAAAAAGAAGTGTCAATCTCCCCAATTGATTAACCTTATTTTCTACTTCAGTACCTATTTATCTTATTGTATTATGGTTTCTTACTAATAACATCACATTTCGTGTCCAATCACAATACTGGTTTTAACGCACTGAGAAAAATTACTGATATTGAATACTGCTAATTTACTAAAAATATCTTTAAATGATTTCGTAATCCGGTTAAAAACGGAGTGCAGGCCCTTAACGGATGAATTGATAGATTTCCTAGTCATTTTTTTGAGAAATAACTAATTTAATAACTAACCATCAAGCCGTTTCCCGCAGGGGTAGGAAGAGAGGACGGACCGCCAAACAACTCGGTCTTGGCATACACTCCTTGCCTCATTCACATTCATACATATTCTTCTATTATTCTGACTCTTGACATGGCCCGACTCAAGTATCTGATTCACTTGATCGTGCCATGTCTTCTTCGGGCGTCCCCGACTTCGCTGCTACCATTCGCATTTGCATCATATATCCTCCTTACACTCCTTTCTTCGCTCATTCGCTCTACATGCCCAAACCATCTAAGCGTCCCTCTCTAAATCTTACTCATTACGCTTACATCAGCCTTGCAATCTTTTTCATTTCTCACACTATCATACATGGTTTTACCACACATACGCCTCAGGGATAACATTTCAACAGCATTCAACCTACTTTCATCCTTTCTTTTCCAGTTTCATGCCTCACTTCCATACATCAGGGTAGGTACCAGCACTCTATTGTGGACTGCTAACTTCGCTTCTTTGGACATTTTTTTGTTAGCGCCAACTGCGTTCAGTCCTCCATTAATTTACCCTTCTTTCAATATTTCTGTCAGCCTTCCCATCTCTCGTAAACATACTTCCTATATACACAAACTCATCCACCTGCTCCAAGTATTCCTCATTCACAACTATATTGCACCCTGTTTTCGTACTCTCTCTTTCAAACACCATTACTTTAGACTTACTTATATTCATCATTAACTCATTTTTTATGCATACTTCGTTCATACTAGACATGAGAGATTGTAGATCATCCATACTATTAGCAATCAGCACAGTATCATCAGCACACAACAGAGAAATAGGAATGTATTATTATCATGTCGGAATACGTGCTAATGAAAACCCTAATATTTCCGCATTTTTTCATTGTATATTATCAAGGCTAATGCAGTAAGTTAGTAAGTAAGTCAGGAAATGGCTTGAAATCCGAAATTTGAAGAGAATTTTAGTAAATTAGCAATACTCACTTTTCTCCGTTCAGATTCTTATACAAACTACGCTCTTAAGATCACATTTAAAATAAATCATTTAATTCCTTGGATTATGCCGATTTTCTTGAAATCTTGTTAAATACTTATCTGCAACATCTTTGTTATAGCCATAGATAATAGGCACAAAGGATTTGTGCCATAAACCATTAATGCGCATGCAAAACACTATAGTAGGTCGCATTTGTTTCTGCCTAAATGCATAACTTTAATTGGCTCCAACGTTCGTCTATGCTGTTCGGTTTTAGCTCGGCGACAGTCCTTTCAACAGTTTTAGTCTAGATTTAAGTCTACGACAATAGATGATATTACTATCCAATGATTACTACACGGAAATAACTTACTGATAAAAAATATTGCTAATTTATTAAGAATACCTTCAAAAAAACGGGTCAGTGCAGGCCATCAACGAATAAATTGATTCCTAAATAACTATAAGTAAAATACCAATATTTTGTCGCGATGTCAAAACACGTGTTCATAAAAATCATTTTCGCATTTCGTCAGTACATATTATAGGCAAACGCAGGTGTATTAACCCGTTTTTCGATTATTTTAAGATTTAGCAATAGTTTATCAGGAAGTAGCCTGCAGTTCCGCATTTAACCGGATTACCAAAAATTTGAATATATTTTTAATAATCCGTAATTTTAATTTTTCTCCGTGTAAGTTTTAAACTATCCAAATGCAGTATCAAATTTACAATTAAAATTCAAGTAACTTATTATGTACGTACCGTAGTATTTTACCATTCATGTAATTGATTTGTCATGTGTTTATAGTCAGGTAACTTTTGTACTTTTCCTATTCAAAACAGCGGTAGGAATTTTGCTTGATTTTGAGTTTTGGTTCCACTATACAATTCTAAATGTGTTTTATATGTAGAGGTGATACCGTGCTGCGCGCGTTAATCATCACAGGGCAGGTATTTCATTAAAATAATTAGATAAATTCATGTGGATTTGGTATAGCCGTCATATACCGAATACTACCACAATCTACACATCTGCCCTGACGATGGACAATGTAACGCTGTCCGAAATTTTGTCTACAGGAGGAGAAAGCGCAACACAGCACAATATCCCAAAAATCTAGATCAAAGGTATGAAGTACATTATTTCATTAGAATGTACAGTGCTGTACAATAATTGAACGGCGGTACACATAATGTCAATATTTTTCGACCAATAAACTTATCCTTAGATATCAAAGGTTTTAACTGAAGAGATGATGATGATTAATTATATTTTGGCTTGACATTTCTAGTTCTATTTTTTTGTAGCCATCTTTCTGGCCTCTTGGTGAGAGGGGGAAATGGGGAGTAGAAAAGTTGGTTGTAGATTATACATATATTTGGAAAAAGGTTATACAGATATAACAAAACTATTTAAAACTACTAACTCTTTTGAAGATATCTTTCATCTTCTCAATTCTCTAAGTGAATCTGGGTTTGAGACGATATTGGCCTGGGTCCCTGCCTATTTGGGTATCGAGTGTAATGAGATGGCCGATTCTCTCGCCAAATCTGGTTCAGATTCCGGAACTATCCCACTAAATTTTAGAATTCCTATCTCCGATGTCTTCCCGATTCTTAAATCCAACATGACTCGTGCCTGGGAAGAAAATTGTGCAGTCTCCAAAATAAGAACTGGATCTTTCTATGCTGGAATTCAAAACCATGTCCCTGCTAAGCCATGGTTTCACGGTAAAAAACTTTCAAAACGATTCATTTCATGTATTTTGAGAATGAGAATTGGTCACTGTTCAATTGCATCTCACTTGGCTAGAATTAGAGTTTTGGATGATCCGGTCTGCCAGTGCGGTGTGGAAGAGGAAACCCTCGACCACGTTTTCTTTAACTGTAAAAACCATTAATCTTTCAAGAACATATACCGCCGGCTTATTAAAATCACACACCAGTCCCCCCTTAACATTTCATACCTTTTATCTCTTAACAATTCTCGTGTTCATACAGCTTTATGTAAGTTTATTAACCTGAATGCATTCAAAATTTAATTTGTTTTAGTGATCTAAATGAGTCCAATATTTAATTTGTTTTATTATTCTCCCAATAGATTAACCGAATTTTTTTATCCACTTTAACTGTTACCGGCACAAAGCACTCTTTTCAGGGTGAAATGCCTAAAACCAAACAAACAAGATATCTTTCGATTCTGAATTGTGGTTTCTCTTCCACAAGTCATGGAGAGTATCAACTACTTTGGAACGAGGTGCAAATGTAAATAATATGTACAACTTATAAATTATGCAATTTGAATTCTATTTTCACAAACAGGAATATCATTCCGTGATTTCTTTGTTTAGAGTCAAATGTCTCAAGTACCTTCCTGCCACGAACTAATAATAAATTTGCATATGATATTTTTCCACTTAGAAATTACGACTACTGATTATAGCAGAAATAAAACCAGAGTTTTTAAATATTAATTTGACTACCCAATTCCTTGAAGTATTATTAATTTATTTGATTAAAATTATGTGGCAAAAAGACGTCCAATGGCGTTATCATATAATGATATAAATTACCTGAAATTAACAGCTTAAAAAGTTTCTTTGACCAAAAATTTGCCGGTAATAATGTTCCCTGTAAAAATGCCCCGACTCAAAAAGTTCCCTTCCATAATGTTCCTAGTTAATAGCCGCACAGTCGGTTAGGTTAGGTTAGGTTTAGTAAGGTTTGGTTAGATAAGGTTAGGTTAGGACTTGCTGAGAATCTGCTGACTGACTGTGTGAATATAATGACAAATAACATTTGTGCAAAAACATTATTACTGGGAACGTTTTGACCGGGCATATTTTAACAGAGAACATTTTTGCTTGGAACATTTTGACAGGAAACATTGGTACCAGGAACGTTATTACCTAGAACCAATTTCCAGACAGAATGAGTGCAATTATAGTTTTTGGATAACTGTGTTCAAATTCAATTTTTAATTTAAAATGTTTATATCATTATTCACGGTTTAGATATAAAAAAAACGGCAAGTAACTTCATCCTTGTACAAGCGTTGGTTAACTGACTTATAAGTAACACTTGATTCAATGGATTTCTATCGCCGTCGTCCCACTATTGTTTTTATAAAAATGTTTGATGCTTTCAAAGCTCAGAGTTGAGTGGGGTGGCGTCGATGGGTAGTGTCTGTAGCTATAAGTATGTTGGTGTGGAACCCCAGAAGATCGATATTCGTAGTTGAATCTATGGTGGAAGTGTTACACTGTGGTCTTCTAGGTTTATTGTGTTTTTCAGTTCCTCGACGGTTTTCATTTGCGGCAAGTCATCCTGGAAACGAAATAATTCGCATTTTTACAGTGAAAATACAGAGAAAGTAAAAAAAATAAACATCTTGTCAACATTTTAGTACCTATCTGTAAAGCTAAAATATAATATGTTTTGGTAGTCTATTAGTCAGGGAAAAACTTTAAAACAAAACAAAAGTAAATGGTGCGGCCATGTACATATATTTATACAGGTAAAGAGTGGAATCGAGTGGAATCGGTTGGTGAATAGATTTCAATTAATTTGTGTTTAAAAACAAAGTGTTTGTTCATTTAATAATGAACAAACACTTCCCAAATAATTTTTATTTGGGCAGTAATTGTCAATTACTGCCCACTGTCAAATTGCAATGCCTAAATTTTTATCGATATTTTTCTTCCAAATCGCACAAATAAAGTTTCTAAAACAATATGCCATTTTTAAAAATCGACAGTTTACACCAACACTTTGTGTGAGTGTGATGTTTGAATGTGTGCCAATGTTAAACAAATCAGTTGAGGAAAGTTCCAACTCATTCAAAAATACTGACAACAGTCAAATAGTTTTATTAAAAAACAGAAAATAGACCATAAAACGTCAATTGCCTTTTTTTGAGATCAACAAAAAAAATCTATTAATTGAAGGTAGGTAGCAGTGACGGCTCTTGACTTTTAAATGTGATAGAGTGCTTAATTTGAAAAATTCGACATTATTGATGTTGTTAATTCGAAAATAATATTTTTTATATAGATTTTGAGGAAATTTACTCCTTGCACCGATTTCCTGAAAATCTTCATACAAAAAAACCGAATTTTCATTAAAAAAGAAAGAAGTTTTGGCTACAACAACTTTACTAATTTAAATAATTCCGTTTTTTAATATTAGCACTCTAGTAAACTCACGAACCGCCACTGTTCGGTACGTATTTATTGTAACTGTACAGCTACTATACCTACTTTCATAAATAATTAAATATAATTAAGTGTTTCCTACTTTAAATAATTATTAAAATAAAAGCAAGGAAGTTTTGAAGAGAGAAAGGGTTTAAGCGAATGCATTATTGCAGAAAAAAAACAGAATTGGTTGGAGGTTAAAATTAGACGAATGCAATGTGGAGATGCTGTAAAAGATCTAACAGGAGAATACAATAATTAAATTAATATTGTGTTTGTCATAGCAAAATTAAATGATCCAGGAGTAATTTATTTATAATATAGGGTTGTATTGGAGTGAGAAGATATTTTATCGGGAAAACTAAGACATTTACCTCATTTTCCCCCTCTGTGTGCTCTATTGTTTGTTGTTTTTCCATAACTGACCTCGTGCCCTGACGGCTGGCTTTATTGGCTGAAGCTATTCGGTTCTGCAAGATCTGCAAAGAAAATGAACAATATGTTAATAATCTATTTTTATATGAGACGAATGAAAGATAGAAAGTGTTGTCAGTATACATGAGAGACCTGACATAAATTGTTGCTGTCACTATATATTAAACAACTATAATCGAAATGCTTATTTTTTTAGTTTCTCATCTTATTATGATGCCAAGATCTCTCATTTCCGTTACTCTTTCCAAATTTATTTTATTTATTGAATAGTCAAAGAAGAGAGACTAGTCAAAAAGTAAGATAAATAGAGAGAAGAGGTTTTTTTTCCTGGAAAAGGTCTAAGTTTTGCATTTTCTACATAATTTTTTTTAATTGTTTTGTGAGCAACTAGTTAATGAACTAAATAAAACGTCTATATTAAATTGAAGATTGTTCTATTGGTTTAAGAGGGTTATTTCTTTATATAATTTAATACCGTTGGCGATAAGCAATACTTCGACACTTTGAAGTGAATTTGAAGAACTTGAATAGATCGTTTATAAAACTAGAAATAAAACTGGGCCAAGATGACTACCTTGCGGTACGCCACTGGTGACGGAAAATGGTTTAGATATATGTTATTTTATATGAACAAACAAGGTTATATTAGACAAGTAACTTCTTAAGCAGTTTAACTCGTTTGGCCTGATTCTCAGGGCATGAAATTTTTGGACCAGTACTTTGTGAGACATTTTACCGAAGCCTTCTAGAAATCATTAAATGGGTAGATATCAAATCATATGCTTATGAGTCTCTTTTTAAACGTATCTATCCTTTTTTGTATGCTGTTTCAATATTTCCCTACATGTTTTATTTTTAATTTCTAAAGCTGTCTTTCCTGGGATGAGTTATTTCTTACTCATAGGGAATAATATATTATAAAACCATGTAATTTTTGTTAATATTTTATCAATTTCCATAAATAAATAAAACAACATCAGTTTTGTTCTTGTATTATGTTACGATTGTGTGAATCAGATTCTAGAACTAAAAATTTTCGACACTTAAGGTGACATTTAAAAAATATATATTTATTGTTTATTTGTGAAAAACAGTGATTCCAATAACATTTCACAACATTAATTTATGACAATCTAGTTGCTTACTAAACCTGTTCAATTTTATTTGCTGTCCTTCATTGAGAAATTTCAAATATGTGGAGGACGAAAATTACGAATTAACAAAATAGGTCTTCTGTTTAATTGTGGTATAATTATTCTGCGCATGTTTGCTCTCTTCTGTTTGATTGTTGACCTTTGTTTATATGTTTTCCCCCACTTATTTGTGATCCTCTGTTTGCGTCTGCAGTATGGTTTTATGTTTATTTGTTGTTGTAGCTGCCTTCTACCAGTACCAACTGGCAATCTGGAAATCGCTAAAAAATGATTCAAAAGATTCTCAACACTTCAGAAAATACAATAAAATCAGGAAACATAAGAATATTCCGTTTTCGCAAAATTCATTAATTTTCTCGAGTCCAGATCATTAACACCAAAATTCCTTTCTCATCGGTTCTGCATTTAGGTGCTCAATTTATTTAATTAATTAATATATTATAAACCGTATACCTATACCTTATTCGATTAATAATTTACATAATATAATTATACCGCTACTGTTAATCATCGGTGAGCCGCTTCACTTAATAACAAGAATTATTCATACACTTTTGAAAATAATAATATTTAAGTAATACACAACTACTATGTACTAATTTCTTAAGATATCCTCTTTTCCTAAACTTTTGTTTGTTATGGTTGTACTTTATGGAATATAACTAGGCTAACAAGAAATTATAACAATATAAAGTGTATTAAATTGTTATATTTTGCCTATGTAAGAAGTCAACTTGAGTACAATTCTCCTGTCTGTAACCCACATTACATTACACATGTACAATCTGATATTAAATTTTAAAATGGGTATTCCAGCAATTATGTTGAACTACAACACTCTGTTAAATTATATGAATATGATCAAATTGTCAGACAGAACAATTTTCACTGACTTGTTATTTCTATATAAAATTCTAAATGATTTAGTTGATGGTCCGGGATTGCTAGAATTGATAAGCTTTTGGATTCCACAACCTAATACTAGAAGTCAGAATTTATTTCAGTGCAGAAATTCTGGGACTAACTTCCATATGTATTCCTCTTTGCCCAGAATACTAATGGAGGGAAACAATTATACCAAGTCAGTCGACATCTTCAATTTATCTTTAAACAAATATAAAATATTGTTAATGAAGCAATTCAGATATCTGAAATAAATAATGTATATTTCTTAATATTCTCACGTAAAAGCCCCGAAAAAGGGCGTTCATTAATAATTAAATTGATTAAGATATTGTGAATCATTTAGGTGCCTCATTTGATGATTCCACTCGGTATCCACATCCACTGTGTCACTGCGATGGGTTCAAATCATAGACTAAATAAGACTAGACACGGCATAACCATTGAAAAATAACCCTAACACAATTTTGGTTTGGTTCACGTGCACATTTATGAAAAGGCGCACGCATTGTGTCGCAATGCGAAATGGCCACTGTGCATTGCGTTTTACCTTTTGTTGGTCTAGAGTTAAGCTATTTTGCTTGTCAGCTATTTTTTCTGGTAAAATTCCTGACGTCACATGAATAACACACCCACAAGGAATCCACCAATAGGGTGATTCATGATAATTATTATCACGAATCCACCAATAGGGTGATTCATGATAATTATTATCACGTGCGGAGCATACAAATATCACGCAACCAATGCGTGATAATTATTGATGTATTAGTCGTCTAGCGTTGACACGCGCGAAAGCTCAAGAGTGTGTGATTTATTTGGTCCGTGCATTTTGCCAATCAGGGTTGTATTAAGTCATTATTGCCTTTCGGGTAATATCTGGTTCGCCTTTTCGATTTTTTGTAGACAAATTGATAGAAATAAATTTGCATCATTTGATGAATTCATTTTTTTATGGGTATTTTCGCTTAGGTTTTCCCACAAAACCGGAAAAAATGGAGAAATGGTTAGAAACAATCCGGATTCAATTATTTGACAATAACTGGGTACCATCAGCAGGAAACCGCGTTTGCTCTAATAATTTTCAACATATTTATCTAACTGCAAGAGGCCTCCGACGTGTAGACTGCAAAGCTTTGCCTGTTTTTCTGGTAATTATAAAAAACTTAAGAAAACTTATTATGGATTGATCAGGTTTTAATTGAAAATGTCGTTGTTTTCAGGCTGATATCGGACAGTCGCTGTCCACCATGGCCACAGGTCCTGCGAAGAGAGATACCGTCATTGTTTCTTCTCGAACAGGACTGGTTCTCGATCCTGCTGAAACTTCTTTTGTAATTGAATAGCCGGTTGTTCCTCTATCAGAATAGCAACAACCGATGTGCGTGAATGCCGTAAATAATACGTAAAATCCTATTTAACGGGCGTAAATAAATAAATAAGTATATATTGTAATCATGTAATCTCCATCCCCCTTACCCCTTACCCATACGCTCTCTGAAGCTCTGTCCTCGTCATTGTTGATTATTATTCATTTGCGAACCGGAACGCGAGCCGAACTACTAATTATGGGAAAGGAACGAAGAAATATTAGGTTGTTTCGTTCCTTTCCCATAAGTCGTGGTTCAGCTCGCTTGTGAACCCGCAATATTTTATGATTTATCTCTCTCTTTATGTTAATCTTACATTATGTTTAATGTAAGGTCGTTAGGTTAGTTTTAATACTTAGGTTAGTTTTCAATAATGTCATCTTGAAAAAGGTTGAGAAACTAGCTGACCAAAACTAGTTGACACAATGTCTTAATTCTAACAAAGTGGTTGAAGACAAAATAACTTTTATTATTTTTCGGAATAACTTATTGAGTAAAACCTCAAATTATAATATTTAAATATTGAAGACAATATTATTGATTCTTAAACGCAAATCTGAAACAGAAAAATTCCTTTTCTGATTTTTCTGTTTCAGATTTGCGTTTAAGAATCACTAATATTGTCTTCAATATTTAAAAAATAACTTTTAATTGAATGATAGTAGTATAATTATTAAATGATACGCAGTGTTGTTCTAGTCTCTATAATTTTATGTTACTGTTAAATGTTTTACTAATATTATTTTATATTCATCAGTTTTAATTATTTTGTATAATTTTCTGTTATATTCTGTTTTAAAATGCATGCAAAAGCCCGACTGGGCATAAAACCAAATTAAATTAAATGATTTCAAGTCACAAAGTGATTGCTTTCCTCAATAATTATATGCCATTCTATATAAATACTATGGTAAATTAAAAAAAAAAACTATTCACAATAATAAAAATTTAAACGTTTTTGCTTCTATAGGACCTGTATAGAATTCAAAAACAAAATATAAATAAAATTAAAATCATTTTGTGTTATTTATCAATTTTTTCCTGATTCAACCCTTATTCAGCATATAAAATTTGCTGTAAGTGTTAGTTTCTTTTTGGTTTTATGTCCATATTACAACACCTCTGACAACAAATTCTCCGTGGTTTTGCTTACGAGTTTGAACGCTTATACGAGGAGTTTAAACAGAGTTGGGTTGTTAAGTTAATCTCCATATTTGTGACGTACGCTAGATGGGGTAATTTTAAAAATGAATTTAGCTAGACAGGGCTAATCTAGTATAATACATCAATGGTTCAAATACTATGCTGGCATATCCCTAGCTGAATTATTTTACCGCTTGTCTTCTTCGTTCGGCCGACTCCATCTTCTCCTGCAGCTCCTCGAGTGTGAGCGGGGTGTCCGAGGGCTCACCTCTCTGCAGACGGGGTGGGGGGCGGGGTGGGTGCATCTTCACCAGACCCGATCCGTCCACACTTTCCTTGTCAGCGTCGAGGAGGATCTCGAAAGCTAGAGCTGGAAATTGAAAACGGAGATGAAATCATTATGCTCAATCGAAAAATGTGACCCAGAAAATACAGAAAAAAATTATTTCGTATCTGGTAATTGAACCCAGATCTTCTGTCTTGCTTGGCTATTGATCTGACCATTGAGCTAATTCAACAATATGAAATTTTTAACATTTTTAACGATATCATGTTTCGACAAAGAACATATTCATAATTTCCTTAATTTCTACCGACGCTAGGTTTGAGAGGTAGGTACATATGTTAATTTTCGCTGTCAAATAGCATTTCGGGATGATTTACAAGGTGACGTGACATACGCGATGAAGATGCTCCGCCCACGATTTGGTGACAGACTTTGATGGTCCTCGTATGATTATACGTGTGATTACACGGTGAGAGTCGAGATACTATCAGCAGGAGGGAACCTCTCTCTCATATTGTAACAAATAATAATAATTTATTAAAGTGAAGACGTAGTTTATACGAATACCCGTGTGCATTCAGGGCATGAACCCACTCTGCTATCTCCTATTTCACCTAATTATTTTATGTTTGTTTCCCTGTTTTCTCGCTTATGGATCCTATTGAGAATCCTGTAGCGGAAAAGATTTTCCCATTGGAAGTCTCTCTTTGTTTGAGTTCCTTGAAGGGAAGAGTCCACCGAGGTGGTCTCAGCTCTTCTCTCCACACCCCGTAGTTTTTTTGTTTGAAATGTCCATTTTTGGTTCTACGAGTTTCTAGGGAAATAGAAGGTCACCCCAGCGAACAACCGATGGAATAAGGTATAAATAATAAAACTGTACGTGACACTGTTCCCTAATGCCATTCAGCCTTCACAACTTGGCTCAGGATGGCTATTTCAGGTCGTGTTTCCACTTTCTGAGCGATGAATTCGTCATACTCCCTACGCTACTTAGGGTGGAAATAGTGTCACGCGTAAGTCGGTCGTTCGCGGTAATGTGTATGTGAATAAATAAAATCTGTAGTGCTACGCGATTTGCTACTCGCTGTGTACGAGAACCATTGGTCCAGGTCATCAGCGCTAAGTCAACGCGTGACACTATTTCCAGCATTATTATTCTTACGAGGTTTAATAGGTGCAGCTGGCACCGACTCCGGCAGAATCTCAGTGGGTAGGTCCTCTCCACCGCCAGTGGAGTGGTCTCCATTGCGGTGGTCAGGAGTATGCCGGGGTCTGGCTGCAGGGACCCTAGCTTTGGTGGCGGCGGTGGCGCCGTTCAGGTCGTCCACCACACTGGGGGTGGTGGAAGATCCGCAGCCCATGTTGCCTTTCAATGATCTGGAATATTGACACATGATTTCTAAATTTGACTATCATAAATCTGCTTTTGGAGCTTTGGAATTCGAATTTGAAAGATACTGGGAAGGGATGGCTGGAAAGTGCCATCATGAAACATAACTAGACGTCTTCGAGCTATTTCAAACAACGTTGCGTTTCGATTATGATTTGTTTCTCACCAGTCGTCTACTATGGCTCGTTGTGCTATGTGCAATTACACATCTGATAGTATTAATACGCTTGCGTCTGGACGATGTAGGCCCTCTGATTGGTCAAATTAAAATTGTGTGATTTTGATAAATTCTGCATAGGGGGTCTGCAGGCAAAAAATACCAATCTGCCCCTCAATTTTAAGCAACCGTAAGGTTCATTTCGGTTTGCAGGCGACTGGATACAAAAAAATAATACATTAAAAATTAAGACACGATTTCATACTGAAAAAGAATCGCCACATGTAATACGATATTTCTTCAAAAATATCGTTTCTGCTCATACAATTTTTGGATAATATCAAAGAAAATATGTTTTAGAAAGTTCATAATCCATTGGATTAATTACATTACAGTGAAAATTATCCACAATTACGTGATTACGTTTGACGAAAAAAGCACGCGTTCATTCAATATGGCCGCGGTAATAGCTGGCCGACAGAGCGCACCTCTGGCTGTGTAAGAACTAACCAAATAACTGGCGCGAATATTTAAATATGCAAAAATACTTGACCATTAAGCGTTTCATAAGAAGATTTCTTCTGGAAGTTTATTTAAACTTTGCAATGGCATTTTTCATTATTATTTATATTTTTTTTTCTTATTAATTATATCTGATTTTATATTGACATGTTTTCTAATTTCTAAAATTTAAAAATTATTTATTTGCGATGCTTTAATCCTGATTGTTTATTCATATCTCAAGAAATAGGGTAAAAAATACCGTTTGAAGAGAATATGTTTAATTTTTTATTTAGTATTTCAACTATCAATTTATTAGAATAAACGTTACTATATGTTATTTTTCTTATGAATATAAACCTTTTGGCCATTGAGAGTATGGCCAAAATGTTGGTATTTGAGAGGATGAAGGTAGTATGGGGGGGAAGGAAATACCCCCTAATTTGCACCGTATTCGAATGGATCGGGGTCAAATGGCTCTGCGGTGTTAGTCCAGCTTTATCTTCATAGATAAGGATCTTTTCGTATCTCTGCCACAGAAATCTGCATGAGACCTTTTATGTCCCCGATAGACCTAAAAAGTCAAAGCTATGCATAGGCTTTTTATTTTTCCAAAAAGCCGCATCAACCTACCGACTATCATGCTTTTGGGCAGAATGACTACACAATTTTTTCTGAGGTAGACATTTTTTATTTAATCTTCAGTGATTTCGAGATGGCAACAAATAATTTGTTTGACATAATAATGCGGTCTGTATATAATTTAATGTAAATAATGTTTTTGTTTATTTATTTTTTGGAATAACTTAGTGAGTAAAACCTCTAATTGTAATATTTAATTATTGAAGACAATATTAGCAATTCCTAAAATAAAATCAGAAAAAGATACGGTCACATCTAAGACTCGAACCCAGGACCATTGCCTTAATGGGACCCTATCTCCTTCGGTCATATTTAACTGTATCATACTTCGAATAAGAATTGCCTTGCCCCGGCAAGGCAAGAGTCCTGGGTTCAAGTCCTAGATGTGACCGTATCTTTTTCTGATTTTTCTGTTTTAGATTTTCGTTTAGGAATCGCTAATATTGTCTCCAATAATTAAATAATGTTTTTTATTCCTTTTGTGAAATGTCATTGGATTTACGTTATTATAAATAATAAAAATATATTTTTTGTGTACAAAAATATTATTAACACAAAATATAAAAAGGCTGGAGTGAGAATCGCTGATTTTGTGATAATGTTATAAAATTGTTCTCATACGTATAACTACTAAAATGAACCAAAGAAGTTTAGCAAATACGCAGTTTGGGCGTAACAAAGAGGCCAAACTAGGCGAATAGGTGTAATGACCTGCCATATAAAAGAATTCAAGAGTTCATAGTAAGTTCATAGGCGAATGAACTATATTTTAAATGAAGTTGCTAAAAACATGTCTGGTCTATTATATCTCCTACCTATTGTATATTATTCATATGGGTTAAAGAAATGTGTTACCAGGCCAATAATAATCATGTATTCGATGTTTGAGGGACTGTGCCATCAAATTTAAAAAAAAAAAATTCGTATGAAAACGATTTTCAATTTACATTTTAATATCTCACTTTTTTGTTTTACAACTGCGAAGGTTAACGAAGGTTTTTCAATGTGAGGTTCAAAAAATGTGTATGCGGCTAAAAGAGAAAATAAATATTATTTTCGCACTAGTAACCATAATACCCCAATTGGAGCAGTCCGCTCTGGGCGCCGATAATACCTAAAACCTCCTAATCGCCGTTGAGATTATTTTTCATAAAAACGGCGCTACACACAAATTAAAATCATCCAAATATTACAGATAACAGTGATCACCTACCTACTACCTACTACGGCTACTCTTCCGTGGTAAGTAAAAACACAGTGTCTTCCTCGAGACTCTCAAGGAATACACTGTGTTATTAGTTACCACGGCAGGACTGGTTTTTCCAAGGGGATCCAAAATTTTATTCGCACCATGCACCGTTTGGCTCAAGGTCGACCCAGGGCTTATTTATAAAGGGGCAAACGTCAGTTTTTCAAACATTACGAGGCTTTGTAGAATTACTTTATGCAAGTTTTAATTTTATTAAAATGCGATCGAAAAATCGAAAAAAAATATGTATTGAAAACTGATATTGGTACTTTAGTCGACTCGTATGTGGAACGACCTACAGGCATCTGTCTTTCCTTCTTCATATAATCCGAGCTTACATTCCCACATTCATAAATCCCTTCCTACATCTCCCACCGTAACTCGCCTCGTAATGGCTGCCCAACTGGGTGACGACATAGTGCCCTGTCTTTGGCATGTGAAAAATAAATAATAAAAAAGTCACGGATATAGTGACGCCCCCAAATGCGCAAATAAATTTGTAGTGAGAAAGTGTGACTGAGAGAACATATAATAAAAAAACTTTTGTTTGTGATTCTTCCTGTATCTCCGGTTCATTGAACTCTAGAATTTATTAGCTAAATTGGAACCGATATTGGGAATAATTCAGACAAGCGATTTTTAGGTTAACTAACGGTGTTCATTCGAAATGAAAATTACTGATAGTCTCTAAAATTTACAATATTTGTTAATGAAAGGCTATGATCCTGAGGTAAATTTATATTTTTTAATAAATACTTTCAGCTTAATCCTACAATTATTACTACTGGTTAAATATAATACCTATATAATAAAGTTAAGTCCAGATTCTCGAAAATCTTTAACCTACAATGCATTGCTTATTTTAATAGCGCATTTTTGCGATATATTACCTCAAGTGACAATTGTAATGGTAAAATATACAATGGCGACTTAAATGTGTTTTTAAATGTTTATTTTCAGAGAGTATCTCCCAACACTCTATCCTGTAACGAAAACCATTAAATCAATAATAATGTTCCACTAAGAATTGGTCGATAACTTTCATTGATTAGCCTAAATGGTACCAATTGAAAAAGTAGACCTATTTATTCTGTTCAAATCCAATCGTTTAATAACATATCAGTACTCTGAGGGATAGAAATCTTACGCAAACATTAAAAATAGGTTAGGCTTGCTTTGATTATCGCTGGAATGGGTTATTTTGTGGTGTTTTTGAACTCAACGGTATTTTTTTGATGTTGTTGAAAAGTCAGTTTTTATGTCGAATCAAACTTTGAAATGCCCTACAAGAAACGACAATTAGCATCAAAATGTTATTTAAACATCTTAAAAGATGCTCTAAACATAATTTATTAATTTTACGGGATATTAGTATTTCCTAGAGGAGAGAACCTAATTTTTCCTTATCGTTTTCTTTCCACACAAAGAAAAATGAGTACGGCTTTTTATCAAGATTCTGTTAAAAATGTAACAGCATGGTCATGCGGTCATTTTCTAGTAAGATATTAGTCATTCAGAATATATCTGAACACGTGTTGACGCAGGTGGCGTTGTCCAAATAAATACGATGGATAACGAGATGCGACAGTATTATTATTTTAAAGAACACTCTTTCCGACTTTCTCTTAACATATTCGTGCTTTACTGTTAGTTTGTTATGAAATTTGTCAAATCGTTCTCCATAAGCTTCCAGTCCCATTCTCCCAACAGGAAAACGAATAATTTGACCAGATTTTAATAACTTAACAATATTTCATATCAGTTTTCGCCGTGCATTTTGCAACATTCCGCATCTATTATATTCACAACTCCATAAAATAATTGGTTATTTTACTGAAAAATATACATGTGGGTAGAGTAGGTATCTTGCTCTTCTTTTAATATATTATAAGGTCGTTTCAAAAGGCACGAATTACCAATTTTATTTTTCAATGAATGAATTTTTGTGTTTCTTCAGAAATCAAAAGCAACAAAAATCTCTATCGGCGCATGCACCGTGGTTAAAAAAATATGTTTATTTGTGAGTATTTTAATGAACATATTTTAAGGTCGTTCACACATAGTCCAAAGAAAATTTGTTTAAATAAAACATTAATTATTACAATCCTCAGAACATTCTTTGTACATTCAATCGTTTAAAGTTGCTGTAGAACAAATGTCTCGAAAGGGGAATTCAATAACATCCCTCATTTTCATATGAAAGTGGAATTTTTTATGTAAGTACAAAATGCTCTCAACCGGAATCAGGAACCAATAAGACTATGGCATCCAGTTTTGGGTTACGTTATGAAGTTGAAGGTACTGGTAGCTAAGGTTATCATAAATGCTATTAATGCTAGTAATGACTACCACAACACGGGCATCAGCCTAGTGTGATAGTCAAAAGAAAATGAACGGCATCATCTAAATATTTATTAAAAAGAACAATAAAAAAAACATCTAAATGTAAATTACGTAATTGTGCAATTAAACATACTAAGTTTCGTTGTTTTTTTTTTTATAATCTGAATACCGCACAAGAGTCCCAACTACTCCCAACCGTATGGAGATAGTGAGACTATGGCATCCCAAATTGGAGTGCGTTGTCAGGCTGAATGTAGTTGGGAGGGGAAGAATATGTGGAAGAGGAAGGTGGGGTAGGTAAATTTGGTTACCAACCATGTCTAAAGCCATTTCAAGCAACATTTGATTCTGAATGGTGGTCTTACACAGTAGCGGCTCGTCTACAGAGGTCTTTTGGTCAATGACCTCAAAAAATATGCTGCAATACTATTAATATAAAAAAGGTTTAACAAACTACCCGATTATTCATTGTTTTTTAATGTTAGTGCATATTCGTACGGTCTTAGCAAGTTTCAGTGCCATCTAGCGTCCAAATGAGAAGCTACTGTATGTACCTAGCGTGGGTCACATGAAGTTTTGTCCCCAATCTATCTCCTTTCTTTCTCTTTGCTATACAGACAAAGGAGGTAAACACTACCATGTCTGACGTATACTTAGTATCATTCAAAATTTATTTTCAAGGAATTTTCGGACATGCCCGCGGTGAGATAGAGATACTACGACCTAAGATTATTAAGGTATTAGAGGGAGATGTGAAAAAATTTCAGTCGTAAGTTTTTTGTGTTATGAATGATAGCCATCTTGAACTTGAATATTAGTTCGCGAAATTGTTTATCCATTGTTGACGTAATTTGCAAGGAATAATTTAAAATTTAAAATTCTGTGGATATCATATCGAAGGAAATCGCAAACGTATTCAGATATAATGACAATTAGTTTACGTTACAAGAGAGAAAAATAAAGAAGTTAAAATCAAAAGTTATAATTTTTATCAGTCCATTTGCGGGTACAATAAAATGAACGGATAAGTACTTTGTACTATTGTTTACTTTTTAAGTCTACTGATAAACAATGGACTGAGTTTGGTGTTAATACAAATTAAAATTAAAACTTTTAATAGGAATAAATTTTCAAAAGAAATAAAAAATTATATGTATATAAATATTTTCCCGCTCACCTGGTCTTTCCTGTCTAACGATATTGTTATTCCTAATTCTGATAAACTCCGCCCCCTCCCCCCCTCCTTCCATTTCTTATTTTCAATTGTAATCTATATTTAATTTCAATGTATACTCACTTCTTGTGAGGTGAACTTCGTCCATGAAGCATGTAGAGGTTGTATGTAATCAAGTGAAGTAAACAAAGTTATTTATGTTTTAATAAAATAAATAATGCCATCACAAAGTGATAAGCTTCCAGGAGAAATCTTCTTATTAAACGCTTGTTAATGGTCAAGTAATTTTGCGTATTGTTAGCTGCATACTTTAATATTCGCGCCAGTCATTTGGTTCGTTCTTATACCGCCAGAGGGGCAGAGTGATCAAATTTCTATTTGGGATTTACCCGAAACATACGATTTGAATTCGACCAATCAGAGGGCCTAGATCGTCCAGACGCTAGCGTAATAATACTATCAGATTAAACAATATTTTACTACAGGCTTCAGAATAGGTGGGAACTGGCAAATTAATTACATACATTGGCGTTTTTATAATATTCATGTGATGGACTTGCCCTGGGATAAATTTTTTTTATTATTGATTTATTATGGTGGGAAAGAAATTTTCAGTTGGTCTCACGACATAGGGAATTACCAGATGTTGGACAACTGATTTTAAAACAAGTGCTTAGATTTATTATGGTGGGGAAAAAAACTTGGAACATGCACTGTATCGTCAGAGACCTCCGGGGTGGTTTAAATTCTCAGATTTAGTCCAGTGCAGTAGCAGATTTGCCAGTATAGGGGGCGGATATAAAAAACCCCTAACAAGATCAATAAGAAACAATTCAACTAGGTTGAGCAATGCTACTAAGTGACTTTCTAAGTAGAAAATACGCCGTTAAATATAGTTACGTAATTTTTCTAAGGATTGTAATGTATGAAATGGTGTAATGTAATGTAGGTACATTCCAATGTTTACAAAAACGGTAGAGCAAAGATCTCATCTCAAGATTGTGGGATTAATTTCCTGTCAAGTAAGTTGGGTGATCATAAATAATAAGAGTGAATTCTTAGTGGAAAATATATTAAAACCATCAAAAGTTACAACAAAGGAGTACAGATAATATCTATATAACCATAGGAATAAAAATAGGCACATACCAGATGGACTCCTGAATCAAACTAAACTAACTTTACGTGGTCGAGAAACGAAAGACTAACAACAGATGGCGAACGAAAACTTGTATTTGGTAGCGAGGAACGGACCCGGGACGAAGGCCAGGACATCCTTCTCTTAGTGGAAGCGGGAGGACGCATCTCCTTCATTGGACGCCTGCAGGATCATCAGGCCTGCAGCACGTGGTAGTCAACCAGACTCTTCTACGGAGCCAGGACAGCAATCCGTTCTCTTAGGGGAAGCGGGAGGACGCAACTCCTTCAATGGACGCCTGCAGGGGCATCAGGCCTGCAGCACGTGGTAGTCAACCAGACTCTTCTTACGGAGCCAGGACAGCAATCCGTTCTCTCGCGACACGGGGATACTCCGCCAAGAACTACTAGCCACAGCTATGACCAAACCATTGGCGGTTTCAAGTACGAAACACGAGTACTACGACATGACCATCGGCCAACTTTCAATAAAAGCGGGATTCCAAAATCACCACTGAAAATAATAACTAACACGAACTGTACGTGAAAGGATAAACACCCCGCGCCTTTTTTTAAAGAAATAACAACTCCTATTCACATGATTAACTCAGATTGAAACCCCTTTAAAGGCGAGTGACTGGATCCACCGACCCATCGGCCAAACGGGCCGGGGAGGAAGTGCCCATAAACAAAACTGTACTTCCTTCCTTCAAAATATCGCCAGAGTTCGAGAAAAAACACCATAGACAAAATAACCCCAATTAAGCAAGAACTAAACTTGTCACAAAATATTTATGTGACAGGATTTAGACGAATGAAATTATTAATAGCGAGGAAAATAACATTTTAACAGGACGAGTTTGGAAGTTGCTTAGTTAAATTAAAATCCTGCAAGAAAATTTAAAATTAAAACTTACAAAATAGAAGATATTTAATACATCCTAGACCGTGTTGATAATTGTAAGCCGAGCCAAAATGCTGGTGGGCCGACACGCCACTGGACTGAGGGGAGTTGTGTTTCATTCTTTTGAAAAGAATTGGACAGTTTACTGGAGAAGTAACAATTTATTGGTTTTGAAACGATTTAAATTAATGTGACGGGTTCTAGAGCTCATAATTGATGAGGTCTTTTAGTGCGTTTCTGTCCTTGAATACACGAAAATTTTGAGAATTCAAAAAGACATAAATTAGATATCGCATATGGCGAAAGGCGGGGTTGGTTTGGGAAGGGGGTCTGGATTTGAAAGCGCGGGGAGACGGTCGGGACAGTTAGCGTTGAAGAACGGGAGAAGGAAGTCGATAGTCGAGGGTGAAAAAAGCGGTTCAAGATAGTCAGTTTGAAAGCGTTGGGAGACGATCAAATAGAGTCAAGGGGGTCAGAGTTTCAAGGTCTGGGAGACGGTCAGGAATAATCAGGATCGGTCAGCATTTTAAGATAGTCGAGTCAGTAAAAACTAGGAAGCGCGTCAACAAGAATTAATCGTCGGGACGCGAACACGGCTAAAGTCATTTAGTGTAGAAGGTGTGGTTTTCTAACAGCATGAGTATTTTACTGCATGTGACTGTGTTTATTTTTTTTATAATTATTTGGATTGTTGACACTAAGATGTATCGGTAAGTCTATTATAATCTAATTATTAACACTTATTTCCCTAATGTAAACCAAATAATTCAATTGTATTTTGAAGTAAGGGTATTTAACTTGAGTACTATAGGTAATTATGTTAAAATCTTGAACGGAAGAACTTGCGACAATAGTCCGGACCCGTTAGCAAAGGAGGCCATAAATCACCTATTGCATTGAAGCCGACCGGGCCTTGGCTATTACAAAAAGGACGAAGAGTGGTTACTCATAAAAAAAACGCTTTAGATTATTCAACAATAGGCATTGTTTACGAGCTAGGTATCTTTCGTTATTTAACATGAATTCTAATAATTCTCCAGTAGTTATATTTAGCGTCAGAAATATATAAAATATAAACCATTGTAATTATGCGATGTTTTTATAATTCGGCGAACGGTTATTAGTCGAAGCAATCAGATACCTATAGGCGGAGTGGTAACGAATGGAACGGTTAATTATATGCTTCAATGCCTGTTATTTGACAATGAGTTATCGTATCCTCCTTGGGAATTAAACTTATTCTTCACGGAATTCATAGAATATATTTAATTAAATATAACTTGTTCAAACGTCATTCTCACTTAGCCGTGTGCCGCGAGCGCACCATTATTTCAACTATTAGAGCCACGTGCGTATACCTACGTACCACTAATACCTACTTCCAAGTCCGTTTTACGAACTTTGTGAAGGCTACGGTGTATTGTAGTTATTACAGGGGTTTCTCCGTTAGCATATAATTTTCATTCATTTTTGAATCGGGATAACGCAGCGGATTGAAGCTAGCCGCCGAGAGAATGCATCTGTCTGGCATTCCTATTCTATCAAGTGAGATTTTCATTTTTCATAAGTTTGGCGGGGACGAAGTGTACGAATTTTCCGTAGGCTGTCCTATCTTATCAAAGCGAAAAAAGCGAAGGGAACGAAATTTGTGATTGGCTTGCCTAATAGGGACTATTGTGTTAGCAAAGTCGATAACCCTGGATACCGAGATAAAGTCTATTTCAGTAGAGCAGCGCCGGCTTTTCCCCTGCTCAGGTGTGGTTGAGTTATTCCCGTAAAAGCATCGGTTTCTGTCGAAGGTGTTGGAGGACCAGCCTTAGATAGTCACCCTGAATAGACCCCTGTTTCGAGTATTTTCAGCTGGTGAGAGGACGCTTTCACGGAGTTCAAATCGAAGGGAACGAAGATTGCTAATGGCCTTTCCTACTTGAGTTAGCTTGGTAGACGAAGGGAACAAAGCGGATAAGGGCAATGCTATTCTTGTCTGGCGTATGAGGAGGATTTTCTCGCTGACAGAACGAAGGGATCGTGACGAATATGAAGTTGTCTCGGCGATTTCTGAAGTCCTTCCTGTTAAATTCAATAAATACTTACCCCACTATAGGAGGAGAAGTCATCCAGAATTAGGTTGGGAATTGACTCCGACTGAAACCGTTTGAGCTGACGGAGATCGGATGATTTCAGATTCACGACCTGATGATTCCAGTATCCCTGATCCTTAGCGCCGGAAGTCGAGGATATCATTTTCTACCATTCTTTGATATTTGAAGCGAACGGAGAGTAACAAACGATAGAGCGAATGACCATGACTTTGAAGTGGGGTAAAATCTCCCGTCTCGGAAACATTCGTTATGTCGGATGGACGCCCTCATTCAAATTAAATATTGAAATGACTATTTTGAGTGTGGACGAAAGGCTTGAAGTATGTTCTGTATTGTACATATGATAAATATGTGTCATTACCTCTACTGGAACGAGAAGCTGTATAGACTGGAGCCAGGAGCTATTTGGAGTAGCGTGACTGCAGAGGCGAAGCCGAACAAACTGAAGCTGAATTCATCATTATTCTTACGAGCGTAAACCAGAGGGGTGTTCACGGGACTCCCGAACTCCTGACGTTGCTGATGCAAACCACTTCAGTATATGTTTATGTTTGAGGTTAGTAGAGTGGACTTCTAACTTTCGGCATACTGGCAAAGCTTAACTCATCATTGATTTGGGGAAGGTTGACGCGACCTAAACCTCGCACTACCCACGTGACCCAAATGGTTCCTGACACCAGGCTATCATGCCACCGGACCGGAGCAGCTCTTTATACCTAACGGTATAAGATGAATCTTCTTCAATCATCATCATCATCAACATCATCATTTACCAACAAGGACCCACATCCCACGTTCATCACCCTCCGGCAGGAGGCAAAACATGTCATTATTTCATCTGTCGCTGAGCGATATTCAATTAATTTCTGGAGGTGTTGGAATTGGACCATCAACTTGGCTGCTCTCGAGTTGGTCACGTTGATGGATGGGATTTGGACGGAGACCAATCGAAAGCAACACATGTTTTGTCTCTAGCTATTCCCGAAAATACCTACCCATAGAAATAACTCACAAAACTAACAATCCATAGTCAAATCACTAACTTAGAATTTTGTGCATCTTGAATTGAATTGTCTATAGCGAATTTCATGTACTTGTAATTAATTGTCTCATTATATTAGCACATTATCGACTGCAGCAACCGGAAACGTTTGGGCGAGCAAACAAGGTAGGAAAAGGTAGTTAAAATCAGAGTAGTCGGTCATTGTCTTATTTTCAAACCATACAGAATGTAACACGCCTCATCTAAAAAGAACCAAAGTTACCACAACCAATTAAAAGGATCCTTCAATGAATTAATCACTGTCGAAACAAAAAATTACACAACGTGACATATTAATTCGTTAAGAAGCTAGTGTAGACGGTTAAAAACATTACATTCATTACGCATTACCAAATGCATTAACATTTCATATTCATTTTTTTCGATTGTCCTTCCACTTCTGGACCCCTGAAGCCGCCTCTGGTCTTACACTATTCAGATTCAAATTATTTTTAATGAATATATTGTGGAATTAACAAACGTTTGACTTCACAGGCACCTAATTGTATAAGTACAATCATATGAGATTGCACCCCTAGTTAGTCGATAACACAACTTTTCGATTTAACTCGTTAGACCTATGTTAGTCCAGTCGTCAAATGTCAGTTCAATGTTTACCATAATAAATATTTAAGGAACCACGGGGGCGGTGATGGCCACAGTAAATTAGTGTACCATTAATAGGTAGGCAGCGAGGTGGACAGCCATTACCTCCCTCCCTTGGCAGTCAATGAAGAGGGTGGTTTCTCGGAAAGTATTAAATTGCGTGATGAATGGTTTGTACGAGGAAACATTACACGTGACAGAAATATTCCATAATATGCAAGAAAAAAGTGCTTGATTGCTTCGGGGAATATTGCTATAAAATCATAAACGTGTTTATTTTGATAAGTCACATAAAACCCAACCTGCAACTTGAACTCTAGCCAAGGAAGTGAAACCATAGCACCTTCAAGACTGCTATTTTTATATTGAAAATTGTATTGTGTATTGTGGATGGAGAAAAGCGGAACAAATGACACCCAGAAGAACGGAAGAACATTGTAATTAAAATCTATCCACAAAACTATTTTTGTGAGAAGAATATTTGGAGCCCTGAAAGAATATATACATCGGAAAAAGAACCACCATGAGATATTTCAACTGTTTGAAGTCGTAAATTATAAGTTATTTTAATCCCTGGAGTTATTTTGAAATGGATTTTTCCTAAGCGACCTGTCAAAATATGGATTGAGTTGGAAATATCCTCTCATTACATTCGATTCCAAATAAATTCGCTGTTTATAATATTAACACACGTACCTATGTTAGTAAAAAATATTTACATTTCGAACGCAAAAGAAGTTTTTTAAGCCACTTACCGATGGTTTTTATCGCGTAAATCATAATTACCATTTTGCACGATACAAAGATAAAAGTTATTTCCACTAATTTTAAATGCAAATAAAATACATGACGTACTCGCTAATACCGTTTAAATCATATATCTCACTGCAATACGAGAGAAATATCTCGCAAAATAGCTGTTGGGGTTAAACCGAGATAATAGGAATGGAAGTTAGCTGACCGCCAAAGAGATTTCCTCACAAAAGCCTGCTCGATGATGAGTTGTTGGAAAAATAAACTGTAGGGCTAGATATTGTGGAATTCTATCTTCTAGACACAGGTGAAGTGAGGAATTTATTGAAATTGATTGAATTATTAAAATAATATCTGTGTAAATTTTGCCATTTTTCTATTAGCTACCCTCAGTCGCTTAGCGATCAAAATCAAAACAATGCACGGGTGAGATTTGCAAGACAAAGAATTTCGGAATTAATAATAAAAAATAAGTAATCGATTTTTCATGTCGTTATTTAGTGATTTAATAACCTCACATTTGACATTATATGCCAAAAAAGAACAAAGAAATTCAAAATTCTCAAACACAATCCATAAAAAAGCCAACATTTTGTATGAATGTTGCGGAGGATGCTGCAAAATTAAGTACCAAATAATGTTTGTACACGGAGGAAAATGAGTATTGGTAATTTACTAAGAATTTCTTTAAATTATCGGTAAAAACGGGATCGCAGGCCTTAGGAATGAGTTAACAGGTTTCCTAAAAAAACTTTTTTTTAATTACTAATATATTATTATCAGGATGTCAGAACACGTATTCACTAAAGCCCGAATATTTTCTCTTTCATCATTTATATACAATTATACGAAACTCTAAAATATTCGGATTGTTGTGAACACGTATTTATCACACATTTATCTCCGTGATTCTAAATCCTATTGATTCTGACATTTCGTGTATGTCGCTAGTATTGACCTAGTATCAGGTGCGGTGCTCTAAAAACCTGAAAGTATTCTCACATAATATATTATTATTCTGGTTTATCAGCCTTCTAGCGTCCAGCTTTGGACATAGGCCTTCTTTGTCTTTGTCCAGTTTTGCCCATTCGTGGCGGCCCTCGCACATCCGAAGTCGGCAGTTTGCTTTAAGTCTAATCTCATCTCTTCACCGGGTGACCTCTGTTTATCTGATGCTTGACCTATCATTCGTTAACCATGTCGCTCCCCGGCATAGTCGCAATCGAGTAAAAGACTTACTAACTAACCATCAGACTAAAAGAATACTAAAACATACCAAAGTTTGTTGTTTACAGGTGAAAAAATATAATAAGCGGTATTGTTGATTGAGATACATAGAATTATTGGTTGGAAATAAGCCGCCATAGCTCAGTGGTTCAGAGCACCTGACTGGACATCAGAAGGTGCGGGTTCAATTCCCGTTGGCGGCATTTATTTTTACTCGGGAGATATTTTCAATTTGGATTGATATTTCAGGCGACTAATTATTGCTTATAATTATTTGAAATAGTGTACTGTTTGAAAACAGCAAACAGCGAATTATCAGCTGTGTGTCGTTCTCATATTTATAAGATACTAAGAATAATGAATCTTTGACTGTCCACTTTGGAAGGTGTCCCGTTTGAGGAGAAATGATTTATTTGCGCCCGCACATATGCAATATGAATGTGAATAAATATGTTTATATCCGTATAAAAACTCAATTCTTTTAAGAAAGGTATACAGTCGAATATTACATTTATGTGCCTTTCTTGAAAGAATTGTGTTTTTATACGGACAATACTATTTTTTCATATTCATAATGCGTGTGTACGTGTGCAAACAAATAATAATTCGTCTTAATATTTTAAAGCATAACTTGCAAAAAGTGTATTTTCATAAAATAATTAATTAAGTAAGCCATCTATGAATTCGTAGATTATAGCGTACGTTACCCTTAATAGTATCTTCTTTCTTTGTACCCTCTGGATAGGATAGTTTCTTTTGTAGCGAAATAAAATTCTACTATAAGCACATTTCATGAATCGAGATAAAGACACCATGTTGTGTGAATTTAAAATTTTCTTGGATAAAAATAGTCTGAAATTGAATTTGCCTGTTTAAAAATTAAATCCGTTCGTTTTCTATAAAGACCTGAACTTTAAAGCTCGATAGCCGAATAATTGAGTTTAATTGTAACACGAACTGGTAAAAGCACGCATTTCCAAAAAGTGGAAGGTATTATCAGTTGCTTTGGATGCATTTCGCAACAGAAGGGAAATATGCTTTGTACAGGATCCAAGGTTGGGTGCAAAAACCCTGAGAATTGCAATAAATGGTATTGAGTTGCAAAAAAACGTAGGTTTTGCAAATCGGAAAATGAATCAAAAAATTACATTCTCGCAGATGTGTTCCATGGTGTAAGATTCTCCTATTATGTAAACCAGTTCAATTTTATATGAATACGTCACTAGAGTCCATTAGCGAGACTCTGACGTCCCCAATTGGTTTACGTTATAAGGCTGAATATAGTGAGGCAGAGAAAGAGATGGGGAGTTGGATGGTGGGGTATTCAAATCTTATCACCAAAGACGGCTAAAGCTATTTCAAGCAACTTCAATTCTCAATGGTTGTCTTACACCGTCTTACTAAGAGTATCTTCCACTCGTGCAAAATAAAATTTATCTTGGGCACGACGGGATTTGAACCCGCGACCTTCGGATTGTTAGTCGAGAGCCTCACCTCTATATAAGGGATATTTACGGATAAGGAACTGTCATTAACCTTAAACTTATGGACGTCTCCGTCAACTAAGTTTTGGGAGCGCTATAATATTTTAAAAAAACAATAACTTTTAAGCAAAAATGGTGAAAATATTTAATAAAACAAGACTCGTTTGAAATAGAGCAAAAGTCTCTCGACAAATGCTTTAGTTTCATTTAAATTACCCTGTGATTTTTTTCATTCATATAACTTATTAAATAAAAGAACAAAACGTGTTCTTAATAATTTTCGGAGCTAACTTTGCCATTTTTATTCAATAAAGGGAATTTTAAATAATTAACGTTTCAGCATCACAAATCTATTGATATTATCTTCAAAAATAACATTTTCATTTGTTTAGAAATTAAAAACTTAAATATTTAAAGAGAGACTTGTTATAAATCAGTAGAAATTGGGAATGCGGGGGCTTAAATAGAATCGTAATCTCCCAAGTCAGATATAAGTATATATGTTCTTTCACAATCCAACATTTCTCAACAATAGGGGCGTCGTATTCTAGCAGAAAACTGACAAAACTAAAAAGATAAACATTTGAACCAAAAATGAAAAATAAAACTTGTATTCAGATTTCAAAAGCATGGTTTTTATCGAAACGCTTCACAAATATTTTCGAGAAGAGTAGTTTCTGTAAATACTATATACAGTTTGAGAAGAAGAGTAGTTTCTGGAATACTATACACAGTTTGAAAAGAAAAGTAGTTTCTGGAAATACTATACACAGTTTGAGAAGAAAAGTATTGTCAGGAAATACTATACCCAGTTTGAGAAGAAGAGTACTTTCTGGAATACTGTACACAGTTTGAGAAGAAGAGTAGTGTCTGGAAATACTATACACAGTTTGAGAAGAAGAGTATTGTCAGGAAATACTATACCCAGTTTGAGAAGAAGAGTACTTTCTGGAATACTGTACACAGTTTGAGAAGAAGAGTAGTGTCTGGAAATACTATACACAGTTTGAGAATAAGAGTATTGTCTGGAAATACTATACACAGTTTGAGAAGAAAAGTATTGTCAGGAAATACTATACCCAGTTTGAGAAGAAGAGTACTCTCTGGAATACTGTACACAGTTTGAGAAGAAGAGTAGTGTCTGGAAATACTATACACAGTTTGAGAAGAAGAGTATTGTCTGGAAATACTATACACAGTTTGAGAAGAAGAGAAGTTTCTGGAATACTCTACACAGTTTGAGAAGAAAAGTAGTTTCTGGAAATACTATACATAGTTTGAAAGAGAAGAAACTATTTTTAATTTACAACTTTTCTTTTATGCCGAATCAAATAATAAAATACTACAAAATGTTTAAAAAAACTGATATATCAATCAATTTATGACGCCGGCACATAAATAAGAACTTCGGGGCAGCTTAAATTTGGATTTGATGCCAAAATACTTGACGAAACTGAAAAATTATTTTTTCAATCAAAGGGTGTAGCAAATATTTAGTACGGATATACGCTACTTTATTGTTTTGCGTTTCAAGTTGAAAAATAAAGGATACTAAATAATTATTTTGACTTCGGAGGCAACTTTGACATTTTTCTTAGTCAACGGTAATTATAAAAAATTAATCTTACTCAACTTACTTAACTTAATTTTACCATGTGAATATAATGTAATTTGGGTAAAAATTTAAAAAATTATTTGTGACATATTTATGTTACAACGTAAATCGGTTGTTTGTGATTCAAATTTAAGCCCATCAAAATGCTTTTTAATAACGTTTATTTTTCACTTTATATTTTATAATTATTATTATCAACTCTCAAAATAATTGCTGAAGTTGCCTTAAAAATCGTGAAAATCGATTTCTTTATTGGCCTATGTTTATTCGTTTTAGTCAAGTATTTAAGTTCTGTATGAAAAGGTCGCGCCGCCCTTTCCCATTAATATATTGAACATTAAATTACCTACCTGCCTTTGAAACGATCACGAACTATTCACATGTTTTGTAATGCACTGTAAAAAACACATTATTCACGTCACACAAATAAAAACAACTTAACATAACATTTTTTTACTTTGCAAAACTTCATTAAATTCAGCCACTTCAAAATTAAAAATAACTTCACCAAACAAAGATATATTTTAAAAGGAAAACAATTTCTAAAAATTTGCAGCGTGTTTTACTGTTAAATTCGTTAGTATTTGTAATGCAATGAGGGCTGGAATAGTTCTACACGATATCCGATACAATACTCTACTGATAACTCAGGAAGGGTAGGTTTTTATACGGAGGCTCGATACATTGTCAAGGGGTGTCAGTTAATGGGAGGCTATGGGGGTTGAATCATATACCTCATACACCATACACCGTACCCGTACCATAAACCATCGTTTCTCAACCTGGGTGTCGCGACCTTAGGGAGTCAAACAAGGTATAATCAAGTAATGTGTATAACCTACTTAGCGGAAGTCCTCGCTTTTGGATTATTTTTATTTTATTTTATATTATAGAAAAAAATAGTACATGATTTACATTAAAGAAACAATATACAGGAATTATATACGAATATGATATGTTTGGTTGTGATGTCTGCTAAGTGGTATGTTTATTCCTTAATTACCAAGTGACGTGTGTAGTAAGGTGGAGCGGTCTAGTATGGAGAATTTTTCTTTTCGTAATATAGAATTCGGCATACGCGTGATTGGTGCTCCGTTATGTACTTATCTTAAATAAAAAATATAAAAAAATATTTATTTATAATTACGACATCGCCACCACTTTGAATTTTTGATAAAAACACTGAAAACACCAATAATGTTCTCCCGATTCTTAGAAATGCTTATAATTATGTAAAAAAATAGAGTGTTTATTTAATTACCTATGATATAATTACATTATTATTTTATAATATAATTATAAAGTAGGACTGTAGGAACAATTAATCTATTCCCACACAGCAACGAATCCTTCTACCCCAAACGCGTATCAAACAGAGTGAAGTGTATCGCGTATCATCTTGGCGAAGTTTCCGATCCGCTAGACATTATCTAGTAGATCGGGGTACTGACACTATCCCTTCTTGTAGTTTAAACTTTAGACTCTCAAAATAAAGGGCTTCGTCTTCAATTCCTCAGGAAATAATGCAATGCAAGTGAAGCACAACCAAATAATTCTCACCATGAGGTGAAAGACTTCCCTGTTGTGGCCTGAACACTAGACAGATATTGTATTTAAGATCGAGCAGGAGCTGCAATTGTTTTCGCTGTATTACAAGATGTTGGCTTAATTTCACAGAACGATACATATCGCGTTGTGGATAGGAGTAAAATTCGTCGAGCTCGAATGAAGAAAATAACTGCCCTTACTAGTAAGCCGTTAGTAATCGATTCCAATCAATTTGGTTTATACTTCGACGGACGGAAGGACAAAACTTTAAGCATGGAGGATAACCGGCAAAAATAATAACTGAAGAACACGTTAGTTTAGTAAAAGAACCAGGTAGCGAGTACATGGGACACATTTCATTAAAAACCGGAAAATCTGAAGCAATAAGTAATGGAATTATTTCATTACTGTCTTCGAAAGATATTGCTTTGGAAAAAAATGTTGCAATTGGATGCGACGGAACTGCAGTTAATACGGGGTACAAAGGAGGTGTTATTAGGCGCCTTGAATCACATCTCAGACGGCCTTTACAGTGGATTGTCTGTCAATTGCATGCAAACGAACTCATTTTGTGACATCTCTTTGAGAACATCTACGGAACCACGACTGGACCGCAAAGCTTCACTGGAATTATTGGTAAATCTTTAAATAAGTGTGAACAACTTCCTGTCGTGAAATTTAAAATCATTCAATGTTCATTACCAAGTATGACAAATACACAGGATTTAAGTACAGATTAGCTGTATCTACTGAAAATGTGTAAAAATATTGACTCCGGATTCTGCAATGAAAATTTATCAAAAACAAATCCCGGTAAAATTGTACAATCCAGGTGGCTCACTACAGCGAATCGGATTCTTCGGCTTTACATTTCTACCCTAAAACCATAAAAAAAATGGTAACTTTAACGACATTTGTATTAACAGTTTACGCACCTATGTGGTTCGACATTAAGACCAAACCATTATGTATTTCCGGTGCAAGGCATTTACACGAAACAATAGTGCTTTCACGGTATTTGCCCAGTGATTTAAAAGATATTATTGATCCAGTAATCCAGCGTAATGGCTTTTTTGGGCATCACGAAAATATATTGTTAGCCATGTTAAACGACAACCGAAAATACGTAAGAGAGCTGGCGTTGAGAAGAATATTGAAAGCTCGGCAAATGAAAATGCAATCAGACTTTATTCGTACCTTCAGAGTGCCTGTTTTTGATTTTTCAGCAGATGATTATATTGATGTTATAAAGTGGGAAAATATAACCGAGCCACCACTAACCAAATTTGTAAGTGACGAGACAATTTTACAAGCCATTACCGATCACACGATAATTGACGATGTCATACTACCAATGATAAAGAATTTTCCTTGCCACACTCAAGCTACAGAGAGATGTGTGAAAATTGTAACAGAAGCCTCAGCCGTTGTTTGTGGACCCTTGAGGCGAGATGGATTAATAAAATCAAGGTTAGAGTCACGAAACCTTATGCCTATTTTTAACACCAAAATGCAGTACCGTTCATAGTAACTTTTGTAATTTTCAAGCTTTCAATGCGGTAAATAATATATGTAAATTTTTTATTTCCACTATTTGTTCCATTCTAACAATCCACGAATGTATTATCTGTAAAATAAATGGTAAAATACAAATTTTATGTGTGTTTTATTTCGCGTATATGAGCTATAAATACTTAGGTAAAATCGTGAAAATGATAAAATATAAAGCTTTGGCGATGTCCAGGTATGGTGAATATATTTTTTTATTTATTTTTTTTGTAATTGTTAATATATGGAGCATCTTTCCCAACTATGCCGATTTCGAAATTCTCAAAAAAAAAATTTCACTCCACCTTAGTGTGTAGTATACAGGCGTGTGTGTGTAATGTATATGTGAGTGTTTGTATGTGTGTAAGTCTATATGTATGCGCATTGAACAGTTTATATTATTGACATGATGCCACGTTTGAATTTGGGCAGTGAATCCGAAAAAATGTCAATGTTTGAGTTATAGACAAATATTATTTAATTATTATTAGTTAATTGGCGAATTAGATGCCGATTATAAAAAAAGTGTATGGATTTCCCACAAGTTTACCTGTTTGGCACCTGTGAGTTAATTTCTTTGAATATAGGTCGATTAAGAATAAGTTCCGGAGATTAGCTTTAAAAAATGTTTTAAGAAAATAAATAACTTAGTTACTATTTAACTTTATGTGTTGAAAGTATTGAAATTGAGCATCATTACTGTTAAGAACAAGGTTGGATTCCGGAATGGGTATTACGTATATTTTCTCATATAGAGAAAACGCTAAACCTCTTTTGTACTTTTTCTATGGATGAGATATTCAGAAGGAGCCCAAATAATGGAGCTATATTCCAGGATTCTGTGAACAAGATATAAATGGTTTGACATTTGAAATACATATAAATAAGTTTTAAAAAAATCAAGTGATAGTAGACGATTTCTGAATTAAGTTATTAAAGTCACCATATAATATATGGGAGTCTTTTTCGCACAGATAAGAAATGGGATCAAAGTTTTCCGTCACTAAGCATACGTATTCACGTCGAATGCTCAAGCCAAAACTTATCTAAATCTTGAGACAAAAATTCTAGTTGAAGATTTTTATCAACCTATATTTCAATTAGTTATTTGTGAGTCCCGACTAAAATTCCAACAATGTAAAACTTTGACCATTAAAATACGACGGGGTCGCGATGTTTTTTTTACTATATTTTCGTCTTTTAATGGAGTCGCGATACTAGATAGGTTGAGAATCGATGCCATAGACTAGGGGTCTCCAAAATTTTCAGCTGAAGGGCCACATTGACTACTCCAGTGAGTTCGGAGGACAAAACCGTTTTAATTTCTAGACACCCATATTTTCTTCCAACCTGGGGGGAGGGAGGGATTTTTAAAAATCCTCTTGATATAGACATTGAAACCTTGACCCCGGAACCTGAAATGGAAATTATTGATTAACAATGCAGTGATGTAATTAAGAACAAATATCAAAACTCATCTTTGTTCGAATTTTGCAAGAGTCTTTCGCTGGCACAATTTGATAATTTGCACAAATTTGCACGTGGGCTATTTTCTGTTTTTGGTTCTACTAACTTGTGTGAGAAAAAATTCTCCAAAACGAAGAACACAAAGAATTTTGAAACAGATCGAAGTTAACCGATGAGCGTCTTAAAGCTCCTTTAATAATTGATACCACTAAAATTGATCCACAACTACAAACTATCGTCAATGGAAAATCACAATTACATAAATCCAATTAGTATTTTAAATTTTATATGTTTATGTGTTTAAACTCGTATGTTATAATGTTTTTATATTTTTATAAAGTTAGTTTGATTCATTACAATTATTTGTTAGTTACTGTGCTTTAGTTAAGGCGATGCACAACGTCGTGTAATATTTTAAATCGAGCCGCTATCAATAACACACCTTACGTAGATGGCGATAAGGTTTAAATTCCCGCTTAACACCATCCGCCTGTTTTGATTTTTCCGAGAAAAAAACATGGTCATAAAGTGCCTTTTATTTTATTTTGTGGATGTTCAGGCATAAATATTTAATTTTTTTCCGATCATTTTATAAATAACTTAATTTTCCACATTATACAATAAAATCATAACCGAAAATGGGTTGGTAATTAGGAGATTTTGAACTTTAAAGCAGTTTTATACATTATTTTTTTATGGGCTTATAAAAATACTTAAAAAATACTCGATTATTTCAAAGGCCAAGATGTATTCTACTCGCAATATTTAATTGAAACATCTGAAACATTTTAAGGCGATCAAATTTTCAAACCAAAAACACATGATTTTGCATTACTACGTAGTGCATCGCCTTAACAATTCCTAGTTAAAAATTTGCAGCTCCATTTCCCTTGATCCGTGTACTCGCTCTGCAGTTCGCGCATAAACTGGACGCAAGTCTGGCGATCTACACACGATTTGAGCCCTTATTTTTCGCGCGATACTTGTGGACGCAATGTATTGGTGCCCAGTACCAGTGAGCATATATATTCGCACGAAAAAAATCGTGGCGGATTCGCCCCTTCTGAGCAAGGTCTTAGCCATTAGCTATCGCGGGCCTGATTCGCGGAAGATGTCGCGGGCCGTAGTTTGGAGAACCCTGCCATAGACCATACACACAAACATGTTATATTATGTTAGAAACTGTTCTACACAAAGTAATCATATTTTTGTGTGAGTTGTTTGTGTATATAGGACAGACATGTTAAAGTTAGCTGTGAAATAATAGATCGATTCAAGTCGTATGAAAATAGTTTATTTTACGTTAGATTGTGTTTATTAAGGTTCAAGCCATTTATTTGTTTATATTGTATTCCATAATCGATGAAGGGATTCAGGAAAATGGGGATATTTGTACAGACCTAGTCGCTAAATATTACTAATCCATTAAAAACCATGGTCTCAAGTACAAATGGAAGTCCTCAGAACGTTCGAAGGGTAAGGCTCTCGACTACGAATCGAGAGGCCCCCTACATTTAAAATAATACATAGTGTTTTTGCAGCTTTTTCCAGAGTAAAAGATACTCTCAGTAACGCCCTGGTGAAAGACCACCATTCAGAAATGAAAAGTTGCTTTAAGTGGCTTTAGTCATGTTAGGCGACTAGATCTGAATAGCCAGTTACCTCCCCACATTCCTTCTGCCCGTTTCTTCCCCACTACCTTCAGCCTCACAACATACCTTCCTCTTTCCCATCCCCTTCTCTTCCTGACTTCCTTTAGCCTCACAACATTCCTCAAATCGGGGATTCATTAGTTTCACTAGCTTCGGGCAGTTGGGACTCTTGTGTTGCAATCTCGATAAAATCGCCAAACACAATTGTGTAATGTTACAATTGCGTAAAAAAATCTTGGGACAATGTCCTCTCTGCACTCTGTTAATACCACTTTATGTAAAAATATATTGGGACAATGTCCTCTCTGCACTCTGTTAATAACACTATATGTAAAAAAATCTTGGGACAATGTCCTCTCTGCACTCTGTTAATACCACTTTATGTAAGTGAGTGGGTTTGTTTGCGTTTGATTTTGAAATTACTCGACCCAAAAAATATGAATGCGTAAACGCCACTAAGGTGACATTTTAATTTACCACCACAAGTGGTCAGCCTAGCCGTGGTGGCAGACAGGGGGAGCATGTATGTAAAATCTGTTAATCAATTCCACGAACTATACTTAGAATTTTAATATGCCTATGTTGAAACCTACTTTTCACTGTACAAATTAAAATTAAAAAATCAATCGGATGCCTCTAAATTAAAATACAACACGGTATCTATCGCGGTCAATCGGTAAAACCCTAACTCATTACGATATTGATCGAATCCGTCATAGGTCAGTTGACTATATTTGCGAGCACTGTCAGCATAATATGATTGCACAACTTTTGATTGATCAATGCAACAACACTGGTTTGTTAATTAATGGAAGTGAACTAACGAAGCTCTTAGAATTGAAAGAAGTCGTATACGCGGCAAATGAATTCGTTCGAGATTGCAGAAACGAAAAATGTTTGACTATAAAGCTAAAGACCTAATTAACTCCTTTTTAGTGTCAAAAAGTCCATGCCGACTGCCAATGTATGTTAAATATAATATTTAAATTCGAAATTGTCGATTTATTCATATTTTTACATAGCCTTTGACATTCGACGTTTAAAAATGTAAGTCCACAGACAGTTCTCCAGTGTTGCCATCGAAAATTTGTCACATGAGAACGGATCGTTTCTACGACTCGTTCTTGAGTTCAACAGCTCGGCTTTGGATCGACTTGCTTCGATTTTTTTCTCTCCCTCCTATAACATGGGTTCTCTCCGGAAAACAAGTTTGTTGTTAACTCCTTGAGAGGAAGCTACAAGCCAAAAATGTGAATATTCTCGGTATACCTTATATTGTAGGCAATTAAAATCGCTTGAGAAACGGAGTCACCAAATTGGGTTTATTTATTTTGTAAATAATTTTATAAGAGAGCAAAATAAATAATCAAATGAAACTGTCACAGGTAATCTTAGCTATAATACTGTATTTTTTAAAGTTTTTTTCATTTACGCCTTCATACATTTCCATTGAAAAAATATTTTTTTAGTAGCTTACATTTATATTTTTTACTCTGTAATTAATGTTTTTATTTGTATTCTACTCATGCGAAAAGATATGAAAACTTTCAATTTACCTAAAGCTTATTTTTTGGTATTCATAATGTACACCAATTCGTTATAAAGATTAATCAAAATAGTGATTTAGCATTATGCTTCGCCTTAAATTTTTAAGTTCCAAAAAAAATAAACGTTACTTTTGAAGATAATATCTATACATTTGTTATGCCAAACGTTAATTAAATAAAATTCACTAGATAGTTAAAAATCGCAAAGTAAGCTCCAAAAATTATTTAAAACACGTTTTGTTCTATTATTTATTATGTTATAGGCATGAAAAAATTCACAGTGTATCTTTATATGGAAATTAAGCATTTGTTGAGAGTTTTTCTGCTCTATTTTAAACGAGTCGTGTTTTATTAAATATTTTCACCATATTCGCTTAATTATTATCGTTTTTTAATATCAGCGCGCTCCCTCTAAAATATCTTCCTTTCAAAGCACCTTTGAACGCTTACTACCGTGCCTTAACCCATTGGCCTCAAACGACGCCGTCCCGGGGTGTGTACGGCGATGTGTCTTAAAATCAAATGACGCCGTCCCGGCGGGTCTGATGTCTGTCGGCTTAAAAACGAAAAAGGGATACTTTATTGACATCTCTGTTTAAAATTTTAAATGCCAATCGCTCTGTAGATAATTAAGCATTTATTTCGTAGTAATTGGCAGGACTCCGTTGGTACAATTTTTTCCTGATATTTACGATTGAAATTTTGTTATATTTCAGCTTCATTGAATTTTTTCAAAATGGCGTGTGGTTCGGGAATTGACAAGTTTGTTCGTAAAACGCATGGTGGGCTGCTAACAAGAGCCCAAATGGCAAAAAATATATATTATGGTAATAAGTATGATAAATGTACAACTTTTCTTATTCCAATTATAAAAGTTATGTAAGATTTAGTACACCACTGCACTTAAAACTTTTGGTACAAAATTAATTCGGATGTGTGGGACAATTTTTTAGCCAAACAATTCGGAGGCCAATGGGTTAAGGCGAAGCTTAATGCTAAATCACTATTTCGATTAATCTTTATAACGAATTGGTGTACATTATGAAAACCAAAAAATATGCTTTAGTTAAATTGAAGGTTTTCCTATCATTTCGCTTGAGTAGAATACAAATAAAAAAATAAATTACTCAATAAAAAATATAAATGGAAACTATTACAAAATATTTTTTCAATAAAAATGTATGAAAGCATAAAGGAAACAACTTTAAAAAAATACAGTTTAATGCTAAGACTATCTGTGACAGTTTCACTTGATTAAATTTTTTGCTTTCTTATAAAATTATTTACAAAATAAGTAAAAATCAGTTTTTTGCTTGAAATCGAACGTTTCTAGACTACGTTTGTCAAGCGATTTGAATGCCTATTACCTACCATATAAGATATACCAAGAATATAAACATTTTTGACTTGTAGCTTCCTCGATACCCAATGATGACTATTTCCCCCGGGTCTTCTGTGTGGAGTTAATATTAAAAATTAATAAGGTACCTGCAAGATTTACTTTATTTCGTTTTTGCAATTATATTTTTACAATTACCTGGTGACTAGTTGACTGATATACACATATTGCAGTGAGCCACTTCTTTTTTTACGACTTTGATAATATATTATTATGAATGTATATTTCATATCTAATATAACGGAATCTTGATGGATAAATTCACGACGTTTTAGGTTGCGATTGACTTTTATAGCATTCTGCCCGCGTTCCAAAGATATTTTTCAACGTCTCGACCATCAGTCAAACTCTAGTATAGGCAGCTTGCCATAAATCATCTCGTTTCTACAGTATATCCCATCATTCATATGGTACACCTATCAGCTACTTAAAACATCGATTTATGGCTCGAATTTATTCAGTACTTACTTAGTAAGTCAAAGTCATGGGAGAAAGAAACCAAATCAAAGCTTAATTTCATAAGGTACAATCCAATCCCTAGATTCCAAAGTACCCCGCATATTTTTTTCCTCTCCTTCCTTTAATTTAAAATACCCTCCACACAGCAATACCAAAATTACAAATTATTTTCCTGAGGGTATGTTTTTAAATGTTTTATATTTTACTTTTTTATTTGAATACCGCACAGGAGTCTCAACTGCTCCTAAGCATCACCAGTGAGACTTTGGCATCCCTAATTGAGGTATGTTTTGAGGCTGAAGGTAGCTGTGAGGAGAAGAAGAAGGCGAAAAAGTATCTGGCTATTCAGATATGGTCACGAAACACGGCTAAAGCCATTTCAAGTAACGTTTCAATTCTGAATGGTTTTCCTACACCAGCGCGATACTGAGAGTATTTTCCATTCTGAAACATGCCGCAAATGTATTATTTTAAATGAACAAATTGTGAAATAACGTAACGAATAACATAACGATATACGTAATAACGTTTGAACCCTTGACCTCCGGACAGAAAAACAATTCTTTGGCACAGAATTTCAGACTACCTGTACAGATCAATGTTCTTACTCATGCAATATAACAGGCGACTTAAATCTGTTATATCAATCAATATATTAATTTAATTAAATGATAAACGTATGTTTAAAACAAAAAAGGAATCACGAATACACACATTAAGGAACTGCAGTGAAAAATATTAAGGGTTAAGAAATATACAGGGTGTAAACGGGGTAAAGTGTGCTGACTTCGAGAGGTGATTCTACATGGTGGTAGAAGTAAAAAAAGAATTATAACTTTTGACGAAATTTCAATATTTATTTAACCATAGAAATAAAATTTAATTTACCAAATAAAAAATTCAACTGCTTCAAAGGCTAATTCTGAATATACAAGTATTATATGTAGAATTTATAAATCGTCTTTTAAAAACGAATAAAAACACCGTTTGGTCGGTACGATCAAACTGCTGATTGATTACAACCAGTCTACGTGGATAATACATAGGTGGTCTATCAAATTTAAATCAAGGTTGCCAATTCGTGAAAATTTCCCCAAATTGAATGGATTTTCTAAAATTTTTCAATAATTGGGTTTTTTACGGGGAGAACTTTTTTGTGAAGAAAATGCGGGAATTCTGGACATGTCTTGAATATATAACTAATACTTACAATCATTGTGAAAACGCACAATATTTCGTCTGCGTTCTCAGCAAATTTTTAATATATATTTTTTTTGATGAAAGAGAAATTGCTAAAATGACTAGATCATAAATAAAAAAATAGATTTCGACAGAATTTTTTTCTCATTTGGAGGAAAAAAACTTTTGGAGATTTTGTGGGGAATTTGGAACTCTTTTCATCTCTTTTTGGTATTTTAGAATTAAAATTTAAACTGATGAAAATATTATAATGCAGGTTTTTAAACACCGGTAAATTGTTCGTCAGGTGCGGTCATGGGGAGGTATATTTGCACTTTGATTCAGTACGATAGCATTTGTGACGAGAAAAATTTTACCTAGTGTTCTTCCATTTAAAAGTGGGTAATCTTAAGAATAAAAAAACGTCTTGAATCCCATACAAAATACAGCGCCGGTTGAAAAAAAACTAAGACTTTTGGAGACTAGACATTATTGACGTCGTGAGTCAAATACAAAGATTTTAAGATAAAAAAAAATTAAAACTTAAAAATTTATTTTAACTATTAAAACTAACTAACAATAAAAAATATACAAAATAATGGACTGCAGTTCCTCATTTCTGAATCTAGGTAAAACAAGGTTTTAATCCGCAATGAAATTGTGTGCACTTTCGACATTGTAACAACTAGTATGTTTTTAAATGCATGGAAATATTGATTGGACACACCACAGCGAGATACGATCAATGCATTGTCATGCAGGGAGAATGTGTGCATTGTTTAGTGCAGTATTCGTGTCGCAATGATCCACGGGACCTTAAAATACCTAAATAATTAGTAGAGGGAGAAAATTATGTATTCCCGTTTGAATTTATTTGGCAAAGCATTTCAGCCCCACGTTGTTTAAAAAATTTCTGTTTTGATTGCTAATGACTGAAGAATCAATTGTTCAAAATAACTGTTTTTACGAAATTCATAAACTTTCTCATTAACTTACCCTTATTTTTATCTTAAGATATCAGCTGTGAACCATATTTATTTTTTTTAATTAATGCATCTTTCTACGAAGTTTCTTCTTTTATGGAATTTCCTTCTTGGAAATTAATCGTTAATAATATGGTACAATGACCGGATAAATCATCAAAATGATAATTCATCACATCTTTAAAAAGTTATATAAAGTCATGGAAAATGATGAAACAAAAACTTTACTGGGTTAAGTAGGTTAGGTTAGGTTAGGTTAAAATTTTTTTTTAAATCATCGTTTTAATGACTTTATTTCTATTTTTAAAAGTGTGTTGAATAGACACTTTGTTGAGTTAGCATGGAACCGAAATGAGATCCCTGAGGCGTATATGTTGTCAAACTATTTATGATGGTGTGAGAAATGTGGTCCGCGATGAATGCAAGGCTGATCGATGTAAGCATAATGAGTAAGATTTAGAAAGGGAGGCTCCGATATATGACGTAAATATGAATGGTAGAAGAATTCGGAGGCCCCCGAAGAAGACATGGCACGATCAAGTGAATCAGATACTGGAGTTGGGCCATGTAAAGAGTCATAATAATAGAAGAGTATGTGTGAGACGATGTATGAATGTGAATGAGGCAAGTAGTGTGCGCCAAGACAGAGTTGTTTGGCGGTTCGTCTTCTCTGCCCACCTCTGAGATACCTAATACCAAATCCCCTATAATATTAATGATACATCCAACGTCTGTTATTGATGGTTAGAAAATTAATTTCTAAAAAGTGTCTTACATATATAAGCCCCTATTTTGGCTGAAAGGGAACTCTAATAAGTGGTTTGCTCATAGCTTACTCTTAAAACATTTGAGATTTTAGTAATAAGTTCATCATAAATAATTAAAATAAACCCCACGGAAAAATCATTTTTCTAGGCCTGCTAGGGCAAAGCAGACCTTAGTCGTGTAAATAATATTTTCACACAACTTCATCACCACGGACGTATATAAGGGGGGGGTCTTGGGGGTCCGGACCCCCCCCATTGCACCGCGCCGATTGTAGAATACGATAGTTTCTTAAGTCCGCCACAGTGCGGGGAGCGGGGGAATGGGCAGTGCCCCCGCCGCGGCGCGCCGCCGCCGCCCGCGTTTCGGCCGCGCGCACCATACCAAGCTAGAATCTAGTTTAGTCTATTTTGTCTCTTCGCGTTGCGCAGTTGTCAGTTGTTTTAATACAGAAAGAAGTGTCGCATTTAAAAAGTATGAAACGATCAAATCAGGTATCTCTTTTGAGTTTTTTTTCTAAGAAAGAGAGACCAAATCCCAATGAACTTTTATCAAAAGACAATGTGGAATCCTGTCATATTGAAGAAGTAGGAATAAATAGAGCGGGGCCATCCACAGATACTGATGACGATGAAGTGAAGAAAGGTAAGTCTCTTGTTTATTTTATTAGGAAGGAACCCAGTTACTAGAATTTTAAAAACTTTTATCCTGCTCTTATTTTTATTCCCAGAGAATTTCTGTAAACAAATGTTTTGCCGTGAGCATAAAATATTTGACAAATGGTAATTTCAGTGTATATGCGACGTGTACCTAAGTGTTATAAAATCATTTCGCCTTTTAACAGAAAGAAATACAATTATATTTAACTAACAACTAACTGGTGCCCGCGACATTGTTCGCGTAGACTTAATTTTTAGTTGAAAATTCTTATTCTTAACATAACTTTTTAGTTTATGAACCGATTGGAATGAAACATAGACTAAAATGTTAAACAAAACCGCATACAAATCGATTAAGCCGTTTCTGAGATTAGCGTGGTCAAACGCACAGACAAACAGACAAAAATTTTAATAACTATTTTATTGACCTCAGTAACATAATTATAGTGCGTATGAATTGTTTTTTTTTTTGTAAATATTTATGTACTTACAGAAACGGAACGCTTACGATTTAATTATAGTATGGATTAGAGTATTAGAGTCACAAATTATTATTATTATTCTTACAATTAAATATGACCAAAAAGCTGTTTGAAGATGGGTATGTGCTGTTGTTTTGTTTTAGTCAAATATGTCTTTGTTACAGCCAGGATGGATTTGTGTTCGGCTACGTCCGCAGCCGCAGCCAGGACGGGTTATGATATTGCGCTCTACGTATGTCATCCTCCAAGCAATGACGAGGAAAAGCTGAGAGCATTAAAAGAGCTTTGGACCCCTCCGGATACATTTAAATTTCCAGTCACTATCACTGGTAAAAAGAAACTTTCTTTTCAACGCCATTGGACTACCAGGTACTCATGGCTTGTATATTCAAACGTCATGCAGGGAGCACTTTGCAAAGTATGTGTTTTATTTGGAAAAAAGCATGGCGGTCGTGGTCAGCAAGAACTTGGAGCCTTGGTTAGTAAGCCATTTACTTACTGGAAGAAAGCTTTAGAGAGCTTTGATCACCATGCAGATACTAAGTATCATAAATTTGCTGTTGAGCAGGCAGCAAATTTTGCAAGGATCATGGAAGGAAAAACGTTTGATGTTATAGAGTGCATGAATGCAGAAAACAGTAAAATTGCCGAAGAGAACAGAAAAAGATTGAAAGCCATTGTTGAAACAATTATTCTTTGTGGAAGGCAAGAAATAGCACTAAGAGGAAGTCGTGATTTTGGAGAAATTGGGATAAATGAACCCGAACATAATGATGGTAGTTTTAGAGCACTTCTTCGTTTTCGTGCGCGATCTGGCGATGAAGCACTTAAAAATCATTTACTAACACAAAACATTCACAGTAGAGCCATGTATACGTCACCAGGAATTCAAAATCAAGTGATTGAACTATGTGGTAGTGCTATTCAAGCGCAAGTACTTAATAGAGTCAAAGAGGCTGGTTTTTTTACTGTACTTGCTGATGAAACAAGACATATCACGGCGAGAACAATTAGCGTTATGTTTACGATACGTACACTGCTCATCTGGGAAATCGGTTATACGGGAAGATTTTTTAGAATTCATCCACGTAGAAGATGTTTCAGCTCAAGCTTTGGCAACGACTATTATATCACATCTCTTATCATATAATTTGGATATGGATAAATGGATTGGTCAAGGCTATGATGGCGCTGCAGTGATGAGCGGCCGGTTACGGGGCGTAAGAACAATAATCGCAGAGCAATACCCGAGAGCGCAATTCGTACACTGTGTTGCTCATGTTCTCAACTTAGTTTTAGCGCATTCATGTGAGATACCAATAATACGTAACTGTATCGGAACCATTAAGAGCGTAATAAACTTTTTTCGCCTATCACCGCTTCGCGACGGACTTTTGAAGAAAATTGCGGATCAAATTAATTCATCTCATTCAACGCTTATCTCTCTTTGTGAGACACGATGGACCGAGAAACACGTGGCTGTCGAAAGATTTGCAGAAATGGTTCCCGTTATATGCGAAACACTTGGGGCACTTCAAGATGCTGCTAGTAGCGACGTCGCTACTCAAGCATACCATCTTCAAATCGCTATGGATAACAGCCAGTTTATTGTTTCTTTAGTTATACTGAGAAAAGTTTTTTCATATACAGCAAACCTTAACAAAGCAATGCAGAAAGTCAATGTCGATTTGACCAACATTTGCGAATATACAAAAAATGTAAAAACGACTTTACTAAATGTTCGGAACGAAAGTCAGTTCGCAATTCTTTTTGAGCAAGCACAGCAGATGAGTTCAAGCGATATAGTAATGCCAAGAATAACTGGAAGGCAAACCCTGCGCAATAATATTGCAGCAGAAACTGCCGAAATATACTACCGACGAAATGTGTTTTACCCTTTCATTGATCATGTTATTACAGAACTCGACGCTCGTTTTAAACCACATGAATCGACGATCGAAGGAATTCAAATGCTGCTACCTGAAAAAACCAGTAATGACTCCAGGATAAAAGAAAATCTTAACAAGATTACACAAACATTTCTGGGTGGGGAAAATAAAGGCACAATATTTCTGAGTGAATATGAGATATGGCACAATCACTGGAAATCTGTAGCACAAAAACCTGCAACTGTGATCGACACCATCGATAACTGCGATGATCAGTTTTTCCCTTTAATAAAAAAGCTTCTAATTATTTTAGCCACACTCCCAGTGTCCACTGCAACCCCTGAAAGATCTTTCTCTACATTAAAGAGGTTAAAAACTTACCTAAGAAATAAAATGGGCGACGAAAGACTTACTGGTCTGGCTTTAATGAGCGTACACCGAGATCTGGCGGTGCAACTTGATTCCGAAGAAATTATTAATCAGTTAGCAATTAAACGTAAAAGACTAAATGTATTACTTTAAAGTAGTGTCCGACCGAACTTTCGGTTTCGGTTTCGGCCTAGTTTCGGCCAAAAAACGAGTTTCGGCTTAGTTTCGGTTTCGGCCGCCATCCAGCCGAAACTACGGCCGAAACCGAAACTGAATTCGGGAGATTTCGTCCTGCGGTCGGACATGTTCGGTGCACTGAACTGCGAGCCACGAAAACACTTTTTATTTTCATTATATTCAAATAAGTATTATTGCATTAAAAATATTTTGTCATTGTAGGTAGGATGGTACTTTTTAATTTTAATTATATTGTAGTTCATTAAAAAGAGTGCCATACAAAATGACCAGAGTTTAAAGGAAATTATTTTGTTCTTAAAATGAAAGAGTATTTTTTGTTTAGTGTAGGTAGGTACCTAAAGAAATTAGTGCACCTAAAAAAGTAATTTTGTTTTCTACCTTTTATTTTATGTTATTCGTTAATAATGTTCACACAGGTAATACCTAGATACTGTTTATTTTTTTATATTATTTACGAAGAAGTTATAACTTATTTAAAAAAGCACAACCATTTATTTGAAATAAGGAATGATAATTTTTAATTAATAGTAGTTGTAAAACAATGAATCTCGTGTCAGTTTTTTTTGTTTGAGAGAAAACTACATTTATTTTCATGTATAACTTGAATTTACAATATTTTGTTAGTGTTACTGTAGGTAGGTAGGTAATTTTTAATTTTAATTATATTGTAGTTCATTAAAAAGAGTGTCATAATAATACGACCAAAGTTTAAAAGAAATTATTTTGTTCTTAAGATGAAAGCTCTTCATTTAGCTTGAGAGAAAACGCTTATTTTTTTCATACATTAAGTATTATTTGCATTAAAAATATTTTGTTATTGTAGGTAGGATGATACTTTTTGATTTTAATTTTATAATTGTAGTTCATTAAAAAGAGTGCCTTACAATATGACCAAAGTTTAGAATAAATTATTTGGTTATGTGATTAAATAAAAGGTGTTTCAATTTTAAAACAAATTATTTGTTCTTAAGATGAAAGAGTATTTTTGTTTAGTGTACCTTAACAAATTAGGTATAAAAAAAAGTTATTTTGTTTTCCACCTTTTATTTTATGTTATTTCTTTTTTTATGTTATAAACGAAGCGATTTTATTTAAATAAGGAGCGATAATTATGTTATGTTTATTTTTAGTTCAAATATCAGAGACTGAATGATTTATATATATAATATTTAAAAATAAAGGCTGATTGATTAAGACTGACTATTTTTTTCACGAAAACATGACCTTATATATATTTTTTTTAATTTGCGGACCCCCCCCTTATCAAAGCTATATATACGTCCGTGGTTATTCCACATGCAAAACGCTCAAAGGGGTTTAATTAATGGGAGTACTTTATTAATATAAACCAATATCTCTCTAAATAGCTTTAAAAAAATGTATTTTTGTATTCCAATGCTGTGACAATCTCTAGCTAGATGTTAACAGAATCGATCTAGCTCTAATCGAAGTATGTACATTGAGATTGTTCAGATCATGGAAGAACAATTTGAACATCTGTTGCAACAAATTAAAACATCCTTAACTTGTAGGTTAATCCGGCACTGATTTTGTTCGGGAGTTTTTTTATACTCTTTGGATGAATACATTTCCAGGAACTAACTCTTTTTAACCTTAAACAAGTTAGATTTTATTTTTCAATAAGAGATGAAATGTTTGTTGAGGTAGTTTTTATGGTGTCATTAGTTTTATCGTATTATCAATATATGGGGTGATTTATTTCCCTCCCCAACGCAATTCACTCACCCCAGTACCTACAATTAACATGCATACACATACGACTATTGCTTATAAAGGATGTATTTTTTGAATTAAACTTTACTTTTTCCGATTTTATGTCCGGGTTAAATCTTCCCCATAGGAAAAACTAAACCCTTCCACACACTTTTCCACAAATGATCATCGAGTCAATCAACATTATGCAAGTGCATTATATAACCAAAATAAATACAAAACAATACAAGAACAACACGTCAACTCACCAGAGATCAAATGGGAAAATAATTCACCGACTCCAGATATTTTCATATCAGAGGGTTCGGCTCAGTAGAACTCCTAACAGGGCCTATAAATCCTACTGATCCCTCAACATAAATATTTAAAAAATCTTTCGTTATTCTACGTGTATTCAAAATTACCGACTTTTGCATCTTTATATATAATTTTTTTGATAGATCTAATACGCCTAAATTTTTAATGAGAGGGCTAGGTATAATGCCAGTAGCCGAAATAACGAATGGTAATATTTTTATAGTCTGAGAATGCCAAATTCTTTTTATCTCATTTCCTAAATCTGTGTATTTTCTTATTTTTTCATTAACAGATTTTTGAATATTACAGTAATTTGGAATAGCGACATAATTTTTATTTAAATTACTATTTATTGTTGAGTATTATTATTAAAATTCATAATGTTATCAATAATTGAACAACTACGACGACAGTGACTTTGGCATTCATATGATAGAATTTTGTAGAGCGAATGGAATTTATAAATGCAGAATGGAGCAAAAGACGAAGTTACGGAAGTTTCTAAATTTACTATTAATTTAAGTCGCAAGCTTTGCGTTCTAAGGATGCAAATCTGTTCCCAAGGAAGAACAATAAACTGTTGTCATTTTGTTAGGTGAAACTACACAAGAGTCCTAACTGCTCCCAACCCTCTGGAGCCAATGAAACTATGGCATCCCCAATTTGGGCATGTTGTGAGACTTTGGGGAGGGAAGAAGATGGGGAAGAGGGAAGTACCTGGCTATTCAGATCTGGTCACCAAACACGGAAAAACTCAATTCAAGCAACTTTTCAATTCTGAATGGTGGTTTGCACCAGAGCAATACTGAGAGAATCTTCCACTCTGGAACGTACCACAAATATACTATACATGGTGTCCGGAAACTCGTAGTACAATCCGGAAACTGGAGAATGTATACCACACGGGGAACCCAAATAAACATAAAGTTTTTAAATTTTAGCATTTTTATAAAAATAAAAAAAAAACCAAAAAAATATATTTTCGGCTATTTCAGGGTTCAAATTTTTTCGTCATTATTTGTTTTACTTTTAAATTTTTAAATAATTTTAATTAGTTGGGTACTTTGATCTTCAGTAATAATTTATAAGAATTTGATCAAAAAAAAAATCAACTTCTGACTCGATTTACTCGAAAACGAAAGCTCAAATCAAAAAAAATTATACTACAAAATCGACTCCAAATATGATGTAAATTCACCAGTTTCCAGCTTGTACTACGAGTTTCCGGACACCATGTATATGTAAATTGTGAAATAACTCAAATTAATAAAATGAAAAATACATCAAGATTTTTTATGTTAAAAATCTTTTAGCATCCCTAGGAGAGTAAAACCAACTTTTGCGGAGCAAGTGAGACAAGACAGGACGACGTTCTAGCACGGAACGACGCTCATTAGGCCATTCTCGTCACTCGTCGCCTCCTTCCGCCCGGCGGCCAAAACTCTGTGCGGTATATTTATTCGCTTAAATTCTCACTAAAATTGACAACGAATCTACTGCAATGATCATATAATTTTCAATTTGTATTATATTTATATGTGTATATTTTTATGACAGCTAAAGAATTGTTTTATTGTAAAAAAATAAACAGTTTTACTTTAATTTTCACCTCCTTGAATAAAAATCAAATTCTTTGTTTCTACGATGGTTATAAATATATACTTTTTAACTATTTTTATTTTCGGAAAATTTGACCCAATAGGATTCAGTGTTCAGATTCATAGAACTGGCTAAATAAAAAAAATACAATCGCACTTGAAATTAATCATTGCATTTATAGCTTTTATTGTGTTCATCATTAAACGGTGGGTTTGCACCTTATACTGGCAAAAGTTTTATATAATCAGAATATTATAAAACACCAAGTTTTACAATGTCCTCGGCGTACTGTATTCTGCAGTTTATTGATCCACAAAGATTACATTTATAACCTGTTATTTATAATAAATCAAAAAGAGACATTTGCAAAATGAACATTCTTTATTCAGTTCTGCTAGCTAAATTTATTGCTATAGTTCTCCTAGCTAATTGCTATGGTCATCAAGCACACACGCCGAAAGGGTAATAACCTCTTTTAATGAGAAGTAGGTCCCTTGCGCTGGGTGCATTCTATGCAAAGGACATCGCATGGCGAGCCGCCCAATGCACATTGTACAGAAATGCATTATTAGCTAAAGCCTGCATTTTGTAAATAATTGAAATGGTCAAAGTTATTTTTGTGAAGTCAGCTTTCAAACACACTAAATAAATTGACAATTTTTATTGTTTTTATGTCTGATAAGTGATATTGTAAACCTGATAAGGTCCCTACCGCCCGAAGCCAATGGGACTATTACATTCCCAACTAAGGTTGTTGGGGTTGTGGGACTGACGTAGGAGATGACTGGAGATGTGAAAGATAAGAAAGAAGGTTTGGAAGGTTTACCTGGCTCTTCTGATCTGGTCATTAAACACTATTTCAAGCAATATTCAGCATGCTGGTAGCTTCTGAGAGTGTTTAGATGTCACACAATAATTTGAACACTTGAAGATGGCTGGTAAGTGTCCGCCCATCGCAATAAATGACCAACAAAATAAATTTAAAACAAGTTTTTCTGAGACTTTTAACTTCCCACTAAATAAGCACCATGTTTAATTTCTGAAAGGTGGTATTTTTCACTCTGACAACATTATGTACTATTTCGGGTGCTGTAATGATATTCTGCGCAATGCGTGAACTTTTAATTTTCAAAATTGGAACTACTGAAAAAAATTAGTAGACAAGCAAAAAAGTAGGTACCAAAATAATAAAATAAAAACTTTTCAAATAAACAAAAAAGCGAGTCATAAAACCAATTTTTTTTTGTCAGGATAATGAAAATTAACATTTTTTATTTTCTAAATATTTATGTTGGGGCATCAGTAGGATTTATAGGCCCTGTTAGAAGTTCTACCGAGCCGAACCCTCTGATATGAAAATATCTGGAGTCGGTGAATTATTTTCCCATTTGATCTCTGGTGAGTTGACGTGTTGTTCTTGTATTGTTTTGTATTTATTTTGCTTATATAATGCACTTGCATAGTGTTCATTGACTAGATGATCATTTGTGGAAAAGTGAGTGGAAGGGTTTAGTTTTTCCTATGGGGAAGATTTAACCCGGACATAAAATCGGAAGTAGAAAAAAGTAAGAATACCGAAAGAAAAAGTATTTGTAGAAATTATATTATATTAATTTTATTTATTTTTCATCATTCAAAAAATAATAATAACTAATTAATCACCGCTTTGTAATATTTTGTCTAAGGGTAATTATTTGTTTTTGTTGACTTGTTGTGAATTCTTATATTTGATCATTTTCATTAAATATTTATGCTGACGAAGAAACAATTGTTTGAAACACGTCGATTATTTTGATTAAAAGGAGAATATAAAGTGATTTATTTTATTTAAATTAAATGCCGCAACAAAGTGAATTTGCAATTATTGAAAAACTAATTCTTTATTCGAAATGTATATTTCTTATGTTCAAATGTACGACAGATGCTTAGATGAATTAGTAGATTGAAGATATATACTTTGATGACACTTTCATATATTTATTTTTAATATAAAAGTAAATATTCATAAGCGATTCAATATAACGTGTCTTGTATCTTCATAATGTCATTGGATAAATAACGTAATTTTTTAAGTTTACTAAAATTTGATTCTGATAGACAATGAAACAGTTTCAGCTTCACAAAACCCACAATTATAATTATATTCCGTGATTTTTCACCGGCCTGCGCAAGTTACATACTAAAAAACTTTAAAAATAAAGCGATCACAAATATTGGAAGCATATTACAAATATTGTAACCAAATTACAAATATTGTAAGCAAATTACAAATATTGTAAGCAAATTAAAAATATTGTAAGCAAATTACAAATATACATAATTGATGTTATTACGTATTTAATAACCGATTGTTATTTAACGATATCTAGACCATTTTTAAATATTGCAATATCTGCAAACTAATTTATGTATCTTTCATCAACAAACTCAATTAAGTACATATCTGAATTACACGATTGTCGCACTTAGAAACAATACTTTAAGGCTTATTATGGCTCACATCCCCCGGATGATATAAAAAAAACTTTACCAAGACAACGTAATACGTTAAATCGAATATTGATTAAGGAGTTAATCGTTTGGGTGAGACTGGAGTGAGCAAACAATGTAACCCCAAGTTGAAAAATATTCATTTTATAGGAAAGAAATTGAAGACACCTTATCAAAAAGTTTACCAAAGAACCAAATACAAAATGTTAAAAAAGAGTTATGCGAATATTTTTTAATGTGGTGCCTTGGAAAATATTTGTCTACTTAACGCCCAACCCTTTTATACCGAACGCTTAAGGTATTATTTTAATAAAAGCTTCGACATTGGAAAATTTCCGTACGAATTAAATTAGAATATATATATGCAAAATGTACGCAGGTAGGTAATCAATTTATCGATTACGGCTTTTATGAAGAGTTTATTTCCGAAGTTTCATTTTATCCGAATCAATGTTTAATTGAAATACACTCTCATCCATACCTACGAACTTCTGAGACTCCTCAGTTATTCCATGTTTTAGCATGACACCATTCGAACATGTAATTTATCCAGACATTTCATGCAAGGAGTATTCCTAATTTCTTCTTCTATTAGGAGTATTTATGTTTAGGAGTATTCCTAAACTCTTCTTTCAGCTTCTCATAATGATTTGAAAATAACTGTGGTACAAAATATTTAAAAAAATGTTTATTATTATTTCATGAGGTTTGAGAAAAATAATTCGCTCAGGGCCTATGCCTATGAGGATTGGGTAGGAATCTAGGAATCAAAGTGACCTATAAATATATCCCTCTCATTGCTGGGCAAGGCGATGGGTCGAGGAACCAGTTGGAAAGGACAAAGGGTCTACCCAAACCAGCCTCTCCCGACCTGACACGTCATGCAGCTGGTGGGCAGGCGCATCCTGAATACACGTCACCCGAGGAACCCGTACACCTCTGCTTAGTCACCAAACGTAGCGAACCACTTGGGATGACCTATAGCAGAGGTGTTGGTTATCCAATGGTTACCAGGTGGCGGTACCCAAAACCGCCTCCTAAATTGAAAATTTCGCACGTGGGTTTGGTTAGAATAATTTGATTTAAAACCCGCGACCTTCGAGTTCAGAGTTAAGTATGTAACTGCTCTTCCACAGAAAATAGTTGGCCTACAATTTTCTTAACGCGACTCCAGGTTCAATATCAATTGCTATCGATGTCCACACGGTGAAAGTTGACTTACTTGGTCCGCGCAGTTCACATTATTACGATTTGAATGGCTTTCGATAAATGGACAAGTCCAAATGGAGCCGTTCATTCACGGGCAGATTCACTTTTAAAACGGAGTCTCCGAATTTGGATATGTCTTAAAAGGCAAAAGTTACATTGCCGAAGCTGAAATAGGCTGCTAAGTTCAATGTGCCTCGATCAGCTGATGCTGGGAGCACCGGGATGTCCATATGTCTGATCGCAATATTCCCTAAATGGACCACTATCTTGGATACATGAAGCAGTTATTCAAACTGGTACGAGTCAAGTCACTTGAAGAAAGTGATGAGCTTTATGAATAGAGTAGGTAAATTTAATATGTAACGACATTCTACTAGTATGTTTAAATTAAGAACTCCACAGAAAACGTTTGCATTTAGATTACAATGCATTGCTTTTAGGTTTTCTTTTTAACACTGTTAGGTTTATTTTTGGTTGCAACACTTAAAAATATATATTTTACTAGATTTCCAACGGCTGTCTACACACATGTACAGTCAGCAACAGTCTTGATCATTTTTTGACAATAATTTAATACCTACAACTTATGTTGAAAATGACATTTACATCATTTTAGGGTTTCTAAATTGTTTCTATGCCATCGTTTTAAATTATGGAGAGAGGTAAGGTAAATCTTTATATTCATTTTGTTTAAATTGGAAAAATTTAAAAATTAAATAGGGGAGACAATTTTAGATAAGGCTTGATAGAAGAGAGGATATTTGTTTACAGAAAATCATTAAAAAACTAAAGGATCTAAAGTTCCCACTTCTAGACCACAGAATGTTCTGAATGATCGAAAAGTTAAGGCTGTGAAAGTTTCTTGGCTAAATTCCTCACCTTTGAGAATTCTTGTCGCTTCAGAAAAACAATTTTTTTTCAAGGTTAAGATTTTCTTTTTTTTTTTTATTTTTTTTTTTTTTTTTTTTTTTTTTTTTTTTTTTTTTTTTTTTTTTTTTTTTTTTTTATTTTTTTTTTTTTTTTTATTTTTTATATATACAATAATATTATTATTGGGTTTATAAAAACAGTTTATTTTTAAACAGTTTGATAATGCCTTCAGAGGGCGAAACAGCTGTCACGCGTAATAATAATTACACAGCAGAACTTGTTTAAAAATAAACTGTTTTTATAAACCCAATAATAATATTATTGTATATATAAAAAATAAAAAAATAAAATGGAGTTCTACAAATTAAACTTAATAACAATAAATAAAAAAAAAAAAAAAAAAAAAAAAATGTTAAGATTTTCATTTAAAAACATATGCCGGGAGCTTAATCATACTATTTTTCAAACATTGTATCATAAAATAATGCATGCATATCGCATTTCCTTCGTTATAATATTGTGAACCCTCTTGGTGAAAATACTAATGTTTTATGCTGCCTGCAGCGCCTGAAATTTCAGCCTTCCGCAATCAGTACAGCACTATTTTATGACAACTGAAACAATAATTTATTTACTCTTGCTAACTAATAATGTAAAAACTAAACTTCCCACAATATATTTCTTGATCATTGAAGATAATGTAAGCGACTCTCAAACGATAATTTGAAACAGAAAATCAGCAAAAGTTTTGGTCACATCTAGAAGTTGAACCCAGGATCTCAGCCTTCTGGGGTTTTGCTCTACCACTAAGCTAATTCGACCCTACCTTCTTCGGTCATATTTAATTGTATCATACTTCAACTGAGAACCACCATCATTATTTTCATTTCCTCAACAAGAGGAAAGCTCCGGCAATGCTGAGGTCTTGAGTTAAATTCCTAATATTACACGTAGAAAACTTACGGATTTAAAATGTTGCTAATTTATTAAAAACCTAGTCAAATTATTCGTATTCCTGTTAAGAACGGAACCCAGGCCTTAAACGAATGAATAGATAGGTTTCCTAACAAATTGTCTGTCGATCAGGAATACGTTATTAGGATGTCGGAAGACGTGTTCATGAAAATTATGTTGTGTTCCCACAAAAAGTTCTCCAACTCGTCGCGGAAGGAGATTTTAGAGAATAAGTTCTTTATATTAAATCAGGGACTTATTCAATACTTCGCCTATTACAAGAGTGACTTCGATGGTTGACCTAACTACGTGCTGGCTAAATGAGATCTGCAAACACCTTGTGTGTCTGGAAGCAGCCTAACTGGCCCTAGCATTTTCTGACTACTAGCTGCCATCTTGCGGACTTCCAAGCAAGCTCTTTGCACTGCCCTTTATGAGTGCATCTGTGAAGCTCTTAGCTAACTCACTTCCCAACACATTTCATCATTATATTTATGCCCACTCCTGCATGAACACTTGTTCCGATATATTTTAAATTGACAAATATTTTATTATTAAATTTATTGCAATCACGTTTTAAATAAGATTTCAATTAATTAGCCATACTCATTTTTCTCTGTATATCTTCAATAATTATAATTTGTGGTATTACTCATTCAGTAATTCCAAAAATAATTATGCGTTTACATGTATATGATAATAAATTATCACAACTGACTAGAGCTATTTCCCATAACTTGTGTTGTGCAATTATTTTTGTTTATTTTGTTGTTATTTATAATAATGTAAATTCTATCACAAAATACAACATATTTCATTAAAATGCAGCATAAAAGTTAATCAACGATTCGTAAGTCCATTTCGTATTTCCTAATACCATAAACTCGAATGGTCGCCTAATCAGGAATCAACGGCGCTTAGAAGTTAAGCAATACGGACTGCATATTAAATTTCCTCTTTTTAATTCGGCCTATATTCGGTGTTGCCTACTGACCGATAACTAAATACCTAATGCCTAATCGGTATCAGTTCATTACGTCATTATATTTGACATCTTGACACGTTTTAAAACTAGTTAAAGTCCGTCAATTCAAATGTCCACAACAAGATAGGCGACCATCCGAACCACTACGCTATTTTTTAATTTATCCAAGTTTACAATTGTCTAATTTATTATAAATTACATACATTTTCTGCATTTTCTTTTGATTAATATGGCTCCTACCATCCAGCTTGCATATGTCAATTGGGGCAGACTTTATATTCCGTTGTATAGTAAACTATTTTGTTTATTGTCTTTGTTCTTTGATAGTACCTTAATTTTATTACACGTCCTTGTGTTATGCCTTTGAATGTCCTCATTGTATATAATTTATTTTGAAGTAGTATTTTAGTAATAGGTTGTTTATTATTTTATGTATAAATATCATCGCATGTATATGTATGTCTAAACATTAAACATTACTATGTTTAACATCTAAACATTATTATGCTTCACATCTAAACATTAATATGTTTAGCATCTGAACATTAATATGTTTAACATCTAATTTAATTTTTCCAACTTTATGTCCGGGTTAAATCTTCCCCATACGAAAAACTAAACCCTTCCACACACTTTTCCACAAATGATCATCTATTCAATCCACATTACGCAAGTGCATTATATAAGCAAAATAAATATAAAACAATACAAGAACAACACGTCAACTCACCAGAGATCAAATGGGAAAATAATTCACTGACTCCAGATATTTTCATATCAGAAGGTTTGGCTCGGTAGAACTCCTAACATGGCATATAAATCCTACTGATCCCTCAACATAAATATTTAAAAAATCTGTCGTAATCCTACATGTATTTAAAATTACTGATTTTTGCATTTTTAAATATAAATTTTTAGATAGATCTAAATACGCCTAAATTTTTTAACATCTAAACATACAATTATTATTACTTGAACTTATGAACTTTATCATTTTTGAGCTTTTCTCGTAATATACAGAAGGCTAATATACAGAACAAACCTGATTTACCTTTTCTACCAATGATTCCTGACATCATTTGTAGTAAATATGTTAAATAAATTTTGGAATCCGGTGACTTTCTGATTTTTATTTTATTTAAATAACAACAACAAAAAATCTTTCACATGTCGTCAGCGGTCCTTAACCACCCATCCCCTCACACCAACCATAACTGTCCAATAACTACTGATTTTTTTATTTTTTAATGTCAAAAATCACTGGTTCAAGTAAGTCAGCTACGTCCCGTTTGGCATGTTCATCTTCATCAATTACAAATAATATTACAACCATATGGTCAAATGTGATAACAATGACCTCCGTGACAAGTGGTAAGGTCCTTGGATGTGAGCCCAGAGTCCACAGTTTCAAATACAATTTACTTGATTGTCTTACTTATAGAAAATAAACAGATAAAAATATAGTATATTTGCATATCGCCCCGGAGTGAAAGACACTGTCAGAATCACCCTGGTAAGAGATCATCTTAAGAAACAACAGTTGATTGAATTGACTTCAAAAGAAGAGTCCTATTTCCCAACAGTCGTATTCATCTGCTAATTATTCCAGCCTCACAATATTCCGTCATTTGGTTATGCCATATTTCTGGACTAGGACCTTAAATGTGTTGTGCTGTTAATGATAAAAACTTTCATTATTTTAATAGATTTAAAAGTCGAAGTAAGAGCTTCATAGATGGCAGTGCACAGAGCTTGCATGGAAGTCCGTAAGATGGAGCCAGTGGCCAGTAGTCGCCAGAGCCAGCGGTAAGGCTCCCAGAGAAACTTACTATTTCAGATTCCAATTAGCCAGCTACTAGTTAGGTCGACTACCGAGTCACCATTATAATACGCGGAGTATTAATTAAATCCCTGATTAATCTAAAAGAACCATTTAACCCTTCCAAGACGAGTTGGAGACCTGTTTGTACGAACACAACAACTTTGAACTATCTAAAAACATAAAACTAAGCAAAAATATTCTCACCATTCGCATAGCAACATTAATTTCCCTTGCTGGCCGCTATTCTAAAATCACTCACTTTGTAACAGCGGCTTTTTCGATTAATTATGTAATTCATTCAACGCGTTCTGCGACACAGAATTCTGAAATAATTAAGGAAACGTTCTGTCTGCAATAATTTAAGACACGCAAAACCGCAACACGACATTCCCTACTACTTGTTCGCATCTCCGGACCAAAACCACCGTCTCAGATACTCGAGACTCTTGATGCCTCCTTTTCTGTAAGTCAACAGTCCATAACAGCTCAGGCAGGAGGCTATGGCAGTAATGCCTCAGTTGGTTTGTGTCAACATTTGCTGTCGATAAGGCGGACTCTGTCACAGTGGAGACAGGCAACGATATATATTATGTACAATACGATTAGATACATTTCCCACAGGCCTTGGGGCCTATGCACTATGCTAACGACTTTTCTATAAGTTACACGGAGAAAAATGACTATTTATAATTTATTATAAATCTCTTCAAATTATTGGTAGTTACGGTTCAAAAATAGATTGCAGGCCTTACGAATGAATTAACAGGTTTCCTGATAAACTTTTGAAATTCGAATATTGGATGATGATCTGGCGTGTAGGTAGCACAGATCATCCAGGGAATATAATATTTCCCTATGAAAAATATATTGTGGATTAATAAACTATCTCTGCAGGGAGAAAAATAACAAACCAGTCACCAAAATACAAATGAACAGAAAAACTCACCCAAGAATGGCATTCACAAATGGAGGTCTTCTATTTTTTGTCATCAGCTTCGGTTTCAGGCAGCAATCAGCAATCACTTTGCATTTGCACTCGAAAAGGTTATAAGGAACAACCAGCTCACAAGAGAGAAAAATTATTAATGATAGAGATGAATCAGCACATTCATCGTAACACACAGTGTCGAATTTGTGACATTTTATTTTGTCAAAAATATATATTTTAATTATTTTTATCTTAAATAGACCTCTTTTGACGAAATATCATGTCTCAGATGAATCTACTGAACAGATGTAACAGGTGACCGCAATTTGGTTATCATTCACCTGCAGAGAAAATACTATGCGAAATTGACAAGAGATGTCGCTTTTTGTCTATTCTATTTTTAAAAATTAATTAATTAATTATGTTTGTATATTAAAATAATTTTAAATTAAGTTTTAAATCTAATGCTTCTCCATACTCCCCGCCTTGGAAGTTCTCAGAACTTGCAAAGAAGTAAGAGAACAACGTACAAATAAATAAACGTCAAATCATTTCAAGTGACTCTATTCACATATAATATCCAAGAATTACGTCGGAAGGTCACCAAAAAAAAGCTTTCAACAGAACGAAAAGTATAAACTTAATAAAGTTCAACTGACAAGAGTACAATTAACTGTAACGGAATATCATGGCATAGTCGGAGATAATTTGAACTACCAAAAAAAATAACAAAAAATAAAAACAAAAAATAGAAGTAAGCAAATTATTGAGTCGGAAGGGGATATAACTTGATAACCGGTCGTTTGAAGAACCCAAATCGTGTCTTCACCGTCGCAACGCGAACAATTTTGTCCAATCCGGGATGGACCTCAGTGATTACACCCAAAGGCCAGTTCAATGGAGGGGAATCTTCCTGTCCCACCAGAACGACAGTTCCGATCTCAATCGGATGATCAGGGGTAGCCCACTTCTGCCTGACTTGCAAAGTGTGCAGATACTCCACACGCCATTTTTTCCAGAAAGACTGAACCATACTATCCAATAATCGTTTGCGCTGAGCGAAATTAATTTTACTGCCCGTCGGGATAGATGCAGGTAAGTATTGTAATGGTGTAGTCATTAAAAAATGCGCAGGTGTTATGATTTCCGGATCAGGGTCGGAAGATACGGCTGTGAGCGGGCGAGAGTTCATTATGCACTCTATTTGCACCAACACAGTCTGAAGCTCCTCATAAGTGAGAAGCTGAGTTCCGATCACTCGGTATAAGTGAGTTTTCATGCTTTTCACGTTAGACTCCCACATACCTCCGAAATGGGGTGTGCGGGGTGGAATCATTTTCCACTCGATACGACGCTTGGCGAGTTCTCGTTTTAACGCGGGCTCATATTCCGATTCAACTAAAAACTTGTAAAGGTCATCCAATTGTGCCTTTGCACCCACAAAATTGGTACCATTATCCGAATACAAGCACGACACAGGGCCACGCCGTGAAATAAAACGGCTGAAAGCAGCCAGGAAAGCATTTGAAGTTAAGTCAGAGACCAACTCAATATGAATGGCCTTAGTCACAAGGCATACAAACAGACAAATATATGCCTTCTGCGAATGTTGTCCTCTCCGACGAGCAAGCGTAATACGTAGAGGACCCGCGTAATCAACACCGGTGTGAACGAAGGCTTTTGCTTCAGTAATACGATATGAAGGTAAATCTGCCATCTTTGGGGTAGGATGTGATGGATTTGAGCGGAAGCAGCAGTTGCATTTCCGCACCCTTGCCCTAATAACCGTCCTAGCATCTAATATCCAATAGCGCTGACGTAATATAGACATAAGAAGTCCTGGACCGGTATGACAGTTCACGACATGAAAGTGATCTATGATAAGATTTACAACACAGTCATGTTTAGGTAGTAATATCGGATGTTTAACCTCAAAAGGTAAGTCCGATTTAGAAAGGCGTCCCCCGATACGTAACAAATTGTCCTCATCAAGAAATAAAGACAAACCCTGAAGCCTTTTGGAGTGGAATTTGCCTTTCTGAAGTGCAGCAATATCATTTGAAAAATGAGCATTTTGCACGGAACGAAGTACAGCCTTTTCAGCATTCACAAGATTATTGACAATTCCAGAGGAAGGTGATATCTTTTTTATGAATCGGAGAATATAAACGACACTCCTTAGTAGTTTATCCCAAGTGGATATACGCTGGGCCAGTTCACCCAGAACCGATTGTTCACCCAGAACCATTGCAGTGAGCACATTAACTTTGTGTTCAGGCATTTCACCGGTATTGGTGGGGCGAAAAGGTTTTACTGGCCATTCCAAAGGTGGGTGGCGAATCCATGATGGGCCGTTCCACCATAAATCATGTGAAACGAGTTGAGAGGGTAGCATGCCACGAGAAAGGCAATCGCTCGGGTTTTCAATACCGGCGACATGGTAAAAATTCTCCGGAGACAAATTTTCCTGGCACTGAGCTACACGATTGCTAACAAACACCGACCAACGATGCGGTGAGGAATGTATCCAGGAGAGCGCAATGGTAGAATCTGAAAACGCGTATGTTCCTGCAATAGAAAGACGCGCACGATAACTATCTTGAACCGTCCGTATCAACTTTGACATCAAAACTGCGGCACAAAGCTCCAAACGAGCGAGAGTTGTCACTCTCGTGGGAGAAACCTTTGATTTTGCACACAATAACCTCACTGAAATATTTCCAGAGAGATCAGTGGTGTGCAAATAAATCACGCAGCCATAACCATTCATGCTCGCATCGCAGAAGGCGACAACGAGCGCTGTACTGTCCTTTAGGACGCCAACATGGCGGGGGATTTTTACTGTCGAAATTAAAGGAAATTCCTGTGTGAGAGCCGAAAACCTTTGAATAACGCTCTCAGGGGGTATATCATCCCAACCAATGTTGCACAGCCATAGCTCCTTAATAAGTAATTTCGCATACAGAATGACAGGGGCGACCAAGCCGAGAACATCGAACAAGCGGGCTACTATGGAGAGTATGTTCCGCTTCGTGCACTTCTCCTGAACATAAGAAGACGTAAAGAAGAAGCTGTCATCAGCTGGTTCCCACGAAAGGCCTAACACCTTAGCGGCATTGTTAGAACCAACAGTAAAGTCCACAGGGCTTCGGTGAGAATCTGGAAGATTCTCGAGTACCACTGAAGAATTACTGGTCCATTTTACCAAATCAAAGGCACCGGACTTAAACAACGAGATCAATTCTCGCGACAGACGTACGGCACTGGGTTCATCTACAATAGAATATACCAGGTCGTCCATATACAACTTAGACTCTGCCACATTGGCAGCGTCCGGAAAATGTTGTCTCATATCCTGGGCCAACTGTCGAACAGTGCGCATTGCCAAGTATGGACTAGCTGTTAGTCCGAAAGGGACCCGATTGAATTGAAAGGTTTGTATGGGATCGTTGTCCGCGAACCGAAATAGAATTTTCAAATATTTGCGATGCTTGCTTGGAACCTCAATCTGCAAATACATCTGCTTTATGTCTGCAGTAATAGCAATGGGAAAAAGACGAAAGTCTAACAGAAGCAAAAACAGATCGGCTTGCAAATTCGGACCAGTATAAATCACGTCATTTAATGACAATCCTGTATGTGTCTTAGCGCTCGCGTCAAGTACAATCCGAGGCATAGGTTTATCCGGGCGAGTGACAGCGTGATGCGGAATGTAATATCCGTCATCGGTAATATCCGACCTTGAAACTTTTGCTAAATAACCGTTTTCAATGTACTCATGAATAACTTTATTATAATTCTCCCGCAAAGCCGGTGAATGTTTAAATTTTCGCTCCAAAGCCATAAATCGGCGCTGAGCAGTAGCAAGGGAATTACCCAATTGCTTCGGGTCTTTACAGAAAGGTAAAGCAACAGAATACCTTCCGTCGACGGTGCGAGAAATGGATGATATAAATAAATTCTCACATTCCGTCTCTTCCGGACTTAGAAATTGCATGTTGGGTATTTCCTCTAACAGCCAAAATTTTTGTACTAAGTCATTAAGCGCAAGTGCCGAAAATGACGTACTTGTATTAAGCACATTACTAGGGTAGTCACCCATTAATACAAAACCGAAAGTAGTCGCTAATGCCGGAGGTTCGCCGTTACCAGATTCAACCCTGTTCCCTAAATAAATATATGGGAACAGTTGTGCACCTAATACTATATCCACGCATCCAGGAATATTCCACGTTAAGTCAGCGAGAGGTATACCCTTTAAGTAACTCATATCACCCTTGGTTATATAGTGATTAGGTAGCTGATCTGTAATACTGTCAATGACAAGCGCATAAATATTATATTTATTATTCGGGTACACGCGGGACTCAATGTCCAAATAAACGTAACCCAAAATTGGTTTGGATGCTGAACCGATTCCTTTTACAAAGGAATTGTTTAAAGGAATTATTGGTAAGTTGAGGATCTTGCAACAATCAACAGTAATTAAATTGTTCTGTGAACCGTTATCCATTAAGCACCGAACAATAACTTTATTTCCATTTTTGCTCTTTGCGAATACTTGCGCGGTTGATAATAGAATCGTATTATGTGTCGCTTTCACAGAAAGGGAACATGAGTTATTTATGTTTAGCGGAGGTTCTTCTAATTGTGTATCACAATTTTCAGATGTCCCTGTAGATGTTCGCGACGTGTGTGCGTGGGTACTTGATGGAGTTTTAGCATTGTCATCAGCACTGCCAAAATGCAACAAAGTGTGATGACGTTTTTTACAAAACTCACAAGTTAAAACCGATTTACACGCGTTTATTGTATGCCCTCCACTAAGGCAATTTACGCAAGCATGTTTTGACTTTATAAATTCAAAACGCGCCTGTGAAGAGCTCATATTTTTAAATTTAACGCAATCTTTAATTGTATGATTAGTTTTATTACAAACAAGACAACAATTTGTGCGCGAAGCCGTAAACCGAGGTACATTCTCGTTGCTAGCAAGGAACGATTTAAAATTTTTATTAGAACGAAATGACGACGTAGTGGGCAGTTTTTTACCGGCTTCATTTGAATTGCTTAAACGTTCTAAAATCTTAACCTGATCTTGAACAAACGAGACTAAATCGTCATATGTCGGAATCTCTTTATTCCTGACTGACAGCTCGAAAATCTGTGCGATTTGAAAATCAATTTTTCTAAATGCACAATGAAATAAGATAAAATCAGTTAAATTTTCAATCTCTAATTGTTTTAACGCTGCTACTGATGCAGAAAAATTTTCAATAAAAAAGTCAAGACTGCCAGATGTATTTGTACAATTTTTTGCATCAAGAATATTATTTAAATAATGTGTGCCTAGTGCACGTTTATTCTGAAATTTGTTTACCAAAGCATTCCAGATTATATTGTATGTGTCACCTCCAGGTACAATGCCTGAAGTAACCTTTAAAGCGCCGTGTGTCAATTTACCAATTAAATATTGAACACGCTGGGCGTCGGTTAACTGTCTATTATTATGTACATTAGATTTGAAAGCTTGGTAGAAAGTAGGCCAATTTCCCATTTTACCATCAAATGATGGTAATTCCAAAGGTGGCAATTTAATAATACAATGATCCCGCGAATCGTTGCGTGACGCGTTTTGAAGGTTAAATCGACTTCGTTTGACCTTCAAATAAATATCATCAAATGCATTTAATTGTTGGAAATCCGGTTTAAATGAGTCGTCCAAAGTCAACTGACGGTCGTTAAGTTTGTCAATAACAGTTTCAAACTGAACTCTCAAGTCTTCAATCATATCCGACTTTGTCATGAAGTCTTCATTTTTTCTTGACTCGAAGGTATTTAAATTATTTGATAAATTATACAATTCATTCATCCGCAAAAAAAGATTTTCCTTTTTTGCCGTCAAAAGAGACAACGTTCTATCCTGAATATCTCCAGAAACTTCTTCAGCAATTCTCGGCATTTTTAATGAGATGACAAAATATTCTTAACCAAAAAAAGTTTACAATAATGTTGTAAGTATTGTAAATTAGAATTCTCCAAAAATTACGACAATTCCAATATATTATATGTTTCGAATCTACCAAAGAATACGTAAAAAAAACGAAACTAAATTCACTATACCTAAATAATATTAAGTAATTTGAGCTTTAATGAAATTTACCAAAAAAATACGCAAATTTCTAATGCTAGAAAAATTATTTATGTATGCTAGAAATTGGTACTGATAGGTACTTCTTAAATCACCAAAAAAATTACGTGAATAGAACATCCATTTATCATGTTTCCAAATCTAAATCACTAAATATTAATCAATTTTCGCTAGCAATATATCCGAGCTACGTAGGACCAAACTTATGGATGATGATCTGGCGTGTAGGTAGCACAGATCATCCAGGGAATATAATATTTCCCTATGAAAAATATATTGTGGATTAATAAACTATCTCTGCAGGGAGAAAAATAACAAACCAGTCACCAAAATACAAATGAACAGAAAAACTCACCCAAGAATGGCATTCACAAATGGAGGTCTTCTATTTTTTGTCATCAGCTTCGGTTTCAGGCAGCAATCAGCAATCACTTTGCATTTGCACTCGAAAAGGTTATAAGGAACAACCAGCTCACAAGAGAGAAAAATTATTAATGATAGAGATGAATCAGCACATTCATCGTAACACACAGTGTCGAATTTGTGACATTTTATTTTGTCAAAAATATATATTTTAATTATTTTTATCTTAAATAGACCTCTTTTGACGAAATATCATGTCTCAGATGAATCTACTGAACAGATGTAACAGGTGACCGCAATTTGGTTATCATTCACCTGCAGAGAAAATACTATGCGAAATTGACAAGAGATGTCGCTTTTTGTCTATTCTATTTTTAAAAATTAATTAATTAATTATGTTTGTATATTAAAATAATTTTAAATTAAGTTTTAAATCTAATGCTTCTCCAAATATATTTAATTTTTATTTTGTACATAACAAACATTTGTCCATTTACAATGCACATTTTATTTTATTTTATTTATTTTTTATAATATTGATTACATTTTATGCTTTTGACTCTCCAACTAGGAAGGATTCCCGTTTTAGGACAGTCAAATTTAGAGATTTCAAGTTATCCTAGACGAATACAGGATTAAGACTAGATAAAATAAGTATGTTACAAGATACATAAAAGATACATAAAAAGATATATAAAAAGATACATAAAGATACATAGAGGCGTTCGTGATAAATAATTATCAAATTACATTTTTAAGTAACATTTCGGAATCAGTCCTGCCTAGATCATAAACTTGAAATATGTAACATTAACTTCATTTTAAACATAAAATACATATTTATATTGGGTAATGAATGGCATATACATGCTTGTATTATCAGCGTATGATGGAAACTGTAATGCTGTCCGAAACGTTGGCTAAAGAAGGAGGTAGCGCAACACAGCATAATACCCCAAAGATAAATCAATAACTAACTAACCATAATTATTTATTTATTTATTTAATATCAATGGTATAAATATACCATAAACAATGATAACATGTCACAGTTAAAATATTTAAAAAAAAGAATTACAAATATACGTGGCATTTGATTGTGAAATGACATTAGAGAGTAAGTAGGTAAGTAAGTAAACAAGAGATACAAGTACATAAGTTTGTATAGTGCAAATAAGGTAGAATTAGATTAAATTAATATTGATTGAAAAGATTTGATAGCATAGCCCTCTTGTACCTACCTTGCGTGCAGTTAAATAGATCTTCCACATTTGCGTATCTATTACTAACTTCATGCAACCTAGGTACAAGCGAGTGTTTGGAATACTCAGTCCTGATATTGTTGCATTTAAACAAAATTTTAGAACGAGTAGCTCTCGTGGGTATATGAAATTCAATGAGGTTAATTAAATCAGGACTGTCTATACTACCATTTACAATTTTGAACATAAATATTAAGTCGGATATAATTCTTCGATCTGAGAGTTTTAATAAATTTAGATTTTTCATCAAGTAATTATAATTTATATTTTCAATGGGAATACCGAGTTTAAAATTAACGTGTCTTAGGAATTTATGTTGAATTTTTTCGATTGAATCTGAAAGTAATTTGTAGTGGGGGGACCAGATCGAGGAGTTATATTCGACTTGTCTACGAACCAGGGATGTATACAAAATTTTTAATGTTGAAATATTCTTGAAACCTCTGGAATTTCGAAGAATGAAGCCTAGCATTTTCATTCCTTTATTATTAATATTATTTATATGCGATATAAAGTTTAATTTAGCGTCGAAAGTTATCCCCAGGTCATTAATTTCTTCGACAGAGGTAAGGATTGAGTTATTGAGTTTATATGAATGAATAATTGGTTGATTTATTCTGTAAAATTTAATTGAATAACACTTATTTATGTTCAGATGAAGTTTGTTAAGAGAACACCAATTAATTAACCTGTTAAAATTATTTTGTAGACAGATACAATCTTCAGCACTTTTGATTATTTTAAATATTTTTAAATCATCTGCGAAAAGTAACGTATTAATATCTTCATCAAATATATTTACAATATCATTTATGAACAGTAAAAATAATATTGGGCCTAAATGAGACCCCTGTGGTACACCACTGGTAGCTATAAATTGATTGGAAATGAACAAATTGATTTTTACAAGTAAAACTCTATTAGTTAGATTGCTAGCAAACCATTCTAAAAGTTTTCCGCCAATACCGAGCTTACGTAGTTTGATCAGGAGAATTTTATGGCATACTATGTCAAAGGCCTTGATAAAGTCTGTATATATGGAATCGACTTGAGTTCTGTTAGCTAATGCGTTTGATATATAGTTTTCATATAACGAGAGATTTGTCAGAGTTTATCTACCTAACAAAAATCCGTGTTGATTCGGAACAATGAGATGGTTAATACATGGTGAAATTTTATCAAGTAATAGTTTTTCAAAAAGTTTAGGAATTACAGATAGCTTACATATTGGTCTATAGTTAGTAACATCACTTTTATTACCCTTTTTAAATATAGGAGTTAGATAACAACGTTTCCAAATATCAGGGAAGCACCCTGTGTCAAGGGATTGATTAAACAATAGAAAAATCGGCTCAGCCAGTGAAGTAATGCAATTTATCAGGATATTGGGATGTACATTATCAGGTCCAGCCTTTTTGTTTTTGTCTAAGGATTTGATTTTACTTATAACATCGTTTATGTTGATGTGTATGGCAGGGATATGTATGCTCTCGTTAAGCGACGAAGGTGGTATATAATTGTCTGGGATATCTTCGTCATAGACGCTTTTAAAATAATCAGCAAAATAGTTAACTTTTACATTCATGTCAGTACTACTCTTTTCTTTGAAGTGCATTGAAAGGGGTAAACCTTGTTTGTTTTTTCTAAGAGAGTTAACGTGAGTGAAAAAGCTTTGTATATTAGAAGGTATAGAGTTTTCGATTCCATTTATATAATTGAAATATGTATTTCTTGATAGTTTTTTACATTGAGTTCTATAGTTGTGAAATATCTTATAGTCGATAAGAGAGTTCGATTCTTTAAAGTTTTTGTGTGCAATTTTTTTACAGATAACTAGGTTTATTAGCTCGCCACTGAACCATTTTGGGAACTTCGCTTCCTTGAAGTGTGAAAGTGGTACAAAGCTTTCAATGGCCTTATTAATAATTTTGTAAAATAATTCAAGATTATAGTTAATAGTATTATTATGGTGAAGAAATGACCAGTCTTCATTTGCAAGATATTGATTCATGTTAGAATAGTCAGCTTTGGAGAAATTATAAGTTAGGTTAGGAAGAACAGTTGTGTCATCTGGTGAGTTATTAGTAGTGATGGTTATGCTTAGGGCGGGGTGGTGGCAGTCTAGGGGGAGAAGCTCGTCAACTGATTTAGCAATATGGACTGAGGTATCACTGCAGAATACTAAATCCAGCAGCCGATTATTGGTATTGTAGACTTGATGTAGAGAGAGTAAGTTCGTCATATCTATTATTTCGCGGGCATTTTCTGGTAGGCTTAAGTTGTTATAAGAGTCCTTATTCATCCAATCAATGCAAGGGGTATTATAGTCACCAAATAAAATTGTTCTGGCATCAGGGTATTTATTTTTAAAGGTTTCGAGGTCATCTATGTGGTTTCTGTAGACTGTGATATTGGATCCAGGAGGAATGTAGACACATCCCAGTAGAATTTTGCCTGATTTAGTTTTTAGTAAAACGAATACCTGTTCCACGTCCAGATGTTTACAAATTAATCGAGTGGATGGCAGTAATTTTGTAACGGATATAAGAACTCCTCCTCCTCTGGTTTTAGTACTAGTGGCTGGATTTCTGTCAAGGCGGTAGGTGTTGTAAGATGAAAATCCAAGTTCCTCGGTGTGAATATCAGGATCAAGCCAAGTTTCGGTAAGAAGAAAAACTTCAATGTGTTGGAGTAGTGGAAGAGTAGTTTGTAGCTCTATGAGTTTGGTACGGCAGCCTCGGATATTTTGGCCGTATCCGATGATGTGTTTGAGTTTTTTGAAGTTGACCTTATTATTGTGGGCTTGTTATTCATATATTTTATTGTTAACCCAACTTCTCCTCCCTTTATCCGAGTTTCCAATTCTTGGCGGAGGTCCGACAAGAATTTTAGTTGGTTCGGTGTTTGGTCGGAAAAGATTTTAACAGTGGAGTTGGTCAGATAAAAGTTCTTTCTCCTGAGGATATTTATTGCTTCAGTGGAGTTCTTTAGAATAACCTTAACGGGCCTAGGTTTATTAGGCCTCACTGCTCCAAGGCGTAAAGTGTTGATAGAGTTAATTTCAATGTTACTATCAATCTTATTCAAGATATTTGTAATTTGTATTTTGTCATCTTGTATTTTTTCTATTTGGTTGAGCTTAGAGCTTTCAGGAATATTTATTATTATTAGATTATTTGCTCTTTTTTTTCTTTCTTCGAGTTCGTCGGCTGCTTCACAAGTAGATACTACTGAGTTAGGTTTATTGGATAATGCTTTAAAAGCTGACAGCTCACCCTCGAGTGCTGCCATTTTGGCAGCCATTTGAGCAATGGTTCCGAGAATAGCATTTGTTTTTGGTACCATTTTTGCAATTTGATCTTTGTTTAATTTGCTTGTTGGGTCAATTATTAATTCAGTGAGGGCCTCAACCGCGTTTCTCGCCAGATTGATGAATCCTTGGGAATCCATATTATTAACTTAAAATTTTTTTTTTTTTTTTTGGAAAAATGGAGGATGGGTCAGCCTGTATTTAAGGTGGAGTGATTTGAAGTAGATACTAGGGACCCAGCCGCGCGGTAGTAGTTTGGGTGACAATAATACTTAATGTTTTGACTTTTAATTATATTGACAATGCTCACTCAGTTATGAATTTAGGAACCAGCAGGATTGCTCTCCGACTTCCTTAAACTTGCAGTCTCTCAATGACTCGATAACTTGTTAGTTTCACTGTTTAAAAATACTGTAAAATATTAAATTGTGTTAAGCGTAAAATTGAGTGTGCTCTCGGTGTCACTATATAAGGTTAACTGCACAACATTTACTATATGTTACTCTTACGTTTTACTAATATTGCTTCTAATTTAGTTTTTTTTATTTAGTTTTATTTTTTTAATTATTTCTCATTATACTAGTAATCACAATTTTACAATTGTGTATTTTGTACCTACTTTACAATGGATTACATCTATTTACTGTGAGTATCTTCTGTATAATACAGATATTCTCCTATGTACACTGCATCATATATCACTTTTATGTTTAAACGCTTATATATATATAAATAAATAAATAAATAAATAATTCCATATCCCGCAAGGGTAGGCAGAGGAGACGGACCGCCAAACAATTTGGTCTTGGCACACACTCCTTGCCTCATTCACATTCATACATCGTCTCATACATACTCTTATATTATTCTGACTCTTGACATGGCCCGACTCAAGTATCTGATTCACTTGATCGTGCCATGTCTTCCTCGGGCGTCCCCGACTTCTGTGAAAGATCGAAACATAAATATGTCATAAAAAATATTAAAATTTGAAACGCAAATGTTAAAAATTGATCACCGATTTCTTGTCAACTTAATGTATCGCTTTACACAAAACTAAAAAAAAAATGTAGTTGTATGTATGTAGATGAACGTATCGTTAAGGTTATTTTAACATTTTTTTCTTTTTACTGAAAATTAATTACTTAAAAATTGACAAATCTTAGCCAGGTTAACTGTTTGGAGGTTTTGTATTTTTTAGATTTGTTTCAAATTAGGCGACGGCGCCTATGGTAAACTTTTAAATGAAAAGAGAAAGATTGGTGTTTTCTCTTTCCAAATATGTTTATATTACATGTCTGACCATGGTAGAAAAGGAGACAGAACGAGTTTAACGAGGGCGTAACATTTGGTGACAGATAAAAAATACATATTTGTGATATTTATATGAGAAAAAATGCTAATATTGAATATTGCTTATTTATCAAGAATCTCTTCAAATTATTCGTAATCCGGTTAAAAATGGGACTGCAGGCCCTCAACTAATTAATTGACAGGTTTCCCAATAAACTTTAAGTAACATAAGCATATATTGTAACGTTGTCGAAAACAAACGTTCGGATATATTTGGAATTTACCAAGTTTATCAGGGAACTTAAAATCCCGTTTTTATCCAAATTACGAATAATTACGAAGAGATTTTTAATATATTTTGGAAGAAATCAGTCATTTTATAGTTTGACATATAGATGCAAATAAAACAATTACATTGTTTATAACCAAGAAATTTTATTTATAATTAATTAAATAATTTTCTGTACCGGACGGTTACGCTTATCTTATGGCTAGGGGTAATGGGTTAAGCATCTTAAGGGTACAAAATTAAACTAATTTACATTTTAAATATTTTTATTTAAAATACTTTTCGTGTTTATATACACAGTGAGACAAAAACATAACATGAGATAGGATGATCTTATAATCTAGTATAGTTAAAAAAGAAAGAAAGAAAAAATATAATGTCGTTTACATAAGGGAACAATGAATTAGCAATTTTCAATTTTCTCCGTGTTGATCTAAAGCGATTGTTCCGTCACGCCGATTTGCTTTTGACAGGCCGTGTGCTGATCAATAGTATGGTCAGATTTTGAACTGTACAGTTTGAAATCACACACGTCAACTATAATCACGGAGTGCCGTGAGCCGTACAATCGCATCGAAACGTTCGTCTTGTCAAAACCAATGTGTGTACTATCGCCGGTTATTTATCGGTATAATCCCTTAAACGTATTTTATCGCAATTATCCCAATCCAATTCAACATAACGAGTGCTACCGTACAACGATCACCGTTCCAGTGCTGACAGATGATTCTCGAGATGCAGATTTCGTTCGCCACCCGGTAAGCTGACTGTGAATTAACCTTACAAATTGTGTTATCGCATTCGCCTGTCATAAGCCATAGGCGTTATCCATGCTTTATCTGTGTGGAATAGCCTTTTAAAATACGTCTATCCCAACCCTTGTTCGTTCCTCGAACAGCGACGAAGCTTTTAATCTAGAAAGTCACATTATATTTTAATCTAGATAGTCGCATAATTTTTTAATCTAAATAGTCTCATAATATTTTAATCTAAATAGTCACTAATATTTTAATCTAGATAGTCACATAATATTTTAAACTAAATAGTCACATAATATTTTAAGATAGATAGTCGCATAATATTTTAATCTAAATAGTCACTAATATTTTATCTAGATAGTCACATAATATTTTAATCTAAATAGTCACATAATATTTTAATCTAGATAGTCACATAATATTTTAATCTAGATAGTCACATAATATTTTAATCTAGATAGTCACATAATATTTTAATCTAGATAGTCACATTATATTTTAATCTAAATAGTCACATTATATTTTAATCTAGATAGTCACATAATATTTTAATCTAGATAGTCACATAATATTTTAATCTAGATAGTCACATAATATTTTAATCTAAATAGTCACTTAATATTTTAATCTAGATAGTCACATAATATTTTAATCTAAATAGTCACTTAATATTTTAATTTAAATAGTCACATAATATTTTAATCTAGATGGTCACATAATATTTTATTCTAGATAGTCACATGATATTTTAATCTAGATAGTCACATTACATTTTAATCTAGATAGTCACATAACATTTTAATCTTGATAGTCACATAATATTTTAATCTAGATAGTTACATAATATTTTAATCTAAATAGTCACATAATATTTTAATCTAGATAGTCACATAATATTTTAATCTAGATAGTCACATAATATTCAATCTAGATAGTCACATCATATTTTAATCTAGACAGTAACATAATATTTTAATCTAGATAGTCACATAATATTTTATTCTAGATAGTCACATGATATTTTAATCTAGATAGTCACATAATATTTTAATCTAGATTTTATTTAAAAATAAAATCATTGATTACCTCCAATAAAAATATACATTGAACTATTTCATAACAAACTAACAATTGTGCCTACTGTGTATATATGTATAATACGCCTTTTGGTCAAACTGAACCTTTATTAATTAATTACTTAAAATTATTATTGCTTCGCCTCCACCTTCTACGTTCATTCTTGAATTGGATAATTTAAAAAAAAAAACAAAAAAATACTGATTTTATTTTATTAACAACCACTATTTAAATTGCCATCTCAACACAGGCGTTCCACACCTAGTGAGATGGGCAATACGTCACTATAAAAGTATAAAAAAATTTAAAAAATAAATAGTCACATAATATTTTAATCTAGATAGTCACATGATATTTTAATCTAGATAGTCACATAATATTTTAATCTAGATAGTCACGTAATATTTTACTAGTTGACGTGTACCCAGCGTTGCTGGGGGTTATCTTTAGGACGTAGACATTTAGCATCGCGAATTTTTCTGTAGGCCTTTTTAAGATATATAATTCCTTAGTACATTATTTTGATGTATTTCATAAGGTTTAGCCAGCGTTAACAATGTAGTGCCCGAAAATTTATTTTTTCGTCTTGATTATAAATCATCGAATTTTCTCTACTTTTATAAAGATAATATGCATGTATTATATATGTATATCTTTAAGAAGAAACTCTCTAAATGATAGTGAAAACTCTATCAAAATCCGTTCCGTAATTTAGAAGAACTAAGTGCACAAACAGACGCGGATAGCGACTTTATTTTATACTATTTAGAGATGAATAATCGAAGATAAATCGCTGAAGCGCTTACCACAATTCCCATCGATAATATTTCAAGGAAATGAATCAAATTGTCAATTAAAGTAAACATACCATAATGCAACTTTACCATAAATGACAACTTGTTAATTATTGTTAAATTGTCGAGCTACAAGGGCATTGTCATTATCCAGAGAATACAGAAAGAAATATTAACAAACATTACTTTAAAGCATTTTTGTTGGAAATAATGAAACTAAGAATGAATAATTGGAATTTAATGAAATCTTCTGGATGGCCGCTCCCCAATGTTCGTGTTCCAAGACAATAGGATCTGTACCAATCTGCTGGACAGATGTAAATCAAATTGTGAAGGCAATTTATTACATATTGTATCCTACGTAGTCCATTTTCTCAGTGTAAATTTATCGCCGTTGAAAATTATAGTTATGTATTATTGTGACAGTTTCAGGATACAATTATGTTATAAATAAATTACACACCATAATTAACTATTATGCTATGTTAGCTGATGTTTTTAAGATGTCTCTGTGGGAGTATAAAGCTGTACTATAAATATTTTAGAAATGCATATTTAAACGCGGAGCATTAGAGTTTTTTTTTGTTGTTTTTTTGTTTCTTCTTTATTTCTTTCATTAAATTAGTAATAATTATAATTATATTTGGCTAATTTACAAAGCGCCATTTTCGTGAAAAAACGCCTCAAGGGAGCTGTACAATATTATATAACCTATATAATCGATGATTATTATTATTTAAAATAATCATGGGTTATATGCCCGAACCTAGGGTATTTTTGAGGAAAGGAAGGAGTGAACATGGGTCTTTAAGTAAGTCATGTTACATGAGGGAGGAAACACAATCGTTCCACAGCCGAGATATAAATATAGGAACGAGTCATATAAGCGACCCTTTTCTAAATAAGTTTTAAAATTAAATACACCTATTGGTTTTATTTACAGCGGGATTGGGGATGCCGCAATAGCTCAGTGGTTTTGCAGTTCCCGGTCACTGCAATAATCCCCTATCAAATCAAAAGCTTTTCTAAGGAATAAATGTTCTATAAGTAAGTATCTACTTACCTAATAGATTTTGTTTATAAACCGTTTTGTAAAAGTTCATGCATGTATTAATTACTTTGTATTTGCATAAAATAATGAAGCAAACTAGAATCGCCTTTCATACAAATTTGAATGGACTCTAATGTTTCATTTAGCTCATCACTCCTTCTCACACTTGCCTAACATTGTATATCTCCATCCCATTTGAATTTCGTAAACACAGTAATGCATTGGAAATTTAAGCCTCATTTGGGCAAACATTTGGATCACGGAACACGCACACAAGGGACTATTTATGTTCTTTTTTATTCGTAAATATATAATTATTGTAAATGATTATTTTTCTTAAATAATAATGAAATACTTAGTTATACCGGATGTTTTTAATAATTTGGGTATATCAACGTGTTTCAGATCCAATAGTTCCTTCATTAGGATGAGTTTTAACCAATGTTTCAATGAGATAGGTATGTCAACGTGTTTCAGATTCAATGGTTCCTTCATTAGGATTAGTTATAACCAATGTTTTTAATGCGATAGGTACATAAACGTGTTTCAGTTCCAATAGTTCCTTCGTTAGGATTAGTTTTAACCATTGTTTTTTAATGAGATAGGTATATCAACGTGTTTCAGATCCAATAGTTCCTTCATTAGGAATAGTTTTAACCAATGTTTCAATGAGATTGGTATATCAACGTTTTTGTTTCAAAAGTACTTTTACAATGTATTATTGAAGGAGCGATAATTTTAGTAATTATAATTAGTTAGGTAGGTAGATACTCTACCTATATGTTAAGTTGTCAAATTTATTTAAAAAAAAAAAAATTAATGAGGACATTCACGGACACAACACGAAAACGTGAAATGAAATAAGACTACCAAAAAAGGAGAAAGTCAACACACAAACAGTTTACTATACAAAAGAATGCAATATTATAATACTCTAAAGAGAAATTACAAAGTCTGCACCAATTAATAGATTCAAGCTGGATTGGGGGAGCCATATAAATCAAAATTAAATGCAAATAGCTAAAATGAAATGAATAAATTAAATAAATCAATCCTTTGAGTGAATCTTATCCTATTCCTTGTAATTCAAAGCAAAAATCTTTATATATAATCCGGTACGTAGATATATAATACGTTTTGGTATCATCAGATCTCGGAACATACTGTGAACCAGGTCTTTCGATAAAAGCCAATCAGAGAATAGTCCTTTCTTATCCATCAGAAATCTGATTAAAAGTACTTTAAGAGCCGAGAAGAGCGAAGGATGCGGGGCTGCGCGATCTCCCCTGAAAATTTTAATTATTAACCCAAGGAGTGTCTCAGCCTCTCTTCCAGCCACTGGAGCATTCGTCTGCAGAAGGAAATTAGTTTTCGAGAGAGATAGAGTGCATTACAGCTTTTTATTAGATCAGGAAAAGCTCGTGGATATTATCACAAAAAAGGAAAATGGTTTACACGTGACAATAAAAGTTTAAGGTAACTTTCTTTTTTTCCAGTGAATAACAGTATGCGTATGTTTGTGCTCTCATAACTTGAAAATTAGGGGACCGATATCGCTGAAAATTTCAAAGTTTGTACTTATTAGTGCCAGGGGTGTAGAGAGAGTAGTAGAAGATGTCTGGTACGCCCGAGGAATACTTGGGTGTTACCTACTTACTCAGAGTAGAATTAAAGTCGATGTAATGTAGTTTTTTTAACAACAACATTGTGGTTTACAGTAGTGATGGTGGAAAAGGTCTCGTTAGTATAATTATATATTTAGAGCAATATTAACTATAACGAAAATAAATATAAAATGTCTATTTAAATGAATTCATATCCCAACTAAACCAAACTACGTAAAATGTAATGATATATTAAGGAGTATCTCTTGTTACAGTGATATAAATGTAATGCCTACACTACACTGTTTCTGTGAAGGCGATGCACTACGTCGTGTAATATTTTAAATTGAGCCGCTATCAATAACAACCCTTACGTAGATGGCAATAAGGTTTAAATTCCTGCTTAACACCATCAGCCTGTTTTGATTTATGCAAGAAAAAAACATGGCCAAAAAGTGCCTTTTATTTTATTTTGTGGATGTTCAGGCATAAATATTAATTTTTTTCCGATCATTTTATAAATAACTTAATATGCCACATTATACAATAAAATCATACCCGAAAATGGGTTCGTAAGTAGGAGATTTTGAACTTTAAAGCAGTTTTCATAGGCCTTATAAATTATTTTTTTCTGGGCTTACAAAAAATACTCGATTATTTCAAAGGCCAAGATGTATTCTACTCGCAGTATTTAATTAAAGCATCTGAAACATTTCTAGGCGACCAAATTTTCAAACCAAAAACACATGATTTTGCATTACTACGTATGGCATCGCCTTAAATATTTAATCAATTAATACAATACTTTAATCCTCAGGACACCGGGGTAAAATGCAAATTGCCAGCAGTACACCGGACTACTTTCGTAATAACTTACCTACATGTTCTTGCAAAATTATGTTTTTGTAAATTATACCGCCTTATTAAAAAAATACACTTTCAATTTCTTCGTGCGTTAAACAACTCTCCCTTTCTAATAACACAACTGATAAACAATAAAATTTATAATACGTTTATTAGTAGGGCCCTTAAAATATAGTTGTAACTAATGAAATATGGCGAATAAAACAGAATTTCCGAAGTACGAGTAAGTCTTTCTTAAATAACATATTTTAAGCCTGTCCTAGAAATCTTAACAGAAAATTATGCACTTAATACCAGTGCAGAAAAGTGAAGAAATAGCAAAACAAATTATAACATACTCTGTTTGCAAGTGAACATTCTTAACATGGGCGTATCACAGAAAAAGATGGTGTGGGGCAGGAAAAAACTGGAATGACCAAATGAAAATAGCGATTAATATGTGGTAAGTTTATATAAATTACAACAAATAGTGTGGAAAAAACCTACACAAGTTGCCATGAAGCAGTAAAAAAAACTACTCTGGGGTTAAAACATTGCTTTATTTGAAACTGAAAGAAAACTATAACTTAAAAATTATGCTTGGAATATCAATTAGAACTAAACTTTTTGCCTCGTAAACCGTTTCTATTGCTTAATTGTGGGGACATAAAAAGCTTTTTCAATTTTCACATTAAATATGCATTTAAAACCTTGGTTGTCAAGTTAATATTCATGCCCCGCTGTATAATATTCAATGCATTAATCTTCACCCTCCTTGATTTATGCAGTGAAATAATAGAGCTTGGACCGCTTCACTATTTCCCTTTCATTATTCGCATCTGCATCTTCATCTTTGTCGAGAAATTGAAGATTTAAGTGCTGGTGCTGAAACTATTAAAGATAATGGTGCTACAGATATGAATTATGCTGTAAATCTGCGCTTAATAACTACTGTAAATAATAATGATGTAAATGATGACGCCGATGAAAAATTGGTTCTATAGATCTGAATAGTGATGTAAACTGTGATGAGAAATCAATGTGAACAAAGTAGAAAAAGTTTAAAAAAAAATATTATTATTTTTTGCTAAACTAATGTTTAAGACAAGATTTTTTTTGTGCGTAGCACAAAGGGTAACAATTATTTTATAAACAATAATTATTAGCCTGAAACACTCATCCACATTGAAAAATCTCCTGATAAAAGATACATGACGTCAACGGGATTTGAACCCGTGTCCTTTCGATTTCCGGTCGACAGCTCTGACCACTGAGTTATGGCTGCTTATCTCTTATCCGCGAAATAATTCAATATATACTAGTGTTTCATTCAACAATTACTGCTTGTTACATTTTTTCACCTGAAACAACCAACTTTATTTTATATGAGAAAGGCATTGTTGTCATGTATCTTTTATCAGGAGATTTTTCAATGTGGATGAGTGTTTCAGGCTAATAATTATTGCATATAAAATAAAAAAAATATAATTATTTATTCATACTGGGTTCTGCAGATGTTTTCACTTATGTGAGAACAATCCATTTATAAATACTCAGTTAATTTACAAATAGGTGCGTAAAATTACAAAAACTTACTCAGTCAAAGGACATCCATATTTGATATTCATATTTTTTTTTAAAGGTAAACAAACATTCCTCGGTTATGAATAACCTGACAATATTTGAAAATCTCCTACTATCACCACAGTAACCGGAAAATGTTGCTTGTGTTATGATGAAGGCCTTAGCCAGCCGATGAATTGAACACTCCACGCCTGGGTGGCACCCAAACGCGATGTCAACTCAGCCACCGACCGGTCAATATATAATTACAAATTCATAAACTTGTATAAATACTCACTCGAAGTACAAAAAATACAAAGAGAGGCAAGTGGTACATAATAATTAGCTAAATAATTGTTACATATTTTTTAGCATTAGCAAGACATTTTTTTTCTGAATCTGTGTAAAAATGTCTACTTCAGCACACTATCTTATTATATTTACTATGATACATTTGGGTCAGGGGGCTAAAATAGTCGATATTATTTTTAAATGTATTCTGGTGAAACAAATGTTGTTATTGTAAATTAATATACAGTTAATTTGTATATTTGCCTGAAATTTTAATAAAAAAAATTAAATATCCGTGCTATAGATATGGAAGAAGTTTTATTATTATATACTGCTACAGCTATTGAGGCCAAACCTATAATAGATATTCATGCTACAAAAGTTAAGACAATAAAAATAGCCACCTCCGTGATAGATTGCCCAGAATTACTTGAAAGAATTCAATTAAAGGTACCCATCAGACAAACCAGACAAAACCACATACTAAACATCCATCATGTAACAATACTAAGTGTCACAGTCAACACGTAAATTTTTGCTCCACACAAATTAATAATTATATTAAAATTAAGAGCTTAAAGTAGTGTTTTTCACCCACGAGTACTTTACCATAATCAAAAATTAACATTGTGTACCAACAGTTGCAGCTGCCTAACCGGTAATTCTTTATTATTAATTAAAATTTCAACTGTCACTGGATTCCATTAGACACACACATACAAAGCCGATTAGAAGGAAGAATACTAATACAATCAAAGTTTCGAAGAGTACAAGTGAAACGCCCACCCACTTCTCGCCATAGACAACGCATGAACAGGGTTGTCACTGCATCTTATATAAATTATTAATATACAAAATCCAATTGCAAGATGAGTACCACTGATGCACTATCATATATCAACAAGGCTAAGGAGGAAATTAGTGCTTTATATAGTAATATTACTGATCCGGCACTTAAACTAACTAAAGATCAGATGACTAAATTACTAAACAAACTTTCCAACCTCTCTGGCACCATGCTGGATGTTGGTGTCAAAGTTGGAATCCTCGAGGGACAGGTTAAGTCATATGAACACATGGTCTCCTCAAAATTGATAGAATCAACCTCACAACATGAATCTTCATATTTACCAAATTTAACGATGTGCGAAGCTGCTGACGAGCTCGAGGAGAGGAAAAAACGTTCGAAAAACATTATTATTTTCAACTTTCCTGAAAGCTTGGCCTGCTCTCAAATTGACAAAATTACAGATGACACGACAAAAATATCAAATACACTAACGGCCATAAACTCAACCATCACCAAGGCCAACATCACAACCTTTCGTCTGGGGATAAAAAAAACGGACAAACCCAGACCTCTAAAAGTGATGCTTGACAATCCCACCCAAGCCATTGATATTTTGCGAAAAAAAATAGCATAACAGAGTACCCTGGCATTAAAATTTATTCCGACCAAACTCCAGCCCAAAGAAATTATCTCGCCAATTTACGATTAACCCTAGACCAAAGAACCCGAGACGGTGAAATAGGTCTCACAATCAAATATAAGAACAATAAACCTGTTATTGTAAATACAAAAAACTCCCCACGAAACTAACATTTTACTACCAAAATGTTAGAGGTTTGCGTACCAAGCTCAACACCCTAAGGTGTAATATTCCAACGATAAATAACGATGTGTACTGCCTAACAGAAACCTGGCTTCATGAAAATATATCTTCCCCTGAATTAGGCTTCACCAACTACGATGTTTACCGGCTGGATCGTGAAAATATTATTGGCGGCGGGGTTTTAATATCGATCAGAAAGATGTTCCATTCAAAACTATTAAAACTAAAAAATAAAAACATTGAACAAATAGCTATATTAGTGAAACTCAAAGCAACAAAAATAATAATTGTGTGTGTGTATATCCCCCCCCCAAGTTAGTGCTGATGTGTATTGTAAACATTGTGATGAAATTGAATCTTTGAAATTGAAATATCCTGATGCAAAATTAATAATTTTTGGGGATTTTAATCTCCCAAATGTAAACTGGGTACAACCCACCGAGTCTTCAAATCCCATTTCTGCTAAAGCCCAATTAATCATTGATATCATCAACTTTCTCAACCTTAAACAATTAAATCATGTTAAAAATATAAATGACAGAATTCTTGACCTTGTCATATCAAACATAAATAATAGTAATGTCAGCGAATCGCGTGAATCAATAGTATCCATTGACTCTCATCATCCCCCTTTACAAGCGACCATTTATTTGGCACCCATTGAACTCCTTAGTCCCCAACCTCCCGTTCACGAACTAAACTACAAGAAAGCCGATTATAATCAAGTGCGGTTATATCTTTCTTCGCTCAATTGGTCCCGCATTTTTATGTCTACAAACGTAGAAGAAGCAACAAATGTGTTCAATTCAAACCTTTATGATACTATTGAAAATTGCATACCAACTTCTATTGTAAAACGTAACGACTGTTACCCAAAATGGGTTAGTACTGAACTAAAAAAACTCATTCAATGTAAAAAAATTGCCCACATTAACTTTAAATCCGATAACTCCACTGACTGCTATAAATTTTTTTCTGTTTTACGAAATAAATGTAAAAGTCTATCTAAAAAATGCTATTCAGATTATATTACAGATGTAGAGCAGACTATCAAGTCAAATCCAAAACATTTTTGGAATTATGTGAATTCTCTTAAAGACAACAACGGCTGTCCTCGATCAATGTATTCAGGGCGAAAACATGCTGACAGTGATCAAGAAATAGTTGACCTCTTTGCTGATCATTTCTCAAGTGTTTATGAACAGAAAAATGATAATGTAACTATACCTGAATTTAAATACACCAATGTAACTGACATATCAACATGCCACATTTCTCTGGATGATGTTAATACAAAGATCAGATCTCTAGATTGTAAGAAGGGGTCAGGTTCTGACAAAATTCCACCGGTATTCATAAAGGAATGCGCTCAGTTTATAGCAGCTCCACTTCAACACATATTCAATCTGTCACTTCAAACTGGAATATATCCTGATCCTTGGAAACTTAATCACTTGACACCTGTATTTAAATCAGGTGATAAAAATTGTGTTTTAAATTATAGACCAATTTGCATACTGTCTACCACCCCGAAAATGTTTGAAAGTATTGTCTTAGATAAAATTGCTGTTAAGTTTAGGCATATTATTACTCCAGAACAGCATGGTTTTGTGACCGGTCGGTCTACCACAACCAATCTTCTATTGTATGAACACTATATCTGTGAAGCTTTCACGTCTCGTGCACAAGTAGATTCAATATATACTGACTTTTCAAAAGCCTTTGATAAGTTAAATATTAATATCCTTCTCGCGAAACTGCAAGCCCTTGGTATACATGGATCATTCCTAAAATGGTTGAATAGTTACCTCTGTAACCGCGAACTGATGGTAAAATTAAATAATAAAGTCTCATATAAATTTAAAGTAACATCTGGAGTTCCTCAAGGCTCTCATCTGGGACCACTTCTCTTCGTATTGTTTATAAATGATTTATCTTTATGTTTCGAAAATGTCAAATTCATTCTATTTGCAGATGACCTAAAGCTTTTTAAGATTATAAAATGTTTAAATGATGCACTTATCCTTCAGCATAATATAGATAGACTTGCTAGCTGGTGTGAAATAAACAAATTATTCCTAAGCGTAAAAAAGTGTTTCCACATGTGTTTTTACCGTTCACGGACTCCAATAACCATATCGTATTCAATTAACAATAATGAAATTGCATTAGTACCATTTATCAAAGACCTTGGTGTTATTTTTGACAGAAAACTTACCTTTGATCGTCACTGTGAAACAATTTCCAATAAGGCCATGCAAATTCTAGGTTTTGTAATGCGTAACACAAGGACTTTTCAAAACATTGAGTCAATTAAATTACTCTACTGCTCTCTTGTGAGATCGCACCTAGAATATGCATCTCCTGTATGGTCTCCGATTTATACCTGTAACTTACACCGCTTGGAGAAAGTACAAAGAAAATTTCTTCGATACGTTCAATTCAAATTGAGACAGCCTGTAATTGATATCTGCTATAATACATTAATGTCTGGTCTAAATCTACCACTTCTTTCTACCCGGCGAACTATTAATGACATTCTTATACTTTTTAAATTACTGAACAATCTCATAGACTGCCCTCAAATGTTAAGTGTTATAAATTTTCGTGTCCCTGTTAAATCAACTCGACTCCACCATCTTTTCCACAGTGACAATCATAGCACTAACTATTTGTATCATTCACCGTTGGCGCGTTTTCACCGCACTGCCAACACGTATACAGACCTTTTTGATATTTTCAAAACCTCACCGTCTTGCATCAAGGCAAAAATACTTGGTTAGATATGTTTGTGAAATGTTAAATGTCTGTTTGTACTGCATCATACTGACTGTTGTGTTCTTCTTTATGTGTAACATATATATGGTGTTCTATACATATACATTCCACATATATACATATATGTGAAATGTATATGTATAGCATCAATAAAAACTGCTTGTGGATGTATTATTTTAATGAAAAATGCTATTTCTAATTGTCAAGTCTCTGACAGCCCTGAACTGTGTACTTATAATCCCATGTTTCACATTACTGTAAAAGCCTTTTATGGCGTTTAATAAATAAATAAATAAATAAATAAATCCCTCATTGTAATACTAATCCAAAACAAAATACATTCATCACCGGGCTTCCCATACTTTCAACAATTCGTACAACACATTTGACTTATTTAACACAACACCTCGCATTTTTTAATTTAAAATCATAAAATAACATTTACATTAGCATGTTACTCATCACATAGACTAGATCCATCCCCATCGTACCCCTCCCTTCCTCCATCCCATCCCATCACCATAGGCCAATGTAATTTTTTATCTTAAGTTCACTAAATAATTAAGATCCATCAGTGTTGTATTTAGTCTATGGTGGAAACCTATTATTGGTTATATTTTATATTACTTATACTGCTACGCTTTATAAAATATTATAACTGTTGGTTTTCCAAATAAAACAAAATAAAATATGACAAAACTTATCGCTGTAATCCTCTAAAATCGGAGCATGAATCATATCTCAAGAGACGTCGCTGCGTTTTGTTTATCATTATTTCCGCTACAAGTTGAGCAATAAACTTCCTGCAGAGATTTGAACTGAGAACAATAATTACATTCATCTTATATTAGTACGTATACCTGGTTATACCTATTCATTTTTTATGTAGATGTACTTTTTACACGTAGGCATTTTACAGGAAGTCTAGCACGATCGATCGATAAAGCATGTCAATACGATATTGACTAAACTCGTCATCTATGGTCAGTTAGCGATATTTGGGAAAATAGTCAACACTTGATAAGAAATGTTCTGACGGCCGGTGGAGAAATTTCAGCGCGACCTCCATAGTATCAGATATGCTTCGGTTAACTATCAATATACACATATTTTTTAATAATTTCGTTCGTTATCCGAAGTTGAACTAACGAAGCTCTTAGAATTGAATGAAGTAGTATATGCGGTGAGTTGAATCCGTTCGGGCCAATGACGCTACATTGGTTTGTGCTTGGATAAATGATAGTTGATTGTTATGAATAAAGACCTCATTATCTAATGAACTCTTTTCTTATTTTAAAAAGAAAATAAAAACTGGCAATGCATATCTATATGCATTCTAAAAACACAAAAAATGGTAATACTTGTCATTAACAAGCGACCGACAAGATACCCCTCCACTCGACTCCTCATAGAGTATAAGGTCTTAAACATACGACAACTCCACCTAAAATTTTCGCTAATACATTTCCTGTTCAAATATAAAAACAAAACTCTCTTACAACACAACTACACCACCAGAACAATAACCAACGGTCACTACAAAGTACCACATACCACGTCAGCTCAAAGACAATTTTTCTTCCTAGCTCCTAAAATCTTTATCCTTATCCCTGAAAACCTAAAAACCGTGAGTCAACCCCATTCCTTTAAAAAACAAATTACGAAATGGATCCTTACACACGGAATACAGTACAACTACAATACCCATTATTTCTACACTCTATCAATTTAATCACCTTTCAGACAAAACATAATATATCCTTATTCCCTAACTTAGCGGTATAGTATGCACATAATTAATTAGTGTGATCTATTTACTAATAAATTCTCAAATTTTTCATCTTCTTATAATTCTCTAACTTCTCCATCCTCTTCTTGTAACCCAAACTAGCTATACATCATTTTACTTATTTTTCTTTTTTATATTTTAGTAATGTATAGATTCTATGTCCGCAAACCGTAAAATTCACCCGCCATAACACAGGGTCATCCCTAGCATGGAGGCTGAAATATCACAAAAAACCACATGTACTCTCTAAATCATGTATCAATAAAATAAATAAATATTTAGTTTAGTATTTCAATTCAACAATATCAATCTGTTTGTTTGACGTTTGACGTTTCGGAATGTCAATTCATATATTATACCTCCAGTGTTGCCAGCTTATATTTACTTCTTATTTATTGCGTTATCGATTTTGATCTGTTTATCGAAATCGGTATAAAATCGTGGGTAGTTCCGCCTATCGATCCGATATTGTAAAGTTATCGATTTCACTGTGCTAGATCCCCTGATGTACAAAAGGTGAAAAATATTTTTGTCACACATTTATTTTTCCTCACAAAACAAATAAATGTGTGACATTCAAAACGGTGATCGAATTTACGAAGGTCAACCATTTACCCATAGAGTAAAGAATAAGACAAGAAGTGTATTGTGGGCGTGTTTCGTGATCAGAAATTATGATTAAATTTCCAATACAAAACTGTGTTTACGATATTCAAATGGGAAGGAGATCTACGATGACCGCTGGGCTACTGGGCTAAATGGAACATTTGCTTTCATTCTAAATTGCATGGAAGGCATTTTGTAAACGATCTGTTATGTTCGATATTCAAGTAACACCAAGAGAAATTATATGTGCTCGAAATATAACCAAATAAAATTATCATTTATTTTAGGTGAATAGCGCACAAGAGTTCCCGTTGTCCGGAGTCGGTGAGAATATTATTATCCTCAATTTGGGTATGTTGTGGGGCTGAAAAAAGTGGGAAGGAGAAAGATACGGAACATATAAGGAACAAATACGGAAGGTTTGAAAGAAGGTATTAATTAAGCTATTTAACAAGGCTGATTCCATTACAAGCAAAGTTTTAATTCTGATTTGTGATATTTTACGAGGGCAAATTACCACTCTGGAATTTTAAGCATGAATTAAAGTGGTTAAAACAAAATTATACCTTTTATTGTAAATTATGACGAGCCACAAAGTAAATGCTTATTACAAATGTGTTTTAAGCATGAGTTTATTGCTAGTCCGTTTTGTTACTTTGTTTTTTGTGAACATCGCCCAAGAGTAGTACCCAACTACAGTCTAACTGCAACTGTCCGGAATTAGTGGTACTATGCAGGGAGAAAACTTACTGATAATAAATAGTGCTTATTTATTAAAAACCTCTTCAAATTCTTCGTTATCTGGTTATAACCGGGATCGCAGGCCCTTAAAGAATGATTGATAGGTCTCCTGTTAAGCTATTAGTAAAAAACAATGAATTGTCACGATGTCCGACCACGTGTTCATAAAAATGCTAAAATTTTATCCAATATAATCCTGTGTATTTTCAATGCAAGGCATTGTATATTAAAAATTGAAACTATTGTTGGAGAATTCAGAATCTCGTGATTTTTCACGGATCTGCGCTAGTTGACACGGAAAAATTACTAATATTTAATATTGTTCATTAATTAAGAATCTCTTCAAATTATTATTATTTGTTGTTAATATCCATGTTCGCATTTCGTCATTATATATCATTAGAACAAGCTTAGGCGCATGAACACGTTTTCTTATATTATTACTATTGCCTGAAGCGGCCTGCAGTCCAACTTTTAACTAGATTACCAATAATTTCAAGTGATTTATAATAAATTAGCAATACTTATTTATATCCGTGTAGCATCCCCTATAAGGGGTTTGTTGTAAGGCTAACGAATGTGTGGAGAGGAAGGAGATGGGAGGAGAATTTTGGATACCTGGCTAATCAGATCTAGTCGTTTCGATTCTGGATGTTCTGATGATCTTTCACCAAGTCTATACCGAGAGTAGGTAAATGCGTTTATCACCATATAAAATTTTCTTTTAGGTTTTTTTTCTATAATTGTTCGTTCATCTTAATTGGTCTTTCAAAGTTAGCAAGAACGTATTAAATCTATCTTTATACATTTTCTTCCCTCTACTTAGCAGTGACCGCGTTTCCATTCCATTAAATTTGCTTTCATCCCTCGCAAAGAACCTCTTCTACGAATTTCCTTTGCTGAGGGTTAATTTGCTATTATTTTCATTCTTAAAAGCCTTGTTTATCAACCAGGCGCTTCTATATTATACGTGATTAAACCTATGTTTGCGCATTGTCTTTAAAACGAAAGAGAAAATAGCAATTAAATCGACCGCCAAACGATTTTAGGGTAATTTTTTTTCTCCCTGTATTCACGACCGAATTTATTTAAAAAATATATTTAAACGACACTGACAAATAATTGCTAAAGTTGCCACTAAATTCGCAAAAATGGTTTTCTTTATTTCCAATATTTTATAGTTTTAGTACATCTAGTACAGGTAAAATGTACATGTGCTAGGTATTTGCTAAACCTTTTGATTAAAAAAATAATTATTCAGTTCGGTCATTTTTTGGGACTCGAATCAAAATTTAAGTTTTGAATGAAAATGTATCAAATATCGAAAATTCTAAATTTAGCTAATCGTCGAGCGGTGGTCGAAAACTCAACGCAATTAAAAAAGAACGCGTTCAATTCAATATGATATATCATTTAACTTGCTAAAATTTTTTTTTTCTCGTTAAAAGTCATAGGAAAGTTTCACAGCCCTATAAATTACAATATTCATTTGGTCAAGTGATATTTTTTTCTTTCCTTGAAGAGAACGACTTAAAAGTTCATATCAGATCACTTATAATATCTGATGATTTATTCCATACAGAGAAATAGCTTTTTTTCTATGTTTACTTGAGGAAGTTTTTTCTTCCACTCGAAGAATGGCGTGACTGAAAACAAGTGTTTGGATGTTTCCTTTATAAATTAATGTTTTTTTGTTAAAGTAAACACGAGAGTTGACGCTATCGCCGAGTATCAAATTATGTTGCTGATAAAAAAATCACCATTTTATTACTCTAGGGACAAATTAGACATGCTTTCAAGAATTTTTAGTACTTTTTTTCTATTTGAGCGTTTTGTATCTCATCTGATCTGTTTGTGCGTTATGTTTCTGTTGTTTAAGCCTTACTTTGACTAGATGACTAGACCAACTTAAACTTTGACTAGACTAACTTAAACTATGTGGATAATTTTGAATAGATGGCTAACTTTAAGTAGGTAGCTGATTTTGACTAGATGGCTAATTTTAAGTAGGTGGTAACTTTGATTAGATTGCTAACTTTAACTAGGCGGCTAACTTTGACTAGATGTTTAACTTTAACTAATTGGATACATTTGACTACTTTGACTTTAGTTCAGTAAATATTCTATTTTCAAATGTGAAATTATCGGTATTATGGTACCTGCCTGCCTGAAGAATGTTTGATACAGAATTGTCTTTGGGAATATTGGGATAGCGATGTATCTGTGCACAAATTGTGTAATTATATTTGTGAAATTTATAATTCTTTTGTGAAATTTTAAAAATGAAACATAAAATATATTTTATGTAAAAGTAGGTAGGTATTTAAGTTCTTACTTACAAATCATATGATTTCAGAGAAAATTATGGTTTTGATTTATTAAATAAGAGAAAATTAGAAACATACTTTTTTGAACGTGACGTCTACCATGCACAGAACTAGTATTATTAACGTTACAAAGATTCTATATTATAATCTGGTAGTGGAATTCCGCCAAGAATGTACAGTTCCAAAAAAAGGTAATTCATATATTGAAAATTTTATTTGTTTTCAAAATCAGGATGTACTAAATTCATCGTCAAAAAATATGTAATAATTTTCTGAACACATAATCTCTGATTTCTTCTCCGAGATAAGTTCGTTGCGTTTACTAAATATGTGTGCATATTCGAATACCCATGATAACATTGCAGATATTATATACATATACATTTTAAAAAGAGCAATATTACGGTAAGTTTTTTTTTTTTTTTTTTTTGTCACATTTGTCACATCTTCGGATCTGCCCTGATGATGGACACTGCAACGCTGTCTGAAACGTCGGCTAAAGAAGGAGTTAGCGCAACACGGCATAACACCCCAAAAACAAACAACAAAAAAGCAATATTACGGTACACATGTTCCATGAAAAAAGTTGCAATTGCTTAAATTGGTAGGTTTTAAAATATTTCGAATTTCCCGTCCACCATATTCAGACAGCTTGTCATTCTCCCCAGTAGCAAATTCATGTCCAATTACTTATATGTGTTAACCATGTACACAGGCAACGCCCATGTGTTCCTATTTGCTATATTACTATTATTATTATCCCTTCAGCGTTGTAGGGTCATTTAAGACCGGGCTATGTTTGGTGCCTTGGCAGAGGCGCCCGGGTTCATCGGGTGAGGTTTGTCCATGTTTTGGCATTGTAGTAAAAAATAAACAATAAGATCAAATTAACTTATTTTAACGATGTGATGCATTCTTTGAAATAGTTCCTTTCCTTTACAAATAATCGATTCTGAATACTGATGGTATAAAGATCATCCGTTTTCGAAATATATCAAGTCTTTGTGTGTCAAAGCCTCCAATAGTCTACCCAATTTTAGTCAGGAGATAACGGGTTCAATTCTCACCACAGCGAAAATAATTGGATATATAACACCATTGCCTTGAGTGCAGTTTGCAGCTGGTTTGAAGTTTGTTGTAAAGATATAAATAAATAAGTCATCTTTAAATTTCACCGAAAACATAAATAATAATGAGTTTTGGTGTAACGTTGTTTGCTACGGTGCAGGAGTGTTTGTAGAAAGACGAAATACCTTCAGATCACATCAACAAGGGAAGCCATACGAGGAGTGCTGGCCGCGTGCTTGCAGCATAACAAGTAGCCTACTATACTTACTGCAGACTGACACAGACTATAGTGGACACTGTACTGGACGATGGCCAGAGTAGCTGTACTCTATTTTATAGCATTGATCTCATGGTCCTTTTCACTGATGTACTTACCAATTTTGCAAAATAAATTGTTTCGCTAGCCTTCGTTAATAATTTATTTATTTACTAACGGACCAATAACAAAACCTTACGTATTACTCGAAGATAATACAAGGTAAAATGTTACAAAACAAGATAATTAAAAAAAAATACAGTGTGTGGCAAGCCTACGCACGACGGAAGTGAAACTTTTAGTATTCTTCTCTCTCTCTTTTCATTTCATTATTTTTGTGCCACGAATGTTTTTCTCACTTCTATCTCGTCACTACTCATTTTTGACACTAAAACTCTGTTCCAAATCGAATAAACCACAATCAATTACGTATTTCACTCGTATTACACTCACCGCGCAGTACACGAAGAAAGCAGCTGATGCCTGGCGTGGCGTCGTTGGCTAGAGAGAGAGTAAAAGAGAGAAGAGAGAGAACGTTCGTCAGTGGCTCTCTCACCTCAGTAAGCGACTACGGTGAGAGAGCGACGGTAAACGGTGAGCGGTGGTGGGGGTCCCGTACCCCCACCACCAAATGATCACTGTTTTTCGTGACGGTCATGAGTCGGTTTTACTCCGGTCCTCGAAAATACATGACGCGCGTAAAGAAGTTTCACTTCAAAAATTACATCTTTGACAAAAATATGGCACAAAAACAATAAAGATAATGTCAATCAAGTCAGGAACAAGGTTTTGATGGAATTCACGACTTTTGTCACATCATTTTTTATTAGTCTAAGGAAGAGATATCGAAAGAGATGAGTTGCAACAAAGTTGGCGAGTCAATCTGTTAATCACTTTTTACGTTTTTTCTAAAAAAAGAGAGCTCAAATTTATAGCTTATGAGTATTCACCTCTTTCTAACACAACCTCTAAGAAATATCCGTTAAGAAGACATACTGTACGGATTTGATATGATTAATATGAACATCATAGAATAGAAACCAAATATAGATCATGGCGAATCAACAAATAATAGAGAGTTTTTATAGTAATTAAATTATTGAAATCAAATTTAATTCTATTGATGAAGTCAAAAAGTTTAAGAGATTTATTAACGAAATTATTAATGTATTGATAATAATCCTTTTATTGATATCACCCAAAAACAGGAACACTCATAGTAATCTGATTGATGATGACAACATTGATGGGTAAATACGAGCTCTCAGCGTAAAAGAAAACATGTTCAGCAGAAGATTTCACCTTTGCAGTACAGCTGTGAAAAGGAAGCTCTTCCTTGCCTTCTATGCAGCGCTGTATCCTTGCAAACTTTGATCAAACTACAAAAAGAAACGTAAAAACAGATTTCGTTTCCAATATAATAACACCCTCGCAGAATTTTTGGCTTTCCCAGATACTACAGCGCCTCCAGTATGTTCACGGAGGGGTGAGTTTCTGGTTTTGCACTCCTTGTAAGATCCATGATGGTAGGAAAGAAGAAAAAGTATAAACAGCTCCGTGCATATCCACATCATGGAAGCCTGCCACAGTCCAGCCTCTAGCAACGACGCATACCGAGAAAAACGAGTATGGCTGATTTATTAAAAATCTTTTCAAATTTATTCGTAATCCGGTTAAAAGCGGGATTGCAGGCCGTTTTCTGTAAAACTTTGAGTGCATTCCTAATACATCGAAACACGCGTTTATGCACCTGCACCATGCCTTGATAATATTATACTCATATAATGACGAAAAGCGACAATATTGTGACATTTATGAAAACGTGTTCCGAAAACATTAACAGGAAACCTATCAAATCTTTCATGAAGGGCATGCAGTCCAGTTTTTAACCGGATTACGAATAATTTGAAGAGATTTTTAATAATTTAGCAATATTTTGTATCAGTAAGTTTTCTCCGTGCAAATATATGTACTGTAGAAAGATACTGGCACCTCACAATCTAAATGCCAATCTCCCTAAAGGCTTTATTTTCATTTAAATTGGTCTCTGTATCTTACTCATCATCTTATTTTATAATCCAATATATGCATACACAACCTCCCCACATACCAGAATAAATACTTATTATTATAATAAAGAGTGCAATCACTGCAACTCTCAGCGCTGGATTATTCATGGCAATAGTATTAGCAATTAAAAAAAACACATCGATCGATTTATTTCTAAAGTATGTAAGCGCAGTTGCAATAAAACCAAGAAAATTTTGGTCAATAAATGTTTCCAAAAAAATATCTATTAAACGAAATGAATAATATTGAACTTTGTAATTTGTTACGAGGGCATCAGAAAATGATAAAGGTTTCAATAATCTCAAAGATCACGAGCGATTATTTTTTATAGTGTCATATATTTTGACGACTTGGACTCCTAAAGGAAATTAAATAAGACTGTCATTAAAAAAAACTAATGGTTATCGGCATTATTTTTATATTTTTAATGATTTTCAAGTCAACTTAGAGTATATTCCAATCATATCTCAGTTGTATTGATTGGAAAATCAAATAAATTACTTATAAATGCGAAACGTTTTGTATAAATTATACAAACCAACCTCGTGATATTCGAGCAACCATCGATATCGTTTGTGAGATATATTTTAATTACTAATATCATTCATCAATCATATTTTAAAGGGTTATTTTTAAAATCAAAACTCAATTCAGACAGATAGATTTTTGTGTACAGACTAAAATTAAGAATAACTTAAAATAGAAACTATAAATTACAACCTCTTGATGAAAGAGAATTAAAACATAAACACAGATATAAGACTCGTTTCCTTGACTTGAATGTTATTATTTAAATTATTAATGTAATTATAGACAGCCCTGATTTATTGAGCCTAATCACCTTCAACAAACCAACTAAAACTACTCGATTTAAAATTATTTTTATTTGCAACAATAATATTAGAACTGAATCATTTAGATACTCACTTGTACCTAGATGATATGCAGTTGGCAATAATTTTAACTGCACGGAACATAGTTACAAGAAGGCTATAGTAACATACCTATTAATTTTAATTAACATATTAATCATATGCTTTACATTATCTACCTCACTGGAGCAGATTTAGGAAGTGTTAAATTTAGATAGAAATGAGGAGAAAAAATAGTAAAGTGTGTAGTGTATTAAATAAGGAGAAAAAGAGTACAATTTAGAAATTTTATAAAAACTATAAATTGAAAAATGAACACAGCACTATAAGCAATGCATAAATAATAACATATTCTATTTCACAACGTCTTTAGTATAATTTTGATATTTTCTAAATTATTATAAGCATTTATCTGAGCATAATATAAGCATTAATCCGAGATCTGGAATAAAAATAAAAAAATTAAAAAATTAATTACTCGCCTGAAAGATCCATACAAATTGAAAATATGTCTTGAGTAAAAATAAATGCCGCCGACGGGAATTGAACCGCACCTTCTGATGTCCAGTGCTCTGGACCACTGAGCTACGTCGGCTTATTACCAAACCCGCTAAATAATTCAATAATGTACAAGTACTTCAATCGACAATTACTGCTTATTATATTATTTTAACCTGTAAAAAACCATTTTTGTTATTTGTTTTTGGGGTGTTATGCCGTGTTGCGCTAACTCCTTCTTTAGCCAACGTTTCGTATCATATTTATAAAAATTTGTATAAATTTGTATATATTTGTAAAATAAAATTTATATATAAATATAATTTGTATTTATAATATATATAAATATAATTTGTATAAATAAATAAAATTTGTATATATTTATATAAATTCGTATCATATTTGTAAAAAAACAAATTTAGTTTTGTAGGAAAGGCTTTGTTAATGCTGAATTTCCCGCTAGATGGCGTCGAGATATGTTATATCTACATTTGTTAGTTAAATATTTTCTCATTAGCCGTTCAGTGTTTTTTTAAAGGAATTAGTTAATGCAATGGTTTGTACTGACAGTTTGTTGTATACGTGTGCGCTGTATACGTGTGGTGTCTTTGAGTAAAGGTTGGTGTATATTTCAGTACCAAGTCTCTCAGGTGTTATAGCACAAATTAACTTCTGTTTTCACGTGTAAATGCATGGGAAGTTTGAATTTATAATTAAATTAGTAAGGTATTACAGTAAAACCGTTCGATCGAGCACTTACTCCACTTGGCAATTGTCCGGTGCCTTCATGTCTCATGCGGCCTGAATCTATTTGGAAGGGCAACTTAGTAAAAACCTGTCACCAGCCGCATCCACTTATAGGGTTTGTCCCTTATATGGGGGTAGCGTTGCGCCCGACTCCCTCCCCTCGCCCGACCAACTACCTCCTTCCTCCCGCCACGCTGCCTGCTGCCTGCTGCCTGCTGCCTGCTGCCTCTGCATTCATTGGCCATTGCATTTAGGTATTTCTCTTATATTTTTATTTAATTTTAACCGACATCGGCGAGGAATGAACATTGCGTCGTTAACGTTTTGCAAGAGCCTGCGCGTTGTGTAAGTGGAAGCAAGATTTCTTCATTATTCAGCAGCTATGTGCGTGAGCTATTAGCGGCTTTAATAATATGACAAATGAGCTATAAATAGCCAGCTGTGGTATAAAGTATGTATAAACCTAACCTAATGACTTATCACAACTTAAATATATGTACGAATGAAACAGCAAAGGAGTTTTAATAAATCGTATAAATGTATATTTCTTGACATTCTCATTTTCCATCCCTTATGAAAGCTTAATTAGGTACATTTCTATTTAATGGTGATCTAATGATGAAAACATCATATTTACTTTACCGAAAAATATGATGAAAACATCATACTTACTTTACCGGAAAATATGATTAAAACATCATATTTACTTTACCGTAAAATATGATGAAAACATCATATTTACTTTACCGAAAAATATGATTAAAACATCATATTTACTGTAGGTAATTATTTACCTACGACTACCGTTTTTAACGCGCGTTTAAAAATAAACAATCATTTGATTCATCTTAATGACAACAAACAACAACTTTTTGCGTTTACGATTTTGAAAAATATTGATATTTAATATTATTTACGTAAATAATAATTTACGAGAAAATTTTCCGTACGACACACCATTTTGACACACCGAGTTCTCGCATACTTCGCGTTTGTTTGTGTAGTGGCAGTGTAAACAACATGAAAGGCATAATCGGCATAATAGACAATTATTCGAGATCGCTAGACACGCACCCATTAATTGTTAGACGATCAACTTTGATACCAAACATCAGATGAATTTAGTTTGATAATATTTAAAGGTTTACTACGATTTTTTTTCATAAAACGTTTTCGTTTTAGGTAAGGTTGGGTTATTATAGGTTATTACAGGTTAGGTTAGGTTAGGTTGGATTATTATATATTAGATTAGGATAGGTTAGGTTAGGTTAGGTTGGGTTATTATAGGATAGTTTAGGTTGGATTATTATAGGATAGGTTAGGTTAGGTTAGGTTGGATTATTATAGGATAGGTTAGGTTAGGTTTGGTTGGATTATTATATGTTAGATTAGGATAGGTTAGGTTAGGTTAGGTTGGATTATTATATGTTAGATTAGGATAGGTTAGGTTAGGTTAGGTTGGATTATTATAGGATAGGTTAGGTTGGATTAGGCTATTTACATATAAAAAACCTTCCCTTAATATGTTAATTTTAATAAATAACGGGTTTTTTTATTTACAATATTTTTTATGTATAAATAAATTAATACATCATTTAAAAAAATGATTTTCATTGCCTATGATATAAAAAACTATGATTGTATTTTGTAATTGTTATGATGGCAGTGCCCTACACTACGTAAAAACAAACGCGAACTATGCGAGAACTCGGTGTGTCAAAATGGAGTGTCGTACGATAAATTATTTCGTAAATAATATAAAATATCAACATTTTTCAAAATCGTAACTGCAAAAAGTTGTTGTTTATTGTCATTGAGATGAATCAAATGATTGTTTATTTTTAAATGCGTGTTAAATATTTACCTTACTTTACCGTAAAATATGATGAAAATTTCATATTTACTTTACCGTAAAATATGATGAAAATATCATATTTACTTTACCGTAAAATATGATGAAAATATCATATTTACCGTACCGTAAAATATGATGAAAATATCATATTTACTTTACCGTAAAATATGATGAAAATATCATATTTACTTTACCGTAAAATATGATGAAAATATCATATTTACTTTACCGAAAAATATGATGAAAATATCATATTTACTTTGTTTTTATCATATTTTACGGTAAAGTACTCAAAAGTTCAAATAATGTTTATTTTTTATTGCATCTCACTATGTATAAATCATGTTTTTTTTTCATTAAAATCAACCTTACTTGGAATAAGCCTGAATCGAAGTTAACAATTTACATTTGAGTGAAGCAAACATAGAGTAATCACAAACATAAAGTAATATTACATACAAACACAAAATATTTTAAAAAGAGAGAAAAATGTGTATTAGATGTGTTACCAGATGGGTAATTTGACAGTTTATTATAACAATATTTAAACCATAACAATACTTATTATTCATTATTCCCAAGAAGAAACCATTAGATAATAAAGACAGATAGGGTGACATTCAGTTTTAGCAAATGAGACATACATAAAATCTTATTATTTAAGAAAGGATAAGGATGAAAAAGAATGTAGAATTAAATTTACTAATAATAATATTTACAATGCGAGTTGAATTATTGAAGTAGGTCTAGAAACTAAATATTACATTAAAAGTTAATTTGATAAAATGAAGACCGTTAATTAAAGAGAATCAACCCGCAAAAAAAAACGTTTGCACACCATAGTATATCTATTTTAAAATGTCTTTTCAAAAAAAAAGCCTTTTTATTGTACCTTCCGCATGTGTGTAAACTGTGTACATTATGGCAACCAAAAGTTGAGAGAATGCATTTTCATCAACAACCAGCCTATCTGCCGTGTTTCAGCTCAATCGGATGTCAGGAAATGGGTTAGTGGGTTCCGCTTCCGAGATTTGCATTCATTCATTACCGAAAACGTAAGTGAAATGCACGTATTAAAAATTAAAAATAATGAACGCTGTTGTAAGTGGTCACAAGATAAAAAAGGCTAGTATGTTGCATTTTTATTTCCTTAGATGCAAAAGGTAACAATCCCAATTTATTAAAAAACGCTGCACGTAATCTCACAAAATAAGGAAGAAAAAGCTTTTGTCGTAAAACTCGTAATTGGTTTTCTCGATGTCACATAAAATATAAACTAAACATCCTATCTTAAAGTTGTCCACTAATTCTATTGCACAATTTTCTCCCCCTGCAGCGCCCAGGTGACCCTATCTTAAGCTCGACCTCGGCACGGTACGGTAAATATGCAGATAAGCGGGACACTTTAATTAGCGCATTTGTATCAGTAAGATAACAATGAGAAACAACTCTTTTAGCAACCGAATTTATTTTATTTATTTTTGGGACATTCACAGTACATTTTACTATTTTTTTTAATTTTTTTTTTTATATTAACTCCACACAGGAGGCCCTGAAAAAAATAATTTCCCTCAGGGCCTATGTCATCTTTGGAGATTCTGTGTGGAGGGTCTTTTTGTGGAGAGGAAGGAGTGAACATGGGTCTTGAAGAGTCCCATGTTGTAGGAGGGAGGAAACACAGAGGCCGGCAGTTCGTTCCACAGCCGAGCCGTTGAACTTAAGAACGAATCGTAGAAGCGACCCATTCTCATGTGACAAATGTCAACCGTGTAAAAATGTTGGGCGCGCGTTTGGCGTGTATCCCGACTACGCACCGGTGCCGAAGGGATCAACGACGCTAGTTCCTCAGAGCATCTTCCATTGTAATACCGATAGAACAGGGACAGCATACCTACCTGACGCCTGTGCTCTAAAGATTGCAGTCCGTTTGTTAAGATTGGGGAATCTATCAAACGGACCGCCCGTTTTTGCACAGAGTCTAGGGTTTTTTTCAGGTATTTGGGGGCTCCGGACCAGAGATGGCTGCCAAATTCGACAGTAGGGGGCACATGCGATTTGTACAGGGTCAGCAGTTGTATACTATTAAAGTATCTGCGGGCCCTGTACAGTACGCCCAGCTTCTGAAAGGCCAGCTTTACTCTGGCTTCGATGGAGGCCCCATACCTGAGCTGGTCACTTATAGTTACACCAAGCATATCAATGGAAGGCCTGTTCGGAGGATTGCTTCCGTTGAAGGAGACTAGATTATCATTTGGATCCCTTTTAGACGTAATCAGACAGGATTGGGTCTTTGAAACATTAAATTCGACGAGATTATTTTTACCCCAGGAGGAAATACTCTCGAGATAACCGTCATTTCTCTGCTTCAAAGCCCTCCGAGCCGTTGGAATTTGTGTGCCCTTTGGGGGCTTGCCAAAAAAAAAGCTATCATGAACTGTACTGTCATCCGCGTAACAATGAATCGGTGCACATGTCAAAAGGTCATTGATGTGGAACAAAAACAAAATCGGAGACAGAACCGATCCCTGTGGGACGCCAGCATTTATAGAGTGTGAGGATGAGGTGAAAGGGTCAGCAACTGCCTGAATCGACCTATCCCTTAAAAAGTCAGCAATCCACGTACACAGGGATGCGGGAAGTCCGTAAGAAGGCAATTTGTTGACAAGTCCTCGGTGCCAGACCCGGTCAAAGGCCTTGGATATGTCTAGTGCGACCGTTTGGGTCTCACCGTGACGTTCCAGGCACCGCCCCCAAAAATGCGACACATACGCGAGAAGATCACCGCACGAGCGGTTCCGCCGGAATCCGTATTGACAGTCGTTGATAATTTTGTACTTCTCGAGGTATGTGAGTAGTTTGTCGTTGATCACACATTCCATCACTTTGGACAGAACTGATTTGATCGCTATGGGGCGGTAGTTGGCCGGGTTGGAGCGGTCACCTTTCTTGGGAATAGGGTGAATGACCGCTTTTTTCCAACCAGAGGGCACAGTGCCACACTTCAGGGACATTTTGAAGAGCTTTGTCAAAACTGGAACTATTTCTGCAGCACACCTCTGCAATATCAGGGCATGTATTCCATCAGGTCCACTATCTTTGTTAACATCGAGCCCCCGTATAACGTGGAGTACATCCCGATGCCGGATCCTCAGCTTTTTCATATAGAAGCCGCAGTGAGGAACCGACGGCGGAACAGCACCTCCGTCATCGAGGGTCGAGTTTTCCGCAAACATTTTCCCTAATAAGTTAGCCTTTTCGGTGGCGGTGTTTTCTAGTGAGCCGTCAGGTCTGGTAAGAGGTGGCAAACTGGGTTTGCGAAAATTCCGACCTATTGAGCCCGCAAGGGACCAGAATGCTCTGCTGCCATGCGGGCAGGCAGCCAGCTTTTTTCTGATCTGCAGGTCGTGTTCAAATTTTGACCTCTTAATGATTCCCTTGCATTCCTTTGCCGATTTGTTGTATGCTGATCTGCTTTCGGGCGTTCGTGATGTGTTGTAGGCTCGGTAAGCCGCGTTTTTTCGTCGAACTGCTTCGGAGCATTGTTGACTGAACCACGGCTTTGAGCCTACACCAGTTTCTTTTGTAGTCGATTGTATGAAGCCATCCATCGCCGATTTGATGACTTCACCAATCTCCTGGGCACATCTTGAAGGGTCCGAAGTCCGAAAACAAACAGCTGACCACGGAAAAGCGTTGAAATGGGCCCGCATACCGAACCAATCTGCTGACCTATGGTGCCACACTTTTCTCCTCAGCCTCTCATTGGTTGGTCTGAGGCTTACGGGGATTGATGTCGTCACTAGGCAGTGGTCAGATGATCCCAGAGGCGCTGTGACGTCAATCTTATAACCGTGTGGCACAGTAGTTAAGAATAGGTCTAACAGATTGGAATGGTGAGTCTGGACATCAGGAACCCTTTTAGGCTCCTGAACCAGTTGATCCTGAACCAGCTGATCCGCCTGTCGGCCAGCCGAGTCCGTTGGGCCTGAGAACTTCAACCATGGTTTGTTATGAACATTGAAGTCCCCCAGAACAATAAACTCGGCCGAAGGGTAGCGGGGCAAGAGATCATCAATAGTATCTCTCAAATGTTTGAAGAGCTCGGAAGTGTCTGATTCGCTATGGTTCGGTGAGCAGTATAGACATGCATAGAATCTTGCCTTACTGGCAAGATCGACGCGCACCCACATTACGTCGAATCTGGAGTTTTCCAGACTCAATAGTCGTACACAGTTGACGTCAGCTCGACTATAGAGGCAGACTCCTCCTTTGAGTCGGAACTTGCTTGCAAGGGTAAAGCCCGGGCAGTCCAGATAGGAGGAGTCTGGCGGCTCGGCTATCTGAGTTTCGGATAGGAAAAGAAGGTTGGGACGTTGGGACAAAAGATGGTGATGAACAGAATTTAAATTAGTGTGCAGACCGCGAATGTTGGCAAAATTTACCAACATCCGCCTGTTTTGATTTATGCAAAAAAAAACATGGCCAAAAAGTGCCTTTTATTTTATTTTGTGGATGTTCAGGCATAAATATTTAATTTTTTTTCGATCATTTTATAAATACCTTAATTTGCCACATTAAACAATAAAATCATAACCGAAAATTGGTTCGTAAGTAGGAGATTTTGAACTTTAAAGCAGTTTTCATAGGCCTTTACATTATTTTTTTCTGAGCTTATAAAAAGACTTATCTAAAAAATACTCGATTATTTAAAAGGCCAAGATGTATTCTACTCGCAGTATTTAATTAAAGCATCTCAAACATTTCTAGGCGACAAAATTATCAAACCAAAAACACATGATTTTGCATTACTACGTATGGCATCGCCTTAAATAACAACTTTAAGTCGAAATACAACTGTATACATTCTTGAAAAGCAATATCATTCCTTAAAAATATTAATCGAATACCACTGTCATGTAAACACCCCAGAGTATTTAACAACGCTTTATAGATGGACATGAATTTTATTTAACGTGTTACCACTTTCACTAAATGATTACCTTCTCCATATTTACAAGAACGCGATGGACTTACATAGATAGTCCAAGAGATACCCATCCGTAGTCACTCGCTCCAAACAGGAAGCCAAGTGGAACTGAACTAGTTAATGACCGTATTGAGTCCAATGAGAGGTAACGTAATCGATTGATTGGTTTCCGTATCATGAGTTATTGTGTTGGATGGCATTCTGCAAGCAAATCCTCGGCAGGTGCATGGTCCAAGTAAACGGCTATTCATAAATACGTAAACACGCGAATTTATAAACGTTGGACTTTCTTAAGGGTTCCCAGAGAGCTTTCGTTAAAAATGTTTAAAATATGCGCAGAATTAAATTCACACTGAATGCTAAAAAATCATTTATATTTGGAGATATGTATTTATTCTATATAAATTCAACAAAAGGATCCCAACTTCCATTCAGGGGGTATTTAATATCCCCACAGACATCAAAATTGATACATTTGCCCTAATATGAAATGTGGGTATAATTTTGACGAACTGGAGACAAAACACGTGATCATATTTATGGCAAGAGAAGAGTTCGAGAATGCTTTGAATAAACTATATTATTCGTACATTGACCGCCGAAGAGCGCCCATTGAAATGTGTAGCGCATTAGGTACATTGTGTGACGTTTCTACGCAGGATCTGAACTTTCGTTTTTAATCAAACATTCAGTGAGTAAATAATAACACGTTTGTAAAAGTGTCTAACCAAAGAGTATAATTAAATATTCAATTTTGAAAACAATTCCGAACTTTTGTTTACCCGATTTGGGATTGGTAGTTAAGTTTCGTTCGTTCCAAGTTTTAAAAATTCGTGAGCAAATTTTATTTTCAAGTACTGAATTATTATATTGAATTATAAATTTATTATTGCCTAAAAACTGTCAGATTCATTTATTGACCTAAGTTTGTTCCTCTTTCCCTGTTTGGCTAGTTTATCAATTTGAATGTCAATGAATATCCCCAATAATAAATAATTAGTTGTGAGTTGTGGGATGGGTATAAGACTATTCAGATCTGGTCAATAAACAAGGCTAAATCAATATCAAGCAACGCTTCGAATCTAAATGTTTATTTTTACCAACCGCGATATTGTAACTTAGGACGGATTGTTTCGGAGAATTTGAATAATTCATCAAATTTCAACGTTCATTTCCGGGTTCTGTGAAAGTCCTATTCAAGTTCTGTTATTATATCATTATAGGCTAGGTGCTTGACAACACTGAAATTAAAACAGAACTTAAAAAAATCTTTCACAGAACTGGAAAATGAACGTTGAAATTTTATGAATTGTTCAAATTCTCCGAAACAACCCATCCTTAGTCAGTAATAGTAACTTAGTCAATCAAATCAATTTTTACGCCAGGCCCAAATATACTAGAAATATGAACATATTTTGGACCGAAATTTTTGTCAATAACACTGGATATTTTAATCCTATGTCTAGAATGTCTCGATCATACAATGATCTTGCTAAAACACACACTGTCATAGATATTTTAGCAAATAATATAACTTGTTTCAAGAAATATCTTCACGATTTCTGTACTTAATAAATAAATAAAAAAATTGTTTAATGGTTAAGAATTTTTTATTTATACTCTTCAAATTTTTCTACTTATTATGTGCTTCAATCTTTGTATTAAGTTTTAAGTTTTGTATATAAATACTGTCATTGTTTTACATGTTTGCTTATGTGAATGTGCAAATGTGATTGCTGCAGACACATTAGTCTAGGGATATTTATAATTGTATTTTTTTTTATTTTGTAATCCATAATTAATGTTTTTATAAATATCCTGTTTGTGTCTCGAATAAATAAATAAATAAATAAGTAATTATCTATTACTTACCTACCAATGAATCTCATACCACTATTAAATTATTTAAATTTAAAACATAAAAATATCTATGGATGTTTTCTCCAAATTTATCTGCAACTTTAACCATGTTTTTTTGAAGCATTTGAATGCATTCCAGTCATACCAAAACTAGAAAGTTTAGTAAATAGTTACCTACCTATGCAATTAATAACGTCTTCAAAAGTATGTACGTTCATTAAAATCCGTTGTCGACGTGCGAATCAAGATTCCAATCTGATTATTATAATGCATTAATTAATATTCCTCGTTCAACCCATTCGCCATTTTGCATATTTCGACGGACGGCGCGTCCACCGGAAACCGGAGCCCGCCGGAAACGACGCCATCTTTGGAGAGTGTTTTCATTGAAGGTCCGTTAGCAAACTGCGCACGCGCAGGACTATCAAATGATGTTTTAATCAGACATTTAATAACTCTTGGAAGCGATTGTTGAAACTATTGGGCTTATCTAGGTGTAACACATACAGATTACTGTTGTGATTGTGAAAATGTTTGATACATTGCCCGCAGCATTCAGTCATCATTAAAAGAAAACAGACGTTTTATTGAAATAAACGATAGTGTGACTGTATCTCGTAACGTTAGTTCGATGGCATAGGCCCTAAGGGAAATCATTTCCTAAGGTCCTCCTGTGAGGATCTAATATTTTTAAATAAATGGTGGGGTAAATTAAATAAGCAATAACAAAAACAACATTTTTTCATTTGTCTGATTTCTTGATGGACCAGCTACAATTTTGAACATCACAAATTAAATAATTTTCTGTTCATATAATAGGTTGCTACTTAAAAATTCTCTGAATTATTGACACATCACTTAAAATTTTAAACATGACAATTAAATAGTATTCTCTTTTAATATTTCACCTGGATACATTATCGCTTATCTGAATTTTCGACTCATCAGTTCCAAATTTTTAAATTACAATTAAATTCAAAACTAATCCAAATTCACTGAAAAGGACCCACAACCAAAATGAATATGTTTAGTGATTACATTATTAGTCGCACAATAATGTAAATTAGAAATATTTTTTATTGAAACCTAATTTTACGGAAAATTAAAAATATTTTTTTAAATCGTTCGATAAATTTTACTTTACGTAGTGTAAATGTTTTTTTTCAAATCTGTCTGGTGACACAATGTATTTAAAACAGAAAATTATTTTAATTCTGCTAGCGCGTTTCTTTTTCGTTAAATTTCATCTTGAAAAGTTAAGTCAGATTTAACAATTTTTCAGGGGTCTGCGCTTTTCCCATTTTCAAGAAACGTTATTTATTAAGTAACTAGATTTAATAATAAAATATACCGTGAGTTATCGCGGGTCTATGCTAGTTATTAATACTTACAATATATACACATGTTATAAATTCATGCAGCAGGTACCTATGTGTATTCATAATATCATTAAGGTAACTCTCCAAAAAATTTCAGAATAAAGGTTTGATTTATCAGTTTAAGTTTATTTAAAGATAATAAATATGCACCTGAACCTTGATCACCCATTGTGACAAAAAAAACATCAACTGTTTAATGTACACTCAAAACATACCATTACAAATACATCATATTCAGACGAATTTATAATTTTAAGCAGGTCGGCCCTAAGCCAAGCCCTAAAATAAAATCACAATGTTAAGGCGATGCACTACGCAGTAATGCAAAATCATGTGTTATTGGTTTGAAAATTTGGTCGCCTAGAAATGTTTCAGATGCTTTAAATAAATACCGCGAGTAAAATACATGTTGGCCTCTGAAATAATCGAGTGTTTTGTACATAAATCTTTTTAAAAGCCCAGAAAAAAAAAATTATAAGGCCTATGAAAACTGCTTTAAAGTTCAAAATCTCCTTCTTACGAACCCATTTTCGGTTATGGTTTTATTTTATAATGTGGCAAATTAAGTTATTTATAAAATGATTGGAAAAAATTCAAATATTTATGCCTGAACGTCCACAAAATAAAATAAAAGGCACTTTTTGGCCTTGTTTTTTCTCGCCTAAATCAAAACAGCTGGATGGTGTTAAGCGGGAATTTAAGCCTTATCGCCATCTACCTAAGGAGTGCTATTGATATCGGCTCGATTCAAAATATTACACGACGTAGTGCATCGCCTTAACGACGTATTGGACGGATCTTCGGTCAAATTTTCCCTGTAAATACTCAAAAATAAAGTGGGAAGCTTAACGACGTAAGTGAAGGTGTCTACAAAAGTATTCACCGTGCTCGTGATTTTGACGGACGATTGATTGGACGGTAGATTTCTTCGCGGGGTTTATTTTAATTAATTCTGATAAACGTACTACAAAAATTTCAAATGTTTCTAAATGCAGTTACTAATTCATCGTCTAATGTTTACCGCTAATATTACATTTGAGAAACGTTTTATAAAATTTTCAAACAATTTTATGTAAAATATTTTAATGATGAAGTACTAGTTTTTATTAATCTTAAATAACTTAAATTCATTGGTATCGGTTTGAAAAAAAAAGTATTATAGTTGCGAATTCTTCAGAATTAAAAAAAGGCCTCGAGCAAACCCCAGTTGTTAAAGTCTTGTGTAGAGCCTTAAGGCAGAACCGCTTCCATCCAAAAGTGATTATTATTATTAAAATTTTACAAGACGCCAAAAATTAACGCAAACAAACAGACCGACCGAATAACCGACTTGTAAAATTGTAAATGTTCTCCAAAATGCCCTGGAAAGAATCTCAGACTTGTGATGTCCCGAAAGAAACCATTCATCTGTTCTGAATGCAATTACTAATGTTATCCAAATTGACCCTGGTAATAAATTACATCTTTGCGATTCTTTCAAGGATAAAGAAACCATCATGTCACTTCGAATGCAATCGACAATGTTCCCAAAATTTGTTTTGACAACATCGCCATTCCATTGTAAGAATATTATGTACTAAATACACAATTTGGCTGTCCTGAAACGGGAATCCTTCCCAGTTGGACAGACAGAGGTTCATTTTGTTTGTAATTTAGATATATACATATATATATACATATATATGTATATCTATCTATATAACACATAAAAAATAGTAAAAAAAATAAACAAATGATTTTTTCTTGCTTTCAACTGCCTTCAGTTAGTAGAAAACATTTTGTAATAAAATTAAGAGGAAGCTACAAGCCAAAATGTGTATATTCTTGGTACCTTAACGAGTACCTTATAATGTAGGTAATATGCATTAAAATCGCTTGACAAACCGAGTCTAGAAACGTTTGATTTCAAGCACAAAACTGTTTTTTTTATTTATTTTGGAAATAATTTTATGGGAAAGTTAAAAAAATAATCAAATGAAACTGTCACAAATAATATTAGCTATAATTTTGTATTTTTTTTAAATTGTTTCCTTTACATTTCTATTGAAGGGTATTTTTTTAGTAGTTTATATTCAATTTTTTTATTGAGTAATTTATTTTTTATTTGTATTCTACTCAAGCGAAACGATAGGAAAACCTTCAATTTATCAAAAGCATTTTTTTTTACGCATAATATACACCGTTATAAAGATTAATCAAAATAGTGATTTAGCATTAAGCTTCGCCTTAACAAGTTATCCCAAATTCGAACTACGTTTTCACCACATGGTTCAGATTATATAAAACATATTAATAAAAAAAAAAAAACAATAGTTAAAAATCAACAAGATATCGTTGAGCCAATAATAATATATTCCTACTAGTAACGTGCTTCACGGTTTATAATTTCGCGATTGAAAATCATCAAGCCATTTGAGGATTTACAATATGATAATATTTTCATTGTTACATTTGGCGGAATTTAAATTACTGCATTGAAAATTAATATTATAAAAAACATTTCAATAAGCAAATGAGCTAAGATTTCGTCGAATCGATAAGGACCCATTCATATTAATTTAATTTAATGTTTGTGAATAGCATTTCCTTTGTAATTGTATTTAATATTCCACGGACATTTTGTCAAAATGTTTAAGAGGATATTTGCATCCCCTAAGGTCGCTAAGGTGCGTCAAGGATAGCCTGTTTATGAAATGTTATTGAATTCATTATGACGTATTTTTTGAAAATTTTGGATTGCGTTAATATCAATTTTTGGTCAATCTATAATTTGACGACCTCCGTGAAAAAGCGGTAATTTTTTTGGCTATGGACCCAGTGATCGCAGATTCGAAGCCAGCGAGGACAAATTAAAAATTTAAAAATCTGATAGGTATTTTATTTCTACGCAGAATAGATTTTTTTTAAATTTACACTTGCAAGACCGTAGCGGTCATTTTGACGGCTGCCCGATGCGATGTGACGATATTTTGCTTAAAGTTTAATGTATTAATTTGTTGTATTATATTCTATCAAATGTGTAAAAAAGTATGCAAAGAAGTTTGCGATTTCATTAATTATTATTTTATTTATTTTATATTATACCAAAAATAACACTCATGTGATCAGCCGTCAATATGACGGTCACTGTCTTTATAAGTATGGAGCAGTACCCGGTCGTTGTGTGCAGTGTTTTGAGTAAGAAAAATTACAAAATGTATACATTTTAAGTGTCAACTAGAAAATTTCCGTTTTAGAACAGTTAAATTGACAATATTACAGTAAAAGCATAATATTATCGACACCTTTACCACAGTAGAAGGTACCTTCAGGATAGTCCTTTGGGTGAAAACCCTTCAGAATAAAAAAAAAATGCTTTATAAAACTCCGGGTCCACAAAACATTGGAATTATTTAGTGATAGGTTACTATGAGCTTTTGTGGCTTTATTAGCAGCCGGTAGGAACTATACAGGGCCTCGATCCTGGTTTTGCCAAAGTACATAAGAATACCTACCAAATCTGTTTATTTCTCCAAATCGACGCATTATTTGTCAACGGCCAATGTTCCTACGTAAAATGGAAATTTGACCGCAAACGGCGGCATAATAGGAAATCGTTGGTCAAATTGTTCAGATATTAAGTATAGTGATGGGCATAGTCGAAAAAATTAAATAATCGAATGGTTTTTCGAGTGAACTACTTCACCAAAAACATTAACAAACAACGACGACCAATTTTTTTACTACACTTTAGTCAACGGTACTCTACGCAAGCGACCAAACTATTGTAAAAGTATTGCGAAATCTAACATTCAATTAAACTATATATTAAACTAAATAGAAAAACGTAAATCAAAATATATTTTCAATCGATTTTTTTCTTTACTTTACGATACCAAATTAATATTCTTTAAATACCTCATAATAAACATCTTTGCCGACTAGGGTAAGTATTGAGAAACTCATTATAAATATTTCCTATATCATTGGGTAAGTAGGTACGTATTAAGCGAAGGTAAAAGTTTCAAATTCGGAAATGAAAATCGATAAAGAATGTATATATGTGACAGTAGCAACGATGCATTTCCGATTTATGGCAAAAATCTTCGATTCAATCATAGATAGCAACACCCATCGTGAATTTGATCGAGAGGGTGGAGGGCCATTAATAATTCAACAAAAAGAGTAGTATGGGTACCGAAGTTTTCATCGATTTTTTTTTTAATCGAAAGATAAAGTTTAAAAGGATAGCTGGATTATGCGCATCCCTAGTTCGGGAGCGAAACGAGATTAACATACTCTACGTGTATTAATCCTCTTTGGGCGATGCAATGGCGAATTTGCGCGGGCTGGTGACGCAGCGCCATATTCTTATTGCAAATTAAAATAATAATAATTGCAAATGGACGCCCGTATTTGGCACAATAACCAACAATTGAACACTCGGCGGACAATAGCTGCCGAATGAAATAACAAGGACTGGTCATTCTTTATCCTAGGCTATAGGTGCAACGAAGGTATTATGTAATGTAGTTCTAAGTAGGTATACAATTTTACCCAAGCAAAATTGCTTTTTTGTTCAATTTAACATAACATTTTTTTAATTTATTTATATATATACGCCGAAAAAGGCTTTAAAAGCGGCATAAAAGTGATACATGATGCAGTGTGCGCCCCTGAGGTGATAACTCACAAAAGCGGCGCTATAAAAATTGTACAATATTATTATTATTATTATAGGAGAATATCTGTTATTATACAGGAGATAGTGACAGTAAATAGATGTAATTCATTGTTAAGTAGGTACAAAATACACAATTGTGATTATGAGAAAATATTAAGAAATAATTAAAAAAAAGCTAAATATGAAGCAATATTAGTAAAACGTAAGAGTTAACATAAAGTAAAAAAGAAATTACAGCAACACTACATATAAGACAAAACATTTAAACTTTTACCAACGCTACTCTAATTTGTAGGATTCGACAAAGTGTTGGTATAGATTATGCTTAATTCTATATATGGAGTCAATAAATAAATCAATAGCACCCCCATACTTGTTGCCCAGATCATGCATCCTATTGGTCAGTGAGTGTATCTGATAGTTGGTCTTGTATGTATTGCAGAGGAATTTTATAAATGTTATATTTTGTCTTGTATTCCTAGTCGGCACGTGGAATTTAATAACAAGTTGAATATTGAATTTAAATTGCATACCGTCTTATTAATTAGATTCTTGATGTGGTAAAGCCGACCCGGTTTAATAATGCCCGGTTTAAAACGGTTTTAACCAAACAAACGCCATGACAATAAGTTTTTTAGTTCAGACATTACATGCCGCGCAATATTATTTACACTACGTTATTTTTGTACGGCTGATAATATATACCAAGCTACACTTAATCCAACGTAAGTGTTTCTATTCTACCCACAGAATAAGAAAAGAAAACTAGAAGTGCCTCCATATAGATTCGAATACAAACAATTGTTCCATATAGCCCAATATACCAGCGCTCTGTCTTACTCTGACGACGTGATATTGCTTCAACGATGACAGGTCGTCAGATTCATTATTCATCATTTCCAAGCCATTTCGTGAACACAGTTTTCTATTGGAAATTTAAGCCATGATTGAGCAAATATTTACTCAAATTATAAATTACACAACTGCGTCTGCCCGCATCAGCAAAATAAAATCCTATTTCGCTTCCGTTATAACACTTCCATTACATCTATTTTAGGTATGTACATTTCAAAAAGAAATAATAAATAATGAAACATTTGATTTGATTATTTAGCTGGACCATTTTTCAACTTATTATTTTTTATGTTATTTGTATTTCTTTCCTACCATGTAATTCAACTAAATTAACTTATTTTTATTCACACTGTTATTTCACAGCATAGTTGGTAAGCTATTGGCATATATATAAATAAATTAATAAAAATATGTTATTTATATGTTTCTCAATTTTCCACCCGTTTGAAGATGCGTCCAACAATAGCACGACAATTTTCCACCCTTTTGAAGATGCGTCCCACAATAGCACGTCAAAATTTCCACCCGTTTGAAGATGCGTCCCACAAAAGCACGACAATTTTCCACCCGTTTGAAGATGCGTCCCACAATAGCACGACAAAATTTCCACCCGTTTTAATATGCGTCCCACAATAGCACTACAATTTTCCACCCGTATGAAGATGCGTCCCACAATAGCACGATAATTTTCCACCCGTTTGAAGATGCGTCCCACAATAGCACGACAATTTTCCACCCGTTTGAAGAACAATTTCGAGAATGGCTAAAATGGCCGGCAAAAGGGAATAAAACAACAATTATCGCTATTATTAACCACCGGAAAACATACAGCAATCCTGGACGGTAAGTTCTGACATCATGAAATTTACACTCCTTTTCCGGACTGGAATTTCTGGGTTAGCGCAACTATTTTCAGCACAAAACGTCATCGTTTGTCACGAAATATTTCAGTTGTAAAATACGAAAAAAAGGTGTGAAACTCGGGTGAAGTCGTGCAGCAACTAAATAAAAACCAAAAATCCATTACAGCTATTGTAATCAGATCAAAGTTGACCTAAAATAAATGACGATTATTTTGATAGGTGAAATGGCCTTGGTGAAAAGGATTAACACTCAGAGCTGAAAAGGATTTAGCTATTTTGAATTACTAGATCTGAACATCCTGCTTCCACCAAACTTTCTTTATCATATTACTAGGTGTAATATGATAAAGACGTGTACGCTGACGTTTACCTGACATTGCTCGGGTTGTGAATGATTTGGAGTAATGTTTTGAGGTTGTGAATTCTAGGATAAACATCGATTTTTCTCTACTTTCTATAAATATAATATGCTTGTATTCTATATATAAACCTTCCAAAACAAATTCTCTAAACGATAGTGCAAAATCTTTCAAAGTCCGTTGCTTAGTTTAAAAGAACTAAGCGCACAAACAGACAAACAAGGATAGGTACTTTATTTTATACTATTTAAAGATTAGAGATATACCTTTTTCGCTCACCATTTCTTTCGTTCCACAACTGCATCCGGCGTACATTTAGTTTTTTTAAACTTCCATAAATTACCTGCCTATCAGTGTGTAGGTAAATACATTCAACAATTCAAATGTCTTTTCTTCGTAGGTCAGGGTTCTTAGGCCTCTTTCTGTGACCTCCATAACACCACGTTTCATTGGAAAGTACTTGAGCGAGATATTTAGTCGAATACGCCTAAGTGTACGAAAATATACTAGCACATTAGACCACTTGTTGCAGAAGAGAAAAAATAATGTAGTAAATTTATATATTTTGAAAATAATGTGCCGACAGGAAATGCCGTGTAAGAATAGGTTATAAATATTATGCAAAATATATTAACTATTTACTAACCCTCTTACTAATAAACGTGTTTCGAATTTTACATAACTATTTTACCACACATTGAATGCCAGCGTTTCCTTAAGGATACGTTTTAAAATTGATTTCTCTGAATATAACTAACTATTCTTGAGAAACCATATATATATATATATATATATATTTATAAATACATGTAAACACATTATCTGGTAAGAGACGATACAAATCACAAAAACATCTTTTTGAAAAAAAAACACAGTGAAAATTTTTGCGTCGGCACACCAAGAGTTAATGGTTGTTTAGCAGTTGTGTAACATTTAAAACACGTTTATTAGTAAAGTCCTAATGCTATGTTGTGATGTTTTTGTGAACATTTTAGCATGCACTCCCTGAATTCATCATATTGTAATATCGTCATTATAATTTTCATGCTCTTGAAAGAAATAAATTCTTAAATTTTCGAAGTTTTAAAATGAGAATTCCTGCAGATTTATTGAACAACACCATTCTTTTAAATAATATGAAAATGCTTTAATTATCAAGCAGTAGAATTTTCACTGACTTCTTAGGACGGGTTGTTTCGGATAATTTGAACAATTCTTCAAATTTCAAAGTTAATTTTCAAGTTCAGATAAAAAAAAAATCAAGTTCTGTTATTATTTCAGTTGTGTCAAGCAACTAGCCTATAATGATATAATAACAGAACTTGAATAGGACTTTCACAGAACACGAAAATGATCGTTGAAATTTGATGAATTGTTCAAATTCTACAGAACAACCCGTCTTAAGTATTACTATTTAAAATTCTAAATTATGCATTTGATAGCCCAGAATTGCTTGCATAAGATTCTTCTACATAATTCTAAAAGTAGGGAATTATTTCAGCGGAAATTCTGGGACTAACTACCATATGCATTTTTCTCTGCCAAGAATACTAATGGAGGGAAATAATTATTCCGAGTCAGTAAAAATTTTCAATTTATCACTGAAAAAGTACAAAATGTCGTTACTAATGTTGTTTTATTCCCTTAACATGTGTATGTTGTGAGGATGAAGGAAGTGAGGGTGAGAAGGAGAAGAGAAGATTGGCAAGTACTTGACTATTCATATCCGGTCACCAAACACAGCTGCAAGCAACATTTCGATTCTGAATGGTTGTGTTTCACAGGGGTAATATTCATTAAAAAAATAATAACCAATTCGTTCAAAAACTTTATTTTTGACTAGCATAGCAAAACAAAACTGTATGCAGTAGAAATAAAAAGAAAAACGAAAACACATAAAACATAAAAAGTATTTGGGGAAATTTTTTAAAATTATTTAACCTCTTAAGGACCACGCCCGAGTATACTCGGACGGCCAAATTTCGGAATTCATACTAAAGAAAATTTTTAATTATTATTTCACACTATGCACCACAACATCAATATTCAGTCCCATTTTGGGCCCGAAATGGCTTTTATATGAGGATATATATTTTGAGTAAATAAAATTCATTGATAAAAAAAACTATAAAAAAGGTGTTTTTTTTCCATTTTTAATTTTTAAATGACTACTGAAGGGGTTAATGCAACCTTTTTTGTCACAATAATCATTTTTTAAAAACACCACCTGGGCTAAATTGAAAGCAGAGATGATAACAATTTTCAATAATGTACATATATTTATTTAGATGATTTATTTGGTATTATATTGGCAAGAGTTCCACTAGTCCCAACAACCATATGTAATTAAATGGGATAAATAGATTCAACTTTTGACTGGGCGCTTTTTAAAATTCTCAATTCGGCAACAGCACGGCGACGGCGACAACACACGTCGTATTATTTATTTAACACGTGTGATAATGATTGCATTTCTGCTTTGGGGTAAGCTGACATGCGTACATCGTTTGTCTCATTTTTAACAGATCTTTCTTACACAATATTATTTAATGTGCAAGAAAGAGCAACAATATTATTGTGATAAAAATGCATGTTTTATGTCGTTGCCGTACGAATATTTATAAAAGCGCCCATTGGCTGCTGTTTCTTCTTAAATTCTGAGTCTTTTTCCATCAGAGGTTGGCTAACATCAGCACATTCTTAACTGTATAAACTGCAGCACAGAACAATTCAGCAAATCTGTATTAGTAATACTCATGTATGTTTTGAAGCCATGAAGTGATGATCATAAATTTCCTGAATGATTGGTACTTAGATGGATTTTAAAGGTGCCGCCAACAGCGAACATGGCATGGAAGCGTACTGGCTATCGTGCTGACTCTCAAAGCAGTTATGTAATGAAATTATACATTAGGTGGGTAGGTCGAAATAAAGGCGGGGCACCGATGTGCGTAGATATGATTTCAGTAGTATGGATGAACGATGTTGGCGACACGCATTGTGCACGCTGTTTCAAACTACAAATGGTTCACGGCTTATCTTTTTGTTACTATTAACTAAGGTCAAACCTTATGTCACGTACAATTAAGTTACCTGTGGCACGATAAGGTTGACAAGTCAATGTGTCCTCCGACTTGCTAAATATTAAAATTTTTACGAAAATAAATATTAAAATAGCAGGATCTGTAAGAAACATCTAGTTACTTAGTAGATAGGTAATTTTGATTGTTAATTTTTTTTTACTTTCATAACTTATCTGCCTATCTGTGTGTAGGTAAGTACATTAAACATTTCAAATGTCTTTTCTACGTAGGTCAGGTGCTTGAATAGTCAAAATTACATTAAATGAAGAAACATATAACGTTTTTTATACCGCTACATAATATAGCTAAAGGATACAATGTGTGTATTCATTTTCATAGAAAAGAGTGCCGGTCACATGTTAAGGTTAAAAACGACGTTCGTTATAATATGTGTGTTCAAAGATGGCGTTAATTATTATTGCTTTACAATACTAAGACAAATTAATTGTTTGTTCCCGTAATAAAAAAAATTATCCATAAAAACTCAATTCTTTCAAGAAAGGCATACAAATACAAGGATTGAATCATCGGTACAATATAGTATTTGTACGTCTTTCTCGAAGGAATTGAGTTTTTAAACAAACAAAACTATTTATTCATATTCATATTGCGTATGTATGGGCGTAAACAAATAATTCATCTTAATATTTTAAAGCATAACTTGCAAAAAATGTATTTTCATAAAATAATTAAATTAACGCCATCTACGAATGCAAATATTATAACGTAATTCACGTTTAACCTTAATCTAAATTCATAGAATATGCGATAAAAAAAGGTTAAATTCAGTCATAACTATCTTTAAGTTCCTTTTATCTTTAAGGTATGCAAATCAAAATCCCTTGATAACAAAAAGGGTTCTTATGATCTTATGTGAAAGTAATTATAACTTCAAATCATTTCTTGTATAACTTGGTTGTGGAACAGTATGCCTTTTTCTAGGAACATAAAAATTGATGTATTCACAGCAATGCCGGTGTTCAAAAATTCAACTGTGAAATTATTATAAAAGTTATTGTATTTATCCCACTTTTAAGGGAACATGTGTTAGATTAAGATATATTAATAAGGAAACAAAATGTTACTAATACATATTTAGTTGTAAATTAAGAAAAATAAATTAACCTTAAAATTCGTGAAAAATAATATTATCCTACTAAAAAGAAGGCTACGAAAAATGATATGAGAAAAAATATAATTTTTTTTAAAACATGTAAATTTATTAACAATTTTAGAAATGGATATAATTCCAGAAAAGCACCAGTCAAAATTTACACAATTATTATTATTAATCAAAATTTATTTCCAAATTTTAATCGTATGACATATTTTTTTAATTTTCCTAAAACGCTTCATAAACTAGTGTTACGAAAAAATATAGAAATTATAAACATTTTTCTAGAAAATTACTTGCATTCGGCAAAGCAAAAGATAAGAATACCTTAAATTAGTTTTTAATAGAAAGGGTTTAACAACTAATCTGAAAAATTTAATGATTACATTATTTAGAAATGCAATCAATATAATTTTTTTTTTAAATATTAAATCAAACAAAACTATTAATGAGCCGGTCTTATAAAAATATAAAACATTATTTATGTTTTTTTTTTTAAATGATCTGCTAAATCACTTGTAATAAAACATACGTAATATTTTTAATTAATTAATATCATTCTTAATGATAAATTCAATGCATTTTTTTGTGATTTGTAAATACATGGTTATAATGAAGTTAGGTTACATTATTACAAGTGAAATGAACACTCTTGAAAATTGACTAAATTTAAGTAAATAAATAATTTTTTTCTCATAAAACAAATAAATTTTACACTTAAAGGGGGGTTATTTTGCATCAAATACGGTAGGTGTGATTTTTTGGTTTGTTTATATGTGACAGAGGCCTGATGAAAAAAAAATTGACCTCAGGCAGATCTTTGTCAAAAATCCTTAAAACTACAACATTTTTGGAGAATTTTTACCCTGAGAGACTAATACTATTAATTTTCTAGCAAAGAATCTTCAACACTTTTACAAATTAAAATAAAAGTAAAAATTGTTTCACATTTTGTCCATTTTAGTGGTCTTACCTTGGTAAGCTGTGAAATACCTACCGGGTGTTAATAAAAATTAATAAATACCAAACCTGGCCTCAAAATAGCCCAAAATAAACCTGCCGAGGTCCAGAATATCACAACTATCCCATTTGATACAAGGTAAGATGTTTAAATTTACTGGACTATAAATTAAGATTAAAAAATAATGATTTTCTTAAAGATGAAATTATTATGGATGTATCTACCTAAGTAATAAAAATTAAATGTGTTCCATTAAATTACAATGTTTCACAAGTCATTACAATTTATTAAATGTGTTCCATTAAATTTCAATGTTTCACAGGTCATTACAATATGTTAAATGTGTTCCGTTAAATTACAATGTTTCACAGGTCATTACAATATATTAAATGTGTTCCATTAAATTACAATGTTTCACAGGTCATTACAATATATTAAATGTGTTCCATTAAATTACAATGTTTCACAGGTCATTAAAATATAATTGAGGCTTTAAGTGCCACAAAAACTCTTTGCTTCTATAAACCTTTATTTTATTACGGTACAAAATAAGACTTGAACATTTATGCGTAAAATTTGATGATCTTAGTCTTATGCGGGTGTCAGAAGTCGGTGGACAAAGAAATATGAAAATGGGAAAATGTTAATTTTTTATGTTAGTTAGTTGTATACCTTGGAAAGTCCACAAAACAAAAATATGGGAATAAACAAAACTAAATATGAAGAAATTCACAATTATTCTGTTAATAATTCCCAACCGTCAGGAACCAGTGAGACTATGTCATCCACAATGAGGTATTTTCACAAACTAAGAATAATGTTAAAAATGTTTGTAAGATTTTAAGTTAATTTAATATTTTCATTCATAATTATTAACTTTAAAAACGATTTAAAATTGAACATTTCTAAACGGTTCCAACTGGCTGCAATGTCATTATGACGTTGAATACGCTACAGGATGGTAAGACGGTTGTCACCGACGTTGCCCGGCCTGAAGTCATATTCACAAATAAAAATGAACATGTACAATAAATTGTTCTTGAAAATTTATTCTTCTACATAAATATAAATATAACTTTTATTTTCGAGAATAGTAAAAAAACCGTGAGAATACCTTATTTTGGTACCTATGTTGTGAGACTAAAGCTAGTGAGGAAGGGAAGACGAAGGTGGGAAAGTACCTGACTATTCAGATCTGCTCATCAAACACAGCTAAAGCCATTCAAACAACTTTTTGGTTCTGATCTCTTCCACTCTGAAACAAACCTACTGTTTATTATTAATATGAAGAAGTTCACAGTTCTTTTGAAAACTGTTTTAATTACATGAATTTCTTTTACATAGTGAATTCTTAAAACACATCATATTATATTTTTCCAAATCACAATCACTTCTAACAAAATATCAAAGTATTCCTTAACCTGTTAACCGGGGAGTTCAGTTTTGAATTACGCAGCATATAACGGGCGCGAAGTCCTTCACTAGGACGTATCAATACGTCACGCCCGGTGGACGTTCATTTTATTTTTTTTATTTTTTATTTATGCATCAAAAAAAGTGAAAACATCGAATTTAAAAAATAGAATATTTACAAACAATTATAAAGATTACAAAAAAATATTAAAAAGGTTATAATTACAGAACAATAAATAAAAGCACACAGATAAAAGAGAAACATTGAGTTTAAAAAATTAAAATATGTAAAAATTAAAAACTCAATTTCCGTGTGATATGTTCGGAAATATACGTCCCGATCGTTCCAGGGAGCAACATATATTTCAAGGACGTATTTATACGTCCTACCCGTACCCGATAGTGTTTACGTTTGACGTATTTATACGTCCCGCCCGGTTAACAGGTTAACCCAACAATTTATTTTTTATTTCATAAACCATTTACCCATCGACCAATAAAAATGGTTTTGTTTAGTCCACTGTAAAAATGACACATATTCAAATATGAAAACATTTTTTTTAAATAATGTTGTTATGTTGATACCTATGACTTATAAACAATTTACATAACGCAAGGTTAATGAAACATAACTAGATGATTACGAAGGATCATTACTCATTACAAAACACTTCAATTCACCGTAATCTTGCATTAGAATAAATGACTCAGATGCTCATCATTGTTTAACAAAATAAGGATCTAATTTAAATACCTTACATTCCAACGATTTCATTACATTGTGGGATAAGTCCATAGTTTAATGTAAGAACTACATCCATAAGTCTCGCCGTATTAGGTAGCCAATTAGAAGTTAATAAATTGTTGCCGTCATAAAAACCTTGGAAAATCCTACAGCAAAATGCTAAATAATAGAGATGTCAATTTTGCTAGTTTAACCAACAGGTGTATGAAATCAAGGTTGGAACACTTAGTCTGACAAGACAATGAACAAACCTATTAATATTTACGACCATAATCATGCTGTAAGTGTGAAAAACTAAGTAAATCCTTAAAACATTCAACAATTTTCTTGGCATGCGGTCAACAAAGAAGCTTTTGTACAAAAACATAATTAAAGTATTAATTATGGAGGTGTTTGTATCAAAGTTAAGACACAGTCGATAACTATGCATAAAAACAGTAAAATTCGTGCAAGCCTTGAGGGTAAAATATACCCAGAGCCAAAAATCGAATTTAGTGCAATTATTGTTTTGTCGATTTGTTCATAGATGGCGGTAGTCACTGGTTTTTATTCTATAAAACTTTTTTAACGACTAGTTTGATTTTAAAATCAATGATGTTATTATTATTTAAACAAATTTAAATTGTCAGATTTATTCTTACAAGACTTCCAAACGTAATTTCGAAATAAATGAAAAAATTATTTGAACTCATAAGTAAAATAAAAATATGTTTTATTGCTATTGACCCCTCCCGTATAAATAATTTATTATCATAACCCTAACAGGTTATAGGAAATTATTATTATTTAGGAGCGGTTGAAGTAGCGAGGTAATTAGCAAAACAATATTTTTTGCTTTAAATGTTATAATTGAGTTATAACTGTCGAAAGTTAACAGTCGTTGAAGTAAGTCATCAGTCATTACTAACTTCCTAAAATTGCTTGGCAGAGATAAATTTATTGCTTAGATTGAATAAGTAAAAAAAAAAATACTAAACGAGCATTAAAAACTAACTGACAAGTATATAAATGAATTATTACATAATTTACGGAAAAAAATGATTTCATACTTTTTTTAAGTGAAATCGTCTGTAAAACCCAGTACGTATAAATAAATAAAAAAACTGTTTCATAAAAATTATAATAAACTCTAAGATTTTCAAGCTCGGTAATTAATTCAATGCAGCAAAATTTAACTGTATGTAAAAAAACCATATGATCTGATTTCCTTATGCTGCGTAAAATCTTGGTTGAATGTGATTTTGTTCGGTTAGAGTTGATTCCTTCTGTTTTTTTAACACTTTAACAGCCATTCACGAACCTAATTCATGAGGTTTTTTTCTTCCTTAACAGCTGCGTATTTTAAAGATGGCTTTCTATGGTTCGCCGACGTTATTGTAAGATTTAGAGAAAAATAACTATTATAGTTAAACGCATAATAGTTTTTCTTTTTAATATTTATAAGGTGATCTTATATATTTTGAGGAGAATAATAAAAAAATAAATAATTTTGTTTTTTTATTTAAAAATCAGCCTGCAAAAAAGTTACATTTATTGAAATTAAAAAACTTATTTTGTAAGCATGCACTCAATAGTAACTAAACGGCGCGCAGGGCCGGCCCTGACACGAACTTGCCTGGCGCAAGTAAAATTTTGCGCCTCTTGTCAAAATCAGTAAACCAGCCTAGGAAGGTGATCACTGTTTATCAAAAATTCTCAGATGATTATTTGTATATTTATGTAGAACTGTTTTTATGAAAAAAGCTTTATCGTGATGTGTTTGGATTGTTTTAGCTTTAGCTTTATCGTGAGGTGTTGGGTATTATCAGCGCCTTGGCAAAACGGCACCTGGAGCGGACTGCTTCAATTGTGCCCGCATTGGGCCAGCCCTGACGGTGCGGGCGATGTTTTGTCTCTTTGCACCCGTGTACCTCAAGTAAATGAATTGCCTATGTTTGTAGACATTCCAATAACGCGGATCACGAAAAGAGCTTGAAATTTTAATCAGCCCCGATTAATTAACAGTGGTCAGCGTTTTCTAGGAAAAAACGTCACTAGTGAGGCTCGTGAACAGCTGACAAACTGTAACAGTAATTAAAATCCGTGGCTGTTAAAGTGTTAAGTTACTCCCTTCCCGTTTTTTTTTTTCATTGTGGTTTTTGTATGAATCTACAAAGATGTTGGCTTTTGGAGTTGATTTTAAGAGTTTTGTTGATGAAGTCTTTGTTATTTATATTACGTATCCTGTGTATCCTTTTATTACACAATAGTAAGCAATTAATTGCTTTAATTAAAGTCGCATTCTTTATTCCTGGCAGCTAATTGATCTAATCTAGGTAGATTAAAGTTTTGGTTTGTTGAAGTTGCTCTCCTTCTGTATCTTGTCCCTGGCAGTTTATTGAAGAATTAGTTGTTATCTGTCTATCTTTTTGTCCTTGGCAGTTTCTTAGTTTGGTTAAGTATTAATTATCGCTCTGCATCCGTCATTTGTGCCTCAGTTTCTTGACGTTGGTTGATCAAAATTTACTTCCTATTCGCCTGTTCTTAATTTATTTCCAACTAGCTTCATGGTCTTGGTTTGTGGAAGTTTTAGTTAATATCATCCTATAATTTTTCCTGGCAATTTCTTGGTCTTGTTGGTAGTGTTCTTTCTTATTATTTTGCTACTTCTCCATGACAGTTTCATGTTCTGATTGCATTTACATAAAATAAAATTTGGTGCTCATAAATCGGCAGTCAATTAAGTTACTTTCTATTCTCCTAGCACTTTTCCCTGTTATGAACATTACAGTTTCCTTATCATATTTTAGTTTTGTCGAAGTGTGACATTGGCAGTCAATTCCATTAGTTTAAGTTGAAGTTTTCTTCCTGGTGTCACTTCCTGCCCGTCCTGGACAGGTCCTGGAGTCCGTTTGACTGGTTGTTGCTGTTTTGCTGCTGTTGCTGCAGATGGAGCTGTTGCTGTAGTTGTTGCTGTTGGTGCTGTTGCTGAGAGGCGGTGGTGGTAGTCTGCGAGGCGGCCGCTGCAGCCATGGCCATTGAGAGAGGGATGGTGATGAATTGTGGTTGGCCAGTGCCACCTGGAAGCGGATAGTAATTATTTAGTAATAATGCAGAAGAATCCAATTAATAATAGAAAAAAAAACATTTTATAGTATTTTGAATCTTAAAAATGCTCCAAGCGCTCAAAAATATATTTTATTCGCTTGGCAAGGAAACGATTAATTATAATATCTTGTCGTTTGGTCACCTGCAATTGAATATGTGTAAAAAATATGTTGCAAAATTATATGACAACTGCCATAATTCAGATTTTCAAAAGTCATGTATGACTTAATTTTATTGTAAAGAACGCTTATACAGGGTGTCCGGAAACTCGTAGTACAAGCGGGAAACTGGTGAATCTACATCACATTTGGAGTCGATTTTGTAGTATATATTTTTTTTTATTTGAGCTTTCGTTATCGAGTAAATCGAGTTTGAAGTTGATTTTTTTTTTTTTTTTTTTTTTTAATCAAATTCTTATAAATTATTACTGAAGATCAAAGTACCCAACTAATTAAAACTATTTGAAAGTAAAACAAATGAAGAAACTCGGATTTGAAGCATTATTTTGAAATCACCCTTCATTTAACCCGGTGTAATCATAAAATATTTCTGCTCTGCAGGGTTAAAACATCTGTTATTCAACCCTAAACACCAGAAAAAACTTAAACCCTAAAATAGCCGAAAAATATTTTTTTTTGGTTTTTTTTTTGAAAATGCTCAAATCAAAAAACTTTATGTTTTTTTGGGTTCCCCATGTGGTGTAGATTCTCCAGTTTCCCGCTTGTACTACGAGTTTCCGGACACCGTGTATAGATGGAAAATATAAATATATTCAAGAATATTTTTGTATTTTTTCATTAAATTATATATTTTTTTTATAATATTGGAGAAAAAAAATCATTTCTCTGAATATAAGTAGGGGTCCTGGGAAAACTTCATAGGTTAGATATATATTTTTTTTTTTAAAGAAAGACAAACATTCCCGGGTTACGAATAACTTAACAATGTTTGAAAATCTCCTACTACCACCACAGAAAGCCGAAAATGTTGCTTGTGTTGTGATGGAGGACTTAGCCAGCCGAGGAATCGAACACGCGACGCTCGGGTGAGACCCAAGCGCTATGCCCACTCAACCACTGACCGGTCTATATATATATATACATTTATAAATTTATTTTTTTATTAATATGTAAACACACTATCTGGTAAGGCGGAACAATTCACAAAATCATCATTTTGAAAAAAAAAAGAAGTAATTATTATGAATAAAATGTCAGCAGGCGTACGGCGGGCAATTGGCATTTTACCAGTAAAATTAAATTTAAATCAGTACCCGTACTTTTATATTCGAGATCAGATATTTTATTTGTTATCATCCGATCACTATGATAGCAATGATTTTGAAGCGACAAAACCAAAGCACACCGATATGATTTCTCACAGCGGAAAAAAAACCCTTGAAAATATAATAAATAAAAAATATTTTTTTGCCTTTTTGATGTAATGGCATGCAGAGCTCCAGGCCAAAAATGCCCCTTTCTATTTCATCAGTTTCTCTAATAATAATTTCTGATCATCAAATGATATGTATTAATGAAGTAAGTACGATAAAGAAAATATAATTAAAACACTCTTATAAAAAAATGTGTAATATTACCATACACACCTTGTTCCTGTGCTGCAGCAGCTAAACTGAGGATGACTCCCGGGGGATATAGGACCGGCCCGCCGGGTCCAAATATTCCCTCAGGTCCTGCGTCCCTGGAAAATAATTATAAAACTTTTCATTAACATTGAAGAAATTAAGGAAAATTTTGGGTTACTTAGAAAAATGGAACAAGTCTATCCTGTCTATAATAACTCTCTGAAACATTTAGAAAATGACAGAGTGGTTTAAAAAAGTATGTAAAAAAAATGGAAGAGGGGTGATTTTGACACAGGATTTTTATAACATAACAAAGCCAAGATTAAAATATTTGCAGGAAGTTTCTCTACTCCACCGGAGTGTCATTTTTTTAACTCGCTTTAAATAATGTCTATGTAATGACGGCTTATTTTTTAACTCGCTTTAAATAATGTCTATGTAATTCTGGCTTATTTTTTAACTCGCTTTAAATAATGTCTATTTAATGGCTTAATTTATGATTGAACAAAAATCTTGTTAGTAGATATATTAATATACACTAAGGGCTTTACTTTTTTTTTTATTTTTTTTTTTACAGTAATACCGCACAAGAGTCCCAACTGCTCCCGTCTGGAGCCAGTGAGACTATGGCATCCCCAATTGGGGTATGTTGTGAGGCTGAGGGTATTGGGGAGGGGAGGGAGATGGGGAAGAGGAAGGTGGGGAAGTACCTGGCTATTCAGATCTGGTCACCAAACACGGCTAAAGCCATTTCAAGCAACGTTTCAATTCTGAATGGTGGTCTTACACCAGGGCGATACTGAGAGTATCTTCCACTCTGGAACGTGCCGCAAACATACTATATATTATTTTTTAATTAATTAATTGTGAAATAACACAAATTAATCAAATAAAATTTATTTGCGCACGCCGGGTTCGAACCCGCGACCTTCGGATCTGTAGTCAAAAGCGTATACCACTAGACCACGCCGGCCGTCAAAATAATAAACGTGTTTAAAATTGTACACAACTGATAAACAACCATTCACGGTAGATTAACCCCTGGAATGCCGGGAGTAAAATGCAAATCGCCCGCCGTACGCCGGCTGAAATAATTTACGTAATAACTTACTTGTTTTTTTGCAAAATTATGTTTTTTTTAATAGTGCTGTCTTACGAGACAATGTGTTTATATGTGCATAACAATAATATTATGTATATATATATTATTTATCTCTCATAATTATGTAGGATAGCTACTTATATTCGGAGTAATGTTTTTTCTCCCTCTAATTTTATTAAAAACATAGGAAAGAATTCTTGAGTTTTATTACATTTTCCAGCTTAATAAGAGTTATTATAAGTCATATGTGTATTTTACATAAAAATCGGAATTACGATATTTGACATGAAATTTAGCGACGTGCTTTTTCACAGATAAAATAAACATATTTGCAATTGACGAAACTAGAGGCTAGAATAATATTAATCAACATTATTTCCTTTCCAATTGAATACAATATATTTAAATGAAACAATATTACTTTGTTAGAACCACTAATATATTTTAATAACGCCGACCGGTTTCGGAATAACCGTTCCTTTCTCAGGGCAAACATACGTCTCTGAGGAAGGAACGGTTGTTCCGAAACCGGTCGGCGTTAATAAAATATATTATTTAATCTAACAAATTAATATTGCTTCATTTATAATGGATAACCACAAAGCTATAGCTACTTTCAAAAGAATACAATGTATTTTAGTATGCTAGTATTATTTTTTAAGGTTCAAGATACCATAAGCTATATATTCCACCTGAGCATTAATAAATTTAAATCCCTAATTAGGCAATTATGATTGTGTATTTGTATAATGTATATTTGTTATTGGAATTTTTTATTCTGTAAATATGCATTTAAAATAAATGAATAAAATCGTGGCAAGTTCGGCGGGCTACTAGCAAATCCACGGTGGATGTCTTGGCATACTAGGGGTTAATGCTACTTGAAAGCTCTTTGCTTTGATATGTATGATTTCCATAACAGATTCTTCTCAAATCTTACTATTTAATGCACCAAATAGTTTTTTTTTTAAATTATTAATTTATTTTACGCCTATTAAGGCTTTTACATACATGTATAACAATATTTAAGAAATTATACTCGTAAATAGTGCAGGAAATGACTGTTTAAAACACATATATACAAAAAATATTGTTGAATTTGAACCACACAGTATGTAGGTACAAAATATAAATATAAAAAATTTAAAAAAAAAAAAAAAAAAACTTTTTTTTTTTACCGGGACAGTGGCTGAGTTTGCAAACGCTTGGGTTCAATTCATCCACGGTGGATTAAATTATCAGTTGTGTAAAAATTTTCACACATTAACTAGTAAGATCCTAGCGGTTATTAGTAAGAATAAATAGTATGACCCTCCGCCCTTGTATAGTTACCTAAAGGCCCCATACCTGTGCATGTTCATCCCGTCCGGCGACGGACTGCGATCGCGCCTCTGGCCCGGGGACTCGGGCTCGCTACCTGACTCTTCCCCGCTCTCTTCTGCACCTGAGTCCATTGGTGACCGTTCGCACTGGAAATACAAAATCATATTATTAGTTTGTTGTCTTTAAAAACATTAATCCAGAGGAATAAATAAAATATATAAACAGATTTAAAGTTAAGTGATCAATGACGCTAGTTCCACGGAGCATCTTCCATTATGATACCGGTAGAACAAGGATGACGCCTGTGTTCTAAGGGTTTCAATACGTTTGTAAAGATGAAGCTTAATGCTAAATCACTATTTTCGATTAATCTTTATAACGAATTGGTTTACATTATGATTACCAAAAATATGCTGTAGATAAATTGAACGTTTTCCTAACGTCTCCCTCGAGTAGATAACAAATAAAAAATTTAATTATTCAATAAAAAATATAAATGTAAACTACTAAAATATATTTTTTAATAAAAATACAACTTTAAAAAAATACAATATTATAGCTAAGATTATCTGTGACAGTTTCCCTTGATTAACTTTTTTGTTTTGTTATAAAATTATTTACAAAATAAATTAAAACCACTTTTGTGCTTGAAATTGAGGGTTCTGAACTACGTTTTTCGAGCGATTTTAATTCCTATTATATATAAAATATCAGAACAATCGAAAACGATAAACACCTACTAAAAGCAATTAAAGAGTTCAATGTAAAAATACGAAAACGATGAAACTATCTTTTTAATTAATTATAAATTTTAATATTTATATTAGATAGAATTCTTCATCTTGATGCTCACCACTCTTTTAGACACATGCTCCAGCTTCTTTAGAAAAAGACCAATAAAAAATCAAAAGCAGTGAAAACTAATTTTATGAATTATTTTAGTTAACATTAATGATTATACTCTGTAAATTGATTAATTATTTTATAAAGAAAAGAAAAAAAAATATAATTACATATGTATATATTCGTGACGATATAAGTCATACAAATATACACATTTTTGGCTTGTAGCTTCCTCTTAAGGGAAGGGAATCTATTAAACGGAATGCCCGTTTCTGCAGAGTCGAGGTTTTTTTCAGGTGTTTTGGGCTCCAGACCAGAAGTAACTGCCAAATCCAACAGTAGGGATTTGTACAAGGTTAGCAGTTACTTTCTACAGTATCTGGGGGCCGTGTACAGTAAGCACAGCTTCCGTGAGGCTAACTTGACTCTGGCTTCGATGGAACCTCCGTGCCTGAGCTGGTCACTTTGAGTTGCACTAAGCATATCTATAACGTGTTCTATTACACGTAAATGAACTATAAATCAAATCCACAATAAATACGACAATGAGGAGCTCATTCAATTGGTTTTGAATAAATCACGGGAAGTGGAATGAAGGAACAGACTACCTTGAATTCCCCACAATCCCGGCAATAGGGCTGTCGACGAACTTGCACTATTCATGGGGTGAAATTTCCTCCGAAACGAGATAATCTTTAATATGATTTTGATATTTTGCACAAAGCATGTGAATAATACAACGAAGACACTACGATTGCACCTTCTTGCTACGCGACACGAATTCGAATGCTGTACTTGCGACAATTTACAATGCAACAAATATAATCTTCTTATTTTCAAGTGTGGGTAAGGCTGTTTTTAATGAAGGAAATGATAGATAGATATTATCCAAAACTGTTTCAATACCAAACAATATCTATGGAAGGCATCTTGGGAAGATTGTTTCCGATGAGATAAATGAAGCTCAAATTGTCTCTTGGATAATCTGATTTTAAAGCATTGAAATAATTAGGTAAGTACCTACATATTCTCGGCTTCCCCTTAATAGATTGTAGTTCGTAACTCAGTTTTGTAAAAAAAAAGATAAACTACTGAAGATCATCAGTAAAGTGCAAAACTGATAATATACCTTTATTTTCTTTGTTGCAAAACGTCGACAGGAGTAACATACATCAAAATGCAGAATAAATTAATTCCGACAAGGTAAATAATTGCAATTCAGTCAACGGTGCCATAAGGTCTCCACCATCGGCAAGATGCCCTTCTAGGGTCTCCCCCTACTATACCCTACCGACTACTAGAATAATAAGCCACCAGCCACTCCCCATACCAACCTCAAGAGGGGGGTGATCACTGCTCATTAACCGGACTGAAAAGCGCAAAGAGAACGGATTTCATTGAAAAAATGGAAAATTAATGCTAAGCATTGTTGCTATGCACGATCAGATAAATGATATCATAGTTAACCCATGTATATATACACATAAATGATATCGTATGAATGAATGAAATTCTAATGCGTTCATAAATAATGCGGTAAACTTCATTCAATGATAATATTTATGGCGAATAATTACTAAACATATATAGGAGGTATTTCAGAGCTTTACAGCAACCGCTAAAATTTGTTAAAAATGACCAAAAATGATAAATTTGGGTAATTTTTAAAGTTCAAAAAAATAATTTGTTGAAATATTAGACAAATACTGAAAAAATTTTTTTTTCAAAGATCCGGAAGTCTACCGAGGTCGAAAACTTTATATTCATTTGGCCCATCATGTACAATATACAAAATATCATAACTACCCCATTTGATGCAATGTAAGACGTTTAAATTTACTGGACTAAGGATATTACTAAAATATCGAAGTTGTTTTAATAAACGTAAATATTAAAACGATGAGATGAGAATTGAACAATTGATGAGATTTTTTTTGTATTAAAAAAAACTTTATCTGTTGTATCTCTACGGTTTTCTCACAAACTCATAAAGTCAATAAAACTCCGGCTAGGGATTGATTGCGTTGTAGATAGTGCCATCTATGGGTGAACTCAAACACTAACATCAAGGAAAGTACAGTATCTATATGCAAACAATATTATGCACACTGAATACGTAACCACGTTTTCTTTTACAAACTATGTGTAATGATTAATGATCTTCTTTTTTTTAACACGTTGACTGCCAACTACAAGATAACTCGTAGATTGCGTTCTTTGCTAGGACGCCGACTACGAGATAACTCGTAGTGTGTTTACTTGCCATATGCGCTAAAATACGATAAAATTCGTAGAATATCTGTGCTAATATGGATAGATGGCTTCTGAAAAGAGAACAAAAAATCAATGCTGGCTTACATAAAAGAAAATTTATTAATAAATGAACATAAAGTATAATTATAAAAAATTAGAGTTTAATTTAATTAAATGCAATTGGCTTTTTAGACCGGAATTCTGAAAATTACCGTTACAGTCAACGTGTTAAGGCGATGCACTACGTAGTAATGCAAAATCATGTGTTTTTGGTTTGAAAATTTGGTCGCCTAGAAATGTTTCAGATGCTTTAATTAAATACTGCGAGTAGTAAGCAAGTCTTTTTATAAGCCCAGAAAAATAATGTATAAGGCCTATGAAAACTGCTTTAAAGATCAAAATCTCCTATTTACGAACCCATTTTCGGTTATGATTTTATTGTATAATGTGGCAAATTAAGTTATTTATAAAATTATCGGAAAAAATTAAATATTTATGCCTGAACATCCACAAAATAAAATAAAATGCACTTTTTGGCCATGCTTTTTTCTTGCATAAATCAAAACAGGCGGATGGTGATAAGCGGGAATTTAAACCTTATCACCATCTACGTAAGGGGTGTTATTGATAGCGGATCGATTTAAAATATTACACGACGTAGTGCATCGCCTTAAATTCATCAGAGTTAATGGAACATTCTGGAAGAAAGTAAAAACATCGTAAGTGGCCTACGAAGGAGACAGATTTTCATTAGTTAAACGATTCCGATTTTTTGCAAAAGCTAAAGGGTCAAGGAAATTGCAAGACTTCTACAGCAGCCTGTATACGAAGCCACCTCTAGTATCTAGCATTATTAGCGTCCCCCAGTCTGCAAGGAAATATACTATGGTGAAATATTGGCTGCAAACAGGTGGCAGGTGGATTGCGTCAGCGGTCGTGGGAATGCTGAGGCGTTACTACGGTGGCAGTATGTCTTTGGGTACTACTTTGCAGTAGCAGCTATATACTGTACTAGTGTACTTGGTACCTTCTGCAAGTCAGGATTTAAATAACTAATTAAATGTGTCTGCAGTGACGCAAGCGCTTAATTGAATTTCCCAGACATTACGTTTAACGAATTATAATTTCATTGTTGGATAATTAAGGTAATCAGGACCAGACGAGCTTAAGCGCAATAAGATGTAAGCTTGGTGTTGTGTGAACGTTTTGGATAAACAAATTAAGGCGATGCCATACGTAGTAATGCAAAATTATGTTTGGTTTGAAAATTTGGTCGCCTAGAAATGTTTCAGATGCTTTAATTAAATACTGCGAGTGGAATACATCTTGGCCTTTGAAATAATCGAGTATTTTTTAGATAAGTCTTTTTATAAGCCCTGAAAAAAAATAATGTAAAGGCCTATGAAAACTGCTTTAAAGTTCAAAATCTCCAATATAATGTGGCAAATTAAGTTATTTATAAAATGATCGAAAAAAAATTAAATATTTATGCCTGAACATCCACAAAATAAAATAAAAGGAACTTTTTGGCTATCTTTTTTTCTTGCACAAATCAAAACAGGCGGATGGTGTTAAGCGGGAATTAAAACCTTATCGCCATATACGTAAGGGTTGTTATTGATAGCGGCTCAATTTAAAATATTACACGACTTACGTAGTGCATCGCCTTAATAGTATTTATTACCACACTCGCACAACAGTTGAGGACCTGTTATTTGTAAATGACTCGAACTACAAACATGTTCGGAAACCATTTTGATAAGAATTACCAAAATACCAAAATAAAGTTTTGAAACCTTATTTATGAAAAACTCAATTATTCAAATTATAAAAGAAAAAGATAAATACTCATTCATAACTGAAAATCGAACCAGACTTAAATATATATTTGCATGCCCTAAACTACACACTTCTTTTGCCCAGCACCATTATACCCACCGAGGAAAACATTTCTTCAATAAATTACCAGAAGAAATCAGAAGCATTAATTATTTTACAAGCAATAATTATTCGCCTGAAACACTCATCCACATTGAAAAAACTCCTTTTTTCAGATCGGAGATTTTTCAACGTGGATGAGTGTTTCAGGCGAATAATTATTGCTTGTAAAATAATTGTTACCCTTTGTGCTATGCATAAAAAAATCTTGTCTTAAACATTCTTCTTGTCGTTGTGACAGAAATGCCAGATCAAGTTCAAAGTCAAGAGGTGGAGGTGTTTTAATAGCAATTAAACGAAAGTACTCATCTAGGAAGTTACCGACGAAAAACAACAACATTGAACATTTATTTGTGCAAATCTCTACTGGAATGGAAAAAATTATTATTGGAACCACCTACCTACCACCACTCTCCGATATTCAAACATACAGAAACCATTGTGAAGACGTTGAACATCTGTTGTCAAAATATCCAAACTCAAAACTTGTTATTCTTGGAGACTACAACCTTCCAAATCTAAAATGGGAATCCAACGACAGCGGCTACATCACAAACGAAAGCGAAAATGACAGGGCACGAGAAATCTTGGACACAGCAAATTTTTTAAACCTGTACCAGCACAATTTCATCTATAATAATAACGATCGCTTACTAGACTTGGTACTATCAAACATCCCTAAAATATCTGTAGAACTGTCTAATGATCCGCTCCTACCTGCCGACAATCACCATCCTCCCCTATACACGAAATTAAACATACCCCGTGATAACGATGCCAAACCTGAACAAAAAACTCTGAACTTTAAACGAGCAGACTTTGACTCAATTAACTGCCATCTCTCAAATATAGACTGGTCTTTTTTGTGTGATGAAAATATTGATAAATCTTTAGACATACTTTATTTTACATTTTCTAACACTATTAAATCCTATGTACCTTTTTACACGCCGAAAAAGTATACTTACCCAGTTTGGTTCTCATCGGAGCTAACTGCCTCTCTTCAGCAAAAAAAAAGACAACACAAAAAATTCAAACAAAGCAAATCCATAGCTGATTATATAAACTTTAGGGAAACTAGGAAAAAATGTAAAGATCTTTCTAAACATTGCTACAAAATGTACATAACTACCATCGAGAATAATGTTTTTAAATCCAAAAATCTCTGGAAATTTCTAAAAAAAATAAACAATGAAAACACGGATTACCCACCAATAATGCAAATGAATGGAATCAGTGCAAACAATACACAAGACATTGTAAACCTTTTTTCAGATTTCTTCAAAAACGTATACGATGACGAAACCCCCGATGATAAAATACCCGAATACAAATTTAGTAATACTACACACTTAACAAATTGCCATATCACACAAAAATCTTGCGAACAGAAATTACTTTCCTTAGACACTGAAAAATCTGCTGGCCCAGACAACATTCCACCAATATTCCTTAAAAAATGCTCCAATGCATTATCTAAACCGCTTACAGTACTATTCAACCGCCTCTTGTTCCTTGGATATTTTCCAAGCCGCTGGAAATCGAGCTTCATTACACCTATCCTCAAAAAAGGAGACGACACTGACATAACCAATTATCGCCCCATTTGTATACAGTCAGTACTTTCTAAGCTTTTTGAATCAATGGTCCTTGATGAAATCTATCCCAAATTAATAAAACTAATCGACCAAAAACAACACGGTTTTATCAAAGGTAGATCAACCGCAACTAACGTAACAATATTTCAAAACTTTATATTAGAATCTTTTGCAAAAAATAAACAAGTCGACTGCATATATACAGACTTTTCAAAAGCATTCGATAAAGTATCCCATAAACTACTAACCCGAAAACTATTTGCCCTAGGAGTAAGAGACAACATGCTAAAATGGTTCACTAGCTATTTAACTAATCGTAAACTATTTGTTAAAATAAAATCTTTGCTATCGAAAGCTTTCTGTGCGACCAGTGGCCTACCGCAAGGTAGTCACCTTGGTCCCGTTTTGTTTCTCATTTTCATTAACGATATAACAAATTGCTTCGACGATGTCGAGGTATTGCTCTTTGCTGATGACATCAAGCTATACAAAAAAATAACTGATGTAAATCATTGCCAAATACTACAATCAAATATTGATAAGTTTAAAGATTGGTGCGTACAAAATAATCTGTTTTTAAATGTAGACAAATGCAAAACCCTGACTTTCTGCAGAAATAAAAATCCTGTTTTATTTGAATATTCCATTAACAATACAGCTTTAGAAAGAGTCACGGAAATGAGAGATCTCGGAATTATTTTGGATGAAAAACTAAGTTTCGCCAATCATATCCACCAAATTGTAAACAAAGGCATGAAAACACTAGGCTTCGTATTAAGAACAACTAAAAACTTTAACTCCATACAAGCCATTAAACTGTTATACATATCTCTAGTTAGAAGCATAATTGAATACAACTCAGTAGTTTGGTCTCCCTCTTACAAAATTCACATTAATAACATTGAGCGAATACAAAAAAAATTTCTGCGTTTTATAAATTTTAAATTAAATATCCCACTAGAAGACTTACAATATCATTTCTTATTAAACACTCTAAAAATACACACACTGGAAGACAGGCGTAAAATAAACGATTTAACTTTTTTATTCAAGATTCTAAACTCTAAATTCGACTGTTGCGAACTTCTGCAACTCATAAACTTACGAATACCTACAATAACAACACGACAAAATACACTATTCTACTGCAACACACATAAGCGAAATTACATTGCGAACTCCCCAATACAACGGTTTCACACTATGGGAAACCAATACTTAGGTGATGTCGATATATTTAACATTAACTTTGCGAATTTTGTGGATTATGTAAAAGACCTATTTCAATACTATTCCTAAATGGAAGTTATATTTTTGTAAACCAGTCAAATCGCTGTATTTTTTAATTTATGTTCTTGATATTTTTAATTTTGTTTCTCGCATATACTTATGTAATTTTATTTTTATTATTTCTTTCTTTTCTTTCTTATGTTTCAATACTGTCATTAAATTTGTACCACCCACATGTAAAAGCCCTCTGGGCGTTAAATAAATAAATAAATAAATAAAAATAAATAAAATAAATTAGTTTACCAAAAAAAATAATAATTAATAGGAGATTTTTCAATGTGGATGAGTGTTTCAGGCGAATAATTATTGCTTGTAAAATAATTGTTACCCTTTGTGCTATGCATAATAAAATCTTGTCTTAAACATTAGTTTACCAAAAAAAAAAAATAATTAAAGAAGCATTAATGATAAAAAAACAAATATTGAACTATATAAAAAAATATATTTTACTGATATTGAACTGATTCCCCTAGTTTCACTTGAAAATCCCACAAATTATCCTACAATAATCTATTAGTGCTACATAATATTTTTTTCTTTTTTCCAAATACAACAATTTGTTTGGATTTAAATTTCGTAATTATTTTTTGTGCTTACGTACGCAGCCGAGACGTGGGTTCTAACTAAGAAGAATGAGCGAGCACTGGACGTTTTTGAAAGGAAAATTTTGAGGCGCATCTTCGGACCGGTTCTAGAAAATGGATTTTGGCGCAGACGTTTTAACAATGAGCTCTATACTCTGTTTAAGGATCTAAACGTCACAAAATTCATAAAACTGGGAAGACTTCGGTGGCTAGGTCATGTGGAGAGAATGACCGAGCATCAAGAACCAAAGTCCCTGCTGAGCTCAAGACCGATAGGGAGAAGGAGCCTGGGAAGGCCAAGGTTAAGATGGAGCGACAACGTCCTCAAAGATTTGTCTGCCTTGGAGCTTCGAAACTGGAGAGAGCTGGCTCGGGACCGAGATGAGTGGAGGAAGACTCTTGAGGAGGCCAAGACCCACCAGGGGTTGTAGAGCCAAAAGTGATGATGATGAATTATTTTTTGCTTTGTAACCAAGTTATATTATTTTTTGGCAAATGTACACTCCTCTTCCATCCACAAGCAAATGCTTTTAATGGAAGTGTAGTATAAATTAAAACAGCATGAGTTGTAAACATTGTACATTTATTGTAAAAAACACAAATATTAAAATATGTATTAAATGTATTATTATTAAATATATTATGTTTTAAAAAAATGATGTATTAAATAAAAAAAAATAGATACTAGAAATAGAAGATACGTCACGAAAGTGTGATGACTGTCGCCCAGCTACGAACAAACTGCACGGACTATCAAAGCGAATGAAAGATGAGTTTGGTGTGTAGGTAAAAACAAAGACGGGTGGTAGATGCGATTTGCAGTAAAAAAGGACGAACGATGTTGGCGACACGCATTACGGAAACAGTTTTAAACTAATTCTCAACTGACATGACTCGACTCCCTCGTTTTTATATCTATGACCAAAACCATACCTTTATCGTACGACTGCATTAGTAACATCTACCGTATGACGGTTTTCATGAATATTTATTTATTTATTGATTAATTTTCGGGAAATCGACAATTTATATTTATTTCAGTTTGTACATAAGTATTATATAGCAAAAACAAAACCAATTATGGATTTCCTCCTTGTGACTTAACCTCTACTGAGACAGCATAGTAAGGAATAAGTAAATTAAATTTGTAAGAGAGGAATATGAAATCAAAAATTTATACAATACAAAAGATTATATAAAATGAAAAATTTACAAAACAAAACATTTATCAATACATTTATAGCCATGGAGAGAGGTTGTAGATATAAATAAAATCATAATAGAAATATAAATATAAACAATAGAGACATAACATTATTCACAAACCATCAGAGAAATATTCTTTTATGGACCTCTTGTATTAGGTAAGTTCGCAACTGAAAATATCCACCTTGGATAATACGCTATTGTAATTATTGCATAGTCTATTCAGGCAAGAATTCTGATTAGAGTTCGTTTTGCATCGATCCACCCTGAACAGGACAGAAGAGCGTGTTGAACGCGCAGGTACATTGAATTCAATCTTATTTAGCAACTCTGGGAATTGAATATTACTGTTGATTACTTTATACAGGAATAGTGCATCCTTATGATGCCTTCGTACACTAAGTGAATCAATATATTGCATAGTTATTAAATCTTACAAACATTTTTCAACAGAAAAAAAATCGGATTTCCAGTGCACATATTATAATTATTTTATCGACAGTAAGTCTGATTCTAGGAGTTTACACGATTTTTCAAAGACAGGAACATTATTTTACAAATAAGGCTCTATTTAATTAATTATCATGAACGTGTGAATTCGCTAAATTATTTTTAGACATGTTTTATAATCGTAAAATGAAATTGAGTTCAAGACTATTATTTGAAGATAAATGGATGTGATTTTTCAAAGTTCAATCGAATGATTTATTTAAATTTAAACCGACTGATTTATTGAAAGTAAAATCCAAATGTCTTTTTCAAAAAAAACTAAAAAAAACCTCCGAATTCGTGTGCAAACAGTATCTATATGGAAAATTTAAGTGCAAAAAAATTTTATTTGATAAAACAGTAATAAAATAATACTATTCTAGCGGATTCTAAACATTTTTATCGAAAGTTTTAAAACAACCTAAGATTGTGTGTTTGTTCTCATTGAAATGTCCATCCCACCGATGCCTGATGAATGCTGCCATCGGCGTAAAAAAAGAATGCTGGACATGATGACGTCCCCATTACAAAAAAAGGCCCCGGAAATGATTTCTCCAGTGGTTGAAGATGAGAAATCTGACAGGGCATTGGACTATTCCGACGTGTCTGAAAATGAGAGTGAAATCCCAGTGTCCTCAGTCCAGATACTGAACGACACTGAAGCAAGTCTAAGAGCACTCCAAGATGTCCTTGCTGAAAAGCAGTCAAGAGTCTCAAAGGATCAACAACTGCGGATAAGCGCATATGTATCCTCTGTATTCAGATCAGTTTCACAGCTGTTATTGGAACGAGAGGGCTTCAAAGCTGATCTGGCAACAGTCAATGCCAAATTAATAGTGGCAAAGGGAGAGATCGCGATTGAAAAAGCAGAAAACCAACACAGGTTAGAAAAAATATTGCAGTTGGAGTCGGATCTAGGACCAGTGATGCGTAGAGTAGCCGATGCCACGGAAGCAAGCCTATCATTTGCCGATATCGTGAAAAATGGCCCACAGAAGATGATACCATCAATCAACCGCTCAGGACTTAACGTTGGGACCCCCAAACCTGCTGTATGCATCTTCCCAAAGCTGGATTCTACAAAAGATAGCGACGATACGAAACAGCTACTAAAAGATACATTACGACCATCAGAACTTGGAATCCGTGTGACGGGCATTAGGAGCATCCGAAACAAAGGCGTTGTAATCCATACTGCAACACAAGAAGATCAGGATAAAATTCTGAAAACCCCATGTCTAGCAAACTCGGACACTCTAAGCGCTCGATTACCAACAAAACGGCTTCCAAGGGTGATCTTCTTCAACGTTCCTCGTGACCTAACGGACGAGTGCTTCCTGAAAAATGCCTTAGCAGGAACCCAGGACAAAGCAGGCCTAGATTTCGCAGTAAAAAGTTGCAAGCTAAGTCACCTTGCTGGCGCTCGAACTGGATCAACTTGCCACCGGGTCTTCGAGGTTCCTGCCCACATTCGTCACGTGCTGGTGGAGCAGGGGAAAGTCTTTGTGGACTGGAATGTGTGCCGTGTTCGTGACTTCATTGGACTTACAGTGTGCTCCAAGTGCCAAATGATCGGACATTCCTTCAAGTTTTGCAAGGACCAGCAAAGATGTGGACACTGCGCAGGCCAAGGTCACGCCCGGATAAACTGCCCAAAAGCCGCCGCCGAGCCTGTCTGCGCCACCTGTACAAGATTTGGGAAACCCGCTGCACATCCGACTGGAGACAAGGACTCCTGCCCGGCCTACAAGGCTGCCCTTGCCAAGGACTTTGCAACTATTGATTATGGCGTCTAATTACATTGAAGAAGATGACGAGGTAGATTACGAAAATACTCATAATTTCTGTGATTGGCTAAAGTTTCATAGCAACTACAATATGGAAAATATTAATATTGTTCAGTTGAATGTTAGATCAATTTATAAATACTGGGATACTTTGAATGTCTACTTAAATACTTGTTGGAAGCATATTCATGTGTTAATGTTATGTGAAACAGCTATAACACCGAATCTTGTCTGTCTGTATAATATTCCTGGATTTAATTGTTACAACTATTGCCGAACTAAAAAATCTGGAGGAGGTATATTGCTATATGTTCGAAATGAATTCACATTTCAACAGAAAACAATAGAAACAAATCATTTTGCTACTTTAAATGGGACATACAAATACACAAAATTTGTAAACGGCTGCGGGCGATAGTGGGTAGAATATACAAATTGAAGTGTTTCGTTCCTGTGAATACCTTAAGAATTATTTACATGTCACTCGCGGAATCAACTTTAAGATATGGAATAACCACTTGGGGACATTCTTGCAAAACAAATTTAAATTACGCACAATCAATACAAAATTCTATCGTTAAATTACTAGTTAAAAAAAATATTTTTTCGCAAAGACGAAACATTTCACTTTTGTATCAAAATTTAACAGTTTTGCCGGTGCAGGCCTTATTGTGGTATAAAATATTAATTCAGCACATATCTGACTCTGAGTATAAGAGGAAAGTTGAACATGGGCACAATACTAGGTTCACAAAGAATGAAGGCATGCTTGTACCTAAACATAATAATAAATACGGACAGCGAACCCTTGAGTATAATGTGCCTAAAATATATAATATGCTACCTGGTAATATTAAGAAATGCGAATTTCCAAATAGAGTCAGATATTTGCTGAAAACGTGGCTACTAGGTAGAAATAATTTGTATTAGGCGATTTAATGTGTAAGTTTATTGTTATTGTATAAATTAAGGTCTAAGTTGTAATCTGTAAAAAGTTGTAATATTATTATATTATAATATTATTGTTATTGTATAAATTAAGGTCTAAGTTGTAATCTGTAAAAAGTTGTAATAAAAATCCTGTTTGACAAACTACTTAACTGTAGTTTAACGGGATATATATGAAATAAAAAAATAAAAAAAAAAAAAAAAAAAAAATGTGTTCTTGGCTCTATGACACTTCCAAACAAGAGTATTTTAAACATCATAGCAATATACCGCCCCCCCAACTGTAGCCAACCACAATTTCTTAATGAAATATCTGACATTCTGCATACTATAAGCCCCAAAGAAAATGTTTTACTTATAGGAGATATTAATCTAGACTTGTTAAATTGTCAAAACCCTATTATTATGGCATATGAAAATATAATGTCGGATAATTATTTAATCAAATGTATTTGTGACGTAACTAGAGAAGCAGTTTTAGCAGGAAAAGTTACTCGTACTTGTTTAGACCACATATTTGTCCGATTTAACAGTGGATGTAAACAAAGCGATTCTCTTTCCTCATGTGTATGTAATAATATTACTATAGCAGATCACTTTTTAACTGCAGTTAATATTAAATATAGTGCAAGGAAAGAAGCCCCAGAACACGGGGAAAGAATTTCGTTTTTATCGCAAAACAAAATCGACAAAAACATTCATAATTTTAAGTGGCACTCCTTGCTTGAGGAACAAGACTGCAATATACTATATAGTAAAATTAAAAACAACTTTAAGAATTTGTATGAACAGAGTAAAATCGTTATGAATTATAAACCCAAAAAAAGACCTCTGTCAATAAAACCTTGGATAACTTCTAATATCTTAGAAAACATAAAAAAAAAAGATTCATTGTACAGAAGGTGGAAGAATTTTCCTAGCAATCAATTCTTTGAATTGGAATATAAAACTTTCAGAAATAAGGTGACAAAAGAAATTATTAAATGTAAGTCTACCTTTTTTAACAATAAATTCAAAAATTATTTTGGAAATACAAAAAAAACTTGGGATGAAATAAATAAATTATTAGGACGCAAGTCCAAAAGTAGTTGTGACGAAATAATCTCGAAATATATGTTAAATACGAATAATGAAGAAACCGTAGCAGATAAGTTTGTTGAATATTTTACAAATAGTGTTAGCTCTATGATACATAAATGTGATTATTTAGCATCGACCGTCAGGCCGAATGAAGTGCAACATAGTATGTACCTACCCAGAGCTACCTGCCAAGAAATCAATATTATTGTTAGCAAATTAAACAATTCAAAGTCACCAGGGATTGACAACATTCGAATGTTTGACATTAAGACACATATTAATATTTTAGGGCCTGTTATAACACACTTTATCAATTTAATTTTATCGCAAGCAGTAATACCAGATGAACTAAAAAGTAGCATCATTAGGCCAATTTACAAAGGGGGCAAACATACAGATATTCAAAATTATAGGCCAATAAGCATATTGCCAGCCCTAGAAAAAATACTTGAAAAATACATTTCCATAAAACTTAATAAATATCTAGAATCTTTCTCTTTGTTGGATCCCAACCAATATGGATTTCAAAAGAAAAAAAGTACGGAAATGCTGCTTCAGGAATTTTCAAATCACATAAATTATGAATTAAATCTAAAAAAACAAGTGTTGGTTTTATTCATAGATAACTCTAAGGCATTTGATACCATTGATACAAATAAACTATTAGAAACACTGGAGGCAATAGGAATTAGAGGAAAGCTGCTAGTTTTATTAAAAAATTTACTAACTGATCGACAAATAAGAGTAAAAATTCTTAAAAAATTTAGCAAAAGAAAATATATCTCAACAGGTGTTGCACAGGGGTCAATTCTAGGGCCAACCCTTTATATTATTTATGTCTCAATTATGAGAAAATTGTTTTCATTCGCTAAACATTTTGTATATGCAGACGATACGGCGCTCGTAATATCGCACGAAGATCTGGTTACTGCAATGAACCTTATGCAACATGATTTTATTGCCCTACTGAAATGGTCGCATGATGCAGGCCTCTTTATAAACGCCAAAAAAACTAAAATTATGCACATCAGATCTCCACACGCCAGATGTAATGTAATTCCTTCATTATATACACACACATTTGACTGCATACATAAAAAATGTTGCACAGCCCTGTTCATGTGAAACCATTGATTTTGTCAAAAGTTATGTATATTTGGGTGTTACTATTGACTGCTACATGAAATGGGATATACACATTGCTAATGTTTGTAAACGTCTACGAGCTATTGTGGGTAGGATTTATAAAATAAAATATTTCGTGCCTATAAGTACTTTAAAGTTAATCTACTTATCTCTGGCTGAATCCACTATACGTTATGGAATTACTTCTTGGGGACATTCTTGTAAAACTAATATAAGCTATATACAAACATTACAAAACTCCATTATAAAATTGTTAATCCATAAATATGACAATCAACACAGAAGTAACATTAAATTAATATACAAGTGTCTGAATATTTTACCTGTCAGAGGATTATTGTTTTATAATATTGTAAGTCAACATGTTATATTGTCTGATTCATTGTATAGGGAAAGAGTTTGCCATAAACATAACACAAGATTCACTCAAAATGAAGGACTGGTAGTTCCGAAATGTACTAATAAATATGGTGAAAGAACTTTAAACTATATAGTACCCAAATTTTTTAACCTATTACCAATGACAATTAAAAATAATAACATGTATACTGCTAATGTTAAATATAATCTAAGGAAATGGTTATTGGATAATAATGATTTATACTGATGCCCCTGAAATGGAATTCATATTGTTAGAAAATGGAAAAACAATTATTTTGTAATACATGACTACCTACCTCTATTTATGAAACTATTGATGTACTTGTTGATAATACTAATTTGTTCATACATTTATTTTTACTTGCTTATTATATAAGGCTTTTATGCTGCTATTTAAACTTTTCTGCAATGTAACCAATTTATGTAATTATGTACCGTTCAAATTGTATCTTATGATTTTATAAATGATGTCTCTATGTCCCTGCTGACAAACTACATAAGTAGTTTAGCGGGTTTAAATGTGAATAAATAAAAAAAAATAAAAATAAAGTTAATTCACGTCATTTATTTGAGATCATTCACATGATTTATTTTTGTATCAACCCATTAAAGATAAGATCGGTACACTTGGAAAAATGCAGTGATAATCATGTATATTAAAAAAAACGGGAGATGCTGGTTAAAGTGTTCACTGGTTTATAGAGAATGAAGAAAATTTTAAAATATTATTTAATTTTAAAATTTTAAATTTTAAAAGTAATTTTCATTGATTTTTTTCTACATTCTAGTACCAATCTAACGTTTAGTAACGTAATAGTATGATAATCGTGATACGTTTTTCGTAAACATCGAAAATCTACATTGGTTTTCTCTGTAGAATTTGGTAAAGCAAAACGATATTCAAATAAATGAAAACGGATGATAAAATGTTTTTCCTTTGCATTTATGGTGTGTTTTATTTCGTTTGATCTTTCATGAGAAATTTTCTTTATAGTACTCTTTAATAAAATCGGCATTTTTTATATAAAAAAAACATTTACAATTTGTTGGAGGGAGGAAACATATAGGTCACCAAATCATTCAATAGCATGAACTATTCGTAGAAACGACCCGTTCTCATGTGACAAATCTAAGTGAAAAGACTGTTCACAGGGATCAGTGGCGCTAGTTCGCGGGAGCATCTTCCATTAAAAGAGCGATAGAACAAGCACAGCATTGTCGCAATCCGTTTTTAAGATAGGTGAATCTATTAAATGGACGGCCAGTTTCTCCATTTAAAAAAATAATAACTTAAATAAATAAAATTATGAATCAAAACTTTTGAATAAAAAGGTCACCGCTTAATGTGCTCAAAAACAGCGGGAGGCAAACATGACCACATTAACCGGTGTAAACGGAATTATTAAAGTAAAACATGGGTTTATGTCTAACGACGCGAAAATTATACAAATAAGTTGCAACGCCTCTGGTGCCGCCATAATGGGGTGTCGTGGCTATTGGCAAGGTAGAATGGTACATTGGTACAGGTAGATTGGTAGAGAGAAGTAGAAAGACACAGGTAGATAGGTTGATGGATACAGGTAGATAGGTTGATAGGTAGATACTAGGTAAATTGCAGTGGCAGTGTCCGTGTCCAGTGTCGAGTGCCTACCATCGTTGGCCAATCGCCGCAAAATGCTGGAAAAGTTGCCATACGCGAATATGTTAACATTAAAGTTACGGTAGATACATTTCTGAAATGCAAATTCAAACGATTGGCTTGATGTGTATTTTATTTCTAAGCCTGTGTAAAGGATGATGACGGCCGGCATAGTCCAGTGGTAACGCATTGGACTGCCATTCCGAAGGTCGCGGGTTCGAACCCGGCGTGCGCAAATAAATTTTATTTGATTAATTTGTGTTATTTCACAATTAATTAATTAAAATAATATATAGTATATAGTATATTTGCGGCACGTTCCAGAGTGGAAGATACTACCAGTATCGCCCTGGTGTAAGACCACCATTCAGAATTGAAACGTTGCTCCAAATGGCTTTAGCCGTGTTTAGTGACTAGATCTGATTAGCCAGGTACTTCCCCACCTTCCTCTTTCCCTTCCCCACTTACCTTCAGCCTCACAACATCCCTCAATTGGGGATGTCATAGTCTCACTGGCTCCAGACGGGAGCAGTTGGGACTCTTGTGAGGTATTCACTATAAAAAAAATATAAAAAAAGGCGTGCTAATCCACTTTGTTTTTATCCTTTTTTTGCATAGTACGTAAGGCGAAGCTTAAGGCCCTGTATTAAGCGTTCAAAGAAGGTTTCAAAGGGAGAAATGTAAATACGAATGTTAGAGGGAGCGCGTTAATATTAAAAATGGTGGAAATATTTGATAAAACACGACTCGTTATATTTAATATTTAATAAAGAAAAAATTTCACGACAAATGCTTTAGTTGCATTTAAAGATACACTGTGAATTTTTTCATGCCTATAACATAATAAATAACAGAACAAAATTTTTTTTCAATAATTTTCAGAGCTTACGTTGCGATTTTTTTCTATCGAGGGAATTTCAAATAATTAACCTTTCGGCATAACAAACATATAAATGTTATCTTAAAAAATAACATTTATATTTTTTTAGAACTTAAAAACTTAACAAGTTCAAGAGAAACTTGTTATAAATTGGGAATGCGGGGGCTTAACGTTAAATCAATATTTTCGATTAACCTTTCATACGAATACATTATAAATACCAAAAAAATATGCATTGGATAAATTGAAGCTTTCCCAATCATTTTGTTTGAGTAGAATTAAAATAAAACAATAACGTAGTAAACACCACTTTTATTTTTTAGAATTAACGTTAACCGGTTGTAGCGAAACCCGGTCGCATTAAGTATAAAAATTAAAAGTTGTGTTTACTAAGTTATTGTTTTATTTTAAATTATAATTTCACATCGTCGTGTCTGATTTGTATGAACAAATAAAATAAAATTGTTAATTAATTTGTAAAAGTATAAGCGTAAACGATTAAATAATGTTTTTTTGTTATTTATGTTTTAATTTTCCACGTAAATTGACAATTTCGAGACTACAGTTTCTAAGCGATTGTTATGCCTATTACCTATTTTTGTGGTGATTTAAAACACACAAAGATTATATAATTTTTTGGCTTGTGTATTCCCCTGAAGATACCGCATTCAGAATTTCTACCGACAAATAATAACATACTACCCTTGAACACTCTCTGATAATCTATATTCATTAGCAGAGTTGAAAAAGTAATTAGATGAATTTTCCTTAATAGAAAAAAATCGCAAAATATGCTCCGAAAATTACGACAAAAAAACATCCGGTTCTGTTATGTGCTGTAGGCAATGACGTTCCAATATATATAGACGTGTTGTAGAGCACTCAAAGTGGCAAGCAAAAGAAACGCTAATTGTCGTACTTTAGTACTAAACTGTCACGCGTCCCGTAAGGTCGTGAACTACCCCTAGGTAAATTACGTAAGAAGTGCCAAAAAACCCTGCTATGCGATAAGAAATTGTTTCCAATTACACGGAAAATAATTCGATTATTTCCCCTAATATTTTAAGCGCTATTAGAGAAAGCGAGATAAGGAACACATAAGGACAACCTACCGGCAGTAGTTCGTCACATAGACCTTTCGTATTCATCTTAGTGTAAGCGAGTAAGCTTAAATAGTAAGTTGTCATCGTGAGTAGTATGATGTAGAATGTAGTATTCGCAGCAACTTTTAAATAAAAAAAACGCAGCCCGATCTTACATATATCTATTTGGTTTGTACACACATATTCTTTGAATGTCTATTTTTTGTCATAGGTGAACGACGACTAAATTAAGAATTTACTGGAAACAAAAGGGTGTTTGTTACTTACCACATTTAATTTAATTTTATGAGACCATATCAGGTCTACATGTATTGTAAATGTCATTAGCTACAGGTATAACCAAAAATCAAAGTGTTTTTTCAAAAGCTTCTTAAGATATTTGTCGAGAAATTTTTGCAATACATTAAATATGTCGTGTTTTACTAAATATTTTCACAACAGCCGTCATAACCATTTTTATAAATATTAGCGCGCTCTCTCCAAGATTCGTATATACATATCTACGTTTCAAACCATCTTCAGTAACCTTAATTTTGAACGCTAACTACGGAGCCTTAAGAAAAAATTCCGTATAACACTATCAGCATTATTTTTTTCGAAAAATTTCCATTCACTCATCAAAACATTCTATACGGAACACCAGTCAAGTACACACAAGGATACTCGCTTTCGTCTATTAAGAACTTTTGGTATTACTTGTGTCGATAGCACGTGGAACTGAAAGAGTATTAACCAAAGATAAGATGTTTAAGTACAAACAAATTAAAAAATACCTCCCAGCAGAAAAGATATGTAGTTTCGTTCTACCCGCTGGCTACACACACACCACATATTAGCACTGTGCGATCATGCGCAAGCAAAACGAGCTTTTACAAGAAACTACGAATAATTCCTCTTCCTGCCGCAGACTTTTTTAAAAGCTGCCTCGGGGACGTTTAGCAATTCAAATAATAATGGAGGCTTGCGTATCTCACGGCGCTGGGCACAGATTGAATGCATTCCCGTGTCTGGGGGAACATTTTCAATGGAACATTGTTAGCTGTTAGCTGTAAGCTCCGTAGGCTCTGTTGGGTGGACGGTAGGCCCCGCCGCTTGAATATATGCATGAGCCTTCTGCCGACAACTGCTGGCGATAACGGATTGATCAAATTTCAATAAATTTGCCATATAATAATTTATTAAGGATTTACTACGATCCATTGAAAATCGCTGTTTGATTCCGAACTACTTGCTTTAAGTGGATGAGACAAGAATTCAAGGAAACGCTTACATCTGAGTTCGAACGTGTGACATTTTATCCCCCTGTCTACGTGCCGACAGTGTACAATTTTTACGCCGATTGGTTTAACATTGAATTATTATAAGCAATAATTAGTCGCCTGTATATCAATACAAATTGAAACTCGTATCTCCCGAGTAAAAATAAATGCCGCCGACGGGAATTGAACCCGCGCCTTCTGATGTCCGGTCAGACGCTCTGGACCACTGAGCCACGTCGGCAAAGCCGACTAATTATTGCTTATAATAATTTATTATCTTTTATGCTATGCATCAAAACCTTGTCTTATAAACATTAATTTATAATTTAAAAAATAAGGTTTAATATTGATTAAACCGATACGATTAGGTGTTGTTTCAAACTTCACCCGTTCTGATAAGCAATTTTACTTAATTAACTAGATGAGTATTTTAAAATTATTTTATTACTAAATCATTGAAGAAGAATATAGTACTAACAAATCGAAACGAAACATGAAACAGAACACGACACATAAAATAAAAAGGTAACGGTCACAACTAGGAATCGAACCCAGGATCTCTTACTGGGACTGTTGAGACTGTCTTACTGGGACAGCGTCTTAGCCACTCAACCATTGGACCTAATTATTAAACTTCATATTTGTCAATCTCATATTTCAAATTCAGAATTAACAATATTATCTTGCAGCTAATTTTTCCCAATTTTTGACTTTTTTAAAATAACAAAGTTCTAATGAATTGGTTTGTAACCTAGATAGTGTCTCGGATAGACATATCCGATTTGTATTTACAAGTGAAACCTACTGACTTTTTCAAAGAGTCAATGAATATTCAATTTTTATTTAATCTTTTTTTAAAGTTATACACATCAATGGAATAATTTAAGACGATAATATTAACAAATATAAATATTTAACTTTTTATTTTTTATTTTTCAGTTTTATATTTATGAGTATTATATTCTTCTTCAATGAATACATTTATTACTTTTTTATACGCCCATGGGGCTTTTACATTGGTTACACGTGGTTAAAATGTTTTACTAAAAGGTTTTTAATAAAGATAATAAAGTTGAGATTAGCTGACGACCGAGAGAATGGTCGTCTTTAAATATATGAACGCCGCAAAGAATTGGTATAAAAATAGACATATTTGAGGTAGAGAAAGCCTATTATGTCCAAAACTATTCACCAGAATGTTTTAGAAGGAGAATTTAATGAAGGTGGTGCTGTCGCTTCAAATTCACTCGGAATTGTTGGTAGGTAAGCGTACATAAATTTTTATTTATTGTTTTTTTTACATGCGGTATCACTGTTTACATTTTAATTACTAACCTCACTAAGGACGGGTTGTTTCGGAGAATTTGAACAATTCATCAAATTTCAACGTTCATTTTCGGGTTCTGTGAAAGACTTATTCAAGTTCTGTTTTTATATCATTGTAGGCTAGTTGCTTGACAAAACTGAAATAAAAACAGAACTTGAAAAAATCTTTCACAGAACTTGAAAATGATCGTTGAAATTTGATGAATTGTTCAGATTCTCCGAAACAACCCGTCCTAAGACTAGCCTAAGCGAGGTATATATATATTTTTTGTGACAAATTTGGGCATTGCCGTTTGGGTGCTGTAATTTAACGTGATTCAAATAATTCACAGCTTTCGTCTGAAGCTTAAAAAGCAAATAAAAACTATAACATTGTTATCTGAAACAGCAGAGTCTTGTTAAATCAGGATTGAAATGTGTCATGCTCTATTTGCGTAGGCACGCTTTTAATGAACCGAGAAAGTTCATTCGCCCGAGATACAAAATCAAAACAAACAAACACATAAAATCCAAATGCAATTTGTGCAATGTGCAAGGCACGAGTGATGTCACTGCCGCAAATATAGCCGTGATGCGGACATTATAATGTTAAGACTTAAGGAGACCAAGCCAAACTACCACACGGATACAGTTTATACATTGGATGTAAACATAAAAGCTGTAAATAGATAACGATTGCTTCATCATCAGACACTATTGAATGAAGAAATCTATGAATTTACTTCAACCCTTCTCGTCGCTGTGCTTGTCTGTTTTAATTATCTAGTCCACAGGTTCTCCAACTTATTTCGACCACCGCCCACCTCGAGATTTGTAGTGGTACGCCACTACTTGACTCGAACGTTATTCTAGAAGTTTCCAAACAAGTTCTTGGATTTTCTTTTATTTTTTAAAATATTTGTTTCTGTAGCAACTGGAATGTTCGAGAATGTTTTATTTTCCACCTAGATAAGCGACAACGTGAACGAAATGGCCAGTACAGTACCAGCAACCGCGACATCGAGATCGAATTATTTTGCCTACGTGATGCGCTTCGGAACATTCTCGAACCTTCCTTTCGTAAATCATTTTGTTGTATTTGCTACGTTTATTTATTGTTTTCGGGTGCATTATTAAAAACCGCTTCAGCCAAATTTTGTTGTTATTTATTAATAAAAAGAATACCGAACATAACTACAGATTTAAAAAAAAATCTAGTGCCCCCCATATTTTTTAACTTATCCTTTTACATTACCATCTGTTGCGTATCTTAAAATAGTTATATATATATCAGATAGATAGGGTGTGAACCATATCTTATTACTGAGATCAAATAATGTTTCAATGAGAGGAAATAAAACTCATACTTAATCATTGTTACAAAGAATACTACATTTCAAAATTGACTGTCCCGAATTACTTCAATTTATCAATATCCATGTTCCCAAAATCATGCCGATATTTCTTACCTTTTTACTTCAATAACACCAGGACACTAGCTTATCGAAATTCTCCGATTCAACAAATATTCTGATCTGGGTGATATATTTCATCTTAAAACTAATCGGTATAAATGTTGTATATTCTGTCACTTTTATTCTTCTAGACACAAATAGACCTATGTACCGATATAAATTCTTTGCTTCTACTATTTTGTTTTGTTGAATCTTTTAAATTCAATTATATGCGTGAGGATTCTTAGTTCCTATGAATTTTGTTCTGTGTTTTTTTGCAACCTTTTTTGTCATTATTCTAATGTGTTTTTCATTGTTCATATGTATTTTGTTCTGTTTTTTTTTGTTACATCCTTTTTTGTCATTATCTTCACATTTTTCTTTATTGTATTAATTTTTAAGTGTTTAATCTGATTTTGATACAAATAGCTTGTATTTTTTATAAAAAAGCCCACTAGGGGGTGTAATAAATAAACAAATATTTAGAAGTATTAACATTAAAAGAAAGCTTTGAATTTTAAACTTTTCTAATGCGGAGGATGCATCTGATGCATTTCGATGAGTTTGTTAACATCAGGCTCGAATTCACTTAAAAACAGCTGTAAGTGTCCGCGTTCAGTAACTTGTAGCCGATTTTTATTTTTAGTTAGCAACATGGCTAAATTCACGTTCAAACAATATAATCATTGTTATAAGGAAGTAAAACAAACGAATATTATTTAATTCGGCTTGATTCCGTCAGATTTTTATAGATAGAATTTGTCTGCGGTCGTCCTTCTAGATTTCCTTAACACCCCCTAATTTTCTTTGAGCCTTCTACTGCCCCCCCTGGAAGCCTCCAGCGCCCACAAGGGGGCGTTATCGCCGGCTTTGAGAAAGACTGATCTAGTCGATCATAAGGTGGGTTATTCAGAAATTTAATTTTCGAATTCCATTAATTCCCGCATTATCAGTTTCCAATCATGTTTCACGTTTTATTCAAATATATGTATTCAATACAATACTTTAAAAGCCAAAGTTTTGGTGCTTAGCACATGGAAAAAAATACTAATATTTAAATTATTCGTAATCCGGTTAAAAACGGGATTGCATACCCTTAATGAATGAATTAATAGGCTTCCTAAAAAACTTGAACTAACTCTTGACAGGCCAAGATGCCAAACAACACGTCTGTAACCAAGTAGGTCTTCCGACGACCCCATGCATTTTTCTGTCTTATGGGCCTTTAAACTATAGAAATCCCAATTATTCAGTCAATTGTTAATGGTAACTTATGTATTTGCGCAGAAATACGTAAAATACTAAAAGGATATGTCTAGATTTTAAGCTAATATAAGGAGGATAGTAATTTTGTGTACTACCTACTCCCCCACTTGGCTGCGGGATAGTTGAACTACGAATGTTTTATTTTCCGCATTTCGTCATTGTATATTATCAAGGCAAAGTCAGGTGTATGAACACGTGTTCCGAGATATTGAAAATTTACTAAAGTTAACAAATAATTTGAGTTAGAGAGTTTTTTTAATAAAATTGCCGCAATTTCCTGACTCACAGTCAAATGCGTTGACAACAACTGAGGAAATATAACCAACTTAGCAAAATGGGTTTACGTTATGTTCATAAAGAAAAAAAAATCGACAGTATTTAACTAAAATCATTAAAGCTTTTTTGTCCGTTTAAACAGGAAAAAAACAAAAGCACCTGGTGGAAATAAAAACCAACCTAAATGGTCAAATGAGGCCGATGCATTTCGCTGAAGAAAAAAGTCGACGGTATTTAACGGAAAGCTCTAATAGGCAAGTTTGCGTAAAAAGCACCAGATGCTGTGCTGGACCTAGGACAAACAAAGCTCTACGTGAATATGTATTAAGCCTTTTTGCCATTTCAAAATGAGACACTTAGTGAAACAATAAAAGTTTTCTAATTATGTTAGATTGTGAGCAATTTAATGATTTGGTATTTTTTATTCCGGGTGTTGATTTTGTCGGCGGTTTTCAGCAGGGTTGTTGTTAGCAGGGATGGCGCACCGCTCTCAATTACAACGACCAGTTTAGAATTTAATTTATATAATTCCCACTGTCGTATTGTGCGGCCCACGCGGCGCGGTGTCCCTAAAGGACTCTGAGAGGGTATTCCGATAGCCAACTGGTTAAGGTAAACGATGAAGGAAAATACTAACATTCCAGACTAGAGGAAATTTGATGTAAACTGCATCAACTAACAAGTCTTCCCTTCACCGCTACACGAAGAAAAATGATATCGTTAAAAAAGTGATAGCATGCCAATTTCCTGATAAAATATTAGTCGTTCAGAACATATCGAGAACACGTATTCTTTTTCTAATATATATCATGACAGAATGCGACAATATCAGTATGTCAATATCAATATGAATAATTGTATGAACACGTATTCTGCCGTCCTCATAAGACATTCGCTTTCGACTGATACATTGTTAGGAATTCTGTCGATTCATTGGTTGAAGTCCTGCAGTCCCATTTTTAACAGGAACAGAATAATTTGACTAGATATTTTTATTTTATTTTTTTTTATTTTATTATTTTTAATAAGGTAATATTGTTTCATATGAGTAAGTTTTCTCTGTGTGGTAAAAACAATAAAAAAATCTTATTTTGTTCAATTAGTGATTTTTCTATGATTCTGAAGGCATTAAAAAAGGCTGTAAACTGATTGTCTTTAGAGTATCCGAAGATATTTAGTTATAACTGACATTTTGAACGCTCTACGTTAATGGCTAATATCGCCATAAAACGACTAGTTACTATGGCAGGAAAAGTGAAAAGAAGAAAGACTCTCTGGGTTTGCCAGGGCATATAAAAGCTTCGGAATATGTTTACACCCACGGAAGTAAGGTTTACACCTACAGAAGTAAGATTTACACCAATAGAAGTAAGGTTTACACCCACTGAAGTAAGGTTTACACCTACAGAAGTAAGGTTTACACCTACAGAAGTAAGGATTACACCTACAGAAGTAAGGTTTACACCTACAGAAGTAAGGTTTACACCTACAGAAGTAATGTTTACACTCACGGAAGTAAGGTTTACACCTACAGAAGTAAGGTTTACACCTACAGAAGTAAGGTTTACACCAACAGAAGTAAGGTTTACACCATAGTTATGTAAGACGGAAGGAACTCGGATTAAATGACGGATGAAAGACAAATACCAGAAGCGCATTCCACGTGCTTGCAATTTTACCAAAGAGTCGAAAACACGACTTGTTATCATGCTGGCGAGATCTGTTCCGCTCTTGTTTCTAGATTTGCTGATGTTGATGCTGATTTATTGAAAATATCTTCAAATTATTTGTCATTCTGTTAAAAACGGGATTGCAACGCCGCTTCCTGATGAAGTGTAGGTAAATTAGTACAAATATCGGATCCATCTGCGTTTTTACTATTGACTTTTATAAACATGTGTTCGGACATCGTAACAAAACATTGGTATTTTACAATACAACTTTTGGGCAAAAAAGCTTCTTATATCATAGTATTAAACTCTACAATAAAACACCACTTTCACTCAAAACCCTCAACATTATAACATTTAAATCTCAAATAAAAAGCTGGATACTTAATATAGGGAGATCTGAAATAGAAAATATACTGATATCATAGACATATGAATATTAGTAGACCTGCCCTAAGTGATTAAAAGCGTATTATCCCCACTCCCCATACCGGTTCCATTGGAGCCGGCTGGGCTCGCGTATGGCCTCAAGTGAAATTTGAAAACGTGACGTCATCATTCTTGTGCGAACTATGGTCGAGGCATCATCGGTTCATTTTACGAAATAACACGGCAAAATGTTGACTTGTGATATGAAAACTTGTAAAAATAGATGTGAAAAAGAGAATAAACCCAATTGTCGTATTACATTCCATAAGTAAGCATTATTTTACTTTATTTTAAGCTTATTCACATCGTATTATATGGATCAGTTTTAGAAACATATACTATCACATCACAATGTAGCGATTCTCAAGTGTGCTCATCGTTGTTTACTGGGGTAAGTAAATTATGAAACATTTGTAAAAGTGTCTTAACTAAATACTCTGAAACTAACTACGACTCTGCAAACAGAAGAAATTTATTTTGCCGAATTTGGACTTCGCAAATTAGTTCATAACGTGGCGAGTAATTTGCGCTCCCATGTAAAAATGTCTATTCATTCAAAAGCAGATTTTACTTTTAAGGACTAAATGGTGATATTATAATGCGAGATGCCTATTTACTGTCAGATTGATTTATTGACGAATCACAGTCAGCTTAACCCCCTTCGTTCTTCAACAGTTGATTTTACCCCTCGCCATTATCTTCTCGTCTATTAATTCCTATGTCTGTGACTGATATCAAACACAGACTAAAACCGAATCTACTAAACAGAACTATACAAAAAAAAACACTATCTTACTTTTTCTAAAATTATTTAAAAATATATATACACTACATGATTTATGTTTATAATTAAATTCATATGTTACTTTGTTGTAATATTAATTTCTTATAATTAAATTATAATATGTAAATGACATCCTCAGCACGGGAGATCCCAGTGAGGATATCATTATCTCTATATGTTACTAAGAAAAGAAGACAATAAATCATTATTATTATTATTTTACTTAAAGATTATCAGGATACATATCAATTCATCCGTTAGTGGCCACAATCACATTTTTAACAGAAATACGAATAATTTGAAGAGATTTTTAATAAATTATCAATATTCTTTAATTAGGAAGTTTTCTCCGTGCTGGATATCATTGTTGCTGGCCAGAGACAACAGGAGCCACTGTCATCGTCCCTCAACATCGCAGGTAACGGAATACTTCCCTGTACAATAGGTGGCTGTATGGCCGGCTGGTAGCGTGGGAGGGGTAAGGTAAAGGTAATACCGTCTGTCCAGCCCCAGCCGGTAAACACTTTGATAAAATCCCTTATCACCGCGAGATGGAAACAACAAACAAGCATTGTTCCCCACTTACCGACTAGATAATTAAACGAATGCATTATTTAATGTGATTGTATTCATATTAATAGGGATAAATGAACCCGGCCATTGTATTACGCGAGGGGAAATTGTATTATGGAGAATTATATGCAGGCTTTATTATGTATATGGGTGGCTGCCGTTTACAGGCGGATAGACGGCTACGTATGGACCGTCGATGACTCTGTTATTATCTTGAATTGTTAGCAGCTAATTAATATCGATAACAAAGGCAATTGAGATAAAAGTAGACAGTCCACTTCCTAGCGTTTATTAGCATTTTTATATAGTCTGAGTGTTATGGGGTTGATGGACCGCAAACAAGTAGATAGTTCATACAATGATTTTTCAAAGGCCTTCGATACTGTTAATATATCTATACATTTCCTTGGACGATCGGGGGTACCCCAAGGCAATAATTTAGGCCCACTCCTCTTTTGCATATTTATAAACGATATTTCAGAAGTAATTCTGCATTCTAGGTTTCTTCTAGGTTGTGTTTAAAAACAGGTTAGGAACAGAAAGACAATTGAACATGTTTTTAAACTTTTTAAATAAAATACACAAAAATATTCAATTTACATTAGAAATAGGTATAGATAAGAGTTTAAATTTCTTAGATTTAAATTTAACAATAATATGTAATAAAATAGATTTTAATATTTTCCGTAAAGATACGTACACTGATATTGTCATTCATAATTCATCAAATCATCCCTTTTCTCAAAAAGTCGCAGCTTTCCATTCTATGCTTAATAGATTAATTTCTATTCCTTTGTCGGATCCTAATTATATCTCAGAATTAAACATCATAAAACAAATAGCATCTAATAACGGCTATCCTAATAAATTGATAGATGAAATACTAAATAAAAAAATTAAACATAAATTCTTTAAACTTTATATTTATCCTATTTATAAAGATACAAACAAACAATGGCGTAGAATTCTATTTGTAGATAATGATACTTCCAAAATTATAAATAAAAACATTCCCTTCACTATTCAACCGGCGTTTTATACGAATAACAAATTAAAAAAATATATTCTTAATAATAAAGATATTGATAGTCAAACTAAAAAATCAGGTGTTTATAAACTCAACTGTAATGATTGTAATTCCTTTTATATAGGAAAAACTAATAGAAACTTTGAGATCAGAATTAAAGAACATCTTAGGGCTTTAAAGGGAAACTGTGAATCAGAATTTGCGGATCATTTATTAAATAACGACCATACTTTCGATATTAATTCAGGTTTTAAAATACTACATTCTGGTTACAAGGTATCTCAAATCAATAATTTTGAAATCCTAGAAATAAGAAAACACGTGAATATGAAAGCAGATATTATTAAAAAACAAAAAAATTTTATAAACCCCATTTTAAATATTTTCCCAATTACCCGGTCTTTCCCGTCTAATGACATTTTAATTCCTACTTTGAATAACCCTCCCCCACTCTTACCCCTCCCCGCTCCTTCTACCTCTTCTTTCTAGACCTAATTTTAATTATAACTTTAGTATAATTGTGCTCCTGATGAAGTGAACTTGGTTCATGAAACATGTTGAGATTTTGTATCGAAATAAAGTGATGTAAACAATGTTATTTGTGTTTTAATAAAAAATAAATAATGCCATCGCAAAGTGAAAAGCAGTTAGAAGAAGTTTTCTTCGAAAAATTAAATTTTATTTGATTGGTTTATGTAATTTCACATTTAGATCATTTAAAAATAGGGTGGAAAATACTCTCAGTACAGCCCTGGTGAAAGACCACCGTTAAGAATAGAAACGTTCCTTGAAATGGCTTTAGCCGTGTTTGCTGACCAGATCTGAATAGCCAGGTACTTCCCTACCTTCTTCTCCTACAATTGCCCCATTGGGGATGCCATAGTCTCACCGGCTCCAGGCGGTTAGGAGCAGTTGGTATTATTGGGAGCATTGTTTAGCATAATCCACATAAAAATAGTTTCAACACAATAAACAACTGGGTCAGTTAATTCTTTTCAGTGAAAGATTTTAAAGTTAAAATTTAGAAACAATTTCAAATTAAAAATATAAAAGCAATTTCAACAATAAAGTTTCAAAACGGTAAACTGATTTCTATAAATTTCTCAATGGTACATAATGATTATTGAAATATTAACATCGTGATAATGTATTCGAAACGTTCAAAAAATTTATCAGGAAAACTGTAAATTCATTCGTTAAAGGCCTGCAATCCCGTTTTAACCAGATTACCAATAATTAAACAAATAACCGACATACTTAAATTTAAATCATCACTAAAAACATTTCTTTTAAACAAATGTCACACACCTTAAATGAATACCTCTCATAAATTAAACACCTCTAATTTTTATTTTTTATTTACGTACTTTTGTAAACATGTAATTGTTGGGTTGTGTAATATAATGTGTATTTGTTGGATAGCTGGAAGAAATAGGATGTAACCTATAAGCTATACTATTTGTACTCTGTATTTTTGAGCAATAAATATTTTTTAATTTGATAATAGTCAGTAAATAACTTTAATAAAAACATTATGCAGTTTAATAATATGTACAATAAAAGAATATATCTGCTCTGCTTACCAACTCTGGCATTACCGTACCTAATTGAATTTGTCTAAGAAGGAACTGATCCATTTAATGTGGCTACTACGCTAATTATTTCAATTACCGATAGCGCTATCGGACGTGTTCGGGCACAGATAAGTCAAAGTGGATTATTCATACAAAGTGGGGTCAGAGTTTTGGCTGAACAAAGACTCCAGCGCATAAGCCTCCCCGTAAGGACTTCAATAGAGCCTACAACCTACAGGACAATAGACAGATAGCGAGCAAAGTCGCTAACAATGAGCCACAGCGAGCTTTGGCTAGAACCTTAACTGATAGTGGTGAGGGCGATAGCAGAAGGTGATTCATAAGAGTCAAAGCTTGTAAACGGTGGTTGGAGAATCGGTGCAAAGCTTTTAACTCCAATGCTACGTATACACACGCGAGCCGAGCTCCCTAACTCTACCTCAACTTATGGGAAAGAAACGAAGCAACCCTAAATGTCGCGAAACGCCGCTTGCAGTTGATTTGTTCCTTTCCCGTAATTCGTGGTGCGGTTCGCGTTTCGATTCGCAAATGTTTACGTACCCTAAGAGAAACAGTTGCGCAGCCTTTTTCACATAAACCTTAATTTTGGATTAGAGACTAAGATATTCAGCCTAGCTGAATTTATTTTTCTTAAATCGAAACGAATAGCAAATATCTAGTACGAATGTGAGATATTTTATTTATAAACCAAATAACTAACCATCACGCCGATCCCGCAGGGGTAGGCAGAGGGGACGAACAGCCAAACAACTCGGTCTTGGCCTTATTCACATTCACACACCGTCTCATTCTACCATTCACATTTACGTCATATATTCTCTTTGCACTCCTTTCTTCGCGCATTTACTCAGAGCATCACGTATTATATTTATTTGTGTTTTAAATCATAAAATATGGGCCATTAAATAATACGATTGTTCAAGATTTCATAGGCAATGATTTGTGAGTTGAAGATAATTATTTAAAATGGCTGACTCAATTATTTGGTGCATTTGAATGCTTAAAATACAAATGAATAATATACCTCAAATCCGTACTAGATATATTTCATATACTTTTGATTTTAAAATAAAATTATTAAGTTGGATGACTTGACTTCAAATCCAAAATTAAGTTTTGTATAAAATAGGTAGCCGTTTCTAGACATGACGTGTAAAAAATTTCGTCATTGAATAATTCTCACATTGGCTAAAACAAACTTGTTAAATTAACTAATTCGGCAGAGGTTAAAATCTTTAAACAGCGACTCTCATGTTAAAAAAAACGCATTCATTTGTATGTATTAATTGTGTACCGGTGGAAAAAGTAAACAAAAACTATTACTTTAGAGCACCTTCCATTGAAATATCAGTCAAATATACACACTTTGGCCCAAACGGAGAAAAATGAGTAATCTTGTAGAAAACTGGATTAACTGTTAATAAATTCATTTTTAGAGGAAACCTATCGATTCATTCGCTAAGGGCCTACAATCCCGTTTTTAACCGCATTAGGAATAATTTGAAGATATTCTTAATAAATTAGCAATATTCAGTATAAGCAAATTTTTCTCCGTGCACGTTTAAATTACTGCAATCCGTTTATTAAGCTAGAGAAATCTATTGGAAAAAATCGTAAAAACTTTGAAAATCGCGAAAAACGTAAACCAAGACACGTCACTGTATAGTCGTTGTGTGGTTAAGAAAATAATTTAACCTGTATAGAGTACCTACCTGTTAACCCCTCAGGATAATTTAACAAACAGCTATTACCCGTAAAGTATTTTTTTTCGCTTTTGGGAATAGCTCTTGTGGTATCATAGAAATCGTTGTATCTCTCTTACTGTCGTAGTGACAAATAAGATTTAAACGGCGTTAGAAAGAGAAAACACTACACTTTACATTAATATCTAAAAGTTAACCACAGAATAAATTAAATGTGCACCTATACGAAACCAAAAGTTCAGACCACAATTTGAGAAAAAATTGTAAATTTTTTAGAAATTATTTTTATATACAACGACAAAAAGTGGAGTGGAAATAATATTTAAAATGCATTTGTTTAATAAAAAGTATTTTTTCAGTGTTTAGACGAAAAAACCTGAGGTGAGTCATTTTTAAAACTTTTTGTTTTCATTAAAAAAATGTTAATGTAAAATGTACATGTTAATTTATGACCATAAAAAATTGGAAAGCTAATTTTATCATCTTTCATAAACAGTTTTTAGTTTTTGGATACGTTAAGAAATATTACATTTGTTTAAATTTTACTCTAAACCGAAAATACACTCGAATTCTTCGAACTTCTGACAGCGCTTTTAAGAAATGTAATGGAAAATATGTCAAAGTCCTGAGAAATTAATTCTAGATATAAGAGTCTAGAATTAATACTTTGAAAGAAACACAAAAGGTAGTTCGTTTCCATTCTATATCAGGCCACTTTAGAAGCCGAACGAAGCGAGAAGCGAAACGGCTACCGCGAAATGACACACAATTTCTATTGAAAGCACGCATTGTAAAAGCTCTCCAGAAATGAAAGAACGAACAGCTCAACAATGAATCCTTGTACAACTGCAGTAGTACATATCTCAGTTTCCATATTGGCGGTGAGTTATGACAGCAGAACACGTGCGAGCCGCGTGAGAGCAGCAGTTGTGGCAACAATTCTGGACGGGTGCGATTATTTATCTGCGGCGAACTGGACAAGGAACGGTGTACGCTACAAAAGAAGCTTAAAGCAACATTAAAGGAGATTCGGTTAATTAATGTGATACCATAGAAAGTTCTGTATTAGGGTGGTCAAGATACTTCATAAATTAGCAGACAGATATATGATTCAGATGTATTTCCTTTAAGATAGTCAAAACAACACAACATCTCGGTTCTTTTTGTACAAGTAGTAGTCGACTTTTATTAATACAATACATACACAAACATATACATGTACAGCTTGAACGTTTGAACAGATATCTACTGTAATAAACGTGTGACTGAAGTCTTAAGGTGGAAACACATTATTAAAACCCGACGCGACCCGATGAAACGCGATGCGTGTTGAGTCGAATCAAATGTATTGTTTTCTTATGACCAGAAACACACTATGAACATCCGACATGGCGTCGCGTCGGATGTTCATAGTGTGTTTCTGGTCATAAGAAAACAATACATTTGATTCGACTCAACACGCATCGCGTTTCATCGGGTCGCGTCGGGTTTTAATAATGTGTTTCGACCTTTATAGGTAATATGACAGAGACGGAATGAAAGCGAAACAACTGTATCTATGGATATCCGGTCTTAGGATCCGAATATTTATATTTATCGCAGTATATTACGCCATCCCAATATCACAGTGAAAACCTTAATAATAATAATAGTAATATTTGGATGATTTGTATAGCGCCGTTTCCGTACAAAATCACATCAAGGACACTTAATGTAAATGTAAGGGGCCATTATACAAAAGACACCAAATTATACCTACTTAGTCATTCGAAATTTCAGGTACCTATTTACGTATCGTATATATTTACGTAAACCTTTTTTATATCAAACCACACAAAAGTCAACTGCTCCCAACCGTCTGGAGCAGGTGAGACTATGGCATCCCTAATTGGGGTATCTTGTGAGACTGAAAGTATTGGGGAGGGGAAGGAGATTGGAAAGAGGAAGTTGGAAAAGTACCTGATTATTCAGATCTGGTCACCAAACACAGCCAAAACCATTTCCAGCAATTTTTCAATTCTGAATGGTGCTCTTGCACCAGGGCGATACTGAGAGCATCTTCAAAAATTAAATAAAAAATTACTTGCGCACGCCGGGATTCGAACCCGCGACACACGACTTGCTAGTGGAGAGCCTTACCCCTCAACCACGAAGCCATCTAATAATAAAATTATCAAAATCATTTTATTTTTAATTACCTACATACTGTAATAAAACAATGTACACTCCATTTCCAGCCACAAGCTAATGCTTCTATGGAAGAGGGGTCTTGAAATATTTGATCATATATTGTAACAAATAAACAAAAATGTACTTATATTATAATTAAAAAAAAATAATAAAAAAAATAAAAAATTATAATCGGAAATAATTCCATTGTCTCGAACAAAATTCCCAATTGGGGGTGTTATCACCAGGACACCCCTAATTGAGGAACTTGAAGACGAAACTTGTGAGACGAAAATAAGTAGGAAAAGAAAGAAAGGGAATGGTATTTATTCATAACTAGTTTACTAAATGGTTTCGATCCTGAACGATTCTATTGAATTTTTGTTGCAAAATGATTGCGTTGAAATTGCTATCGCCTGATTGCATTTATCCATTCAGCGTATGTCGGAAGGGAGTGCATAAAAAATAACGGCAAATTTATGTAACGCGGCTCAGGCATTACCGCCAAAGTACATATTCCCCGATCACGTCGACACCTCGCGTATAAATCCCCGGTGCCGCCATTAGAAGTAGACGGAGGCAGGGTCAGGACCGGATTTACCATGAGGCAGGGTAGGTGATTGCCGATGGGCCCGCGAGAATGCAAAAAAAATCAGAAAAAACTATTGTTAAATGTTTTCAAAATTTAAACACTAAAAAATTAACTTTGAATCAACCAGTTTATCCGAGTGGTTTCCAGATTACGTATAAGAGGTATAAATTTAATGATTTTCAAGGTTAGGGCCCGCGCTGACTAGGGACAAAATTAACTAGGAATCAACCAGTTTGTCTGAGTGGTTTCCGGATTACGTATAAGAGGTATAGATTTAATGATTTTCAAGGGTAGGGCTCGCGCTGACTAGGGACAAAATTAACTCGGAATCAACCAGTTTATCCGAGTGGTTTCCAGATTACGTTTATAAATTTAATGATTTTCAAGGGTAGGGCCCGCGCTGACTAGGGACAAAATTAACTCGGAATCAATCAGTTTGTCCGAGTGGTTTCCAGATTACGTAAAAGAGGTATAAATTTAATGATTTTCAAGGGTAGGGCTCGCGCTGACTAGGGACCAAATTAACTCGGAATCAACCAGTTTATCCGAGTGGTTTCCAGATTACGTATAAGAGGTATAAATTTAATGATTTTCAAGGGTAGAGCCCGCGCTGACTAGGGACAAAATCACAGCGATTATATGTAAAAAGTTATTTTAACGTCAGGTTATTTCAATAAACAGAATTCGATAGGAAAATATTTATTCAGCATGGAGAAAAGTGATCCTGTTAAAAAAGTGATGGCATGCCAATTTCCTATTGAAATTTTAGTCATTCAGAATATATGGAGAATTTTTTTTAATAAATGTCACGACGGAATGCGAATTATGAGTATTTGTATGAACAAGTGTTTTGCGGTCCTCGTAAAACATTCGCTTTTGACTGATACTTTGTAAGTAACTCTGTTTATTCATTCGTTGAAGGACTGCAGTCCCGTTTTTAACAGTAAAACGAATAATTTGACCAGTTTTTTAATAAATTAGCAGTATTTCATACCAGTAAGTTTTTTCTGCGTATAATATAGCCAAGTAGCATCGGTTATATATATGGGATGTATGGGACTGGGCACCAACATTTTGACTGTCTAGGGGCCTCCACGGGGCATAATCTTGCATTGGGTAAGGTAGACAGTTATATCGCAAAACAACGTCCCTTAATATCAGTTGCGCCCTTTAGGTTATTTTGCACAAAAACGGCGCTATAAAAATAATCTAAATATTATTATTACTAGCCTGCATCGCTCCATGTCAAAAGGTCGGCGGCAGTCTTCAACAAAAATTACGATTGAATAAGATTTACTATTTTAGTAGCCTTGAAAAGGGACTATAAGATTACTATACTTTGTTGATATAAATGAGAGTAAAAGTTATATTTTATAAGATCTACATTCTAATAATTCAAGTGTTTTTCTTTTTTTTTACATGACCATTTATATCTCCATTATTGCTCCACATTTTAATTACTGCTCAACTATCCTTTTTCTGTGTAACGACCGAGAACAAAATAAATTTCAAATTCTCCAAAATAGGGCAATGAGAACAATACTCAGACGAAATAGATATTCAAAAGTAAATAAAATGTTAAACGAACTAAATTGGCTAACGGTGAAACAGATGTTGACCTTGAACACGATGATATTTGTACACAAAATAGTAAACAACCTGCAACCCAAATATTTTCAAATAAAATTGTATACAACAAGGACATACACAAACATAAAACTAGGACGTGCAATGAAATCAGGCTACCAAAAAGGGACAAGGCGAATACTCAGAACAGTATATTATATAAAGGGATGAAATACTATAACGCGCTGCCGGAAAACCTAAAATCTGCCCCAATTGAAAAGTTCAAGATGTTGTGTAGAAGCCACATAAAGCAAGAAAAAACATAGAATATTAATATGTAACAACCAGCGTAGGGAGTGTGGCGAACCCATCGCTCAGGGAGTGGAAACACGACCTGCAATAGCCATCCCAAGCTAAGGTGTGGGATACCGTGCTCAGGGCTGAATGACACTGGGGAACAGTGTCACGAACGGTTCCTCCGAGACACAAGGTCGCATCTCGGAGTATACAGACCTTACCCCTGCATTCGGGGCTCTGCTGGGGTGGACCTTTTATTTCCCTAGATACTCGTGGGACCAAATATGGACTGCAAAAACAAAGACAACACTGACGAGGGACCTTTAAGGAACCTAGGGGGAGTGGAAGGAGGAGTTGAGGCCGCCTCGGTGGACTCATCCCTCTTGGGGCCTTTGAGGAACCAAGAGGAAGTGGAGAGGAGAGATGGGACCACCCTGGTGGACTCTTCCCTTGAGGGGCCCTCTGGGAACCGTAAAGAAGGACCTCCGACGGACGCAACGCGGCGGGATCCCCCAGGGGATCCAGACGTGGAAATGCAGGAACCATCAGGGGACCTGGAAAATAGCGCAAGTCGGGATAAGGAAGGCCACTTTCACGGTGCGCCCTCCTAACACCGAGGAGCGTAAATAGGAGGAATGACCCAAGGATTAGGCAGTAATGGCTAAAAACTTACAGTTCATTCAAATAAACTTGCACCGCAGTCCGGCAGCGACTGCAGTGCTTAGCAGTAGAGTCACTCGGGACAGTGTGGACGTCGCGCTGATCCAAGAACCCTGGACTTATAGGGGGAAGGTCAGAGGACTAAACATGAACCAAGGTCTACTCTATTATAACGAGTCGGGGGACAGACCCAGGGCCTGTATTCTCATCAGAGGGATACCTGGCACACTGCTACCCGAACACTGCAGTAGGGACTTAGTGGCTGTGAAGCTACAGGTCACGCTGGACCAAAGAAGCAGGGAAGTAGTTGTGGCATCAGCATACATGCCCTATGACTCTGTGGAACCACCACCCTCAAGGGAAATAACGAGACTCGTCCAGGACTGCAGGGAGAAGGGTAGGGAACTGATACTCGGAGCAGATGCTAACTCGCACCACACTGTGTGGGGGAGTACGGACATCAACAAACGAGGACAGGACCTCCTGGAATACCTGATGACAGTGAATCTTGAGATTCTTAATAGAGGTAGGGAACCCACCTTCGTTATAAGTAACAGACAGGAGGTGATAGACCTGACCCTAGGAACATTAAGAGTCTCAGGATGGAGAGTATCGGACGAACCATCCCTGTCGGACCACCGACATATAGAATTTAAACTAGAGGGAGAAACAAGCAAAACGGGGACCGATATATATAGGAACCCAAAAGCAACTGACTGGACTAGATACTCGGAGGAACTAAATATAGGAATGACAAGATTCCCAGCTAAATACGGCTGCCCCGAAGAAATTGAGGACGCAGTAGAAGTACTGAGGGACTCAATGATAAGGGCATACGAAAATAGCTGCCCTCTGAAGACAAGTACCAGGAACAAAACACCGTGGTGGAGCAGAAGACTGCAGGAGCTACGGAAAATAGTAAGGCAAGCTTTCAACAAGGCCAAAAAGTCAGGAAACTGGGATGCCCACAAGCAATACCAGAAAGAGTACAAGGTGGCAATCCAGAAAGCCAAAACATGCTCCTGGGAGAAATACTGTGGGGAGGTGGAAACCATCCCACAGACTGCAAGAATCCAAAAAATTCTTGCAAAAGACCCAGGGGCAGCAAAAGGCCCATTCAAAAAATCAGATGGAGGATTTACCAACAGTTGGGAGGAGGAGTTGGAGGTACTGCTGGGGAAACATTTTCCCGGCTACAAAAAGTTAGAAGCAGATGACACCGGTCCACCACCAGCCCGAGTTACACGGGAAGGTAAGGACTGGGACACTGCGGCTAAAATAGTTACTCCCTCCAGAGTTAAATGGGCAATCAGAGGGTTTGACCCTTTTAAAAGCGCAGGAGAGGATGGAATCTTTCCGGCACTTCTACAGAGGGGCCTAGATACAATCCTACTTCCGGTGACGAAGATCCTGAGGGCATGCTGTGCCCTCGGATACATCCCCATACCATGGCGGAAGACAAGGGTAGTGTTCATACCCAAACCGGGGAGAGCTGACTACGACCAACCAGGTGCATTCCGCCCAATTAGCCTCACCTCATTTCTTTTGAAGACAATGGAGAGGCTAATGGACAGGCACATAAGGGACGGGGCACTGAAAGAGAAGCCCCTCCACGAGTTACAATTTGCTTACCAAGCAGGTAAGTCAGTCGACGCGGCACTGCACAGGTTGGTGTACAAACTGGAGCAGGCACAAGCGACTGGGGAACTAGCGGTAGGGCTATTCCTGGATATAGAGGGAGCATTTAACTGCACCACTATTAAATCCATTGATGAAGCGGCAGAAAGACATGGACTCGACAAAACCACCAGAAGGTGGCTGAGGAACATGCTCTCAGGCCGGATACTTACGGTGACAAGGGGTGAGGTAAGCATCAAAGTGCTGGTGACACGAGGGTGTCCACAGGGAGGGGTCTTATCACCCTTGCTGTGGAGCCTGGTGGTGGACAACCTCATCCGGAAACTCAACAACAGGGGCCTATATACGCAAGGGTATGCGGATGACATTGCAACCATAATAAGGTGTTGGGATGCAGACACAACCCGAGGCCTTATACAGTCAACACTGGCAACAGTGGAAGAATGGTGTGAAGAAACAGGACTGTCAGTCAACCCAGACAAGACAGAACTAGTAATCTTTACGCGTAAAAGGAAACTAGGAGGATGGAGCAATCCAACCTTCTATGGAAAGGAATTAGAACCCTCTGACACGGTTAAGTACCTCGGAGTCATCATAGATGCCAAACTGAGCTGGAAAAACCAGGTGGAAACTGTAGGCAGAAAGGCCTGTGCTCTGATGTGGGCAACTAGGCGAATCTGCGGCAGAACGTGGGGTCTCAAACCTAAAATGATGCAATGGCTTTACACAGCCGTTGTAAAACCAAGGATCATGCACGCAGCCCTGGTCTGGTGGAGGAGAACAACACTGAAAACAGTGATGGTCACACTCAATCACATACAGGGACTTGCATGCAGAAGCATCACAGGAGCCATGAGAACCACTCCAATACTAGCCATGGGAGTGCTGCTGAACCTACCCCCACTAAACATAGAAATAGAGGGGGCGGCGATGGCGGCAGCCTACAGGTTACATTGCAATGGCCAATGGAGAGGAGAGTTGCCCAGAAACAGTCACACGGAGATAGGAATAAGACTGAGGGCAATTAGTCCGACGGCTGGGATGAAGCAGGACGGCAAGCAAGCCGAATACTTCTTCGGACAGCTGTTTAAAGTAACGTACCCCACAAGGGAGGAATGGGACTCGGTCCCAGGTCCAAACTCCAAACAGGAACTAATCTGGTTCACAGATGGGTCCAAGATGGAGGAAGGAACAGGGGCCGGGGTCTGTCTACAGGGATCTAAGAGGGAACTCAGTATACCTCTAGGAATGCACTGCACTGTGTTTCAAGCTGAGATGAAAGCCATCTTAGCCTGCGCACAGGAGAATATGAGTATCGGGTACAGAAATAAGAACATAAATATATGTTCAGATAGCCAGGCGGCCTTAATGGCACTGGAAAGTAACCGATGCGACTCCAGACTGGTGATGGAATGCAGGACTATCCTTATAGAACTGGCGACCATCAATAAAGTAACCCTGCTCTGGGTACCAGGACATAAGGGTATTGAGGGCAACGAGCGGGCTGACGAACTAGCAAGGAAAGGGGCAAAAGCACCACTTGCGGGATCCGAGCCGGCCGTAGGAGTAGCAGCTTGCCACACCAAACTACATATCAAGAGGTGGGTCAAATCCCAACACTGGAAGGAATGGAAGAAGGCACCCGGAATGAGGCAATCTAAAGTACTCATAAACGGACCGGACCCTAACCGAACCAGGCAACTACTCGATATGGACAGAAACTCACTGAGGGAACTGGTAGGACTATTAACGGGACACTGCCATCTCAGGAGACACATGCAACTGTTGGGAGTGGAAAACACCAACATCTGTAGGAAATGTGAAGAGGAGGAAGAGACTCCAATTCACCTATGGTGCCAATGTCCCGCTCTGCTGGGAATAAGGCTCAGATACCTGGGAAGACACAGTGTGGAACCAGAAGACATCGCCACATATCCAATGACAGCCCTGGTGAACTTCATTAAAGGGACCGGGTTACTGGCAAGGGAATGAGGTAAAATGGGAGATAGTACAATGGGCCTATGGCCTAAGTGCTCGCGGGGAACTTAAGTAAACCGCCTCCGACTTAAAAAAAAAAAAAAAAAAAAAAAATATGTAACAAATTAATTAGTCATTTGTAAACTTAAATGTACAAATTACTAAAATAAAATTAATAAATAAAACTAATAAAGCTACACAGTTTTTTTTCCGAGCTGGACACAGCTTTTCAGCCTTTATTAGGTATGTCTGTCGGTAGGCAGTGCAGGTATCGGGTATAAGGTACCGACCGAGTACTGACTAGGTATCGCTAGGTACAGTGGTACGGTGATAGAATACCCGCCCTCCATCACCGCGGCACTGGGGGCGCTCACGACCCAAATCTGCTAATCTGCAGAGATCTGCAGGAGGGTTTTAACTGGGTGGACTGTGGGGAGACTACACTGCGCAGCACTGCTTAGCTAAAGAACTGTGCGGTTCATGATGTGTTAATGTTAATTAACAAGTCCAAATTTGTTTATGTTTATTACTATAAATCATACTTGATGCACAAACTATTGTACTTTTAAATAAAACATAAGATAGTTGTTTTTAGCAGCATAATATAAAATCTCAAATTAAACCATATTTTGATCTGGTTGTGTTACACAGAGTCATTAACAACTTAATTGATAGTTCTGCCATCGTTGCCACTATTAAATTTCATGTGCCGACTAGGAATACAAGACAAAATATAACATTCTTCTGCAATACATACACGACCAACTATCAGACACACTCACTGACCAATAGGATGCATGATCTGGGCAACAAGTATGGGGGTGCTATTGATTTATTTATTGACTCCATTTATAGAACTAAGCATAATCTATACCAACACTTTGTCGAATCCTACAAATTGGAGTAGCGTTGGTAAATTAGTTTTGATGTTTTGTCTTATATGTAGTGTTGTTGTAATTTCTTTTTTACTTTATGTTACTCTAACGTTTACTAATATGGCTTAATATTTAGTTTTATTTTTATTTTTTATTATTTCTTAATATTTTCTCATTATACTTGTAATCACAATTTTACAATTTTTTTTTTTTTACCTACTTTACAATGGATTACATCTATTTACTCTCAGTATCTCCTGTATAATACAAATATTCTCTTATGTACACTGCATCATGTATCACTTTTATGTGAAAGCCTTTTTAGGCGTATATATATAAATAAATATTTTTATGAACTATAGTGATTTATTATTGGGGTATTATGCCATGTTGCGCTACCTCCGTCTTCATCCAACGTTTCGGAGAGCATTACAGTGTCCATCATCAGGGCAGATGTGTAAAGATTGTGGTGAAGTGTGTTCATATGTTGTCGCCAACTCCAATCCTGGTTATACATTATAATTTAAGATGGTTTTTCGCGTTTAGTTTCGGTGTAGCCGTCAATTATTATCGGATCCCAAGAACTATTGAGCTTAGCCCCGTCGTCTTTATTGATATTTATGGGATTTTTATAAATTTCAATTGCCTCCGTAATAAGGCGTGCTCTATGGATAAAGGATAAAGAAGGAGATAGTGAGTGCTACGCGACATAATTCCTCAAAAATAAATCACTATAATACTTTCGGCCGTGAAACTCTCAAATCATATTTTATGAGAGTTAAAGCTTTCGCATAGCACAGAACGCAGACTATGTTGTGAGAATCAGCCTTTAACTTTACACGATAATATATCCAATATCCATTCTCAATGCAGTTTTCCAGAATCTATAATAAATCTGCCAAGTGACAACTCCATGACGTTGCACGGACATCTCACGGAGACTCTCACAATTCTATAAAAAATATATTCATAGGAAACGAATGAGAAATATCGGATGGCATGCAGAGCGAAAAATAGTGCCAGCAATTAATACGTAAAAGGGTTTTACAGTAAACACGACAATTTGCTGAATAATTAACAGTTTCTTTTACAAGATCTAACTCCCGTCTGATTTATCTATGTCCTTTTATAATGTACAAGGAAATAGTTGATTCATTATAAATTATGAATATCTTATTTCCTTGCATGATTTAATAGGAATAACTAATTTAACCCTCAGTGTGCCAGCTAAAATGCCGAGCGACACTATTTTTAAAATAACTTACTTGTTTTTTGCCAAATTACGTTTTTGCAAATTGTACCGTCCTACCAGATAATATTTAAATACATTTGTAAAAATTGTATATATCTATCCCATGTGGTTTCCCCAGGATAGGAACATATATTTAGAGAAAAAAAATTCACACATTCAATTTTTTTTTAAATATATTAAATCATGTAGATATACAACAATATTATTGAGTTATATGAAATTTTTCATTTAAAAAACTATTTTTTACAATAAAAATAGGTCTTAATATGAGATTTTCCTTTAAAATAAATACAGTACTTTGACTGAAAATGAAAAATGATGACACTTGACAAAGAATTTCCGAGGTGCTTTTACACAGATAAAAAATCAATGTTTGCTAGAATAATATTAACACACATTATTTTCTTGACAGGTGAAAAAAATATTTGTTAGTATGCTAGGGGCATTTTTTAAGGTTCAAAATACCATAAAATCGTGGCAAGTGCGGTGAGTTCCTAGCAAATCCGTACAAATTCGCTGGTATTCCAAGGTTTAATGGGCTCGTATGAGAATTTAGGTAGAATGACTACTTTTTGCATTAAAAATATATATATAAATATATTTTTTTTAAAGAAAAACAAACATTTCCGGGTTACGAATAACCTGACAATATTTGAAAATCTCCTACTACCACCACAGTAAGCGGAAAATGTTGCGTGTATTGTGATGGAGGACTTAGCCAGCAGAGGAATTGAACACACTGCGCCTGGGTGGGACCCAAGCGAGATGTCAACTCAGCCACCGACCTGTCAAAATATATATTTTGTTTCACAAAACAAACCTAACCTAAGTAACAGTTTTCTTTAATGGAACAAATTATTTTGTATCCACTGTACACATACATTTAATACTTCTTTATCTTCTTCCAGTGTTCATAGTTTTAAGGGGGGTTTTCTCACAAATCTGAATTGTTGACCTACTTTGACTGTCTCGGGTTCGGGTTTCAATTCGGCCGAATAAATAAAATCACATTGACAATTTTCAAATTTAGGTAAATATGTAAGGATTTTCGGTCTAAGTTGATCCACCTAAGTGGCCTGGGGGAGATTCCGGCTACACGGATATTGTGCTAAACCTCAAAATTATTAACGATTTTACGTTAACTGCGATTCCAGTTCTCTCGCATGATAGCAGAATTGTCTTTAATATAAAATTTAGAACTTTTTCGCTAATGCGATTCCAATTTACTCGGATGACAGCTAAAAAGTCGTTAATATTCAGATTAACGACAGATCCTTATCCTTAAATAGTTCCGGAATCGCCCCACTGAGTTATGCTCAAATCAACAACGATAAAATTGATGGAAGAGGCCTGTGTATCATAACCCATATATTAACTAAGGTTACCACAGAATACATAATTCTAATTTGAGAGGGGTTATGGGTACCGCCGCCCCAGGAATCATTTATTGGCTAGCCAACACCTCTGCTATGGGTCACCCTAAATCTTTCGCTTTTTTTGGTGACTTAGCAGAGATGCCCGGGTTCATGTGGTGAGGTTTGTCCGAGTTTTGGCGACAGATGTGCCTGCCCACCAACTGCGTGGCAGGACAACTGTTTGAGGGAGACCTTTTGACCTCTCCAGCAGGTGGGAAAGAGGATACATACGTCCGTTACTCCTGAATGTACTGATCCCAAATTCCTACCCACCTCGCATACCTTTTTCCGTCCCAGAACTTCCTCCCTTCCTATCCAAAAAATACACGCTATACAGTATCCCCAAAGATGACATAGGTCCTGAGGGGATTTATTTTCCTCACTGCTTAATTACTGCCTTTTTTTTAAATGAGTACCGGAAAATCAAAAGGTACCTAACTCCAAAAACCTTATATTCGGAAAAAGTGAGAAAACTGTATAAAGGCCTAAATACCATTAGAATATTTTGAAATTATAGCTGATTTTAACCAACAATAAAAATAATTTAAATGAAAAAAATATTTTATCTGAACAACAAAAAGGTTGTCGCAGAAAACATATGGGATGTAAAGAACAATTAGTTATTGATTCTGTAATTCTAAAACAGATTCAAACTCGAAAACGTAATTTACATACTTGCTATATAGACTACCAAAAGGCTTTCGATAGTGTCCCGCACTCGTGGCTGATCAAAGTATTAAATATATATAAAATTAACCCCATTATTATTAGCTTTTTGGAAAATATTATGTCCTTTTGGAATACCAATTTACTTATCAATTTAAAAGGTAAGAAAATAGTAATACCGGGCATTTCAATTAAAAGAGGAATTTTTCAAGGAGACTCATTGAGTCCTCTTTGGTTTTGTTTAGCATTGAATCCTCTATCTAAAATGTTAATTAAAAGCAAGTTTGGAATAAAAGTTAAGGGTAATACAAGGGAGAGTAGTACAATTTCGCATTTATTATATATGGATGACATAAAATTATTTTCGAATTCTGAACAAAATTTAGAGAAAATGATCGAGGTAGTTAAAAACTTTTCAGATGATATCAAAATGACTTTTGGTTTAGATAAATGTAGAACGATCCATATAGAGAAAGGCAAAATTGTAGATGGGGACGAGAGTATATTTAGAAATTTCCAAATTACTAGTATGAAAAGGGATGAGGTGTATAAGTATTTAGGATACCCACAATCAAATAGATTAGACCATAGTAGTATTAAAAATGATATTAGGATTAAATTTCAAACTAGGATCAGGAAAATTTTAAAATGCAATCTATCTGCTAAAAATTTAGTAAAAGCAATAAATACTTGGGCAATACCTCTATTAACGTACTCATTTGGCATAATTAAATGGTCTAATACAGATTTAGATAACTTAGAAAGATTAATTAGAACTACGCTAACAAAGTTTAATTGCCATCATCCAAATTCAGCTATAGAACGAGTTAATTTACCTAGAAATTTAGGAGGTAGAGGTATAGTCAAAATAACTTCTTTGAAACATAATCAGGTAGAAATGCTAAGAACTTTTTTCCATAGGAAAGCTCATAGCTCAGAAATGCACAAAATAATTTGCAAGGCAGATATAAATATTACACCTTTAAATTTATACGATGAGAATGCCAACATTTTTATTAATCCCAACCAGGAATTATTAGATTCCTGGTCAAATTTTAAATTTTACACGCAAAACACTTCAATTATCTCAACCAAACGTATGTTGACAAAATTTCGTCAAACAAATGGTTGAGTATTGGAGAGTTGAGCGCAGAAATAGAAGGATTTATGCTTGCCATTCAGGATAGAGTCATTAATACTAAAAATTATAGAAAGCATATAATCAAAGATACAAATCAAATTGATGATTTGTGTAGAAAATGTTTGGCTTTTCCGGAAACTATAGAACATATTATATCGGGATGTTCTATATTAGCACCGTCCGAGTATACATTTAGGCACAATCAAGTTTTAAAAATAATTCACCAAAATTTGGTAATTAAACATAACTTGATTGACTGCCGTAATGTAGTACCATATTATGAATACGAACCAAATTCATTTTTAAAAAAGGAATTTTATAAAATATATTATGATAAAACTATACTAACAGACCGAGCGATTAGTCATAATAGACCCGATATAGTTTTACATGACAAAATTAAAAAAATAACTTATATCATTGATGTCGCTATACCAAATTCCTGTAATATTCAAAAATCTGTTAACGAAAAAATAAGAAAATACACAGATTTAGGAAATGAAATAAAAAGAATTTGGCATTCTCAGACTATAAAAATATTACCATTCGTTATTTCGGCTACTGGCATTATACCTAGCTCTCTAATTAAAAATTTAGGCGTGTTAGATTTATCAAAAAAATTATATATAAAGATGCAAAAGTCGGTCATTTTGAATACATGTAGGATAACAAAAGATTTTTTAAATATTTATGTTGAGGGATCAGTAGGATTTATAGGCCCTGTTAGAAGTTCTACCGAGCCGAACCCTCTGATATGAAAATATCTGGAGACGGTGAATTTTTTTTCCCATTTGATATCTGGTGAGTTGACGTGTTGTTGTTCTTGTATTGTTTTGTATTTATTTTACTTATATAATGCACTTACATAATGTTGATTGACTAGATGATCATTTGTGGAAAAGTGAGTGGAAGGGTTAAGTTTTTCCTTTGGGGAAGATTTAACCCGGACAACTAAATCGGAAGTAGAAAAAAAAAATGATTTTTTAAATTGAAAATTAATTTTCCATATTGAAATTATCGTGACGAACATAGTTGCATTCAAAGTTGAAAAAAGTGGAAATGGTAGTTAAGTACGTTTTGAATTTCAGGTACTTAAATATTAGAAAAGCTTTCCGTGTAGATTTGAATGGAAACAATTATATCGCCACCCCATTTGAATTACATAATGACAATGAATCACAGTTTTCTATTGGAAATTTAAAGGCCCGATCGGCCAGACTTTTGCATCACGAAAAACGCCCACTTCGCATTTCTTGTCTTCTTCTTTATTCTAGGGAGTTTACCCATAGAATCCATACATTATGTATTAAGATAATAAAAATCGCCTTACTTTTCACACAGTAACCTAAATCAAGATTTACGAAGCCGATTTTTTGCTGTTTTCTCTGCACAAATAAAATAGTCTCGATTCAGACTTTGAAAAGTCACAAATCAATTTCAATTGTCCTGCCAAATTATGAACACACAATATCATTTCGAAAAGCGCGTCGTGAAATTTTCGATTAAGGCGATTTTTTGTGGCAAAATGCTTATGGTTAGTTTTTTACAAACATATTAATATACAAAATAAATCCTAAAAGATAAAATATTTATACTATTTTTTTCCATGCGAATTTTAAAAACTTGCTGTCTCTCAACCTGAATAAATAACAGCGTTCGTCTGGTTGCCCACGAAATACCGTTTATTATTTTGTATAATATAACTATATCAACCGAGATGTTCCCCTTTGATCATCCACAATACGAAAGAAGAAAATCAAGTATGCAAAAGATAGACCTGATTAATTTGACGTACACTATAAGCTAAGATTATCATTTATGTTGTGTTAGGTCATGCTAAATCCACCCAGCAGTCTAAACCAGCGTTTCTCAACCTTTTTAGTGTTGCAAGTCGCGACTCCCGTATAGGGCAAAAAATAAACGTTTATTAAAGCACCAAATTACCATCGTAAAAAAATAATAAGTCTCAAAAACAAACTCAACCGTCGCATTACTTAATTAATTAACACATATTTATTTATTGATTTATTTAGGAGTGTGTAAATTTATTGTAACATTAATATAATTAAACATAATTTTTGTGTCTCCCATATATCAAATACTCTTTTTTCTTTGTTGCATTTTTTCTTTCCTTCTTGCATTTTATTTATTATTTATTTTGGGCACATCATTTGTGTTAAGCATTTGAGCGTATTATTATTTCATATATTTTTATTTTTTACACACTTCACAGACAATTTTACTGTTTTAAATGTTTTATTTTTATTAAGCCCTAATTTGTCTACAAAATGTATGTAATTATACTGCTACCCGGCTCAGAACAGATATTGTCTACTGAGTCGGGTATCGCACATGATTTTTTTTATTAAACTTAAATAAAAAAAAAATAATAAAAAAAAAATAATAAAGAAAAATAAATAAAAAATTACATTTCGGGGGTTTAGGCTCACAGGGTATCTACAAAAACATACTTTTGATATAAACGCAAATAAATATTGACATGCTCATATGCCTAACTGATATGACCAACTGTGTCTCTTAGAGCTAGACCTTCGTATCACTAATAAATATGATTGTAGCATTAACGAAAATCAGTTTTTGTATTTAGGCCCCTGTAATCCTAAGCCCCCGAGTTCAGATACCCGAGCGACACCCAGGTTGAGAAACCATGGCCTAAACCACATCCAAAAGAGATACATATCAATGTGAATAACGCATATCGCTGTCAAAAACATGAGGTTACCAATAAATCATATCAATTTATTATGTTTAAACGCATCAGACGCATGGATTTGGAGAAAGCTAATCCAATAAAACTAATCCAAAAGCTAAAAATCCAATAATATCATCCATGGTGTGTGGGGTCACACCCCATGAACTGAGCTATCTAAACTGTCTAAAAGAGTTACGTATCAACCTGAATAAGGCATATCCCTGTCAATAGTTAGGTTTCCTACGAATTATCTCACATCTCGTGTATCGATACCCGATACCGATCAAACGGTGCGAATCAGTCGTGACCGTGCACAGCCCCGGTCCCCGAGCGTGTAGAATTAGTCTGTTGGCAAGGGTCCGCACTCGGCTCAGAGCTCAGAGGGTATTCGCCCCGAGGCGATGCAGTGCGCGGAGCGCTGTCCGCCCCCGCCCGTCGCTGTAACTCGTGACCGCCCCGTGGGCCGGGGGGCGCCGAGGGGTAAGAGGTTAGCGGCTGCTAGTTAACCCTGCCCGATACCGGACGCGTCAATGTGCAAGATATGAGCTACTCATAACTTACTAAGTTAGGTAATTTACATGTACATACAAACGAGAACAGGGCGGCAAAATATCTTGCCAATATAGCGGGATATTTTTTTCATTTTGCTTGGTGACATGGAAACCTTAAGAAGAAAAATTTTGTAAATCGGTAATAGTCAAGACTTTTTACTAATTACTATGCGAAAAAATACAAGAATTAGGAAAGGTGGAAGTAAAGATTGTAGCGATAGCCTGGTAGATAGGATATTCACTGGGAGTTCTAATGAGGTTGAATAAAAAATATTAATTTTCCAACCAGAGTTACCTAAAAATATTCAAAAACTCTGTCCTCAACTTTAAACTAAACTCAAGTTAATATTCAAGTTCTGTTAATATAACTCTGTTACTATCCAAATACCATGAAACAATCTGCCACCGATGAAATAATAACAGTACTTTACCTTTGAAATTTTATGATTTTTTTAAATTCTGTAAAAACAAACCGTCCCTCTTCAGAATGCTTATAAAAATATCTTACTCACAATTGTTCGGAGTTTAGCCAACAATGATTTCTTCAGGGCTGATTTAGGATACTAAATATTAATGAGTACATACATCTTGTATTTATTGGGATTGTGCTGAACTCCGATATTTTTTATGTATGAATTAAATCGGAAAAAAAAATAAATTATAAAGCTTTTCACACAATTTTTTCAAACCATGTTGGTTTTTACAGAAAATATCGAGAATTCACTTTAAACATCATACAGATAAAAAAAGGGTAGGGAAAAAACAGAATAAATAAATTGTTTCAATGTGGCTTATCCTTTAACTTTAAAAATAAAATTACATTCGAAATTGGTTATAACGATCACGGCTATAGCGATTTCACGGTTATAATGAGCAATTACAAAACGATATTTTAGTTCATCCTTATCTTCATATAATTGTTGACTGTTACTACCTGTGAAAGATTATCGGCTATGTGAACCATTGCTATCCATGAATAATAAAGTAATAGTGTTATAATTCTTAATAGGAATTGTATTATTAACGATAAATATAAATATAAGGAAGGAATCAGAAAGAAATGTGAAAGTAAAACATATCGTGGAAATGGCGTGTTACTAAACATCGAACCCATAACAATTGAACAGATAATATGTAAATAAAAATCAAACTTTTTAAATCTTTTACAGTGACATCGATTCCATTCTTCTGCAAAATAATCTTGATTCTCTTTTCTAATGGCCGAAAATGAAAAAATTACCCGTCAGTTTTGAGAATAATAATATTTGGATGATTTGTATAGCGCCGTTTTTGTGCAAAATCACCTCAAGGGCGCTGTACAAATATATAATACATTTCTACATGATCTATATTATTACTAACTATATATGGAGATAATATACAGTACCATACTTACCTGGTAGGTCACTTAAGATTAACACTTAAAACATGAACTAATTGTTTAGGATTTAGGACATGATTGGAAAATTGGATATAATTAGTAATAATCTCAGAAATGGTGTATGTAATTTAAGGTTATGACAGCTTAAAATGGTAAGTTTTAGTTTAGACCTGAATTCTGTTGGACTTGTTATGGATCTTAGTTCCGGAGGGAGTTTATTCCAAGCCTTCGACCCAGATACTCCGAAAGCGCGATCACCAAACTTAGTAGTTGGCTTGCGCTTAGGTTCCATCAGTATGCCTTCAGCTGATGATGTTGCTGATTTATGTAGTTTCGTCACATTTACAAGATCCAAAGATACATTCCTGTTCCCTACCACATTAATAAAAATTATATTAACACGCTAAAATGAGATTCGAGACATTTGCAAACGGAATCGAAATACGGAGAACGTAATTAGGAAGCCCTTGTTTGCAGTATTCTGGAATATAGCTTCATGATTGGGGCCCCCTTCTGAACTAAACCATATCCTAGAAATAGAAGATGTACAAAAAAGGATAATGCGTAACCTGTATACGAGAGAATTATGTACAATCCATTCCTACATCAATTGTTGTTCTTAACAGGAATACTCGGTTTCAACACCTTAGGAGCAAAGCGGATTAATAAACAGAGTGACAAAACTGTTTACTGAGTCTACATTGACCATCGACATTTTCAACGTCACTTACAGACAGTTCAGCAATTATCTTTTGACGCAAGTCACAAAATAGTAAAACTGCCCCCCATGGCCTTTTATACTTTCTTAAATCTAAAATTTGTTTCTTATTAAAACTCTCAGATAGAACTTGATTTTGATTTATAAAATTATTAATGGAATTATAGACAGCCCTGATTTATTGAGTGTAATTACCTTCCATATACCTATAAGAACTAATCGATCCAAAATTCTTTTTAATTGCAACAAAAATATAAGGACCGAGTCATTTAGATAGCAGTTGGCAATGTTTTCTCAGAAGTAGTAGATGTGTTCAACTTCACGGAATATAGTTGTAAGAAGGATATAATAACATACCTCAAACACAATAATCAATATCAGGAATGATAATATTCTTCTGCTTGGCTCCTATATCATATTTTACTACATCTAAACTACAGGATTTTCCAATAAGAGGTGTTATTTTGAATAGCCCGCTATTTCGGTAGATGTTACTTTTGAAGCTGTCATTTTTTGACATTTGACAAGTAGAAACTACGCCATTAGTAAAAATGGAATGATACACGCTTCAACAACGCATTGATATTATTAAAATTCACTTGAGCGAATCAAATGCAAATCATCTTGAGTGATGAGGCCCATTTCCACCTCGGTGGCTTCGTCAACAAGCAAAATTGTCGCATCTGGGGCTCGGAAAACCCAAGAGTTATTGTTGAAAAGCCTCTCTATCCTCAACGTGTGACTGTTTGGTGCGGTTTATGGTCCGGCGGAGTCATTGGACCTTACTTTTTTGAAAATGAGGCTGGAGCAACAGTTACGGTGAATGGATTGCGCTATCGAGAGATGATTAATGATTTTTTATGGCCGGAATTGGATGGTATTGATCTGGACAACGTTTATTTTCAAAAAGACGGCGCTACGTGCCACACAAGCAACGAAACCATTGATCTTTTACGATTGAATATCAAAATAACACCTCTTATTGGAAAACCCTGTATTTACTTCAGATATCTTATAGTGTTAGCTAACATATGTATTATTTTATTAAAAAATATTATTTCTTATCCATAAGTATCATTGAATCGATGACAGCCCTGAATTGTTAAAGCCAAATTGCGATGTCTACCCAGCTATTCCAAGTACAATTAATTTTATGGGTAACAATAAACTCACTACTGACTATTATCATAGACACCTCATAATTCGACTTATACAAGCATAGTATAAAATAGTTCAACTATTGTTACACTGGAATAAATTTCTTTTGAATTATGCATTGTCTTCCTGCACTGCATCACTTGCAATAGTGTTTTTGTGTACTCATTAATTGTTCTTTAATTTATTGCTATTGTTATCCTGTTTACTGTACGCTTGTAATTCGATTATCACTGTATTGTAAAAGCCATTTTATGGCGTTTGAATAAATAAATAAATACCGTGTGACCAAAGTTTCATTTTTCTTCAATCTTCTCCATGATTGGTGAATAAACGTTTTATGTTAAACATAAATAAATTAATAAGAAATACTATTTTAAGGGTGGAAAAAACAATATGATTGAAATTGAAACAAGTGAAAACATTACATAAAAAATATGCCCATGGGTTCACGTGAAAATAGCATTAAACTTGTAGGTGTATCTAGGTAATAACATCGTGTTACCTGGCTGGTTAGCAAACGGCGTCGTGAGATGTCGCTAGCGGTCTGCCGGCGGGATCACTTAGCGGAGCCCCGAACCGTGTCATTAGCCCGCGCAGTGTGAGAAAGCTACCGCGCATTACCTGCCGTGTAGCATTACAACATGCACACACTACATGTACACACCCCTGGCAACAAGGTGATAATTTGGTTCTAGGCATCGCATCGCAACGATCCTGTAATGGGTAGTGATGTAATGACGCATAATCGAGATATCCATTTTGATATGATCGATTATTTTAAAAATCGAAACACTTAAATTCTACAATACATTATTTGTTATTTGCATTATTCTGTAAATGTTAAATTTCACGCAAAGACCAGTCATCGGCAATATTTACAACATAGATTAATGAAGAAATCGGTGCCTTCCATACATATTGTAATGGAAACAGATGATCCATTTAGCCCAATAGCCCAGTGCTCTGTCTCACTTTCGCTCGCCTGACATCGTAGATCTCCATCTTATTTGAATTTCGTCAAAGTTTTGTAATTTAAGTATTTATTTATTTAATAATTAACGGACTTACGTCCAATATATTACAAAGCCACACGAGATTTAGGACAATGTACAATGCAAGAGTAAAGGATGGTATATAAAAGCAGAGACAAACAGGGAATATATAAGAAAATAGAAATGAAATAGAAGTGTCAAGTCAAGACCTTGCTAAAACTAAAGTGATACAAAATCTCCTTATTTGCATAGTGAGCTCACTATGCAAATAAAAAACATTCTGACTAATTAGTAATGTAGGTAAGTCAATAATATTGTTGATAATTTCAAAGAGACAAATGAGATCAGATTTTTTCCGACGGTCTTCCAAAGGAGAAAGGTTTAGAATTTGTTCAATTTCATAATACGAGCACTCGCCTCTTTCTAATCCTAGCCTCCTAGCAATCCCTTTTAGGAACCGATGTTGAACGGACTCAATATGACGAATATGGATAGCAAAAAAGGAGACCATATAACACAAGCATATATTATTCAAGATGGGGACGAACCAAGGAGCAGTAAAGAGTTATAAGGGTTTTTATATTTTGAAGTCAGAAGTGATGAAGCCAAGTAGTTTGAAAGATTTAATAGCAATCACATTTATATGTTCCCGAAAAGAAAGCTTACTGTCAAGAGAGACACAGAGGTCTTTAATATATTGAAAATTAATTAATTAAGCTTCGATTAGGCAAATATTTTGATTAATGTGTTATTTTTTTATTATTTTAAGGCTTTCAAATTAAAAGTTTGTTATTCTTTATTTGAAGTGCACGGAAAACGTACTAAAAATCAAATGGGTAGACCCATCAATAAACACATCGATCGTGTAGACCTCTATGCAATGATGATTCGTGATTCAACAATAACATAACTAGTATCAGTAATCGAAATAACCACTTGAACCAAGATATCAGTTCAGAGACATCAACTTTTATTTTCCTTTCGGCGTTTTTAAACAAAATTCAGTGCTGTTTATTTTCAACCTAATATTTCAATTATTAAAAATGATTCGATTATGCCCATCACTAGTGATGTGTAAACGCATACTTTCAATGCACTAAATGTTACCTTCTTGGAACATTGATTATTACATCCCTTCGAAGCATAAATCAACCGATGTTCGAGAGCGCCACTGGCCTTTATTTGGTATATTTTTATCACGGTTCCTGATTTTATAACTTATTACCAGATTCGATTAATTGTGACGACAGCAGCGATCGATTATGGTTCGTTACTTTCTTCTTATCGTGTAATTTTTGCAGATAATTCCTTTACATTTGCCGAGTTCAAAAGGTAATTAATTATATGAAATTCTCTCGATAGAAAAAAAAACGAAAAGAATGGTACAAAAATTATTTAAAAAATCTTGTTCTATTTTTTAACATGTATGGGCTTGAAAATTTTCACCGTTTCTTTAAATGCTACTTAAGACATTTCTCGAAAGATTTTTGCTCTATTTTCGCTTTTTTAAACTAAAACCCAATCCCCTAACCTAACACGGAGAACAAAATAACGTTGCTAATTTATTAAGAATCCCTTCACATTATTCGTAATCCGATTAAAAACAGGATTGTAGGCCCTTAACGAATGAATTGATAGATTTCCTGATAAACTTTTTATCACGATTGCGGATTAGTGTTCATAAAAAAAAATCGCATTTCGGTGCATTTCAAATGCACATGAACACGTCTTCCTATACATTAGGAATTTACTAAGAGTTTATCAGAAAACGGCCTGACAAACTCTTTAAATTTTAAACGAACCATAATCGATTTCTGCTGTCGTTACGGTAAATCGAATCTGATAATAATAATTTAGAAAAAGTTATTTACCTTTTTTACTTTTACTGTCATACCACCCGAAGTTAGCGCACTTTACCCCCAGACACCCTGTATAAATAACAAGATAAACGTAGCTGTATTAAGAGGTGTTCCGATATATTATGAAAGTACTAATACTTTATTAGGAAATGGAATGCTGTCATATTTTTAACAGTATTTTAATAAATCCGCAATAATCATTTTTTCTTCGTGCACTGTTTTAAATAAAATTAAGAAAACAACCAGTGACTAAAGAGATTAATGAAAAAGTATTTTATCAAAATTATTTTGATTTTCATTTGTCAGAAAGCAGATTCTTCAAAGATCACTAAATATGTTCGGCTCGTACTGGCCGCTATCAGATTTGATTGATTCGAAAAACATTTCACGGATAGATTCAGTTTTTAATAATGCCCGGCAGTTTATAATTTATCCCCGGACATGCCGAGGAAAACAATAAATAACGCGGGGCTCGGGAGAACAGAATATTGAGAAGTTAACATGGAGCATTGGAACGAATACAAATTTCGAATGATGATTTATCAATATCTGATTCGATATACTTAATGAAAACGGACTGGAAAATTGAATTTATATAATATTCTGTCATCACCACATACAGTATTTTTTTAAACAAATAAATATTTATTAATAGCATAGGTTATTGAAAAAAATCTTTTCCATCATTAGTACCTATATGGAAATTATTCAAATGTAAAGTCTCTAAGCAAAACCTCTTAGATCACAAGGCCGGGACACTGAATCAAATCAGCCTCCTAACTTGTATGGGATCCTCATAATTTTTTTTAAAATTAATCCAAACATCTTGAGATGTTTTAATAAATAAGAATAAATTGAAAAAAAAATTAAAACGATTTTTTTGTAAAATCTTATACAAGTTAGGAGACTGCTTTGAATGAGTGTCCCGGCCTTGTGATCTAGGGGGTTTTGGTGTAAGTGGCTTCACCCAAAACCTCCTAGGTTGTTCTAGGAGGTATTGCTTCACCACAGTTGGATAATTCCTTCAGAAGGCAAAACAGCTGTCATGTGTAATAATAATTACACAGCACAGATCTTGTTTATAAATAATATGTTTTTTTTAAATAAATTGAAAAATAATATTGTTGAATATATAAAAATAAAAGTTTTTTATTTAATTTAATAATGCACAAGAGTCCCAACCCTCAGGAGGCAGTGAGACTATGGCATCCCCAATTGGGGTATGTTGTGAGGAGTGTAAACGGGAGGGGAAGGAATTGGGGAAAATGAACAAATTCAATCCGGACGTCGAATAATATTCAACGTCAGGAGTTGCTAAATAAGATTCGATTTAATGTACCTGCGCGCTCCACACGCTCTTCGGTCCTATTCAAAGTGGATCAATACAAAACAAACTGTAAACGAAATTCTTTCTTGAACAGACTACGTAATAATTACAATAACCTGATAACAAAAATGGACATTTTCATACAAAAAGTCAATAAAAAGAGTGTTCTTAGAAATTGTCAAGAGACATTTCTGTCGTCGTTTACACAATTCTGTTTTGAATTTAATTTGTTTTTATGAATCATAATAATGTGGTTTTTGTTTTATACAAATATGTTTTGTTAATTCTGTTCATTTCTTGACACAAGGAGGAAATATATAATTGGTTTCATTTTTAGTATAATGTAAACAAATTACATAATTCAACATTCAGTTTTTACCAAAAATTTAAAAATAAAAATAATAATATTATCATTATCGGTATTCTCTGCGCGTAGACCTGATGTTGTAGTTTCCAGTCGTTCGGCGTTAGATGTGATATCGTTCTAATTGGACGCACAAAAGTGTAACCTATTTTTTCGCTACATATCTCATCTAAATACAATATCTAAGTATAATCAACGATGACGGCATAGTTTTAATTGAAATTAAAACATCGCGCTCTGTTTAATCAACGTAATCATCTTATTGTAATGAAGGGAACAAATCAATTCGCACAAAGAAATATGTCTAGATTTTATTTCAAGAACTTTTAAACGGTATTTCTGATAGAATTGAAGACTATCGTAAACAAATGTTGGTGAAAATCTAAAACTTTTAATCCTCTTCAAAATAATAATATTAATAGAAAATATTATTATTATATTACAATATTACACAGATTTAGGAAATGAGATAAAAGAATTTGGCATTCCCAGACGATAAAAATATTACCAGTTGTTATTACGGCTACTGGCATTATACCTAGCTCTCTTATTCAAAATTTAGGCGTATTAGATCTATCAAAGAATTTATATATAAAAATGCGAAAATCCGTCTTTTTAAATACATGTAGGATTACGAAAGATTTTTTAAATATTTATATTGAGGGATCAGTAGGATTTATAGGTCCAGTTAGGAGTTCTACCGAGCCGAACCTCCTGATATGAAAATATCTGTAGTCGGTGAATTATTTTCCCATTTGATCTCTAGTGAGTTGACGTGTTGTTGATATTGTATTGTTTTGTATTTATTTTGCTTATATAAACACTTCCATAATGTGGATTGACTAAATGATCATTTGTGGAAAAGTGTGGAAGGGTTTAGTTTTTACTGTGGGGAAGATTTAACCCGGACATAAAGTCGGAAGATTAATAATATTAATCCGTAAGAAGTTTAAGATAATAAAAAAACACCACTGTATGAGCAATATTTCAGAATTTTTTCAGAGTTCATTGGTGCAATTTGATTCCCTTCTATATGCATTGGCATCATCTTAAATACACTAGGTACAAGATAAGTGAATGTTCGTTGCCCGTATTTGTAACCAGCTTTACCCCGCCACGCGTTTTGTGGCTCAGTCTGTATGTGCAGATAGAGAAACGCGTGTTGCTTTTACATCCAACAGATGGCACTGTTTGTAATATAGATATATAAAAACACACGCGTATTCGAATTCTACGTTGTGCCAAAATTTCAAAGCAATCGGTGAAACACTTTCAGAGATTTAAAATTTTGAACAAACGATCATTTACATTTTTGTTTATATAAATTTTTGGAATGGTCAAATGGCCATGCCTTTATTTTGACTAAATCTTATGTTGTGTGTATGTTCTACCTTTTCTTTATATGAAATTAAACAATAGGTTTTGAAATACAATTTTAAACCATAATATCCCCTTAGAGTAACAATATCTCCACTTTGTTCATAAATACTTTTGCTTAGCAAAAGCTTAGTTATAGATTGTTTATATAATACTGTTATGATTAGATTTACAGGGACAATTATTTAAAGAATCAAACTGATATCCTTAGTAATTTTTTAAATGACATAACCACAGAAAAAAAAAGTTAGTATCTCAATAAATTTGTCACAGATTTTACAAAAACATCATTGCTTTTAAATCAATTCAGGAAGATTGTCAGTTGTTTCGAAAACCGTTAGTAATAATTCAAACAATGTTGTTATTTACTACACTGACATTCGAATAATCTCTTCACTGAGAGCAATTAATACGACTCCTGCGATATGTGTACGCAGGTATTGCAGGTAGCATTGCAGGTACCCGGCTGTCCATTAGATGAAATGATCCTTAGTAATGGGCAGCAGAAACAACACGGCTCGGAATAAACTATTATTATCGGGGCATGTCGCAGCATCCTCGCGATTTCTCAGACCTCAAATCACTTATTTATTCCCGACGTATACGACACGCGGCCATCAAACCCGAGTCGGAGACAATACAGAGGTAAAAACTCCGCGATTCGATGCGTTTGAAGCGAGGGGTGGACACACTGGGTCCGCGAGCCGAACGATCAATTAACAGCAAGAAAGTGACAACATATCGACTGAAGATAAACATTAAACAATACCGCTCACATGCCACATCAAATTATTCAAGAGATATGAAAAACATATCGGGTATTTATATTTCAGATTCCTTCATACGTCATATTCAATGTTTGTTCGGTTTTTGTGTATAAAAATACTTGCACCATAAAATAATGTTACTGAGATATATTTACTTTAATATTACCTGATAATATTTTCAATAAAATTCCAAGGCAGAAAAGCTAAGACAAATAGTGGAGATTGACAGCATTTCTTATATAATGTGTTACTTATTTGATGCTTCGAGCTCCATCAAATTACAAATATATAAATAAAATCCGCAATCTTTTGAATTTCATTAAAATGTGAATTTTACAGAGGTGTTATGTGTTTGTCAAAGAAAAAAATTGGGCCTCAGAAATGGTTAACATTTTGATTAAATAACAGTGCAAAATGAGAAAGCTATTCGGACAACACGGTAGAAAAAAATGTTTATATTACACGTTACAGTTGATTTTTTCTTAAAGTGGAAAATTGTAAAACACGCAAGAACACTAAAGAGAAAGAAAAACACAGGAATTATAATTAAAATGTTGGTTTTCTTCCAGAGAGCTTAATATTTCGTTGTCTAAGTTAAAATTTTCCACTCATCACCGACTCGTAAATGATCATGAAGTTAAAACGAAGAATATAAATTAAACTAAAAAAATAACTGCTTGATGAGTGAATTGTACAAAGAAAATGTCAAGGCGCCACACTGAAATAATGGCGAATCACTACAAAGGCAAAACCATGTTTTTTTGGTTTGAATTAAAAAGTGATATAGAGTCATTAAAAGTGATGAAACAAAAACTAGGTTTAATGGTTACCTATGTAACCTATCACTTAGAGATATTTCAAATTCTTTAGTTAAATACTGCGAGTAAAATACATCTTGACATTTGAAACAACGTTTTATTGTTTAGTATTTAGTATTTTTACGAGACCAGAAAAAATAAACTATCAGACCAATAAAAACTGATTTTGAAATATAAAATTAAACTTACGAATCCCTTTTGGCCATGGTTTTAATGTATAAAGTGGCAAATTAGAAATTGATCGTAAAACATTTAAAACAGTTTTTGGCGATATTCTTTTCTTATATAAATCAAAATAGGCGGCTGGTGTTAAGCGGGAATTTAAACCGTATCACCATCTACACAAGGAGTGTTATTGTTCGCGGCCCGATTCCAATGTTACACGACGTGGTGCATTGCCTTAAACTTATTCGAAGAAAGGCAGAATACTGTAATTATAAAAAATATTTGCAGAGTTGCTTAATTGTGCGGAATAAATAATTATTGTACCTATTGTTTGATGGCTCTTTTAGATCATTTAAGTAAAAAACTACTTGTAAATGTCAAAAAGGTCCTGGACTCCCAGTGGACATGATCCCTGCGGCGGCCACACTGCTCGGCAAGAATAAGGTAAAGAAAAACGAGACGGATTTCTGGAATTTTGAGTATTTTTCGACTCAATTGTTAAACTTCAAATCAAAACGTTTGTGCAGATAATAAACGGTGATAAGGAAAGAACCCCCGACAGACAAAAGATTGGACCGACGATACGATCTAAATTATACGGGAAAGATTTTAAATACAAGAGGAGAATCTGATGCCCACAGTGTTTGAGGAATATATTTAGTATTGTAAGGCTCTTTATATTGCCGGAGATATTTAATCTGTCTGTTAGGATCAAATCATATTCAGAGATGGCGTGATTGTCATACTTTCTACGTGTCTAAAGTGGAAAATTCTGATCGTACAAAAGTTAACATTTCGGATATTTTGACATCAATCAAACTCATTGAATTTCAAATAAGTAAGGTAGCTACCTAAAAAAATGCTTTAAGAAAATAAAGGTAATGTTGGTAGTTCTTAGTCGAAGTACGATACAGTTAAAAATTACGGAAATTGAATGTACTTATTATTATGTTCAATGTTCAATTCCTCGGCTGGCCAAGTCCAAGTCCTCCATCACAACACAACATTTTTTACTGTTGTGGAGGTAGGACATTTTCAAATATTGTCAGGTTATTCGTAACTCATTCAATTCGTAAAAAATAAATAAAAATGTACTGTGTTATTTTTTTAAATTAAATAATCTACTTAATTTATGTACATATTATTTACTTTATTTATTAAAGTACTTAATTTGCTTATATTTATTTCCTTGTTATTATTTACTTAATTTGCTTATATTCATTTCCTTGCTATTATTTACTTAATTTGCTTATATTTATTTCCTTGTTATTATTTACCTAATTTGCTTATATTTATTTCCTTGCTATTATTTACTTAATTTGCTTATATTTATTTCCTTGTTATTATTTACTTAATTTGCTTATATTTATTTCCTTGTTATTATTTACCTAATTTGCTTATATTTATTTCCTTGCTATTATTTACTTAATTTGCTTATATTTATTTCCTTGTTATTATTTACTTAATTTGCTTATATTTATTTCCTTGTTATTATTTACTTAATTTGGTTATATTTATTTCCTTGCTATTATTTACTTAATTTGCTTATATTTATTTCCTTGTTATTATTTACTTAATTTGCTTATATTTATTTCCTTGTTATTATTTACCTAATTTGCTTATATTTATTTCCTTGCTATTATTTACTTAATTTGCTTATATTTATTTCCTTGTTATTATTTACTTAATTTGCTTATATTTATTTCCTTGTTATTATTTACTTAATTTGCTTATATTCATTTCCTTGTTATTATTTACTTAATTTGCTTATATTTATTTCCTTGTTATTATTTACCTAATTTGCTTATATTCATTTCCTTGCTATTATTTACTTAATTTGCTTATATTTATTTCCTTGTTATTATTTACCTAATTTGCTTATATTTATTTCCTTGCTATTATTTACTTAATTTGCTTATATTTATTTCCTTGTTATTATTTACTTAATTTGCTTATATTTATTTCCTTGTTATTATTTACCTAATTTGCCTATATTTATTTCCTTGCTATTATTTACTTAATTTGCTTATATTTATTTCCTTGTTATTATTTACTTAATTTGCTTATATTTATTTCCTTGTTATTATTTACTTAATTTGCTTATATTTATTTCCTTGCTATTATTTACTTAATTTGCTTATATTTATTTCCTTGTTATTATTTACTTAATTTGCTTATATTTATTTCCTTGTTATTATTTACTTAATTTCTTATATTTATTTCCTTGTTATTATTTACTTAATTTGATTATATTTATTTCCTTGTTATTATTTACTTAATTTGCTTATATTTATTGTTTTAATTTGCTTATATTTACTAACTTAATTTGCTTATATTTATTTACTTAATTTTCTTATATCAATTACTTAATTTGCTTATGTTTACTGACTTAATTTGCTTATACTTATTTAATTAATTTGCTTATATGTATTTACTTAATTTGCTTATATTTATTTAATTAATTTTCTTATATGTATTCACTTGTTATTATTTACTTATTTTTATATACTTAATCTGCATTTATTAATTTACTTATTTTTATTATATTTATTTACTTATTATTTTTTATATACCCTATTTGCTTATATTTATTTACTTACTATAACTTGTTACCTGTTAGTGTTTACCTATTTCTTATTTTCAATTAAATATTTTTGTTAATTCATACTGTTCCTCTTACCATTGTAAGTATGGTTACCCTATGATTATGGCTGATAGGCTAACACTGTTACTTTGTAATACTTATTTAGTCAGTAGAATTTTATTGTTACAAATGTACTGTCCGGCTGTAATTTTAGTTTAAATAACTGTAAACGGTGTTTATATTTGTAATAATTTTGTAGGTTTATATCTTCAATATTATATTAATTTCACTCACACTAATACTGACGAATAAGGAACTGCAGTGAAAAACATTATGTATTAAAAAAAAATATATATATATATATATTCGTATAGATCAACAAACGCTTATTCTTAATATACAAGTTTTATTATATATAATTATACATAGACTTTATAAATCGCCACTTACAAACAGTCCACATCATTAAATATCTATGATCTAAATTTTCTTCATCAGGGTTACCAATTCGAGGAAAATTCCCCGAATTGCGGGAAATTTAAAAAAATATATATTTTTGGGGAAAATGCGGGGATTCTGGGCATAAGTTAATTACCTAACGATATTGAATTAATTGTAATAATTATGAAAACGCACTATATTTCGTTTTCGTTAAAAGGAAATTTAAAAAAAGTCTATTTTTAGAAAGAAGACATGCTAAAATGCCTAGATAATAAAAAATAAATCGTAATTTCGTTTTCTTTTAGAGATAAAGGAATTTTTGGGGATTTCATGAAGATTTTTAAAATCTCTTCATCTCTTGTGGGTATTTCAGAACATAAACATTGGCAACTCTGGTCCACATTCATATTTGAACCGATGAAAATGTTTTGATGCAGGTTTTTAAACCCCGATAAATATTCGTCAGATGCTGTCATGGATACATTAAACACTTTGATGCAATATGACAATATTAGTGACGAGATGCTAACATATTAAATAGTTTTTTTTCGATGTTAAAAGCGGGTAATCTTAAGAATAAAAAAATGTCTCAACTTCCATACAAAATACAGCGCCGCTTGAAAAAAAACATAGGCGTTTTGACTGATCTGTCACCACAGATTTGATGCGTTTTTGGGAGACAAGAAAAATGAAAATTTTGTAAATTATCTTAACTATTAAAACTAACTATAAAACTTTTAAAAATATACCGGTATTTGATAGAAGGTCATTATTAAGTAAATAAATTAAATTAAAATGAACCGACACAGGAATTCGGATGATCAGTTTATGATTTTATTATAATGACCGACCAGATGCGACCAAATCTTTATCGTTTGAGAGTCGAAAAAATTAACTTGTATATTTATTTATGTACGCTAAAATGGATTTTTACATATTATGATACGTACATAATATTATAGCGATAAAGTAGTAAATTATTTGCTCATACAAACAGTTATGAGTAGTAAGACGGTGGAAAATTTTACATTTATATTTATTGACGAGATAATACGATATTATAGCCTTCATGTATCTAAATTTCATGGAAATCCATCAGCAAACTAGGTGCGAGCGAGCATCTAAATGACACCGCCCTTACAACATAGATTGGTACTTTTAATTATTATTTAAAATCACAAATTATCTCTTCGTAATTATCGTTTGTATGTTTTTTTATATGACAAAAAGTAAAATGAAGCGTTAATACTGAACAGACTTAATTACTTACACCAAGAGATAATAAGGCGAAAATATTTGTCGTGCGGATATGCAACAATGCTGTTTCAGAATATTATTACATTTATTAATTTAATCACGAAAACATAACGAGTGAGAACTTTTTACCGAACAATGATAATCATAAAATATTAAGTGAATCTTCATACGAGTGTTATGTTCAATTAAAATAAAACGTGTCCATGTTACAAAATTCCTGCTGCGATTCTTCTAAGGGAAGACCGAGTAATAAAAATTGGATAAGATGATATTCAACCACGCTGCACGTATGTATTTCAGTCGAGTTAGCTTTTTCAAAGGATTCGAAACTTTCCGTCATGTCGATAATGCGAGGCCTGTACGCTTGTCAACATATAACATATGAATAGTTGCGGACAAAAAGGAGAATGCCTACGTCCAATATGGTATGGACTTCGGCCAACACAGCTGATGGTGGAACAGGGGAAAAACAACGATCCGAGGATATTTCACTGCTTCCCGCTGATGCCATGATGCTGCGAGCAAGCAACGAACCAGCATATCGGATGAGCAAGCAGAGACGAGAAGGACAATAAAAAAGCCAACATTATCCAGTATCGTATAAACGCGAGTAAATTACTACCTAGTTTAACCCCGATATCTCGGGAATTGTGGCATTCTTTGAGATCTTTTGCAATTAACATTTTTAAGGATTGTATCAGTCTTTGAGCGTTACGCATTGTATCGTCAGGAAAATCTATAATTAAAAGAGTAAGCATTTCTCGTTTGGTTCTCGGTATCTGTTCGATGGCAACCTTTTTATTCGGCAAATGTTACACAGTGTATTTAGAAATATATTTATATGGCGTATTTTAAGAGCCAAATCAGGAAACGTCGTTCACGTTGACCACGTTTCATCAAATTAATTCATTGAAATAACGGTTTTAAATAACATAACATCAGATACACTTACAATAATAAAGATATTGAAAAGGATGCTTGGACGTAAACTATGTTGTACGAGTAAATAAATTGTAAGGTAGGATCAGAAACTTCGTTTTGTAGTTGAATGAATTAAAGAGAACAGTTTAAAATGATAAACTCCTCTTATTCAAGTTACCATAAAACAAACGGCCAGCCCTCACCTTCAATCTTCCGTTTGCGCACGTGTTGGAATATCGCTCATCCCTCTTCCATACATTACAAAGAAAACCATTTAGGAAAAACGAAAAAGAGTTGAGATATCTACTAGTACAATTGGATTGATGGGATGAAAAATGGAAGGCTGAAAGTGCTACAAAATTACGTCCGTACATGCGCCAGGACATCCCACGTCACAGGCATCACATAAAGCTTTCACTGACTTGGTATTTAAACTTAAAATAGAAGTATTTTCACTGACTATATAAAATTTTAAATGATGCATTTGACTGTCCAGAATTGTTGCATTGATAAGTTTTCCGATTCCATTACGTAATACTAGAAGTCAGGATTTATTTCAGAACAGAAATTCTGAGACTAACTACCATATGTATTCCTCACAGCCCTGAATATTTAAAGAGGGAAATAATTATACCAAGTCAATGGAAATCATTAATTTATCACTTAACGAATAAAAAAATATTGTTTTTGAGGCAGTTTAGTTATGTATACAGAAATATTTTTTATATTCATATGTAAAAGCTTCTAAAAAGGGAGTCGATAAATATTTAAAGAAACCATTTTGGAACCACGAAATAATGAGGTGTGGATTATAGGGATGAACAGGGGTGTTCAGAAGTGAGTGGCTCAAGTTTCTAGGTATGTTTAGGATTAAGAGCAGGTGTTCAGTTGAAAATTTATAAATATGGTTAATTGAGGGTTGGTTGGTTAGGGATAGTATAATGTATAGTGTCCGCATTGCAAAGGGACACCGTCGCTTCTCGTGCCGAGCACAAATACTATACGCTACAACCGGGCCGGGCTAGCTGGTTATGTGTCCACTATTACTACCGACCTTACTACCGCCGGCGTGCGTACAGCCCCTACATGGGCACGGGGCCGGGACGGGATTCCTCGCGGGGACACGTCCTCGGGGGCGCGAGGGGAAGGGGCCCCGAGGTGGCAGGGGAGGGACCTGCCACTGACAGCAGATTTCTGCGATTGTCAGGAAAACATTCGGTAAAGGGTATCGATGTGGAAAAGAAGCAACGCGTGGCACAATGGATTCCATAGATTGCTCGGATAACAATTTGGAAAATAAGGTACACGGAATATGTGAGATGTCTTAGGAGGATTGTTAGAAAGTGTTGATCACTTGATGTAGATACTCCTAGGCGACTAGTTACTAGGAAAACATTCGGTAAAGGGTATCGATGTGGAAAAGAAGCAACGCGTGGCACAATGGATTCCATAGATTGCTCGGATAGCAATTTGGAAAAGAAGGTACACGGAATATGTGAGATGTCTTAGGAGGATTGTTAGAAAGTGTTGATCACCTGATGTAGATACTCCTAGGCGACTAGTTACTAGGAAAACATTCGGTAAAGGGTATCGATGTGGAAAAGAAGCAACGCGTGGCACAATGGATTCCATAGATTGCTCGGATAGCAATTTGGAAAAGAAGGTAGACGGAAGATGTGAGATGTCTTAGGAGGATTGTTAGAAAGTGTTGATCACCTGATGTAGATACTCCTAGGAGACTAGTTACTAGGAAAACATTCGGTAAAGGGTATCGATGTGGAAAAGAAGCAACGCGTGGCACAATGGAGTCCATAGATTGCTCGGATAGCAATTTGGAAAAGAAGGTACACGGAACATGTGAGATGTCTTAGGAGGATTGTTAGAAAGTGTTTATCACCATGCGTAGGTACCCCTAGTCGACTAGTTGCCAGGAAAAAAATTGGTACAGGGTATTGATGTAGAAAAGAAGCAACGCGTGGCAAAATGGATTCCATAGATTGCACCGATTGCAATTTAGAAGCGAAGGTAGGTACGTGGAAGACGCGCAGAAGGGGTGAGATGTCTTGTGTATATCACCCAAAGATATTAGAAGAACGAGATATGCTATGTTGGCCGCCGGACCGTAGCCGGAGTACTACCTAATTAGGGTACTTTGAACGGTATCGGGACGTGTACGCACAGAAATCTGTTCTATGTATTAGTGCGGATACCTTAGCGCAAGCGAAGGTGTGCAGTAGTATTGGTGAACAAAACCGGCGACACTCGGCAAAACAATTCCACTCAGTACGAACTGCGCATAGCACATCTCGTTCTTCTAATATCTTTGATATCACCTCACTAGGGTACTTCTAGATAGGTATATTTCAAGTAGCTACCTAGTGAAAACAACCGTTAAAGGGCTTCGATGCAGAAAAGAAGTTATGCGTTGCAAAATGAATATCGTAGATTTCTCAGATTGCAAATTATAGAATTTAGAGTAGGTATGTATGTGGATATGTGCGGAGGGGATTAGACTCTTACAATGAGTAAACTTACTGATATAAAATATTGCCAATTTAATAATAATCTCTTAAAATTATTCGCAATCCAGTTAAAAACGGGATCGCAGGCCCTTAACGAATGAATTGATAGGTTTCCTGAAAAAAAATACCAATTTATTGTGACGATATCGGAACACGTGTTAATAAAAATCTTAACAATTTCGCATTTCGTCATTACATATTATCAAGACAAACGCAGGTGCATGAACGTGTATTTCGATATTATTACGAAATTACTAAAAGTTTATTTGAAAAAAGCCTGCAATCCCATTTTTAACAGGATTACCTATTATTTGAAGAGATTCTTAATAAAGTAGCAAAATCTCGTATATAACCTCACTTAGTTACTTCTAGATAGCCAGATTATCAGTAGTCACCTGCACTGTCGAGATGAACCGATAGAAGTGTTGTGTCCGAAGTAAGCGCAACTTTACCTTACTTCTGATCATGCTTATTGGGATTATCTGTTCAGTAACCACCAGCTACTGGCTATCCTCATCATTGCCTTCTGAAATCGGTACCACGTATTTGTTGGGCGTTTAATATACTACATGTGAGTATTCGAGATATATTACATTAATATTCGGTCAGCGTCGGGGGCAGTTTTGAACAAAAAATAGCATTCTTATGAACCAATTACCAGGACAAAAGTTTCTGGCAAGGCAATATATTATTATAAGGTCGTTTTTATTATTAAACCTCGTTGTGCTTTTGAGGCTGTCGACGGAACGGAAAACTTTATTACATTGAGGCAATGTGTTAAAGCTGTACGAACTACGTCAACTTAAAAAATATTTTTTAAATCTATAAAATAAATAGTGGTGATTTATTAAAATTCTTTAAAAAAAGTGATTCACGCAATTTCCCAAAAAAATATTTATCAGTACATTCAGAATATATCGGAACACGTAAGCGTACAAAGATAGTTTGAAGGGGAGATAAGTAAATACGAATGCTAAAGGAAGCACGCTTATGTGAAAAAAGCGATAATTTTAAGCTAAAATGGGGAAAATATATTAATAAAACACGACTCGTTTGAAATAAGAGCAAAAACCTCTTTACAAATGCTTTAGTTGCATTTAAAGATACACTGTGAATTTATTATTTTTCTCTTATTCCGCTTCACTCTTAATACGCAATATTTCACTTTCAAATAAATGTATTTAGCTTTATTAATTCAAAACGTGATTTATTATGTCGGGGGAGACGGAAAAATACGCACTTTTAATTTTAATTTCGTTTATTAAGTCACTTACGCGATATGTCAATTAGTATGCCGCGGCGACTATGTTCATATAAGAGTTGGATTATATTCATAGTATCGTATTAGAATTAAATCACAAACCAGTCTATACAAACCTAGCGTAGCCCACAAACTACTTGAAAACTGGGATATAACTCTAAAGGGGACGCGAGCAGGCGTTATTAAAGGTTCCCCAACATTTATAGTAACTTTGAGTAATAATATAACTAAATTCAAGTATTAATTCAAAGAAAACATTCCATATTTACCGTGAAGCGGAATTCGTAACCTTTACCGTGAATTTTTCCATGTCTATATAACATATTAAATAACAGAACTGTTAAATTTGTAGGTTTCTCCAGTAAGAATATTTTTTGTTTGAATACACTGGTTTATTTTATAAAATGTTACAATACATTCACTTGCAAATTGTAATATATTTACTACCCGGTTTAAATAGATTCCCCCAGATTATCACAGACCTTGCTGTTTTATTAAATTTGGTTAAAAATTACTCGCAATAACTAAAACATGCATTTATAAAAAAGTCCAACTGACACAAATAACAAAAATGACCCCCTCCTGAGCCTCCTGTCAGCGAATTTGGGTAACAAGGAATCTACTTCACCGACTGTCAGTGTTGCCAGAAAATAAAAACTAATTACCTCAGTAAATAATTACTTGAAAAATAAACAAGAACAAAACGTGTTTTTGATAATTTTCGAAGTTACTTTGCGATTTTTTCTACCGAGAGAATTTCATATAATTAACGTTTCTTCATAACAAAGGTATAAATATCATCTTAAAAAATTAAATTTTTTTGGAACTTAACTTAAAGAGTTAAAGAGAAACTTTTTATAAATCTGTATAAATTGGGAATGCGGGGGCTAAACCTAATAAATATAAGGACGAAAGGCGAAAATATTATAATTTTTATGAACACGTGTTCCGACAACCTAATAACATATTTGTATTTTACCGAGAGTTTTTTTATAAATTAATTATTTAAGGGCCTGCATTTCTGTTTTCATGGATATTTCAGGAATACGAATAATTCTAACATATTTTCAATAAATAAACAATATTTTTTATCAGTAAGTTATCTCCGGGTGTCGAATGGTGTTCGGTAAATTGACAGTAACATTTTCTTAAGTTTTTAGTTTATATATTCACTAATATTACTATTCACTTATCATTAGAGGCTTTAATGACGGCGAAACAGCTGTCATGCAATAATTACGCAGCAGGACTTGTTTATAAATAAAAAATTAAAAAAAATTAAATTGAATAATATTTATTTATTTATTTCACGCCTATTAAGGCTTTTACATACATATATATAAAAAATATTTACGAAATTATACACGAAAATAGTACAGGAAACGACTATTTAAAAAAATTGCAGAAAAATAAATATAAAGTCAAAATATCACTGAACTCGATGTACACAGCATGCAGGCACAAAACATAAAAAATCCAAAATATTTTTTTCTGTTTCAGTTGACAAAATTATTATGTGTTAATCAAATCAAATTAAATACCTTTATTAAAATATTCCACTACTTAGTGAAAAAAACTTCAATAGGATATGCTTATATATTGAAATTGATGTTCTAAATACGAGTATATCAACAACATCGTAGTATTTGTTTCCTAGCTGTTGAATCCGTCGCATAGGAGTGTGATATCGGGACGTTGATATAGAATTGCTACAATAATATGGTAGATACTGTCATGTAACCGACCTGCTTGGAGTATGAAAGGAGATTAATATTATTGAAAATATAAAAGAAAAAATTAAAATTTAAATGGAGTTCTTTCTACAAATCAAACATTATGACAATAATATTATGAATTATTCTATGAGGGTTGAAAAGCTATTCATACAAACGTGAAAATGTTTTAAAACGTCCATATAGCGCATGCATACAATCAACCTTTGATCAAATTTTCAATCAATCAATCAAATTTTGACGGCCGGCATAGTCCAGTGGTAACGCATTGGACTGCCATTCCGAAGGTCGCGGGTTCGAACCCGGCGTGCGCAAATAAATTTTATTTGATTAATTTGTGTTATTTCACAATTAATTAATTAAAATAATATATAGTGTTCAATTTTGCAGGCTACCGACATCTGTAGTCTAGAAATTTGAAGTTACTACGTTTAACCAAAATGGTGTGAGTCCTTGCTTAGAAAATATTGTCAATTTGGTCGGTATAGCAGGTTTCATTTTTACTGCTAGACATCACGATGACAAGTGGTTTATTTACATGTGGTGGTTTTTGAAGTCTTTAAAAAGGCTCGCATTATGTGTTTTTTGGTTCCTTTCTCAACAATAACTCGATAATAAACAAGCTCATAAGTCAGAGCGATCGTAGCAGTGTTATTCGCACAGTTCTTTATAAATATTATACCTGTTTCAATAGTTTGAAATAAATGTAAAGTTGTGTCAAGAAAACCAGTTTTTATTCAAAAAGGATCACCCCCCAATTTTTAACATTTGATCCTTCAACCGGATTACGATCAGGAGATTGTATGTAAAAAAACAAAGAACCAGCAGCCAAAAGGATACAAAATTGATTGAAACTGGAAATCATTAAGGAAAGTGGACCACATCGCAAATCTGAGATAAGTATTCAGTGCTTTCCTTCCTATCATCCATTTTATGTTTATTCAGGTCTCATGTAATTTAAACGAGATTAATCTTAAATAGAGTCAATATTATAAATAAAATCACTACCCACTTGAAAATAAGAATATAATATTATTGAATAGTGTTCTCAAATAGTATTGTCAAGGTTGTCGTGGTATTCTTTCAAACGGGTGTTTGCTAAAATAAAATAATTGTCAACCGATATTAACAAAATATAATTAAAAATGGAAAATATGAAGTCATTAATAAACAAACGCGGCGTAATCAAAGGAAAACTAACCCGATTCGCGGATTCCTTAAATGCATTGTCGGTAAATGAAATTAAATTAAGATATGAGCGGGTGAAATCATTGTTAGATGAATTCGAAGCAGTTCAACAGAAAATTGAAATGTTACCGGATTCAGACGAAATTGAAAATTATAGTCAACGAGAAGCTTTCGAAAACCAATATTTCTCAGTTTTGGCAACGGCCAAAGGTGCGATCGAATCCGTCGATCAAAGTAAGGTGGAAATTAAACTACCCAACCTCCAATTACGGGAATTTCATGGCGATCAGAAAAATTGGGTTAATTTCGTCGAAACCTTCAAGACTTTAGTCCATAACAATAGTAAGTTAAGCAACGTACAAAAATTCTTTTATTTGCAATCAACTTTAAAGGGAAACGCATTAAAGATAATTGCTAATCTAGAAATTTCTGAATTAAATTACATTTCCGCTTGGGAATTATTAAATGAACGTTATGCAAATTTAAGAACTACCGTTCATAAACACATCCAAGCTCTATTTTCATTAAAAGACATGAAACAAGAAGAGCCTGTAGCATTGAGGTATCTAATTGATGAAACAAACGTTAGTTTAAAGGCATTACAAAATATCGGGGTCAAGGTAGATCAATGGGATCCATTGGTTATTTATATAATATCAAATAAATTAGACGCAGCTACCCGAAAAAATTGGGAACAATATACATTACAAGACGAATTACCTACGTTAAAGGAATTCTTAAAATGTTTATCTGCTAGAGCCCAAGTATTGGAACTGATGAACGCTTCTGAGAAAAAATTTTCTAGCTTACATAAAACACAACTAGGCAACAATAATTGCAAAAAAGATTCATCAGTATTTTTAGCGGTAAAGGCTAACAACTGCATTTATTGTAACGAGAAAGGTCACCATATTTATTATTGTAAAAAAATTCTGAAATTAAAATTACATGAGAGGATTGATGCTACGAAATCAATCCAAGCTTGTTTTAAATGTTTAAAGGTGGGTCACCAGGCACAGAGTTGCAAGGCAACCTTTTCTTGCAGGCGTTGTGGCAAAGATAATCACAACACCTTGCTACACAATGAGGTACCTCTGCAGGAGGCCTCCAATATGGATGCTGATAACGAGGTTTCAGTATCGAATTTTTCTGCATCGGATAAAGCAGAAAAAATAATATTATTGTCAACTGCCAACATAGGAGTTGTGGGTAGTAACAATAAAATTTTTAAAGCCCGCATTCTGATTGATTCAGGGGCCCAGTCAAATTTTATGAGAGCAGAATTTGCTAATAAATTAAATTTACCATGTGAATTGATAAACAAACCCGTTTCTGGGATCCATAATAACATCACTCACATAAAAAAGAGAATTTCAGTGGAGATGAATTCGCTTCATACTGATTATAAAAGTGAAATATCATGTCTGATTTTACAGGAGATTATAAAAGTGAAATATCATGTCTGATTTTACAGGAGATTACAACAAATTTACCACAAGTGACAATGGCGAAAAAAGACTTCAAGTTACCACGAGGATTGGAGCTAGCTGACCCGAACTTCAATATAGCTGCACCCATCGACATCCTGTTGGGCGCGGAGAGCTTTTGGGAAATCCTAACCAACGATAGATTGAAACTCGAATCGGGACCAACACTTCAACGTACGCAACTGGGATGGATCATATCAGGACCAATCCACATGTACCCAAAGCAAAGGCCTGTATCAGATTGTTGTAATTTATCTATAAATAAAATAAGTCATCAAATAGAAAAATTTTGGAAATTGGAGGAGATTAATCCCACTAAGATTCTAAATCATGGAGAAAAGGCTTGTGAAGCCAGTTTTGCTAGTACTCATACTAGACAAGACGACGGTAGATACGTAGTAAGTTTACCGCGTCGAGCATGCATTGATCAGCTGGGAAGTTCATTGCTCACTGCTGAAAAAAGATTTAAAAATTTAGAAAGAAAATTTGTGTCAAATCCCGAATTGAAGACACAATATATACAATTCATGCGTGAATATGAGGAATTAGGTCATATGGAGGTGTGTGACCAGTCAAAGGGGGATCGTGAATCCTATTTTTTACCTCATCACGCTGTAATAAAAGAATCAAGCACTACTACTAAAGTGAGGGTCGTTTTTGACGGCTCCGCCAAAACTTCAAATGGAATTTCTCTCAATGACGCCTTGATGACAGGACCTGTTATACAAAAGGACTTATACACCCAACTATTGCATTTCAGGAAACATCAAGTAGTACTGACGGCTGACATCGAGAAGATGTACCGCCAGATTAACGTGTGTGAAGCGGACCGTGACCTGCAGAAGATAGTGTGGCGCGAGTCGCCGCAGGAGGTGCTCAAGCATTACCGTCTGAAGACAGTCACATATGGTCTGGGGCCTTCCTCTTTCTTAGCCACTAGAAGTCTACGGCAAATTGGTATGGATAACAATATAAATTTTCCTAGAGCTAGTCAGGTCATAGAAAATGACTTCTATATGGATGACTTGTTAACCGGAGGAGATGACATGGAATCCTGTAGAGAGTTAAAAGAGCAATTAATCAACATCTTTTTGTCTGCGGGGATGACCTTGAGGAAATGGAGGTCCAATGTCTTGGAGTTGTCAGCCGAGTCGGGCCAAGCTAAGATTGCCGAATCAGGCAATTCTGAAAAAATTATTACTGACAATCCAAAGACTGAGAAAATATTAGGATTAATATGGAATAATGAATCTGATTATTTTTCTTATGTAATAATGAAACCATCAAGTCGAACCGAGAGTAAAAGACAGATATTAGTACAAAAGAGATTCATGCGTTACCTATATATGAGGGAATATATGTACTACCCTTTCCTGTATCCATCCTTATTCTTAGCAGGAATGCTCGATCTTAATACATTAGAAGCCCGCCGAAAAATATTTTTAGGAAAACATTTTTTTAAGATAATCTCTGGAACTATACATAATCCACCTATTTTGAAAGAGATTAACTTATATGTCCCAGACAAGTATACTCGTGGAAGGTCCCATACCCTTTTTTATGCTCCAAAAGCGAGGACTTCTGCCTATCAGAACGCCCCAGTCAACAGAGCGACTGAACTGCTCACCGAGTCTGCATTGACCATCGACATTTTTAACGTAACCTACAGGCAGTTTAACAATTATCTTTTGACGTATGTCACAAAGTAGTGAAACTGACCTTTTTATGTGTTTTGCTATACTTTTTGTCTAATTTGTAATCTTCTCCATAATGTATTGGTGAATAACCGTTTTACGGAGAACATGAAAAATAAATAAATAAATAAATAATAAATAAATATTATCTTGCATCGCATCAACCTTCGATCCATTAGGTCTTCTAGGACCGATTATAGTTGTAGCCAAATTGATAATGCAGAAGTTATGGCAGTCTAAAGCAGCGTGGGATGATCCATTGCCTAATGAAATATTAGCACCCTGGAGGTCCTACCTTCAAGAATTAATTCAACTAAATGTGTTGAAAATACCAAGAAAAATTATTTGCAGGCAATCTACATATCTACAACTACACGGTTTTTGCGACTCATCTGAGAAAGCTTACGGAGCCTGCGTTTACATGGTGTCAGTGGACCATGTCGGTAAGCGGCATTCACATTTAATAACGTCCAAATCAAGAGTGGCGCCATTGAAGTGTATTTCCCTGCCCAAGTTGGAGCCTTGTAGTGCTGTGCTACTGGCGAAATTAATTAAAAATGTAAAACAAGCGCTAAATATAGTGGAGATCGACACACATTATTGGTGTGACTCCATGATAACGTTGTGCTGGCTGAAAGGTCAACCTACGAGATGGGCTACTTTCGTTGCAAACCGAGTAGCCGAAATACAAGAACTTAGTGATCCAGATCTATGGAGACATGTATCATCAGCCGACAATGCAGCAGATATACTTTCAAGAGGAACCACTACAGATAAATTGATAAATTCTGCAATATGGTGGAATGGACCAAGTTGGTTGACCGAGGGAGTCAACGCTTGGCCTATATCAAATATTTCGTGTTCAAACCCTCCGGAACTCAAAGGCAAAAATATTCTATTATCCACAGATATTCAAGAATGGGAGATATTTGAAAAATTCTCATCATTTATTAAATTGAAAAGAGTTACTGCGTATGTATTGCGATTTGTCAATAACTGCAGAAGTGTTAAGGGTAAAATTTCAGACAATTTAAGTGTGGCTGAATTGGAATCAGGCTTGAAATGTCTATTGAGATCAGCTCAAATACACGCCTTTCAAAAGGAATTGAAAGAATTAAAAAACCATGGCATCGTCAACAAGAAAAGTAATTTAAAATCTCTTAATCCCTTCTTACATGATGGTCTAATATATGTAGGCGGTAGGTTGAATTTGGCTACACATTTATCTTACCAACAAAAACACCCAATTATCTTGCCGGCTAAACATAAGCTAACTGAATTGATAATACGTCACTACCATTATGTAAACCTACACGCAGGACCTCAAGCTTTGTTAGCTGAAATACGATTAAAATTTTGGCCCATCTTTGGTAAAAATACTATTAAAAAGATATTACATAAATGTATTGTATGTTTTAGATGTCGTCCCCGAACCGGTCATCAAATCATGGGAAATTTGCCACCCGAAAGAATTACGCCGAGTCGTCCTTTCGCTATCACCGGAATAGATTACGCCGGACCAATTCTAATTAAAAGTGGGACGCTGAGGAAGGCTTCCCTCGTAAAATCGTATTTATGTATCTTTATTTGCTTCTCAACCAAGGCTGTTCACTTGGAATTAGTTTCGGATTTATCTAGCAATGCTTTTTTGAACAGTTTAAAAAGGTTTATATCCCGCAGGGGACAACCTGAAAAGATCTTTTCCGACAATGCTAGTAATTTTAAAGGAGCTAGCAGCAGGCTCAAAGAGCTGTACACCAGCTTGAGGGAAAACAACGACAATATTCAAAATTATTTAGTGAACAGAGGTATTGAGTGGAAGTTCATAACCCCTCGAGCCCCTAATCAGGGAGGTTTGTGGGAAGCAGCAGTAAAATCAGCAAAGTTCCATTTGTATAGAATCACTAACAATTCTTCATTAACATTTGAACTCTTGTATACCTTAATTTGTCAGATTGAGGCCTGTTTGAACTCCCGTCCATTAACTTCCTTATCCGACGACATCCATGATTACCAACCTCTTACCCCAAACCATTTCCTTATAGGCACTGAATCCTGTATCATTCCTGAGAGAGACGTCCGGGCGATACCGGACAACAGACTAACTCAATATCAGAGGATCAGTTCGCTAATTCAATCTTTTTGGTCTAGATGGAAGCAAGATTACCTGATGGAACTACAAAAGAGGACTAAATGGCAGACCAGCACTCAACGGGCACTGCAAAAAGACGATCTGGTGATTTTAAAGGAAGATCATTTACCTCCACCTTTATGGAAAATGGCCCGAATTCTGCATACACACCCTGGAGCGGATGGAGTAATACGAGTTGTTACCCTAAAAACACCTCAAGGAGTCTTTGTGAGGCCCATCACAAAGATATGTCTGATGCCCCTGGATTCAGACACTAAACCTGTAATTGACGTCCCGGACCTTACCAAGGATTGATTATGTACATTACACTATGATGCTTATCTTCTCGACTCCACCTTGGATGGATCAAGCAGAAGACCTGAGAAGAAAGAAGAAAAAAAAAGGAACAATAATTGTGTTGTGTTCAGTGTGAACTATATTATTTGTGTTATTGAACTATTTAAATATGTAAAAATTAGTATGCAGACGTGTGTAATTTAGTCATTTTTGAATTTTTTTTTGGTTATTTAATAGGATTAATAATTTTCTAGTTATTTTTAGTTAATTAATAGAGTAATTCAACAGCATTTATACAGTTAAATTTATAAGTTTACCAGTAGGGCATAAAAAAAAGGGGGTTTTATTTTGTTAATTTCTGCTATTTTGAATTATTTTGTTAGTATTTTTGTGGTATATTTAGATTAAGAATTTTTAGTTTATTCTGTTTGTTTTATAGTTTATTTTTAAATAGATTATCATTCAAAAATTTAGTGCAATTTTTGAATCCCGCCCCCTGGCAATATGTTCAATTTTGCAGGCTACCGACATCTGTAGTCTAGAAATTTGAAGTTACTACGTTTAACCAAAATGGTGTGAGTCCTTGCTTAGAAAATATTGTCAATTTGGTCGGTATAGCAGGTTTCATTTTTACTGCTAGACATCACGATGACAAGTGGTTTATTTACATGTGGTGGTTTTTGAAGTCTTTAAAAAGGCTCGCATTATGTGTTTTTTGGTTCCTTTCTCAACAATAACTCGATAATAAACAAGCTCATAAGTCAGAGCGATCGTAGCAGTGTTATTCGCACAGTTCTTTATAAATATTATACCTGTTTCAATAGTTTGAAATAAATGTAAAGTTGTGTCAAGAAAACCAGTTTTTATTCAAAAAGGATCACCCCCCAATTTTTATCATATAGTATATTTGCGTCACGTTCCAGAGTGGAAGATACTACCAGTATCGCCCTGGTGTAAGACCACCATTCAGAATTGAAACGTTGCTCCAAATGGCTTTAGCCGTGTTTAGTGACTAGATCTGAATAGCCAGGTACTTCCCCACCTTCCTCTTTCCCTTCCCCACTTACCTTCAGCCTCACAACATCCCCCAATTGGGGATGCCATAGTCTCACTGGCTCCAGACGGGAGCAGTTGGGACTCTTGTGAGGTATTCACTATAAAAAAATTTAAAAAAAACCTTTTTTTTTTTAAAAAAGACAAATATCCCCGTTTAAAAATAACCTGAAAATCTACTACCACCACAGCAAGCGGAAAATGGTCATTGTGTTGTGATGGAGGACTTAGCCAGCCGAGGAATTGAACACACTACGCCTGTGTGAGGCCCAAACGCGATGTCAACTCAGCCACCGACCGGTCAATTGTTATTGGTTGTTATATTATAAATCTTAAAAGTTTAATATAAAGTCCGACGGGTTTTCTCATTTGTTTATTTGACGGTCTGTCCGCTCTCTCTACCCCTACGGAGAAACGGCGTGGTTTTTTTTTCGTTTCTTGCTGATATATTATACGCGTTTATTGAAAAATTGTTTTAATGGTTTTATAGAATATAACAAACAATACAAGTGTCATAACTTTCTACAAAATTTAAATTACCTCACCAGGTGACCTGATGAAATGGTTAGTTTTACTTACGGTTTCAACCCTATAATGGATCAATTCCCTAAAAGAGACTCCCCTGAATATAAATGTTAACACAAAAACAGTTCCATACGCAACAATTTCTGAGCGTTTATGTTAGCAACTACGTTCTCGTCAAAGAATCGTCATCCCTCAAAAGTTATAATTCCTCAGAATTAACTGTGGAGACAGACGCGTTTATGTTAGCAACTACGTTCTCGTCAAAGAACCGTCATCCCTCAAAAGTTAGAATTTCTCAGAATTAACTGTGGAGACAACACTGCCAGACCCGGTAATGTTACAATCTCACCTTTGACAACACATCCAATATCTATGCGTTTTCTAAACAACTAAAAAAGCACAATTCCTTCTGTCTACAGGAATCTATTCCTGACCACCACATCGGGAGATTCTACACACATAGAGCATGGCGTAAATCTAATTAAACTATAGTTATCTAACTAAATTGGTATACCGCGTACCTCATATTAAAGTGACACCGTTTTCTTTTCAAGTAAACAAAAAACGATTAATCTTGAAATTTTTGACCTACAGGTACCCATTATAGATGGTCACCAGATCAATAACTTCTTAACAAAATAGTAAAACATCTCGTACATCAAATTAAGCTGTAACTATCCAGATAAAGAGATATAATGTTTTCTTATCGAATTCGAATGCAATCTGTAACTTTTGATATGCCAGGACCTTGCCAGCAACCCTGAGGTACGCCAGATTTAAAAGTCTTACGTTTTCACCCTTCCCGACACCATGTGGTGGTTGGTTGGTTGGTTGCTAGGTTTCCCTGTGGTAGTGTGCCGTCTCCCCGCCGCGGCACCGGTTTAGCGGCGAGTCACCTCATTATGCGTGACATGTCCTCGGCCGCACAAAGTAACGCGGTCCCTGAGCGGCGGGTTTTTATTGTCCTGGCCCCACAATGCCCAGCGCGAATAATGATGGAACTACAAGGGTCATCGATACTGCGGACCTTTATTTATATAGGAGACCGATTGGCGGAATTTAGATTTGCAAATGGCCACAGAAACTTGGAGGTATATAGCACACAGGTTACCCTAAGTGAGCCTATTTATTCTGGAAAACATTATTCTAGCTTATGTAAAAGATTTACACGAGTCAACAGTTATCAATAATGCAAGCCATCTTTATTTATATACGAGACTGAGTGAAGGATTTAAGATTGCAAATTGCTACAGAAACTAGAAGATATGAGGTATATAATAGTACACAGGTTACCACGAGTGAGTCTACTTATTCTGAAAGCATTATTCTGGAAAAAAAACTATGATCTTAGAAGATTAACATCAGTCAACAGTTATCGATACAGCAAGGTTTCTGTATTTATGTACAAGACCGAGTGGAGGATTTTAAATCGCAAATGGCTAAAAAAACTAGAAGACAAGGAGGTATATAGCGAACAATTTACCATAAGTTAGCCTACTTATTCTGAAAGCATTATTCTGGAAAAACCTATGATCTTAGAAGATTAACATCAGTCAACAGTTATCGATACATCAAGGCTTTTGTATTTATGTATGAGACCGAATGGTGGATTTTAGATTGCAAATGGTTATAGAAACTAGATGATATTAGGTATATAATAGTACACGGTTTACCACAACTGAACCCACTTATTCTGAAAAAAAAAACTGTGATCTTAGAAGATTTACATGAGTGAACAGTTATCGATAGAGCAAGGCTTTTTTATTTATGTACGAGACCGACTGGAGGATTTTATATTTCAAAAGGCTACAGAAGCCATAAGATAGGAGGTATATAGCGCACAATTTACCAGAAGTGAGCTTACTTATTCTGAAAGCTTTATTCTGGAAGAAAACTATGATCTAAGAATATTTACAAGAGTCAATAGTTACTGATATCGACATTGCAAAGGCTTTATTTATATATGAAACCGATTTGTGGGATTTAGATTGATTTGTAAGTTTAATGACTACGACAATAGTAAGATATAAAGTAAATAGCACACGAATTACGATGTTTGAGTCTTCTATTTTCCGAAAAAAAATACAAGCTTAATCCTGAAGTCAGAAAGCCGTCCAGAACATATTGTGATGTTGTGCAGTTTACAAGGGTCAACATAGAAGAATTACTTTGGTCGAAAGTCATCCATGCCGCAGACCTTTGTTTATACCAAAAACTGATGGAAGTTTTTGGTTGAAGTCCGGGAATGTTTGTTTTTCTTTTAAAAAACAAGAACGAAGTAAGAAGTTTCTCACTGAAATGTTAGCTAGGTACCGGGAAATATTTGTTTTAAACAGTTTATTAGTTACAGGAGGTAGGTTGTAAAACTCGATAAGGACTGCATTGGATAACCTTTTATTTGAGGTTGTTTGGATCATTTAACTAATTTTGAAAGTCCCTTGAGATGAATTGTTAAATATTTGTAATATATTCGATTGCCTGAATAATTTAAATGACTGAGCGTAGCGAGGTCCTGTTTTATCCCGACCGTTTGGCATTTCATCTGTTCGTAGATTTGTTTTTACATTCCGTTTTCGGTTCAAGATGGTAACCGTGCTGGATACTACATTTTTATTCATCTGCTGTCAAATTAGAATAGTAGATATCATGTTACCCACCTGCCAAAATAAAAGGTTTAAAAAATAATTTTCATTGGGGTAGTGTCGTTTCTTTAGACAATGTATAATTCCTTATTAGATTTTTTTAAATATTAAATAAAATATATGGCTCATAATTAAGTAGGTAGGTATTTACGTACCTACTTACACATCTTATGATTTCAGAGGAAATTTTGGTTTTGATTGATTAAACAAGAGAAAATTCTTTTTGGGCGCAAAGTCTAATAATGTTCACAGCATTATTAGTAATTAAAACATAAATAAAATTTAAAACATAAATACGTGATAGGTATTAAGAAGAATGTTGATTAAATTTTTTTTAATTTCACAGTTATGTAGACTACCGAAAAGGAAGCTCTAGCTAATTTTAAGAAACACACCGAAAAATACCTGTCATATTTTTAATTTAAGTAAATGATAACCGAGTAATTTTATTCGCGGTACTGATGGTCATGGAGTGAATCAACCACAAACTTCATTACAATGCATCAAATAATATAAATATGACACATTTTTAACCTTAGTCACGACTGTACGTGATAATATTCAAAATCAAAGAATATCGATGCGTAATAGAATAATTGCCTTCGGAACAATTCTAAATTTAATTACTAATCTAATCAAAGCAGCACGTGACAAGTATAAACAAATTCAAACGTGACATTAATAGCAATTAAGTTTTACACATTTGTCATCATAAGAAGTTACTTTATTGAATGCTCTTTTTCTTTTTTTTTAAAGGGCGGAGACGGTTTACATGTAGTTCCCGTGAGCACTTAGGCCATATGACCACTTAGGCCTCCTATTTTACCTCATTCCTTTCATAGTCATCCGGTCCCTTTATAAAGTTCACCAGGGTTATCATTGGATATAAGGCTAAGCGTTCTGGATCCACGATGTGTCTTCCCAGGTCTCATCTCTCCTGTCCACTCCCCTTTGGTCCATGAAGGCCACACGACGGAAGAGTCCACTACCCCTTTGTTCCCTGAAGGAACCACGAGGAAAGAGTCCACTACCCATTGGTTCCCTTAAGGCCCCACAAAGCAAGAGTTCACGGAGTTGGCCTCATCTCTCCTCTACAATCCTCCTTGGTTCCACGAAGGCCCATCGAGGGAAGAGAGCTTCGTTTCTCCTCTCCACTCCTCCTTGATTCCCTGAAGGCCTCACGATGGAAGAGTCCACTCTCCATTGGTTCCATGAAGGCCCCAAGAGGGAGAGGGCCTCATCTCTTTTCTCCACTCCTTCTTGGTCCCAAAATGCCCCACGAAGGAAGAGAGTTTTCGAATTTTCGTCCCACTAGCATCTAGGGAAATAGAAGGTCCACTCTACCAGACCCCAAGTGCTGGGGTAGGGTCTAAATACTCCAGAGATGCGACCCTATTTCTCGGAGGCATCGTTCGTGACACTGTTCCCCAGGTTATTCTGCCTTAGCACGGTAGCTCTCACTTTAGCTTGGGATGGCTATTGCAGGATGTGTTTCTACTACTTGAGCGATGGGTTTGCCACACTCCCCATACGCTACGTTATCAAAAAAATGTCAAAACAAGTTAACTAACAACACAATTTGGGAAGCGGGTATCGATACCGCCGGCCCGGAAACCATTGATTGCTTAACAAACACCCCTGCCCCAAGTGGTTTGCTACGTTTGGTGACTTAGTGAGGGCGCCCGGATTCATGGGGTGAAGTTTGTCTAGGTCTTGACGGCGGATGCGTTTGCCCAACTACTGCGTGGCGATTCGGATCGGAAACTAAAGGTTGAGGGAGACCTTTTGACCTCTCCACCCTGACTCTCTCGAACCGTCACCTTCCACCACAATAGGAGGGATGTATTCATACGTCCGTCACTCCTGGACACACTGACCCCAGATTCCTACCCACCCCTAATATATTTTGGCTTTCCAGAACTTCCTCTCCTTACTTTCCCTAAAAATTCCCTCTACACAGCATCCCCAATATTTGGGAATGAACAAGAAAGAATTCCCACTTACCATGCTGCTCCCAATATTCGATGTTAAGTATTTTATAGGTGTTCACTTACCTGAAACAATAAAGATAAAATTTGTCAAAATACATAAATAATATAGGTAGCCATCTACACGATATGATCATAATTAATCAAAAATTTCAACCACAAATAAATTACATGATGTAAATATCCATATAAAAGGATTGTATTAGGACATAGGTAACTATGTATGTTCTTCAATAGTTGCAAAATTTACTTTGTGACGTCATTTTATTTACATGAAAATGGATGATATTTTTAACAAATCAGGATGTTATAAATTAATTTGTTATGATTGTAACTTTTTTTTGTGGGTAAGAATTTTAGAAATTCTAACACCAGAGTTAAGGAGCACCTTAGTGATTGAATCATAATAATAATTATGCTGAATCTGACTTTGCCAACCACATTTTGGAAACAAATCATTCTTTAGATTTAAATAAACGATTACAAATTTTACATACGAATACAATGGGTTTACAAATTTAATTTAATAACTTTAAAATTTTAGAAATTAGAAAGAGTGTTAAGAGGTAGCTACAAGCCAAAAATCTGTATATTCTTGGTATACCTTATATTGTAGGTAATAGGCAATAAATCGCTTGACAAACGGAGTCTAGAAACGTTCGATTTCAAGCACAAAACTGTTTTTTTTTATTTAATTTGAAACAATTTTATAAGAAAGCAAAAAAGGTAATCAAGTGAAACTGTCACAGATAATCTTAGCTATTATACTGTATTTTTTTAAGTCGCTTCCTTTACCCGTTCATACATTTCTATTGAAAAAATATTTTTTTATTTGTTTACATTTATATTTTTTATTGAGTAATTTATTTTTTTATTTGTATTCAACTCAAGCGAAACGCTAGGAAAACCTTCAATTTATCTAAAGCATATTTATTGGTATTCATCATGTACACCAAATCGTTATAAAGATTAATCAAAATAGTGATTTAGCATTAAGCTTCGCCTTGGTAGTTAATTAAATATTACTAATAACCAAATAGTTTTAAAATAGCCATCTATAGATACCTATTTAATAATAATAATTTTATTTTTTAAATAGCCATCTATAGATACCTATATTGATAATAATTTTACTTTGTGTTTTTATTTTATTTATTTATACATTTTAGTTACTCCTTGATTATTTTATATTGAATTATAAAAGTTTTTGATTTATACATAATTTTGAAAGTCAAAATAAAATTTAAATAAATGTAATAATGAACTATTTAATAATTTAATTTTTATTTTTTATGATAATAACCACAGACATAGGAATTAATAGACGAGAAGATAATGGCGAGGGGTAAAATCAACTGTTGAAGAACGAAGGGGGTTAAGCTGACTGTGATTCGTCAATAAATCAATCTGACAGTAAATAGGCATCTCGCATTATAATATCACCATTTAGTTCTTAAAAGTAAAATCTGCTTTTGAATGAATAGACATTTTTACATGGGAGCGCAAATTACTCGCCACGTTATGAACTAATTTGCGAAGTCCAAATTTGGCAAAGTAAATTTCTTCTGTTTGCAGAGTCGTAGTTAGTTTCAGAGTATTTAGTTAAGACACTTTTACAAATGTTTCCTAATTTACTTACCCCAGTAAACAACGATGAGCACACTTGAGAATCGCTACATTGTGATGTGATAGTATATGTTTCTAAAACTGATCCATATAATACGGTGTGAATAAGCTTAAAATAAAGTAAAATAATGCTTACTTATGGAATGTAATACGACAATTGGGTTTATTCTCTTTTTCACATCTATTTTTACAAGTTTTCATATCACAAGTCAACATTTTGCCGTGTTATTTCGTAAAATGAACCGATGATGCCTCGACCATAGTTCGCACAAGAATGATGACGTCACGTTTTCAAATTTCACTTGAGGCCATACGCGAGCCCAGCCGGCTCCAATGGAACCGGTATGGGGAGTGGGGATAATACGCTTTTAATCACTTAGGGCAGGTCTACTAATATTCATATGTCTATGATAATAACTAATTAATCACCTCTCGTTATATATATTTTTTCTATATGTACTTATGTCTATTTTTAAATTCTTCACTTAATTTTCACTATCCTGACGAAGAAGTCACAGAGCTTTGAAACGTGCAGATTATTACAATTTAACTAGCTGACGTATACCCGGCATTGCTCGGGGTTGTGAATCATTTGGAGTAAAGTTGTGAATCATTTGGAGTAAAGTTTTGATGTTGTGAATTCTAGGAAAAAAATCGACTTTTCTATACTTTCTACAAATATAATATGCATGTCTTATATACATAAACCTTTCGGAAAAAAATCTCTAAATGATGGTGAAAACCCTTAGCTTAGAAGAACTTAGCGCACAAACAGACAGACGCGGATCCCGACTTTATTTCGTACTATATCGCTATAAGAAATATCGTGTCATTAAAACAATTAAAAAATGTTTACTTCGCGCTATGTTGAAGCCTTTTAACGTACGGTTTATCAGCATGGGGGGGAGCCGCTGACAAGTTTTATAAGCCCCTCAACACAACGCCTAAAACATTAATTAGGATTATGTTCAAAAAACCTTATATGCATCCAACGGAAAATCTCCTAATTACAAATAATATACTAGATATTAGGAAAATATTCATTAAAAAGATTATTCAAATAAACTGCATAAAATCCTCACCATGCCACGTAAGTCACCCATATAACACAAATGACGGCCGGCATAGTCCAGTGGTAACGCATTGCACTGCCATTCCGAAGGTCGCGGGTTCGAACCCGGCGTGCGCAAATAAATTTTATTTGATTAATTTGTGTTATTTCACAATTAATTAATTAAAATAATATATAGTATATTTGCGGCACGTTCCAGAGTGGAAGATACTACCAGTATCGCCCTGGTGTAAGACCACCATTCAGAATTGAAACGTTGCTCCAAATGGCTTTAGCCGTGTTTAGTGACTAGATCTGAATAGCCAGGTACTTCCCCACCTTCCTCTTTCCCTTCCCCACTTACCTTCAGCCTCACAACATCCCCCAATTGGGGATGCCATAGTCTCACTGGCTCCAGACGGGAGCAGTTGGGACTCTTGTGAGGTATTCACTATAAAAAAAAAAAAGGGCAAAATCACAGAATCAACTTCAAGTGCCAAAAATTAATTCAACCTTTGCCAAAAAGCACGAATCCTTCCTAGCACCTTACATCTTCAACACCTTCCTAAAAGAAACCACTTACTGCAACACTCATAAACACCCAAACAGTTTACTTAAACATTTCAACACATGGTTACTACATAAAAAAAGAGCATGCATCAGCAAATTTCTAGCAATCCCTTCTTAGTCTAATTCTCATTCCTTATTTACAAACATGTGTTATGTACATTTATAGTGATTTACTCTTTCTTATTAAAACTGCTTATGTTTTACGCATGCCTAATACCTAATACTGCTGTTTAAAACTATTCTTTGATATGTTATTATTATGAGATTAAGATTTAGATTTTGTAAATTTAGAGTTCCTACGAAACTCCTGTTTTCTTTTTTTTTAAATATATATGAATGTAACTATATATGGAATGCTCCATGTATATATTGATATATGTATATATTTGTATAAATGTATGTGTATGTGTAAACAAATATATGTGCCCGTCTCAGAACAGAAACCTTCTAGTGAGGCGGGTTACTTTCACATGTGTTATATTAAACATGTAATTGCAATAAACGCCCGGGTTTCCGACAATTAAAAAAAAAATAAAAATAAAATTATAGAAAGTGGTGAATTCATTTTCATATAACTAAGTATGTATTTAAAAACCATAAAAACATCCATTTAATTGTCAAAAATAAGACAAGAGTCCCTATTTTGCTTGGCCAATATATTGATACATTGTTAAATCAGTATGACCTAAAAACCTTGAACCTTGAAATTGGACGTTGCCTGGACTTAATGGACGAAGTTCTGTGGTCTATCGGCAAATTTCTCAAAATAATGCGATGAAGCAGGTACCTACTTACAACAATGTATGTTCATAAATATCAAAGGAGCAACATATACCGATGAAATATATATGTATGTGATTTTAATGCCCTGCAGAGGGTATGCGGCGAAGGCTTTTAGTTCAGACTTAGGCCTTACATCAGATCCCTGCGGTTCCCCAGGATTGAGATTTCCAGCTTTTGACCGCCTCATAACTTATTTATTTTATTCAGAAATACCCATACATTTAATCAAGTCCATGCCCAATACGCATGCACTTAATCAGGTCATAGAAATCCAAACCCATGGCACCACAACTAAAATATCAAAATTGCTAACAGACGTTGAGGATATGGGAAGTTCCTTTTGAGAAATGTTTTTGAATTGCAAGAAAAGCGTGGATGAATCTGGACCATTTAGGGAGCATTTTTTTCCTAAAGACGTACGACGGCGTCTACGGCGGCTGTAATAAATAGGGCGACAGAAATTTGTGAAGCTACTAAATATTTGAGGATTTGAGAGGGTGGTTCAATAATTGCTGGAAAAAAAAATAGTGTAAAATAATAACATTTTATTGGAGAAGAAGACTTGAAGATTGTATTGAACAAGACACAGAAAATAAAAATGGAAAAAATTGGAAAACGAACCCAGGATCTCTATTTTACTGGGACAACACCTCTATTCAAGAAGGCAGGTGCGTGAAGAAAAACTGTATGCAAATATCAAAGATTTTTATAATGTGAATATCGCGTCCCAACTAGTGAAACGAGGAAAATTGCGAGAGTTTTCATTTAAATGAAGAACTACAATCTCCTACAGTGAAATTTCATGTTATTTACAAAATATATGTTATATTAAATAAAGCATGCCGATGACAGACCTTTTGAATTTTTGGAAAATGTCGAATAGTTATCTTCAGTAAGTAATAAGTCTTCAAAATGTAAGTAATAAGTCTTCAAAATGTTGATATTTGCGGCCTGCCGATAAGCTTGTGATGTCACGGAATATGCAATGACTGGCCCAGCAGTTCTGCCATTTGAATCATGAATTGTATGTGACGTCACGAGACACGATTGTAGACATTTTACCTCCGAGGAAATATATATTTTACCCATTTTACTTTGAAAACTCATAACTTCGTCATTTTGACGATATAGATAAAAAATAGTTATTAGAAAACTTCATTTAGAATAACTTTATTGATAAAAATAAATATATTTCCAACGTATTAAAATTAAAGTTTTCAAGGACATTTTAAAATAGATTTAATGGTAATTTTTTTTTGTTTTTTACGGTTTGATTACTTAAGTTTACACCGTTAGTTCATAGTATATAAGTACTCTAATGTTATGTAAAAGCCTCGTGGGCATATAAATACAAATAAATTAATTAATAAATTTAAGCCTTTTCAATTGATCCACACCCAAAATATTGCAATTCTGAATTAAGTTTTATGTCGGACGCCGAACGTCCGACGGGTCTTTGATCAAAATCAATAATTCAAATTATAATAAAATATCTACGGATTCCAAAGCTCAAAAAATATAATGCTTTGTGAAGGGTAGGTCCCGAGTCAGCGGGGACCGACACGTGTTTTGGGGCCCAGGAACAAAGGACGTAGAAAGGAAAATAATGATTGGTCGTTACTGATTGATTTCGGTTTTGCTCCCATCTAAATGTGCATAATTTTGAAGGCATAATGAAAGATTGAGAATTTGTTCTGCAAGGCTTTTTTGTGGTAATAATAAAGACTTTTATGAATTTAAAAAGGAACAGAATGAATTGTTTAGTTTTCATGTGTTATATCAGTGAGATTTAACTGTGTTATTTTAAGGAAATAAACAGTTATATAATATAATAATAACAATGTGAAATAACATAAAGCAATTATGTTCCCATTAATTAAGCAGCTTATGCGTAGTACATTACAAAAAAAAAAAACAAAATAGACAAGATATTATAAGGACAGTAAAAACAGTAATCCAGAAAGATATCTGCTATAAAAAATTAGCGGAGAGATATATTATTAGATTAAAATAGTATTGGACATACGAAAACTAGATTTAAAATAAGAAGCAAGGCAAGTTTTAGAAGAGTTCAGAAAGTCATTATCTGCCATAATAAATGAAGAGAAAGATTAATATTATTAAATAGTAGGTATTAGAAATACCTTATAACAAATTGATTTAAAATACTTTTTTAAATTACAAAACTAATAAAAGTTTTAGGAGAGTTCAGAAAGTCATTATTAAATAGTAGGTGTTTAGTATTGAAACAGTTTGGGATATGGCAGCTTCAAGTTACAAAATAATGCTTCTAATTACACTATGTACACAATGGTCGGTCGCTTTGCATAGTACAGTACACAGAGCGTAGCTGTTTTCTGCCAGACTTTAGAAATGTAAATATTCTAAAAAAATGTTTTTATATTTATATATTTTTTTTAATTCACTCCAAAGAAATAGACCAAAAAGGTTAGAATATTTAAAAAAAAAAATTATTTATCAGTAAAATGATATCTCCACATCATTCTTAAAAGCGATTTTGGGACACTATTTTTTATTATTTCCTGAAAATTGTAGGTGTATTACTTCAAAACATACGAAATAATGGTCGTTAGCATTGAAGCAAATACGATATACTCAAATATCTTTTCATCCCATGGTTTTTAGATATTTCAACAATAGTAAATCACATACATTCCAACCCTTCATTACCATTTTTTGATGAAATAAATACATCGTCAAAATGTTCCCATTATACAACTGCATTAAAATTGCTATACTAAATATTTACCATCGGTCAGAGGCCTAAAATATTCATGCTAACGAATCACATTTCAATAAACGTTCGAGTTTTGCCATTGCAGCAAAAAATGAATACCGCCATCATATTATCAGCTATTTAAAGATGAGCTTTTGATTTTAAAAATCGAATGGTTGTCCTAATGGCAAAATTTTTTGTTTCGAGATATTCATATCACGCAAGAATGCTCGATGGCTGAAACATGCCATGAATTGATTTTAATAATTATTAAATTTAATAGCCATGAATTAATTGTTAAATAGACTTATGATGCAATTAAGACATAATTATGTCCTTTCAGACTAAGTTACGCAAGGAAAAAATGAGGATATAGTTCATTCCTATCTGAGTTTGGTAAAGACAATGCTATAAAATAAATTTGAAATGTGTAAAATGAATTTTCCGCGCTTTAAAAACGAAAATATTGAAACATAACATGTCAATCAATATTTGAGAAGGTTGTAAAGGTGTTGTCTCCACCGCGAAAATGTAAATTATGACATTATAAACGACCAAATTATTCGAAAAGATTGATAGGATTAATCTAGTATATGTTTGCCGTTAATTAACATGTAGGTAGATATATATATATATATATACCTTCGTTGTACTTATTTACATTATTTAATATATTTTTCTTCGTGGTGTCTATGATGGTTCGTTGTATTTTTTTACATGTTTTCATATATATTTCTTCGTGGTGTCTATGATGGTTCGTTGTATTTTTTTACATTTATTTATTTATTTATTTATTTATTTAAACGCCCATTGGGCTTTTACATACATTGTTATTAGAGTTATTACATTAACTATGTGACATTGAAAAGTTTACGTACATATATAAATAAAATAGTTATTATATCTGTAGTACATAAATGTTTTACAAATAATACAGAATACCATTATGGAGAACAGTTTTTTTTTTCTTTTTTTACTTACTTAGAAAAATAAATGGATTGAAATTAATCAGCATTTATAGGGACTTAAAATCATATTCGAGTTGTTATTTAAATTACAATATTAATTTGTAAAGTTAAAACATATATATTAAAGTTAAAAAGTCATAAAAGAAGTCATAAAAGAAAAGATTGAAAAAACAGAAGCTAAAAAATGGGTTTTTTACTATGGAGTGGAGAAGTCATACATATCAGCAAAGTGTTTATGTAGATTTCGTTTGAGCACTGCTACGGAATCTCTAAATATATCAACAACATTACCAAATTTATTACCAAAATTTTGTATTCGATTTAACGATATGTGCGCATGATAATTAGATTTGAAATTGTTACAGAAAAAGGTGGAATTTTGTCTCGTATTTTTGGAAGGTACAAATAATTTTATTGTGGCAAGAATTTCAGGGCTGTCGATTCTATAATTAATAATTTTATTTAGTAGAACAAGGTCGGAGATAATTCGCCTATCTGATAGCGTAATCAAATTTAGTTGATGCATGAGTTGGATATAATTTATATTTTGGATTGGAATATTTAGTTTAAAGTTAATAAATCTTAAAAATTTGTGTTGTACCCTTTCAATATTGTTGGAATGTACTTTATAAAACGGGGACCAAATAGGCGAATTATACTCTACTTGACTTCTTACTAAAGATGTGTACAGTGTGTTCAAACATTCTAGTGACTTGAATTCACATGCGGTTCTACATATAAACCCAAGCATTTTTAGGGCTTTATTTGTGATTTCATTTATATGCGGATTGAATGTTAACTGTTCATCAAATATAACACCCAAGTCCCTGATTTGAGTGACAGCTGTCAATTTTACATTATTAAGCGAATATTCATAAATTGAATGATTTCGTATTTTACAAAAACGAATGACCTGACATTTTTTAATATTAAGAAACAGAGAGTTGATGATGCACCAACGATATAGTTTATTTAAATTAAGTTGCAAAGTATAACAATCGTCTAAACTGCGTATTGTTTTATATATTTTCAAATCATCTGCGAAAAGAAGAACTTCTACATCTTTAAATATGCTACCAATATCATTAATAAATAACAAAAAAAGAATTGGTCCCAGGTGAGACCCCTGAGGGACCCCACTTGTGGCTTCGAAAATGTAAGATTCCACAGATTTTATTTTGACACATAGCTCTCTTTTACTAAGATAACTTTCAATCCAACTTAACAGATTACCCTTGATACCCAACATACTTAATTTTTGTACAAGGATATGTCGCCTAACTTTGTCAAATGCTTTGGAAAAATCAGTATATATTGAATCCACTTGATGCTTCAAGGCAAGAGAATCAGTTATGTAATTTTCGTATATGATCAAGTTACTTAGGGTGGATTTACCTGTGATAAAGCCATGCTGGTTGGGTACAATAATATTATTAATTTGTTTACATATTACATCTAGGACTAACGATTCAAATAGTTTGGGAATAGCGGACAATATACATATTGGTCTGTAGTTCGATACATCGCTTTTATCTCCCTTTTTATGAATAGGCGTAAGATAGCTTTTTTTCCACTGTTTTGGAAAACACCCTGACGACAAAGACTTATTAAATAGTAAAAATAATGGATAAGTCAAACTGCGAACACAAGATTTTAAATATATTGGAGGGAAACCATCCGGTCCAGCGGATTTATTAGTATCTAATGCTTTTATATACATGTTTTCATATATATTTCTTCGTGGTGTCTATGATGGTTCGTTGTATTTTTTTACATGTTTTCATATATATTTCTTCGTGGTGTCTATGATGGTTCGTTGTATTTTTTTACATGTTTTCATATATATTTCTTCGTGGTGTCTATGATGGTTCGTTGTATTTTTTTACATGTTTTCATATATATTTCTTCGTGGTGTCTATGATGGTTCGTTGTATTTTTTTACATGTTTTCATATATATTTCTTCGTGGTGTCTATGATGGTTCGTTGTATTTTTTTACATGTTTTCATATATATTTCTTCGTGGTGTCTATGATGGTTCGTTGTATTTTTTTACATGTTTTCATATATATTTCTTCGTGGTGTCTATGATGGTTCGTTGTATTTTTTTACATGTTTTCATATATATTTCTTCGTGGTGTCTATGATGGTTCGTTGTATTTTTTTACATGTTTTCATATATATTTCTTCGTGGTGTCTATGATGGTTCGTTGTATTTTTTTACATGTTTTCATATATATTTCTTCGTGGTGTCTATGATGGTTCGTTGTATTTTTTTACATGTTTTCATATATATTTCTTCGTGGTGTCTATGATGGTTCGTTGTATTTTTTTACATGTTTTCATATATATTTCTTCGTGGTGTCTATGATGGTTCGTTGTATTTTTTTACATGTTTTCATATATATTTCTTCGTGGTGTCTATGATGGTTCGTTGTATTTTTTTACATGTTTTCATATATATTTCTTCGTGGTGTCTATGATGGTTCGTTGTATTTTTTTACATGTTTTCATATATATTTCTTCGTGGTGTCTATGATGGTTCGTTGTATTTTTTTACATGTTTTCATATATATTTCTTCGTGGTGTCTATGATGGTTCAAAAATGGTAGAAACCTTCATAGAAAACTTTTCCCTATCCTCAGGCATTTGTTTTGGCTAAGCGGTAAAATCTTTGAGCCAAGAGATCCCGGGTTTCTTTTTATTATATATATGTTTTATTTGATACGATAACATAAACATATTTTAAAGCGTCCATGGTGAGGGCCCCCATTTTATAATTTAATAAAATTCAATAAAAAGATATTATTAAATAATAAATTGAATAAAACTGAGAAGAAATAAAATATGGAAGGCGGTAATGAATAGAAAAATAAAAGTGTGTATTGTGTATTCCGTATAAGTGTAACATTTAATTTTGTATCTGAAATGTCTTTTGTTTCCTCATTTTTTTAAATATTATTGAATGCTTATATTGCCTGGTGTTTGTGATGTCATTGTCCAAAGCTTGTATTTAATGTCGGAGTTTTTTTTGTAAGCTTGTCTAACTGATCTATTAATGACAGTTTGTGTTTGTTGAAAATTGTTTTTTTTTGTCAAAATGTAGTTTAGTAATGTTTTATGTAAAATTGGAGCATATTGAATTTTTTTTCTGTGTCAGTCATTTCATGTTTTTTAAAGTATTACCTTTAAGATAGTTTCCTGTGTGATTTCCATAATATGACCGATACCGGGTTCAAAGCCCAATGAAGGTTAATAAAAAAAAGTTTATACGGTTTCAATACGAATCAATTTAAAGCTTATTTATTTGCCTCATTTCAGGGAGGAAGATATTCTCGGTATCGCCCAGGTCAGAGATAATCAAAAAGTTGCTTGACATGGTTATAACTATGTTTAGTAACAGGACTTCAATAGTCAGATAAAAACTTCAAAACATGTCTTCCAAATCTCTTACCCCTCTATTACCTAAAAATAGATAAATAAAAATTATGTAATTAAAATGAATTAATTAAAACAATAAAATCTTTAAAACATGTTTTATTTTTTAAGACAGTCTCTGTGAATTAGCTGAGTTGAAATTTAATGATGTGTATGCAATTCTTTTGATTAAAAAAATCTCACGGCATGCCAAGAAAATTATAGACACATCTGGTTCTGTTATTTAGCATGACCTGTAACACCTAATATCTATGATTTACCTAATACAGGATTTTCCAATAAGAGATGTTATTTTGATATTAAATCATAAAAGATCAATGGTTTCGTTGTTTGTGTGGCACGTAGCGTCGTCTTGTTGAAAGTAAACGTTGTCCAGATCAATACCATCCAATTCCGGCCATAAAAAATCATTAATCATCTCTCGATAGCGCAATCCATTCACCGTAACTCTTGCTCCAATGACTCCGCCGGACCATAAACCGCACCAAACAGTCACACGTTGAGGATAGAGAGGCTTTTCAACAATAACTCTTGGGTTTCCCAAGCCTCAGATGCGACAATTTTGCTTGTTGACGAGGCCACCGAGGTGTAAATGGGCCTCATCACTCAAGATGATTTGCATTTGATTCACTCAAGTGAATTTTAATAATTTCAATGCGTTTTTGAAGCGTGTATCGTTCCATTTTTATTAATGGCGTAGTTTCTACTTGTCAAATGTCAAAAAATGACAGCATCAAAAGTAACATCTACCTAAATAGCGGGCTATTCAAAATAAGACCTCTTATTGGAAAACCCTGTACTTGTAACACATAATGTCTAATACCTGTAACACATAATACCCATGAAACAGGTGTTTCTTTAAAACCTACTTAAGACATTATTTGTCGAGAGATTTTTGCCCTATTTTAAATAAGTCGCGTTTTATTAAATGTTACAGTTTTGCTTACTTATATTAATTCCTTTTTTATCTTAGCACGCTTCCTCCAACATTTTTATTTATACATTAACTCCCGTTCAAACCATCTTCAGTAATCTTCTTCTTCTTTTTGAACGTACGGAGCCTTAATTCATGTTCAATGAGTATGTGAACAACCCTATTTGTTGGGACAATTTTACATTGATTTTATATTAATATATTAGATTGATCGGTCGTGTTTTTATAATTTGATTGTTAGCAGAATACTTACAATACCTACACGGAGAAAAATGGGTATTGCTAATTTATTAAGATTCTCATTAAATAATTGGTAATCCGGTTAGTAACGAGATTGCAGGAATTGCGAATGAATTAACAGGTTTTCTGATTTTCTTTTTTAGAACCGTCTTATTTATCGACGCAGTTTCGTAAAAACAATCTTATATCGACCCTAGTGTTAATTAATACATTTACCTACAGGGCCTACTTACTACATAAGCAGGCCTCGTACAACCAACCGCGAGTGCGCTACAATAAAGCATATAGTATACAGTTTGGCCTCCCGCACGATTGCAGCGCTTCGATGCTACGTTTATATACAGATCCATAAAATATTACCTGGCGTAACTCGCAAGCAATCAGGCTGCCTTATATAATAATAACACTCGTATTATGTAGTGCTTTTAAGCACAAACTGCTGTGCACTTATGATAATAGCAGGAATTGCGAATGAATTAACAGGTTTTCTGATGAACTTTTTTAGTAAATTACGATGTCGGAATACGTATTATCTAATATTTTTGCATTTCGTCATGATATATTGTGAAGCCTGCACGCGCGTTTGGTTCAATAATATACCATTTCGTAGACACCTACATATAGAATAGGAGTATTAAAAATAAAAATAAAACCGTTTGGGGTATGAAGATATTTCTCTCTGTGAAAGCGCTCCTCAATTCTTGAGATATTTCTTTTTATCAGAGGGAGTTGAATCATAATTTTCTTTAGGTGTATGTACATTTAATTTAGGAATGCTAACCAAAATTAACTATACAGCTCTATTATACTAGCGCAGACAAGCGAAAAATCACGGGATGTTATAATTGTTGCAGGATTTGTGAATCTGAAAGTATTTATAAAAAATATATTTGTTTCAGGATCATTGCCTTTCAAAAGACAGTCAAAAATTAAATTTTTAATGAACAAATTTACGCTATCTGTCAAAAATTTAAACAAAATAAAATATAATATTATTAATTAATACAATAATTTTGGTACCTACTTTATCGCTTTTCCGAATCGTGCCTAAAATCCGTTCAAATATTGAAAATAAATGTACATTCCAGGTAATTCCAGGAAATTATTATTTGTATTCAATAATGCGGCTATATCAAAAAAAGTTTTAATATACCTAATAACATGCAGGGGAATGATAAGTTTGTTTACTAGGCATTGAAGAGCAATCTCGCTCCAGTAACAAAATCTCTTTGGAACATATTTAATGCAACTGATTAGAGGAAAAATCTGATATTTCCTAGTTGGACCGACTGATAGCATAATTCATTTTTAAAAAATATATTGAATTTACTTGACATAACGAGAGTGGAACCGCCCATGTGGAGAGCAAAATTAAAAAACTATTAATTCTGCATCATATTCTTAAATATTTAGTTAGTCCATGTAAGTTGGGGTAAGACCGGGAGCATCCGATACTGTCAGCGCGCGCTACCGTGATCCCAGATTGCTACCAGGGACTTATAATATCCGAGGCGGTATTATGCTGATCGCTGCTTCGCTTACTTGTACATCGCGAGGAATGTTGGAAATGGCGCGTGGATATTATATTATTCAACTGCGAAGGGACTGACCGATACATCAAATATTATGATAAGCGGATGGATTTAATTAGTAAGATAAGTAGGTATATTTGTAGATAAATAGATTAAAGTTTTTGACCTACTTAATGTACTCATGATAACAATTGCGTTATCAGTCGACCTTTGAACTAGTTGTTATTATCAAGAGTATTAATGTATTTGTTCACACTTTCATCCCAGGAGGACAGAAATCATGGTGGAATGTATTTATTATTCATATAAGTAATTACTAATTACCTTGCTATGATATTTTGTACAAATTAACAGGAATATCATAAATGGGAGGTTAGAAAAAAATCCAGTGTTTTTAGTAGTATAATTTTTTAATAATACATCTATTTTCAAATGTCTTTTAAAACAAAACAAAAAATGGTTTGACAGAGGATCTGATGATTAACCTTACTACGCAGGAACTGGAGTCGACATCTCTACCAACCGAGCCAAGTCCCGATTGGATAAGACCGAAATTTATTGCGTATTTACTTCAGTAATGTCAGAGAAATGCGTACATGTGCGTGCGTAATTGCGAATGGTGAATGAAATGCATTGTCATCGATAACGAGTCTATAGGCTTTTTTTGGATGCCGGGAAGTGGATTTCAAAATTTGCACTCCTTCACGAAAACAAAAGTGAAATTCAAATAGAGACGATGTATTTCAAAATTAAGTTAAAATTGTTACGTCAGAAAAATCAGGAAGGTTTCAAGGAACTCAGAAAGGATAAAGGATGTTTATCACGAACTTCAATTTTAATAATTGAAGAAGATTTCTTCAATTATTAATTAATTAATTCAGGAAAATCTGAAGTCCAGAATACCAGGATCAAAGAAAATGCATGAGATATTTGGTTCCTGTTCATATATGAGTTTTTGAAAATATTGATAAATTAAAAAATGCTCAAAGAGTTACTGAAAAAATATTTCAACGCAATATTTGTTTCAGGAAAACCTGAAATAATCCCAGGAGCACATCATATACGGGAGGTGTCTAACCAACTCTTCCGAGCCCAGTAAACATGGTCAAGTGTGAATAGTAATCTACGATTGTTCGTGATTGTGTGCGTTTGTAAATATGTGACACAACACGTGACGTGACCGCTACATCTGGAACAAAGACGAAATCTATCCGTGTTCTTTATGTTCTCCTGGTAAAATTTCAGCAATAATTCCTGAATAATTTAGTGGGTAAACACTCAATTGTGATTGATTTAATAAAAACAATATAAAACGGAATAACAATTAAATAATGAAATTAATCAAGAGAACAGAACTTAAATGGATGAACACATTTTTTAATATTAAAGCTGTCATCAAGAGGGATTTCTTGTATTATTATTTAGTATACATTTTATTTCCGTAGGTACAGTTTTGTCACCATTATCATTTAGTGAGATTTGTTTAATTTTTTTACAACCAAATTAAAACAGGTAAAATTTTGTTAGTTGTAAAAAAATAAATACGCACAATTTAAGTAAAATCAACGAATATGAGATCAATCAGAATCAATCATCAGCTGATTTATTGTATCAACGTTTCCCTATAAGTACATAATGGGCAAAGATGATGGATGAAACGCCACATTTAATTTAGTCTTCTATCTCAAGTGGTATTTGATTTTTTGTTAATATGAATACATCAAGACGTACAGACTCCTTCCACCTAAATCATTAAACATACTGCACATATTTTAAACAATACTACCCGGATCACAGAAAGCCAAGAAATATTCATTCCATAATCATTAATTTCATAAATAACGACAGCAAAAACTGCACCCAAATCCACCGAGATCTGCCAGGAGCACAGAAGTGTAAAGAGGTGAGTGTTACAAATAATAATTTCTTTCCCGCTTAGAACAGCGGCACTACTCTGGCTTGCGTCACCCGTCATAACTCATAATCGTCTGGCGTATGCAACATGAGAAATGTTTATTATTCTTGGCTTTGTTGACATTACACTCGCAATCGCGCTCAATTTCATTTCAATATTATGCGTTTGTGTGGATAACCGTGTTAGAAAAACAGCGGAATTAACTATTAATAATAACACATATAAAAACATGCCCTTCCGTCTTATTTATCGACGCAGTTTCGTAAAAACAATCTTATATCGATCCTAGTGTTAATTAATACATTTACCTACAGGGTCTACTTACTACATAAGCAGGCCTCGTACAACCAACTACGAGTGCGATACAATAAAGCATATAGTATACAGTTTGGCCTCCCGCACGATTGCAGCGCTTCGACTGTGTGTTTATATGCAGATCCATAAAATTTTACCTGGCGTAACTCGCAAGCAATCAGGCTGCCTTGTATAATAATAACACTCGTATTATGTAGTGCTTTTAAGCACAATCTGCTGTGCACTTTTGATAATAGCGAGCGCTATATTATATGATAAAGGGAATGATATGCCCCATTGTCGAACTCGCAGATGCCGACAGAGATTAAGAAAATTATTGCACAGTTGGAAGACGGGTAATGCAAATGATTAAAAAAAGTTTTTTGAGAATACAACTCGACGATCCGTAGTTAAAACTAATCGTTAATTCTAAGTGTTATTTTAAAACGCATATTATAACCATAGCATAGAAAATAGGTTTTCAAGGTTAAGGCATCAATTCCTATGTTTGGCTGTCCCTGTACTGAACTTTAAAATCAACTTTAAAAATGGATGAATTGTTTTAATTCTGTGAAACAACTGGCCCTTTGTGTCTGAACACACAAACAAAATAACAAATTATCGAATAGGCAGGTACTTCCCACCTTCCTCTTCCAATCTCCTTTCCCTCCCCACTACCTTCAGCCTCACAACACACCCCGATTGGTGCCATAGTCTCACCGGTTCTATACGGTTCGGAGCATTTGGCACTCTTGTTCGGTATAAGCCATTTTCCAAAAGCAGTATTCCCATGTTCTTCACTGAAAATACAACATACTCAGTTCTAATAAAAATACGAATATCTCAATGAAAATGTACCTAACACTTCGTATAATCCTGCTCTCTTTACAATGGCAATATTCAAATAATAACAGTGTATGCCCGAGAGTTCCTATTTTCCATACAGAATGATCTGACAAGCATAGAACATACAAAAAATAACAAGTGCGTTCTTATTTTATGAAAATACACCATCCATGTTCTGGGTCACATTTCTCAAACACAGCGAATCGAGTAATTTCGCCATTAACAATGCAATATTCCTAAAATAACATTTCATGCCTGAGCGTTCCTATGTTCTGCACTGAACAACCTAACATACAGAACAGAACAAGCATACATACGGCAACAGAACAAGCATACATACGGCAACAAACATACAATATAACGAGAATCACACGACCGCAAACGCAACTGCGGCTGTAATGCAGTAATTCTGCATGGTTTGCTACCAAACAAAACATTGTCTTTGAATGTGCAACTGGCATAATGCACACATCGCGCACGGGCCAGACAATGGGCGGTACATAAAAATGCACGGTCGTAAAATATTAATTTGATAACTGCTACAGTACAGCCAAATTAAATTCAGTCAAATATGGAATGCGAACATTGTTCTTCTTCGAAATACACATTTTTTTATTAAGTTTATTCAGAAAACATACAGTTAATAAAAATAATAATATTTGGCTAATTTATACAGCGCCGTTTTCGTGAAAAATCACCTCAAGGTTGTACATAAAGAGCGTTAAGGGAAGTACTTGACTTACTGTAACCAGTGATTCCTAATATTATATTGATTAATATTTTTTTTATTAAAAAATTACAAACTTTACAAATATAAGGTAAAAAAGCCCCTATAAACTAGTTTTTATCAGTTTGTCTAACGGGTTCTTTACATTATAAATCTTATTATAGTGAGTTTACAGTTACATTTTTACAATTAAATAAAACAAAAATTAAAATTTTACACAAATATAGCAAAAGAAAATTATGAAAATATAAATAACAATTTTAAGTCTTGAGAATAATAAATCATTGTAAGCTAATACAAATTAATTCTTTCAGTAAACCAAGTCTTCAGTAAGTTCACAAATTGTTTGTTTTAGGCACAGGATTTAATTTCAGCAGGTAACGTATTAAAACAATTGGGAATCATATAGTTTAACGTTCTTTGTCCAGCGCCCTTGAAGTGATTTCTCACGAAAACCGTGCTTTATAAATTAGCCAAATATTATTATTTATTTGTATGCTTAGGTACAAAAACTTCTTCATTCAGATCTGACAAACTATTAGAACAGAATTTCCCTTATAGAATAGAATCCTAACGCTTTCTCTCGTTTCCGTCTCAGGCCTGTCCTTGGAAAGGCAGAAAAGATAAAATAAATTTTTAAAATTTCGATATAAAACTCGACAGCAGAGAATCTATCTACGCTGATTAATTTTAATTAGGATTTACGATACCCCTCCAAGCTCCTCCGAGATTAATTAAGATTCTCATGAACAATAATGCACATCAAAATCATTACTAAAATTATATTGCATTCCTACATCTTTTATTATCATTATAATAATAACTGTTGAAGATGGGTAAAGTAATCGACACTCAAAACGGTTATTATCCGTTCATTAGCGATAAAAGCTTCAAATTTATGACAGCTAGACAAATGTTAGTAATATTATACATAACCTAAAAAAACAGATCACAGACCGGAAAAAAATAAAGGCACACCAATTATCACTCGAAACCAAACAGGGAGAAAGAATTTTTACTCTTATTTGTCGATCAGTTAGTATTTTTTTAATAAAACTAGCAGCTTTCCTCTAATTCCTATTGCCTCCAGTGTTTCTATTAGTTTATTTGTATCAATGGTATCAAATGCCTTAGAGTTATCTATGAATAAAACCAACACTTGTTTTGTTAGATTTAATTCATAATTTATGTGATTTGAAAATTCCTGAAGCAGCATTTCCGTACTTTTTTTTTTGAAATCCATATTGGTTGGGATCCAACAAAGAGAAAGATACTAGATATTTATTAAGTTTTATGGAAATGTATTTTTCAAGTATTTTTCTAGGGCTGGCAATATGCTTATTGGCCTATAATTTTGAATATCTGTATGTTTGCCCTCTTTGTAAATTGGCCTAGTGATGCTACTTTTTAGTTCATCTGGTATTACTGCTTGCAATAAAATTAAATTGATAAAGTGTGTTATAACAGGCCCTAAAATATTAATATGTGTCTTAATGTCAAACATTCGAATGTTGTCAATCCCTGGTGACTTTGAATTGTTTAATTTGCTAACAATAATATTGATTTCTTGGCAGGTAGCTTTGGGTAGGTACATACTATGTTGCACTTCATTCGGCCTGACGGTCGATGCTAAATAATCACATTTATGTATCATAGAGCTAACACTATTTGTAAAATATTCAACAAACTTATCTGCTACGGTTTCTTCATTATTCGTATTTAACATATATTTCGAGATTATTTCGTCACAACTACTTTTGGACTTGCGTCCTAATAATTTATTTATTTCATCCCAAGTTTTTTTTTGTATTTCCAAAATAATTTTTGAATTTATTGTTAAAAAAGGTAGACTTACATTTAATAATTTCTTTTGTCACCTTATTTCTAAAAGTTTTATATTCCAATTCAAAGAATTGATTGCTAGGAAAATTCTTCCACCTTCTGTACAATGAATCTTTTTTTTTAATGTTTTCTAAGATATTAGAAGTTATCCAAGGTTTTGTTGACAAAGGTCTTTTTTTGGGTTCATAATTCATAACGATTTTAATCTGTTCATACAAATTCTTAAAGTTGTTTTTAATTTTACTATATAGTATATTGCAATCTTGTTCCTCAAGCAAGGAGTGCCACTTAAAATTATGAATGTTTTTGTCGATTTTGTTTTGCGATAAAAACGAAATTCTTTCCCCGTGTTCTGGGGCTTCTTTCCTTGCACTATATTTAATATTAACTGCAGTTAAAAAGTGATCTGCTATAGTAATATTATTACATACACATGAGGAAAGAGAATCGCTTTGTTTACATCCACTGTTAAATCGGACAAATATGTGGTCTAAACAAGTACGAGTAACTTTTCCTGATAAAACTGCTTCTATCCGACATTATATTTTCATATGCCACAATAATAGGGTTTTGACAATTTAACAAGTCTAGATTAATATCTCCTATAAGTAAAACATTTTCTTTGGGGCTTATAGTATGCAGAATGGCAGATATTTCATTAAGAACAATTTCATAGTGACAATCTGAACTTGAATAAAATTCGATCAGAACGACATGCGAATTTTAGAAGCAGACGGCTTGCGGTGGGTTCCTGGAATGCACGTTCTCTGAACAACAAGTTAGAGGAGGTGGATGATGTTTTTAAAGATCAAAAACTCCACATACTCACCATCACAGAAAGCTGGCATGAAAACAGTGAATCTTATTCAATCAAAAGACTTCAAGCTCTTGGGTATGTCGTTCTGGAGCAGGCTCGACCCAGAGCTACGGAACACTCTAATAGTATATCACACGTAAATCATGGGGGTGTCGTGATAATAGCCCGACAAGGACTGCGGCTTACCAGGGTCGAAAATGGCACATTCAGTACATTTGAGTACATTGGCTGCCGTGTTTCTTCTGCGGGATCGTCATTTATACTATTAACGCTGTACCGACCCGGTTCGAAAACGATCTGTGTAGAATTTTTTAAGGAGTTTTTGCGTTTTTTGGAATGGGCAGTGGGTCTTTCCGAAACTCTCATCATCACGGGTGATATAAATATTCACCTCGAGCGCGAGACATCACCCAACGCTATCAAATTCATTGACCTACTGGATAGTTTTGGACTCCGGCAATGGGTCAACGAACCAACTCATGATGCTGGTGGAATTATAGACATTTTTGTATCCATGTGTAGTAGCCCACCACTGACCGCTAAAGTCTGTGATATAGGCTTATCAGATCATCGACTTGTCCGCACCGAAATTCATTTCAACCCGCCAAAAGTGTCCTATAAAACAATAGAATCGAGGGAATGGCGTAAATTTAATTTCGAAAATTTCCTTGAAGATCTCAAAAATTCTTCTCTATGCATAGAAAGCAACTGGGAAATTAAGACGACGACAGATCTAATCGAGGAGTATAACACCACTCTTTCAAACTTATTAATAAAATATGCTCCAACCACCTCGAAAACGCGGAAAGTTCGAAAGTCTGACGGCTGGTTCGACGAAGAGTGCCGAAGCCAGAAAAGGCGAATGAGGAAACTAGAGAGGTCATATAGAAGAAACCCAGATGTTACTACACGAGATCAGTGGATAAATGCTCAAAATGAGTACAGAAGCAAAATAAGTGCCAAAAGATCCGATTATTGGATCAATAAAATTGACTCTGATCGGAAAAATCCACGACGTCTCTGGAACTCGGTCAAAACTATCATCGCTGGTAATACTGTTCCAACTGCTACAGAAATTACACCGCAGGCCTTTTCTAAGTTTTTCTGTGAAAAAATAGAAACCATACGCGCCTCCACATCTTCTGCCCCTCCGCCAAGATTTACAGCCAATTCCACAAGGATACTGTCATCTTTTGAACCTACAACGCTGGAAGAAGTAGGAAAGTTGATCCTTAGTTCGCCAAACAAACAATGTACTCTTGACCCTATCCCAACGTGGCTTCTCAAGAAATGTTGCAACGTGTTATCCCCTTTCCTGGTTCACGTGTTTAATAAGTCCCTAAGCACAGGTGACTTCCCGGAGCCACTTAAGTCTGCTGTAGTTACCCCAATTATTAAAAAACCACAGCTTGATGCCGACAACCTGGGTAATTATCGACCTGTATCAAATCTGCCTTTCGTAGCTAAACTACTAGAAAAAATTGTGGCTTCTCAAATAATCTCCCACTTAAATCTTAATAAATTAATCACAAATCATCAATCTGCATATAGGAGGTTCCACTCAACAGAAACCGGATTACTTCGTGTCCTGTCAGATATAACCCTTGCCATAGAGTCAGGTAAGTTAGCACTTATTTCACTTTTGGATATGAGCGCTGCATTTGATACCATTGACCACGACTTTCTCATTAAGAGACTAGAAGTAACGTTTGGCTTACATTCTAACATCAAATATTGGCTAGAATCCTATCTATCCAATCGCTCGCAAGCAGTAAAGGTTGGAAATAAACAGTCCAACTTCTCAAAACTCTCTTCAGGGGTACCCCAGGGATCCGTTTTGGGTCCACTTCTCTTCATTCTTTTTACAAATGACGTCGCAAAAATTATCGAGTCATTTGGCCTTTTATCTCACTGTTATGCTGACGATCAGCAAATATACTTTTACTGCTCACCAAATGAGATCGACGGCCTAAAAGTTCGCACAGCTGAGTGTCTAGAAGCAATCAATCTCTGGATGTCCTCAAATAAACTTAAGCTAAATCCTTCAAAAACGGAGTTTCTCTGGGCAGCCACACATAGACGCCAACATTTAATAGAAAACTCACCAATCGCTATTTCCGGCAACGACGTAACTGCTAAAACAACCGTCAAACTTCTGGGAGTTTATCTGGATTCAGACCTTTCTTTAAAAAGTCAGGTAAATAAGACCGTTAGCACGGGGTTCTTCTACCTTAGACAACTTAAGTCAGTTCGTAGAAACCTTTCAACAGAGGCAACTAAATTACTTGTGAACTCATATATAGTATCACGTCTTGACTATTGCAACGGCATTTATGCAAATCTTCCTAAATGCGAAACTGATAAACTACAATCAGTGTTCAACGCCGCAGCAAGGCTTATCACCGGGGTACCCAAGTTTTCGCACATTTCGGAACACCTCCGAAATCTTCACTGGCTGAAGTGTCCTGAAAGGATCCAGTACAAGCTATGCTGGATGGTGTTTAAAGCTATCAACGAAATGGCGCCACCGTATATTACTGAGCTATGCATTCCGGAAAATACTGGTCTAAGGCAGTCAACTCTTAGATCAGCGACATCATCTGCAATTGGAAGGTTGAAAGAGCCTAAGCGAAATCCGAACACTAAGTTTGGTGATCGTGCATTCGGAGTATCCGGCCCCAAGGCTTGGAATAAACTTCCTATGGAATTGAGATGTATAACCAGCCCAACAGAATTTAGATCCAAACTAAAAACTCACTTTTTCAGACACTCATTTCCATAAATCCGTCATTCTATCCAAATATTTCTTTTTTTTCATTTTTATACCGTAATTGTTACATTATCTAGCGATTCCGTTCATTCAATTTTGCTATTGACTTGCCTACCAGTGGACAATGGACAATATCAGCGGGAACATAACTAGTTAATCGGTTTAATTGTTGACAGATGAATCATCTAAATGCGTTTAAGATTGGCGATTGATTGATTTTATTCATTAATTTAATTCATTTAACATATAATATATCCAGCTAACAATAAATCCACCCTAATATAATAGAACTTCCTTCTTCTTCTGGCGTTAGTAAGATTAAATTGTTAATTTTAATTTTAGTTTTAAGTTGCCAAATATGTAAATACTCGTGTATATGTCGTTAAGATAGTAGTTATAGGCCTTAGTCGTAAGTCACTAGATATAAGTCTTAGAGATAAGTCAGTAGTTCTAGTATTAAATATTTAAGAAATATATTTGTACAGCGCCCTTGAGGTGATTTCTCACGAAAACGGCGCTATATAAATTAGCCAAATATTATTATTATTATTATTAAGAAATTGTGGTTGGCTAGAGTTGGGGGGACGGATATTGCTATGATGTTTAAAATACTCTTGTTTGGAAGTGTCATAGAGCCAAGCACACATTCAAAATGATTTGTTTCTATTGTTTTCTGTTGAAATGTGAATTCATTTCGAACATATAGCAATATACCGATAGATGCTTTAATTAAATACTGCGAGTAGAATACATCTTGGCCTTTGAAATAATAAGAGAGTATTTTTTAGATAAGTCTTTTTATAAGCCCAGAAAAAAAATAATATACAAGGCCTATTAAAAAATGCTTTAAAGTTCAAAATCTACTACTTACGAACTCATTTTCGTTTATAATTTTATTGTATAATGTGGAAAATTAAGTTATTTATAAAATGATCGGAAAAAAATTAAATATTTATGCCTGAACATCATCAAAATAAAATAAAAGACACTTTTTGGCCATGTTTTTTTCTTGCATAAATCAAAACAGGCGGATGGTGTTAAGCGGGAATTTAAACCTTATCGCCATCTACGTAAGGACTGTAATTGATAGCGGCTCGATTTAAAATATTACACGACGTAGTGCATCGCCTTAACACCTCACAGTGATTTTATGATTATTTACTTTATGATTATTGTAAAAAATAATAATATTTTGATAAAAATAAAAATTTAAATAAAAATTAAATACATTTATCTTGTTGTTGAAATCGGAGAGAAAATTATGATATATGAAATATAACTGAAAAGTTTATTGATTGATAAAAATTTACTTACTTGACTTTCAAAACAAGAAGGTCACTGACTGATTTCTAAAAACTTCGTGAAGCCCGAGCAAAGCCGGGAATTTCATCTAGTCAATAAATAAATAAATCTTGCTTTGTGTCCGAACGATTTCTGAAACATAATATTGGAGGAAAATACTATTTTATTTTAGTTCTAAAAATGTCAACAAAAAGTTTTCTTTTAATTTTTTTTAAATAGCTCTTCGCATTACGCTTATCAAGTAGACCGGTTAGTGGCCACATGTACAAATACCTCGGGTTCCTTTCCCACACTGCAGCACCCTGCGATCAATGATCAGCTCTCCATCATAGCATAAGCAACATTTTCCACTTATAAATGATGGTGAATTCAAATATTGTCAGGTTATTCATAACTCAAGAAAGTTTGTTTTTGTGTGAAAAAGTAAAGGAGAAAAATACCTATGGATAGCTTTATTTATACATCATTTCGAATTGAGTTCTTACACCCTTACACAGTACCTACGTACGAAAAGTCAATTTGGCAGGGCATAACATCCTTTCGGCAAGTCCTGTGATTGTGTAGGTTGTCCCTGCAACGAGTGACGTCACTGGCATTAATTAGGGGCATCGACAGGTGCCACGTCCGGACGCGCAATTCGTTCCGCGGTCAAACGGGCGCTACCGGCTGACGCTAATTGGCGCCAGCCCTGGCCGCCATCAGTCGGGGTCGGGAGGCTCAAAGCGATTAAGGGGGGAATTGCGAAACCGAACTGTAAGAAAATCGACGGCCAGATTTGATATTAATGGTCTCTAGATAAATCTACTTTAAACCTATAGGGGAATTAAGGAGGTAATAGACTCCACTATACGTACACTTCGGAGCGGCAGTACTGCGCGCCACTTCAGGACACTAGAAGACTGGACGAGTAATTTCGTCGTAATTTGATATATATTATTTTGGATCTTAAAAATAGTATCTGAATAAAAAAATGCAGATATAGCACAAAACGCTTATTTTAGGAAGTGTGATGTATGGTAATTAGGTTAAGTAGTTAACCGGTAGATGGCGGTAGACATAAAGCCTACGCCAGGGCCAGCCAGATGACGCAAGTATATAACAAGTACTTGCGAGAAATATTATCGGACAGAGCAAGCATTTGGAGGCTCAAAGATTTACCTACCCTCGGGTAACGAACAGTTCTATCTAGCCAGACAGGTTATTGTAATGTAAATAAACACTTTTATATAATGAACCTTTTACTAATTACAAGAATTCCCAACACCCAAAGTTTGCTTGAGTAAAGGCAGATATAACAGGAAGTGTAGTACCCCATTGGGAACGGGAGTGTTAACATGAATGATAGGTCTGCCACAACTCCCTTAACATCTCCAAGATCAATTCATACGTCCCAAATATCTTTTGACATTTATGTAAAATTTACTTTATGAATGGCCAATCTTGTTACACTTAAAAAAAATGTATTAAATATACTCAAAATGTGTACTCGAAAAAAATGCGTGCGATAAAATTTAATAACTTCACATAAATTTTTTATCTCCATCATAAGGTGAGGAGTTTTGTAACACCCACTACATTATCGAAAATAGGAAAATACGCCAAACAGTTCGTTACATATTTTAAAATGTATTTTTAATCAAGAAAAAATATTAAACCCGGGTACTTAATGCTAATCATATAATTAATAAAGAATTGGGTGTAAGTTGGGTGTAATTAATAAAGAATTGGGTGAAAGTTGTATAATAATACTTTTACCGTCATTCCCCTGGTCCATATAAACGTCCCTATTATGCAGTAAATTGAAATTCAAAAGAGTGGCTACTTAATAAAGAAGTTTGCCATGTATTTACGATCGTCCGTTGTTTGCAAACGTCATGTTAGCCGGTGTCGTATGAAAGGGAGCTTACTCAAACCGGAGAGTGAGCTTAACACAAAGCACGGTGTAAATTAAGATGAAACTTAAGCCTTGACGGTTGAAAGAAATATTTCGACGATAAACGGTATAAACTTTAACGGTTGATGAAAGACATTGGAAAAAACCAACTGCAACTTGTGAGAAAAAACGTTTTTGATTGAGCAAATGTACAATGAGAAGTAATTAAGTAGTTCGCTATTTAAATATAATTTTTATTTAATTATTATTTTTTTTTTATTGTGAAAAACAGTTTACATATATAACCAATTACATTCCACAATTTGTAGTTAATAGCTTAATTATAATAACATTAATTATATAATATAATAGGTAGGTACATTAATAATGACAGGTGCTAAAGAATACCATTATTTCGCTCTTGAAATGATTGAGATTCAATTGAAAATGGCAATTTCAGAAGAAAGGTTTAATAGTGAGGTCATTCTCCCCAGAGGCATGTTCATTGGTAGGTTGGTCCTGCCTCTGGGAAAAATAAACAGCCTGTGTTGCCTCGCTCTGGTGAAGTTATCGGGGACATAAAATAACTATAATTTAACTATAACTAGCCTTTAAGCTGATTTCCTCACGAAAACGGCGCTATACAAATAATACAATCATTATTATTGCACGAAGTTGGCAATAGTTACAAGAAGGACATAATAATATTAATATTATTCTTCCGTATCACTCATGAGATCTACATAATTGCATTAGCTAAAGTTAACCCTTGATTACTGTTGTATTATATTATTATGTATATTATAATGTTTGTAAAAGCCCTAATAGGCGTATAAATAAATAAATATTGGGTTTGTAATCGTTTGGACATCATAGTATTTTTGTCGGCAGTGAAAAAATATCAGGCTTAATACGTGGTTAGGTTAGTTTAGAGGGGTTTACATTATTTGCTAATCAACCTTGTTCCACTTGCTGACCACAAGTGGCTTCTTAACTGAAGATATTTTTGGCAGAACTGACAAAAATCTTAATATTATGCTGACCTAAATGAAGAGAACTTTTAAAAACAACATTATGTGGCATTTAATATCATTGGGATTGGATTTCACGATTAAGGTGCTTAATTCATGATCTGAATTTTGCTCAAATGTTGCAAAAATGTAGAAATCAAGGAAAGACCGCAGATATCATCAAGATAATCACCAAAATCGAACCTTCCTGTATCACATCTCCTCCCCCTTCTCACTTTCAAGTCTCCAACTGCTCTCAACCCTCTGGAGCCAGTGAGACTATGGCATTCCCAATTAGAGTATGTAGTGAGATTGAAGGAAGTGGGGAGAAGAAATAAAATTCAGATCAGATCACAAACACGGCTAAATCCATATGAAGCAACTTTTCGATTATGAATGATGGTCTTTCACCAGGGCGATACTGCGATTACCTTACACTTTGGAATGTGCTGCAAATAATGTGTACATTCTATCCATTTATCCATATAAATAAAAATGTTAATGTTCGTTTCTTCAAAATCTTAAATATACGAAAGTTCTACACCGATTGCTGTGAAATTTTGACACAATGTTCTGCCAACTAATTGTACGGTGAGACAATGTTGGTAGTGTTTATTCCACAGACATAGGAATTAATAGACGAGAAGATAATGGCGAGGGGTAAAATCAACTGTTGAAGAACGAAGGGGGTTAAGCTGACTGTGATTCGTCAATAAATCAATCTGACAGTAAATAGGCATCTCGCATTATAATATCACCATTTAGTTCTTAAAAGTAAAATCTGCTTTTGAATGAATAGACATTTTTACATGGGAGCGCAAATTACTCGCCACGTTATGAACAAATTTGCGAAGTCCAAATTGGGCAAAAAAATTCGGTTCTATTTTCAGAGTCGAATATTTCGTTTAAGTATTTAGTTAAGACACTTTTATAAATGTTCATAATTTACTTCCCAGCAACCAACCAGCTTTGTGTTTCGCGTCCAGACGTTTCTCGATGTTATAGTATATGTTTCTACAACCTATCAATATTATACGATGTGAATATGCTTAAAATAAAGTAAAATAATGCTTATATATGGAATGTAATACGACAATTGGGTTTATTCTCTTTTTCACATCTATTTTTACAAGTTTTCATAGCACAAGTCAACATTTTGCCGTGTTATTTCGTAGAATGAACCGATGATGCCTCGACCATAGTTCGCACAAGAATGATGACGTCACGTTTTCAAATTTCACTTGAGGCCATACGCGAGCACAGCCGGCTCCAATGGAACCGGTATGGGGAGTGGGGATAATACGCTTTTAATCACTTAGGGCAGGTCTACTAATATTCATATGTCTATGGTTTATTCGAAGTATGAAACAGTTAAATATGACCGGAGGAAATAGGGTTCCAGTAGCTCAGTTGGTAGAGCGATGCCCCGGCAAGGCAAGGGTCCTGGGTTCAAGTCCTAGATGTAAAAAAAATGATAAAGATAAAACAGATAAGATTGCACATAATTCAAAATACAGGCATGAGAGCAGTATTGAATTGTAATATGTATTCTAAGATAATTATTTTGCAGAAAAAAACTAGGAATGTTAAGTGTGAGACAGCGAATAATTTACAATACCCTAATATTTATATTTAAGCTAAAAAATGATATGCTCCCGAAATACATGTTTAAAAATGTGAATTTCAATTTCGTTATACAATGGCTACCCCACGAGAAACTGGAGATTTTAGACTTCCAAGGACAAATTTGTCGGGAACCCAAAATAATATCTATTTTTAATGAGCTACCGACGGATGTTAAAGAAGCTAAAAGCCTTGCTGCTTTTCGTAGGTTATGCCAAAATACTATAAAGAATAAATTTTTGATGTATTGTAAAGTGTCCTTAATGTCATAGAAATAAGTTTTTTAAAGGTTTATACTAGATATAAAAATGTAATGTTTTTATAACTAAATAAAAACATTAAAAAAGAAAAAGGTGTGACCGTATCTTTTTCTGTTTCAAATTTTCGTTTAGGAATTGCTAATAGTGTCTTTAATAATTAAATATTACAATTCGAGGTTTTACTCATTATGTTATTCCAAAAAATAAAATATACATCTTAGACTTGCAGAAAAAGTCAATAGATGTCGCAAATAAAAATAAAAATAATATATATTTATCTAAGACACTGTCTAGTTTGCAATTAGTTCGAGTTGAATCTTGCGTTCATATACGAGTATAAAGATAGCAGCCAATAAAAATGTGCGGTGATAAAACGAAGAAAATGTTGGTAGTTCTTATTCGAAGTGTGATACAGTTGAATATTATGTCCGAAGGAGATAGGCTCCCATTGGCTCAATTGGTAAAGCGGTGCCCCGGCAAGGCAAGGGTCCAGGGTTCAAGTCCTAGATGTGACCGTACCTTTTTCTTTTCAAATTTTCGTTTGGTAATCGCTAATTTTGTCTTCAATAATTAAATATTACAATTCGAGGTTTTACTCATTATGTTATTCCAAACAATAAAAACTTAAAATTTAGTTTAAATTAGATTTTTTAAATCGCCCAAATTCAAAAGCCACCACAAAATTGAATTTAATAACTCCTTTGCACACCCATTCGAACTTGAACCTTGCGGTAATATTCGATAAAATGTGACGTATTTACGTACCCACAGCAGCACAGCTATTTATTTATTATTTTATGATATAAAAATAGATTATATATATCATTTGACAAATGAAGAAGAGAAGTGGTAACGTATCTGTACCGGAAACCGCTAGTCGTGGGTTTGATTCTTAGTCGCACCTAAGCTTTTCTCAGAAGCAACTCTCGTCTGTTACATAAAATAATAAACCAACCGAGAAAAGCTTGCAGTGTCGATTAAACGTCGTTTAAAATCAGTCGCTGATTTCCTGCCATCCACAATACTAGTAAAATACTCCACGCCATACTACGAGATAACGGAAGATGCAGACATGCGTGACACAAAATACTGAAACCGGCCTGTTACTATCATTGTTTTTATTGTATTCTTGTTATTGTATTGTGGATTGGTTTCTGGTTTCAACAGTAAAAGACTCTACGTTAGGTAGTTGTGACTTTATGCTTTTAAAACTGGATGGCCAACTGCAGTAAGAAGTAAGTACTAGGCTTCTTGGGTGTCTCTCCGTTGGTTTCTGTCGCATCCGACCCGGACGCTGGTCGTGCCTTTTAGATCAGCGCTTGTATTGTTAAAATAAAGATATCTCGTGCCGGAAATCGACGATAGATGGTCAAATCAAGTAGTATTGTAGAACAAAAATATAAATAACAACGACTTAATTATTTAATACCAAAATTATTCATGCGGAGGAATTTAACACTCCAACCATTCCAACCGCCTGCACGGAAAAAATTACTGAAAACAAATTATTAAAAATCTATTCAAATTATTATACAGAACTTTAACGTATGAATTGACAGATTTCCTGATAAACGTTTAGTAAAATTCGAATGTATTATTATAACAATATCGGAAAACGTTTCGTCATTGTATGTCATCAAGACAAATGCAGGTGCATAAACACGTGTTCCGATATGGTGAAGGATTTACTAAAAGTTTATCAGTATATAAAAATTAATGTGTCCTATGGCTGAGTAGATTTTGGTATTTGTTGTACCTATTTGTATATTAACTGGGTTTTTATAACTGGATTGTTCTCACGTGAGTGATATCGTCTGTAAAAACCCAGTATAAATCAATAAATAAATCAGGAAATAGCCTGAAATCCGTATTACCAATAATTTTAAGAAATATTTAATAATTTGGCAATTCTCATTTTCTCCGTGTGCTAATCCCAAAAATGATCACCTATGAACGACGATAGATGAGATAGATAAGATAGATGAGATAGATAAAATATATGAGATAGATAAGATATAAAAAGACGAATCCGTACACACCTGAGCAAAATGTTATGTTTTAAGCGAGAGGATGAACTGTATATCATTGAAAAGGATTGTTGTTTATTATTTGATGCTAATTTGAAGAAGGCGTTCTGGGCAGAGAATACGATATACATAGATAAGATATATGAGAAAGATGAGATAGATGAGTAATACGATCGTTAAGATAGATTACCATATAGAATCCAGCTATACAAATCATCCAATTATTATTATTATATGATGGTAGTAGGACATTTTAAAACTTGTCAAGTTATTCGTAACCCGGGAATGTTTGTCTTTCTTTAAAAATATATATATATAATGATGCCACAAAATGAATTTGCAATTATTGAATAATACTTACTTGACAATTACTTACAATTGATCATAATACTGCACAATTACTTACAATTAATTAATTATTAATTTATATTGAGGGATCAGTAGGATTTATAGGTCCAGTTAGGAGTTCTACCGAGCCGTGCCCTAATATATGAAAATATCTGGAAGTCGGTGAGAATTATTTTCCCAATTGATCTCTGGTGAGTTGACGTGTTGTTCTTGTATTGTTTTTTATTCATTGTGTTATATAATGCACTTGCATAATGTGGATTGACTAGATGATCATTTGTGGAAAAATGTGTGGAAGGGTTTAGTTTTTCCTGTGGGGAAGATTTAACCCGGACATAAAGTCGGAAAAATTGAAAAACTAAATACGTACTTCAAAATTACTCACATTAATAATACTTACTTCACAATTAATAATAATATTTACTTCACAATATTACTACCGTATTACAATCAAACTTCATTTGTTGATTTTCAATGAATTAAAGCATTTTATGTTTTTTATAAAATTTTATTTTTAAGCGATAATTAAACATATAACAACAATATATAAATTGAAAAAAGCTTTTAAAAAAATTAATGCCGCCGACAATTGAACCCGCAGCATTCTGAGTGCCAGTCAGGTGCTTTACCAATTGTACCTAGTTATACTTTTGCCTTGCCTTTTAAACATATTGGGCCTTACTAATAAAGTAGTTTTAAATTTTACACAACTGATAAAAAACCATTAATATTTGGTAAACGGTTGTTAAAGGTTGTAAAACAGTTAAAATATGAAAACATAACAAGTAATTTTATGTATTCGTTTATATTTTGAAAGTCTAGATGAGAATATTCAGATTCCAAGGATTTATTTTGCACTAGTATCCCCAAAATGACTACATTACCGGCTACAAATTTCGATCTGTAAAACCTTGTATTTCAGCAAACATCCCATCGCAACAGTATACAGTATAATAGTATAATAGGCAACAGCAATATATGAAAACAATAATCAATCGAACCGGATAATAGAACATCACCAATCAACAGTGTTTGACGATGATTATTTTTCTATCACGGAAGACGCGCAGCATCCGCTGACCGGATAACCTCATCACCAATGTGGTTCATCCTCTTCTAGAACTTCTACCCGTGACACGTGCGGGGCGCAGAAACGCTCAACGGTATTTATAAATTATTATCGCCGGGTATGGGAGAGTGATTGAAGCGGCCCATCGCAGATTTGACGGGATACTACCAATTGCCAATTAAAAAGCTCATTATTTTATCTGGAGAATTGCCGATGGAATTAGGGACACGTAGAAAAGTGGTAAGAATCCTAAAGGTAATATAATTAGGAATATTCTAGCAATCTACCCGAATCGTTCAACAACTCTTATTATCTCATGGAATCTCAAATACACGAAGAAAACTTACTGAAAAAAAAAATATATTGTAAATTTCTTCAAACCAGTTGAAAACGGGACTACAGGACTTTAAAGAATGAATTGACAGATTTCCAAATAAAGTATCAGTAAAACACCAATGTGTTTTGGCGACGTCAGAACACACGACGTGTTCATAAAAATACTAATATTTTCGCATTTCGTCATTACATAATAATAGGATAAGCGCAGATGTGCTAACACGTGATCCGATATATTATGTAGGTACTGATAGTTTATTGGGAAATGGTATGCTGTCATCTTTCTAACAGGATTTTATTAAATCAGCAGTAACTCCTCTTTCTCCGTTTAACATTGTGAGGTATTAATAAATATGTGTCGATTAATTTAAAAATAGGTTTTACTGTTATGGGGTTTTTAAATTTATTTATTTATTTTATTTATTTATTTATTAATTTTTAAACAACATGACATATTACAGTGATCATTGGCTGTCCAACTAGGAGATTACCTGTTTTAGGACAGTCAGAAATAGGCAGATTTATTAAATGCGATTCTTGTTTAGTCTAGTGTATTGACTTTTACTTAGTTATTGCACTTTATAAATAATATGAAAAGTTTTCTTGGTTGATATAATTGTAATGCGAAAATTGTATGCGAAAACTGATTTAGCAGAGATCATAATATTGACAGGTCGTATTTTTAACAAAAACTTTATTCTTTTGGTGTCCTCTACTAACGAAGGTAGTCAATCATCAGGGTAATTAATCTTCACCTTGCAGGATGCAGCCTATAAACACTGAGAGGAACTGCAACAGTCGCAAACGTGTCGAAGTCATTTAGCAATACAAACTACTTTATCACACAATTAGCGAAATTCAGCAATCTGTGTTAACTGATAACCACAAAGTGTGCCAAAGATGTTCATCAATTAGCAATGACTCTTTCTTCTTCCGCTGTGACTGTTTCAGCCTCTCTCCGGAACAAGAGGAATCTTATCCGGCCTTGCGAGGTGGTCAGGTGGATGGAGGCAGTGGCGCGGCGGTGACAGTGTAGCCTTACGGGGTCACTATGCCACCGGATGCCGCGCCCCTGGGTCCGGCTCGTGGCGACACTAGATATAATATGTATCATTGCAAAGGAGAAATTGCCACGCGCAGGTATTTCATACGTCATTTCTGAAGCTACCCTCTCGAGCCCGAGAATAGAAAGTGCAAAAAAATATGTTACCTCGGGATTAGACAGTAATAAATAAAAATAAAGAATTGTAAAATTTAAAACAAAATTTGAGTAACAAATGTACATTGGAAAATAAAACTAAAATTCTTCACTGCTGTTCTGAAACGGTGGTTTTTTTTACAACAGAAAGAAAATGTTATAATTAAAAAAAAACATATATTGAATATCAAAAGCATCCTAAATTAAACTGTCTGGCAAAAGGGTTTGCTTAGAATAATAATATGGTTTGATAAAGACTGGTTCCTGAAGCGTTGTTGATGAACATTTTGGCAGAAGCCAATAAAATCTCTATACTCCTTATTATCTTTAAAATTATATAATTTATATATTTATTTTAATTTTTTCTATTATCTTCTATATTTCTTCTTATTTTCTTTTACATTATATACTTTTTACATTTCTTTTAAATTATATATATTTTACATTTCTTTTAATTTCTTCTTATTTTTATATTTCATACTTGAATTCTTTGAATGTACTGTGTATATAAAATCAACCACCACAACAAGGGGCTTGTGCCCAGCTCGGTGATCTAAATATTCATAAAAATTGTAATATCCATTTCAATGAATAAAAAAAATAATATATTTATCCGAGACACTCTCTAGGTTACAAACCAATTCATTCGAAAATAGTGATAATTTAAATAGGTAACTGCTAAAAATATGGAAGAATTATTTGCAATGCGATATTGATAAATATGAGATCGACAAATATGACGTTTCATAATTATGTCAAAATGGTCGAGTGCTTAAGATGCTGTCCTGGTAATCAAGAGATACTGGGTTTGATTCCTAGTTGTGACCGTTATCTTGATATTTTCTGTTTCACGGTTCGCTTAGATTCATTAGTATTATCTTCTTTAATGAAATATTATTGTAATCAAGGAATCTTTTATGATTGATTGAAATCGGATTGAATCACCGATGGAATATTGTATTTGTATGTCTTTCTTGAAAAAATTGAGTTTTTTCACGCATAAAACAATCCATCTTTATTAACACTGTGTTTCGCAAACAAATAATTATTAATATTTTAAAGCATAACTTGCAATAAGTATACTTTAATAAAATTATTAAATTAACGCGATTATAACGTACGTTACGTTTAACCTTTTAAATGATTGAACGATTGCAAATACATAATATATGATTATTGAAGACAATATTAGCGATTCTTAAACGAAAATCTGAAACACAAAAATCAGAAAAAGATACGGTCACATCTGGGACTCGAACCCAGGACCCTTGCCCTGCTGGGGCACCGCTCTACCAACTGAGCTAATGGGACCCTATTTCCTTCGGTCATATTTAACTCTATCATACTTCGAATAAGAACTTCCAACATTGTCTTCATTTTTCTCACCGCACATTTTTATTGGCAACTATATTTATGTATGATCGCAATCATCAATCAATCCGAACTAAATGCAATCTAGACAGTGTATTTAGATAAACATATCTTATTTTTATTTTAATGTGCGACATCTATTGACTTTTCTGCAAGTCTAGGATGAATATTTATTTTTTTGGAATAACTTAATGATTAAAACCCCAAATTGTAATATTAAATTATTGAAGACAATATTAGCGATTCCTAAACGAAAATCTGAAAGAGAAATAATATATGGTCCACTTTAGATACTGTTACAATAACATTCGGTGTATAAAGTGTTAAATAAAGTCGACGGTTGCAGAACCTGCGAAAGGGAAAAGCTCATGAGATAATTGAACCGGAAACAAAAATATTTTTTCAAAATCTGTTAACTTATAAAATGAAATAATTACTATCATCGACAGGTACCGGGTGTCGTACAGCAATTTCAAGAAAATTCAGTCCCAAACGTGATTACTTTTTTCATGGTAAATCTCATGGTAATTTCTATCTGCCAATAAAATAATGACTGTTAACTAAGAATTTATCAGAATGTAAAAGCAATTATTAGGCAAAATTATGCAATTACTTGGGAGACCAATATATTAATAATGATTTTACTTGCAGCGGTATTTTAAGGCTTCCTTTAATAATTAATGAAGACATAAGCGGGAATATCTCCAAGACATATATGGAAACTAAAATCCTCTGTTACTATAACGGTAGTAGGTTTTATGAAAACAGAATTCACCTAAGTATTAAAAGAGTATGGTAACGGAACAATAAAAAAAGGTATATAATAATTTAGTCAAACAATTAGGAAATGACAACGTTTCTTGGTTTGAAAGTGGCATACAGCAAAAAAAACAACAATTTTTTTTGCGAAGTTTAATATGCTAAATCGCTATTTTAATTAAAATTATAACGAATTGGTGTACATTATGAATACCAAAAAATATGCTTTAGATAAATTGAAGGTTTTCCTATCATTTCGCTTGAGTAGAATACAAATAAAAAATAAATTACTTAATAAAAACATAAAAGTAAACTACTAAAAAAAAATTTTTTTCAATGGAAATGTATGAACGGGTAAAGGAAACAACTTTTAAAAAAGATTATCTGTGACAGTTTTAATTGATTAACAATTTTGCTTTCTTATAAAAATATTTAAAAAATAAATAAAAACCAGTTTTGTGCTTGAAATCGAACGTTTCAAGACTCCGTTTGTCAAGCGATTTTAATGCCTATTACCTACAATATAAGGTATACCAAGAATATACACATTTTTTACTTGTAGCTTCCTCTTAATGTGAATATCGCACAAGAACCCCAAAACCAGTGGCGGCTTGTTACTTTTGAGTGTGATAAAATGCTAAGTTTAAAAAAATTGACAGTATTTTTGTTGTATTTAGTCCAAAACGATTCTCATTTTTTGGGAAATTCTTTTTTTTGTATGAAGATTTTCAGGGAAATTTCAGTTTGCCCTGCAGCGATTTCCTTACAAAAAAAAATTAAAAAAATAAAATAAACCGTTCTCGGTTTCGATAACATCACTAATGACATTTTTTTAAATTTAATTAAAATCAAATTTAATAATATAATTATTAAGTTCTACAAGTATTTCTTGGTTTTTGTTATTGTTACAGCTGTTTCGGATTTCAAGGCCATTTTCAACCTGTGGTTTTAGCCACGTTTAGACGACTTATTTATATGATATTTTACCTCCTCCCAATTTGGGAGTTGAAAAAAATTGTCATGATTGTTATTTTAAAAATGTAATCTTCCTGGAGCGACGAAAAACATTTTTTTTATTAATCTCGTTGCTATATTGTGTTTTTTGATGTTAAACATCTTTAAGCGCGCCTAGGCAGGTAAAGCCGACTCTTGCGTAGCAAGCGTGGCAAGACGGAACGACGATTCCTGCGGCCAGTCATAGTCGGCTCTTTCCGCCCAGCAAAAAACTCTGTGCGGTGTATTTGCTTCTCTTCTTACTAAAATTACAATGGTTCTATTCTCAATACATTTATAATTTATAATATATTTCTTTATGTTTATTCTAATAATAGGTATTAGAATTATTTACCATAAAAAATATAAAGACTTGTTTACTTTCAATTTCACTTTCAATTTCACTCTTCATTGGAGTAGAAATTCAATAACATATGTTTTTCCCTATTACCTAATTTTATGTACAATGAAACAATGTTATAAGTTAAACAAAAAAAAAATAATAAAAAAATAAAACTTCATTCAATAAAAATCAATGTCAATGTTTCACATCTACCAAACGTCCCGTGACGGTTATTTTTTTTATGTCAGTAAAAAAATATCATATAATGATTAATAATTTTTTTTAAATATATTTTATTAAGTACGTGAAGGCAATGGACAAAGAATGTGTATTTTACCGTTAATTAAATGAAATAAAGTTTTTACAACCATTCTCTAAAATTGACGGCTAGGATCGCATAAATATGGTAATAACGTTAATGAATTATCCATGCAAACATAAGACGTAGACTCAGTGTGGTGAATTTTGAGCTTTGTAACGGGATATTTAATAGGGTAGGTACTTGCAAAACAGTTTTAATAAAGCGACTTGAGTATAGACATTCACATTGATAGACCAGCCAATCAAGGAAAGGGAAACAAAGTGCGCGGAGGGGGAATCGGCGTGACTGCCTCCCTTTCAGTGATATATTAATAAATGAAGCTCGTATTGTAATCTACGCCAGGCAGTTCGGTTAAAAATGAACATTCTGATACTGCGCAGGAAACTCTGCCTTACTTCAGCGAACTATACGTTTCTGGACAAGGTCTGGTTATTTTAACGTGCGCTATTCGGCGGTCAACTACGACTGATTTCGTTGTTTATTCAAAGCACTGTGAAATTGAGGCACTGTAGAAATTTCTTTTGAATTGTTTTATTAAATATTTTTAATCCATCAGGAATAACGAATATTATAAAAATGGTTTAAGTAGAAAACGTAGATGATTTTTCTCAAAACAACCTTAATTATAATTATCAATCCTTGAAATATTTTAACAGGATTAAAAATATTATTGATTGAACAATTGCAGAGAACACCCTTTTTAGGTTTTCTAGCCTAAAAATATATCTTATAATACACATTTATAAATACGCATTTCCTAATTAGTTTGACAAGTTCACAAATGTGTGATTCCAGTTAAAATGATGATCTATATATATGTTACAGCCAAAGTAAAAAATCTGGATATAATATATACTATCCAGCCATTATTTATAATGTATACCCAATTTAGACAAAGTGATAATTGACACAGAATTAATCACACCGACTAGCAATTTTATATAATATCTTCGAAGACTTGGATATAGCAATAAAAAAAATAGGTTTAGGTAAAGATTATAAAATTATATTTCAATTTGCCTTTAATTTATAAAGTAAATTTAAACTAGGTTGGGTTATTATAGTTAAGGTTAGGTTACGTTGAGTTATGATAGGTTAGGTAAGGTTGGGTTATTATTGGTTAGGTTACGATAGGGGGGTAACAATTCAGTTGGACCGTATTTATTACTTTGGCTAACTGTGACCCGATATTATGAATAATATCCGGAGAGCGTGATTAATTTATCCCATTGTCTAAATTTTGTTATTAAATATAATGACCAGTAATTATGTATTATAGCTATTTAATCACTGTGACTATAACATGAACACCATAATAAGATATTTAATTTAAAAAATTGCACTTAGTATAATACCACATGCTTGATTGCAATTAGTTCTATTAAATATAAATTAGTTCCAGTTGCTCATTTCACGAGTTCTTTTTGAAAAGACTTTTGAATTTTCACAGACCATGTATCAACATCGAAAAAAATTGGTAACCCCAATCGCTAAATAACTTATCAGTCTCAGATGATTGTAGGTTGCAGTAGAACATACACAGGAGAACAGGGGCTCTATTCCTGAATCGAGGGCGCTCGTAATCGCCGTCGAAAGTACGTACGTTGGTCGTCGTTGGTATTCCCGAAATTGGTCGAAGGTACATACTTCGACGCCAAACGTCAAAAGTCATTCCACACAACAACTACTGGGTATAACCAGTAGAAACATGGCAGCGAGTGGTAGGTTGTTGGCGTTTCTATGGAATTGGCTGTCAAAATCTAGTCTAGCTGTCAATTTTTGTTTTACCGCGCGGATTCCGCAAATGTAAAAGTGGGTGAAAATTTCCCACTTACTAAGTCTTTATCGGAGCTTACAAGCTCAATTAAGAGTTGCTTTTGGCAATTTGTAATTTGTCTGTTTGACAGTCACACCATAGAAATCCCAAAAACATCAGGAACATAGACAATATTCACAGGGGTGACAATATAATCATCTCTTCTACCAACTTCGACCGTTCGACGCTCAAGAATACGTAAAATTGAAACATTCCAAAAAGTTAGTCGCGACGACTAGTAGTTTTTCACTCGAAGACGGCGCATACGAAAACGATTGATCGTTTAACTCCAGAATCGCAGACCAGACAGGAGAACGTGGCTATCGGTCTCCCCGCGGGGGATAGCGATAATTACTGTATATCAAGGGAAAACGTACTGTAGCAAACAAGTAACTGCACATGCTGTAAGATTCTTAATATTATTATAAATATTCAAAAAAAAAATTGTATGTTTCAAAGTTCTTTCAAGGGTTTAACCCTTTCATGTGTATATTTGAAAATTAGTAGATTTAAGAAATTTTTACTAAAATTCATCTATTTTTATCTTTGAATGAATTAAAAAAAAAAAACATTTTTTATTTGGTTTTATTGAGAATTGAACCTTCATCCCCAGGGACTGGAGTAAACTTCGTTTACGACTGAGCTAAATCCCAATTGGGTAGGACCGAAATTTATTTCGCATATTAACGATGTAACGTAATCCGATTTCAGAGAAATGCTTACATTGGTGCATACGTGTGATTGCCAGCAAACGTTGAATGAATGCATTGTCATTGATAACGAGTCTATCAGCCGAGTTTCAGCTCAATCGGATGTCGGGGAGTGGGTTAATTTCTGCTTCGAAGATTTGCATTCTTTTATACCCGAAAACAAAAGTGAAATTAAATTATTAACTTATTTGAATTTTAGCTATTAGTTCAGGCGGTAATCATTTTTATATTTGAAATGTGTTTTTGCTTCTAACCTCCCCTCTTTGTTTTTTAGATGAATGTTTTGAAGGTATTTCAATAAGTTATAAGTTTTTTTTTATTTAATAAATATAAATATCATATTTATGGCATAAAGTTTAAGATTTGTCATATTATTTGAAACACGCTCTCTGAGACCTAATGTCAAAATGATAGTAGCAATAAGTTTTAAACCATTGAAAAAAAATTCAAATAACTACCAATTATTGTTTTTTTTCAAGTATCAAATATGTTCTACCACTGTCAGTGTTTTAATTCGGGTCTGAAAGGGTTAAAATAAGGTGGCCAATTTTTTTTACCTTAAAACGTGACATCAGTAGAGATGCGGGTTGTGAAAACTCTGAATAGTGTCATACATTGAATGCCCAAATTAAGGTCAATTGTCCAACTTCGAGTGAAATCGGTCCAACATTGACAAATTAATATCGAAAGTATTTTTTTTTAATCAAATTTCACTGTTTCCAATTGGCGACAACAGTTTTTCTTCCAATGGGTACTAGATTTATTATACACTATACATTTTCTCTATTACGTTGGTTGTGAAAATTCTTGGCTCACATTTTAATGTCGTGAGTAGCCTGCTTTCCGAAATCGGGACTTTTCCGTCTCCCGACGCTTTCCTTTGGAACAGCGGGACAGTGTCCCTTAAAACGGGACGGTCCCGCATAACGGAACCTACGGCCACATTAGTTTAAAAGTAAACTATTTTAAATAACTACTATCTATCTTCCTCGGGGTTTGATGTATTAAAGAGAGGAAATACGAAGTAAATATATTTTTCAAACAAAGAGACCTCAAATCTTTGAAATCTTAAACTTTCACTGTGTAAGAAATGAATTCTTAAACATATATTTATGTTCAAGGTGTCCGGGGGTAAAGTGGACTAACTTTGGCAGGTGATTCTACATCTACATGACAGCACAAGTAAAAAGATTTTTGAAAAAAAATCTAAATTCCAACGTTTTGAGATAGTTTTCAGGTACCAAAGTTGAATTGTTTTAATGGAAAAAATGGGGAAAAAACCATGGAGTTATTAACAAAAATTTTAACTTTTTTTCCTCCACCATCATTTAGAATCACTTCCCGGTGTTAGTGCATTTTATCCCCGGGCACCCTGTACAAAATCCTTATTTCTAAATTATTTCTTAAAAGTATAAATAGTCCTATTTATTTTATACTGGATTCCGAGAGATGGGTGGTCGGTGACAATTTAAATAATTAAATAACGTATAGGTTTATAAGAATAGAATAAGAAAAATGGAAATCTAAATTGTAATTTGTTCTGCAGTTTAAAATACAGTAAATTTAGAAAGGTATTCTATAAAGGTATAATTATTAAAGACAATGAAATATACATGATAATAATTGAACAGATGTCAATAAAACCTTCTAAGAGCAATTAAAAATTAATTAAAAATAAAAGAAAAATAAATAGTATCACAATTCAAAAAAAATCATATTGATATCAACCCAGAATCATCCATCTCAAAGAGTGGCGTACGCACTACGCACTCCTCAGCGCGCATGTGCCTATACTTGATGCCCTTCCGGGAGGCGCAATTACAAAGCCTATATAGCATTTCAGTAACGGTCACGACTGTAAGAGAGTAGCATTTTTGAAGGAAAATAATTTACAAAGCCTATACCATTTTACTCACGTCGACGAGTGTAATCTGTAATATGTTATGTTTTGTTTTTCAAACTTAATTACAAAGGCTATAAGAATTTCAGTCATAATGCCGTTTATTACATAATTATTTTTTTAATGATAAACTTATGTTTATAAGACAAGGTTTTTATGCATAATAATCATTGACGTATTATACTAGATTAGCCCTGTCTAGTTAAATTCATTTTAAAAATAACGCCACGTAGCGTACGTCACAAATATGGAGATGAACTTAACAACCCAACTCTGTTTAAACTCCTTGTACAAGCGTTCAAACTCGTAAGCGAAACTACGGAGAATTTGTTGTCAGAGGTGTTGTAATATGGACATAATTCAAATTTAAATATTTGGAACTCGGTTATTTTTGTGATTGAAAAAATGAACTTGCCCAGCATAGCTGAGAAGCAAAATAGACCAACAAAAGGTAAAACGCAATGCACAGTGCCCATTTCGCATTGCGACATAATGCGTGGGCCTTTTCATAAATGTCCATGTGAACCAAACCAAAATTGTGTTGAGGTTATTTTTAAATGAATATGCCGTGTCTAGTCTAATTTAGTCTATGATAATAATTTATTATTCTTTGTGCTATGCATAAAACCTTGTCTTATAAACATTAGTGTATCATTAAAAAAATAATAATATTTGACAAGTCAAAATATTTCATCAACAAATGTAGATACAATATATTTCGATGCCATCTAGTGGGAAATTTAGCACTAACAAAGCCTTTCCTACAAAAATAAAGTTAGTTGTTTACAGGTGGAAAAAATACAATAAGCTGTAATTGTTGATTGAAGTACTAGTACATATTGAATTATCTGGCTGGTTGGAAATAAGCCTACGTGGCTCAGTGGTCCAGAGCGTCATGCTTTTGTTTGTGGAAACTGAACTAACCTTACCTATAGACTGCGTTAAACGATACTTAGCTATCATAATGCATCTTCTAATCTCAAATAAAATAAAGTTTATGGACTTAACAGTCGTCAATGGTATAGGCTTGAAAATGATTTTGCACAAACAAAAGCTACACTAGTACAGTCGTCACCATGGCTGAAATTGTTAGGCTTTGTAAAACCACCTCCGGGAGAGGGAGATGCGCGTCAACGAACTGAACGCGTGCTTTCCCACGGACTGCGCGCGGACTCTTAAATTAGCGGGGCCAATCACGTTGGCGATATCTGTCATCGGGAAATATCGCCAGCTCTAATAAGCATATTGTCGGGTAATTAGCGGGATAAAGACCCTACTCTTGTCACACGAAGCGCAGTGGAGATTGCCTACCTAAATTATATGAACCTCGTATAATATATTATGTTATATGCAGTTAAAAATATACCCTAATACAGCGGTCGCGTTTGGGGAACGTTGAAACAACGCAGAAAATTTTCTTAAGTTGCGCGGAAACCTGAAAACCCTAAAGCCTTAAAATTAAAGTAAAATATATTGTCCATGCTATAAAATTATATAATACCCTTACTATTGAAATTAAAAACACCATGGATATAGAAAAGTTTAAAAAATAATAATAATCAAATTATGGCTAAGTAAACATGAAGATGAGGAAATCAATAAATTTATGAAGTAACCCCAACGCAACCTACAGACAACAAACATAAATACTTTTTGCTTAATTTATTTTATATTTTGTGGGAACCAACAAATAAGAAGATGAGGAAATCATGATCAAAACACATACAACATTCTACAGTCCGCCTCGGAACAGGAATACCTAGCGAAGAGGACTGAGAACAAACTACATCACTTTATATTTTTATTTTACTTAATATTGTATCTTTTTTGCTTCACTTTATATTCCCGTTAAATACAAAATAAAAAAAAATGAAATAAAATAAAAAAATATATCAAAAACTGTAAACTTTAAACCTGTGGAAGTAAAATAGTCACACAAGCTTAAGTAACAAGACTAATAAGATATTATATATGCTACGATTCATAAATATTTGATAAATGTAACGTTGATGATAATTACCGCTCCTAGCTTATTATATTTTTCTTGTGAAAATTTAATTTCTTCTTCTTCTTCTTCGATGGCGCTACAGCCCATATCGAGCTTTGGCCTCCTGCAACAGTCGCCTCCAACTCCTCCTGTCCTCAGCGGCTGACTTCCAGTTTGTCTCCTGGAGAAACTGTGCTGCATCCCCTCTTACCTCATCTTCCCACCTCAGTCTGGGTCTTCCCACTTTTCTCTTTCCACCTGGGTGACCAGTCAGAATTCTTTTTGGGACGCGTGTATCCGGCATTCTCTGTACATGCCCGGCCCATCTCAGCCTGAGGAGTCTCATGTGTGCAGAGATGCTAGGGGCCTTATATATATCGTACAATTCTATATTGTGCCGGATACGCCACTGTTCGCCCTCTTTCACGGGTCCACATATTCTTCTCAGCACCTTTCTTTCAAAAGTATCCAGCATTTCAGCCATCTTTACCGTCAGTGTCAGCGCCTCACATCCATATGCCAATACAGTTCTTACAATGGTCTTATATATGGTTATTTTGGTTTTTCTGTGGACACTACGTGACTTAAACACTGGCAGCAAAGAGAAGTAAAATTTAATTTGGTACCTGCTTATTGTGTTTACTGAATATCACACCGTATTGGGGTAATTTACCAACGTTTTCCCAATCTCTGCCCTAAATGGACATCTCAAAACGTATACATATATTTTTTTATGAATTTAAATGTTGACAACGTAATTAAGGTTTAAATTACTTCTGTTGGAAAACTTACGTATTTAATGATGTTAGTATATGCAGACATATCTCTTCAGGGGAGTATAAGAAAATTGAAATGAAAATTTTCTATTTTTTTTATTTATTTTTTTTTATATTCAATAATATTGTTATTGGGTTTATAAAAACAGTATATTTAAAAAAAAATTCTACTGTGTAATTATTATTACGCGTGACAGCTGTTTCGCCCTCTGAAAGCATTATCAAACTGTGGGCAGCCCACTTACACTAACACTACTAACAACTGTCACGCGTAATAATAATTACACAGCAGAACTTGTTTAAAAATAAACTTTTTTTATAAATCCAATAACAATATTATTGAATATATAAAAAAATATTAAAATGGAGTTCTACAAATTAAACTTGATAACAATAAATAAAAAAATCTAATTTTAAGTATCCAGTTAATCCAAAATAAAGCCTTCACAAAAAAAAAACAATTAACTCGATGTCGACCATTTCGGAAACATTTTTTTTCCCATTCTCGCAGTCGTAGTAACATTATTTTACATCCTTGCAGTCATAGTCACTTTATTTTCTATCCTTGCAGTCAAAGTCTCTTTATTTTCTATCCTTGCAGTCACAGTCACTTTATTTTCCATCCTTGCAGTCACAGTCACTTTATTTTCCATCCTTGCAGTCACAGTCACTTTATTTTCCATCCTAGCAGTCAAAGTCTCTTTATTTTCTATCCTTGCAGTCACAGTCACTTTATTTTCCATCCTTGCAGTCACAGTCACTTTATTTTCCATCCTTGCAGCTATAGTCACTTTATTTTTCATCTTTTCAGACATAGTCACATAATTTTCCATACTTGCAGTCATAGTCAATTTATTTTCCAGTATTGCAGTCTAGTCACTTCTATGATAGTACATTACAAAACTAAAATTTTGAATCACTAAAAATTATACACTTGTCAATAAAATGTCAAATATGTTGTTGTAAATATACATAGAAGCCATGTTAAATGTTTTATTTATAGAAAAAATGCCAAAAATGGTAATTCGGAAGACATGCAAATTGAAATGGAAAAAAGATATATTTGTTTAATGTCACAACATGTCACTATTCCATCCATGTCATGTTCATTTGTCATGCAGTACAATTTACATGTCACCTTTATTTATTTCTATGCTCATTCATATGTACAGTTTACAGGTATATAGATGATAATTGCAAGTAATACAAAAATGTTCTTAATATAAAACATGATAGTAGAGTGTAAAATATGTAAATTGTTAAATAGTAATGTTTTGTGTAAATAAATAACCCCTCACTAGAAAAAAATCATGTTATATAGCAGTTAAAGTAGGTACCTACATCATAATAGTTATATAGACATAGTAACTATAGTAATAATGTAGTAACCGATCAGTGGCTAAGTTGGCATCGCGTTCGGATCCCACCCCAATTCCTCAGTCCACCATCACACACAAGCAACATTTTCCGCTTACTGTGGTGGTAGTAAGAGATTTTCAAATAGTGTCAGGTTATTCGTAACCCGGTAATGTTTGCCTATTTTAATTAATTACAAATTCATTAAAAAAAATCGTTATGTTATACAGATATTAGCCACCGCTTCCAAAAGCTAATTTAATGTTTAAATTAATCTTTGTACACTGTGCATGATCCGAATATATTTTATAAAACGAGCCACTGACCAATGGGCGGGTTGGGCCTCTGGGCGAGTGACGTAGCGCAGGAAAAACGAGATCGGCGCGCGCGGCCCCCGGGCGGGGAAGCCGCCACTGCAGCCCCCCGGGTGACTCATCCCGCGGGCGGAGTACTTCCGTTACGCCACTGAACCAATTCTAATACTTTCATATTATAATAGACTGTATGGGTACTTATGGGCAATTTGTTGTAAGTTATAAGTTGTAACACAGTATCAGTCTGCCAATATATATAAACGAGATTGTGTGTGGGTATTTTGATTAGGCAGAAAAAACATGTGTGTCAAAAAAAACTGTTATTTTTGTGTTAATTTTGGAAAGGGTAATTTAATGAACTTATAAGTAGGCGAATAAAATAATCACATCAAACATACTAATTTCAGTTGTCGGTGCGTGAAATGAAATATTCCGACGTGAAATTATTCACGTTCTATGAACTCAAATTTTCTTTTGAATTTAAGTATCATTTTCAAAACTGGAATCAGTTGTGAAGAATTCAGTAATAAAGTAGGTATATAATATAATATTTTAAAATAAAAATTACTTGAATAAGTATTAAAAATTGGAATTATAATATCTTGTGATTTCACTCGTTTTCCTCGGGTCTGCGCTAAAATTAGACTGATAATTATTAAAGTATTCGATTTTAAACAAATAAAATTCATATTCCTTCCTTTTATCAAAATCTGATGTTATGGTGAAAATTTTGGTTGCTTGAGGAACTATGAGAATAATGATCACAACACAAGCAATAGTTTCCGCTTACTATGATGGTAGTAGGAGATTTTCCAATATCGTCAGGTTATCCGTTACCCGGGAATGTTTTTCTTTCTTTAAAAAAAAACAAGTTTTAAATGCGACATTTTGAAACCCATAAAAGAGTTGTGAACGATTTCAGGTGATTTCCAAAACATGTGAGCGATCTTCATAAAGCATTGTTGCGTTGTTCAAGATAACGATAAAGTATTGATTGCCAGTTTTAATTGATCGCGGCCGCTTGATTTTCCAAACACTATTGTAAATTATTTTTCATTACAGATTGCATATCTTTCTTTCTTGTTATATCAGCCCACCCAGCGTGAGTGAATGTCTACCATTTTCAAAAACATTTCAAGAAAATTTAGCCTGTTTTAGGTAGGGACTGCAATCCTCTGAAGCTCTCCTTGGTCACCTTCCCTTCTTCTTGTCCCCTCGTCTCCCAAGGACCAGGTCCAGGCAGCAACAACTTTTTCACCCATCCGACAGGTTTACCCAACGTACGGCAGTAGTGGCCGCTTGCTCCAAACCGAACTATTCCTCCAAGTCGTTAACCTAACAATACGTCGACTGAATGCGTAATGCGATGTCGAGAGAAGACGAGGGTTTGCGTAAGATGGGAAGACGAAGGAGAAAGGAAAGAAATGTACAAGAGAAGAATATAAAACCAAAATATTGCAACTAAAAATACTCAAAGAGAAAGGGGGAATACTGCAAGGACGCTTAATTGGTACTAAACTGTTTTAATATTACATACATCTATTAAAAAGATAATCTGAAAGGCTAAAAAGATAATCTGAGAGTAACTAAGGTGAAGTGTCTAAGATTTGATGGAATAACATAAATATATTGATCCACCTAAAAGCAGAAATTCGTATATAACTTTGCATATGAAAAAAGTTCATCGAAGGCAAAATAAACATTTAAAACAAAATCAGATAATGCCGAAAACAGAGATAATTTTAAGAAGTATCATGAAAGACTAAAAGAAGAATGGGTAGATAAAGAACACCCTTGCTATTGAACGCCAAATTACTGCTGGCGCAATTCGCATGCTCCCATCTGAGATTTAATGCCATCCAGAGCAAATACAATACAATAGCTTGAGGTTGGATTCTTTAGTGGTAAAAAAAGATCGGGTGATTAATATTTTGATGCGCGTATCGGTCCTGTGCCGGGTAAGGAATGCGGGTTGTTTTTGGATACTGGATATTGTAGGTAGCCAGCGTAAATATGTAGTGGAAATAGTACTACGAGAAATGAGGCCACATGGTCGTACTTGACAGGTGATAAGGGTGCTTCCGGGGGTATTGGTGGTGTAAAATGATTTTTAAGGTGCAGGGGTACAGAAATACTGATTGAGGTCAAGAAAAACCAATAATTAACAATATTTTCAATAGACGAAAACTGGTTTTGAACCAAACGTAATGTCGTGATGCGACAAAGGTATTTTCATGATTTGTTGGTATAAAAATATTTTTAGATTTTCTGGATACTGTTTAGGAGAATCCTGCATGGAATAAATTAAATATAAACGTTTAGTTTACGTTTTGTTAAATTAAGTCTTCAAAGCTCAAATGTGACGAGTTTTGGATTCTGTAGATGTTTAAGCAGATTTAAAACAAGTACGATTTTGTTGTAGAAATATTTTGTACATAATATTACATGTTAAGACTACGAGTAGTTGGTTGATCTTGATTTTAGGTTATCTTCTGTAAATTTTTCTGGTGATTAGAATAATTAACCAAAAAAAATAATTCACAGGTTATCGTAATTTTCTATCACGTACAATAAGGTTCTAGAGAGGCACAAATAAGTTGGCCCACGTGTGGGAGACACGTTTCCGCCATTTTCGTCTTCAATTTGCAAGATGGCGCCGCTGGACTTCCGCCCGGCTTATCAAAATACCCGCCAAACGGAAGCGGATGACCGTGTCCGAAATACGAACGAGATTCAAAATTTAAACACCGTTCTAGAGCCGCCCAAAAAGGGTGTAGTTCGAAAAAAAAATACCGCTATACGAATAACGTAATTCCGCAAATAAGGACCGGGGATCTAATATGGAAGTCGACAATATGACACGCATATCTGTGTGTCCGTGTGTGTCGTCAGTAGTCAGTAGTCATGCTATAGATATCATTTGCGCCATTAAAACTTCTGGATATGGCAGAAAACGCATAGCAGAAGAATAAGTACCGGGGAAATTTATTACCGAGAAATTAACACTGTTATTTAATATCGGTTTTTGTATTCCTGATTGCAGCGTATTGTTCCGTTCAAACGGTGGACATTTATCTTATCGGTACCTATAATTGTAGAGCAATCGTAGGCGATAAATCAAGCAATTGAATTGTCAACATGTAGCATCGATTAGACATGATTTTCATAGATTTTCATCAATGCATTGGATGTATGGTTAATAAAGTATCTTTTTTTATCAGGTATCAAAAAATTCCGTATTTATTTACAAGATTATTTAGCTTATATTCAATATCGTACAAGAAATAAAATTATTTTATCTGGTTCAATTGTTTTGTTTGGTCCATCTTAACCTGTACACGTAACCCATTGGGTATCCTTACTTCTTCTACCAATCACATTCGCGTAATATATTCTTCTTAAACTCCTTTCTTCGTTCATTCGCTCTACATCCCCAAATCATAATTTCAGATAAGCTATAAAGTAGGTACAAAAATTATTTTATGAATGATAATTCTTTATTCGAAATGTGTATTTATTTTGTTCAAATGCTTGGCAGATGCTTAGATGAAACAATAGAGTGGAGATACGTCACATGCGTGGACATACTTAAGCGGCCCGTTCATATAGGTTGTACTTTTTTTATGGCTATCCTTTTCATAAGCGGTGCAAATTTTTTTGTTCGATTAGTATGAATATAGAGTATCTTATATTTTTATAATGTCATGTTTTATAAATGTTTTCTTTTCAAAGGAAATGATCCTGAGGCAAATATATATAGTTTTTAATACTTTTAGTTTCACATATCCCGTGATTTTTCATGGGTCTGCCGCTAATAATAAAGGTTTTTCAATCATTATGAACCTATTTTTTAAGTATAATTAAGGTTCACTATACAGGGTGTCCGGGGGCAAAGGGCACAAATTTCGGGAGGTAATTCTACATGATAGTACAAGTAAAAAAGATAAAAACTTTTTCGAAACTTCAACAATTTAATGTAGTTTTCAGAAACAAAAGTTTAATAGGTATTATGGAAAATAATAGTCTTTTATGGAAAAATACGGAATATCGAAAGATTTTTTAATCTTTTTTACTTCTACCATCATGTAGAATCACCTCCCGAAGTGTGTGCACTTAACCTCACCCTGGACACCCTGTTTACACCTATAAACAACTAGTCGTAGTACAAAAATGCCGGCCAAATTATAGACGCGGAATTAACGGGCTGCATATTGCATCAGACCGTCAAAATAGTATATTAAAAAGTCATAAACCCCATCAAACACACATCTCCTGCATCCCAAACAGGGTTATCAACACGTTCCTATCAAAAATATTAACATTTTAATATAATATTTCAGTCATCAACACTATTTTAGGTTAATATATTATGATTATTATATAAATTTGAATATATTTGGCCATGCATCGTGGCTGCAGTCGTGGTGCACCTACCCAGTGGCCAGCAGGTAGTTCCGGGCACTTCCGCATGGCGGACAAACGGATGGATCCACCGTCACGTGTCCTGTAGCGGAAATGGCACACATCACACGCACGGTGCACGTGACTGGATAAATCGAAATACTGATTTTGATGTGTCTACGACTTCATTGATAAAATTTAATGATTGATGAGTTGACGATAAAAATCGTAAAAAGGAGACGTAAAATTTTACACTTATTTAATCTTTATCACTTTCGTACTGCTTTCTTATATACAACCTTCTGAAGTGTCCACCATCCTAATTATTGGGATTAATAAAATATATATACCTACCTACTAAATATATATATACATTTTATATATTTTATGCGAAACGACACGAGAGTCCCAACTATTCCCAACCTTCTGGAGCCAGTGAAACTATGGCATCCCCAATTGGCTGAGGGGAGTAGGTAGAGGAATTATATGGGTAAGAGAAATGTGGGGGAAGATGTAGGTAGGTAAGTGCATAGCTATTCGAATCTGGTCACAAAACATTGTTTAAAGTAATTTCATGTTTAGATTCTGAATGGTGATATTTCATTGCATGTTGGGTGAGTCCGAAGTAAGGTCAATTACCCCTTATTTTGGGTGAAAATTGGCTAAACAATCAATTTCATTGGCTATCCCGAAAAGTCTTCTATGTATTGGCAAAATCAGTTTCCTTTAATTCGTACATTATTTAGAGATCACATTAACTTCAGCGTTTCTGAATGCTAAAAAAAAGGATTAGTATGAAAATTTTAATCAATTTTAAAGCCTACCACACAAATACAGGATATTTCTCTACTGCACCGCGAACATTAAGAAATAATTTCGCTATACACTGCTCTAATAATGAAAACGGCGATTTTAATAACCAATTTAAACACTTAAAAAAAGGTTTTGCCACTAATCACATCAAGCTGATACTGTGATGAAGCCCTTTATTTAAAGACAGGCAATATTGTACCTACCAAATCAATATCTCATCAGTAGTTACAGGTGACAATAATGTCTCATCGGTAGATACAACTGACGATAATGTCTCATCAATAGGTACAGGTGACAATAATGTCTCATGGGTAGGTACAATTGACAATAATGTCTCATCAGTAAGTACAGATGACAATAATGCCTCATCAGTACGTACAGTTGACAATAATGTCTCATCAATAGGTACAGGTGACAATAATGTCTCATCAGAAGGTACAGTTGATAATAATGTCTCATCAATAGGTACAGGTGACAATAATGCCTCATCAGTAGGTACAGTTGACAATAATGTCTCATCAATAGGTACAATTGACAATAATGTCTCATCAGTAGGTACAGTTGACAATAATGTCTCATCAGTACAGGTACAAAAAATTCATTGTTTTAGACATATTTGTATTCAACCTTTAACACATTCTTGTTTGTCATTTACTTTTGCATATTTGGCTAATTATTTTTGTCATTACTATATATTAAAACATCCATGTATGTAAATTTTTGGGCATCATGCCTGTTTTATATACTTAAATAAAGTAACTTTATTTTTTTATCTAACTCCTTAATTATTATTTGAAATAATTTTTCAACTAATAACAAACGATGCACGCCTGCAGTATACACTAATGACGTCTTTAACAAAAGGCAATTATTGTGAAGTTATAACGCTACAAACGCCCAATAAAAGTCCTTATCAGAAGCCATTAAAAGCCAATAATGAATAATCAATGCCCAAGAAGGATCAGGATTGTTCAATAAAGGATCCCGCGCAACGCCGGGCGCATCCTAATCGCCAGGCCGGAACAGGTGGCTAGGCGTGCGCGATTAGAACGTGACTTTTCACGTGGTGATGTGCGGGAAAATGGCGAACGGGTTCAGACTGAGGGCAGAAAGACCTTCCGGTCGATGAGGGTCAAGTTTTAACAAAGTTTCTCAAATATTGAAACAAAATAATAACACATTACTATTTGGAGAGAGTTTCAAACATACTTTTATTTATTTATTGTTTAGGAACATTTACAGACTATTAACATGAAAAAAAAATCATTAGATAAGCGCTGCAAAAAACGTATATGTCAACACTCCACTTAAAAATGTTTACATCGTGCATAGTTTAAGTGTCATTATACACTATGTATACGTTTGTCGATATATATATTCCGTGAAGTTGAATACGTCTTATAAGCAAACTACATGCAATCCAGGTACAAGGGAATATCTAAATGACTCAGTCCTGATATTATTGTTGCAATTAAAAAGAATTTTTGATCTATTAGGTCTAGTTGTTATATGAAAAGTAATTAGGGTGAGTAAATTAGGGCTGTCTAAAATTTAACTAACAATTTTAAAAAGTTTAATAACTTTCATTCTTTAATCAAGTGGTTGAAATTTATAGATTCAATAGATCAAGTTTATAGTAGAAATGTATACTGATTTTTTTCAATGGAATCGGGGTAGTTTTTAAAGTGATAGAATAATTATATTCCACTTGATGTATAATGTTGAATAGTTTTGAAGTCTCTGCCATTGCGGAGAATGAAGCCATGTTTTTGTAATCCTTTATTTGTCACTGTGTTGATGTGAGAAAGAAATTTTAATTAGGAATCGAAAATAATTCCAAGATCCATAATTTCATTGAGAGAGGAGGGGAACATTGATAATTTGATATTGAAGTTGAAAGGCTAATTTGTTCTGAAAAATCTTATTATGTAACATTTACTAAAGTTTGGATAAAGTTTGTTAAGTTTGCACTAATCCTGTAATTTATTTGGATGTGAATACTGTCAGTCATATTTAGTTTTTATAAGAAAGAGTTTTAAATCGTCGGCAAAAAACAACACTTTAACATTGTTATCATATTATATAGTAACGATATTATTATTAAACAGTAAAAAAATATTGGAACTAAATGTGATCCTTGAGGTACACCGCTTGTAGCCACGAGTTTTTACGACATATTAATACATATATATGAGTTTAGATTTTAACGTCCATGGTGATGATGGACACCGTAACGCGGAACGAAATGTCGCTAAAGAAAAAGGAAGCGCAACACGGCATACAAACCCAAATATTAATCACGATAAAATAATCAAAATAAGACGAAAATTACTGTCTGTTACTGTCTAATCTGATGTCTAAAAATTCTGTGTAAAGCCCGGGCAATGCCGGGAACTTCAATGAGATATTTCTTAATATCCACTGCTTTCAGAAAATTTTGTATTTTATTCATAAAATGACATTTTATGAAATAATAATTCATGTGACTAAATAAAGGTGGTTTTGTGGTTAAAAAATGATAGGCAAATTCCTTGCGCATGATTTTTGTTCTGAAATTTGATAAGAAATGCGTGGAGGTACGAAAATAATATTTTGTTCTATTATGGAATTTTTTTCTTACAATGCGTGGGAAATTAATAAAAATATTGTGATAAAACCGCATTTGAGAACCGCAGGTCACGTTAAGGATCTAATATCTAATCCCTACACCGCTTCCTTTCCGGGACGGTGATAGTTAAGTGTTTTTTTTAATGTATTCAGCACCGCCCCTCTAGGCACAGCTGTGTCAATGATCTTAAGGATGGTAGACAGAAATAAAAAAATAGAATGTGCAGACAGGTATTATTATTATTTTTTGTATATTCGAGGACAATAAAACTATTTTGGAAGCTTTTTATAGACTTGATGCACAAAGGAAAAAAATATTTGCAGGGAAAGAGTTATTAATACAATACTGAATGCAGTTCATTGACCACAAAAATAGTTAGGACGGGTTGTTTCGGAGAATCTGAACAATTCATCAAATTTCAACGTTCATTTTCAAGTTCTGTGAAAGATTTTTTCAAGTTCTGTTTTTATTTCAGTTTTGTCAAGCTACTAGCCTACAATGATATAAAAACAGAACTTGAATAAGTCTTTCACAGAACCCGAAAATGAACGTTGAAATTTGATGAATTGTTCAAATACTCCGAAACAACCCGTCCTTAGTGTTTTTGGTGATTTGATTTTTTTTAAACACATATTTGAGTACCACACTGACCTGACCTGAATTCCTAAAACTGTCTGGAATCAGAACCACAACAATAGCCTTTTTACCATTGTTGGTTGATTACAAAAATAATTTGTTATTTACAAAAAATATATATTTGAGTACAGCATGAGAGTCCCGACCGATCCCAGCCGTCTGGAGCCAGGAGTCTATGCCATTCCCAATCAACATTTACACAAATTTAACATTTCCCAAATCCGTCAATAACATGGCAATGACATATTTTGACTGTAAATTTGTTACCTCAGAACAGGTTACACCTGGTGAGGTAGGTAATGTAAAGGATACAATAAAATTATATAGAAAATGAGTTATGGTAAGTACTAATAATGTTGTACGAAAAATTAAAAAGTATATTTCAATAAACGCCGATTAACGGCACAGAACTAAAAAAATAGTACATTACTACAGTATTTTACCGTACATACCCTGCTTACCGTTTCTTTGCAAGCAAATTTATAGCGAAACTGACATATTACATTGGAGTTAGCCCATTTTTGGTTCAGCCGCATAAGGGCTGCCTAACCCCAAGTATAATAAGATCAACCTTTGTAAGGAAGCTGACAAATCTACAACCTCTAAAGCTGTAAGCTCTCGGAAAGCTTAACAAACAACAAGGCGGGGAGTGCAAAAGTTGAAAGTTCTGACCGCGGCGACCGTCCCACATGCCCAAATTAGTATTAGAGTCACCCACCTCCGCACTTCCGGACTGCGCGGGGGCAACGACCGGAAGAAAGGTTTGACCACTAAATATGTTTGTTATTATTATTATTTATTCCTCTGGATGAACCGTGATGAACCTCTGGAACGGAAGTCACATCGTTTTTTTGTGCAGATCGATATAATAATAATGGTGACCGGATAAATCATCACAATGATAATTCATCACATCTTTAAAAAGTTGAAAAGTGATGAAACAAAAACTTTATTAACTGGGTTAAATAGGTTAGGTTATGTTAAAACAAAAATCATCGTTTCTAATGACTTTATATCACTTTTTAAAAGTGTGTTGAATTGTCAATGTGTTGAGTTATCATGGAACCAGAATAAAGTACGTAAGAAGTTTAAATAATACACAGTAAAATGAGAATGTTTGCTTAATTATTAAGAATCTCTTCAAATGATTGGAAATCCGATTAAAAACGGTAATGTTGACCCTTAGGGAAAGAATTTAATAGGTTTCCTGATAAACTTTTAATTAATTACGAATATATTATAACGATGTCGGAACACGTGTTCATACAAATCCTAATATTTTCATTATATTTTATCAAGGCAAATGCAGGTGCGTGAACACGTGTTCATAAATATTTTGAATTTACTAAAAGTTTATCAGGAAACGGTCTGCAAACCCGTTTTCACCTAGATTGCTAATAATTTGAAGACATTCTTAATAAATTGGCAATAGTCATTTTTCTCTCCGCAATACCTATATATAAAAATAGGCTCAGAACATAGACATATGAATATTAGTAGACCTGCCCTAAGTGATTAAAAGCGTATTATCCCCACTCCCCATACCGGTTCCATTGGAGCCGGCTGTGCTCGCGTATGGCCTCAAGTGAAATTTGAAAACGTGACGTCATCATTCTTGTGCGAACTATGGTCGAGGCATCATCGATTCATTTTACGAAATAACACGGCAAAATGTTGACTTGTACTATGAAAACTTGTAAAAATAGATTTGAAAAAGAGAATAAACCCAATTGTCGTATTACATTCCATATATAAGCATTATTTTACATTATTTTAAGCATATTCACATCGTATAATATAGATCAGTTTTAGAAACATATACTATCACATCGTGAAACGTCTGGACGCGAAACACAAAGCTGGTTGGTTGCTGGGAAGTAAATTATGAACATTTATAAAAGTGTCTTAACTAAATACTTAAACGAAATATTTGACTCTGAAAATAGAACCGAATTTTTTTGCGAATTTGGACTTCGCAAATTTGTTCATAACGTGGCGAGTAATTTGCGCTCCCATGTAAAAATGTCTATTCATTCAAAAGCAGATTTTACTTTTAAGAAGTAAATGGTGATATTATAATGCGAGATGCCTATTTACTGTCAGATTGATTTATTGACGAATCACAGTCAGCCTTACTCCCTTCGTTCTTCAACAGTTGATTTTACCCCTCGCCATTATATTCTCGTCTATTAATTCCTATGTCTGTGGCTCAGAATGTGGAATGAAGAAACAATAGACTTTTATCACATAGGTACTAATAATAATTTCAGTCGTATATGCATCCTTATTGAAATCTGGTTCAATAATCTCAAATTTGCTTTGAATTTAAGTATCAATTTAATTTTTTTTACTGATTGAAGAATTCAGACAAGCGATAAAAACGTATAATAAAATATTTTAAATTTTTAACAGAACATTATTTTAGTCATCTGTATGACCTGCATGAAATCAAATTCAATGAATTCAAATTTGCTTTGAATGTAAGTGTCACTTTTAAAAATTGGAACGGATTATATGAAAAATTTAGACGAGCGATAAAGAACCTTCCTAAAATGTAATATTTTAAATTTTTAACATAAAATGATGTTTCCAAAATTGGAACTGATTTGTCGAGAATTCAAACCGTCCCTCCTATTTATCACGGGTCTGCGTTAATAAAAGAAATAATAATAATTTTAAAACAACTACAAGGTAGCTTCAATCAAAAGTAATAAAAAGGGTTCATTTAAATATTAAGATTTATCAAATAATATGTACGGCGTTTTAATATTTGCTTCCTCCAGCACTAAAAGTCATCACTGCCCTTGGATTGATTATTATACAAAACGGTGAATGTAAGTGGCCTTACCATAGTTTGATAATGCCTTCGGAAGGCGAAACAGCTGTCACGCTATAGCAGGAACTTTTTTTATAAATTATAAATTAAATAATAAAATTATTAAATATAAAAAAAACTTTAATTTTTCTACTAAATGCAACAGAAGTATCATTATATTGTTGCATAAACCAGCATAGAATTTTCCTTTTTTATGATCTTAGAAATTTGCTTTTCTGGTCTGTATTTGACAATAAATAACGTAATAAAGATACATCAATATATATCTTTCACTAATAAATTCTTTACACATCACATATCTGACATTGTCTCCCGCGCCAACAAAATGCTTGGATTTGTTCTTCGTAATGCGAGATCATTTACTAATGGAATTGCAATACGGAGAACATATGAAGCACTTGTCCGTAGCATCCTGGAATACAGCTCCATTATTTGGGCCCCTTCTGAACAAAACCATATCTTAGAAATAGAAAAAGTACAAAAAAGGTTTATGCGTTACCTGTATATGAGGGAATATACATACTATCCATGCCTGTATCCATCCTTGTTCTTAACAGGAATGCTCAATTTCAATACATTAGAAGCCCGCAGAAAAATCTTTTTAAGCAAACACTTTTTTAAGTTAATCTCTGGTACAATACACAATCCGCCTATGCTGAAAGAGGATAACTTTTATGTCCCTAACAATTTTACTCGAGGGAGATCCCATGCACTCTTATATGCTCCGAAAGCGAGGACTTCTGCCCATCAGAATGCGCCAATAAACAGAGCGACTCAACTGCTTAACGATTCTGCATTAGCCATCGACATTTTCAATGTCACCTACAGACAATTCAGTAACTATCTTTTAACATATGTCACAAAATAGTAAAACTGCCTCTGTAAACTTTTTAATTAGTAATCTTCTCCATGATATATTGGTGTATAACCGTTTTATGGAGAACATGAAAAAATAAATAAATAATCTTTCGATTTCTCCGATCAAAAACTATGTTTATCATTTTTGTAAAGTACGCGCTAAGTTCTTCCCTGAGAAAGCGATTATTCACAGAATCATTTAGTGCAGCAGCAGAAATTAAGCATTCTAGGGATTCCCCGATCGATATAATCTAGTGGCTGACACCGATCCTATATCCTAATGAGGATCTGCCGACGGACCCGCAGATCTCGTATCACTTCGTGTCGAGACTGCAGACCGCTCGGACCACTGTGCCACCGTACCTGCCGCTGCACCGAGGGGAGGAGATCGGAGATTTGTATGCCTGCTTAATAGTAATTGGTCGGTAATGAAGGGGAATAAACAACAAACAAAAAGGAGATAAAAGTAGTTTAAAATCATGTAGACAGATAAAAAAATCATTGATTTAGCATCGAAAAATAAATAAAGAAACATACTAGAAGATGTTTAAAATACTATTTAATTCAATAATTAATCAAATTTACACGCTGTAGGAAATAAGCATTAGCCAACAACTCCTTTGGTAAATAAATAATCATGTTTGTTCTTCAAAAAAACCAATTCACTGTGTGGCGTAATTTTAAATAAAATAAAATAAATAACTTTTCAAAATCATAATAATCTCAGGATAAACGTATAATGAGAATGAACAAATTTAAGAACAGTCAAACATTTTGTTGGCAATCACGCATACACATTACACATGCAGACATGTACGCATTTCTCTGAAATTGGATGATATTTATACGAAATAAATGTCGGTGCTATCCAATTAGGATTTGGCGCAGTCGTTAGCGGAGGAAGGTTCAATAATATTTAATCCTCAATTATAATTAGTAATAAAAATAATATAAAAATTATTTAAAAATTTATATATAAAGATGCAAAAGTCGGTCATTTTGAATACATGTAGGATAACGAAAGATTTTTTAAATATTTATGTTGAGGGATCAGTAGGATTTATAGACCCTGTTAGAAGTTCTACCGAGCCGAACCCTCTGATATGAAAACATCTGGAGTCAGTGAATTATTTTCCCATTTGATCTCTGGTGAGTTGACGTATTGTTCTTGTATTGTTTTGTATTTTTTTTGCTTATATAATGCACTTGCATAATGTGTATTGACTAGATGATCATTTGTGGAAATGTGTGTGGAAGGGTTTAGTTTTTCCTATGGGGAAGATTCAACCCGGACATAAAATCGGAAGTTTTAAATAGATTTGAAGGCTATTTTCCTTTAAAAAATCAATAACTTAGACATTATGCACTTCTCTCGTTTTTCTGTACTTCAATTTTTGTACATTCTTTTACCTTTAAATTCACATGTAATTTTTTTTAAAATTTGTTTATCTCCTTAAGTTAATCCACGAGAAATAGTAAAGATGAGAATTCTCCAGTTATTGTCTTATTAATTACTAGTTATATCTGTGATTTCTCGTAAATAAAATAGTTAAAAATTTCATGATTTCAGAGGAAATTTTGGTTTTGATTTATCAAATAAAAGAAATTTAAAAACAAACATTTTTGAACGCTAAGTCTACTGTTCACAAAACTACTAGTCTACAAATCCCTAGCTAACCATAAACCAACGTAACTGCTGACTTAGATCCCCGTCAGATATCGCTACAGCCATTGCGCGTGTCGAATGCGAACTATAAATTGTTTCATCCTTCATTTCGCATTCAGCAGGGAGGCTTTTCATCGCCTTTCCATCTCCCTTGGTCCGAGGACGTGATAGGCGACCTCAAAAACAATGATTTAATGAGGCAAAGCTACGCAGAACCTTTACGATACTTGTTTTTTTACGTGACAGACCAAAGAAAGGAAAGACTTGATATAAAACAAATCGTTAGTTATATCCCAACAAATAGCTTGTATCAAATACGTTGGCAAGAATACTGATTAACATTAACAAGCTGTCAGTATTATTTTAACACAAGGCCAAGCATTTTGACGGAAATTGAGCAAAAATGATTTTAGGCTTTTACAATGCAAAAAAAAAGAAAAAACCGTGTACTACAGGAAAGTTTTATTTATAGTAGTTTCATAGAAAGGTCGTACGTACAACACCGACAAAAAATCTTCTTTCGTACATGTCTTGTATGAAAACAAAAAAGACAGAAGATACAAGAACGATGATGTCACTTGCGAAATCTTTTTGGGACTACAATAACACTATTTTCAATGTTGTACACTCGGCACTCGGAGAAAAATGAGTGATGCTAATTTATTATTTATTAAAATCCGGTTAAAAACGCGATTGGATGCAGTTTCATGTAAAACTTTTAGTACATTCCTAATATATCGGAACACGTGTTCATGCACCTGCATTAGCCCTGATAAAATATAGTGACAAAATGCGAAAATGTAATGATTTCGAATGCGATAGTATATTCCATTTTAAATCAAAGTTTAACAGGAAACCAATTAATTCATTCATTAAGGGCTTGCAGTCCCATTTCTAGCAAGATAACGAATAATTCCATGAGATTCTTAATAAAGCAATATTTTATATCGGTAAGTTTTTTCAGTGCAAATTGGCATTTTTTACTAATTTATTTATTCAATATTAACGTTATAAACATAACGTTACAATAAATAAAAGCATTATAAAATATGTACTAGAAATAATTTTAAAGCGTAATAATAATTAATGTGAAATTTGATCATACAGTGAAATCAGAAAGTATAAAATGAATACAAGCTCATAATAAAGAGCAAGAGATTCAAATATATAATTAATCAAACGAGGATCTGAAAATATCGCGTCATTTTTGGCTAAATTCGCGGTATTTTTCAGCAAAATTTGTGGTATTTTGTAATAAAAGTGATGACTTATTAATTTTTGAGGATTTTCTTTTTCAAAGTGGAAAATGATTTAACATTAGGTACGCGTCATTTTCGACGTGAAGTTAGCGGCATTCCATTCAAACCCCTAAGAATAGGCCTGAGAACATGAAAATGGAAAAAATCGCATTTTTCGCGTGAAAATTACGAATTTCGCGTAAAAATTCGCGTTATCGCAAACGCGAATAAAACTGGTCAAGTCATATAACAATAACTTAGACCACCATATTACGGATATGTGTCTATCTGGTAGTCGTAAGAACCTATGAAACCCGAATTCAATTATCGCACGAATTAACCTTAGTAAATTTATGCAGTCGCAGAAATAAAACATGTCCATATTTCTGCGACTCGTGTTAGCAATCTTTTACCCTCCATTATCATAGGTATTGTCTTAAGTATAGGTGCAAAAAAAATTTCTCACTTACCGCGGTGCCCTCAACTTCTTAACGTTGCTAAGTAATATAGGAGTTCACTTACCTGAAACAAAGAAAAGAGTATTGGTTAATATACAAAAATATTAATATTACGTTGACCTATAAACTCTTAACAGATTATTAATTACTGTTACTTGTAAATATTCTTGGCTTTCAGAAAGTTTAATGGTATTTAATGCATGGTCAGTAATAATTACAAGTAATTATTTCAATATGTTTCATTAGTCTATTTACCAGAGTGAAATTAAAAGCATTATAAATGTTCACAATTAATTTTGTGAAAAAACCAAAAAATTATATCATATATTCATTGTTAGTCATGAAAACAACATAAAAAAATATTAAAACAAAATAAAAACATTCAAACAACACAAAAAGTATATCCTTATTCTTCGAACAACATTGAAACAACACAAAGAGTAAATAATTATTCTTTTAACAACATTAAACCAACACAAAAAGAATATTATTATTCTTCTTAAGGTGATGCACTACGTAGTAATTGCAAAATCATGTTTTTTGGTTTAAAATTTGATCGTTAGAAATGTTTAAGATGCTTTAATTAAATACTGCAAGTAGAACACATCTTGGCCTTTGAAATAATTGTCTTTATTTTATAAGCCAAGAAAAAATAATGTATAAGGCCTGTAAAAACTGCTTTAAAGTTCAAAATCTCCTACTTACGAGCCAATTCTCGGTTATGGTTTTATTGTACAATGTGGCAAATTAAGTTATAAAATGATAATAAAACATGTCCATATTTGTGCCTGAACGTCCGCAAAATAAAAGTAACTTTTCATTCGTGATTCCTGCAAATCATTTTTTAACCGGATTACCAATAATTTTAAGATATTCTTAATAAATTAGCAATACTTATTTTTCTCAGCGTACGGTGTCAAAATAATATGGTAGGACGTTGAACCCTTGGCTAGCAATTAGGCAAACCGAGTTCCAAACTCACATCGGGTACCGATATGCACACCAATATAGAACAAGGTTTGAACAATAAATTTTTAAAAATGTATCTTCTAAAAGAGTGCTCTAAATTTTCAACCGTAAAGCCTCAATTTTAAAATATCAAATGACAATTGAAATATATATCAGATACGGAACGAAGTCTCCAATATAATACATTATTGTCTTACAGCAAAGTGACAGCGAATAGTGGCAATTTAAACATATCTCTTTGTGGTTAACGGTATTGATATCGATACATATAAAAACAGCAATAAATTCATTAATCCAACATTTACAGCGTCGCAACTAATAAAAAATAAGGCGTCGTACTCTTTGATAAATGCGCCTAATTTTATGATGGCCGTTGACCGGTATCGCCCACCGGCAAATCAATATGTTCCTAGTCGATTAGCGTGGGTGCAGAGGACCGTTGTGCGATATAAATCAACGTGATACTCAGATTATAAACGAAGATGGACCGCTTACAAGCTATAAAATTTAACAGAAGTCAATACTATTGGATGATCTATAAACTAAATACTAAAATCAATTGGAGCAGTCAGTGGCGCAGCAAGAAACTCCAAGCTCCGGAATAAGTTGGTAAGCCAAGCTCCAATCTTTGAAACCGATTGTCAAAAGAAATAAATGATTTTTTTACGTAAAAACGCATAAGTCTGAAAGGGTTCCATGATAAATCAACACATGGACAATTCAACACAACTTTAAAAAGTGATATAAAGTCATTAGAACGATGAAAAAAAAATTTACCTCACCTAACCTCACCTGACCTAACCTACTTAACCCAGCAAATAAGGTATTTTGTTTCATCACTTTCCATGACTATCCGGTTACCGTCTGAATGACCGTCTGAAGCCAGAGAGAATATGGAATCCACAATTGGGGTATATTATAAGGTTGAAGGTAGCGGGGAGTGGGGAAGGAGATAGATAGGAGATAGGGCAGAGAAACCATTTCGAAAGGGCCCGGGCAGTTCAGTTTTTTTATAGTGAATACCGCACTAGGAGTCAGAACTGCTTCGAACCGCCTAGTATTATTTAGGTGCCGGATAAATCATCACAATGATAATTCATCACATCTTTAAAAAGTTATATAAAGTCATGGAAAGTGATGAAATAAAAACTTTATTAACTGGGTTAAGTAGGTTACGTTAGGTTAAAAAAAAATTCATCGTTTCTAATGACTTTATATCACTTTTTAAAAGTGTGTTGAACTGTCACTGTGTTGAGTTATCATGGAACCATTCTAGATCAAATTACCAAATACAACCACGTTTTCTCGGATGCGAAGAATTTTTACTTTTCATAGAGCCAATTTAAAAATTGTACTAAAACTAAAAAAATATTTAGCAAAACATTTAATTTTTGGAGTAAACATAATTAATGGGAAAACTTATATAAATTAAAAATTACATAATATAAGGCAAAAGACGGACCTAGGCACCAAGACAGACCTAGGCACCAAGACGGACCTAGGCACCAAGACGAACCTAGGCACGAAGACGGACCTAGGCACCAAGACGGTCCTAGGCACCAAGACAGACCTAGGCACCAAGACAGACCTAGGCACCAAGATGGACCTAGGCACCAAGACGGTCCTAGGCACCAAAACGGACCTATGCATAGGTACAAGAAGCGAAGGATACAGATGATAAAATATACGATTTATCTCAATCTAACTAACGTGTACCCGGCGTTTCTCGGAGGTATGAATGGTTTGTAGTAAAGTTTTGACCATACGTAATAATTTTACCGTACATAAGTATTTGTTTCACTTTATCGTGCCATGCCTTTCTCGGGCGTCCCAAGCTTCTTCTACTATTCTCTTCCACGTTATACATTCTTCTGACACCTCTTTCTTCGTGACGTACGACGCCTCAGTTTGCCACAAATAATTTTTTGATTCGTGTCTTCTTCGACTATCTATACAATTAACTACTGTATATCACATTGTCACATTAGAAAAACTAAATTAATTCTACTCCGTATCTCATTTCTATGCAGAAATAATGCTAAGATCTTCCTCAGGCATCCCCGCCTTTTTCTACATTTCAAACTACTTTCTAAACACTCCTGGCACTAACAAAAACAAACTTTTATTTCAGTGAAATCGGTCCAGTAGTCGGTAGGTTGCCTGGGCTGAACGATGGTCGCTACGCCACTGTCAGAGTTTAGTCATTATTTACTGATTTTGTGTTTGCAGAAACATAATATTATTTCTGACAAGGCTTTCAAATATAATTGAGTAAGATCGGATTCCGAAAATCCTCATGAGTACATTTTTATCGTTATTTACCAAAGTAGTAATATAAATGTGGGAAACGAATTTTGTGTGATAATTGTTATATCAAAGTAAACAAGGACATAGTTTCATACGTATTGTCAAGGTTGTAATAATAAAGAATAGAAGGCCCTAAACATTGCAACAAAAAATTCTAAACAGATATTTTCAGAAAATCAAATCTACTAACGGGAGTCATTTTCTAGCTAATGTAAATGTTACCTTTTAAAAATGTCATTTGTTGGAAACACATGTCGCTCTTCTATGTTGAGAAATGATTTTATTTTAATAATACTGAGTGGAAAATAACCCAGAAATAATAAGACAGGTCGTTTTTACGACTCGGGTTTTCTGGGAGTCGGATCGCATTTGGAACGAGCTACCAATGCCCTTGAGGTGATTTTGCACAAAAACGGCGCTATACAAATAATCCAAATATTATTATTATTATTATAACATCTATTCCTTCATACAATCTGGGACTCGCTCTCAACAGGGCGGTGAAACAGTTACCTCGTCTTTAAACCGTACAGACAGGGGCGCTCTTGCAAAGTGTAACTTATTTATAATTTAATCAATTTTTTTTTTATTATTATTTTAATATACATCATATGGGTTACATTAATACATACATATTTTGCAAAATATAATATTAAGGTTCATATATGGTCATGTATACCTTATCAGAAAAATAATTAATTACTAAATTAATTATTTTTAAAGTTAGAAAAATTGGGAAAACCATCAGTCATATGGATGCATGTGTTCGATGTCAAAAATGTTAAGTAATAAACGTGACAAATCATATTAATATTGATTTCAAATAGGTAAAATCCATTAAGCCACAGTGAAACATGTTACTGTAAATTCACTCAAACATGTTACTGTAAAGTCTCAAACATTTAATTCGAAAGGGATGCAATTCATCACTTATTTTATATTTTTTAAAGGTAAAACTATGTTTTTAGAAGACAAGGTTTTTATGCAAAGCACAAAGGATACTAAATTATTATAATCAATAATTATTAGCCTGAAACACAAATATAAATTTTAAAAAATTCTGATTGCCGGTCAGGTGCACGGAACCGCTGTGCTACTTCAGCTTATTTTTAACCGCCAAATTATTTAATGAATCTATTAATGATGGTTGGATCGATTTAATCGAATAATAATCGATGAATGATCGTTTGATCGATTTAATCCAATAATAATCTCTTAATGATCGATTTAATCCAATAATAATCTGTTAATGATCGATTTAATCCAATAATAATCGATTAATGATCGTTTGATCGATTTAATCGAAGTATAATCGATTAATACTAATTTGATCGATTCAATCGATTAATGATCATTTGATCGATTAATGATATTTTGATCGATTTAATCTAATAATAATCGATTAATGATCGTTAGATCGATTAAATCGACTATTATTTCCCTAAATCATTTGATGTAAATTCATTTCCTTATAATAATAATAACATGGCATTTATATAGCGCAGTTTAGTGTCATTTCACTTCAAGTGTGCTTAACTACTTGTATTACAAACTTAAAATATGGTAATTCAGTATTAGTGGTTCTCAAAATTATTCCTACAGTGTGCCTTACCCAATGCAGATCTAATATTATAACACTACAAACTTTATACAAAGTGATGAGAAAACTTAGAATAACAATAACAGCAGGACAGGACAAAAGAAGAATATTAAAACTAAAACATAATATAAAACAGGAGGCAGTTTGTGCTCAGAAATGAGAATTTTCTGAGCAGACACTTTAAAAAGGTACAATAAGGAGACACCCGAAACCAAACAATTACCGGAAGTTTTAGAATATGGCTTATTATAAAATATTGGAAAGAAGTTAAAATTTATGAATGGTAAGATTTTTTAAATAATTTTGTTTTCAAAGCCCGTTTAAATTCAGCCAAATTCTGGAGATTAGTAAGAGCTGAGGGAAGTCTATTCCAGATGAGAGGGCCTGTTACACTAAAAGAACGATCATAGTAAACAGCTCGATTTGACCTAGAAAGTTCGATTAGACAATTTCTAACATCTAGATCTGCTGACCTTAGAGTAAGCTGTCTGTTGCTTAAGTTTTGTCGGATACATAGTTCCGATATATAGGCTAGCGCCATTCCTTGCAATTCTTTGAAGGTCATTAAGCAGATCTTAAACTCTATTCTTTCAGGGCATCGAAGCCAGTGAAGGCGATCCCTTGGAAACTAACAGATGTATTAAAATGGGTAACTGATAACTCTCTTTATTTCTGCATAGTAGTTGATTAGCAAAGCATCAAATCATTTAGTAAATAAAATAAACACGGCTTGTCTTATGTTCAAAATAAGTACTTCCTTTTATAGTCATAGCAAATTTATAACAGAATTAATTAAGAACCATACAAAACGTACGCCAGAAGTGGAGATAGAACAAGCGAAATCATCTTATAAGGAGAAGATTTTTCTAAGGCATTAATGAACTGTCTATTTATATTTTTACTTTATGAATAGGTTATTAATATTCTTCCGATTATTTATAAATAAATACATAAAAACGTCATTACACCGTTAACGTCACGTGGGAACCGCATCATGAATACGATTAAATGCGGGTCGGTGACACTTACGTATCTGACTTTTATTTTATTTATTATGGATAAAATATGTTTTTAATTACTTTTAAATTATTGATGAGTAAAGGGATGTTTCAGGAATTGCAAAAAAATGTGATAAATAACGATTGTTAATTTTTTATATTTTGAAAGTTAATTCGAATTGCGTTAGTGTTGAACTGGCGTTGGACATATTTCAGATTTTCGAAATATGGCAAAAATAAATACGCCAATTGAAAGTTATAGAAACGAAAGGGCACTAATTACAGGTTTAATATCTCATTTTACAGATTTTAGGATTATTTTACTGAAAACAAAACATTATCAAAAAAAAATGATAATTTTAAATTAGTGAACTATATCCTGAAACTTCATCTTCAGTAATGTGATCGAAAATAATAATGTATCTATTATGACGAGGTTTCCCTCAGGTACGGTGTCTCCTTTGGGATATTTGTAGGAAAACGAGGTCTATGCTAGGGTATTGAAGAGACCCATGCTGTACTGCAAGAGAAGAAAAAAAGTCGTTCCAAAGTAATCCACAGCCAACAAAAGAATAAGTTGGAAATACAGAATAAGATACTGGACAGGGGAGGTAGGTACCTCCCCTGTCTTTTATGACCTGTTTTGATAGGGAGGTAACGTAGCCTCCCGGCTCTAATCTTCGTAAGCATGTAACGCGTGCATAAATCGATGACAGAACGGCTAATGTCATGTTTACACCTGTCACTTTGTTCCGCACGTTACCACTCCGGCGACGGGTTGTGACGTCACTGACGCCTCCGCTTCCTTTGCTTATCCTGTCTCCTTTTATGGCGGTGCGGGCTCCTAGCCGCTGGGAGGCAGCTCCGAGCAGTCTAGTCCGGCCCACGCCGGGCACGTAATTGCCAATTGCCGACAGAGACAAAGGCTTTTACGGTATACAAATAAAAGCCTGAACGCAACACAGCAGAGCGAACCGTTCACGTGGAAAAACGAAGAGAAATAACGTACATGAATGCCATCAAATAAGAACTGCGTACGATGACGCATAACTAAAAGACAATTCAATTCACGTGAAAGCAAATATCATGGAACACGTAGACAGAGGAGCAAACCGTTCACGTGGAAAAGGGAAAAGAGATAACGTAGGTGTAATTCATATTTATACGAAGATAGGTACTAGCACAAGATGAGAATTGAATACGATGACGCATAAATCAAAAGCAATTAAATTCACGGGAAAACAATACGACAAAACGTAGACTTATAACGTAGAATTATAAGATAGAAGACAGCGCACATATGTAAGCGGTTTAATATAATATTCCTGAATTGATGGTAAAATTTTAATCAGGCAATTCACCTTAAAAAGAATGCTTTGTGAGTAATACAATTAAACGGAGGTTATATTCTCCCGCCAAGTACAAAACGTGACGAAAAGCGTTAAACATGAATTACAAATCGCAAATCAAAAGCTGCACAGACTTGAAAATAAGTGAAGTTCAATTGAGACGATACTAGGTCCAAACTAAAATAAGTGTAGTTCAATTGAGGTTTACTGTAACGATACTAGGTACAAACTAAAATAAGTGTAGTTCAATTGAGGTTTACTGTTACGATACTAGGTCCAAACTAATATAAGTGTAGTTCAATTAAGGTTTATTGTTAGGAAACTAGGTACAAACTAAAATAAGTGTAGTTCAATTGAGGTTTACTCTTACGAAACTAGTTCTAAACTAAAAATAATTTTATTTTAATGTTTTTGAGAGATCTATTAAGTATTTTCAGGTGCATCTTTTATCGTAGCATTTATTTAGCTATGTTCTGTTCAGAATTAGACGTTATAAAGGTTTCCTGTATTACAAACATGCATTTCAACTAACTACCCTGATGATGGACCCATTGACGTTGTCGGAAACGTTGGCTAAAGAAGGAAGAAAAGCAACAAGGCATAACACGCCAAAAATAAATCACGATAATACTTTTAAACGTGAAAATCTCAAATCATATCAGATATTCTCGGGTTACGAATAACCTGACAATATTTGAAAATCTCGTACTACCACCATAGTAAGCGGAAAATATTGCTTGTGTGGTAATTATGGAGGACTTAGCCAGCCAAAGAATTGAACGTGCGACGCCTGGGTGGGACCCAAACGCAATGTCAACTCGGCCACCGACCGGTCATAATGAATTGCTCTTGTTTGTAATTCATGTTTGAACATATATTTGTAGTGACATTTCCATGGTCTCGAAAAACCTATAGCAATAAGTTACAACCATAGCGTAATTTTTATTTATGGCCTTTGTCAAAGAGTACTCGTATATCGGTGTGTTAATATTTTTGGGTGCCTGAATAAAAAGATCCCGGTTTAAAATTATTTTTTAAATATTTTCAATTCAATGAGTACGTTATTGTGAATCTATCTATATCTATACTATCTCCTTCACAAGAATCGTTTGAAATGCAAAAACGCAAACTGAAAACCCTCAAAGGAAGCACTATCATTCGAATCTGTTGAAAATGAATTTGTAAAATAAGATGTTTTAAGAATAGAAAAAGACCAACAGATCGGAAATGATCGCGGTGCAGTCGACCGAACCTATCTAATTACTTCTTTTCATCTTATCATGTATACAAACATTTATTAAACTCCTTTGTACAGCTTAACTATAATAATGTATGTGCGTGTAAAAAAGCTTTCACGGCTCGAATAAATTAAATACCTATGAGATCCGCAAAGAATGCAAGGTTGATGTAAGCGTAATGAGTAAGATTAAGAAAGGAACGCTTAGATGATTTGTGCATGTAGAGCGAATGAGCGCAGAAAGGAGTGTAAGGAAGATATATTACGCTAACGGTAGCAGAATTCGGGGAAGCCCGGGGAAACCCATTCGGGCCATGTAAAGATACAGAATAATAAAAGGGTTTTTATGAGACGATGTATGAATGTGAATGAAGCAAGGAGTGTGTGCCAAGACCGAGTTGTTTTGTGATCCGTCCTGTCTGCTTACCCCTGTGAGGAAACGGCGTGATGATTACTCAGTTAGTTAATTACTTTAGGTTCGAAATACGATCGAGTCAATGCAATCGTAACTAAAATATAAAATGAATATAAATTTCTATTTGAAACAAGTAAAACACGCAACCAAAGTGACGTCAACAAACGTAGTATTTTATCGAAATCTTTTCACATTACTAAGTCAGTGATATCGAAGTGTACCAGCCAAGAGTACTCTCCTTAAGGAAAATTGTTACTTATATAATTATATATAGAACTGCAAAGGTCCCAGAACAGTCAGAACGTGAAAATTTAATAAAGATATAACAACATAGATTTCAATTTTTAGAAGTTAATGGTAGAAGATGTTTGGGACGCCCGAGAAAGACATGGCACGATTAAGTGAATCAAATACTTGATTTTTTACGATTTTTTTAGTGAAAAAGTAACATTAACACGATATTAACACAATAACATAAAACGTTCAACACGCTCTTCTGTCCTGTTCAGGGTGGATCAATGTAAAACGAACTTTAAGCAGAATTCTTGCGTGAACAGACTCTGCAATAATTACAATAGCGTATTATCCAAGGTGGATATTTTCAGTTGCATACTTACCAAATACAAGAGGTCCACAAAAGAATATTTCTCTGATGGTTTGTGAAAAATGTTATGTCTCTATTGTTTATATTTATATTTCTATTATGATTTGATTTATATTTACAACCTCTCTCGATGGCTATAAATGTATTGATAAATGTTTTGTTTTGTTTTGTAAATTTTTCGTGTTATATAATCTTTTGTTTTGTATAAATTTTTTAATTCATATTCCTTTCTTACAAATTTAATTTACTTATTCCTTATTATGCTGTCTCAGTAAAGGTAAAGTCACAAGGAGAAAATCCATAATTGGTTTTATTTTGGCTATATAATACTTATGTACAAACTGAAATAAATGTAAACTGTCGATTTCACAAAAATTAAAAAATAAATTATTTTTTAAAACATTTTTTGGTAATGTGGGCCTCATATTATGAATGTAAATAAAGAAAGGAGTGTGTGCCGAGACAGAGTTGTGTGGCTAGGAAATCCTTATTAAATTAATAGTTTCAATAAGAAATAAAATTGAAAAGATGAAAAATATGATTCAACTGTTACGAATAAAATTCGCACGAATGTCGCAAACTTATTCAAGTAATTATGGGTGGTAACGTATTGCATACAACACACAAGTAGGGGAGTTAATGATGTCTGGAAAAAACTTGAGTTATTCTCCAAGGTTCAAAAATAAATATACGACATTTTGTACAAATAACAACTCGGCGATGCATTTTCTTTAAATTTAAATACGCATTTTTTACCCTAATAAAATACCCATTCCACTTTTCCGATTGGCACTGCCTACAAAATTCGCGGAACCTCAACTAATTCAATAACACTGATTCAAAATATTCACATATATAAAAAGGGAGTGTTTTCTTTATGTGTGATAATGTTACGTCGAGTAAGTGAATGTATTGAGCTTATTGATTGCCCCGTTGTTTTCAATTGGACTTGTTTGGTAAAGACAAGTCGGCAAGGACAGCCTCGATGACGCAAGCTCAGTAGGCGTGTCCTCCTCTCAGCCAGGGGGAGAAGTGGCAGGTGGAGGGGGGAGGGGGAGGTACCAAGCCTTCAGTACTGCCGCGGCCATCGTCCACGAAGGTTGTGTTGACGGCTTTCGTTCCAATAATTACGTAAATAAAAAGTGAAAAAAAAGAAAATTCATCTAGAAACGTGTGACAGATCGCCTTCAAAATTAAACACAGCTTTTGAAACGTTAAAGAAACAAGTGAAGTGAAGGCATTTTAAGCAAAAAGAATATGAAAATGCAGAAAAACAATGGAAACAGATTTTCATGCAGCAGAGCGGGAAATCAAAGAAAACTGGCAAAAGTTTTAGAAATTTATAAAATAAAACGTTGATAAGAAAGCTGAGAAAATATAAGAGTGAAATATATAAATGGTGAAAGGAAATTGTGTTCTTCGCACTGAGAAATTAGAACGAAAACTGACAGATGGCCCAAGCAGCGCGCAGCCGGCCGGCGCATATGGAAACAAAACAACGAGAAAACAGTTGAAAATGTGAAAATTTCAAATAAAAAATGGCGGCATTCTTTTTTTGCAACGTAAAGCAAATCGTACGTGAAGAAAAATATGAAGTTCTTTGGATGAAAACGCATTGGCGCCAAGAAGTCTGTACAGGTGGGTGTATTGTAATTTTAATTCGCGTTGAATAAAAGCATTTCTCAATCGTTAATTCTTTTGAATCTTCGGCTTGATCTGGCGTAGGTGATAACGACGAGGAATAATAACTTCTTGGTCAGATTAATGGCCCGAGAGTAATTAATAAATAGCCGACGGGACAGGGTATGCTAATTGGGTTGAGTAAGTTTTGTTAACTAGCGCCAAGAGTCTACATATTATTATAATGAATTTCATTTTTAATTCGTGTTTGATTTAGAAATTAATCTTTGTTATTTTAATTATCAACAGATGGCAGATGATGTCAAGCAAATTGATGACAAGGAGCAGATACGCAGTGGCGGCTAAAATTTCACTATAGAAGACAATCAACAAAGGTAATATATATGTTTAAATAATAATGGACAGGAAAAATACATAATATGGACATTTTTTAGTATTTGGAAAATGCACATGGAGCATAAAAGTAACAGGACATATGTAAAAACGTAAGTAACTTATAACATGTAAAATGCACAGAAATTGATGGAACAATTATAGGAAATGCCATTTACTAAACAAATTTAAAGCGATTGTATGCAATTATATTGATTTGTTTTTGGGGTATTATGCCGTGTTGCGCTACCTACTTCTATAGCCAACGTTTCGGACAGCATTGCAGTGTCCATCATCTTAAATCATACCCGATTGTATGCAATGTTTCAACTTCAAATGGTTGGTAATCTTTCAGCGGGGCGGTACTGAAATTATCTTCAATTGAGGACTTTTTAGGGATGTCGCTGAATTTTCCAAATCGAATTTTAATGAAATTTTTGAATTTTGAAAATTCCTTCTTTCTTGAACTATCTTCTGAAATTTGAAAATTCCTTCTTTCTTGAACTATCTTCTGAAATTTGAGAATTCCTTCTTTCTTGAACTATCTTCAGAAATTTGAGAATTCCTTCTTTCTTGAACTATCTTCTGAAATTTGAGAATTCCTTCATTCTTGAACTATCTTCTGAAATTTGAAAATTCCTTCTTTCTTGAACTATCTTCTGAAATTTGAACCTCATAAATAAAATAATCAATTATTTTGTCATTCACTCACTCGGTACAAGATTTATTTTACAACAAGGGACGCAACCAATAGGAAAACAAAAAATATATTTTATTGCTTTGTTAACTTTGTTGATAAAATATTTCCAAATATTACATTTCTTACTTGAAAAAAACATTATGATAGATCATCTGGCAACATCAAAATTCTATATACATAGGTGGTATAAGTACCAATACATTCAAGGAAATTTCTTAAAGAAACATGTTTGTGTGGAGAAGTAGTTGTAACAGGTAGAAAAAACAATTACATATTCATTTATTTCAAGCAGTCGGTTAGACAGAATTGTTATACTAATTACTCTTAAATGGTAAAAATAAAATCGGTGACAAACTTAAAGAGTAACTTGTGTTACAATGTACGGGAATCGAAATCGTTACTTCCATAAAAACAATAACAGATCTAGTATTAAACTAACCAATCACCACGCCGCACAGTGGGCTGAAAATCGCCTTTCATAGACATAGAGACTTGAATTTTCAAGGGTATTTTTTTGGCTAGAAATGGATTCTGCTGATCATTACTATGCTATAAAATTTCGTACGAAGCAATTGCGTGTAAAAATGAAGGAGTTATCATATTTTTAAGAAAAATTTGTCACTGACATTAAAAAAGAGGCTATCTCTGGAATCACAAGGTTGGCCATTCTATCTTTACACACAGATATACTTCTATTTAGTTGTATTTTTTGACATACTTCGTATTGTGGCGCAACATGCGATTTTTTTTTTAAATTCTCAAAGTTGAAAAAAACACTTTTGAATGTTAATGAATCATTTTAATGCTAAAATGCTTTACATACGAGTATGCTTTGTCTAGTTTACAATATTTTATTTACACTGCAAGCCAAAACACTGTGCACAGTGGGCTTTGCTCTGCCGTTTCTAAGCAGGGTAGGTGAGATAAGCAGGGACTAAAAGGGATGGACCGTCAAACAACACTACTTGCTTCTTTCATGCATACACAACACCTAAAATTAATTTCATCATGTCATTCTCTGGCTTTGCCGAGATCTCTACTTGTCTAAACCATCTAAGCATCCATTTCTTAGCCTTATTCATCATGAAAACACTAGACTTGTATTATTTCCGTAACTACACGTTGTTAACACGGTCATACATAGTTTTACCACACACACTCTCTCCATGGTTGAGTTCTTACGAGCTTACCTACGATCCGGTGGTCACTGGTTCAAATCTGACGTGCGCAAGTAAATTTTATTTGATTAATTTGTGTTATGTCACAATTTAATAATTAAAAAATAATATGACATATATTTGTGACATTTTTCAGAGTGTTAGATACTTTCAGTATCGCCCTATTGAAATACCACCATTCAGAAGCTAAACGTTGCTTAAAATTACTTTAGCCGTGTTTGGTGACCATATCCGAATAGCCAGGTACGTCCTTCCCGTCTGTACTAACACCAGCCTCACATTACACCCAGATTGGGGATGCCATAGTCTCACTGGCTCCAGACGAACAGTCTGGATTCACATAAAAAGGAGTATCATTTCTGCAGCATTCAGTCTACTTTGATTCTTCCTCTGTCATTTGCTTGACTTTGATAACTACGATATAAATAATGATGGTGTTTTCAATATTAGCCCTCTGGCACGTGAAAGTTCAGCAGCTAATGTCTAAAAGTTTATGGAAAGGTTCTAAATTCAAGGGGTTCGTGATTATAAACCGAAAGTCAATTCTTAAAACAAATTTATGCGTTAAGTTATATGATTTTCACACGTTTCAAATCCCAAAACAAGACTGTAATCATTTGAATGATTTTAAATTATGGAAATAATAGTTGATGCCGTAAATCGAACCTCCTATCCGTTTACCATAGCGGAGCAGTTTGGCTGGGGTATCGGCCATGGGTACCGAACTATGTATTGTGAATTGTAAGCACAAGGATCGTGACTTATAAATTAAGGTGATTCATATCTGAATTACAAACAATATCGCCCGTAATTCGTGCGCATGCGCCAACTTTTATTTTCAGGAGGCCCCGTGGACCTAAACTTTTTTCTTTATTCAATGAGCTTTCTTTACGTGCTTTGTTTACTGAACTTTAAAAAATAAATTCAGGTACCTACCTACATTTTTAAAGTCCTTTATAAGAGATTCCATGAAATAAACCTAATTAGTTTGGCTACCTAATAGATTTAAATTTTAAAAACTATGTTTTATTTTGACAGACAAATGCTTTGTTAGGTGAAAAGACGTTGTTAGGTGAAATTTACTTCATTGATTCAAGTAGTTACAGAATGAAAATTTACAAATTTTATGACGCCAAAGCTCACCGTTTGTGAGTTATTATTGTTTTTTAAGGACGGGTTGTTTCAAAGAATTTGAACAATTCATCAAATTAAGTTAAATTTTCACGTTCTGTTATTATAACATTATGGACCATTTGCTTCACAGAACTTAAATAATTAGAGATTTTGAATGGAACTTTCACAGAACTTGAAAATTAACTTTAAAATTTGAAGTATGGCCAAGTTACACATATTCCAGTCAATCGCTAAATTAAAGATCAAAATGATTAACTTACAAATTGTAATTTTATAATCCGGAAATAAAAGTGATAAAAATCAATAAATAGAAGAAAAATTGTACTTTTCTACTCATCGATTCGTGATAATTTTCAATTATTTCGTACAGAATACAATGTCACGATATCTAAATTATTAATCATTTATGTCCACAGATGGCAGTGACGGAGAGTGTGAAGCCGTGAAGATGACACACGGGGCCGGGGCGAAACGTGCCGGAACGACAAAAGGTATGCCACAACAATCATAACATATTATTATTAATAGTCCAGAACTCGGTCAATTTCTCAGAAATGGTTCATATAAACAATAGACAAACATAAGCTAAGTTAGGCACTCGTACTATCATGTTAAATATTAATCGAATTCTATTTACGCGAATAAAGACGGAATTTGCGTGGTACAACAGTTCAATCTTTTTATTTAATTTTACGTTCAAAATTAACTTCATAAGTTAAAATCGCTCTTAACTCTTCGTCGATGTCACCTCAGAAATATTTTTTTTGCAGAACTAAGATTTAAAAATTCGTAATGACATTTTCTACATAAATTAAATAAAAATAAATAATATTAAATTGTGAATTAAACAAAGTTAACATAAAACGATGACAAAAAGTGAATTTACAATATGACCGAAGAAGATATTTTTTAAATAATTTTCTTTTGTTTTTAAGTTCCTTAATCATTAGCGTATAATATTTGCACAACGAAATTTTATCTTTGATAAGGCTGTCACAGTTTTTTGCTTTACTAGAAATGTTATCTTCGATGGGGCAGTCTCCGTTTGCTACCTTACTAGAAATGTTATCGTCGATGGAACAGTCACCGTTTGCTACCTTGCTAGAAATGTTATCTTCGATAGGACAGTCACCGTTTGCTCCCTCACTAGAAATGTTATCTTCGATAGGACAGTCTCCGTTTGCTACCTTGCTAGAAATGTTATCTTCGATAGGACAGTCACCGTTTGCTACCTCACTAGAAATGTTATCTTCGATAGGACAGTCACCGTTTGCTACCTCACTAGAAATGTTATCTTCGATAGGACAGTCACCGTTTGCTACCTTGCTAGAAATGTTATCTTCGATATGACAGTCACAGTTTTCTGCCTTACTAGAAATTTTATCTTTGATAGGGCTGTCAGAGTTAGCCTTACTGGAAAATTTATCTTCGATAGAGCAGTCCCAGTTTTCTACCTTACTAGAAATGTTATCTTCGATAGGGCTGGGACAGTTTTCTGCCTTACTAGAAATTAGTAAGTAAAATAAACGTTTTCATAACATTACCAAAATTTAAAAAAGAAGTTAAGAAAAACATTTAATTTTTTCTTCATATGAAGCGGTTACTTCGTGATGTGACATTATAATTTAAAATTAACAATAACTTAGTAAACATCACTTATAGGTAAATACTTAATGCCGACCGGGTTTCGCTACAACCGTAGCTTCATCAGGGCAGTATGAAACCCGGTCGGCATTAAGTATTTACCTATAAGTGATGTTTACAAAGTTATTGTTTAATTTAAAAAAAAACATTTAATAATCACAAACGTTCATAAAGTTTCCCTTTATTGTTTTTTATACGAAGTAAAGTATAAAAAACGATTCCATAACTTACGCAGGTGAACTAAATCGTACACGCTTCAAATCATTTTAGAATTTGGTTGATCCATTATTAACCAGAAGCTGTTTTACTCCATTTATATTCAGATTCATACGATATCGTACAACATACAACACAAACACGGTGATTTTGAGAAATACGTTGTCCGCTGTAATACCTGTAAAGTTAAACGTTTACTATGCGCGTGTGGGAGGATTTGAATGTTTGTGTAACTGCTAGACTCAGTGCAATATGTTCACCGTCTCACGCACGGTCCACACGTAAACCCACGTGAACGCACTCAACACTCAATTTATCACATAAAAACCATAATTCAAGGCGTTTCCCACACGTTTCCGACAGCATCTACGGTAAACATATCGAAAACGCCACAAAATAATGTATTATATTCATTGATGGCATTATTTGTGGACACTTTAAACACGAGCTTAGTTCTTAAATATCGGAATATTTTAAATTTATTACAAAATGCATGTAAGCGTGTAGGTTTCTATGATACTGACTATCGTGACACGAGATGACAATCGAATTAACGGCTATTTAGAGATATTAGCCGTATACCTATAGCATAGTTTTCAAGATATTCGCGAATCGAAATATATATGTGAAATAGTCCAAGAAGTCAATTGCTAGAGGAATGGCGAAAGTAACGTTAGGTAAATGCAGTCGAAATCATATTCCTGAGAACTACCTATGACATGCTATTTGTATTAATACCATGTATGACCGAAATACGAATGAGAGGAATGCAAGGCCGGTTATAAGCATGATTAATTCGCTTAGATCTTTTGAACACGTAGGTCGGATGGATGAAAGAGTTGAGAGAATATTATATTACGCAGAGTGCAATGAATCGGAGACAGGACAGAACAAGCGTAGCAATGAATCCTCTCTGATTTAAATTAGCCTACGTGGAAACAACGTAATAATTGATAGTTATGGTAGATATAATACGATATATTGTATCTATTTTACGATCCAGACGAACTAAAGATATTGGAAAATGGGCAAAAAAAACTAAACAGAGCAACATCGTAATTTTAACCGAGCTTTTAATATTCGTCTCAACTTCATTGCGGTTTTCAAATAAAATCAGGATTTATTTATTTATAGTATTTCTAATAGTTATAAAGTCTTAATACGTCCATTATTTGAATGAAAAACATTAATTTAGAATAAATCAACGACATATTTTCATAATTTTCTTATTCTGGAAGTCTTATTTCATTTCTCTTCCTGGTTTCATGTATTATTTGTGCTGCAGGTTTTTAATTTATCTTGTACATTCAATTGATGATTGCCCATTATTGGCCGTTATTTTGTAGATTTAAAATGAATGTACATAAGTAATTAATTTGTTTAATTGACAAGATATTTAACTCCTTCAATATTTCCTTGATTTTCAAACATCTATTTTTCTTCAGTATAATTCTCAAAGCAGTGTTTTAATTTTTTTCATTTATCCATCGTTGGCTAAGAATATAATGCTGATACAGTAATTAACGTGTGGTACAATAATTGCGCTATATACATTATTACTGAAGGATGTTTAGGATTAAGGATCTCCTTATTCTTCCCAGATTTAAATTTATTGTGACTAACAAAGCGCCAGATATCGTATTTTTTAAATACGTAAAAACCAAAACAAAAAAACACACAACGAATTTGGCTAACAGCATTTTGCATGATTTTTGGGTTAGACAAAGGAAATAAAGCTAGGCGTGTCAACTTAACGAAAAAAAAACATAAAACGATCATTCTCAGCGTCTTCATTTCGTCTTCACAGCTCGTGAAACGAGAACGCAACGAAGAACATAAATCACTCAAGTTAAAAATTATTCGGACAACTTAACAGAATAGGTGGGTATCCAATACCCATGGACCAATGGACCAATGGTTCGAGTCCAGCCGTGACCAAATATCAATCATCCTCAGCGCGGTTCGATAAACAGAAATTATATATTCAGATTGCCATTAATAATACACTATTTAACCTAAACGGCGCGACGGTAACTCTTTTGATGGAAGATTGATGTGGTGTTTCATGATCGTAAAGAAACCTACAACTAGAATTATATTATTTTAATTAGACATTTGAACCAACTCACATTTCATAAATATCTTTACTTTCTAAAAAAAATCGATTAAATTTTTTTACGACAAGAAAATCTATTTTATTTGTGATGCTTTACATATTATATATAACGTGTTAACTTACAAGCATAATCTGGTTGTTGTAAGTTTTATATTATGCTACCTGACACTTACCCGGCGTTGCTCGGGGTTATGAATGGTTTTAAGTAAAGTTTTGAGTACCTAAATGGTGGATGCAAGTGGATATAATATTATTGTTAATATTTTTTAATGTGTTTGTTTCATTTGATCGTGCCATGGTCATGCCAGGCGTCCTCGACTGCATCAACCATTCACTTCCACATCATACATTCTCCTTACACCTCTTTTTTCGTATATCACATACGCTACATTTTATCACGATTTATTGGGCATCTCCGACTTTTTATACTATTCACTACTCTATACCACATTTTTACTATTGAGAAACTACATTATATCGAATATTATTAGTGCAAATATAATGCGATTTTTAGGTGTCCCCGACTTCTTATTTACTTCAAGCCATTATCTAAATACGCATGGCACTTATAAGAACAAACTTCGAAATCGGTAGAATAGTTTTTCAGGCGCACACAAACTGACATTGACTGTAAAACTTAAGTTTTTTTATAAAAAACTGAGAAGAAGCCAGTAGGACCTACACCGCCAATTGCGGAAAATTTTGAGGTGGGAGTGGAGGAGATGGGGAAGCTGAAGGTCGGGAAATATCTGAATATTCGTATGTTATAAATTTATATATCTAAGGCGAGTCAGACAAAATTTGAAATCAGACTTATTATGTCTCCCCAGAACGTTTCTGAGAATATCGTATACTCTGGAATTAGCTACAAATATGAGTCCAATTGTTTTAAGTCTCCATGTGAAATAGGTAGTGCAATAACGTACCTAGTATAAACGCAAAGTTATTTAATTGACAAAGACAATATTAGCGATATTCAAACGAAAATTTGAAAAAGAGAAAAATTAGAAAAAAATAAAATGAAAGTCCTGGGTTCAAGTCCCAGATTCGCCCATATTTTTTAAAAATATTTTTCTGTTTCAAATTTTCGTTAGAGAATCGCTAATATTTCCTTCAATAACTAAATATTACAATTCAAGTTTTACTCCTTAAGTTCTTCCAATACAATTCATCCATTTAAATACATTTTTACTTATGTAAATCAGCAGATATATAACACATACCAAATATACGAACATTGAAACCAATAATTACATTGATTCTAAACAGAGTTATTTTATTCAAATTATAATTATTTTCCTATTTGTCACTTTAATCGTCTATTAGAACCCTATTTAAATTTCACTCAACCCGATCTGACATAATATCTCAAATTACATTCTCAATTCTCTATCTATTAAAGACATCTCCTTAGCATTATTTCGATGTTATCTTCGTTTCAAATCATATAATTAATTGACGTAGAGAATATACCCGGTACCATTGGGGAGACTACCGTGTGCTCCAAGAAAACCGTAACTCGCCGCTAATTACCACGTTGGACGGACACTTAACTTTTTTCAACTCGCTCCTCGAATCTCTCGCTAAGAGGCTGTTAGACTGTTGGTTAACTTGTAACTGATGAATAATTATTACGTGTAGCTTAGACGCGGCTTTCCAATACCGGAGAACAAAATAATTTTTTTAACCGTTCAGGCTAATTTGTTCGCTTTTGGGAACAACTCACATGGTTTCACAGAAATCATTGTATCTCCCTTATTGTCATGGTGAGAAATATAATCTAAACGATATTAGAAAGAGAAAACACGACTCTTTATATTCAAATCTAGAAGTTAACCACAGAAGAATTTAAAAAGTACATCTCTATGACACCGAAAATTCCGAACGCAATTTGAAAAAAATTATTAAATATTTTTTTATGAAACGACATAAAAGTGAGGTGACAAAACGTTTGTATTACATTGTCTAATAAAATGCGTGAGTTTTTTTTTTGCTATAATTGTGAAAAAAAAAAATTAAGTTTGCATTCAAAATTTTTATACTTCAAAAAATGTGTTTATTTTTTTAATAATATTTGAAAGCGTATTTCATCACTTTTTAAAAACAGATTTTAGTTTTCGGATACGTTCAGAAATATTCCGTTTATTTGAATTTTATTGCAATGCGGAAATCCTCCGATCATCTGTTAAAATATGGCCGAGGCCAGAGGAGTTAAGGAAAAAAGAAAAAAACGTGTGTAGCATTTTATGTCGTACACCCATTACTTAAAAACATAGTTTTCAACTAATGAAGAATCACACAATCTCGTGTGGAGGTTGGCAAAGAGGATAGAATGCGATACAAGTCCTTGCAAACACTCCTGTTTTCAAAACTATAATATCCTTGATGTTAGTTCATGCTAGCTTACCAATAGATGGCACTTGATTCGTCTATTAGGTTACTCATAGAAGGCGTTAGCTGTCAAGAAAAATAGTATACTAAATAAGGTGAAAACTTCAAGGTCGGGGTCCATATTATTCCAACCACTTGCAAATTAAGATATCGGGCCCATTGTCAATCTATCACAATATATTTTATTAACTTGATCGTGTTCTTCCCCAACTTCCTTTTTCATCAATTTCGCGTCACTTATCCCATTGACAATGTATAAATATGAACTGACACTCCATGGTGCTCAATTGTTACGAAGTAAGCATAGAAAATGATAGCAACTAATTTAGAACTAACTTTTATCTTTTTCCTAATAAAGTTAGTATAACTTTGTCCTGGCGAAGGAAGGATTCTTATGAAACCGGTTGATGGTTGAACTAAATAGTGTGGTTTTTTCCGAAAAAATTGCCGAATTCGATAATTGATACGGTGCCTAAATATTGAAATGACCGCTTCCCTTTAATTAAATATTAATAATCCTGCATTATTACTTTTTTCAGTAACTTGTAACTTCTGCAGTAATTTGCAAGTGCATGATGATTCCCATGCAAAGCGCATAGCATTTCCATATTGAGAAATCCTCAATTATGATTCATAATTAGAACAGAGGAGATAACTAAACCATTACTATGGGTTTCTGTATATGTAAAGTCCTACCAACCATCGCTTAAGTATGCTTCGTTCTAAATAATAAGTTGAACCAACTATTAAAGTATGCCTCGGGTAATTAAAAAGTGTGAGTTTTTTTGTAACTTGCTGTAAAATGTGAAAGGTTTAGACGAAAATCTTAAATGGATCATATTTAGATGCTGGGACAAATCGTTATTTAATAATTAATGTTACCATATGAGGGGCCGAAAACCACGTAATTTCTCGGTCATAAAATATAACTTCATAACCAGCAACATTCTTCAATGGTGTCCTTCTTCCACCGCTAAAATAATCATTGTATTGAAATATTATAATTTTAATTTCACTAGTTGTCGACAGTTCAAGAAATAAAACAGCTAAATTTGTTATCCCTGGAGTAAATGATATCAAAACGCATCGTGTTTAAGTTCAAAGTGTATTGAATGAAATCAAAAGAAGTATAAAATAGCTTATTTAATGTGTGATATCAATCATGACTTAGTAATATATCTAGCTTATTTATTTAATAAGAATACATAAATTGTGGGTCGCATTTGATCTCCCGTTGGCAGGTCTATATTGACACAACGCCAGCTTCATCTCAATCTTCGAGACACTGGATCTAAGTCAGGAAAATATTAGTATAAGGCCGCTGGGCACGTGTGAAAATGCAGAATTGCTAAATACACAAGTAAGCAAGAATATGACGACAGAAATGCTGAACGCTTGTCTTTGTTTCCTCGGGAGTAGTTAATTGCGAGCGTTGCATACATTTTTGTAATTATTATGAATAAGGTTACATTTTGTGATAATTATTTTTACTCATATAAGTAGTATAACTTAATCTCGTTCCAAGCATCATACGTTGGACTTTAACCTGCATAAAATTGCACTAAAAAAAAATCGAAAAGACTTCGATATATTTCACCGCTTGAAACATTTTTATTAATCTCGAGTTAGACCGTTGCGCGTTGTACCAAATACCTGTACGGAGAAAAGTGAGTATTGCTAATTTATTAACAATCTCTTCAAATTATTTGCAATTATTAAAAAATAGGTAAATTATTGGCCGTTTCGCGATAAACTTTTAGTGAATTTCTAATATCCTAGAACACATGTTCATGCACATTTGCCTTGACAATATATTTATTTATTTATTTATTTAACGCCCAGAGGGCTTTTACATGTGGGTGGTACAATTTTAATGACAGTTTTGAAACATAAGAAAGAAATTGTAAAAATAAAATTACATTAAAAAATAATATGCAAGAAACGAAATAAAAATAGCAATAACATAAATTAAAAAATACAGCGATTTGACTGGTTTACAAAAATATAACCTCCATTTAGGAATAGTATTGAAATAAGTCTTTTACGTAATCCACAAAATTCGCAAAGTTAATATTAAATATATCGACATTACCTAAGTATTGGTTTCCCATAGTGTGAAACCTCTGTATTGGGGAGTTCGCAATGTAATTGCGCTTATGTGTGTTGCAGTGGAATAGTGTATCTTGTCGTGTTGTTATTGTAGGTATTCGTAAGTTTATGAGTTGCAGAAGTTCGCAACAGTCAAATTTATATATAATGACGAAATGCGAAAATATTCGGATTTTTATGAACTCGTGTTCCGACATCGTTATTATATTATTATTTTACAAAAAAGTTTATTAGGAAACCTATTAATTCATTCGTTAAGGGCCTGCAATCCCGTTATTAACCGAATTACCAATAATTCAAAAGTAAGCAAAACTCATTTCTCTCCGGGTGCATAGCATTTAATGTCCTTGACAATAAGGTTTCATGTATATTGTGGAACACGTAACATAAAATTTTAACTAATATTGAGAAAAAAATAGATAAATAATCATATAAAAGCGAATCGTAGGTACCATATTACAATTACCTACAACTTTCAAAAATACGAAAGTTTAACATAAAATTTTGAAATTATAAAAAATTTTCGTGCAATCGGACCGCACGTCAAATATTTATTATCTTCTTTATTTCTTGACATGATGTAAAATATACATATTTTTAACCATTGGTTATCACGGGGTTAATATAAAATAATATCATCTTTGATCACTGTGCAGACACACTGGGTTTATGCGTTTACGATACACACTTAACAATACATTACATTACAATAAATTACATCGATAGGCGTCCTTGCAGACCAATAATCTGTCTGTTAACGAGAGTAGGGACGGAACAGCCGCATCATCCTTGTCAATTGGACCAATGAAGATGTATGGGCCGCACAACACCTATAATCATTTAATTCGATTTCTTAATCGACACCGTCTGACCTTTTGGCAATTTGTTAAAGCTAGCTCGAAATTCAAAAATTTAAGTATTCTCATTCTCTTTTTAAAAACGTTGCAATCTCTACTATAAAGAAGGAATTCAGTTTTATAATTACGTTACTTAAGATTACTTTAGTGAAGCGTATAAACCTCGTTTTAATATTATTTAATCACTGAAGATAGATAATATCAACAACTCTCAATAAAGGTTTCCTTATGTACTCTATGGAAATAGACGAATTTAAATAAAACAAAACAAAAAAGATAACGGTCGCATCTGGGACTCGAACCAAAATGCTCTAGTCGTATCGTGATTGAAAACAGAGATTGATAAAAATGACCGAATGTAATTATCAGGTATCAATAGTTCAATTGGTAGAAAGTGTATTTGGGTTTGAGTCCCAGTTCCTACCTTAAGCTTTTTGTTTTTCGTGTATTCGTCCATTTCATAATTCAATGAAAGTTAGTTATTGACAATATATTATCTTCTTAATTTACAGAAATTCAATTTGTTTATCTCACTAAAAACAAGAGAACGGTGAGCTGCGGCGTCATTAAAAGTGAGTGCAACTATTTTTAGCTCGCAATGACATTTCCATTATGAGCTATGGAGTTTTTAAATATTATAAAAACTGGTAAAAAGTAAAGTTTAGAAATACTCTTATTGGATATTAGACACAATATTAATAAAAAATAACTCGAGACTAATTCAGTGACTGCAAAAAAAATCAATATTCACGAAAAATAAATTAAACATTTATTGCGGTCGTGTTATAACGTAACGTTAGGTTGCAAACAACAGAACATTTCCACATCCTGCCTCTTAAAAATAATTGTTTTTTTTTTCAATAGTTATTTAAAAATGAACCTACTTGAAAGCTAGCGAGGTGTCGGTGGTGCGAATCTGACAATTTTCAATTAAATCGTCATTCGCTTATCCGCGAACTCAATCTGAGATTCGAATTTCAATATTTTCATATCGTCATCGAACATGAATGACGGAACGTGATCGAAAGAACGATAGTGATGGTCATCCCTAGTCGACAACAAAAGGCACGGATGAAAGTCGTGTACTGATAATACAATACAAAAATTTATTTAAAAATGATTGTTTCCAAACAGTTTTTTTGCTTTAATTTCCACTCAAAATAACAATTGAAAAAATATTAGTATTTATGAAAGGGGGACAGGTTTACAAATGATTAAATACATTATTCATATACATTGATAATACAATATCTTAATCAGCATATTCGATGTCTTAAATAAGTTTATATTTATTAGCCAACCTCTTTGGTAGGAATAAAACTGGCCAATGGCAAACTGATATTGTAACAATCACCTCTCAAGAATAACGAAAGATTAAGCAATATTCGTTTGAGTCGGCGATACACTAGCGACACTTAAAAAACACATATTTACAATCGTTTTCAAGAGGAAGATACTTACAGTATCGACTTGCTTATAGAATTCACGGTTTAGAATAGAAACATGCTGTACATGGATTTATCTACGTTTAATTTTATTACCAGATAACAGTCTCTTTCCCTTCCATTATCAATTTATTAAAATGATAAAAAGTTATTCATATTGGGGGTCCCATAACAGGTCATCAAATGGATATGGCCTATCCTACCGATTTGTTTTGGGTATATTCGGAATGAACCATCTACGGGTCAAGTGGGATAATATCCTATTTGATCGCATTGCTACACAATTCTTCAGACTGGTTCGTGGATAGTTTGAAAACTCGGATATCATGGAGAACAATTATTTCCATCTTCCCGGTGGTTATCTCCGTCACCGACATACTGTTCTATCTCCCAGCCTGCAGAACTAACATGCCAGTAGTTATGTCGGTGGGGAAAGCAATCTTGCTATTGAACAGAATCAATTCAGATATAGACATTATTAAGATGAATAAAGCTGCCATTAAACGGCAAGCTCTGTGACTACTAGTAGAGTTATATACCATATCTATATATGTATGTAATAATTCGTATTTAAACGCACTAAAATGGACAAATTCTTAATGTTTTAATCGAATTGAGTAGATTAAAACCCAGATTTTGTATGAAGATTGCAATCGCCTTACTTTACTGCCTACCCAGACAGGAGTAAAGAATTATCGATGATATATCTACATGACAATAGAATAGGAGGAGAGCGGATAGTACTGCCGAAGAGAAGCAATCAATCTCCGAGTCGAGTCGCATCGCATCGAAGTCTATCGGATGAACAAACAGAATAAAAGAAACCTAAAACCGGCAGAGTAAAAAATCTCCTCTCGCTAAATACATGCTGTCTGAACATATCAAGTTTTTGTACATTTTTTAAAGATAGATTGCCAGGGGTTTAAGCGCAGTGCGTTCCTATTTGTTATTTTTTTATGATTGTCGGTTCAACTAGTTTTACTATTCAAATTGCAAAGTCAGTTAAAGGATATTACAATGAAAGACAGTCTTTAAAAGTTGTATTCTAATTGAAAAAATTGTTTATCTTATTTAAGCTAGGAACCTAATATAAGGTATATTGGCATCCTAATCGAGGTCACATAACTCACAATTTCGCCAAGATATCCTGATATACTAGCTCAACTCATTCATCACAATGCTTTCTACCTTTCTTCGGTTTGCGTTTTTACGATCGTTTACGGATGCTACATAAATGATAATTACGGAAAAAATATTTTGATTTTAATGTTAACTAATACCAACAGAAGCAAATGCATATATAGCCACTAAGAAATACCGCAAAGGCGAATATTCAAAGAATTGTAAACAAGGTCATCATTGTGACAGAAAGGTTGTCACAGAGTACCGGCTAATAACACGCATTCGAGTAGAAACAACGCATCAAAGCCGAAAAAAGATAGCAAAGAAAGTTGACCACATCTGTTCAACTGTCAGATACAAAGCGCTACCGTGCCGCGCTTACCAAATGAACACATGCCGGAAAAACGTACAATATCCGGCAACAGCGAAGTGATTTCCACGTGCGACTTGCGCACTTCCGTCCGCGCACGCGCCCCGCACCCACTTCCGGGAGGACTCGCGAATCCGAAAGGGCGGGAACACTTTACGCGGGAAATTGCAAACAGCTGTTCTGCCTCTAACGGGCAATTCCCAGAACACTTTGCCAGTGTGAAAAAAGCCGAGAATATCTTCGCCTCATGTGTCGGAAACAATTTTTCAAACACTCAAGATTTTTTGTTTGTTTAATTTATTGCATTAGAGTGTTGATGATGACCTACAATGGTCTCTTTCTTGAATGAGAGTCGGATTAAAAATATTGTTGGTACAACATTCCGCTTCTGACAAATTACATATTATCAAACTAGTTCCGTACGCCGTTCACAGAATTCACAGATAAGAAATCATATTAACAAGCGGATAAATTAGGCACAAAGCGGCTTGTTACGTTAAGGGAGAATATTTTCATACACATTGCAATTAATATAATTCAACATGTGTCTATTATTATTTGTGGCCACGGCATCCTGCTCTAATTAAATTAATTTCAGAAAGGTACTGAATGAATAAAATGCAAAATGTAAATGGATGTTAAACACTAAGAGAATCGTACTCAAATTTTGGAAAAAACAAGTGGAATTAATGTTCTAGCAACTAACGCCTACAAGTTGACACATTGTATGCATTTTTTAAGCTTCTCCCTTTTCCCAGACCTTAAACCAAAACTACCAGAAGAGTCCCTATATCTAAGAATATAGTTTTTTAAAGTATAAACTATGCTAAGTACAAACTAGGGAAATACATTACATTATAACTTTATCTTAACTGTCCACTTTTGAAAGAAAATCTCCTCAAGAAAATTCCACTATTTCTCAATAAGCCACGTGTATTCGTCATTTAGTTAACACTGCGCGTGTTTAAAACTATTAAATTTAAAACATTATCGGAATATATATACAGGTGTACAGGGGTAAAGTGCGCTAACTGAAAAATGATAATGAAAAGCTTTTTTCGAAATTCTAATGTTCATTTTCCCAAATAAAAATATTTTTTGATAAAAGAATATGTATTTTCCCATACAAACCAATTATCTTTTTTTAACCTAAAAACCACCTTAAAACATTACAATTTAGTTTAAAAAAATAATCCTTTTTACTGTACACCTGTATATATATTAGAAAAATTGTACAAAATAATTTTTATGGAAACAAACTTTTGATGTTTCTAAGTAAATAAAATACTAGAGTATTTACACTAGTAATAATTAACTCATGCGTTATGATTTTTAACTTAACTAATTTTAAAAAGCAATACCATGTACTTTCTCTACCATTGTTACCACAACAAACAGTGAACACAAGTAAATCACTTAAATTAATTTAATTTTAAAAAAGCCCACTAGGGCGTAAATTATTATTATTTTCACATTTAATATTTTTGAAATACATAACATATGAAACATTTCAACAACTTATAATATTGTTACAAAAATACATAGTGAATGGCACAAGAACAAAACACTGAAATATATATTTTTTGTATTTCTACACCAATGAAGAAAACTAGCTCTTGAATTTGGTGAGTTTCATAAATAAACGCTTAATGTAACTGAAACTTCCATGAAGAAAAGAAGCACTCTTTGAGAAGAAGTTAAAAAAAATGTTAGAGATGGTTAACCCCTCGGTTTAATTTGTTCGCCTTTGGGAACAGCTATTATAGATCTCATAGAAATCACGTATAATGTCATGGTGATAAATATGATCTGAACGGTGTTAATAAGATAAAAAATCATGCTTTATATTCAAATCTAAAAGTTAATCACAAAAAAATTAAAATTTACCGCTCTGTGAAATCAAAGTATCCGAAAGCAATTAGAAAAAAAAAGTGATTTTTTATTTGTAATTTTTACATGAAACGACGAAAAATTGAGGTGAAATATTTTCGTTGTTCTCCTTTCTCGTTATTGTCGCAAAGTGAGCCATTCTTAAGCTTTGAGTCTACATAAAAAAAAAATAACTTTCAAAAATGATGTTTATTTCTAATAATAAAATTTGAAAGTTTATTTCATCTCCTTTCAAAAACAGTTTATAGTTTTCAGAAATCTTCATTAAGTTGAATTTTACTGAGTTAGTTTTCAGAAAGTTCCATTAATTTGGATTTTATTGCAAAGCAGAAATAATCTGACCGTCTTACAGAATATGCCAGAGGCCTGAGAGATTATAAATAGAACGTAGATGTTTCAGGTGTCGTGAAATGATAAATCCGCTCTAATACCATCAGTTCCCGTCACGTGTTCGAAGGAAGGTAGGTACCTACCTTCTGGCAGCACAGCCTTTGACGGGCCGCGCAAGGGTTCGAGATTCAAATTTAGAAAGCAAGACACGCTAATTGCACCTTGTCAGAGGTATGAAATGGCGCCGACGCGAGAAGGTACATGCCACTGAGAAGCGATTTATTGTAAGCAAACTGTTGAAAACATAAGTGTTGAATTTTTAATATCAACGAGAAAAATATGTACAGTTAAAATGATAGCGTAAAACTACGGGCGACCGAAAAGTTGTGATGGAAACTAACGTTAATGTAATAGGTACATACACGGTGTCCGGAAACTCGTAGTACAGACGGAAAACTGGTTAACTTGCATTAGGTACATTTGGAGTCGATTTTTAAGTATAAATTTTTTCGATTTGAGCTTTTGTTTTCGACTAAATCGAGTTTTAAGTTACAAAAAAAATCAGGTAGGAGTTTAATATCAGTTGTCTTTTAAAATTCGTTGAGGCGTACACCAGGCTCTAAAAGTTTTTGATGTGAACCATCTTTATTTATAATAACTTTAAAAGTGACGATAAAAATATAAAATAAATCCTTGAAAAGTGTAACATAAAGAGGGGATTCTACACGGTGGTATAAGTAAAAAAATAATAACTTTTACAAAATAACATTGGTTTTTTTCCATAAAAATAATCAACTTTTTGCTTCTAAACTACCTTAAAAGAATGTAATTTCGAAAAAAGTTATTCTTAATTTTAGCTAGCACTATCATGTACAATTGCGTTGCGCTTTACTTTGCGCACGGACACCTTGTATAAATAATAATATCTCAAAATGAAACACTCTGTTTTAGTAGAAATTTTTAGGGACCAATGGTCCCTTCCCCAGGATGTAATGCTCACTAAATTATATAAATTTATATACATTCAATTTACCTATCTATGTACAAATTATTATTGCACGTACGTAAAAAAATGTGTCAAAATATTGTTGAAAAATAAAAAAAGAAACACGGGGGGAAGCTTCGTAAAACTTATTTTTTTTCAATTAATATTTTAGCCTTGCTTAACTATAAAACAGCAAACATACTTAGACTAGATAAACCCAGCCAAAGCGGCTATTACTTATATCGAATCGAATAACACAGCGAACCTATCAACAAAACGTAAAACATAGCCATGATTGGTAACTACATATTATTACAAAACCAATCGGGCTGAATATCTCACGTTCTATGGACCACTATATTCACAGCTTCCTCGCATTAAAAACCATCCAAGACTAGTTATCAGACACTAGTAATTAATTTATCATCTCAGATATGTAACGGAATACGACAAAACACTAAAACACTACCTATCGGATTCTTAATTTTGATTTTAGTAATTATAAAGGTACGAGCATTTAATACGAGTGAAATTGAGCAATAAATCGGGTTTTAATTAATGTTTATCCTGACGAAAAAACCATTAGTTAAAGAAAAAAATTAAATTAAAATAAATTTTATCATATTAAACTTTGAAACAGGTAGATAGATCATTTTGATTAGTAGTGTATACAAAATATAATATTTTATTTTAATTTAAAAATTCCTTCCTTAAAAATCAATGATACTTTTTCTTCTGTTCATTTTATTACGTGTTTTTGAACATAAATAGACTTCAAATGACTACTTATCGATACTCCTTACGACAACTGGAAAGTTATTTTTGTAAGCACATCAAACTTACAAAACTACCAGACTTATAAAACCCAATAAGAAAAAATTATTTAAACTTGTATTGAGGTACGTGCTGAGACAGGAATCAAAAACGCAACTTCCTGACTCAAAATCAGATTCGTTTACCACTAGGCTAAAGATACCGTCCTCTCCTTAAGTGTTTCAGAGTAGTAGTAACTCTCAGTATCACCCTGGTGATGCACCCAGTATCTCTTCAGCTGTACAACATTGGGGATGTAATTATCCGATTGGCTTCGAACATCCGTGGCTATGATATAAACCAAGGCTGCCCAACCTTTTTAACAGTTGGGCCAAATTAACGATTTTGAATCACTGGCGGGCCACTGAATACCTGACGGTTCCTATTTCCATAGGGGGGGGGGGTTGTTAGAGAATTTCTATAAAACATAATTCCTCACAAAAAAAATTCAAAATGAGTGCTCCCCACCAAATATTTGAAATCCATGGGGGGGGGGATGTATGTGATCATATGTGATTCCCCACAACAATTTTTCGAATTCCATGGGGGGGGGGGGGGGTGGCTACAAGATTCCATTTCGGACGCAAAAAATACTATATCAAAACCGGTGTATTTTTGTATAAAAGGTAAGTTCAACAGGTTAAATTTTTTCGTCGCTGATTCTCGGTCTGAGTAGCCCAAATAGCGATACTTTTTCAAATTGGCGGATTGGCGGGTTTTTTGAAAATGGTTCACGCGGGCCACTTATAATTCGTTCGCGGGCCACATTATGGCCCGCGGGCCTGTGGTTGGGCAGCCTTGATATAAACAAAACAAAATAGGGTGCAATTTAAAATAGTGATGGTATCATATATACTATCAGATTACGATATTTAGGTAACCGTGTAACTCAACACAGTAATAATTCAACACACTTTTAAAAAGTTTTGAAATAAAAACTAGGTTAAATAGGTTACCTAGGTTTATAGGTTAGTTTTTCGATAGTTTTTAATGATTTTATATAATTTTTAAAGGTGTGTTGAATTGTCATTAGGTGAGTTATCGTGGAATTCGTTATGAATAATAAATCATCCCAAGTAATTTACTATATTCGGAGTTCCTGTACTTGGTCCCTGTTTATCCTAAACCAAAGTTTGGTAATCTAATGCCATCTGGCGTACGCAGCCGGAAATAAGGTAGAAATTGGAAGCCGAGTTAATTACGCAAATTATCGTACATAATATTAACACGTGATTGGCCATTACGCGAACGGGGCATCCACTGCACGATTCGCGGACTGATGGTGATTTGATGCGGGTGCAAACCTGTTAATTAAAGGACGTCTACCAGATTGCTCGTCGGTTTGTTATTTTATCAATTAACCCTTGAATGCCAGCGAATCCGTAGCGAATTTCCTCTTGCCTAGATTTTATTGTATTTTGAACCTTAGAAAATGCTCCTAGCGTAAGGTAAGCATAAGATATCTTAATACAGGGTTTTCCAATAAGAGGTGTTATTTTGATATTCAATCGTAAAATATCAATGGTTTCGTTGCTTGTGTGGCACGTAGCGCCGTCTTGTTGAAAGTAAACGCTGTCCAGATCAATACCATCCAATTCCGGCCATAAAAAACATTAATCAACTCTCGATAGCGCAATCCATTCACCGTAACTGTTGCTCCAGCCTCATTTTCGAAAAAGTAAGGTCCAATGACTCCGCCGGACCATAAACCGCACCAAACAGTCACACGTTGAGGATAGAGAGGCTTCTAATAATAAAACACGCATAAATTTTGCACGGTATCGGATACACGGATAAATAAAAATAAAAATAAAACTAACGGATAAAAATATAGCTATTAATATATATTTATATTATTATAAATTTTATTCGTACTCCTATTAAAAACGGAACTGCATTATTATATTTCCTAACAAACTATTTGTAAATAAAGACACATATTTGGCAGACTGCCTGAATCCCCGACGAAACACAAGTACCGAGTTCCTATTAGACACAGGACATGTGTAAGACGTGTAACGAGTAGAGTACAGGCCCGGGGTGATGGTTATATCGCCCATGTGTCAAATAACGCGTCCCCGTCTATTAATCTGTCCATTAAGCATAGACGAGAAGTGATTGATGTAATTCGAAACTGATTTATCATAGAAGATGCATTCTTCACGAGGTGCTATTACCCGATGTGATTAACACGGGCCGCTGCGGACTCTGTTATTATTGATAGCGCTCTTGAGGATCATGATCTAAAGAAAGTATTCAATTCAACCATGAGAAGTGAAGTTTGGTAATAGCTTAAAGTTTAGCCAATTATAAACATAAATTATTGTATGTTTCCAATCTAGTGAAAACATCGAAAAATACAACAACAAATGTTTCAGTTTTTTTTTTTTTTAAATACAGACGATTCCCGGGTCACGAATAACCTGACAATATTTTAAAATCTCCTACTACCACCACAGTAAAATATGGAAGACTTAGCCAGCCGAGGAATTGAACTCACGATGCCTGGGTGGCACCCAGACACGATGCCAACTCAGCCACTGACCGTTATTTATATATTATAATTGTATTTCATATGGGCACCGTGGAGGTAGGTACTAAATCCACAGATAAATTCGTACGGCAGATCGACATACTTAAATTTGCAATCGATGGCGTAGCAATGGTTAAAATAATAGTTGGTTAATTCCTACCGTGGCGCCTGCAAAGATGAGTATCAAGCTGAGAGTATCCATCAGGATGTGAATACATATGTATTTTATAGAATGTACACATTTTAGTAACAATGGAATTATAGACAGCCCTGATTTAGTGAGTCTAATCACCTTCAACATACCAACTAGAACTACTCTGACTGAGGACTACAGGACTGAGGACTACAGGACTGAGGACTACAGGACTGAGGACTACAGGACTGAGGACTACAGGACTGAGTAATTTAAATACTCGCTTGTACCTAGATTGCATGCAGATGTGTTTAACTGCACTGAATATAGTTACAAGAAGGCTATAATAACATATCTCAGTAATAATAATAATAACAATTGAGATTAGCGTGGTACTTTTCTTCTGCACTGGTACTACATAATTTTAAATGAAAATTTTTCTTTTGATGCTCCACTGAATTATTATTTACATATTATCTATCATATATTTACAAAAATCCATATAAATAAATTATGAAAACGGGTAATTGCTGCGAACAATCGTTAGTTTTTTTTAAATTAATATGTAAACTCGTAAAGGTACATACATACCAATGTACGAGTTCCCAGGATAGGAAAGGTTAGTTTTCGGCGTGTGAGAAAGTCGCGCGTCTCCCACGTCGATATTTCTTACTAATAGAGGGAAAAAATTCGACGCCAATTTAAAAATGCCGTAATTGATTTATGCATGAGAATAATATCGCCGTCGTTATTCGGTCTTGCGGGCCCCCTTTCCCGGGCCTTTCTGGCGGGTGATTGAAGTCCCGGGCAAAGCCGGGCCTAAGTGTAATCTATTAATAGGGAGATTAATCAACTCTGACGGGTCGATGAACCAGATGAGATCAATCAGATATCTCGGTACATGAAACAAAACGATAACACAATATATTATTATATTACTTCCAACTTGTTAGATTCTTACGCGCCGGTTTAGCGTTGAAATAGTTGAGCCGGCATTAAGCCCGTTTAAGGCAGTTTTAACCATACCTACATCACGATAAAAGTTACACCGCGAATACAAGGGGAGTGGGTTAGAGGCTTACTGCGGATGCACTGTATCATCCTCTTTCTCGTAAATGATGCGTTTAACATAAAGAGAGGGTGTAGTGAAGCATTCCTTAACAAAATAAAAAAGACAACTACATGAGATCAAACGATAACACAATATATCGTAGGCGTACTGGCAAAAAACGTTAAATCGGAAATTTTAAATTTTGACTTAATAATTCAGTATTATGAAGTTATTTACGCTCTATACACTGATTTCTCCTGGTAAATATAAATTTAATTTTTAGTCGAAAAATAATATTTTTATAAAAGACGTTAAATCGATTTGTAGTCTATGGATGTGCACTTATATCTGTCCTTGTCATTTTCGACAGAAAACTTTAATTAATTACTATTCTTCGGTAAACGTCACATAACAATATTTACATGTATTTGCTTTTGCTTGACAGTTTGATTGAAACATACACTGAAAAGTCAACATAGTTGTTTTTGCCAGAACAAAGACGTCTGGCAAAAAATTCTAAATGTTACCATTTCGGAAATAAACTTAAAAACCGATTACATAATTAAAATTCAAACAGACATAAACGAAAAAGATATTCGTAAATGAACACATATCATGATATTATATTTTTGTATCACAAACTTCAATTGAATTTGATAAAAAAATGTTTTGAGTTAGCACAAACCATAAATGCATGTTTTCTCAAAACAGCGACTTTTAGAATTAACTTTTTTGGTCAGTGTAATAACGATATTGTTACATTTATTCTACTTTTAAGTTATACGGCGTACCGCTGATCCGTTTCACTCCTTATCGTAAAAGAAGCGTGTAATTGAAAGAGAGGGTGAAATGATTATCGGTTGTGCTCGCTTAGAAATAATGACGTTTGACACGAGATTAAAAAATACCCTGTCCCTGTCAATATCTGTGTGAGGAAGATGTTTAATAATAATTATATGGTATTTGATGCTGTTTTTTGTTATAATATTCCCACTGTTAAAATAACTAATAAATATGTCCCTATTGTAGGACAATAATTATGGATGAGAATCTAAAAATAATCTTATTTCTTAACCATTAATTTCGGTTATACGTAGGTACTCGGAGACTCGTACTTGATAATCCAGTTAAAAACGGGATTACAGTCCTTACAGATGAATTAAGAGGCTTCCGGATAAATTTTTGTAAATTACGAAGTGCATTTGCCTTCAGCAAGACGAAATGCGAAAATATTCGGATTTTCATGAACATGTGTTCCGAAATCGTGATAATATATATTCGTAATTTACTCCGAGTTTATCAGGAAACCTCTTAATTCAATAATTTGAAGAGATTCTTAATAAAGACAACTCTTGATTTGAATAAGGATGATTAAAAAATATACGTAAGAAAAAGCTGTACAAAGATACCAAAATAAACAACGGATTTACCTAATAACACTGAAGAAAACTTGTTTTTATGCATAGTTCATAGTATAAATAATGTGTTTTGATAAATATAATTAATTTATGCTTAGAATAAACTGGTAAAAATTGAGTATTATTTTGACAGTTATTTTCCAAAAGTAAAATTTCTTTAGTGATTAATTGAGCTATTCTCGAGAAACGTCATACGATGTGAACATGAAATATATTCATATGATTAATTAGATATATTATCTGGGAAACGGCAAACAATACAAAAAACATTGTTTTTATTCCGATATTTAAACAAAACTTATCTCGTCTCATAGGAAACAGGCTAATACATTTACAGTGAGACTAAGGACGGATTGTTTCGGAGAATTTGAACAATTCTTCAAATTTTAAAGTTAATTTTCACGTTCTGTGAAAGATTTTTTCAAGTTCTGTTAATATTTAAGTTCTGTCATGCAACTAGCCTATGATGATATAATAACAAAACTTGAATAGGACTTTCACAGAACCCGAAAATGAAGGTTGAAATTTGATGAATTGTTCAAATTACAAAGTTAATTTTCAAGTTCTGTTATTATTGTAGTTCTTTCATGCAACAAGCCTATGATAATATAATAATAGAACTTGAATAGGACTTTGACAGAACCCGGAAATTAACGTTGAAATTTGTATGAATTGTTCAAATTCTCCAAAATAACCAGTCCTAAGATACATAGCAGTGATGACAAAAACAATGTGGCAAATCCCGAAGTGATTTTTCAACAATACTCAGGGGTTAAATTGGAAAGACATCGGGACAGCAATAATTGCGACTTTGTACCGAGCGCGGGCATAAATAATCGGACAGGGCGCCCGACACCGGGCTCGGTGGCGCCTAGCCAACAGACGACGGTCAACCTGAGCGGTCAGCGTTGAGCGGAGGGCGGTCACTTGACCACTTGAATTCGGAAAAAGGAAACAAAATATTTGACTTTATAAACAAGAGCAGCCTCGTTCATACGAGTGCGAGAGTTAGAGTGATATTTGGAAACATGCGAGTTTTATTTATTTAAGAGCGCAATCCGCGAAAAATCACAGGATATTATACTTGTTGGATTTGTGAGTTGCCTCAAGATAATTGGTTGCCTATCAAAAAAATAATTAGGAAGACTATCAGAAATTTACCTTTCGAATGAACACCATTAGTTAACTTTAAAAAGATTTAGAACTGTCTAAAACGTAAATAAAATAAACACAGATTTCAAATATAGAATTATTATGGAAATAAAATAATGTTAGTAACTACTTTATCACTTGGTTCTCACAAACAGAAGTTCATTGAGCGTGAATATTTTTTTAGATTTACAAAAGTATAGTTGACATAACACACAACATCACAGACTACCGAAATTAGTATGTTTGATTTATTTAGTTTTCTCAATTTTTTATATCATTATAGATTTCAATCTAAATCGTTATAATTTTACCAATTGTACAATGTGTATACAATGATATAAATCCTGTATATGAGGCGCAATTGCATACTAATATCTAATTTATCGAAACGTGTTCCACTATTAGAATGCTATAAGCGGTGCGCGTAGACCGGATTCGATAGTTTTAGATAGATCTTTCGGAGCGTTGGAGGTAAAAAGTGGAACCTATTTTTTAGGTTTCATCAAAATATAATACATCAATTGTGATAAAAAAACATATCCACAGTATGTTCCATCACTTTTAGGAAAAAAAAAATACGTCATACAACAAATTACGATAACACTTTTGCCACAAAATGAACGATCATCCCTGGTTTCGCTTACGTTTTTAGAAGCTTAAAAAGATTATAATGGGTTAAGTTCACCTCTATGCCTTGTGACGCGACACCTTTCAGATCTGCTATTGGCCGATAAAATTAACAAACTACAACATGGGATTGAATGATAACTTTGTGCTCTATTTTATATTGTGGGGAACTTGCATTTATAATTCGAAGGAGGCGTCGGAATTCGATGGGGAGTTGTATTATGAAATTAATCTTAGGTGGTGTTATTTTTAGATTGGAATTACGTATAAGAGGGCTAATCTATTGTTATTATATATCGATGCCGTCAGGATTATAACACGGTCCAGATAAAGGAATGTTACTGCTCTGCCACTTGTTATGGTTTTATACGTTTGTTCGAGAAATAGTTAGTTATCACTTTTAATTAATGTAACCTGATACAAAAAGTTGATGTAATCAATAAATAGTTTCACGGTCATAATCAGCCATAAGAAGCGATCAGCAATATAAGCATGTACCATGTGCACCCGTCAATCATCTCAATCTCTTACCCCAGCATCCTGCGGACGTGATCAGAGGCGGAATTCCTACCTCTAGGAGCGTGTCGTTTTCAAAATACTAGGCGACTACTTTAACCCGCGGACAAGTTGATAAATCTGTGAAAAAATTACACGGCTGGTAGCACAAGAATTGATAAATCGAAGGCAATCAGAGAAAGTTCAAAGGCACGAACTTGAGCGTCAATTACACTAAGAAGTCTATTCGCGTACACTTTCTAGTGGATTAAAAAATATTCGGAAGAACAGGAATTTTGTATTTTTACTTTGTGAGGTCCACTATATTAAATCGATAATTTTGTATGCACCTCTACGACAAATACATTTTGAACGATTTACGTACGGAGGAATTGACAATTTTCGCTAGTTCATGTTGTTGAAACGAAATTATAAAATAATATTTAATGATTTGAAATATTTTCACGATCATGAACCCTGTGATAGTTGGTTATTTCCATAATATTAAAAAAAAATTAACCCGATTTCAGTTACGTAATTTTACAGCCATATAATATATATATTTACTATTTTATGCGCCCAATGGGCTTTTACCTTGGGTGCATTGAAGCGTTTACAGCAATGGTTGCAAATAATTAGTAAATTAAAAAATATATAATAATAAACCGAAATTATCAGAAATAATACCTTATCATAAAAAAAATGCTTAAGTATGTTTTCAACAACGTATTTGTCACATTAAACATGTTCTTATTCTAAACTATGAAGGCGAAGAATTAGCGAGTTTGCTACACAGTTTGTTTGTGAATGGTAATATAGAAATAGGTCCTTGTGCGTTGTCCATTGTGTCGAGTAAGTACTCTTAATTGACCAGACTCAGAAGTTCGCAATAGTCTAGCTCTGAATTTATAAATTTGAAAAAGAAGCATAGGTCGCTTATCCTACTCCTGCGTACAGCTCGAAGACTATTAAAGTTTATATGCTAAAGTTGATCAATTTCACCAGAAGAAAGGAAGATTTAAGCTTAATTCGGGCACACGGACACGCCCATGCCACATTTCTATCGGTGTATATCTTCAGTGGGCACACTCGATACAGTGCGGCGAATTCAGCCATTTATTTATTTATTACTTCGGCTGGAAAACTTGTCGGGTGAAATTCCTTTCGGAACTGGTGACACTGAACTCTAGCAAAAAGTGCGCGCGCAGATGGTCCAGAATTATTCTTGTGAGATTTGGATGTTGTGAAATAGATGGAGAATGCGCGGTTGATTTATAAGACGAATGTATGTTACATCTGTCACGACTTAAAAATGTATTATAGTTGCTGGCATATAAAATAATACGCCCAGCAAAATTAGTGGTGAAATTGATGACAATTAAGAGATCTCAATATACGCGTTATAAAATCGGATGAAAAAATCTGTTATGTTTATTAAAAATTCCGTTATGTGATATTAACGTAAGAAACGGGATACGAAATATTAGTTGGCACATGTAATATCTTTGGAAGTTCAACTTCAAATTTTATTGAACTAGATGCGTAAAGCTTAGATCAAACGGATATTATTTAATTATTGAAGACAATATTAGCGATTTCTAAACGAAAATCTGAAACAGAAAAATCATAAAAGGATACGGTCACATCTAGGACTCGAACCCAGGACCCTTACCTTGCCGGGGCACAGGCAAGGGTCCTGGATTCGAGTCCTAGATGTGACCGTATCCTTTTCTGATTTTTCTGTTTCAGATTTTCGTTTAGAAATCGCTAATATTGTCTTCAACAATTAAATATTACAATTTGAGGTTTTACTCAATAAAGTTATTCATTAAAATAAAAATGAAAATTATTTACATCATAAAGCTCAAATCACAATCATTACTGGTGTTGGAAGATTGATTGTGGACATGAAATTGTGACCAACTACAATAGCAGTTCAGTGAAATCATGACTTCCTTCAGGTGCACTGCAATGTGCAGTGTGCAGAACTAGGTTTTAAAAGTTTTGAACGCATTTCAATACTGTCCATGAAAATTCCTAAGTAAAATATTGATATTGTAGATATCTGTCAATTATTTCGTTTATAATTTTCAATATTAGATTTGGCTTTGAGATATTTACAATATATTACCCGGCTTCTAAGGGTTGAAAGACAAATGCTATTACCTGGCTATGAAAAACATGACAATATCCGAATATTCCTTCTACTCACTACAGAGTATGTGCAAGTCGCATTGATCATTTCAAACGAGGAAAAAACATGGCGTGAATTCGATTTTTTCTAACTAAGTTAAATCTTGATTGCGAAAAAAATCCTAGAGTGTTTCAAAGAAAGAAGTAGAGAGGAAATAAAGTAGAATGAAAAAAAACAGAGGTTCCTATGAAAGAAGCAGGTAGAAAAGAAAGGTTTTAAAGAAAGAAGCGTGAAGGAAACAAAGTTTTCAAGGAAAGAAACAGGAAGGAAAGAAAGGCTTTAAAGAAAGAAGCGTGAAGGAAATAAAGGTTTCAAGGAAAGAAGCAGAGAGGAAAGAGAGGTTTTAAACAAAAAAGCGTGTAGAAAACAAAGGCTTCAAATAAAGAAGCGGGGAGGAAAGAAAGGTTTTAAAGAAAGAAGCGTAAAGCAAACCAAAGTTTCAAGGAAAGAACCAGAGAGGAAAGACGCGTGAAGGAAACAAAGGTTTCAAGGAAAGAAGCACGAATGAAAAATAGAAGCATGAAGCATAGGCCCGCATAATGGAAATCAGTGTAGCAAACAGCGAGGAATAAATTCCCCGACAAGTGACAGTCATGCCTGAAAAACGCTCCAGTTCGAATTTAAAATTGAATTGATCAAACTATTTATTTTCGATTTAATTTACATAACGATAAAGAAACGTATTCGACTACATGAAAAATGGTCGAAAGCCTGGAAAATTGGGATACAATCAACAAACAATCATTAACTAACTATTTAAAGTCTTCATTTTCTTTGCATGAAGATAAACAATGAGATACTAAAATAGTTTTTAGCATTCATAGAATTAAATTCACGGTCAAAACAATGTGGTAAAACTAGCAACACTTGCGTAAAAACTAAATTTCAAGGGCGTCGTATGCACTTTTTTTATTACGACTTTCTTATACTCAGCCCACTGCAAATAATATATTGAGGAAGCTATAACCTTTCCTGCACGGGTCATATTATAATGACCCAGCATTCACCCTGTCCAGCTTAAATCTAAGACAAAAGGGACTACGTGTGTATTGTATATCGTATAGCGCACATTGTATCGAAAGACGCACATAGCAAGGTGCTGTGCTGTGTAACGCACATTGGGCAGGGGTATATACTAGGTAGGGTATTATACGGATACAGGGTGCCTGAGAAGCCTATTGTCGGCGCCGTGGCCGCTTCCATATGTATTTATTTATTTACCGCGTGCCTGGCAGCCGATACTACATCAAATGCGCATTACCCTAAGTATTCGCCGGTGCGCAATGTGTTTCGGAACACGGGTAAAAAATGCACCGTCGTTAGCGGTCGACGCGTCGCAAACAATCCTGCGCGCTTTTAGCCCCTACTCTCGTGCAGCAGAAAAAGTGTAAGGCTGGTAGCTACCTACTTACTTAGATTTGGAAAAAATCTTTAAAAGAGCGTTATCACATAATAGAATGACATGTTTAACTTTAAACGTGATCGAAAGAAATTTTAACACGTTTAACTTTAAACGTGATCAAAAGAAATTTTAACACGTTTAAAAAACAATCATGCGCACTTTTAGCCCTCGTGTAGCAGAAAAAAATGTTAGGCAGGTAAGATATGAAAAAAAAATTAAACAGATATCTCATACGGTTCCATGATAACTCAACACAGTGACAATTCAACACACTTTTAAAAAGTGATATAAAGTCATTAGAACGATGAAATATTTTTTTAACCTAACCTAACATACTTAATAAAGTTTTTGTTTCATCACTTTCCATGACTTTATAAACTTTTTAAAGATGTGATGAATAATCATTGTGATGATTTATCCGGTCACCATCTCATACAGTGACAAACATAGACTAATGTCTTATTACGGTTCCATGATAACTCAACACAGTGACAATTCAACACACTTTTAAAAAGTAATATAAAGTCATTAGAAACGATGAAAAAAAAAATTTTTAACCTAACTTAACCCATTTATTAAAGTTTTTGTTTCATCACTTTCCATGACTTTATATAACTTTTTAAAGATGTGATGAATTATCATTGTGATGATTTATCCGGTCACCCTTAATACATCAATGGTAACAAATCAACGAGGAATTCTTAGGACGGGTTGTTTCGGAGAATTTGAACAATTCATCAAATTTCAACGTTTTTTTTCAAGTTCTGTGAAAAAATTTTTCAAGTTCTGTTTTTATTTCAGTTTTGTCAAGCAACTAGCCTACAATGATATAATAACATAACTTGAATAGGACTTTCACAGAACCCGAAAATGAACGTTGAAATTTGATGAATTGTTCAAAATCTCCGAAACAACCCGTCCTTAAAGTTTACAAAAATTCATTGGATAAGAAAAAATCAAAAACAAAAATCCTTGTTCGCTTTATCATTTATAATTTTGAAACTGTCGATTAATCGTGGAAATTTATTTCAATGTGAAATTATGATCAAAAACTTGTAACTATGTTATAAAAGGTTTGTAAACAATCCTGTTATACATCTATACGATTTCGCAGTATTCTGTTATTATAATATAAGCTTCCTTTCGATATTTTAAAGAAAGTACTTAAAACCTAGATAGATATTTATTTCTTAAATATTAATTATAACTACACCTTTATTTACTCTTCTGTATTGGTTTAGTGAAAATAATTTTAATTAAAAAACTTATATTTTCTTTATTAGACTTATTTTCAGAGTGGAAGATACTACCAGTATCGCCCTGGTGTAAGACCACCATTCAGAATTGAAACGTTGCTCCAAATGGCTTTAGCCGTGTTTAGTGACTAGATCTGAATAGCCAGGTACTTCCCCACCTTCCTCTTTCCCTTCCCCACTTACCTTCAGCCTCACAACATCCCCCAATTGGGGATGCCATAGTCTCACTGGCTCCAGACGGGAGCAGTTGGGACTCTTGTGAGGTATTCACTATAAAAAAAATAAAATAAAATAAAAAAAATATTTGCTTTATTTAAAATAATTGCATAGTATTTTCCGATAAAATGTAATACAACAAAAAGTGAAACCTTTTTCTTTTTATCCTTTCCCAGCCGATGTAAAGATTTACGACCGTAATAAATATCGGCATCAGAGGAAAAGTTGATCAATTTCAGATTTAGACAGACAACTCTCAATCCTACTTTACAACTTTGCGAGAAATCAATAAGTAATCAATAGTGAAGATATTTCCCCCAAGGTTGTAATGTTAAAAAATTTGAATGCAAAAAAATAAATTATGAAATAAAACCATCAACAATTCATAGTACCTTACTAACATAAGAAAAAACAAGTTTTTAAAAACATCAATAATTATTTTTCAACATTTTGTATGGGTGTAACAAAAACACTTCATAAAAAGTTACAACATTAAATGAAGTATACCCCACATGCCACAAATATCAAAAATACATAATTCTCAAAACTTCTCGCCATGCTGTCCGACCAAAAGCATTTTCAACTTTTTTTCCATGGATTTTTCACTCGTCGCATTCCACAGTTTGAAGAAGGATCCGCCACCTGTTGTTAAATTCCTGAATTAGCATAGAAATTCCACAAGTCCCAACACAATGCCACTATTAATTAAACATACACTATTCGATATCACCAATGATATTACATATATAATTAAAATATAAATTCCGACCATTTAAGGACCTTATGTACATATCACAACCATATTTGGACATTATATTTCATATATAATTATAGAAAGACACTTCAAATTATACATAATCCTGCCGTTTAAAGACATTACATATTTACAAGGATACAATGTTTATGATTATTGTCTATGTGCTTTGTCTTTGTAGCTACATTAGGTACTACTGCATGTTTCTGAATGATTTATATTTTATAAAGGTGAACTGTTTTATTGCTATTCCGACAAATTGCAATTAACAATCAAGAACAGCTAAAGAATTTAAAAAATGATAGAATTTTTTTGAAAATATAATATCAAATTATTTTAAAAATTATATACGTGATAAATTTTAATTAATTATTAAAATATCATTGAAGAAGGAGATAATATTAATAAATCTAAACGAAACGTGAAATAGAACAAGACACAGAAAAATAAAAAAAGATAAAGGTAATCATACCATATATGTTGCAAGATGCTATTGAAATATGATATCAACAAATATGACGTTTAATAAATAGGTCTCAATGGTCAAGTGGTTTAAAATGCCTATCCCGGTAAGACAAAAGATCCTGGGTTCGATTCTTAGTCACGAAAACAGCGCTATATAAATTAGCCAAATATTATTGTGACCGTTATCCTTTTTTTATTTTTCTATTTCTTGTTCTATGTCATGTTAAGTTATTCGTTATTTTAAAAAGTTATTCCAAAATATTAAAATATTTTTTACAAGAAAAACAATGTTAGGTAACATTAAAATTAGAGTGTGTAAAAATAAACCATCAATTGAATCAGTACAAACACCACTAAGCACTTATGTTGTAGGTAGTCGTAGGATTTTCTTTTAAAAGGATACACAAAATAATATCATTCTAACAAATAGATAGAAAATCAAAAGTAGCTTAAATTTATCTAGACCATTTGTATCCTACACTAAATTTATCTAGACCAGTTGTATCCTACACTAAATTTATCTAGACCAGTTGTATCCTACACTAAATTTATCTAGACCAGTTGTATCCTTCACTAAATTTCAATTAAAAACTATTTTCCAGGAGATAAACACAATGACGTTGACTGATTATACTTTATCGTGTCGTGTAGTTCCCATCATAGATTGATATATATTCTCATAGCATAGAAGCATAGATTCTCTACGTCATTCTATAACAGTTTTTACCCAACGGATTTTGTAAAATGTGTGTAAAATATGTACGTAAAAGAATAACAACACAAAGAGAGAAATCAAAACAACTTCTATTTCCAACATGAATTCCGCGCAAAAAACCTAAACAATAATAATGAAGTGCTGCGCGCAACAATCGTGCGCATGTGACATTCATCTCCTACTTCCTAGTTTCCTGATACGAGGGCGCGCACCTCTCCAGCACAGCGGCGCAGCCCGAGGGCGGCAGAGCGGGCGGGTCGCGGGGGGACATCTTATATTTACGCCCATGGAATCACAATAAGGTCGCGCGGCGGGTTTTTTGCAAGTCCCCGGGTTCGAGTATCGTGGGAGCCTCTTCAAACTGTTTTATTATGGGTGACGGGGAGAAAGGATCACATAACATTAAATAGATAAAGGTATACAATCGACCAACTACATCGATAGATATACATTATCCGCGCAGCCTTAGAGCATCTGGAGGAACGTAATGGCTAATCGTACAAACTACGATGGCGAGTTTGTATAAAAAAACGTAAAAGCTGTTTGTGGAGAGTGATAAATTTTAATGGCGTTTCTTTAAACTTCTTTTACTCGGAGTAATCGCGATGTTTACTAATTTAACTTTGGTTTGACAGTTAGACTTTTGTAAGAACTGCCATCAGGACAGGAATTGAAATGATTCCGCAAACATATTTACATTACACCGTTCACTTGTACTAAGGATCAGTTCTACGTAAAAGGACTCGAAAACAGTTTAATGATTTTGATTGTAAAAGAGATATGTATAATCACGGATTATATAATGTAATTGGTTAATGCGGCAGCCTGGTAAGCATAATATCCGGATTCAAAACCCAGTGGCATCTGAAATCCTTTTTTTCTTTTCATATATCTTCTATTAAACATTTTGTATGTTATTAATATTTATTTAATTTTTATTTATTTATTTTATTTATGTCTATTCTTGAATACACGTTTTACAAATTATTACAGTGGTTTATATTGCATGACAGAGAAAAAAGTACAGAAAAAAGGTATAAAACATGAAGAACATAGGTTGATTTAGGTAAAACTGTGTGTGGGTGATATTATATGTAACGTGAGCACCTCACTAGGAGAACCTGTGCTGAGGTGTTAACGTGTTTGTGATTAAGGGTGACAGGTATGTGTTATTGTTTATATGTGTTAATTAATTAATTTAATTATGTGTTATTGTTATTGTTATTATTATTATTATTTATGTGTTGTGGTAGAAAGTTATTATTATTTTTTTATTGTATGGATAGTTAATATTAATTTACATTGATGGACACGTGAAAAGCGACAGGCTGCAATTTATTTTGCGTTGATTAAAAAATTCATAAAAATGTAATAACTTCACCTGATAACTAATCATTGCACTGCACATCTCGATACAGGAATGCCCTAGTGAGATGTGCAGAGTATGTTTTTTTTATATTAAAAACTGTTTTTTGAATAAATAAATGAATAAAATAAATTAATGATCTAAATGGAGCATACATTGCAAGCCTACGAAAAGCTTATCTCAGAATTAAATGGAGGATTTGTATACAATATGGCGACCCTTTGTAGGAGATACTTAGATACGTGAAACATGATAAGTTTTATTTTTTTATCTAGAGTCATAAATGCGTAATTAAAAAAGAAGCATGCAATCTGACAACTAATCATTTGATCACATATATTATATACCTGTGAAAAGCTTTTTCTAAGAATTAAAAGTAAGATTTGAGGACTTGGCGACGCTTTACACGGAGCTTTAAAGCCGCCGACACTATGGCATGATTGGCGTATTCCCCGTCACGGCGTGACACTCTCTAGTGGACTGCGTGACGCGTGATGTCAACTGAGTCCACATTACTCGCGGCAAAACTGACGCGTGACGTGCTCGCTTTTCTCCTGCCTTTCGAAGCCCTTATTGACAGAGAGGTAGCAATCAAAAGGCCACAACAAAAAATCTTTAATACTACATACACAGATACTGTGCAATTGTACAATTGTACAAAAGCGCTATTATTTGTCACAGAGCTTTTCTAGTTATATTAGGAATACGATTTTAAATGTTACTTTATGTATCACCGTTTAATGATTAAATCAACTCATGGGCGCTTCACATAAGTTATTGGATGTTGCGGCAGTTCCAAAAAAAGGGAATTTTACTTTTAAAGTATTCAACGCCAGCTTCTGACCTTCGATATTTTTATAGCTTAAATATACCTAAAATGCGACATTTTATTGAAATAACTTGCACTCCAGAGTTTAATAATTATCTCTCTCATAGAAGCACAAAACCAAATTAAGATATATTAGATGGTAAATAAATTACAGATGTCTTATTCAAAAAGGATCGATTTAAATTTAATATCGATCGAAAAAGTACTTGATCGGAGTGGGTAATGAACCGGGATTACTCGTATCGTTGGAGGTGACGCAACCAGTCGATGCTACTGGCTACCAGGCGAGCAGAGCTACCACGCGGTGTGACGCATAGGGTCATTTGCAGAAGTGAAGAAGAAAAGAACTGGTCGAAAGGAGAAGCGACGCCTGTATTATTATTCTGCGAGGATTGCCGCTTAGAAATAATTGGATTGTATAAACGATCGTTAGGGCCGCATTGTAGCAGCGTTTACACACGGTATAGGAATTGTTATTCAATATAAAGGTAGTCAGAAGCGCAGTTTAATTGCATAATAGACCGTAGGAATAGAAGAAGTCTAACAATAATAAAAGTAACGTTCTAATGCTTCTTTCGTCTGTTCATAGTTGAGATATTTTTACAAACCTAAATTCATAACAACATACTGAATAAATATCTTATGTTATCCTGATTGAACTTTGTCTTCCTAAGGAGTCTCCGAGTTCTTCTTCCACCCCTCTCTCCGCCCAACCGCTTTACATGAGAAAAACCACGTAAGAATCACTTTCTAAATCGTGTAATTACGCTTACATCAGTCTTGCATACTTTTCGGATCTCCTCATACATAACACGGTGTTACAGTGGTTTTATCATGAACAAAACGAAAAGGATTTCATTTCTGCTGCAATGTATCGAGTAAAAACAACCATATTTACCCATTCAGAAAAAAAATCGCACGTTTTTCAAACAATAATTTCCAAGATATGAGTTATAGATTAGATTATCGCGATTAATGTATGGATTATTATGCCGTGTTGCGCTTTCTCCTTATTTAGCCATTGTTTTGGACAGCGTTACAGTGTCCATCATCAGCTCAGAGGTGATATGTTATCACGATAAGAGCTCTCTTGGGAAGATTTTAATGTTAAAATTGTCATATCTCTTTCTTCTCGTGTACTCCTGTCCCGTAAGCTTTGCGCAAAGTGTAGAAGTAAGAAGTAAAGAGCGTTGCGGCGAGAAGGGTTGTAGGTGGAGGGGTATTCCAGTGGTTGCATTTGCGGGTGGGTGATGAGGGGAGTGAGGTGGAGTAAGAATTGTGCGCGTGCGCGGCGCACATGCTTATTATTGCCCTGTCATTTACTGTTCCCCTGTTACCAATAGCCGTGAGAACCTCTCTCCGCTCGCCGGGCCTTTTGACGCTGCAAATTAACGTGGAGCGGTGCAGACTTGCAGACGACAAGATAAACAACCGCGAAGACGAGGCTCGTTAAACCGCACTGGATCTCTTTAAAATCAATATAGGTACAGTTAGAACAATTTGTTTGCAAAATTATGCAAGCATTGTTTTCCTGTAACAAATTTGAATTAGAGTACTTTACTTCGGTTTTATATTAAATTCGATACAATTTTTTTATTGGTTTGACTGAGGATTGAACCTTCCTACCCAGGAACTGGAGTCGACAACTCAATCAACCTCCCCAAATACCAATCGGGTTGGACCGACATTTATTTCATATATTAACTGCTTTAATATCATCCGATGTCAGAAAAATGTCTACATATCCGCGTGTGTATGCGTAATTGCCACCAAAAGTTAATAGAATGCAGTCATCGACAAATACTCTATCTGCTGAGTTTCAACTCGATCGGATCGGTTTAATTCCGCTTACAAGATTTTCATTCATTCATTACCGAAAAAAAAACGAAATTCAAATAGATTTATTTAAAAAGGATAAGCGGACTATCAAAATGATATATGACGGTTTCATCAAATAACGAAAGTTTTCCGTAAACAAATATACATTTGCATCTATAACAACAATTCAACACGGAAAGTTTAATAAAATTTATTATTTAAAAAAAAACGTAAAGACTGATACAAATTCCTGAAACGGGAATCCTTCCTAGTTGGACAGTCAAAATCATAAAATGTAATCAATATTGTAAAAAATAAATAAATATTCATGTCGAAAATCGTCAAAACGAAACACATGTTAATAGATAGAAAAGACATAGATAAATAGCAAGAAGGTTCCGATTTTCACAGCCATATTTGAACGAGTGGAAAAGAACAAAACCCGTTAAAAAATCGCTTTTTTTTCTTTCGGCAAAGGTGAAATTTTCTTCACCGATGGATTTTTTTTTAAATATGTTTTTCCAGTTTATTTACATGTGCAGTATACAGTTTACGTTCTTTTGAAGTAGAAAATTCATAACATAAGCAGGTATTTTTTATCAAATAACACATGAAATAGTAATGTCTAATTAGCACTTCTGTGAACTATTATCAGTAGACCTCCCTTCAAAAAAGTAGGTTTCAAATTAATAAATCGAAACCAAAATTTTCTCCGATATCATAACATTTGTAAGTAGGTACTTGAATAAATCAATTAAGGTGTACAATTTTTCCAAAAAAACGTCATCATCCCAATGATAACAAACTTTCTAGGTAGCTTTTCATTAAGGTACCACAATACTGATTATTACTTTTGCGAACTCTGGCAGAATAAAAGGTATTTAGTACCCAATTAGACCACCATCATGAACCGGAAACGGTGTATTATTCGACCCGGTTTCCTAACTTAATTGTCATCATCTTGTTATGTTTTATCAGAAGAATTATTAAATTAAAAATTCAGTCGGCGTACCTTAAAAAAATTCTGCACGTTGTTGAAAGATTTCTTCAAATTACAAACCGCACTTATAGCTTAATTTGTACTTCTTATAATTCTTAGCACTGAGTAAAAAGGAAAACATTAAAAATTAATAATTTTTGAGTTTACACGCAAAATTTATATTCCTTTTAGTGCAGAGCAAAAGCTGTGCATTTAAATTAAAACGAAATGTATAGGTACCTGAAAACTGGACTGAGCTTCCTTCAGGCTATTCGTAAACTATATTACGGGTCTTGAACTATTTAGATATCTGAAAACTTTTCAAAGGGGAGCTTTATGGCAATAAATATAATAAAAGCGTTGACGAATCGTAACATGCCTTTGCTTGCTTAACATGCTTAACATCCTTAACATGCTTTTGACAAAATTGTTGAAATGTACCTAAATATTTGAACAGACTTTTGGATGGGTTTTAAAAGATGTATTAGTTGATTCACTTGGTTTATGAATTTCAATGTTTATTATGAAGATTAAGGACGGGTTGTTTTACAGAATTTGAACAATTTATCAAATTTCAATATTGATTTTCAAGTTCTGTAAATATTTAAGTTTTGTGATATAACTGGCCAATAATAATAGACCGGTCAGTGGTTGAGTGGGCATAGCGCTTGGGTCTCACCCGAGCGTCGCGTGTTCGATTCCTCGGCTGGCTAAGTCCTCCATCACAATACAAGCAACATTTTCGGCTTTCTGTGGTGGTAGTAGGAGATTTTCAAACATTGTTGGGTTATTCGTAACCTGGGAATAATGTTTGTCTTTCTTTAAAAAAAAAAATGATATAATAACAGAATTTGAAAAGTACCTTCACAGAACTTGAAAATCAATTTTGAAATTGGATGAATTGTTCAAATTTTGTGAAACAACCCATCCTTAGGACGGGTTGTATCGGAGAATTTGAACAATTCATCAAATTTTAACGTTCATTTTCAGGTTCTGTGAAAGTTCTATTCAAGTTCTGTTATTATATCATCATAGACTAGTTGCTTGACAGAACTGAAATAAAAACAGAACTTGAATATTTTTTGCATAGAACTTGAAAATTAACTTTTAAATTTAATGAATTGATCAAATTCTCCGAAACAACCGGTCCTTGGATTCAAATAAAGTTGAATAATTCATCCACTTTTATCAAAATAATTGATATTTGTAACCGATTTTGAGAGAGTTTTTATGCAACTGGATGAAAGAAAAGAAAATAAGATTATTGAAATTCAATATAGTGACAGCGGGTTTAAAGATCGAAAGGCAATCACGTATAATGATAAAACAAACTAACATAGCTTTATTAAAACTAATTACAGTATAAACTTATAGCAGTTCGTGGCTTTGAAATCTACGTGACTGATAACAGCGTAATTCTACAGTGTTTTTCGGGCTAAAGCAAAATAAAAATTGTCTTGATAATAGCCAACCTCCAATAAGATAGAGCATTGCTAAAAAGTTGTGAAATAACATAAATTAATCTTGGACCCGCGATCTTCGGATTGATAGTCGAGACCCTTACCCCTCGACCACGAGGGCATTCAATCGTTTATTTTACAAACATAAATTATAAAAAAATAACCAACTAATTATATAGTATAATCAACGGATAAGATGGCGGTGATTACAACTTTGCATAAAATAAGTTAGCACGATGGATATATGATACATACGAGCATGGCATTATCTAACGCTAATAAGAACTCTTTCAGAGCACTAATTTATCACTAAGCGACGGGAAAATAATAGCATCTCCGGCGTTGATTTATATTTCTCACGAACACTCATGCATTTCATCACGTTCGTCTGTGTTGGTATTTCATAAAGCATTTCACGAGGTTGACGCAAGAGACAGGAGGAATTTCACGAGGTTTTTGCTGCAAGGGAGATAGATATTACATTTTAACTCTTCCGTGCATCCCCTTGCGATCTAAATACAGTGTAGTTGCAACAGAGCTGCATTTGTAACACATTACTGAATAAGATGCCAAATGCACTTTAAATTAACTTAAATCATTTGACGAGGTTGACGCAAGAGACATGAGGAATTACACAAGGTTTTTGCTGGAAGGGAGATAGATATCACACTTTAACTCTTCAGCGCATCCCCTAGCGATCTAATTACAATGTAGTTGCAACAGAGGTGCATCTGTAACACATCACAGAATAAGATACCAAATGCATTTTTGGAAAAGAAATTTAATTCTATAACCAAATTTCAGCTTTTATGCAATAGTCAATATTCTAATCTTAAAATGTCAAGTGAAGTTTGAAAGAATTAATTTTTTTTGTAATTATGAATTTTAAGTATTTAAATACTCTACTTCTATCTTGACACATGTATATCCTAGTAAGACAGGCATCTAAAAAAACACTTAAACATCTGTCAAAAATTGTAACAAAAGAAATGGATTTCTAATAAAGTATTATTTATTAATTGAATAATTTTAGTACTTTATTTGCTTGTCTGATATATGATAAGTTTTCAAAAAGTATTTCCAATTGGAAGTCAAAAGTTGAAGGTTTAAGCAGAATATAATTTATTTTATTTATTAGGAACATCTACATAAGTAGGATTTACACATATTATTCCAGTGTCTGTAAAAATGTTGTTATTATTTTCATTACATCACCGATAATAAGCAAGTTTAATTCGTGTAGAAATTTAACACAACGTCATATTTACGAAGACTTCAGAAGAGGGCGAGAGAGAGATACGCATTTGATTTTGTTTCGGGAGGGTGTGGACTGTGGGTTTGTTAAGTTTTTTTAAACTGAGCCTTTTAGATATTAATTGAGCATACTTTGATTACTAGTTAAGTTTGATGGACGTTGCATAAATGGATTTACAACTGTGGAATAAATAAGAACAAATTAAGCCATTTTTTTGGGATTTTCACAAAAAGTTGCAAAAAAATATTTTTCCTTTAAAGTCTTAATATACGTGAAGAAAAAATTAATATTGCAAACTTATTAATAATCTCTCAAATAATTCATAGTCCGGTTATAAACGTGATTGCAGGCCCTTAACAAAACGTAAAATGTGCTCATTATAAGTGGTATTAAACTTACATATATAATAATATTAATACGTACATGTTTAAAGAGAATTGCATTGAAACAAAGTTAACAATACTGATAAAAATATTACTAATTTATTAAAAATTTCTTAAAATTATTCGCTATTTAGATAAAAACGGGATTGCAGGCCCTTAACGTATGAATTGATAGGTTTCCTGATAAACTTTTAGTAAAATACGAATGCATTATCACGACATCGGAACACATGTTCATAAAAATCCTAATATTTTCGAATTTCGTCATTACATAATATATTATCAAGGCAACACGTATTCCGATACATTAGGAATTTACTAAAAGTTTATCGGGTAACGGCCTGCAATATAGTTTTTAACCGGATTACCAAGAATTTGAGAACATTCTTAATAAATTAGCAATACTTATTTCTCTTCGTGCATGTATTGATATTTTTATCATGATAAATGATATTTCAAATACATAAGAATATACCTTTTCTAATGTAGAAAATCATTTGTTTGGCATATTATACATGTATTTTTTAAATTTAAAATTAAAATTGATTGAAGCCTTCACAAAAAGGTTACAAAGCTGTCGTAAGAGGCATCGCTAATAAAATATAAATACTGAAGAGCGGCCAAATATTAGTTGCAAAAATTAAATTTCAAAATGTTTTTATGCTTAGCGGAATTCTGTTTGCAAGGTATTTTTTTCTAAACAGTTTCTAAATGTCATTAACTCTATTGTGTAAAAATCACATCAAGAGAAAAGTACACAACGAAATTGCGACATAAATTTGATGCTCAGGTAGTTAAAAGTCTATGCAAAAGGACGTTTGGAGCGCTGGGAACCGCCTGAGCATGATTGTGTAGTCTTGAAACTCACAGGTCGCTGGTTGCATATTGTATATTCTCACAAGTATGGCGGTGAACTTTGACTCGAGATTTAGTAAACATAATATCATCTTGTGTTATCTGCCATCAACCACGGTGACCCGCTGAGCGCAGTGGCGTGCCGGGCTTTTTGGCGAACCACAAACCAATATATCTATTTAGTATTTCTAATTATTGTACTACAGATTTTATTTAATCCAATTAGACAGTACAAGATGTCTTATTTTGACGTTCTTAAGGCGATGCACTGCGTCGTGTAATATTTTAAATTGAGCCGCTATCAATAACGACCCTTACGCAGATGGCGATAAGGTTTAAATTCCCGCTTAACACCATCCGCTTGTTTTGATTTATGCAAGAAAAAAAAAATTCTAAATAATCGTCACACCAAATAGCAGGGTAAAGGCTTTAAAAGTACGAAATTTGGTTGAGTTCTTAAGTAGTATGTATTATACAAACGTATGTGTAAAGGGTGCATAGTCAAATATCCGACAGCAAATGCATTAAGTAAAATGTACATAATATGACTTTATCATATTAATTTTAGAATATGTACGCCACTGTTGACTATGAAACGATATGATATTGGTACAATAGTGCAGGCACGGTGCTATACAAAGATATTATCCAAATTGCATCAATTTATCTATTATTTACTCAGAAATGACCTTTTGACACGAACCGCGAGTCGCTCAACAAAATGCATTCAACTTCAACTCAAACCCATTCAATAATTTAAAATGATTGTGATATTAGTCACGGAATTACTCATTGTCAATGTCAATTCCCACATATTGTATTATTAAACGATTGTTTGGCAAATGCAATGCATTATGTTTAATTTTTAAATGGCTTGTAAACCTGACGGCTCGAATGGTGTTTTTATGCGGAAGTATTACATTATTAATACATAAGTACTGTAATGTGGGGGTAATCGAACAGACCTTGGAGATTTAGTAGCTATTCAAACAAGAGTAGTGATGGTCATAATCGAGATATTGATTTCTAAATAATCGATTCTTTAAAAAAATTAGGAAATTTAGTCAACGAATAAAAAATAAGCAAAACATTATGAAGTTTTATGATTCACTAAACTATTTTTATTTCATTTATATAAAAAAAACAATGGGGCAATTAATAAAATTTTTCGACAAGATTTTTTTTAAATTCATTACAGATATTCAGAAAACATAAAAAAAAAAAACAATTTAAAAGATTTTATGTTACCTATAACAACACTGAAAATGTAAACTGAATACACTAATATATAAATAAACAAATAGTGAAAATATAATAACACATTCCCCATACATACAACCTCGGGTTAAATATGGAGGTACGTCTTATACAGGGTGTATCGGCACTAACCCGACAAACTTTAACCAGCTATTCCTTAGCACATTTGGAGTAAAAAATGTTATGTGCACTTTGCTGTCCGGTAACGTTTTTTTTTAATAAAAAATTAATTAAACATATTTTCACCACATGTCACCACTGTTTTATCCTTTGTCAAAATTTGAAAGCAACATCGCAACTCTCGCGTGTTGCTGCGAACGAAGCCCGTATTACATAATCCAGTACCAGAAAAGAAATATTTTATTTAACAATAATGATTATTCACATTTTTCGTATGCGAATCACTGATTGTCTTCTTGTATTGTACACATCAGTTTTATTTTTGTATCTAAATTGTTTCACCTCTGGAATGCTTTGGTTTCACCTCTTACGCGTTTCACGTATTAAATAGTCTAATTTTGAAACTAAGAAACTAATTAGTAGATTTCCTGAATTTATAATCGAAGTCCAATAATTCTGAGCACTTTTAAAAACAATTTTCCTCACTTAGGTACTTATCAATAATAATAATTGGATTATTTGAACAGCGCCGTTGTTTTTTAAATCACCGTAAGTGCTCTGTCAAAATGTTACTTGCTAGGCTATCCTACAACGTATATTTTTTAATAAATTTAGTTATTTACAACTTCGCGGAATGTGATTTATGAATATTATTGCTTATGTTAAAAGCCTTCCAGAATTACCGGAATATAACGAGCAGCTTGACACACTTAAGTTTATTTCCACTAATTTGAAGGTACAAAGAATGTATAGTTTTAAAAACAATCCCGATGAATCAAAAAACGGTTCATATAAAACTGCTGCGCAACACACTGAGACAAAGGAAAGCACTCACACAAACGTCATGACTGCATTGGATTGACCACCTGCAAATGAATGCTGCCAGATTGCTAATTTATTTAAACAATAATTATTAAATTTTATTTAAAATATCGCAATTTTTTTAAAAAATCGACAATAAATTACAACTATAATTTAAAAAAAATATTCTTAACCCCACGCTTTTTCGTAATTGATTAATTAATTCAGAATTTAAACGTTGCTTGAAATGACTAGCCGTATTTGGTGACCAGATCTGAATATCCAGGTTCAGAATTTAAACGTTGCTTGAAATGACTAGCCGTATTTGGTGACCAGATCTGAATATCCAGGTTTAGAATTTAAACGTTGCTTGAAATGACTAGCCGTATTTGGTGACCAGATCTGAATATCCAGGTTCAGAATTTAAACGTTGCTTGAAATGACTAGCCGTATTTGGTGACCAGATCTGAATATCCAGGTTTAGAATTTAAACGTTGCTTGAAATGACTAGCCGTATTTGGTGACCAGATCTGAATATCCAGGTTCAGAATTTAAACGTTGCTTGAAATGACTAGCCGTATTTGGTGACCAGATCTGAATATCCAGGTTTAGAATTTAAACGTTACTTGAAATGACTAGCCGTATTTGGTGACCAGATCTGAATATCCAGGTTCAGAATTTAAACGTTGCTTGAAATGACTAGCCGTATTTGGTGACCAGATCTGAATATCCAGGTTTAGAATTTAAACGTTGCTTGAAATGACTAGCCGTATTTGGTGACCAGATCTGAATATCCAGGTACTTCCTCACCTTCCACTCCTTCCCTTAGCCATAAAACTTACCCCAATTCAACATAAAAATTGTTTAAATTATCGGATGTAATGAAATGCATAATAATTAGACCCCAAAATACTTAATTATTCAGGGAAATAAACCCCTGAGTCATCAGTTGGAAATACCAACGACATTAAGTGAAATTAACAATGCAATAATCCTATTATTGCATTGTTTAAAATTTCACTTAATTATTAGCATTAGCAAATAATATTGGGATTAGCAAATAATAATTTACGACAATTTACTCGGAAATCAATAAAGCCAGAATAATAAAAAAAGAAAGTTATCACTTACGTCGTCTGTAAGTGGCTTTACCAAAGTTTGATAATGCCGTCAGAAGGTGAAACAGCTGTCACGCGTAATAATAATTACAACTAGCAGAACTTGTTTATAAACACACTGTTTTTATAAATTTTTTAATAAGACTGTTAAAATAAAAAAAATCTCTAAATTGAAATGGAGTTCTACAAACTAAACTTAAAATCAAATAAATTTATTGCGAAGGTTCAAAGTACTGTACTGTAATATTATATTAAATAATTTTTACGTGTTTAATTATTGTTTAAAGTCAGATTAAAGCGATTAAAAAACCCACCTGGCAATTCTTATTCGAGTTTCGTTGTTTTTACGTATTGGCGCGCTTACAAGCATCAGTCGTCTCATTTTTAACCATTAATATTTAGTGTGTAGGAAAGAGAGAAGACGCTTTTCGACACACTTGTCGAAAAACTTGTTGAATGCCGACGGGCATACTCTTCTACAGATTTTATTAAATATTGATATGTAGGTAATATTGATGTGTAAATGAATGACATTGTGAGAATTTTACCAATAAATAATAAATGAAAATGCGGACATGTAGTTTATGTTAATTTTTTTATTGGAGCATTTGTTCGAAGTGACTACCATTATTTTCGATGCAAGCGTGTAGTCTTGTTATATTTTGATTATTTAAGTTTGCAGGATTTGCTTTAATTTCTGCAGCGGCTTCCATCACTCGTTCGAGCAGTTGCTCTCTTGAGGCTATTGGCTTAGCATACACTTTTTCCTTGAGAGCCCCCCACAGGTAGTAATCCAGGGGGGTCAGGTCGGGTGATCTTGGTGGCCAAGCAATGGCCGGACTTCCACGGCCTATCCAACGACCAGGAAACTCGACATCCAAGTAGTTCCGCACGGCAATCGAATAGTGTGGTGGGGCTCCATCGTGCTGGAACCACATTCTCCGTAGTAATTCGAGGTTCACATCTTCCAGAATCTCGCCCAGTTGCACTTGTAAGAACTCCAAATACATCGGTCCATTTAGTCTGGGAGGCAACTCGATTGGACCGAGTATTTGATTTCCCAGGATTCCTGCCCACATGTTGATGGAAAATCTGTCCTGGCTCGACGACTCCCGAACAAGCTTGGGGTTTTGTTCAGCCCAATGGTGCAAGTTGTGCACATTTAGCACTCCTGTTTTAGTGAACTGTGCTTCGTCGGTAAACAATATGTTTTTCATGAAGTCTGCATCTCTTATGACATTATGCAGCATTCTTCTGCAGTACACGACTCTGGAAAAGTGGTCATTCTCCATGAGGCCTTGGCAGCGCCTATAGTGAAAAGGTTTGAGCCCGTGCTTCTTCAGAACTCTCCATACCGCCATGTGTTCCCTGTGTCCTATCATCAGAGCGACCCGACGCACGGACAGCGTGGGGTCTTCGGTAATTAAGTTCAGGATTCTCTCCTCAACTGCCACAGGAACGATGTTGTGTCCTCCGCCGGCGCCTTCAATCCGTCCGATGCCACAGTCACGCAATTGTTGATACATCTGAAACAAAACAACAAATAACAACTGCTTTTATTATTCAGCTCAGTAATAATGTCAAATAAACAATCGCGGGCTTTTTCACTCATTTTATTTTTAAAGAACACTTATTTTAGGCACATATCAGAAAACTTACGTTTTCTCTTCATTTATTTCATTTTTTTATAGTAAAATGTATAACAAAGTGTTTTAAATTATAATTTTCTTAACTAGGTACGGTTGATATCTTGGATTCACAGGGGTGAAATTGAATTCAAGTAATTTAAATAATCCCATGGTGAGAAAGGGAGTGAATTCAATTGCAGTGAATGATGCATTTATTAGAGATTAAAATTAATTAACTTTTTAAAACGCCGTTTAGTGACCACTGAACACAAATCACCTAAAGTACAATTTACATTTTTAAAGTTGGTGGCCCCTTGTTATGTTTTTAATGTTCCCAGTTTAAATTTCAAAAGCGCTTTTTGGCATTATCAATGAATGTAAATAGTTTCAATAAACAATTGATAGGGTACAAACCTGGACAAAGGTAGCATGGTGTGGGACGCGTCTTCCAGGAAACCTCATGCGATACTCCCTTACGGCTGCTCGTGAATTTCCATTGCAAAATCCATAAACAAAAACAATATCTGCTTGCTCGGCAGGTGGATAATTGAGGGGCATATTTCAACAGTAAAAACTTAGATAACAAAACAAAAACGAAACTAGAAACTTGATGACATGCGAACTCCCAAAACAGCACTGACCACTGATACGAGACGGGGTGGCGGGAACCACACGGGACTTGAGACAGAATATGTGTGAAAGAGATGACAGTAGCGCGGCGTTGCCAATTATTTTACCCCTATACTGTGGGCAGTAGCGGAGTGTGGAAATTTTATTTATTTTTTGTTTTTAAAAGAAAAAAAATGTTACCGGACAGCAAAGTGTACATAACATTTTTTACTCCAAATGTGCTAAGGAATAGCTGGTTAAAGTTTGTCGGGTTAGTGCCGATACACCCTGTATATTGTATTTTATAAAAAATATTATTACATTGTAACATTTTTTTTAATGATGTAACATTACTTTGCATCAATTTTGGGGTTAATTTTAAGTTATATCTGGATATTCTGGGATACGGAAAACATAATTTTCTGCCGTTTCGGCGTGGTCGAGAGTTGAAAAACATTGAAAAATTAATTCGAAATATTATTCGATTATTTACATGTTTCGCACCCATTACTAAACTGGCATATATATTTTTAATTCTATGGACAAATGAATCGAAAAGCTTTTATGCAATGACGTTTTCTACACCTGAACAATAATGTTCATTATTTTTGATACTGAAAAAAATCGTACCTACGTAAGTATGCCAAGCTTCGAAAGCGCAGTTAAAATTATAAGGGATGATCTTTTATAACTTTTGTACGATATTAAAAATATATAATCCTCCCTACCAAATAATAATGATTAAACTTCCTTTGACCGCTGACCTGACATAATAAGCAATCGATACGGTTCATTAAACAATGAGTTTAAACTTGTCGAGCATTTCGAAAGTCCCCACTAATCACTGTGTGAGATACCCCACATAAAACAATTCCCATACTTGTCACAGACATCAACAACAACAACAGACAATAATAGACTCAGACTATGGACCGAGTTCATCAGCTATTCACCATTGTTATCGGATATTGGAACTGACCATTCTAACCCAATGACAGAACTGACGATCTGATAAGAATTATTCTGTAATGAGTCACACGATAGGACCTATTCACTAAATTTAATGGCAGTCACAATACAACTCTTGTAATCGAATATTCATGCATATTTATTTGAAAAAAGTTTTTGCATTACCTTTCTTTCACTGTTTGAGCTAGGATTTACACTACACGAAAGTTAAAATTTAAATCCGCTGAAAATCTATCAGCAGTTTTTTTTAAATAGAGAGCAATCGGAAATAGGAATGTTGACTTGTCGGTGGCTGAGTTGACACAGCGTTTGGATTCCACCCAGGCGTAGTGTGTTCAATTCCTCGGCTGTCCTCCATCACAACACAAGCAACATTTTCCGCTTACTGTGGTGGTAGTAGGAGATTTTCAAATATTGTCAGGTTATTCGTAACTTTTCTTTTTTTTTTAATTTTTAAAAAAGTTATATTATTTCGGTGAATTTTGCTGATTTTCTAACGTTGTTTACTTTTGCGTTCTTAACTAACTAACTAACTAATTATCACGCCGTTTTCCGCAGGGGTAGACAGAGAGGACGGACCGCCAAACAACTCGGTCTTGGCACACATTCCTTGCCTCATTCACATTCATACATCGTCTCATACATAGTCTTCTATTATTCTGAATCTTGACTTGGCCCGACTCAAGTATCTCATTCACTTGATCGTGCCATGTCTTCCTCTGGCTTCCCCGACTACTTTTGCGTTCTTAAATACTTGTTAGGTAATTGAGTGCTTTCACGGATTATATATATTTTTTTTATTCTTAAATAAATTAGTATTACAAAGGTATAGTATATTGTCCTCCACGCTAGGAGTTCACCTGTGTTGTGGAGGACTTTTTCAATGGTAAAGTTATATAATAATAAACAATACAGTGGAGACTAGTTACACAGAGAAACAATACAAATTAAAATATAATATCGATTTTTACATAGTTTTAACAAAAACACATGCGATATATAACAAAATTAAATATTTAAAAGGATTGTAGCCAGTTCCATATGACTTTTTTGTATTCTGTAAGATTAGATGTTTTATATTGTGTTGGAATTGAATTGTACAGTTTTATAGCCTGGAATCTGTAGTGTTTTTGTCCAAAGCGCATTTCACTTGACGGAATAATTTAAGCGTTGGCATAGCATACTTAAAAACGATTAAATTGTGCAGTTTTGATGTACTTATTAGAAATAAAGGTTTGAAATTAGTATTTTCTTATCCGTCATTTTTTTAAATAAACCATTTTTAGGAAGACAAAAACTTTTTAAACGTTTAGGGAATTTAACTTTTTTATGTAGAGTTATTTTTTCAAAATGTTTATCTTTAACTCTGGAAAATAACTAAGCTTCTAATATTAGAATAGAAAAAAACAAGCAATTTTGAAATATCAAAGTGTTAAGGCGAAGCTTAATGCCAAACCACCATTTTGATTAATCTTTATAACGAATTGGTGTACATTATTAATACCAAAAATTATGCTTTAGATAAATTGAAAGTTTTCCTATCGTTTCGCTTGAGTAGAATACAAATTAAAAAATAAATAACTCAATAAAAAATATAAATGTAAACAACTAAAAAAATTAATTTTAATTAGAAATTTATGAGCGCATAAAGGAAACAACTTTTAAAAAATACAGTATTATAGCTAATATTATCTGTGACAGTTTCACTTGATTAAATTTTTTGCTTTCTTATAAAATTATTTACAAAATAAATAAAAACCAGTTTTGTGCTTGAAATCGAACGTTTGTCAAGCAATTTTAATGCCTATTACCTACAATATAAGGTAAACACATTTTTGGCTTGTAGCTTCCTCTTAATTCTTTCTTCAATAATAGCAAAACCACCATGAGGCGTCATTTTAATAAAATAAAAGGGAATATACTTTATTAACACCCCTATTTAATAAAAATTATCAACATGCTTCGAAAAGTATTATATTCATCCTGATGAAGGAATTGTCGGTTTTGATACATGTCGATAATTTTTATTAAATAGTGATGTAAACAAAGTTTGTTATTTTATTAGGTTCATACTATCTTGCAACTATTGTAACTAAAATCGTTGCTTAAACTATAATAAAGTCTCGATTCAGTTGATATTAAATGACACTGGAATATATTTATGAATGCAAATATGATAGCTGGCGTTAGTCATACACAATAATGTTTATTCAGTGTATGAAAATGACAATGTTTCATTGTTGAGGGGGGTTTATTAACCTTGGCTCGCATTATTTCGCAGTAAAGGTGATTATAACAAGTAACTTCGAGAGATATTGTGTTTTCTGATTGAAGTGTCTATGAAGAGACGATGAGAATTATATTTCAGTTGAATTTTCAATAGATATTGCAAAAATTATAATTATCACATGAAATTATTTTTTTGTGGGTAGAATGCAGCATTGTCAATGGACAAAGTGCTGGTTGATAGTTGGAGTAGAATGAAGAATTTTAGTGAAAATATAGTTTCAGAAATAGAAAAAATACGTTTCCCGGAAGGGATGAGGTAAAAAAAATATGTTATAGAAATACCTGGTCCAGAAGAAAAATATTATGAAAATACGTGGTCCAGAAGAAATATATTATGGAAATAGGTGGTCCGGAAGAAATATATTATGAAAATACGTGGTCCAGAAGAAATATATAATGGAAATACGTGGTCCAGAAGAAATATATTAAGAAATAGGTAGTCCAAAATGAGGACAACTTTTTTACTAACAATTTTCCACCGTGACGTAATACTAACGATGCACGTAGAAAAATGAGTACTGCTAATTTATTAAGAATCTCTTCAAATTGTTGGTAATCCTGTTAAGAACGGGATTTTAGGCCTTTAACGAATGAATGAACAGGTTTCCTGATAAACTTTTGGTAATTTGCGAATGCATTATCACGATAGTGATAGTATATTCATTATTTGCTAAAAGTTTACGAGGAAACCTGTAAATTCATTCGTTAAAGTATTAACGGGATTAGCAATAGTTTGAAGAGATTCACAATGAATTAGCAACCACTCATTTTCCGTGTGATAACGTTTATAATTATTATCTTTGACGTTAGAATCTTGCAGTACTGATTTAAATATATTATATACACACAAAACAAATTATAAAAAATACTGAAAAGGGTTAATTGAAAAACGAAACTTTTAGGATCCAGAATATTCTCAAAGACTTTTACGTGTTTAAAATTAAATACAAGAATATTAAATTAAAAATTACATTTAAATCTACACTTTCAGTGAATAAACGTGTCTCCGAGATTTCACGTGTTCAAGCTATCAAAATAGTAATTAATATCCTCAGCTTTCATATAAATAATAATATAATAATTAAAATGGCTCGTTTCCATAATATAAATCACTAATGCGTGCAATGTGAATCGACGTTGCGCATGCGCGCCATATGGCCCACGCCGGGTGACGTCACGGGCCCAAGCGCCCCCACAGTCGGCAAGCACGAACAAAATAATAATAATACAGCGCTTAGCGGCGGCAGTCAGCGGAGGTGATTTGAATTTGACCCACGACCGCTGATGCGACCCTGGGATACCGATGAGTTAGGGGGCACGCGTCATATGACTGATGTGCCTTGGATTCGTGATATTAATTATTTATCTATCATGACCTAAACATCCGAATATTAATAAATAGATAATTATCTGCTTCGTGTGCGATTCCCACTTAAAATTAACCAGTTATTTTTTATGTTCATGTTATTAGAACAGTTATAAAAATTAAAAATACAATTTCCATGATTTAAGAATTTATTAATTAAGGTATTATAAAATTTATTTTTGAAGGATAAATTATAAAAAAGTCAAATATAAATAATTAACTACATTAAGGCGATGCCATACGTAGTAATGCAAAATCATGTGTTTTTGGTTTGAAAATTTGGTCGCCTAGAAATGTTTCAGATGCTTTAATTAAATACTGCGAGTAGAATACATCTTGGCCTTTCAGACAATCGAGTATTTTTTACGTAAGTCTTTTTATACGCCCAGAAAAAAATAATTTATAAGGCCTATGAAACTGCTTTAAAGTTCAAAATCTCCTACTTACAAACCCATTTTCGGTTATGATTTTATTGTAGAATGTGGAAAATTAAGTCATTTATAAAATGATCGAAAAAAATTAAATATTTATGCCTGAACATCCACAAAATAAAATAAAAGGCACTTTTTGGCCATGTTTTTTTCTTGCATAAATCAAAACAGGCGAATGGTGTTAAGCGGGAATTTAAACCTTATCGCCATCTACGTAAGGGTTGTTATTGATAGCGGCTCAATTTAAAATATTACACGGCGTAGTGCATCGCCTTAAAATAAGACAACCAATTTAAACCAAATTCACACTTGCTGCATGGATATCGAAGAGGTAGGGAGCACGCGTGTTATGACTGACGTGCCTTGGATTCGTGATACAAATTCAACATGTGAATTATGCTTTGCGTGCATTTCCCCCTGGAAACTTAGGCTTTATTTCACACCTTACTATTATGTGCATGTATACCCTGGTATCCGAATAATTATTAAAGTAAGATAGTCTGCGCGGAACATTTCAATTTTACCGTAATCAGAGATGCTACCCTGGTATACTGATAAGTTCGCGGTTCGCCTTATGCTATGTATACATACGCGAGCCGAACTGCCGAACTGAACCTCAACTTATGTTTTAATTCGTGGATCGGTTCGCGTTTCGGTTCGCAAATGTATACGTACCATTATATGACTGACGGCCGGCCGCCTAGGATTTGTATTAATTGTGTAATCCCTGTGACCCAAGCTCCAAATATTAATAAGAGAAAAATAGCGCGCTTTAAAAATGATTCCCACATTTAATTTTACCCGTGACCTAGGTTTATCTAATGTTAGCATCATGACACGAACATCCAAAAATTAAATAAATTATTATCTACATGTATTTTGTGCGATAATAGTCAAGTTTCTAATTCTTTGCGACATTTTTAATGGACTAATTTGACTGATAATAGGGTATAGATAATTAAATTGGATTGATTGCCATTTTGGACGAGTGTGATGATTTTGCATCATAGCCCAAACCCCAAAAGTAATATAAAACTAGACAATGTTCGTGCAATGGCAATAAAGTCAACTTAGGATCTCTAGATTTCGATTCGCGTTTGGATTGACCCAAATGACCCTGGGGTATCGATTAGTTAAAGGTTAAGTGCTCTGTGACCGATATTTAAGTGGTGATTTATATGTGAAAAACCTATTTTTAAAACTGATTCGACACATTTGTACAGCAGATTCAAAATTAAACAGTATCAAAAATGAAAACCGGAATTAATTATATAATGTATCGAAGTTTAAAGTTACTTCACAAAATTCAGCATCTAATATTTTGCACTCCGACACACAGGTCCGAATGTATTTAAATATGTTTTACACAAGCGTTGCAACAGAGTTCTACATGTCCATTGCAATCTACAATCCATAACTTAAAGAATCAATATAAATTTTAACAAAACTACTTCTATAGACAATAAAATATATTTTATATATATAGATTTTTTTTATTTTCATTTTATCAAATATTTCAATACATTTAACATATTTTTTACAGTACATTAACTAAATATTTTTTACATGTTCCACATTATATTAATATATATAAAGACAAATGATAAGCTTTTCCTCACCATAGAGAGACAAAGCTCTAAGTTTGGTGAGGGAATTCAAGCTCAAATAATACAATCATATAAGTAATAAAATATTGTAAATAGTAATAACAAGAAAATAAATGAGAAAAACGCAAGATTAATCGAAAGCAGATTTTTTTCTGTAATTTAAATAATAATAAATAGCGACAATTATGAAAATCAAGAAGATTTTCGATTTAAATGAAAGTTATTAAAATACGTTATTCCTACATAGAGAAGCGTATTTTTAATATGCCAAGTGTTCAATTTTGAGATTTTAATGTCATTCTGATATATTAAATTGAAAGTTATTAAACTGTTTAAAAATTGGTATTTTGAATATTTTATGTACATTTTGTCTATTGTAGGTATATATTTAATATTGTAATAAGGGGAAAGTTGTAGTTTCACTAGAAAATGTAGATGTAAATGGGTATATAATATATTTCGTCAAATTCTTGAAAATATCGTATTTCTATACAAAATTCCAAGGAAATAAAAAGTCTTAGTTTGCAATACAAAATGCTCTAGAACGAAGGAAAGTCCGCCTTTCAGAGAGCGGAGCGCCTCGGGTTTGTATCTGACGCGTTGATATCTCCTCCGTGGTCCTGTTCCGCAAAGAAACCGGAGCACAAGAGCGAACAACGCCGATGTCACGTAGGGTGGCCAAACCTTACCATAACTGTTTAATTTTGTAAATAATTGTTTAGATTTTCAACTTGTTTAGTAAGTAAGTTGTTTAGCTTGGATTTCCTAGTAGCTTACCCCACTTGTCTCAATTTTATAGAACTTTGAACATTAAAAAAATCAATTCATAAAAACACGTTTTTTACTGTAATACATCTTTAATTTTGAAAATTGGTTTGGCTGAGGATAGAACCTTCCTTCTCAGGGACCGCAGACAACCGAGCTACCCACTTTGCCAGATGCCGATCGGGTAGAACTGACATTCATTTCGTATAATAATTTCGTCCGATTTTAGAAAAATTCAAAGACGCATTGTCATCGACAACGACTCTATCTGCCCAGTTTCAACTCAATCGGGAAGTGGGTTAATTTTCATCGATTCCCGAAAACAAAAGTGAAATTCAATTAAATGTATTTAAAAATGAGTAACTTGTTTTTTAATTGTAATTGGCCACTCTGGACGGAAGGATTTGGGATCGATGCAAAGGAAATCCCAAAAAATTATAATTTATTTTGCGAAAAATTGTCCTGTCACAAAAAAAACAAAGTTTCCCTAGAAAACAAAAAATAGGATTAAATAAATAAAAAATACATTAAATTAAATTTTTTAATTAAATAAAACAAATATTATATCGACATATAATATGTAAGAAATCAGTGCATTTAATAATCTATAATAATAGTTGGATTTGGTAAAAACGCATAATTATTATGAAGTAAATATAAAAAATTGCAAATAATGTTTATATTGAAGTGCGGTCACCGCGCATATAATGCCTTCCGATTTTTCGGTCATGTCCCCGACTTTGTACCGATCGGCAGTCCGCGCGGGGGGAGGGAGAGAGGGGCATGTTGACCGCCGGCGCCGCACCACCTGTCACTTCCCGCCCCCGCCGCGGCGCCCCGCTCCACAAATAGCCGTCGCGACGACCGGAACTGAATTCATTTCCTCTTCCGCTTCCTTCGCGCGCAAGCGGCGTGGTTCTACGACGAACGGTTGAGATTTTAGGGAGGATTTTCGGGGCATGTGATTGCCTTATTTGGTAGGTTGTTCGCTGCGTCCCGCTCGCACTCGCAGGCGGGGTGGATAGGGACTAGAAAGTATTAATTCTACACATCGAGAAAATAAATAATACAGTCGGTAAAACCATTCAAAATTCTCTAGTCATTTATTTGCGAATGATTGTGTCTATTAAATTGTTATATAAATCATTAGCGAGATGCTATCGTAAGAAACATACAGGTTAGAATTTACTGCTTTGTTGATGATAAACAAATTTTTGTACAAAAAAAGTATCTTGGAGATGTGTGGATGATTTGTGAAATCAGTAGAACCTCATAATTAAATTAATGGAATATTTTTTTCCAGCGGCAGTCCTAAAACCAATTGTTTCTTGCACACATAAATATTAATTGTTCAACAATACCCGTACGGGCATTTGTTACTTCTACGAGATTTCGATTTTTTGTTTTCGTGAATGAATTAATGCATATCTTGGAAATTGGAAGTCAAAATTAACCCACTTCCCGACATCCCATCGAGCTAAAACACGGCAGATAGACTCGTTATCGATGACAATGCATTCTATCAACTTTTGGTGGCAATCACACGCGGACATATAAGCATTTCTCTGAAATTGGATGGCATTACTACGTTAATGTACAAAATAAATGTCGGTCCTACCAATCGGGATTTAGTTCAATTGTTAGCGCGGTTGAAGCCATTCCCTGGGGAAGAAGGTTCAATCATCAGTCAAACCAAAAAAAATACATATTTTAGTGAAAAAACGTTGTTTTTACGGGTTCATTTATTTAATAAGTGGGCAAGGCAAAACATTTGTAAAAAATCATAAAAAGCACTAATTAAAAAATAACTTGAATTAACGCAATAAAAAATTAGTATTTTAATTTTAAAAGATTTTTTTTTTTGAAATTAACCTTTTTGTAAAAGTTTCGAGTATAAGCTTTTTTCGAGACAATTTGATGGCCTAAATTTTGTGACACCAAAGTGCTGATAATCTTATGAGTTTATTTGTACATACAACCAAAATAACAATCACGAAGAAAATGTAATTTCCCGGTAGTTGTTCTTGATTCTATCGCGAGATTCCCAATGCTGGCTCGCTATCCTGCTACCTAGCCTGCTCGCTATCTTGCCATGTCTCGTCTCCTGTCTCCCGGGTCTCGGCTCGCGGTGACGCGCCGTGGCAGCGGACACCTGTTTCGCTGCTGCCCGCGCGGCCCAACCGCTATCGTCGCGCGTATCGATACGTCCGCGTACAACCTGATGCCGGTTAGCGGTCGGCTGATACCGGTATTGTAGTCGATAGCGCTAACTTGTCGGCCGGATTGAGAACTTTTAAACACTTTTTTTTTCATTGATTTAAAAAGTCAATACTGTTGAAATTTGTATTCGTCAGGTAAAACGATTGGACGAATGGTGAATATGTATTGTTCCACTAACTTATCGGCCGGATTGAGAACTTCGGAATAGTGCTGATTAATTAAGATTTTTGTATGGTTTTTAAAATTAAATATGCACTGAATGAACGTGTTTCCGTAAGGTAAAATAGTTGTACGATATCACCCGGATTGAGAACTTAGGATTAATGTTGATTTATTCGAAATACTTTTTTAATTGGTTTAAATGCTCAACACTTTTAAAATTTGTACATGCCGGATAAAACGATTGACAAATAGCGCTTACTTGTCGGACGGATAGATAACTTCAGGATAATTCTGATTAAAATTAAATTAAATACATGTCCGGTAAAACAGTTGGCCAATACCGGTATCGTTGTCAAAACGCAAACTTGTCGACCAGATTGAGAACTTAAGGATAATAATACTGATTTATTAGAAATACCTTTTTCACCGATATAAAAAAAAATATAATATTAATACTGGTCAAACTAAACTACATACAATTAATCCAGAGGAAGGGATCATTCTTCCCGAAACATGTCGAGATAGCATCGATAAAAAGTGTGTTTTTATCATTAGGAATTTATATTTATAAATCTTTTCTGATAATAAAACTAGTCAGCTAGCGACTGGCCTATGCCGATATTGTAGTCGACAGCGCTTACTAGAATGGCGTTGATTAGGGTTGTTGATAGCGCTGACTTTGATTGAGAACTTCGTAATAATACTGATTTGATTGAGAACTTCGTAATAATACTGATTTGATTGAAAACATTTTTTTTTCATGGCATTCAAAATTTTAAACTGTTAAAATGTTCGGATAAAACAAAGTAAACTAAACATATTCAAATCTGTTTGGTGACAAAACGTTGCATAGGCCTTTGTGCATTGTTTACGACCACACTCAGTACGTTTATGATAACATTTAAAAATTATTATTGAGTACGTTAGAGGCTGCACCGACATAGTATTTTTAACTTTTTTATCGGAGCTTCTCGAATATTTGTTTAGACAGTTATTTTATCTACCGGATATTGATAATTTTCTCGAACAACGAAAATTAGCAAGTCTGCATTAATATAATGAAAAAACCTCAAAATGATAGTGAGAAATAATTTTACCGCAAAAAATAAGTAAAATAAGATATTTTTTTAGAACCGACAAAGTTTATTTTACCTTTACACTGCAGATTTGCATTTCGTATTTTAATGACACGTTTAGGTTGGTAGCCGGAATTGAGAACATTTGAGGTGTATGTTATGCCGATAAAAGTACTAGTACTTCTCAGAATAAATATATTGTAAGAAATAACATTATTCTGGCAACCGTTCAAATATTAAATTGATTGGTTTTAAGACTGACTTTAACAGATGTTAACTAAAAGCTCGTTGTATTTTTTTTTATAAAAAAAGTATTGTCTACTCGTGTGCACTAAAAATAAATATGATTGATTCCGAACGATCGTGACTCATGACAATAATAAAACTTCTATATTTATAAAAATCGGTCAATATTATATTGGTTTGTCACAAGGTTAAAAAATCCAGACTTCTATACTCTGTTTGTATCCAATCCGAGTCTGCAAACACTTCATGTTGTATGTAAATATTATTTTACTGCTGCGTAACGCGACCGTGGGATGGCGCCCGCGCGCTTAGTCATACACTGCCACTAGACATTTTCATACAACAAAACCGGCACATAAAAACAACGCACTAATCAAAGGGGTCATTTCAAATACTCCCAAACACATAAAGCTCTATACAAATGATAATATTTTTTACTTGGTTCTCCTGCTACTAAAAAAACTTTGACAAGTGGGGATAGCATTGAAGGTCTGATCAGACAAGCATAATATCAAATGTGACGACGGAACAATTAAATTATTACACAAAAAAAAGACTTTTCATTTGTATCATGAAAAAATGTTAACGATACAGATGAAACGCGTTTTTTATAAATTAAAGTAAACTGTAGTATTTTTTCTTTGAAGGTTTATTCCGCGAGTAGGTTAAAAATTTTGATGGAAAAGTTCCGTTCTGACATGACCTAAAGGCTAGACAGCTGATATAGTCCTATATTCTACCGATACAATCGGGGTTAAAGCTCAATAAACAGTTTATCCCTATAACCAAGTTCGATATTTAGATTGAATCTTTTAAGATCACGTTAAAATAACGGATGAAAAATTTCAACTTCGTATACCCGTGTAACGAAGTCAAAATACTTCCCCTTTATTTAATCGAATCTTATTGAGACGACGACGCCTAAAATCGTTAGGTCTTTGTAATATCCTAGATATTAGTTTGATAGGTTACCCATATATGGCGCATGGCTGTCAATAATACAGGGATTGCGATTTATACAGGTGTACGGGGGTAAAGTGCACAAAATTCGGGAGGAGATTCTAAATGATAGTAGAAGTAAAAAATTATAGATAACTTTTTTCAAAAATCCGATGTTTTTTTCCATACAAAAATATTTTTTCATTGAATAATATTATTTTCTCCATACAAAAAATTCAAAATTTGTACCTGAAAATTACCTTAAAATTTTGAAATTAAAAAAAAAAAAAAATTATTTGTAGAATGTAGAATCGTCTCCCGAAGTTTAGGAACATCAAGGTCAAGACCCAGAATAATTCCTAACGCCTGCTTATAAAGGCCATATGAGCTCATTGCAATCTATCGCTAAATAAATATCCTGTGTTTTGTATAAATAAAGTGTTTTGTTGACAAAGGATTTTTTTATTTAAAAACTTTGTGAAAAGCATCGGAGTTACAACAGTTAGAAGGTGCTTCCATGTACATACTTGTAAATGTTAGATTGCATAAACATTATATTGACAGAAATGCCAGAATTCACGAGGAAATTGTTGTACAAATATTATAGCAATTGATTAAATTGGTATTATTTTATTTCACATATAAAATTATTATTCATCAATAAAACAGTGTTATTCAATAAACATAATAAATTCAGTACAATACATAAAATGATATATTAAATCTAACATACTGATATATTAAACACGAATTTGTTAACAGTGTTAATATAAATAACTAAATTATCAGACACATTATTTATAAAACTACGATATCTTATAAATATTTATAGCCATTTTTTAATTAAATCACATAATATTTAAGATTGGGTACACAATTTAAATTGCAAAAGTAAGATTTTAATTTTTTATTTTATTTTTGTTTCAGAATCTGACCAAGGACATCGAAATAAGAAAAAAACGAATGCATATTTTCACATTTTTTTACAACCTAACCCCAAACAAATCCTGGCTTATTTTATTTTTGAATTAAAGTTAGGTCAGAGTGCTAACAAAAATTAAATTTCACAAGTGTTCCCCTGGTCGAACTGTTGTAAAGAAAGTGGAACTCCTTGTTCCGTGTTCCTCCGAATTGCTCCGTGATTACACTTTTTTTTTCAAATTTTTTATTTTATTTCAGTAATCGAGAAAAGTGTTAATTTTGTATAAAAAAGGTCCTACCTAAAATATATTTTCACTTCTTCAATAGTCACAAATTTACTCTGTAGAATCATTTTAATTTAACGAAAACTTTTAAATAAACCACTAATTAATAAAAATAATCGACATGTTGCATAAACAATGGTTTATTTTCGATATTTGATTATTCCTTTGATTATTACATAGTGGTGAAAACGAAGTATTTTATTTCTAAAATATATTATTTGTAAATTCGATTACAAAATATGAAATAGAACAGAAAAGAGCACGCCAATAGGTTTGTGACGGGTTTATCAAAAATAAAATATTTACATTTGGTTTCATTCTGTATTAAACAAATAAACAGGATGTCAATAGTACAAGTATAAATAACTTTTTTCGAAAATTTAAAGTTTTAAGTACATTCTTTTCAAGCAAAAAGATGTTTTTGTGTGCAAATTTTCGTAATGTAAAAACAATTTAGAAAAAATTTTAATTCATCTTTTTTTATTTGTACATCAAAAAAAACTATTTCATCAGATATAGTTTCATTCAGTATAAAAAATATTGAGATTTCTGGGGGTAAAACTGAATATAGAAGTAAAACAACTATTTTACAAAATCTAACGAATTAAGGTTCCTTCTTTTCAAGCAAAAGTGTACAATTATTCGTATGTAAAAATATGTTTTTTTCTTTGCAATATTTTTGTATGGAAAAGAATTTTTTCTATATTTTTTTTGTATGGAAAAAACCATTTCGAAAATTTTTTAATTCATTTTTTTTAAATTTAAACTATCATATAGATATAGAATAATTTATACTGTATATATATAAAAATATTTTTAAGTCATGATTTTAGCTCTCAATACTTATAAACTATTTATTTAATATGACAGTCAATTGACTAGTAAAAACTTGTATAAATTGAAAATAAATAATATTTTAACTTTGTTTTATTCACTCCCTTTCCCAAATGCATAATATGAATGGACATTGTTTAATTAAAAGAAATAAAAGCAAGTCAATAAATTGTTTGATTTTGTAGAATTTTATTTCATTTTATGTTGAAAGCTCAAACATTTTCAAAATAACACAGGCACAAATAAAAACATTAAAATAACATTTGATAGGTTAATTATAACGAAATACGATTCCCTAATTAATTTTTATAAATTCCGTACGCAATCTTGTATTTTATGACGTTTTATTCCAAACACAAATTTAAAATATTTCAAATTTAATCATAACTTTTTGAAAATAGAATTTTTTCTGCGATTTATAATTTGTGTCAAGAAAGTAATAGGAAAAAATATCTGATATAATTCAGGTAGGTACCTAACTGAAATTCGTATATATTTATTTCATAGGGGTTCAGGTTCGAGATATCGGATGGGTAGGTACCGATAAGTTTACCGGCGCCATTGGATCGGGAACTTTTGAATTTATATTGTATGCTCGGTCATGTCATCGATGACGAAAATTAATTTCCGTACATTCGATTGAGAGAGAAAAACACAGCTGCATTCCGCTCCTGCGCTAATTTATCTTTACAAAATTTGCCGCCAAAACGATGGCCGGTCCAAATTGCTCCATCGATTTTACCCCAGTACAGTGGACAACTGGCACTATTTTTTTACAAAATACACTTGCATACACGACGTTGAATAATTAATGATTTAAACAGATATAATTACGAGCAGCTTGATTGCTTACAGCGTTAAAAAGAGACAATCAAAAAAAAAGGTTGGATAATTTAAATTTTGGACGCGAATTTTTGCCAATTATGGGATGAAAGGTTTAATTGAGCGGTAGGTCTATTTTGCGATAAAAAGCGAAGCCCCAGACGTCTACTGGGTTTGGCGGGAGTCCCAGCCATTAATTACGTCTGTGAGACAGACGGAGAATTCAACGTCAATATGTTCCCGGGCGCGGGTAAAAAGCGGCGGAACCTCCCGGGCCCGGCTGCCGCTACGGGCCCTGAATACGTAATCCGGTATCGAAACCGAAGCGTCGCGAAACCGCCGTCCGCGCAATTCGGACTGAACTTTTTTTAGCCCTCTTTTCGCTACATACCCGATCTGCGCATGAGCAAACGACCACAAAAGGGTCAAAAAACGCAGCCTCGTGACATGTCCAAAACGTCCGATGCCCTGCAGACGACGTTTTGTACTACAAGATTACATACAAAATGGAAACTTTTTTTTACGATTTCATTTAATTTGCGACGTCACGCTTTGAGAAAGGGAAAACAGAATATCGGTAATTGCCGGATTGATTTCAGATTCTTCTAGTACTATTCAAAATCCTTATATTTTATCTTGTCAGTAAAATGTGATTGTATTCAAAACTTTACATCGTTGCTAAAATAAATGGCGGAAGTTGCGGAAATCGTACTAACTCGATTGTGACGTTCATATTATTCTTTATTCAGAAAAAATAAATCGAAAAACGTTAAAAAAAATGTGAAATGAATCGTCAAACCGAATGAAGATGATGAAATGAATCGTCAAACCGAATAAATATGATGAAATGAATCGTCAAACCGAATGACTATGATGAAAAGAATCGTCGAACCGAATGAACATGATGAAATGAATTGTCGAACCGAATGAATATGGTGAAAAGAATCGTCAAACCGAATGAATATGATGAAAAGAATCATCGAACCGAATGAATATGATTTTTTTTTGCCGAGTTTTTCGAGGAAATCCGAAAGAATAGTCAATAGACAATTAGGTAAGTTAAACATAAAATCCCAATAGCATCCCTTTTGGGTATTGCAGGAAAAATTATCATCATTTCGTTTTGACAATGCAAAGGAAAAGTCGAAACAAGTGAGTTAAAAGAAAGAAAAACAAATGAGTTGTGTGAGGAAAGTGGACAAGCCACGAAAAGTATGAACAAAAGGTTAATAATGTTTAATTTATAGAACAAAAACTGAATGAAACAGTTTTACTGCGGTGGACAATGAAGCCGACGCGAATCTTTTCATATAATATGTTCCTATTTTTTTTTTAAACAATATTTATTACGAAACTGCAGCCGAGTCGCCGGGGACATGATACATCTCGCAACAGCGTTATTCATGCGATGAAATAACTAGAGGATATGGTGCTTTGATCGCCAAAACTGTGTGCAAGGTAAGAAGTTAACGAGGTGTTTCTAAGCTGAGAATGTCTCAAAGGCAAACTGTATATATTGTTACGTTAGTAAAATAAAGTTTTTGAAACAATTTTTTGTGCTTTTTTGAGAGAGGTGTGATTTTCGAATTTTCATATGATATCGCTTTAAAATAAGATAAAAAGAAGGAAGAGGACAATCTCTAAATATTCAAATAAAGACATGATTTCAATGACTTCTACAGTAGAAGGGAAAAATCCATCAGAAGTTTATGAGAAATAGCTATGATTTGTTTGCTAATTCCTTAATGTGGTAGTTTATTCCGGTGGAAATTGTGTATGTCTTAAATAGTCGCTGAAGCAAATATTTTCGGAATAAGGATGAGAAATAACTTATTTGCCAATTTATATATAATAATAAAGGCGAAAGATGAAAATTCCAGTTAAATTCCAAGAATTCTTTTCTTTTCATAAATGTGACCTGGCGCCAAATTGAATTTTGTTTAGCTGGCATAAGTTCATACCTGTGCTATCTCTACAATTATATAATCCGAATACATACTCACAGAGTCGTCATCATAACTGAATTAAACATAATATCAAATACAATCTTCGAAGAATTATTTATATCTGAGATTATTTATGCGAGGGACTTATGAATTGATCGAAAAGCGATTGCTGGGCTTTTTACCAAGTTTAATAAAAATCATTTAGCTTCGTAATAGGGTAATATTTTTGAAATTGCGATTTATTTAGCCATCTTGTTGAGTAATGGGTGGTTTCAACGAGATGGATTGGCGACTGTAAGTAATCCGGTGACCAGTCAGTGTACAATAAAATATCATACGATGGTTTAAAAACTTAAGGTACTGTTTTTTTTGCGCCATATTAATAGCTATTCGAAACAAAAGCACCTAATTGATGAACCTATTTCACAAGTCAGAGAAAGCTCTAACATTTTTTTTTAATTCGAAATATTATTGTTTTAGTTATAAATCGCAGAATACGTACAGTGCATATTTTATTACCACTTTATAAAAATGATTTTACTTAAAAATCTTTGTGCATTATTTACAGAGATATGTGTATGTTCCTTTTTTTTGTTTTGAAACCTGTTATCAAGTAGTTATGTAAATGGAAAACGTTTGAGCTCTTCAAACCAATTAGTAAATAATAATTTACTATGTTATACAATAAATTGATTGATATAAAAATTAATATTTATTATGGTTAGGGGGAATGTCATGTAAGAGAATTAATAAATAAATAAAAATAGTTCTTTAAGTACGATGAGTATCATTTCGTTTGATTTATTATCACGTTGCAATAACAATACAACAAAATATGAATAAATATAAAAAAAGTTTTCTTTAGTCTAGATTCGATGTTTTTTTAATAAATTCTTATGCTAATAATAATACATAAAAATGAAACTTAAATATTTTGCTATAATTCATAGTCTACGTATAAAACTAGGGAATCTATACAAAAATATTTACAAAATTATAAAATATGATAATGATAATTATTACACTAACTAAACTTATTTAACAAAGATATTCCATTGCAAATTCCTTATATGCAGAAAAGCCAACAATTAATTTTCACTTACTTTATAATTTTAATTGATTTCAGTTAGTTTAAACATTGCCTTTCAATTTGATCATATTTATTATAATACTATATACCCATGTATACATTATTCAGTCAATTTAGACAATGTTTAAACCTACGAAAAAATACATACTTATAATGCAAATTATAGTCACTCATAGATGTGGAAAACAAAATATTCTTCTTGGTGACTCCAAAAACAACTATCAAATCTAGTAAGGCTCTATTCAGATCGGGAGTAAAAACACAACACTTTATTTGTTACTCCTGTTTGAATAAAGACGTATTTTGCAGGCGGACCTACAAACAATTCCACCGTATTTGAAGCTACATTCACAAAGTGAGTTAAAATTCGATGCGATTTTCTTATTTTGGGGCGAAAATTAGCGTTAAAAAAACTCTTTTTGTGAATGTGGCTCAGTGAGACGATTTATTTTGCATAGAGGTACATACTAAAGAACATTACAAATAGAAACCTCTACATAAACAGTGTCAATAAATAATAAATCTTTTTTGCACCACGAATATTAATACATAATCATTTACATACCAATAATTATAGAACTCGTGTCCACATCTAAATAATAAACATATGAAATTAACTGTTTCCTTAAAATAACATGAATCTTTATTTATTATAACATCTGCAAATTTGTTACATCAAAAATCTTCAAATTTATCATTGTGGTTTCACTTGAAAACATTTTTCATCTGAATGTTAATTTTTATACATTAATTGCTTGTCCTATTTATTAATGAACGGGATCGGGTACTTACGAAATAAACTACAAAAAAATATTCAATGAGTCAAAATCACCGTATAATGTAAATCAAAATATTCATGAGAAAACATTTAATATTATTAAGGCTTCATATCTGTCAAAAGTCGTAATACGAATTATATATGGCACTCAACGTTACAAATGAGATAATAATAAACAGATTATGAATAAAAGATCATTGAAATATATTTAATGCAGTGACGTAATAAGCTATCAACAGAAGCATTCTTCAAACTATCATCAAATGAATGAATCTTATTAATTTGTAGAAATACCCAAGAAAGTTCATAGATTGCAATCTTTTACGGACCTTATAATGTTTTGGACATAAAAGTGTATTTACGTGATATTTAGTGGCAACACCAAGTGAAAAATAATTTTTTTTTATTTTTCTTTTAATCGATATCAGAAAAATATGCAAATGTATATTTTTTAATAGGCCACTTCTGGAGATTTTGGCATCACATTGGAACTAATGTGTTATTTGAAATAAAACATTCTCAAAATTAAATATTTTAAAACCATGAGAACAAACAATTGAAACATCCTCTGAAAATTTCCGAATATAAAATATAATTATGTCATAGTTGTTGTTATTTTTCCAGAGACATTTTCACTAGGTCAGCATGTATGAGTTATATTACAATCGAACAATAAAATGAGGTTACATAAACATAATGTTTATCAAATAAAGAATGACACACGACAGAAGCGTTTATTGATTTGAATGCAGGAGGTATAGTAAACGATTGTCCACAGAATGTATTATAACCAAAACACAATGCGTCATACGAATATTTTAACAATAAATCACTCACAGAATAATGGGTTGTACACTTATGATAAATATTAAAGAAAAATCTCTGTAGGGGTGAAAGCAAGAAATAATCTTAAAACAAAATATATTCCATCACGGAAGTCACAATATATAAAAACTCACTAATAATACGGATCGTGAGAAACATTAATATTTAAAGCTTTAATTCCAAAGCTTTTCTTAATTGTATTATAAACCAATTTTTGCCTACTTTACAACATTTTTCAAATGCTTTTGTGCTACAGGGCCATCATTAAAAATGTTGTTTTGAGCTCGGTACGAAGAAAAAAAGTACATTTGTTTGCAATTCATGACAAAAGTATCGCATTATAGTTTTAGAAATATCTTAATTAGGCTTCACGTAATGTAAATATACAGAATCTTCAGCAATATTGTAGGCGTTAAACTGTGCGTTAGTAATATAGATGAATAAGGAATGCAAAGAATTAAGTGTATGTAATTGTAATAATATGCGTAACGCATCAGTACCAGAGTCCTACGGTTAAATTGTAATCAATAAAACTTTACTTACAGTGGTTATAAAATTTAATATTTACTCAAATATTTCAATACCTAATTAATATCAACCAAAAATCATTTAAATAAAATGAGTAAATACCGCCATAAAATGTCGTTATTCTAATCCCAGATGGGTAAAATGTAACATACCAAAGCATGGTGCCAAAAATACATCACGTTTTCAGAATTCCTAGGGGCAACGACATCCAACGAAGCCACAACAACACGCGGAGATCTTCATATAATTAATTGTTAAGCCAAAACAATAAGTAATCATTGAAAATCTTTAAAAAATAACTAAAACACGAACAATTTCCAAAAAGGGAAGTTCAAAGACCATTAATTAAAACAATATAAATATCATATTTGAGTGGTTTGACCATTTGGAAAATAATTATTATCGACAAACTTCAGAATGAAATAAGATACCGATCGCATGTGGGAACGAATGATATAAAGTGTAAAAAATGGCGCCCACAGAAATTATTTTTGAGGTTGGAACTAACAATCACTGGTTTCTCTCAAATTATACAGACTTTCTCCATTTACTTATCATGCGTCACACCAAGCCATAAAAACAAAGGAATCTTGACGGTCAAAATGATAGATCTAGGGGATATGAGATGCGAGTTGACAAAATCAGGAGAATTTAATATTTTAACAGAGGAAGAGTGTCCTTTAATAGTGGACACAACGCGAAATAAAGAAACAAAAAAATGTTCTTTGTAATAAGTCTGCAGAACGAAGGAGTGTTGGAAAACCCACATTTGTGAAGATGATTGGACGGTGTAGGGACCAATATTGCATCGCTGTGTATAAGTAACCGGAGGAAGACAACAGAAGCCCGGAAGGCGTGAAAATAATAATTGTATAATTATTGCATAGCGCCGTTTTAGTGAAAGTCACCTCAAGACACCGTGTACTTAAAGTGGTCAGGACTCTCGAAGGATTGTTGGGTCGTTGAAGATAACGATGGTGCAAATTACGAATTGACGAATCTGAAATATAACATGAACTTGTACAAGATCTTAAAAAGAGGTTTGTGTGGATACATTACCATCAGTTGGTTATTTAATTGATTGAACTGCAAAATAACTGAAAAAATTAAATCAAGAAACCTCGTCGACATGATAACTTCGCTCTGTACTCCAGTTCCTATGGATACAGAATATTATTCTACCTTTCAACTCAACGATGAAATATAAAAAAGAAGACTCTTTAATATTTAAAGACGTGTGTGTAATTTTTTTATTGTTATCGAGTTTAATTTCATTTAATGTCTGCAGGACTTGTTAATAAGTAAACTGTTTTTTCTTGTTTTTGTTTTAATCAAATAATAATATTATTGAAAATATTAAAGAAAACTTTATAATAGTGTATGTAATGTGTATGTGTGAGTAATAAGATAATATCATCGATATATCAAATATTCAACCGTTACGCCATTGAAAAAAAATAAGAAAAAACTAATTAATTTCAATTTTATTTTTTTGAATAACTATAAACGTCGACGCTTTGGGATTAGTTGAGATGTGTTTAAAACACCCACCACCTAATCGTACACTCATTAAAATACCAAGTTGTCACCGACTACAAGTACTATTATAAAAGTTTTTAGATGCGTTTTAAAATCTTGTTTGTCATTAAGAAATTAGGTCGAACGCTGTCCCGGTAAAATGTGGCACAAGACGGATAAATGGGCACAGTATGAAAAGAGGAACATCACGCCAAAACGAAACAGTAATGGGAATATGTTGGGTTATGAGGAAAAATACAAGAAAAAGAGGAATCACGAAAGCAAGAACTTATTATTGTTACAATAAATTGACAGAAATATACTACCTATGAAAACCTGGTACCGACATAGCTGTAAGATAGATGTGCAAGTAAATATGTGGACAAGAACTGTTAAGTTAAGAGAAACGGCTACGCGGCTTTCTTAAAGTAAAACTTTTTTTTAAAGAAATACAAACATTTCCGGGTTACGAAAGATACATTTGAAAATCTCCTACCACCGCCACAGTAAACGGTTAATGTTGCTTGTATTGTGATAGACGATTTAGCCAGCCGAGGAATTGAACACACTAAGCCTGGGTGGGACCCAAACGCGATGTCAACTCAGCCACCGAGCGGTCATAACAAAACTTAAATTTGGATTTGACGCCAAAATTTGATTGTGTTTTAAATTATAAAATATAGGCCAATAAAGAATTCATTTTTAATGATTTTAGAGGCAACTTTTTTTTATGAGTTAATAATAATTATAAAAAAATAATCTTCCCAAAACTTCTACGAAAAATATACCTTATTAATGTTTAAATTTTAAATTTATTCACGGCAAATTTGTGTTCCAACGTAGTTTGTATTTTTAATTTAAACCCCCAAAATGCTTTTTTAATAATTGGTATTTTATATTTACATAATCATTTTTTTTAAATAATTATGTTAACTCACAAACGATTATCAAAATTTCCTCGATTTATTAAGAGTCTACATTTTATAATTTGAATAATAAATAAATAAAGTAGCACATGTCCGTACTAGATATTTTCTACACTTTTTGATTATTATTCAGTTTGGTCAAGTATTTTGACTTCAAATCCAGACTTGTATGAAAAGGCCGCGTAGCCGTTCCTCTTGAATTTCCGTTTATTTCTCGATCTCTGATATTGTGGAATCCGGAATAGAGTTATTGTGCTACGGCAACCAATTCCTGAGATTTCTCGTCTCCTGCCAACCCTACTTTCGACGTGCATTATTAACTGCATCATAATATCGATAGCCCAGCGCACACATTGTGTTAAGTGCAGTTTTAAGTTAATACAGTGACGTGTTTTGTAAAGCATTTGTCAAGATTATTTTTTTAGTAAATAGACGTTTCGTGGGAAATGTACATCACCCATTTCATTAATATTATTTTTTTAAATCTCAAAACAAACTTAGAGTATTCTTTTGAGTTGCACTTAACACATGTGTGCGCTATGCCCTCAATAAATTAAGCCGATTTCAAATCAGACAGCCTCCGTGGTCGAGGAGTAAGACTCTCAACTACCAAGCTGAAGGTTGCGGGTTCAAATCCCGGAGAACGCAAGTAAATTTTATTTGATTAAATTGTGTTATTTCACGATTTACTCACTAAAAATAACAAGTAGTGTGTTTGCGGCACGTTCCAGAGTGGAAAATACTCTCAGTATCGTCCATCGTCGTAAGACCACCATTCTGTATTGAAACGTTGCTTTAACCGTATTTTGTGACCAGATCTGAATAGCCAGGTACTTCCCCACCTCTTCACCATCCCTTTTCCCTCCCCATAACCTTCAGCCTCACAACATACCCCGATTAGGGATACCACTGGGGTCTCACTGGCTCTAGACGGTAGGGAGCAGTTCGTAAAACTTGTGGGGTTTCAAATAAAAATAAAAAAGTCAAATAGGCCAAGAAGTCGAAGAAAGCTTTCGCTGTGGGTAACTTTGATCCGAGATTTTTAAGATCTGTTTAAATCAGCAACTTATAAAATAGTGAAATTCTCACTAAATATGTTTTAATTATTCGTAAGTGTTATTACACAGTGTTATTTAGTAAGTACGTTTAGAAAGGGGTATTATAAGTACCGTGTAATTTGTAGAGTTTAAACGCTTCCTCAAGCGTTCCCAATGAGCGGACGTAAAGAGCCAAGAGCTGTTCGGTGGAAGGAGTAAAGGCGTAGATAGAAATAAACCCGGTCTTGGTCTCGAAATAAAATTACGAATGCCCTCATTTTTTTCACAATCTACTCGACTATTTGCCTTTTCTTGCTGTCGGTATAAAAATGCGTTGGCGCACACTAGTTCTTGAGACCAAGGATGGGAGAAAAACGAGAGAATCTTCCTTTTTCAGGCCGAACCCGACATTTTGTGAAAACGATTCGTACGAAACGTACTATTATTACTGGAGATATTTTCGAACAGCATTATGAAAAAATAGGCAACTTTTCGACGCGCCATACCCATATAAGTTATTCTGTAAATCTGATACTCTACAAGAATGACCTTTGAATGTTTTTTTCGGAAACTCACAATTAATTATCATGAAAATTTTAGATTAAAAATGTATGAATTTGCACAAGTCAAAAACTGATTATTCGCATTTGATAAAGCTTTAGAAAAACAATGTTTGCAACATAAGCAACTCGGAGTAAAAAAAGATCACACAAATCTTACAAACACATTTTTTTTTATATAGAAGTCGATCAGGTAGACAAATTACTTTCAGTTTTTTTATTATTTAACAAACGAGAAAAAATATCGATATATAATTTTTTCAAGAGCTTTTTATCTAAAATTGATAGCCCTAGCCTTGGTTTACTCCGTGCATGCATCTGTGTTGTACGCAGACTAGTCAAAACACATTAGAAAATAATTCACGAAGGAAAGGGAAACATGAACGTGATGCCAATTTTCCGCGCCAGTTTATTTAAGCGCCAAATAAATATGGCTTACGAAAAAATCTGGGAAGTCTTAAGGAAAGAAGCGTATCCACTCGATAGTTTATTCACATCCAATTCAGATGTGGGGGGATTATTTTCGATGAACAAATCTTTTGTATAGCCGATGCAACGCTGAATTTATCGTACTCCGTTTACTCAACTTAAATGTTGGACTGATTTAGTGGCAGAATCATTACACGCTGTATGACCCAATGTGTAAGGAGACAAACATTATGGTGTAATGTGTAATACAACCAAAACAATAACTTGTGGGGTAAAGAAATGATCTTGAGACAGTTCTGAGATTGTGGGCTGAATAAGATGTTAAAGAAGTATCAAATTCTGGGTGGGATGCTTTAATGAATTACTTCTGTTGTATTGGTGGAGTGGAATGCACTGCGTGATATCCTTAACCAGTATTAACCTCGAAATAAGCTTTTACGTGATCGTATACTTCTTTCTTTCATTCATTGGGCAGTGATATATCAGTTTTGAAGTCCTTTGAATGTAGGTTGTCATCACTTCTTGTTTCGCACTGTTTGTAGTGTACAACACCTCGCACGATGACGCAGGCGATAAATTACATACTTTCGTTCGATCGGGCAAAAGAAGCATTAACTCTGATGACCTGATGATATTGGTCTGTATCTGTTTTGCTATTATTTTTGTCTACATCTCCAGAAGAACAATGTTAGTCTCATGTTTGTTTATACAATTTTAATCACCTCAAACTTTGTTTGTATATTATATTGTGTTCATAAAACCTAACTCTATCAAAGATCAGTCAACTTTTTTTTATTGTTTGCCTGTTTGTGAAAATATCGAGAGTAATAAAATACTTGAAAATATGAAAATGCCAACATATCTCACGCGCACAATTAAATCGTTGCGAAAGTGCTTCGAACATCCGGCGATTTCACAGTAAAGCCACTGCGCAGCGTGGTGCAGACCGACTTAAAATTTACGATTGTGGGATGCGAACCTAACACCCACGGACAAACAGCCGAGTGCTTAACCGCTCGGCCAACAGGCAAGGCAGGAACCTATCAAGTACACAAGTGGGCTGATATTTCGAAGCCACGAAGCTAATGGGAACCCTACAGTAACACCTTGCCTCATAAATTATGATCGAATTAGTTTTTTTCTCCGCGGTGAATTTTTGAAGCAGAAAATTAAGGCAGTATTCAAGATGATGCTGTAAAAAAAATATTATTTTTAAAAGGTTTATGTGGGAAAATACAAATGAAAGGATATATATCAAGAAACTTATATGATGGATTTATATGGTAACACATTTGGTTTTGCACGGACATTGCACAATCATTAAATTATAAAGTTATAATTGAGTGGATGATAACTTACTTTGCCATATTATAATGGTAATTAATCACGAATGCATTTTATGACGAATTGGAACGATTGATGATTGAATTATGTTGTAATTATTTTTTTGTATTTACTCCACAGGCGGAGGGTATTTTCGAGAAAAGGATGGAATTAACCTGGGTCTTGGAGAGACCCATATTGTGGGAGTTAGGAAACACAAAAGCCATTTTATTGAGTCTGATGAATTTAGGATAAATCCAAATATTTTGGTAAAAAGTTGTTATGATTTTAAATGCATGTGAGTTCGGATGAATTCTTTTATAAAATAAGCACGGGTAAGCACCCAGTGATAACCGCAATACCAAATAAAGTTTTTAAAGTAATGTTATTGCATCAATACAAAAATTAAAAAAATTAAATGATGGGCAGAAATGAAGTATCATTTAATTACGTGCTGATTTTACGATTTCGAACAACCATTACCAGTAATGAGTATTCGTCTTGGAAAAAGTTATTGTTGAAAGTGAAAAATGAATGTATGAATATTTCGGAGCACAGATTAATTTAATTGGCAAATTGTACAAAACATTGCTAATGACGCATTGAAGCTGCGTGCAAACTACAATGTATTGCAGCCAGGCGTCTTTTTGTAGTCAACAAACAAAGACCGGTATTGTAGCAACAAAATTCGTCTATCGAATAACAGTAAAATACTGGACGGGTTGTTTCGGAGAATTTGAACAATTCATCAAATTTCAACGTTCATTTTCGGGTTCTGTGAACGACTTATTCAAGTTCTGTTTTTATATCATTGTAGGCTAGTTGCTTGACAAGACTGAAATAAAAACAGAACTTGAAAAAATCTTTCACAGAACTTGAAAATGAACGTTGAAATTTGATGAATTTTTCAGATTCACCGAAACAACCCGTCCTAGGACGTCTAAGTAACTAATAGTGCGAATACAATCACTTGCCTTTGGCGTTGGACTCTGGAATTCCGGAGTGGAAAATACACGTGAAATGTATGAAATATTAGAGCAAATTTTATTTGATTTGAGTCTTATGTGAGATTTTGGGCACAGAGAATTGAAGACTGCATGCCCTGATGATAGCCAACCTCCGATAGTAGAGGGCAAAAACAAGTAGAAGAATCACAGTCATGTCTGTAATCTTCACGGAATCGAACACATCTGAAATGATATTGCTCAAAGATGTGTATTTTTCATGTGCAATTATGAAATTGGGCTCAATTGCAAAGCTAAGGAAAAATTGTACTCCTTTAACGTATCTATATTATTGTGAGGTTTGTGTCGATGATGGGCTCAATGAACATAGATACAGACAGATCTTTTTATATTCAGTGTATAGACGTTTTATAGCTTAATGCGCCGGAACCCCACAGAGATAAGCCGATGTAAATAATGCGGTACTGTATCAATCAGGAGAATTCAAGTAAGTAGTTGCCATACAAAGTGAGAATCAAAAAGTGATGCAGTAGTATCATTTTCAAGATCTATTATGACGGCAGAGGGAAAAATATATTAGTCAGTTTTTAAAGAGGAACACATAAGCTATTAATATAATAAAATAAAATCATTAAAAAATTTCAAGAAAAACTTTAAAAAGCACACAAAACATGATTATATTATGCAACAGATGTGATGCCACTAAAAGTTTTTTTTTATGATGAGTGAAATTTTATGGGAATAAAATAAACGATGGATGTTATTTAATCATTTATTTTTTTCCCAAAATCATGCTAACGGAAATGCCACCTGAAATAAATCACTTCTGTAAGTTGAGCTATTTTTTCATCATTATAGTTTTATAATTTCTAACATCCTCTCGGGTAACGGTTCCGACCCTATTTACGGACGATAACGGAAACTCACAACAAAATGACTAAAATAAATTATTTAAAAAAAAACTCGTTGACGCATAAGTCCTTACTAAATTCGTCCAATCCGGGAGCCCGAGACGCGGTTTTCGTTCTATTTTAGAACTACGGCTAGCTGCTAGGCGCGCGTTCTGTTTGGGCCCAATTCAACTCGCTCTGTATTCTGTAACCCTCTCTCTCTTAGTTTCCTCGCTGTTTCCCGCTCGCACGCACGCTTTACTAAATCTCATTTGGCCGCACTATTTCGGTATCTGGCCGGCGCAAGGCGCGTGCCGAGAACGCCGGCCCGTGCGCCGCAGGAAAACAGGAAAGCGTCGGATCGGCGGAACGCGACGCGGGCATATCCGACACGCGGTATGAAATCATGATTGATCGACCGTTTTATAATATCATCCACCAAGATATGGAAGCTTAAACAATGCGTAGGACTGGGCGAAACATACAATATCATTCTGATTATACGAACTGATCATTCTGATTATGTGAACTGATCATTCTGATTATGTGAACCGATCATTCCGATTATGTGAACTGAACATTCTGATTATGTGAACTGATCATTCCGATTATGTGACCTGATCATTCTGATTATGTGAACTGATCATTCTGATTATGTGAACTGCTCAAAAACCTAAAATTTAGACAACTAAGACAAAACACTTAAGACATTAATTTGTTCATTCTTGAGTGTTTGATCTGTTTAAAATCCAGAAATTAAGATACTCTAGATACATGGAGACATGTCTTTAGTTATCGAATGAGCACGTGTAAAGTTTTTAAAATCCACACAGAGCAAAAAGTCTATTTATTAAGAATCTCTTCAAATTATTGGTAATTCTGCTAAAAAAGGGATTGTAGACCTTACAAATGAATAACAGTTTTTCCTAGTAAAATTTTAATATTACGAATATATTAATTATCACGATGTCAGAACACGTGTTTACGAAAATTCGCCTATTTTCGCATTTCGCGATGATATATTATCAAATCAAATGCACGTGTATCAGGAAACTTGTTAATTCAATCGTAAGACTTGCAATCTCGTTTTAACAGGGATTACCAAAAAAATGAAGAGAATCTTTATAAATTAACAATACTCACTTTTCTCCGTGCACAAATTTATAGCTGAACTTCTTCAGAACAATTGGTCCTTAGTTTTTTTTATATGAATAATCATAGCAGATATTTCCCATAGTATTATATTATGGGGCTTAGTGCTAGAAGGGTGTAATAATGATAATAATGGGAGTGTTAATATTGTGAATCGCTCGGGAATTGGCGTGAAAAACGCTGAAAAAATATTTTGACTTTTACATTAGATAGGCCACCATTTCATTAATCTAGAGCACCTGGTATAGGTATTTATAGTATTCAAATAAGTCACGTTTTTAAGTACTTTCTGGTACCTAAATAAAATTGCCGAAAACTGACAGGCACTTCTAGCATTCCTAACTAACCCCCAGTCATTACTATCTAAACACATGTAAAAAATTATTATTGCTAATTTGTTAAGAATATTTTCAAATTATTGGTATTCCTGTTAAAAACGAGATTGCGGGTAGTTTCCTGATAAACTTTTAGTAAATTCGTAATATATCGGAACACGTGTTCATGCACCCGCATTTGCCTAGATAATATATAATGACGAAATGCGAAAATATTAGGATATTTATGAACACGTGTTCCGACATCGTGATTTATTTATTTATTTTGTAAGAAACAAACAGCTTTTATACGAGATAAATATACAAGTTAACTGAAGTCAAGCCACAGAAGTTTCTTATGTCAAAGTGCATTAGAAATGAAGTTTTAGTATCTTAAAATTAATTTGGTGTTAAAGGAAGGGGAGAGGAAGAGGAAAATAGGAAGAGTATAGGAGATGCTGCCGATACATTCCATACTCTCATATTAATAAACGATCGTACGCATTACTTCATATCGATATTTCTTTAGGTTATTACCAAAAATGTCACTGCTGTAAAATTTTGTGTTATACTGTGCACATATACGAGGAATTGGAGAATTTTTTAGAATGTTTGTTCTACACAAGGGTAGATAAAATAAACCAGATTGTCGGGTTGATCTAGACGGAATATGAAGATTTATTAAATTGGTAAGTTCTGGTGAGTCCAGACAATTATTTAGGATTTTAAATAATAAGATTTGATCAAAATTTAGACGTCGTGTTTGGAGGGAGATAAAATTATGAAATTTAATGGATTCGGTATGATTTGAGAAGTGTAAGTTTAGTTTATAATTTATGTGTTTAATAATTTTTTTTTAATTCTTTCTATTCTTTCGATATGGGCTTGGTATAAAGGAGTCCAGATCGGTGTACATTCGTATACCTATTGATATATTCGTATATTACTAAAAGATTATCAGGAAACCCATTAACGCATGCAATTAATCCCATTTTTAAACGGATTTCGTATAATTTTAAGACTCATAAATTAGCAATACGCAGTTTTCTCAATGCAGGAAAAGTCAAATAAAAAGACATAATAATTTCACCGATTTTAGTATCTCTTCGTTGGGCTGTGGTTTGTATCTCGTTGTGTTGTGTGTTTGGAGGCTGTATGTTAGGCTGTGCGGCCACTCGTGTTAACAGATGTATCTCGGCGTTTGCCTTGTATGTCCCGGTCGGGGAGACGCGGCCCACGCGGGACGATCGGGACGATTAAAAAAATAATATAAAAACATCGACGATTATCAATGGATACGTTTGGGTACGTTGGTTACATTGGGTACACGCGCCGATTTCGGCACAGTGGACTTGGGGAACTTTGAAAAAATTCGACAATGGAGAATTTCAGAATACTGCGTAAAGTAAAGTGTAATCAAAGAAAAATGATCTGAAAGCGTGACTATTTTAAACAAAACTTAATATATGCTCATTATTAATGGTACTAACCTAACATAAGTATGATAATAAAAGGTACATTTTGAAAGAGAACTGCATTGAAACAATGTTAAGTATTAAATAAATAAATATGGATTTTGACTATTCATATCAATTATACACGGAGTGAAAACTTACTGATATAAAATATTGCTAATTTATTAAGAATATCTTCAAATTATTCTTTATCCGGATAAAAACTTGATTAAAGGCCCTTAATCAATGAATTGATAGGTTTCCTGTTAAATTTTTTAGTAAAATACCAATGAATTGTCACGATGTCGGAACACGTTTTGATAAAAATCCTAAAATTTTCGCATTTCGTCATTATATATTATTAAGACAAACGCAGGTGCATGAACACGTGTTCCGATATTATTACGAATTTACAAACTTATTTTATCAGGAGGCGGCCTGCAATCCCGTTTTAACCGGATTACCAATAATTAGAAGAGATTTTTAATAACATGAAAATGAAACATTTTGTATATACCTATATAATAATTATTATAATTTTCATTATCCTGACGAAGAAGCCATTGGATTTGAAACGTGTAGATTAATTTTTAATTCAAATTGGTGTATACAAAGTGTTTAATTTTCATATAATTAAAATGACACCACAAAGTAATTTTGCAATTATTGAAGACCATTTTTAATAAATTAGCTTATACTCATTTTTCTCCATGTAGGTTGCCCCGATAGCTTAGTGCTTTGACGCAATTTCCCATTATCAGAACTGCCTAAATATCAATAAACGTTCTCGCAAGTAAACTATTTATGAGGTGGTATTCCATTTCACATATTTTCATGATTAATTTTGTTTCAATATTTAAATAGAGATGCCGGTTTAGTAAAGGTGAGACACGTAAATCGTCAAATGGTAATACAAATTAATCTAGAAATATTATTCAATACGTCTGGCTACTTATAAATAATCTTTTTTTTTTCAATAGTAACAAGTCCACTAGGTTTACCAGAACACGAAGGCGGGCCTAAGTCACCCGAGCACTTCTGATAAGGGCCGAATCGGTCCGAATATGCCCAAACGGGGACCGCCGATCGCGACCGATTTCCCAATACATGCAATGGAATTAAACACTCACACACATTGAAGCACTGAAATGTATATTATAGTAGGCAGGTCGATAAGGTAGGTTCCTACTTAATTACCAAAATGGAAAAGCCCACGTGACACGCCCAAATCCGACAGTTATCTCGCCGAGGAGCCGATTGATGGAAGCTGGGTATATTATACCTGTGTATTCGTTTTCAATTAATAGTCAGTCTGGCGAACGGAATAACTGATTGGTGTTTAGGACTGGCAACATATAATAAAAAGATTCTACTTTTAACTAAAACGAATACTTCATCTCAAAAAGCTGAAATTAAAAAATAGGTTACGAGAAATACTAAATAGATTATTTTTTATATACATTTGAATTCCATTGCTGATCAGAAGAAAACTAGAAGTACTTCCACTGAGTGGAAACCAATGTGCCACTGACTTTTGGTTCTAGACTATTTAGCACGCGGTCTGTCTCTCTTACACTTGCCTGAAATTGTATATCGCTTTCCCATTTGAATTTAATAATCATGGTGCAACTCAGTTTTGAATGGAAATGTAGGCTCAGATTGGGCTTATATTTGAATCACGAAACACGTCCACAAAACACTCCTTGTGTTATTCTTTATTCTCAAACCTTCACAAATATGAATTTTTCAAAAACTAATTGAACATTGATTAAAGGGTTGAAATTTTACTTAAATTTTGGTCAGAAGTTGTGGATGAAATGCACATCAGATCGTATTGTGGAAATTAAATTAAAAATGGCTTTATCGTATAAATCAACTCTCTATTTAACGTAGATAATAGAAACAAAGGGTAATATGGTATGGAAGCGTTGCCGACTGTCGCCAAAATACTACAAAACTGCACGGACTGCGTTTTGTTCGTAGATGCGATTTGCAGTAGTACTTATAGGTGAACGATGTTGGCGACACCTTAGTGAGCGCAATTGCATACTAATAACGCTTCATGGCATATCACCCTCGTTTTCATTATAATTAACCTATATATAATTATAAAAATGTGATAAATAACATGACATGAAATGTGTTCAATAGAGATGATGATCAACACATTTTTGAGTCACAGTTGACCGTCCCAATAAAGTCATTAAGCTGTTCACCTGATTTTTGGCACTCAAATTAAGTTCCCTTAACAACCTAAACGAGTGGCGCAAAAAATCTATACATCAATCTTGTATTATTTTTTTTTTGATTATTTCGACACAGCCGTTACTCGGCACCATCTCTGTTGGTCTAATGGTCCGGAATATGCACAATGGACCGCATATCAATAATATTTTAATTACAGAGATCTTGTTTGGATAATAAACGGGCAGATCTTTTACCATCGCGTTATAATATCCGAATTTTAAAGATGTTTAGTAATAACGTATGTTTAACGCGTACTAGGCGGTATTTGACCTAGCCATATGGCTAGAACTAGGATCAAGAATAGAATATCCCAACTATTGCGGAAATATCAAGGCCATTCGTACACGGAGTTACTTAAAAGCGACTCGAGTTTTGTGCGCGTAGCATATGCGTCGCTCGCAAGTCTCTGTCATACTATTTTGCTAGTGTTCCGTCAGTTGCATGCTACTGGCAGTGTTGATAGCACGCTACTATAGTTTCATACACATCTACTACTCATTTGACAGAAAGTGTCCGAGCATGATTTGAATGTAAAATTTGATCTGGAGGTGGAAAAATATATTTGTGTATATTACTAAAATTGTCAATATGTGTTAAAGGATTTGGTGGAGGAGGCGTTGGATTGAAGTTCGAAAAAAAGTCGATTTGACATCATTCTTATGTAGTTCCTTGGCGGGGATGAATGCCTATTTATATTTAATTCGATGTACGAGTGAAACCAAAATCAGCTTTTAGATCTTTTTGAAGGGAAACTTCTTTACGCGCGTCATGCATTTTCGAGGACCGGAGTAAAACCGACTTATGACCGTCACGAAAAACCGTGATCATTTGGTGGTGGGGGTACGGGACCCTCACCACCGCTCTCCGTTCACTGTCGCTCTCTCACCGTAGTCGCTTACTGAGGTGAGGGAGCCACTGACGAACGTTCTCTCTCTCTCTTCTCTCTTTTCCTCTCTCTTCTCTCTTTTCCTCTCTCTCTAGCCAACGACGCCACGCCAGGCATCACCTGCTTGCTTCGTGTACTGCGCGGTGAGTGTAATACGAGTGAAATAGGTAATTGATTGTGGTTTATTCGATTTGGAACAGAGTTTTAGTATCAAAAATGAGTAGTGACGAGATAGAAGTGAGAAAAACATTCGTGGCACAAGAGGAAATATCCCCTGAAAATCACCAAAGAAGAAGAGAGTCTGATTCACACAGTGATGACATTAACGTAAGGTAAACATAACCAAGAAGAGTGGATAAATATCTCACAAAATAGTATTGTTGTTGTAATAGCATGATAGGATTGTTTAACATATTGGCGAGATTATACTAACAGTGAAATATGATGTAGGGATGTCGTGCCTACAACCGAAGCGTGTGTAAACAAGCGTCGAGTGGGACAGCGCACAGAGGCCAGCAGTCGGTGGAGACAGCGGGAAAAGAAATCAAAGCCTCCCAAACCTTCATCTAAAACGGCTGCAGAACGTAGTAAAACATACAGAGAGCGTCAAAAACTTCTCCGATCTACTGCAGCTGAAGCTATAACACCTGCTCAGTAAACAGCAATATTAAGTTTCACTTCCGTCGTGCGTAGGCTTGCCACACACTGTATTTTTATATTTATGGTTAGAAGAACAACATTATTTTCGTCATCGCTAGGGTCACTCGACACGTATTAACTCCACGCAAGCACATGAAAAAATTATCAAGTTCAGAGTAATTTGGGTAGCGCCGTGTACGGAAATCAGATTAAATTGTAGCATATCAGTAGGCGACTTAAGGTTGCAACACATTCACGTAGCTTGCAATATCTCTGTGTACGAAGGGCCTAACACAGTCGCATTCCTTTGCAACTTAAGTTTATATACAAATGCACATAATACGTATATGACTAACAAAAAAGCGTGTGCATGTTACTAAAGCTTCTGTTTAATACAACAGGATGTTCTAATTGACGAAATAGTAAAGTTGAATTTATCCACAAAGCAAATTATTTAGGTTGGGATTTTTGAACCCCTGCCACATTTGATCGACGATTCCCGTTAAATGTCGATTTTAGACCCGTTTCAGCGTCTGATTAAATATTGATCAGCCGTCGATCTTTTGCTATTCAAAATTGCGCTTATCGTCGATCAAATGAGACAGGGTTCAAATAACCCAATCTAAGATGGGCTGTTTCAAAAAGAATGAACAATTCATCAAATTTCAATAAAGATTATCAATTTCTGTGAAGGTTAAATATAGTACAGTCTGTGAATGATTTTTTTCTTCAAGAATGTATTTAAAATAAAATATTTCCAGATGTCAACAAATTTATGGAATAGAACGGAACCTTCACTTTTTCAGATATTTTTATTATCTATTTATATTATCATAACAGAACGGAACCTGTGTTTCTATTATATCACTACGAATAGGTGCATAAACAAATAATGTATGGAAACAGAACGAAGCTTTTTTAAGGGGCTGTCAAATTAGTGAACGCTCAGTCCAAAGTGGCTGACGTATCCGAAGGTATTTAAAAATTTAAATAATAAGATAGGCATTTAAATGTCGCCGTTTGATTGGCGGCCGATGGGGGCCGCGGGACATCAACGGACCAGAGGCGGAGATGGGATGAGATAAGGAGATCATCTGCGGAATAGACATGTCAGGAGTGATTGGAAAACATGACGGGCCGAGGATTGGACACTAGTTAAAGTGCTCCGGTCAAAATATAAAGGTACCAGCATCTACGCTGACTACGGTCGCTGGACAAATTAACGGATGCGCTATACATTACGAAATTATTTTAGTGGGTGGTTGCATTTTATCTTGCGACATCTGTAGCCACAATTTCATTCATCTTGAGCGACTACTCTAGGCATTTGCAGCATTAAAATAAAGTACTTTTAAGAGTATTTCCTGATACCTAACTCGTAAGATGCAAATCAAACATGGGCACTATTAAAGCCTCAGATTTATAAGAAAACAATCAATATCACAGCGCTAAAGACTGCCTTCAAAATGTACTTTTAAGTATTCGATTGTTTTATGCATTTGGCGGTTCTTATGTAAAATTGTTCATTCGTTTATTTGTCGGGCGCTAAAATAGTTTTTAAGTACTTGTAACGATTTTTTTCATTTCATTGGAATAATAGCACTAATACTGAAAAAAATCTTCACGATGTTTCTAAAAAAATATTACGCTCCTAGATGATAATATTCCACCTAATCCAAACATTATTAACTCTCAAATATATGTATATAAAAAGATTTTTTTGTTGGTCATGTAAAATCACTTGAGGCTTATCTATAACTATCATGTATAAGGCACATACGATTCGTAACTACATAATAATATATATTCTACTCAAATATGGCCGGAAATACTTGTAATTACGTTCTACAAATGGACGGAGTTAATTATCGAAGTATCATGTTAAAAGTACTGAATTACATATTAAAATATATTTTATTATCTTATACATAGCATTTATAAAAAATAAAACATATTAATGGCTACACGGTAGCCAGTACTCTAAAAACATTCCACAATATGGATAATATCAGTTGTTTAGTAAATCAATACAAAATATAAGAAAATAATATTTATAAATAAAAATACTTAAAACACGATATATATGTATATAATACCAAACCATGCACATATGAAATGAAAAAATATATCAATAATAATTTTTATACAAAATATTTTCGGAGCTTGATTTGAAATATATCTGACAAACATTTAATATTTCCTTTATATTATTACATCTTTAGTATAAAAACTTGAAAATTGTAAATATGCGTCAAATCAGATTTCAAGAATGTAAAAATATTTAAAATATTTTTTTTTCATATATAGTATGAAATAATAATGCTTTATGCTTTAATTACATGATATATCTACAATCTAAACGACAAAACGTATTCAAACAGCTTTGAATGTTGTATTTTGTAGAATTTTACGGATAACTAAACACAATTTCAATGATAATTATACAAACCTTACAAAAAAGCAATCGGTGATCCGTGAAGAATATAGTACATTGCGTCTATGTCCCATGTTTCCAAACGGTAATTGAATTATTTTTTAAATTAATGGGTTAAAATTTAGAACAAATTTTTTGAAAACTATAAAAAATTGGGCATGACTGTACATAATTTCATTTTGTAACAGTCTTGTATTTTTATACTGTTACATGATAGGTACATATTAATAAAACGTTATATTTTAGTTAAATTATTATTTATATAGATACGAATTAAATAATGAAAAATCTTACCGACCAAGACTTGAAGTACAACGCCTTTATACCACATCCCCTTATTAGGATAAAATAGGTATATGCTAGACGACTATTATAAAATTATACAATATAATATGACTAAATAAAACATTGGGAATTTATACATCAATATGAGAACGTTTGAACACCTGTACACTTCTATTCAGATCTGTCGTTATTTATGAGGAGAGAAAAACAAATAAAAAATGTATTTCATATTAAAAATTAAAATAACTGCATAAAAAAACAATTGATCTGGAAGAAGAATAGGGATGTAGTGCAGTGAGAAACTGACAAGATATCGATATATTCACACAGAGTAGCAAAAAACTAATGCAGTTCACTTCAACATTTGCCAGGCAAAAAGCACAACACACAAAAACGTAAACAACACAGAAACGACTAAACTAGGTACCAGCTGAGGGCGTGCAATCAAACTACACGTGCACACGTGCTGGGCTTGGGCGCGTCTTCTAGCAGTCGAACAGAGAACTAACCGCGAAAGCAATAGAATAGACAATGCACCATTTGGTTTACAGACGAACAGTTAGGGACGAAAACATGACTGTGGTAAAAAAAACGTCGTGGTCGTTGCAATAAAAATGGTCTATGATGATTTTAAGACCTTGAAGTGCTTGTTTTGGTTTGAGCATAGCAGCAAAACTAAGCTGGAAATCGAATCCAACAGTTGTTTCAATGCTAGCTTCCATATTTCCTAATTTGCTTCTGGCCCAAAGACTGGAGAACTTCAGTTCTACTTTGGTCTCGCTCTATTCGACTGCCAGCGCTCCAGGGTTGCCACTGCACTACCGCTGCGTGTGGTGCGACATGTGCGGGTGACCATACTGCTGAGCCAGCGAGGGCGGCAGCGGCAGCGGGGAGGCGCACGGCCCGTGCTGGTGGTAGCCCTGAGGCGACACGCCCATCCCGTGATGGTCCATGTGCTGGTAGCCCTGAGGCGGCCCGCCCATGGGCGAGCCCCCATAAACCAACTGCCTTACTTTGGACTCCTCGTCGGCGATGTTGTAGGTGAGCTCCGTCTCCTCGAAGCCAGTGGCGGACATGCGCTGGTCGCCGCCGTGTCCTGGCGCGGCTCCCTGCGGCGGGTCGGGCGAGTTCAGGCAGGTCTGAATGAGCCGCTTGCCCGAGTCGGAGGTGATCATGGGCTGCAGCTTACGGGTGGCGAATGTGTACACGTGGCCGGTCTCGGACGCCACTAGCAGCATCACTTGGGTTCCGGTCAGCGTTGAGAGCTCGTATGCCTATGAAAATAAAACAGGAATTAATATGTGCTAATGAAATTGCCAACAAACAAACCTTGCATCATCCATTTAGATCGATTTTCTGAAACATACTCGTCTATTATTCCTACAAATGACATGGCCTGGTTTAGTTGGATGGTTAAAATACTTTAGAAGGGTCTAGAACTCGTTCGATAAATAGAAGAATGTATCTAACACTGGCGTTTCAAAGAGTCAAAAAAGTGTCTATCAGGCATATAAGGGTTAAACTAAGCGGCACTTGCGATATGTACAGGATCAAAAGTTGTATAAGAAGTATTAATATTATCGTAGCGGTTTTTAGAACGCCCACCTTGCTTCCAAGGAGCCCCCGTGTCCTTATCTGGTCACTTACAACTTAAACACAACCAGTATACTATCTTTGAGCACCAAAATATCAGGACAACAGTTTATAACAGAACTAAAAAGTTTTCGATGTCTTAAGCATATCAAAGAACATAACCCTGGGTGGCAAATATACACATACTCGAGTGTAGAATTTGTTTTACAAGAAAGTCACAAAGATTATTGCACAAGATGTTAAGAATGTCCAAACAATATCTAGTGTGCTTGACGTGTCAACAAAGCTAACGACACAACATGAGCTTCGCATAATATATGAAATACTTTTTGTGTAGGTCATATAACAAGCCAAACACAAATGGGTATCTAATTGAAGACTACTTTACGTTTTTTTTCTATTTCATCGGGCACTAGTAACGAACTCCATTATTCATTACATTCACCAAAGAAAAGTTTTCAATATATCTATGAATCATCTGTCAATAAAATGAAAGAGCTTTTCGTTGTCGGTTATATTTAAATTACAAATTGAATGAAACGCGAAGTTCTTACACAATTATAATACACATTGTTGTAGCTGATAATATTTTCAAGCAGTTAAGGACTTATGAAGTCACCTGCGTCTTTTACAGAAATCACACTTTTTAAAATATTAATTATTTTGTATTAAACGTGAGAATTCGCATGGTTTTCATATACAAAAACCCAAAGAGACACCATTAGTAGAAATAATTTTACCGCGAAATTTGGGCAGAACTCATAATTTACGCCAAAGTGTGGTCTATTTTTTTATGTACGAGTTTTATAAATGGATTTTGTTTCGCAATGAGTGCATCACAAGTTACTACATGTCAATTAAAGATGTTTTGAGATAAAACGACATAATATGTACCCATGCGAATCAACCTGCACCATTGAACTCAAAAAAATGGTTGATAGATCAAGATATTGTTATATTGATATTATTTATAAATAGACTAGTAATGTCCATAGATTGCATGCATGTAATTGTATAAATATTCCTTTGCGTGTGTTTAAGTACGTTGTGTGCCTTTGAGTGTGTGTTTGCCTATGAGCATGTTGACTGTGTTCGATCTGTGTATGTATTTTATGCCTTTGCATTATAGTCACTTGAAATGTTATTCTTTTTTATCTATTTTCTATATTGCATATTCTCGTTATATGTATTCTTAATTAATAATATTGTGAAATTTACCTCTTAGCAAACTGCTTTGGCAGTTTAGCGGGTTTTTGTAATGAAGAATAAAAAAAATAAGAATGGATTCGAATATATGCGAAGATATTAGGAGAATAAGTGTTACACAAAATGTTGCACACAAAATATACATTTTTGCTCAGTTAAGTCGGTAAACATGAAGCAAAAAAACAATACCTAGCCATATGACAGAAAATAACTGTAAAAACTTTAACGTTTTAGGTTCCCATGGAAAATTCCGAGAAAGTTTCCGTAGAAATTTCACAAAAAAAGTCGACGTTACGGCAATCACTATTCAAATACGAAAATCCCGATAACGTATGCATGTCACTCGCCGCGTCGCGAGAAGAATGCCACGTTTAATATACAAGAACAGAACCGAGTCCCGTAACACTTTCGATGGGCAAGCAATAAGTCATAATTTCGGTGTTCCTCAAGGCACCGAAACACGTCCACACAAACACGGGGTCAGAAAAAACTACAAAATAAAAAAGTAACGAAACAAAACATGACGGATGAAAACACAAAGAAAACGCACGCAGATGGCAATGTATCTTGTACGATCTCAGATACAATGAGTCGCAGCGTGTCATACAAAATGTAACACCGACGTGAGATGAATCATTATTGTGGGCTAGCCTAGGTAACTGCCGTGGGAACTGAATCGTAGGGAATAGTCCAATGATGTTATTGTATGGACCGTCATGTTAGAAGAGTCTTTGTGGACGTTTAGCTGGCAAATGAACTGAGGGCCATTCTACTCTGTTACCAATAGGATTCTAATCAATAATCGATTTGTTAGATTACAGAGATAGGCCAGTTTGCGGCATATGGTCCAATGCGTTGGGTTAGAATTGGATATTCCATGTCGAAACCTCACTAAATGTCAAGAAATTTCTATGAAACTTATTGCGTAAAAACACGATTCTATATAAAAATAAGGTCATGCCAATATACTGTTGTAAAACGCAAAACATTTTATTTCATAAAATATATTTTTTATCATTTGGCAGTTACCTACTAACAAAACATTAAACGTTTTATAAATTCCGGGGTTTCTTGTGTTACCTATGTCTATTTCAGGAAATTAAAAATGTTCAAGTCTAGTCAAAGTTCTTGCTAGTCCTTCGTAATAAATCAAGACATTATTATCTTTATTATAGAAGGAAGAATTTAAATAATGTCAGGTTATACGTAATATTAAATCTATTAAAACTGCAATCTCTATAATATATTTACATGCACAACTAATAATTAACTATAAATACATAATTAAAGCGTGCCATAAATCTTATGCAAAATCCACAGAGATAATTTTTTTTTTAAGAAAACCACAACCTCGTGTGAATCTATTCAATTTCACCAACTTTTATTAAAAAATCAGTAGTCAAAATCTTACTTTGCCATGGGTTCGATGATTACCTATTTAGGTCACGAATTCGACACAGATTATTCCGCACATGATGATTACGCACATTGAAAACTCCGAACACACATTATACCGAAACTATGATTTGATTTTTCCAAAGAGAAATCTGTGTTCCGAATTTCAGTGCGGAATAATTTGTGCACAATATTTGTGGTCGAAATAGCCGTTGGGATGATCAGGATGATAATTCAGGAGCTTCCTTTCCAATATTATATATATTATGAGGAAATATTTTTGAAACTTCATTGGTATTACTACTTATTATATTATTTTTCGAGTCACGAGTTCGAGCACATCACCGCTTGTCGATTAAAACTTTTTACCCTGCATCCTGAGACGATCCGGGATCTGCGGGCGTCTCGGGGCATCGCGACCGCGAACGTATACAATGAAGGTACACAGTAGAATATGCACTATAGTTTTTATAATCGATATTACATAATTTGTACATTTTATGTCTTTCAAATTTCATTATCTGAATGTCCAAATATTTTAACTAATAATGTACATAATAGGGAATTATCAATATTATTTTAATTCTCTAAAAAAAAAATAGATAAAGAAGGCATTTTTATTTCATTTATTGCGTTGACGAATAAATAATCTATATCGTTTTAACTTGTGATTTCCTGCCAAAAGGACATATTCGTTTTTATTTGTGAGTTTGGCCGGCCAGTTAAGTAAGGTTTTATGCCGACTAACGTCTGTGATTGCCTCCTTACCAGACATTGGCGATTTCTATGTCATGATGACGTTGTAGCCAGTTGTAATCGCTTCGGATTGTGAAATTTTAGATATTTTTTTTAATTAATAATTATGGATGAAAATATTGAAATTTGACATTTTTAGTACAACGACTCCATAGGAGGACTAAATTAACTCTATATCTTCTTCACATTTTCAACGTTATCATTTGTGGAAATCTCCAATACGAGACTAGAAATTTGAATAAAGTAATATTTCAATGTTATATGAAAAACTAGAACAGTTACAGAACTGCCTATTTTTAAGAGGGCTTAAAGTGTATGATAAAATGCAAGAACGTATGATAAATGAAGGAAGAATGAGTGAAGGTATTTAAAAAATAAATGTTACGCTTACCTACTGAAAAACTTCATGCCATAAAAAAGCCGTGTTCATATTTGTTTAAAACATGTAATGTATTACGAACTCAATAAAATTAAAAAAATATATGTTAATGTTTATTTTCAAATGTTTGTTATTTGAAAATATAAACAAAAAAATTGTGTACTTTTGACCCAATAATAAAGTTCGGCTAGGTTGACGAAAAGTCACACTGTGCGTCGGGAGGACTCTCCGCGATGCGCCGTGAACGGAGACGTGGAAAATTGTGCATTTCTGTTTTATATGCGCACTGAATGTCTTTGTGTATTGTCTTAATACATTACAAGATATTACGGGCTGAGTTATGTCCAATTAAAACGGAAAATGCCTGGTAAATAATTTGTAAAATATAAACTTAAATGCATAGCTATTTTTTTTTACAAAGTTTGTTACATTGGTGCACGTAATGACTTCAAAAGAAAATAAATAGTTGTCTGCGATAATTATTTTGACGCGAGATGGTATCATAGATTGATTTTTTTTCTGTCGTTATCGCAAAAGCATCCCAACTACCCGAAGGAGCCAGTGGGACTATGTCATCCTCGATTCGGGGAAAGTTGTAAGGATGAAGAAAGTATAGAGTACAACGAGATGATAAAGGGGTAGGTTAATAAGTATCTGTCTATTTAGATCTGAGCACTAAAACATGTCCAGTGCCATTTCAAGGAAAATGTAGAATCATGAAACTAAGAAGAGAAAATAAAAACATTAGTTTCTTTTATATATATATGCTGAAATGTTAATGAATATCCAATTATGTACTTGTGCGTGATATGAAATGCAGATTAAATAAGGCTATTGCAAATTATGATGGCATCGGAATGCAGAAGAAGTTAACGAACTATGCTCGCTATCTAACGAATGCTTACTATAAGAATTTGAGACCTTACCGCCAAAGACGCGGGAGAATTACACAACGCCACAAAATATATTAATTTATCACAATTGAACAAGAAATTAAACGCACTTTTATAATATATCATAAAATACCGACGATAAGAAATATTATAAAGCAAAAAATAAGCGATAATCCTTAAAAATAAGTGGTACAATCTTACAATTTTAAGAAAATCACAAAGGATTAGGTATTCGTAGATTAATATTAGGTATTCGAAGATGAATATTAGGTATTCGAAGATGAATATTAGGTATTCGTAGATTAATATTAGGCATTCGTAGATTAATATTAAGTATTCGTAGATTAATATTAGGTATTCGTAGATTAATATTTGGTATTCACCCAAAATTCTCGAATAGTCAAATTTTCTCAAATAAAGTTCTGGCTTCATCACGGTTACTTTTTAGGCAATTGATTCGTAAAATAATCGAACAATACGAAATGCAAAATTCGATTATGACCATCATTAATTCAAAAGAAATGTATCTGGTTTTCTCGTGTGTTCAGAAAACAGGGTCTGAAGATTATTTGACGAATTTTCAAATATTTGTCAAAAATTAAACAACTTGTTCAGATGTTGTTTCTCTTATATCAACAAAGAAGAGTTTTTTTTAATAAAAAAATAGGTAATTTTTGGATAGGGCCTGACACGCTTATTACGAATATTTTTTAGAAAAAAACTTTATATTCGCCTTAATTACTATAAAAGAACACTTTTTGCATTTCGGGCGGCGGAAAATTATGAATTTAAATTTTCAATTGCGTTAACCAAAATTCACTTCGCGAATCGATGCAGCGGCAATCAGCTGCCATTAGGTACGTCACTGTTATGTTGGTATCCCTGATACATTGATTTGTATCACAAACCATGTTACACAAACCTAGCGTAGCCGGTAAACTAGTTGAAAACTGGGATGTTTTTCTTGCCTTGACGCGAGCAGGCGTTATTAAGGGGCACTTTCCTTTGTATCACAAACCATATTACACAAACCTCGGCATCCCACGAAGATAGCAACGGTCGTATTTAGCTCTTGTTAATGCATCAGTGTCATCAGTGATACCAACATAACAGTGCGTTCCTAATGGCGTCGCGTTGTCGCCACATCGATTCGCGAAGTGAATTTTGGTTTTATGCAATTGAAAATCAAAATGCATAATTTTCCGTCGCCCGAAATGCAAAAAGTGTTCTTTTATAGTAATTAAGGCGAATATAAAGTTTTTTTCTAAAAATTATTCGTAATAAGCGTGTCAGGCCCTATCCAAAATTTACCAAAAAATATTTTATTCTCACAAAAATTTATTTTATTTTTATAAAAATTTATTTGTTATAAAAAAATACATTTTGCATTAAATAAATAATAATTGCAAAGAAACATATCTAACAATAGCAGTGAAATTAGAGAAATAGCAGATGTGGTATTTTTACACAACAGTGTTGGTGAATTCACGGATATTTAGCGATTTTCGCACATGTGGTTCTTTTGAATAACTTGCATGGGTGAAGAAAGTAGTTTATTTCTCGTTGGAAATTAAACTCCGTAAGAATATTAAATACTTCACCAGCAATCTCTTTTTAACGCTATTACGAATAATTTGAAGTGATTCTTAATAAATTAGCAATATTTTATGTCAGTAAGTTTACTCCGTGTATATCATTATAAATAGATACGACATTTAAAGATGTTAAAAAGATTAAACAATTAGTAATTAACAAAAAAATATTAGTAGATAATCGAGGATCGTATTCTCGTTGTGTAACTCGAACCCTTCGATAAAATTCTTGGCATATTTACACCGAGAATCACCAAAGGTTGGCATTCAAACTTTCGATCCAAACATTGATTTATTAATGTTCTATTTGGACAATAGAAAAAAAACATCACGCTTGTACCGGGGGAGATATAAAACAAAGAAGATCGATTGCATTGAACAACTAAACAATATCATTTAGTAATCGATCTTCAGTGTTAGATAATTTAAAGAAATACCTACATTGGCTAAAAAATATTCAGAGATATTCTAACAATTTTTTGTCAACTCGGCTACTAACTACTCAAAATTAATTTGTTATGCTTGCTGGTTTCATTAATAATTGTTTAACTTTACGTACTAGGCAGTGTGATTAAGATAAATTCAGAAATTTACGTAAATAATTTATTTATTTATTTGTAAGAAAGAAACAGCTTTTACATAATATACAATGATAGATATAAATATACAAGTTAACTGAAGTCAAGCCACAGAAGTTTCTTATGCTAAAGTTCATTGGAAATGAAGTTTTAATATCTTAAAATTAATTTGGTGTTGATGGAAGGGGAGAGGAAGAGGAAGATAGGAAGAGGAAAATAGGAAGAGGATAGGAGATGCTCCCGATGCATTAATCCAGAATACAGAGGAACCATCCTAAAACGATACGAGAATCTTTTGAAGGGAGTAATTCATATTATTATAAAGAACATTGACACCCCTCTCCAATAGTGGGTACTTACTGATTAAATAAAAACATGCTTTTGGCAACATACCGCTTAAAATGCGGTTAGTGGTTTAATTATAACAAAATATCGGCATTTCAGGGTGGAGATCACGGTTGTCTCGATAGCTCAGTGGTTCTCAATCTTTATGGGTTGATTGCCCAAAGAAGAAATTATAATAATTATAATAGATATTGTACACGTTGGGAATCGGTGATTTTATCTGGTTTTACACCCAGCCGGGATTTTAAAAGGATTTTATATGCAGAATATACCTAGATTATGGTTTTGGACTATATTGGAGTTCTCAAATAAAAACCATATTTCACGTGTACCTAATGGGTATAAGATTACTGTTTCAATGTTTAAATCCAATATATCCTAACGTTGCATACGTACTTCAACGGGGTTTGAACCCGCAGCCTCTGGACCCAGAGCCAAGGATCATAACGCTATGTAAATGAGGTTATAAGAAATCGCTAATATCTGATTACAAATCAGTGTCAATTTAATAACACTTTTCCTTATATAGAACACAGATATTACCATACAAGGGTACAATGGTGTATAAATAATTACTAATTCCATTCATTTTCTTGACAAAGAAATGGCTTAAAACAATTACGGATCGTATAATACAAAATTCGATTGTGACCCTCTCTCACTGTAACTCCGGTAGAATGAACTTTTGCTTTGAATTTAAGTATAATATTCAAAATTGGAAATGTTGGTTTTGATAATTCAGACAAGCCATATAGTAATCTACTTAAAATATAATATATTTACGAAATTTGCCATTTTCAAAATTGGAACTGATTTGCCGAGAATTCAGACTTTCCGTGATTTTTCACAAATTTGCTAGTTATTGATAATCTTCTATAGCGATAAAAAAGCATGGACTACCTGGCACAATTTATTCTATATTTTTTAAATGAAAATGCATTGTAAAATACATTACATAATATAAAATCACGATCTCCTAACAATGGGCCGTATTACATATTCTCTCTCACGACCGTGCACTTAACTTGTGGCATTTTTTGCATACAGAATCAGCTCCGGGGCGCTGAGTTCAGGCGTGAGTTTAGTTCGTAAATTCGGCTGCACGAGGAAAATATATTTCTAGGCGTCCCATTGTGCAAAAACGAGTGACTTCATGAAAAACGGCACTCGTCTCAAAATTTTAATAAAAAAACGTTATTAAACTTTTAAGAGTTGTTAAAATTGGAGGGATGACAAAAGCGTAGATTTCGTGAAAGCAAACCAAGGTCGCCACCAAAAAAAACGCTTGATTTGATCACTAGACATAACTTTAAGAATGGGTTGTTTCGCAGAATTTTAACAATTCATCAAATTTCAACGTTCATTTTCGGGTTCTGTGAAAGTCCTATTCAAGTTCTGTTATTATATCATTATAGGCTAGTTGCTTGACAGAACTAAAATAATAACAGAACTTGAAAAAACCTTTCACAGAACTTGTAAATTAACTTTGAAATTTGTCCTAAGTATTGCATTTGAATAACATGTTTAGTAAATTCAGTTGCTTCAAAGAGATGGGAAATAGTGCTTACGTAATAAAATCGGCATAAAATAATACATAAATGTAAATTTCTATATTTTTTTGTAAAATATATTACGGATCCTTGAGCGCCTTGCAGCCCGAACTGTTTGCATCGCGAAGGGAAAATCCGAGTGCCATATGGCCGCGATGCCGGGAAGTTGGTTGAGGGTCGAGTTCACGGGGTCTGACCTGGCCGCGGAGTTAATCAGGCGCGCGGGGTCACGGCGGGCCCCCGCCACCCCGGGGCGCCCCGCAAGCACCCCGCGTGTACCCCACAAGTACTCCGGCAGTCCCGACACGGGCACGTATTGGCGAGGATATGGGAAGCAGAGAAAAGGACTATACAGTTTATTGGTTAAGATGTAATGTTTCTTTATTTTATTTTTCACACGCAGTCTTTTTAAAACCCTTTGATTTGTAATTCTTAGACATTGTCTTTTTTTACTGTACTTACTAGTAAAACTAAAACTGTATTTAAGTAAAACTAGCTGACGTGTACTCTGTCTCTGCTTTCTATAAATATAAAATGCATGTATTATATACATAAACCTTCCGGAAGAAATTCTCTAAATGATAGTGAAACCCCATTAAAATCCGTTGCGCAGTTTATAGGAAATAAGCGCACTAACAGACAGACGCGGATAGCGACTTTATTTTATAGTATTTAGAGACTTTTTTTTAATAAAAGTAAAAATTATAATATGCATGTATTATATATATCTATATAAACCTTTCGGAAGAAATTCTCTAAATGATAGTGAAAACTTGTGAATCAAAATCCGTTGCGTAGTTTATAGGAAATAAACGCACAAACAGACAGACGCGGATAGCGACTTTATTTTATACTATTTAGCGAATTTATTTTAATAAAAGTAAAAATTAAAATACAAAAATTAAATTGCCACGGGATAGAATCGAAGACCTATCAATTCTCGTTAAAGTATGCCCTGCTAAAATGTTTAATTAGTACAGGTTTATATACTTCAATAGAGGCGTATTACAAACATCAGCCAACATAGAATAAAAGTTACCAATGGTGTATAATCCGTTTGCAAAAATAATAATAAATGTACCATCGGTTAATGGATAGGTTAAAAAATCACCAATCAGAATCTAACTACCTTCTTTTGAGCGGTAAACGTTTTAATCATAAAATAACTTTAGGTATGTTTAATGGAACACATAAATAAAAACAAATTTAAAATAAAAATCAATGTTTCAAATCTATAGTAAGCAGATATTAATCGCAACCCTTTTAATCTCATGTGGATGTGACCTACCAGGTAAGTATGGTACTGTATATTATCTACATGTATAAAATGTAAATAAATACTAATAGCATATGTACATTCTAGCATCACATTCATCAAGCATTGTACATATAGCTTTGTATTAGTGATCGAGGAACCAGTGGATGCAAACTATTAGCTATAAATTGACTAGTCTATATTTAATAATAAGATAGATAATTGTAGAACTGTATCATATATTAATACAGCGCCCTAGAAGTGATTTTCCACAAAAACGGCGCTATACACATCATCCGAATATTATTATTATTCTACTTTCCTTTCCATATTTCCTTCTGCCTAGCAAATTTCCTCATTTGGATACACCATAGAACCAATTAAACAACTATACTCAATTACATTCATATGTACAAAACCCAAGAAATAACAACAAACACGTACAATAGAAACACTAGATCTCATGGTCAAAAACTTATCCAACAAATAACTACTAATACAATTTTTGGAAAAAAAAGCCTCTTATATCATAGTATTAAACTCTACAATAAAATACCACTCTCACTCAAAAACCTCAACATTATAACATTTAAATTTCAAATAAAAATCTGGATACTTAAAATAGGGAGATCTGAAATAGAAAATATACTGATATCAAACACGGACTAAAACCGAATCTACTAAACTGAACTATACAAAAAACAATATCTTACTTATTTTAAAATTATTTAAAAAAAAATATATATATACTACGTGATATATGTTTATAATTAAATTCATATGTTACTTTGTTGTAATATTAATTTCTTATAATTAAATTATAGTATGTAAATGACATCCTCAGCACGGGAGATCCCAGTGAGGATATCATTATCTCTATATGTTACTACGAAAAGAAGACAATAAATCATTATTATTATTACTATCCCTAGGTAGCGCATCCCTTATAAGGCATTCACATTTAAAAAAAACATATTTATTACCGCTGCTACGTCTTTCACAGGGTCTTACGCAAAATTCCAAATAACATTCTGCAACTATTTATTGAACTATCTGCAAGCCTTTGAAATTCTTCAGTAGACGATCCTCCCCAGAATGTATCCGATGCAACGGCTTCTTCCACCCCGGAGTCAAGGGCCTGGGACTAACTACAAACTAGCTTCATCCAGATGGTCCACACTAGCACAGATTCCCAACTAGCAAATAAATAATTAAGCCGTCAAAAGGGTAAAAATAAGTATATAAAATAACATATGACTAAAATAAAATGTTTAAAAAAAATTAAATTACATTACATGGGTAATGTATACTGTGACTTTCTCGCTAGGTATTTAATAAAATCGTGGAAGTCTGATCTGTCTTGATGGTGATCAAGAATCGGTGTCCGATTTATATTTAGAGTAATTTGTGTTCTGTCTAATGTCCACTGGAAGTGCATTGTTAGCTTTGTTACAAAGTATCTAAAATTTCTTATTTGGCCAAACGTTAACAAGGCGATGCAGCACCTAGTGTAACTATAACACTCCTTATGTAGATGGCGATAAGGTTTAAATTCCCGCTTAACACCAGACGCCTGTTTGGATTTATGCAAGAAAAAAACATCGCTACAAAGTGTATTTATTTTATTTTGCGAATTTCAGACACAAATATTTAGTATGTTTTATGATAATTTTCTAAAGAACATAATTTGCCATAATAATAAATTAAAACCAAAACTTTTTTTTTCTGGGTAATTCAAAAAGAGTGCTCGATTATTTCAAAAGCCAATATGTGTTGTATTTGCAGTATTTAATTAAAGAATCCAAAATATTTCCGGATTACCGGATACCGGATTTTTGTATTTATTTATTTTCAATAATAACTACATTACTTTGTTAAGTCATTATAATTTTTTTTTTAAATTAAATATTATTAAATTACCAATTTTGTTTACACCACTATTTGTAAGTATAATTTTTATTTCTATTAATGTTCAACTATTGCTCGATACTTGTTCGTAATTTTCGTCGCACGCCTCTCGGGGTCTGGACGAAGCTACTGAAGAGTGGCCGAATGGTCTGGAGCTTATTTATAAACCTGGCTATCCATTTGCCGTTTACTCGCGCTCGGTTAGCTGTGACGCATCGGAAGACGCGGTTTGTCAGCGAGTGGAAACGGTGAAAAAGCCACATGCGAATGATACAATTCTTGGTGAAGGACAATTTAATAGTTATATGATACATAAGTTTCACTATAATACTCACGAATATAGGATAAATATTTTTAAAAATCACACAGTATTTTGCATCACATTATTTTGTTAAATAAATTAATACACGTTAAATAGATCACAAAAGTCGAGTGGTTTAAGACGGTTCAATTCCTAGTTGCGACCGTTATCTTTTTATTTTTCTGTGTCTTGTTCTGTTTCATGTTTCGTTTGGATTTATTAGTATTATCTTCTTCTTTCTTAGCAGATATGTTTGTAATTTAAACGGGAAAATGTTTCATCGTTAGTAATTTTTGGGTTACAATGCCGTGATCTGCTTCCTCCTTTTTTAGCCAGCGTTTCGGACAGCGTTACAGTGTACATCATCAGAGCAGAAGTGTCGCAGTGCGAAACTTTACGAGAAGGATACAGCGTAACACGACATATTGACCCAAAAATAATCACAATTACACACTTTTCCCCTTGCTAATAAAATGTTTTGAATTTTACAAAAATGATTGTTTGTCAATTGCTTAAAATTTAAAACAAATTTATTAGTAAGAACCTTACCACTTACTAGTTAGCTGCTCAATTATACCATAGGGTTTTTAGAATTGATTTTTTAATGACCCGAAAAAATAAAATTAAATTTAACAAATCACGTCGTATATCATGTTTAAAAGTTAAATTAATATTGTGGGCTTCATATCTCATGACTTAAATGACGATTTTGCAAACTAAACAACAGTTGTGATAAAAATTGAAAAAAATAAAACATGAAAATTCCATTTCAATTTATAGAACACTAGAAGCAAAAAAAAGTATCAAAAATAGATTGGTAGACAGGTACCTGCCTATAATGTCTATCGGTTGGTAAATTGGATTTTCAATACTTAAGTAGCACGTGCTATAGAAACAACATCACCATCTTGTTACGTTCAACACTTAATTATTATCCGTTTTTCATTCATTGATCTGACTAGCATAAGCATTATGCCAAAGGGTATCAACCATAGAATAAAGTATAACAAAAGAAGCGCCTTGTGGGCATGTTTAAATAGAATATAGTGTGATCCAAATATAAGCCTAATTTTGGCCTATATTTCCGTTCAAAACTGTGTTTCACCATGGTTAAAAAAAATCAAATAGGATGGCGATATACAACTTCATGCAAGTGCAAGAGAGACAGACCGCGTGATAAGTGGTCTAGAACCAAAAGGCGCTAAGTCAGCGGCAAATTTGATTAAATTCAAATTAGTATATATACATATGTTTTTATATTAGTTCCATGTTGGAGGGCCTAAGGAAAATAGTTTTCCTCAGGGCCTATGTCACCTTTGGGTATGTTGGGTGGGGGGTCTATTTAAGGACAGCAAAAGTACGAGGGGTGGGTAGGAATCTGGGGTTCAATGGGCCCAGGAGTGACGGATGTATGAATCCATCCCTCCCAATGCGGTGCAAGGTGATGGGTCGAGAGAGTCCTGCTGGAGAGGCCAAATGGTCTCTCCCGATCCGGCCCGCCACGCAGTAAGTGGGTTGATGAATACACCGCCGAGACCTAGAGAAACTCCTGCTAAGTCACAAAATGTAGCGAACCACTTGAGGTGACCCATGGCAGAGGTGTTGGTTATCCAACAAATGGTTTTAGGGTCGAAGGCACTTCTAGATTTCTTCTTTATTCTATGGTCTCAACACTTTTAACAATAATTATCGACGATTACCTTTATGCAAAACGACTAACGAGGTAAATTACTGTCGCTATTACACTTGCGGATAATGTCAGCAGTTTGTTTACTAAATGTGTTATAAGGTTTAATTATTCAACAGATAATTAGTATTTTACTAGATCGGGTAGACTACAATGCTAGGTGAACCACTTAGCGACACTCTCAGGCCAAGGTGACTAGACGCATGGCGTCTAGAAATTTTCTTATATCTTGCTTATTTAAATTAAATGAAAATTGGTGTAAAAGTTTCAACAAAGAAAAGTATTGATTTCGGAGGAGAGAAAACTGTGGTAGAACGACAAGTTCCCTGCCCTCAGAAAACAGACGTCGCAATGTCCGACGTAAGCACATAACAACTAAACACTTCAAATCGATATAACTACTAACGCAGACCCGTGAAAAATCACGGGATGTTATAATTGTAAGGTTTTGTGAAGTTGAAAATATTTATAAAACATTAATTTGACAGAAATTTACCTATCAAATGAACACCGTTAGAAAACTTGAAAAACCACGAAATCTGTCAAAAATTTTAACATAAGAAATACACATTTCACAAATTGAATTACTAATTAATTATAAAAATAATTTAATTTTCTTATTACAGGTAGATTATGTACATAATCGCTCGTCTAAATTATTCTTAACTAAATCAGTTCTAATATTGAAAATACATACTTAAATTCAAAGTGAGTTTACTGAACTGAAATTAGTATGTTTGATTTGTTGCAGAGTGGAAAATTTGATTCTCGGTATCGCCCTAGAAAGTAACCGTCCCTCAGAACCAAAACATGACTAGATCTGAGAAGCTAGTTAATCCCTAACACTTCCTTGCTTACTTTCCTCTCATTCTGTCAGCCTCCGTGGTCGAGTGGTTAGGCTCTCGACTAGCAAGCCAGAGGTGGCTGGTTCGAAACCCAGCGTGCGCATTTAAATTTTATTTCATTAATTTGTGTTATTTCACAATTTACTCATTACAAATAATATATAGTATATTTGCGGCACGTTCCAGATTGGAAGATACTCTCAGTATCGCCCTGGTGTAAGACCACCATTAAGAATGGAATCGTTGCTTGAAATGGCTTTGCCCATGTTTAGTGACCAGATTTGCCAGTATTTCCCCACCTTCCTCTTTCCCATCTCCTTCCCCTCCCCATTAACTTCAGCCTCACAGCATACCGCAATTGGGGATGCCATGGTATCACTGGCTCCAGACGGTTGGGAGCAGTTGGGACTCTTGTGCGGTTTCACACTAAAAAAAATCACATCTTTGAAGATTTATGTGATGTTATGATCCCTGGTAAAATTGTATCTTACGCTGATGATGCAACAATAATAGTGAATGGAAAATTACATATGTCTCATCATGGCTAAAAAGTACTCTTAGACTCTTCTTAAACTATAATAAAACATTTTACCTAACCTTTTATAAAAATAAACCCCCCAATAACCTTAAAATTAGAATACATAATGCTAACTGTAATCAAGAAATATGCTCATCTTGCTTTGAACTCGGAAAAGTTAAAAAGATAAAATATTTAGGTAATATATTGATACAAAATTAAATTGGCAGTCACAAATTAATAATACCGTCTGTAAATTAAGATATCTTACATACACATTTTACAGACTAAAAGAAGTGCTCAATGTTGAAAAACTGAAAATTATTATTTTTTCTTTGGTGCAATCTTCACTCATATACGGAATAATAGGATAGGGCGGTGCGCTTCATGCACATTTAAAACCTTTACAAATAATTCAAAATTATGTATAATCAATATTCCCACAATATTCCCCAAATGGGGATGCCAACATTCCAAAGAAACTACGTACCCAATCAATGTATGGATATAAAAAGAACATTGGAAAAGTGTACTTCCGAAAATAACTAACTCCGAAAAATAGATAGATAATTCAAAGTTTTAAGTCTCGTATAATGGTTTACTAATTTATCATACCCTGGGCTAAATTACTCTAGAAGGCGTTGCAAACCTAGAACCTTAAAATAATAAATACCAAACGCAACTTGAATTAAAATTAATGCTCTCATCAAAGTGTGTAGCTAGCTGTCGACCTCGATGACAACATTAAAGTGTAAATGATATAATATCCCACATTGCACAGATTATAACCAGTGTTGCCTACTATCTGGTGCCTGGTTCGTTGTGAAATCATTTAGCTCAGGTACCTACTCGCCCAAGACCTACGTAGGTCAGTTTTTCCCACGCCTTCCGATATAGTGTGGGCAACACTGGAACTTGATTTGTGTGGACTCAGCAAACATTCGATGAAAGCAAACAGATAGGTCTCATCTTAACCAGAACAAAAAGTACAGACAAAGTCAGGGCATTTATCAAGAAAACATTAAATTGACAAAAACTCAACAAACAAATTACATTACACCATTACTCTTAAGAAGAAATGGCATTGTTTTTCTATTATACACAATCTGTAGGTAAACACAGGAAAATCATTCCTTTATGTAAATAAATATTTCCACGACCGGGAGATCTCCTGATTTTCGGCCCTTTCTAAATGGTCTTTCGTCGAAGTGCTAAAATAGTAAAAACTAACTAACCATCACACCGTTTCCCCGTAGGGGTAGGCAGAGAGGACGGACCGCCAAACAACTCGGTCTTGGCACACACTCCTTGCCTCATTCACACCCATACATCGTCTCATATATACTCTTCTATTATTCTGACTCTTGACATGGCCCGATTCAATTATCTGATTCACTTGGTCGTGCCATGTCTTCTTCGGGCATCCGCGACTTCTAAATAGTAAATATACAAAATGATAGTAAACGGGACGATAATACGAACAAGTCTTCTATTCTGGAGTCACCTCATTTCTGACTTTGTGCAGTGCTTACTCGTGAGTTAAAGGTAAAAACGATTAAAAACGAACAAGAAAAAGCGGGAGCAGTTCTAAGAAACCACAAACATGTGCGTATAAATATATATTTTACGAACTATTTTGTGCTAAAATTGATGAAACCGTAAATATCTATTATATAAAGTTGATTATCTGTGAGGGGCGGGCGGGCGGCGTGGATTTGATTTGTATACAAATCTACAGTTTTATTCCAAGGTTGATGAAAATTTGCACACTTGACATTCAAAACAAGAGGAAGGTTACTGTATAAGTCTAATTATGAAAAATTCGGTGTGAGGCACGGGCAACGCCGGGGAGTTCATGTAATTTATTATAAATGAATAAAGTTACTTTTCTTCAAGAGGGTTTATTTATCGCATTTAATTGAGTTTCCCGCGATTTGTCAAAACTTTTAGAAATGGAGTTTTGCTCATTTATTATTTATAATGGAAATCTGCGTTGCATTTTGACTCGGGGTCCTGACAACTGTTTAAGATTCTGGTTGAGTTGTAGACGTACTAATATATGCCTAGGAAGTCACCCACTGGATCTATTACGCTGTGTAAACATTCCAAAATACAAACAAATAAACGAAACCTAAATAACCACCTTTCGTATTCCAGTAGTCGTGAGTTTTTGGGAAAAATAATCGATGTGAAATTCTTTAAAGGTGTGGATAAGTAGGTAGGTTCTATATAAGTAATTACTTGGTCGAAAATTATTTTTGAATATTATCTATACCAAGAAATATAATAATCAGTTGAGTTGATAGCGAATATTATGCATATCACGTATAAATTATCATTTTTCTTAGTAAAAAAAAAAACAGTTAAGCCAATATTGTAAAAACACGAACAAGCCGACATGGTAATGTAGCATTACATCTGCTTACTTTGTAAAACCTTCAGATAACATATAAAAAATAAATTCTAGAGACAATTACAATATGAAATATTTAATGCATATTTTTCATAGAGTTTTCATCAAAATATTTTGTTTGTATTTTATTTCGATTTTTCATTTTTTTATGAAATTGAATTGTGTTGATTTTGAATATCTGAAAAAGAAACATTTACAAAAAATTTACGAATAAAATCGATGAGAATTTTTCAAACGTTTCCAATGATTTCATTAAAGTGAACAATAAAGAAAATTAATTTAGTGATACCCAGTTTATTTTAAGTAATTCGACTTCCTTTATATGTTGAAACCATAGACATATGAATATTAGTAGACCTGCCCTAAGTGATTAAAAGCGTATTATCCCCACTCCCCATACCGGTTCCATTGAGCCGGCTGGGCTCGCGTATGGCCTCAAATGAAATTTGAAAACGTGACGTCATCATTCTTGTGCGAACTATGGTCGAGGCATCATCGGTTCATTTTACGAAATAACACGGCAAAATGTTGACTTGTACTATGAAAACTTGTAAAAATAGATGTGAAAAAGAGAATAAACCCAATTGTCGTATTACATTCCATATATAAGCATTATTTTACTTTATTTTAAGCATATTCACATCGCATAATATGAATCAGTTGTTACTATCACATCGAGAAACGTCTGGACGCGAAACACAAAGCTGGTTGGTTGCTGGGAAGTAAATTATGAACATTTATAAAAGTGTCTTAACTAAATACTCTGAAACTAACTACGACTCTGCAAACAGAAGAAATTTACTTTGCCGAATTTGGACTTCGCAAATTAGTTCATAACGTGGCGAGTAATTTGCGCTCCCATGTAAAAATGTCTATTCATTCAAAGCAGATTTTACTTTTAAGAACTAAATGGTGATATTATAATGCGAGATGCCTATTTACTGTCAGATTGATTTATTGACGAATAACAGTCAGCTTAACCCCCTTCGTTCTTCAACAGTTGATTTTACCCCTCGCCATTATCTTCTCGTCTATTAATTCCTATGTCTGTGGTTGAAACTATTTGAAATGATTTTCTCACCGAGTTAAATTAAGGATAGGTACTAAAATAAATTAATTTGCTTAGAAAATGCACTTGATTATCGTTTAGATGTGAAAAAGCAAGTCAAAATATGCACACCTTTAAATTTTTGAGTGAAAAAATATATTTTGTTTTCAAAACAATTTTTTTTTATTTAAAGATTAGAAGTTAAAATATGGATCCATTTTATTTTTACACATTACTTGGGATGCACAGACACATTAGTGTTTCCAAATGTAAGTACTTAATTACCTACAGTGAGTGTCCAAATTATTAGTTACACGTGTTAAAAATTATCATCCGTTTGAAGTCGTATAACATTTGCGCGAATTAATACATTTTTTTAGTCAATTTAGCTATTTCTCACACAATTAAAAATAAATTATTTTATTTAATAATATGTTAAGAATAATCTCTTAATGTTAAATAGCTTCCCTTGGCGTAAGTTACAGATTGCACAATTTTAGATGTGCTCTGAGTGAAAGCATTACAGCGAAAATAGTAACTCCGGCTTTATTTATAATTTTCGTCTTTCGCACTCCTAACTTGCGTAATTCCTTCGTACATTTTCTCCTGTTTTCCAGACAAATGTCACGAATTTTTAGTTCATTTTCAGCATAGTAAATCGCTTTCCTCCTTGTTTTGACTTACTGTAGTTTTTATATCAAGTCTATTAATAAAATTAAGTGTGCATTAAAATCGGTTAGTTATTATATAATAAGAAAAAAGAAGCTAGTGTAACTAATAAAGTGGACACCCACTGTAATTCAATTACACAATGAATAAATAAATTAATTCAACAAGATTAACGAATGTTTGTTTTCGAAGAAATTAACAGATCTTGGAGATACAATAATATACATACGTTGGGTTAGTGGGTATCTTTTTATGTGAATACCGCACAAGTGTCTCAATTGCTCCCAACAATCTGTAGCCAGTGAGACTTTGGCAACCCCGATTGGGGGGTGTTGAGGGGCTGATAGTATTGAGGACGGGAAGGAAATGGAGAAGAGTGTGGGGGGTACCTAGCTATTCAGATCTGCTCATCAAACACGGCGAAATCCATTTCAAGCAACACTGAATCGTGGTTTTGCACCAAGGCGATACTGAGAGAATCTTACATTCTGGAACATGCCGTAAATATACTACTTATATTGTATTGTGAAATAACAAAAAATAATTTAGTAGCGCACGCCGGGATTTAAACCCGCGACGTCCGGAATCGTGGCCGAGGATGGTAATCACTCAAGCCGTTGAATATCTCAAATATAATTTTAAAATTCTTTGTAGATTTATACCGCGTAATTCTGGGGTTGAAATAATTCCAACTGGATTTTATAGCCTGAATCAGAAACCCAATAAACCAGTCCCAGTCTGCACATTTCTTTTGTAAACCACTCCAGGACTAAAAATAAGAAAACATATTAATACAGACGTTAGGGGAGCGAATGTAAAGATTATTTATAAATAACTCGATTTTGAATAGCACGAGATATTATAAGGATAAATTGCCAAAGACGCATTGAATTATTCTTATATACGAACGAACGAACTCACAGGTTATAAGTTATCTTGTATATTTAATACATAAAAAAATTAACGATCATCGAATCTCTTCTTTAACGGTCCTAATGGAGTATGAAATTGACTCGGGTTTTGCTACATATAAACGGTGCGAAACACCGTTTGCGTTTTAGTTTCGTTTTGTTCCCATAATTCGTCGTTCGGCTCGTGTTTCAGTTCGAAAATGTATACGCAGCACAATAGTCCTGTCACAACGCAGAAAATCATTGCTAAGAAATAAATTATTATAAAAAATATGGGCGTTGAGATGTTTTTTAGGTGATAGTTCCAACTGCTTCCGACTGTCTGGAGCCAGCGTAAATGTGGCATCCCCATGGAGGGAGTGGGGTAGCGAAGAAGATTGGGAAGATGAAGGTTAAGAAGAACCTGAATAATAACGGATAAAGCCATTTGAAGCAACCGTTTCGATTCAGGTTGATATTTTGAAAGACCAACATTCTGAATGGTGGCCTGTCGCCAGGGTGATACTGAGAGAATTTACCAACCTATACTTCTAACCTTATTTCTAAGACGATTGATGAAACCTTTGATTCACCATTACATCAAACGAACATAGAAATAATGATATCGACATTTTTATCATAACTAATTCAATGATTAAAATATAGTTTTATTGAAGTCAAAAAAAAAATCCTGATTATTTTTTTTAATTTTATCCCATTAAGGCGATGCACTACGTCGTGTAATATTTTAAACCGAGCCGCTATCAATAACAGCCCTTACGTAGATGGCGATATTAAATTCCCACTTAACACCATCCGCCTGTTTTGATTTATGCAAGAAAAAAACATAGCCAAAAATTGCCTTATATTTTATTTTGTGGATGTTCAGGCATAAATATTTAGAAAAATTCCAAATTATTTTATAAATAACTTAATTTGCCACATTATACAATAAAATCATAACCGAAAATGGGTTCGTAAGTAGGAGATTTTGAACTTTAAAGCAGTTTTTATAGACTTTATACATTATTTTTTTCTGGGCTTATAAAAAGACTTATCTAAAAAATATTCGATTATTTCAAAGGCCATGATCCCATGATGTATTCTACTCATTTTCTACATTTCCAGGCGACCAAATTTTCAAACCAAAAACACATGATTTTGCATTACTACGTAGTGCATCGCCTTAAAGCAATTGTGTTTATGCAACCATTGTTTATTAACTTGTGTAAAACATTGTTAACATTACATGTACCAGACGTAAAAGCCTCATGGGCGTATAAAATAGGAAACAAATAAAATTATTATTTCTTCAATTTCACAATCACTTTGTGGCATTATTTTAATTTAATGAAAATAAATCACTCTGTCTATACAACTTCATAAACAAAATAATCGAGTTTTTGAAACCAGTGAATTATTTTTATTAAAAATATTTTTATTAATTTTCTCAAATTGTACAGATTATTCAGTAAACCTCTTTTCACAAATAAACTTAGTTGAATGGAGAAATAAGTTACACGTATCCAGTATATTATTATCAATATAACTTTATATTTAAACACACTGTATCGTACCTACCAATGATCATAAAAAACAAATAATTTGAAAAGATAAGATAAATTTAAATTAGGTTCAATCGAAGAATGGATATTTACCGCGTAATATTAATTTACTAACTTGCATAAAAAACGTGTTATCAAAAAAGACATGTCAATCAATCAAACGTTCTATTCATGTCATCTGTGTAAATAACTTCCACAATTACCTAGTAATTCAATTTATAAAACACGCCTAAAACAGACATTTTAAATTGTGAAAAGATAGAGGTTAAAATGAAGCTATCGGTGGTGAAAAATGGGTTTATTTATTAAAATTCTGTTAAAAACGTGATGGCACGCTATTTCCTAATAAACTATCCTATTGCATTAAAAAAAATCGGAACACGTGTTCATGCAGCTGCGTTTATCATAATAAATATAATTACGAAATGCGAAAAAGAAATTAAGAGCACGTGTTCCGACATCCCCGTAACACATTAGTGTTTTACTAATAGTTTGTTAAGAAACCTGTCAATTCATTCGGGGCCTGCAGTACCATTTTCAACCGGAATACGAATAATTTGACAAGATTTTTTATAAATTTGCAATACTTTATAAACGTGATGGCACGCTATTTCCTAATAAACTATCTTAGTATATTCAGAAAAAATCGGAACACGTGTTCATGCAGCTGCGTTTATCATAATAAATATAATTACGAAATGCGAAAAAAAAATTAAGAGCACGTGTTCCGACATCCCCGTAAAACATTAGTGTTTTACTAATAGTTTGTTAAGAAACCTGTCAATTCATTCAGGGTCTGCAGTACAATTTTCAACCGGAATACGAATAATTTCACAAGATTTTTAATAAATTTGCAATATTTTATAACAGGGCGTTATAAATATTGTGTAGTGTATGGATTTACAATGTTTGCAATTATGGGTTTATGAATAAATGACGCTATATAAATAATATTTTTGTTCCAAAACGATGGATAATCATTTCAACATGTTTGACTTTTTTTGCGGCACGTATCGCGACAGAATCACCCGGTGAAATACCACAATTAAATTCGAAACGTTGCTTTGTGGTTTTAGCCTACTTGATGACCAGATCTGAATAGCCAGGTATATCCCAACCTCCTTCTTCTCCATTTCCACTCACTTCAGCCTTACAACATACCCCGATTGGACTTCATTGTCCCATTGACTCCTAACAGTTGGAAGCAGCTTGAACTCTTGGACGGTATTCACATTGAAAAGCGCGTAGTACATCTTACTGTAGAATAAAGCCAAATGTGAAGTTTTTGGCATAAAATCTTCCAAAAACAATAATTATTTTACAGGATAAGTCCTCCATCACGACACAGGCAACATTTTCCGCTTACTGTGATGGTAGCAGATGGTAGTATGAGATTTTTAAATGTTGTCAGGTTATTTGTAAACCCGTGAAGTTTAAATTATTATTTACAAAAGCGGAGACGGTGTACGGATAGTACCCGGGAGAACACCCGGGAACATTGTTCTACATCCCATTTCACCTCATTCCTTTGAGTTTTCTTCCAGGTCCCGTGAGAGTCCCTGTTTCTTCCTAGAGGATCCTGTGGCGGTAAGGGTTTTCTCAATAGAAATCCCTCTGGTTTGGGTTCTCTGAAGGCCCCAATAGGGAAGAGTCCACCGAGGTGGCCTCAACTCCCCTGTCCACTCCCCCTAAGATCTCCAAAAGCCTCTGTTTTTTTTGTATTGTCGTTTTTTTGATCCCACGTGTATCTAGAGAAATATAAGGCCCACCCCAGCAGACCCTGAGTGCCGGGGTAAGGTCTAAATACACAGAGAAACGATCCTGTGTCTCGAAGGCACCTCTTGTGACACTGTTCCCCAGTCTGAACGCGGTAGCTCACACCTTGGCTTGCGATGGCAATTGCAGATCGTGTTTCCACTCTCTGTGAAATTAAACAATAAATATCATGCAATTTTTCACAAATTTGCCAATTTGAATACTCTGAAGTATTCTGTCAAAGGAATGCGTCTATTTGTACAAAAGTCGCGATGATAGGAAAAGGTTAAATGGCATTTTTTTCTACGCGTGTTGCTGCCAAAACGTGTTCAAAATGGCGAAATATTTGCGGAAAAACTCATAAATTTCCCAGACTAACTCAGAGAAAGTAATAAAGATGTGTCGGCACGAATCCGAATCTACTTGGACAGAGAAAAAACATCTTACTGGCAAAAAGTAGTCTGATTATATCCGCCCAATTAAAATCCGCTTCTAACCAGTTCGGAAATTTTGTATTTGGAAGAGATATTCGATTTTCAAGGTTTAGAATTTAGCGCAAATTTAAATCTCAACATTCGAAATAATAACGTTTTAGATAGATAGATAGGTACCTAAATAGTAGGATAATAATAATTTTATAATTATTATTGCAGTTGGGGTAAATGAAATAAACAATTTTCCGTCGTACCTGCTTACAAAAAATTTTAAAATTTCTAATTTTTTTAACGCAAGTCATTCGAGATATTCTTTATCGAAAAATTATATTCGTTTCTTGGAAAAATAATTTACATTTACGTTTTTCCTTGGCTTATCATTTACAAGAGGTAGTATTTTAAATAAGAATTTCTGACAAACATTTAAGGAGTTTTTCATTTAATACAAAAATATTAACATTATCATGATGCACCAACGTTTTATATTGAGTTTTCAATTGCAGATACCTAATATAAATGGCATTTGATACAAGACTATTCAATAATTATCATTAGCCCAATATTGAATTGACAATATAACGTTGAAATATTACGTCTTCCTTATTTATTTTAAATGTGTTATTTAATGTTTTGTGTTTTATTACTGATAGATGACTCTTGCAATCTTGAGCACTGGCGCCATGTAGAATAGGAATGCTGTCCTTGTTCTACAAGTATTTCAATGGAAGATGCTCCGAGGAACTAACGTCATTGATCCCTTCGGCATCGGTGCGTAGTCGGTAAACACGCCAAAAACACGCGCCCAACAATTGGACACGTTCACCATACGGCGACCCCAAAGATTAAATATTTTATTAATCGTAAAAATTGTTACCATAATACATTGTTTTCCAATAATAGGTGTTATTTTGAACAGCCCGCTATTTCGGTAGATGTTACTTTTGAAGCTGTCATTTTTTGACATTTGACAAATAGATTCTACGCCATTAATAAAAATGGAACGATACACGCTTCAACGCATTGAAATTATTAAAATTCACTTGAGTGAATCAAATGCAAATCATCTTGAGTGATGAGGCCCATTTCCACCTCGGTGGCTTCGTCAACAAGCAAAATTGTCGCATCTGGGGCTGGGAAAACCCAAGAGTTATTGTTGAAAAGCCTCTCTGTCCTCAACGTGTGATTTGTTTGGTGCGGTTTATGGTCCGGCGGAGTCATTGGACCTTACCTTTTCGAAAATGAGGCTGGAGCAACAGTTACGGTGAATGGATTGCGCCACATTACGTGCCACACAAGCAACGAATTCATTGATCTTTTACGATTGAATATCAAAATAACACCTCTTATTAGAAAACCCTGTATATCTATTTTTATTAATAGAAGTTTTATTGACGGATGATTGAACCTTCCTTCCTAGGGACTGACTAAAATGAATGAGCTGCGCTATCACTTGAGCAAAATCCTAGTTAGATGCTACCGAGTTTTATTTCGTACATTACTGCTGAAAATGTTTATGTCATCCAATTTTCAGAGAAATATGTTTGGGTAAGTACCACCAAAAGTATAGAATGCATTGTCCTCGACAGCGAGTTTTAAAATTTAAAAAATTACAATTGTTTAATAATTATGTACTTACTAATACTTTACAAATGAGTTTACAAAAACCAGCCTTTCATAAGATGAAATAGTTAAACGTTAAATCGAATTATAAACAAACATGAAATCATCGACAACTCCACAAATATATATATATTTCGGCCCCGAAATGATTTCACGTTGTATAAATAGTCGCGTGGCAATGATTATTTTTATATTTTACTACCTGTACACCGCCAAGCGTTGCTGTGGCTCAGTCTGTCTATGCAGATAGAAAAACAATTGCTTTTACCTCCAACAGATTTTTCAAAAAAGCACTTTCTTCCAACAGATTGTCAAAATTTTACAGCAATCAGTGAAGAACTTTTGTAGATTTAAAATTTTGAATAAACGAACATTAACATATTTTTATTTTTTAATGAAAAAACTAATGTTTATAAGACAAGGTTTTTATGCATAGCATAAAGGATAACAAATAATTATAAGCAATAATTAGTCGCCTGAACCTTGTCTTATAAACATTAGTTTATCATTAAAAAATAATAATATTTGACAAGTCAAAAATATTTCACCAATAAATGAAGATATTATATGTCTCGACGCCATCTAGTGAGAAATTTAGCACTAACAAAGCCTTTCATACAAAAATAAAGTTGGTTGTTTACAGGTGAAAAAATATAATAAGCAGTAATTGTTGATTGAGGTACTAGTACATATTGAATCATTTGGCGGGTTGGAAATAAGCCGACATAGCTCAGTGGTTTCAGAGCAACTGACCGGCCATCAGAAACCACGGGTTCAATTCCCGTTGGTAGCATTTATTTTTACTCGGGAGATATTTTCAATTTGTATTGATATTTCAGGAGACTAATTATTATTGCCTACAATTATTTATTAACATATTTATTTGTATAGATATTAAAAGATTCATTCATATTAATGTTTGCGGTTTAACATGTAAAGTTTATTCTTAAAATGATACTTGTCATAACTACACGTCATGAATCATGACCATGTTTAGCTACCTATAAGAAATTTGTTTAGGTAAGCATATTTTAAAACCGCAATAATTCATGATACTTCTTCTATGAAAAAGATAGAGTGACACAATAACTATAAAAGTATTAATTGTGCTAAGACAGTTCATAGTTCTTAAGAAAATGAGATTGAAACAAAGTTAGTAATAAATCCATTGATATTTAAATGTTTTACCAACATATCGTGCATTGTGAACGTTCTTACATTATAGATATTTGTATGCAATTACAACACAACTGCAAGGGATTAGTGGCTGCATGTACTCTCAAAAATGGGTGATGCACTAAAAACATTGTCAGTATCCCCTAAGCCGGGTACAGAATAATAGCAATTTTTAAGCAATGTACTGTGTAAAGTGGTGCCATCTCGGCGCGACAAATAAATGTATTTTGTATTCGGGTATCTTAGCGCCGCTCATATTTCGAACAAATTTCAATACAATCGTCAACATCCACGCTCTACGCGTATATGTAATTGATATTCCCAGGCGACATTTATCGGTGAGCGATATGGAATCTGTTTGCACCACGTGACTTATGACACGTGCTACAAAGAACGAATTTGACTTCTTAAGGCGATGCCGTACGTGGTAATGCAAAATCATGTGTTTTTGGTTTGAAAATTTGGTCGCCTAGAAATGTTTCAGATACTTTAATTAAATACTGCGAGTAGAATATATCTTGGCCTTTGAAATAATCGAGTATATTTTAGAGAAGTCTTTTTATAAGCCCAGAAAAAAATAATATGTAAAGGCCTATGAAAACTGCTTTAAAGATCAAAATCTCCTACTTACGAACCCATTTTCGGTTATGATTTTATTGTATAATGTGTCAAATTAAGTTATTTATAAAATGATCGAAAAAAATTAAATATTTATGCCTGAACATCTACAAAATAAAATAAAAGGCACTTTTTGGCCATGTTTTTTTCTTGCATAAATCAAAACAGGCGGTTGGTGTTAAACGGGAATTTAAACCTTACCGCCATCTACGTAAGGGTTGTTATTGATAGCGGCTCAATTTGAAATATTACACGACGTAGTGCATCGCCTTAATAGTTCTATTACTGTTGTTTGCTTTGATTTTTGGTGGTATTATTATTGATTGGTAATTATTGTTTGTATATTGAACGAAATTTAGGGATTTCGCAACTACAACGCGGCACGGGACAGCAATCCACATTACATACAGTTTGAAGGGAAATAGTGAGTTGTTTGAAGGTACCTAGCTATTCAGTTCTAGTCACTAAACGCGGCTAGTGCCATTTCAAGCCACCTTTTGGTATTTTTAGTTATTTTTTTATTTACCTAGTAAAGGTCTGAATAATAGATTTTAGATATTAATTATTCTTCTCACTACATCTGCGATAAAAATTGTTTATTAAAATGATTGAATACGGGAGGAAACACGAAAGCTCGAATTCGATAAACATGCGAATAGTTTTTAAAATGAGGACAACTAAATATAGCTAAAACACCAATAATGTGAAATTTTTCAATATTGTATAAACTCAAGACGGATTGTTTCATAGAATATGAACAATTCATCAAATTTCAAAGTTAAAATTCAAGTTCTGTGAAAGTTCTATTCAAGATTTGTTATTATTCCATCGTGGGCCGGTTGGTTCATAATACTTGGATAGAAACAGAAATTGAAAAGGACTTTCACATAAACTGAATATTAACTTTGAAATGTCCTTCCTAAGTAATTACATTATTTTTAAGAAACGTTTCGAACATGGCAATACTGATCATATCTTACATTCTAGAACGAAGTTCAAATCAACGAGTAAATGAAATACCCTGTTTAATCTCTATTCAATGGTTCAAAAACGCAAATTAATAACAATTTACTTTTTATATTACATAACCTTAAACATAAATAACAGTGTAAATTTACAACTACTGAATTTGGGAAGAGAAACTTCTGAGCAAGAGCCACAGAGTTCGTATTTTGAAATATAACATTTTAATTCATGAGCTGTTTTTATCAGAAACGCATTTTGAATAACGAATGTTTTTTGCTAGGGATGTTACCAATGGTATCGATATTCTGTTTACCAGGAAAACTAGTAGGGATGGGTGACCTTTAGAACGCAGTGTTTGCCAACGCACGTCAATTTCCACTCTGCAATTGCAATTATCACCTGCCCTACCGGAATATAGTAATGCATATGTATTAATTAATATTAGGTACCTACGAAAGGTGCAAGCCGTCTTCATATTTGATGGATGTTTATTTCATTAAATATCTGTGTTATGATTGTTATGGGTGCTACATATTAATTAGTATCGAAGAAAGGGCAAATTCCAAAAATGCATTATTTAGGCATAATATTTTCATAACTGATCAATCAATATTTTTCGCACCTCTGTAAAAAACTTGTTATGATAATCAGTGGCGGCCGGTGGTCAAAATATGTGGGGGTTCACCGGATTACAACATTAAGTCATAAAATAAATTAAATAAAGGTACATACCTATTTATAAAGAAGTTCTATTCTCTGTTCATTTTGTTTAGCAAAGACCTCTATCAATGCTTAACACTGATAGTGCGTTCAGTCTGTCCTGGCTCAACGTGTTAAAAGATTTTATTCTTTTTAACGTTGAGAAACATCTTTAGCTTTCAACTGAGGTCATTCCAAAGGTCATGAATGGTGCACAAAAGTTTTAGTAATTTCACAGTCTCGGGAAAGTCTTCTAATAAACAAGTACTATAAAAAAGTTGTAAAATTGATAAAGCGCCGTTAGCTTTTGAAAAATCGTCGCGGGCGTAAATTGCACAGAGTTTACCTTTTAGGTACTGAACTTTATTTAGGAAGTCATACGTTTTAAGCGTCACATTGAAATCATGTTCTGGGAAATTTGACCTGTATCGATTTTTATTAAATAGCTCATTATGGTGTTTACCTTAGGCACGGTAGCCTGAATCCAATTGCATTCTGATGTCAACTTTTCCTAAAACCTTTAAGCTCAAAACTTTTTGTAAATGTAAATGATAAGAATTATGTTTTTTGATTTTTTCAGAAAGGTGAGTTACATCAGTAACACCGCTGATTGTCCAAACTGAATCAACATCGTAAATTAAACACGTAAAACAAAATAAACTATTCAATTGATCACATGCACAGAGCTACAAGCTTTGTTATACATTGTTTTGTTAAATGATCGAGTAAACTTCTTCGATCCAGATTTGCACTCTTGTTTTATTATCAGTTCAGGTTTTAGGTGGACCGGCATTTTTTATTATCACTTTGTTTTCAAAACTCGACCTATTATTCTGTATTCCACATTCAAACTCATTCTTAATTTATACGTTGAACAAACACAAAAGTAATCATAAATTAGTATAACATGCAATTGATATGCCTTATTAATAATTGATATACAAGATCGATATAACCTGCAATTAAACTTCAAAACTTTCTCAGAGTAAGATAAGTTTTAAATTCAAGAGACAATGCCTGGCAACGGCGAGTACTGACTGAACTGATAATAAGTAATCTGACCATCACTCATCTCTTAATGACAAGTTTTATCCTGTATGCTTGTATCGAAGAAGCGTAACATTCGCTGAAAAATAGCAGATGGTAAATTGAAACAACGATATCGACAATAATATCAAACATACGCGTTTTAGTTTAACTTTCTACTGAATAAACCGTTCCTTCTGATGTGGTGGTAAAACTCCGAACGCCGTTCTTGATATGGTATTATTTGCAAAGAATAGTATGTAATGGTATGGACCCACGCTTTCGACTGTTCCACAGAATATGCGACAAAGCAGTTAAATTTTGGATCGCAATCGAAAACGAACTGCTACGAACATGGCACAAGTCAAAGTCGGTCTGCAAGTTAAGCGCGCTTAATAAGTAGGTACCTTTTGAATGAGATATTATAACCGAACCGAGTTTCGTATTGTGATTAGCCATGTCGGAAATCTTGTTGGTTGTTCGGCGCTCGGGAGCACATATTAGCTGGCCGCCACTGATGATAATATAATGAATTTTTATTATTCCACTAGTCTCGGATGTAAAATTATATTCTTTTACCACGGGGTCTAGTTGTAAGGGGCTCAACTGTAATTCGGTTACAGTTCGAATACCGTATATGTAGCAAAGATCAATAAAAAATTGTAAACTTAATTAACTAAAAATACAAGTTGAGAGGAATTATTACCCCTCTCTACTTGCGTGGATGCATTAATAAGTTTACGCAGTCAAAGGAAAATTTATAAGTACATAAAAATAGACGAGTTTGTTTTTTTTTTGTCTTAGTTTTTTTGCTCGTTTTACCAAGAGGAAAAGAAAAAAAATTATACTAAAAAATACAACCGTTTTATTCAATAAATAAACATTGTAAATGTCTGATTTGTAAGTAAGTAAATAAATTTGTGAATTATAACAAAAAATAAAGATGATTGCTACAAAATAGTAGGTATGTTTTGAGAATAAGATTCGAGGAATTTCACTTTAATTATTTTTTCTATCGCAGTGAAAAAATACGCATTTTAATAAGTGATAGAAAAAAATGATACGATAAACATTGATCGGAAAAAATATGCATAAAACATAAAAAGTTCGAATGTTTCGTGTTAAAATTCAAAGACACATATTTTACTTCGATTATATCGATAAAAAAATAATTTAATCAAACTCCGTAGGTTGTACTCCGAGGTCCTACCTGGATATTATATTGTCTAAAATATTACTTTATGATAGGTACCTAATGTACAAATTTTATAAAAATTAAATAGGTACCTACCTGTATTGCCTATAAAAATAAATAATATCGCTGTGGGCGCATACAAAATTGAGGTAAATATTCCAGAAAAATGGTTATTAAGCACTATTAAAAGAAAAAACCCTTTGTTTCAATTAGATAATAATCAGAATCGCATTTTAATAATTATTTCGTCAAAATTAAAATTGATTTTTCACTTGGCGGCCATTGTCACTATTGTTAAAGTTTTAGGGTTAGTTTTTTTTATCTTATATCATTTAAGCCAAGATATTAACTTATGATCCTAAAATATTTTGTGTTAAATTAAAAATATTTTTTAAACCAGTTAAAAAAATATATTAACTTTATTATGTCAAAACATGGCGCGAAGAAAAGTTCCTAGACTGGATTACTTTCTTCTCATTATTATCTAACAAATACAGTGTTTTAAAAAAAAATGTGCAATTTTTTTTTTTTGGTTTTAGGCATTTCACCCTGAAGAGTGCTTTGTGAAAAATGTGCATTAATATGCGCGTGTCTCTATTTTCTGTGTTTTTATCTACATCCCCAATGCAAATTAAAATGCAGAGACAAATAGATAGATACCTACTTATTAACATATTTACGAAAAATAATTTGAAATATCTAGTGTTGCGTTAACTGATATAATACAAACTAATTACTGGAAATTAATCAATTATTGTGACGAATTGTCGCCCAATTGAAAGTTAAAAAATTACAGTTTGGTGACTGTATATTATTTATTATGATGTATTGTGAATTGGTGGTCATTAGCTTGAAATTTAAAGAAATGAACTCGTTATATAGGTGGAGACTCGTGATTGCACAGAGCAGAAACGTGAAAGAAAGTCAGACAATGCAAACAAAACACCAATCGAAAAAGTATAGTCCATCCACATGGCAAATTTCTTCCGTTTCCCTTTTAGGGGATCCTCTATTCAGATTAGCCAAATAAAACTTTGACTGCATTTCCCGACAAACTAGAAAATGGCCGCACGAAAAGCACCAATTAACAGAAGCTCGGTTGTTATTTTAAGAATTTTCCACCATTTGTTGTCAAAAAAGGCGAGCGCATGGCCTGAGGGGAGAGGGGCGGAGAGGGGGGCAAGAGAACTGTCAAACTGCGGGAACACGGCTCGGGACCGGGGGGGCAGGCGGACCGAGACAGGGCCCCGTGGGCACACACTTCACGCATCCACGCACTGTAAATCGGTCAGTAAATATGGAATAATGCCAAAACAATAGGAACGCACGACCAACAAAACACAGATGCAAACATCCGTGAATCCGCAGACGCGCGCGGTCCCGCTCCCGCTCGCCGCTAGACCGGGCGTTAGAGCGAGACGCCCGACCGGCTACAGTTTGACAGCTGATTTGGGTTTTAGGTTACCTTCTTCATAATTCCAGTCTTCCGCTTGGAGAACGTTGTGTAGCGCCTAAGTTTGTTGTCTATATATTCCATTTTGATTTTCACTCTGCCTTTAGTCTTTTTCCCGTTGGACGGGGGAGATTTCTTGGGCTGGAGAGAGGTGTAGCTGTCATCGCCGATGTCCGGCACGACGCACTGCTCCAGGCCCATGCCCTGCGAGCTCATAGCCCGGTCGTCGTAGCACTGCTCACTGCCAGGTCTCTTGAGGCCCCGGGGCAGGCCGCATCCTCCCTGCAGCAGCCCCCCGCGGCTCATCTGCTGCGCCAGGGCGCTCGGGGGTCTACCAAGGGTGACGTTGGGGTTCCCGTAGATCTCCGGGGGAGACTCTCCGCTGAGGAGGCTCATGTTGTAGCCCAGGTTAAACCTGGAGTCCCGCGCTCCTCCGGGACCGTCCATTATCACTTCACAGTACGCCACAGTAAATCAAATCACAAACAGAAAACACGCGAAATGTTTACGTTCCGCGAGTACTTAGAGCAAGCGCGGCGACACTGAGCACTGGGCACTGGGCACTGAGAGCGACACTGTCTCCGCGAGGTTGCGAGCGCGACTAACTTCACTTCGCAATCGGCGCGGCAGGCCGGCCGCAGACACTCTGCTCGCCCGTCTCGCCGTCTCGCTCTGTCCGCCCCCCTCCAGTCGCGAAACAGAGCGAGACGACTAGCGAAAACATCGACTCGATTGTTATGAGAATCACGTAACCTGACACAAGTATACTGGATTTATAATCCGCGAGAACATAGTCCTGAAGCTTCAAACTTTATTCCTGCGATGGTTTTCAGGGAAAAGTTGCAGGACGTTCGCGAGAAGTTTTTTTCTTTCTTATCCTCGTGAAAAGTAGGAGGACTGTTGTCTCTTATTAGAGGAGCAAAGTAAATATCCGTGTTTATGCGCGCTTGCAGTTAGCGGTGGTAGGCCGGCCCCAATGCCATATTTAGAATCTTCCGATGCCAAATATGGAAATCTTGCCCTAATAAGGCGCGGTAAAATCCCTCCTTCTTCGATTAGTACCGTGCGGTTATAGACTGTAGATCTCTTATTGAGCGTATTTGCTAAGTATCCTCTAATTTACATTTTACCTGTGTGGCGTTATATCGGCCTACGCGTGTGTACCTAGTACCTACCTACCACTCTGCAACTAGCTACATCACTCTTCAAACTAACTTGCTAACAACCACAGATAAATAAATACGTACTATTTTATTTGATTAAAATATTAATATTTATGTTTAGTATTCATTTTCACTATGTGTCTAACTTCGACAACAGAATACGGCTGCTAATTCTATATTCATACAAACTTGTTAATTTTATATTTACACCACCGAATACTGATAGGTATAATATCAGTACCTACATATAATAAAAAAATAAATAATAGATTTAAAATAGGTTAGGTTAACACCAAAAACTTTGCTGGCGGCCAAAAGGGGAACTAATAAACTAACTATTGTTTAAAATCCATAGACCATTCTGTTTCATTAGATATACGGATACCTATTATCTATAGGTATATTATTAGTAATAATAGTTAGATTAGTCCAACTTGACAGCAGCTCCCCACCACGCAACGCTCATACACTCTGGCGGAATAAAAAGGTACTCTCAAAAATGGCTACCATCTTGACAGGATTAATCGGACATGGAACACACAAACAAATTTACCGACAGTCGAAATATAAAGTGGTCTAGTCAAAACAGGGCTTTGCCCTTTCAATTACCTATGGGACTCCGTAGTTTGTCATAGATACATGATACATACGAATTAAAAAATTAACTGCCATTTATGGGCAATGTAATTAAAAACACAGTACTTATTTAAATGCGTATTCAAACGTTTATCATCGAACTCTCTGATAATGAAACGATTATTTTTATATCTAGGTACTAGGTTCCTGTACACGTTAACATGATATTATTATTGCATTATATCATTAGGTGTGCACTTATAAACATTATTTACTTTCATAGCTATTCTATTTATAGATAAATTATTATAATTTTATGCGGTAAACCACTTTAAAGGCCAATGATTAATCTACTGCGCCTGTGAGAAATGAATTGGCAATATCACTTACACGCTTTCGGTGTAATATTAATTACCTAATTATGGTCAAAACAGTTAATTTACTTTTTTAAGCTTTACTAGAGAACCCCGCAATTTTAATATATTTTTCGGGCGTCTCTGACTTATTCCATCATTCACTACTGTATACCACAATGTTACTGTTAAAAAACTACATTACATCGACTTTAATTCCACTCCGTATCTCATTCCAGTGCAGAAATATTGCATTTAGTATTCCTAGGGCGTCCTCAACTTCTCCTACCATCGAAGCCACTCTCTAAATAGTCCTGGCACTAATAAGAAAAAAAATGAAATTTTCAGCGATATCAGTTGACTCCTTTTCGAATTTTGCGTGCGCAAACATACACAGGCGGATTTTTTTGTTAAGGCGATGCCATACGTAGTAATTCAAAATTATGTATTTTTGGTTTGAAAATTTGATCGCCTAGAAATTTTTCAGGTGCTTTAATTAAATACTGCGAGTAGAATACATCTTGGCCTTTGAAATAATCGAGTATTTTTTGGAAAGGTCTTTTTATAAGCCCAGAAAAAAATAACGTAAAGGCCTATGAAAACTGCTTTAAATTTCAAAATCTCCTACTTACGACTTACGAACACATTTTCGGTTATGATTTTATTGTATAATGTGGCAAATTAAGTTATTTATAAAATGATCGAAAAAAAAAAATATTTATGCCTGAACAAGATAAAATAAAAGGCACTTTTTAGCCATGTTTTTTTCTTGCATAAATCAAAGGGTAAGGGTTGTTATTGATAACGGCTCAATTTAAAATATTACACGACGTAGTGCATCGCCTTAAGAATATTATATTACTTGCTGACAAAGCACAACTAATAATATTAAAATTCACAAAAGAATTAAACAATTTCATGAAAATTTGCTGCAAATGTGAATGGTAGCAGAAGTCGGGGACGCTCGAGGAAGTCATGGCACGATCAAGTGAATCAGATTCTTGAGTTGGGCCATGTCAAGAGTCAGAATAATATAAGAGTATGTATGAGACGATGTGTGAATGTGAATGAAGCAAAAAGTATGTGCAAAGACCGAGTTTTTTTGGCGGTCCGTCCTCTCTGCCTACCCCTACGGAGAAACGACGTAATGGTTAGTTAGGTAGGTACTATATCGGATACGATAGACATATTTGTTCATCTCAAATTTTTACTGTGAAACATCTTTTTAAAATCCTTATCATGTCTGTATCCTGTATACATGATACTATCATATCATATGACACTAACAATCCTTATCTCGTTTACTCAACCTAAGACAATGCAATAAATTGTAATGATTTTTCTGCCTTATTAGGCAGTTAAAAATAATGTGCTGTATTCAACTCTGCCATCTCATACATGCGTGTGAGAAGGTAATGGTGATCGCCACTATTAAAATAATTAACCATACTAAACACATGTGGGAGATGTACAATTTTTCCCAATAAACAGAAAAGTGACTGGTACAAGCAGTCATTCCTCATCCGACATTACTTGTGAAAAGTAATATGTTGTTTTATCGACTATCTTCCTACTGGTCCAACAAAGTTCATTGCAAGCTGGACTGCTGGACTCTCAGGGATGAAGGAGACTCAACAAGACTCAACAAGACTCAACTTGTCCCATACACGAACCTTCTTCTTGGTAGGAAAAATGAATGGTCCGCCCAAATTAACGTGATTAAACACCCCCTAAGTGGTTAATCCTTGTTATTTTCATGTTTCTGTACTAAAAACCTGCCTTATCACCAAAATATCGATATTATCGACTTGGGAGTGATGTCATTTGATTCAGCGTGAATCGCGGAGAAAACTTACTCATTAATTTATTAAAAATCTGGTCAAATTATTCGTTTTCCTGTTAAAAACAGGACTGGAGGTCTATATCGTATGATTTTTACAAAATTCATAACAAACTATCAGTACCTAAAGCACGAATATGTTATAATAAAGTCGAAACACGTGTTCTTAAAAATAATAATATTTTCGTATCTCGATCATTATATTTATTCGGCCAAGGCTATTTGCGTGAATACGTGTTCAGATATATTCTGAATGACTAATATTTTATTAGGATATGTTCATGCATTCACATTTTTAACAGTATCTATATAAAAAAAGCCGTACTCATTTATCTCCGTGTACCTCCATACATGTTCTGTACATATAAAGAATAAGAATAAATAAATAATAACAAAACGTTTGGAATAGATATTTCTCTTTGCTAAAACTCTCCTCATTGTGATGAGATCCTTATACCTAGTGAGGAGGACTATAAATTAACTCCTTGACTTTGTTTTTTAAGCCTTTTCCTACGTAAAATAAAATAAAACAATGAAAACGTTAAATTAAAGTATCCGCGTTTAATTCATCATTTCCCATCACGCCCGCACCTTTCTCAACGCAATAAATAATAATTTCTGATACTTCTTATGAATAACAAATTAATTTATTTTTTATATCATTTGTGCTAACGGATTAATTCACTTATCACGCGTTGTCGGTGAAAAGGGTACCTGCTTCGCCATCCTTGTAAGAAGTGTCAAATTTATTCCGGAAATCGCAAAGCGGAAGCTCGTGACTGACTCCTTGAGTAGGTACCTACCTGAAAACTTATAAGGTTTGCGCTTACCTAGGTTAAAATCAGAGATGTGTTTTATTTCAAATAAATCCATTTCAAATGGAAATGCAAAATGCAAAATAGGTATTTTCCATTTTGCATTTTAAATGCTTTTCTCAGTGCATTTTCCATTTTAAATGCTTTTTTGCAACATTCTTCCTACTATCATTACTCATCTTTTTTTCATTAACCCCAAATATCAGTCGGTCCTCAACCTCGCTATGAGAGATAATTTACATTTGTCAAGTTGCTCCCTGGTAGGAGCCCTGACAATTTAGTGATACCATTACAAAAAATACTGATTCAAAAACTGAACATGGGGCCATGACGCTGTAATATATTATTAACTAATAAGTTTCTATGTTTTCGTTTGTTCTACATTGATATCCATTATTATGACAAAAATGTTTAAAAATTCTGTAATTATTTTATTGTTTGACCTGAGAAACCATTTTGCATTTTCAATGCATTTTGAAAATAGGTATTTTGCATTTGAAATGCTTTTCTAAAAACCATTTTGCATTTTGCATTTTCAAATGGAAAAATTTTGACCCATTTCCATTTTGCGTTTCAAATGGTTTTGGGTACCCATTTTGCACATCTCTGGTTAAAATACGTGGGTACACAGACACTAAAGTAGTTACCTAAGCTTGTTAATAGTTTACTTTATAGGCGACTTAACGAGAAATGAAATAATTTTTTTGCATTCACGAAATCTACACTAGTTCGCCATTTTCTGAAGATGTGTATTACAGGGAAATATTTATAATTGCATTATTATTTTTCTTGTGAATTCTCGTCACTTAAACCAATTACTATAAAGTTTTCCTGAAATTAAATACAGTCATTTGGTCATGCATTATAAAATATGAGCTGGTAGATTGGAAATCTTTATTGGGCAGAACATGTGGCTTCTGCCCGGTATGAGACAACATTATTTCCGTCCAGCCCCTTTGCCTTATAAGAATTTCAAAATAACTCATTTGAACACTGAATGCTTCAAAAATACCAACTTTTTCGAAGCACAGATAAATGTACGTACCTACTCGTGAAAACTTAAAAATATATCTAAGCTTTGACACGTGTAAGTAAGAACCTGCACACACCTATAACTTTTAATGACTTACCTATTTATAGATCCTCAGCACCTACCTACCTACCCGGTATGTTTTCTATATTTATCCCTGTATGTTATTTGTTCAGTTTGCAATATTTCAAATGCGCTATATAAATCTTATATTTTTTTTAATTTTCCGTAAAAATAAATACTACTTTAGAAATAAGATAAAATTATCTTTCCGGTGTACGCATTTAAAATAAACATTGCTATTTCTAAATAATAAAATTTTTATATTAAATGTGAAAAATGTTGTCAAAAACCACATTTTTTACTCCAATTATAGAAAAAATGAGAGACCTCGATATTTCGAAAACACATTCGTTTTGTTTGAAGGATTTGTAAGAAAATTGTAACTTCATGTTTTTCTCGTTCGTATAATAAAAAATAAGAAAAATTTTTCTAAGTTAAGCCGATTGTTACGATTTTCTTAATGGCATCCAGTACGAAAACTAGAAAGAATTATTTATTTATATTTCTAACATCAAAAAATTACGTATTTTCGCATGATAGAAAAAAAGATAATAATAATTTTATAAAATAAGGACTCCCGGTCATATATAGCCCGGTCATCAATGACCTTAAAAGGCTGTAGTGGTTAAAACTCCTAAAGCCTCTGCAAATTAAATAATGCTAAACTTTAAAAGATTCTTTTACATTATTTTATTTTGAAATACGTTCAAAAACAGCGACTGTATTCAGAATCAAATGTGCAAATACAACATATTTTCCGCGTTATATGTATCCTGATCGTTCTCCTAAGCGAAGTAAAGTAATCGCCTTTCCATGTAATTATCAATTGCAAAGCCTTAAATAATAAAAATAAATAAACGAAAAATTGTCTTAGAATGTGATGTAGAATCGTCTGCCTAAAAAAGTGGAAAGTAGGTACCACTAATTTCAGAACATATGCCTTTTTTTACAAGTCATCGTGGTGTTCAACCTTAAAAAACGCAGCGCCATCAATTTTTGTATACTATTAAATTTCAAAGTATCGAATTCGAATAAATCACCGTCTTGAAATAAGTAGTTTAACACTATTTTGGTGAATAATCTGGAAAACATTTCTGGGAAAGTTTGAGGAACTAAAATAAATAATAAAATTCCCACCAAAAGCTCACAGCCCCGCCATCTATCGGTGATAACTCGAGTTATTTCAATCCAAGTATAAAAAGATTTTTACTTGACGCGCAGGTTTTCCAGAACCGCGCTGTCTACCGCCAACCAACTCGGGCAACCTTTGTAGGATTCGGTAAGCTATGAAATTATCGCACGTATATTAAATATTAATTACATTAATTTGCTCGGATTATTGTCCCAATATGATTTAAAGGTGACATAAAAATACCTATTTATGAAATACATAATATATGTATTCCACGGGTGCTGGATCATTAGTTTTTTTTAACTATTGAAGACAATTTTAGCGATTCCTAAACGAATATTTGAAACAGAAAAGTCAGAAAAAGATACGGTCACATTTTTTCTTACTTTTCTGTTTCAAAATATTAAATATTCGTTTAGAAATCGCTAACATTGTCTTCAATAATTAAATATTACAATTTGAGGTTTCACTCATAAAATAATTAGAAAAATAATTTAAAATTTAAGTTTTTTGTTATAATTTGATGTATGTGAAAATCTGTCATTAGATTTTTATTTACATTGTTTAAAAATTAATTAGAGAACTGGATGATATATCCATCACTCCTGGATCTGGACCCCCAGATTTCTACCCACTAATCATGTATTTTATCCTTCCCAAATCTTCCTCTCCTAAAAAGACACTCCGTATAGCATTCCCAAAGGTGACGTAAACCCTGAGGAGAATTATTTTCCTCGGAGCCTCATATGTTGATCTAATGTAAAAATTTTTTTTAATAAAATATGTTTAGAACAAGCGACACGGTATCTTGTCTTGTCTTATTTTTGACAGTTAAATGGATATACGTTGATAAAAAATGTGAAACGCGCCAATGTAATAATTCTGGGTAGTTACCTAAGTTTAAACCTCAATGTTGCCATACCATGTTAGTTGCCATATCATATTAGTGTATATATAAATATACACTAATTCAATCAAATTGACAAATAGAATGCCAGCAGAAGACAGAAGTGGGTAGGTACCCATTTATAATGGCGAGCAACGAGTAGTACCTAACAACCTTCATCCACAAGTCACAAGTAGTAGTAGTATTATAGCCTATCGAGTATCATGTCCTTTGAAGGAAACTAGTCACCCGTCATGAGTCGCCCATCCTTCTTCCTTTCAACAATCTCCCCCGGACCAGTCAATCTCTCCAGGCCTCGAACATTTCAGCAAACGAATTGAACTATATCTCCCCGGAAACATCAAATCGGTAGCATTGTTCAATAGATCGAATGCTACAGAAAAGCGTTTGAAGATTGAATGTGCACGAGTGAATAAAATGATGTTATTGCAAATGTAAAACATGGACATGTCAACAATGCAGTGATTAATTTTTTTAAAACCGATTCTTACCCAATTTTCACATAAAATAAAGTTTTTTCCATTTGTCTGTACAGTACCTACTGCATTCCGAAAACTGCGTAAATCGGTGACGGGATAACTCATCAAAATAACCACTCAACACACCATTAGAAGTGAAATAAAGTCATGAAAAGTGATGTAACAAAAACTAGGTTAAGTTTTCAGATTAGTTTTTTTCATCGACTATAAAGACTACATCATTTTTAAGGCCGTGTTGAATTGCCATTATGTTGAGTTATCATGAAACCGTGTAACATTAATTGCTTTTTTTATAATGTACGCATTGGTAATTTTAAAAATATTCACGTTTGATTTAACAGATTGCCCAGCGAATTTGATCATTAGGAAGTATAATGGGGCGGACAGATTTCGCTATACCCATCATGGCTTGGCCTATTTCAGCATATCGCTCACCATACAATCTCAATAGCGATGTATGGATATGTATATTAATTAGGGAAAGGAACGAATCAACTGAAAGCGGCGTTTGGCGCCATTTGCGGTTGCTTCATTCCTTTTCCATAAGTTGAGGTTCAGTTCGGCAGTTCGGCTCGCGGATGTATACATAGCTTATGGCGAGCGATATGGAGAGCGATATGCCGAAATAGGCCAAGCCACAAGAATATAGCACGCTTATAGCGTGGTCGGTCACAGGCTTTAATTTGGCTAAACAATTTTATATCCACGAAGTTTTCTAATATATCAATTCAAAACAAATGGGTAGGTACTAGGTATCCTTTCTTTCTCTCTTTAATGTAATACATGTAAAATAATGGAAATATTTCCCCACGTTCTACATTCAATCCTGGTAGGATTATTGTTCATAGATTTGGATCAATTTATCAAGTAGAACTCTCATTGTTTTCGGGGCGCGACTTTCGGATTGGAACTTTGTGAGGAAATCTATGTATCTCCCAATGTCTGCATTGTTATGCATATATTTTATTAGTTGTATGATAAATACTTACAATAAACCACACGATGTCGTATAGTAGCAAGTTATAAAAGTATCGTTATAAAATTTTACGGTGGGTTATAATAATTTTAGTGGATAAAAAGGACAAGTAATAAACAATTTCCGAATTGCCCAGATTGGTTGATATGCGTCAGAGCTGGTAGAAATTGAAAGAGACTCCGGTTGTCCAATTCCAGTCGCCCAGTTAAACCGAGACGTTACAAGAAGTATCCGGGGAACAAAGGCGCAGAAGAGATATTGCGGTAGCCGACAACACCTACACCAACTTCTGCCCTGATACAATGCTGATACGGAATTTAAACAGACAGCCAGTGCGCGCGCATGTAAATAAAATAAAACTCAGATTGTGTAACTCTTTCGCAGATAACGCGGACAATAATGTCGGATTGTTCCTCCTCTGCCATGCAGTATGCACCCCTGGCACAAAGAGAACAATAACAGACCGCGACGTTTGCTGGAATAAAACATGCTCGGACCTCGGACCCCTTTACAAGCGTGTAATTAGTCCATTATTTACCGCGCAGTGTCACCTTATTTATGTGTTAAGCAAAGCTGTTTCTCGCACAAACAAAATAGATCCTTTTTTATCGTGTAAGGACTGCGTGCCCTAATCGTTACGCATTTCGCTCAAATCCTAATGTCGCAATTAGGGCATGAATTTGTTTAACTGTAGTTAGATTAAAATCGGCTTTCCTGTTACACAATGCGAACAGAATTTTATTGTCTTATACCTATTAGGTACCTGCATTTGCAAAGTTGAAAAAGTATGTCGATTGTGCACTAAAATGTCTGTCTACATAAACAGATCTATTATTTTCCGTCACTAAACTGGTACAAATTGGGAATTTTCATAATATAATTTTTTTGTGTACTTATGCTAAGTATGCGAATTTAGATCAATTATACGCTAATATTTTCGGGAGTAACCATAAATCGGTCTATCATCTAGGAATGGCGGGGGGAATTGCGGGGGAATTTCTGGGGGGAATGGCGAGGGGGAATTGCGGGGGAATGGCGGGGGAAGGGCGGGGGAAGGGTGTGGGAAATAGTGGTGGAGCGGGGGGGAGGGTGGGGGAAGAGCGGGGTGAGAGCGGGGTTAGGGCGGGGGGGAGGGCGGGTGAATAATAGGGGCAGGGCGGGAGGGTAGAGAAGGGCAGAGCGAAGGGCGGGGAAACACCGGGGAGGGCCAAGGGTGGGAGTAGTGGAAAACGTGAGGGCTAAGAGTGGGGGGAGGAGCGGGGGGAAGGGCGTGGGGAATGACGGGGGGAAGGGCGGGTGGGGGGGAAAAAAATAGGATTTAAAATAAATATGGAGAGTACATTATAAATCTATGATGAATTTTTTGTCGGTCGCACTAAAAACTTTGAAATAAATCTGTGCGACTTTAAATTATGATTATTACTTTAAAAACGGAAATCACCAATTGTTAAAACATCTGTCACCTTTCTGGCGACATTTCTATTTTTCAATCTTTTTTATTATTTTTGTGTTTTCGTAGAACTCCATTATTTTAATCCTTAAGGGCCCGTTCCCACTTCCGTTTTCAAATCGGAGGCGTGTCCCGTTTTAAAAACGGATGACCAATGGCCCTGTTCACACTACCGTTTTAAAAACGGACCATACTCTACGAAAAAAAATAATTGTCGATTCAACAAAAACATGTTATTTGCTCATTCTTCAGTAATGGTGTGCAATGAACGACGATGAAGCTCTTGTTGTCATGTTGTACTTATCAAAAAGAAGGAAAAAAGTGAAAAGAAAATTTTGGGTACACCCAATCATAGCCGAATGATTTTCTGTAGGAATTTTCCAAGTGTTAATTGGTGAGTTGAGAAGTGATGAACTAAAGTTCTTTAATTATTTTAGAATAATAATGATTGGATTATTTATATAGCGCCGTTTTCACCATGAAAAATCACCTCAAGGGCGCTTAATGGCTTAAGAGAATGTCTATCACTTCCTTTAACCATCTACTGGAATGAGTTTCAAAGAACTTAACATATCAAAATACAAAATTGAGAAAGTGCATTTGTCCTGAAGAAAGGCTATCGATATTTTAAAGTAAGAAAACAATAACAACTCAAATATTTTTTATTATGTGTTTATTAAAATAATAAGCTCTTCCGTGCATCTCATTAAAGCTTTAAAATTTAAAAAAAGTAAACTTAAAAAAATAAAAATAAAAATTTTGATGTACAAAAGTTGTGTACACCAAGTGTTTTGTTTTTATTTGGTTAAAGATAAAATATTACCATACTCTTTCTTCGACCAGCGGTATTAAATTTTCGGGATTTATTTCCTTATCCATTATTGTAGTTTTGATTTATTTACTTAACAAAATAACCAAATACAAGCACGCAGCGTGACTGCTTCCTTGCGACAGGGAGCGGGCGGGGAGGGGTCGGGGTTTGGCGGGGACTCTGCCGGAACGACTGGACGACAAGTGTGAACAGCTCCATACAACACTATGAGCGAGCGTGTTCCGACACGATTTGAAAACGGACGCGCTGCGTAGGCGAGCCATCCGACAAAAAATGTCGGATCCGTTTTCAAATCGTGTCGGACAAGTGTGAACAGCTCCATACATCCACTACAGCCACTAGGGCATCCGTTTTTAAAACGGGACCCGCCTCCGATTTGAAAACGGAAGTGGGAACGGGCCCTAAGGGCCCGTTCCCACTTCCGTTTTCAAATCGGAGGCGGGTCCCGTTTTAAAAACGGACGGCCAATGGCCCTGTTCACACTACCGTTTTAAAAACGGATCCGTTTTAAAAACGGACCATACTCTACGAAAAAAAATAATTGTCGATTCAACAAAAACATGTTATTTGCTCATTATTCAGTAATGGTGCGCAATGGACGACGATGAAGCTCTTGTTGTCATGTGGTACTTATTAAATAGAAGGAAAAAAGTGAAAAGAAAATTTTGAGTACACCCAATCATAGCCGAATGATTTTCTGTAGGAATTTTCCAAGTGTTAATTGGTGAGTTAAGAAGTGATGAACTAAAGTTCTTTAATTATTTTAGAATAATAATGAATGGATTATTTATATAGCGCCGTTTTCACCATGAAAAATCACCTCAAGGGCGCTTAATGGCTTAAGAGAATGTCTATCACTTCCTTTATCCATCTACTGGAATGAGTTTCAGAGAGCTTAACATATCAAAATACAAAATTGAGAAAGTGCATTTGTCCTGAAGAAAGGCTATCGATATTTTAAAGTAAGAAAACAATAAACACTCAAATATTTTTTATTATGTGTTTATTTAACTAATACGCTCTTCCGTGCATCTCATTAAAGCTTTAAAATTTAAAAAAAAGTAAACTTAAATAAAATAAAATAAAAATTTTGATGTACAAAAGTTGTGTACACCAAGTGTTTTGTTTTTATTTAGTTAAAGATAAAATATTACCATACTCTTTCTTCGACCAGTGGTATTAAATTTTCGGGATTTATTTCCTTATCCATTATTGTAGTTTTGATTTATTTACTTAACAAAATAACCAAATACAAGCACGCAGCGTGCCTGCTTCCTTGCGACAGGGAGCGGGCGGGGAGGGGTCGGGGTTTGGCGGGGACTCTGCCGGAACGACTGGACGACAAGTGTGAACAGCTCCATACAACACTATGAGCGAGCGTGTGCCGACACGATTTGAAAACGGACGCGCTGCGTAGGCGAGCCATCCGACAAAAAATGTCGGATCCGTTTTCAAATCGTGTCGGACAAGTGTGAACAGCTCCATACATCCACTACAGCCACTAGGGCATCCGTTTTTAAAACGGGACCCGCCTCCGAATTGAAAACGGAAGTGGGAACGGGCCCTAAGGGCCCTAACAGCTCCATACATCCACTACAGCCACTAGGGCATCCGATTTTAAAACGGGACCCGCCCCCGATTTGAAAACGGAAGTGGGAACGGGCCCTAAGGCCTTTGGAATATTGACTGTTATATTTCTTAAAGATGCTGTCAGAAAATCGGAGAATTTTTGTGTATTTCCGTTTCTCAATAAAATCCAAAAAATGCTATATTTCTGCGTATCAAAAAACTAAAAACTGTTTTTGAAAGGTGATGAAATATGCTAATAAATTTTACATTAAAAAATAAGCATATATTTTTGTAAATACTAAAATTTTGATATCAAACATATAAAAATAAAATAAAATGGCTCACCTCACGTTTTTTTTGTCTAAACACTGACGCAAAATTACTGACAACGAAAAATATAATTTCATATTTTTTCTCAAATTGCAGTTTAGTAGAGGTGTATATTTCAATCATTCTGTGGTTAACTTCTTTCTATATTTGAATATAAAGTTTGATGTGTTCTCTTTTTAACACCGTTTTATATTTCCAACTATGACGGTAAAGGAGATACAGCAATTTCCATTAGACCATATGAGCTGTTCCGAAAAGTGAATAAAATGACTCTACAAGACAAAAAAAAATACCCTTGTTGTTGAAAATAAGCTAAATGTTTCATATTATGTTATAAAATACATTATATGCATACACATATTTTTGCCAAGTGTATAAAATTTTAAACTAAAGCCTTAAAAGAAAGACTTATTTTGCATAAATATGCAATGCCATTTTTTAAGACTAATATTTAAATGAAATCTTAAGAAACTATATTATTAAAGCACTCAAAAACACAAATTTACAATAATCCTAGTCTGCGCAGTATTTTAATACTTTGAGAATCTCCCAAATAAAGATGCATGTTATGAAGGTATCTCATACCTTGTGTTGAGTATCTTCCGATGTGTCATATCCCTTCACATTTACTCCTTTACTAAAGAAGAATGTTTCTCTAGTATTCAAATACTAGGGAAACTAGTACATATTTGATTAGTATTTTGAGTGTTTGACTAGTATTCAAATACTAGGGAAACTTGTTAATAAAATATTTCCTACAGCCCCTACCTTACCCCGCCTCACAAGGCTGCCAATCCGGGTGGCAACATACCTCCCATGTCTTTACACTATACAGACAGGGGCGCTCTTGTGAGGTGTCACATTAAAAAAATATGTTTTGAACATCATTTTTGACGATGATTTATAACATCAACTTGAACGCAGAAGGCTGCATGGAACTAACACAGGTTTGCTGAATTAACTTTAAAACTTTTATTTTTTATCGTTTAATCCACGTTTTACAAAATCAAGAACATTTTATTTGCTGGATTTATCGAAATCATTTCACCAACTTGTAATGATCTGTCCTTTTCAACTTTTCCTTCTCTTCTTTCTACGATAAATTTTCTTCAAGTCCCATAGGTAACTTTTCCAGAAGGCTTTGGTTATGTATATATCCGGGGTAGGAATGTCCTCCCTGCCGTCTTTACAAGCCCTTGCCCCTCTCTTTATTACACACCCCTTCAAGTGTGTGCACCCTAGTTTGTCTACGTGGTTTACGATCTTGAACGTAATCATTTCACGTGACGGTTCAGTATAAAAAGGTTTCACCGAACGTTGTGTTGGCTTTTTTGTTTCTCGGTATAGAAACCTAGTTATCTTTGTATGTGTGTGGTATCCCTCGGTTCTTTTGAGATAGAGTGAGTTGAATCCATTACCGCTGTGTTTTAAAGCCATTTCATAAACCTCATTCTCTGACTCGCCTGCTCACCGACTAGCTACGTGATTCTACCTGTCGTAGGGTAATGTGAGTATAACAAGGTGTTAGATTTTATATGTGTGATAAACATACGATAAATTTATGGTGTTAGTTGTCGGCGCCATCCATGTATATATTTTGGGAGGGGAAGGAGAGGAAAGGGAATGAATTTGTTCAAGTTAAAGTTGGCTCCTCCTCTTTACCAAACAAAACCGATGGATGATAATTTGAACAAGGCGATCGATATCTGCGTGTCTGGATATCACAACCGGCCGGGTCTCCCCTTGTTCCAAATCGGCAACCGTCACGCCATTATAAAGAAAACCAGGTCTCCTCACCAATTTCAGAATTGCCCCAACCTCATGCACCTCCAGGAAAATCTACTTTACTGAGTGTAGAAGGGGAAAACCATGACATCCCTTGCCACGAATCTAGTCGCGAAATGTGACACGTAAGGTCCTAAGTTACGTGCCACCTCTAGAAAACCCTGTAAATTCCTCGTCGTCGGGAGTTTACATCCCTTTCTAGGTCAATAACATAGATAACACACGACGATCTTGTCGACATTTAGCCCGCTTCTATCGATAGGTTGTGTGCCTACCCATTCAGCCAATTATCATGTGAGATATATGTAAGGTTTACTCGAAATGCCAAATTTAGGATGAGGACTGTCTGTATTTTAATATTTGGTTCCAGTAATTATTTCATGAGGATACTAGCATCCTCGTGTATTAGGTATGGGTAACTTCTATTGAATACCTATCCTCTCAGGTCGGTATAAACGGACAATTGGTTTGATTTTTGCATTTAATTTAAAGAGGCTGCCTACCTCTCGAAAGGTACCTGTTGAGAAAAGTTGTTCGGTTGGTAGTTTTATTTCGGACATTACCATCTCCCTCTTTTGACTCTAGATTTGTTTTTGTGCATCCCAATTTGTAACTTAGAAAGTCAAACAATAGATGAAAAGTATTAAATTAGAAAGTCAAATAACAGAAGAAAAGTATTCATTTTTGTTCTGTCTGGTTGCATCCGATCGCTTTCTATTCGGGCGGTCATACGCTAGCAAAACTTCCCCTTCGACTGACTGTACACCGCGCCTCGGCCTATATATGAAAAGGTCATTGGCCCGTCTCCCTTTTTCAGCTGATAGATAGTCTGATTGACACATTCCCTTTTGAAACATTATTTGGGCTGCAGGGGTTGTAAACTTGGATGCTGTATCCGTCCTTTAAAGGGTCTTCTGGAATTTAATAAATAATATAAAAATCTCACCCTGTTAGTCATCTCCAAATCCTAGTGTGAAAACTTACCTGGTTACACACTACATAGCTAAATCAGTTTAATTTTCGGTCTCCTCCCTACACCTATAAAAGAGTAATTAAATAATCCTGTAAACAAAATTATATCTCCCTAATCTCTGTCGGGATTCGAACCCGAGTTTTATGATTTGTTTTATTCTCTGGTTTACGGTCTCCGTGGATAGAATGCCATCTCGCCAAATCAATTCCTCCCTAGCCCGATTAAACACTTCCTGCCTTTAAATATGTTCACTCTGTTTTAAAACGCAATCATTATTATTATTATTTCCATGTTTTTAAGACAAGTAATTTAGTTTGAACTACATATTTACGAAATCACGTTTAATTTAAAACATTTTTTTTAAATATTTCTATTTTTGAGACCGATAATAAAATATTATAATCGCGATCGCACAACTTTTAGCGCCCCTGGGGTGATTTTTCACAAAACAGCGCTCTACAAATTATCCAATTATTCCTATCCTCACTGAGTACAACCACTTTCACTTCACACAAACACCGGTTCAATAATATTTCACTTTAATTCAATATTCCACAATACTTTTAACACCATCTGAATTCACTAATTAACTGTAATCTCACACATCACTTCTGATTTGTATTGATTTCTCGGAGCTGTCAACGTACCCAAGTTCAAAAACCGACTGTCCCTCCTGCGATCTCTTCTTTTCTTCCTTCCCGTGGGAACATGTTTACTTCAAGCCCGCCTGTCAATAAATCTTATGTTGTTATTCCAACCAAAAAATTTTTTGGAGCACGTTCGTTTCGTTTATTTATTTATGTGAGTATTCAAAACATCACAAACTTTAACCAACTGCAACGTTTTTTGGCATCTTGAAAAAAGACTTGGGAGTGTTTTTGCTAGTTGTTCGTAACTTGAACAACGGAACCCACTTTTTTTTATCAAAATACAAATTAGGAAGTGCAAAACACTGCCACCAAATACTTAATAAATTCAATTTTCCGCCATTGAAAGGAATGTCAAAGTCAACATGCTACAATGCTTCTTCTAGCAGCTAGAGTTATTGATATTGATAATATTATAGGGTATTTGGTACCGGCAAGGAAAGGTTAAACCCGAAAGGTACAGACTAGGCCCCCTGATCACCAAACACAGCTAAACCCATTTGAACCAATTTTTTTAATCTCAATGTTGGTCTTTCAACCAGGGCTATACTGAGAGTATCTTTCTTTCTGGAATGTGTCGCAAATATACTACATATAATATTTTTAATTAATAAATTGTGAAAAACACAAATTATTAAAAAATACATACAGGGTGTATCGGCACGTACCCGACAAACTTTAACCAGCTATTCCTTAGGACATTTGGAGTAAAAAATGTTAAGGGCACTTTGCTGTCCGGTAACATTTTTTTTTAATAAAAAGTTTACTATTCATATTTTCACCACATGTCACCAATGTTTTATCCTTTGTCAAAGTTTGAAAACCCATCTGGCAATATTTTGTTCGAGTTTCGTTGAATAATGTACGTACGTACCTACATTTTGGCGCGCTTTTACAATCACAACGAAATGGCACAGCACCATTCGTCTCATTTTTAACTATTATTATTTAGTGTGTATGAAAGAGCGAGGACACTTTTTGACGCACTTGCTAATAACAGCTGTTGAACGCGAGAAACAAGGCAAATGACAGTGACGGAGTGTGGATTTTTTATTTATTTTTGGTTTTTAATGGAAAAAAAATGTTACCGGACAGCAAAGCGCCCATAACATTTTTTACTCCAAATGTGCTGAGGAATAGCTGGTTAAAGTTTGTCAGGTACTTGCCGATACACCCTGTATATTTACTTTCGTACGCATGTCGGGATCTGAACCCGCAACCTTTGGATTCGTAGCCAAGGATCGTAACCACTCAACCACGGAGGCCAACAAAAAAAGCTAAAACAAACTGGATATCAAATGCATGCATACAGTAGTTTTCACTCTAACTACAAGACTGTATATTTCATCAAATATTATTCTGGTAATTAGCTTTATAAAAAAACATGGGTAGATGCTAAATATTTTCTTTAATTTCTTATAACAAACTTACATAAAACATTCAATTCTTAAGGTCTTATTAAATTATGATAAACCAGAACTGACTTTGAATAATATTTTTTGTTTTAGTATCCTTTGTGCCCCCTGAACCGCATGCGATTATCCAACTGAAAATAAAAATAAAAATCAGAATTAATAAAAATAAGACAATTTGTATAGTGTCGTTTTTGTGAAAACTCACCAAACGAACGAAAAAAGGAACTCCGGTAAAAAGTATTTTAGCTTTCAAGCAATATTTTCATATAGGTCAACAGACGCCGATTCTATGTATATATGTTTTATTATAATATAATTAAAAATGAATATAACACTATCCCTTCAAAACGCCCTGCTTGCTTGGCATCGCCTTTTTCTAGCGTCAGGCCGGAGTCTTTGCGGGTATTAAATTCAGATATTGTATGAAAAATTTCATGTTTCAGAAATTTGTGAACCTAATATATTCACTGTTTTTGAATGTACACGAAAATGAATAACCGTTTTTAAAAGAATATGAAAGATTCTTTCAGATTTTAATATTACAAGCAGACACATGAAAACTGTAGAAATAACACTTAGGGTGGGTTGTTTCGCAGAATTTGAACAATTCATCTAATTTCAACGTTTATTTTCGGCTTCTGTGAAAGTCCTATTCAAGTTCTGTTTTTAAATCATTATAGGCTAGTTGTTTGACAGAACTGAAATAATAACAGAACTTGAAAAATCTTTCACAGAACTGAAAAATTAACTTTGAAATTTGAAGAATTGTTCAAATTCTCTGAAACAACCCTTCCTTAATATGCTTGATACTTTTTGAATAATATATTACAATTTTTTGGACGTAGTAATAGGTATCCGGAAATATTCCTTGACCTAATATAAATTTTTCATAATCGGGAATTTATTTATTTTTACTAAGAAAGTTATTCTGAATGAGGTGTTGTATTTGATGAAAATGCATTACATTTAAAAAGTCAATAACGACACCAAATAAGTTTTTCAATATCTCCAAAAATGTCAAAGTTATGAGCATCCAAAGTGAACAACACGTGTACAATTGTGTCTTGTGATGTCTCACGAGACACAATCCATAATTCAAATGGTAGTACTGTTGTGCCAGTCATTGTATGTATCTTGATATCACATGCTTATCGGCCAGGCGCAAATATCAACATGTTGACGGCTTATATCTTCCGTACTATTTGATATTGTCCTAAAATTATAAAAGTTCTGTCCTCAGCATGCTCTAATTAATATGAAACACTAGCTGACGTGTACCCAGCGTTGCTGGGGGATATCCTTAGGAGATAGACATATATATATATATATATACACCATCGCGGATTTTCTGTAGGTATTTTTAAGATATACAATTCAGTAGTACATTATTTTGATGTATCTCATAAGGTTTAGCGAGCGTTAGCAATATAAACGCCTGAAAATTATTTTTTTACGACTTGATTACAAAACATTGACTTTCCTCTAATTTCTATAATTATAATATGCAAGTATCATATACATAAACCTTCCGGAAGAAATCCTCTGAATGGTAGTATCAAAATCCATTTCCTAGTTTAGAAGACTTTAGCGCACAAACAGACAGACGCGGAGAGTGACTTAATTGTATACTATTTAGAGATTTGTATATAACATGGGAAACAGCCTCATGGAGATTTCTCCATTTAGATGAAAACTCCCGCAATATACCCTATTTTGGGAATACTCCCCAAAACACCCATCACTTTGGATGTGTACGGTAAGCTTTTAGATGCAAATACAAAGTGTGGTGTTTCCTCTCTAGCACTGCTTAAATCATATATCTCACCGTATTATAAGCATGTCAATTCACATTATCACCTTAATGTAATATCTATCATAAAGAGTATAAGTTTAAAAATTTTAGATTATTTAATTTTTTTCAATCTTAGGGATAATATGTTCACATGGTGTGAAAGTAAAAACCTGGAAAATATATTTCAATTAAAAATATTTTGTCATTTGTTACTAAATCACCCAATAGAAGCACTCACAGTTCGTAAATTTGAAATTGCTCTCCAAAAAACTTATTGTTTGTGACTTGTACTCTTTATGCTTAGCATGATAGAAATAGTCTGCTAATTTAATTGAGCACACTAAGTTAAGATAATACTGGTTAGTAGCCAAGTGAACAGATCCCATGGGAGCCCAATGCAGCGTCGCGGGTTCAATCCTCTACTAGCTAAGTCCACCATCATTGCACAAGCAATATTTTCCACTTACAGTGATGGATGTAGGAAGGATTCCAATATTGTTAGGTTATTCATAACTCAGACATGTTTTATTAATTGAAAGAGTTAGTCAAATCTGATTTTGAACAGTTTGGGATTAAAATTAGAAGGAAAGATGAATGCCGTCAACTCAATTACAAAATGATTCAGAATTAAATTTTCCTTTGCTTACAAATTGATGGGCTTTTAATAAAAACATATTGTAGGTAATAATATTATTGATAACTTACAATAGACCTTTTGCATTCAAAGAACGTATTCCTAAGACTTTGGCAATGCAACGGGACAGAGCCATCAGTTGCTTTCAGGCACTCGCGGGGAGTTTTTTTTTGCTGAAAAGACACAAAAGTTTAAATGCTTTTGTACATGAAATATCATTATATTGTGTAAAAATAAAAACAAATATTCTAGAATTTTCGAAAAAACAGAACTATTTTGATTACTAAAGTACATCAAAAAACTTTATTGTTTTTATTTACAACGAAATTATTATTATTCATTATTGGTTTGTTATGCTGCAACGATTCCGACAGTAAGCATATTTTAGCTTCAAGAATATTTGCCGAAAACAACACAACATAAATAATACAAAAAAGAATAAGTAGGTATATTATAACCACAAAAAAATGACTGGCCACAAATACGAATATATTTTTTTAAATTTTGATTCAACTTAACCGGTCAGCAACGTAAGCAGATATACACGATAAAATAACGATAGCAGTCAAGTACAATAAGCGTGTTTACACGTCAACGCGTGTGTTTCCACAAAAATCGTCATAACTCCGTTATTCTTCTAGTGACATCCCTAAAACAAAAAGTAGAATATTCGTATTGAATGAAGCTTCACATCTCTATTCAAAGTTATCCATAGAAACCCGTAAAAAGACCTACTCAGTGGAAGCAAATTTTACCCGCCAAATCGTAAAACGACGCCAAGAAAGCCGTTTGACGTGCCGACCCGCCTCGCAAGTTTAATTATTTTTTTAAAAATATATTTTGTATGAAATGGTCAAAAAGTGAAGTGACAGAATTGTTTATTGTACATTTGTACGATGAAATAAGTGTTTTTTTTTTACATTATCCGTGATTTTAGTATCGTTTTTACATAAAACATTACAGGTGAGTCATTTTTACAATTTTTTCATGTTTCCATTCTAAATTTAAATATTTATAAATGTTAATATTTATTTATGATACAACAATTTGAAAGCCTATTTTGTAACCTTTCTAAAACAGTTTTTACTATTCGGCTCCGTTCAGTAATGTTTCATTTATAGAGCTTTGATTGTGAGGCGGTAATAACACAACGTTTTCGTGAAATTGACATTTCGATAAAGACATTTTAGCTTCAAGTTCGCGAAAAGTCGGAGGGGTTAATAACTATAAAAGCCAATTATTTACATCCGGGGAAATGAAAAACACTGAAATAAAGTTTGTTTTTTGTCAATAATTTTGTCAATTTGACAGTTCAGCCATGTTTTGTTTTGTTGTTTGACTTTAATAAGGAAGTTGAGTCCATTTTTTTTATTTTTTTTTATCAATGTTCGCATTCAAACTTAAATACGAGTATTTTTTTTTTTAAAGTTTGTTTTCATAGTTAAATTAATTCTCAAAGTTTGAATTTTATTAAGCCCGCCAAAACGAGCGGAATCCGAGCGGTAAGAGGCGGGGTGTGGGTGTGACGTCATTCAAACTGTAAGAACCACGTCGCTTAAGCATTTTGTATGGAAAAAAAATTAATTCTTCAATAAGGAATTCCAGTAATTTTTTTACCAATGTTAACCGTCTATTAGAATTGATGTTATTAAAAAAAAAAGAAAATTGATTAAGATGTCATAGTTAAATTAATATTTTAAGTTAGAATATTTGCTTTTCCCGCCCGGTACGGTATTTCCGTCGCTATTTGTTGACGTGCCCCGCGCGAATTCAGGACCACCGCGCAGAAAAGTAAAGACCAAAAGTAAAATAACGGTTTACAGCCCAGTTTACTGTGAGACTTTTCTGGGCAGCCGGCGGCCTGAAGTGTATCACATGTTATGTGACATGTATGATAATAAAAACTTCTAAGTTATGCAATAAACAACATATTATTATAAAGCACTATACGAATATGTATCTTTAGAAATCCATTTCATATAATAATAACAAAAAATACGTACATATATTTGACAAACCCAAATAAACGTTTGGCCTATACACCTCTCTCATCTAAGTTGACCATCTCTCATGTAATAGAAAGAGATGCACCATAGGTGATCCGTTGTACGTACAAGTCACGACACATGTGACGTCAGAATTCTTTCGACCAATCGTGGAGCGTATACAGTCTATTGCTATTGAATGCTTTTTCAAGAACGTTTAACTAATTCTAAGAATAATAATATAGAAATATATTTATATATTTAGAATCGATATTTTTTGATCTACATGAACATATTTTTTATAAGCCAAAATATTTTTCACTCAACTTCCTTATTCGTACTGAGTGGCGCAATCAATTCTAAAAGTTTACTAAAAACAATATTAATCTCGACGAATTCCGCCACAAGCTTAATACGCAAAAAATTACAAACAGCAGTTGGTTTCAACTCAATTACCACAAGAAATAAGTATCTATGTGGTGGGGGATGGTATAAGAAGCATATTGTTCCATTTTTTCTCAATCAAAGATATCTTTGAAAGTTATGAAATACGCACAAATTATCAAAATAACCCAAACTATACCTATTTTTTTTCATGTTTACTTAAACCTCCCACATAAATAATTGTCTCCATTCGATATTTAAGTTGAAATCAAGAGTTGTTTTTATAAAGAGCCTTTGCATGCAGCGGAATTCGACAAGTATTCCATAACAATTATTTGTCTTCTTACCAACTTACAGCAATCGGATTCCAGCAGGCACATTTTGAGATCTGCCCTGACTCCAGCACAAGTACTCTTGTCGGCCAAGGTCTCGTCGTCTTCACCATATTTCATCATCTTTACAGCTTTTTTTCAATATCTATCGTACTTTCAACTTGAAGACAATCCAATTCAAATCCTAAAATAAAGATAGGTTATATATTATTTTCTTTAAAAAATCCTATAGGTATACTATTAAGTTATGAATATTAAGTTTCTCATATTGAATATCTGGTTTAAGAAATATATTATGTTGATGTGATCTGATTATATTATAAAAATATAGCAAACCTTAAAAAATTTACGACTTTGTTATGACATAAGTTAACCATAGAAACAGTGTTCCCGAACTCAAAAATTCAAAATCGGGAGAATTTACGCCTAAAAATCGGGAGAAATCGTGAGAAATCGGGAGATTTTCTTAGAAATCGGGAGATCACTAGAATTATTTTAACAAAATTTCTCCTTTGTCAATAATGCGAATCCCTTTTATTATTCCGAAGCATAACCTTAACAACTAACGAAAAAACCCATAAGCAGCGCCGTCAATATGATTATTGTAGATGTTGCCCGTGGAATAACGCAATTTGCCCTAACGTTTAACGGGGACTTATTTTACGTCTGGCAACTCGGCGCAAATTTTTGTGAAACATCGACCTTGGACTGTCACCTGTCACTTTGCGAGACGTCAAAAATCATGTAATACCTACTTACTTTTAAAAGTGAGCGACATTCATACAAGTAACGACCTTCGTCATCGGGATGTGTACAATTAAATGAAACGAAAAAATTTATGAATTTTAATTTTATTTAGGAACCAATCAACCACCTCATGGGCTTTTTCAAAACACCTGTCACCTGGCGACAGATGCTTGATAACGGTAGGTACACTGTTTAGTAATCCTTAATCCTTTATTAAGAAATACCTACAAATATCTCAGTTGAATCATCAAAAACAAAAAGAAAGTGCATGGGCCAAATTAAAATTGTTAATGAAATTATACAGAAATTGTTATAAATGGAGTTATATTAGATTAAAATTAGACCTTTACAAGCATGCTGAGTGTATACAAAAGACAATTGGGCAGTAGAATCTCTTATCTGGGAAGAATCCTTCAAAAATTATCCCAAAAAGCTGTGAGCGCAGTATACAACTCCGCATTTCTATCACTGCTCAACAATCCTTTTTTTGTACGATGTACAAAGTAAAACAAAGATATCAAAAACAATAATATTTATACAAAAAAAAAATAATAATAAACAATGTGTTACCAAAATAATAATGATAATGAAAACATATTACAAAACAATATCATAACTATAAGGAATAAAAAATAATAATGTGCTGCCGGAAAGCATAAAAATAATACCCATCAATAGGGTCCTTCCACATAGAAAGCGGGAAAAGCAGTCGGCGCATGGGCGGCCGCTTCAACTATCAACTATCGTCTCTATCGTATCTAGGCCAGTCATACTCAACCTGCGGCCCGAGCTATTTTGTGCTGCCCTCAATACATTTAATATCAGGAACATGATTTACAAAATCTGGCATTCTATATCACGTTAATTTGAGATTAATTGCGACTTTGACGTACAGACATTGAAACCCGAAGAGGATAGTATAAAAATAATATACTATCTATATAATATAATATGGTATAAGAGTGTTGCTACTGCACACCATAACTGCACAAGCTTGGACCTATCTCTAAAAAACAAAGATTTGACAGACAAATATGCGCGCAAATAATTTTGCTCGTGGCAACACATAAATTTTTGACAGTTCCAAAGATAAATGGTTACCAGTGTTACTTGTTACTACCAACGAAGACGTAGTACCATTTAGGCTACTAAACATAACAAAAACCTATCTTTATATATCTATTCTATTTGATATAATATTTTTTGCGGCCGGAAATTTTCGAAAACGGAATTCCGTAGATACCCTCCCCCCCATGGATTTCGAAAAATTGTTGTGGGGAATTACATATGATGCTTTTGGCTGTGCGGAATTTTTTTTTAGCGAAGTTCTGTAACAACCCCCCCCCCCCCCCCCCCCCATGGATTTGAAATATTTCGTGGGGAGCACTCATTTTGAATTTTTTTTGTGGGGAATTATTATGTTTTACAGAAATTCTCTAACAACCCCCCCCCCCCCATGGATTTCGAATAATAAAAGGGGGAATCAAGCTCACACCGTTGGCAACACTGACCAGTATAGTGTTGCGGCCCGCGTAGCTTTACAAACATATGAATGTGGCCCCCAGAAGAAAAAGGTTGAGTATCACTGATCTAGGCCGACGGCCGACAAGAATGATTGTATGTAAACGTAGTAAAGCGCACACAGTGAAGCCAGATACAGACTGCCGCAACTCGGTACAAAATTCGGGCGCTGGGCGCGGGTAGTCCGAAATACGAAACACGCTTTCTATGTGGAAGGACCCATAGATAGGATGCAAGTATCACCTAGTTATGTTTAAAGATAACATATTACAAAAGAATATCATAACTATAAAGTAATAAAAAAATATCGGTTATCGGTTTTGCATGTAATAAATTATAAATCACAGCACAGCTCGTAACTCGTAATTGATCGGTTCGTATTGGTCTATAATGGCGAGTTCTGACGTTTCGACTTTTGTTGGCCGACTTTTATTTTACGAAAAAAGTTGAACAAGATTTGGTTCACACGTATCGATTTAAGTTGAAGCGATTTTGACATTCAAAATGGCGTCAACTGAAAATTATAATTAATTAAATTAATTAATTAACCCATTCTAATCGGAACTATAGAATAAATGCCTAATAATTAAGGTTCATAGCTTCTTTCAATTTGTTCCTCCTTTACGACTTCTAGCCAATGGGCATATTGCATTTTGAAAATCCAATATGCCCATTGGCTAGAAGTCGTAAATTTACGAAAAAACTTACAAGTCTAAAGCTAGCCTAAGAATAAGGTATTTTTTGTGTGAAAATGCGGAGATTCTGTGCATTACTTGACCGTCCAACCTTATTAAAAATAATATTCACAGTAATTGCGATTAAGTGCTATACTTTCGTTTTCTCTCGCGAAATTTTCGAACAATTTTCTGCTTTTAAAGCCTCAACAAAATAGAAAACCTGAAGATTTAATGCTAATTTCAAAAGAATTTTGTTTAATTTTTGAGTTAAAAGAACTTGTGGGGAATTTGAACATCTATTGTGGGTATTTAAGAACACATGCATTGGCAACACCGCTTACATTATTTTGACATTTGACATTTCTAACCTTAAAATATTATGTTTTGTATCGTTGATCGGCGATTAATTAACGGTATTTGTTCTGGTATATATCGGTTTTCAATAAAGCGAAAAGTGAAACATAATGTTCGTATGACGAGTTTATGCTAATTTAGACAATCATCATCCAGTATGAAATTTCTAAGGATTCCGGCAGGAAGATTGTGGTCAAAAAATTTCACCAACCAATTTAAATTACAATCTACATATAATCATGTAGAATGGCAGCAACCTTCAGGCTCGGACACAGGTATATCAATATATAACTGTATAGCCAAGAAAAAGGTTCCTTTAATATTGAATAACAACCTTGCCACTTGGTATTCCTGTGGTCCAACCGTTTATGACTCCGCACACATTGGCCACGCTAGCTGCTATGTAAAACTGGATATTATTCAACGAATATTGATAGACTACTTTCATTTAAACCTCATCACATCTATGGGAGTCACGGACATTGATGACAAGATCATCAAACGGAGTCAAGAGTCTGATAAGTCATCGGAAGATATAGCTAAAAAATATGAACTAGAGTTCTGGAAAAACATGTCGGATTTAGGAGTTTCCCCACCAAACATAATAACAAGAGTTACAGAACATATTCCCACGATTAAAGAATTTATCGCAGAAATTGCCAGGAAAAATCTAACATATTCCGGGCCAGATAAATCTGTTTATTTTGATACTGCAGCTTTTGGGGATTATGGTAAGTTACAGGGCGCTCAGGAAGGAGAAAAGGAGCTGGATTCATTCCACAAAAAGTCTCTTGCAGACTTTGCATTGTGGAAAGCGCATAAACCAGGAGAGCCTTATTGGGAAGCAGACTGGGGCAACGGCAGACCCGGCTGGCATATAGAATGTTCCGCCATGGCCAGTCGGTTGTTTGGTAAAACAGTCGACTTCCACGCTGGAGGAATAGATCTACAATTCCCACACCACGAAAACGAAGAAGCCCAATCCTGCGCCTACCACGGAAGCAAACAGTGGGTCAACTACTGGCTTCACCCCGGACACCTTCACATCAAAGGAGATGTTAAAATGTCCAAGTCTTTAAAAAATACTATAAGCATCAATGACTTACTCAAATCTCACAGTGCATCCACATTCCGAATGGCCTGCCTCCTGTCACATTACAGAAACCCTATGGAATACAGCGCAGGCTTAATGAAGAATTCAAAAGCAGTTGTCGCTAAATTAAAATACTTTGTCGAAGAATGCTCTACTTATATGAACAATAATAAAGGCACTGGAGTCGTTGATGAAGTCAAATTACTATCAGATCTTCAAATTACTGACCTGGCAGTTCACAATGCTCTCAGAGATGACTTTGATACTGCAAAATGTATGAATAAAATAATACATCTAGCTTCAGAAACTAGCAAAATGTTATTGGCTAAACCGTTACCAGAATCTGTGACCAATGATTTTAAGCCAGTTTCTGTAGGATTAGTTGCTAAATATGTTAAGAGTACAATGAGTTGTTTTGGAATTAACTTGGATAAACATCAAATAGAAGATACCAATGTTCCCGATATAATTGATACTCTTGTTAAGTTCCGGCATTCGGTGAGAGTCCAGGCGTTGGAAACTAAACAACTCATTTTGCTGAAGGAGTGTGACAATGTTCGCAACGCACTTCAGAATTACAATGTTAAAATAAATGATCAAGGGGCTTCACACACAGCATCATGGATTTACACTGAATAATTTTTACAAAGATTACAATCGTTACATTAATGCTCCCATCTGGATGGTTTGTTATTAACAAACAGAACATTTTTTCTAAACGTACTTACGTAGCAATATCATAAATTATCCTGGCAATTAAATATTATAATATTTTGAAATGCAAAACTGTATATTTGTCAACTTTTTGGTATAAGACATCTGTTTATAAGTTATAAATGTTTTTTATTATAAATAAATATTTTATATAAATAATATAATGATGTAAGTTTTCTTTAGTTTTAATTTGGCTTTTATCTTGATATCCACTCTTTTTTATATTCAAATAAAATAAAATGTTTATTTTTCAGAATAAATTTATTGCGTAAAACCTCAAATTGTAATATTTAAATATTGAAGACAATATTAGTGATTTCTAAACGAAAATCAGAAACAGAAAAATCAGAAAAGGAAACGGTCACATCTGGGACATGGAAAGGAAACGTGACCATGACCATGAACATGACAGGAAACGGTCACATCCCAGATGTGACCGTTTCCTTTTCTGATTTTTCTGTTTCAGATTTTCGTTTAGAAATCACTAATATTGTCTTCAATATTTAAAATAAAATGGATATGAAAAAGTTTTTTTTACTACGCACAACATTTTTTTATGATTGTGCCTGTTGTCCCATGGGTCGGTAAGCAATCAACATTTATCGAATGCTGCAAGACCCTGCGCAGAAAATTAAGTTTGCAAGTGTGGAACTTCTCTGTGAAGAATCTTACAGCCAGAGGCGGATTTGCCCTTAGGCCTATGTAGGCCCGGGCCTAGGGCGGCCAGATATTAGGGGCGGCCAATCGTGACAAAAAAGTCACAGATGATAATAAGAAATTACTTCCTAAGTACCTAAATATTCTACGTACGAAATAGCGATATGCAAGAGCGTGTTCACACACAGCACACAGCGCGCCCCCACGCCCCGCAGCCGCCCTCGCCACACCTTACCTTAAGTTGACTTTTATTTAAAAAAGGTGCTGATTTCTTTTATTTGTTTGGAGACTTAATAATAACTTTTTATCCAGCCCGTATCTGGCAACCCTAATTGTAACTGTGAAACACTTATATATTATTGTATGAGAATAAACCTGAAACTAGTTAGATAAATTAAACCTAAAACTGTTTTAAATGTTTTATTCAAATCCTTGAAACCTTAGAAAGTATTACATACTAGCAGCTATTATAGTTAACTAAATTTCTGAATCGATTTCGATAAAAGTTGTCAATAAAGTAAATTCAATGTAGTCTATAGTTTATATCAGGCAGAGGCGGATTTGCCCTTAGGCCTATGTAGGCCCGGGCCTAGGGCGGCCAGATATTAGGGGCGGCCAATCGTGACAAAAAAGTCACAGATGATAACAAGAAATTACTTCCTAAGTACCTAAATATTCTACGTACGAAATAGCGATATGCAAGAGCGTGTTCACACACAGCGCACGACAATCGACAATTATACAGTAATTGAACTAGCGAATTTAGCAAGCGTATTTTTTTACATTAATTCCACACAGGAGGCTTTGAGGAAAATATTTTTCCTCACTATCTATGTCATCTTAAGTGATGCTGTGTGGAGGGTCTTTTTAAGGAAGGGAAGGATAGGAAGTTCTGAAAAGGAAAATGTATCAGGGGTGGGTAGGAATCTGGGGATTAGTGTGTCCAGGAGTGACATACGTATGAATACATCCCTCCAACTGCGGTGCAAGGCGATGGGTCAAGATAGTCCGGCTGGAAAGGTCAAAAGGCCTCCCTCACCCAGTCTCTCTCGATCCGGCCCGCCGCGCAGCAGGTGGGCAGACGTATCCGCCGCCAAGACCTGGACAAATCTCACCCCATGAACCATGAATGATAATGGCAGGAAAATTAAAACGGTTTTGACCCTAGGAACTTACTGAAAAGTTTGGATACTCCTGGTCAATATGATGGGTACTGAGAAAGGGGCGGCTATATGGTCTGGGGCCTAGGGCGGCCAAGACTGCAAATCCGCATCTGCTTACAGCATTTGGTTTATGTTGATTGCTTACCGCCCCATGGGATGACAGGCTAAGTTTGATATGTATGGGTACCTACATGGTTTTTAAATAGTTAAATTATTGTGTTTTGGGGCAGGTACATTTTGTTCAATTGAACATATCGAGATAAAATAATAATGTTATATTTCATTTCTCTATTATAACAAACATATTTGATTATTAAAATATTTACATAAAAACTTTGAAAAAAATTAAACTTAGTTTTCAAAATAATAACATTTCAACAAGTTTAGTGCTAGAGGAAATTAGAATCTTCGTGTAGAAATTTGATAATATTTTGTAATCGAAACATTTCTTTAAAATAAACGGTTTGATTGAATATATTATGTACCTATGTGTACATATATTTTTTAAATTTTCCATTTTACTAAAAGCCAGAATAATCGAATCGAATTTACAATATTTCAAATTGACGACTTTACTTAATCGACTTTTTAATTGCGCTCATATTAAACCATAAGACATCCAATTATTTTAATAATAGATGCTAGCAGCTATTAAAGTAAATAAAAATAAACCACACACAAAACAGTGTTGCACGTTTAAACTTCATGCCCCGGAATAAAAACATATTTGTCGAAAATAATGTCGATACTGGCAACACAAATGTATTTTCGTCTTTTTCTCACTTTGACGTGTGCGAGATTTGTTGTTGCTGCTTTGCAATTTTCCATTGTTATGAGCAACGTGTCTGTAAGGTGCCAAGGATTGACTATTATAAACTTTTAACATGTGAGTGATGAGTTGTACGGAAAATGAAAGCGGACCTCTTGTTAAGTATATTCTACCGGCGGTATTCGGCGGGTTGACTCTGCTGTTGGCCAAACGTTGGGCCAATATCCAGGCGCCTCACATATCGACAACCGCAGTGTCGAGGCGGCGTCGAATTGTCAAAGACCCTCTCGTCAAGCGACCTGTTACTCTAAACAATACCAAAGTTATGACACAAACTTCCAACTCCAAAAGGGTGGAATCAGCTATAAAAAAGGTAAGATAAACAACTTGACATCCATTTTTTATGTACCGTGAATGCAGCTGCAAATCAAACGTCAAATGACGCAGTTGGTAGCCATAATAAACAAAGTCACGTTGATTTCATTATTTGACTTTGACATTAATTTATGGGTTTGTTTGTAGAGTTCTACGCCATATTTAGCCCCAGAGGAAGATTCACTGGTTATTATGCCCCCGGGTAACCGCCGTATGCAGCGAAGTACCCGCGTGTCCCCGCCCGCGCCCCCGGCGGCCCCGGCACCCCCAGTGCCTAGCAGCAGCGAGTATGTCAAGTGTAACTTCAGCCCCAACACGGGGGCCAGTCTGTCCACACTGGGGTACGAGCTGCCGTTCGCCCCTAGGCACATCCCCTTCCCCAACATCCCTTATGATGGGGACCTGCTGTTTGAGTCTATGATGTTTGTTTTCACGGCGCTGGCTGCTGGGAGTCAGTTCCTCAACTTGTACAGAACAGTGTGGTGGTTACCGCACTCATACACTAGTCAGACCATGGTGAGTTTACTACAATTATCACAAAACATTCTTACATTTACTGTCTTCCTATCGCAAAACACAATTGAATATCACATCGCTAAATCAATCATTGAAAGAGTACTTTTTTTATCGCCCTTGGGGTGATGTTATTGGATTTATATTATTATTTCATGTCATACAATAGTTGTAAATAGCATATATACAACCATTTCTATTATTACAATATTATATAATCTTAACTAAATAATTGTGCCAATAATTGTAACCTCTTGCCATTCAGTTATATTTGTGAGAGATAATAGTTATATTCAATCTTACAAACAACATGTTATATTATTTACAGTAACATTATAAGATGACCGGTTACAAGTCGTCATAATAAATAATTTTACTATTATGTTAATATTGTATATTATGTTTCTTTTCATAATTTAAGAGGAACGACCGTATTGCCCTTTTCATACAAAACTTAAATTTGGATTTAAAATTAACAATGAGGACAAAATACTTAACCAAACTGAAATATTATTATTAGTATATTAGTCAAAAGGTAAAGCAAAAATCTATTATGGAAATATACCACTTTATTTTTTGTGTTTTAAATTATAATCCATTAAAGGAATCAATTTTTTCTTGATTTTAGAGCAAACTTAGAAATATTTTGTGATGTAATAGTAATTCTGCCCAATCAACTATGTTAACACATTTCTGGCGGGCATTTTTTGCCCTGGCACTACGCTGTCTCCAGGCGAAAATAAAAGTCCCGTTAATTTCTTTCATTCGTTTTAAATCGCTTAAAAATAAATTTGTACATAGTAACTCAGCATACCCAAGCTTTTATAGCGTACTTTATGTACCAAACGAAAGCTGAATATTATTTGAAATTCAACTCAATTAACCTTGTGATATGTTTATTACGGTCCGCCTATCGGTATTTGCCTATACCTGCTTTCTTTAAATATGCCCGATATCTCTTGCTCACTTGCACGTAAGAGTTAAGTGGGGCGGAACAGATAGAGATTTGAATCGGGTTTCATGGTCATAAAACCCTCATTCAAGGAATTGCATTATTACAATAACAAATAATATACTATCCATGTGTTGAAATACCGAAGTAAACGAAAGGCACGAAGATAAATATAAAAAAAATATTTGTATTACGATTCGATAATTATGTACATATAGTTGGGACCTTTACAAAGAGATTGGTATATAATATTCATATAAAAACATTGAATAATTCCGTCTTTTCTGCCATTGAAATGAGGCCGGTAGAACTACCATTCCCGGCGTTAAGCATCAATCGACTGAACGGATTGAACTACCTTTCCCGGCCAAAGTGTGTTAATATAATTAAATATAAAATTAAAACATTGTGTCAGGGTGTTTGTAAGAAAATAGCTTTTTAGCGTCGGTCAGTTTATTTATCTTACATATAGGGTTCACAGCTTATAGTAAAAAACAATGATCACTTAACATTCTCAATAGCACTTAAACACAGCGTAATAGCCACAACAGAGGACCCGGGGGTCTCTTAGTTGAGTGGAGATTCTCCCGACAAGTAATGTCCCCGAGGGAGCTGTTACTTGAATTCCCAAAGAGGACCGGAGGGTTCTCTCGACTTGGTACTGGGGAGTGTTTAACTGGGCAATGACCACTAGGATTCTGTTGCTTAGTTAACCAGGAGACTGGATACTCTGCCTTCAAAATGGGCTGCACGGCGTTATATACCCTTTGAGCAGGGCAGTACCGGCCGCTGACGGAGGGGTGGGGGTAGCTCGGCCAACGGGGTGTCTTCCTGTACGGGGAATGGGCTGTAAGTGGCCGAGCGAGACGGCGCTATGCGTGTGAGGGAGAAAGTATTCGGATCCGTGCGTCGGTCGAAATACCGCGCGCTACAACATTGTAAAAAAAGGGTATTTTGGGTCTAAATTTTAAATTTACATTCAACAAAATTTGAGTCCCAATGTAAATCGGACATTTGTAAGTTAAATTTAAGCCTATTAAAATGCTTTTTTTAACCCATCGGCATACTAATTTTTATTATTATATTTGTTACATCTGTGCATACTTCAGACGGATTCTTATTGCATTCTTACTGATTCTTATTGCACCTCAAATGAAACACTTTTCGTACTTTTATATCGATTTCATAAAAATTGTGATTTTATTATAATCTAAGTAAGTGAGGTGAGTTTTGCAAAAGCAGCCGCCCAATCTTGGCGGCTGGTATGCCGATGGGTTAATAATTTGTGTTTTATAAAAATATATTTATTGTTTTGGTGTTTAATTCGTAGAACTCCATTTAATTTTTTTAAATAAATTTAAAATAAATCAAATTTAATAATGTTATAATAATTATTAAGTTCTGCAAGTATTTCTGTTATTTTTACAGTTTTTAATTAATGGCCTCAAAAGCCGAAACAGCTGTCACATTAAAAACTGTAAAAATAACAGAAATACTTGCAGAACTTAATAATTATTATAACATTATAAAAATATGTTTCATTATAAATAATTATTACTCTCACAATAATTGCCAAAGTTGCCTCTAAAATCATGAAAAATCGACTTCTTCTTAAATATCACATATCCACACTAGATATATGTTACACATTTTAATCAAAATATTTTTTTTCAGTTCATTTTTTCAGCCTCTAATTTAAATTTAAGTTTTGTATAAAATAGGGTGAAATTAATAAAAATCCTAACCTCAATTTTTGCAGAACTTCTACCTGATAGACCGGCACCTAGTGTTGTTCATTCTGGTGGTTCTGGGGAGACGTTTGCTCTTCTGTCTCATCAAGGCAGGCGCCACAGCTGTCACACCTGCTAAATTTCTACCTCTCATCATACAGATACTGAGGTATAACAAACACCAACAAATGAACTTGTCTCCTCATTTTTACAATTAGTTTTATGATGTCTCCAAAAAGGACAAAGTTTTGAGCTTTCAAAGTGAACTCAGGTAAAACGTATGCAATGCGATGAGACACGATTCAGTACAATTCGAATTGCAGTGCTCCAGTACCGCCACGCATATACTGTAAATATCAATATTTTGACGGCTTATGTCTGCAGTACTATTTGGTATTTTACAAAATTTCTAAAAGTTCTGTCCTCATGCATGCTCTAATTAACATTTGTAAAAAACATGAAATTTCATTGTACGAGACAAACTCATTTACTTAATATTATGGTTATAAATTATATTATGCACAGCCAAAGACTATAAAAGTTTGATTTTTATCATCATTGCATAATTGAGCCCTTACGCGGAAGACATGTCCATTCAAATTACGCGCCATTTATCTATGTACGTTCACTGAAAAAATCATTTTAAAATCTCAACCACAGAAGGCCTGCAGTGACAGCCGGTAGCGCGCTTTTTCCGTATAGTCGAGACAATCGTAATTAGGAACTCATATCCGTTTCGTAACACAAAAACACTGACGTTATTATATAACACACTAGTCCTAAGTGTACTTGAATCAAACTCGATCATCTGGGCTCCACATGAATTAACATACACTTTACGCATTGAAAGAGTCCATAAAAATTTTTTAAGGTTTTTATTCTCGCGGCTCTATGGACGTTACCCTTGGCTTTACCCATCGATTTATATATTAGGCATGACCAATTACCACTCCCTAGAGACACGTAGAGGTATTGCTTTGCTTAAATATTTTTTTCAACTAATAAACGGTCACTTATCTAATAATGAGATACTGGCCCAATTAAATTTTTTTGTACCAGAGTCTCACTCTCGAGGACGTCATCACAATATTCTATATAGTAGAGCAAGCCGCACTAATTTATTTATGAACTCACCTGTGGGGAGAGCTACGTGCTTTTTGAATGCGGTAGATAAAAAAATAGATTTATTTTTTGTGTCCTATAGCGCATTTGCGATATTTTTGGCATTGCATATACACTGCATAAATGGTACAATTATAACGTCTTAGGCTATATTACCTGTAATTGTTATAAATAAATGTACAAATTATATATAAATAAAATAAAAATAAAAACAAGTCGGTCGTTATATTAAAACTGCATTGTGCAATCATTAAATTATTACATTATTATGTAATATATTATCGAAGAAGAACATAATACTAAGAAATCTAAATAAAACTTGAAACATAACAAGACAGAATATAAAAAGATATCGGTCTCAACTGGGAATATCTCAGTTATCTCTATCTTACTGGGACAACGTCTTTATCCACTCGACCATTGGGACTTTTTATTTTCTGTGTCTTGTTCTGTTTCATATTTCGTTTAGATTTGTTAGTATTATCTTCTTCTGCAATGATATTATTTTTAATTGTGTTGAAGTAAAGCGCACTTGAAGTGAAATAGCACAAAACTGTAATCTTATGTTATTATTATTATTAAAATGGTAAAAAGAGTTTGAGGGAAGAATGGCGTTATTTTCTTCTTTTACTTTCGGTTATGGTTATGGCTCAATTCTTAAGATAGTTTTACCCTTTGCCTGTTATTGATGGAATTATTAAATGTTTTCCAGGTTCATAGTGTTTGCAATAGTAGTGGGTGCCTTGGGATGGTGCACCTATCACTTGATACAAACCCACCCCATACTGAGTATCTTCTACCTGTGTTATCCGTAAGTACCGACTCTACATTTTCACCTACTCATTAAACTCTATTCTAATTCCGGTTATTGGTTTATCTGTCTGTGTGTGTGTGCAACTCTGGTTCAAGGAACTCGTATTTGTTTTGAATTTAAGTGTCATTTTCAAAATTGGAACTGACTTAAGGATTCAGTCAAGCGATAAAGTACCTTTTTATGTTTTTAATGAGTTTTATTAATCACAATGTACATTTGTTACGTATAAATTTTATTAATTAGCGACCGGTTTCGACATGTCCGTGTCATTAACTAGCTATTTTAAAACTAAATTTTTAAGTGCAGAAATATGGGGTTTTATTTAGTTTGGTTCTTTGGTGGGAGGGGATTTGGGGGAGTGGGAGGGGGTTGAGAGGGAAACGGAGGGAGGAGTCTACATAACGGGAAACATTGTCAATAGAGGTGATTTGCAATGTGAAATGTGAAACTCATTAAAAACAAAAAATGTCTAGAAATTGTTACATAGTGAATGCCAAAGAAATACAAAAAAATTATAAAGTACCTACCTGTAATATAATATCATTTTAATTGTCATTTTCAAAATTGAAACAGATGCGTCAATAATTCAGACAAGTACCGACCTATAGTATAATATTTTTTTATCAGAAAATTATTTTAATTCTATATTTGAAATGTGCATTTTTTTCTTTAAATTTCTTAGGGTTATCTTGACAAATAAAGTCAGATTTCTTCATTTTTCAAGGGTCTGGGCTTTTTAGCCAACATGCAATTATCAATCGTACAATTATAAGATCGGCGCTAGTCTGAATGACAACCAACTAGATTATTTTACTCGTAACCACAATCTAACTTACTCCTTACCGCAATCCATTCGATAACTTACTCCTAACCGCAATCCACGAGATAACATGCTCTTTACTGCAATCAACCATGTAACTTACTCCTAACCGCAATCAACTAGGTAATTTACTCCCCAGTGCCAGTGTATACCTGCTGATGTTTGGGTGCCGGCAGTCCTCCCTGCCAGGTCGTGACGGCCCTGCATTTCTACGCCCCGCTGCCGAACATAACCTAACTAGAATTAACTAGTTAACTTTCTCCTAACCGCAATCAACCAGGTAACTTGCTCCCCAGCGCCAGTGTGTACCTGCTGCTGTTTGGGTGCCGGCTGTCCCCCCTGCTGCAGGTGGGCGCGGGAGGTGTGACAGCCCCGCACTGCTGTGCTGCCGCTGCCCCGGCCGTGCGCCTCGAGGTTGACGAGCTGAAGGCGGACTTCAACGCCCGCCTGAAGCAGGTCATCTTCAGCTCTGTGGTGGGAGCGTACTACTCTAGCTACGTGCCCTGGTGCTTCGCGCAGGTAAGCTTTGTTTTTTGTTGGAAAATGCAGTGCAAACATTTGATATCTATATAGGCCAAATGTTTTTTGAAATTTCAAAGTGTCGCCGCAACGGGCGAGCTCTTCGGCAGTATGCAAATGTATAGGAGAACATTCGAACCTTTAACTTTAAACCAAAAAATTTGAATTTTACAAAAAAATTGAGAGCTGTGTTTGTTACGAAATGCGTGTTTTAAATTTTAGCACATTTTGTACATATCTACTATAATCCACCGTTTTCACTAATTGGTCACTTGCCCGGTTTTTGGGGTGGCAGATTAGTGGGAGTATTATTCATATTAACAAAAAATTTCTACCCTCAGGCCTCTGTCATATTCTATCAAAAGGTCATGAGTATTTCCACTTTGCAATAAAATCCAAACAAAGGGAATATTTTTTAATGTACGAGGCGTATCCAGAAAGTAAGTGTACTGAATTTTTGTAGGTTACAAATCTTTTTATTGAAACAAAAAAATTACATGATTACCGTAGTACATATGTAAGCTATTTTTAGACATAGTCGCCATTCCTCTCAATGCAGGTGGTGAAGCGGGGTATCAATTTTTGATGCCTTCCTCGAAGAAGTTTCCCGCCAACCCCTTCGTCCACTTCTCCACCTCCTCCTTTACCTCCTCGTCGGTTGAAAACCTTTTTCCACCCATGTACAGCTTCAAGGAGGTAAAGAGATAATAATCTGAAGGTGCTAGGTTAGGGGAATGCGCGGGGTGGCTCAGGATATCCCATTTAAACGAAGCAAGAAGTTCCTTCGTGGCGTTGGCCGTGTGTGGTCTGGCATTGTCGTGCAGCAGGCTGCCTCTCCTCTTGTTATGAATCGCCTTCCGCAATTTTTTTAGGGTCTCACAGTATCTTGCAGAGTTGATGGTCTCCACTTGAGGCAGATATTTAATCAAAATTATGCCTTGACAGTCCCAAAACACGGATGCCACGATTTTCTTGGCTGAAATTGTGGTTTTGAACTTTTTGGTGGAGGGTGAAGAGGTGAGAACCGTTTTTAAACTCGCGATACCACTTGTACACACTCGTACAATTCATAGCTTTATCACCATATGCAGTTTTCACCTCATTATAAACCTCAAACGGAGGTTTTTCCTTCCAAACGAGATAACGGATGACGCCGCGTATTTCGCATTTGGCGGGAGATTGGATTGACATTTTTCACGAAACGTGTTGTCGCGTTGACACTTCTCAACGTACTGACCTTGAACAGGTCTCGTTGCGGAGGAGAAGAGTCAGGCTACACGTAAGTGTAGCCAACATATTGAAAATAAAATTCATTCGGTCGTGAGAGCCTCAGTACACTTACTTTCTGGATATGCCTCGTATTTGAAGACTAAAAACTGCTTTTGAAAGGCGATAAAATAAGTTTTCGAATTTTCTTATAAATAAATAAACATATCGACGGTAAAAAGGCTAAATGACTGATGCGCTTTTGATTTTGTAAATTTTACTGGAGAGGCAAGTTTTTTTTTTTAAATGAAAAATTAGTATAACTTTTTTATTATTAATGAAAACTCTTTGGTCAGAATATTAAAAAAAAGTTTTCTAGTATTTTAAAAAATATTTGGATAACTTGTAGATACTTTTGTTTCTAAGATACCGGGTTGAAATACGTAGTACAAGAGGGCTTTTGATATAAACACCAAAAATGTTGTTAGGCCTGCATAGGAGTTGACTCACTCGATGCAGCTTCAAATTCTGAGAAAAACTGTATATATTACTCAATTTCGGGTAGGGTGGCGTATCAGTCATTTTGCCTTTTTACCGTCGATATAATTTTTAAATATTAAAATTTTGAATGCAAACATAAAATTGTTTCGAAAATGGCTCGTCTACGTTTTTTTATAAGTAAAATTACGGATAACTAAAAAATAAATACCCATTTTATTTCACAAATTAATGTTATTGACACCTCACTTTTTTGTTGTTTCAAATAAAAAATAATTTGTAAAAAATTTGCAATGTTTCATAAAAATTTTCAAATTGCGGTATTACCTTCTTAATTACCTTTAGATGATATTTCTCACCATGACATTAACACTTTCACTGCGTTATTTTAATATGGCATTAACCAGCTGTGCTGATAAAATACGTAATTTTCATAACGGGACTACTTCCCTAATCCGATAAAAATGGGGACTTTTGCATGTTTGGTTTATTATTGGGAATCACACCTACCAATCGCACTGCCTGACAGCGCTACATACTCTCCAGTTGTTGTGTAATTGGCAGGACAAGATAGTAGGCGTCATTGCGTAATGGTGAGTTTACACTAGACATTTACTGCACAATTTATTCATCAAGAAATTTTAATTTTTATAAATTATTAGTAAACTCAAGATTGATTTTTTTACTACTACTAGCTCACTGCGCGTCCCTCGCGGGGTAAACAGAGAAAACAGAACGCCAGACTGCCCTGTCCTTACACACAATCTTTGCTTTCACCACGTTCATCCAGTTTGTCATATATAGTATAGTTATAACCAATTGATTTTGACCGCCTAAAAAGGGTAATTATATAGTATTGTTATAACAGTATTGTTATAAAAAGAGAAAGTGCAGGCAAAACCATTGTGAACAGGTAATTATCGGTTTGAAATGAAACAATACGGTTTTTATAGATTATTTTCATCATGGTAATTCCTAAAGCAGGGTTCGATACAAAATCCAGGCATCTGTGGACATTCCTTGCAGCAATAATTGGAATCGTTCCGTTTTTGATTTTTTTCCCAGCAATATTTGCATTGCCTCTTTTTTACTTTTCCTTTGTCGTTTCTTTCGCATAGGGCTGGCAAATGTCTTATATTTGACACTAATGGATGAGGAATGGCAGAAAGAAGAGGACCAAGTAAATTATCGATTACTTCCAGTCTAAAATCATATAGACTTTTCTTATGCTCACTCTGTGCATTGTATAAGTAGTAAGCATTTATTAGCATTGATTGGAAAATGTGAATTCCCAGTTTCTTATACCACCTCAAAGTTTTTCGACGACATGGGTAGTAGGCAAGCATTTGGTCGTGAAAATCTATGCCGCTCATGTGTTTGTTGTATTCAATAATCATGTTTGGCTTACAAACCTCCTTTCCTCGACGACTGGTAGTTTTCGTCAATTGCCCATCGAATTCGGAACATATCGTCACAATTTCACGTCGATCCTTCCATTTTGTGACACATATCCCTTTATTTGTATACATGCTGGTAGACTCTCCGGTTTTTAATTTTTTTTCAGTAATTTCCTTCGGTGTGTCCTTCCGGTTTGATCTGAAGGTCCCAGTAACAAATGTTTTGTTTTCTAATAAATGCTCCGTCAATGGAACGCTATTATAGAAATTGTCCGTGTATAAACTGTGCCCGACTACAGTCTTTCCTTCCATCAATTTCTTCACCACTTTGTTGGTGTGGTCTTTACCACCGAGTTTGATGTCTGCTGCACCACCATAAACAATTATTTTTAGGGCCAATCCATTTGACTGACCCAACATATACAGTTTTATGCCATATTTCGTTTTTTTCCCTTTCATGTATTGATGGATCAATAGTCTCCCTCTCCAGGGCACCAGCGATTCATCGATGGAAAGATTTTTACTAGGAGTATATATAATCTCCATCCTATCATAAGTAAGAATCGATGAGTGGCTGAATTTTTCCTAAACTTGTTGATTCTTCCTCATTATTATTGAAGTGAAGCACTCTAAGGATAAGTAGAAACCTATCTCGAACCATGTATTGAGAAAATGTCGGCAGGTTGAATAAATGATTTTTCTTCCAATAGTCGTTTAGGCGATTCATCCTAATAGTTCCCATGTGGAAAATAAGCCCTAAAAACTTCCTGAATTCCTCGATTGTTAGGTCCCTCCACCTTGTGATTCGGCTTTTATCACCTTTCGACTTTGATAACACCTCTACCGCATAATCGTTTGTTTGTTTGATGACCATCACACAAGTCATCATTGGTGATCGATTCTCTTTCAGCTTCCATACAATTTATGCCAGATACACCGGTAAATGGGATGTGATAGTTTGAGTGAATTTGACCACTGTCTTGGTTCGGACATTGATGGCTGGTTTGGAGGCAGTGGTGATACTGCCGGTACTGGCTGGATAGTGTCATCTTCATCCGATTCATTGTTATCCATGTCTTCCAAGTCATCTTTATCCGATTCGGGGAAGATCTCTGAGTAGCTTCTCGAATCGTCGAAATCACTATCGGTGTCGCTAAATTCGTCATCTAGCCTAGCTTTTTTGGATGTTGATGGCTGATCCATATTTCAAGGTATGTATAACACAAAAAAAATATCAAAAGTCCAACACAAAAATAATAATAAAAACACTTTATAGTAAATGAATTCAATATAAATTACTTGTAGTCTAAAACAAAATATTTTGATTCAAAAGTCCGAACACACAAAAAATAATAACGAAAAGTCTAATAAAAAATACTTATAAAACAAGAAGACACTTTGTATAAAGTCAATACCAATCACAATTATCGCACACACATATAATTCGTTGTAGTTGTGTGAAACGTATAGAAAAAGTCGTGTGTAAACTCGCCACAACGGTACTACGGTAGAAAAAAAACAATAGCGACCAACCCACGCAACATATAGATGTATACTGAAGTTATCTTACATGCTGAGGGTATTATATACACAATCCGTTTGTGCTAACGTTTTTTTTTTTAATCATTTCTCTTAGTTATAAGATCCCCGTACCTTGTACGGGCAGCGCATCCCGCGAACTTTGTATCGCCCGTACCTGCTACGGGCTCAGCACTGGACGTGTTAAGGGAGATTCAACGATTTCTTTGAAAGCATATGAGCTGTTCCCAAAAGCGAACAATTTGGCCTAAGGGGTGGAAATGAATAGTTAATCTTTATTGAATATCAATAATTACTTTTGCAGCCGTTCCTGTATTTTGACGTGTACCGGGTGATAAGGCACCTGGCCCTGGTCTGGCTGGGCCTGTTTACCCAACACGCTACCCACTGCCTCTCCGCCAGGTATTGCGATCACCTCCACAGAGCAGCGCTTCACCTGGGGAGGTAATTATCACAGATTGTTGAAAAGTTTACCTATGTGACCTATTTAACCTAGTTTTTGTTTCATCACTTTTCATGACTTTATATCAATTTTTGGAGGTGTGTTGAATTGTCATTTTGATGATATACCCGGTCAACCATTATTATGTACAATGAACACAGTTTCTAACTTACATTTTCCTATTTCCAGGTGGGTACGGGGTGGTTCTGCAGGTGCCACTTCCACCCAGCCCCCGGGCACCCCAGGGGACAGACCTGGCAGCGGGGGACCCGCCTGGTGTCAGCGCACCCTGTGGGCTGCAGGGGCCTCCGTGCGCCATGACCGTTCGCTGTTCACTGCAAGGGGCTGCATGACGGCGGCGGAACCGGGAAATGAGATGCACGTTAGGTTCTACGTAAGTAGAAAATTACTTATAACTGAATTTTATATACTTGATAATAAGCTTTATAAATTCAGAAAATTTGGATGAAAACTAACTGCAGTCAATTTACAAAGGAACAATAGTTTTAACAGGGTGGCCACAGACCTGGAAAACCGGGAATTATCAGGGAATTTTACCGAACCGGGAATTATCAGGGAAATGTCAGGGAATTTTAAAATATTCTTAAAATATCAGGGAATTCCAAAAATAAAACGAAATTCGTTATTTACGATTTGTGAAGTCCCAAAGTTGTGTTTTATTACTTTTACTTGCGGCGTGTGTAACAAAAGATATGCCGACAAAGACAAACTAGATAAGAAGGTATTTTTTTATTATTATTTTCTTAAATAGCCCTTGCAACACAATCATGTCGTAAACCACCCGCCTTGGTTTTTCCCCTATACTATGTAGGTGCGAAATCTGTAAAGAAAAAGCTAGCAAAGTTACAACAAAGTGTCAAAAGGGTCGGACACCCAGTACGGTCGTAATAAAATTTAAAGATCATCATTATCAACATTTTTACAAAGTGTCAATACAGTAGAACCTTGTTAATTCGAAATCCACGGGACATCAAATTTCGAATTAACGAATTCCCACGTAATTCGAATTTTTATGAAAAAAAAAAATACGCCGAAAATCGATTTTCTCGGCCTCCTCTTCAAATCCGGGTGGTATTTTAGTTGTAAATTCGTATTTTAATACCAATTATTTCTTTATTTTCGCTTCCGATTACCGTAGCGGCGGGCCCTTTAAATTCAGATATTCGCAATAAATTCGTAAAAATGTTATATATTTACGCGTAAATCGAGATTTCGCTGCCGATTTCGGTCGCGGCCTACCCTTTAAATTGAGATATTCGTAAAAATACGATATATTTCCACGTAAATTAAAATTTCGCATCCGATTTCCGTCGCGGCGGGCCCTTTAAAATTCAGATATTCGAAATAAATTCGTAAAAATACGATATATTTACGCGTAAATCGAAATTTCGCGGCCGAGTTTCGTCGCGGCCGACCCTTTAAATACAGATATTTGGTGTAAACTCGTAAAACTACGACATATATACGCGTAAAACGTATTTTCTCGGCCCTTCAAACTCGGATATACGAAATAAATTTGAAAAAATACAACATTCCAGTGTAAATCGATTCAGATTTACAAAATAATAATACTAATTTGGACGATGTATAACCACGTAAAAATACATTTTTCGGCGTTTTACCGCCACGGCTGACTTTTAGATTCAGATTTACAAAATATTATGATTTATTTTGCAAAAATCAAATTTTTTCGAATTTCACGAACAAATTTTCGTGCGCGGACAAAAATAAATTTCGAATTACGAATTAACGAATTTCGAATTAAAAAAATTTTTGTATGAAAAAATTTTTCTGCAGAAATTTTTTTGGCGAAAATTTCGAATTACACGTTTTTTCGAATTATCGGGGTTCTACTGTACTTAATTTTGTTTATTTGTCTATTTTTGTCTGGTCTTTTCATTTGTACACAAATTGTCTTCAGGCGAAATATCATAAATTTGTAATAAGTGTATTTTGTTTTGAATGGATCATTGTGGTGCAAGGAAATAATAAATGCTTTAGATGACGGAATTCCCTTTATTTATGTATCTGTTCTAATTTTCTGGCGTAGATGAAAATCGTGTTTCAAAAATAAAATTTTGAACGATATGTCCTTATACCAAATAAAACATATCAGGGAAAAATATAGAAACTGCCCTGGAAAACCTGGAATTATCAGGGAATTTTGAAATCCGTTTTTTGTGGCCACCCTGTTTAAGCATATTTCTCCATTACTTTCTGGATTAACGCATTGATTTAATTAAAACACAACACATTGAGCGTTCTTCATTTTTTAAATATAAAAAAAACCTTTTTTTATTTAAAAAAGGTAATAACAATATTGTTACCCAATTCTTCTTATTATAAAACGACCAAAATGAATATTGGAATTTACATAAACTTATTAGATTCTTATGAACCTGTTCAGTGTTGGTATGATTATACTCTTGTGTGCCAAGGATATTTTCAAAAAATCATTTTGCTGAATATAACTCTACCTATGGTAGATTATTTACTATTTTTTTTAAATATATTAAACATTATCTGGTATACAATTTACAAATATATAATTTTGCATAAGACAAGTAAGGCTCACTTGAAGTGAAACACTAAACTGCGCTATATAAATGCCATGTTATTATTATTATATTATTACGAAAATAGAATCACCTGACGCACTGCGATAATTTAGTGCTGACAACACGAAGAATTTTAAAAATACCTGTGCCATGGTAATAAGTCATGTTTTTCACTATTCCAACCTTACGCACCGCATAGCATAATATTTACACTGTGATTATAAATAACGGGGAACAGATTTAAAAATGTACAAAATATGTTTTTGTGTTTACAAAACTGCTTCTCTCCCAATAGCTCAAACTAATTAGCATGTTTTTATTTCCAGTCATTATTCCACAACCCCTCCACGATCCTCTGCGTTCTGCTCTGCCTGCAGATCTCGCTGGTCCTCCTACAGCTGTTCCTCCTCTTCAACACCACCGAGTGGCACCACGTCCTCTCGCTGGCGCTGCTTCTCTTCTCTAATTACTACACCCTCTTCAAGCTGGTCAGGGACTACCTGGTAACCTGGAAGGTCTACCAAGCCGAGTTCACCATACAGGACAAGGCCTCGCTTCCCGTCAGCTAGTCAGGGGATACTCGCTACTCTGTTAATCGGCCGATTGCTTACTGGTAACCAGGATAAGGCTTCTCTGCCCGTCAGCTAGTCGGAGCATTTTTGCTAAATAAGAGATTGTTAATAGTCTGATAGCTCATGGGAAGATTGTAAATCGGTTGATTGCTTATCGGTAGGTTGCCGATTGGGAGATTACTAATCGCTGTGAATCATACACTAATCACTAAGTTATTTAAGGTGTAATATATTTTATCATTTCTCATTAACGTGGCATTTACTTTATAGGAATAAAATTAAAAACTTTTTTACAATTTGTGACTTTTATTTTTAATAAACAACACCCTGTACTGGAGAAACCCAGTTCCAGGGTAAAGGTTTCCCTGATGATAATTAAAGTATTTAAATTATTTTGTTATAATGGCGAAATAAAAAATTTACCTAATGTAGGAGATAGATTTACCCACGGTGGAAGGTAGTGGAGGTTGGTCATACGAACATTTCCTGCGAGACCTTTGCCGCCAATTTTGTCCACGAAGAACACAGTGGCCTGGGATGTAGGGGAGGATTTCAAATTGACATGCCCATTCATCGCGGTAGTCATGTTAGCAATAGATGGCTCTAATTAAACCAAAAATAATTTAAACTTTGAATAAAACTTATTGTGAAGGAGGGTAACAAAGGAAATAAATAAATATCTTACAATATTTTTTTTTTTACCGATTTTATGTCCGGGTTAAATCTTCACCACAGGAAAAACTAAACCCTTCCACACACTTTTCCACAAATGATCATCTAGTCAATCCACATTATGCAAGTGCATTATATAAGCATAATAAATACAAAAACAACACGACAAATCACCAATCAGAGATCAAATGGGAAAATAATTCACCAACTCCAGATATTTTCATGTCAGAGGGTTCGGCTCAGTAGAACTTCTAATTGGACCTATAAATCCTACTGATCCCTCAATATAAATATTTAAAAAATCATTCGTAATCCTACATGTATTTAAAATGACTGATTTTTGTTACGTTTTAATTATTGTTTATTTTATTTATTTATGTAATTATGACGAGAGGCATCTAGCTGAATTAAAAAAAACAATAAAATCAACATGGCGTACCGACCCTCTAGAATAACAATGTTCCATTTGACAAGCCAAAGCCATGCGATTGAGACTTCTAAAGTAACTTTTTTCAAAGCCCATTATCGCATAACATTGCTCTACAAAGGAGTCTGCTTTGTCAAAACGCGCCACAAACAAGTTTCAGAAACAACAATAACAATACATACTTATCTTTATCTTTCTCTCTGTTTGGTTTTTACAAAATTGTATACTGCATTTCATCTTTTAAAGGTAACAATAGCACTTTATAGCTTATGGAGGAACAATCTGCTCGTGCCGAGCGATGAAATCATCAATCGACCTAGTAAGCCACGCCCAATTGTGCACAGTTGAGTTTGTTTGATGTGATGTGCCCAGTTCCCCTTCATTGAGACCTCAAACTTTTTTGTGTAAATTTATTGGTGAAAGTAAAAAATTTATACAACTTTCAAAGCCATGGATGGTTCTGTATTTGTTTTCAGGAAACACTTGTATAATTATTTTATTTTTAAGAAACACTTATTTAACTTTATGGAAACTATAAAAAAACTTTATTATATACTAAGTTCCCGGCGTTTCTCCGGCTTTACGCATAGTTTTACGAAATCAGATCATACAGTGATCTTTCTCTTATTGAAGGTCAAGTTTGCAAAACTTGGCAGTTTCGAATTAAAACTGTAAATTTGGGTAAAAATTATATAAACACATAATCTGGTAAGATGTACAATTTACAAAAATACCATTTTGCAAAAAAAAGTAAGTAATTACGAAAATATAATCAGCTGGCGCACGAACCATGCGAAAATTTAGCATTGGCACACGGCGGACGCGGGAGCTCGCATTCCAAAAGTTAATGAGCACAATTTATTTATACATATATTAATGTTAATGTGTTGCCAGCATTATTCTTCAATTGATTTCCTATGATTTTTGTTTCATGGCAAGTATTTGAAGATATGTAGGGCCGGTAAATCAGTTGCTTTTTATGCTCGCTATGAGAGAGATTTACTTTTGTCAAGTTGCTCTCTGGTAGGAGTCAGTAATATTCCGGTCCATAGTATGTAAATTCATTAACTACTATGTACGGTGACCGGATAAATCATCAAAACGATGATTTATCCAGTCGATTTATACTGGAATATGCCACCTAATCCAGTAAGTTACCGTATTATTATATTTAAAATAACTATTAGGTTATCTTTTTAGTGGTATTGAATAATTATTCATGCTTAAAATGTTAATATGAATGGTACGGTGACCGGATAAATCATCAAAATGATTATTCATCACATCTTTAAAAAGTTATATAAAGTCATGGAAAGTGATGAAACAAAAACTTAATTAACTGGGTTAAGTAGGTTAGGTTAGGTTTAAATTTTTTTTCATCGTTTCTAATGACTATATCACTTTTTAAAGGTCTGTTGAATTGTCACTGTGTTGAGTTATCATGGAACCGCTATATACAACGTGTCCCAAAATTCAACGCCAACCTTTCAAGGGGTTATAGGCCAGTTCTAAACTAATCAGAATATCTAAATGTGGCCTCAGTAAAAAGTCGCTAGTTTTCGAGATATTTGCACTTTTACGATTTAAGGGAAAATCTACACCTTTGGTCAGTTTTTTAAATGCCAATGCTACAAATTTCCATATTTTTCAATTCTAATTTAATATAATAATGCTGCTATTGGACACAGTCCAAAAATGTTGTTAATGTGCTTACATACTAATGGTTTTTGCTTGCCTATTAAGTGTTCTTGTTTTGCCTGTAGATTTGGATTTAGTTTATTGGAGACTAGCTGACGTGTACCCGGCATTACTGGGGGTTATTGTAAAGAGATAGTCGTATAACATCGCAGACATTTTTGTAGGGTTTTTAAAGATATACAGTTCCGTTCTTTTGACGTATCTCGTAAGGTTTAGCCAGCGTTAGCAATGTAAGCGCCTGAAAATATTATATTTACAATCTGATTACAAAACACCGACTTTTCTCTACTTTCTATATATACACATAATATGAATGTATTATTTACATAAATCTTCCGGAAGAAATTCTCTAAATGATAATGAAAACCCTATCAAAATCCGTTGCGTAGTTTAGCAGAACTAAGCGAACAAACAGACAGACGCGGATAGCGACATTATTTTATACTATTTAGAGATTAGTAAACGAATTGATCAGCTTTCTTCTGACCAAAATAGGATTGCGTGACAGAAATTAGAGTTGTAAAATACGGAATTTTGTAGTTGTGGCATTAAAAAACTGACCATATTTCATATTTAAATATGAAATTTAAACAAAAAAAAAACACATAAATTTGTTTTTATTGTAAATTATGATGAGCCACAAAGTGAATGCTTTTTACAATAATGAAATTTAATTTTTATTAAAATTATAAAATTTTGTGAAACGGGGTTTAGTAAAAAAATGTTGTTCTATAATATATTTTAATATATTCTATTTACCAAAAAAATCAGTTTCTTTCATGCTAATATACAATAAAATTCTTAAAAATAAATAACTATGAACTAGTTAAATAACATTAAACTGCCATAATTTATTCTTTGGACTATGAATGCAACGAAAAGTTTACATGAAAATGAAAACCTTATAAAGATCTATAAAATAAATTTACATTCATGACATTATAACATTCATGACATGGCATTTAATCATTGTTGAGATTATTTTATTTATTTATTTAACTACAGTATAAATCATTTCTAGAGGACCTACTTATTCATTTGACACCTACTAGAACTGGAGTATTTATTAAAATGCAACACTGTAAAACATTTGATTGAAGTCATGTACCTAAAAAGCCCTGGATGGAGCTATTCGAGAACAATTTGAAGTTGCAGGGCGATTGGGAAGATGCATGGAAAATCCCAAATCTACTGAATTTTTTTAATGACTTATCCCATTTATTGTCTCATCAAATACCCCCAAAAAATTCATGAGCTGTTATAATTGCATTGGCAATACAATAAATTATTATAATAGTTCATTATGCACCACTTTGCACACGAATCCAGTCAAAAGTTAGTCATACAAGATGGCTGCCAGGCAATTTCCCCTCACCCTAGATTTGGCGTAAATGCCATTCATACAAAATCGCACTAATTGAAGTCCATGATTGAAGTTTACATGTCAATAAGCAGATAACCAACATAATGATTTCACAGAACTTAACCATAAACATTTTAAAACCCAAATTGCAATGATTTGTAAATGGACTGCATTTCCTTAATTATCTCGCTTGCAGAAAAAAATGTTTGAACAAGATAAGGTAATTAGATAATTACTGGATAAAGCATATTGCTTCAGAGAGTTCTTTGGAGACGCCTGCTCTGTTTGTGTAATTCATTAGATCCTATGTTCAAAATGCTTAAAAAAAATTGTGATCATCTGTGTCTATATACAAAGAACGTGCATCTGACCCTCTGTGATATATGTACAGATACCATTCTTTAACCTATTCTCTCCGAGCGGCCACAATTTATGGCTGCCATCTTAAAATGTCTTGAACCTTCATAAATGATATTGTTTATTTATAAGTACCTAGAGTGATTCAATGTTAACATAACATTATAAAAAAATATTAAACAAATACTAAACTTATGGCATTTTTACTACATCAATTTAGGACAAGTTCGCACAAGAAATTAATTCAGTGACTGTGGTCAGTTTCAGATAAAAAAAACTAGTACGGAATTCATCTTGAGTTGCTAATAAGTATGTACCATTTAAAATGGTCATATATAAAATGGAAAATATGTAAGCATTACATTTTATTAAATAGAAACTTGGAAAATTTGATAAACCTTTATTTGAATAAGATTTAATTAAGTAAATAAGTATAAGATATCCAAGTGAAATACACATACTTACACTGTTGATTAAAACATAAAATAATCAGCTTAATTGTTCATGACCTCCATAAAAAATGTTATATAATAATGCTTCACCAGTAATATATTTGCAACTAGCACATAATTACTAGTAGTTCTGAGAACAGTAGACCTAAAAAAGTATGTTTCTAATTTACTCTTATTTAAAAAAATCAAAACCAAAATTCCTCTGAAATCATTACATTTGTAAGTACAGTTGACCTGCGGTAATCCGGCCCCTGTCTAATTCGACCTGCTTATAACGGTACATAAAAAGCACATTTAAATCTTCTTCAATGCATGCTGTAACTTGTTGGCGGCACTGTGACCTTAGCTCGAAGCGTATTGTCTCAGTTTGATTGTCAATATATTAAGTCAAGACGATGATGACAAAGTCATCGCAACTACTCCACAAGTGTCAGCTAACGATGCGATTAACGAATTTGAGCTGGGTATGCAAAGGGATGAAGAGAATGGTGCATCGTACAACTAACTTTTACTTCTGAAACTGAGAGAAAAGGCCTTACTCTCGCGTTTAGCCAATGTAAAACAAAAGAAAATTGATATTTTGTGTTCCTTATCGATGCCTGGAATCCATTATGAGAGAGCTTGCTCTTTCGCCCTTTTCATTTACATTTCACACTTTCTCTCTCTACTTGCTCTCATAATGGATTCCAGGCATCGATGGAAACAAAATATAAATTTTATTGGTAGGTAAAATTATTTTATTGCTATAAAGTGCTATGGAATTAATGACGTTTATTTTAGGCTGCCTTTACACTTGTGAGTTTTTTCCTGTAAGTTGCTCACGTAAGCGACTTACGACAAATTTACCAATGTAAACGACACCATAAGTCGCTTGCCGTAATTTATACCAAGTTACAGAAGTTTTTCTTACTTAAGTTTTTGACAGGTCTAATCGCTCACGCGGGAATTTACGGCTCTCTCACAGCTTATCAAAACAGATTGATAAGTTGAGACGCTTACCGTAAGTTTTGACGTCACTATCGGGATGGTAAAACAGAAATCTGCAACACTGACAGTAAGATGCGGTCTTTCCGCCGTTGCTTCTCGGGACTTGTTTACTTGTCGCCTTATAATAAACCCTATGCTATCTATTACAAGGCACTCCTTTTCAAAAGTTCCAGACTACAATGGGTTGGCAGCAGTACACTATAGTCCGAAAAATGCAATCATCCGACATCGACATGCAAAACGTTTTTTGGATTACCGCAGCTCAACTTTACTTATTTAAATTCCTACCTACTTAAATACAAACCATAAATAATTTACGTAACATTTTTAAAATTTCAAATAAGGAATTATACAATTTTTCCAATGAAATGTTACCTAAGGTTCTTAGAATATTATTCTAGGAAATATTGAATGTCATCGTCAAGAGGCGGTGCATCATCTCAATGACAATTCTTTTTTCAAACTTTCTTCAGGCCGGTAGGTACCATAATATTGATTATTCTGATTTGACAGCTCATAGTAGGAACCACGATCATGCGAACTCTGGCGAGATAAAAAATTTGTGTCTTGAAACGGAACATAACAAACAAATTTAAACACAGATGAAATGCCAAATTGTCGAGTAACAACAGGACTTCGCCATGCAAAGAGTGTTAATAATTAAATAATAAAAAAATAAAAAAAATAATCATTAAATAATTTGGTGAGATGTATCTCCACACACTATGACTAGAATACGCCTATTTTCATTCAATAAACTATTAATATAATCGGTTTATAATAAATGCTAACACCATTATACATTTCATACAATAAGTAACATTTAATTATTATGGATTACACAGAATCAGATTGTTATTCCATCGTAACAACATGATTTGAAAAACATACAAATTCATTTCACAAAGTCATACATGTTTGGTAACTAATCAATGCTGGCAATTCCTGCTGAGAACAGGCTTTCTGTACCATAGAGCATCCAATAGAAATAGAAACCAATGTTGAATCAACTTTTGTTCTATTCTATATTGAATAGAGCAAATGTAATTGCACCACAATTTTTTATTTTATTACTTTGGTGATGTCTATGCCTGTCTTACTAAGTGTTGAGAGCAGGCGCAGTCTATAATATAAACAGTTTACAACAAAAATAACAACATTTAAAACAAAATACAATCAGCACCGTATGTGGAAATACATACTTATAAACATGTTTTAATAAAAATTTTGATGTTTAAATTGTCTTTGCTGATTTCTATTTTCTAATTCCTTTCCATTTTCAAACGGTTCGTTCTATGAAGTAGATCATAGATTAGACCGGGTGGGATCCCAGCTTAAGATATAAGATTGCTTTGTTTTTTTGTTCAAACTAAGGTTCTGCACTAAAACCATTCGGAATGTAAGTTCAACTTGCCACATTAAGCATTGATATTGTTAAATTTTTTTGGTTAGATCTCAGGGATTGCGGTAAAGTACATTTTCCATGGCTGAGAAATCTCCCTCCTGCCAGAATGCGAATAGATCAAAAATACCAAATGTATGGATACTTATTGAATGCATATAAAGGGCAAGTTTTCCACTTTGGAGACTCCATCTTTTTGCACCTACCTGAACAATGAGGTTGACAACACTCTAGAAACCCACAAATGCGCCACTATAAAAGTGTGCACTAGCTTCTGCAAATTTTCTTTAATTTAAACATAATATTTCAGATTTTCTTGGTTTTGTTTATAAAGTCTTAGATATTATTAAATACAAAACCACACATTGCTGATCAATTCATACTATGTATGCGCAGGAATTCCTTCTGCTGATAGCTCTGTCATAAACTCTCTTTCTGTTACATATATTGTTCATTAGAAAGAGGTACAAGTTATAATGGAGCTATCAGCGCTTTGCAAGAATTCAGTGTGACCATTGGGAAAAATTCATCTACTATCTCTTTATCTATAAGCTCCCTATGTCGTTGAACCACTTTAGTTTCTGGGGGAAGTTGTCTCGGAACAGCACCGGGTCGGCCCTGAACTCCACGGTCTTCAGAGCCATGCGGCCGTAGACCTTGGCCAGACGGTCCACGCAGGCGGATCTCTCGGTCATGTGGCCAATGTCTGCGGACAGCATCTCCGTGTTGGTGCACTCGGGGCATTTGAACTTCTTCCGTGGGGCAACCTGCGAATATGAAGTAACGATATAACTTGTAGGGATAAATATGTACAGTAATATAAATTTGTATCTGACAAAAATCTTATTTTCTATGGTTATTAGAATGAACTATTTGAGGTGAAGGTTAAAATGGCGCTGCTGTAATATTGGGTAAAATATGATTATCGTCTAAAGGTGTTGGTGCTGACATAAAAAATAACAAGCTTTATAAATAATTTCAATATGTACCTTGATGGGAGGTTTGTTGGTAAGGTTGGCCACCAGGAAGTTCATGGCGATATCCTCGCAGTTCATGTTATCATCTACCCACTGCCTGATGTCCCCGGGCATGCCTACCGTGTAATACCAGGACCACAGTTTGTGGTGGAAGGCTGCCCCGGTCAACACCTGGAGGAAATCAGAGAGTCTAATAATCACTGCAAGTAAAAATCTTTTTGATTTAGTTTAACTTCTTCTGTGCCAAGAGCGAGTTTACTCGCATTCTTGGCCGTGCCCAGCAGGCCAGCCATAGAAAAATAGCGAGTTTACTCGCTCTTCTTTGAGCATCTGTATCATAAATATGTCCCGTTTTTTTTAAAATATATTTATCTAAGTGAAGGGAAGTAAAAACGTCGAATATTGAATAAATTTGGTAAGTCATTTAAATATCCTTTCAAGGTGTAGTATTTTTAATTTATAAAAATAAGATTTAAAAATGATTTATTTTGATTAAAAATTCACGGCCTGCTGTGCACATCTACACTTCTACCTACTGGCATTAAAAAGGTTAAATGGGGTGACAATCTTAAGAGAACTACCGGCTTCCGATCTGTGAGAACTGCCAGGAATCAGCAAAACAGGAGACATTTGAAGGAGCCCTATATCCAAAACTGGATGCCATAAGGCTAATGAGAAAGAAGACGAAATTTTATGTAACGTTATTTAATATGGTAACCGCCCCAAAACACTACTCGTGGGTAAACTAGGATGGCACTCATTAGATTTTTAAGAAATATTTACTTCTAATGGTTCTAGGGAAGTTTACCGCCCATAACTCTAGGTTAAGTTAGGTTAATTGCAGTTGCGGTTTATAATAACGGTTTTACTTTTCCGTGTAAAAGCTGTAAAAAGGTGTTAATAAATTAATTACCCTAGTAAAAAAAAACAGACATCAAAATAATTTTCCCCGCGGTGAATTTTGGTCGGTAAATAGCAATCAGTGAATTTTCATAGAACCATATATTAATAAAGTAATGAGTGCCATCCTAATTTATAATAATTATTACCATAGATATCTGGTTTGTCCACTCGCTATGATATTTCCATGTCTCTGTATCATTGTCCCAGAGGTGAACTCGCGAGGGGAAGCCGACGATCCTGTCAGGGAATTCCCGCCACACTTCAAAGCTGTAATGAAAAATTTTAAACCATTTAAATTTTGAAGACAATATTAGTGATTTTTAAACGCAAATCTGAAACAGAAAAATCAGAAAAGGAAACGGTCACATCTGGGACTCGAACCCAGGACCCTTGTCTTTCCGGGACAATGCTCTACCAACTGCGCTAATGGGACCCTATCCTCATCAGGCGTTGGTAGAGCATTGTCCCGGAAAGACAAGGGTCCTGGGTTCGAGTCCCAGATGTGACCGTTTCCTTTTCTGATTTTTCTGTTTCAGATTTGCGTTTAAAAATCACTAATATTGTCTTCAATATTTAAATATTATAATTTGAGGTTTTACTCAATAAGTTATTCCGAAAAATAATAATTTTAAACCATTAGTTCAAATAAATATATCTTTCGCATGACAGGTTCAGCAGCCTCTGAAGTGGCTTACAAATTCGACTTGGAGTTGGCATATTGCAGGTTCGATTTTTCAACAGTTAATAGTTTGACATAGTTAACAAATGTTCTATGCAGGATCATATTATGGATAAGGATTCAGATGAGATAATTACCCAAATTCTAGTTCATCCGGAGTCAGCATTATGATATCATCATCAATAGTAAGGAGACATTCTGTCTCAATCTCTTCGTAAGGATAGAATCTGTTGGATAGTTTGTTTTCCTTAGTCTGTATTACTTTCAGCGGTTTTGTTATGGCAGGCCACTGAGAGGCTGTAAGAAAATAATAATGTAACAATTTAATACTACTAAGTATGAGGGATATAAATCAAATCAGATCAGAAATATTTGAATACCTATACGTATGTGGTCTATTGAACAAAAGAAAGACTAATGGATGCAGAATGCGCAAAAAAGAAGCAAAGCAATGCAAGCCAAAAAGATCAATTCTCGAAACGCCGACTGTTTCAACAATACATTTTACATTACCTTGTTATCAGAAGTGTTTGATAATTATAATAATAAGGACGGGTTGTTTCGGAGAATGTGAACAATTCATCAAATTTAAACGTTTATTTTTGGGTTCTGTGAAAGTCCTATTCAAGTTCTGTTATTATATAATTGTAGGCTAGTTGCTTGACAAAACTGAAATAAAAACAGAACTTGAAAAAATCTTTCACAGAACTTGAAAATGAACGTTGAAATTTGATGAATTGTTCAGATTCTCCGAAACAACCCGTCCTAAGTGTTTTATTATCTATTTTTTGTAACAAATGGATATAATGATATCCTCACTTGGATCTCCCGTGCTGAGGATTTCATTTACATTTAATTAAAATTTAGTAGTATGGATAATCTCTAAACAGTATACAATAAAGTCACTTTTTGCGTCTGTCTGTTTGTGCGATTAGTTCTTCTAAACTATATCGGATTTTGATAGGGTTTTCACTATCATTAAGAGAATTTCTTCCGGAAAGTTTATATATATATAATACGCGCATATTATATTTATAGAAAGCATAGAAAAGTTGATGTTTTGAAATCAAAATGAAAGAAAAAAAAATATTTTCGGCTGGCTAAACAAAAATTTTATAATTAAAATTATAAAATTTTGTGAAACGGGGTTTAGTAAAAAAATGTTGTTCTATAATATATTTTAATATATTCTATTTACCAAAAAAATCAGTTTCTTTCATGCTAATATACAATAAAATTCTTAAAAATAAATAACTATGAACTAGTTAAATAACATTAAACTGCCATAATTTATTCTTTGGACTATGAATGCAACGAAAAGTTTACATGAAAATGAAAACCTTATAAAGATCTATAAAATAAATTTACATTCATGACATTATAACATTCATGACATGGCATTTAATCATTGTTGAGATTATTTTATTTATTTATTTAACTACAGTATAAATCATTTCTAGAGGACCTACTTATTCATTTGACACCTACTAGAACTGGAGTATTTATTAAAATGCAACACTGTAAAACATTTGATTGAAGTCATGTACCTAAAAAGCCCTGGATGGAGCTATTCGAGAACAATTTGAAGTTGCAGGGCGATTGGGAAGATGCATGGAAAATCCCAAATCTACTGAATTTTTTTAATGACTTATCCCATTTATTGTCTCATCAAATACCCCCAAAAAATTCATGAGCTGTTATAATTGCATTGGCAATACAATAAATTATTATAATAGTTCATTATGCACCACTTTGCACACGAATCCAGTCAAAAGTTAGTCATACAAGATGGCTGCCAGGCAATTTCCCCTCACCCTAGATTTGGCGTAAATGCCATTCATACAAAATCGCACTAATTGAAGTCCATGATTGAAGTTTACATGTCAATAAGCAGATAACCAACATAATGATTTCACAGAACTTAACCATAAACATTTTAAAACCCAAATTGCAATGATTTGTAAATGGACTGCATTTCCTTAATTATCTCGCTTGCAGAAAAAAATGTTTGAACAAGATAAGGTAATTAGATAATTACTGGATAAAGCATATTGCTTCAGAGAGTTCTTTGGAGACGCCTGCTCTGTTTGTGTAATTCATTAGATCCTATGTTCAAAATGCTTAAAAAAAATTGTGATCATCTGTGTCTATATACAAAGAACGTGCATCTGACCCTCTGTGATATATGTACAGATACCATTCTTTAACCTATTCTCTCCGAGCGGCCACAATTTATGGCTGCCATCTTAAAATGTCTTGAACCTTCATAAATGATATTGTTTATTTATAAGTACCTAGAGTGATTCAATGTTAACATAACATTATAAAAAAATATTAAACAAATACTAAACTTATGGCATTTTTACTACATCAATTTAGGACAAGTTCGCACAAGAAATTAATTCAGTGACTGTGGTCAGTTTCAGATAAAAAAAACTAGTACGGAATTCATCTTGAGTTGCTAATAAGTATGTACCATTTAAAATGGTCATATATAAAATGGAAAATATGTAAGCATTACATTTTATTAAATAGAAACTTGGAAAATTTGATAAACCTTTATTTGAATAAGATTTAATTAAGTAAATAAGTATAAGATATCCAAGTGAAATACACATACTTACACTGTTGATTAAAACATAAAATAATCAGCTTAATTGTTCATGACCTCCATAAAAAATGTTATATAATAATGCTTCACCAGTAATATATTTGCAACTAGCACATAATTACTAGTAGTTCTGAGAACAGTAGACCTAAAAAAGTATGTTTCTAATTTACTCTTATTTAAAAAAATCAAAACCAAAATTCCTCTGAAATCATTACATTTGTAAGTACAGTTGACCTGCGGTAATCCGGCCCCTGTCTAATTCGACCTGCTTATAACGGTACATAAAAAGCACATTTAAATCTTCTTCAATGCATGCTGTAACTTGTTGGCGGCACTGTGACCTTAGCTCGAAGCGTATTGTCTCAGTTTGATTGTCAATATATTAAGTCAAGACGATGATGACAAAGTCATCGCAACTACTCCACAAGTGTCAGCTAACGATGCGATTAACGAATTTGAGCTGGGTATGCAAAGGGATGAAGAGAATGGTGCATCGTACAACTAACTTTTACTTCTGAAACTGAGAGAAAAGGCCTTACTCTCGCGTTTAGCCAATGTAAAACAAAAGAAAATTGATATTTTGTGTTCCTTATCGATGCCTGGAATCCATTATGAGAGAGCTTGCTCTTTCGCCCTTTTCATTTACATTTCACACTTTCTCTCTCTACTTGCTCTCATAATGGATTCCAGGCATCGATGGAAACAAAATATAAATTTTATTGGTAGGTAAAATTATTTTATTGCTATAAAGTGCTATGGAATTAATGACGTTTATTTTAGGCTGCCTTTACACTTGTGAGTTTTTTCCTGTAAGTTGCTCACGTAAGCGACTTACGACAAATTTACCAATGTAAACGACACCATAAGTCGCTTGCCGTAATTTATACCAAGTTACAGAAGTTTTTCTTACTTAAGTTTTTGACAGGTCTAATCGCTCACGCGGGAATTTACGGCTCTCTCACAGCTTATCAAAACAGATTGATAAGTTGAGACGCTTACCGTAAGTTTTGACGTCACTATCGGGATGGTAAAACAGAAATCTGCAACACTGACAGTAAGATGCGGTCTTTCCGCCGTTGCTTCTCGGGACTTGTTTACTTGTCGCCTTATAATAAACCCTATGCTATCTATTACAAGGCACTCCTTTTCAAAAGTTCCAGACTACAATGGGTTGGCAGCAGTACACTATAGTCCGAAAAATGCAATCATCCGACATCGACATGCAAAACGTTTTTTGGATTACCGCAGCTCAACTTTACTTATTTAAATTCCTACCTACTTAAATACAAACCATAAATAATTTACGTAACATTTTTAAAATTTCAAATAAGGAATTATACAATTTTTCCAATGAAATGTTACCTAAGGTTCTTAGAATATTATTCTAGGAAATATTGAATGTCATCGTCAAGAGGCGGTGCATCATCTCAATGACAATTCTTTTTTCAAACTTTCTTCAGGCCGGTAGGTACCATAATATTGATTATTCTGATTTGACAGCTCATAGTAGGAACCACGATCATGCGAACTCTGGCGAGATAAAAAATTTGTGTCTTGAAACGGAACATAACAAACAAATTTAAACACAGATGAAATGCCAAATTGTCGAGTAACAACAGGACTTCGCCATGCAAAGAGTGTTAATAATTAAATAATAAAAAAATAAAAAAAATAATCATTAAATAATTTGGTGAGATGTATCTCCACACACTATGACTAGAATACGCCTATTTTCATTCAATAAACTATTAATATAATCGGTTTATAATAAATGCTAACACCATTATACATTTCATACAATAAGTAACATTTAATTATTATGGATTACACAGAATCAGATTGTTATTCCATCGTAACAACATGATTTGAAAAACATACAAATTCATTTCACAAAGTCATACATGTTTGGTAACTAATCAATGCTGGCAATTCCTGCTGAGAACAGGCTTTCTGTACCATAGAGCATCCAATAGAAATAGAAACCAATGTTGAATCAACTTTTGTTCTATTCTATATTGAATAGAGCAAATGTAATTGCACCACAATTTTTTATTTTATTACTTTGGTGATGTCTATGCCTGTCTTACTAAGTGTTGAGAGCAGGCGCAGTCTATAATATAAACAGTTTACAACAAAAATAACAACATTTAAAACAAAATACAATCAGCACCGTATGTGGAAATACATACTTATAAACATGTTTTAATAAAAATTTTGATGTTTAAATTGTCTTTGCTGATTTCTATTTTCTAATTCCTTTCCATTTTCAAACGGTTCGTTCTATGAAGTAGATCATAGATTAGACCGGGTGGGATCCCAGCTTAAGATATAAGATTGCTTTGTTTTTTTGTTCAAACTAAGGTTCTGCACTAAAACCATTCGGAATGTAAGTTCAACTTGCCACATTAAGCATTGATATTGTTAAATTTTTTTGGTTAGATCTCAGGGATTGCGGTAAAGTACATTTTCCATGGCTGAGAAATCTCCCTCCTGCCAGAATGCGAATAGATCAAAAATACCAAATGTATGGATACTTATTGAATGCATATAAAGGGCAAGTTTTCCACTTTGGAGACTCCATCTTTTTGCACCTACCTGAACAATGAGGTTGACAACACTCTAGAAACCCACAAATGCGCCACTATAAAAGTGTGCACTAGCTTCTGCAAATTTTCTTTAATTTAAACATAATATTTCAGATTTTCTTGGTTTTGTTTATAAAGTCTTAGATATTATTAAATACAAAACCACACATTGCTGATCAATTCATACTATGTATGCGCAGGAATTCCTTCTGCTGATAGCTCTGTCATAAACTCTCTTTCTGTTACATATATTGTTCATTAGAAAGAGGTACAAGTTATAATGGAGCTATCAGCGCTTTGCAAGAATTCAGTGTGACCATTGGGAAAAATTCATCTACTATCTCTTTATCTATAAGCTCCCTATGTCGTTGAACCACTTTAGTTTCTGGGGGAAGTTGTCTCGGAACAGCACCGGGTCGGCCCTGAACTCCACGGTCTTCAGAGCCATGCGGCCGTAGACCTTGGCCAGACGGTCCACGCAGGCGGATCTCTCGGTCATGTGGCCAATGTCTGCGGACAGCATCTCCGTGTTGGTGCACTCGGGGCATTTGAACTTCTTCCGTGGGGCAACCTGCGAATATGAAGTAACGATATAACTTGTAGGGATAAATATGTACAGTAATATAAATTTGTATCTGACAAAAATCTTATTTTCTATGGTTATTAGAATGAACTATTTGAGGTGAAGGTTAAAATGGCGCTGCTGTAATATTGGGTAAAATATGATTATCGTCTAAAGGTGTTGGTGCTGACATAAAAAATAACAAGCTTTATAAATAATTTCAATATGTACCTTGATGGGAGGTTTGTTGGTAAGGTTGGCCACCAGGAAGTTCATGGCGATATCCTCGCAGTTCATGTTATCATCTACCCACTGCCTGATGTCCCCGGGCATGCCTACCGTGTAATACCAGGACCACAGTTTGTGGTGGAAGGCTGCCCCGGTCAACACCTGGAGGAAATCAGAGAGTCTAATAATCACTGCAAGTAAAAATCTTTTTGATTTAGTTTAACTTCTTCTGTGCCAAGAGCGAGTTTACTCGCATTCTTGGCCGTGCCCAGCAGGCCAGCCATAGAAAAATAGCGAGTTTACTCGCTCTTCTTTGAGCATCTGTATCATAAATATGTCCCGTTTTTTTTAAAATATATTTATCTAAGTGAAGGGAAGTAAAAACGTCGAATATTGAATAAATTTGGTAAGTCATTTAAATATCCTTTCAAGGTGTAGTATTTTTAATTTATAAAAATAAGATTTAAAAATGATTTATTTTGATTAAAAATTCACGGCCTGCTGTGCACATCTACACTTCTACCTACTGGCATTAAAAAGGTTAAATGGGGTGACAATCTTAAGAGAACTACCGGCTTCCGATCTGTGAGAACTGCCAGGAATCAGCAAAACAGGAGACATTTGAAGGAGCCCTATATCCAAAACTGGATGCCATAAGGCTAATGAGAAAGAAGACGAAATTTTATGTAACGTTATTTAATATGGTAACCGCCCCAAAACACTACTCGTGGGTAAACTAGGATGGCACTCATTAGATTTTTAAGAAATATTTACTTCTAATGGTTCTAGGGAAGTTTACCGCCCATAACTCTAGGTTAAGTTAGGTTAATTGCAGTTGCGGTTTATAATAACGGTTTTACTTTTCCGTGTAAAAGCTGTAAAAAGGTGTTAATAAATTAATTACCCTAGTAAAAAAAAACAGACATCAAAATAATTTTCCCCGCGGTGAATTTTGGTCGGTAAATAGCAATCAGTGAATTTTCATAGAACCATATATTAATAAAGTAATGAGTGCCATCCTAATTTATAATAATTATTACCATAGATATCTGGTTTGTCCACTCGCTATGATATTTCCATGTCTCTGTATCATTGTCCCAGAGGTGAACTCGCGAGGGGAAGCCGACGATCCTGTCAGGGAATTCCCGCCACACTTCAAAGCTGTAATGAAAAATTTTAAACCATTTAAATTTTGAAGACAATATTAGTGATTTTTAAACGCAAATCTGAAACAGAAAAATCAGAAAAGGAAACGGTCACATCTGGGACTCGAACCCAGGACCCTTGTCTTTCCGGGACAATGCTCTACCAACTGCGCTAATGGGACCCTATCCTCATCAGGCGTTGGTAGAGCATTGTCCCGGAAAGACAAGGGTCCTGGGTTCGAGTCCCAGATGTGACCGTTTCCTTTTCTGATTTTTCTGTTTCAGATTTGCGTTTAAAAATCACTAATATTGTCTTCAATATTTAAATATTATAATTTGAGGTTTTACTCAATAAGTTATTCCGAAAAATAATAATTTTAAACCATTAGTTCAAATAAATATATCTTTCGCATGACAGGTTCAGCAGCCTCTGAAGTGGCTTACAAATTCGACTTGGAGTTGGCATATTGCAGGTTCGATTTTTCAACAGTTAATAGTTTGACATAGTTAACAAATGTTCTATGCAGGATCATATTATGGATAAGGATTCAGATGAGATAATTACCCAAATTCTAGTTCATCCGGAGTCAGCATTATGATATCATCATCAATAGTAAGGAGACATTCTGTCTCAATCTCTTCGTAAGGATAGAATCTGTTGGATAGTTTGTTTTCCTTAGTCTGTATTACTTTCAGCGGTTTTGTTATGGCAGGCCACTGAGAGGCTGTAAGAAAATAATAATGTAACAATTTAATACTACTAAGTATGAGGGATATAAATCAAATCAGATCAGAAATATTTGAATACCTATACGTATGTGGTCTATTGAACAAAAGAAAGACTAATGGATGCAGAATGCGCAAAAAAGAAGCAAAGCAATGCAAGCCAAAAAGATCAATTCTCGAAACGCCGACTGTTTCAACAATACATTTTACATTACCTTGTTATCAGAAGTGTTTGATAATTATAATAATAAGGACGGGTTGTTTCGGAGAATGTGAACAATTCATCAAATTTAAACGTTTATTTTTGGGTTCTGTGAAAGTCCTATTCAAGTTCTGTTATTATATAATTGTAGGCTAGTTGCTTGACAAAACTGAAATAAAAACAGAACTTGAAAAAATCTTTCACAGAACTTGAAAATGAACGTTGAAATTTGATGAATTGTTCAGATTCTCCGAAACAACCCGTCCTAAGTGTTTTATTATCTATTTTTTGTAACAAATGGATATAATGATATCCTCACTTGGATCTACCGTGCTGAGGATTTCATTTACATTTAATTAAAATTTAGTAGTATGGATAATCTCTAAACAGTATACAATAAAGTCACTTTTTGCGTCTGTCTGTTTGTGCGATTAGTTCTTCTAAACTATATCGGATTTTGATAGGGTTTTCACTATCATTAAGAGAATTTCTTCCGGAAAGTTTATATATATATAATACGCGCATATTATATTTATAGAAAGCATAGAAAAGTTGATGTTTTGAAATCAAAATGAAAGAAAAAAAAATATTTTCGGCTGGCTAAACCTTATGAGAACAATCAAAATAATGTACTACGAAATTGTATATCTTAAAATGGCCTACAGAAAAGTCCACAACAATATATGTCTATCTCCTAATTATAACTCCCATCAACGCCGGGTACACGTCAGCTAGTATAAAGTAATGATAAATATATTGAATAGTTTGATAGATTCCCCAATCTTAACAAACGGACTGCAATCTTTAGAGCACAGGCGTCAGGTAGGTATGCTGTCCTTGTTCTATCGGTATTACAATGGAAGATGCTCTGAGGAACTAGCGTCATTGATCTCTTCGGCACCGGTGCCTTGTCGGGACACACGCCAAACGCGCGCACAACATTTGTACACGGTTGACATTTGTCACATGAGAACGGGTCGCTTCTACGATTCATTCTTAGATTCAACAGCTCGGCTGTGGAACGAACTGCCGGCCTCTGCGTTTCCTCCCTCCTACAACATGGGACTCATCAAGACCCATGTTCACTCCTTCCTCTCCACAAAAAGACCCTCCACACAGCATCCCCAAAGATGACATAGGCCCTGAGGGAAATTATTTTCTTCAGGGCCTCCTGTGTGGAGTTAATATAAAAAAAGTGTTTGTTTCTGAAATAATTATAAACAAACATATTACAAGGTGTTTTTTGTTCAGTTGAGTGGTTTCGGTGTCTGTTTGTATTTGGTGTCAGTATATTATCTATTTCTGATCTCCCTATATTTTGTATCCAGCTTTTTAATTGAGATTTAAATGTTAAACTATTGTTATGAGTTTTGAATGAGAGTGGGATTTTGTTGTAGAGTTAAGCACCATAGTATAGGAAGCTTTTTTGCCTAAATGTTGTGTTTGTAGTTGCTTGTTGGATATGTACATATGTATATGTATTACATTAATAGATGTGGGAATTATAGTTTTCACAAGCCCTGATCCCTCTTCTATACTATGATTTAGTACAAATGTTTCTTAACCCCTGAAAAACGTCCAATAATTCGTAAATATTTCAAAACTCAAGTAAAAATAAATAATATTCAAGAACGCTTCTTACAAGAATCATTATAGTTTTGTCATATTGAGTCGTGATAACGAAGTTATGAAGTAAATCGACCGGTTGGTGGCTAAGTTGACAAACGTGTTGAGTTCCCACCCAGGCGTCGTGGGTTCAATTCCACTGCTGGCTATGGAATTCCATCACATTATACAAGCAACATTTTCCACTTACTGTGATGGTAGTAGGTGATTTTCAAATAGTGTCAGATTATTCCTAACCCGGGAATATTTGTCTTTTTTAAGGAAAAAATATATAAATATGCCGTTGTATTGGAGATTTTAGTTTCCGTCATTGTGCATCAATAGCTCTGGTGAAAGAATAAGTAACTAGTCGGTAAATACTTCAGTCTAATAAAGAGACACTGTGATTCTTCAACACAACAAATGCATAATAATTTACCTGGTGGTGGCGCCTTCTTCTGATTATTCCAGATGACCAGAACCTTCTGCAGACTCGGTGTCTTCACCAGCTTGTTGATGAGAGTGAAGAGACTCTCCACGCGATCGTACGTGAGGATGACGGCCGTGAAACCGGGAGCCTTGGGGGCCGTCACGGGCAGGAACAGCGGATTGGATGCCGCATTCTCAAGTTAAAAATTAAAACACACATATTACAAATAAAATACTACATTTGCAAACTGATCTTTTAGAGAACATTTTACAGGCCGCCTCAGAACACGAAACCCTAGTGAGGACTGTGAAAAAAAATTAAATTTATACTTATATTATACTTTATACCTTCATCATGTACAAACTTTGCAATTGTAACTAATAAAAAAAGAGAATGTTACATACTGTAACATTATAAGCAATTGGGTTTCATTATTCGCATTACAAAGCCTTTTACGGTAGCATACACCCTAATTCTGTTATATATGTCATATGTACGGTCACAACTAGAATTCGCCTCAGTAATTTTGAATCCTCAATATCAAACATATATTGATCGCATTGAAAATATTCAGAACAAATTTATAAAACACCTATCGTATCGTTTTAGTGACCATCGATTTGTCCCTGTCACTATATATAAACGCAGAAAAATCTCTGATGCATTATTCTTACACAAAATCGTGAACTGCCTTGTTGATTCATCATATCTGTTAGAAAGGATTGCATTTCGTTGCCCCAAGCAAAACACCAGATCGAACAATTTATTTAGAATACCACATTGTAAATCGAAAAAATACGCGCAAAACTCTGTAATAGTACGTATCTGTGAAACTCACAATGCCTTACGAGATGTAGACATTTTCAAACATAACTTGATATCATATAAAATTCAGCTTAATAAATGAATAAATTAAAATACTTTTATTTTATTCGATTTTTTTGTTGTGAAAATTACATTATTATCACCCATAGTGAATAGTATAGCTATGCGAAAAGTTGTATTTTTCTATTTGTTTTTAATTTCATGTATTTCTTTATTATGTTTATTTTTTTGCCATTTAATATGTTGTGTAGGTAAAAAATACTAAATCAACATTTAACTTAATGGAACTTAATTGGTCTAGAACATATGAATGTTTATTGTTATAATTTTTTACTGTACGACTGTTTGCTTCCTAAATAAAAAGAAATAAAATAAATTTAAAAAAATACTGAAGAGCTATGCCTACGTTAAGTAAAGGTACCATTAAAGAAAATGTGTACAAGAATTTTTTATGAAAATGTTTTTTTTTTCCATGAATTTGTGTGTATGTTTTATATTATTCTGCAACGATAAATTGTTTCTAAATACATATTAGACAATTTTACACTTTTTACAATAATTTTCAAGAAATACCGACCAATATAAAAGAAGAGGAAAATGTATTAAAATTTTAAAAAGAAGTGACGAAATATGTGAAGTGTAATTTAAAATTTTTGTTATTTGTAAAGTTTAATTTGTTGTCTTAAATACTGTACATAGTTTGTGACTTTATTGCAATATATTATCTAATCTTTATATTAGCACATAATATGTAGCATTGGACATATATGTACAATTCATGTTAAGGCGATGCCATACGTAGTAATGCAAAATCATGTGTTTTTGGTTTGAAAATTTGGTCGCCTAGAAATGTTTCAGATGCTTTAATTAAATACTGCGAGTAGAATACATCTTGGCCTCTGAAATAATTGAGTATTTTTTAGATAAGTCTTTTTATAAGCCCAGAAAAAAATAATGTAAAGGCTTATGAAAACTGCTTTAAAGTTCAAAATCTCCTACTTACGAACCCATTTTCGGTTATGATTTTATTGTATAATGTGGCAAATTAAGTTATTTATAAAATGATTGAAAAAAAATTAAATATTTATGCCTGAACATCCTCAAAATAAAATAAAAGGCACTTTTTGGCCATGTTTTTTTCTTGCATAAATCAAAACAGGCGGATGGTGTTAAGCGGGAATTTAAACCTTATCGCTATCTACGTAAGGGTTGTTATTGATAGCGGCTCAATTTAAAATATTACACTACGTAGTGCATCGCCTTAACATTTTAATCATGAATAATTATTCAATACCACTAAAAAGATAACCTAATAGTTATTATAAATATAATAATATGGTAACTTACTGGATTAGGTGGCATATTCCAGTATTCGTAACTCTTTGCCATCAACGGGAATACTCGGTCATTCATAATATCCAACACAGTCGTAGTCATCTGTTCAATAGACGAGAAATATCTATCGAACAACCACTTGGCTTGGGCGGACATCTCTTCCCTGCGTTCCTTTGAAACCGCAGTCAAGACTGTAACTAGAGTGTTTAGGTTTTCTTCTGGAATGAATAGGGCAACCCTATGCCAGTCTATAACAGACTTGAACGGCATTACGATGGAATCGATGACTATTACGGGAATGCATCCAACGGACAGAGCTTCCAGTAGAGAAGGCTGGGCTAATCGTACACCTCTTCCAATGACACAGAAATGCGCGTGCTTCAATACTTCCGGATAGCTAAACAAGTTTCCGGTCTTGTACTGACACCGTATCGTGTGGTTTGCAGGTTCATCTTCGTCATGACAAGATTGCAGTAAAAGCAGTTGGTCATTTGCATCAGCCAAGTCTTGCAAGTCAGTGATGAGATCGTGGTATAGATTCATCTGAGAGGAGACTACGAGGTGAGTCTTATCTTTAGGCGAGGGCTCGGTTGATATGGCATACGGAGTCAGGAGGGGAATGGAGACATCGAAGCTAGTGCGATATGTCCAGGAGTCGAAGCCGGCTCCAGCGATAAGAGCTTTGCCGGTGTTGATGTCTATCACCGTGTGGTAGTCAGGGTCTGCTCCAGGCAACATGTTGAATAATATGTGATTCTCCCCATCTTCCCAACTGAAATTTACATCCCATTATTAATATTGTAACATTATATGGTAAGAATACAAACAAAAGAATTATGACTAAAATATAATTCTAGGATTTAATGCTAGATTGTTAAAAGAATTATTATAACCTCACTTTACTGATTACCAATTTTGTATACATGTATTTTTAAATTTGAATACCGCACAGAGTCCTAAATGCTCCCAACCGTTTGGAGCCAGTGAGATTATGGCATCCACAATTGGAATATATTGTATGACTGAAGTTAGTAGGGAGGGGAAGGAGATAAGGATAGATAAGTTAGTCCACAAGCTTAATTTATCATTGCACTCAGGACACGAGAATGGTTTCTTCGAATTACGTCGGCAGATAAGTCTGCTACTCAAATTTTTAAATACACTAGACTTAGCTATACCCCAACACGTGTTGCTGTGGCGCAGTCTGCCTGTGCAGATCAAGAAACAAGAACGCGTGTTGCTTTTACGACCAACAGATGGCACTGTTTAAAAAAAACGTGTTTGTCCAACAGATGGCGCTGTTTAAAAAAAAAAAGATGACATTTATATAATCTAGGTACACAAAAACACACATGTATTCGAATGCAAAGTTGTGTCAAAATTTCAAAGTAATCGATGAAGAACTTTCGGAGATTTAAGATTTTGAACAAACGAACATTAACATTTTTATTTATATACATTTAGGAACACAAGACTGATTTTGCGAGACTGATTAATCAGATCTGCATTTGAGTACGCAAGCGTTATCTTGCACCCGGAAGATGCAAATGGTTTTATTCCGAATTATGACAATTTTGCATCTGTGACCTACCGTGAAAGAAAATCAGGTAAATATTTACTGTTCCGTCACACTAACAATTCTTCGTTTTAACCTTATTACTGTAAGAAAAAATTATTTAAATTACTGGAATTGGGAAATAATGCTTCTAAATAGCAATTTATATGGATAATTTTGCGTCTAATTCGCGGCCATCTGAAATATCAATGTGACATTTGATGGTTAGTACTGCCAAATAGAACAAAAAACTCAAAATATTTAATAACAATGGATTGTTTGCTAATCCAATGCCTTATTTTCCAATTCCGGTAATTTTAATATTTTTTTCTTACGAGAAGAAGTTAAGAATGTGGCAGAATAGTAAATATTTACCGTAAACCGTTCTCGTGTTCTGAATGCTGCTGGTATTATCAACTTTTGTGTTGTGTTATCAACATTATTGCTCTTGGACAACCGACAAGCAACATTCATATTTGTGCACACATATACACACAGACTTATTGAATGTTAAGTCTAAATTTTTATATATTTAAATTTTATTTTTTGCCTTCTGTGCTTTTGGTAGACTGGACCAAAAGTGGGTATTTACCCACTATTATACATTTACAGAAAATAGAGACACGGTTAATACGCACTTTTAATAGAAAAAAAAAGTATCAGTAAGATAATAATGAGAAGTAAGTATTAATAAGTAAATAATAATTATTATTAATAAGTATTTCAGTTTCCGGAAATGAAAAATATTGCTTAATAATTGTAGTTAACAATAATATTCAATGCCCAGAGTTGCTAAACAAGATTCCATTTAATGTACCTGCGCGTTCAACACGCTCTTGTGTGCTGTTAAGGGTTGATCAAAGCAAAACGAACTCTAAACAGAATTCTTGCCTGAACAGACTATGCAATATCTACAATAGCGTATTATCCAAGGTTGATATTTTCAGTTGCGAACTCACCAAATACAAGAGGTCCATAAAAGAATATTTCTCTGATGGTTTGTGAATAATTTTTATGTCTCTATTGTTTATATCTCTATTATGATTTGATTTATATTTACAACCTCTATCCATGGCTATAAATGTATTGTTTTGTAAATTTTTCGTTTTATATAATCTTTTGTTTTGTATAATTTTTTTGATTCATATTCCTTTCTCACAAATTTAAATAACTTATTACATATTATGCTGTCTCAGTTAAAGTTACAAGGAGGAAATCCATAATTGGTTTTATTTTACTATATAATACATGTGTACAAACTGATTAAATGTAAACTGCCAATTTCCCGAAAATGAATAAATAAATAAAATAAAACACTTATTATTGTAAATTTTATTAAGACCGACCGGTTTCGCTCCGTAGAAGAATCTTCAGTTAAATTTTGAACCCTGAAGATGCTTTTACAAAGCGAAACCGGTCAGTCTTAATAAAATTTACAATAATTTGTGGTTTTTAAACAAAGTGTTTTATCTTTATTTTATAATATGTCAAACCACAAAGTGACTCCTTTTTACCAAAATGGAAAATATTGCATATTAATAGTTATTTGGTTCAAATTAAAACCGATTGTTAGTTAGCTGCCATTTGTTTTGTTTTAAAAAAAGTAATTTTAACACTTTGATATCAATAACAATGGCAGCTAACTAACAATTGGTTTTCATTTGAACTAAATAACTATTAAAATGTATTATTTTCCATTTCCGGAAACTGAAATAATCGCTTCTCATTATTATCTAACTACTATAAGTATGTTTAAAATAAAAAGTGCGCATTAACTCTTTGCACGCGGCCGTATCAACTGTTGTTACGGCAAAAAGTCCATACTCATATGCGGCTGTATCAACAGTTGATACGGAAACTTTGAATGCCGATATTCCAGCGGTCTTTCGACATAAATTTATTTCCCGCTCGCTTGAACATTCGTAGAACTATTATGATGCTGACATCTACAAGAATTTCTCGAAAATAAAATTGTATTTCATTAAAAAACATCGATAATCAAGTGAGCCTCTTTGCGCCTTCGAGTGCTATAGTTTACAATTTTGTCAACGGATGGCGCTAGTCCAATTTTGTTATTATATTATGTGACATAAAATTTAAGTGTTCAATTTTAGAAAATGTTTTCATAACTAAAAATGATAAGTGCTCATGGTGACCCACTTGTGTCTATCAACGCAGTGGCCTAACCTGTACACACACGCCGAGTGAATGGCGGGACCACATTCAAAAGACACGGTTCGTCTATTATGTTTTTGTTTTTATAAACATCTAAGAGTGTTGACACATGAGGATTTGTTATCATATTGTTGAGAATAATCTGTTCGGCCTATATAGTCCAATAAATCATGCCAGAATGCTTTAATTTGACATTTAATTGCGTGCATAGGTATTTGAAAATATGTACCGCGTACGGGTATAGATAAAACGGAGCAAATTAACGCGGTTAAAAGGTTAAGCGTGTTCCTGTTTTCTGTATATTTACCCAAAAGTGCTCACAGGCCAGACCGAATAGCCTCTTGGGCCGGTTCCAGCCCACAGGTTCCCCACCACTGGTTTAAAGCAAAATAGTTTTTGATACAACCGTGTTGTTTAAAGGGATTTATACAAAAATCATGTAACACATCTGCCCTGATGATGGACACTGATATGCTGTCCCAAATGTTGGCTAAAGAAGGAGGAGAAGAGCATGGCATAATACTTCAAAAATAAATCACAATAATACTTTTGGCGGTGAAAATCTCAAATCATATCTAACAAACCATCTGTATTTCGTCAAAGATTTTTGTGCAAAAATATTACATGTTGGCATCATTATTATACTTACAATGGCAGACTCTGCAGTGCTTGTTGAACTAACTTCAAATTAAGCCTGTTTTGATTTAGCATATCAATGCTGGGTACGAACAGACAAGCCTCCGAGGGATTTATTGTGTAATATTTGCTATCCACAATTGTTTTAAGCATGAAATAAAACTCCTTGGACATAATGGGCGATGCTGTGTTGCCTTGGAAGTCAACAAACTTCTGCGGAGGATACACATATACAGATATTCTATTATGACCCTTCTGGCCACAGCGGTAAACATTGAAGCAATCCCAATAGGTGCATTTAGAATTCCTGTGTATCGGTTTTGGGGAATCAGCCGCCAAAACAACCTCCGGTAGATCTTTCACATTATTTAGCGATAAATGTGTATAGTTATCTTTAGTACTAGAATTGATCGGTATCAAATGGAAAGCAACTAGACAAAATATTGACACAATCAAAACAAGGAAAAGGGTAATGAAAAAGTGTCTGTATGATGCGGTGTTCCACATGGGAACACTTTTTTGGGAATTACTCTTTATAAAAAACGTCATTTTGATTACCGTACACTAAATACTTTGATATAAATCGAGGTTCAGTGTAGAAATTAATCCAATGGGACCATAATGGGACCATCTACCGATTACTACCGCCCATTTTGACGTTTGTCAATGTCAATTTTCTGACTTTTGTTGAAGTTGAAAGCCATAGATAAAAGATGGATTATTCCATAAATGAACCACTCACGATAGTCACGATTATTCTAAACTGAAACAAAATATTATGTTATTTTATGATTTTGTTCCGTTGTTGGGTAAAAGCGAAAAGTTCTGAAAAAAACTTTACTGTAAAAAAACACTCCGATTTAACTTTACTATAAAAGAAACTATTTACGTCGGAGGAGTTGGAAAATTCTGTATTTCGTTTAACTTGCTTGTTTATTTGGCGGTCATTTTTTTTAAAGTGACAGTTTTAAGATTAGTTTTTTCTTCTTTTATTTAACCAAAAATATGATCCTTTAACAGGTTCTTAGTTTGGGTTTAGATAAAAAGTAAAAAAAAACTGGCCTTAGAAACTTATTTTGATATTATTATGTCGAAAATATCGTGAACAAAAAGCATCAAATTATCCGTATTTTGAATAAAATAGCTGTTCATAAGCAGTATTTTCCATATATCTCTTTTCTATCGGCGTTAACAGTTGCCTTTTACAGTTGCCTTTTTTAATCGAAGTATATTTAAAAAAAACGTTTATAGCTACTGTGAAAGTTTACAAAAATATCTTTTCTTCAAGTTTACCGAGAGTGGTTTATTTATGAGTTTACCAATCTGAATATTTTGCGAAAGTTTTCTGCTGTCAACGATCAGTGCCAGAAATAATTGTATTGTGTTTATACTGTATTTAGTCGCGTAAATCGGTCGAACTTGAATATTTTTGACCGTATTTTATGTAAGCAATTTACTACAATCAAAAAATCATGGCTGTTTTACCGCCTGATCCCGTTTTTAGCCTGAGACACATTACAATGGGTCCGGTGCATAGTTTGTGCTTTTCCTGTCCCTCCGGTGCATCGGAGAGATTACTTGCAGGTACACAGGACGGCTACGTATTTTCTTGGGATTTAAAGGTAAAATAACATCAATTTTAATTTATAAATTCAAGATTCGCTTATGTTTCATTTAACAGATTGATTTTTGTTCATTATGATGATTCATTTTAAACATCCCCGAAATAAAAGTAAATATATAATTATGTCTATAGTGGATCGATTGTTGTCAATGGCGATCGAATACCGTTAATTATTTCAGACTTTTCTTTTTATTTTTCCAAGAATCTCACAATTCTCAACATTTGTTTCATGATATCAGTTTTATTTACCCAGATGTACAAAAGTATAATTATACGATTTGAAACATTTTTCTTTGTATACCAATCATATTGAGGTCAACAATTTGATTTTATATACGAGGTATACGAAATAATGAATTCAAAAGTGTGCAACAAAATATACTGAGTAGTAAACAAACAGGCAAAATAATTAAATAAATTGAACATAATGTTAAGAATAATCTTTAACTTTTTCAGTCCAACCGTCACAACAAAAAACTCTCTGTGGGACAAACTCCAGTCCTCAGCATTCACCACACAAGTGATCACATGTACACCCAGGAGAAGGAAGGAATAATAAAAGTATGGACCATGACGGAGAGCGACTACACCCTGCGAGACACCCTGGTCTCCGATTACTGCGGGTTCTGCCGCTGTGAAGTCAATGAATCAAGTAATGTCCTCATTCGTCCTCAGCGCGATTCGAAAATAGAAATATTCACCCTTACCGGTGAAGAAATCATGACTTTGACCCCCGACACGGACATTAAACTCGGCGAAGTAATGTGCTTCAAGTTCCTGGAACTGCCCCACAATCAGTACGTGCTCGCAGCTTACGAAAGCGGAGACATGTATCTGTGGGACATGAAGACCCGCAAACCAGTCAGCCAGATAAAGTTAAGAGATTGTCCTATCACATTGGATTACGATCTTTCAACCGGGCGCGGAATCTATGGCAATGCATCTGAAAACATTCAGGTTTTCAGCATGTCGAGGACTGATTTGAGCTTATCGCTTAAGTGTGAGCTGCTTGTTAAGAATGCAGGGATTAATGTTCTCAGAATACGGCAAGACAAGAAGGTGTTTATGAGTGCGGGATGGGACGGACGACTTAGGGTGTACTCTTGGAAGTCTCTCCGTCCCCTGGCCGTCCTCACGGAGCACAAGGCTTCCCTGCAGGATGTGTGCCATTCTGGGAAACCAGTCTCCCTGTGGAATTCCCCCATAATGGCAGCTGGCGGCTTAGACTGCACCATCACCTTATGGGATATATACAACTGATGGTATCAATAGTCAGACTTTTATATATTCCTATCAAATGATCTTATGATTTTATCCTATTAAAATAGGTGACCACGTAAAAAATTAATATATTTATAATGATTGGGTGCCAAATGCATCACCCTACAAAGTGTTCATATTGTGTAGCTGAAATAACATTACAATCGGAACTGATTTTAAAGTAATCCGTAATTTTTTTAAATGACTTTGGAAAAATTTACATTGTTTTATACATCATTTTTAGTAAATGCCTATTGAAGACATTTGTTGTTTAAGAGCCGTACTAATAAACGATTTTAAAATTTTACACAGCTGATAAACAACCAAATTAATTTAATTTCGGTAAATGGTTATTTATCAGTTGTGTAAAATTTAAGACAAGTTTATCAGTAATGGGGTAAATGTTAAGACACTTTACAGCTATAACCAGATGTTTAGCTTTTGTTATTCCCTAGTTCAATATACATAAATCGTCATATTAATAATTACAAGGTAAAAAAATAAAATATAACCTTAGAAATATTTATAGAAAAATGTGACTTAAGTTTACAATATTTTATTAGTTTTGTAGATATATCAACCAAAGCTAAAAAGATATTTCGTCTATTCTGACCAAATCAATAATTTAATGCCTAGCATTAATAAAGTAAATCAACTTTTTTTATCAAATGGTGTTCATTATAAATATAATGTAACTTATTATTTTGGTCATAAAAAACTAAATTGTGTTACAAAAATAATACTTAATTTTGAAAATCTGTGTAAAAATACATACTCCTTAGGTTTTTTTTGTAATGTTCCTGTACGATTATATACAACCGTAAAAAAATATGTGATTTGAGCATTTTAATTGATTTATTTAAGCCAATACTTACGCTAAATTAAAATATGTGTTTTTAAATGTGTAAGTGGGTTTTTAGGGTGATTGATTTCAAACTTATGCTAAGTCATAGATGTTAATTATATTCCTTATAAAACTCAATAAATAATTGTGATGATTTTCAATACAAACACCAGGTACTTGGAGCAAGCCATGTTTTTAACCTTTCCTTCTGTGGTGTGTATTTAATACACATTGCTTCTAATAACTTTAATAACTCTATAAATGTAATAAATTCTGGGTTCAGATTTTAGGTATTCCTCCGTCATACATTTATGCACTGAATTAAAAAATAAAACTTTACATAGTTTTCAAATTCAATTAAAAATCAGAGATTTTTGTTAAAAATCTGAAACAAATACACCATTACAATCAACTGTGTGACAATGCTACGCAAAGAGCGTATGAGGAAATGACACGCTATTGATGTCCCGCTTTAGTTCGCCATGCGGGAACATGAGAAATCCACACGTCCGCAGTTGTATTTTTATTTAGACCATCGATACCTACGACCGTATAGCTGTGTGTGTGCTAGCACTGCTAGCCGCCAGCCAGTTGGTCGCGGACCATCGTTAGATGTGGACCCCTCGCACGTTTTTTTAGTATCTGCCGATGGTTTTTTCATGTTTTCAGCAATTAAATTACAATTATTATCACTTTTGATATAAAATATAATAAACATAAGCGATTGGCTATGAATATTCATATTTTTCTGATATTAAATTGCTTATTTTGAGATGTGTATTGACTACACAGCACCGGAATGCGTGGATTTTTTTAGCACAGTAAGGGAAAGGTTAATCTGCTTTTCTCCAAACCTGCTCCAGTCTAATATTATTATATTAAAATACTCAGCTTGCAGTATCATGTTGTTATTCTTCCCGACAACTGTTTCTATAGTGTAAACAACTTGATATTGAGTACTTATGGGAGAAGTTGTCAACTTTCTTGCCACTGTCAACCCTTGAAATGTGACAATAACTTTGACGCCATGTATGCAGCACAACTCTCGATACTTTGTACGAACTTTGCTGCTACTGCACACATCTTTGACTTCACTGTATAATCATTTTATGGTTTCGTTTCTCAGAAACACATTATTATACATAAGTGACTTTTTATTTTCAAATTCTGTGCTTACTTCAATTGAACATGGTTAACTTTTAATAGAATAATTATAAACATAGATAAAATATGTACTTTTATATTATTGAATTTAAGGAAATCAAGGTATGATACATTTATTGAAACAAATGTTGCACAAAAAATATTGACTATTTATTATCTGTAATTGTTAAGTAAAATTTAATTTAAAAAAAAGTAACATTATATCATAATGAATTATTTTAAGCAATATTTCTCTGAAAATTGATGCTTTTCATTACCTTTCCGTTAAAATGTATCTATTGTTTATTTTTAAAGAAATTTATTCAAATCAATTCACGCAAATAGAAATTGTTGAATTTTTCACATGGTGTTTGTTATTCTCGTGAACTCTTGTATCCATTCTATAGTATTCCCAGGCAGAGCTTGTATGCATGTCATCGTGATGTATTCCAATGGAACGTATGTCATAAAAAGTGGAGGCTCGTGACTTTGATTGTGATGGAATGCTTAATTTGATGTTTAGTCCAAAATGATTTTTTTTTAGAAATTCGGTTTTGTATGAAGCTTTTCAAGAAATCGGTGCAGTGCACTGCCAAACTGAAATTTCATGAAAATTTTCATACAAAAACTGAATATTAGAAAAAAAAATTTCACTAAACGATATCAATAATGTTGAATTTTTCAAACTTAGCACTCTCACACCCAAAAGTCATAAGCCATAACTGGTCGTAACTTGCTTGTTATAATATTGTAGGGTGGCTGTGACCATTCTTCTATGATTAGCGAGACTTTTACAATAGGATATCTTAAGGATGCAGTATTAATAAGTACCTACATCGGTGATTAACGAGTCAAACGCCTATCGTGCTCTGGAGACATTTTCAGTTTATATCTGAAATAAGGAAGTTGAGTCCATTTTTTTTTTTTTTTTTTTATCAATGTTCGCATTCAAACTTAAATACTGGTATTTTTTTTTTTTTTTTAAAGTTTGTTTTCATAATTAAATTAATTCTCAAAGTTTAAATTTTATTAAGCCCGCCAAAACGAGCGGAATCCGAGCGGTAAGAGGCGGGGTGTGGTGTGACGTCATTCGAACTGTGAAAACCACGTCGCATAAGCATTTTGTATTGAAAAATTTGTAATTCTTCAACAAGGAATTCCAGTAATTTTTTTACCAATGTTAACCGTCTATTAGAATTGATGTTATTAAAAAAAAAAGAAAATTGATTAAGATTTCATAGTTAAATTAATATTTTAAGTTAGAATATTTGCTTTTCTCGCCCGGTACGGTACTTGTACGGTATTGCCGTCGCTACTTGTTGACGTTCCCCGCGCGAATTCAGGACCACCGCGCAGAAAAGTAAAGACCAATAGTAAAATAACGGTTTACAGCCCAGTTCACTGTTGGACTTTTCTGGGCGGCCGGCGGCCTGAAGTGTATCACATGCTATGTGACATGTATAATAATAAAAACTTCTAAGTTATGCAATAAACAACATATTATTATAAAGCACTATACGAATATGTATCTTTAGAAATCCATTTCATATAATAATAACAACAAATACGTACATATATTTGACAAACCCAAATAAACCTTTGGCCTATACACCTCTCTCATCTAAACCGACCATCTCTCATGTAATAGAAAGAGATGCACCATAGGTGATCTGTTGTACGTACAATCACGACACATGTGACGTCAGAATTCTTTCGACCAATCGTGGAGCGTATACAGTCTATTGCTATTGAATGCTTTTTCAAGAACGTTTAACTAATTCTAAGAATAATAATATAGAAATATATTTATATATTTAGAATCGATATTTTTTGATCTACATGAACATATTTTTTATAAGTCAAAATATTTTTTACTCAACTTCCTTATTGCTGATAGATCATTTGTGATGAAATTATTTGCAGTTCGATTTTAACCTTTATGCTTTGAAAAGAAGACAAAATCAGAATCGTTTGAGCCAATAACACTGCAGATTTATTTCTTATTTCATGAAGGTGGCCTCTTTGGACTTTCTAGAAAGCATTTTATCTGTGCATGTAAAAATTCATTTTCGTTCAATGGCGTCCCAAAAATGATAATATGTATTTGAATTTTCAAAGGAGTATCAAGGTCATTATATCTTTGAAATACATCTTTTTTACTATCATTTTTCGTGTAGGATATTTATTTAGCTTTATGTAGAAATAATAAAATTTTAAATTTTCAGCTACGACTTCAAATGTTGTATTTTTCAATCTTACCACTCTAGCTCATTGAAAAGTCACGATCTGCCACTGGTGCACACAACCTCTTCCTGGGAATAGTATATTACAAATATATTATATTCTTGGAGGAAATATATACAATTATATTAATAGAACTTTCTGGAAAAGGGTCACTCGAGTTTTGAGTCAATAGTGTTTTGTAACCTGCTAATTTTAGTAAACATGTTGATAAACCTTTTATCCGTGGAGTAGAGATTTTTTTGCATCCATAATGTTGTTAATGTTCAGCTGTTATGTTAAATATTCAATAAAGCATTATTTCAGTATGTATCTACTATAAAGCTGTTGATATGACAACAACCATAAATTAAAATAGTACAATATTGAATGACTGTGTTAATTAATATAACGCTGCTGTGCTGATTTCTGCACATTTTTGTTTAAATACTGCTTATTCACAGTAGATACAAAATACATTTGCTTGTAAATCAGATTGAACAAAAAGGAATACAAATATTATGTATTCATTAAATATTTGATATCGAAGTGATTGGAATATAGTATTTAATGGTTGCTTGGGAATCTATTTAGTTTGAACCTTTTATAATGTATTCACCCACAGTAAACGAATAGTAAGAAGAGTCCCACAATGGACTGTGCTTCAAAACACATTCCATGACAAACACTTTTGAAAAGTGATTAAAAGAGATGGAAAAAAAACTAGCCTAAAAACCTAACCCAGTTCAAAGTGGGTCATTATATAGTTTTTTTTTTTTTTTTTTGTATTAGGCAATTCACCCTAAAGAGAGTGCTTTGTGCCGATTGGGTTAAGATATATGGTTAAACTGATGTGAATTATCTATAAGGGGACTGGACATATCATATATTAAAGTCATTCAAATCTATAAACTTATAAAGAATAGAATATACGCGAGAGTTGTTGAGAGACAGCAAATATGGAATACTAAGGGGAGACTGGTGGGTGATTTTAATAAGCAATCGATACATGCCCTTGAAAGAAGAATGGTTTTTACAATTGAAGAAGACATGGTCAAGAGTCTCATCCTCCACACCACACTGGCATAATGAACTTTCGAGTACCCGAATTTTAAACAAATGAGTTGCTATAGAGCAGTGGCCAATTCTCATTCTCGAGATACAGGAAATAAATCTTTTGGACTTTTTTATTCCGTGGAACCAGGGTTTACTTGGAATATGATTTTGTATTCCAGCATAGAAAGATCCAGTTTGAGTTTTCGTGACTGTCCAATTTTCTTCCCAGGAACGAGACATGTTGGATTTAAGAATAGAGAAGACGTCAGAGACAGGAATTTTAAAATCTAAAGGAATAGAACCAGATACAGTTCCAAGTTTAGCGAGAGAATCAGCTTGCTCGTTACCCTCAATTCCTAGATGGCCAGGCACCCAAACCAGTATTGTCTCAAACATAGATTCGTTTAAAGAATCGAGGATGTTTTTAATATTACAAATAACATAGTCTTCTGGACTTCGAACGATATTAGAGGAAATTTTTAATACTGCACTTAGAGAGTCAGTACACAGTAAGGCTCGACGAATATTGAGGAGTTGGATTTGAATTAAAGCTTGTTCAATTGCGAAGCATTCTGCAGTAAATATGGAAATTTCTTTAGGCAATTTATAAGACAGATTAACATTGAATTCAGGAATATATACCGATGCGCCACATTCTTTGTGGTCGGATTTGGAACCATCTGTGTATATGAGGGAAAATCCAGGAATCTTTGAAAATATAAAGTTTTTAAAATGTTCTTCAACATTTTGAAAGTTATTAGCTGATGATAAAATGTTCGTCCGGAAGTCAGAAATTATTACGTTTGGGATAAAATTAATAGCATTAAACGGGGTACTGTAAATAGGAAGGATTGGATCATCTTGTAGATTTTGAAGGTTAGAAGACAGAGATCTAAATGATAGAAAACTTTTTAATAAGAGAGGGAACCGATCTCTATCTATTACCCTCCTTCTGTTATTCAAAATACTGAACAAACGATCGAGACTCTGTTCCAATGAGTGACGCGATAAAGATAACGCTTTGAAGATATATCTATCCGCGAGGTATTGTCTTCTCAAAAATAAGGGAGGATCTACACATTCTATCTGAAGAGCATTAATTGGAGAAGATTGCATTGCCCCAATAATCATTCTGAGCCCTTTTGATTGGATTCTTTCAAGTTTCTTATCCAGATATTTAGGAAGTGGGTCGAAAAGAAATGTGCCATAATCCAAGTGACTTCGAACGAGGGAATTATACATTAGTTTAAGAGTAGTAGGATGGGATCCCCACCATACTCTGGAAACAGCTCGCATCATATTAAGCCCCTTTTCACACTTAGCAGAAACGTTCTGAATATGCGGGAGCCAGGAAAGCTTATGGTCCAAAAGCAGGCCAAGAAATTTTATTTGCTTAACGATTTGAAGGGGGAAATTATCAAAAGAGACTGTAAAGTGAGGCAGTTTTCTTTTGCGAGTAAAAGCCACTACCTTGGTTTTAGAGGTAGCTAAATTCATTCCATTTGTCAACATCCAAACTTTAATATTATGTAAGGCCAAATTTAATTCCTTCGCAGCATGTGATAAATTTTTGTGAGATAAATATATGAGAAAATCGTCCGCAAAATAAAGTCGCTTAATAGACGAAGGGATTACAATGTCTAAATCACTAATATAAATATTAAATAATAATGGACTGATTACAGACCCCTGGGGTAGCCCTTTCCAAAGTTTGCGCTTCAATATGTTTGAGGAAGAGTGGATAATAATGGATCTGTCTGTTAGCAAGTTGATAATAAATTGAACTAATTTTATAGGGATTTTTATTTTAATTAATTTTTCCTTCAAAACATCAATTAATACATCGTCGTAAGCTGAAGAAAGATCTAGAAATGTGGCCAATGTACAAGAGTTAAGGGATTGAGAAATACGGATATCTGTTGTTAACAAACTTAAATTATCCATAGTAGATTTCTTTTTCCGAAAGCCGTATTGATTAGGAGGGATAATACTGTGATTTTCAACAAACCATTCTAATCTGTTCTTTATCAAATGTTCCACTACTTTAATTAAACACGACGAAAGAGCAATAGGACGATAGGATGAGACTTCGGACGGATTTTTCCCTGGTTTTAAAACCGGGAGGATTTTTTGAACTTTCCAGACATCCGGAATAAATCCTGTTTCAAACATGTTATTAATTAAGGATAAGAAATATTCAACCGACATGTCGGAGAATGCTTTAAAGAAGCTATATAATATTCCATCAGGACCCGGAGAAGAGTCAGAAAGAGATTTAATTACTCGTTTTAGTTCACTAACTAAGAAAGGAGAGTCTAGCCAGTTAGAGTGAGATGGATATGAAATAAAAGAGGGCATTTCTTCACATCTGGCAACTGAAGGAGGGGCAATCTTATCAGCAAAACCTATAATAATTTCCTCCGGAATATGTTTGGTACGCTCCGGAGCATATGACGAACCGAATTTTTTTAAATTAGTCCAAACAGATGACTGGGGAGTTTCAGGAGACAAGTTTTCACAAAATTTTCGCCATCCAGACCGCTTTTTATTTTTCAAAATACGTTTAGTTTCTGATTGGACGCGTTTTACTGATAAGAAATTTTCAAAAGACATGCATTTGCGGTAAATGGAAACTGCTTCTTTTCTAGAGTTAACAGCACGAGTGCATTCTTCGTCCCACCACGGAGTCGAATGTTTAGTTTTAATGTTAACTTTACGCTTTGGAATGGATTTTTCTGCTGCTTTTATAACTATACTAGGAAATAATTCACATTGAGTTCTGATGTTCCCAAGAGAAGATTTTACAGAGTGAACAAGAGAGTCTAATACAGAAGAAAAAAATCTCCAGTTCGCATCTTTCGTTTTAAATTTAAAATTATTGTTAATTGTAAAGGAATGCGAGGTGGTTAGATAGTGAAAGAGGATTATAATAGGGAAATGATCACTGGAAAGGGGGTCTTTAAGTATGTTCCAAGAATATTTACGTATCACCGAAGATGAACAGAGAGATAAATCAACAACACTTTTCCTTTGTTGAGGGGGGGTGAATCGGGTTGGAGATCCGTCGTTTAAAATACATAAATTATGGGAATCAATAAAATCTAAAAGATTACGGCCAGAACGATTCGTTAATTCACTACCCCAAGAGGTAGAATGAGCGTTAAAGTCGCCCAGTAACATATACGGGGGACGGATCTGAGACATAAATGATGACCATTCGTTTTCATCAAAAATAGTGGAGGGAGGGACATATATTGATAGTATTGTAATATCACATACAACAGCTGCTACTATCTGAAAATTGTTAGAGAGAGTATGAAACATGATTGGTTTGAAAGGGATAGAGTCATGGATGATTAAGGCAGCGCCACCTTTACCATCCAGTCTATCATGTCTAAGACAATTATATCCCGAAATCTTAAATAGATACGAGGGTTTAAACCACGTTTCAGAAATAGCGGCAACTGAAATTTCATGTTCATCGAGTAATTTTACAAGTTCAAATTTATTACAGATTAGACTTCTGATATTCCACTGAAGAATTCTGTTCAGTTTCGGAGACATTAGGAAGACAGGATAGTAAAGATTTAATGCAATCGGCAGCGTTGGACGGTATATTATTGTTGTTTGAAAGAATAGAAATTAAGAGGGTAATTAAAGTCTGAATGAAAGCAGAATTTTCATTCACCACTTTCCCTAAATTAGGGGAAGATTGGGAACTATTTAAAGCACTCCCATTGAGTGTCTGAGATTTATAATTCCCATTTGGGTTAAACAAAATATCATTATGTTGATTTTTATCAATAGAAGCAATAAATTTTGGTTTTGGTTTTAGTGGTATAAAAATTGTTTCCCTGTGAGAAGATGATGGAGGAGATTTAGAGTAAGATAGATTGCAAGGAATTGAGGTAGATGTTACCTCTGCAAACGATTTTATTGCAGGTGGGAATAATTTTGATGCCTGGAAATAGGAAATGTTGTCTGAAGCCATTGATTGTTCAATATTCCTTTGTCTGGTCAATTCTGGACAGGCCACACTAACCGCTGTATGATTTCCCTTGCAGTTAATGCAACGTGGATCATTCGATGATTTTTGGCAAAGATCAAAGGGGTGGTCCTCTCCGCAATGAAAACAACGTGGAGGGGAACGACATATGGGTTTAGAGTGTCCGAAACGGCAGCAGTTAAAACACTGTATCGTCGGGAATTTATATACTTCCACAGAGAGTGCGTTGTAATAAATAAATACCCGAGATGGCAAAGTTTGGCCTTCAAAAGTAATAACAACCGATTGTGAGGGTTTCCATGTAGTGGTTCCATTAGATGTATCTTTGTAATTTAATCTACGTGCTTTTAAAACCTTAGGGGTCACTTGAGAATCATTAAGTGCATCAACAATTTCAGATTCTGAGAGATCGGTTGGTATACCTCTCACTCGGCCCATTCTAGTAAGGTTGTAAGTTGGAATATAAGCTTTAAATTTGTGGTGTGAAAGCGTATCAATTTTTTGGACAAATTCATTTGCAAAGTTTGCGGATTTAAATTCTAGGGATAACTTATAGCGGCCTTCCGGCTTAATAGATCCGTTAACTATGCCAAGGTTATTGTTTTTTGAACTAAAAATGAATTTCCCGAAATCCAGAGGATGAATAATTTTTCCTTGTTCAGTACTTTGGACATTGACAATGAATGGAGCCGAGGAGGATGGGGAATAACTTAGTTCAGTATTTTTAGATTCTGATAATATGGTATCCTTACGAATTTCCTTAGGGTTTGAGGTTTCATCGGATTGCGAAGGTTTAATTTTGGGAGGTACATTAAGACAGAGCGATGGTCTTCGTTTTCTGGAAGGGAGTATTATAGAAACATCCGATTCATACTCATCTCCAATATTAAATATGGACTCGGGGTCAGGAGGTCGATCTTCATCTTCCTCCATATTTATAAATTAATTAACAAAAAAAAACAATAATACAGTCTATTTGATTGACTGTACACACGAATTTCAAAACCTAAATATAACAAACAAATAATAGAAAACAAAAATGTAACAATAATTTCTTATCTGTACGAAGTCCGCGACAGCAGGTAGGCAATTCGTCAAACACAGAGCACGACTATCCACTACCGTAGTTCGATGACTAATCCATTATATAGTTATGATTATATAATATTATCACTTTTCAAAAGTGTGATTTGGCACTGTTCTGATTTTTTTCTCTTTCACACAGAATGATTTTTTAAAACATGTTTTTTGTATTTACTTGTGTACGCTGGGATTTGTACCTTGTTGTGTTCGCACAAACAGTTCTCCAAATCGTCGTGGAAGGAGTTTATAATAATTGGTTCTTTTAGAATAATCAGGGATTTATTATTACTCCGCGTAATATAATGGTGACTCGATAGTCGACCTAACTAGAAGCTGGCTAATTGGAATCTGGACAGTGAGATTCTCTGAGAGCCTACGCACTGGCCCTGGCGACAACTGGCTCCATCTTGCGGACTTCCACGCAAGCTCTATGCACTGCCATCTGTGCGTGCATCTATGAAACTCTTACTTCCTAACATACCTCGATCTCCGGATTAGTATTCGAGAGCTTTACCCTCTCTAAAAATTGAATGAATATTTTATTCTAAAACCCTGGTTGCAATAATTTGAACTTTATTGGCCAATAAGAATTCTCCATTTAATTTAACATATCTCTGAACCAATCCTAAATAATTTAGAATGTAAGTCCTATTCCAACAATTCCATGAAATCCATAAGTACTTGTATTTGACTGGCGCACACAACAGCAAATTTTTGCGACTCGGATTTCAGTTGCGCGTAAACCACAGGTAAAACAGCAAGTCATCAACATAACACCCAGACAAATAATACATAAAATCATATCAATGTATTTTTGCACAGCGGTGAGAATATTATCAACTTCCGAATCTATTTTTGCTTCAATGCCTGAACCGGGGTGACCATCTAGTCCAAGCGATGACCTTAAAAATCCAATCCACCTACACCAAATAAGTGCTGGGCATTAACATCACATAAGATTAGTAAAAAAAGTGTTCTGCCAGATTTCTACTCTGGAGGAATCCTGGAAACGTACGACGTGTCATTTTTGAGTAGTTAATACCCAACATGTCACATAACTAAAACTAACGGCAAAAGTTCACGGCTAGTTAGTACTAAAAAAAATGCATTCTGCCTACTTTTAGATGGGAAGAAGTACCTAGCAGACGACCTGAAAGGTCAACTTCATTAGCCATAAAATATCTCATTGCTACCCGAATAAAACTGATGCCAGTATTTAGGTATAAGTTCCCTCTTTACGAATATATCGTTCTTCCAACATAATATTGAGGAGAATACTACGGCAGTCAAAAAACTAACAATAAAAATGGAATGAAAAAAAAAATATGAAGCTACTAAAAGTAGAAAAATTTAGTTTTTTTACAGTTTTATTCTTTACATCTTTTTCAATACATAGCTCTAAAAAGACCACAAGTGCTTCAATCCTGGCGTCTCAGAGTACATCTTGCTTATAGTATATTCCATAAGCAAGTTAAATCCTTATATAATGTAAAAAATCTGACAAAACTTCACATTCGGTTCAACTTTATTTCAGTGGCTAATTATTTATTTAATACATATTATCGTGTTTATTTATTGTACGTTTTACACATTTTTGTATTGTTATGATTCTTACCTCTTTTCGAAAATGATTTGTGAATTCATTAATTGCTACCTAGAGTATTGATTTTTTGACATGCAATGATTATATTTTTTCATAAAGCCCCATTCACATTATAAGTGTCCGACAATGTATGTACACTTGCAAATATCATATATAATCTTGTGAAAATTTGCATAATTATTATTTTTTATAGTAGTAAGTTTTGGAATTGAAATAAAGTGTGTAAATATAGATATATTTTCAGAAGAAAATGTGTCAGTTCACCCCCATCACTGACTCCGGCAATAATATTTGTATCAGAAAATTAATATTGTTTACCTTTATAATAATAATAAATGTTTTAAAATTTGTATGTCTGCCTTTTTTATATCATGGTTTATTAGGCTAGCCTTTACACTCATTGAAAGGTTAAATTTACGACTTTTGTAAGTTTTTGATAAGTACCTACTCACAAGTGTGTTTACATATTGGTTCAACTTAATGTTCACCTAAGTTGTTCAGAAGTTTAACTTATATGTAAGTACTCACTGCGACCGATACTCTTGTAAGTTTATTTTAGCAAGTAAGGTTTGCCACAACAGTTGCTACTGTCATAATTTACCCAATTTAGTCAATAAAGATGAAAAGGCCCAAAAAGAGTGTTGAAATAGAATTTGAATTGAGAAAAAATTCTCCGGGTGTTTTTGTTCCGTTGAAGGGATACTTAAACGAATTCATAATCTGCACTTTGTGATGGCGCTACTATTATTTTATGAAAAAACACTTGTGCAAGTTATGCTTTAAATTATTTGTTTGTTCACATATATACGGAATATGAGTAAATAGTTTTGTCCGTATATGTAAAAACACTATTATTTCAAGAAAGGCATCCAAATAAAATGTTAGATTGAATCACCAATACAATATTGTATTTGTATGCTTTTCATGACACAATATATCAATGTGATTGAAGCAAGAAGAGTGTGGGAAGATCGGGTTGTTGCTCTCTTCGTAATCCTGCGGGAAATGGCCTGACGGTATTACATTATGCTGCCATGACTTAAATAGTAGGTAGGTACCGACTTGTGTCTTGTATGAATGTGATTAAAGATTGCAGAGTGTGCTAAGACCGCGTTGTTTGGCGGCCGATTCTCTCTGCGCACCCCTGTGGAAATGTCCTGATATAGTATGTCGGCATGACTTAAATAGTAGGTACAGACTTGTATCTTGTATGTATGATTGTGATTGAAGCAAGCAAAGTATGCCAAGACCGAATTGTTTGGCGGTCCATTCTCTCTGCAAATGGAATAGGCATGAGGATGGAAATGGCGAAATGAATGATGGCCCGGTATATCAGTTGATTTTAAGCTCGGCGTTGAAATGTCAAGCTTAGCTCGGCTTGGAACATAATCCTTATATAAGTTGTAAGCACGTATTGTCTATGATTTTAATACAGGAATGTGCTTCTTTTTTCATTGTAAAACCAAACTACTGTCTACTTGAGTGGTATATCTATGTTCTCTACTGTTGATGCCGACGGCAGCATTTAAGAGTTTATTTTTGTTAAGGTTCCCCACTTTAATTATATATTAGAGGATACTAATTTTAAATAGCATTGTTTTGCTGGACTCTTTATGAAATAATGACGAAACTAACCATTGAAAACAAACTGTCCTGATGTATGTAGAAGTATGAAATTATTTACGTAAACTGACATAGACTCCTAGCCCCTCGGTGTCTAAAGAGGAACCTATTCTAATATATGTATTAATATATATGCACACGGGTGTCGACAGGGAGGCAGCAGTTCCTCCCTTTCCCTCTGACAAATAGGTGAACAAAAAATTTAAATATTATTAATTTATGTAGCAATGTTTTGCTGCATACGCTTAGTGAGATACAGGTTAGTTACTATTGTTGTTAAAATAAATTATTTAAAAACAAAAAACATGTTTTGTATTTTTTATAATATTATATTGACAACATTTAAAGAAAACATTATTAATATGTGTGTTATTCCAAGAGTTATTTGATTTTTTTTTCGATTTTGCAACACATTTTAAGATATAAAATGAAATAGTCTGAAACTTTGAAACTTGTGTATTTTACTAATATTTGGTAGAATAATTTACTAATGCTAATAGTACAATAAGCACAATCATCCCAGCTTAACGATAATGACTAAATATACAAACGTGAACCTACATAGCTACTACATTGGATACATATACAATATATTTTACACTTGCTTGCTTTAAATAATACGCTCGGCTATTTTAGGAGCAGTCTCGTATCTAAACATGAACTTGTTTTCTTGTTTTAGCAACTACCGGAGCGCATTCGTCCTCTGTGGGCTCCACCAATCTTCTCCTCTTCCGTAGTGGCCTTGTGGATTCTGATAACTCTTTGGTTTTTGGTATCACAATCTTGGCCATTTTCGCACCGAGTCTGGTTATTTTGAAGCGTGGTAACGTTTGTTCCGGATTGGATGAATCTACACTTTCCAAATGACCGGGAAATTCATTGTCGATATTTTGTGTTCCAGAAATGTTTTCCTGTTGCTGTGTCTTTTCCGCAGCAGGTGATAGTTTTTCCGCTACCGGAGGTGGAAGTGGTATTATGTTGTTGTTGATATTATTCATATTTTTTCTGGGTCCATTCATTGTAAAGTCCAGCGGTTCATCTGAAGTACTTTGCTCGGGTTCGGTTTTCGGATGAGTTTGCGTTTCATTTGGCCATTTTTTAGATTCGTATGCTTTTACAAAGTTCATTATTGGGATGGGTATGGGGATTGGTAAAGGAATGGGTATAATAATGGGATAGGGGACTAAAACAGTCAAAGGGGGGGGAGTCCCCAGGCCCATCTGCTGCAGCGAGGGCGGGATGGGGGGGCGGAGATTCTCATTCTGGTAATACGGTCGAGGAAAGAAATTTTGCTGTGGGAAAAATGGGGGTCTCATCATTCGGGGGTTTTGGAAAGAATGCGGCCCCGTGTCTGACACCGAGGGTTGCTGGAAATTGAGTAAAGGATTGGGAAAATTGCCAGGGTGTATATTTGGTATTCTTGGATTAATCGCAATAGGAGGCGATGGTATGATATTGTGTGGAGCATTTAAAAGCGACGATGAATTAGGAGAACTCTCATGACTTAATGATGGACTTCTGATGGTTAAATCTTGCGGTTTCATCATTGCTGGTGGAGTATTGTGCTTTTGTACATTTAGAGATGTAACTGTGGATGAACATCTGGAGTTTCTACGTCTTTTAGAGTTGGTTTTAAGTATTCTATTTTCTCGCCGCATTTCTGGTGTAGTTTGCGCTTTCATTCTATCATCCAAGCTCGCAGGTTTTGGCCGCATTAGTTTAGAAGGTGGGGCAACCGTGATCATCGGATGGCTCGACGTTGGCTTAGTCTGTGTTGTATTTGTGATTGTCACATCTGGGGAAATATTCAAGTTTATTTTCGAGGGGGGAGAAACGTTTTCTGGCAAATCTTTTTCCACATTGGGGGAAGCAGAATGATCAGATGTCGGGGAGACGGATCGACTCCTACAATTTTTTAGCCACAAATCCGGAGTGATGAGATTAGTGTTTGACGTGGTGGCGTTGATTAAGTGAGGGTTCAAATCCAGATGTGCTTGTGTCTCTCTGCAGAAGATATGCATCTTGTACTGGTTGAGGCACTTGTCGGAGCAGAACTGGAGTTGCGTGGCTCCGTCTTGGAAGTCCACGTAGGAGACGGTGTGGCGGATGTGGCGGCACCAGTCGCAGGTCTTGGCCCTCTTGAAGGTGGCCCTCCTTGACTGGCTGAAGCAGAGCTCGGAGCAGAACTTGTCTCCGATGGACTGGTTGAGAGGATTAGAGTCCGGCGTTATGGGGTTGTTGCACCAAGCGCAGTCATCTGAAATTAAAGAGAAGTAAACTCATTTTAATATGATACAAAAAAATATACTAGACATTGGTTTTATCCAATCCAGCGGGTTTTTAAAGATTTCTGGAAACCATGTTTAAAATTTCTGAAAAACTGTTTTTATGTGTAAAATAAAAAAAATAAAACATCATATCACCCACTCGAGAAGAATTATTGAGGGTGTGGCAAATATTTTTTACAGCTACCCGATGGAAGTGACGATGTGAGCTTCATAGTTACATTGACCAGAAACTAGAAACTCCAAACAGCAAAAGTTATGAAACATATTTTATAAGCCTAGAAAAAAATAAAGTATCAGGCCTAAAAAAAAAACTGTCTAGTGCAAAATATCCCATTTACAAGCCCATTTTCGGATATGATTTTATTGCATAATGTGGGAAATTCATTTTTTTATTGGATTATCGGAGGAAATTTTCATAAATGTACCAGAACTTCACAAAATAAAACAAAATATGCGTTGTTTATTTTTACACGAATATTGATTTTCGAGGAGGGGAACATTGAATTTGCCATTGTGAAATAACCTCTATGCCGTCTACGCAGGGGTTTCACGCTTTTCATCTAATTAAATAAATAAATAGTATCTAGTAGGTTGCAGCAGGTACTGAATTATACTAATAATATTTGGATGTTTTGTATAGCGCCGTTTTTGTGCAAAATCACCTCAAGGGCGCTGTACAAATATGTAAAACATTTCTACAAATGAACATATGTTTTTTATTTACATTTTGTACAGGCTGATAATATACAGTACCATACTTATCTGGTTGGTCATTTCAGATTAACACTGTTTATTGTTTATTAGAGAAATTTAGATACGGTTCGCACGCACATGACATAATTGGACTTTTTGGTGTGTTTTGGTGGGAAAATTTAACTATGAAAACTAACTGAAATAATATGTACAATTATATTAACTGGTATTTAAGTTAGAAGGTCAATATTGTCTATTTTTTAATAAAAAAAATTAACTGTAGTCCACTCAGGCACTGGTAAAAATATTTTATTTAATTGCTTAGTTACTGTAATGTATGGTAAAAAGTTGGGTATTCTAGCGATAGATGGCACCAGCCATAAGCTTACTCCAGAGTCCGACAGATGTCGCTAGTGTGTAGCAATTGCCTGTGGAGTATCCTTGTCAGACTTCAAGCTAGTAGAAAGAGAGAATTACCAACCCTCGGGTAGTGAACAGTATAGCTAAATCCAGACGTAATTTATTGTAACGTAAATACACGCAATTAAGAGTAAAGAACCTTTTACTTAATCAAGAGTTCCCAACACACACTAAATCTGCTAGTAAGCAGAGATATATCTAACAGTTACATATTTAACTTTTACTAAATCGCCAGGCATATTTGTAGAAACTGTATAAAAATACCCTTATCACGGCATCTAATGCACTTTGCAGCTTGCCTATTTTCATGCGATAAATCATAACTGGCGCACTCGCCCGGGCCGGTTTCGGAAATGATTATTGAAAAGAGATTAGATGAATAGTCAACAGGGGACATGGTATTGGCGGACTCGGTCCCGCCCTAGGACCGCATTGGCTACGCGCCCTGACTTCTCTGAAATAAATCATATGCATCGCCCCATCCGGATCTTCCTGACTATATGCATATTCGATATCAGGAGTGCTCAAGTTCATACAGGATCCGATCGTGTCCGATCTCATGTTCATACAGGGTGTACTAATATCTCTTGCGTAGACCGGATTCGGTAGTTTCAGTTACCTATGTTTCGCTTCATGTCTCATCTAAGTATAATACATCAATGATACAGGGTCGATTATTTTGATTCAGATCTTCAATTTTCGTAAAGGTGTTTTATAAAAATTATTTTTAAGAGGAAGCTAAAAGCCAAAAATTTTTATATTCTTGGTATCATATTCATTATGTTGAAGGTAATAGGCAAACGGAGTCTAGAAACTTTCGATTTCAAGCGCAAAACTGGTTTTTATTTATTTTGTTAATAATTTAATAAGAAAGCAAAAAATTTAATCAAGTGAAACTATCACAGATAATCTTAGCTATAATACTGTATTTTTTAAGTTGTTTCCTTTACTCAAGCGAAACGATAGTAAAACCTTCAATTTATCTAAAACATATTGTTTGGTATTCATAATATACACCAATTCGTTATAAAGATTAATCAAAATAGTGATTTGACATTAAGCTTCGCTCTAATCCAAAAGTATGGATATTAAAATTGTACATTTAGAAAACCGTTCATTCAAACATTCCAGAAAACCCCGAAAACCGATTTAGAGGAGGTACGCACTTATTTATGATTATATAATGTAATTATTTAGAAAATACTACAATGTTACCACAATATTTTGAAAATCATCAGTATTTCAAATATTAAAGCCACTTTATACACATTTTCAGAATTCAAATTTTAATAAGGCGAATTTTATGGGAGTATTTGTAATATATCGGTTTTTGCAATTGAAGAGGAGCAAAAAGGCAGCATATTAAAATTTTGGAAGCAAAATGGAGAAGGTACCTAGGTAACAAAAATGTTGTTATTGTAATAAAGGAAAAACTGCAATAATTTATTAATTAGCTACAGATAAAATTTAAAAAAATATTCGACATCATCCATAGCCACAGCAATAATAAAGAAATACCGTGAAAAAACTGTTGTCGCGTTATGAATGCAAATTTTTGACGGTGCATTCAGCAGACCGTACCAAAAGTGCTCGCGGGTTGCACCATAAAGCCTCGCGGGTAGCTGTTTTCGCACCCCTGAACTAATCATAGAACTAGTAAGATATGTCTACATAAATATAAGATCGTACATATTAAAAAAATATTGTTCTACCTACGTAAATTATAATATGGCAATACTGACTTTATTTATTTCTCAGAAAAAAGTACCTACTCTCCGAACATGTAATTCAAATCCGCCTCGTCCATCTCATTTAAAATTTAAAAAAAAATTCCCTCCCATTTCCCGAATCTGAAATAATTAAATGGAAAAGTGCATTATTTTTTTCCCTTCATTAAGACGTGCCTTGTTTAATGGGTGAAGGTAAAACAACGGATGGGGAAGGGTGGCCGCGCGAAAAAAATAACAATGCCAGTAAGTTCCTACCTATCTTCTCGGTACGGCAATAGAAAAAACAAGATTCGCATTTTCAAATATAAAAATGGCGTCTTGTCGAAAAGTCTGCTAAATTCAAGACGGGTTGTTTCCAAGTTAATTTTCAACTTCTGTGAAAGATTTTTTCAACTTCTGTTATCATTTCAGTTTTGTCAAACAGCTAGCCTATAATGATATAATAACAGAACTTGAATGGGACTTTCACAGAACCCGAAAATGTACGTTGAAATTTGAAGAATTGTTTAAATTTTCTGAAACAAGTATATTGAAAGAGATCCCAGAGGCGTACGCGTGAAAACTCAATAAATAGAAGATTTGCTAAGAATGCAAAACCCATTCAGCTCGGGTATTGCACCATCATAGGAATAAAACATGTTATTATTTGGACATTTAATATTATTATGGATGGAAGTAGTTGGTTGGGTCAAGGGGTGGGTTGGAGGGGGCTCAGAGGGGTTCACGCGAGCCCCTTTGTTAAATTTGACTTAGGCCGGTGAGCCCCCTATTAAATTAAGAAAAAAAAAATCTTATATCAAACCCAACTGCAAATTCCGTAGATGGTTTAAATGTATTATTAAATAAAATAGTATCAGTGTTGTGTAAATGTGTCTATAATTAACTCGTGTTCAATGAACTCTAGAACTTGAATTTGCTTTGAGTTTAAAAATTGGAATTGATTGCGGGAACGATTCAAATAAGCGATAAAATAGGTACCAACATTATTTTACAACTATAAAGTTTTTTGACAGATATCATATTTTTTTCACGTTTCCTAACGGTGTTAATTCGAAAGGTAAATTTCTTTTGAAACCAATGATTCTGAGGCAAATATTTTTTTTAATAAATCATTCAGCTTCACAAATCCTACGATTATAATATCCCGTAATATTTCACGTATAATATTTAACACAACAATTGCGTTGACACAGCCAGATATTAATTATGTACTAGTTTTTTTCAAACTTTAATGCGAATATAAAACAGAAGATTACTACAGATAAGTGAAAGACAATTCTACTATGTATGTTGAAATTCAGAAAAAGTTAGGAAGTACCAACATAAATACTAGAAATAAATTCAAAAATAAAAGATGGTATTCAGACCATAGACTAAATGGTTCAGACAAGTAAAAGGTAACATCAAGTAGTGACTTTGCTTGAAGGGAAGGTTCACCTGTTATTCCTATTTTCACTGGGCAGACTCATCAAATGATAGAACTGCCGGTTTCAATTACACGAGGTCTCATTAAAAACAATCAAATTATTTTTTACAATTCGTTAAAATTTCTCGAATCAGGAACGTTGCAGCGATACTTTTTTTTACGTATTAGACCTTTTATTTTGCTAAATATCCATTACCTTTCAGCGCGTTTTGCTTCGTAGTTAATAAAACAACACTGATAAGTTTAATGTAGATAATGCGCACATAAAGAATTCGCGAATAATTAATCAAATATACAATAATTATATTATTAAAACAGTACTCGCTTTAAAAGCTACCAGTAAAGGTTAGGAAATAATTTCTGACAATAATTGTTTTTTGTTTGTTTCGGGGTTTTTTTTTCTTTATTGTTTATTTTGTTACATGTTTTTTTCCCAGATATATCTTTTATTGTTTGTTAATTTACAAATAATGTTATTGTTACTGTTATCGCCGCAATTCAGTTGTCATTTTGACAAATTTCAGAAAATAAAATTCTTACAAACAGCAATCATCATAAAATATGTAATAATATCATGACTCCATGGCTATAAAGGTTTTTATTGTAAATTTATCGTTTTATATAATCTTTTTTTTGTATAAATTTTTTAATTCTTATCCCTTTTTTACAAATTTGATTTATTTATTCCTTAATATGCTGTCTCAGTACAGGTAAAATCACAAGGAGGAAATCCATAATTGGTTATATTATGGCTATATGTACAAACTTAAATAAATGTAAAAATGAAAACTGTCGATTTCACAAAAATTAATTCATAAATAAATTACTGAGTTGAAAAGTACACATGCATGTCACCGCAATTTAAAGTTGGACCAAAAAAATAAAAAAATAAAAATACCTAATACATATATTTAATATTATATAAAATATTTCTGCTGTAATTCTGTAAACAGAATGTTAAGGGACGCACTTGACTTACTTTAACCAGTGATAACCAGTAAAAAAATGTAACTGACTTTTTTTCAAAATTAAAAACTTCTCACTATCCAATACCTGATTTTAATGTTTTTCATTGAAAAAAAACATGGAAATTGTCACCGTAGACCAATATTTGATTCCCATATTTTACTCCAAATAATATTCAGGCAACACTGGTTAAAGTAAGTGAAGTACGTCCATTAACACCCTGTATATAAACTCTAGGTATAACTCATTTAACAGAAAATAATATCCAATCATCCCTCAAGTTTATACTTTTAACTGATTGCAAAACATATTCTAAAATCTGCGTAACCACTTGCAGGGTATATTATTCGGCACCCAATTAGTATCACAAATTCATACCACGCAAAACAAATAACAAAGTGTGTTTTCCATTTAATCTAATTTTATATTTTTTCCTCACTCGCCAAGAGAAGATGATACACCTCTAATAATCCAGTTTGCTTAATTGAACGCACGAATTCTTATTATTATTATTCGGTCGTTATTATTTTACGAGATAAATTATTATATCGATGAAAAGAGAGTTATTAATTTCCAGTAACCAGATCGCCCGCGATTGGAGTTTTCGACCTATTAAAATGGCTGGCTTTATTGGAAAATGATAGCGAATTGTGTGGAGTTTTTACTTGTTCGTCGCTTTCTTTCCATCTCCGTATTCATTTTATATATTTTTAAATGGTATTTGCCAGGTAGGTTATCAATTATCACTCTTACAGGTGCCTATTAGCGGGAATATATATCTTGCAGAAATATACAACGTCAAACATTTAAACAATACTGTTTATAAATTCAGATTTTTACTATCGATCTCATTTTTACTATCCGAGCAAATCTAAAAAATGCAACTAAACCTACATATTTATAATAATAAATGTACTTGTATATATGTATTTATTACAAAATAATATAACATTTCAAATTATAATAGGATATGGTATAAATTTTTTTTTTGCCCCATGAGGTAACCGGATAAATCAGAACAGTAACAAATCAGAACACCTTTGAAAGTGGGAAAACTAGGTTAGGTTTTTAGGCTGGGTTTTTTTTTATCTTCCGATTGTCATCGAAACACAAAAATGTGAAGTATAATAAAATAACTTATATAAATAAGATAAGTTTAAAAAAAAAACAAAGTACATCGATCTGTATGAAACAAGTTAATTTTATTTCAAAAATATCGCAGGGAGAATGAATAAAATTTGTTGTCAAATTCAATGCAAATTTTCAATAATGCATAGCTTTCTACTAAATTATAAATTCTACTTCAAGATGTAGTACTTACCTACGGTCTATACCACCTAATCTATCTATATTAATTTCTGAGGTTCCTCTACCTGAGAGTGTATGGCTACTACCCGTGGCTCTATCCTACTGACTTTCTCTTGGGCATGCTCGGTATGAACCATCTACGGGTCAGAAGAGATGTGTATATTGTATCACACTTTTTCAAACTAATTCGTGGATGGTTTGAAAATACAACTATCATGGAGAGTATTAGTCTCTATGTTCCTGATGGTTATCTCCGTCACCGACAGCATAGACTGTTTTATCTCCCGGCCTGCAGAACCAACTTGCCTGCAGGTCATGCCGGTGGGGAGAGCAGTCTTGCTGTTGAACAGAATCAATTCGGATATCGACATATTTAGCTGAAGGTGAAGCTGCCTTTAAAAGGCAAGCTCTATTGATGCTGGTATAGTTGATACAACGCTTACTTATTATGTAATACCATTTTACAAATGTACTTAAAAACGAAATAAAATGTAATTTTGTAATGTTTTTAAAGGAATAAACTAATTGAATTGAATTGAAAAAAAATCTGGCTCACCGCCCACTTTCTAGGTATATTTTTCTTCACTTCTGAATCTTTTTCTGTCTTTATTCGTTTATATAGTGGGAACTAGGCTTAGATATTTGAGGAGACACACCGTGGAACCAGAAGACATAACCACCATACCCAATAACAACCCTGGTGAACTTTACTAAAGGGACTGGGTTGTTGTTAATAATAATAATATATAATGACGAAATGCGAAAATGTAAGGATTTTTACAAACACGTGTTCCGACATCGTGATAATACATTCGTTATTTACTAAAAGTTTATCAGGAAACCAATCAATTCATTCGTTAAGGGCCAGCAATACCGTTTTTGACGGTATTACGAATAATTTAAAGACTATTCAAAAATTGGAAAATCTATTCTTTCCATTCATTCCTACCAGACGCCTGTGCTCTAAAGATGGGAATCCGTTTGTCAAGATAGGGGAATTTATTTCAAAACGCATACCAAAAGCATGCAAAAATATATATTCATTCTTTGTCCTAGACTTTTGACGGCCGGCATAGTCCAGTGGTAACGCATTGGACTGCCATTCCGAAGGTCGCGGGTTCGAACCCGGCGTGCGCAAATAAATTTTATTTGATTAATTTGTGTTATTTCACAATTAATTAATTAAAATAATATATAGTATATTTGCGGCACGTTCCAGAGTGGAAGATACTCTCAGTATCGCCCTGGTGTAAGACCACCATTCAGAATTTAAACGTTGCTCCAAATGGCTTTAGCCGTGTTTAGTGACTAGATCTGAATAGCCAGGTACTTCCCCACCTTCCTCTTTCCCTTCCCCACTTACCTTCAGCCTCACAACATCCCCCAATTGGGGATGCCATAGTCTCACTGGCTCCAGACGGGAGCAGTTGGGACTCTTGTGAGGTATTCACTAAAAAAAAAAAAAAAAAAGACTTATGCGATAAAAAATAAATTATCATCGATGTAGGTTAGGTAGATAGGTACCTATAACATCTGGGACATGAAGGAATTCCTCAGAATAGAAGTTCACTTTTACCTCCCTAAAGTATTTAAAAATTTGAAATCAATCTTTCGACAGTGTTGCCACAAGACAAAGTTTTGCATCAGAGGAGTCAGGCAGGTACCCACTGGATCGGTACCTACCCACATTACTCACTACCTACAGTAAGTACCTACACAGTACTACAGTACCTACCCCGGGTTCCCAGTGTTCCCACAGGGGCAGGCTGGCTGGCTAGGTATTCGATTCCCCGACGTGTAACTAAAATGGGTATGGATTCTCCCTTAGAAACTTCAGTCCGTAATCAATTTCAGTTAATTTTAATATCAAGTGCAAAAGATGTCTTCCTTCTCGAGTTTCACAGCCATACTTCGACTCTCCTACGTTTTCATTCTGCTGAATATATCCAATATCAAGCGTAAACTATCGCCAGTCGGAGGAATCTCGCAAACTGGTGTGTAACTTTCTGAACAATTTTGCATGAGTTAATGAGATGAAATCTTAGAAAAAGTGCTAGATTAGTTACTTATTAACAAAAGCGTTGAGTAACAATATGTTTTATACTAAATTGTAGCTAAAAATAAAACATATGGTATGTTATTTAGAGATTAATTCACATTAGGTATGCAAGCTGTAGATGATGGTATCAATGGTAACTCTAAAATACTATAGGTGCGCCATAACGTTTTTTTCCGTATTCACTAAATTATATTTTTTTGATGCCGAATAACAAGTTTTTAAAAATGCTGTGGGCAAGTCCTGCATCTGTAAGAGTAGGTACCTAATGTGTTTGCTTCAACTCCGGTAACGATATCTATACTACAGTATACTTTCGCTACATTTTTTAATTATTTTTTTTACGTGAAACCGTAAAAGGCCCAACTGCTCCCAACCGTCTGGAGCCTGTGGGACTGTGGAATCCCCAATTGGGGTATGTTGTGAGGCTGAAGGTAGTGGCGAGGGGAAGGAAATGGGAAGAGGGAGGTGGGGAAGTACCTGTCTATTCATATCTGGTCACCAAATAGGCCAATGCCATTTCAAGCAACGTTTCAATTCTGTCTTACACCGGGGCGATACTGAGAGTATCTTCAATTCTGGAACCTACCGCAAATATAATATACAGGATGTCCGGGGGTAAAGTGCGTTTGATTCTACATGATAGTACAAATAAGAAACACAAATAACTTTTTTCTAACGTTTTAAGGTAGTTTTAATTTTTTTTAAAGCATTACAGAAAACAACCGCTCTCGGTGTATTTTCCAAGATTTGTTAAGGAACCAACAGATCTGTATGTAAATATCGCATAGGAAGCTTTCACGCACATAATGACATATATACTTACATCAGTACACAAATCATTAAAAAATATATTTGGAACCCCATATTACTTGAATATTTCAAAACAACTTTTTTGGCAATGTTTTTGGGGGAATACGTTCGAACGAGCTCCCGGACGCAAGAACGTATGTGAATTATTTTCGATGATAGGGTTAACGAATTCTTTCTCAATGAGCATAGATACCGTAACCCGTAGCTCCGTAGGACCGTAGAGCGTCTACGGCCGTACATAATATGGTAGGGGTACTTAATTAATTAAGGCGATATTCGATATCTCTCATCATTTAGTTGCTGCCATCTGCCGTATCGGGTGGCGTGTCAGTCTGGAGTTAGAGCGGGGCAGGAGCCTGTACTACAAGCTACAGATACGGGATACCCGGACCAATCTAGGAACAGGGCCGGCATATCAAAACTATACACTTAAGTGGAAGCTGCAAGCCAAAAATGTGTATATTCTTGGTATACCTTATATTGTAGGTAATAGGCATTAAAATCGCTTGAAAAACGGAGTCTAGAAACGTTCGATTTCAAGCACAAAACTGGTATTTATTTATTTTGTAAATAATTTTATAAGAAAGCAAAAAATTTAATCAAGCGGAACTGTCATTTCATTTCTATTGAAAAAAAAATTTGTAGTTTTGTATTTATATTTTTTACTGAGTAATTTATTTTTTTATTTGTATTCTGCTCAAGCGAAACGATAGGAAAACCTTCAATTTATCTAAAGCATATTTTTTGGTATTCATAATGTACACCAATTCGTTGTAAAGATTGATCAAAATAGAGATTTAGCACTAAGCTTCGCCTTAAGACGAGACAATACCGTCGGAATTTTAACGACGTAAGTGAAGAAACCATGCTCAAAAATATGCGACGCGCGGCTCTGGTGTATTGGACAGACCTGCAGTAAAATTTGCCTTAGCAAATCTCTAAAAGTAAGTAGGAATCTACAATACATTTTTCTTTCTTTAAAAGGAAGACTAACATTCCAGGGTAACGAATAACCTGACAATATTTGAAAATCTCCTACTACCACCACAGTAAGAAGAAAATGTTGTGTGTGTTGTGATGGAGGATTTAACCACTCGAGGAATTGAATATACTACGCCTGGGTGGGACCCAAACACGATGTCAACTCAGCCACCGACCGGTCATAAGTGATGAAGTCATGTACAAAAAATATACGGCGTGCGGCCCGGCGTAATGGACGGACCTACGGTCGAATTTACCCCAACAGGCCGTGAGGTTTATTTGAACTATTTCTGATGAACGTATTACTAAAATCTCAGATGTTTCTAAAGGAATCCCTCAGGCAGTTACTAATTCATCGTCTAGAAAAATAAAATCTGGTGCTTACAGCTAAAAAACATTTTATAAAATTTTCGTCTTAAATGAAATATTTTTAAAGTAAGGTACTGTTTTTATTAATTTTAAATATAAATCCGTAGGGATCGCTATAAAAAAACGTATATTATCGTTACGAATTCGTCGGAATTAATTCAAATGTGAGCTTAAGCAAACTTGTATAGCCAAATGTGATGAACACACACAGTCACGGTCTTGAGCTAAATGGCGCATTGGATGGTTATTTTTAGACGCCAAAAATATATTGAAACAAAAAAACGGTCAGCACGAACGTGCAAAATTTTGTTTTTTTTTTCATTTGTAAAAAATTCATGTTAAAAAATAAGTATTGCTGATTTATTAAAATTCTGTTAAGAACTTGATGGCAGGTCATTTCCTAACAAACTATCAGATCATTCGGAATATATCGGAAATGGTATTCATGCAGCTGCGTTTATCGTAATAAATATGACGACGAAAAGCTATATAAAATATTACTATTTTTATGAAAACGTGTTCCGCCATCCCCATCCCATAACACATGTTTTATTGATAGTTTATCAGGAAATCTGTCAATTCATTCGTTAAAGGCCTGCAGTCCCGTTTTCAACCGGAATACGAATAATTTGAGTAGATATTTAATAAAATAACAATATTTTACATCAGTAAGTTTTTTCCGTGTGGTAAGCACGAAGTACGTCAATTTTGGTACCATTAGTACTAAGCTGTCACGTGTCACGTATGGTCGTGTGCTACCTCTAAGTAAATTGCCTTAAAAAGTGCCAAATGCCCTCGCGTGCGAGGAGAAAGTGTTTTAATTACTTGGAAAACACTAGTAAAAACCTAGGAATAACAATTCATTTGTAAATAAGGCAAATTACTTTTAATTTTTTAGATTATTATAAATAACATTTGTTTCCTGCCCGAAGTTTTTATGCGTCATAGAGAAAATGCAAGGCTGAAAAGAGTAGAGTTTTGGGCGCGCAACAGCCAAATTGCAAAGTCAGTGCTGTCTCCAACTAAACTTCACTGTTTAAACAATCTAATCTCAAAACAACAAAAACGCTAAAAAAGGTTGCGGAAAACAACATACAAATAGCAGTAACAACGAGTATCAACAACAATCGCCGCCATTTGCAAACTTTCGTTGCTTTACTATGGAACGGTATTTACTTGATCACTTGACACCTCAAAATCCGTCAGGCGCCCAGGCTTGTAACTCTAGTTGGTCTTGAGGGAGTATTCGACGCAACTTTTAAACACCAAAACGTGGCTCGGTCCTATCGTTCATTCTACGGTTCTACACGCAGAAAAATGGCTATTGCTAATTTATTAAGAATCTCTTCAAATTATTGGTGATTCAGGTTAAAAACGCGATTGCAGGCTTTGCGAATGAATTAAAAGTAAATTACGAATATGTTAGCATGATGTCGGAACACGTATTCATGAAAACCGGAATTTCAAAGCGATTTGCTTTGATAATATACCATGACGAAATGCAAAAATATTCTAGCAATTAACAGAAGTGCTGCCACCTTTCTGATAGTAGTATTACCCTAATGTGTGTTATACTTACTCGCTCCGCACTCCACAATGTGCTGTAGACGTGGTGCAATCTTTAATATAGGAGCGCATGTAACCAAAACCTCCTAGATTCCGAGGCCGGGACACTCATTCAAAGCAGCCTCCTAGCGTGTACAAAAAAATGCGTTTTAATTTTTTTAGTCAATTTATTCTTATTTATTAAAACATCTTAAAATGTTTTAGTTAGTTTAAAAAAAAAAATTTTTTTTCACATACAAGTTTGGAGGCTGATTTGATTCAGTGTCCCGGCCTTTTGATCGGTTTTGGTGTAACTCGCCTTGCACAGTGGTTATGGGAAGCATGTAGGGCAGAAATTAGGATATATATACTTTCAGATTATTACACAGCGAAGCTTGGGATTTGGGATGGTTTATACTTGACTGATTAATAAAAATAAAGAAATAATAAATATAATTAAAATAGTAGTGCCTGCTCTGCCTGTTGCAAAAGCTGACGGGGAAATGGGAGTAACCGGAGTCGCTAGGTAAGAAAACACCCTCCGCAATATCTAACTGAAAAAACATTGTTCGTCAAGAGGATCCGAGGGAGATTATTCCTTGTAATGAGAGGTCTATGAAAAATCTCGTTTCGGCCATTAATATTGTAATTTGTATCGGATATCAAGTACCTACCTACTTAATTAAATTCTGATGAACGTCGACCATTTTTTAACGACGGATCAAATAATCAAGTGCTTTAGATAATGTAGGTACCTACCTACAAAAGGTTGTGAAAAATGATTCTAATATAACCACGTTTTTCTCTGTTTAACATGTACAAGTGCTATCTTAACAATTTGATCTACTTATTTATGGAATTACACATAAGTCCTTCCATCTTAGAATTGCTACAACAGAACTACGGATGTACATCTACAGAGTATTGTAACGACTACGTAGGTTTATAAAACTATTTGCGTTCCCGAGCAATTGCAGCGCTTCAACGTAGTTTACTGAACAAAACAACTTTAAGCTGAAAAACAGAGCACCTTTTAGTGAGTACTTACAGCCTTATTTTCGGTGCCGTAAAACGTTCCTACTTTGCTCCTGCGAGGTAACTGTGCTCCAGTAAAATAAAAAGATTTGACTTTTTCTAGATGGAAGCACTCGCGTATTTTAGTCATTTAAAAAGTGAAATCGGTAAATACTATTCTTCCTTTGGCAAAACTAATATGACAGATTGCCGGAAGTCGAACTTTTTTTGACATTCTCTGTCATGACCTCTGAGTGTGAGCTTACTGTGGTTTACGTTCTCCGTCAAAATCCATTTGCATCTGAGAATTTTTTGAACGAATAGAGGTGAGTGTTATCTCATTTTATAAGGAATTTCATAAACTAATTGTGGACAAAATATTTTTTTAATTTGGTGTATATTTTTGGAAAAATAGGATATTTTCGAGATTGGGTATTCTTTGCACATACTTTTGGGGATACAATGCTCCTCGAGCAATGTACCCCAATGGAGAAATTTATCCCCTAAATATGCAACCTCTCTTAGATCGACTTCCCTGTACTGGTCCTATAGATAAAGAGGCCATAAACAGTTCTTTCTTAGAGAACCTTCAAAACAAAAGAGTCGAATGGACTAACGGCATCAGCCAGAAAGGACGTAAAAAGCTAAAGTTAGTGCCAGGAATGAGCGTTGCGGAGCAATTACTAACAGAACCAGAAGAAAATATTGTGCAACAGATTTTATCGGAAACGACTGGGGAAATGGTAAACATCATGCCCAGCACGAGTTCCAGAAAAACTCGTAGCAATCATAGCTGTAGCGAGGCTAGTGATAAAATGTCATTTAGAGATTCGTCTGAAGGACTTTCTGATTTGGAAAATGAACCACCTAATGCTTTCGAAGGCCAAAATCAACTAGATTTGCAACCGTTAGTGAGAGAGGTGGGCCGGTATGTCGTGTTTTTTATACGAAGGAGAAATGTTTCCGGGGGTAATAACAAAATTCGATGGGAATGGTCCCACTATTTCGGCAATGGCCCGTTCATTAACAAATTGGAAGTGGCCAAAAGCTAAAGACGAAATTATATATAAATGGAGCGACATCCTGGGATGAATAAATCCACAAAAAAAAAATGGGAAGACGCGAGTTTTACTTTGTACCCGAGTTAAACCACTTATGGGGGGTTTAACTCATAAATTTGCAATGTTAAATGTTATTTTTTGGAAATTTTATTGCGTTTTCTACTTGATTACCAAAGGACCATGTCTTGCTTTGTTGAAAATTACATTGAAAGTTATTTTTAAATTTAACCAAGCATTTTTTTTACTATGAACCAAAGTTATGTTGATGAATCTCTCAAAAATATATGTGATTTTCATTTATAATTGCATTTTTCTTAATCCTGGGTCATCTCCCGATAGCGCAAAGTAAAAAAAGTAATGTATTTTATTGCTCCATAGCATAAATAAACGTAAAACTTAAGGAAAGACAAAGTGGAGCAAAGTTACCCTTATCAAAGGAACTACTTTGCTCCAAAAACAAAGTTTTAAAAAATCAAAACAAACCATTAAACTTAAAAAAATTTCCTGTCTTGCTAAAGCTTAAATGTGCTTCTGATCGGTCAAACCAATAGAAGAGATGTACAATACGCCTTTCTCAATTTACAATAAAATTTATGAAAGTGGAGCCAAAATTGGTGCAAAGTAGGAACGGTTTACGGTGGTTAAGTTGTAAATATATTAAATTATAAACTGGCAGAGGAAGGATGAAAGATGACGTTTTAAATTCTTGCTGATTGAAATCGATAGAATATGCCTGTTAGAAAAGATATTTTTTTTTTAATTTGAAGTAGATTAACTTTATATTCAGAGGGTCGCGAGTTACAGTCACTATTCTGAGAACCACTGAATCGGAGGGAGGATCTATACAATTCTTGGAACAATGACGGTCAGCATTCATTGTTTCGGTGCTTACCTACAACTTCTGCCAACACCGTTTGGAAAAGTACCTACTCAGAAGGCCAGGCACAAGAGTCGCTGGAAATTCAAAAATATACCTTCTAGCCTTTAGTTCCTGATTTCACCGCGAGTGTTGCTGTACGTGCACTGTAAAGAGATTGAATAGATAATAATATGGGTACAGGCAAATCATTTTGAATGTATTATATTATGTACACAGTGACTACACACTAGGGCTTACAAATCCCGCGGGATTGCGAGATAGCATTTAGAAATAACGCGGGATTTGCGGGATTTAAAACTATATACTATTTGTACTTATATCCTCTATGGGATGTGTGGGATTGCACTAACCTCCCCACATCCTGGAATAAAGAATTTATTTATTATTATTTATTTATTTAAAACGAAATAATGCCTATATTTAATTAAAAAAAATTGTTATTTGGTAGCAATCATCTTTCGTATTAGTTAAAATTTTTGTTACAAGTGCAGATCTGTCAATTTTTTTCCGATAAGCTATGAGTAGGATGACGCTTGCCCTGGTGATAAACAAACTTCGATACGAGAGGACACTTGGAAAGGAAGATTGATTTCTTACTAATTTCAATAATAACTGTAATTCTAGCTTGTCCAAGATGAAGGACTCTTGCATTACAGGTGATTGAAATTATTTTCAGTCAAATGAATTACTATTATTATACAGTGCATCGCCAACACAAACATAATATTAAACTCAATGCACCATTTATCGCGGAATGAGTTGATTCCTGTCTTTGTGTTTACGCCATTCTAATTCTTTGAGTTATTTCACAGTTGGTTTACCCCTATTTTTTATTACAACAGCATTTCCCAGAAATTATATCTATTTCATCATTTTAACCGACAGCACTATTTCCGCTATAGAGTAAATGCAAGGTCATCAATAGAGAGTAGGGAGGTAAGAGGTAATTACCTAAATACACTATTGTTATTATAATAATTATTATTAACTAGCTCAGACTTGTGAAGAACAACGGGAAAATTGCAATTTTAAAAACTCCGCATTAAAATGATTTTCTGTTTTAATATTATAGTGGGTGTCCGGGGGTAAAGTGCGCTAACTTTGGGGGTTGATTCTACACGATTTTAGAAGTAAAAAAGTAAATGATTTTTTTCGAAATACAATGATTTAAGGTAGTTTTTAGGTTAAAAACTTGAATTGTTTGTATGGGATAATAAATATTAAAATTTCGTAAAAAGTAGAATCACTTCCCGAAGTTAGCGCACTTTACCCCCCGGACACCCTGTATTTACATTACTTTATCATCGCCTATTTTAGCCCTCTGATCGAAATGTGTCGACTGTATAGTAAGATTGAGTGTGCTGAAGTAGATATTTTTGTCGATAATGGATTCAGACAAAAAAAACTGCAATTGTTAAATAATATGTTGCACTGATTATATTATGTATTACTTGCGTTTCTTACTTTTCTGTAATAATTGTATTTCATATATATTTTTAATTTAGAATTTTTATTTTTATCTGTTTTATATTTCAATCTTTATTTAGGTATATGAAAATTAATGTGTACTATGGCTGAGTAGATTTTGCTAATTATTTGTATGTCAACTGAGTTTTTATAACTGGATTGTTCTCACGTAAGTGAGATGGTCTGTAAAAACCCTGTATAAATAAATAAATCACCTGTGTGAATAATTCTTCAGACAACTTTCAAATTCAAAGCGAATTTGAGTTAATTTAAAGTGAATAATTTCGCGGAGGAATATTTCTCATTTCACTAACTCACCGACAGCAAAAATTAGTATGTTTAATCATTTAAAATATTACAAAGTTAACGTACAGTTTTATCTTTTTTTATTCTGGTAAAGGAATTGTGGATAATACGAAAACAGTTAATGCAAAGCTTAATGCCAAATCACTATTTTGATTAATCTTCATAACGAATTGGTGTACATTATGAATACCAAAAAATATGCTTTAGATAAGTTGAAGGTTTTCCTATCGTTTCGCTTGAGTAGAATACAAATAAATAAAAATTACTCAAAAAATATATAAAATATTTTTCCAATAGAAATGTATGAACGCGAAAAGGAAACAGCTTAAAAAATACAGTATTATAGCTAAGATTAGCTGTGACAGTTTCACTTGATTAACTTTTTTGATTTCTTATAAAATTATTTACAAAATAAATAAAAACCAGTTTTGTGCTTGAAATCGAGCGTTTCTAGACTCCGTTCGTCAAGCGATTTTAATGCCTGTTACCTACAATATAAGGTATACCAAGAATATACACATTTTTGGCTTGTAGCTTCCTCTTAAAGATCCTTAAAATTCCCTCCGTTGCAACCTATCTTTCTGTTAAATGCTTCATTTTGAGAAAGAGGGACAGATTATAACGTAGCTCTCAGTGGCAGGAATAGGTTTTTTTTAAATATTTTTATGTGACACCTCACAAAAGCTCCCCTGTCTGTATGTCGCCACCCAGTTGGGCAGCGTTGTGTAAGGTTTGAGGTTAGGGTTAAGGCGGGTTGTGAGGTAATGTATTAAATAAATAAATAGCTTAAAACGAAGTATTTGCAGAATAAGGTTTGTATTTACCGTTTTCATCGGGGCTCTTGGGGCTCTTGGTGTGGTCGGGGGGCGGCGCGGCGGGACTGGGCCCCCTCTTGCCCAGCAGAGCGCGCCCCCCTCTCGAATCGTATCCGTACCACCCCAGCAGCTCGTTCATGGCTGTCTCCGCGAAGTCCTGGGGAAAATACGAACAAAACTATTAATCAATTACTCAGGTATTTACTAAAAGTTTAATTTGTTTTTCGAAAGTTTCACGAAATAATATTTCTTGATCATAGAAAATATTAACAATGTTTCAGTTTCATATTTTTCATTTAAAAGTTGTTAACATTTGTTTCCTTCGCTTCGATGATTAAATATTACAATTTGAGGTGTCACTCAATAAATTATTCCACTAAAAATATTGAATATTCATCCTAGACTTGTAATAAAGTCAATAGATCTCGCGTATTAATAAAAAAAGGTGGATGTATTTATCGACGACACTATATGTACTATAGATTGAAATTTAATTCAGTTAGAATCTTGCAATCGCGCACGGAGAAAATTTTTAAAAATAAATATAACAATTTGAAGTTTTACTCAGTAAGAATATTGAATATTCATCCTAGACTTGTAATAAAGTCAATAGATGACGCATATTATAAAAAAATGGATGTATTTATCGAAGACATTATTTAGATTGCAATTAAATTCGGTTATAATTTTGCACATAAGGAGAAAAATTTTAAAAACAAATAATACAATTTGTGGTTTTACTCAGTAAGGTATTCACTATAAAAATATTTTATGATTTTTTTTAATTATTGGCTTCAGTTCGCACTCGGCTATAAACGAAGCAATGTTTAAATTTTTGGTGTTTTTAGACATGAAGCGAAAAAATAAGTGTCTCTTTTTACCTCCAATTGACCTCTAACGCTCTAACTCTAACCGAATCCGTCCTAAGCGCAACGCTTAGGCTGGCCGCATACATACGTTTTTCGTATTCGATTTCCGAATTCGTTTTCCGTATTCGGACATCCGAATGCACGGAATCAGTAGAAAATACATTAACTGCCGCACACGTTCGTTTTAATTCCGAACGGAACAAATTCCTTACGCACGTTCCGAATGCGAGCCGGCGCTTTCGGAGAAACCGGATGGAAAAAACCTAATGACGTCATGTGGAACGCAGCTATTGCATACAGTTTGTTTGTGCCGACGCAAACGTACGGAAATTTGCGTTCGTAATTCAGTGTTGCCAACGGATCTTGACCTAATATCGCCGTTTCTCATACATAAGGTAGCGTAAAGTAGCCGAATTTGCTGTTAGGTGGGACATGTATAAAATTGATGTTTTTACGTGAAAATAAAAATTTCGTGGGGGGGGGGGTGGCTAGAGAATTTCAAAAAAATAAAATTTGTCTCCAGAAAATAAAAAAAAAATTCATGGGGGGAGGGTGGCTAGAGAATTTCAAGAAAATATAAAATAAATTTCATGGGGGGGGGAGGTGGCAGTGAAAGAATTTCGGGACATGTTTAAAATTGATGTTTTTGAAGTAACTTAATTGGCGACCAGTCGCCTTTTAGATTTTTTCGGCACCGATTCTCGCTCTGAGTAGCCTAAATGGCGATATATCGCCCTCGTTGGCAACACTTGTACTGACGTTTATACATTCCGAATGAAGAAAAACGAACGTTTGCGCTAGTCTCACGGAATTCCGAATACGGAAAACGAATTCGGAAATCGAATACGGAAAACGTATGTTTGCGGCCTGCCTTATCGCTTCATAATAGTGGAACACGCATCGACGAGATATTAGTATGCAATAGCGCCTCTATAGTTTTTAAACGCAGCGAGAAGAAATTTTGATTTATTTATATAAATCTTCTGCAGGACCGTAGGGCAACCACAATAATATATTAATTCATGTAGCATTTCTGTGGTTATTATTTGACAATTTTATATGCCTACATATTCCATACATAATATTAAAAACCATATAATTAATCAACAAAATATAAATCATAAAATTGAATTTCATATATATCGATCTAACATAAAACGCACACTGTACTATTTATTATTTTTAATGAAATAATTATGAAACAACACGTTCTACGTTAAGATTAACTGAGTTGTGAATTGAAAACAATGTGTCATAAAATCTATATAATTGTTTATGATTTCACCATACAATACACGTAGGTACATATCACACGTACACGGTATTATTATGTTATTACAGTGGGTCACTTTCGTATGTTCTTTTTAATTTTCTAAGCAGTGAGTCATACAAAAAAATATGATATCAATATTACTAATCTGACTTGACACCGATAATATTGTCAACATATACAAAAAATAGGTTAATTTACTCATCTATATTAATTTGCAACTGAATGCTTTTAAAGACTATCCTAACCTATATAAAGAAGTTATAACATATTTTTTTATAGAGTTTCATTATATTTAGATTCGTTGTTAATAGGACCTATGCACATTTCGTGTCATACTTTCATCAGAAATAAATCAAATATGAGTATCGAGCCAACACCCGTTATTATTAGTCTTACGTCGTCTTAATTGTTATTTTTTCACCTATTAACCTTTCCCTTACTGTGCTAAAAAAATTCACGCGTTCCGGTGCTGTGTAGTCAATACACATCTCAAAATAGGCGATTTAATATCGGAAAAATATGAATATTTTATAGCTTATCGCTTATGTTTTATATCAAATGAGATAATAATTGTAATTTTACTGCTGAAAACATGAAAAAACCATCGGCAGATGCTAAAAAAACGTGCGAGAAGTCCTCATCCATAAATGAACCACTAACTAGATCAATATCTTCGGGTTTTTCGTACTGAGCCCATGGGTCCTAAAGTTTGCCATAGATAAAAGTCTGTTCCTGAAAAATATACGTCACTACAGTGTAGTGACTACACCAGTGTTCCGCAAACTTTTTATGTTCACGGTACACCTAACTAATCAAGAAATTTTAACGGTACACCAAAGAAAAAAAAACAAGGTAAATTTTGGATAGGATTGGCTAGGCTTATTACGAATAACGGCGAACTTTGAGGTTAAACTACGAAAGCTGCATGTCATCATAATTTAAAAAAACATCCCAGGTTTTGAATGGTTTGTTTGGCAAAGCAGGGTTTGTCTAGCCGGGTTTGTGTGATTATAATTGATATTATTTGACCGGTCGGTGGCCGAGTTGACATCGCGTTTGGGTCCCACCCAGGCGTAGTGTGTTCAATTCCTCGGCTGGCTAAGTCCTCCATCACAACACAAGCAACATTTTCAGCTTACTGTGGTGGTGATAGGAGATTTTCAAATATTGTCAGGTTATTCGTAACCCGGGAATGTTTGTCTTTCTTTAAAAAAAAAAAAAAATAAATAAAAAATTATCACATACCAGTGGCAGAATGACCGCGAACTGTCACCGAATCGGTTCGAGAAGTGAATTTTAATTTTACGCAATTAATAATTAAAATGCATCTTTTTCCGCCGCCACCAAGCCAAAAAGTTTCCTTTTATAGTAATTACGGCATATCTAAAAATTATTCGTAATAAGCGTGGCTACTCCGAACCAAAATTTCCCAAAAACAATATTTTATTAATATTTATTATTAAAATCAATATAACATGAAAAGATATTTAATGCGAAATGTGAGCCTGTTTAACTGAACACAGACGATCAAAATTTGGAACAATCGTTGATAACGCTGCTCGCATCTCTTCGTCGATCGTCCTCAGGCGTTCTCTTTTTTTTGAGTTTATCGTTGTGAGAGTTGAAAACCCCAATTCGCATAAATAGGTCGTGGCAAATGGTAATAGAATTGCAATAGCTCGCTTTGAGAGCAGTGGATACTCATTTTTTACGTGGAGCCAAAAATGTGCTAACTCTGTTTCAGAAAATTTTAATTTTAGTGTCCGATCAGTTTTAAGCTCCATGAATTCTTCCTGCTCGTTTATTGGTAAATGTCCAAGGGAAATGCTTTCCGAAAATGGATTTCTTACCCAGTCCATAGGTTGCAGGTCACACTTGGGAAAATATGAGTTCATTTTTTCTGCTAACAGCTCCAAGTGTTTCACTATCAAAGCCTGCACTTTTTTTTCTGAATCGGCAGCCATGACATTTGGAAACATTTCGTTACTATCATTGGTAGCGTGGCTGATCCATAGCACCAACTTAGCGCGAAAGCTTTCAATCTTGTCCGAAGACGTTAAAATGTTACAATTTCTTCCTAGCATTTTTTTTTTCAGCTCATTTAATTGAGCGAATATTCTTCTTTTTTAAATAGAGAAGCAAAGTCTGAACCCTGGGTTTCTAGAAATGTATGAGTCTCATTTTTCAGCTCCGTTTTTCGTTTCCGAGAAAGCATTTTTCCGCGAGAAAGCCATCGTACTTCTGTATGAAACAGAAGTGACTGATGATCTGCTCCCATTTCCTGACACAATGCATTAAACAGACGAGAGTTCAGCGGTCGTGACCTGATGTAATTGACAATTTTGACGACTTCTTGTAAGACAGACAACAATTCATCAGGCAGAGACTTCGTCATCAGTGCCTCTCTGTGTAAAAAGCAATGTACATTTTTAATATTAGGATTTTTTTCAGAAGCCCTGGTTATAAATCCCCTAATTTTTCCTGTCATAGCTGCTGCTCCGTCTGTGCAAATGCTTAAGCAGTTGCGCCATTCCAAATTATGTTCACTAAAGTACTGGTTTGTTACTCTGAATATTTCTTCTCCGGTGGTATAACCAGGTAGTGGCAGACAAAATAAAAACTCCTCTTTTATTTCATATCCATCCGTGTACCTCACATTTGTGATGAGATGCGCGTGACCACTGATATCAGTAGACTCGTCGACTTGTAGCGCGAAAACTCCACTTAGCCTTATTTTTTCAATTAACGTTGATTGAATGTCGGTGGATATTTCATTAATGCGACGTGAGATCGTATCTGCTGACGCAGGTATTTTTTTTTATTTCCTTAACGGCTTCTTGGCTAATCATAATTTTGACAATTTCTTTGCAGACAGGTAAAATTAAAGTTTCAGCGAGAGAATGAGGTTTCTTTGATTTAACCAGCATATTAGCGATCACGTAGCTTGCTTATTGCGCTTTGCTTGATGTATTGAAAGACGAACTCATGAGAGTTACCTGTTTCCTAGACTGGTCTTTCATACGGTGAAAGAAGGCTTTATCTTTGTGAGCCACCGATGGGTGTTTAGTTGTTAAATGTCGTGAAAGTTTACTGGGCACTATCGAATTATTAGCCAAAGTTTGTCCACAAACAAGACATTTTGGGATTAGGCACGATTCGTCACCGCAATATATAAAGCCATAACGCACATAGCTCTCATCGTATTTCCGATCAAAAAGCTTAGGTTTTTTCTTTGTTGACTCTGCTTCTTCTTGGGAATCATTAGTTTCACTTGACAAACTTGCGGTACGTTTAACGAATTTATCCATTATATACACGTAATATGGGATATTTTTTTGCAATAAAAAAAGTCAATTAAATTCGCGACGACACAACCAAACACTAGCATTAACGAATGACTACTAAACAAGAGGGCGCAATGTCGCCGTCGTAATTCGTAATGTTATGTTGTCACGCGCATGCACCCCGATAGCTCGTGCGCAATCACGTGATAATGTAGCAATAGCACCCCACTTATGTAGTGTAGCACACGTGATAATGTAGCGTAGCGGCATAGAACAAGGCCACTTCGCAGCGATCGAGTCCCACCCACGCCACCTCCGGCCGCCGCGCCGCACAGAAAATTAAAGACCGATTAACAGAGCACTTTGTGAGAAGTGACGTGGGACTCACGGCACACTTACAAATGGCCACGGCACACCAGTGTGCCGCGGAGCACACTTTGCGGAACACTGGACTACACGACATACTCATCATCGACTAGGATAGAAACTATAAAAAGGCGTAACCATAGACAATATAATTCTCATTCGGAGCCAATCCCATTCACTAGCCTAAAATCGGCCAATGACAGCGGCCTATAAACATGCATGAAGTGCGCACTGGTTTGTGGAAAATATACGTCACAAGTCAGCCATAGAGATTACCGTGTCTTTTTTTCTGACCCACTTTTTTCTCGGAGTTATACCCCCCTGTCCTCATCTAACGACGGTCCCCCGACTGACTGGCCGCAGGAGCTGGATGGATAGGCCATGGGCGCTGGACGCACACACACAGCTATGCGGTCGTAGGTATCGATGGTCTAAATACAACTGCGGACGTTTGGATTTCTCATGTTCCCGCATAACGAACTAAAGCGGGACATCAATAGCGTGTCATTTCCTCGCACACTCTTCGCGTAGCAGTGTCACACGTATTGGTGTATTTTTCCCGATTTTTAACAAAAATCTCTGATTTTTAATTGAATATGAAAACTATGTAAAATATATTTTTTTAATTCAGTGCATAAATGTATAACGGAGGAATACCTAAAATCTGAACCCAGAATTAATTATATTTATAGAGTTATTAAAGTTATTCGAATTAATGTGTAGTAAATACACACCACAGATGAGGAAAGGTTAAGCTAAGGCGAAAATTATCCACTTCAACTTGGATCTAAATGCGCTTCGATGAAACTTTATAAACGTCACTTTTCCTTGTTGCCTTTTTTATGTGAATACCACAAAAAGTCCCAACTGCTCCCAACCGTCTGCAGCCAGTGGGACTATGGCATCCCCAATTGGGATATGTTGTGAGGCTGAAGGTAGTGTGGAGATGAAGGAGATGGGGAAGAGGGAGGTGGGGGAGTACCTAGATATTAAAATCTTGTCACTAAACACGGCTAAAGCCATTTCAAGCAAAGTATCAATTTTAAATGGTGGTCTTACACCAGGACGATACTGAGAGTACCTTCCACTCTGGAACGTGCCGCAAGTGTACTGTATATATTATTTTAAATGAATGAATTGTGAAATATTATTAATTTTCTTGCGCACATCGGGATTTGAACCCGCGACCTTCGAATTACCATTCGATAGCCTTACCCCTCGACCACAGAGGCCGTCGAGGTTACTTGGTTACTTTATTACTTTGTTGTCAAAAATCTGCAATAAAAGAAATCATTGCTAGCTGAAAACAGTCACATTTACCACTAGTAGTTCTGACCTCGCGTCCAAAAATGTATGTTTTTTATTTAATAAATCAATACTAAAAATTCCACTTAAATCATAAGATTTGTAATTAGGTACTTTACAATTCTTTTTCCAAAACTTCTCCAGGTTTGGTACCACAATATTAAAAAAAGGGAATAAGAATGTTCAAATTAAAACGACCATTTTCATTTTAAAAAATAATCTTTTCTAAACCATTAAAGTAGCCATCATCTGGAACCGGAAACGGAACCTACAAAAAAATTAACTGAGAGGCGAAAACGGTGCTTTGCTACGGTTCAGTGTAAAAAAACGGGAATCTGTACTGTTTTCATGACTTCATGTTCACTCCTTTTGATATTTTTTGCTTTGAATAAACAGATTTCTACCCAACTGTATAAATAAGATTTTAATAACTGTATTTTATTACATTGCAACACCCTTTTATTTTACATCAATTTTATTCTCAAAATGATTAGTGAATTCGAAACGAATATTTTATCAATAATTATCCCCATCACTACTCCGGGCTACGTGCTCACAAAGGTGATAAAAATATTAAATCTTTATTCAATGAGGTATCTACCCGGCTACCGGTCACCTACTGGGTGGGTACTGTGTAGTTAGGTACCAGGCAGGATCTGTAATCTGTATACGTGTCGGTTGTGGCGCGTGTGGGGCGAGCGGGGCTAGCGGACACCCCGGCGCGGCGGGGCAAGCCGGTGTCGAATTATCAAAAGGAGAGGCTCGGGTAACGCCGAACCGTTCCGTTTACAAAATCTAACGAATCTCCTCAATAGGGATGCCACTCACTCTGTCAAATACATATTCGTTAATAAATTCGTTTTGTTTCTTGTTTGCCGGAATGTGGAGATTTGATTATGAGAACATTAGTCTAATAATTAACACATTTATCATATTAGTAACTAGCCAAAAACAACCTTGTGAATATAAATATTATGTTTTTTATTTAACGGTTGAAAAATATGAAACAAACAACAAGGAGGGTTACTATCAATAAAAACTTAAATATTGTCCTACAATATAAAGACAAGGATAGAATACATAAATTGATAATTTATAGAGTAGGTACCTACGGTTTTGTTGTGAAAATGAAAAGATCAAAATCAACTGAATCTTGTATTGATGTAAGCTAAATACAAAACATAAAAAAACATACAATGCGTTCAGTTTATCATGTACAGTTACCAAACTATCCAATTTATCGAAACTAAAATGATGTTTCTATCAAAATTGGAATTTTTAAATTTGTGCTAATCTACTGTCCGTAAACAAATTTCCTAACACGTTAGATATTTAAATCAACATTATTAATAATTAAACATTAAACATTACATAACATTTGACCGGTCGGTGGCCGAGTTCACATCGCGTTTGGGTCCCACCCAGGCGTAGTGTCTTCAATTCCTCGGATGGCTAAGTCCTCCATCACAACACAAGCAACATTTTCAGCTTACTTTGGTGGTAGTAGGAGATTTTCAAATATTTTCAGGTTATTCGTAACCCGGGAATGTTTGTCTTTCTTTTAAAAAAAATATATATATATCAGAATCAAAATTAAAGTAGGTTTACTAGAGTATCAATTAATTTTATCTGCTTAATCACTTACTTCAAATAACATAGTCTCTAAACGCAGGATAAAGTATGAACCAATGAAACACAGTACACTTGGTGCGAGCACCATCCTCGCAATATTAAATTTCAGAAAGAATATAACAATATCAAAGAAAATTTGGAAAGGAAAATCGGTGTGGATTGTCAACATATTTCGTTTTGCCCCTTCACCTCGTGACCGGCTTTACGCCACAACATGCCCCCTACTCCCCCACATAATAATATAATATATTCTCGAAGAGGTGTCGGTAGCTACGTGCAGGTGTTGCCAGCTATAGCCGGTGGTGACGTGGAGTACTAGAGTAAGGTTCTCACGTTTCGCAGACACACAAAGTATTAAAACTATCACTAATTAATCAGCATACCTGCCTTATTGCTCGGTTATCGTTTTACACAAATATTAAACACGGTAAGTGACAATTACTATAGGGTGATCAGAAGAGCATTAAAGTTAAGTGTGTCGTTAATAAAGCTTGATAGAAATGTATGAAAGGAAATTACTGTCCAAATAGTGTTGTTTTTAGTACCTACTCAAATTTTTTAAACTGTCGATTCGATGTGGAATGAAAAATGATTTATTTTGAAGTTATTAACTAAAAAATATCTTTTCACCGGTCCGCGAATTTTTTTTGCCGTGTTCAATTGGAGGCAGTACTAGAGTTTAGAAATATAATTAGCGTAACAAACCCGTGCGTGTTTCAAGGTAGTACTGACGTACTGCCTCCTATTGCACACGAAAAATGAAATGAAAACCTATAATCATATTATAATGATATTATCATATTATAATTAGACAGTATCATATTATAATTAGATGTTATCATATTATAACTAGATATTATCACAGTATTAATTTTATAGTTAGATGTTATAATATTATAACTAGATGTTATCATATTATAAGTAGATGTTTTCATATTGTAATTAGATATTATATCATAAATATAATTAGATGTTATCATATTATAATTAGAAATTATCTAACGAACTCTAAGCAGAATTCTTGCCTTAACAGACTCTGCAATAATTACAATAGCGTATTATCTAAGGTTGATATTTTCAGTTGCGAACTTACCAAATACAAGAGGTCCATAAAAGAATATTTCTCTGATAGTTTGTGAATAATGTTTATGTCTCTATTGTTTATATCTCTATTATGATTTGATTTATATCTACAACCTCTCTCCATGGCTATAAATGTATTGTTTTGTAAATTTTTCGTTTTATATAATCTTTTGTTTTGTATAATTTAAAAAAAAAATCATATTCCTTTCTATCAAATTTAAATTATGCTGTCTCAGTTAAATTCACATGGAGGAAATCCATAATTGGTTTTATTTTACTAAATAACACTTATGTACAAACTGATTAAATGTAAACTGTCGATTTCCCAAAAATTAATAAATATATTGGTTAAAAACATCTTATTAGTGTACCTAGAGTATTTATTGATCGTAATTAATGAAGTTTAAAAAGATTAGTAAAATAATGTTCGAAAGAAGAATCTTTGAGATATTCACGAAAATGGTGTCAGATTTTCGTCGTTGTACACTGTCAACTACGAAATAATTTTTGTAACACTAAAAGAAATTTATCTGAATATTTTTTTTTATTCTATTGTTAGGTAAGCATAGGTATCAAATTTAATTAGCAGAGCTTAATTTTAAGTTAATTTTTTTACCACATTTTTTAAATTGTCAGAAATTTTTACCTTCTTAAATGTTTTAATATTGTTTAAATTCGACTAAATGTCGTTAAACTGGGGCAATTGGTGTTTCTTATGTAACATAAGCACCTACATAGAAATAACATAATACATTGTCTATAAGTGGCTTCAGTTCGATAATGCCTTCGTAATGCGAAACAGCTGTCACGCGTAATAATTAATGCACAGTAGAACTTGTTTATAAATATTTTTTTAATTGGATAGTAATAATATTTATACACATAAAAAATTGATATGTTTATCTTTTTGATTTAATTTAAATTCTTTCTAACGCATTCAAATGAATTATATGAAACATATAATTGTTTGCGGCTTATAATTAAATAATTTATGTTCCTTAAATAAATATTTATTAGTTTTGAAAACGCCTTATAGCACCTTCGCCGAAAGGGTTCCACGAAAGATGAAAAGACAAAGAAGTGGAAGCATTTTATAACACCCTGTACAGAGAGTACCTCCCCTTTGTCACCGGACACTCGTGCGGTGCTCGTTAGTCGCTGGACACCCTGTACCTCCACCCACAGTGTTCACTGTCTTTTGGAACACACGATACCACAACCCATAGATACATAGTAGCCATGTATTATATTATTATTTTAACATGGACACAGTGTGTAATATATTATAAATGATGCATCTTTACGCTATAGAGAGGTGATTCTCACAAAATGTTAACCCCAATTAAAATATTTTAGAGATTTCTGAAACTTTTCGTACAATCTCCAGAAACAAAGTATGGAATTACCAGGGCCGGCCGGAATTACGCGGGATCAATTGGAGAATTGGCCGAATTTCCCAGGCGCTAAGGTGCTGATAATACCTAACACCTAACAGTCCTAACACATTGCCCTTGAGATTATTTTTCATAAACACGAATCATCCGAATATTATTGATCACAGTGATCACCTACATAGGCGTCTACTGGTTTTAACAAGGGGCGCCAACATTTTACTCGCGCCAAGCGCCATTTGACCTAGCACTGTTAACGACCGTCCGAGTTTGGGACCCAGATATAATTTTATGCGAAAGACATGATACATTTATTTTTTAATGATTAACTAATGTTTATAAGACAAGGATTCTTATGCATAGCACAAAGGATAACAAATTATTATAAGCAATAATTAGTCGCCTGAAATATCCATTAAAATCAAAAATATCTCCCGAGTGAAAATCCCTGTCGGCGGCATTTCTTTTTACTCGGGAGATATTTTCAATTTGTATGGATATTACAGGCGAATAATTATTTCTTACCATAATTTGTTATCCATGATACATTTACTTGCTGAGCGCTCGATTGCATAGCTATATGGACGATTTCGAACGAAAGGGGAAAAAATTCGATTTCCACGGGGACCTCATTATATGAGAACAATAATCTACATTCAAAATGATCCATCAAATTTCAAAACACTAAACATATTACAAATCCGATAACAGAAAGTAAAAAATTTTATACATACGAGTCCTTTCTCTTTTAAGCTTTTTAAAAATGTTTTCTAAATAATTTTGTGTTACAGTGTGTCAATCATTTAATTTTGTAGGCAGACATAGCTGTATTTTTGATTGCACAAATTCTAGTCAGGCTGTAGATTATTTTTTCCGCTGTAGTCATTATTTTTTCTATGATTTATTTTATATCCAAGAAAGTCATGAGATAGAAAACCCTATAATTTTCAAATACATCTATTTGAATTTCGATTTTGTTTTCTTAATTGAATGAATAAACGAATGAATGATTTGATATGTTATGTTCATTTTATGTGTATGTTATGTTATTTTATTTATTTTATTTTATTTATTTATTTATAAGAATAAAATTACATTTGATAAAAGCTATTCAACAAGTCATACAAACACAAGAAACAAAAACAGAAAATTACAGCTATTTGTTGGTTTACATAATGTGTTTAGGAGTATTGTTGAAATAAATGTTTTAAATGATCCACAAAACTTGCAAAGTTGGTATTGAATATGTCAACATCACCCAAGTAATGATTTCCCATGGTGTTAAGTCGTTGTATCGGAGAGTGGGCAATGTAGTTACGCTTATGTGTGCTGCTGTAGAATATTGTATTTTGTCGTATTGTTACTGTGGGTGTTTGTATGTTAATAAGTTGCAGGAGTTCACAACAGTCGAATTTAGAGTTAAGTATTTTGAATAAGAACGTTAAATCGTTTATTTTACGTCTATCTTCTAATGTATGTATTTTTAGAGTATTTAATAAGAAATTGTATTTTAAGTCTTCGGCAGGGATATTTAATTTAAAATTTATAAAACGTAGAAATTTTTTTTGTATTCGCTCAATGTTGTTAATGTGAATTTTATAAGATGGAGACCAAACTACTGAGTTAGTTATGTTATGATATGTTTATGTTATGTTCATGGTATTTTTGTGTTATGTCTATCTTTATGTTTTATAATTACATTTATTTACTCCCATATGCTGTATTTGTTTATAAGATTGCTAATTTCATAATTCTGTTAAAAAAACGCTTTTAGAAAAATCTTTGGTAAAATAACGAAAAACGCCCACTTATATTGTACACAGTTTCCTATTTTTATAATTTTATGATAACCTACTGTTATCAGCTCTGTACCGTTTATTTTAAGTATGTTTTATTTTATGTTTATGTTATCTTATGTTTATGTTATGTTTATGTAAGGTTTATTTATGTTACGTTATGTTATGTTTATGATGTGTAATCGATTATATTCTGTAATTTGTTGTATTCGTTAATAAGAAAAAATTTTAATTGTGTATGACCAAGATCACCCCTAATGGGTGAGAGCGAAAATAAAGAATAATAAAAAAAATAATTATCAATAACATTCTATGAACTTTTTGTGACAATCACGCAAACGCACGCGGGCATAAATTTCTCTGAAATTTGATGACATTACAGCAATACTAAATAAATACCGGTACTATCCGATTAGCATTTGGCTTAGGTGTTAGCGGTGTTGACTCCAGTCCCTGGGAAGAAGGTTCAATCCTCTGTCATCAAAATTTTAGTTCAAAAATTGAAAATGATATTTATAGTAAAAAAAATTGTTTAATTTTTAATAAGATTATTTATGTGAATTGATTCATTTACACGTCCTAGAATAAATCTCCCTGTTTAATTTAAACTGTTATCATTAGTATCCGGATAAATTTTTATTAACTCGTTAACTAGCAAACTCCGTCATTTCCATTAAAAAACTTGTTTTATTTGCTAGGCGACGATTCCTGAGAATTTATAATCAAATTGATCACAGTCATAACTTGCTTTCAGATTTATGAAGAATTTTAAAACTAAATTCATCACGTCGATTATTTGCACTAGGTGCAGCAAATAGGTTTGTCCGGGGTCTCGAAGTTTGTCGCCACGCCACTGACCGGTTTGAACTATTGCCCTTTATGCTTTTTTAGACCTTTTCTGTCTGGTATTTCTAATACAACACGACTCCTTTTAGGTCAACACGTAATCTGAATAAAGATCTATGGATCTTTGATAAACCCATTTAATTGTGTATTAAAATAAGTCATACCAATTCTTTTCTCCACTTCAGCAAATTGTTATTATTTTCAATCAAATGTTTCAACCCTGGCGAAACCGGGTAGTAACCGCTATTAAAGTGAAGCTTAATGCCAAATAGTGATTTTCGATTAATCTTTATAACGAATTGGTTTACATTATGAATACCAAAAAACATGCTGTAGATAAATTGAAGCTTTTCCTTTAAGTAGAATACAAATAGATATTTTAATTACTCAATAAAAATATAAATGTAAGCCACTAAAAAACGTATTTATTGAATAGAAATGTATGAATTCATAAACGAAACAACTTTTAAAAAATCATTATCATGGCTAAGATTATCTGTGACAGTTTCCCTTGATTAACTTTTTTGCGTTCTTAAAATTTTTTTTACAAAATAAATAAAAACCACTTTTGCGCTTGAAATCGAGCGTTTCCTGACTACGTTTGCCAAGCGATTTTAATGCCTATTACCTATATTCATGACGGTACAAGGTATGATTGAATGAACCGTTAAAAACTCAATTCTTATCTAATGAAAGTCGATTGGAGGCATGTTATGGTTAAGACTTATGACTAGCGAGAATTGTTTTGACGAAAAGATCAATTCCTTGAAGAGCCCATAGCGTCGTCTCAGTCAAAATGCGTAGTAATGCATCGAAGAGGAATCGGAAAATTGTATACATAATTAATTATTACTATCCCAACTTCTTTTTATTCTTGCTCTTATCAGAGTTTGGCTAACATGATATCTTTGGATACACCTTAGCAATGTTTTTTTCAATTTCGGAGGCGGGTTTGGGTACCGCCGCCCCGGGAACCATTCATTAGATAACCAACACCTCTGCCGTAAGTCACTCCAAGTGGTTCGCTACGTTTGGTGATTCAGCAGGGGTGCCGGGGTTCATCGGGTGAGGTGTGTTCAAATATGCCCACCCGCCAGCTCGGGAGAGGCTGGTTTGGTGAGACCCTTTGAGCTTTCCAACTGGTCTCTCGACTCGACCCATCGCCTTGCGCCGCAGGAGGGTTATATTCATTCGTCCGTCGCTCCTGGACACACTGATCCCTAGATTCCTACCCACCCGTCAAACCCTTTTCCTTCCCAGGACTGCCTCTCCTTCCTTTCCTTAAAAAAGACCCTCCACACAGCATCCCCAATGATGACAGGCCCTGAGGGAAATTATTTTCCTCGGGGCCTGTTGTGTGGAGGTTAATGTAAAAAAAATGCGTACTGCACCTAGGAACAACTCAGAAGCAGAACTGCACTAATTTATGAAGTGCAATTCTGCACTCGTATCAGTCATGTAAGTTTTGAAGTCGTGAAGCGCAGCGTTGAGGTCGTGAAGTGCAATTCTGCACTTGTATCAGTCAAGTAAGTTTTGAAGTCGTGAAGCGCATCGTTGAAGTCGTGAAGTGCAATTCTGCACTTGTATCAGTGAAGTAAGTTTTGAAGTCGTGAAGCGCATCGTCTTCTAATATTTTATCTATCGTTTGATCCAAACGATTGACATTTTACCAGTAAAGAGAACCCCCTTCTTAATATGTCTGCAAAAGCAAGTAGGCGTGGTTATTATTGAAGGAAATATTTTACCGAATTGAGCATTGATCATGATTGTATAAACTTTAGGGATGCTGTGTATATGACTCTTAAAAAGGGGGGATTGAACCGGGTCTTGAAGGGATCCCATGGGAAGGAGGAAATCCAGAAGAGGCAAATCGTTTTACTTCAACAGTTAAGACAATTAGCACAAAGCACCCGAAAACGTCATCTATCCACAAAATTTTGAGCTGTCTTTAGGTATGTCGTTTAGAAGTTTTTTCAAGGAAATGAAGGATCGACTGAGGGTCTTGAAGATACCAATGGTGTAGGAAGCAAGAAACACAAAATCAGACAAATCATTTGACATCACAAAATTATCCGGTTTTCTTGGATAACGGAAAACGTAGCCCGTACACAAATGGTGAGGCCGCGTTTGACGTATCTTACCACTGGGAAATCTGTGCGTAGGAGTGCCCGTTTATATATTAAAAAAAAACTGTACGGTGAAAACAAATATAAAAAGGAAAAAAAGTCAATTAAGGAAGGATAAGTAACATACAGAATTACAATTTTCTAAATTACAATAGTGACGAGTACGTTAATAATTTATGTTTTATAGGTAGGTATTATTAACATATATGAAAATCTTACGTACATAGCCTATTAGAACGTGATAAGTGGTGCGCATGGACCAGATTCGGTGGTTTTAGTTAGAGCGTTGGGAGAGTTGGAGGTCAGTTGGAGGTAAAAAATCGGAACTTAATTTTTCGCCATCTATATATATAATACATCAATGGTTGTGTGGAGGAAAAATTCAGAATTCCTGATTTTTTGACACGTGACCCTAGTTTAGTCAAAATGCTAATTACAGCAACGCGATACTTGATCGTGACTGCACTGCTATTGTATGTTTAACGTGTGTACCATGTACATGGTGTCGCGGCAGCGGGTCTAGCAGCCAGCGGGCCCCGTGGGCCACCCGATACCGCAGGCCGGATCAATCCATTAGTATTGTTTGTCGGCTTATTAGGGCCGGGCGCGCGGCTCCGCTTACTCCGCAGCCCAAACTAACTACACTCGGTACAAGCGATAAACGAGACACCTCGTGCATTTGTTAACTTAATCGTGGCACACACCACAGAAAATATTTCGATTTTTCCTACTATTTATAATTTATAATGATTATAAGCAATTATTATTAGCCTGAAACTCCCATATAAATTGAAAAAACTTCCGAGAAAAAATAAATAAATACCGCTGAAGGGAATCGAACCCGCAGCCAACTTGCCGCCGCACAGTGGGCTGAAAATCGCCTTTAATAGACAAAGAAACTTGAATTTTCAAGGGTATTTTTTTTGGCTAGAAATGAATTGTGCTGATCATTACTATGCTATAAAATTTCGTACGAAGCAATTGCGTGTACAAATGAAGGAGTTATCATTTTTTAAAGAAAAATTTGTATGGCACTGACATTAAAAATGAGGCTATCTCTGGAATCATAAGGTTGGCCATTCTATCCTTACACACAGATATACTAATATTTATTTGTATTTTTTTGACATACTTCGTATTGTGGCGCAACTTGCGATTTTTTTTTTTTAAATCCTCAAGTTGAAAAAAAAACTTTTTTATGTTGATGATTCATTTTAATGCTTAAATGCTTTACATATGAGTATGCTTTGTCTAGTTTACAATATTTTAACACTGCAAGCCTAAAAGCATTGTTCAAAGTTGAAAAAACACTTTTTAATGTTGATTCATTTTAATGGTTTATTTAGCATATTAACTGCTCTAATGTCATCCGACTTCAGAGAAATGCGTCGGCATATGTGTAACTACGTGATTGCCACCAAAAGTTGATAGAATGCTTTGTCATCGACGACGGTCTATCTACAGAGTTTCAACTCGATCGGATGTCGAGAAGTGTGTTAATTGCCACTTCTAAGATTTGCATTAATTCAATCATTCATTTGCGAAAACAAAAGTGAAATTCAAATAGATATCTAAAACATACTTGAAAATTGAAGAAATTAAAATTTTTTCATTCATCAAGACTTACATATTTCATTTTTGTACAAGAATTCAGGCCTAAACTAAAAACTTACCTTTTTAAGCTGTCATACCCTTAAATTAAATATACCATTCCTGAGAGAAAGTCCAATTATATCAAATTTTCTAATTATGTCCTAAATCCTGTATATAAATTTCGCTAATAAACAATTAGTTAATGTTAATCTCAAGTGACCTACCAGGTAAGTATGGTACTGTATATTATCTCCATATTTATTTAGTAGATTTTTTTAAATTTTTTTATTAGGAACATTAACAGGTTTATAACATAACATGCATAGAGAGAGAGAAAAAATAAGTAAAAGAATTAGGTTACAACCCAATAACCAATGTTCACATCATGCAATAAAGATAAAGAAGGTTAAAAAGCAATAAACAAACAAAGAAAACAAAGAAAGGTTAAAAACAAAGAAATGTTAAAAACAAGGAAATTGGTAAGGTAAGAGTGTATTATATATTTGTACAGCGTCCTTGAGGTGATTTTGCACAAAAATGGCGCTATATAAATCATCCAAAATTATTATTATTATTTTATACCGGTAAGTAACGCTACTGAATTTTGTTCTTCCACATTTACGCATCGTCGCAAACATAGGCCCGGTATATCAGTCGGTCCGTATCCTCGCTATGCGCCACATTCCTCACTCAAATTTAAGCAGGCTAAATCGGCCGTTTAAGCCTAGGTAAGGCGTAGAATAGTTCCTATTCTAGACGTGGAGGCGCTTGCAATAACAAATGTCAAATATGACGTTTACGTGATTAATTACGTACTTCTATCTCAACATGGGTAAATGTATATAATAACCGAAATATGCGTAAATTGCCTGTATTTATCACTATGGAATAGTATGGACGTCTAATCCGTCGAACAAAACTTTGTGCTCCATTTTTTTAAATAACTAATAGATTAGAATAAAATAAGGTAAAATAATAATAAATATAAATAAATACCTTTAATAAATAATAGATAAATACCTTTGAGACGTACACGACATACAGTGCTATTCCACACGCTAAATTATAAAACAAATGCAGCATCTAATTCGACAATTAACCGAGCTCTTCATACTCTAAATAATATTTGTCTTAACTCTAACATTGACATTTTTTCGGATTCACTGCCCAAATTCAAACGTGGCATCTTGTCAATAATTTAAAATATTCAATGCGCATACATACAGACACAAACACTCACACATACATTACACTCTTCACACACACACCTATAAACTACACAAGTCACCTGGTAATTAAGGAATAAACATACCACTTAGCAGACATTTCAAGGAAACATATTATAGGTGCACAACATGAAGTATCTTATTCCTGTATATTGTTTCAACTCTGTAAATCATGTACTGTTTGTTTCTATAATATAAAATAAATAAAATAAGCATGTTTATAATAAACAACACTAAAAATACATTTTTTAAATTAACCATAACATTATTTCCCAAAACCCTGATTTCATAATGAGGATAAAACTTTAAAATTGAGTTTACTCCAAAGCATGTTTTTGTAAGTTACCAACTTTTGACAGTAACCCCGCGATATATAAACACATTATCTGATAAGACGGTACAATTTACAAAAACATAGGTTTGCAAAAAATAAGTAAGTCTTTACGAAAATAAAATCAGCTGAATGGTCAGTAAATACTATTTTTTCAAATGTGTCGGATCGTCAAATTGTCGTGCGTCGTGTTTATTAATTAAGTTGGTAGGTATTTAAGTACCTACTTAAAAATCACCAGCAAATTAATTACATTGACATCGTTAATCGCTAGTATGACAGTCCAAACTTATAAAATTAGGCAATTTCGGTGATATTGAAAGTATTCAACTATTTACGTAAAAATGTCAAATTTGACATGTGACTGGTAGCGCCTCGGCGTCCAAAAAAAAAGAAACTATTCCGTGGTTTATCAAGACTTAGGCGGCAGATTTAGCCCGCTTTAATTTTGAGCGAGGAATGCCTTACATAGCGAGTATACGGACTGACTGATATACCGGGCCTACAATATCGAACATGACATAAAACTAATGGTGCCTATGATTAATTTTTAACATTTTTTTCCTGCCACCCTCTATTGCAGATATGTGACGTCACTCAAATCAAACCCGATAATGGTCTCTTAAAAGGTTGCCACTGAGAAATTTAAACCGCCTTAGTTTAATGTGGGAGGAAGTGTAAACTGTCATGTTAGAATAACGTCATCGGCAAGTGCAATCATACCAACGTAAATATTATATACATAGGTACCTACATATTATCTGTAATACATGCCTCCAGTTATGATAGATATAAAGTTTTTTTTAAATTTTACTTACTCATTTTTAGATTACTATTTATTTATAGAATGTTATGTAACCGTGCACCGACTATTTTTTAATACCGTGTAAATTTAATTCGGTACAATGTAAGGGTGAATAATTTATTAAAAAAATGTATTTTACCAACATTATTTTTAATATTAGGTAAAACATTCCTCCCCGGGGATTGGATCCACAGATGTAAACGTTTAAATTTTCTTTTTATACTTAAAAATATAATAATAATAAATAAGTAGATAAAAAACCCCCAATCGCAGGTTTGGGGTCCTGCAAGAGGCTTTTCGATGGGCTTCGCCCAATTTATTTAAGTTCTATGATGGTATAGTTTTGCCCCTTTGTATGTACATCAACAATTATTAGAGTGTGTACAAAATTTTAATTATCACCTATTTATTTTTCAATCCAAATAAAAACTATTTGTGAATGCTTACGTAATATATGTATTTTGCGTAATTTTGTTAATTTGAAATAAACTGGACGAATGAAAACTAATTTCTACTAAATAACAAACTGCCATGAAAAAATAAATATACTGTCAATCATAAATTAAAGTACGCCGCTGAAATTGTGTATTTTGACATAAAATTTAAATGTCTCCCCCCAACCTGTCAATGGTTCCTACTTTCCCTGAACTAATGGCTCCCCTATAATTTTTATCAAATTGGTTTGAGAGCTCTAAAATGTAAAGATTATTATTTACAATAAATATATCATTGTAGATATTTATTTGTTCATAGCCACTGCTCACATTTTTTAATTTTATAAAAGCCAAAAGTAACCAATTCCAAAAATAGCCAGTTCCTTGCAAAAATTATATCGGGATAAAAACGGTGACAAGAATATGGTCGTAAATGAAGTTGGGTTCATGAATTAGATTTTTTTCATTTCAATTATTATGTTTGACTTTGGAAAAAGTTATGCTTGGTAATTATCTTTTTGATTTTGTTATTCGAAGTTTGCAAATTTTGCATGTTGGAAAATTTTCAGCCCTGGAAAATTGGTCGGATAATAATTCGATAATTTTTTTAAAATACATTTATCTCTTTCATATTTTGTGAATTTTGGCAAATTTATATATGTAAGGGAAATTTTTAATTTCTGAAAAAAAAAATATTCAGGTAAAATTGGAAAATATGACACTTGAAAATGGGTCAGGAAATATTTTATAAAAACATTTATATTGTTCTTTTTAAATTTAACGAAAATAAAATTTAATAATATTATTATTAAGTTCTGTGAGTATTTTTTGGTTCAAATATATGTGGGTATTAAAAAATTAGAAACGTTGCACTTCACTCACAAACTGAGCAAAATTCTTTTTTTTAATAAAGCTTTTTTATTTTAAAATAGTGCGAGTATGAGAACCGCCATCTTCATTTCTCATAAATATGGCGGTGGTACGAGCATTCGTTTTACGTTGACGATCCGAGATAAATAAATATCACTTTTAAATTTGAAGATAGATACCATTTCTCGTAAATTATACAAATAATTTTCATCACTAGCGAAATGAGATACCGTTCCCTTTTAAAAAATCGGAGTACTTCTAAAAATATTAATCCCAAATAAGCAGCCCTTTGATGGTGAGTGACGCAGCCATCGTAGTGATGATCAGTTCTCGGTACCTACCCGAGTGGGTACCTCTCACGAGGCTGTATCGAATAACACCATGGCTGCTTTATGCCATAAAATTAACGATATATCGAATTAGTCGTTTTGTTTACCGCGTCTCGGGCTGGGTTTCGTGGTTGTATAATGGTATACCTAAGTATCAATTACAATAATAATATACTGTTTTATATTATTTGAATATGGCAATAAATGAAAATATTATGTTTTTGAGCTTTCATTCAGCGGTAGCTCATTTTGATGTATCATATTAATGTCAGTACCTACCTACTAAACAGATCAGGTTTTTGGGTTTATGTATATAAATCGGAGAATATGAATTTTTTGCTTTAAATAAGTTATCTCATCTATCTACAATTTACATATAATAATTAGAAACCCGCATAATCTACATAATTGTTAATTTTTTAATGAACATGTTATTTAGTTACAATTTCTTCTTATTTTACATAAACATACATATATATGTTTAAGTAAATTATGTAATATACATATATAGATTTAAAAAGCATAGTCAGCCAAAACGATTAACATTTTCATGAAAAAAATTCAGCTTTGATAAGTAAGTAGGTATCTACGTAAGCATCTAAAAAATAATTGCATAGTCTGCAGATTTCGGATTCGATTTGGTTTATTACGTTGGCCGCCCAACGGCCCAACGGCCCAACGGGGATACCAATGTAATAATAATAAAAGCTCGCGCCGTTTGCGTTTGTGACCGAGCCCGCGTAATACTAAACTGTGCGCGTATCAGGTGTCGCGTGCAATATACAACAAGCAAGTTCCAACTTTTAATGCGTTCCGTGGAAAAAATACTGTGGAGGAATGAGGAGTGAGTGCCCGATAAAGGGTTATCGGATTTCATTATTTTTATTCCATTATAATGTGGAAAAAGTAGGCGAGAGTTAATGTAGGGTGGTAGGTACATGGGTACTTAAATTAGTTTTACGTGATTTTTTAATGCTGTTAACGGAAAACGTAGGTTAGGTACTTACCTACCTAGGTGTATCAATTTTTTAATACATTTATCTAGATATCGACGTATAAACAGACACAAGCAACGGCTTTAGGATGTTATGGGGCGTCGCGTCGTCGCGTTTTCTTCTCTATCTTTATCTCTATTATCTCTAAATAGAATAAAACAAAGTTGCTATCCCACGTCTGTTTGTTTGTGAGCTTATTTCTTCTAATCTATGCAACTGATTTTAATAGGGTTTTCAAGATCATTTAGAGAATTTCTTCCGGAAGGTTTATTTATGTATATATAATACATGCAATGGTAATGGTTAGTAGATCTGTACCTAACACGTTCCTCTCCAAGGCTAATGTGACATCTGAAGGTACTTTTTTAAAACATTTAAAACGAAGAAAGTCTTAATCAATCAATTCCCAATGAATTATACTTATAAATAAATCACATTTTTCCAAAACCAACCCTGTACTTATGTAATTTGCAAGTACCTAGGCATTTTTGTTTATTTCTAATGTCAGTACGAATCAAATGGATTTCCACAACAGACTTCATTAGGTAGGTGCTCATTTTCACGACTTTGACAACACTTTTCTTACGAAAGGAGAATAATTCACAAAGGGATATCAGGTTACTGCATGCACAGCGTACAAATGAAACAGAACGCTGACGTAAGAATTAATTGCGAACACAGACGGACTCACCCTCACGGCATTAATTATAGAAGCCGAACACACGTCGCCATCTTTGTTTATCGAAACGTCAAAGTTCATTCGACATTGCAATAAAATAAATTCAGGTCATATTCCAACATAAATCTGCTGTCAAAAGGGTTAAAATGCAGCGAATCTCGCATTTCAGTTCTCATTCGCCCGTGACAAGCGAAAAACGGCTTTAATAACACGCGCCGAAGGGACGGATTGCTTCACAAAAGCTGATAAGGGTATCGGATTTCTTTGCGCGCATGCGAAATATCGAGTCGCCACAGTTTGCCGCTCTTGACAAACCAACAGGCAGGCGTTCGAAATTCAAAATACGCAAACCCAAATAAACGCAGCATGGCGTACCGTTGCCAGAACTTACCCACTCATAAATTAGTCGAGTAGGTACCTACCGTAATACCAAAATTATTTGTATCTCGTACATTGTACAGGTAGGAGCCGATACTTAGAATGACGTATTTAGAATGAATTATTAATGATTAATGAACTTGAATATTCGAAAAGCATATTTGCATAGGTTACCAAATCGGTTACAGCCATTGATGTGGGTACAATATATAAGTGTATTATTATGTATTTTAGGAGCTTTTTGGTTACAGCTGAAGCGCAAAATAATAGTTAAAAACGGAAATGCAGGCCTTTAACGAATGAATTGACAGATTTCCTAGTAAACTATCAATAAAAGGGGAATCTGTTATAGCGAAGCCGGAACACGTGTTCGTAAAACTCTAATATTTTCGCATTTCGTCATTATATAATAACAGGAAAAACTTATCCCATGAACACGTCTTCCGATATATTATTAAAGTACTAAGAGTTTACTGGGAAATGGCATGCCTACACGTTTTTAACAGGATTTTAATAAATCAGAAATACCTTTTCTACGTGATCACATCACTTTTTACATTTTTTTCTCATTTGTATCGCTTTCATAAAAAAATGGAAAACAAAATAAATGAAGCAACTCAAATGAAAATATTTTGACAGCCATTACAGTATAAACAAAACGTGTCGCCTTTAGTACCAAGTTGGATATTTTTTGTCACCCAAATAATAAATTGAACATATTGCTAAATTCAAAAAAATCTATGGCAATTATTCTATGGCTTACTTTCGCACACTGGGACAACATTTCAAACATTCAGACAATGGAAATTTCTACGAATCTAACTGCACAATCGATGTTGAAATTAATAAATAATAAATATTATGTAAAAGTATAATTAATCGTGGTCACAGTGACAATATTATTTTGTTAACATGACCAGAGACAGTCACTCACTGTTCTCAATACAATACGATATATTATTGAACTCAAATGTGCAACAGATACAGAAGTGATACATTACTAATATTTGTAATATGAGATACCAATATTATTTTAATAATGCGATCGCGCTTACATGGGTCGCTGCATTCGTGATGCCATTATGATAACAGATTATAATATCGATGTTTAAAAATATAAATGACATTATGAATCAATGTTATAGAAAAATATCTCTTGGGTGTGGGCGATATTTTATAGAGCCAAAGATGTGTAATTTTGTATTAGAGAATACACTGAAAAGATAAGAAGTGTGCAGTGGGAGTGGCTGTGGTCAAAGTAGGGTCAATTTACCTTACTTCTTAGGAGAAATTGATTGAACCTTTTCAATTGCCGAAATTCTTTCTTGAACGGAATCAACTTGAACCTGAACCTACACGGAGAAAAATAGTGTGAGTAAAAATGAGTTGATTTATTAAAATCCTGTTAAAAACGTGACGGCACGCCATTTCCTAGCAAAAGTTTTTTTAAAGTTTTTTCGTGCCTGGAAACGGTACAAGAATCCTCTAGATTACCTATCTTTCTCAATACTTCGCAAAAGACAAAAGAAAATTTCTAGTCATACTCATAACGCCTACATTGCTCGATTGGAATCAGATATACAAAATAATGTTAAAAAAATATGGAATTATGTTAAGACGCAAAGAAAATCTCCCACTATACCAGAACATATGACCTATCATTCGACAACGGCACACGATAGCAAAGAAGTTACAGACTTATTCGCTGATTACTTCTCAACGGTATTTAGAAATGAATTTCTAACACTCAATGTTAATAATAAGGAAGATCCTCTGAACAACACATTAATATCCTCAATTAAAATAAATGAAGAAATCACCTTGAAATACCTTTCAAACATAGATATTAAAAAAGGACCAGGAATTGATAGGCTACCCGGAGTTTTTATACGCAACTGTAGTAAATATATCTGTCTTCCGGTTTGCGCCATCTATAAAAAATCATTGACAGAAGGAACGTTTCCCCTCAAGTGGAAATCAGCAGTTATCACACCCATCTATAAAACCGGTGACAAGCATGACGTTAAAAACTACCGTCCAATTTCCCAACTTCCTATTTTAAGCAAAGTTCTAGAAAAAATCGTCTTTGATCAATTATACTCGGCTATTTCCACAATAATTTCACCGAATCGGCACGGATTCATGAGAGGTCGGTCTACGACATCCGACCTGACCCTTTTCATTAACTTCTTGCATAGCAAGATGGATGACAAAGAGCAGGTTGATACTATGTATACAGACTTTTCTAAGGCTTTCGATCGCGTAATACACTCAATTCTTTTGAAAAAGCTTGTCTTATTTGGTATACACGGTGACCTATTTAGATGGATCAAATCTTACATTAGTAACCGTAATCAAGTAATCTTAATCAACGGCGTCTTCTCAAAATCTATTGAGGTAAAATCTGGTGTCCCCCAAGGGTCCCACCTAGGTCCGCTAATGTTCAACATTTATATAAATGACATTGGATCATTTTTTCAAAATTCCAAATATGTACTTTATGCCGATGACATGAAAATATTCAAAGTTATTCGTTCTCTTTCTGACTGCGAAGCGTTACAGAGTGACCTAGATAGGCTTTGCAAGTATTGTAAAGTTAACTGTCTAGATATAAACGTTTCTAAATGTCACACTATGACATTCACCAGAAATAAACTCGTAATTAAGTACTCATATTCACTCAACAATGAACCTGTCATCTCTAAAACGGAATGTAAAGACCTCGGCGTTTACCTTGATAGCAAACTTATATTTAATAAGCACATTGACTCAATCGTTAATAGGTCATATAAAATGCTTGGTTTCGTGCTACGTGTAAGTAAAATATTTAGTAATCCGCGTACAATTGTAATGTTATATTTCGCATTAGTCAGAAGTACACTGGAATATGCATCGCCTATTTGGAATCCGCAATATAAACTTTATATAGATAGTATAGAACGAATCCAAAACAAATTTATAAAATATATTACCCACAGATTCAACAATAATTTTGAGTGTACATTTGAAACTTTGCAGCGAAGACGAGCAGTAGCTGACTCAATATTTATGGTGCTGCCAGACGCAAAGCTCACATCAAAAGTTAATGTACAGCGCATCATGTTTTCTACCGACACACGACGCTATCAAATATTTCTTCCTATGGTAGGAGAGGGGGTCAGTTGAATTCGAGAGCGGCCGAGGAACATAATTTCATCTGTCAAAGTGACAACTTTACTTACTGACAGCTTGAGCACGTTTTCGAAATGGATGATACTTGTCGCCTATTGCTGGATCTGTTGGACAGCTCATCCTCAGATGATGATGCCGCCAACTATATAATTATAAATGCTATTTATAAACTGTTTAGATTTTAAACAATCTGCGCGTAAATAGCGCATTTTCACATAACCTGACATAACCTCTCCGTCGAATCAGGAAATTCGCAGTTCGCATGCCGATCGACGAAAGCGACATATAATAAATTATTGTAAAATAAGCTCACGTCGATTTCTAAAAATGTCGAAGGCAAAGGCGGCAAGGACCAACACCAGGGCAGGGAACGAGAAGAGAGCACGAGAGCTGACGAGAGCAAACCAGATTACCCAGTAAAACAATTGAAAACAATCAACAAACGAACAAACTAGAAGCTTCTCTATGTAGGTTTCGGGCCGTCCAACTTTATCAAAAAACCGAATGATATTACCAAATAAACATACTGAGTTAAAAATATGATTAATTTTGAAAGGGCGAAAATTTGTTTACTTCAAATTCAAATATTGATTATATTTATATTTTAAATATATGTTAAGTATGTTTGCCAAATTAAGTTTTTTTATGTTTCTAAATTTACTAGCACACATGACGATATGAGCTAACATAATAAATAAGAAATGCATTATTAGGCTGCTTATGTCATGGCTGTCAAAGGGAACACGGAACTTAGTTGGTAGCTCCGCAATTAAAATGACCCCCTCTCCTTTTTACGGCGGAGAGGGGGACGCATAACTTTTCAAATATCGCGTCGGGAGCGGTTACGTAAAATAAATTCGGTTAGCGAAGTTCAGAACCACACTTATAGCGCGTTATCTTTTTACGTGTGTCGGGTCTGTATGGGATTGTATGGCGAGCGCTATTGTGCTTTATATTATCTGTTGATGTGAGCTTTGCGTGTGGCTGCACCATTATACACAGAATTTTAAACAATGAGATTGACTGTTCTGAACTGTTGTCCCTTATTAACTTTAACATACCTTTGAGACGTACACGACATACAGTGCTATTCCACACGCTAAATTACAAAACAAATGCAGCATCTAATTCGACAATTAACCGAGCTCTTCATACTCTAAATAATATTTGTATTAACTCTAACATTGACATTTTTTCGGATTCACTGCCCAAATTCAAACGTGGCATCATGTCAATAATTTAAAGAATTCAATACGCATACATACAGACACACACAAACACTCACACACACATTACACACGTCACACACACACACCTATAAACTACACAAGTCACCTGGTAATTAAGGAATAAACATACCACTTACCAGACATTACAAGGAAACATATCATAGGTACACAACATGAAGTATCTTATTCCTGTTTATTGTTTCATCTCTGTAAATAATGTACTGTTTGTTTCAATAATATTAAAAAAAAAATATTAGTGAGCAAAAGATTAGATAACTTAGAAGCTCTTGAAATCAAAAAATCCCTAAATAATAACGCTAGTATATTGAATAACCAAATTAATTTATCGTTTAGTCCCATTCTAGATATATTTCCAGTAAACCGCTCTGTTATTGCTGGAATTCCCCCAATTACCCGTCCCCCTTTATTAACATCCCACTCAAACACCTAAATTATATTTTTTGTGTATATATCTGTCAACATTTTGTGTCATAGGTTAGTTTTAATATTCTCCTGACGAAGGAAGGGTGCTTCCAAAACCGGTAGAGTACAATTAATATTAAAGTGGTCTAAAAAAAAATTTATATCTTTTATTGTAAATTATAACGAGCCACAAAGTAAATGCTTATTACAAATATGTAAAATATTAGTACATCAAGAATATATCGGAACACGTATTAACGCAGCTGCGCTTATTCTGATAAATATAATGATTATTTTTATGAACACGTGTTCCGGCATCCTCATAACACATTCGTTTTTTTTACTGATAATTTGTAAGGAAATCTGTGAATTAATTCGATTCGCAGTCCCATTTTCAATAGGAATACGAATAATTTGACCACATTTTTAATAAATTTGCAATATTTTATATAAGTAAGTTTTCTCCGTGTAGAAGTTGAAATGGTCTTTTTTAAATTGGTGACATCAGTTTTCTTCTAGCAGCACTCTAACCGATGATGGGGAAAAAAATCGTCTATCAAAGGACTATAAATTACATATGTTATAAGGAAGTCGGAACACGTGTTCTTAAAAATAATAATAATTTCCCATCTCGTTCGTGTATCTATTCGGAAAAGGACACTTGCGTTGAACATGTGTTCAGATGGTTCCATGATATTTGATCAAAATGAAAATTCAACACACCTCCAAAAATTGATATGAAGTCATGAAAAGTGATGAAACAAAAACTAGGTTAAATAGGTTACATAGGTAACCTTTTGATGACATACCAGGTCACCGTTCAGGTATATACTGAATGACTAATATTTTATCAGAAAATGATCATGCAGTCATATTTTTAACAGTATAGTGATGAAAAGGCCGTACTCCTTTTTCTCCGTGGGGATGCCATAAACCTACTGGCTTCAGACGATCAGGAGCAGGTGGAACTCTTGTGCGGTATTCAAATAATTTGTTTTAATCATTCGAGAGTGAAGACACTCTAAAAATTAAGATTGGAAACAATAAGAAGAGAAAAGAAAATAGATTTTTAAAGTTGTGTTACTTCTCCCAATTTTTATTTCTTCTTCCCTTCTCCCATGTCTGTTAACATCATCAAAGATATTACCTAACCCTAACTGAGGGTGCCACAGTCCACCGCCATTTAAATTGGGATCCCAACTGAGAACAGTTGAAGTTGAACAGCTCAACATTTTCTATGTGAAAAAGTTGAATTGATTACAACTTTTGTTCTGTAAATAGGTGGGAACCCAGCAATCTAGGTACATTCATTGGCTTTCAACCTCAATAGGCGATTTATATGTTTCCATTTTAATATTTTGTGGAATTATATTAATTAAATAATATAGTAAATGTACATATATATAAAACAATCGCGCGAGTCAATAATGAAGATAGGTACCTACTGCTTGAAAAAGGGTGGTTGAACTACCGTTCTTACGTAGTTACGTAGGTACCTGCATTATATTAAAAAAACAAACAGTTGAAATTAAATCAGTTAATCCGTGAATTTCTCAAGTATACAAAACGATAAATTATTTATTTTTCCCACAACCCATACGCTTAAGACCACCCCTTTAGCGAATGGAAGCCCATAGATCTCCGACGATACCATCTACTCAAAAGAAAAACATCATCATTGGGATCTAAAATTACAGTAAAATTAAAGTCAGTTATTCATTTCACTGGTAACCCGACACCGAGCAGTTTTACCTTCACTAAGCATGACAGAAGCGTAGTTCGCGATTAATCTCACATTCGTACGGAGGTAGATACTAGACGCTGCGTACACGATTGCTTATTTTATGTGGCAACACTGAAAATCCAATACCCGGCCCGTGGGGGGCGCACTTACGGTCAGCTACTAGAAAAATTACGTTATTATACTATTTAGATGTTTTTTTTTCGGTACTCCTATCGGAGATTTTCTATGTTCTGGACAATCAAAAATATCGGTAAGAACTTAAGAAAGATTGGCATCTTCTAACATTCTGTTAAGAAAGGATGTAGGTAGGTACAATATTACTAACAACATATTTATATTGATAATGCCTAGTACCTGCCCACTAGCTCCGAACAGATTTTTCTATGCATTGCCGGAACCCTGACCTTTATTGAATTTTAATTGGAGGCGTAATAGACACGTGCGTTTTCCACCTCAGCAGATGTTGTCTAAGACGAGTTGAATAATGATGTATTTGTTTTTTTCTGTAAAGTTAATTTGTCCTCAAAATACGCTAGTTTATAAAAACTTTTAATCTTTTTTGTCTGAACATTAAACATTTTTTTTAGTAAGAAAATCAAAATTTAGCAAAACAACAGATTTTTAAAAACCCCATTGGGATTACCCCACGACAGTGAAAAATATAATAAAGCCAAGGCTTTACGTGTTTTCAGACCATAGTTTCCGAAAACAGATAAAGACAGTTATTTTCCTTTTATTTTGGACTTCAAGTGTGCAAAATTTCATCAAAAAGTATCCAAATTCTGCTTTAAGGAGTGGGGAAAGGGGATGGGGTGGTTTTTCTAAATCTCTGTAGATAGTCACTTTCCTCTTAACGGTAAAGTGTAAAAAATTTCATCGATATCGAAATAATACTGTAGATTTGTATTAAAAAATAAATAAAGCCACTCTTACAGACACTTTTCTTTATTTATAGATTACCTATATTTGGTGACTACTATATATTTTCCAAGATAAATTTTTTCTTCTTTATGTCATTTTTAGTCGTCATTAAAAAATCAAGAAAAAAAATAATTGCTTTGATGTCTAGATCTAGAGAAGTTTTATGCAGTTTTTCCATAACCATTGTAATAATGTTTTGTGATGTTATAATAAGGTGTTCATTTTTTTTTTTAGAAACCCACTAATTCCTATTCCGCCCCTGGTTCTCATAATAATACATAAATATCACAATACTAACGTCGGGTAGTCGCTGATAATAAATATGAACGTTCACTAGTACATACGATATTCCTCCATTAACATCACAGAAAGATCTCTGGTGGAGGTGGCATCTTATGTTACAAACGTTGCGGGCAAGTCTCACGTTACCTAAACTCCAAATTATCCCGACCAGGACTGGGGAAGCTACCTACTACAGTAGGCTCAACGGAAATACCAAATACCACCTTGCTGCTTGCTGGGGAAACTACATTCTAGGTCGCCGGCTAAATACTGGCTATTTAGGATATTGCTAGACTTAAATGCGAGAGGAGAGATTTAAAACTGGCCAAAACCCTGGAATGAACAATACTCCTGTTGTTAAATCGGGTATACGTAAATCGGTAGTTAAACTATGAGGCAATTTGGTTAAAACATCATATTTTAACCTTAAAAATCTTGAATTTTGAACGCTCTTTTTAGTGGCTTTTTTAAACTGCCTCAGTAACAATCTTTTGTGTTCGTTTAATGATAAATTGAAGATAGCGCCCTTCAGGTGATGTCTCACAAAAGCGGCGCTATATAAATTAGCCAAGAATAAATTAATAAATCTGATATCGGATTAAAAAAAATATATAACTAAACTGCCTCAGTAACAATATTTCATGTTTGTTTAATGATACATTGAAGATCTGATATAAGATTAATAAAAAATATATATAACTAAACTGCCTCCGTAACATTCTTTTGTGTTTGTTTAATGATAAATTGAAGATCTGATATCCACTGGCTCAGCTTAGTATTCCCTCCATTAGTATTCTGGGCAATGAGGAATACATGATATGGTAGTTAGTCCCAGAATTTCTGCATTGAAATAAATTCCGACTTCTTGTACTTACGTAGTGGAATCCGAAAGCCTATCAAAGCAAGCAATTTTGTTCTTCAAAATGCATCATTTAGAATTTTATTTAGAAATACCAAGTCAGTGAAAATCCTTCTGTCGCATATCCGTATCATTTAAAAGAGTGTTGTAGTTCAACAAATTGCTGGAAAACCTATTTTAAAACTTGTACTTTTAATGTAAGAATTTATTTTGTAATCTTTCAATAGTTTGTAGGTACATGAATATTGTAATGTGGGTTCCGGACGGGAAAATTGTACTCAAGTTGACTTCTAACATAGGCAATATATAACAGTTTGATACACTTGATAACCTCATTTGTTCCGTGATTATTATCACTATCGGTACAGATTAAATACTGAAGTAATTCTTCCATCTTTACAAATGTCTTTCTTTTATGTCAGCATATTTCCATCGCTATCACTCCCACTGAAGAATCACTCTATAGAGGTCATTATTACAAATTCAAATTTTTGTTGGTTCCGTTTGACCCTAGAAGTAAACTCCTTATTTAGCCAGATTAACTGAGAAATCAACAACAATAATATTTATAGTATTCCGGGATATCAGTATCCGCACGAAGTCCGAGAAAGCAGATAGCCGAAGCTGCCTTAAAACTTACAGAAATGTATATTCCTTGCCAGAGAAGTGAGCCACCTCTTTGTTGTATGCCAAAGCAGGATTCCTGAAATATAATAATTCCCCATCCATTACACGGAGCAAGACGTCATTGTATACAGTTACAAGCCCGGCTCTGGTTTCTCCTGGGCCGAATTCGTCCGGTGATATTTACACTGCGGTGGATGTTGGGACTTTCGGTGAATATTGCCATTATACCCGTTGTGGATATCAGATAGTTGGGATGAAACCGGACACCGCGCGCTTCGGGTCGAGTGCTGTACAACTGTACAGAGTGAGTACTGAACGTAGTGTATTGTACCCTACCCACTGCAGTCTCCAGCCAGTCGATGTACCAATCTGCCAATGTGCAATCTATCATTGCAATACAAATGTTCTCAGATTGTCTGGATCTAGATTATAATTAAAACATTATCATGCTATATATATCTTAGCGTCCATCCGTATCCACATCAGCAATCGAATTTTTGTAAAAGTATCACGAATTCGAAAATCTAAGTCATCATAAATGACGGCCTCTTCTAGTGGTAAGACTCTCAACTAGTTAGCCAGAGATCACGGGTTCAAATCCCGGCGTGCGAAAGTAATGTGTATATTCTTGGTATACCTTATATCATAGGTAATAGGCATTAAAATCGCTTGACAAACGGAGTCTAGAATCGTTCTATTTCAAGCAAAAAACTGTTTTTTACTTAATTTGTGAATAATTTTATAAGAAAGCAAAAAAGTTTATCAAGTGAAACTGTCGCAGATAATCTTAGCTATAAAAGTGTTTTTAAAAAAAATTGTTTACTTTAGGCGTTCATACATTTCTATGGAAAAAATATTTTTTGTAGTTGTTTGCATTTATATTTTTTATTGAGTAATTTATTTTTTTATTTGTATTTTACTCAAGCGAAGCGATAGGAAAACCTTCATTTTAACTAAAGCATATTTTTTGGTTTTCATAATGTACACCAATTCGTTATAAAAATGAATCAAAATAGTGATTTGGCACTAAGCTTCGCCTTAATTCACTCATTCAAAACAATATATTGTATATTTGCGGCACGTTTCAGAGTCTTATATACTATCAGTATTGCCCTAGTGTAAGACCACCATTCAGAAATAAAACGTTGCTTGAAATAGCTGATCTGACCAGATCTGACTAGACAGGTACTTCCACACCTTCCTCTCCCCATTTACTTCTCTTCCCCATTACCTTCAGCTTCTTAACATACTCTAATTAGGGATGCCGTAGTATCACTGGCTCCAGACGGTCAAGAGCAGTTGGGACTCAAATAAATAAATAAATCGCGAAAACATCGAAAATGGAACACTTCCATCCTAAAATAAATATATTTTTCTTTTGATTGTCATGTTTTAATTTCGAATTTATATTCACTAATTACCACTTAACATTTTCCTTGGCAGCCAGCGTTTTTAGGTGTTTTAAAAGTATTTTTTATCTTTTTTCTATCATGCGGAAATACATAATTTTGTTAGAAAGAGAAATAATAATTCTTTCCAATTTGCCTCAAATATTTATAGTGGAAATCATTAATAAAATCCTAAAAATAGCCAAAATTAATCATTCATATTCCGCGCCCCTATCGTGACAAACGGTTTAACTTTAAAAATGAATTCTTATTTTTTCTTATATGAACGAGATAAAAGTGAAGGTACAGTTTTCTTACAAATTCCATAAACAAAATTAATGTGTTTTCGAAATATACGATTGGACTAAAAAATTAAGTAAAAATGTGGTTAGCGTTAGCCAAAATTTTTCACGTCTGATATTAAAAAGTTTTTTTTATTTAGAAATGTTTATTTTAAATGCACACACCATAGAGATAATTTTATCTAGTTTCTAAAACAGTATTTGTTTTTACGGAAAATTAAAATATAAGCGCATTTGAAATTTATTCTGCCAATGGCTAACTTCAAATTTTCTAAGTTACAAATTCTTACCTTTCAATAAGTTATTCATTTTTACTCGTATTTGTCGTTAATTAATTTATACAGGTTTGTTACAATCGAAAGCCTGCTCTATGGTAGATGTAAAGTGGACACTTTGAAAGCACTATTACTATTTATGAAGTTTAATATTATTATGTTTAAACACTGCGTGACGACTATCGTTGGTACAGGCACTAATATTTAGAAAACACCAGATTTATCATAATTTAAATGATTTGTAAAAGCTGTACCAAAAGAGATTACAAATCTCGTTTAGTAGAATCGCGAGAGCTTTAGCCACTTAGCCCTGGCTTTGTAAGTAATGTTTCTCGCGAATTTCATTCGTATCAGCTGTTCAATGCCTTTGTCTCGTGTTACCGGTCTATTTTAATAACATTTCATAATATCAGCAGCACGATACACGCGGATTCCGAAGTTTCCTCGACTTTTGGATTCATTCCAAAGTTAATAGGTAAAGAGCTTTCGGAAGCAAGAGGACGAGTTATCAAGGAATCATGTTGATATGTTGCTGTTTTCGATCATGTGGGATCTACGCAGCTAATTACATATTTTACCCAATTCTCACTAATTCTTTTTATTGTTCGTGGCGTCATATAGCTTCGATGCAGTCAATTCCCTATCTTTCAAAATCTAATTTTTATGTGAAACATATTTTGGCGCGCCTAGGGGGTAAAACCGACTCGTGTAGCAATCGTGGCAAGACAGGACGACGCGCTTGCACGGAACGACGCTTCATTTGGCCACCCTCGTGAGTCGTCGACCCTTTCCCGCCCGGCCGCCAAAACTCTGTGCGGTAAAATTTCTTCTATTCTCAATAAAATTTTCAATTTGAATTGTTTACTTTCGTTTTCACTTTCTCCGATAAAACTCAATTTCCATGTTTCACATCTATCAGGCGTCCCGTGACAGCTAGTTTGTAGTGCGTTATCTACTCTCCTACATTAATCAATTCCATTAGGTACTAGTGGTTTAAATCTCATATGCCTACGACGCAAATTTCCTATTTTCAAACTTCATATTATATATTATTTTTCTGTTATAAATTACGTGGCTTCTATACAGATAATGATTGACATCCATTGTTGTCGGCTTCTACGCAATTCCACCAATTACCAAAACTTATCTTCAACCTTTTGATTTCATTGGTTTCATTACTTTTGAGCACATGGCTTTCTACGCAGCTAATTCCCGATCTTTACTTTAGTTTTAGTTTACATTATTTTGTCTCTTAAACAGGCGTACCTGGGTATAGTATACCTAATTTTAGATCGTTTGATTTCCACGAAAACAATACCTATCTTTACAAAATTCCACTAATTTATGCTTAGATCGTATGGCATCTACGCAGCCAATTACCAATTATCATCGTGATTCATTTTTGGGTTATTACACCGTGTTGCGCTTCCTCCTTATTTAGCCAACGTTTCAAACAGCGTTACAGTGTCAAAGTATTGTGTCCAGTATCGAAGTGTTGACTTCTTTTTTCCCAACTGTTCCCAACCATCTGAAGACAGTGAGACTATGGCATCCCCAATTGGGGTATGTGGTAAGGCTGAAGGTAGTGGGTAGAGGAAGAATACGGTGGGGAAGTACCTGGCTATTCAGATGTGGTCACCAAACACGGCCAAAGCCATTTCAAGCAACGTTTCAATTCTGAATAGTATTCTTACACCAGGACGATACTGAGATTATCTTCCACTCTGGAACGTGCCAAAAATAAACTTGTTTATTATTTTTAATGAGTAATTATGAAATAACACAACTTAATCAAATAAAATTTACTTACGCACGTCGGGATTTGAACCCGCGAACTCTGGCTTACTAGTCGAGAGGATTACCCCTCTACCCGAGGGTCGAGGTAATAAAGGAGGAACCCAAACCCACGAACAATTAATCCGGATAAGTAATACTATTAGCCGTGAACATCTCAAAACATCGAATTGTCGTTCAATTTATTAGGTAGGTACTGAATAATAATAATAATAATAATAATAATTGGATAATTTTTAGAGCGCCGTTTTTGTGAAAAATCACCTCAAGGGCGCTGTACAATTTATTTCCTAGGATCTACATTTGTTATTTAGACCAACTGTGCCAGCACGAGGTTCGTCATCCTTTCAGGCATGTGTCTGCCGCCAATATAGCGCTGACATGTGTCTGCTGCCAATAAAGAGCGCCGACACAACATCCTCACATAGACAACAAACCTTGGCAGCACCGCTGTGACGCTCGACGAAGACAGAAGATGGAGACTCTTCTGCAAGAGTCCTAGGTAGCGAAGGAACTGTACCAGCTGCTGCAGGGAGAGAGACTACCCCGTCCACCAACTGTGCCAGCACGAGGCTCGTCATCCGTTCAGGCATGTGTCCGCCGCTAATATAGCGCTGACATGTGTCTGCTGCCAATAAAGAGCGCCGACACAACATCCTCACATAGATAACAGACCTTGGCAGCACCGCTGTGCAAAATCACCTCATCCTAGTCTACCTTAGTCTCTCCAGTCACCTCTCAGCCTTTCATGCCACCTAGTGCATCCTCTCGACCCTTTCAGACTCCTTCCTGGCTCCAATACCTAAATAAAATCCAGCAAAAAAATTAAAATTCTTTCTATTGTCGTGATCCGACGATTTCACACCTCTGTCTCAGACCCTTAGGGCTCGCTTATCGCAGGCTATCCAAAATCTTGAACCAAAGTCAAAGTGAAGTTTATGTGTGTCATCTGTAACAAAATACATAAACAAAAACAGAAAATAAAAACCAAAACAAAAACTTTAAACTCTTTTTTCAATTCTTTTGAATAATATTATTTCCACCTTTAAAATAGGCCCAGTTTTCATACAATAGAATTCACAACCTCAAAACCCTTGCACATAGAAAGGAAGGGCCTTAGATTAAATTTACTTGAACAATTAGAAATCAATAAAAAGAACCAATGACCCTAATATAACATTAATTAATAAATTCATTCATTCGTCATTCTACCGTGGTAGTGTGTAGACGTGTTTATAGAAAGACAATACATTATTAGAGAATTGTCACATTTATCTAAGTTTTGCCGGGAGCGAGGTGTTCCGCGAGGCGGTCACAAGCTTAACCCATTATGGACGTGCTGTCGATAATAGAAAACATAAAATTAGAAATATCAAATATTTCTACGGTAAAGGACTCGAAAGCTAAAAATAATCTGGAATTAAATATAAAACTATTAGAAGAAAAATGGACTCAGGAAAAAATATCTTTTCAAAACGAGATTGTTTGTCTCCAGTCAAAAGTAATTGAAAAATTAGAAAAAAAAAAAATCGAGAATACGAGCAATTTTGAAAAAAAAACATACGCAAGTTGTCTCAAAGTAATCCCGGAATCCAAATTCTCATTGATCATCAAAGGTGAAGATTCGAACATGACATCGGATGCTATTAAAGAACAAATCGTAAAGAAAATTAAAATAGCAAACTTGGGTATCGCAGTGAACGGAATACGAAAAGCCTCGCAAAATAAATTAATTATATCTTGTCCTTCAAAAGAACATGCAGAGAAATTGACAGATGAAATCAATAAAACCCTTAAAAAAAACATGGTTGCAGAGGAATTAAGAAAGAAAAATCCAAAAATATTCATAAGAAATCTTCAAGTAGATTTAACTGAAGAGGACATAATTGAGGCAATAAAAACACAAAACGATGGAATAAAAGATATCATGAATAGCGATACTAAAAACACGATTAAACTAATAAAAATGTTTAAACCAAAAAACCAAAATGGACTCACTAATTATATATTTGAAACCAGCGGAGCAGTAAGGTCATACCTCATGAAAAGGGAAAAAATTAACATTGGTTTTAGCAGAGTACGAGTGGAAGCTGCCAGCCCCTTGACGCAATGCTACCATTGTCTCAAATTTGGTCACACTGCATTAAAATGTTTTAATAAGGACAAACGTGCGACGTGTTTACATTGCGCAAAAGATCACGAATGGAAGGAATGCCCTAACAAAAACACTGAAGAAAAATGTAGTAACTGTGCACATCAGAACACCTTATTCAAGATGACCCTAAATACCAATCACAAAGCTAATAATACTAATTGTTCTTACTACAAAAAGATGATGCATATCGCTCAAAGTCGTATAGACTATGATTAGGTATGTATTATAATTCTAAAAAACAATTACAATGCTAATCACAATTTTTTCATTTTTTAACTTCATATTATCATTTTCATTTATGCATCGTAATGTATATAATTTATTGAGACATAAATATTTCATATCCTTGCCGAAAAATTTTGCCATTTATGTTACAATGCATTATCCCATTGCCACAGTGTTAAACGCTAGTATACTGAAATCTATGATTATATTGATGTTCGCGCACTCTTCGTGTATTCGTATGTGTAGAAAAAGTTCAATATGTAATTATTGGTGCCAATTAGTAAACCTACCTTGTTCTGTACAAAACTATAATCTAACCTGGAACATATCGGAAATACTTACTGCTATATTGTTATGTATCTATCGTATTTATATTTATAAATCCCAATACATGTTTATATATTATTGCTGCCAATAAAAATATTATTCTATATGGGTGACTTGAACTGTGATTTTGATACAGCAGAAATAGATTATGAACGCACGTCAATTTTTGAAAACTGGGCTGCAAAAAAACATGTGTTAGGAAATAATAAAATAACTGCCCTCAACTTAAATATACGATCTTTATCTAAATATTGGGACACTTTACTATTAATTGTTTCTAGCTCTTTGAGAAACATCGACTTAATTTCGCTATGCGAAACGTCTATTAATGAAAATAATATAAATCTTTATAAATTACCGGGATTTAATTCGTACCATTTTCGTCGAACAAAAAGATCGGGTGGCGGTATTATTGTGTACGTGAAAGATCACCTTACATTTGAAAAAATAAATATTATGACTAATAATTTTGAATGCGTTTACGGAACCATTTCAGTAAACAAACATATTCGCTTACATCTTTTAGCAATATATAGACCGCCTAATACAAAAAAAAATATATTTCTTGATGAGCTGGAGACAATATTGGGAAATATTGATATAAAAGAATCCGTATTGGTTCTAGGTGATACGAATATTAACTTATTAAATGTACACGAACCCATAACTATGCAATATGAAAACCTCATGTCTCATTTTGGAATGACCAGATGTATAAATGATGTGACTAGAGAAGCGATATTGACTAACTATGTAACGGCTTCATGTTTAGACCATATCTATGTAAGAGTGAAGGAGACGACCGAAATCAGTTCATGCGTATGCGATTCAATAATAGCTGACCACTACCTTACTGCAGCTAGTATTAACTTCTGTTACTATGATAAATGTACCGTCGACAAATCGCACCAAGAATATTACACTGCACTATCGGACAAAAGGATTGATTTATTGATCGAAATCACCGATTGGAATGCAATGTTAAAATTGTCTGAACCAAACATTATTTATCCAGAATTAAAATCGATTTTTAAAAATATTTATGAAAAAAGTACCTTTACAAAATTAAAAACAAAAAAATTTCGAAATAACCAAAAAACTTGGATGAATGACAGTCTCGCTGAAAGTATTCTAATACGAGATGCCATGTGGAAAAAGTGGAAAAACACGCCTAATAATAAAAAATATGAAATCGCTTTCAAAAAATATAGAAATAAACTTAATAAACAAATATTAAACACAAAAAGGCATACTATAATAACAAATTTAATTACTGTTTCAAGGACATTAAAATAATTGGATCATTTCTGACCCACCACCGAAGTCTTTGTGTTAAGCGTTCGATTGATAGATAATATTATGTTTGAGTATTGTTATTAACTGAAGACAGAGATTAATTATTAAAATTCTGAAGATTTTTGTGGCGGGCGTTAAATTTAACCTTTCAATACTTTCATGGCCTTTGTACAGTTTGCAATGTTTCTGTGTATTTCAAATATGCTTCATATATTTTTTTTTAATATTCCTTAAAAACAGATACTGTTTTAGAAACTATGAAAGTATATGCATTATTAATTGTATGCATTTAAAATAAATATTAGTATTTCTAAATAATAAAATTTTAATATCAAACATGAAAAATGTTGTCAAAAACGCTAGCCACATTTTTACTTAAATTTTTAAACAAAGAACTCGATTTTTCAAAAACACGTTGTTTTGTTTGGAGAATTTGTAAGAACACTGTACCTTCACTTTCATCTCGTTCATATAATTAAAAATATTTTTAAAAGTTAAATATGAAAAAAATCATTTTGACTATTTTTAGAATTTTATTAATGGATTCCAGTATTAATATTGAAGACAAATTGGAAAGAATTATTATTTTTCTTTCTAATGTTAAAAAACATTAAGTTTTTCCACACGATACAAAAAAAAGTTTAAAATACTTCTATAAAATATTTACACCCGATCAAATATGACCCTCAAACGCTAGAGGGGTTAATAGTTTTATAAAATATGGACACCCGGTTACATATGACCCTCAAACGCTAGATGGGTTAATAGTCTTATAAAATATGGACACCCGGCCACATATGACTCTCAAACGCTAGATGGGTTAATACTTTTATAAAATATGGACACCCGGTTACATATGACCCTCAAACGCTAGATGGGTTAATAGTCTTATAAAATATGGACACCCGGCCACATATGACCCTCAAACGCTAGATGTGTTAATACTTTTATAAAATATGGACACCCGGCCATATATGACACTCAAACGCTAGAGGGGTTAATACTTTTATAAAATATGGACACCCGGTTACATATGACCCTCAAACGCTAGATGGGTTAATAGTCTTATAAAATAACATGTGGTTTCCACGCAGCCAATCCCCTATCTTCGAAAAATCGTTGGTTCATTGCGCTAATAATATAGTTATTTCTTATCTATAAGCTCGTTTCACCTTTCCTTGAATAATATACTGTTATATTGTCATATCAACTATCAACTACCGGATAGAATAGATAAAGCGAGGTCAAGGGTCCGAGACGCTAGAGGAAGGCATAGGAAATTCAAAATTGTGACTATTTTGGAAGAAACAACGAGCCGACGGTTATTTGCAGTGAGAAAAGATAAATAGTGGATAGTTTCCACTGGATACCGTAGATAAAATAATGATACTTACCTTAGGGTCTATAAGACCACGAGGAATATCAAATGAAAATAGACTTTACGATAAATGACTGCAACCGAAAAAATCTTTACGAGGCAATAAGACCAAACATATTGCAGATATTATTTGGGAACCATTTTCTTCGCTCTGATTAGGTGAATAATAGTTCTCAATTTAAAACTTCGTATCTAAATTTTTTTGCATTATCAAACATCAAATTTAATATTACCTTTTATGATCTTACGACCTCATAATAGGCATTAACCTGTACTCGAAAGTCAGCATTTAGAAATTCACTGTTATCTGGTAAGATACATACAAATTAAGAACCAACACCAAAATTAGTTACATTATTAGATACATACAAATTAAGAACCAACACCAAAACTGAATAGTTGCTCTTAGTTAATTGAAAAATAGATAATGTAAATACAGTTTTTCTCAGCTCGGTAATCGAACCCGCAACTTCCTGACTCAAAGTCAAACGCCTGATAAAAAAGTAACCAAGTTATCGAAAGTTCTTCTTTGGCTGGTCTTTATCTATATTCAATTATCCAATTCGTATGTCTGGTTTAGTTACACTGTACAGTTTTTGTTCGACTGGTCTTTCTCTATATTCAATTCTCTAATTCATATGTCTGGTTTAGTTACACTGTACAGTTCTTGTTCGACTGGTCTTTCTCTATATTCAATTCTCCAATTCACAAGTCTGGGTTAGTTACACTGTACAGTTCTTCTTCGTCTGGTCTTTCTCTATATTTAATTCTCTAATTCGTAAGTCTGGTTTAGTTTCACCGCACAGATTCCACGTTCCATTTTAAGCGAGTTTTTTTCTTCCGTTCGGAATTCCCGGTATAGATTTATCCTCATCTCTCCTTACTGAACACTGTTCGATCTACCACAAGCTCCAGCAAACGATGTTGAATACACCTGACGGTTTTACACTATCAGACCAAATTCGCCAGTAGGAGATACAAGACCTAAGGATGACCTTTGGAATTATACAATGTCATTGTATTACGTCTTTGATACAGAAGCACAGGTCGCCCACAGATAAGATGAACTTACGAAAAGAACTACAGGTCTCGAATGAGTGAAAGATACTTAGAATCGCCAAAACAGGAGAAATTTGAGGGAGACCTATGTCCAAAGCTGAATGTCAGACAAATTTCCGATTAGTAAGAGATCTCTGCAAAAGTTTGAAGCTCTGCAAAATATCGACATTGGTTTACAATGATCTTTACAACGATTTCAAAATGAATACCATAATAAATTATTTATTAAACATATCGTGTTATCCTTTTGTTTTCACTTGCTTTCAAATATAGTTGACCAGTAATGGAAACGGGCCGATAGGCGATTGGATTTTGTAACTCAATACTTCTGAGGCTCCAAATCGGATAATATTATTTTCCGATAATGGAAGGTCCATATTGAATATTCCTATGTTTCTGGCTGGTATATTGTTTTGATAGAAATATACACCGTCTCCCATTAATTTGGAATTTAATACGGCTAAATGATATGGAATTTCTAGGTGGAAAGGACTCGTGTTTAAACAGAAAGCTTAAGGATTCGGCTATCTGGATTTCGCTGCTCATTGTTCATTTCAATTTCCTTTGTTGTTTTATCATAATTCGCTGACGTAATTTATTTTTAAATACATATATATATAATAAATTTAATTCCTTTATAGAAAGAACATACCTTCTGCAGGAATTTGAACTTATCCTACATACGCAGTTTAGCAAATAAATTACATTTGACTATATTCGTTTTATTACCATTTACATTTCTATTAAAGGGGTCGGTCGGGGTTAAATAATGGATCTTATCAAAATGTGTTACCTCCACAGAGAAAAATGAATATTGCTGATCTATTAAAAATCTCTTCAAATTATTGGTAAAAACGGTATTGCAGGACTTACGAATGAATTAACAGGTTTCCTGATAAACTTATGAAATGTATCATCATGATGTCGGAACACGTGCTCATTAATATCCGAATATTTTTGCTTTTCATGATATATCATCAAGGCAAATGAAAGGCGATTTGACTGTTTGAGATTTAAGAAACGGTTCGGATTCAGGCACGCGATTCTGATTCAGAAAATCATTTAAATTTATTTTTTAAATAATTCTTTTTTTGAAATAAGTATTTCTTTTGTTAAATTTATTGACAGATGTCATATTTTTTAAAGTTTGTTAACGGTGTTTATTCATGATATTAAATCACTAGATTTTTTTAAAAATCTCAAAGTGTGCGATGGTCTAAATAAGATCGAGAACATGTGATTTGTTTTTTTGTTATTTATTTTTGGGGTATTATGCCGCAACACGGCATAATACCCCAAAAACAAATAACAAAAATACTTTTGGCCGTGAAAATCTTAAATCATATGTGATTTGTTATTTATTTATTTTTTATTATTCAATATTTGTATTTTTTACTATAAATATCTCATACAGTATTATAATGCGAAACATAAATAGCCATTCCCCACCACGAAGAGACAAGGTTCTTGTGTTTGGTGAGGTAATTCTGGCTCATTATAAAAAAAGCATATGAGTGTTTAATAAAATAAATTAATTTAACGATATTCTTCGTAAAATATATTATTGTGGGAGGGAAGGGTGGCATGAGGGCAAATAAAATGATGATGAACACTACCAGAACGTTAATCGAAGAAGGATAAGTAATATGTAACTTAATACCTCAAAAGACGATAAGACAAAATCGTGAAAGTCTTCAATTAAATGACCCAAATGATCAAATAAATTACTGTGTTTTTTTAAGTTTCTTGTTAGTTCATTCTTTAAAAATTGTGAGTACCGCACAAGAGTCCCAACTGCTCTCAAAGGTCTATGAAGCCAGTGATAATATGGCATCCCCAATTTCGTATATTGTGAGACTGAAGGTATTCGGATTCAAAGGAGGTGGGGAATAGGAAACTGAGAAATACCTGGCTTTTCATATATGGTCACCAAATCATTTTAATCAACGTTTGTATTTTCTATGTTTATCATTCAGTTGATTTTAATTTTTATATTTATTATAATTTATAAAATATGTTTTATTTATAATTTCTTAGATTTCTTGTTGTAACATTATACCACAACGTATGTAGGACTACCATGATGCGGACAAGAGCTTAGTATAGTAGTCTAGAGAATATAAAGAAATTGTGAAAATATAAAAAAATTATAATAAATAAAAAATAATTTTCTTACAAACGTTGTGTTCTTTCACCAAGGCGATACTGAGAGTATTTACAACTATGCAATCTATCACAAATAAGGAATAAAAGTAACTACATTATTATTTTTAATTAATAAATTGTTGTAACACAAATTAATCAAATAAAATTTACTTGCGGACGCCGGGGTTGGAACTTGATTTTCTTGACTGAGGCCAAATAATAAATTAAATATACTACAGGAAACGTATTACGTATATGAAGGATGTCCCTTACAAAAAATAGTTATTATTTAGTAATGCCTTCCTTAACCGCAAGAAGGCAACCTTAGGCAGTAATCCCCGCGTGCTCGAATCAAAATCAAGCTTTAAATGTAGTCCTGTAATTATGATTTAAAGTTGCCTCAAGACCTTTGAATTTTGAGGCCGGTGAGTCGGGTTACCGATGTGCCTCGCTCACCGTATATACTTGTCACTACAGCCACGTACACCGTACAGGCGTGTATACTGTATAGCCCCTTATAGCCGCGGTATCGCCTAACATGACACCCTGTCTTGTGAAAGTGGAAACCAAATTCCTCCCCACCTCTCATAGGTAGGGTTGATTCAAACAATTGTATATTTATTTATCATTTATTAGGAAAAATTATTTTTAATAAGTGATAACAAAGTATACAAAAAGGTAAAATAAACACACACCACATAGAGAGAACCACAAGAAACTCTTTGATTCAAGCATTTCTATAAAAATAGAATGATTATTTTTTTGCATTCTTTTCGGCAACTAAAAGGTAAAAAAACTTTGGAGTCCGGTTTATGCTTCAACGCAACTTAAAAGACAGCAAACAGCTGATTTACCCTTTGGCGAGAGGTTTTTTTTTTAATTCTACCCAAAATAATTCCATCTTTGGATTCAATTTACTTGAAAATGAAATCTCAAATTAATAAAAGTTTTACCACAAAATTGGCGCCAGATGTGATGGAGATTCACCCGTTTCCCGCTTGTACTACAAGCTTCTGGACACAGTGTATCATAGTGTATGTAGTAGAAAAAAAGAACAATAATATGAACAAGTGCAAATTCAAGTATAACGTAACAATTTATTTTTTAATGCCAATTAAGATTTGTTTGAATTTTATAAGTGAGTTGGAGAACTATATGGTCAAAACGAAGTGTTTATTATTTTTAATTTATACATAAATTAATCAAAAAAAATTAAGTTAGGAAAATGTATGTTGTGGAAACCCTGTTTGGTGCAAGATCTTTCTGTTGGGAGAATGATAGGACACCGCTGTATCGGGTTACCGCGCTCGGGTTACCCTCAAGGGTAGACAGAGGGTGGAAGAGCAAACAGCGATTTTTATTTACATATTTTATTAATGACTAGTTGTTATGGCCGGCGTAAGGCGATGCACTACGTCGTGTAATATTTTAAATCGAGCCGTTATCAATAACACCCCTTACGTAGATGGCGATAAGGTTTAAATTCCCGCTTAACACCATACGCCTGTTTTGATTTACGCAAAAAAAACATGGCCAAAAAGTGCATTTTATTTTATTTTCTGGTGTGTTCAGTCATAAATATTTAATTTTTTCCGATCATTTTTTGAATAACTTAATTTGCCACATTATACAATAAAATCATAACTGAAAATAGGTTCATAAGTAGGAGATTTTGAACTTTAAAGCAGTTTTCATAGGCCTTTTACATTATTTTTTCTGGGCTTATAAAAAGACTTATCTAAAAAATACTCGATTGTTTCAAAGGCCAGGATGTATTCTACATAAATTGAGTCAATGATATTATAATTCTATAAAAAAATATTTGCTCATGCCTTTGAAAAGACGATCAGAAATTCACTTCTCGAATGAACACCGTTAGTAAACGTAAAAAATTACGACATCTGTCAAACATTTATTAATTAGTAAAATAATGTAGAAATTTATCTAGTTTATCGCATGTTGAATCGTTTCCACCACTAATTCCAAATTTTGTGAAATCAAACAAATCCTTTCTCTAGAGTTCATTGAACCCGAGTTACACATAGACACAAAGCCCCAAACCACCGAAATTATTATTATTAAGGCGATGCCATACGTAGTAATGCAAAATCATGTGTTTTTGATTTGAAAATTTGGTCGCCTAGAAATGTTTCAGATGCTTTAATTAAATACTGCGAGTAGAATACATCCTGGCCTTTGAAATAATCGAGTATTTTTTAGTATTTTTGTAAGCCCAGAAAAAATAATGTAAAGGCCTATGAAAACTGCTTTAAAGTTTAAAATCTCCTACTTACGAACCCATTTTCGGTTATGATTTTATTGTATAATGTGGCAAATTAAGTTATTTATAAAATGATCGGAAAAATTTAAATATTTATGCCTGAACAAGAACATCCACAAAATAAAATAAAATGCACTTTTTGGCCATGTTTTTTTCTTGCATAAATCAAAACAGGCGGATGGTGTTAAGCGGGAATTTGAACCTTATCGCCATCTACGTAAGGGTTGTTATTGATAGCGGCTCAATTTAAAATATTACATGACGTAATGCATGTTACATTTTTCTATGGATTTTCAAATCCTGCCGGTAATTTTACCGAAATTTTGGAGGAAATATTCAAATGCAAGAAAATTATTAAATTTTGGAACGATAGTCATGGAAGTTACCAAGTTACATAAAACGGGGTGATAGGTGGTGTAACGAGTTTAATATTTATACAATATTATTATCATTGGCAAATATTGCGAATCCGATACAGACTCATTAGCATTCTATGAATTTTTTTATATCCATAATAAATAATGACGCGAAGTCGAAATGTAAATGATCCCGGTAATGGGGGAGTTACTAAATGTATATTTTTAATACCTTTGATTCGGTAGTTATCTATTTTCACGAATGGCTTTTTAAAAGACAGAAAACACGAATGTTTTATTTTATATGCATCAGTGTCAGGCCCTAAAATCTAATTTACATAGGCCCGGTATATCAGTCGGTCTGTATCGCTCAAATTTAAGCGTGCTTAATCGGTCGCCAAAGCCTTGGTAAGCCGCGGAATAGTTTCCTTTTTAGGCGTCGAGGCGCTAGCAGTAACAGATTACGTGAATAATTACGTACTTCCATCTCATGCAAATTTACTAAAATTGCCTAATTTTATCAGTATGGACTATTACATTCGTCTAGCGTAAAGGGATGTTGATGTTATTAATTGGTAATCAATGTAAAATAAAATATGTGAGAGGGAGCAATAAGAAGGATATTTCAACGCCAGAACAGTATTTTCAGCGGTTTGTTCGTCATAATTTCATGAATAGAGTATTGACTTCAGCAAAACAAATGTTATTTAAAATTATAAATCACCATTCTGATTGAAGTGAGGAACTTTATAAAAAAAAACTTGTAAATTAAACCCGCCTAAAACATTTGACATTTTAATGCTCTTCATCTCCCGATGACAGTAGAGAGCAAAGATATACCACTCACCTAGAGAGTATTTTTTTTTGTTTTACATCAAGAAGAAGCACATTGCTCTGTTTAAATCGTAAACAATATGTATAATATTGCTGATATCTAGGCTTATGACCTATGTACGAATTATATTCCAAGCCGCGCTAAGCTCAACATTCCAACCAAACCGAGCTTAAAATCGACTGGTATACCGCTCCACAAATAAGCTAGCGAGTTAGCTTAAGTCTCTTACAGAATATATTATTTTGTGCAATAGTGCGCAAATGCGTTCTACTGCTTTCCAAAAAGTCAGAAACTTTTCACGATCCGTGAAATTGTAAATAACTAAATATTTAATTATAAATAATAAATGATATTTCAAGTTCAGTAACTTGACAAATAAATACAATTTTATAAACAAGATAAAATTACTTTTTAGATGGTTGTATTTGAAATATGCTTTAATATTTATGAATTGGAATATTTTAATTGAAAAAAGTGAAAAAAGTTGAAAAATTGTAGAAAATACCTGATAATGAGAAAATACGAAATTTTTAACAGATATGTTATCACTTTGTCACTTTATTTAGGAAATCTGAAATAAAAACTGTCGCTACACTTTTTATCTCGTTCATACAATAGAAAAATATTAAAAATTATAATAATTATTCCAAGAAAAAAAAAAGTTTATTTTTTTGCGCAATATGAACGTCGATTTCTTGGGTTTATATTTACATGCGTAAAACATTTACATTATAAACATCACTTCCATAGAATTATTGTAAACTTCACGCGGTGACAGTCAATGAAATAATAATATGCCAATAAATAACCTAACGTTTTCAAAACGGGAACCTCATGTGTAAGTCTGCCAAAATGCGATGTTGCGAGCTCTTTCGCAGCCAGTTTAAGACCTTTTTTTATTTGAAATAATTCGAAACATAAATTGTACGATCTCTATTCAATGTGTAACAAAAACACCTCTTAACTGTTTTTTTATTAGTAAGGCTGTCAGTCTGAAAGTACAAACATTACAAAATGGCTTTACGATAAAGTTTTCGCTAGGAACATTAGATATATAAATAAATAACAAAACTGTTGCGATAATTGCACGATAATAACGTCAACATTTCAATCTTAATATCGCAGTAATTTACGTAATTTGATATCAGCCAATCTCTGAGCTAGGTACCTATCTATGCTCGGTGCAGTTTACCGAAGAACGTCATTGGTGGAAAAACGTTTTATCAAAGGAAATCGATGAACGGAACCGAGCGGAACATTGCCGTCATTAATATAAAGACAGTTGATATTAGTTAGTAATGGTAACAGGTATTCCAATTTGACAAGCGGCACGTGTAGACTCACAAAAATAATGTCAACCAGTGCTGACTCGATTGATTACCTACTTCAATTTGTAACCTGTCAATAATTATCGACTTATTTACTGTAACAAAATCTTAGTCAATTCTTCCATAACTATTAGTTCTGCACGGAGAAAAATGAGAATTGCAAATTTATTAAGAACTTAATCAAATTATTGGTAATCTGGTTAAAAACGGGAAAAAACTTTTAGTAAATTCCTAATATAACGGAACACGTATTCCTGCACCTGAATTTGCCTTGATAATATATAGGTAGTGATGAAATGAAAAAAAAAGGATTTTTATGAACACGTGTTTCGACATTGTGATAATATATTCGTATTTTACTAAAAGTTTATCAAGAAAGATATCAATTAATTTATTAAGGGCATTCAATCCCGTTTTTAACAAGATTACTAATAATTTGAAGAGATTCTTAATATATTAGAAATTCTCATTATTCTTCGTGTGTGAAAATTAGACCTTGCGTCCAAAAATGTAGGTTTCCAGTTTTCTCTTAATTAATACAGAAAATCCAATTTTTCCTTTGAAATCATTAGATTTGCAAGTGGGTACTTGAATTCCTACCTATTTGATTATAATTTGATTATTATTTTATTTTTGACTAGCTACCATATGTATTCCTCTTTGCCCAGAAAACTAATGGAGGGAAACAATTATGCCAAGTCAGGACATCTTCAATTTATGTTTAAACAAATATAATTTTTTTATTTTTTATATATTCAATAATATTGTTATTGGGTTTATAAAAACAGTTTATTTTTAAACAAGTTCTGCTGTGTAATTATTATTACGCGTGACAGCTGTTTCGCCCTCTGAAGGCATTATCAAACTGTCTTCAATGCCTTCAGAAGGCGAAACAGCTGTCACGCGTAATAATAATTACACAGCAGAACTTGTTTAAAAATAAACTGTTTTTATAAACCCAATAACAATATTTTTGAATACATAAAAAATAAAATGGAGTTCTACAAATTAAACTTAATAACAATAAATAAATATAAAATGTAGTTAATTAAGCAATTCAGTTATGAAAATAAATTTATGGTTTATTTATTAACGCCCCGAAAAAGGGCGTTAATAAATAAACCATACATTCTATTTAGCTAAAAAAAAAGCAATTTTTTCCAACGAAACGTCACTACCTCAATGACAATTCTTTTTTCATACTTTCTTTAGGCAGGCAGGTACCATAAATCATGATATTGAAAAAATACAAATAATAAAGTCCAAATAAACACGAAGATTTCACATTTGAAAATAAATTCGTTCATTTCTGAACCATTGAAATCGCCACCATCTTGTACCGGAAACAGAACGCACAAACAAATCTACAGACAGACGAAATGCAAAACGGTCGAGTTAAAACAGGTCAATTATAAAAACGAACCTTATGTTCAAATAACATATTTTACGTTGAAATCATATTGAAATAATACGGTATTACAAATTAAATTACTTGCTTTCTGAAACACGAAATAGGCCAACATGCAAAATTGAAAATACCCTGTTTTGGAAATTGATGTGGAAAGCATTCATTAAAACGCCAAAACGTTGCAATTTTGCATTCAATTCGGAAAACAGCTTATTAAATGCATTACAGTTTATCATTTATGCTTTATTGCAATGTCTTCCCTAGACGCATCCAATGCTGAATTCATGAAATTGCAGGAATTCGCTAAATTGCTAAGTGTGATTTAGAAACACATTGACGTGATTTAAGCGTGCCAGAGGTCATGAATCTACAACTAACTAACTGTGAGGGAATTCACAAAATCGATAAGTTTTCTTAGAAAATCCCTAGTTAAAAAATAATGCAAACATCTGCGGTTTTTTTACAGAAGTGAATTTCCTGTAAAATTCACGTACATATTGTCAATAATGCTTCTCATTTTTTTTTTTTTTCTTTATTCATAAAAATATATTTGGATACAGGTTTTTTACATGCTTTTCGACTACCACACTAGACACATGTCCGTATTATTGACTAATTGAGGCAAAAGAATCTACAGAAGTATTATAATATCTTCTTCAGTGTAGAATTTAGAATAGGGAGCGAACGTAAGACATAAAAATATTAATTATGGTTGTCTGCACGGAGAAAACTTGCCGATAAAAATTATGACTAATTTATTAAGAACCTCTTCAAATTATTCGTTTTCCGGTTAAAAACGGGATTTCAGGCCTTTAACGATTGAATTGATAGGATTTCTAATAAAATTTCGGTAAAACACTAATGTGTTATCGCGATGTTGGAACACGTGTTCATAAAAATTCTAATATTTCGCATTTGCAAGTGCATGAACACGTGATCCTATATATTAGAAATGCACTAAAAGTTTGACAGAAAACTGCCTGCAATCCCCTTGCATTTTCATAAATATGCAATACTCATTTTTCTCCATGTGTGCGTTAACTTTAGCTGCGTAAATTTTTTCGGTGTGAAATTATTCATGTTCGATAAACCCAATTTTTTGTACTGTTCATATTTAGACACTCTTCTACGATCATCTATTTATTTGTCTAAACAGATTTGATGTATTTGTTAATATAAGTTTGTCTATGCCATGTAACTGAATTTTTGTTTGTTTCTTTAATATAAATAATTTAAAAAAAAAAATACTCTTTTCAATGACGAAGAACGCCCGCTATTATTGTACATTCCTATCTTATACATAGGTTCCTATTTTTATAATTTTGTTACTATCTACACCAACTGTACTGTTTATGTTGGTCACTCTTCTATAATCCTGTTTGTTTACTTTCATTTACTGTATTTTTTATAAATAAGTTTATTACTTCGATGTCCGCAGTTTAAAATAAAAGTTACAAATTTAAAGAGAAAATCTGATCAAGATCAACGGGTGAAAGCCATTTTACTTTATAGGAAAAAAAACTCAAATTTGCTTCAAATCTATATATCATTTTCAAATTTGAACTGCTTTTGTAAAGAATAATTCAGACCTGTAATAAAGTAGGTACCTACCCATGATACTATAGTTGAACAGAAAAATATTTGAATTGTCTTTTTCAAAATTAGAATTGTTCTATTCTATATTTTAAAATGATTGTTTCATTAAAAAATATAATATTCTGGTCATTATTTATTGTTTTAAAGTTTAATTTGTGAAAATCCATTTTAATTTAAATTTCTTCATATTTAATCATATTACCCATAATTTAATAACTGTTTCGCCTTCCAAAGGCATTATCAAACTGTGAAGACACCATTTAATAATTACATCGCAGAAATTGTTTACAAATAAACTATTTTGTAAAAAATAAAATAACAATATAATTTCATAAAAAAAAATCTTGTCATTATTGACAAGCTGTCATCTTCAAGTAACTACTATTAACTTGATGTATTTATTTTCCAGACATTTGGAGGAAAAACAAAAATTACACAGCAAATTACAAGTATCCAAAACATGACAAAAATAATAAATGTAATTATGGCTGTGGGAGGGGCTAGACTTTCACCGTCGATGTCTGCAGATGGCGTGTTATGATTTTAATTATTAATCATAATCAGGAAACCCCTTCCAAATAGGTTTGGTAGACATTAGACACCACCCACTTTTAGCACCTAGCTCACTAGCAGACCAGGATTTGAAAAAGAGGAATGTAAATTATTATTATTTTTTTTTGTTATTATATATTACACACTTTACAAATATAAGGTAAAAAAGTACCGATAAACTGCTTTTTAGCAGTTTGTCTAACGGGTTCATTACAATATAAATCTTATTATATTGAATTAACAGTTACATTTTTACAATTATATGTATAAAAAAAAAGAATTAAAAATTTTACAGAAATATAGCAAAAGAAAATTATGAAAAACTTAAATAACAATTTTAAAAGTCTTTAGAATAATATATCATTGTAAGCTAATACAACTTGGAAACATATAGTTTAAAGTTCTTTGTCCATTTTTATTTGTATGCTTTGGTACAATAAGTCCTTCATTAAAGTTAAAACGAGTATTATGATTGTGTTCTATCCTGTTTATATATAAGGGGTTATTTATGTGCTGAAATATAATTTTGTACAAAATTTGTATTTTAATAGTATATTATTTAAGCCCCCTACATACCACACAATTTAGTAATCAGGTTAAAAACGAATGAGTTAACAGGATTCCTGATAAACTTAAATACCAATACATTATCACGATGTTGGAACACGTGTTCATGAAAATCCGAATACTTTTGCATTTCATCATGATATATTATCGAGGCAAGTGCAGGTGGATTTGCCTCTTAATTTATTCGTTAAGGCCTGCAATCCTGTTTTTAACCGGGTTACTAATAATTTGAAGAGATTCTGAACATAAGATTTTATCATTTAAAAAAATGGAACTGATTTGACAAGAATCGAGAATTCAGACTCTCGTGACATTGCACGGGTCTGCGTTGGCATATATGAACAAAAGGTAATCAGCAACTCAGACGGTCATAATAAATGTTGGATAATACATTTTCACAAAACTCGTGTACGTATTTAAAACGTGAACAATATATTAAACAACAGAAAATGATAATAAAAAAATAATCCTTGGCGATATATTGTGTTATCGACTTTTTTCCTTACTAATAAAAAATAACCCTTTGAGACAGAAAAATAATAAAAATCAAATTATAAAAAAATCTAAATTAGTGAGCAAAAAAAATGTATAAACAATTATTTGATGTAATGTTTATCAAGATTAAAATATGGTATATAGGTGGGAAAAAAGTGCGGTGAATATAATAAGATTCGCTAATAAACAATTAGTTAATGTTAATTAATTGTCAATCTCAAGTGATCTACCAGGTAAGTATTGTACTGTATATTATCTAGTAGAAATGTATTATATACTTGTACAGCGCCCTTGAGGTGATTTTGCACAAAAACGGCGCTATAAAAATCATCCAAATATTATTATTAATCATATGATAAAACGATATTGTACACTTAATCGCCTGTCCAAATTTTTTGTTTGTTTTTAATATACATATATTTCTCTTCACATAACAAATCGGTTCTTAAGGGTTAAACATATTCTTCATTAGAAAAACCTCTGTGGAAAATATGGTGACCAGATAACTCGTCAAAATAATAATTCAACACACCTTTATAAAGTGATATTATTGATATGTATTGTATCAGCGCACTTGAGGTGATTTTTCACAAAAACGGCGCTCTACAAATTATCCAATTATTATTATTATTATTGAATTTTCATTGAGTTGAATTATCAAGGAACCGAAAAATATATATCTCTTCCAAGGGAAAAACTCACGGATTTTCAATTTTCATTATGTAATCGGTTTTGTTGATTTCTGCTCAATTTCGTAGGCTATTTGTTTTCAATTAGAATAGTGTTTGTGAAAAAGCAGCCCCTCCAGGAGTTGGTCTGTCGGTTGGTTACTCCCCCCGTGATTAATAACGGAATGAACTGTGCATTAGCGAAAGTCCAGTGCGCTATGAATAACACATCCGTTTTGCAAATTGGCGCCGGTTCTAACCACTGTTCTGGCTGAATCACGAAGAGCCTATAATTAGTACCTATCTTCCTGCAAGGGACAGGGTGTTACACTGAACAGCTAAACGAAGGGAAGGTGTTGACGTAGACAATGCATTGTTGATTATTTATTGATATATCTACCTATACAAAGCCGTGATTCCCAAGTGGGCGAAATCTCCTCCGTGGTATCAGAAACTGAAAAACAGTAAGGTGATCATAAAAAATTCAATGTGCGTTTTTTTGCATTTTTCATTGTTTTTCTTAAAATGTGCATTTTTACGAAATTATTTCAACATTTGCAATTTTTCAGTAAAAATGTAGTTTCCTACTGTAAAATACCTTAGTAACTGTAAATAAATTATTCCTGAAATCTCCAACACTCATTCAATTTTAGAAATAGGTAGGTACCGATTTCGAAATATCTAAATACCACCATAACTTGGGCACGTGGTTTGAGCAACTATATTTTATGCGAATCTTCTTATTTTTAGAATGATTTATTTATTCAGTTGTTTTTTTACATTTGTATTTTACATAGCGCCTTACAAAACTGAGAAGTATTCAGTTTGATTGTAAGAAATCTCTCATTTTTATAATTTTTCAATAAACAAAGGTATTATCATTATTATTTTTTTCTAACAAATAACTTTAATTTATTCATTGGTACGATGCATTATACAAAATTTTTAGCAGTATACTAAAACTAGGTTTGATTTTTACGACGTCCATCTTATAGGTACGGTACGTCTTTTTACATATTGCATATTAGGTATTATACATTCATTTATACTTAAGTAGAAAGACCTGATTTTTTTTATTTTATTTTAGAGATAGATGTCTCTCTTTTTATGTCTTCGGGTAATGCGTTAAACATTTCAGAGATTTTATGCCTCTTTGTTCTATCTCCGTACACACTCTGATTTGTTAATTATAAACATTTCTGCTTTTCTATGTCTAGTGGGGTAATTGTAGTCAATAGGTTTTTTGAATTCTGTGTTTCAGAATTCATCCAGCGTTAATTGGTAATCTACCTTATTACGTATGGGGAGTACGTTACACAATGAAAACATTTTTTTATAATCGCCTTCAGATAATTGGATTTCTTTTGCCTGCTATCAATTTTAGGAAACGGAGTTGTATTTGCTATATTTTATTTAAGTACGTTAATCCATAGCTATTGACTCCGTATTATATAATTGATTCGGCTAATGCATTATACATACAGTATAATAAATTTTTGCTAACAAGATTTTTTAGGAAGTAAAATATTCCTAATATAGATTTAATCTATTACATAAGTTGTCAATGTGATTTGACCAGTTAAAATTAACATCTATTGTAAGACCGAGGTTTGTATATTCGGTTCCGTGATAACTCAACACAGTGACAATTCAACACACCTTTAAAAAGTGATATAAAGTCATTAAAAACGATGTTAAAATGAAAACCTAACTTAACCTAACCTACATAACCCAGTTAATAGTTTTTGTTTCATCACTTTCCATGACTTTTTAAAAATGTGATGAATTATCATTTTGATGATTTATCCGGTCACCGTATATTTGTTTATGCCTCAGGGATCTTTTTTGACAGCATTCAATCTGCGTTCGTCCTTCTTCTGCCAGTTACATGTCTCACTGCCACACATCAGGGTAGGTACCAGTTCTACATTGTGTACTGCTAGCTTCGCTACTTTGGACACTTTTTGCTGTTTTATTTAGGTAATACTTACATAATAACATGCATATTTCTAAGTAAAATCTTCCGCTTACTTTGCATTACCCATATAACTTGTCGTTCTTACAGATTCAATACAACAACTCCTTGCAGACGTTTACCATTAAGATAAACGTTATCTTATCGGTGAAACGAAATGAGTTCTTGTGAGCTTTGTGAATGGAAGTGTTTTCGTTCCGGTTAAAGATAAAAATTCCTTCTGTTCAATAACATAATAGGATATTAGTCATATTATGTAGCGAAACATTAAGCCCGAGGTCCCACGGGTCGGTGAGCAATCGACATAAAACCAAATGCTGTAAGACCCTGCGCAGAAACTTTCCACACTTAACTGCGCTGCAGACCGTAACCTTGCAATTGCGAACTAAATTTATTGAAGAAATACACATAGAAAAAAAGGTTTTTTTTTAATATTGATGGATAAAAAAGGCACACGGAAAAAAATAAGAATTGCTAATTTATTAAGAATGTCTTTAATTTTTGGTAATCCGGTTAGAAACGGGATTGCAGGCTCTTAACTTTTGAATCAACATGTTTCGTGACGAATATGTTATCACGATGTCGGTGATAACATATTCGTGAACATAGACGTGTTCATAAAATAGCAAATACTTTCGAATTTGGTCGTTATATACATTATACGGTCTTCCTAAAACACATACTAGCATAGATATTTTCGTAAATAATATAACTTGTTCAAAAGAGATATCTCCACGTTTTATGTACCTAAAAAAAACAATATTGTTTGTTGATTTTGATGGTTTGATATTTTCTATTATATACCTAATTTAAACATATTTTGAAAATTATTTTGTCTTTTAATTGTTGTAATTTTAAGCTTTGTATAAAAAATACTGATATTGTTTTGTTTGCTTCTGTGCATGTGCTAATGTGATTGCTGCAGACACATCAGTCTAGGGACATCTATATTTTTATGTAAACTTATTTTATACTGCCCACAAGAATATACTTTAAATGTCGTGTTTGTGTCTTAATTAAATAAAAACATATATTTATATATTATATCAAAGTAAATGCAGGTGCATGAACACGTGTTCAGATATTATAGAAGAAAAAGATAATATTAATAAATCTAAACGAAACATGAAACAGAACAAGACACAGAAAAATAAAAAGATAACGGTAACAACTAGGAATCTAAACCAGAATCTCTTGTCTTACCAGGACAGGCGTCTTAAACCACTCGACCATTGGGACCTATTTATGAATAGTCATATTTTTCGATATCATATTTAAAATTCAGAATTAACAACATTATGTTGCAACTAATCTTCGATTACTAGTTGTAACAGTATTTTTTTTTTCTGTGTCTTGTTCTATTTCATGTTTCGTTTACGTTTATTAGTATTATCTTCTTTTTCAATGATACATTAATGAAATGAGTACAAATTGTGCTGGTTGGTGTTTTAATCCATCAATGAAATGGCCCCACCCAACATCTCTGAACTATGCTTCCCGGAAAACACTGGTCTGAGGCAGTCAACTCATAGATCAGCAACATCAGCAGCTGTAGGCAGACTGATGGAACCTAAGCGCAATCCAAATACTAAGTTTGGTGATCGCGCTTTCGGAGCATCTGGCCCGAAGGCTTGGAATAAATTTCCTCTGGAACTAAGAAGATCCATAACAAGTCCAACAGAATTCAGGTCTAAACAAAAAACTTACCTTTTTAAGCTGTCATACCCTTAAATTAAATAAACCATTCCTGTGAGAGAGTCCAGCTATATCCAATTTTCCAATTATGTCCTAAATCCTGTATCTAAATTTCGCTAATAAACAATTAGTTAATGATATTTAAGTAATAATCTCAAGTGACCTACCAGGTTAGTATTGGACTGTATATTATCTCCATATACAGTTAGGACGGGTTGTTTCGGAGAATCTGAACAATTCATCAAATTTCAACGTTCATTTTCGGGTTCTGTGAAAGACTTATTCAAGTTCTGTTTTTATATCATTGTAGGCTAGTTGCTTGACAAAACTGAAATAAAAACAGAACTTGAAAAAATCTTTCACAGAACTTGAAAATGAACGTTGAAATTTGATGAATTGTTCAGATTCTCCGAAACAACCCGTCCTTAGTAATAACATAGAAAGTTGTAAAAATGTATTATATATTTGCACAGAGCCCTTGAGGTGATTTTGCACAAACACGACGTTATACAAATCATCCAAACATTATTATTATTATTATGGGTATAACTTTCAATATAAGTTAAAAGAAAATAGATGTTCTTGTAGATTCAATAAATTAATGGCAATACTCATTTTTCTCCGTGTATGTATGTACGCAATAATTATTTGGTTGAAAATTACAAACAAAAGTTTAAAAAACAAACATTAAGTTTTGCGAACCGCAAATGACGTACAACGACGCCGACAAGTATAAAAAAACACAAACAGTCCTCGCCCTGACATGTGCTACTAACTCTTGAAGTATCAGTATAAAAACTTTAATTCCCACGATTCACGATGGTCCCAACTTGCAAGGCGAAAACAAACAAAAGAAAATAATAAATATTATTTGCTACCCGTGAATAATATTGATACAGTACAACTAATATTAAGTTTAACAACGAGTATTGTAAATTATTAATAAACGTGTGTGGGCAGTCATATGACACAATATACAGGGTGTCCGGGGGTAAAGTCACTAACTTCAAAAAGTGATTCTACATGAAGGTAGAAGTAAAAAATATAAATAAGTTTTTTCGAAATACGATGTTTATTTTCCTAACTAACTAACTAACCATCACTCCTTTTTCCGCAGGTATAGGCAGAGAGGACGGACCGCCAAACAACTCGGTCTTGGCACACACTCCTTGCCTCATTCACATTCATACATATTATTCTATTATTCTGACTCTTGACATGGCTCGACTCAAGTATCTGATTCACTTGGTCGTGCCATGTATTCAACGGGTGTCCCCGACTTCTGCTACCATTCACATTTGCATCGTACATTCTCCCTACACTGCTTTCTTCGTTAATTCACTCTTTGCCCAAACCATCTAAGCGTCCCTTTCTTGATCTTACTCATTACGCTTTACGGATCTCCACATTTCTCACACGATCATACATGGTTTTACTTCACATACGCCTCAGGAATCTCATTAATAGAGCATTCAGTCTACTTTCATCTTTTCTCTACCAGTTCCATGCCTCACTTCCATACATCAGGGTAGGTACCAGCACTCCATTGTGGACTGCTAGCTTCGTTTCTTTGGACTATTTTTGAAGTGAAACTTCTTTACGCGCGTCATGCAATTTCTAGGACCGGAGTAAAACCGACTCATGACCGAAACGAAAATGCGGGTACCCCCACCACCGATTAAAGTTCATTTGATCTAGTCAAAGTTTTGAAGTAACATATAAATGCTTCTTAGCTCATCCCGACAACTGGCGTTGGTGGTGTAATGGTCAGCATAGTTGCCTTCCAAGCAGTTGATCCGAGTTCGATTCTCGGCCATCGCACATTATTTTTTTGTTTTTAACGCCTTTTTCATTCAATATCTTATTTTTTAGTAGGTCAGAACATTTTTTAAAAGAAAATAATATTGCAAAATAATAAAAACACTTATCTCACTGTGATAAAACATTACTCCGCTAGAGCGCGCTTTGCGTTATTGTGTTGGATTAAAATTATTATCTAATCCGTATATTATGATAATTGTATTACATTTATTTAATTAATTTATTTATTTTGATAATATGTAATAATTTACAGAAAAAAAAATTAAAACTATCTCCCTCTGATAAAATATCCGTTCGCTAGAGCGCACTACGCGATCTTGTGTGGGATTCTATTTCTGTACATTGTACATTATTTTTAAAAATATATTATATTTTGGGTGTGATGTAGGTAACATTATAAAACATAACAAGCTCTCATATTTTCAGAACCTACATAATATAATCAATTTATGCGGCTTTGCTTACAGTTGGTGCTCAGCGTGGTTGGCTTTCAATCAGTTAAGCGAGGTTCGATTCTCGGCTGTGGCATTTTTGAAGTGAAACCTTGTTGAGGTGGGGGAGCCGCTCACGAACGTTCTCTCTCTTCTCTTCTTTCCTCTCTCTCAGACACCAGCGAACTGCGCCACGCCAAGCATCAGCTGAAACTAGAAGTTTCACTTCTGTCTTGCGTAGGCTTGACACACCCACTTTTTTTGTTAGCGCCAACTGCTTTCAGTCCTCACTATGTTTATTTTCCCATTAAAAAATATTTTTCCATAAAAAATTATTTATTTTCCCATATAAATGATTAAACTTTTTTTACCTAAAAACTACCCTAAAACGATGGAATTGCGAAAAATGTTATCTCTCCTTTTTACTTCTAAAATCATGTAGAAACACCCCCGGACATCCTGTATACACGAGTTCAATCTGCAGTGGCAGGTGACGTTACCCATAACCCAACACAATAACAATTCAACACACCTTTAATATAATCGATATAGTTATGAAATGCGATGAAAAAACTGACCTATAAAACTTTCCTACATAACCTATTTAACCTAGTTTTAGTTTCATCAATTTTCATGACATTTTATCACTTTTAAAGGTGTGTTGAATTGTCATGTTGATGAGTATTCCAGTCACCAAAATTTTTTTTAAAAATTGTGTTTACTTAATATTAGTACTAGGTCCCATTTAGTAGGTACCGAAACTTTCTTGATAATAACAATAATAATATATTCAATAATTCATATTTCGGTTGTGTGTCCGTAACTCTAGTTCAATGAACTCTAGAACTATATTTAACCAATTACCTCCAGATGTAAGATTACAAAAAAATACGTTAAATTCGAAAACACCATTAAAAATATAATTCAGTAGTATTTCTTCAATTATTACACTTTAAAATAATATCATAATTCTCGAAAATAATATTAGATATCCTTTTTTTCTGCTTTCTCCTTTTTTCTTTCCTCCTTTTTCTATTAATTTTTCATAAAATTTTTGTGTACATTTTTTTAAATATTTCTTTGTTTAAAATAAAAAATAATGTTAAAATAGTAATTAATTACGTTTCTCCGCCTCTTTAAACACGAGAGTTTCCTCAAAAAAGGTGTGTTACGATATTCTTTTTGATATTAAAAAAAAAATTGTAATATGTATAAATTATAATTTTACCTCTTTAAACCAATAATGAATAAAAAATAAATTTAAAAATATTAGTTTTGAATTTAAGTGTCATAATTTCCAAAATTGAAAGCGTTTGTTTGGACAATTTCAAAGCAATAAAGTACCTACCTATAATTTAAACAGAAAATTATTTAAATTGTCTGTTCAAATGTGGAAATATAATATCCCGTGATTTTTCGCGGGTCTGCAGGTCTGCACTAATACTAGTTAAACTATATACTAGTTGTCTCCCGTGAAAAATCATGGAATATAACTTAATTTTCCAAAAGCTGAGAATTTTGATTTACTACGGAATCAAAAAATATTACACAGCGCCCTTGAAGTGATTTTTTACAAAAAACAGCGCTATTAAAATTATCCAATTATTATTAATGCTTCTTCACAGTCAATAATATTGGCAATACGGTAAGTTGTTGGCGAAATTATAAATTCCCAAAAACCGATCTGGGTTGATTGGAAGAAATTTCCATCTGGCAATAAGCCCATGTTTACACAACTATGTAGAAAATGTACATAAATTGTTAAATAAAAAAAGTGGGTGTGTCAAGCCTACGCAAGACAGAAGTGAAACTTCTAGTTTCAGCTGATGCTTGGCGTGGCGCAGTTCGCTGGTGTCTGAGAGAGAGGAAAGAAGAGAAGAGAGAGAACGTTCGTGAGCGGCTCCCCCACCTCAACAAGGTTTCACTTCAAAAATGCCACAGCCGAGAATCGAACCTCGCTTAACTGATTGAAAGCCAACCACGCTGAGCACCAACTGTAAGCAAAGCCGCATAAATTGATTATATTATGTAGGTTCTGAAAATATGAGAGCTTGTTATGTTTTATAATGTTACCTACATCACACCCAAAATATAATATATTTTTAAAAATAATGTACAATGTACAGAAATAGAATCCCACACAAGATCGCGTAGTGCGCTCTAGCGAACGGATATTTTATCAGAGGGAGATAGTTTTAATTTTTTTTTCTGTAAATTATTACATATTATCAAAATAAATAAATTAATTAAATAAATGTAATACAATTATCATAATATACGGATTAGATAATAATTTTAATCCAACACAATAACGCAAAGCGCGCTCTAGCGGAGTAATGTTTTATCACAGTGAGATAAGTGTTTTTATTATTTTGCAATATTATTTTCTTTTAAAAAATGTTCTGACCTACTAAAAAATAAGATATTGAATGAAAAAGGCGTTAAAAACAAAAAAATAATGTGCGATGGCCGAGAATCGAACTCGGATCAACTGCTTGGAAGGCAACTATGCTGACCATTACACCACCAACGCCAGTTGTCGGGATGAGCTAAGAAGCATTTATATGTTACTTCAAAACTTTGACTAGATCAAATGAACTTTAATCGGTGGTGGGGGTACCCGCATTTTCGTTTCGGTCATGAGTCGGTTTTACTCCGGTCCTAGAAATTGCATGACGCGCGTAAAGAAGTTTCACTTCAATAAATATCTAAAATATGACATGTTGACATCAAACGCTGAAGCTCGTAGAAGCAAACAGACCCTGTTCATGTTGAGAGTAAAAAAGCACTGACACCTATGTGAATATCACATTCAATGAAATTAATTTTAATATGCCTCGTTTACAAAACGAAGCATAATATTGTACATTTGATTCAAACATTATTGCTTTGTGTATTTAATTAACACGATGATCGAGTGTTTGCAGGATATTAAACTGAGCGGGGGCCTACTTATTCGCGTGGGAAATTACGCAAAACTTGTTTATTTTATCTGACATTTCTTTCGTAATGGCAACCCTGACAACTATAACAGCGATGCCTACACTCAGATGTGCGTAGGCAAGTACCGAATGGAAAAATAATATCCCATTTCAAAAATATAGAATAACAAGGTCTATCGTGTTACCGCGATGTCCAATGTTGAATGTCCTGCTCGGCGTTCGGGTATATTGTATACTGGCAATAATTTATTATACTAACTATAAATAGTCATGAATCGTGGATAATATGGCACGCATTTGAACTAGGTGTGGTGTGCGTTGGGTGTGAATGTGTGCGAGTTTATGTGCAAGGGGATATTTTTGAAAAGCACGCCCGTGTATATCAAACAGACTTAAAAATACGATCCCGGCGAGGCGGTGTCGGGTTTCAGCTATCGCTGTATATCGGCTTCATGCCAGAGAACTGAGAAACGCACAGAGGACCGAACTCTGTGAACACTACACAACTCAACAGCAATATTCCGTAAGAATACCTACGCTATCGCAATACTTCCGATATCATTATATATTATTGTGAAAGTTATTGGTATACACAGGAGGAAACCTAAAAATATGTTGATATACCTAACGGTTATGACAAATATAAAGCAGAAAATCTGATTTTGAAAGCACCTTTATTGATCAACCAAGTTAAAAAATTACTGCACATAAGTCGGCATTTAAAAAAATAGAACATGTTTTTCCTGCACGAGAAAAATGAGTATTGCTAAATTATTAGGAATCTCTTCAAATTATTTGTAATCCGGTTAAAAACAGGATTGCAGGCCAATTCTTGATTAATTTTTAATAATTATTTAATAATATTAACGTTTGTCTTAATATACAATGACCAAATGTTAGGATTTTTATGAACACTTTAATTTTTTAAACAGAACAAAACATTTTGTACAACATTTAAACATTTAAGCATTTAAACAACATTTAAACATTTTGTACAACAGAACATTCATTCCAGTTACAGCACAATTTTACATGCAGTACTTGTATTGTACGATGTATTGTCACATATTCCGACATCGTGACAATACATTGGTATTTTACTAAAAGTTTATCAGGAAACCTATCAATTCATTCGTTACGGAAATCCAATCCCGTTTTTAACCGGATTACGAATAATTTGAAGAGATTCTTAATAAATTATATTTTTATCGGTAATTTTTCTCCGTGTATAAAACATCTCTTTTAAAACCTATAAAAATGGTTTGGCTGAGGATTGAACCTTTCTACCCAGGAACTGGAGACGACAAGTCAACCGACCTCGCCAAATGCCGATCGGGTAGGACTGACATTAATTTCATATATTCTACTGTAATCTCATCCGATTGCAGTGAAATGCGTATACATGATGCGCCTGTCCATCAGCTGCGCGGCATGCCAGATCGGGAGAGGCTGACCTCTCCAACAGGTCACTCTCAACCCATCGTCTTGCGCCGTACCGGGAGGGGTATATTTACACGCCACCCCTGGACACACTGCTCTCTATATTCCTACCCATTCCTCATACCTTTGTCCTTCCCAGAATTTCCTCTCCTTAAAGATACCCTCCACACAGCATCCCCAAAGATGACATAGGTTCTGAGGAAAATGATAATTAAAAAAATCTGCAGAGTTTCAGCTCATTCGGATGTTAGGAAGTGGGTTAATTTTCGCTTCCAAGATGTACATTAATTTATTACCGAAAACAAAAATGAAATTAAATAAGTTAGGTATATTTAAAAAAGTTTATGCAAAATCCAGATTCCAGAGAGAATTTTGATAGTGTACAATGCAGTATTCAATGTACATGTTTGATTGTAAACAATGTACAAATTTCACAGTGTACAAGTTGATTGAACACTTTGGTTGCGCACAATGCACAATTTTGAATGTAGGTATGTAAAGTACACAATCAAACATAGTTGTGATTCAATTGATACAATGAAAGCCATAAAAACTGTCTCAATGTTGGGTGTATCCATAGATCATAGAATTAGATGTATCCAAAACATGCAGCAAAAGCTTTAAACTTTAACCTAACCTACAAAAAAAATCTAATTGGGATAGTCGACTCAGTCTCAGTATATTCTCCTTACAATCTTTCTTCGTTCATTCGCTCCACCAACCCAAACAATTCAAGGGTCCCTTTAAATCTTACTCATTATGTTCACATCTTAATCTTCACATTTTTCTCACGATCATACATGGTTTCACCGCCCATACGCCTCAGGGATCTCATTTCTACAGCATTTAGTCTAAGTTCATCCTTCCTCTGTCAGTTCCATGCATTAATAAACCACTCACTAGATCGATATCTCCAGAGTTTTTGTATGAAACAAATTGGTCATTTATTTAACCATAGATATGCTAATATTTAAACAAATTTTATTCAAGTGACAATATGACGTCACAAGACTACCGTGTCTTTTCTACGGTTCCAATTTTCGACCGGAGTTTAAGGATGCCTCACTGCCATACTCAGTGTAGGTAAAAATAGTAATACTATATCTTAAGCTTTCATCCTTTAGTGACAAGTTGAAAAGACTTGCATCTTTCGTTCGGTAGTCACTGAATAGATTAATCGATAGGAGTGTATTGTGGGCGTGTCTGTTGTGCCCGAATTATTATAAATTTCCCCTAACTTCGAGTGAATTAAGCGAATACTTCAAACCGAACCATTAAATACCGAATTCATTATTGAACAGACAATAAATTTCATTGGCTTGTGTTGAGCACAGGAGTCGATAAGGCTTATGAAAAATGCCGACATTACTTTACACCTAAGTTTAGTTTATATCGCACTTCTAAGGATTTTCTATTCGGTGACTAAAAACTTCAAATGTGATGCTTAGTTGACTGAGCGGCTGTTTTATCTCGACCGTTTTGTTGTAGGCTCCGTTTTCGTTTCAATATGGTGGCGGGTTTTAATGGTTCATTAAAGATTATTTTTTCAAATCGTTGTGTTTAAGGAGATGCACTACGTCGTGTAATATTTAAAATCGAGCCGTTATCAATAACACCCCTTACGTAAATGGCGATAAGGTTTAAATTCCCACTTAACACCATCTGCCTGTTTTGATTTATGCAAGAAAAAAACATGGCCAAAAAGTGCCTTTTATTTTTTTTTGTGGATGTTCAGGCATAAATTTTTATTTTTTTCTGATCATTTTATAAATAACTTAATTTGCAACATTATACAATAAAATGATAACCGAAAATGGGTTAGTAAGTAGGAGATTTTGAACTTTAAAGCAGTTTTCATAGGCCTTATACATTGTTTTTTTCTGGGCTTATAAAAAGACTTATCTAAAATATACTCGATTATTTCAAAGGCCAAGATGTATTCTACTCGCAGTATTTAATTAAAACATCTGAAACATTTCTAGGCTACCAAATTTTCAAACCAAAAACACATGATTTTGCGTTTCTTATTGGCTTTTTTTTCAATATTATGGTACCTACCTACACCTACCTGCCTGAAGAAAGTGATGTCTCTTGGGACAAATTTTATAATTCTTTATTTGAAATAAAAAATATGTTACAAAAAATATACGGTTTATAATTAAGTAGGTAGGTATTTTAGTACCTACTTACAGTTCTAACGATTTCAAAGGAAATTTTGGATTAGATTTTTTAAATAAGAGAAAATTAGAAACGAGCTTTTTTGGACGCGAGGTCTATTGTACAAAGAACTACTAGTATAAAACAATTAATTTCTTGTCTCTGTCTGCCAACCTCGTTCTTCGTGATCATAAAATAGAACACCCACTAGGAATTTATCGTAAATGCTCATTTACCGGAGTTTAGTTCAAATTACAAGGAAATCCAATATACTACTTGCGATCTGGGTAGGTATTGTAGATACATTGTAATAATTATTACACTGTGGTATTTTACTGCAATTACCTTTAGAGAGTTATGGAGATTTGATTAGAATTTCACGTTTTAGTAATAGAAAATAAAAACACAAGATTATTAAAAGACAGATATTGTATTCATATAATTAAGAGTGTTTGTGCGATGGTGACGGGCGAACGACGTTAAATAGATATTTTATACAAATCTACAGTGTTTTTCGAAAATTGATGAAATTTTGCACACTTAACTTTCAAAACAAGAGGAAGTTCACTGTCTAAGTCTGTGTGAATCCGGGCAACGCCGGATAATTATTATGACGGAGTTATTTAAAGATGGTTTGAAACGGAGTTGTGTAAATACGAATGATAGAGGTAGCGCGCTAATATTAAAAAAACTATAATAATTTTGCGAAAATGGTGAAAATATTAAATAAAACATTACTCGTTAGAAATGGAGCAAAAATCTTTCGACAAATGCTTTAATTACATTTAAAGATACACAGTGATTTTTTCATGCCTATAACATATTAAATAACAGAAGAAAACGTGTTTTTAATAATTTTCGAAGCTTACTTTGCCAGCTTTTTCTACCGAGGGAATTTCATATAATTAACGTTTCGGCATAATAAATGTATAGATATTGTCTTCGAAAATAACATATATTGTTTGAAACTTAATAACTTAAAGAGTTAAAGAGAAACTTTTAATGAATCGGTAGAAATTTGGTATGTGGGGCTTAATAAATATTAAACCTCCGTAAAGTTTACAATTTTTAACCTTTTAAAACAATAAAAGTACTTAATTACCACCCCAAATATATTTACCTGTTTGCATCGCAAAATCTTTTAATTTCAGTGACATTCTGCGGCAATAAACAGACGTGTAATAATTTATAAACCGTTAAGAGGTAATTTACGAAGTGAAATTGATACAAGTAAATGAAGAATTCGCCCTTTCTATAAAAAGGCAAGGAATATAATATTTATTATGTGCTTTGATAATGTTCGTTAATATCATTAGCGACATCTGCAGAGAAGTTTTATGGAAAACTACTAGTTTTTGGAAATAAATATTCAATAACGATTGAATAATGATAATTTGGAATTCTTGCATGCTGCTACCGGTCATATTATTAATCCGGTAAGGTTAGACCGCTCATTAAATATTATAAGAAAATAATTAGGTATTATCGCATTGGGGAGATAAAATATATCTCAGCACAGAAGTTGGCAACCTTTGAAAGGTGAATCTGTGACCTGGCTATTAAGATGGTCTCCAAACACGACTAAAGCCTTTTCAGGCAACTTTTCGATTCTGAAATGCAGTATTTTGCCAGGATAATACTGAGAGTATTTTCAACACAATATTATGTCAATCATTCAAAATTAGTCCATGTTTATACAAACATACAGTGTCCCCTCCCATACCGCGAAACTTCGGGAAGTATAAGAAAAAAATCCTAGTAAAGTTGTTTTAAACAAAACCCGTATGGTTAACAACAAAAAAAATTGTCCTGTGTAACTGTAAATTTACTTTTGTAAGTAATGCACGTGTCGGATACCAAAATGGCAACCCTCACATTTCAAATCTTAAATACAGGGTTTTCCAATAAGAGGTGTTATTTTGATATTCAATCGTAAAAGATCAATGGTTTCGTTACTTGTGTGGCACGTAGCGCCGTTTTGTTGAAAGTAAACGTTGTCCAGATCAATACCATCCAATTCCGGCCATAAAAAATCATTAATCATCTCTCGATAGCGCAATCCATTCACCGTAACTGTTGCTTCAGCCTCATTTTCGAAAAAGTAAGGTCCAATGACTCCGCCGGACCATAAACCGCACCAAAAACACGTTGAGGATAGAGAGGCTTTTCAACAATAACTCTTGGGTTTTCCGAGCCCCAGATGCGACAATTTTGCTTGTTGATGAAGCCACCGAGGTGTAAATGGGCCTCATCACTCAAGATGATTTGCATTTGATTCACTCAAGTGAATTTTAATTATTTCAATGCATTGTTGAAGCATGTATCGTTCCATTTTTATCAATGGCGTAGTTTTTACTTGTCAAATGTCAAAAAACGACAGCTTCAAAAGTAACATCTACCGAAATAGCGGGCTATTCAAAATAACACCTCTTATTGGAAACCCCGTAGAGCACCCATTGAATAGAGAATAACGTATTTTCTTTAGTAATCGAGAACAGCTGTCCGACAGAGAAGAAATAATTATTATAAAGGCTTTTGACTGTCACCAAAAGTTGATAGCATACATTGTCATCGACAACGAAGTTACCTGCTGAGTTTCAGCTCGATCGAATGTCGAAATCGGGTTAATTTCCACCTCCAAGATTCCACATCATTCATACATTCATTCAAGAAAACAAAAATTAAATTTAAATAGATGAAGTTTAAAAAAATTTCATCGTTTTTTGCAAAGTTGAATGAATGTGAATAATCAATCACTCCCCAAAGTTTCGCGGTATGAGCGCGGAGCACGGCGTATATCCAAAAAGGTTTTCATTTCTCGTAAGGAGCATATTTATACCACTATTGATTTCGATATTTTTTAAAAACAGAATAAAATTTTCACATTTAACCAAATGCACTATGAAGCCTCGTTCCAATGAGGAGTCATTTAACGCTATTTCATTTTGTGTAGTCAATGTACGAAATTTGACAGGGGTTACAGCCAGGCGATTTTGGCCATCACATCACGTTTGATAGGAAACAAGCATGGATTTGTCATCTTGGCACATCACTCCTTCGTCTTCTGGGAAATCTTATTTAAAAATGAACAGGTATTCAAAACGTAAACGTCAAACAGATGAGTGCGCTTGTAAGAAAAAGCGCACAACTCCCGTATGAATGGACGGGCGCCAAATCTCACGCCATATTTTTGTATAGAGAGACAGAAATTCCCGTGTTACTTGAATACTTGAAAATATTTTTATTTATCTTACCTCCATCATTGAAGGCGGAAATGTTATACTTGTGCAATAATAAAGGACTCGTCTAGGTGGGAACCCGACGCATTCGTCCACTCAGATTCTAAACGATTGAATTATACAATAGTTTAACGGAACTGGTGGTGGGTATATCTCGTCGATCGTGGCATATATTTATTTTCTATAGTTTTAACATTATTTTAAAATTCTGACTACCTGCATTCGTCATATCTTCAGCACATTTATTGTTACTGAAAAATATAAAAAATTGAAACAAACAATATGGAATTTCGTCTCAACTTTTGATAGATATGTAAATAAGTATTATAAGCTTCATTGCTCACGGTGGAAATTACGTAGAAAAAGAGAAATTCCAGACTGAAGCAACAGTGCCAATTTCCTTGTGCCAGAGCATGCTTTACAAGCTGAACAAGATTTACAAAAATCTGAGTATATTCCTGGCCAATATTAGCGTTATAAGCAAAAAGACAACTAGGAATTTGCAATAGTCACATCCTGATGTACATACGGGACTTTTCACCTAAATTTATTTATTTTCGGGAAATAAACATATAATAGTGTGTACATGAGTGGAATAGCTAAAATAAACCATGAAAATTTAAATAAAATTATATAAAAACAAAATATTGCTCGTGAAAATTATCAGCTGATTTTTTGCTTACGATGACAGTATTTCCTGTTTAATAGCCTAATACAGCACTTTATGGTGGTCGGTAGAGCTCAAGTAATAATGTAACATTTAAAGAAATACAATAAAATTCAGTTGAAAAACTACTAATTTTTTAATGTTTTGTAGTTAGTCTCGTGCAGTTTTGGTATTTTTTTGTAAATGGTTGCCGATCCCTTTGTTTTAGTGTCTTTAAATGGTTTTATACTTGTTTTAACAGGGACGTACCTCTGACAAATAATCAAATTACACACGTTTGTAACGCGAGACGGCTTGAAATCGGATATTTTACTACAATTTTATGTAAATAATTCCACGAAGACTCGGAAGAAGCCGAGACTAAAATTACAGCAAATTTATGGACAAGATGAATGAATAATAAACGGAGGCAATTTACTTAACAAACATAATTAAATTTTGAAATGGCAATAACATGATGGCGAATGATAGTAATAATTATTTTATTTTATGGTTCGTATTATACATTAGACAAAAATAATTTATTTGAAAACGTTCAAGATACTACAATAATACTATTCCTCCTGCCGAGATACTGCAGCGCTACGGAAATGTTCCTGGAGGGACCAGTGCACTCTTTCAGAGCACTTCTCCGCCACCACATGGGAAGCTTATGGCGCAGACTACGCCAATCAAATAACACTATCATCACTGCCATGGTTGCCTGGATGGAGTCCCCCCTGATGGTCCTCTGGAGACGGGAGATGTTCAAATATCCTCCATAAAAGGCTGCTTGCACACATTTTTGTGTATATCTTTTTTCAGCTAAATTCCGCTTTTTTTGTTCCTATCGGTCCGTTTGATAGATTCCCCAATCTTAACAAACGGACTACAATCTTTAGAGCACAGGCGTCAGGTAGGTATGCTGTCCTTGTTCTATCGGTATTACAATGGAAGATGCTCTGAGGAACTAGCGTCATTGATCCCTTCGGCACCGGTGCGTAGTTGGAAGATACTACCAGTATCGCCCTGGTGTAAGACCACCATTCAGAATTGAAACGTTGCTCCAAATGGCTTTAGCCGTGTTTAGTGACTAGATCTGAATAGCCAGGTACTTCCCCACCTTCCTCTTTCCCTTCCCCACTTACCTTCAGCCTCACAACATCCCCCAATCGGGGATGCCATAGTCTCACTGGCTCCAGACGGGAGCAGTTGGGACTCTTGTGAGGAATTCACTATAAAAAAAAAAATTTAAAAAAAGTCGGGATACACGCCAAACGCGCGCCCAATATTTGTACACGATTGACATTTGTCACATGAGAACGGGTCGCTTCTACGATTCGTTCTTAAGTTCAACAGCTCGGCTGTGGAACGAACTGCCGGCCTCTGTGTTTCCTCCCTCCTACAACATGGGACTCTTCAAGACCCATGTTCACTCCTTCCTCTCCACAAAAAGACCCTCCACACAGCATCCCCAAAGATGACATAGGCCCTGAGGGAAATTATTTTCTTCAGGGCCTCCTGTGTGAAGTTAATATAAAAAAATCTAAGTATTATTACTATCCATATTCTAACTATTTTAAATATTATTTAAAATATTGAATGTATTGCATTGCACTATCCATACATTCTGGAATAAATTCTTATTTTTATTAACCAAACATTACGGTTATATCAGTGTTATATAGATTTTACAATAATCTAATATTTTTTCGTGACAAACCATTCTTTCCAGATATATTTGTTTGCGTATATTATTTTTTTTATTTATTTACTAAATTCAATTTATTATAACATTGCAGATTTAGGGTTTAAGTCGTTTTAATATATGTATCGTTTAAGGCGATACACCACGTTGTGTGATATTTGGAATCGGGCCGCAAACAATAACACTCCTTATGTAGATGGCGATAAGGTTAAATCCCGGCACACCACCAACCGCCTGTTTTGATTTACGCTAGAAAAAAAACATCGCCAAAAAGAGTGTTTTATTTTAAATATATATAAAGAAAACAATTTTAAACTCTTTTACACTTGTTTTTATTTGACCGTGACCGGTTTCAGCCTGTTAGGGCCATCTTCAGACTGGTGATGGACCAGTGGAAAAAAACAAGTGGAAAAAAGTTTAAAATTGTTTTCTTTATATATATTTATAATGGAATTCAACCAAGAAATAACAGTTTCAAATATTAAAATATTAAAAAATGTTTTATTTTACTTTACAAAGTTTAGGCACAAAAATTAAAATAATTTTCTAAAGAACTTAATTTGACACATTATACAATAAAGCCATAATCGAAAATGGGTTCGTAAGTAGGATATATTGAATTTCAAAGCAGTTTTTACAGGCCTCATCCTTAATTTTTTTGGGCTTATAAAATGACTGCCAAGATGTGTCTTACTCCGAGTATTTAATTAAAGCATTTAAAATATTTCCAAGCGATCAAATTATCAAATCGAAAACATATGATTTTGCATTACTACGTAGTGCTTCGCCTTATAAAGTACCTGCATATTCAGATCTGATCAACAAGATGTGTGTGCCATAACCTTGTAAATGCGTAAATAGGACATGAAAAACATATCGATATTTTGGTCAACTGCATTTAAGAAGTACATGGCTCTCCTCACAGACATAGGTGAGTTCATGAATAAATTGGTGCGGCTGGCTCTACAATAAAGGAGGTTATGGTGCCGTCCTCGAGAGTGAGACCACAGTGAGGTACAGAGAAATACGTAAATGAGAGACAGATCTCATTGTTACATATAATAATAAAAATAATAATAATTGTTTATTGCAGAATGTGGGGAGGTGAGTGCAATCCCACACATTCCATAAAATATAACTACAGTGTTATATACAGAGATTCAAGTAAGTACAAATAAAATAAAATAAAAATGTAACTTTGATAAAGCAAATAAAACATAAGAAAAAGTAAAAGGAAATATATAGAATGGAGAGTGATATCATAAAACATTTACATTTCTTGTAAGCTTATTGGTATATCGGAGCGATAATTATGGGGTCCAATATTTTTCTCCAATGTTTTTCGATGCTCGATCCTGAGGTCTGGCGGGATTCGATAATGAGGACGTTTCTGGGGTTGTTGATCCTTCCCCTCATTCCTGCTACCCTGGTTCTCATTAGGGCTGCAAAGCTGGGAACTCTCCCCTCCATGAACATCGAGGAGGCACTGCAGTTCCTTGGAAGTCCGAACATTATGCGGTAAGCATTGTTATATTAAATCCGAAGCCTTTCCATGGTTCGCTTTTTGAAATTGGCCCACAGCTCGCAAGTATACAAGGTAGTGCAGAAAGCTGAGAATAGCGTCCTTTTCACCTGCGGGCTGCAGAGAGTGCAGAGTCGAAATCTTCTACTAAGCATGTTACTTTTTATGCTCGGTGCTCGCTTCTGCCTGTCGATGTCGTCGTCACCCGTTAAGTTGTTGGTGATGATATGCCCTAAATATTTCATTGTTTCTACTATTATGAGAGGTTCTCCATTCAAAAATACTGGGGGAATATTTTTTGGTCCTTCTCTGTTTAATCGGAGCAATGCATCCACTTGTCTTTAAGGAATGATAATTGGTCTTACTCAGGATGTAAGTAGATGCCAGGGGTAATATCCATAGAGATGTAAAAATAAATCTCTTTAAAAAATTTGTGGACTCTTTCAATTCACAAAATGTACGTTAGTTCGTGTGGGGCCCATATGATTGAATTAGACTCCAATACACAGACTAGGATGTTATATAATAGCCCCAGCGTTTGCGGGTTGTCAAACGAATATGAATTTCTAATTACGAAGCAAAGAAGCTTGAATGTTCTGCAAATGTTAACAAAACGCGGGAAGCTATCTTATCTTTGGGGATGGTGTTTTGCGGATCTTTTGAGGATAGGAACAGACCCGTATTATAGGTGAGAGAAAGCACATTAGTCGGCAAATCGTACTACAGCAGAGTTGTTGGACATGAGGACGATCATGAGGCTTTCAACCGCACGGAGAAAACTTACTGATAAGAATATTGCCAATTTATTAAGAATCTCTTCAAATTATTCGTATTCCAGTTAAAACGGGATTGCAGACCCTTAACGAATGAATTGATTGGTTTCCTGATAAACTTTTAGGCTGGCCGCATACATACGTTTTCCGTATTCGATTTACGAATTCGTTTTCCGTATTCGGAATTCCGTGAGACTAGCGCAAACGTTCGTTTTTCTTCATTCGGAATGTATAAACGTCAGAACCAGTGTTGCCAACAAGGGCGATATATCGCCATTTAGGCTACTCAGAGCGAGAATCGGCGCCGAAAAAATCTAAAAGGCGACTGGTCGCCAATTAAGCTACTTCAAAAACATCAATTTTAAACATGTCCCGAAATTCTCTAGCCACCCCCCCCCCCCCACGAAATTTTTTTATTTTCACGTAAAAACATCAATTTTAAACATATCCCACCTAACAGCAAATTCGGCTACTTTACGCTACCTTATGTATGAGAAACGGCGATATTAGGTCAAGATCCGTTGGCAACACTGAATTACGAATGGAAATTTCCGTACATTTGCGTCGGCACAAACAAACTGTATGCAATAGCTGCGTTCCACATGACGTCATTAGGTTTTTTCCATTCGTTTTCTCCGAACGCGCCGGCTGGCATTCGGAACGTGCGTAAGGAATTTGTTCCGTTCGGAACTAAAACGAACGTGTGCGGCAGTTAATGTATTTTCTACTGATTCCGTGCATTCGGATGTCCGAATACGGAAAACGAATTCGGAAATCGAATACGAAAAACGTATGTATGCGGCCAGCCTTAGTAAGATACCAATGTATTTTCACGATGTCGTAACACGTGTTCATAAAAATCTTCGCATTTCTTCATCATATATTATGAAGACAAACGAGGTGCATGAAGACCTGTTCCGATATTATTAATAATTTACTAAAAGTTTATCAGATATCAGAAGATATTCTAGCAATAAGTACTAATAACAACTTAATATTGGGCACGCGTTTGGTGTGTATCCGGCTACGTACCAATGGCGCTAGTTCTTTTGAACACCTTTTGCATTGAAATGCAGGTAGAACAAACGCAGCCTTGATTTCTGATTCAAATTCATCCATGAAATGTTCAGTTATTTCCATTTCCTGTATATAGTTTTCGATGATCCTTTTTTTATCACTGAACCAATAATCCTTCGAACCAGTCATCGCCCATTACGACTCCTAAGCCCTAGACAGGCCCAAGAAATGGTCAATAAAGAAATTCGATACCTATTTGAAAATGTAAATTAGATTACTTAGGGAACACGGACCCTTTATCTTCTGATATACATATAGATGGTATATTCGCCTTTTATGATTATTTCTGATTTTTTTTTCTTTGGGGTCCCCTTTAACTTGGTGCCCTAGGACCGGGGTCCTTAAGACCCTTGCCTAGAGACTACCCTCAATATTAAGAGGAAGGACTATTTTGAGAATTGAGAGATCAAAAGAGCGATCGAAAAGACGATAAATTTAATAACGGTAAAGACAATTGACCCTTGGAAATATTCGTATTGAAAACTTATATTCAAAAATATACTAGTAGTTCTGTGAACAGTACATGGAGAAAATGAGTATTGCTATACATAAAAAAAAACCAGACGTTTTGCAAATCTTACAATACTTAATTTTTAATATAATTCATAACTCTATTGATGACCCTCTTGGAATGCTATGGCTTATACGTGCCAGAAAACTTCAGCCGTATTCGTCCCCATGACTTGTTCAAGATACCACACGGCAGAACAGATATTCTAGCACAGCATAGCAAGACACGAGGAATGGTGATGTTGAATGAAATTTTTGAAACAGTGGATGTATTTAATTCCTCTTTAAATAGCCTTACGACTTGTTTGTATACTTATCTTCTCAGATGGTAAGAGTGTCAGAACGAGAAGGTTGTAGGTACTATAAATGGATTAATTATCTGACGTGCAACAATAAAAAAGTGGGGGTGTAGTTACAGTCAGGAACGTTTTAAAATCTTCTCATAGTATCTTAATTTTTTTTTTAAGTTGAGTTTTCGATGTCCTTAGGCGTAATTCCTAAACACGGCCCTGAGTCCAGGGTACAGGCACAGAATATCTCCCGTAGTTCTCTGAGGCCTGTAACGATGTGACGGCCAATGGCTGGTATCCAAAACTGTGTTTATAATTCGATACATCAGTGTATTCCTCTTGCGTCATAAGTTTCTATCAACAAGTTTACATAAAGAACTTCCTTTTTATTATGTTATATTTTTCTATGTAACTATTTTCAGATGAAATTCCACGTAGGTACATTAATCCTGAATTTAAGTAAAATAATTATGTTAGATTATAGACCTCAAGCGGTTAAGGCTCCATAGTAATCGTTCAAAAAGAAGAAGAAGAAGTTACTGACGCTAGTTTGAGATAATGTAAATACGACTGTTAGAGGATGCGCGCTAATATTTAAAAAAATGCGACTAATTTAAATATACATATATAAAAATTGAGGGTGCTTATGTTTCAGCTCGCAAAACTCGAAAAGTAGTAGACAGATATCGGCAAAAATTTCAAAGTTTGTTCTTATTAGTGCCAGGAGTGTTTAGAGTTAGGTTTGAATGGTAGAAGGAGTCGGGAATGCCCGAGGAATACTTAAATACAACAAAAACCTCTCGACAAGTTTAGCAGCTTATTATTTATTTATTTTAAGTTTTTAATTTACGGGTGGATAGTGCAATTCGAGTTTTCCATATTACATGATATATACAACTATTACTTTGAAAATAAAAATAATAAATGAAAGAAACACTGTGAATTTGTTCATCTATAACATGTTAATTGTGTGTTTTTTAAATAATTTTCGGTGTATATTCCTTGTGATTTTTGTTCTATCTAGAGAATATGTGTTTCATATGTGTAATTGATTTTCAACTCGAAATTTCAAATTCATAAAAAATTTATATTTAAAAAAAAATTCAACTGTTCGAGTTCCTTTAATGCCGGCAGAAATTCGGAATATGGGTTTTTTCGACTACAAACATGAAAGTCGCGGATTCGAATCCCGGTGTGCGCATATAAATTGTATTAAACTATATATCTTCGTGTCACCTGTTCCTGTACTTCATTTTACTTAACTTAACTTCACTTTATTTTTGTAACATTTTTTTTATAATACCTGCATCAACTGTAAAGCGCCCCTGAGGTGATAGCTCACAAAAGCGGCGCTATACAAATTGTCAAATAAATAAATTACTTGATATGTTTTGTTTCACTTTGAAACAAAAAAATATATAAAAGTATTATAAGGAATATTTGCAAAAGAATGGTAGAAACTCTCAGCATCACCCTGGTTGCTGTAAATGGCTTTAACCGTGTTTGGTAAGCACATCAGAATAGCCTAATTTACAAACTTCCTTTCCATCTCCTTTTTTCCTCACTCCGTTCAGCCTCATAACACACCCCATTTTGGGATGCCATAGATCCACTGGTTCCGGACAATTGACACTCTAGTGCATTATTCACATAAAAAAGGAATCATTTAATTTTTTGCAGTCAATAAACTCGCTTGTACATCAATGTATACTAACATGTTGTCACTAGAATCGTGCACGTGAATTCAATTTAGAAATCAGGATGTCAACTGTAAATAGTTTTGCAGCACAAATATTTAATTTGAATAAAATAATGTCTAATGAGTTTTACATTTATAATAAGAGTTTTTCGTCATAACATGTCATTCATGAACTAAATGAAGATAAGAACTTTTTTTTAAATTTAGAACTTTATAGGTAGATATAGAAACATACATTGAATAAGATGATAGAATATAGAAATTTTGTGTTCTTTTTCAAAAGTTTGAAATGCAAATTATTGTCGTATAAAACAAAGCGCCTACTGAATTAGAGTTAAAAGTTGCTAGTTCCTACCTTGATCTCATCATCCGGAGCTTCCTTCTTCACGTTTCTTGCATCCAGCAGCGGGGGGCTGGCGGACGATGATGCAGGACTCTTGCTGGACATCATCAGATGCATCACCAAATGAAATAATTAGTAAAATATACAGAAAACAAAAGACCTATCTGGCCAACACTCACTTCACAGAAACCGCGCGGCGATCGAAAATAGACGCATTTTCCGTTCTATTCCGGGTGCTTTGGGAAAAGTTTATACATTTCAATACGTGTGTCATGTTTCGTAAGTTGAACGCCGTGAAATGTTATACCAATTCGGTCTCCGCGGAGCGCACGTCCTCTCGGCAAGAGGCTTTTTACCGGACTGAAATTATTTGGCTATTCGCAAAACTCCTGGAGGGATTCCGGGCGAACGGAGCGCCCGGAAAATAGCGGTAGCAAAATAGCGGCAACTCGTAAAAATTGGAATTTTGTTTCAACATTTGTTATTGCTAGAATCAAACCTTTTCACTAAATATTCTATTTTTACTCAGCTACTAAAACACACAATCACCGTCGATTTTCGTATTCGTTTATGCACCATAATAGTTTATCAAAAAGGTATTATAATTTTTCAGGTAATGTAGATACCTACTCAGAATTTACACCAATATTCAAGATATTTCAAGTTTGAAATAAAGTGAAAATCTCTACTAACTCGTCTTGACAAATGGCGGGATTTCAAAATTGAATACAATGAAAGAGTTGATGTAATAATATAAATATATTGTGTAGATATAAATTCTTCAAAAGTGACCAGCTTCTAACCCTATATTAATCTCAATTACGCTCAATAACTGAATTTGGGAGCCACCTCTGGGCTGGAGCCCCACAGTACTTACTTGATTCTGATTGACAATCCACTGTTAACAGACCGATTGCCATATATGATGTACAGACGCAATGTGGGCATGCTGAGTCTGTTCTACGGGTATTTTAATGCAACCTGTTCTAAGGAGCTAGCAGCACTGATAACAGTGCACCGATGCATGTACGTGAAAATCGATGTACACGAGCGGAACACCCGTTCACAGTAGTTGATTTTGGTTTCATGAGAACGGGCCGTTTCTTCGACTACCGGTAGGTATCTGTTTTGTCTCCTTCATGTAATCCGGGCCTATTCAAGACCCGCATTAATAAATCCCATCCTACAGCCCTTGTCGTAACCCGCCTCAAAACGCTGCACAACCGTGTGACGACATAGTTCCCCCGATTTTACACTGTTCGACAGGGGTACTCCTATGATATAAATTTAATAAATCGTAAATATGTTTAGTTTGACAACGTAATAAGTGGAAATAAGTGTTTATAAAGCTCTATTAACAGTTTTATTCTCGTATTTATTTATAATTTCCTCGACGCTTAGTGTATGCTTTGGTGTACATCTTAAGTTTCGTTAAATGGTGTCCACCGGATGTTACGAACGCTTCGAATTTCAAATTAAAAAGAAAACTACTCCCAACTTCCGGTAATTTAATTTCAAAGTCGTTAACATAATATTATTTTCATTTTATAAGCGATGTGTTTACGATTAAATTTTATATGGTTAGGTTTTAATTTAATTTACGGTTGGAAATACAAAAAAAACTTTAACTAACAACCACGCCCTTTCCCCGCAGGGGTAGGCAGAGAGGAACAGCGGAGAGCGCCCTTGAGGTGATTTTGCATAAAAACGGCACTATACAAATCATCCAATTATTATTATTATTAAGTCCACACTTCTTTCCGCATTCATATGTATGCATCGTCTGATACATACTCCTCTGTTATTCCAACCCTTGACATGACCAGACTCAATTATCTGTAATTCCGACACTTGACATGGCCCGACTTAAGTATCTGTTATTCCGATCCTTGACATGGCCCGACTTAAATATCTGTTATTCCGACCCTTGACATGGCCCGACTCAAGTATCTGTTATTCCAACCCTTGACATGGCCCGATTCAAATATCTGTTATTCCGACTCTTGACATGGCCCGACTTACGTATCTGTTATTCTAACCCTTGACATGGCCCGACTCAAGTATCTGTTATTCCGACCCTTGACATGGCCCGACTCAAGTATCTGTTATTCCAACCCTTTTTTAAATTTATTTATTTATTAAGTTAAAAGAAATTTACATTTCACTTTCTTAACTTAAATATATAACATTAAATAAGTAGTTTTCTAATATTGTTATAATAACTTAAGATTAAAAAGTTTTTTTTAAAATACATTTATACTCTCCGTTTTAAGTTTATCTGGAAGGAGATTGTATATTTGTATTAAGTTTATTTGACATGGCCCGACTCAAGTATCTGTTATTCCGACTCTTGACATGGCCCGACTTAAGTATCTGTTATTCCGACCCTTGACTTGGACCGACTCAAGTACTCGTATCTGGTTCACGTCATATATTCTCCTTACATTCCTTTCTTCGTTCATTCGCTCCACATGCCCAAACCATCTTAGCGTTAATTTATTAATCTTACTCATTACGCTTACATCAGCCTTGTATTCCTTGGGAATCTCCACATTTCTCACACCATCATACATGGTTTTACCAATCCACGCCTCAGTAATCTCATTTCTACAGCATTCGGTGTATTTATCAACAATTTTTATTTGAAATTTTGACAGTTGACACATACATACATAGGGTTTGAACTTGGATATGGGGAGAGCTCCGAGAAATCAATTAAAATCAGTGGTGATGTGTGAAATTACGCTTAGTTAGTGAATTCAGATGGTGTTAAAAAATATTGTTAAATATTAAATTAAAGTGAAATATTATTGAACCGGTGAAGTGAAAATGATTGGACTCAGTGAGGATACGATTAAGTGTTGTGCGATCGCGGTTATATTATAAAATGTGTTAATTTAAACGTGATTTCGTAAACAGTTCAAACTAAATTACTTGTCTTAAAAACATAATAATAATAATAATTGCGTTTTAAAATAAAGTGAACGTATTTAGCAACAGGAAGTGTTTACCATATCGGTTAATCGAGCTAGGGAGGAATTAATAATTAACCAGATGGCGTACTATCCACAGAGACCGTAAACCAAAGAATCAAACAAATCATTAAATAAGAGTTTATGTAACTCTGGGATAAATCATAAGACTGCGGGTTCGAATCCTGACAGAGGTTTTAGGGAGGTACAATTTTATTTACAGAATTATTTAATTACTCTTCTATAGACATAGGGAGGAGACCACAAAACTGAGCAAATTGCAAGGACTTCGCTAAAAAGAGGAAGGAATGCCGAGAGAGAAATTAAACTAAACTGATTTAGCTATGTAGGGAGGAACCAAGTAAGCTTCATACTGGGATTGGGTAGTTTTTTATATTATTTATTAAATTCCAGAAGACCCTTTAAAGGACGGATGCAACCGTGGAACAGGAACAAGGTTTATAATACCTGACATGCGGCCGGAACAAGAGGCACAGAGTACAGTCAGTCGAAAGGGAGGGAGTTTTGCTAGTGTATGACCGCCCGAATAAAAAGCGATCGGATGCAACCAAACAGAACAAAAATGAATACTTATCATCTGTTATTTGACTTTCTAATTTACAAATTGGGATACAAAAGAACAAATCTAGAGTCAAGAGGGAGATGGTAATCTCCGAAATAAAACTACCAACCGAACAACTTTTCTCAACAGGTCCCTTTTCGTGAGGTAGGCAGCCTCATAAAATTAAATGCCCAAAATCAAACCAATTATCCGTTTATACCTTTTTTTATTTTTTTTTTAATATATTTTTTTTTTATTTAACAATTTTTTATATAAGATAATGTGTCCTTACTGGGGTACCCCGTTCTAAGGTCACATTTTACATGGTTATATGTTTGAAATAGTATAAGTACATATGTTAAAATACTACATAGAAAATTAAAAAACAATATTTAGTGAAAAAATAAACCTACCTGAGAGGATAGGTATTCAATAGAAGATACCCATAACTAATACACGAGGGAGCTAGTAACCTCATAAAATAATTACTGGAACTAAATATAAAAATACAGACAGTCCTCATCCAAAATTTGACATTTCGAGCAAACCTTACATATATCTCACATGATAATTGGCTGAATGGGTAAGCACACAACTTATCCATAGAAGCAGACATAATGTCGACAAGATCGTCATGTGTTATCTGTGTTATTGACCTAGAAAGGGATGTAAGTTCCCGACGACGTGGAATTTACAGCGTTTTCTGGAGGTGGCATGTAACTTGAGACCTTACGTGTCACATTTTCGCGACTAGATTCGTGACAAGGGATGTCATGGTTTTCCCCTTCTACATTCAGCAAAGTAGATTTTCCTGGAGGTGTAATGAGGTTGGGGCATTTTTGAAATTGGTAAGAAGACCTGTTTTTTTTTTATTCTGGCGTGAGAGTTGCCAATTGGAACAAGGGGAGACCCGGCCGATTCGGATATCCAGACACGTAGAGATCGATTGCCTTATTCTAATTATCATCCATCAGATTTGTTTGGTAAGCGGAGGAGCCAACTTAGCTTGAACAAATTCATTTCCGTTTCTCTCCTTTCCCTTCCAAAATATACATATGGATGGCGCCGACAACTAACACCATAAATTTATCGTATATATTTCACATGTATATAAAATCTAACACTTTATCATACCCACATTACCCTACGACAGGTAGAATCACGTAGCTAGTTGGGGAGCAGGCGAGACAGAAAATAAGGTTTATGAAATGGCTTTAAAACACAGCGGTAATGGATTCAACTCACTCTATCTCAAAAGAACCGAGGGATACCACATACATACATAGATAATCAGGTTTCTATACCGAGAAACAAAAAAACAACATAACGTTCGGTGAGACCTTTTTATACTGAACCGTCACGTGAAATAATTACGTTCAAGGTCGTAAAACACGTAGACAAACTAGGATGCACACACTTGAAAAGGTGTGTAATCAAGAGAGAGAAGCAAAGGCTTGTACAGACGGCAGGGAGGATATTCCTACCCCGGATATACATAATCAAAGCCTTATGGAAAAGTTACCTATAGAACTTAAAGAAAATTCATCGCAGAAAGAAAAGTTTGAAAAGTGCAGATCATTACAAGTTCAAAATCTCCTACTTACGAACCCCTTGCCGGATGTTTTTTTCTTGCGTAAATCAAAACATGCGGCTTGGGGTAAGCGGGATTTTAAACCTTATCACGTAAGGAGTGTTTTTGTTACCGACCCGATTCCAAATATCACACGACGTGGTGCATCGTCATGAATTACGAAGATTTGTAGGTCACTTTGTCACATTTGAATTTAGTGAAATGATTTATACTGTGTTAGAAACTCATTTCTTATCTATCCAATGTTGAACACGGATAGTAAAAAGGGATAAAGAATTATAATTGTACTCAATGCATTGTATATTTTATGAGCGATGAAGCAGATTTGTCGCTGAGCGAATGTGGTTCTAGTTTTAGGGTCACGCATCACAGGTTTGATGAAAAGCGGGTGTATGCTTGATGTTATGGAGACACCTGCAGGTTATTTTCCATATGAAGCATGCTTTGTTAATAACTGGGGAATATATAAGAACTTAATTTTAGAAAGGGGTGGGTAGGTTGGCATATTACTCTGCAGGCTATTTTGCTCGGTTTTTTTTAACAAACAGATATTATCTGTAGAGTCAATTTGTTCGTTGTACAGAACAACGGTTAGGTTTGTATCTGTCTTACCTCACAAAAAAGTGAGGTAGCAGTAATTTTTATAATACATTTGACTAATAAAATACATGTTTTTTTCATTATTAGTCATTTTAGTTCAGTACTTAGATGAAAAAACCTAAAGCGAGCCATTTTTAAAACTTTTATGTTTGATTTCAAAATTTTAATATTTGAAAAATTGTATGTTATTTCTAATCAAATTTGTAGGCGTATATTATCACCTTTTCAAAACAATTATTAGTTTTGGGATACATTCAGAAATATCCCATTTTTTTTAAATGTACTGAGAAGCAGAAATAAAGCGAGAAGTCAGTATGCCAGAGGCTTGAAGGGTTATATATAATTCTCAAAAATTGATTTTGCACTGTATGTCTATAATAGCCAGGTAACATTATATGAGGTAAAAATTGTGAGGTGCATTTGACACCGTTCTATTTGTACAAAGAACGTTACCTTTAGCGGTGCTGCCAAGGTCTGGTATCTGTGAGAGGATATTGTGTCAGCGCTTTATTAGCAGCAGACACATACCTGAACGGATGACGAACCTCCTGCTGGCACTGTTTGTGGATGCGATGGACTCTCTAGTTGCAGCAGCTGGTCCAGTTTCTTCACCACCTAGGATTTTTGCTGCAGAGTCTCCATCTTCTATCATCGTGTCACCTGTTCCTGTACTTCATTTTACTTAACTTAACTTCACTTTATTTTTGTAATATTAATATTTTTTGTAATACCTGGATCAACTGTAAAGCGCCCCCGAGGTGATATCTCACAAAAGCGGCGCTATACAAACTGTCCAATAAATAAATAAATACCTTTAAATTCGGTAAATTTAAATGATTCACCTCATGGAAAATAAAAATCTAGAAAATGAAAAAAACACCTGTTTTCTGTAGTTCAATAACGTCATTACAAATACATAATTCATTTATGAAGTGCTCCGTTCAACGAATTGATCTGCAATTGAATGAAACTACTTTTAGAGGCTTGGTCCTAGTTTGATCCATTTTAAATATTATCTTGATTCATTTACTTGCGCTGTCGGCATTCGGAAAATGTATTTTCTCACAACTGAGAATTTCGGCCAAATAGTCGCATCCATAAGTTTTTCGTATGTTGACTCGGGGGTCCCAACATTGAAAGCTCGATATTTGCCAAACTTAGTTTGTAATTCTTATGCCACTGCGTCAATACCACTTTGCTTGAGAAAAGAGATCACATCTTCGCAAGTTGTTGTTTTCTCCAGTCCTGTGACGAGAGCATATTTCGTTTTTTGCAGGCCTTTAATTTCAGCAATTTCGTTACTGCCCAATATAATTGGGGTTTTTTTCCATAGAGGCTGTGGTCCTTTATTTGCCTTTTTCTTTATAGATTTAAAGTCTCATTTGACAAACTATCATGACAAAGATATGACAGGGAAAGTGTTGAGAATAATTGTATTTATACAAAATATATGTATCTACCACCATGTATATATGTTACAGTCATAGTGATTAAATAGCTATTATACATAATGACTGGTATATATAATAACAAAATTGTTTAGAAAATGTGATAAATTAATCACTTTATCCGGATACTATTCATAATATCGGATCAAAGTTAGCCAAAGTAATAAATACGATCCAACTGACTTGTTACCCCCCTATCCTAACCTAGCCTATAATAACCCAGCCTAACCTAACCTAACCTATCATAACCCAAGCTTACCTAACCTATCCTAAACTAACCTAACCTAAACCAACCTAACCCAACCTGACCTATAATAACCCAACCTAACCTAACCTATCATATACCAATTTAATTTATATGGATTCAGAAAAAAAATGCTGCTATTGTTAAAAATATGTTGCACTGATTATATTATGTATTACTTGCGTCTCTTACTTTCTATAATATTTGTGTTTCATATATATTTTTAAATTAGAATTTTTATTTTTATTTCTTTTATATTTTAATCTTTATTTAGGTACTTATATGAAAATTAATGTGTCTTATGGCTGAGTAGATGTTGGTAATTGTTGTACCTATTTGTATATTAACTGAGTTATTATAACTGGATTGTTCTCACCTAAGTGAGATCTTCTGTAAAAACCCAGTATAAATAAATAAATAAATCATAACCCAACCTTACCTAACCTAAGTTATAATAACCCAACCTAGTTTAAATTTACTAAATTAAAGGCAAATTGAAATATAATTTTATAATCTTTACCTAAACTCACTTGTTTTATTACTTTATCCAAGTCTTCGAAGATATTATATAAAATTGCTAGTTAATGTGATTAATTCTGTGTCAATTATCACTTTGTCTAAATTGGGTAGACATTATAAATAATGGCTGGATAGTATATATAATATCCGGATTTATTACTTTGGCTGTAACATATATATTTATAGATGGTGGTAGATACTTGCAGTATCACCTTGGTGAAAGTCGTGAAATACCACCATTCGGAATCGAAGCGTTACTTTAAATGTCTTTAGCCGTATTTGGTGACCACATGTGAGTAGCCAGGTACTTTCCCACCTTCCTCTCCTCATTTCCTTCCACTCCCCATGCCTAAATAGTCCAAACTGTTTTCATCACGTAAATGAAAAAATAGAATTTATTTATAATACAACGCCCCTGCTAAGTCACCAAAATTAGGGAACCACTTTGAGTGACCTATGGCAGAGGTGTTGGTTATCCAACGAATGGTTCTCAGGGCGACGGTACCCATACGTAAATTATGTAATATAAAATTTTACAAATTATAATGTTTCGGGGTGTTTCAAACTAAATCACATTTAGATTTTTCTGAAACAGTCAAATTGTTTGAAATTATTTGTCATCCTACCAGTGACATCTATTGCGACGTGTTGTCAACTTTGTTTTGATTTCTGTTCTTGTACACTCTTCCCACTTCTAGTGACATCTATTGCGATATGTTGTCAACTTTGTTTTGATTTATGTTCTTGTTCCATTGGCACATTCTTCACACTACCAGTGACATCTATTGATACGTATTGTCAACTTTTTACCATGAATTGTTATGATTTCTGACAGTTCCGTTGACATATTCATTACATAACCTAACTTGCGTAGTAATGTTTTACTAGTTTAGTGAAAATAATGAATAAAAAACAAACCTATACAGCTTTATTTTAAATTAAATCTACCCTACAGGTTGATTTAAATCCCTAGGAAACATGAATAAATTACCAGGAACAGCGTTGAACTTGAAACAGGTTTGAAAATCAATATTATAAAATTATTTCCTTCCCTAACTATTGTTGTTTGTAGTCCATCTAAAATCCGGTAACAATTTTCGAGACTACTAGAAGCTTAGTTTTGAAGATATTCATTTAGTCCAGTGATTCCCAAAGTGGTCTATATCGACCCCCAGGGGTCTATGACAACCTGCAAGGGGTCTACGTCAGCGAAAAAAAAAATTGGGGGTCCATGGAATGAAAATGGGGGTCCACGATAGTGGATCTCAACATAAACTGATAGTACCTATTTACTTACACTATTTACCGACACTAAAAGTGAATCAATATTTTATGTTTTGAAGGATTACTTCATTGAAAAAGCAATCCCTTTATCAAATATAATGTCAGTAGCTACAGATGGAGCACCTGCCATGGTTGGACGTTATTGTGGATTTATAAGCTATTTAAAACAAACTTTTTGAGACTATTTTAGAATTTCTGGATACTAAAGATAAAATTTAAAAGACAATTTAATGAAGTGGAAAACAGACATCGCCCATTTAACAGATTTGCTTACAAAATTTAATATGGTTAATTTGCAGTTACAAGGCGACAGTCTAAATTTGATTAAAACAAAGTCCATCTTATCAGCGTTTCTTGCCAGAGTTAAACTAATGAAGCAAAATATTGGACGGGGCGAATTTTCCCAGTTCCCCAATTTGTCACAGACAAACTACCAGGAAGACGACGTTTCAACCTACGTTCAACATTTAAATGCCCTCTATTCAGATTTTGAAACTAGGTTTGAGGATGTTTTGACTATGGTAATACCACCGTGGATAATTAACCCATATGGTGACATAGAAGAAACGAATGTCATAAAACAAGAGGAACTGACTGAAATAAGTACAAACGAAGAACTTAAGGTTCAGTTTAAGCACGGATATCAGCACTTCTGGCTGCAAAAAAACATACCCGTTACTTATCCCGTATTATGGAATATAGCGAGGAAATTTTTAATTTCCTTTCCATCGTCATACCTAGTGGAAAGGGGGTTCAGCGCTGTTATCAATCTCCTAACGAAAAAAAAGAAACAGACTGGACATCATTAGCCGAGGAGACTTAAGATTAAACCTTACAAAATTGACGCCAAATGTTGATAATTTATTATTAAAGCATCAGGTTCATCCTTCCCACTAAAAATATTTACTTATTGCTTAGTTTATTTTATGTTACATTTATTTTATATAACAGATACAAAATTTTATTTTGAGTAGTTTTAATTTAAATTCAATTAATAAATGTATAAAACTGAACATGTGTTTTTACTTTAAGTTTTTAACACTAAACTTCACTACAGTTAGAAATTTACAAAAAATCAATATCAGGTAAGTAGGGGGTCTACCAAAAACAGAAAAACATGGCAAGGGGTCTACGACACAAAAAAGTTTGGGAACCTCTGATTTAGTCCTTAGTTACTTGCTCCTTTCCACTATTCTTTGCTGATCATTGATGTTACATATTTGCAATTAATATGGTATTGACTGCGAATCGTATATTTTATCGGCCTACATTCACCATTATTCAAGCAGTTTTATAGAAAAACCTAGACATAATTTATCTTGTTCAGGAAAAATACATTATCTATTAAACTACAAATTAAAGTATCTATTGAGTCACAATGTTTAGGGTTCAATAAAAAATCAGGTTGCTTCACGCTCGTATTGGGAATTTGTTGCTTACATGTTTATTGCCTATGATGGCTGCACCTGGTATCGGATCTCGCGTCCAAAACTGACCGAGACCAAAAGCCGTCAAGCTGACAGAAGCGTGTTTTATGAAGTTCTGGTGACCGGTTCCTCTTTAGATCAGGCAATAACGAGAAGAAATTATTTCAAATTGTTTTTTTTTTTTGCACTGTATATTTGTTATTGAGTGTAAATATGTATATGTACTAACAAACGCTACATGCAGGGATACTGGAGGGTCTAGAGTCGTTCATAATAATTAAATGTAGTAGAATTGAAATTTAAACAAATTTTGCACTTTCTTCCACTTATTTATTTTCACCAGGACCGGTTTCATTTACTAAGGACATTTTCAAACTGGTAGTTGAAATTCTTATGCTACGGAATTTATACAAACTTTTAATAAAATAAAATATCAGTAATCACAAACCTTTTCAATTATCTAAATTCATTTATACTCATGTGCATTAAAAATATCTATTTACTATGTAACATGCAAAAGTTGTTTAAATTTCAATTCTAATATAATGGAATTCCATCACAAATTAACAGTCCAAAAACTAGACTAATTAAATGTAGCTTCGTTTTATTCAAAAAAATTTGAATCTTGACGTGTACGACAGAGATAAACAATCAGTTTCCTTATACTGTCGTTGGGAAAGTGGTAGGGGCCCTCCAATGACCGGTCACTCTCGTCAAGAGTGTAGAAGAGACATTTAATTTCAACCTGAAAACTTTAAAATTACAATATCTTTAAAGATTGCAACTTTTGCCTGAAAAACACAAAGTAGTAGTAGAGTTATTCTCTAATATTCAATCTCTTCTTTTCAGTTTTTACTCAGGGCTGAAGTTAAGAAGCTTTACCGACAAATTCTAAGAACAATCCGAGAAGTGCCAGACGAGAAAAGCCGGGCGGAACTCCGACTTTGGGCCCGAACAGACTTTCAAAAGAACAAACACCACACGGATGAACTGGTCATCAAAATGATGATGAAACACGGCCAGCAAGCAATGAAAGAATTAAAAACTAGCCTAGATATGTGTAAATAATTATTTATTAAAATTGTACAAAAAACATTAAAATTAAATAGGTATACAAACATCATTGTGATTTAATTTTAACTAACATTATTATTAATACGTAATATTCTCTTAAGTATCATGAATATGGTTAGATTTAACTTACTTAATGGCAATAAACAATATTATTTCTACTCTTCTCTATTTGTGAAAAATTAACTATTGCGGGTGGAACCCTACATGTATTTTATTTCCAGCTTTGAAATATCCTATGATATTCTTCAACAATTCCTCGCTGGAAGAAAATTTACAATCTGCTCTTTCGTAGTGGCGCTAATTTAATTATTTTAGGCAATTTGGTTGGTTCAACTGTTGTGTATTAAACATCGAGTGTTGTGTACAGATTAAGCGATGGTTGGTTCAATTACACCAGCTGCTCCTCTGGGGAACACACGCAGCATGTCTCCTACGTTTTTTTAATAATATTCTGCTGCCATTCTATTCTACTCTACATGCGCACTCTTAGAATGCTGGATATTTTTGAAAAATCTTATTTTTTATAAGTTTTTTTTTCATAATGATTATTAGATGAAAGGAACATCAAATTTTACAACAAATATCGGACGAAAATATTTCTTTAAAGGGACTGATGTCACATTTTGAGGGCTTAATATCAAAAAACGTTATCTAAAAAATCATACTAACAATTCTAGATCCTAAAATCAAGTTTTCTAAAAAAAAAGCGTTCATAATTTGAGATCTTTTTGTCGAAAACATTGTTTGACTTTAACCTCTTGCTGCATAACCTATCAAATCTATAAATAAATTAAAAAAATACATGTTTTATGTTAAAGTATGCGAAAAAAATTTGTTTTACTAAATTATATTTTTTAAGATTTTAAAATTTTTGTTACCTAAATCATATCATATAAAAATCATATTTGTTATTGTCAAATATCATTTAGGTAAAAAAATAAATTTATATCTGAAAAAATATAATTTGGAAAAAAAAAAATTTTTTGTAGTGGCCAGGTTATTAAGTTGTACTTATAGATATATATTTTTAATTTTTATGTAAATGGAGAGGTGTAAAAATTCAATTCAACCATTAATTAGCAATAATTTTCGATCAATCAGTCCCATTAGAGTTGTCATAGACCTTCCTCATATGAATGATGGTATCACGTGAAGCCACATGTTTCAAACCTTATATCTGTACCTCAGAAGTCAAAGGTCGGTTGTCCAATTTTTTGTGAAGAGTTATGTATGATACCTTATTAGTTTTTTTCAATATCTACACAGAGGTATAAAGACGGTTGTCCTACGACAATGTGAAACTAAGTTAGGTCAACATAAAAGCTCTGGTATCCCTATAATGTTCAAAAGAAAAAATTTACTATTTCCTCTCTCCTGAATAATTTCAAAAATGTGACAACCGACCTTTGACTTCTGAGGAACAGATTTATAAGTGTTATAAATAATTTTTCATTAAAGAACATCTAAGATACAATAAGAAGGGTCTCATTAGTGTTTCGAAAAAACTCTTACGTACAGGGTGGGGCAAAAGTAATCACCCGATGTTCTTTGGCTGTAATTTTTTTTTTTTATGTTAAACTTTGGTACTGCTTATTATTCCGCGTTCTTGCGGAAAACCGGTTCATGTCTTGTCGATTTGTATTCTGCGTTTGTTTACTTCACAAATGTCAAAACCCAATTGACATTAGGCGCCATTTGCAAAAGTTATAGCGTGTTCCAATAGGATGATTACTTTTGCCCGACATGTCTTGTCGATTTGTATTCTGCGTTTGTTTACTTCACAAATATCAAAACCGAATTGACATTTGGCGCCATTTACAAAAGTTATAGCGGTTTTCAATAGGGTGATTACTTTTGCCCCACCCTGTATAATAAGCATTTTTCATTGAAAATTTTAATTTATTTGTTTAGCAAAACAGCTTGCGTCAAAATCGGATTTATTGTGTATATTCATGTTGAATTATGAAAGAGGGACAGTGTTCAACGTCAAACGAATTTTTTTTTTATTGATTTGACTTGAAAATAGCTTGAGGCCTTTATGATCTCTGTTTGATGAAAAATGAAGAGCGGGAGTCGAAGTAAAATTTTGAATTTCCCGTATGTTTTTTGTAGATAATGTTTGATTTTAAGAACTAAAATTCTTTGTATGTTTTTTGTAGACAACATTGTTTGACAGTACGTCCTCGATTTGTGATATCAGGTGTTGAAGAGTCGTGCCCACACATGGTACGACGCACTGCAATTGCAGTGTCGACCTTACTTATTCATTTAGCCTTCGGATATTACCTCTACTGGGTTAGTTAAAGACAAAAATAAAAATTTCACTTTATCAAGTATGGTATTGTCTACTTATTGGCTTTAATAAAAAAACTTTTTATTTATTGAAGTTTCACGTCGGTAAAAAAAATAATTATATTAAACATGCTACTTAAAATAATATTATTATATAAAACAAGTGGAGACTTGGAAAGGGAAGATATATCACAATGAGATCAGAAAATTGGAAAGAAAATACATAAATCAATAAAAGTAACTAATCATGTGACCACAAGTCACTCAACATAACCTAAGAAAAATGAATTTGGAAAATGCACCCATTTGTCAATAAAACAATATGTTTTCTCAGTCTCAAGACATGACTTTTTACAGTTTAGAAATGAACATCTTGAAAACATTGTTTTTAATAGAAAAATAAATTATTTGAAATATTAGACACTGTAATAATCTTAAAAAATAAAATATAAACAAAAAGAAGAAAAGTGTAACTGAGTTGGAGATAAACTGACTCCATGATCATCCTATCAACCAGGGTTCAATTCTGGCTCCAAGAGCTTGACTATTAGTCTCAAGGTTCCTAACATTTCTTCAAAAAATAAAAATATAATTTTTATAGTCACTAACTTAAGCAAAGCTATTACAAAAGCTTTACAATATAATAATTATTTCAAATAAATAATATTATGTACCTAGTTTAAGTTAATTATTTTAATTCACAATACAAATGAATATACGCTACAGAACAAAATACAACCAAACCGCATTATTGCTTTAGTCAATTACTGAAGAAGCAAAGATATGCACTTACATCAAGGACGGTAATTTGCACGCTCTCAATAATCGCAATGAGAAAGTTGATTGTTAAGTTTGGTACCCTTTCATACTTGTCATAGTATACATTCATACTTGGTAAGATGTCTTTCGTTTTGAATTTGAATCCAATGTTTAAATGATCTAACAGACTAATCAAATTAACATTTAGTTTATGCTTTAAAACCTTTTTGTATAATTTTCGATTGCTCACTATACATATTCTGTTCTTATCACAGAAACCCAAAGATAGACTTGTCCTAACATGAAATCTGGGTATCATTTCGACCAGCTGGAAACAATCCATGTGACCATATTTTTGGCACCAGGGGGGTTTGAGAATGCTTTGAATAAACTACGACATCAGTTGTACGTTGACCGCCGAAGAGCACATAATGAAGTAACCAGATCTTGCACAGTAAAGTAAAGTTCGCTAAAATAAGACAAAGGTTTGCAGCGCAGTACATTGTTGGACTTTTCTAAGAAGAATCGGAATGTTCATTTTTAAACAAACCGCCTTGCGTAGCGACGCAAAAGATGAGTGAGTTGGTAAATTACAACACATTTGTAAAGGTGTCTAACTTTGCAAGTAAGTTTTTTAGGCAGCCAGCAATTTGCGCGCTATTATAAAAAGGAATAATGATATTACAATGCGAGTTGCACTGTCAGATTTATTTATTGACAAATCACAGAAAGTGAGACAGTCACGCCCCTCTTGGTTCGTTCCCCTTTCCCTGATTGGCTGGTTTATCAATATGAATGTTTATGATTCTTATAGTCTATGTAAAAGCCCAACTGGGCGTAAAACTGAATAAAAAATAATAGATCTTAATTTTATGCTAGCAATGATTCAGTTGTAATAATAAAGGAAATAAATAACAGTGAAAATTAATATTGACTAGCTCGTGAGGGAAAAAAATGTACGTGTATTATAACTCAAAAAATTGCCAAAGTTTCCTATAAAATAATGAAAAAAATCAAATGGCATACATTTCTCACACACAAGAGCGTAGCTATAGCATTCATGGAGGGTTTAAACCCAACGGAGACAAAAGAAGAAAACCTGACTATTCTAGTCACTATATTTAGCTATAGCCATTTGAATTATACAATAATACGCCCACCATCCCAAAAACTGGGCAAGTGTCGAATTAGTGAAAGCGGCGGATTATAGCGCATACATTCAAAAATGCTGAAAAATAAATACATGTATATATTTCATAAACGCAAACGAACACCGCTATCGATCTTTCGTAAAATTTCCATATTTTGGTTTAAACTTAAGGTGTTATGTTCATACTTGCAAGACTCCATTTTGTAAACTTATTTAAACAAAAAAACACGGCAGAACCTTAGAGTAACTAAGGCCAGAGCGAAATGAACAGAAACAGTTGCAAAAATATACAGAGGACTACCAAAATGTCCTAAAATAATAAACCCTAGTGACGGGTAAAATGGTCAGCGGGAGCTAGACAGCGGTTTAGTGACTGAGTGTGGAGTAAAATAATCCAACCTGTCAGTGTACAAAGCTTGGAGATCAAGTATACGTAGGCGGCGGATTACTGAATTTGACATACCAATATTGGCGAATAAGAGAGCTTGCTTTTGTGCTTTCAACTAGTAAAAATAACAGTGGATTATAATAGTTGTCGGATAATCCAGCTGTAGTTTCAAATCTGAATAGTGGTTTATCTCTGGGACGATTGTGAAAGCATGTTTTTCTAGTCTATAATATCTGGGAATTAAAATAATGTGGGCTAGTGCAGTGCGAAATGTGAAAAATTCTTTCTTGATTTATCATACTATAAAATAATTTCATATGTACAATATCAAATACAAGAAAAAAAACATCTACAAGGTTTAACTTAGTTGGGGAATTACTATCACACAATATTCTAAGCAGTATTACTACACCATTAAATTAGGTTTGTGTGGTGTAGATGAGAATACTTTCAGTTTGGCAAAGAAACAAACTTTGTTTGATTTAAGATCTATTGCTAAACCTATGCTCATAATATATCCCATTCTTTATTGGGCATGATAGCTGTTATCAAATTTTTTATACGAACTGAAAGATTACACGCTATTTTATAAAACAGAAAGAAATTTATAGATAGTACAACTAAACTAATCATTTCATGACTAAACACTTAAATATATAAATGCAAAAGCGTTGAATTCATTGGTACAAATAAATATTTTCTCTTATGTGTGCAAAAGGCTGGCAGTCTGGAAGTCCATAAACTGGAGTTCAGAGTTATACTGCCTAAAATTCTAGTATTTACATTACTAGGAAATCCCAGAATTTTCAACCCCTCACATCTATGTAATATGTACATATAAATAATGAGGACAGATTGTTTCATAGAATTTGAACAATTCATCAAATTTCAATGTTGATTTTCAAGTTCTGTGAAGGTTCTATTCAAGTTCTATTATTATATCATTATTAGCCAGTTGTTTCACAAAACTGAAATAATAACAGAACTTTGAAATTTGATGTATTGTTCAAATTCTGTGGAACAACCCGTCCTTAATGTTTTGAACTGGCTCCTATCAAAGTGTGAACTAAAACAAATGATATTTAATTGAATGGCAGAATGAAACCAGTCGTCTATTCAGAAATCTCAAGTTGCCACCACACTTTCCGCTTTTCCAACTCTCCGCCTGGCCAAGTAACAAAACTTAAAATGGACAAAGCGAGATGTAATATTATTACACTGTCTTAAATATAGCTAATGAAACTATCATTGTTATAAGTCGTTTACGGTACTAACTGTAAACTGTGACTTTTTACAGTTAGTATTGTAAAGTCTTCCACTACGCTTGCAGAACAAATGATTTTATTTAGAATTTCAGAAATACTTGTCAACACTGGAAAGGATAAATACTTGTGAATTGGCATACATGTGAGGCATTTTTACCGTAGAAATCTTTTTACCAATAATGTGATAAAAAACAGCTCTAATAGAGCGATTAATAAGTATTAAGCTGTTAGTATTGTTAGAGTTAATTGTATGTTAGTAAGTTTGTCAGATTGAAATGTAGACCTACTATCACAGATATTATCTACATTAGTAGTAATGTTGTGACTTAAGTCAATTTATGCAAATCATCATTAGTCAAATTATGTGAACGAATGTAAAACTAGTAAATTGTTATTTAAAATCACACAAAGTTAACCTAAGCCATCGTCAATGCTTGTTTGTTACGTTACAAAGTTTCAGAAGGATAATTTCCTTTGAAAGCGATGATTATACTAACTGCTTCCACAACATAGCTGAAAACACTATGACTAAAATTATCGTACCAATCAGCGTGATACAAAAACTCATATTTCTTACACTATTTGGCTTCATTTTGGATATGAAGATCAGATGAATAAAAGTCTGAATTATGAACTGCCCGTCGAATACAAAGCAAGGAAAAACATTCACTACTGCGAGGCCGATTGAGAACATAATTATGTACTTCATGGCTTTCTCAAACCCTTCCGGAATGCTCGACGGGAATAGTTTGGATTTGGGAATGTACTGCGATACGATGACCGTGTGGTGAACATCAAACGGATGACCGATGTACAGAACATGGGGTTTGTTCATCCGCTTGATGACCATCAGGCTGGTGGTGTTCTGAAGTATCGGCTTCACGCAGTGGTATTCCATCGGACAGTTGAATCCTTCCGTCAAATAACACTTTTCAAATTCACTCTCAATTATCCGTCTCACGGGCAAACACATGTGCTGCGGCAGCTCCACGATGCCGTGAGCAGGTTCCAAGTATTCGAAGCACAGGTTCTGCCCGTCACTCTTCTCACAGCATTCCAGCAAACCGCTGTTGGAGTGTTTAATCTGGACTGACTCGTCATATTTGTGTACAAAGTCCGGAGAAACACAGACTCCCCACTGTTGGGAAAGGACACCAATCAGGCAATCTTCCCAATCCAGCTTATTATTCACAGGACACTCGTTAATGTGGGTTATTGTATCCAGGTAATTCACTCCCTTAGGGCCGAACAATGGGGACTTGGATGATATTTCAATAACCTGAACACCTTCGTTAATTCGATAGGTATACCCAAAGAAAACAGGAATTCCCAGGAATAAGACGTAAGCCAATACCGCCAACACTGTATTGTGCCATATTCCGGCAGAGTAAACCCTTAACTTCCTCCAAGGGCTTAAAGAGTGCAACTGTTCCGTACTCATCACCACGAAAGCGATTGGAATAATGAATACAACATGAAAGCCAAAGTTTATCAGAGGGACGTCTTCTCTTACTGCAGCCAGAGCGTGACCCAGTTCATGGATGACACTACTTAACACGAGTGAGAAGAGATAATAGCCAAGATCCTCGGCTGGTAAGTTTACCCCGGGAATGGCTGATTCAAGGATGGGTCCTTTCCTCACGTACTTCCCGTCATCCGGTGTGAGGTAATCGGCGCCCGACTTTAGGACGATGCCGACAGCGACTGGCAGCAGAATGAGGGTCGTGTAACAACCTAAGCTGAACCATTGCTGTAAGAATCTGGGAGAATTCGATCCCCATTTGTACACAGTCCTGTTAAACGCCGCAGTATACCATGACATGTGCAGGAATCCAAACTTCAATCCGGTTCCTTCCAACAGAGCGAGGTAAGGGTAGTGCATGCAGCTCTGAAACAAGAAACATTCAATAACATCGACGCGGATATTGATAGGTTACATTCATTCATATTATCTCAAATACACACCTTGAAAAATGAATCAAAGAAGAACAAAATTCCATAAATTATAGCGACAACAATAAATAATGTTGCGAGATCCATCTCTGGGTATTGTTTTTAAAAGTATTGAACAAAAAATATTTATTTGCAATCCATATTATTATTACGAACATTTGACAGATTAACCATAGATAAATGCCTCACTCGCATTGAGATTGTTTTGGCGAGAAACTAAAATTTTTTCATGTTTGGTAACCAAATTCCACTTCCACCACTGCCCGCTAAAACCATAGATAAAGGTCGACAAAACGTCAAAATAATACAGACTTTTTGGCTGAGTACGCATGTGTCAATTGTCAATTCCATGTCTCTTATTTCAACAGTAAGTTGTCGTTTTCAACGATTCAAACAAGCATTCGTGAAATGTGAGTGGTTTATTTATGCGTGAAATGATTTCAAGAAAATAACAAAATGCGTGTTGCTTATTTAGCGTTGTTAGTTATCTTCCACTTGACTGTCAACCATGCAACCTTGCTGGCCGACACTCCGCAGAGCGAGTACGTACCCTCGGGCCCCCTCGTCAAGTGCAACTTCCTACCGATGCAGTTCATTCAGTGCGATTTGCCGATCGACCACAAGGGCAACAAAACGGCGAAGGAAGAAGCAGGCCATGGCTGCATCAAATTCGGTGGCGCCAAATACGAAGACGTTGAAAAAACTAAAGTACAATGTACAGTGTTACCAGACATTGAGTGCTTCGGACCTAGAACGTTCTTGAAAGATGGCTTCCCGTGTATCAAATATTCAGATCAGTATTTTACAACAACGTTGATTTACAGTATCCTTCTTGGATTCTTAGGGATGGACAGGTTTTGTTTGGGACAGACTGGTACAGCTGTAGGGAAGTTGCTCACTCTAGGAGGTCTGGGCATCTGGTGGGTAGTCGATGTGGTTTTACTCATTACAAATAGTCTTCATCCGGAAGATGGAAGCAATTGGAATCCATATGTTTAAGAATTATTCATTTTATGTACATATTTTATACCTAGAATAGTCGGCTGTTGGAGGCAGTAATCAAGCGGACAGTTTTCTCAAGCAAAAAAAATGTTTCCTGTATTCGAGCTTAATCAAAATATACAATAAGCTAAAGATTAATCAAATGGATACGGTACCTATCTTGCGTGTTATAGATACATTTGTTCTTAGCTAAGAACAGGAATTTGTTTGAGAAGACTGTTGAAGTAATTAATAATAAGTAAAAAAACAATGGTAAAGTTGCCGGATTCTGCCTCACGCACTATGCAATATTTTTTTAAATAACACTTGATTTCAACTTAATTACTACAAGAAACAACCATTTATATTGGGGGAGATGGAAAAATATGCAAAAAATGAGGGTCTTAGTTTGGGTTATTTTAATAATTTATTCCTAACTTTCAAAGTTAACTTACGACAAACGTCAAATGATACAAATAAGAAAAAATGTGATGGTCGCACTTGAAATTTCGAACGTAGAAAAATGGAACTTTAATGCATCTTGTACTTTCTCCTCTGACATTAATATATAGTTGTTTCTTGTAGTAATTAAGTTGAAACCAAGTGATATCTTTTAAAAAATTGCATATTAAGCGAGAGGCAGAATTTGGCAACTTTACCATGATAAAATTTATTTGAGAAATTTTAACAATGCATAATTTTTATAAAATTACTTAGCTTTAAGATTTGATTTCAGTGAATGTTTTCTAATTATTGTACTTACCATGAATGAAGGATTGCATTATGCGGGATTTAAATACAAGAAATATGAACCTCTCAGACCGTTGTTTCAATCACTTCACCACAAAAGTATGACCCCTCAAATTAGACTCTATAAAATGACAACCTCATATGTGTACAGTAGAATCATTTAAAAGAGATTCTTGCTTGTGTAGTGGTGTCCTATATCGAGGACTTCTGCGGGAAGAGAAGGAACTGCGAGCGGATGTTCCAAACCAATTTGAACCAATTCACTTGTCAAGAGGTCAGATCTGAACAACTTACCTTTCAGCATCATCAGCACATGTACAAAATCCAAAGATACTTTCATGTTCCCCTACCACATTAATAAAAATATATTAACACGCATAAATGAGAGAGACCTTGGCGTGATTTTCGAAGCAAATCTCTTTTTCAGATCCCAAGTATTTGACATGTCTCCTCCACCAACAAAATGATTGTATATGTTCTTTTTAATGCGAGATCATTTACTAACGGGGTCGCAATACGGAGTACATAGGAAACCCTTGTTTGCAGTATCCTGGGATATTTATTTAATTTATTTATCTATTCACTTATACATACATACAGTTTATAGGTATACATATTGACATTGAGTGCAGGTAATACAGATAGATGTTCCATTTATAAAACGTGGTAGTTTCATTCTAATGAAATGTGATATGCAACTGTATATACATGGTTGAAGCTTAGGTAGTAATGTTCTGTGAACACCTCACTAGGAGAACCCGTGCCGAGGTGTTGGCATGGGTGTTATTCTGCCGTCATAGGTGGAAACACAATATCCTCCTCGGGAGTCTCCACCGTAGTTCCACCCATGGTGGCAGTATTTTACATCATTAGGTTAGGTTACTGAAAATAATTTAAGAATGAAATCGTTTTTAATAGATATAGTCATAATTACGAAACCAGAAATGTAAATAGAAATAGATTGCCACATATGAAGAAATCAAAATCACAGAACTGCCTAATGTACAAAGGACTAAAGATGTATGATGAAATTCCTGAAAGTCTGAAGAATGAATGTGTTTAAAAATAAATGTTATTTATTTATTTAATATCAACGGTATAAATATACCATAAACAATGATAACATGTCACAGTTAAAATATTTTAAAAAAAGAATTACAAATATATGTGGCATTTGATTGTGAAATGACATTAGAGAGTAAGTAGGTAAGTAAGTAAACAAGAGATACAAGTACATAAGTTTGTATAGTGCAAATAAGGTAGAATTAGATTAAATTAATATTGATTGAAAAGATTTGATAGCATAGCCCTCTTGTACCTACCTTGCGTGCAGTTAAATAGATCTGCCACATCTGCGTATCTATTACTAACTTCATGCAACCTAGGTACAAGCGAGTGTTTGGAATACTCAGTCCTGATATTGTTGCATTTAAACAAAATTTTAGAACGAGTAGCTCTCGTGGGTATATGAAATTCAATGAGGTTAATTAAATCAGGACTGTCTATACTACCATTTACAATTTTGAACATAAATATTAAATAAATATTAAGTCGGATATAATTCTTCGATCTGAGAGTTTTAATAAATTTAGATTTTTCATCAAGTAATTATAATTTATATTTTCAATGGGAATACCGAGTTTAAAATTAATGTGTCTTAGGAATTTATGTTGAATTTTTTCGATTGAATCTGAATGTAATTTGTAGTGGGGGGACCAGATCGAGGAGTTATATTCGACTTGACTACGAACCAGGGATGTATACAAAATTTTTAATGTTGAAATATTCTTGAAACCTCTGGAATTTCGAAGAATGAAGCCTAGCATTTTCATTCCTTTATTATTAATATTATTTATATGCGATATGAAGTTTAATTTAGAGTCGAAAGTTATCCCCAGGTCATTAATTTCTTCGACAGAGGTAAGGATTGAGTTATTGAGTTTATATGAATGAATAATTGGTTGATTTATTCTGTAAAATTTAATTGAATAACACTTATTTATGTTCAGATGAAGTTTGTTAAGAGAACACCAATTAATTAACCTGTTCAAATTATTTTGTAGACAGATACAATCTTCAGCACTTTTGATTATTTTAAATATTTTTAAATCATCTGCGAAAAGTAATGTATTAATATCTTCATCAAATATATTTACAATATCATTTATGAACAGTAAAAATAATATTGGGCCTAAATGAGACCCCTGTGGTACACCACTGGTAGCTATAAATTGATTGGAAATGAACAAATTGATTTTTACAAGTAAAACTCTATTAGTTAGATAGCTAGCAAACCATTCTAAAAGTTTTCCGCCAATACCGAGCTTACGTAGTTTGATCAGGAGAATTTTATGGCATACTTTGTCAAAGGCCTTGATAAAGTCCGTATATATGGAATCGACTTGAGTTCTGTTAGCTAATGCGTTTGATATATAGTTTTCATATAACGAGAGATTTGTCAGAGTTGATCTACCTGACAAAAATCCGTGTTGATTCGGAACAATGAGATGGTTAATACATGGTGAAATTTTATCAAGTAATAGTTTTTCAAAAAGTTTAGGAATTACAGATAGCTTACATATTGGTCTATAGTTAGTAACATCACTTTTATTACCCTTTTTAAATATAGGAGTTAGATAACAACGTTTCCAAATATCAGGGAAGCACCCTGTGTCAAGGGATTGATTAAACAATAGAAAAATCGGCTCAGCCAGTGAAGTAATGCAATTTATCAGGATATTGGGATGTACATTATCAGGTCCAGCCTTTTTGTTTTTGTCTAAGGATTTGATTTTACTTATAACATCGTTTATGTTGATGTGTATGGCAGGGATATGTATGCTCTCGTTAAGCGACGAAGGTGGTGTATAATTGTCTGGGATATCTTCGTCATAGACGCTTTTAAAATAATCAGCAAAATAGTTAACTTTTACATTCATGTCAGTACTACTCTTTTCTTTGAAGTGCATTGAAAGGGGTAAACCTTGTTTGTTTTTTCTAAGAGAGTTAACGTGAGTGAAAAAGTTTTGTATATTAGAAGGTATAGAGTTTTCGATTCCATTTATATAATTGAAATATGAATTTCTTGATAGTTTTTTACATTGATTTCTATAGTTGTGAAATATCTTGTAGTCGATAAGAGAGTTCGATTCTTTAAAGTTTTTGTGTGCAATTTTTTTACAGATAACTAGGTTTATTAGCTCGCCACTGAATCATTTTGGGAACTTCGCTTCCTTGAAGTGTGAAAGTGGTACAAAGCTTTCAATGGCCTTATTAATAATTTTGTAAAATAATTCAAGATTATAGTTAATAGTATTATTATGGTGAAGAAATGACCAGTCTTCATTTGCAAGATATTGATTCATGTTAGAATAGTCAGCTTTGGAGAAATTATAAGTTAGGTTAGGAAGAACAGTTGTGTCATCTGGTGAGTTATTAGTAGTGATGGTTATGCTTAGGGCGGGGTGGTGGCAGTCTAGGGGGAGAAGCTCGTCAACTGATTTAGCAATATGGACTGAGGTATCACTGCAGAATACTAAATCCAGCAGTCGATTATTGGTATTGTAGACTTGATTGACTTGATGTAGAGAGAGTAAGTTCGTCATATCTATTATTTCGCGGGCATTTTCTGGTAGGCTTAAGTTGTGATAAGAGTCCTTATTCATCCAATCAATGCAAGGGGTATTATAGTCACCAAATAAAATTGTTCTGGCATCAGGGTATTTATTTTTAAAGGTTTCGAGGTCATCTATGTGGTTTCTGTAGACTGTGATATTGGATCCAGGAGGAATGTAGACACATCCCAGTAGAATTTTGCCTGATTTAGTTTTTAGTAAAACGAATACCTGTTCCACGTCCAGATGTTTACAAATTAATCGAGTGGATGGCAGTAATTTTGTAACGGATATAAGAACTCCTCCTCCTCTGGTTTTAGTACTAGTGGCTGGATTTCTGTCAAGGCGGTAGGTGTTGTAAGATGAAAATCCAAGTTCCTCGGTGTGAATATCAGGATCAAGCCAAGTTTCGGTAAGAAGAAAAACTTCAATGTGTTGGAGTAGTGGAAGAGTAGTTTGTAGCTCTATGAGTTTGGTACGGCAGCCTCGGATATTTTGGCCGTATCCGATGATGTGTTTGAGTTTTTTGAAGTTGACCTTATTATTGTGGGCTTGTTATTCATATATTTTATTGTTAACCCAACTTCTCCTCCCTTTATCCGAGTTTCCAATTCTTGGCGGAGGTCCGACAAGAATTTTCGTTGGTTCGGTGTTTGGTCGGAAAAGATTTTAACAGTGGAGTTGGTCAGATAAAAGTTCTTTCTCCTGAGGATATTTATTTATTGTAAAAATATTTAAAGCTACATAATGAAATATTATCTTGTTTATATTCAAATGTTGTATAAACTAACTCAATAAATAATAATAAAAAAATAAGTCAGAAGCTGTTCATCATAATATTATATAGACACAATATAGTAATTTGAGGTAAGTTACGTATCAAAATGTTCTGTAGACAGACTGTAGTACAAGAGTACAGATACAGTGTACGAATGTAGAACATGATTTAAACTTCATACATATTATTATATATGACTAATGAAAAGAAAAGTAAGAAATATACATGAAAGGAACTTAATGAGCAGTTAAGCTGAGAGGGAAAAAAAGCAAAACAGAAGTTATATTACAGATGTTTATATTACTATAATACATTTTATTAATATGGCTTCATTATTTGAACAAAACCATATCCGTTACCTATATATGAAATAATTTACATTGACAATTTACTATCCATTCCCGTATCCATCCTTGTTCTTAACAGGAATGTTCGATTTCAATTACTTAGAAGTACGCCAAAAAATATTTTTACATAAACATTTTAAACTAATCTCTGGAACTATACTTAATCCACTTATATTGAAGGAGGTCAACATAGATGTGCGTAACAAGTTTAGTCATTGGAGATCCCATGCACTTTTTTATACTCCGAAAGCGAGGACTTCTGCCTCAAAGAACTCAACCTATCGCAAATCAACAGAGCGACTCAACTGCTTAAGGATTCTGCATTGACCATCGACATTTTTAACATCACTTGCAGACAGTTGAGCAACTATCTTTTGACGCATGTCACAAAATAGTAAAACTGCTTCCATGACCTTTTATACTTACATGTATCATCTTCTCTGTAATATATTTGTGCATAACCGTTCTATGAAGAACATGAAAAAATAAATACATTCAAATGTGTTTTCTTTGAAAGGATTTGCTTGTAACGGTACACTCTTGAGACCAGTATTAATGCAGCGCTGATGAAGATAAAAATATGTATGCAATATTTATTTATTATCAAAAATATAACAAATATAAACATATGTACATACAAATCAAGGTAACATTAGATATTTAAAAGAACAGTGATAGAAAAATATGTATAAAGCACGGTAATAACAACAGAAAAATAGTTGGACATAACTATGTTTTGTTTGTATACAATTTACTGTCAATGAGTTTCCTAGGCTCTACAATCTTTGATATTTTCTACAATAGTGGTAGTTTTGTTGGTTTAAATAAACTCCGTTATTAAAAAATATATATTAATGTACTTACTAAGGTAAATCAGTAACCATACTGATGGTTCACTGTCGTTTTTATCTGCCTGAATTTCAATGATGGTATTTTCTTTATTAGATTTATTTTTACTACCCGTTATTTCTAGAGTATACTACTACTAGTCCACCGCTCCACCCCCAAAGTTTCCTTACCCCTGGTCTAGATGTAAAGTTTGACTCTTAGACAATTATACAGGGTGTGCGGGGTTAAAGTGCGCTAATATCGAGGGGTGATTCTACATGATAGTACAACTAAAAAATAAAAATAATTTTTAATTTAAACCGATTATTACGATAGCGGCGCGAAATATTAATTATTAATTTTGGCTATTTTTAGGATTTTATTGATGACATCCAGTATAAATATTTGAGACAACCTGGAAAGAATTATTATTTCTCTTTCTAACGTCAAAAAATTACATAGTTCCGCATGATAGAAAAAAAATAAAAATACTTTTATGAAATATTGACGCCCGGTCAAATATGACCCTAAAATGCTGGAGGGGTTAATTGGGCCTACACAGATTTTACGCTTGAGGCAGAAAATAGTATAATAACAGACCCCACTCAATTTTGGGCTTACATGAACGATCAACGCCGCGGCTATGACAAACGTAATCACATGAATCTTAACGACAATAAATATGAAGTATGTTCTAGGATCGCGAAAGGTTTTGCCGATTATTTTCAATCAGTATTAAGCGACAAGATTCTCAACTTGACATTTCCTCCATAGCTTCTTCATCATTCGATTCTTTATTTATACATATTCTTGAAATTAAAGGGGACGATATTGTAACCGCTTTTCGTCAATTTACTATCATAATATTTGATCAGTATTTTTAATGAGAATTCAACTTTTAAGTGAGATGTTCCCCCAATATTTGGTAAATCAAAAACAAATTTCTGTTTTCATTTAGGTATACTCAATGGCCACCGTGGTTGAGAGGTAAGGCTCTTGACTATTTATCGAATGGTTACCGCTTCAAATCCTAGCGTGCACAAGTTAATTTTATTTGTGATTTAGTGTTATTTTCACAAATTATTCATAAGAAATAGTATATTTGCAGTGCGTTCCAGAATGAAAGATACTCTCAGTGTTGCCCTAAATGTGAGACTACCTGTACAATATACACATTAAATTTTTATTTTTTTTACATTAACTCACTGACCTGGGGTAATAATTTTACCTCAGGGCCTATGTCATCTCTCGGGGTGCTGTGTGGAGGGTTTTTTTGAGGAGAGACAGGAGTGAACATGGAGAAGAAGAGATCCATGTTCTAGGAGGGAGGAAACACAGAAACCGACAAATCGTTCCACAGTCGAGTTGTTGAACTCTAGGACGAGCCATAGAATCGTCCCGTTCTCATGTGACACAAATTTCAAATTGTTTAAATGTTTGGGTGTTTGCCAACTGTGCACAGATGCCGAAGGGTTCGCAGATGCTAATTCCTCGGACCAATTTTCATTGAAATACCGGTAGACGGCATTCCCACCTGATGCCTGCGTTCTAATGATTGCAATCCGTTAAAATCGAGAAAGCTATCAAACAGACCACCCGTTAAGTCAAGAGTATTTTGGTTTTCCAGACCAGAGGTGGCTGCCAAATTCAACTGAGGGACGCACTTGTGATTTGTACAGGGCTCGCAGTTGAAGGATATCCCCGATACAGACTGCACGTCATTCGTAATAAGTCAATAAACTTTTATTGTTGACAAATACTCAATGCAAATAATTACAACAATAATTAGTCGAGTGAAATATCAATACAAATTAAAAATATCTCCCAAGTAAAAATAAATGCCGCTAACGGGAATTGAACCCGTACCTTCTGATGTCCGGTCAGGTGCTCTGAACCACTGAGCTATGTCGGCTTATTTCCAACCCGCCAAATAATTCAATATGTACCAGTACCTCAATCAACAATTACTGCTTATTATATTTTTTTCACCTGTAAACAACCAACTTTATTTTTGTAGGAAAGGCTTTGTTAGTGCTAAATTTCATACTAGATGGCGTCGAGACATATTATATCTACATTTGTTGGTGAAATATATTGACTTGTCAAATATTATTATTTTTAATGATAAACTAATGTTTATAAGACAAGGTTTTATGCATAGCATAAAGGAAAACAAATAATTATAAGCAATAATTAGTCGAGTGAAATAATTCCCGTTGGCGGAAATTATTTTTACTCGGGAGATATTTTCAATTTGTATTCATATTTCAGGCAAGTGAAGTGATCTAAAAATAAGTGTTTAATAGAGCGTTTAAAAATAATAATAAAATAATGCGTTTAAAATTTTAGTTATTTTTCCCTAGATTACAGCACCGGTGTTGCCGCAGCGTTTACATGTCCTACTCATTATGCTTACATCAACCACGCTTTCTCACAGCCTTACTAAAAAACGTGGTACAAATATCACACGGCACGCAAGGTACAGTGAAAAATTTGACTTATTACCATGGAGTTTTGGGTTTGCCAATGTCCCGCTCTGCTGGGAATAAGGCTCAGATACCTGGGAAGACACAGTGTGGAACCAGAAGACATCGCCACATATCCAATGACAGCCCTGGTGAACTTCATAAAAGGGACCGGGTTACTGGCAAGGGAATGAGGTAAAATGGGAGGTAGTACAATGGGCCTATGGCCTAAGTGCTCGCGGGGAACGTAAGTAAACCGCCTCCGACTTTAAAAAAAAAAAAAAAAAAAAATGGAGTTTGGTTAAAACAGTCTTAAACCAGGCTTGAGGCCGGCTTTACCATACCAACGTTGAATCATCGGGCATCTAAAAATCTAATTAGTAAGATGATCAGTAGCAACAGAAGCAATGGAGATGGACTATGAACAAAAATGTCACCAAATTCATTCACCCATACTGCTGCAAATCACATTTACGTACAGCGGCACTCCCTTGTTTCTACCTACGCACCAAATGCATAACTCATTGCCTCTGTTTCTTTGATAGTCTGTGCAGTTTGATTGTAGCTTTGCATCAGCCGGCACGCTTACATGCCATATCTCCATCTGTTTTATTATCTATGACTGTAACTGACATAATATCAGTGTTGCCAACTCAACTAATTCAAAATATGCTAGTGATGGGAAACATATGCTAAATTCCTTTAAAAAATGCCAAAAAAAAGCCAACATAAATTTAACTTAGTATTTATTGAGAAATTAATATAGTGATGGGAAAAATATGCCAGAAAAATGCTAAATTACTTTAAAAAATGCCAAAAAAAAGCTAACAAAAATTTAACAAAGAAATAAAATCAGTGAAATAAAATATCAATATCTTCATCTTTATCTTCTTCATTAACAGCAGAACTTTCTTCGGTCCCAATGCAGCGTAGTACTTCGTCAGGAACAGTGTAAGAATAACAGCACTTTCCTACTCTCTTTAGGCCAAATCTCACGTACAAAATGGAATTTAGGGTTCTCACCGCCAAACGATTTCGTGGTTTTGTTTTGACCAGACTCATTTGGCTAAATACACGTTCAATGTCCGCATTTGAATGCGGCAATGTTAAAATAGACATTGCAAACTGACATAAATCACCGAAGGGGTTATTATTAGCTGCATCTTTATATTGCATGACTTGATGACTTCATTCCAAAACTTTACAGTGGAAGTCAAGGATTCCCATTTAATGTGAACTATGTTTCTCCATTGAGACACCAGTTTTTCAATCAATATCATTTTTGTTAGTTAAAAAATTGGTTTTTATTATTTTCATGTTTCTGTAAAAATAAGCCAAATAAATATGCTATATGCTAAAAGCATAATAGTTATGCTAAACATGGAGTAATTATGCCAAATTTAGCATATAATATGCTAACTTGGCAACACTGCATAATTTGGTAAAAATAAGGGGAAAATAACAAACATTTATTAAATTAATGTATTTATTCTTTCAATAAACATCTATTTAGTTTTGTCTAACATTTTATACACGCTATCTTTTATGAAAAATATACTCTTATTTACACAATATACCTATATTAATTATTATAGAGTAAAATTTCCATAAATATTAATAATGAATGAGAAAAATAAAATTAAAAACTATGCAAAGGTGTTCAGAAATAACAATAATATTCGGAAATAGCCGCCTCCACGCACATAAAAAAATAAGGATATATGTTGTGATTTATATATAGACAGCTGAAAATTAATTTAAAAAAACTGAGTGCTTGCATATATTTTTTAAATGGTTCCTTTTATAAATTCTTGAACTGTATTGAAAAAATCAACATTTTGAATTTTTTCCACCCAGAGAAAATCCAAAAATATCTAAATTATTGTAGTACGTTATTAACCAATAAATAATAACAAAATACGATTCCGCCATAATAAATTATATTTTTCTAAAAGTATTACATAATGCTTTAATAATTCTAGAAATGCACCAATATTTAATGTTAAGTCAATATTTATTAAAATGAACAATAAAAATAGACAGTGCCCCTAATCAGAAAAAGAAAGGAAAAATATTTAAATTAAATCAATATATAAAAAGAATATTATGTTAACTGAAGTGAATTATGATAAAACTTTATTTTTACTTTTACTCAACTTGAAAATAAGTAAATACATAAACTACAAAACCGATAAAAAGTTAAATAAATTATGTAAATTTACATAAAAAAGATGCAGTTCAGAAAAAAAAATTAAACAAATTCATTGACAAAAACCCAATAATAAATTAATTGAAAATATATTATATTCATTGTGTTTTGTAATTAAAGGATTCTTATAAAAAACAAAGAATAATTGCACAATACTGTTTAATGAAATATAATCATTTATAAGAAGAAACTATCAGAGATGGACAGCACTTCAAACAAATACCCAATTAACTCTCTCTCAAGTTTTATTGACCTCGTTTATGTTTAATTCACATATTAAACATTGAAAATGTTCTAAATCTACAGACATACCTCGTTACAAATAATCTGACAATATTTGAAAATCTCCCACTACCATCACAGTAAGCTGAAAATGTTGCTTGTATCGTGATGGAGGTATTAGCCAGCCGAGAAATTGAACTCACGACACCTGGGTGCCACTGACAGGTATTCCAACCACATAACATAGTGAGGTATCAACAATGCTGAGATGGAAACGCGGGCACTGAGAAATTTGAATTACAGATATTTTACAAAACTGTTGCCGTCACTGTCACTATTACCCCATAGAATATGAATATTCTATGTCTACTTTTTGCTTACTGAACTTCTGTTGATGGCGTCCGAACTAGGCAAATTTAAAGATTTTTGCAGGGTCCTAACTCCTATTAGAAGTAAGTTGTGGGGGGCTTAGTTTTTGAAGTACCGGGTTCTGCCGGTAGAACCGTGCACAGCTACCTCACCCCAGTCAGTATGCCAAGCACTATGCTGGAGAAGTCACCCTTTTGGCTGGTGTGAATTTTTTGGTGACTGTTGTTTTGTGTGCTCGCCGTTTCTAAGATGACTGATTTTCGTGAACAGAGTTCCAAATGACTCAAACTTTTTATCCAAGTCGTCACAGGTAAAGAATGATGGTACTATGTATGAGACTCTGAAACAAAGCGACAAATAATCAAATGGAAAACTCCAAATTCGTCTCGCCCCAAAAACCTCGTCAAGTGAGATCAAACATCTAGAAAATGCTGATTTGTTTTTTCGATGTGAGAGGAACTTGTTCTTCATTTGAGAACCACAAACATTCGTAGCTCTCAAATTTGAGTTATCCCCGTAGCATCATCCTTGTACGCCGTTTTTAACAATTCAAGAGTTTCTATGCCAGTTTTCAAAACTTCACGGCCGCGCGCTGTTCACCAAAATCAGCCATCCCAAAAACGACAAGCACACAAAACAACCACCACCAAAAACTTCACACCAGCCGAAAGGACGTCTTCTCCAGCGCGGTGCCTATCAACTGACTGAGGAAAGGCAGCTGTACACGGGGTCCTACCGGCAGAACCTGGTACTAAAAAACTAAGATCCCCACAACTTAAATTCGGTTTCTTTTGGGTACCCCCTCGTATATTATACCAAAAAACATTTAAATCCAGAAAGGAAATAGGAAAATACGTGTTTATGAACAAAACACTGCCAGCGTTTCCTCTAAATAGTGATTAAAAAAATATTTACGTAATTCTATACACTTAGAGCTTTAACTATTTATAAGGTTCCGCCTCTAATATCACATTCTAAAATGGAAATTAACGGGGATATAATTTTATATAACTTTCTTTGTACCATAGATAAATTTCTTCAAAACGGGATTCAAAGACGTCTATTTAATAAAAATAATATAATATACTTTGCATGATAATTGACAAAATATTTATCATTTAAAAATTTTGTACATTTTTCTGGAATCAATAAATTTACATCAGATATGAATGGAGACAATTTACAAAATATAATTATTTATTCTTATAATAAGGAGAGGACGGAAATAATTTTTTTTCTTGTGTAATATAAAATTTTTAAACTCGGGTTAAGTTGTGGTGGCTCCAGAGTTGAAGTTATATCTTTAACGAGCCTTAACTTTTCATGGTGAAAACACAAACCGGAAGCTTTTTAAGCAAACATTTGAGATGGGCGGTGAAGCTGTTTTCGTTGTAGGACAATTTCCTCATATTGCCTAACACCTTCATCATCTCTTTAACCGCTTCACGCTTTTAAACGAGTCACGCTCGTTATTAACTTGACGTTAGTGAAAATAATCTTAAATTAAAAATGTACAAATCAGAAGATGGCAGCAGGGTGCCAATGGTTCGGTAAATAAAAGAATCAAGTAGAAAAAAGTTATGGTGTGTGTTTTAATCATACACAAAAATTATATGAAAATAATTATTTATCAATGATTAAAATAATTTTTCCATCTCGCTAAAGTAAGATCACAACCATTGCATTATTTCTAGAGATATATAGATAGATTCAGAAGCAGAAAACTGCCTACAGACTTATCAGATTAGAACGAACTATGCAGACAGGGATAGATAAATGGGCTTGGTTTAAGGATAGGATGGTTGTACGGCCAAGCCTACAAACATGGTTGTTTCACTTAGTATGGATACAATTGGGTGGTCTGCAGGTAGTTATAAAACCAGTGCTTAACACTTTGTATGTGGGAGACCGAGATTAGTCCTTCTTGTTTTATATGTAGATAGCAGGAGACTAACATCTCCGTTTCGCAAATGCGCATGTACAGCGGGTAATGAGTTAAAAACTTTGTAATACGACACAGTGTTTACGTGTATATCTCATCATCGTTTTGATGACTTTGGGTCACAGGGCAACTCACACGTGCAAGATGGACTGTCAAGTTTATAAAAAATCAACCAGTAAAAAAATAAGTTTTTTTTACTATAATACATCAATTTTAGAATATCTTTTAAAACTAAAATTTATTTTTTATAGTTTGAGTGAGGATTGTATCTTCCTTCCCAGAGACTGGAGTCAACCGCGCTAACAACCTGGCACAAGCCTTGAGCCAAATTGTCAAGGGAACAGGATAACAAATGTATCGAGAGAGCTAGGGCTAGATTCCAACACAGATAGAACTTTACTATCATTTTACACCTGAATGAGTTTTGTATAAAATAAAGAGCTTGAATAACTGAAAAGAGGAGCTAATACTATCTCTAACAGCAAAAATAACAGCATTAACAGCACTGATGCTGTTCGAATCAAAGTTATTTCGGCGGCTCCATCAACTCTGGTTGAGTGGAGGTGAAATCGTAGTTTATGTCTGAAGAGCCGCAAACGCCTATGATAATAATAGGTGAAAAGTCTGAATGCACTATCGCAAATTCCTAGCTGCCTTTTCTTACGACAAAAGTATAATATTGCAACACTTTTTAATTAGATGTCAACTTACTAGTTTTTGTCTAAAATAGTATTAATATATCCAGTTTACGCTTGTATTGAAGGTCATAATATACCCATTTTAAGTATGTAATAAAAGTCATAATTCCACCCACATACAAAGTGTTATGCGCCGCGTAATATTTTCACGTTTTTTAGTAAGGCTGTACATAATGAAAACCTAGTCAACATAACATGAGCTTATAAGTGTAAATTACACTATTTCATATAATAATTCGGGCGTACAACTTATATCTATGATTTCGACTTCTAATACATATATGTATATGGATTATCTAAACCGCATAAATCCGATAATCAAAGCACAACCAACGAATGAGTCGCTTTTCTACACACAGTCATACCTTTGAATGAGTTACTTTTCTACACACAGTCATACCTTTGAATGAGTTACTTTTCTACACACAGTCATACCTTTGAATGAGTTACTTTTCTACACACAGTCATACCTTTGAATGAGTTGCTTTTCTACACACAGTCATACCTTTGAATGAGTTGCTTTTCTACACACAGTCATACCTTTGAATGAGTTGCTTTTCTACACACAGTCATACCTTTGAATGAGTTGCTTTTCTACACACAGTAATTACCTTTGAATGAGTTGCTTTTCTACACATAGTAATTACCTTTAGATGTGTTGCTTTTCTACACACAGTCATACCTTTGAATTAGTTGCTTTTCTACACACAGTCATACCTTTGAATGAGTTGCTTTTATACACACAGTCATACCTTTGAATGAGTCGCTTTTCTGCACACAGTCATACCTTTGAATGAGTTGTTTCTCTACACACAGTAATTACCTTTGAATGAGTTGCTTTTCTACACATAGTAATTACCTTTAGATGTGTTGCTTTTCTACACACAGTCATACCTTTGAATTAGTTGCTTTTCTACACACAGTCATACCTTTGAATGAGTTGCTTTTCTACACACAGTCATACCTTTGAATGAGTCGCTTTTCTGCACACAGTCATACCTTTGAATGAGTTGTTTCTCTACACACAGTAATTACCTTTGAATGTGTTGCTTTTCTACACACGTCATACCTTTGAATTAGTTGCTTTTCTACACACAGTCATACCTTTGAATTAGTTGCTTTTCTACACACAGTCATACCTTTGAATGAGTTGCTTTTCTACACACAGTCATACCTTTGAATGAGTTGCTTTTCTACACACAGTAATTACCTTTGAATGAGTTGCTTTTCTACACATAGTAATTACCTTTAGATGTGTTGCTTTTCTACACACAGTCATACCTTTGAATTAGTTGCTTTTCTACACACAGTCATACCTTTGAATGAGTTGCTTTTCTACACACAGTCATACCTTTGAATGAGTCGCTTTTCTGCACACAGTCATACCTTTGAATGAGTTGTTTCTCTACACACAGTAATTACCTTTGAATGAGTTGCTTTTCTACACATAGTAATTACCTTTAGATGTGTTGCTTTTCTACACACAGTCATACCTTTGAATTAGTTGCTTTTCTACACACAGTCATACCTTTGAATGAGTTGCTTTTCTACACACAGTCATACCTTTGAATGAGTCGCTTTTCTGCACACAGTCATACCTTTGAATGAGTTGTTTCTCTACACACAGTAATTACCTTTGAATGTGTTGCTTTTCTACACACGTCATACCTATGAATGAGTTGCTTTTATACACACAGTCATACCTTTGAATGAGTTGCTTTTCTACATACAGTCATACCTTTGAATGAGTTGCTTTGAATTATCAAATTTACACTGCGCAATGAATGATAATTGATATACTGTTGTAAATATACATATTGCAAACAAACATTTTCACTGAATTCATAAAAAACTATTGCACTTATATAAAATATTATTCTTATTGAGACAGACACTTCAATCAAAGGATTCATTTTAAAAGTGTGGAAATGCACCTATCTACATCCATTTAAAAAAAACATAAAGATGTACCAAAAGAATCAAATAAAAAGTATTATAAACGAAATGAAGAATAAATTATAGATGTGTACGTATATTTTTTTACACGTAAATTTTAAATATTTGTGATAAGTTTTTTTTTAATAAGACAAGTCATCTTTGGTAAAACAAAAATTTTTCAAACCTCTTATAAATATCTTTGGAAGTTAATGGTTACTGCGATATTGTTGATCTGCTAGAAAGTTGCATGAATGGAGCCCGTGTGCGGAAAAACCATATAATCGTAATAGCACTTCTTTAGTACGAATCCATTCAAATCACGCGTCATATATTCACCTTTGCACAGCAAAAGTGTTATCTAATCTCAACCATAGATGGCAGTACAAGGCCTGTGGTGACGGCCGGTAGCGCGCTCTCAAGACAAGTCGGCCATTACATAATTGAAACCGAAGATTTGTGCAATTGGCACTTGGCTTATTTGTCACTATTATGGTGATAAAAGATAACTTCTGCATTTCTTATGTTGCATTCATTTTGAATTTTATGATATTTTTTCTTTTAATGAAACGAAAAAATATTGATTTGTAGAAAAATGGCATTATGTATTATGTTTTTTTCTTTTACGGTTATCATACTCAAAACTTCTGAATAAATTGATTTGAGTTTATTACGGCCAAAAGTATTATAGTGATTTGTTTTTGGGGTATTATGCCATGTTACACTACCTCCTTCTTTAGCCAACGCTTCAGACAGCATTACAGGGTCCATCATCTGTTGAATGTAAAAGCAAAATGCGCTATTGTTTCTCTATCTGCACAGACAGACCGAGCCACAGCAATGCGTGACGACAGCTAATTACCTATAAATTTATTGATTTTCAACGTATATTTGCTCATTACAGTCAAATTAAGTCTCTTTTTCCGCATAAGGGCTCAATTGGTGTTTAATTTTGTTCATGTAAATAACATTATGAAAATAAATCATTATCCTCCCCCACAATAAATCACGTTTAAGAATTTAATGAATTATCAAGTTATTCAATAATAGTACGGTTATTTAACAACGAAATATCAAATTTAAAATATCAAAAACCTAAACCTGTTTAATGGAGCTTAGAAATAAACACACAAAACCATTAAAAATACCAAAGTAAAAATATAAAATATTAGAAAAATTTTACATAAACTCTATAAAATGCATATTATTTCGTAAAAAACACAACGTCTTTCAATGAATAATATCAGCTATAGAAAATGTACTGCAGAATACATTGTTTATTACCTTATATTCGGGGGTTTAGGATCACAGGGGCCTATCTACGAAAACATGTTTTTGAGATAAACGCAAATAAAGATTGGAATGCTCGTATGCCCAACTGCATCTCTTATGCTACGTATACATTCGCGAGCCAAACTGCCGAACTGAACCTCAACTTATGGGAAAGAAACGAAGCAACGGCAAATGGGGCGAAATTCCGCTTGCATTTTATTCGTTCCTTTCCCGTAATTCGTGTTACGGTTATACGTGTCTATGTACGAGATAGATTGTGTCACTAATAAATATGATTATGGCAATACCGAAATCAAGCTTAACTCAAAACACCAGTTTTTGTAGTTAGGCCCCTGTGATCGGGTCCCCGAATTATTATAATTAATACCGGGTCTTTATTTAATGACATATGCAGAGAGGATACAAAGTCACACTGTTACTTTTTAAGTATTCTCACATTTGACATATACGGAAACTAGCAACATAAGTTTAATTTAAAACACAATTTTTATTATTTTATTAGGCACAGCCTATCAGTACTAAATTATTAAAAATATATATTTTTATATTTTCACTTTTTTGTAATAAGTTTTTGGATTTCAAGAAATCCATGGAACAGATTTCAGTGACTAGTCCAATGAGAACACTTGCTGAGGAGGATTTGCTTACTTTGAGGATTACATTAGTTAAGTATACATATCACATATGTACAAGAGAAAAGTATTTTTACACTAACCGACACATAATCAACACATTAAATTAAAAATTTTAATCGCTAAATTCGAGGGCTTAAAATCAAACAAAGTTATCAAAAAAAAAAAAAAAACACAAATAATGTTATCTACAAAAAACATACCAATAATTCGAAAGCACAGAGGCAAATAACATTATCTACAATAAAACATGCCAATACTAATAATTATTGGTGTCTTTTTATAGATAATGTTGTTTGACTTTAAGCGCTCGAATTTTGGATTTTTATTTTTGTAGACGACGGGATTTGACTTTAAGGCCTAGAATTATTTGTATGTTTTTTTCTAGATAACGTTGTTTGACTTCAAAACGGTATTCAACGATTTCTATAATTTAAAATATCTTGATTAGTCTTATTATTACTGCAGACTTCAGCCTGCGTTTCTTTACGACGGATGATCATGAGACTAAAGAAGTATCATTCCAAGGACTCGTAATAATAACGTAGTAATTTAGAATGTGTCGTCTTCAATATCACGGACATCCATTGACAGGAGATGCAGTTTAAAGTCATTGCAACCTTCTGGATCTGTCTTAATTATCTCCACATTTCCAGTGTTCGCCTGAAAAGAAATAATCTCAGTTAAAAAAATGTTTATAAGCATAAATAAAATAAAGACAATATTCCCAGGTTACGAATAACCCAACAATATTTGAAAAACTCTTGCTACAATTATTGAATATGCTAGTGTCATTTGGTCTCCTTTGTATGCTGTCCACACTTGTCACAATCCGTACAACATCGCTTCCTACGAGGAATTGCTTGGAGGTTAGGACTTGAAAGAGGTGTGATATTGAACAAACATTAAACATTTTTTCTTTAGAATAACATATGTATTTAGAAAAGACTCTGATTTAATTTGCGTATTCAAAATTATCAATAGTATTACTGACACAGCTGCTTTGTAGCAACTCATCCAGTCAACACCCCTTCTCCTAGACTCCGAAATAATGAATTGCTGTTCCTCAATCAACATTCCACTAATTATGGTTACCATTCTCCTTTGTCCAGAATGTCGAGACTTGTCAAATCACCGTCAAGTCAAAGCATTGAATTTTTTGGTGTAAGCTTAAATGAATTTCGACACTCGATACGTAATGTGTAATTTTTTAAGCTCTTTAAACCTTCTTCATGCATTGTAAATGTAATTGTCTTGTAACACTTGTAATTGTCTTCCATCTGTACTTTTTATATTATATGTATATTGACATTGCTCATCATTTATATATGCTCTCCTTTCACTGCCATCTCTGTTTCTCATTTGTGTAAAAAATATATTGTTAATGGACTATTTGTGTGTAAATAAATAAATAAATTATAAGTGGAAAACGTTGCTCGAGTGTGATGGAGAACTTAGCTAGTAGAAGAATTGAACCTACACGCATTGGTGGGAATCTGACAACATTTTTACACACAGATACTAACTGATCAATTTTTTGTTACAGATAGAATGAAAAATAGTCTCTAGTGTTGTTCTGGTGAAGAACCACCATTCTAAATCTAAACATGACTTAAAAGTGCAGTCCATAGAGATTGAAGCTGTGCCAACTCTAATAAAAGAAATTCCGATTGATTTATTGACTGGTCAGTGGCTGAGTTGGCATAGCATCGGCTTTCCACTCAGGAGTTGTGAGCTCAATTCCTCGGCTGGCTAAGTTCTACATCACGATACAAGCAATATTTTCAGCTTACTGTGATGGTAGTAGGAGATTTTCAAATATTGTCAGGTTATTCGTTGCCCAGAAATATTTGTCTTTTTTAAAAAAAAAAGGTTAATTTTTTTCATCAATTTATCAGAATGTATTAGCTGTTTTTCGTGACTAGATTAAAGAACCAAAGCGCACACCAGTTACTAAGTTCGATGAGCGTGCTTTTGGAGTGTCAGAACCTAAAGCCTGGAATGGATTGCCACATGATTTAAGAATGGTCACAGACTCGACAGAATTCAGAGCCAAACTTAAAACTCACCTTTCAGACAGTCATACCCATTAGGTACTGCCACACGTACACTTTGGAGAGGCAGTACCACAAGCCGCCGCGCAGAAAAGTAAAGTCCGAAAGTAAGGTAACGGTTTACAGGGCAGTCCATTGTAAGACTTTTCTGCGAGGCGGCCTCGGTGGTACCACCGCTCCGAAGTGTACATGTGGCAGATCCTATAGTCAGAAACCTTTCACATTCACTGTCCGTGACATTGTAAATAAATAAATGTGTAAAAAATGTAAACAACCAAGAATTTGTAAGCTTTTAAAGGTCATTTTATAAAAATTCTCCCATCCTAAAGAGTCCTAAATTCTCCATTCTTTTAAAATAAATATTGACTCGACTTTTGCCACTAATCTTCTAATAAATGTAATATCGATAATAGTAATGGAGGGTAAAATAGCAAAAGTGTAATCATGTAATGTCCAGTGTTTTTAATAGAATGCCATAGTCCCTCTGGCTCTGGACAATTGAGAGCAGTTGTTATTCTTATGCTGTATTCACATAATTTTATTTTTTAAATGCCATAATACCCATTGACTTGGTGCAATTTGGACTCCTGTGCGATAACATAGTTATTATAAATTATGTTTTACTTACCAACATCAGTGTGGAAAGAAAGAACCTGGCAATATCTTCTTTAGGTTTTTTTCTGACCACATCGCTGAATTTCAGTATAGAGCTGCCGACCTCACTTCGGAAGGTCGTCAGCACGTTGTTCTGGTACAATTTGATGTTGAAATCTTTACGGCGCTCGGCACGTGCGAGGTTGGCGCGGATGGAAGCGTGCCACTCCTCCACACGTAGACGGGTGTCCACTTGCTCTTGTGACTGTAATGAGACGAGATTGGATAGTTGAATTAAATGTTACTTGCGGAATTCAAGAAGCATGACAAGCGGACTTCATGGAAACAAGAAATAGATCATCTCTCTCTACTCCTTCCATTGTTAGAATATAATATATGTTACAAGTGTTCATGTTTGGAATGCATTATTTTTCAAAGAATGCTGGTGACTACAATTCTGATAACATCTCCGATGTTTGCAGAGAGGCAGGGTGGAAGAATAGCGAAAATAGACTGAATGCAATGCCAAAACCATATACAAAATCAAATTATGATAAAATCAGAAGAATTAGAAAGCGATGATTTCGATAATTTGATGTAAATTAAATAGAGGCAGAAAGGAGAGAAAAGTATGTCAAGAAGACATGGCACAATCTAGTAAATCAATAAACGAGTAAAGTTAGGTCAATAGTCAGTAGGTCTGACTTCCTATTGGCTGACCAAACGAACGATTCCATCATGCCATTTGAGGGTTAACTTTGTGCTATTAGGTTGTTAATTTTATTCCTTTTTGCGTTATTTTTGACGTTGTTAATTTGAACAATTGTTTATTGTAATTAGCCCCATGGCTATTAGAAGGGTGTGCTTCTCAAGTACGTAAACAAAAACCCCGGCTCTGGGACGTCTAGTAATACGTCGACATAAAAAGGAAAAATGGTCATACCAGTGACATACGAGAATACAATTTAAAACGCCAATCACTTTATAGAAAACGAAGCTTCCATTTCTTAGTATTGGCAATAATACGTTTGTAATGTTTTTTTCCATAATATTTGCGTTCAAAGTTTTGTAAGCGGCCATTGAATTTCTTCAAAATGTCACTGGAAATACAAAAAATTCAAAACGGCCCTTCTCCCTTCTGAGTGCTTTGAGGATTATCATACTAAATTAAATTCTTAGTTATAAGTATATATCTATGTAAAAAAAATGCAGTGCATGCGATTAACTTTTACAATGGGTTACAGTTTGAACTCACTTTCTCTGACACATGTTTCTCGTTCAGCCGATTGACTACGCCCGTCTCCAGCTCCTGGCTGAAGGTCTGGCAGTAGTCCTCGCAGTCCGAGTAGTTGTGCTGGTCGTCCTCCTCGTTGTCCCGAAAGCTGAAGGTGTTGATGTCGGTTCCGAGGATGGCACTGTACAGCGGCTTTTGGCGGCCGTATCGCATCTTGCTGTGCTCGTAGGTCTCAGGAGGAAATCCTCGGAATCCTGGAAGAAACATATTACGTAACCTTTAACTTGAATTTTCTATTTTAGAAAATATTTTATAACTAGCCGAAGTACCTAAGTAGTTTATTTAAATCAGATGTAGTCAGTAATTTTCCTCTTATCCACTGGAACGATTTCGGTCGAAAAATCGACCACTTTTATTTTTCTGCGATTGATATCGGTCCAAAAATGGACCGATTTTTCTACCATTCGTAAAATATTTATTGTACATAATTATTTAAAACGTTTATATGGCCAGCTACTTGTTTTATTGAATAGCTGATAATATATTCTCTTTTTCTATGAACTTATCCGTTGTCTTTGAAGTGTTATTTAACGAGTTTTCGCGGTTTTTTTATGGCGTCCTGTCAAAAACATAATTATAAATTTTCAACATTCACGAAATTTTGGACTCTTCCTAAAATGCCGTAAGTAATTAATTTATTGGGTTTTTAACGCATAATTATATATCTGTGTAATCATGATTGACTTAACTATCTTTGAAATGCGTTTTTAATTCGTTTGTTTGTATTATATTGTTTTGGTTGAAGTTTTTGTGTAAGATTACGTCAACTGAAGACGTCATCTGTTTTTGATTTACAATAATGTCTTAAATACTGCACTCGCGCATTTGAAATATAGATATTCCATCACAGTGATTCAAAACAAAGAGATATATATAAGTTTTATTTGAATTGGTTCATTATTAATACAGATATTTGCTAACCAATTATTTTAAGTCATATGTCAAAAAGTTGACTCTTTTTCACATGTAAAATGGTGTAAAGCCTTTGTCACACAATAAAAATTTAGTAATTTAGTTGTATAATTAATTAATTTGTTTACTTTTACCAAATTTGTGCAGTAACAGCTGTCGTCCAGGGAAAGGGATCACTCCACGACCCAATAATTATTTTCAAATTTTATATTAGTGCAATATTTAACAAAATTTAAACATTTTACATTTTACATTACTTACATTAAGTGTTTTCAATTTAAAATATATAGAGTGGTGCTGACTGCAAGAGGAGGCAGAGGAAGAGGGAGAGGTGGGGTACGAGCTGGTGCCGGACTACCTGCACGTGGACGTCAACGCAGAGCTGCAATTGCAGCCTCGTCTGGAGTGTTAGTATTTTTTAATGTTTTTTTATGAAAGTACTTTGCTGTGGCCGTTGAACTCATCATATATTTGTATTTATTTAAACAGCGACCCTGCTTTGCTACTGGTGCGAGAGGATCGCGTCAAGGCCCTAAAGGCTGTTAAGGCCCTGCCTGCTTCCTTCCGGCTAGAGCTGGAAAGCCGAAAATTCAAGAAGCAGGCGGCGCGTATTTTGCTCCCTACCGCACCTCCAAGAAAAACTAAACAAAAGTAAGTAATCGTATTTAGATGCTTGATACAATATTATTGTTTTTTCCTGACAGCGTTCCACTCTTACAGTGAGAGTTGGTAAGATCAGCGCTCTGTGCATTTGGCACATTCAGTGCATATTTTACAGAGTTCTAATTTTATTGTTTATTTACATACTGTACATACTGTTTCACACGTGAATGAGAACAATTTATATGATTTATGTAAATGTTTTCAGAATTCCATCTCCGGAGAGAACAACGTGTCCCTTTTCACAAGGGACGCCTTCACCGTTGCCACGACCCGTACCACCACCGTGGATGTCCACTCCCGCACAGACCCAATCAACGGCTCCCAATGCACCAATTATGCCTATCCGTGCAGCATCTCCCGAGCCGTTACCTGGGACATCGCGGAGTGGGGAACTCTTCTCTCCGGAGGCCGGCTATCATAGCGAGCTGTGGGTGGACGTGCCATTCTACGAAGAATTGTCGGCGTTTGGGAACGGTGAGTTTATTTTTTGAAATGTCATACCAGGGGCTCAATATAAAATCAATTATCTATATTTTATATTGATATCCCTAGCACAGTTTCACTGTTGGTATATTGGCAGGAAATAAGCATAGTACTTAAAAATTCCACATAACAAACATACAAAATGTATTGTTGTTATGACGTGGATGCATCATTACACATCTTTTTTTTCTGTAACGGGTATTGCAGAGTGAGAAATAAGACATGCCGAACTTCTTTGCGAGGATTACATTTGATTCACCGGCTTCTAAACGGTGTAATACAGCATTTTTTTCTTAAATTGAAAAAACACTTTCGCTTCACGGGACTCATTGTGTCGAGCTTCCTAGTTAAAAGCGAGGCTGTATTGGTAGGTGGGTTTTGTAACCGGACAAATTATCATTAAAATAGGTCGCTTTACGTAGTTGGTCACTTTAAACGGATACGTTTTCCTACTAAAAGCTATGAAACCTTACTAGAGTTTACATTATCGTCACTTAAAACAGTAGACCATTAAATGCAAAGTCATTATATCCAAATTCTACTGTAAATTTGTGTTTTCTTTTATTTCAGAGTCAGACATGGGCAGAAACAGTAACGTGGACGAGGCAGCTGTACTAGAAGAGTCTGTACTTGGAAACCGTGAGTTATAAAACTAACTAACTTACCTTCACGCCATTTCGGTAGGCAGAGAGGATGAACCACCATGCAACTCGATCTTGGCACACACACTCTTTTCTTCATTCCATACCTACCTGACTGTGCTATTCTGACTCCTGACATTGCCCGCCTCAAGTATTTGATTAACTTTTTATTTATTTTTTTATATGAATACCTCACAAGAGCCTCAGCTGGAGCCAGTGAGACTATGGCATCCCCAATCGGGGTATGTTGTGAGGCTGAAGGTAGCGGGGAGGGGAAGGAGGTGTGGCTATTCAGAACTGGTCACCAAACACGGCTAAAGCCATTTCAAGCAACGTTTCAATTCTGAATGGGGTCTTACACCAGGGCGATACTATGGGTATCTTAAACTCTGGAACGTGCCGCAAATATAATATATATTATTTTTAATGAATTTTGTGTGAAAATAACACAAATTATTCAAATATAATTTATTTGATTTGATCCCGCGACCATCGTATTGCGAGTCATAAGCCGTACCAGAGGCAGTGGGTTATCGTAATATAGACACATTAAATTAATTTGGGTTTTCTGTTGTTTCAGAAATGGATATGGACAGATCGAGCGACGAGGATGAAGAAGCGAGCGACGTCGACCACGAAGAGAGCGATGAGGATACATGCCACCAATACCTTATCATAATATTATCAACGTTTCACCTAACTCCGCTATGGCCATAGACTTTAGTAGACAAGACCAGGTAGATAGTGAGGCAATGCGTTCGATTCTGCCGCCTGAAGGTTACTCTTTCGATTGGTCTAATGATATCTTACGGGATAAGGGAGACTTTCACAGGCACGCCAAGACCAACTTTCAATACCGACGAAATGGGCAAACCTTTCTTAAAATCTTTGATGCAGATTTCGTTGAACTGATCGCGAGAGAGACCAACAGGTATGCAGATCAATGAATTGCGAAAAAACAATTTAAGCGTCATGCGCGTACCAATAAATGGGCTCCCACGAATAAAGAGGAAATGTATGTATTCTTGGCAATTTTAATGTATCAAGGTATTAGTCCCCTTCCTGTTGAAAAAGACTACTTCTATTCAAAAAAACTCACCGCCATGCCTTATTTCAGCCGAGCCATGGATTATAATCGTTTTCTTCTAATTAAAAAGTTCCTTCACTTCACCAACAATGAAAGTCTTTCTTCTGATGCACCATTATCTGTGCGAAGGTTACAAAAGATTCAGCCCGTCTTGGACCACCTCTCAAATAAGTTTGAGACTTTATACCTGCCCGAGCAAAACATCTCTCTGGATGAATCCTTACTCTGCTATAAAGGCCGTTTGGGATTCGTCCAGATGATCAAAACCAAAGCGGCCAGTGCGGGTATAAAGTCTTACGAGCTTTGTGAGTCTTTTTGAGTTTTTTTCTGTAAAGAGGCTTTTCCAGATCTAGTCACTAAACATAACTAAGCCAATTCAAGCAATGTTCAATTCTGAATGGTGGTCCCTCACCAGAGCGATACTCAGAATCTCACTCTATAGCGAGGCACAATGATATTATTATGTATTGATTTTCTTAAATTATGAATAAACCAATAAACTGAATACATTTTTATTATGACAAAGTGTGTAAACAATGTTTAAATCAATATACTGCTCTTTCATTGTAACCATACAACTGTAATATTGATTTAAAAGGATATTAGGGCTTAATAAATAAATCAATTATTGGTTCCATCAATTATTTTCCCCTCACCCCTTTTTTTTCGATACCTTTGCGTTTAGATATAAAATTATCACTATGATTTTATTTGCATTCTACGGTCATACAAAGGTTTGATATATATACAAATTTATCATCATTTTACATATTCCGATTTACTCTATGTAGATTGACCTTAAGGTAGCTGTCAGAAGTGATTTTTCGTCAAATATTGGTGAATTTCATCAACTTTCAAAGTATCCCCCTGAAATATTGGCAATGTTTATATCTATGATATATATCTCATTTTAAGCCTTATTTCCTCGTTTTGCACGTTATATAAAAACATGGTGACAAATCTCCAGTTCTAATTTACAATTATTTAAAAAGTAGCACCATGATTTTGACATCGTGAAATAGGCTCTCTGTATAATTCATCAAATGAATAAAATAAAGCCAACACGGCGACTATGCTTATTAATAATTGTAGACAGTTAATGTATCTTCCTAACGTTATACCAGTTTTTGTGGTAAATTTATTATATAGTATAATACAGTGATTTCAATTTTGACACGTCACGCACTCAAATTTTAAAAAATTATTTTCTAACCAAACTTTTGAAGAGAGCATAACGTACAAAAAATTATTTTTCTATTACATTCTTGCATTTGTGCTTATCAAACAGGCCATAGAGAACATAAAAACGTAGAAAATATTCTATAAAGATATTTAAAACTGCCACTGGCGGCAATTTCAAATCACAAAAACGCTAATTTCGCGCATTTATAAAGTTTAAGATTTTTTAATAATTTATCTATCAATTCTAAAAATATAGAATAATTATTAAAATATAGGTGAATTCATTGGCTGTATAGCACTACAATCAGTTTTATGTCTCCGTATTAAAATTCGGAGGTTTGATTTTTTTAATGTTGGCGGAAAATATTCAAATTCGTCGCCAAAAAACCGCGAGCAATCGGAAAAAAAGTTTTTTGACGCGCGATCGTTCGAGTGGTTAAGTTGAACATCAAGTGTGCAAAATTTCATCAAGAATTTTTGCTTTAAAATGCGGGAAAATGGGAGAGGATTATTATAAATCTCACATAGACAGTCGTCTTCCTCTTGTTTGAAGGTCACGTGTGAAAAATTTCATCAATATTGGTATAAAACTGTAGATTTGTAAAAACAAAGCCAGGCCACCTGCCCGCCACACCGTGCACCGGACACAGACACCCTTATTTATATTACATTGATGTAACCTAACCTTATAGTATATTAAAAAATACCATCTCTAATGAAAAAACTATGTACTGTTTTCAGCAGATTATACAAACAATGAAATGAACCATGTCACTATCATTTATCGCAACTACGCAGAGTATTTGTTTCTACCTACACACCAAACGCATAACTTTTATTGGCTCCGCCGCTTTGATGGTCTATGCAGTTTGGTCACTAAGTTGTCCCAACAGCTCGGTTTTTTTCGCCAATTTCTGTATTGCGTTCCGACAAGGTGCTTCACGACGACCCAAAAATGTTTGAGTTTTACGAACCGTCTCTGCCAAATTTTAACCCATTTTTATAGTGAATTTTAATAATTTCAATGCGTTGTTGAAGCGTGTATCGTTCCATTTTTATTAATGGCGTAGTTTCTACTTGTCAAATGTCAAAAAATGAAAGCTTCAAAAGTAACATCTACCGAAATAGCGGGCTATTCAAAATAACACCTCTTCTTGGAAAACCCTGTAGTCTGACGACTCAGCATCCCATGCCATATCTGGGTTTGTTTCCATTATCTATCGCTTTCACGAAGGTTGGTGTGTTTCAAACTCTACCAAAATTAAACTCCATCAAATCGATGATAAGCACCATTTCGAATTTTTGACATTTGAACATTTCCAGTCAATATCATTTAAGCTTTTTATGAAGTTGTGATTTCACCTTGACAGTTGTGCTTGACAGCCAATCACAATTTGAACAAAGCTAAAAAAAGCCGAAAATCAGCGTATAACGGGGACCGTTCAAAAGCCGAAAACTCAAAATGGTGCTGATCGTCTTCAACTCAAAATGGTGTAAGGGAGTTTGAAATACTCGACTGTCTACTGGCCGTGCGACAGCCTGATGCAGATGTATCACAATATGAGATTTTGACAGGACGCCCAATGCGGCTATCACTAAAAACCCATGAGATTGGAGAGTCAAAATTCTTTGGTCAATATTAGTTACTCAAAATATTCCTCTTTATTTCATTGCAAACCCACTTTCAATTTTAAATTACTAATAACGTGAAATCTCAATCGATCATTCCCTTAAATGGTTACCCGCATTTGTTGTTTATTTATATTCCCAAATTAATTTGATACTAAACTCGTAAAAATAGAACGCTTCGATTATTCCTCTACGTATCGTTTCACCGCATCGTTTAAAGGACGTAGAAAAACTAATCATTTTGCTAGATTTTTCAAAATGTGAACATACTAAACCAGATTTCGTAGCTAAATGCTTGGTTTCAATTAAAGCTACTCTTAAACAACAAGTGGAACATTCTAAAGTTTTGATATTAGTCTTTAGTTGAAACACTACAGTGCGGGCATGCGATCTTTTTACTGTGCGGAAAATCTTCCGAGAGCGAGAAAGACACATTGACGATAAAGAGCGGGTCCTGCCAAAGTGGTAAAAGGTCGGAAGAGAGATTATCTGTGTTGTTTAGCAATAATAGTGACGGAACTGACATACGCAAGTTCCTCGTCAATGTTTTAAGATTATGAAAACTTTATCCGTAGGATATTACGCAAACAAAAAGGCATGGATGACTAAAAAACATTTGAGTCTAAGGGACCTTGACGCAGAGATATGAGTAAAACAATGAAAAATTTCATTATTTGTAGAAAACTGTGCAGTTCAACCAAGTGAGGTAACATTTGTATGAATATAGCATCCACACAGCATCCCCAAAGATGACATAGGCCCTGAGGGAAATTATTTTCTTCAGGGCCTCCTGTGTGGAGTTAATACAAAAAAAAAAAAAATCTTTCTATATTCCCGCATTCCTTCAAAAACGAAAGAGGTTTTACTGTAATGTTATATTTTATGATGTGCAAACTCATTTATTTATCACCATTTGAGTTGCCAAATCAAACAGATATAAGTGCAAACATAGAATGCCACCTTTTGTGTGATGTATGTGGTTGCATATTAATGGTTTGCTAATTTCAAGTCAATGCACGACCCAAAACAAGAATGAATTGAATAAATAATACATGCATCTGTTTTAACAAGTGTGAAATAAAAAGATAAAACAAACTTTGTTTGTTTGCGAAATTTGACAGAGTTATTGTCATGTGGATCAAGGCCGTATCAATATTATATCTTTATCAGGAAATATGTTTAATATTAATTTGTGCATAAAATAAAAATTTTGAAATATGGATGTTGCAAACTAAACTCGCTGACTCGAGATGAACAAATGTTAGGATTTAATGCCAAGTAATAATTAAATTAAGGTTAAGTTGCAAAACCTTCCAAAATTCCTAAAGAGTTAACAATAATTTTACATGTAGTAATAGATTTAGTATGTAACTCTATCAAAAGCATGACTAGTCAATTTTTTTCCATATTTCAATTGTATTCAATTTTAAGTAGAAATAACTGCAAAAATTGTTACTGACCTGTAATATCCAAAGGATTGACGTGGTCATCTGGGAAGCCAAGGAAATCTGGAAATAAAATGGGTTTCATTAAGACCATAAGTCCTTCTTCGCCCTAAAAACACCCATCGCAAAACATCCTCAGAACAGGAAGAAAGTAGATGACTGGCACAAATTATGTAAGTTGCAAACAAAACACCATCATCAACAATAATCAAATGGTGTCAATTTAGGATGGTTGCGTATGCAAGATGGTTAGGAAATGAGTAATAATGAACACAAATAAATAATGTGTAAGTAAGTGAAAGCAACTCCAGAGGCCTTGCGAGGAGAGGGTCTGCAATGAACGGAGGCCACTAAAATAACCCAGAGCAGGGACGTCCGGAGGCGTTGAAATGATGGACCCCAACCCGAAAAAGCAAGGGGAGAAGATCAAACGTTTAGCAAATGCCTAAACGGGGTGATCACAGCTTATTTGAATAATATAAAAATAGTTTAGAATGTTGTTGTACATAGTTTGTTTGTTTGCAGAAGATAAAAATAAATAAACCTTGTGCTGATTTACAAGCGATAGTGCAATAAACACTTGAGTTAACAGAATGAAGTTGTTGTTGATGGATTATGCGTTTGAAAGATAAGCAATTTAATGATTTAAATTATTCTTCAACGATGAAACCCTGCCAGCTGCCAGTGGAACTATTGTGTTTACCACTGTAGATCTGACAAACATGCTAAAGGAGCATATCAGCATGTGCAGAAAACATAATTTCACGGACATGTCAATACAATACCTAATTAACAAGGTTTATAGTTTCTAAAATCTTAATGGTAATATTAGGTTGGGTGTCTTGGGTGTAGCGATAGGTCATGATATAAGAGCGGGAACCACGGCATCAGCTCAATATCTTCATACGGCTCAAAGAGTCGACTCAATTGATCGACGGCTCAATTGAACGGAAGCCGTGAGCTCAGAGCGTATGAGCAATGAGAATACTGTGCTTGCCCGATATGACTCGCCGGACCGGGCTCCCTCGATATGGCTCCCAGTGTAAGCGAATGAATGATGGTACAACTCTTGATACCGGTATGCCGCCGCGTACCCAAGAAAAATAAGACACTAGGTAGATCTTAGGTGTAGGTACTTGTGTCCAAGTCTAGATATCCGACTGTCGGACGCCGTTCACGTCTCTGAGTATGTAATAACAAATAATACTTGGATAATATTAATGGCGCTATTTTTCTAAAATATCTCCTTATAAAAAAGAGGAACTGTTCGATTGAGCCATGGTACAGTTTACCAGGAGTCTCAATTCTGCGTCTCGTTCATGAACGACTCATTGCTACTTGGCACACACTCGTTTCCTCATTCACATTAATTGTTCTCTGTTTATTCTGACTTTTGACATGCAGGGCCAGCCCTGTGCACGCGAAATTGGAGCAGTCCACTCTGGGCACTGACTTGCAAAGGCGCCAAGGAGCTGAAAATACCTAAAACAGTGCCCTTGAGGTTTTAACCTATGGCATTTGGACCTTGAGCCAAAGATCTTAAAACTTTGCCACGGAGGTTTTCACGGTACATCATAGAGATACTAATACAATAATAATATAAATACAATCATCCAAGCGCTCGTTCATCAAATTTAATATCAACACATATGCATTTTATTCACAGAGGTTGCCCGGTTCAAATTATTATGATGTAATGCATATTTGACAATTTGTGAGGATTTTAGAGTTATTCGGTCAAATCACAATATTCAGAAAAAGTAACAGACTAACGAACTGTAATTCAGTCTCATTATTTTTATAAATATTAATATTACATAATATCTCCATATTTCATTAGCTCTATCCAACCCTCAAATGATCGAAAAAAGGATGTTTGATTAAATGGCACTAAAAGCAGTCGTTTTCCTCTAATTAGTAAATAAAATACAATTGGGGAAATATGATATTATCATTGAGACAGATACAAAAGATGGAATCTCGATGGAAGGAGTATGGGTGAAGTTTAAAAAAAGATGCATACCTTCATCCCAATCTGCAGCCAATATCCTCAGACCTCTATGCACCTCTCTCTCGTACCACCGTTTCTGTGCTGTCGTTTCCCGCTTCAATACAAAAGTATCCAAGAGATATCCCGAATCGTAGTTCATTACGTCCAGTTCAATTTTGTTCATGCGCCTCCTCAGTTTTCGCAGTTGTTTTTTTCTACGTTCGACAACCTTTTCAATGAAGATTGTAGGAAGAGAAAAATTTTCGCTGGCAAAACTTAATAACGATGCAGTTCCTGTCAGCTTTGTCGACATGTCGTATTTTGAATTTTTGGCTTTAGTTGGCGCAGTTCCATCTCCAAGTTTACGCTTTTTACTAATCTTCTGTTGTTCCGTTACTGCTTCAAGAGTAGCATCTAATGGGGTGGCGAGGGTTTCATCTGGGTTAGTAATAGGATACTCTCTTTCTGTAAACGGACTCATCATTGCATTACTGGAGAAGCAGTCATTTTCTAAATTGTTGTTGGATAAATCTGTATTGAGGAACTGACCGTCGGATGCATAGTCTGAACCGTGGCCAGAGTCAGTTGGAGAAATTTTGCCCGTTTCTGTCTGTTCCGATAAAGTCTGAGGCTCTCTATGAGGCTGGCGTTGAGTCTCTTTTTCCGAGCAAAAGTCCAAATCATCACAGAGCATGCCATTTTGGTCCGTGTTCCAATTGGAACGGAAGTCAGTTACGACACCGATCCTTAAACCGACATAATCGTGAATGTGAACGTCATTTTCAGAAATTACGCGAGGTTCTAGTTGGATGAAAGATTTGGGCAAGACAGGAAGTCTTTTAGGATCTAGGTTCTCCTTTAGATTGATGTTGGATGCCTCTTCGAGATCAATCAATTCAAAGTTGAGGAATTCAGCTCCTCTCCTGGAACGAGTGGGCTTCTTTCTTCCTTCTTCCGTTTCGACTTCATCATTGAGGTTGCTAAAATATAAAAAATGAAATAGATTAAAGTGAATACAAAGATATCCGCTGAACTGCGAATGATACACATACATAATAACCAAAAAATAATGAATACACAAGGCAGAGCATATTGTGGGGGTATTTCACTATCTCTGATTATGTTCTGACTAAGCACTAATCCGCGGATTAGTCATTTTTTCGTTTTCACTATATCTGAATAACGCTAACGCTCGGGTTAAAGTTCGATTTGACTAATCAGTGCTCGAACCTCACGTTAGGCGCTATTCCTCGAATCAAAGATGGCGTCAAAACATTCCGAGTTTGACAGCGGAGAAGTGAGTCGAATTTTGTTGAATGAATTTGAATGCTTGTATGATCCATCCTGAATTATTTGATTGTGTTCAAAATAAGAAACAATGTATTAATTCGACACGAATCTATCTACAATGACCTGATAATCAACATAACATAACCAAAAAAATGCACACTTTGCGGTGTGCGGACTGTGACGCATGACAGCCGTGGCAGTAGATGGAGTAACTGCAAACATTTTGCGATGTTGTCAGACTATTTCGAGTGTTATCTATCCGGAAGCTCGGAAACAATGGTGAAACGGTCGCCGTTGAATAACGAAGTTATTCTGATCTTTAAAGCCAGCCAACGGATAGCTAGTCAGATATTTAGCCCGACATAGTGAAATACCCCCTGTATCTCGCATAGAAATCATGACTCCATTTTTATAATAAAGGGTGGTCCATCAGGTACGCAGGATTTAATTTTTAAGTGAAACACAGTTAAATATTATTTAATTGGGAAATTAATATTGAATTACAAAGTACTCACGTTGAGATTAATGATGAAATACAATGTCGGCCAAATGGCAACCTTTTCCAAGAATTTTTCTATTTTTTGGCTTGGAAATTTTTTTATGAAAAGGGTCAGGGTATGCCAGCACAACCACGGTGGCCATTTGGCCGACATCATAATTAATCTCAACATGACTACTTTTAAAAAATCAATATTAAATGCCCAATTAAATAATAATTAACTGCGTTATTTTAAAAGTCCTGCATACCCGGTGGGCCACCTTTATATCATTTACAAATAAATTACCATATTCATTCACATTATTTTCCTAATATGACTTATAGCTATCTATACATTAACGATTAACAATTTTAAACACAATTATTTGTCAAAAGTCAAAAGAAATACAATGATAACAAAATATATAAATTTGTAATGTAGTGTGGCAATAACATTTGTACAAATAACATATCATGATGCTTGATGCATCGTCTATTACAATAAGTAGGTTATCTTACGATGAAAAATGATATTTAAAGTCTATCAGGTTATGTTTATTGAAATATATAGCCACCTTTCTGCACAGCCGAATGATCTCACTATCTCACCCACTTGCTGCCATAAATAATCCACTTTTCGGCTGTAGATGTTAGCGGATTGCTGAAGTAAGATGGCTACTTCAGCAAAATTGGGCATGTTATCATCGTTGGTATGGCCATTTAACTGGCGGAGGCCTGCCTCCGTTAGATAGTCCTCCAAGAGCTAGAATAAACCATGTTGTTAGGAAACTGTTTTCATGTTTGATTGTGCAAAACTTGTTTTGAAAGTGAAAAAAAACATACCGAGTTGAGATCCATGTCGAAATTCTGCTTCATGTCTTTTATAGGCTTCATAAGAGCCGAGACAATCGCCTCCAAGCGTTGGGACGACATCGAGCACTCACTACCCTGGCGTGTTTTTCTCATACAAACACTGTACCTGAAAACAAATGTCAAAACAATGCTAGAGAATCATTTTTCAATGTAAAATGTCAACATGGCCAAAAACACACAAATTTTAGCTATAAATAAAACAACTTCAGCATTTTAAAGCCGTGGATTTTTATAAAATAATGAAACGCACCCATCGGGTATCGGTATTTCTTCGTCCATTGAAAATATTGTGCGTTATATGACAAAATGCTGGAACGACGGCCAAATTCGCGGCGGCCATTTAATTTTTGTTTGAAACACCGCTTCGTTCGCTTTACTTCTGATTCTGACAGTAGCTATGGAACCGCCTACCGTAAGGCGGAACAAAAAACTGGGTAGGTACCATTTTATTTCGTGGGAAATTTATTTATTTAGTGCTGGCAATAATTTGTATATGTAAGTTGGTGGAAATGATTTTCATCGCGGATTTCACTTTAGTTTATTCGTAGTTCACGTCAGTCTTGTTAAAGTACGGCGGTTGCTTGCAGTGTGTTTTGCTTGGCTTAAGATTCCGACAATTTTTACGAAATAATTTGGACTCCTCCCAAATTTTGAGATCATATCGATGAAAATATAACTTACATCGATAAAATCAGAAGTCTCTGATACTGTGGTATTTTATTAAGAGCTTTCAATTGACAAATTCATAGTTTTGTGTTACGAACTGAAATAACTTGTGCAAGTTTGTGTTGTGACGTTTGAAATTTGTGAATTTGATTTGTTATTATAAACCTGTGAAGTGCAATATCCACGATGGTTCTGTCTGGATGTTATAACGTGGTAAAGTACTTGCATGTACTTGTCAACCTAATATTTTGGGTAAGTTACTTTGCGCAAATTATATCCTAGAGAAAAATTACAATATTATTATTCTATGATCTGTTTCATCTCTATATTTGCATCGTGAGATGAAAGATAGTGTTGTCCTGCGGTATAGAGATTATTATAATGCTAAATTGTATATATTTTCCACGATTTCCAATTTTTATCTCTTTCTCGCAACTCGCAACATAGTGGATAACATTATACACAATAATAATATTATGTACATCATTTATGACAATTTATTACTATATTTGACGGCCTCGGAGGTCGAGGGGTAAGGCTCTCGATTGGCAAGCTGCGGGATCAATTCCTGGCTAGCGCAAGTAAATTTTATTTGATTTGGGTTATATCACGAATTGCTAATTTTAAAATAATACCTATATAGTATATTTGCGGCACGTTCCAGAGTGGAAGATACTAGATCTTAGTATCGCACTGGTGTAAGACCACCATTCAGAATTAAAACGTTGCCTGAAATGGCTTTGGCCGTGTTTGGTGACCAGAATCTGAATTGCCAGGTTCTTCCCCACCTTCCTCATCACAATCTCCTTCCCCTCCCCACTACCTTCAGCCTCACAACATACCCCAATTGGGCATGCCATAGTATCACTGGCTCCAGACGGTTGGGAGCAGTTGGGACTAATGTGCGGTGTCACATTTAAAAAAAATTATACAATCAAAATTTGATCCATAACACTGCGGTGTGATGGACATATGATATAGGTACGGTATAGTGACATATATTTGACTGGATGTTTGCAGCCTATACAAGAATAGAATTCTTTATAATACTTTACAATATGTATAGTATTCCAAAGAAGTTTATATTTTATCGTCTTCGATATTCAAATAATATTATTTCAGGGTTGTTGAATTTTTTTTCAAGTTTCAAAGGGAACTAAGTCAATTATGGTTGCGAAAAAATAAACTTTTAAAAAGTTTTTGGGGCTACTCTAGTTTTTTTGAGTATTGTCTTACTTCTGTAATGTATATTGAGTTTTGTCAACATCTGTATATTCGGAGCATAGTGTGGGATGTTTTTATTAGCAATAATTAATTAATCGGTGTGCCGTTATCCTCCCGTTTCTCATTGGCGTTCATCTATACATTTATAAATGCAAGTTCTTACTCATATACCCAAAAATAAAATTCCCATATTACCATAGACAATAGACATCCAAAACTATTTCATGAACCTGTACTATTTAGCCGTTGCGATGGAAAGCTCAAGGTTCGTAGAAAACAACCTTGGGGAAAGATGAAATAATTTGAATTTATATTGCGGAATACATGTTTTATTAGGGAGTTTAAAGTAGGCCGTGTGTCATTTTTCAAGTTCGGGTGTAAAAATTGTAAGTTAAATATTTGAAACTGTCCATTTTATATTATTGTCGTGGCATTTTATTTTATATATTCAGGAATTTGTCGTATTTTTTCTTAACTAACTAACCATCACGCCGTTTCCCCGCAGAGAGGACGGACCTCCAAACAACTCGGTCTTGGCAGACACTCCTTGCCTCATTCACATTCATACATCTTTTCATACATACTCTTCTATTCTGACTCTTGACATGGCCCGACTTCACTTGATGGTGCCATGTGTTTCTCGGGCGTCCCCGACTTCTGCTGCATTTCTCCATCTTACAATTCTTTTTATAGTTCGTTTTTCTTATGGTAGGACCAACTTTTCAGCCTTTATGGACTGAATGCTGTTGAAGTGACAGCTCAGTGTCTCTGGAAAGGGAGAAACATTTAAAACTATGAATAATAAATAAATAATATCCGGTTAGTGAGTCCTAAAGATCTGCATTAATAAAAAAAATATACAGAGGGTAAAAATATCATTAATAATAATAATAATAATTGGATGACTTGTATAGCGCCGTTTTTGTGCAAAAACACCTCGAGGGCGCTGTACAAACTTATAATACATTTCTACAGTGATCTATGTTATTACTTAACTATTTATGAGAAAATATACAGTTCAATACTTACCTGGTAGGTCACTTGAGATTAACACTTAATTAACATTATCTAATTGTTTATTGGCGAAATTTAGATACAGGATTTAGGACTTAATTGAAAAATTGAATATAACTGGACTTTCTCTTAGGAATGGTATATTTAATTTAAGGGTACGACAGCTTAAAAAGGTAAGTTTTTAGTTTAGACCTGAATTCTGTTGGACTTGTTATGGATCTTAGTTCCGGAGGGAGTTTATTCCAAGCCTTTGGCCCAGATACTCCGAAAGTTGTTAATTAATTAATTAAAGCTACCAATTAGATGCATTCAGGCATTGTTAATTATATCTCAAAGACGCCATTAAAAATTAGATAAAAGTACGGAATTTTCTTGAAATTAATTGTTATTAATGTAAGACGTCCGAGACTAATTGAAGTTAAAAATGTACACGGATCTAGTACGTACATATAAGCAGGGTCGGCAGCCGGCAATCCGGACGCCGACTTCCCAAGGAGCAAGGCGCTGAAGATACCCAAAACCAACACCACAGCGCCAGACAAGTTAACATTGTCGATGCAATCAGAATAATCTCACCTTTCCGCTGTTCTGTACGGTAGGTAGCTACTTCCAAGTTCGACATTAGCACGAGGCCCCATTCGGTAGGTACCGAAACTTGCTTGATAAATAATAATAGTACATATTTCGATTGTGTGCCTGTAACTCTGGTTCAATGAACTCTAGAACTGATTTGAATTTAAGTGTCATAACTGGACAGATTCAGACAAGCGATAAAATGCTTACCTATAATTTTTATTTACTTTTTCAAGTGGAAATTTAATATCCTATGATTTTTCGCGTGTCTGCAGGTCTGCGCTAGTAATATAAATACTACTTGTTACTTGTCACCCATGAAAAATCATGGGATGTAACTTGATTTTCCAAAAACTGAGAATTATGTTTTGCAACAGAATAAAAAAATACATAATCGACTGGTAAAGTATATTATAGATTAGTAGGTAAGTTTTAAGGATTGTTTGGATTTGAAAAGGTTCTTTTTCTGATTTGAATAATTTTCTTAACACAGCAGTTCTAATTTCGAAAATATTATTCTTAGGGAAGTACTTACACATAAGAATGTTATACATAGTTTAATAATATTAATGATGAAATCTAGGCCTTTGTCCCTTCCATACAGTTTACTCGAGAAAAAATAAATATACGATTCTTTGTAGTGAAATGACAGCTTTTGTGCATAGAGCCTCGCTTGTGTTGTGATATATAATATTATAAATTCACGGCCTCTAATCGGCGTGATGATAAAATTATTATTTGTTTGTTTTTCGAAACGTGTCGCCAAGGCACCCTAAAATGTCCTAATAACAGCTGAGAAAACGATAAAACTAGACTTTAGATCATTTTTGTTTTTCTGTTGCTGAGATATTTTGTTAGAGAGGATAGAATGCCACACTCTGTTCTGGCAGAGACCACTATTAAGACCCTAACCAACATCAACACGATACAATTCTTTATCTACAATATTTGTTATTAGTCAATATTCCCGAGCACGACAATAATTACATTTGACAGTTGATATCGACTAAAATTTTGCGTGGACATCAATTTCACAGGCCTTTAAATGGATTTTCGATATCAAGATGAAAGAGGTAATCCCCTATAACCTGCCAGGATATATACCCATTTCATCTAAATGCAAACATACTAGACACGATGGAGTCACGGTATTTATGAATAATTGTCTCATGAAAACTGCTTTCGAGATTTTAGATTTTAAAACAGCAAATGCTATTAAATTAACATTTAACCATAACAATTATAATTATCTGCTAATAGCTATCTATAGATCACCTTCACTAAATGAATCTCTCTTCACTAACGAACTTAATTCGCTTTTAAAAATGACTAATAGAAATAACCTCAACTTTGCAATATTAACCGGTGATATCAATATAAATATAAATGAAAATAACAAAATAACAAACTGTATAAATGAGTACTTAGATTGTTTGTCGTGTGCTGGATATCAGTCTTACATTTTATATTTTATGGAATGTGTGGGATTGCACTCACCTCCCCACATTAATAAACAATTATTATTATTATTATTATAAACTCACCAACTAGAGAAAATCTGAATAACTCCACGACTCTAGATCACATATTTGTTAAATCACACAAACACTTTAAAACAATATCTTCAACTCTAATAACAAACATTACTGATCATTACCCACCATTTTACGGACACAACATCTTAACTGCAAATTCAAAAGAAAATTCTGAAACAGTTGAAAAAAATAATATTAATTACCTCACATTAAATAATCTACTTCTTTTGGAAAATTGGGACCAAATTCTATCAATATCAAACCCATATACAGCATTAGAATCGTTTTATAAAACTCTCCAACAATATATTTCAAAAAGTACAAATAAAATTGTTATATTTAAGAGAAAATATAAAAAAATTAAACCTTGGATAACTGTAGGAATAATAGTCTCCATTAAACAAAGAGATAAACTATACAGAGAGATGCTAAATTATCAAAGAGCTTGTCAAAAAAAAACAATGTCCTTCATGAAAACCAAATATTTACTGTATAGAAATTTACTAAATAGGTTAATAAGAAGTTGTAAAAAATACTATGGTGAACGAATTGATAATGCAAATAATGATACCAAAAAAACGTGGAATATTATTAACGAAATAACGAATAAAAAAAGAATAGCATCACCTGAGGTGAAGGAGATTAAAATAAATAACAATATTATAACTGACAAATCTGACATTGCAAATAACTTTAACAACTTCTTCACAAATGTAGTAGACCAAGTACTTGAATCATCCGGTAAGATTGCTGCGCCCGTTGACTCATCTCTGCTTTTGGTACCAACAAACAATTCAATTAACTCATTAGAATATTTTACACCTATCACAACTAATGAAATTGAAAAACACATTGACAGCCTAAAACCAACTAATTCTTCAGGAATTGATAATTTATCAGGAAATACACTAAAAAAATAAAACAATATATTTTAACTCCTTTGCAACGTATTTATAATATATCCCTAAAAGAGGGGTATTTCCCAGAACAATTTAAAATCTCCACTATAACACCAATTCACAAATCGGGTGACACGCACATGTTAGACAATTACAGACCTATCTCCTTAGTTTCAAACCTTTCAAAAATATTTGAAAAATGTATCAAAAATAGAGTTATGAAATACCTAGAACAAAACAATATTCCGTCCGAAAATCAATATGGCTTCAGAAGTAAATTAAGCTCTGAAGATGCAATATTCGGTCTGACAAAAAATTTATACACATCTGTTGATCAAAATAAAAAAAGTCTAGCTCTATTTTTAGACTTAAGAAAAGCGTTTGATACTGTAAATCACAATCTAACCATAAACAAAATTAATCAAATAGGTTTAAAAAAAGATCCACTAAAAATTCTCACTCACTATCTCAAAGACAGATTACAAAAAACAAAAATAGGGAACTTTTATAGCACAGAAACAGTGATAAAAAATGGAGTACCACAAGGGACTGTGCTTGGCCCAATTCTGTTTCTAATATATAATAATGATTTATGTAATGTTGTAATCCCTGGTAAAATTGTATCTTACCCTGATGATACAGCAATAATAGTAAATGGAAAATCCTGGCCTGAAACTTTTTTAAATGCAACAAAGTGTATTTCATATGTCTTATCATGGCTAACTTGTAATAGACTTTTCTTTAAACTATAACAAAACATTTTACCTAACTTTTTATAAAAAACAGTAAAAACAAACCTCCCAATAACCTTAAAATTAGATTACATAATGCTAACTGTAATAAATTAACATGCACCTCTTGCTTTGAAATTGGAAAAATTGAAAAGATCAAATATTTGGGTATATATATTGACACAAATTTAAACTGGCAACCACAAATTAATAACAACATTTCTAAATTAAGATATCTGACGTATATATTTTATAGACTTAAGGAAGTACTCAATGTTGACAAATTGAAAATGATTTATTTTTCTCTAGTGCAATCCTCAATTATGTACGTTATATTAGGATGGGGTGGCGCACTAGATACATTTATAAAACCACTACAAATAGTACAAAACCATATTATCAAGGTTATATATTATAATAAAAAGAGGACATTTTCGACTGATCAATTGTACAAGGAATCTAAACTATTCAATCTCCGTAAACTATTTTTTCTTCAAAGCCTGAAATATGTCATGAAAAACCAAAACAAATTTCAAAAATATGAACCCAAAATCAACTTTAGAAGAAATCATTTATTTTATACCCCACAAACCAATACCAAACTAATGCAAACTCACAGTAGCTTTATTGGATCTCGCACTTTTAATATATTACCAAAAAAATCAAGTAACAACTAAACTAGCGCAATATCAAAAAGAAATAAAGTTGTGGCTGTACAATGCAAATGTTGAAGCATTATTCATTAAATTTTTACTTTTTTCTATTTTGTTTCTGTATAGTTATTATTGTTTTATTTTGTGTTCTTTTAATTCATATATTTTATCTTACAATCTTTATTTTTACTTTGATTTATTTTTAATATGCACTTCTTGCACAATCTTTTAGACTAACTCTGTTATTTTTAGGTATAAAAATCTAATGTATAAACTTATATTACCCACGCACAGGCTGCGCCTTAGTGGGTTCCCTTTCCTATTATTATAAAACTTGTAATGTCAAATATATAAATTGGGAAAAAATAAAGGAAAAACAAAAAAAAAGAGCAATAGCGAACTACTATTGGTAAACAAACAATCAATTTGGGAGGCAGATAAGGGTACCGCCGCCCCGTGAACCATTTACAGGATAACCATCACTTTTGCCGTACGGTGAAAAATGAGTACGGCTTTTTTTATCAAGAAACTGTTAAAATATAACTGCATGACCATTTCCTAATAAAATATTCATCATTCAGAATATATTGAACACGTGTTCACGCAGGTGATATTGTCCGAATAAATATAATGGACGAGATGCGAAACTATTATTATTTGTAAGGACACGTGTTCCGACTTCCTCATAACATATTCGTGCTTTACTGATAGTTTGTTATGAAATTTGTTAAATAATTCGATATAGGCCTCCAGCCTCGTTTTTAACAGGAAAATAATTTATCCAGATTTTTAATTAACTACCAATATTTCATACCAGTAAGTTTTCTCCGTGTTTTTCGCCCCCTAGTGGTTTTTCGCCCCCTAGTGGTTTTTCGCCCCCTACTTTTGGTAAATTTTACTTGCGAGTGTAAAGGCAGGTTTACAACATTAAATAATTACCTAATTGCATATCCCTCCCACGAAAAATATTCACACTATAATTTATTACCAAAGTACCAGAACATCAGGGCAAACAGAAAACAGATGACCCTAAAACGTATTCGACAGGACACATTTAATATATTATTATTCCAGGAAAACGTTATTAGCACACGTGTTGTATGTCTATGTCACAAATGTCTACCATATTATTCTATTAATAAATCAAGCCAGGAAATTTCAACCTTCCCGGTTATGAAGATTGAAAAAAAACATGGTAAATTAATATAGCCCCATTTATGTGAAATTTCACAAGTAAGGTTGAAAATAACTTTAAAATGATAATATTGTTTTAGTTACTCACGCAGATTATTTGAGACATTGTAAAATGAACGGCATTTGGTATAAATTTACATATTATCACAGGATGTGAATGTTTTCATTTAACAGATAACGCGGGAAATTGTCAAGAATGAAGCACATTAAATCTCAAAGTTGATATATGTACATTATTTGCGACGGATATTATGGGGAGACCGGGGACAATTTGGCTTTCACCATTATCTACATCTTAGGTATAATGTTTAAGAAATAAATGCTCATATTCAACGGTAGATAATTTAGTTGTCTACTAAATTATTATTCTATAATTTTTCTAAATCTTACAGAAATTAAGCTATAAGCGAAAGAACAGGTCGGGGGAAATGCTACAACTGACCCCTACCCCGGGGTTATTTGTACCAGTAGCGGAATTCAAATTAAAACACAGAATTAATGGATAAGTTCTTTAATTTTAATAATTTCGGTGAGAAAAAACAGTTTTTTTGTTGCTTTATTAAATTACTATTCAAAATTTAAATTACATTGAACGTAATACACAATTTATCAGACCACAAGCAAACTTTTATAGAATTCGTCAGTTGAAATGTTAACAAGAACCTTAACTATTTTAATGTAATAAAATGACCATACAAATATATATTAATACCATAGCATGTTTTAAACACAGTAAAAGGAGAAGAAAAAATATAGAAATTTTGTATGAAAACATTGTGGTACAATTATACCAGCGGTACAATTGTCCCCAAACAATATGTATATATATACATTTTCCAGTAAAAATATTTATTCTTTTTGTATTACAATACACAACGAACAAATAACTACACTGGCTCAAACTTTCACATATTTAAGTCTTATTTAAACTAAAATAATTATTATATAAACTTGAAACCATTAACTACACATATTCAAATACGACTTTGTGTTGAAAATACAAAACAATTATTACTAACAAAGCAGTAACAAACAAAAAATAAGAAAAATGGTGGCTTGTTGAGTGATCGGTCACCTTATATAGATTATAGGAACTATGAAACAACAAAAAAAGAAAAATTAAATAACAAATAACCTCTTATGAGAAGTAATAATTATACTACGGACAAATAACCACACTGGCTAAAAATTCTACATATTTTTTTTTTTACGTACAAATTACAACTGTACACTGTAAAGCTATCTGAAACGTTGCCTAAAACAGGAGGCAGGGCAACACGGCACAATACCCAACAAATAAGTCACAATAATACCTAATTTTATTTATTTATTTTAATACCTACCATTAACATAAGTGTGAAGTTACAGGTATAAAGTATAAAAAAATAAAGAGTATTAAATAACTAACAAAGTATAAGTAGAAATTAAATAATATTTTTAGGTAGGTGTAAGAAGTAAGAACAAAATAATAATTATTGTTGTGTTATTAATTGTCAATATTTTTATAAAGGTAGAGATCATTGACACGGAAATTTAATCAACATAAATACATAAAGTGAAAAGGGTTTGGACATTGAAAGTATGACGGACGGACATGTACTTGAGTTTATGACTTGGGTGCTGTGCTCGCAGAATCTTAAAAAAACCTAGGGGTTAGTTGTAGCACGGGGTCAATGGTACCGGTACAATCATCCCCGAAAAAATCGGTACAACCATCCCCGAGGGGTCATTTTAAATTAAAACGCAAATTTTATGTTAATTCCTACTCACGACGCTTCAAAACCCTTCCTAAAATAAACTCAATTATCCAAAAAAATATGTTTATAGCAAAATACTAACAAACAGGACATAGTTATTGTAATATTAGAGTATAAACGCAATCGAAAAAACTTACGCTTAGGGCTCAAAAAATTTTTTTTCCAATTGCGAACGTCCGGGTTCTGCTATGTACCGCGGGCTACTGACGATTGTCCGCACGTATGAGGGCTATTGCCTGACGAGTGACGACACATAGTATACGTACCTATTATAGTTAGGGAGTTATTCGCCTTGGTACTACTGACCCGTGGTACTATTGTCCCCGGTCTCCCCTAATAGAAAATATAATGTAGATTTTTGTCACTACGAGCTATTTCTGAAACAAGGGTTTTTTCTCTTTATTTATTTATGGATAATATGTAAAGTTTATATGTAAATAAGTTAAGTTGCTAAATATGTAAATACTCGTATATATGTCGTTAAGATAGTAGTTATAGGCCTTAGTCGTAAGTCACTAGATATAAGTCTTAGAGATAAGTCAGTAGTTCTAGTATTAACTATTTAAGAAATATATTTGTACAGCGCCCTTGAGGTGATTTCTCACGAAAACGGCGCTATATAAATTAGCCAAATATTATTATTATTATTATTATGGTTTTCTTTTGAGATTAGATTTTCTTTATCTCTGAAATAAGGGTTTTATTCTCTTTATTTATTTATGGGTAATATGGTTTTCTTTTGAGATTAGATTTTCGTTCTCTCTAGGAGTTTTTTTTAAATCCGTCTTAATTCATGTGAGAGTTTTCAAAGGCTAGCTGACGTGTACCCAGCGTTGCTGGGGGTTATCCTTAAGAGATATACCAGTACCTTATTCTGTAGGCTTTTTTTAAGATATACAATTTCGTAGTACATCATTTCAGTGTATCTCATGAGGTTTAGCCAGCGTTAGCAATGTAGTGCGCGAAAATATATTTTTACGACTTTATTATAAAACATCAATTTTTCTCTACTTTCTATAATTATAATATGCACGTCTTATATACACTGTAGACCTTTCAGAAGAAATTCTCTAAATGATAGTGAAAACCCTATCAAAATCAGGTGCGTAGTTTAGAAGGACTAAGCGCACAGACAGACGCGGATAGCGACTTTATTTTATACTATCCTTTCAGAATAAATTCTCTAAATGATAGTGAAAACCCTATCAAAATCAGGTGCGTAGTTTAGAAGGACTAAGCGCACAGACAGACGCGGATAGCGACTTTATTTTATACTATTTAGAGATTGAGGACCGTTACTGCAATATTATATTGCTGCTAATTCTGAGTTGCTTCATCAAAAAAGTCCAAAAAAGTCATTTGGGTTCTCTATTATTCAATATTTCTTTTCCTATCTTCTTCTCTTCTCGCGGGTGGGAGGCCTGACTTTATTTTTTATACAAATCTACAGTTTTATTGTGAGATTGTTGAAATTTAGCACACTTGACCTTCAAAAAACCACCCATCTACCTTAAAGCAGGATTTTGATACTTCTTGATGAAAATTTTCACACTTAATGTTTTCATACATCTGATTTAGAAAAAAAATCTCCGCAAAGCTCGGGTAACAAAGGGGACTTCAGCTAGAAAGTTAAAATTCCCACGACTCTCAATTTTTGTCAATTCAAGAAACAAGACGAATTGTGTCGATGTTTATAGGTAATGGCGTTACAGCAGCACTGCTTTCCTGTGACGTTATTGAATTCTACAAATTAAACACAAAACCATTCATAATTAATTATTGTTAATACTTGGTTAAACGCATAATAAATAAAGGGCTTCCGGTTGCATTTTGTATTATTATTGTAACACATTTATTGAATAATACATGTCTTTGATTTTCTAAGTGTTAATGGAACTAAAGATGACGTGACCATATAAATAAAGTAATTGATCACTATGTTAAACATAACCGCTTGTTCTGAAAATATCATTCGGGTCGTGTATCCTTTAATATTCAATAAAACATATTATCATAATACCTATTCTTTATCACTTCAAGTGGATATAGAAACCGTTGACAACGTGTTAATAACATTTTAATGAACAAGAATAAATGTTTCTCCATTTAAATTAAACAAATAATTTGCCTCTTTACCCCTCCAGCGTTTTAGGGTTATATATGACCGGACGTCCATATTTTGTAAAAGTATTTTTATCTTTTTTTCTATCATGCTAAAATACGTAGTATTTTTGACTTTAGAAAGAGAAATAATAATTCTTTCCAGTTTGCCTTAAGGCGAAGCTTAATGCCAAATCACTATTTTGATTAATCTTTATAACGAATTGGTGTACATTATGAAAACCAAAAAACATGCTTAAATTGAAGGTTTTTCTATCGCTTCGCTTGAGTAGAATACAAATAAATAATAAATTACTCAATAAAAAATATAAATGCAAACTACTACAAAAAATATTTTTTCAATAGAAATGTGTGAACGCATAAATGAAACAACTTTTTAAAAATACAGTTTTATAGCTAAGATTATCTGTGACAGTTTCACTTGATTAACTTTTTTGCTTTCTTATAAAATTATTTACAAAATAAGTCAAAACCAGTGTTTTGCTTGAAATCGAACGTTTCTATACTCCGTTTGTCAAGCGATTTTAATGCCTATTACCTAAGATATAAGGTATACCAAGAATATACACATTTTTGGCTTGTAGCTTCCTCTTAAATATGTATATTGGAATCTTTAAATAGTATAAAAGAATGTCGCTATCCGTCTGTTTGTGCGCTGCTTAGTTCTTCTAAACTATAACATAACGGATTTTGATAGGATTTCAACTATCACTTAGATAATTTCTTCCGGAATGTTCATAAATATAATACATGTATATTATATTTATAGATAGTAGAGAAAAGTCGAGCAACGGTACACGTCAGCTAGTCAATTAATAAAATCCTAAAAATTTCCAAAATTAATCATGATTCATATTTCGCGCCGCTGTCGTAACAGTCGGTTTGACTGTTAAATATTTATGTTTATTTTTATTATATGAACGAGATAAAATTGAAGGAACAGTTTTCTTACAAATTCTCCAAACAAAACGAATGTGTTTTCGAAACATCGAGTTCTCTCAATTTTTCTATGATTGGAGTAAAAAATGAAGTTATAACGTGGTTAGCGTTTTTGACAACATTTTTCACGTTTGATATTAAAATTGTATTATTATTTACAAATAGTAATGTTTTTTTTAATTCATACATCTGAAAGATTTATTTATCTATTTTTTAAAACAGTATTTGTTTTTACGAAAAATTAAAAATTAAGATGAATATGGCGCATATGAAATACTCAGAAAGCATCGCAAACTGAACAAACGTGTTGAAAGTACTGAAGGGTTAAATGAAATAACAGATATGATTTAAGGCCGAGTGTAGTTTTTTATTAATTTTAAATAATGATTATATTATTAAGCAAATCGATTATGATAGTGTTTTCAACAAGTAAAAATTTTTTTATACATTTTTTAAATTAACATAGGCTTAGTAATTATCAAAATCAAATCGAAAATATGACCTTTTTCAGACCGTAATACGTGCGTTTTAAAAAATACTATTAAAGGCTGAATATCGTCAAAAAATACCTGAAGGGGTTTTCTTTAAACGTACGAAAAAAAAAACTAAAAAATAAATAAAATAGGTTCGTAGTTTAATTTTTTCATAAACTCTAATTGTACTTGTTTTTAAAATGCAGATTGTAAAACTTTGGATACGTTTATTTAACAAAACTAAACGATAAATTACTGGTATTATATTTTTCCATTTTTTAAAGTTAATTTAATATTTTTTATACTACAATTTAAGAAAGAACTTTTAGATTTTTAAATTACTTTTAAAACAAGCCGTCTGCTGGCGCCTATTTGAAATTTTAAATACGGTAGAACATCGAACTAAAAGCTTCTTTTAAATATCCCAACAGATGGCGCTATCATGGTTCGCTATCGACTCTTCCCATGTCCGCCAATATTCAATGTATAAATCGGTTTCAGTTATTCAAGCCAAACGGCCACTGGCTTAGGTTATGCTATTCTGTACACTATACTGTAAAACTCTCGCCTCGAAGTTTGCGGGATCGAATATCGGGGTGGGCAAGTAAATTTTATTTGGTTAATTTGTGTTATTCACAATTAATGAATTAATATACGTATGGTATATGCGCGGTACGTTCCATAGTGAAAGATACTCTCAGTATCGCCTGGTGTAAGACCACCATTCAGAATTGAAACGTTGCTTGAAATGGCTTTAGCCGTGTTTGGTGACCAAATCTGAATAGCCAGGTAGATTCACTTATTCAATAAATAATACCCGTTCTGCGGTCTAAATTTAAATAATGATTTGTGGTCTTTCATCGGGGCGATACTGACAGTATCTAACGCTCTGGAAAATGCCGCAAATATAATACTTATGTACATTGTGAAATAACACAAATTATTAAAATAAAATGTAGGTTGGTATTCGTGCACGCCAAGATTGTAACCCGCGACGTCACGGAGGTCGTCATCCTGTTGAGTCGGGCCATATCTCGATATTTATTATTGTTTTTGTAAATTATTCTAAAAAAACATGAATGAAAAGACAAAACACAAATAACCTGACATTTTTAGGTCGGGATATCAATTTACCGTCCACTGTAAAACAACTTACAAAAATGTCCACCCGCGCAAGGCGCTTTTTAGTTATGAGTGCTATGTGGCATCGTTGTAAATGAACTGAATGTTGCCAAATCTGAGGTTTTGCTTCACCAAGGACTGTTGAATACAAGCAAATTTTGGGCCCGATGGCGTTTCTGTGGGCCTTAGAAAACAATAATGTTATTTATAACGCTTATTGTTGACCGAGGTAGAACGAACAGAGGTACTCTGTTTTTTGACCAGATGTAGGTATATTTTTTACAATGCGTGCATCTGACGGCCGGCCTGTCCGGTGGTGAAGCTTTGGACTCGAGCTTTGGAGTTCGAACCCGGTGTACGCAAATAAAGAAGTATTAGCATTTATATCTGAACCTAGATATTTATTCTGGACCACAGAATCAATAAAATTTTATTTTGTTAAAAGTATTTTGGTATTTAAAATTTTAAGTACTTAAAAAATTATTTATTTATATTATTTCATTTAATTCATTGTTATCTATTGAATTTAATGTGTTAATTATTGTGCATAAAACTATGTAAAACCAAATGCCAAAATGTTTTTAATAGAGATATACATAATTAAGAAATTGGCACATACATCATCATACATGTCATAATATGGAAAATCAGGACTAAAGATATATGAAGAAATAATAATAATATAAGCGATTAGTCATAATAGACCCGATATAGTTTTACATGAAAAAATTAAAAAAATTAACTAATATCATTGATGTCGCTATACCAAATTCCTGTAATATTCAAACATCTGTTAGCGAAAAAATAAGAAAATACACAGATTTAGGAAATGAAATAAAAAGAATTTGGCATTCTCAGACTATAAAAATATTACCATTCGTTATTTCGGCTACTGGCATTATACCTAGCTCTCTAATTAAAAATTTAGGCGTATTAGATCTTTCAAAAAAATTATATATAAAGATGCAAAAGTCGGTCATTTTGAATACATGTAGGATAACAAAAGATTTTTTAAATATTTATGTTGAGGGATCAGTAGGATTTATAGGCCCTGTTAGAAGTTCTACCGAGCCGAACCCTCTGATATGAAAATATCTGGAGTCGGTGAATTATTTTCCCATTTGATCTTTTGTGAGTTGACGTGTTGTTCTTGTATTGTTTTGTATTTATTTTGCTTATATAATGCACTTACATAATGTTGATTGACTAGATGATCATTTGTGGAAAAGTGAGTGGAAGGGTTTAGTTTTTCCTATGGGGAAGATTTAACCCGGACAACAAAATCGGAAGCATAAAAAAAAAGAAATGTCAGGCTTTCTGTAAAAATATTAAAATACATACAATTAAATTAAATGTTACCTTGTATATATTCGTTTATATTCTAATTAAATAAATAATACAAAAAAATAGTGCCATCTGGTAACTGAAATTCATAACTTTTATAACGAAGATTTACACTACCGCCATCTTACTGTTTTCAGGCAAACGTTTTTAAAATAAATTCTAGTTAGAAAAAATATTGTTTTGGAAATGAACAACAGAGTTCGTGTGTGTCGAAAATAGTTGATTTTGTCAGGTATACAATCACTCTTAAGATTTTCACGGCCAAAAGTATTTTTGTTATTTGTTTTTGGGGTATTATGCCGTGTTGCGCTAACTCCTTCTAAATAACACATCTGCCCTGATGATGGACACTGCAATGCTGTCCGAAACGTTGGCTAAAGAAGGAGTTAGCGCAACACGGCATAATACCCCAAAAACAAATAACAAAAAAGAAATAACAGATGTTTTTCTTTGAAGGGGTAAGCAGATAATAATAAATAAACATTATTAGACTTATCTCTGTATTGCTTTCTCTTTCATGCCTCTGAAGATAAAGGTTTATGAATGTTAATAATGGGTCCTTGTGTATTTTATCCCCATCTGTTGAGACAGTTATCGCAAGTTCTCGGAATCTGACAATAGTTTTTACCATTTTTTAATGTGATTCTGCACAAGGGTCCCAACTGCTCGGAGCCGGAGGGACCAATGCATCCGTATTAAAAGGCTGGATTAAATGTGTGAAAGTTAGAAGAAGCAAAAGAGAAAGTTTGGGAAATACTTGACTATTTAGATCTTGTCTCATCACCAATATAATATCTTTGAAGTCAAAGATCAGCTGTCCACTTTTTTATAAAAAAATATTTTCCTTGGTAAACTATAGTAAACTATACTGGTTTTACACGATACCTTTTTCCATCCAGTTTGTCTAATCGGGATGAAAAAAGGGACGTATTCTATTTTGGTACTTGGTACCGTGAGTGACGGGTGTTGGTATCACCGATTTTCGTACAGTTTAAGATGGCGGACATTATTTGTCATCTGCCATCTCTCATTGTTTTACGTAACTATAATAGTGAAAATTTTGCATTATGGTTAAACGCAACGCTCGTTGTATTCTACGTGTTCACAGATGGCGTTAATTAATTAATTTTGTTTAAATACGCTTTTGCAAGGTATTGCTTTACAGTATTAAGACAAATTATTTGTTTGCGCCCTCATATACGCAATATGAATATGAATAAATAGTTTTGTCCATATAAAAACTCAATTCTATCGAGAAAGGCATACAAATACAATATTGGATTGAATCATCGGTAAAATATTGTATTTGTGTGCCTTTCTCGAAAGAATTAAGTCTTTAAACGAACAAAACTATTTATTCATATTCATATTGCGTATATGAGGGCGCAAACAAATAATTTGTCTTAATACTGTAAAGCAATACCTTGCAAAAGCGTATTTAAACAAAATTAATTAATTAACGCCATCTGTGAACACGTAGAATACAACGAGCGTTGCGTTTAACCTTATTCAGTTTTATGTTTAAAATATATATATATTTTTTAAACTAAAATATGTATTTATTATTATTGTGAATTTCGCGTGTACGTTTGATGATTTAACATTTTGTTTTGAGGAAATAATACACGAGAAATTTACATACGTACAGTTAACTCATAGAATAATGAATATCTATGTGTGCTAACTTCATATTGGATATACTTTTTTAATTAGTGAATACAAACAGGGTTGTGGCAGTAGCTTTGGCATGGGCGATGCTGTGTTTTGGTAGTTTCACCTCATGTAATATACGAATATCGTACCGATCAAGATACGGCGACCAGGTAGGCAACTTTGCCAAAGGTACCTATAAAAATCATTATTATAAAGGTTCAAAGACGAACTGGTAAACGGAAACTTCGATTGGATAATGGCCAAGCACATGACATAGCTAGCAAATGGTTATTTTCAAGGTGTTTTTGGACGATTTAGTACCGTCTCAAAATATTATTTGTTCTCTAGTGACAACTTTATGTATGAAATCGTCAGTATGAAAATAATGATGGTGTAAAGCGAAAAAAAATCATATGGGTCCCGGTATGGGGATCGGTATGAAAAAAAAGCATCCTGTAAAGTAGGTATTAGTTTCGACACCAATACAAAGACGGTCTATACCGTATAACGAAGTTATGCCATCTAAAGGTCGGGTTTCCTCAAGTTATATAGAAGTCAGAAATAATTATCTAGGTCTGATGTTTAAAGTATGTATAATGTATAAAGCTCAAACCAATATTGTTCTTTCTCTCGTTAATTAAAAAAAAAACCCATAGTCAATTTTTAATTTATGTCTTGTTCTTATCTTGTTCTTATTCAAGTGTTATCCCGTTAAACTACATTGTAAAGTATTGTTACTAATTATAAAATTTATCATGTTACGATATTTCCTCTCTCTTTGATGCGACCTTTGACCTTTGTACTGCAGGTATAAATATGATATATTATAGGTACCTACGTAACATAATATTTCATTCAATGATACCCATTCTTGTATTTATCAACGTTCCTAACAAGAGCTGTTAGAACCATTTGTGTAAGGCCCAATGAGCCCTTTTGAAATTTGAATAGGTACTAACACAAAAACTGTTAGATAACTATATACCTAACTAACCGTCACCCCGTTCCACGGGTAGGCAGAGAGGATTTTGATTCCCTTAGTCCCCGACTCCTACTAAACTACTAGATTAGTGTTATTTTCAGTAAATTTCGGGTAAGTGTATTATTATTCTTTTCCGATTTTATGTCCGGGTTCAATCTTCTCCATAGGAAAAACTAAACCCTTCCACACACTTTTCCACAAATGATCATCTATTCAATCCACATTATGCAAGTGCATTATATAAGTAAAATAAATACAAAACAATACAAGAACAACACGTCAACTCACCAGAGATCAAATGGGAAAATAATTCACCGACTCCAGATATTTTCATATCAGAGGGTTCGGCTCGGTAGAACTCCTAACAAGGCCTGTAAATCCTACTGATCCCTCAACATAAATATTTAAAAAAATCTTTCGTAATCTTGCGTGTATTTAAAATGACTGATTTTTGCATTTTTATATATAAATTTTTTGATAGATCTAATACGCCTAAATTTTTAATGAGAGAGCTAGGTATAATGCCAGTAGCCGAAATAACAAATGGTAATATTTTTATAGTCCGAAAATTATTATTATTATCATTATTATTGCCCCCAGCTTTGATGTTTAGTGACTTGTGAATTGGCCTTACTAGAGGGTGGCACGTTCCAGAACGTTTGGTCGTGTTGCCATGGCTACGTGTGCATCCAACACACGTGTACTATATTATTATATATATATGTACGTGGACAGGAATAGCTTCAGTCCCCCGACACATGTGCAACACTGTTTCTCAACATTGTATATTATTTTAAATACATAAATACTTTGTATTAGTTTCTACAAAATCTCTTGAATCCCAAATCCAGAGATCACAGTAAAATCACCATGAGGTTAATAATAATAATAATAATAATTGGATGACTTGTATAGCTCCGTTTTTGTGCAAAATCACCTCAAGGGCGATGTACAAATTTATAATACATTTCTTTATCGAGATTAACACTTAATTAAAATTATCTAATTGTTTATTAGCGAAATTTAGATACAGGATTTAGGACATAATTAGAAAATAGATATAACTGGACTTTCTCTCAGGAATGGTATATTTAATTTAAGGGTACGACAGCTTAAAAAAGTAAGTTTTTAGTTTAGACCTGAATTCTGTTGGACTTGTTATCGATCTTAGTTCCGGAGGGAGTTTATTCCAAGCCTTCGGCCCAGATACTCCGAAAGCGCAATCACCAAACTTAGTATTAGCGCTTAGGTTCTATCAGTCTGCCTACAGCTGATGATTTTGCTCATCTAAGAGTTGACTGCCTCAGACCAGTGCCTCCTATAACGAAATTTCACGTTATTTACAAATTTATCATATTTTGGAACATGCTGAGAACAGAACTTAGAAAATAAGTCTTTATATTTTTAATAATACTACAATTTTTATTATTATTAAAATGTACACATAAAATATATACCAAATTATAAATTTTTTCATCATCTAGAATCCATTTTCAATTTTAGTGAGAATAGAAGCAAATAAAGGAAGCGAAGAAAGGAGCGTAAGGAGAATGTATGACGCAAATGTGAATGGTAGCAGAAGTCGGGGATGCCCGTGAGTCGGCCCATGTCAAGAGTCAGAATAATAGAAGATTATGTATGAAACGATTTATGAATGTATCAAGAAGTGTGTCTCAAGACCGAGTTGTTTGGCGGTCCGTCCTCTCTGCCTACCCCTGCGTGGAAACGCCGTGAAAGTTAGTCAGTTAGTTAGAAGCAAATATATGAATAATATTTCCGTCTTGAGATTGTTATCTGGTATCTACAAGACCCGGGTCAACAATATATTTCCTCTCTTTTATCATTCGTTCTTATCTACCGGTTACCAGGATATCGTAATACAGGGTTTTCCAATAAGTGGTGTTATTTTGATATTCAATCGTAAAAGATCAATGGTTTCGTAGCTTGTGTGGTACGTAGCGCCGTCTTGTTGAAAGTAAACGTTGTCCAGATCTATACCATCCAATTCTGGCCATAAAAAATATTAATCATCTCTCGATAGCGCAATCCATTCACCGTAACTGTTGCTCCAGCTTCATTTTCGAAAAAGTAAGGTCCGACGACTCCGCCGGACCATAAACCGCACCAAACAGTCACACGTTGAGGATAAGAGGCTTTTCAACAATAACTCTTGGGTTTTCCGAGCCCCAGATGCGACAATTTTGCTTGTTGACGAAGCCACCGAGGTGTAAATGGGCCTCATCACTCAAGATGATTTGCATTTGATTCACTCAAGTGAATTTTAATAATTTCAATGCGTTGTCGAAGCGTGTATCGTTCCATTAATGGCTTAGTTTCTAATTGTCAAATGTCAAAAAATGACAGCTTCAAAAGTAACATCTACCAAAATAGCGGGCTATTCAAAATAACATCTTATTGGAAAACTCTGTAGTATTGTACATCTTTGTTTTTATCGTGTCTAAGATTTAGATGTGTTATCTAAATATAATATTATCTAAAGAAGCGAAGCTAGCAGTCCACAATGGAGTGCTGGTACCTACCCTAATGTACGGAAGTGAGGCATGAAACTGGCAGAGAAAGGATGAAAGTAGACTGAATGCTGTCGAAATGAGATCCCTGAGGCGTATGTGTGGTAAAACAATATATGATCGTGTGAGAAATGTGGAGATCCGCAAAGAGTGCAAGGCTGATGTAAGGGTAATGAGTAAGATCAAGAAAGGGACGCTTAGATGGTTTGGGCATGTAGAGCGAATGAGCGAAGAAAGGAGTGTAAGGAGAATATACGATGCTAATGTGAATGGTAGCAGAAATCGGGGACGCCCGAGGAAGACATGGCACGACCTAGTGAATCAGATACTTGAGTCGGGCCATGTCAATAGTAGGAGTAACAGAAGAGGATGTATGAGACGATATATGAATGTGAATGAGGCGAGGAGTGTGTGCTAAGACCGAGTTGTTTGGCGTTCCGTCCTCTCTGCCTACCCCTGCGGGAAACGGCGTGATGGTTAGTTATGAATAGGACTAAAGCAAGAAGGTGTGTACAAGTTTGTTTGGCTAGTTTGTTAGTTAAGAGGAAGCTAAAAGACAAAAATGTGTATATTCTTGGTATACCTTATACATATTGTAGGTACTAGGCAGTAAAATCGCTTGACAAACGGAGTCTAGAAACGTTCGATTTCAAGAAAAAAACTGGTTTTTATTTTTTTGTGAATAATTTTATAAGAAAGCAAAAAAGTTAATCAAGTGAAACTGTCACAGATAATCTGAGCTATAATACTGTATTTTTTAAAAGTTGTTTTCTTTATGTGTTCATACATTTATATTGAAAAAAAATATTTTTTAGTAATTTGCATTTATATTTTTATTTGTATTCTACTCAAGCGAAACTATAGGAAAACCTTCAATTTATCTAAAGCATATTTTTTGGTATTCATAATGTACACCAATTCGTTATAAAGATTAATCAAAATAGTGATTTAGCATTAAGCTTCGCCTTGCTGAACCTTTCTCTTCAAGACCGTGAGTCATCGCTAAAATAATATGCACACGTGTTTCTTCTGTCGTTATTGGTGTGAGTGAGTTCGAGCAAATTTATAAATACGTAATGTTTTACTATATTTACTACAACATTACCATTTATAGATCAATTCAACTTGATAGTAATTTTGTCATTTCAAGGCCACATGTTCTATTTAAATGCGTGGGTAGGGTTGTGAAATCTGTTTCATAAATCTATCGATAACAAAAAAAAATGATTTGATCGGTGCCTTTGGAATTGTAATAATAATAATGAATATTATTGTTCCCAATTCGTGTTTCAATCATGACCCTATACTTTTTTCCCCGCATCACGAATTTCCCTCAATTGATAGAAACCGGGGTGACTTTGAAGCGTGCGAGTGAACCGGCAACACTGAATCTCTCGTATTCTCGCACAGATGGCGCCTTGTTATTCCAGTGCGCCAGAACGAGACGGCGACATCTTTCAAACTGCGTCTTGACGCTGGGAGCGAGCGAGCCGCAACAGGGAATCTCGCGTATTCCCGCATAGATTGCACCCTATTATTCCGGTGCGCTGGAACGAGACGGCGACATCTTGTTTACACGGCGCCTTGAGCGAGGGAGATGCGGGAGAGGGTATCCCGATATTTCAACGCGAAAGAATGAGATGCAGCGGGCGTCCTTCATCAACCCGGTATTATCGATCGAGAGATTCCCGAGAATTGAGCCCAGTGGACATTTTCAACATATTTGTTGGCCTGCAGTACATTTGTAAAACATAATATTTTTTTATACATTTAAGTGCATGTATGTGAAAGTTGCTATTATGTTTGCTTGGTTGACAATAATTATCAACACAGCTAGATATTTATCAATACGCAAAAAAGGCTTTTAAATAAACTTGGTACAGAAAATCATAAGTACAGTAGTATATCTGCCTGTATTATATAAGAAATAATATTACGAAAGTAGGTGTAATGATAAAGTAAGAACAAAATAAGTAAAATGAATGTACAAAAAAATAATATATCTGACGTGATACAATTTTAATTAGACGAGAACGCAAAGAAAAAAAATACAATAGAAATACTCACGTAATAGTAAAATAATAAACTAGATTAGTAAGGACGGGTTGTTTGACAGATTTTGAACATTTCACACAATAAGCAATTTTTCACGGAAACGCCATTTTTTTCTCGACTTATTTACTGTATTTTTGGAACACTTTTTCAAAAGTCCACTGGGCTTGTAAATATTCCCGCCACGTTTTCTTCATTATTTCTATGAATAAACCAGTGTCTTGCGGAACACGGGTCATAAAAAGGGTTCAAACAAATCTAATACTGAAACTAAGATAAAAATGAGAGCTTTTATCCCTTTTGACACAAATGCAAACATTATACTATAACTTTGACGCCGATGTAGATCATACGAATGATGAAATGGTAAGCATTATTTGGTGTTTTGATTTTTTATTTATTTATTATTTCCTTCCTTGTTAGTTAGTAAATATCGTTGAATATCGGGCATGCCGTCTCCCATGGCGACGGAAGCTGTAATACTATTTTCGTGGGGGGAGACTGACTATATTTGTTGGATGAATAATTTGGATAATCTTTGAATGTAGCTTCCTTAAAAAGTAAATATTTAATACTCTATTAAACACTTATATTTTTCTTTGAGGTGTAGTAGCTGTTTGTGTGAAATGTCCACATTTTTGCTCGGTGACGTGGCAATACTGGCAATATGTTATTTTATGCTTCTCACGTCATTTCCGAATGTTATTTCTTATGTCATTTTCGGAATTCAGATGGGCGAGAAAACACTGTTGAATTGAAGCACGTCCAACTGACTTCTGTAACTGAGTTTTGTAAGACGTTTATACATATAAATGAAAATTATCAATATTTAAAAAACAGATATTTACAAAAATATATTGACAACGTAATATTATAAAGTATCTATTTTTATTTTATGTTGTCATCCGTAAATATTCGTCGGGAGATTTTTACTCTATTTCGAACGAGTAGTGTTTTATTAAATATTTTCACCATTTTCGCTTAATTATGATAGTTTTTTAATATTAACGCGTTCCCTCTAACATTTACATATTTCCCTTTCAAACCGTCTTTGAACGCTTAGTACGGGGCCATAAAAAAGCCTCTTTGGTGTTCGGCTTGGTGACCGGGTATCTCATCAAAATGACAGTTCAACACACCTACATACTAAAAGTGATATGAAGTCATGAAAAGTGATGAAACAAAAACTAGGTTACATAGGCAACTATCACTTTTTAAAGGTGTGTTTAATTGTCATTTTTATGAAATATCATGGAACCGTTCGGCTCAACTTGTAATCTTTAAGTTATTTTATATCTTGGAAAGCAGACGACAATGGAGTGCTGGTACCTACTTTCATGTATGGCAGTGAAGCATGGAACTGGCAGAGAAACGATGAATTTTGACTAAATGCTGTTCGAATGATATCCATGAGCCCTGAGGTGTATGGCGAGGGAGTTAAACTTATGTATGATCGTGTGAGAAATGTGGATATTCCCGAAGAATGCATGGCTGATGACTAAGATTAACTATCCCGCAGTCAAGTGGGGGAGTAGGTAGCACCCAAAATGACCATCCTCCTTATATTATGGTCACCATTTTTATATATTCATTCAGATAACATTGAAAGATTCAAGGGAAGTTTCTAAGGTTTATAAATTATAAATTGCATATTCCTATACAAAACATAAATTACAATTACCTCTTGGATAAAATGTCTCTATTGAAACTTTCAGGGTGAAGAATAAGCACAGATTTAATACTGTTACATAGAATACTACATTTTAAAATTGACTGTCCCGAATTACTTCAATTTATCAATATCAATGTTCCCAAAAAATCATGCCGACATTTCTTACCTTTTTACTTCAATAACACCAGGACACTAGCTTACCAAAATTCTCCGATTCCGAGACTTCACAATCTCGGAAACAAATATTCTGATCTGGGTGATATATTTCATCTTAAAACTAATCAGTATAAATGTTTTACTTTTCACTTTGATTCTTCTAGACACAAATAGACCTATGTACCCATATAACTTCTCCGCTTCTACTATTTTGTTTTGTTAAATCTTTTAAATTGAATTATATGCGTGAGGATTCATTTTTGTCATTATGTTTACATTCTTCATTATTGTATTAATTTTTAAGTGTTTACTCTAATATAAAATGCTTGTAATTTTTTTAAGAAAAGCACTCTAGGGCGTGTAATAAATAAATATTAGCTTAAATACTTGACATATATTATTCATCATCAGAATTTTACGTATCACTGAGCAAATACATAAGTTACCATTAATAAGTGACTGAATAATTGGGATTTCCATATTTTAAAAGACCATAAAACAGAAAAATGCATGGGGTCGTCGGAAGACCCACTTGGTTACAGACGTTTTGTTTGGCATCTTGGCCTGTCAAGAGTTAAGAAAGAACGACCGAAGCGAATGAACGAAGAAAGGCGTGTAAGGAGAATAAATGAAGCGAAGGTGAATTGTAAAAAAAGTCAGTGGACGCTCGAGGAAGATGATTAGTTAGTAAGTTATAGTAGTCCCAGAGATCGGTCATACTCGACGTCATCACTCTACTATATATATTATAACCACAAATAAATTTTCCTAGTACAGGGTTTTCCAATAAGAGGTGTTATTTTGAATAGCCCGCTTTTTCGGTAGATGCTACTTTTGAAGCTGTCATTTTTTGACATTTGAAAAGTAGAAACTACGCCATTGATAAAAATGGAATGATACACGCTTCAACAACGCATTGAAATTATTAAAATTCACTTGAGTGAATCAAATGCAAATCATCTTGAGTGATGAGGCCCATTTAGACCTCGGTGGCTTCGTCAATAAGCAAAATTGTCATATCTGGGGCTCGGAAAACCCAAGAGTTATTGTTGAAAAGCCTCTCTATCCTCAACGTGTGACTGTTTGGTGCGGTTTATGGTCCGGCGAAGTCATGGGACCTTACTTTTTCGAAAATGAGGCTGGAGCAACAGTTACGGTGAATGGATTGCGCTATCGAGAGATGATTAATGATTTTTTATGGCCGGAATTGGATGGTATTGATCTGGACAACGTTACTTTCCACAAGACGGCGCTACGTGCCACACAAGCAACGAAACCATTGATCTTTTACGATTGAATATCAAAATAACACCTCTTATTGGAAAACCCTGTGTTATTATGTAATACCTTTTCACCAGTCATAATAATATTCTTATGAGGAAGGTATGCAACATTATTGCTTACGTTTGAAGGTAGTAATAATATCCACAGGTTTTGTAAGTTAGATATTGGGGGAGTCGTATCGAAGAATGATGTTTTCAATGAAGCGTGTCTCAGGAACTTCGCACCATTAATAATGTAACATTTTTTGACATAAAGGGTGAGGGAGGAAGTGATGTGTTCATTGAACCTGTTTCCTGTGAAATACAGGTATATATATACTGAATACATCCTACCTATGTACGAATTTCATTGCTGTATTTTTATCGATACAGTGCTAGATTTTTAGATGGTGTTAACTCCAGTTTCAAGTATTATTATAATTTATTTATTATACGATTATTTTTATCGTTTCCTTTTTTTTTGTTTTCAATTTTTTTGATTGTTAAACACCAGTTTCAAGTATTATTATTTTATTTATTTATTACACTTACATTTATTATTTTTTTTTTACTTTTATTTATTATATCATTAATAATGATGTTTTCATGTTGATGCTTTTTGCTTTCGTATGGCATCGTCAAAACAATATTGTTCGTATTTTATTAACCCTTCAGGCTAATTTGTTCGCTTTCGGGAACAACTCATGATTTCATGGAAATCGTACTGTCATGGTAAGAAATATGATCTTAAATAAAAAAGATAGAAAAAACACCACTCTTTATATTCAAATCAAGAAGTTAACCACAGAAGAATTAAAATGTGTACCTTCATGAAACCAAAGATTCCGAACGCAATTTGCAAACTTTTATTAATTATTTTTATATCAAACGAAAAAAGATGAGGTCATCTAGTAAAAAGCGTGTGTTTTCATATATTTTTTTCGTTTTCAGTAATATTAGAAATAAAAAACTTTAAATAAGCTATTTTTTTATGTTGGCTTTAAAAATTATAATACGTAAATCAAAAATTATTTTTTATTTGTAATAATAAAATGCGTACTTTATCACCTTTCAAAATCAGTTTTTAGTCTTCAGGTACGTTCAGAAATATTCCATTTATTTGGATTTTATTGCAATAAGGAAATACTCCGACTTTCTGACAGAATATGGCAGAGGCTGAGGAGTTAATGGGATCAGGTAAACAAATAAGTATTGTGGAATTTTTATTTAATCGACTTTATAAATTACATTTTTGCTTGCAATATTTTTTAAACAGCGCCATCTATTGGACGTTTATCTAACTGCACAGACAGACTGAGCCACAACAACGCAAGGAACAGCTAATTTATTCATATTTATATTGCGTTAGTCTTTTTTTTAAACTCTACAAAAACTTCTGCTGAAAACTAAACTTTTCTTTTAAAAATGTCTGTGTGGCATATTGAGGGTTTAAGTTTAAAACATATTATTTCACCTTCCTTTAGTTTGAACTTAAAATCTGCTAATAAATCTCTTTTAATGACTACTTCATGTTTTTCTTCGTCTTTTTTTGGCGGTCTTTTGCAATTCAACAGACAACCTCTCCTCCTCATTTTAGCCGCACGTGCGTTCTGTTTGAAATGTAAAAATACTATTTTACACTTTTTAGTATTTATTTGTATGCAGCTTGCACGGAACTGGGAACACGACTGTTCTAGATAAACAGTAAACACTAAGAACTCCCAGTCAGCTGCGCAAATAGTATAAACAAGGTTCAAAATTATACCGGATGATCAAAATGTACAACTAAAGATAGTGGATCACAAACATTTAAATTTTATTTTACTCGAACAGAATTTACCACGAACTATCCTGTCTGGCAGTCTTGCAATTAATGCTTTGTTCAATTTAGGAGTAAAAATACCTCCAGCGTCATTTTCTTGCTTTCATCTGCTGTTGCAGTAATCACGATCATCAACCGTTTCAAGAAAAGATTACCTAAAAGTTGACTAAGAAAAGGGCTCCAAGCTTTTGCCTCCGGTTTTCAACAGGGCAGATTAATAATAGAGTTTTTTCGATATATTTACATGCTTACCACTTGGCCATAATACTATTTATTTTTATTGAGTTGACGCTTCCGCCTTCACTTCATAAAAACGTATAATCTTACATTGAAAAAAAAAATTCCCACGGATGTTTACCGTATTTATGAATTTATCAATGATATACGTTATTTTTACATATTTACAGAAAAATGTAGTTTTACGCTCGTTCGTATCAGGAGTAAAAAAACCTCAGGCGTCTAATAGCCTTAAAAAAGGGTCGCCAATGCTCCCCTTTGTTGCAACGACAGGATGTCAATGGTGAGAAAAAAACGCCTAGGATTTTTTTCTATTATCAGTATAAACACTGAGCTGTGAATTATGTCCTGAAACTGTCAGTGCGTTCCTTGTTGTTCCCTTTAGCGCTCACACATTTCACAGCTTACTGTTTTGTAAATATATACTATAATATTTACTGTATTCGCCTTTGTAAACAAAGTTATCATTATCAACAACGGGCCATGTTCTTCACCAATATGCCAGACGAATTGTTGGTCGTCCCTAACAGACGCGGCAGACTGTGTGGACAGTTGTTGTTCAAGTTTTCATGGGAAGGTCGATTGTGCATTTAAAAAAATATTTCCAGTCGTTCAATTTGTATTGTGTTCCGACTGCCAGTGGAGTGCATTTATATAAATAGAATAGTTAAGGCGAAGCTTAATGCTAAATCACTGTTTTGATTAATCTTTATAACGAATTGGTGTACATTATGAATACCAAAAAATATGCTTTAGATAAATTGAAGGGTTTCGTATCGTTTCGCTTGAGTATTAACAAATATAAATGTAAACTACTAACTAAAATATTTTTTCAATAGAAATGTATGAAAGCGTAAAGGAAACAACTTTTAAACAATAAAGTATTATAGCTAAGATTGTCTGTGACAGTTTCATTTGTTTAAATTTTTTGCTTATAAAATTATTTACAAAATAAATAAAAACCAGTTTTTTGCTTGAAATCGAACGTTTCTAGACTCCGTTTGTCAAGCGATTTTAATGCCTATTACCTACGATATAAGGTATACCAAGAATATACACATTTTTGGTTTGTAGTGTCCTTTTAATGAAAAAACTTATTGATACGCGATGCTGTAACTGAGACGGAGCAGTACGCAATCTTTCGCTTTTGCTAATGTCTTTCTCGGACGTCTACTATTTCTTCCACCATTCACTACTGTATACCACTATGTTACTGTTAAAAAACTACGTTACATCGACTTTAATTCCACTCCGTATCTCATCCCGGTTCAGAGGTATTGCGTTAAGTATTCCTTGGACGTCCCCGACTTCCTCTACCATGCAAACTACTCTCTAAACACTCTCTGACACTGATAAAAACAAACTTGAAATTTTCAGCGATATCAGTCGACTAATTTTCGAGTTTTGCCAGCACAAAAAACTATTTACTAAAATTAAGGTCTTAGATATTCGCCAGCTATTCATTAAGACAAGCTTATGCTACATTCGAAAAAATGACTTGCTAGTGGCTCCTCAACACCAAGTAAACACCCGCTTTTCATCAAATCTGGGATGCGTGGTCCCAAAAACTAGAACCACATTCGCTCAACGACAATTCTGGTTCATCGCCCCTAAAATATACAACGCGTTGGACAGGGACATAAAATTAACTAATGCTATATCCCTTTTTATTATACGTGTCCAAAACTGGATATTTGAAAGGGGACGAGCCTTTTTTAAAGAATACATGAGTTCCTAACTTTTAAACCATTATAATAAAATTAACCATGTATCTGTATATTTATGTATAACATTTGTGTGTGTTCATATATAGATGTGTATGAATGTATTTATATATGCATGTATGTATGTCTGTGTATATGTATGTATATATATGTTTTTTTATATTTTTTATATATGGATGTATTTATGTATGCATGTATGTATGTCTATGTATATGTATATATATCTGAGCATCTATATATGTGTATGTATGTATGTTTGCATGTATGAAAAACATATATTTTGTTTTATATTTTCCTTAAATATGTTTATTTTTTTTCTTCCATATTATGTTTTATTTTTTCTTACTACAACATATGGTTTTATTGTAATTTATAGCATTATGACTACCACAACACGGGCATAAGCCTAGTGTGAGAGTTATTAAATACACAAAAATTGTAATTCATAAAAATCAATGCATAAAAAAAAAATTAAAAAAAACACACATATGCATGCTGAATTTTTATATATTATGATTATCTCAATGTTTTTTTCTCAAATTGAACAAGTAGTGAAGATAAAAATCTTTAGTTTCTCTCGTGTATTTGACAAACTAAAAAATATTAAGAGTGTGATCTTCGTTTTGTTTACTCAATAGTCAATAAGTTAAATATGGGATAATATTTTGCAGAAACTTCGTAAATAGAAAAGAAATACTCATCGGCCAGAAGAGACGTGTCAACAAAAATCTTCCTCGACAAAATAACAGCAAAATAAATATCTTGTTTTTTAAGAGGATAAATACTTTATTAAATTATTTTCTTCACCACGACCGAGTGCATGGTCCATTATGCACAACGGATTTTATATATGCCTCTATAAATCAACAATGGACTTACGTACATATCTACCTAATACTAGGTAAACTATACTATCATCGACCAAATAAAGATATACTAGTATTGTACATCTCACCCCTAGAAAAAACACTTCATGTCAACATTATTCTGTGTATCTTGTTTGACTTACGATATGATTTTACCTTAAGCTTATTATAATTTATCAATATTTGAACCGGAAAGTACTTACTTTAAAACTATTTTCCAAAATAAAAACATCAAATAATACATTTTTTTAAATTGTATATAATATAAAATAAATATTATTTACAATTTGAAAATATGATACCGATCGATTAAACTCCAACCTCCTTCCAATCTCCAGAGCACTTTTTCCAAGATCTAACAAACAATGCCCTCCGGGGGACCGGTCTCACCAGGACAGGAGTGCTCCTGGCTGTGGTGGTGAAATCGTACAGTATCAGGGTATATTCGGAGATGCTATGTGTCAAATAATTTTCATTTATATTTAAACGATTTCATCTGTCTTAGAATATTAGAAAAAACCTTCCAACATTTGGTTGGTGAAAAGTGAAATGGTTTTGGTTCTAAGATCCCGTGTGAAAGTAGGTATGCTGACATTTTTTCTTCAGTTACAGAGTTGAACACTCTGTATGTATTTCCCTGTTGAAAAACTGCACTTTAGGATCAGACCTACTCTTTAACCCTTTCTTCTTGTCTTACCCAATTTATCAGTTTCCCTTTCTCCCGAAACGCGGTATTCATGAAAACAATAAGAATCTCTAAATAGTGTAAAATAAAGTCGCTATCCGCGTCTGTCTGTTTGTGCGCTTAGTTCTTCTAAACTGCGCAACGGATTTTGATAGGGTTTTCACTGTCGAAGGTCTATGTATAAAATACATGTCTATTTTTTTTAGAAAGTAGAGAAAAACGATGTTTTGTAATCAAGTCATAAAAAAAATATTAGCGGTCGCTTACATTTCTAACGCTGGCTAAACGTTATGAGATAAATTAAAATTGTCTTTTATTTCTTTTAATTGTCAATGTAATTATAGACAGCCTTAATTTATTGAGCCTAATTATCTTCAACATACCAACTATAACTACTCGATCGAAAATTCTTTTTAATTACAAGAACAATATCAGGACTGAGTCATTTAGATACTCACTTGTACATAGATTACATGCAGTTGGCAATAGTTTCGCAGAAATTGTAGATGTGTCCAACTTCATGGAATATAGTTACAAGAAGGCTATAGTAACATAACTCAATAATATTAATAACTAAGCTGACCGGTCAGTGGTTGAGTGGGCATAGCGCTTGGGTCTCACCCGAGCGTCGCGTGTTCGATTCCTCGGCTGGCTAAGTCCTCCATCACAACACAAGCAACATTTTCGGCTTTCTGTGGTGGTAGTAGGAGATTTTCAAACATTGTTGGGTTATTCGTAACCCGGGAATGTTTGTCTTGCCTAAAAAAAAAAAAAAAGCTAAGCATAACACTAATGTTTGTAAAAATTTAATTTTGTTTTTTTTTTTTGCCATTTAATATGTTGTGTAGGTAAAAAATACTAAATCAACATTTAACTCAATGGAACTTAATAGGTCTAGAACATATGAATGTTTATTGTTATAATTTTTTACTGTACGACCACAGACATAGGAATTAATAGACGAGAAGATAATGGCGAGGGGTAAAATCAACTGTTGAAGAACGAAGGGAGTGAAGCTGACTGTGATTCGTCAATAAATCAATCTGACAGTAAATAGGCAACTCGCATTATAATATCACCATTTACTTCTTAAAAGTAAAATCTGCTTTTGAATGAATAGACATTTTTACATGGGAGCGCAAATTACTCGCCACGTTATGAACAAATTTGCGAAGTCCAAATTCGGCAAAAAAATTCGGTTCTATTTTCAGAGTCGAATATTTCGTTTAAGTGTTTAGTTAAGACACTTTTATAAATGTTCATAATTTACTTCCCAGCAACCAACCAGCTTTGTGTTTCGCGTCCAGACGTTTCTCGATGTGATAGTAACAACTGATTCATATTATACGATGTGAATATGCTTAAAATAAAGTAAAATAATGCTTATACAGGGTGTATCGGCACTAACCCGACAAACTTTAACCAGCTATTCCTTAGCACATTTGGAGTAAAAAATGTTATGGGCACTTTGCTGTCCGGTAGCATTTTTTTTTCAATTAAAAACAAAAAAAAATAAAATTTCCACACTACATCACTGTCATTGGCATTGCGTTTCGTGTTAAACAGCTGTTATAAGCAAGTGTGTCAAAAAGCGTCTTCGCTCTTTCGCACACACTAAATAATAATAGTTAAAAATGAGACGAATGGTGCCGTGCTATTTCGTTGTGACTGTAAACGTGCGCCAATATAGGTACACACGTGCATTATTCAACGGAATTCGAATAAAATATTTGCCAGATGGGTTTTCAAACTTTATCAAAGGATAAAACAGTGGTGACATGTGGTGAAAATATGAATAATAAATTTTTTATTAAAAAAAAACGTTACCGGACAGCAAAGTGCACATAAGATTTTTTACTCCAAATATGCTAAGGAATAGCTGGTTAAAGTTTGTCGGGTACGTGCCGATACACCCTGTATATGGAATGTAATACGACAATTGGGTTTATTCTCTTTTTCACATCTATTTTTACAAGTTTTCATAGTACAAGTCAACATTTTGCCGTGTTATTTCGTAAAATGAACCGATGATGCCTCGACCATAGTTCGCACAAGAATGATGACGTCACGTTTTCAAATTTCACTTGAGGCCATACGCGAGCACAGCCGGCTCCAATGGAACCGGTATGGGGAGTGGGGATAATACGCTTTTAATCACTTAGGGCAGGTCTACTAATATTCATATGTCTATGTGTACGACTGTTTGCTTCCTAAATAAAAAGAAATAAAAAATAAAAATAAAAGCCAGTATGGAGTATATATAAATAAATCAAATATTACGGAATTGTATGTCTTAAAAAGGCCTACAGAAAAGTCAACGATGGTATTTGTCTATATCCTAAAGATAACCCCCAGCAACACCGGGTACACATCAGTTAGTAATAGATAAGTAAGCGGTTGCTAACATATCGATAGATTAGCTACACATAACATAAGCTAATGGATGCATTATGAACAATTTATCTGATCAGCTACTTGCTACTTGCTGTTTGTCGGGTTAAAAATAAAGAAATTCTGCTGCTTATCTGACAGATATATCTTTGGATAGTAAATCTTCCCATAACAGAATATTTTGGCAGATAATGATATAGGCATGTTACAAATAATTAGGTTGAAGTTTGAGCACATTATAATTACATAGGTACTTATTTATGAACGTGTTGGACTTAGAGGTGGGTCCTGTGACTTTTCGTTACTGGGTACAATGAGTACAGGTACATTTAAAATACCGGTGACAAAATACTCAAAAGTATTTAATACCGAAATAAATAAGGATTGATTCAGAATACGTAATTCTAATCATAAATTCTGCCCACATATTCCCCACAAATATTATATTCCCCCTTTTATTATTCGAAATCCATGTTAGAGAATTTCGCTGAAAAAAAATTCCGCATAGCCAAAAACATCTTAATATGTGATTCCCCACAATAATTTTTAGGGGGGTAGCTACGGAATTCCATTTCGAAAAATTCCTCACATTCTTCCGGTGGCAAAATATCATGTCATCAAATACCCATCAAAAATACCCTTCGAATATACCCATCAAAAATACCTACTGCAAATACCCATCAAAAATACCTACTGCAAATACCCATCAAAAATATCCATCGAAAATACCTACTAAAAATACCCATCAAAAATACCCATCGAAAATACCTATCAAAAATACCCATCAAAAATACCCATCAAAAATACCTAAAAATATTTAGTCCCGGTATAAAATACTCATGAGTATTTTGGAACCAGGTATTTTGGAGATCTGTCACAAGTACAAAGTATCGCATGGAAATACCCGGTACTTTTACTGGGTACGATAAATAACAACCTCTAGTTGCACTACATTCTAGTTTTCATTTTATGAGTTGGATATCTAACAAGGTAACCTTACACATCTTCTGACATATTTTTTTACATGGCAGGAAAATCTGTGGGTTCACCCTTTTCCTGTGACGTCATCGCCGTCTTTTTATGCAAATTGCCAATTTGCAAATGCTGTGTTGCCTCACTGGGTCAAGTTATTTGCCAGCACCAGGCTTATTATAGGTTCTTTACGACACACTGGCAACCCAGGGTTTTAAATTAACAAACTTACTCTTAACTTAAGAGTCAGGAGTCTTTTTCATTGCGTTGGTTTTTTTGTTGGTAATTTCTGTTGTTGGTATTTTCACGATATATTATATTACATCGATGCCTAAAATATTCCATGTTGTCAGAATACTTATAGATTCTCGACTCTGGGTTATGAACGAACGGAATTGCTTTACGATGGATGCATTTGCATTTATATTCAAATATATGTTAAAACTCATTTTCAACACGGTATTTCTAAATTCGTAGAATGACTTCGTTCGAGATTGTAAAAAGTTTAATTACAAACTTTAGTTGAAAGCCGGTCAGTGATGACGTAGAAAAGTTGGAGTTTTACGCAATAACGTTGCTGGGCTTCTTATTTTATTCTGATGTCGTCTCTTATCGGATGTTGGCTAACATCAATACAATCTTCACTCTGCCGACAGCAGTCATTAACAACTCAGTTGAACTGCCACAAACCAAGAAAGTTTCGAAGCCATTGGTAAGGCTCTTCTTCTGGATCTCCTTCTATGATTATTTTCTCCTTCACGATTAACATGATCTTTTAAAATACATCTGAATTTCGATTGATTGAATAAATGTATGAATCAATTGTATAGAGAAAGGTTATAATATTTTAACTAATAGTACAGAAGCAACTGTATGGATCGATAATAGTACGTCTATGAGGTTGAACAATTCATCATTTCACTGAAAAATGGACCACCGAAAATCCGAATGCATAGACAAATCATACATTTCCAAACAAAATCGAACAATATATGAAAAAACTGTCACTTGCAATATTTTTTAAATGATTCCATAGAAAAATCAAATTAAAATGGAACGATTTAAAAAAACAATCGGCCGGATTCACTGAAAAATGAACCACGGAAAATCTGAATGCGTAGACAAATCACACATTTCCAAACAAAATCGAACAATATATGAAAAAAATTGTCACTCACAATATTTTTTCAAGTGATTCCATAGAACAATCAAATTAAAATGGAACGATTTAAAAAACAATCGTCGGGATAACAAAATAATAATAACGACGTCGACCGACGTGGTCTCCGACCGCATTTGGTTGATCGACGCCGCGCGTTCTAAATTTAAATCCGGCCGCGCGGGAAACTGCCACAACTGCTGAGGGCCGGCGATCATAACGCACGGAGAGCGGTGACAGCCGGCCGGGATATGGCCGGGAATGCACGAATAATAAATTGCTATAGAGTCTTCCGACGTGTTTGACCAATATGGCAGTGTTTATTGATTTGCCAGATTCCTTTCAATGCTCTTTTGCGCTTGATGTTTGCATAGAATACATCAAACGTAAAGCATCCTTTAGAGTTGTGACCTTATTTTTCAGGAAGACCCTAAATTCCGGTCGTGAAGTACTGTTCGTTGACTAGACCATTTTAGAAAATCTGCTGCTTCCACTTTATTGTTCAAATAAGCCTTACTTTGACTAGATGGCTAACTTTGACTATATGGCTAACTTTGACTATATGGCTAACTTTGAATATATGGCTAACTTTGACTATATGGCTAACTTTGACTAGGTGACTAACTTTGACTTTAGTTCAGTAAAAATATTTTTTCAATTACGATAACTACCTGCCTGAAGAAATTTGAAACAAGAATGGTCGTTGAGCGCGTGACATCTTTTTGGACAAGTTATGTAATTTTAATCTTATGATTTCAGAGGAAAATTTTGTATTTGATTTATTAAATAAGAGAAAATAGAAACATCCTTTTTGGACGCGAGGTCTACTAAATGTTCACAGAACTACTAGTATAAGTATAAATACATTTATCTACTTTTTCACTTGACTAGATTTAAGATTTGTTGGAAGAATAGGTAGATAGGTACCTACTCTCTGAATCGCCTCGGTGAAAGACCACCATTTAGAATCGAAACGTTGAGTGAAATAGGTTTAACCGTGTTTGGTGACCAGATATGAATACCCAAGTACTTCCCAACCATCCTCTACCCCATCTCCTTCGTTTACCCACTCCCTTCAGCTTCACAATATTCCTAACGCAATAAGGAATTCCAGTTATTCTTATTTATTTGTTTATATGGGTATTTACAGACGATCTCATTTACGTGAGAACAATCCGGTTATAAAAACTCAGTCAAAACAAACAAAGACACGTTAATTTTCATATACCTAAATAAAGATTAAAATTTAAAACAAATAAAAATAAAAATTCAAAATTAAAAATATATATGAAATACAAATATTACAGAAAAGTAAGAGACGCAAGTAATACATAATATAATCAGTGCAAAATATTATTTAACAATAGCAGAATTTTTTTTCTGCATCCATATAAATTATCAACAAAAATATCTACTTAGCACACTCAATCTTATTATACAGTCTACACATTTGGGTCAGAGGGCTAAAATAGGCGATATTATTTTTGAAAATATTCAGGTGAAAAATGCTATGGTGTCTTAAACAATGGGAATTGGGGACATTTATTTCAATATTGCTAAGACATAATGAGGTATCAAGATGGCCGTGGATAATTTTATGCAAACATATTAGGTCAGTCAATTGCCTTCTTATTTTAAGTGTATTAATCAAGTATTCACGACGTGCGTCCTATGATCCAAGATGGTCATGTAGTCCACATTTGAAAGATAATAGTCTAAGCATTTTTTTTAACCGATTCTATAATGTTTTCATACTTGCAATAATGTGGATTCCAAATAGTGCTTCCATATTCAAGTTTACTTCTAATTAAGGCATAGTAAAGGGTTAAAATTGATTGAGGATCTGTGAAAGGTTTAGTTATTCTGTGAATAAATCCCATAATTTTAAGTGATCTGGACTTAATGTCATTTATGTGTAAATCAAATATGAATTTGGAATTAAGAGTAATTCCTAGATCTCTTATAGAAGACACTTTCTTAAGAATATTCTTATTAATGAAATAGGAAAAATTCTTTATAACCTTATTTCGAGTAAAGTAATGTAACATTTTTCAACATTTAAGTGCATATCATTGACAGTACACCAGTTATTTAGTGTATCGAGATCCTTTTTAAGCAAAGTTCATATTCATGCTTAAAATACCAGTATTTTGTTTTTTTTTGTTTCTCATTATAAAAATTTATTTTTCCTTGGCGTAGGCGGGCTTTCAACTAGTAGGCAACATTTTAATTAGGTACACACTGTTTTAACTTTATTTTATGTTGTTCCTCCGGTTTCGCCCACCTTTTCAACTTTTGATGACAGCATTTTCCTCAGTTTCCGATGACGTCAATTATCCAACATCTGTCACCAGAATCTGACCAGATGTAGCAATTACGTTGAATCATGACATTTATATGAGACGTTTTCCAACCTAACGAGATCCCCCGGGTGAAATTTTGATATACGTATGCAATATAACATGATATTTTTTCGTAATAAAATAATATGTACTTAGGACTAGTATTGCGTGCAATTTAGGGCTGACTGTAAAGAATTTTGCTTCATAGTCTGAGCAGTAAAAATAAACGCATTCAAATGCGAAATTGAGACCAAATACTGAAGAAATGAGCTGTTTTAGGCGTACGTATGGTAAAACTCGTAGCTTTCATCATATACGGATTAAGGACATTTAAAATAGTGCAAGGTCGGTGTACGTGTAAGCAACAAGGTAGTGTTGGGTTGGACACGATTTCAGAATGAATTTGTATGAGGTACTCAAATAGTGAAATGAGGTGTTGAGGTATCCCACCTCAAATGAGGTGAAGTGTGAAAGGGCCAAAGCTAAAATCTTGTACAGACAAATTATATCTTCCTCAGAATATTTTCGTATCCTGGGATACGCCTCTAATACAGCTGTGCCGCATGACACGAAACGTGGTAATGTAGTGCCTATGCACAAACACCTCACCATCTCATCACCTCATCACCTCAAAACATTTTTTATTTATTTATTTATTTATTAATCTTAAGTTAGCTCACATCTTCGTGTGTGCTAATAATTTTATAAACATATAAACATGTACATTGTTTGGCAAACATAATCTTTCTTTAAATCTTTCAATAAAGTCACAAAAAAAGAAACATTAATAATTGAGATAGACATATTTTCTTAATTCATTTTTGAACTTATTAATATTTTCTATCACAGCAATTTCCTTCGGGATTTTGTTATAGAGTTGAACGGCCTGTAATAATTTAGTAATACAAAATATTCGTATTATCACAAAACCTTTTTGAAAAGTGGTTGCAGGTATATTTTGTGAGGTGGTGGGATGTTTTACGTTTTTCTATGGAACATCTATAGTGCATCTTGTATGAAGTACTCAACGCTACAACAAGGTGGTGCTCATATGGTTTAGGCACGTGGAGACTGAGTGAGTATCTGGGGAATATATTATGAAGTTCCTGAATCAAGCAGTCTAGGACGTCCCAGATAAATCAAGTCAGTTGAATAACATACGAGTAGATACGATTGTGGATGAATCATTTAAACTGAACCTTTTCCAGGATAGTATTTCGTTAAGTTACATTCTCTCTACCTTCCTCTGTGGAGAAATACTTTGTTAGTTTATATGTATTTTTAAATGTACTTACCTAATATGTTCATATTATTATGCTTTTAAATATTAGATAAGAAATAAAACATGATATGGATTGTTCGGGAATTTAAAGATTTGTGTGTGGCTACCCTAAATATGAACGTTAATTTATTTAAAATATGAAATGGCATTGATGAAATAGTCTTGGAGGAAATTTTCCTTCAAGGTCATGGAATAATTTCCAATCATTTTCAATGTAGATTGTTGCCCTAATCCCCGTAGGGAAGTGTAGATGACAAAATATAACTCAGCATTAATTTATTTATACTCCCACCTTGACTATTTCGTACATATTCATGTAAATAACAAAATTGGTTTGTCTGGTTAAAAGTTCTGTTCCCACCTCATCTACTCTGTGATCTATTTTATAGAATCTACGAAATAGTTCGTTAAGGCGATGCCATACGTAGTAATGCAAAATCATGTGTTTTTGGTTTGAAAATTTTGTCGCCTAGAAATGTTTCAGATGCTATAATTAAATACTGCGAGTAATAATAATAATAATAATAATTGGATAATTTGTAGAGCGCCGTTTTTGTGAAAAATCACCTCAAGCATAGAATACATCTTGACCTTTGAAATAATAGAGTATTTTTTAGATAAGTCTTTTTATAAGCCCAGAAAAAAATAATGTATAAGGCCTATGAAAACTGCTTTAAAGTTCAAAATCTCCTACTTACGAACCCATTTTCGGTTATGATTTTATTGTATAATGTGGCAAATTAAGTTACGTATAAAATGATCGAAAAAAAATTAAATATTTATGCCTGAACAAAATAAAATAAAAGGCACTTTTGGCCATGTTTTTTTCTTGCATAAATCAAAAAAGGCGGATGGTGTTAAGCGGGAATTTCAACCTTATCGCCATCTACGTAAGGGTTGTTATTGATAGCGGCTCAATTTAAAATATTACACGACGTAGTGCATCGCCTTAAGAACCTTTTCCATGCGATCGAATGCCCGATGAAAGTAGAAGTTAAATCGACTTCAACTTTCATTCTATGAAAATAGATCATACAATAGAAGAGGTGGGAATTATCTGTTAGAATTTCAAAATTTCCATAGATGCTTGTCACTTGTCATTATGATCAATCAGCGTGGGCATGGCAAGACTGGAGACGATGAGCCCCGCTTCCCGTCACGTGCCCGTCAGCGTTTTGTAGTATTTTGTACGGCCATTTGTATGCGGGTAGGTACCCCGCACAGGCCGCCGAAGTGCTGAAGCCGGTAGGAACTGTAAGTAGGTACCTACCATCCACTCTCCACTCAGCTCGGAAAGATTTCCTCTCACGAGAGACGTGACTGCATTAGCGTCGGTGTGATACTTGTCTAAATTATCGCCATTATTGCGATGCAAAGTGTCTACTATATAGGCCAGCTGTATTATGGGTGCATACATGATGACTACGTAACAGTACTTTTCTCATTGTGGCAGAGGTAAACACTTAAACACGTGGTATTATGCTAATGTTTTAAGGAGCGGTGTTTTAGAGGTCGATAAAGATAGGTGCGGTACAAAACCTTGGAACTTGAGACCAGTTTAAAGAAGTAAAACATAAATTAAAACTAACCCACGCAACACAGGGGTCGTCACAGTTCCTACAGGATATAAGAAGTATAATATCTTATGAATGAATATCTTTGTTTTAAACCACTTTGGAATAATGTCAAGCCACAAAGTGTTTGCTTCCTTCGATAATATAATATCTTATTCATTGTATTTCGAATTCCAATTCTATCGGTGATTAAACAACGCTATAGAAACCTGAGGGAAATTGTTGGTCAACTTAAGGATAAGAAAGTTTCCTTACCCTATTTCATTATTATTTCCTTTTTTTTCGCTGTTAAAAGTCGTTAATTTTAAGGTTAACGACAGTTCAATATCCTTAAGTAGAACCTGAATCGCCCTTCTGAACCCTCTGACCCTGCATCCTTGGATAAAGATCCTTTGCTGCGGCCAGTATGGTATAATATAATTAGGTTTTTTTATGTTGACGAATGAATTTTCTATAACGTTTTAATGAAGGCATCATTAAACTGTCTGATATCCAATTGTATGTTATAATGCCTTCATAAGGCGAAATAACTGTCACGCGTGATAATAATAATTACACAGCGGAACTTCCATCTTCTATCTTCGTGTCACCTGTTCCTATACTTCATTTTACTTAACTTAACTTCACTTTATTTTTGTAATATTTATATTTTTTGTAATACCTGCATCAACTGTAAAGCGCCCCTGAGGTGATATCTCACAAAAGCGGCGCTATACAAATTATCCAATAATAATAATAATAATATAAAACACGAACTCAAAATTGAGTTCTACGAATTAAACTTGATAACAATAAATATACACACTGGACTAACAAGGCTTCAATAAAAACGCGAAGAGTTGAGAATCCTGAGGGGCGATTCCAGTTTTCCAGTTTTTTCCAGTCAGGATAAGTAATTGTCTATGACCTTAAAATTAACTACTTTTCGCTGTCATCCAAAAGAACTGAAATCTCAGTTAACGGAACAGTTGTAATTAAAGTTAAAGACAATTCCTTATCCTTAAGTAGAGAAGGAATCTCCCTATTAAGAACCCATTAGTCACCTGTAATATCAATACAAATTGAAAATATCTCCCGAGTAAAAATAAATGCCGTCGACGGGAATTGAACCCGCGCCTTCTGATGTCCGGTCAGACCACAGACATGGGAATTAATAGACGAGAAGATAATGGCGAGGGGTAAAATCAACTGTTGAAGAACGAAGGGCGTAAGACTGACTGTGATTCGTCAATAAATCAATCTGACAGTAAATAGGCATCTCGCATTATAATATCACCATTTAGTTCTTAAAAGTAAAATCTGCTTTTGAATGAATAGACATTTTTACATGGGAGCGAAAATTACTCGCCACGTTATGAACAAATTTGCGAAGTCCAAATTCGGCAAAAAAATTCGGTTCTATTTTCAGAGTCGAATATTTCGTTTAAGTATTTAGTTAAGACACTTTTATAAATGTTCATAATTTACTTCCCAGCAACCAACCAGCTTTGTGTTTCGCGTCCAGACGTTTCTCGATGTGATAGTAACAACTGATTTATATTATACGATGTGAATATGCTTAAAATAAAGTAAAATAATGCTTATATATGGAATGTAATACGACAATTGGGTTTATTCTCTTTTTCACATCTATTTTTACAAGTTTTCATAGTACAAGTCAACATTTTGCCGTGTTATTTCGTAAAATGAACCGATGATGCCTCGACCATAGTTCGCACAAGAATGATGACGTCACGTTTTCAAATTTCACTTGAGGCCATACGCGAGCCCAGCCGGCTCCAATGGAACCGGTATGGGGAGTGGGGATAATACGCTTTTAATCACTTAGGGCAGGTCTACTAATATTCATATGTCTATGGGTCAGACGCTCTGGACCACTGAGCCACGCCAGTAAAAAAAAACATTCACCAGCAAACATAATGATTTCTGTGGCTTTATTTCAACAGATAGGTAATAGATACACAAACAGAAGAAAAATTCGAGCATTATTTTTTTTGTTCTAAGACCCTATAAATTCTTTTAGAAAATTAACGGAAGGTAGGTACCCCATTTTATGTCGCATTGTTTTATTTTTAGGTTAAAAGCCGGACGCCGTAAATCGTTAATCTATCACCCTATAATACTGTGTTAGTGTCTACCTGTAACAAGATAACAAGGCATGGTGTATAAAAAAATACGATCCTATTTATCGGTTAGGTACCTACCCATTTACCGGAGAGTTGGGTAGGTACCTAACTTAGGTTACTGGCTAGGTTCGGTTTGAGGTGAACGGCCTCAGCGCGGGAGGAGTTCTAACGGAATATAATATTACAATCATTGTTTTAATTCGAACGGAAGGGAGGGAGGGTAACTAACCTTTCGGTTCAAATAAATCATATTCGTTTATCGAAAAACTTGGGTTTTTGGATATCTACCTATGTGTGATGCAAGGATTAATATATAGTAAATTACGGTGTTCCGATAATATCATTATTTCAAAATATATGAGTCTATTTTTTTATATGAAAAAAAGTGAGGTCACAGTAATGTTTATAATACACTAGCTAAAGTGTAACCTGGCATTGCTGGGGGTTACCATTAGGAGATAGACATATACCATGCCGGACTTTATTTTCATGTTATTTTCATGTATCCCATAAGGTTTGGCCAGCGTTAGCGCACGAAAATTTTATTTTTACCACTTGATCACAAAACATCGACTTTTCTCGATTTTCCATAAATATAATATGCATGTTTTATATATAAAAACCTTCCGGGAGAAATTCTCTAAAGGATAGTGAAAACCTTATCAAAATACGTTGCATAGTTTGGAAGAACTAAGCGCACAAACAGACAATTGTTTTATACTGTTTATAAATATATCTAATAAAATAAGTGCGTTTTATATTTTTTTGTTATCAACAATTTTAGTTACAAAAACCATTTTAATTTTTTGTTTATGTTTGGATAAAAAAAATTATTTCAAAAACCATATGTTTATTTCTAATAATACAATTTGAAAGCATACTTTATCAAGTGTCAAAAACAGTTTTCAGTTTTCGGATACATTCAGAAATATCCATTTATTTGGATTTTATTGGAAAGCGGAAATACTCCGAACTTCTGACAGAATAAGCCTGAGGCCTGAGAAGCTAAATTGGCCTGCGCACACCGGTATTAGGTACGTATCTACTGTCTAGGTACATATATTATCCACCTACACACGCTCGAGTGCATGCAAATTCTTTCGCCATTCCGTCCTACAATAGGAATTCCTTCCACCTCATGTAATATTATGATAAAACATGTTAATATTTATATTGCGAAACGCGTCGCAGTTTGCGGAGATTATTTAAATTCTTAAACTGGAGCTTTTCTGAAAGAGAATTCTAAATAAAATAAATTTGAATAAATATGTAAAATAAGATTGGACACATTAGAAATTACCAAGTATTTCTAATGTGTCCAATCTATTGAGAAACCCCGAAACTTTCCATACTTCTTTCCACAGAACCAACCTAACTTTTTTTATTTTATTTAAATACTAATGGCATAATGACCGGTCGGTGGCCGAGTTGACATCGCGTTTGGGTCCCACCCAGGCGTAGTGTGTTCAATTCTTCGGCTTGCTAAGTCCTCCATCACAACACAAGCAACATTTTCAGCTTACTGTGGTGGTAGTAGAAGATTTTCAAATATTGTCAGGTTATTTGTAACCCGGGAATATTTGTCTTTCTTTAAAAAAAAAAAAATTAAAAAATAAATGTGCTTTTAATGTAAACTTAAAAGTATACAGCATAAAGTTTAATATACGGTATAAAGTGTAAGCTTAAATATAAATTCTAGTTTAAAGAATAAATTATAAGAAACAAGTACAAAAGGTAAGAAAAAAAGTATTGTTAATAATGACTTGGATTGGACATTATTTGCCAACTATGCCAAACATAAATGATTATCAATTAACAAGGTAACGATAATGTAATCAACACCATCATTAAAATACAGTTAGTGAATATAGTATGCTTAATTACTTATCTATTGATAATTGCGGAAAAAAATTGTACATCATTATATAATCAGACTTTTGTGATCAATAATAATATCTATTAATTATGCTAGTCGCACACAAGCACTATACTCTCTTAATATATTTGGGCTTGACCTGTTTCAGCATCTCGCTCTGTAATTATATCTTCTTCGTTGATTAAATATTACAATTAGGTTTATATAAACTTCAATAAGTTATTCCTAATAAATTGAATATTATTACTACTGGCTATTGTTAAAATGAGCATTTTTTTTTAAATTTCACCTCAAAGAAACTGAAGATAATAATAGAATAATTTAAAACTGTTGTTAAAATTATTAATTATAATGAATTAGAATGATTAATATATAATTACTTCTGTATATAGTAGCCTTATAATCATCAGGCCTGGACTACACTGTGACTAGAAAAACTTATGATATTGGATAAATCGTGTATTTCTTAAACCTTGCTAAGAAATCATAATATTTTAAATGTGTGTGTTTGTGCAATCTGTTATTATCTTTATTCAGGTGTAGCTTATTTGTAGCTAGATACCTACAATTCTATTCGTTCATTGCTACTGTTTTTCAGTTCGTATTATATGATTTGTACTGTATTAAGGCGATGCCATACGTAGTAATGCAAAATCATGTGTTTTTGGTCACTTAGAAATGTTTCAGATGCTTTAATTAAATACTGCGAGTAGAATACATCCTGGCCTTTGAAAACTGCTTTAAAGTTCAAAATCTCCTACTTACGAACCCATTTTCGGTTATGATTTTATTGTATAATGTGGCAAATTAAGTTATTTATAAAATGATCGAAAAAAATATATTTATGCCTGAACATCCACAAAATAAAATAAAAGGCACTTTTTGGCCATGTTTTTTTCTTGCATAAATCAAAACAGGCGGATGGTGTTAAGTGGGAATTTAAACCTTATCGCCATCTACGTAGGGGTTGTTATTGGTAGCGGCTCAATTTAAAATATTACACGACGTAGTGCATCGCCTTAATACTGGATAATAGTCTGTAAACAAGTGTAATAAATAAAAATTACATCCAACAAATTTGCTTAATCTAAAATTTAGACAAGTTTTCCACGATTTATTTTGTTTTGCTTACAGGCACAACATATTCTATGATCTGAGGGTACAACAGATGCCAAAAAATCGATGCAAATTAAATAACTGACAATAGTCAATGTAAATGATTGAAATGCTTTGGAGAAATGAGTTTTTTACGTCAAAAATGGAGAAGCCGCAAAATAGTAATATAAATTATTGAAATGCCGTGGAGACATGAGTTTTTTTACGTTAACAATGGAGATGCCTCAAAAGAGTAATATAAATTATTGAAATGCTGTGGAAACATGAGTTTTTTACGTTAAAAATGGAGATGCCTCAAAACAGTAATATAAATTACTGAAATGCTGTGGAGACATGAGTTTTTTTTATGTCAAAAATGGAGGAGCCTCAAAACAATAATATACGAGTATATTATTGAAATGCTTTGGAGACATGAGTTTTTTACGTTAACAATGGAGATGCCTCAAAACAGTTATATAAATTATTGAAATGCTGTGGAAACGTGAGTTTTTTACGTTAAAAATGGAGATGCCTCAAAAAAGTAATATAAATTATTGAAATGCTGTGGAGACATGAGTTTTTTACGTTAATAATGTAGATGCCTCAAAACAGTAATATAAATTATTGAAATGCTGTGGAGACATGAGTTTTTTACGTTAATAATGTAGATGCCTCAAAACAGTAATATAAATTATTGAAATGCTGTGGAGACATGAGTTTTTTACGTTAATAATGTAGATGCCTCAAAACAGTAATATAAATTATTGAAATGCTGTGGAGACATGAGTTTTTTACGTTAATAATGTAGATGCCTCAAAACAGTAATATAAATTATTGAAATGCTGTGGAGACATGAGTTTTTTACGCTAATAATGTAGATGCCTCAAAACAGTAATATAAATTGTTGAAATGCTGTGGAGACATGAGTTTTTTACTTTAATAATGTAGATGCCTCAAAATTGTAATATAAATTATTGAAATGCTGTGGAGACATGAGTTTTTTACGTTAATAATGTAGATGCCTCAAAACAGTAATATAAATTATTGAAATGCTGTGGAGACATGAGTTTTTTACGTTAATAATGTAGATGCCTCAAAACAGTAATATAAATTATTGAAATGCTGTGGAGACATGAGTTTTTTACGTTAATAATGTAGATGCCTCAAAACAGTAATATAAATTATTGAAATGCTGTGGAGACATGAGTTTTTTACGTTAATAATGTAGATGCCTCAAAACAGTAATATAAATTATTGAAATGCTGTGGAGACATGAGTTTTTTACGTTAATAATGTAGATGCCTCAAAACAGTAATATAAATTATTGAAATGCTGTGGAGACATGAGTTTTTTACGCTAATAATGTAGATGCCTCAAAACAGTAATATAAATTGTTGAAATGCTGTGGAGACATGAGTTTTTTACTTTAATAATGTAGATGCCTCAAAATTGTAATATAAATTATTGAAATGCTGTGGAGACATGAGTTTTTTACGTTAATAATGTAGATGCCTCAAAACAGTAATATAAATTATTGAAATGCTGTGGAGACATGAGTTTTTTACGCTAATAATGTAGATGCCTCAAAACAGTAATATAAATTGTTGAAATGCTGTGGAGACATGAGTTTTTTACTTTAATAATGTAGATGCCTCAAAATTGTAATATAAATTATTGAAATGCTGTGGAGACATGAGTTTTTTACGTTAATAATGTAGATGCCTCAAAACTGTAATATAAATTATTGAAATGCTGTGGAGACATGAGTTTTTCTCAATCATCCTCAAATCATTAAACATGATAATCATGGGTATGACTGGAAAATATTTACTACTCTACATTTTTTTTTTTTTTTTTTTTTTTTTTTTTTTTAAACATACAACAAACGATGTTGTATTCCCAAGAGTTATTGAACTCATTAAGGGATCGCCAATTGGTAGTTTTCAAATAGAAGAGTAAAAAAAATTAAAAAAAGCGTTTTGTACAGAAAAATTAGATTAAAAATTAAAAATAACCAACCCAACCCAATGTGCAGACACAATGTATGAAGAAAACATTTACAAAACATTTCACAGAAGCAACATACAGACACAACATATGAAGAATCACTTTACAGATATGTTACAAAAAAAATTGTCTTATAAGACTTTATGAATTTTTATAATCACTCATTTGATTTATGTACTGTTGGTGTCAAAAAGTTGAAAAAGTATCCTCAATGATGGACTATATAAATGCATAAAAACAAAATCAGGAAAATACATTAAAAAGTACGGGGCCAAAAATAAACAGACCTAATACAAGATGTTTTACATTCAAAATATATGAGAAGATTATAAAAGCTCATCATCTCTGGATGTACAAAGTTTGGTATTTGGAGATAATTAGGACGGCTATCAGAAACAGAGTTTGTACCTACTTATGACTCGTTTTCCAAATAACATTTGAAAAAATAGGATTTCAATATATCGTTTCGAGATTTGTTAGAGGCATATACCTGTCTTAATTCTTCAGGCAATTTGTTATAGTTAGTGTAGGCAATATATTCTAATGATTTCAGTCCGAACTTTGTTGAGTGTATTTTTGATATATGTAGTTTGTTGTGTTGTCGTGTATTATATTGGTGAACATCGTTGTTATAGTTCAGTTTTATATTTGTGTGGGTGTTACACTGAATAATATTTAAAATGGTGTTTGTTATCTCAAAGCTAGGAACCATCTTAAATGGCAAAACAAGTGCGTGACGGTAAATATCTTTAACAGGTATATCCCAAGGCAAGCCAAAAATGTTACGCATGGCTCTATTTTGGATTATTTGCACCTCCGATATCATTTTTTTGGTAGCAAAGCCCCAGATACTCGAAAGATATGCCAAGTGGGAGTGAATCATAGCATAGTACAATGATCGCAGTATGGCTGTGGGAAGCAATCTACGTAGTCTGTACATTACACCGGTCACCGGAGCAATCTTTGATTTAACATGGTCAAAATGGTTTTTCCATGTAAGCCGTGAGTCAATTAAAAGTCCTAGATACTTCGCGACATCTGTTTGTTCCAGTTTGTTTATTCCCAAGGAAATGTTTAGGCGTTGTCCTTTCCTATTCCCGAATAGCACATAGTGAGTCTTTTTAATGTTAAGGCTAAGTTTATTGATTCTCAACCACTCGGCTAGATGACCCAAATCCCTTTCCATGTCTTTTTCCATTTCGTTTAAATTAGTATTATGATAGAATAATATTGTGTCATCAGCATAAAGTTGAACGGTACCTTTCAACCCCCATTTTGCAATATCATTTATATAAATCAAGAATAATAAAGGCCCGAGAATCGAGCCCTGTGGTACACCACATGTTATATTTCTATGATCACTTGATTCTTTTCCAATAACAACCGAAGAGCACCTACCCGTAAGATAACTAGATAAAAGTTTTAGATTTTTGCCCACGATGCCCAGATATTCAAGCTTTTCTAACAGAATCTTATGATCAACCGTATCGAACGCTTTTTTGAGGTCTATGAAAATGCCCGCTGCATATTTTCCTTGATCTAAGTGTTTTTGAAGAGTTAGTATAAAATCAAAGGCAGCACATTTCGTGTTGGAGAATTTTCTGAACCCATATTGTTGAGGCGTGAGAATATTATTAGTTGTGAGATATTTTGTTAGTCTATTTTTGATTACATGTTCAAATACTTTGGAAAAGACTGGGAGTATTGATATTGGACGATAATTAGATGGATTTTTTTTGCAGTCTTCTTTGTGAATTGGAACGATTTTTGCTAGCTTTAATTGATCCGGAAACAGTCCACTCGCTAATGATTGATTAATGAGAATAACAAGATGATCCGCTAATTTTTCTTTACAGAATCCGAGTAAGTTAGTTGTCATACCATCGACCCCTGGAGATGCATTAGTTTTTAGTTTTGATATAATTTTTAAAACTTCTAGTTTGTTTGTATTGGTCATGTAGAGGGACTGTAATGGCTTTGGTTCCACGTTTATTGTATTTACGTCATCTGAATGAGATGGGATGCTCGCAGCTAGATTTTCACCAACCGATGTAAAGAAGTCATTAAACGCTGTACATATCTGCTTCGGGTCATTTATGTCTATATTATTGATGGTAAGAGTTTCAATTTTATTTGTCAAGTTCTTTGGACTGTTAGTTATGATTGAATTTATTGTTTTCCAAGTTTGTCTTGGATTATGTATGTTTTCTTTAAAAATATCTGTGTAATATTTTGTTTTGGCGAAACGTCTGTAATTAGTTACCGAATTTCTCGACTTATTTTTAAGTGATATAAGAAGACTGTTTAGCGGATCTTTTTTCCACTGTTTGTAATAAGTATTTCTTTCTCTAATAAGAAGATCTAATTTTTTGTCAAACCATGGTGTATTACCTTGCTTAGGGTTTCCTATTCGTAACCTTGGCTTAAATTTGCAAGTGTCAATCGCTGTTTTGATATATTTAAAAAATTGATTAAAATTTTCGGTTATATTGGTAGTGTTGTGAGAAAACGGTTGGGTTTCAAAATATGTTCTCAGAGCCCTCTTATTGATACTGATGTTTATGTTTGGTGGTATTCTGTTGTTAGAGTGGTGTTTCAAAGAGTTTTGGTAGTCTAACATCATTATACTGTGATCACTTATCTGGTTATCAATATTGGAGGTCGTTGAAGATATGTTTTCTCTATTTGATATAATATGGTCTAAAAGAGAACTGCTGGTTTCCGTAACTCTCGTGGGATGTGTATTATTACATATGAAATAATTATATGAAAATAAAGTGTTGATGTATTTTTTTGTTGTGTCATTTTTTTTAAGAACATTAATGTTGAAATCCCCCAAGATGAGTGTATCTAGGCTACTTTTTTGTAATATAGATTCAAGAGATACTAGAAAATCATTTATATTGTTGTTAGGTTTCCTGTATATACCATATATATTTAATGGTTTAAAATGTTTATATTGAACCCTAACTCCTAAAAAAGAGTTTTCATTTGACCACTTTTCAATAACTTCACAGTTAAATGTTTTGTGAGTATATATCGCCACTCCTCCTCCTCTTCCAGTAGTCCGGGAAGCAAAATTACCCTGGTAGCCATCGATGTTGAACAATAATCCTTCTCCATCTCCCAGCCATGTTTCGGTGACAACTAAGACGTGCACAGTATCCGGTATCCTTTTGAGCGTTTCTTCTATTTCGTCTACTTTGTTTCGAATACTTCTGGCATTAATGTACAGGACTCTCAAGCTATTTTTTATAGGTATATAGTCATCCACCGATTGGTACTTCCTTTGTATGATTGATTGGTCAGCAGCTTTTTTCAACAAATTCCGGCGTAGTCTACTTTTTCCCTAACACGTTTATCCATCATCTTCCATATTGGACATTCTGAGCTGGTGGCTCTGTGATCGTTATGACTTACATTATTACAGTTGGCACATGTAGGCTGCTCTTTTTTGTTAGGGCAGGCCTCGAATTTGTGGTTGCCCCCGCAGTGAACACAGGCCGTTTCTTCCTTGCAGAACAATTGGGTGTGTCCGAAACCCATACATTTATAGCATTGGACCAATGGTGACTGATCCTCCACTTTTAAACGTTGGTATCCCACATTGATATGGCCAGCTTCTATCAAGCTTTTCCAGTTTTTTGGCGATAGTTCTAATACTGTATTGCAAAGAAGTGCATTCCTATGATTTTTTTTGTATTTAATTAATATTTTTTGCGAGAAATCTATACCTATCCCATTATTTTGTTTCTCCAGGGAATGCATTAGGTCATCATTAGTAGCTCCCTAACATATTTCATGATTTCTGGCTCTTCATCCTGTTTTCTGAACGAAAGTAATAGGAGTACATGATGCACCCGGTTATCAAGTATTCAGTATCCAGAACTGTCAGTATCTGTACTCACTGTACTGTAACTACATAAGTAGTTGTTGGCTAAACCAGCCTACTGCTGTGAGTGCATTCGCCCACCTTCAGTGGGCAATTTAAATACTTGATACATTATAAGGATTTGTTGACCCAATATGTAAGTGTGTACCGTAGATACACTGCGCTTAGCACTCCGATATAGCCGAGTAATAACAATGCCATAATAAATAACACTTTAACAGCGACGCGGCGTTCTATTGTTGTGTCTTGTTATTGTTATCTGGTTCGCAAGAAATCACTCTGATACACATAACACCGGTAGAGGGTTCGTACTTTTTCCTTGCGATTATTTTTATTGCTCCGACTGTTTTGACTGTGGGAGATAATTCGAGCTTCAGTAGATGACAATATTCGGAGAAAACATCATTAAAAAATTCAAACACTATTTGAGTCGTGGAGTTGCAAAACCCGTTCTGGAGTTTTTCGTAACTACTCTTTATGCTAAAAATAAAAATAATTTTACATCCAGGAAAAAACCTAGAGTCAAAGGTCGTATAAAAAATAAAATTTGAAGAAAACGTAAACAAATTAGAACATAAATTACGAAAACATGTGATTGATTTATTCTAAAATGTTTTATTTTCTTTTTAACTAGCTGTACCCCGTCACGCGTTGCTGTCGCCCGGCCTGTCTGGGCAGATAGAGAAACAAAAGCGCGTGTTGCTTTTACGTCCAACAGATGGCGTTCGAATGCAACACTGTGTCAAAATTTCAAAGCAATCGATGAAGAACTTTCGGAGATTTAAGATTTTGAACAAACGAACATTTACATTTTTATTTATATAGATTGATAATACATTTATAAGGAATGTATTAGGACATATATAGCTGTCTATCTATTTAAAATATCACAAATAAATACATTATACTATTGATTTTTAGCGAAAATTATTAATATTATATGTATTTGTTTTCAATTTACTTATACTTTTTTTGAAAGCATCAAAACCAGTAAAAATTCCACGGTGGGTTTTGCGTCTCCACGACATTTGTCGATTCTGTAAAAAAAAAATGGTTGTATTTAAATCTAGTCTTATCTCTAAAAATACCACTTTTGTTATAAATTGTAATTCAGGTCTTTTGAAAGGAAATAATATAAAATCACTGCCCCCTCCCCCGGCTTTGCCCAGACACCTTACTCTTGTTTGAAGGTCAAGTGTGCAAAATTTCATCAGTCTCGGAATAAATCTGTAGATTTGTATAAAACTCAAATCCACGCCGCCCGCCCGCCAAAGGGCATATTAAAAAGAACTTTCCTTTATATAAATAGATAGACAATAATCAAAACTTTTTACTGTAACTACAAGTGTAAGAAAATATAAAATTGAAATTCAAATAAAATTTTATTTATGTTAAAGTAGATAGAGATGCATTTCGTTTTTTATTTGTACATATTGATAAGTGATTCGTCTCAAAAACTGTCTCACTGTCTCAAAAAGAACAGGTGCATAAATTGCATATTGTACTGCATTCGGTATTCGGTAAGTACTGTATTATTTTAGTGTAGATTTTTTAATCAATATACTATAATTTAACAATCTTAACCCTTCAGTACTTTCATCACTTTTGTTCAGTTTGCAATGTTCTCTGTGTATCTAATGCGCTATATACATCAATTTTTTGAATAAACAAATACTATTTTAGAAACTGGATAAAATTAACCTTTCGGTGTAAGCATTTAAAATGAACTATTTCTAAATAATAAAATTTTAATATCAAACGTGAAAAGTGTTGTCCAAAACTCTAACCACATTTTTATTCAATTTTTTTCTCCAATCGTAGAAAAATTGAGAGAAATCGATATTTCGAAAACACGTTCATATTTTGGGGGAATTTATAAGAAAACTGTCACTACACTTTTATCTCGTTCATATAATAAAAAAAATAACAAATAATTTTTTAAGTTAAACCGATTGTTACGATGGCGATGCGAAATATGAATAATGTATTCATTTTGACTATTTTTGGGATTTTATTAATAGATTCCAGCATAAATATTTGAGGCAAACTGGAAAGAATTATTATTTTTCTTTCTAACGTCAAAAAATTACGTATTTCCGCATGATAGAAAAAAAGATAAAAATACTTTTGTAAAATATGGACGCCCGGTCATATATGACCCTCAAACGCTGGAGAGGTTAAGGCCACAGACCACACAATAACATTCACTTGTTCAAATATTGTATCATGATTAACTTGTGTACAATTTAAAGAATGCCGAGCATTCCATTAAAAAAATAACGAAAACATTTTCCCGGATTACATTCCTAACACATTATTTATTTGTAAGAATATAGTACGTACATCATCGTTCCATAATTTCTTTTGTAGTAGGTGGCAGGTTCTTGTCGTATTGTTACATAATTATACGTAGATAGGTGTGCCTAATTAATTCGTAACAAATTGGTTGTATGTTTTAATGATTTAATTAGCTGTATTGAACAGTGGGTACGTGTTTCCAAACAGGACCAACGCCTACTATGAATTTATTCTGTAGTTTGATTATCCGCTATCTGTCGAACTTAGTCGAATTAGTGAAAATATTGTAATGAAGAATACTGTAGGACCCCCATCTATGATTATAAAAATGACAGTTCAACACACCTACAAAAAGTGATAAAAAGTCATGAAAAGTGATGATATAGAGCTAATCTGAAATAAAACGTTAAAATCTTTGAATTAGCAAATATTTCCATTCGTCGCACAGTGGGCTGATAATCGCCTTTCATAGACATAGAGACTTGAATTTTCAAGGGTATTTTTTTTTGGCTAGAAATGGATTCTGCTGATCATTACAATGCTATAAAATGTCGTACGAAGCAATTGAAGCAAGTATGTCAAAAAAATAAATAGTAGTATTATCTGTGTGTAAAGATAGAACGGCCAACCTTATGATTCCAGAGATAGCCTCATTTTTAATGTCAGCGCCATACAAATTTTTCTTATAAAAATTATAACTCCTTCATTTGTACACGCAATTGCTTCGTACGACATTTTATAGCATAGTAATGATCAGCAGAATCCATTTCTAGCCAAAAAAAATACCCTTGAAAATTCAAGTCTCTATGTCTATGAAAGGCGATTTTCAGCCCACTGTGCGTCGCGAGTTTAGGATCGGTAAACATTTTTGACCGGAGGTCCGGAAGTGTATTGCTACGCCACTGGTATGCTTGTGCAGTGCATGCCATGACAAGAATGTTCAACACTTATCTGCCTACTCCTACGTAGACATACATTTAGCTATGGTTCGTAGTCGCTTATTAAAGTGGATAAATTGTCAACCGTCGCAATGGCGCCAATACAGTTTCCCAAGCAATCTTGTAAATTATAATGTATAGTCTGTTTTCGCTAGATTTATCTTGTGATTTATGACTGAAACATGAGGCGTGTTTACACAAAGCAAGCCTACTTAGAAAAGCGAGTTGAAAATAAAACACATTGTTGTTGTTTTTTTTAACAACTATGTAAACGCGCAGTGGATCGATAAAATAGTGTAAGGAGAATATAAAATAACGCGAAAGTGAATTATATAAGAAGTCGGGGGCGCCCGACACCATTTTGAACTGCTACATTGCTTCTTTAGCCAACTTTTTTTATTAATTTTAACCGCTTGTGCGCCGGAGTTGCCTGTTGGCAATGAAAAATTTTATCCGTTGTCGGCAAGGTAAAAACAACACTTTATTCTCGTGGTATTTTGTGCTTTAAAAATTGCTCTTAGCATACTAAAATATATTTTATTCGCTTGAAAAGGAAATAATATCCTAAAATTATTCTATCCTAACGTTTTGACTTGCTAATATTTTTATTTTATCTGCGATAAGTACCCGGCCATTGTACAAGCGTCATCGACTTTGCAAAAGTCTTCATGTCATATTGCTATATTTATTTACATTCATTGTGAAGGACACTAATTTATAAATATATAAACACATTTCTGGTAAGACAGTACAGTTTACAAACACATTTACAAGTTATTACGAAAATAGATTCAGCCGATGCATGGCGGACCGCGCGAAAAATATACCTTGGCACACTACAGAATGTTCAGACGCGGGAGATCGACGTTCCAAAGGTTAATATTGATATATCATTAAATTATTGTTAGAGTTCCTACCATAAAACTTCTACAGTATCTATTCAAAGTGCATCTGTCTGTTGAATGTTCTGATGGCATATTGTAATAGTTTCCCAGGCCTCGCAGACGCGTGAAGGAAGCCTTTGTGCGGGTCAGAACACAGAACCCAAAACCAGACGTGACTTATGGCTTTTGTCACAATCTCAAACACTCGACTGCCAGATGTCACCGATTTTTAAAATATGCGCTTTCAATGCTGTTCAGTTTTTCGATCCTCTTTTCTAAATTTCTTTTTTTTTTAAGAAATACATAGACTCCCGAAAATCTGACTATATCATACTACCATTCTATCCTAATATGTAAGCGGAAAATGTTGTTTGCGTAATGATGGAGGATTTATCTAGCAAAGGAATTGAATCCATGGCGACTGGGTGGTAACCAGGCGTATTTGTGAACTATTTATGTTACTATCCGGTTTTCCAGTTTATTCGAGTCACAATTTTTATTATCGTATAAATTATAGTCGAGGCTTGAATTCTGGCCATGTTTACGATTAACCAGTTTCAATGGATTGAATTTATTTTGTTGATGGAAGAAGATTTCCAGAAAGGCCCGGGAACACGTGGCACGATCAACTGTATTAAAAGTCCGAATATTTAAATATTATTAATTTAATTAAATACTATAATTATTAATTCCACTGTTTAACATAAATATTCAACCAGAGTAATAAGCCAAAATATACTGGTTATTCCCAGTTTGAACACATCTTTTGGTCAGAGAAATGTTAAATTCTATGCTACGAAATTATACAAAGCTCTACCAAATCAAACGAAAAAAAATAACGGAAATGAATATATTTAAAACATGGCTAAAACAAAGGTAAATCCATGGCTGAGAGAACAAAGTGATATTCAATTTACAAACATTATGAAGACAATGTAAAGACAACTTGAAACTAAATACAAAAGTTTAAAACTACAGGCCACCTCAGAACAAGAAACCCTAGTGAGAAGGACTGTGAAAAAAAAATTATTCTTATATTGTACTTTATACCTACCTCATGTACAAACTTTGCAATTGCAAATAATAAAAATAAGCCACGAGTCTTTCCATTACGAATGTGTGAGTCATTTCATCGTTTCTGCTTACCCATGAGGAATAATTCCTCGTCTACATAGTTTAGCAAGCGAATATACAAATAATGATATTGAAATTTGTCAAATTCCATGTTTAAAACATACCTAAACTAATATTTCATGTTTCTGAAAATATGTAGATTATTATAATATTTTTAATTTTATCCAATTGTAAATCGTATGACACCATTGTTTATTATTTGTACCGAATGCAAAAGCCCCATGGGAGTATAAAAGATTGTAATATGTAAATAAATAAAGTAATAGCGTGGTGTAATAACTCCTTGGTTAGTCAGACATTTGTTGTGTTTTATCCGCTCATGATTTTTAGGACCTGCAAAAGCACGATATCCGAGCTTATGTATATTATCTGAACTGTGTTTTGGATATTATTTATAAAAATAAATGATTTGTAAAAGATCATTTCGAAACCAATCTCTTGGTCGTGCTTTATGAACACCCGTGTGTGGGCTACCCCCAGTTATTTTTTAAATATTCATATCGTATAATAACTTACTGTCTCTAAACAGACAGTTATTTGCTGGCATAATATCTTGATCGTGATAATAATGGGTTACACCAAAATATTCTTATATTATTATTCTCGTCATGTACTCCCACTTGCATAATCTTGGTAAAGATTTAGATGACTTAGATACCCACGTAGAATGTCTTTATATTTGCTTTAACCATTTGAAGGCCTGGTAGAGATTGCAATTATTAGTAAGAAAAAGGATGAGTAGCAGATATTCATATTCTATTTTTTTGCCGTAAAAAATGTTATGGGCACTTTGCTGTCCGGTAGCATTTTTTTTTCAATTAAAAACAAAAAAAAATAAAATTTCCACACTACATCACTGTCATTGGCATTGCGTTTCGTGTTCAACAGCTGTTATAAGCAAGTATGTCAAAAAGCGTCTTCGCTCTTTCGCACACACTAAATAATAATAGTTAAAAATGAGACGAATGGTGCCGTGCCATTTCGTTGTGATTGTAAAAGTGCGCCAATATAGGAACACACGTGCATTATTCAACGGAATTCGAATAAAATATTTGCCAGATGGGTTTTCAAACTTTGACAAAGGATAAAACAGTGGTGACATGTGGTGAAAATATGAAAAGTAAATTTTTTATTAAAAAAAAACGTTACCGGACAGCAAAGTGCACATAAGATTTTTTACTCCAAATATGCTAAGGAATAGCTGGTTTAAGTTTGTCGGGTACGTGCCGATACACCCTGTATATATAACTCCACAAAGGAGACCCTGAGGAAAATAATTTCTCTCGGGGTCCGTGTCATATTTAGTCATGCTGTGGGGTTATTTGTTGAGGTTTTTAGATGGTAATCATGGCTTACTCCTGAAAAATGTGTAAAAACCAACCCCAATGATAAAATTATGTAGTGCTTTGTCCTGAGTTGCACAATTCTGTTATTGTAGCAGCATTGAATTGGCCGAGGGTAAAATACTCCTCGAGTGACCTTTTTGTTTTGTATTCACCGTCTTGGGTTCGTGTTATTTGTTCCTTTGTGCGCTCGAACACCGTCACACACTAGTATTGTTATACATCATGCGTACAAATACACTGTAATAGTATTTTAATATAGGCATCCAATAACCGGCTGTATGTAACGTATACATGAAAGTAATCCGTAACAAAATGGTCCAAAATGAGGAATTCATTTATTGACATTGTTGGCTGCAGTTTCTCTTTAACATCCATTGTCGAGATTTGACTTAAATAATATTAGAATGTATTCATTACGATAGGAACCATCATAAAGCCTGTGACAGACCACGCTATATTTTCGTGGCTTGGCCAATTTCAGCGTATCGCTCGTCATACTTTACCATTGGTGGTGTATGGCGAGCGATGTGCTGAAGATAGACTAAAAAAATGAACAAAACAGAAACACAGATTTGTTTACTGTATAAAGCAATCCAGATGTAGGTATAGCTTGGTCCCCAGTGAAATAAAAAATGTACCTAGGTAAGCGAATTCAAAGAAAAATGTAAAAATTGTGTAAGTAATGAGTATGTACTGTAAGTATGTATGATACTGTATATTATCTCTATATATAGTTAGTAATGATATAGATCATTGTAGAAATGTATTATATATTTGTACAGCGCCCTTTAGCTGATTTTGCTCAAACAAGGCGCTATAAAAATCATCCAATTATTATTATTACTATCAGAAGTTTGATGTAAAATGTAAAAATGAACCTGCGGACAACACAAAAATGAGTATTGCCAAATTATTAAGAATCTCTTAAATTTATTAGTAATCGGGTTAGAAACGGGATTGCAGGCCGTTTCCTGATAAAAGTTTCTAACACGTGTTCATGAACCTTGATAATATATAATGACGAAATGCGAAAATATTAGGATTTTTATGACACGTGTTCCGACACCGTGATAATTTATTCGTATTTTACTAAAAGTTTAACAGGAAACCTATTAATACATTCCTTAAGGCCTTCAATCCCGTTTTTAACTGGATTACCAATAATTTGAAGAGATTCTTAATAAATTAGCAATAATCATTTTAGTCCGTGCACACGGGTGATAATAAATACATATATATTTAATTTAGAGATATTCATCACATTTATTTATTTTTTTATTTATATATAAAAAAAATGTCTATTTCATGGGTTGTTACATACATATAAGGAAAACAATTTTCAAGAAATATTCCCCTTCGAACACACATTATTTATTATCTCCAAATTTGTAGTCACGTCCAATGATTCTTTCTGCTTCTAAAATAAGTATTAAATCTCTTCACCGTGTACAATGTGAATGCCTCCTGCCTGTTCCTGCCTCTTTGGGGATGCAAATGATGGAAGGACATGACCGGGAATCCCGATTATCCATACAAGGAGAGCAGCAGGACGAACATATGGTCGGTAGCCGACTCTGCTCCATGTGCGGAGCTTAGGAACACGGAAGGTTACTCGGAGCAATTATTGATTACCACGGCTCACTGAATAATATTATCCCTGGCTGTTTATTTGCTCCTGGTAGCTGATCTTTATCTCGAGGATTACAACATGAAAATTAAAGGAGTACGTACATAATTTAGTATAATTTGTTTTACGATGAAATTAAATTTGTGCGCTTATGCGATCCCGGGAAAGATGTTGAGATTATTTTATTAAGTAGGGTGGGCAGAGAGAATTTAAGATCTAAGATTATCAAGTTCGTTAATTACTAAGCCTTCGACACTCTTTCCATATCTTCACTACAAGGCCACCTATATGTTATCATCTTGTTTGTTAAGAAATTCTTATCTTTATGTCCGAAAAATTAAACAAATCTTTACTCAGAGGTTATGTATTAGTCTGTAGGTATATTATTTTTTTTACAGACGTCAATAGGCAAATAATGAGTCTTGAGTGTATTGTAATGAAGTGTTTAAAATTTGAGGGATATTTTTTAAACGGATTAAGTGATTTGGTTTCACAGAATAATCACGTTTTAAAAGTTGAAGGTGATAATTAATTATCTGTGCTAAAGAAACATTTTCCATTGTGTTTCTTTTTGGAGATTATTTGTTTGCTTTCTCTGTAGCGATGGTACGTGACTCATTTTATTAAGAGTGGGAGCCACGGTACCAGCTCAATATTGTCGTTCAGCTCAAAGAGTCGACTCAATTGAACGGGAACTGTGAGCTCAGACCGTATTTTCAATGAGAATGTGCGGCTCCCCCGATACGGCTCCATGATACGGCTCCCAGCCTAAGCGTATGAATTATCGGTTAACGGACAGCTTATGTCGAACTGTCAGACGCAAATCACATCTCTAAGTATATAATAAGAATTAATACTTGGATAATTTAATAAAAGAGTAACCGTTGAGAGATTGGATAATTTAATAAAAGAGTAACCGTTAAGAGCTTATCCAGAGTGGAAGATACTACCAGTATCGCCCTGGTGTAAGACCACCATTCAGAATTGAAACGTTGCTCCAAATGGCTTTAGCCGTGTTTAGTGACTAGATCTGAATAGCCAGGTACTTCCCCACCTTCCTCTTTCCCTTCCCCACTTACCTTCAGCCTCACAACATCCCCCAATTGGGGATGCCATAGTCTCACTGGCTCCAGACGGGAGCAGTTGGGACTCTTGTGAGGTATTCACTATAAAAAAATAAAAAAATAAAAAAAAACCGTTCAATTGAGCCGTGGTACGGTTTATCGGGAGCCGTAGTAATACGGCTCTTCAAAAAGAGCCAGCTCGATTGTGTGGCTTAGTCGTCGCTATTTCTCTGCTTACTCCGATGAACTTTTTCAGTAAGGGTGCTTTAGATACGTTTGTTCGTGTGTACGGTTGATAAGCAAATCACAACGGGGTTCGCACGGCTCAACGCCGCTGTTTGCCAACTTTTACATAATCAGTATAATCACTTACGTACGAGTACTTACCTCTTCAACAGTTTGCGCTCGTTATCGTAATGGATTATTTCCATGTTATCCTTAACATAACATAAGTTATGTTAAAAAATTAATCAACTTTACCACCTCATTATTGTTAACTCCATTTGGAACTGCTTGATTCGTGATGATTTTTTTTCGTTAATTTTTGTTTAATTATATATAATTCTTACATTTTCATACAAAAAAGAGATTAACATTATTAGAAGTTACCATAAGTAATTATCAACGATTTGGTTATATAATAATAAATAAAATAATTTAAAACGAAAATGCAAGACTTATAAGCAATGCAAAAAATAACAAGTTAATTTAATGAACACCTCCCTAATTGAGATTAACACGTGTTTTGGGAGGAAGTTCGACCCATAAGTTAGTTTCACAATGTTAGCTTTCTGCAAACACTTACATATTGATATGTTTTGTTTAATCTATGCTATGGTGAGGTTATTATAATGCGATTATGTAATTTAAATAATTTGTGGCTTTAAGGCCACAAATAATACACATTTGCATTCTGAACAGATTTGGCCTGTAGGAACTCATGCTACATCGGGCCATAATATTAACGAACACAACAAGGTTTTGCTTAGTGTTTTATAGTAGTGTTACTTGGTATTTAATTTTCAATTTATGACGGCTCTCGACTAAGAAGCCGGAGATCGCGGGTTCAAATCCTGGCATGCATAAGTAAATTTTATTTGATATATTTTTATTGTTGTTTAAAGAGGGATTGTTTCACAGAATTTGAACAATTCATCAAATATCAAAGTTGATTTTCAAGTTCTGTGAAGGATCTATTCAAGTTCTATTATTATATTATTACGAGCCAGTTTTTTCACAATACTGAAATAATAAGAGAACTTGAAAAGAACTTTTACAGAACTTGAAAATCGACATCGAAATTTGATGAATTGTTCAAATTATGTGAAATAACCCGTCCCAAGTATTATCCCGTTAAACTACAGCTAAGCAGTTTGTCAACAGGATGTACATGTTCAATTATAATGTAAATATATATACATAATATTATTCATAATTATAAATATACATAATATTGTTACTACTTATATTCAGGCAACATAATATTGATACTACTTATATTCAGGCAACATAATATTGTTACTACTTATATTCAGGCAACATAATATTGATACTACTTATATTCAGGCAACATAATATTGATACTACTTATATTCAGGAAACATAATATTGTTACTACTTATATTCAGGCAACATAATATTTGTACTACTTTTATTCAGGCAACATAATCGAAAATAACAATAAATCTAATTAAATTGCGTTATTTCACAATTTACTCATTTAAGTCTGAATTCGATTCCCGTCTTCCATATAATTTTGAAATTTAAACAAAATTAATATATTTACATTCCCTCTCTCTATAATTTGAAACGATGGCCACCTTAAAGGGTGAAAGCCAGAAAGAAAGAAAAAATAGTGTATTTGCAGCATGTTCTAGAGTGGAAGATACTCCCAGCATCGCCCTAATGTAAGACCACCGTTCAGAATTTAAACGTTGCTTGAAATGGCTTTGACCGTGTCGGGTGATCAAATCTGAATGGCCAGGTATTGCCCCACCTTCCTCTTTCATCTCCTCCCCCTCCCCACTATATTCAGCCTCACAACATATCCCAATTGGGGATGCCATAGTCTCACTGGCACCAAACAGTTGGGACTGTTGTGCGGTTTCACATTAGAAGAAATTATGAATAAGTACCTATTTGTTTTTTATGGAATTTCATTTATATCTTCCTCAAAAATTGGACGATTCAAATTTAGCCATTGTTAATTTATTTAAATCTCGATCAGATTCTCCCAGGGCGGATCGTCTCTCTACGCCTCCGTTGGCGTTGCACTTTTCCTTTCTGGTCTTAGTATGCTTTTCTTCAGAAAATGTAAAGTGTTAACGATGTCAACCATTCGCTTAATTTTGAGAATAGTTGTTTATAATTTTATGGTACAAATATTTCACATGCAACTTTGTTATAAATTGAACTAAATTGAACCATACGTCGTCCAATGTGCAATGCAGTCAGCAAGTCTCCGCTTCTCTGGAATGGGCTGTCGGCAGATCGCCCTGAGGCCCTAAAGATAAGCCGGACAGATTGTTAAATGGGGAACGTCCAAGAAAACAATCATTAGTTCGCCTGTTGCCGAATGAACGCATCTGTAGTAGACTAACCGTGTAGGAACTGAAAATGCCAACGTTTTCCGTGCGGCCATCACGTCGCAGTTGTAGCATTTCCAATATTGCGGTATTAAGTGAATTATGGCCGACTTGGGCATGATATATGAAACTGCGTATACGTTGCGAAAGGTATTTCTGATTGCAGGTTCGATTCCTTTTGAACGCTAATAAATCACCTTAAAATATGTAATCAGATACGATTTTCGACAGTGTGTTAAAAACTCTGCCCGTATAAATAAAAGTATTGCCGGAACCATTGGAACTTTGATTACATTCACTGCTACATAATATATTATATTCTCGGAGTCAATTTCGAACACAAACATGCTTTCTGCAGAGCAGCTAAATGATTAAAATATTATGGTCATTACAGTGATTAATCTAATTACATATTTGGTATATGATATCTAATTATGTTATTTATTTCAATTTTGTAGGCGGGCTTGGATACCGCTGCCCCGGGAACCATTTGAGGGATAACCGACACCTCTGCCATAGGTTAATTACTTGTAATTTTATTTGCCTTATTACCCCCGCAGAATGGCTGTTTAACTCCGGGTTAGGTTATATTAGGTTAGGTTAGGAACCGCTGCACTAAATAGTTGTTTTTTACACCCACCTTCCAAAATCAAAGACATTTGTATCTAAAATGGTGTGCAACCTTGTCTTCTTTGAAATGCTTATTGTGTCGGCCACTGCATAATATCATAATAATAATGAAGCGTAGACACTACCTAAACACATTACATTACACTATTATGCAAATTCGAGTAGTGTTGAAGTTAGTTTACGCGTTCGACTCACGCCCACACTTTGCTGTGAGATTTGGCCCCCAACAGGAATAGAATATTAGATATATTATATCTATTATTATATCATATCGCTGGACGATTGTCTTATCCTAACTAGATACTGTTGAATAGGCATGTTCAGCCGTTGATTAGCGAGTTATATCTCTTTATTAATAAGTAGGTACTTGTTGATGCTTTTTGGCATAGAATAAAGAAGAAACTAGAAGTGCCTTCCATATAAATTTGAATGGAAACAACCGTTTATCCCAATAGCCCAGTGCTCTATTCACTTCTCACCTGACATCGTAGATCTCCAACCCATTTGAATTTTGTAAACATACTTTTGTATTGAAAATTTAAGTATCGATTAGCAAATATTTGGATTACGAAACACGCCCACAAGGCATTTCTTGTGTTCTTTTTTATTTTATGCTTTTTGTTTCTGTTGAATAGACAAACGGGACTACCCCCTTTGTACCATCAGCCACCTTTAAGATGTGTTCGTTATCCACTATTATGCATTCAACCCTGATCAAGAATATATACTTTCAATCATTATAAATAACCAGGTGAAGTCCCCGGCGTTGCCCGGGCTTTACTCTGCTTTAAGGAGTGGGACAAGAAGACAGGGATGATTTTTACAAATATTATGCAGACTGTGTCCTTTCTCTTGTTTTTAATTCCAATTGTGCAACATTTCATCAATCTCGGAATAAAACTGTAGATTCGCATAAAATCAAATCCACGCTGCCCGCTACAGACACCCTTATTTATATAAATAGATTGATTTATTGCTATTAAACCTGAGCTGCAATGTTTTTTCATGTCTGTTCTGCATATATCTATAAATGTCAGAAAATTGGAAATTCTTAGATAAAAGTAAAAAATGGAAGTTTAAACTTAAATACTTTTTTATCCCAGCATTTATTACAATGCGTTGGTAAAAGTTGGAAACAACCTCTAAGACCACCTATCCACAAAATAAAAGATTAAAAAACCAATCAAAGATTTTCCATTTTTTTGGCTTTTAGGGTAACATTTTTATCTTGTAATCTATTATTATGTGAAACTAATAACTAAATCTCAAAAAAAGAGGTAAATACTGTGTTAGGTACATTTACAAGGATGGGGTTGGCCAGTTCTGGTTTTCTGCTATTATGCTAGTCGATATTTTAAGCAGCCTCCCACCGCCTCCTTTACGGTTGACTCCTCTGAGAGCACCCTCGTTATTCCAGTGGACTGGCTTCTCACCTTTGTGAGAAAATGGACTCAAAAGGTGTCGTGCTCAGTTCTTGCTTTTGGAAGGGTTTATTTTAATTTTCACCCATACCTGCCGAACATCAAATGCTCGCAAGTATTGACATATTTCTTAACCTCTTTTGCTTGAAATGGCTTTAGTCTTGTTTAAAGGCCAGATCTGAATAGCCAGGTTCTTTCTGACCTTCATCTGCTCCGTCTCCTTTATTTCCCCGACCCCTTCAGCCTCACACATACCCCGATTGGATATGCCTTAGTCTCACTGACTTGGGAATCTTATGCTCGGTATTCACATTAAAAAACGCCAGTTAGAAAAGAAGATTTTGTAAATTTAGAGTAGCTACTAATTTTAGTTCGTAGTCCAAAATAGGTTGCGATGCCTGATCACTGGTCTCTGGTGCATAGCTTCATTGCAAAATTATGCAGATATGATGATGTTTTACTATCGATTTTTTACTGTATTACTAGCTGTACTAGCTGTATGCCGCCACGCTGTGGCTCAGTCTGCCTGTGCAGATAGAGAAACAATAGCTCGTGTTGCGTTTACGTCCAACCACAGACATAGGAATTAATAGACGAGAAGATAATGGCGAGGGGTAAAATCAACTGTTGAAGAACGAAGGGGGTTAAGCTGACTGTAATTCGTCAATAAATCAATCTGACAGTAAATAGGCATCTCGCATTATAATATCACCATTTAGTTCTTAAAAGTATAATCTGCTTTTGAATGAATAGACATTTTTACTCAAAATTGTAAATTTCTTCTGTTTGCAGAGTCGTAGTTAGTTTCAGAGTATTTAGTTAAGACACTTTTACAAATGTTTCATAATTTACTTACCCCAGTAAACAACGATGAGCACACTTGAGAATCGCTACATTGTGATGTGATAGTATATGTTTCTAAAACTGATCCATATAATACGGTGTGAATATGCTTAAAATAATGCTTACTTATGGAATGTAATACGACAATTGGGTTTATTCTCTTTTTCACATCTATTTTTACAAGTTTTCATATCACAAGTCAACATTTTGCCGTGTTATTTCGTAAAATGAACCGATGATGCCTCGACCATAGTTCGCACAAGAATGATGACGTCACGTTTTCAAATTTCACTTGAGGCCATACGCGAGCACAGCCGGCTCCAATGGAACCGGTATGGGGAGTGGGGATAATACGCTTTTAATCACCTAGGGCAGGTCTACTAATATTCATATGTCTATGGAGTAGCTACTAATTTTAGTTCGTAGTCCAAAACAGGTTGCGATGCCTGATCACTGGTCTCTGGTGCATAGCTTCATTGCAAAATTATGCAGATATGATGATGTTTTACTATCGATTTTTTACTGTATTACTAGCTGTATGCCGCCACGCTGTGGCTCAGTCTGCCTGTGCAGATAGAGAAACAATAGCACGTGTTGCGTTTACGTCCAACAAATGTTGCTGTCTTTTTTTAAAAGTTGTTTGTCCAACAGATTGCACTGTTTTTCAAAAAGCATGTTTTTACCTGTTACAGGTGTTTTCAGGTGACATATATATAATATAGGCCTATAAAAACACATGCATATTTTCAATGTAAAGTTGTGTCAAAATTTCAAAGCAATCGGTGAAGAACTTTTGGAGATGTAAGATTTTGAACAAACAATTGTATTTATAAAGATTGAATTGATGAATTGATGTTGTCCGGAAGGTTTATATTATACAGGGTTTTCCAATAAGAGGTGTTATTTTGATATTCAATCGTAAAAGATCAATGGTTTCGTTGCTTGTGTGGCACGTAGCGCCGTCTTGTTGAAAGTAAACGTTATCCAGATCAATACCATCCAATTCCGGCTATAAAAAATCATTAATCATCTCTCGATAGCGCAATCCATTCACCGTAACTGTTGCTCCAGCCTCATTTTCGAAAAAGTAAGGTCTAATGACTCCGCCTGACTTTGAGGATAGAGATGCTTTTCAACAATAACTATTGGGTTTTCCGAGCCCCAGATGCGACAATTTTGCTTGTTGACGAAGCCACCGAGGTCTAAATGGGCCTCATCACTCAAGATGATTTGCATTTGATTCACTCAAGTGAATTTTAATAATTTCAATGCGTTGTTGAAGCGTGTATCGTTCCATTTTTATTAATGGCGTAGTTTCTACTTGTCAAATGTCAAAAAATGACAGCTTCAAAAGTAACATCTACTGAAATAGCGGGCTATTCAAAATAACGCCTCTTATTGGAAAACCCTGTATAATACATGCATATTACAAACATAATATTATGAATATAGAAAGTAGAGAAAGGTCTATGTTTTGTAATCAGGTCGTAAAAAATATTTTTTGGGCGCTTACGTTGCTAACGCTGGCTAAACCTTATGAGATACATCAAAATAAAGTACTACCTCAAAACTTTACCGCAAACCATTTACCAAGTCCCCGAGCACACGTCAATCAACAATTACTGCTTATTAAAATTTTTGGAAATAAGTCGACGTGGCTCAGTAGTTCAGATCGTCTGATCGAACATCAGAAGGCACGGGTTCAATTCCCGTCGGCGGCATTTATTTTTACTCGGGAGATATTTTCAATTTGTATTTATATTACAGCGACTAATTATTGCTTATAATAGTTTAATATCCTTTGTGCTATGCATAAAAACCTTGTCGTATAAACATTAGTTTATCATTAAAAATCATTTTATTAATTTTTTAGACTTCCTTCATGGACTATGTATGTGTTCTGTAATTATTGTGCGGTGTCCGTTTTGTACTGCATTGTCATTGAATTTAGGCAGTATTCTCTTGATATATATTTAGGCAGTATTCTCTTGAGATATTCTCTTTCGCGGTTGGCGCTCTAAAGTGAAAACGGTACCAACTCCGACAAGAGTCAAAATAGAAAAACTGCAAAACGATAATGTGAGAAGTAAGTATGTGAATTGTGCAGAGATAAGATTGAATGCGAAGGAAATGGATGGTCTAAGCATAGACGAAACATGGAACCACATAAAAGTGTGTCTTTGTGAATCTGCTAGGGAGGTTTGTGGAATAAGTACGCAAGGTAGGAAGAAAGGTGATGCATGGTGGGATGATGAGATTAAAGCACTGGTCTCAGAAAAGAAGAAAGCATGGTTGTGTCTGATTGCGGCTGGCAGTGCTTCCAGCGAAGACAAGTATCGAGCGAAAGAAGTATATAAGGAATGTAAGAAAAAAGTAAGAATTGGAGTGAAAGAACGAAAGAAACGCCTGGAAGAGGAAGAAGGAATGAAAATGACAAACCATTTCCAAGAAAACATTAAGTTGTTTTGGAAAGAAGTCAAAAGGTCCCGGAGTGGCCCAGAAAACGGAAGCATGAAAGTGATAAAATCAAAAGATGGAAAAATGTTGACGAATGAGGAAAAAATAAAAGAGAGATGGATGAATTATTTCGAGGAAGTCTTCGAAAGCGAAGTGAGTGACAGTGATTCCAGCGGCGAATCAGATATGAATGACGATGGAGTGAATGTTACCGAAATTAGCATGGATGAGATAGAAAGCTCGATTAAATGTATGAAGAATGGTAAGGCTGTTGGGTTTGACAATATTGCTGCTGAATATTTTAAAGGAGGTAGCCGTGTAATTCTCACATGGTTGTGCAATCTTTTTAACCAATGTTTAAAGGAAGGTTACACGCCTTTAGATTGGAGAAGGGCTGTGATCATGCCATTATACAAAGGTAAAGGGTCACGTATGGAATGTGGGAATCATAGGGCTATTAGCCTGCTTAGTTCAGTTGGCAAGCTGTATGGTAGAATTTTGATTGAAAGAGTAAGAAAGGAAACAAAGGATAAAATATGGGATGTGCAAGGTGCTTTTATGAGTGGAAGGGGGTGCATGGACCAGATCTTCTCATTGCGTATGCTCACTGAGAAGTTTCTGGCAAAAAACCAGAAACTTTTCTGTGCCTTTGTAGATTTACAAAAAGCATACGACCGAGTCGACAGGAAAAAGCTATGGAAGGTGTTGTCCAAGTATGGAGTGAATACGAATCTGACTCAGGCAATTGCGTCTCTGTATGAGGGAAGCGTTGCATGTGTTAGGGTAAACGGTGGTTTTACGGGGTGGTTTGATATCACAAAAGGTGTTAAACAAGGCTGCGTAATGTCACCGTGGTTATTCAATCTATACATGGATAATTGTATGCAAGAATTGAAAGAGGTGGGATTGGGCGCGAATTTGAATAATTTGAAAGTATGTTGCCTGTTGTATGCTGATGATGCGGTGCTGATTGCTAATAGTATAGATGATCTACAGTCTCTCGTGTCTAGGATGAACGAAGTATGCATGAAGAATGAGTTAATGATGAATGTAAGTAAGTCTAAAGTAATGGTGTTTGAAAGAGAGAGTACGAAAACAGTGTGCAATATAATTGTGAATGGGGAATACTTGGAGCAGGTGGATGAGTTTGTGTATTTAGGAAGTATGTTTACGAGAGATGGGAAGGCTGACAGAGATATCGAAAGAAGGGTAAATGCAGGTAATTCCGTTAATGGAGGACTAAACGCCGTAGGCGCTAACAAAAAATTGTCCAAAGAAGCGAAGTTAGCAGTCCACAACGGAGTGCTGGTACCTACCTTGATGTATGGAAGTGAGGCATGGAACTGGCAAAGAAAGGATGAAAGTAGATTAAATGCTGTTGAAATGAGATCCCTGAGGCGTATGTGTGGTAAAACCATGTTTGATCGTGTGAGGAATGTGGAGATCCGCAAAGAGTGCAAGGCTGATGTAAGCGTAATGAGTAAGATTAAGAAAGGTATGCTTAGATGGTTTGGGCATGTAGAGCGAATGAGCGAAGATAGGAGTGTAAGGAGGATATATGATGCAAATGTGAATGGTAGCAGAAGTCGGGGACGCCCGAGGAAGACATGGCACGATCAAGTGAATCAGATACTCGAGTCGGGCCATGTCAAGAGTCAGAATAATAGAAGAGTATGTATGAGACGATGTATGAATGTGAATGAGGCAAGGAGTGTGTGCCAAGACCGAGTTGTTTGGCGGTCCGTCCTCTCTGCCTACCCCTGCGGGGAAACGGCGTGATGGTTAGTTAGTTAGTTAGTTAGTTCTCTTGATATATATATTTTTAACTAAAAATACGTATTAGTGGAGCGTGACTCATTACGGTGGATTTTCGTGAATAAACACTTCCTTCTGAATCATAAAAAAATGTTAAGCTGTTTCCGAGTTAATCAAATAGTCGAACCGAGAAAATCTTGGCACTGCTCCAACTGGCATAACACTCAAATCATTTATTTGAATTTTCCGGAGTCATGGTCATTACACCGCCGCACAGTGGGCTGAAAATCGCCTTTCATAGACATAGAGACTTGAATTTTCAATGGTATTTTTTTTTTGCTAGAATTGGATTCTGCTCAGAGATGTGCAAAATGGGTACCCAAAACCATTTGAAATGCAAAATGGAAATGGGTCAAAACTTTTCCATTTGAAAATGCAAAATGGTTTTTAGAAAAGCATTTAAAATGCAAAATGGAAAATACCCATTTTGCATTTTGCATTTCCATTTGAAATGGATTTATTTCACAGACATAGGAATTAATAGATGAGAAGATAATGGCGAGGGGTAAAATCAACTGTTGAAGAACGAAGGGCGTAAGGCTGACTGTGATTCGTCAATAAATCAATCTGACAGTAAATAGGCATCTCGCATTATAATATCACCATTTATTTCTTAAAAGTAAAATCTGCTTTTGAATGAATAGACATTTTTACATGGGAGCGCAAATTACTCGCCACGTTATGAACAAATTTGCGAAGTCCAAATTCGGCAAAAAAATTCGGTTCTATTTTCAGAGTCGAATATTTCGTTTAAGTATTTAGTTAAGACACTTTTATAAATGTTCATAATTTACTTCCCAGCAACCAACCAGCTTTGTGTTTCGCGTCCAGACGTTTCTCGATGTGATAGTATATGTTTCTAAAACTGATCTATATTATACGATGTGAATATGCTTAAAATAAAGTAAAATAATGCTTATATATGGAATGTAATACGACAATTGGGTTTATTCTCTTTTTCACATCTATTTTTACAAGTTTTCATAGTACAAGTCAACATTTTGCCGTGTTATTTCGTAAAATGAACCGATGATGCCTCGACCATAGTTCGCACAAGAATGATGACGTCACGTTTTCAAATTTCACTTGAGGCCATACGCGAGCACAGCCGGCTCCAATGGAACCGGTATGGGGAGTGGGGATAATACGCTTTTAATCACTTAGGGCAGGTCTACTAATATTCATATGTCTATGATTTATTTGAAATAAAGCACATCTCTGATTCTGCTGAACATTATAATGCTATAAAATTTCGTATGAAACAATTGCGTGTACAAATGAAGGAGTTATCATTTTTTTAAGAAAAATTTGTATGGCGCTGACATTAAAAATGAGGCTATCTCTGGAATCATAAAGTTGGCCATTTTATCCTTACACACAGATATACTACTATGTATTTGTATTTTTTGACATACTTCGTATTGTGGCGCAACTTGCGATTTTTTTTTTTAATCCTCAAAGTTGAAAAAAAAACTTTTTTGTGTTGATAATTCATTTTAATGCTTAAATGCTTTACATATGAGTATGCTTTGTCTAGTTTACAATATTTTATTGACACTATAAACCAAAAAAAGACCCTTGAAAATTCAAGTCTCCATGTCTATGAAAGGCGATTTTCAGCCCACTGTGCGCCGGTTGGAAGCTCGTCGTTTTTCGTACTGTTGTTATTTGTCAACTGTTTCATTAGCTTGGTTGGTAACTATTAGCGAATAGGTCAGCCGGCAATGTGACGGATTATAATGAGTACTCTTTGACTTGATTTTTAATTCGTCCATTTTTCACAAGCGACATTAGTGGTATATTTATATGGGATTAAATTGTGGTAGGTATAAAAACAAATTGTTTAGAACTGAAGTCGATTTTTTTGTTTATCTTAATTACTTTTCGGTTTGTATAATCGGGCTATGCGACCACAAATGTCATTTTTTTGTTTTCAGTTTTACATGTTTGCAGCAAGCATGAATAATTGTATACAAACACCAATGTACGTATGTATTTGCTTTATATTTGAAGCTATGCTTTATTTACAATATCAGGTGTTATTATTTGGATTTGATAGTATTACTATTTGAATTGTTGTTTTTTTATATAGTTATGCTATTATCCATGTATCCTGTTACACTTATATAGTTAAATTGTCAATGTTGCTTGTTGCCCGATAGGTCGTTAATGAATGATAAATAAAATATATAACCATTATAACGCATTATCCGGATGGCCACTGGCCGATAAAACAGGAAAGCTGGCAATTATCGTTGTTATCTTACAGTTTTTTTTTTTACTTATCCTTATACATAATTATAAAAAATCCTGATGCTAACAATTTATACACAATTTTTTTAACACGTTGAACGCCATTGTGGAAATGAAGAAAAATTACCATTTAAATTTGAAAAAAAAAACTCGGATGGCATCGGCGACCATCAAAACGTATTCCTTTTATTTGACCAAAATTTTCCATGAAAATCAAGAAAATTAACTGCGGTCACCGGTGACCGTCATGGCGCTATGGGAGAAAACTGACGATTTTCGTTATGAGGTCACCGGTGACCTACATGGCGTTCAACGTGTTAATACAAGGAAAAAATGTTTTTATTCATGAAGTTATTAAAAAAAAGACGTGCGAAATCCCCGCTAATTTGGTCTGATTAAACTCCAACCTCCTTCCCGACATCAGAGCAAGTGTTCTAAAAAATCTTTAAAATTTAGTGATTCCTGGTCGCACCGGGACCAGAGTGCTCCTGGCTGGGTGGTACATTGGTATTGAATGATTCGTATTATTAAATTTGAAATCCGTATTAGGTACTAATATCATATTAATTTTTGCGCTGCGTGGGAATAATTCACCCTCAACTTCCGATTGCTTAGAAAACTACCCAACCTAAAGAATAATAATATTTGGATGATTTGTATAGCGCCGTTTTTGTGCAAAATCACCTCAAGAGTGCTGATAGACTAAGCCAACTGAGGTGGTCTTAGAAAAATATCAAAACAGCTCTGTAAACCAAGAATAATAAAAATAAAATAAAAAATCTGTTATGGGTCTGTGATTGTAACTCTGGTTCAATGAACTAAAATTTGTTTCATTTTCTAAATTGGAACTGATTGTGTCAAGAATTCAAACAGGTGATAAGTAAAGTTAGATTTCACGATTTCAAGTGTCTGCTATTTTTCATTTTCAAGAAAACGTTATTTACTAACTAGATTTATTAAAGGTGAGTGAACATTCGAAAGGTAAATTTCTGATCGTCCCTCTGATTTTTCAATCTTAAAATAATTAGATAATTTGTACAGCTCCGTTTTTGTGAAAAATTACCTCCGATGCTTTACAATTATGAGTTTCTAGGCTCTATCTAATGTTATTATTTAACAACATATGCAGAAAACATTCTTACCTGACAGGTCACTTCAGGTAAACACAATTTTACTATAAAGTTTAAGCTTGGAGACTTACAACTTACAACTTTGCACGCAGATATATTAAATATATAGAATACTAAGTATATTAAATAGGATAGAACATTGTAGAAACATCTTATTTATTTGTACAGCGCCATTGAGGTGATTTTTCACAAAAACGGCGCTATTCAAATCATTAAAATATTATTATTATTATTAAAAACACTGGACATCACTGATATACATATTGACATGTTATTTTGCTCTCCATACTATTGATTAATAATTTCATTTATTAGAAGATTAGTGGTAAATTTATTTTAAATATTCAATTTCAGGACTGGAAATATTTTTATGAAATGACATTTAAATCTTAAATAATAATCTTTTTTTAGGTTTAAATGCTAAATTATCAACAGTTGTTTTCAATTTTTTTACACATTTCTTTATTTACAGTGTCGCCGATTGCGAAGGTGAAAGGTTTATAACTTTATAGATATGACTGTATAAGTTTAGCTCTTAAGAGGAAGCTTGGGGATGCCATAGTCTCACTAGCTCCAGACGGGAGCAGTTGGGACTCTTGTGAGGTATTCACTATAAAAAAAAAAAAAAAAAAGCTACAAGCCAAAAATGTGGATGTTCTTGGTATACCTTATATTGTAGGTAATAGGCATTAAAATCGCTTGACAAACGGAGTCTAGAAACGTTCGATTTCAAGCACAAAACTGATTTTTATTTATTTTGTAAATAATTTTATAAGAAAGCAAAAAAGTTGATAAAGTGAAACTGTCACAGATAATCTTAGCTATAATACTGTATTTTTTTTAAATTTCCTCACGAGTTCATACATTTCTATTGAAAAAATATTTTTTTAGTAGTTTACATTAATATTTTTTATTGAGTAATTTATTTTTTTATTTGTATTCTACTCAAGCGAAGCAATAGAAAAACCTTCAATTTATCTAAAGCATATTTTTTGGTTTTCATAATGTACACCAATTCGTTTTAAAGATTAGTCAAAATACTGATTTAGCACTAAGCTTCGCCTTAAATTCTATCAGCAAAAAAAATATTATACAAGTTGTCCGGGGGTAAAGTGCACTATCTTCGGGAGGTGATTTTACATTATAATACAAATAAAAAAGATTAATAACTTTTTTGAAATTCCACCGTTTTAATGTAGTTTTCAGGTTAAAAAGTCAAATTGTTTGAAATTTATTTTTAAATAAAAAACGACTGAATTTCTTAAAAGTTATGTTTCTTTTCTTTTTCTTACTTCTACCATCATGTAGAATCACCTCCCAAAGTTTGCGAACTTTACTCCTGACAATTGTGAATATAGGCAAATATTTTGTAAATTTATTACAATTTCTACAATTTATATTAATCCTTGAATTTCCCACGGCTATGCGCTAGTTAATTAAAAATAGTACCAACAACATATATTTTGTGTAATCCAGTTTATGACTAAACCTTTCAAAACATTTCTTCATGTAACTAATCATTCAAATGATTTTCAACCTTTCTCTTTGCTCATCTTACATAATAATATTATTTTCAATCCAGCTTTATACACTCGAACACCTGCAATCATGACGGGCAGTGTTCTCGGTTAACTTGTCAAAATTTGACTGTGTATACATCTCGGTAAAAACTAAAGGTAACGTTATAAAATGACGCCACGGGCAACGTGGAAACTGGCTCTTCTGACCTTGGTTCGACTGTGTCCATAGATATTCAAATCTTTAAAACTTGTTTTCAGTGTATTGGCTTTACGATGAATAAATTTGCATGGCATAATATAATATTTACTTAAACGTTTAACATTCACCATAGAAGTGGGAGATTTTTCACAATATGTAGTTATTTATGAAAGAAAACGAAACATTTATCGCATTTCATTTGATCATTTCACCGAGTGTCTAATTGACTATTGTATTAGAATGAATGGAACCATACATTTTAAAGCTTCATTTCTTCGAGAATTTCTGATTCATCGTGACCGCATGTTGTTTTATTTTATTTTTTACATTATATTTTGGAATGCTGTGTGGATGGTCTTTTTTAAGGGAAGGAAGTTCTGGGAAGGTAAAATATATGAGGGTTGGGTAGGAATCTAGGGGTGAGTGTGTCCAGGAGTGATGGACATGAATATACCCCTCCCACTACGGCACAATTTATAGTTGTTGAAAAAACACTGAAATTTCATAAAAGTTTCAGTTTTTACTGTCCCAAACTAAATTTCCATTTTCTCTCAAGATGGCGGATCCCGGATTCTACATACTAGGGTAAATTATAGAATGCTACGTATACATACGCGAGCCGAACTGCTGAACTGAACCTCAACTTATGGGAAAGGAACGAAGCAACCGCAAATGACGCGAAACGTCGCTTGCAGTTGCTTCGTTCCTTTCCCGTAATTCGTGGCTCGGTTCGCGTTTCGGTTCGCAAATGTATACGTACCATAATATTCCTAGGAGAACATGGACGGCAAAAAATTCTATCAAATGCGGGCATATGTAAGTGCAACGAAACACGTCCTTTATTTCTGCATGTTTGAAATATCAGTTCATTGGATTGATTTTGAATCGCTTATTTAAGTTGTAACGCGCCCTTGTGGCGATTTTATCACGAAAATGGCGCTGTAGAAATGACGTAATCATTTTTATAACTAACATTTTCAAAAAATGGTAATAAATTCTAGTATTTGGTATTGTATGGGAACACGGTTCACCTGTACCTACATTGCAGTTTTTTTTTAAATCCTACTTTTCTACTATCCTACTCAATAGTCACTACAATGGATGAATTAAAACGTTTGTATTTAAATTGTCGATATCGATAATATTATATATTACAGTGATATTCGATTAACCGAGGCGTTACCCAAACGACTCGAAAAAGGATATTTTCATTATTTACTGTTATCGCGAACTGTGAAAGGGTGCATATTTATGGGATAAACTGTCAATAATGAAATATTTATATGATGTCAAGTGTACCTATTCTGATAACACGACTGGAATTTATCTTAAATATTATATTCATTACACAACTACGTACGTGAAAATCGAGAGCATAATAAATAATGTACATATTCGGTGTAATTACAGTTCCATAGAAACATTAATAGATTGGACAGTGGAGTTGTCAAATTGACTCAAGGATGTATGCAGGACTGACATAACGGGCATACGTGCAGCTTGACACATTTAGCTTTGTAATTAATATTGACAAGTAAAATCAGATTTCGTGATTTTTTAAGAGTCTACGCTTTTTAGCTAACATGCCATTATCAATCGTAAAATTATAATATCACGTGATTTTACTAGGTACACGGAGAAATATTGCTAATTTATTGAAAAACTAACCAAATTATTCGTATTCCTGTTAAAAACGGGACCGCAGCCCTCTACCGAATGAATTGACGGGTTCCCTAACAAACTGTCGGTAAAACACGATTATGTTATTAGGATATTATTTATTTATATGGGTTTTTACAGACGATCTCACTTACGTGAGAACAATCCAGTTATAAAAACTCAGTTAACATACAAAGACACATTAATTTTCATATACCTAAAGAAAGATTAAAATATAAAACAAATAAAAATAAAATTCAAAATTAAAAATATATATGAAACACAAATATTACAGAAAAGTAAAAGACGCAAGTAATACATAATATAATCAGTGCAACATATTTTTTAACAATAGCAGAAGTTTTTTTCTGAATCCATATAAATTATCGACGAAAATATCTACTTCAGCACACTCAATCTTATTATACAGTCGACACATTTAGGTCAGAGGGCTAAAATAGGCGATATTATTTTTGAAAATATTCAGGTGAAAAATGCTATGGTGTCTTAAACAATGGAAATTGGGGAAATTTATTTCAATATTGCTAAGACATAATGAGGTATCAAGATGGCCGTGGATAATTTTATGCAAACATATTAGGTCAGTCAATTGCCTTCTTATTTTTAATCTTAAAGTATTCGCGACGTGCGTCCTATGATATAAGATGGTCATGTAGTCCCTATTTGATAGATAATAGTCTAAGCATTTTTTTTAATATCTTTATATTTATCAGGAAAAAACAGCTGCATAAATACGTATTCAGATATATTCTGAATGGACTAATATTTTACTAGGAAATGGATTGCAATCACGTTTTCAACGGGATCAGCTATACTCATTTTTCTTTGCCTTGTATATCAGGCTATAAATCTTGGACCGTTCTCCCACCTGACCTAATATTATTATTATGATGCCAACCGCACGCGGCCTTGTTCGTTCCAAAAACGATTGCTCGTAATGTTTTATAAGATCATCCTTCGCCTGTTTATTTTAGCATTCCCAAAGAGTATGACACAATTCACTGACGTAATTATTATAACAGAATGCAGACTCGAGACTCGAGATCACCTGCGACGCGACGGCAGCAAGCGAACCTATTATTATTATTTATTCACAATATTATATTTGTATAAGTGACGCGATCGGTGCACGACTGTAGCTATTTTAAACCGTGATGCGGCTGTTGCATTTAGTAGCTCGATTATGCATTTGGCATTTATATTAACCCTTCAGTACTTTCATCACATTTTTTCAGTTTGCAATGTTTCCTGTGTATTTCGAATGCGCTATATACATGGTTTTCCAATAAGAGGTGTTATTTTGAATAGCCCGCTATTTCGGTAGATGTTACTTTTGAAGCTGTCGTTTTTTGACATTTGACAAGTAGAAACTACGCCATTAATAAAAATGGAACGATACACGCCTCAACAACGCATTGAAATTATTAAAATTCACTTGAGTGAATCAAATGCAAATCATCTTGAGTGATGAGGCCCATTTCCACCTCGGTGGCTTCGTCAACAAGCAAAATTTTCGCATCTGGGGCTCGGAAAACCCAAGAGTTATTGTTGAAAAGCCTCTCTATCCTTAACGTGTGACTGTTTGGTGCGGTTTATGGTCCGGCGGAGTCATTGGACCTTACTTTTTCGAAAATGTGGCTGGAGCAACAGTTACGGTGAATGGATTGCGCTCTCGAGAGATGATTAATGATTTTTTATGGCCGGAATTGGATGGTATTGATCTGGACAACGTTTACTTTCAACAAGACGGCGCTACGTGCCACACAAGCAACGAAACCATTGATCTTTTACGATTGAATATCAAAATAACACCTCTTATTGGAAAACCCTGTACATCTTATTTTTTTAATTTCCCGTAAAAACAAATATTGTTTTTGAAACTAGATAAAATTATCTTTCCGGTGTATGCATTCAAAATAAACATTACTATTTCTAAATAATAAAATTTCAAACGTGAAAAATGTTGTCAAAAACGCTCACCACATTTTTTACTCCAATCATAAAAAAATTGAGAGAACTCGATATTTCTAAAACACATTACTTTTGTTTGGGAAATTTGTAAGAAAACTGTATCTTCACTTTTATCTCGTTTATATAATAAAAAATATATATATTTAAAGTAAATCGTTTGTTACGTCGGCTTATCAAATTAATGTTGGCTATTTATAGGATTTTATTTATAGATTGCAGTATAGATATTTAAGGCAAACTGGAAAAAAATATTATTTCTCTTTCTAACGTCAAAAAATTACGTTTTTCCGCATGATAGAAATTTTTTTTTTGTAAAATATGGACGCCCGGTCGGACACCTTCAAACGCTAGAGGGGTTAACGCAATACTGCAAAGTTTTTATTTATTTTTTATAATATCTCTCCCACATATTTATCTTTTGTATTACATTCTAGATCCTTTTAACATCAACCCCACACTGGAGGCTCTGAGGAAAATAATTTCTATGTCATATTTTGTGATGCTGTGTGGAGGGTCTTTTTAGAGATCAGTGTGTCCTGGAGTGACGGTCGAATGAATATATCCCTTCCACTGCGGCGCAAGTGGATGGGTCGAGAGACCAGTTGGAGAGGTAAGAGGGTCTCCCCAAACCAGCCTTTCCAGATCTGTCACGCCACGCATCTGGTGGGCAGGCGCATCCTGAACACACCGCACCCGAAGAACACGAGCACCACTGCTAAATCACCAAACGTAACGAACCACTTCGGGTGACTTATGGCAGAGGTGTTGTTTATCCAATTAACCTGTTAACCGGGCGGGACGTATAAATACGTCAAACGTAAACAGTATCGGGTACGGGTAGGACGTATAAATACGTCAAACGTAAACAGTATCGGGTACGGGTAGGACGTATAAATACGTCCTTGAAATATATTTATTTATTTATCTATTGACGCCCTATTGGGCTTTTAATACATAAAAATTACAAATTTCAATTTTAGCAACAGCATAAAACAAACAATAGAAAATCGAAATAAAATATAATGATTTCTCATACATTATTTACATTTAAAAAGTGGTGGACTAATTTGGCTTTAAATGTATTGAAGTTTAAATTAAATATGTCAGCGACATCACTTAGTTCATTGCCCAACCTATGTATTCTTTCTAACACAGAATTCGTAGCGAAGTTATTGTTGTAGAATAAAATATTCCGTCTAGTATATTTTGGAGGTATATGTCTGTAAAGATAGCAAGTTTATAGTGTCATATGTTGCGCCCTGGAACGAGCGGGACGTATATTTCCGAACATATCACACGGAAATTGAGTTTTTATTTTTTACACATTTAACTAAATAACTAACTAACTAACCATCACGCCGTTTCCCCGCAGGGGTAGGCAGAGAGGACGAACCGCCAAACAACTCGGTCTTGGCACACATTCCTACATTACATATTTAATTTTTTTAAACTCAATGTTTCTCTTTTATCTGGGTGCTTTTATTTATTGTTCTGTAATTATAACCTTTTGAATATTTTTTTGTAATCTTTATAATTGTTTGTAAATATTCTATTTTTTTAATTCGATGTTTTCACTTTTTTTGATGCATAAATAAAAAAAAATAAAATTAACGTCCACCGGGCGTGACGTATTGATACGTCCTAGTGAAGGAGTTCGCGCCCGTTATATGCTGCGTAATTCAAAACTGAACTCCCCGGTTAACAGGTTAATGGTTCCCGAGGCGGCGGCACCCAAACCCGCCTCCCAAATTGAGTTACCTATATGACACTTGTAAATTAATATAAATTAGTATCATCTTTTTACGAAATACTTCGAATAATACTGGGTGGGTACAGCTCATAATAATTACATTTTTACTGGAAAAAATAGAAAATCATCTTTATGAAGTAAATATTTATGAATTATTATGTTTTTGATGATTCAAGTCTATTACAAGTTTTAGTGTCACCAGAAACAGTTCAATTTCTTCGAAATCCCGTCTTGTGTGTGACGCATTCTCTGCTGATACAAAAATCACTTTCTAAATTAACAATTCACAGAATTTCTTCTTTCTTCTGTGCAGATCTATCCGTTACTATCGTTAGGTATCGACACACTTCAAATAGGAAATATAATTTAATTTATTGATGAGCCAGCTTAACCAAAATGTCAGAATCGCTACACGCAAACCACAAACCAGTGCTAAGTTTTAAATGGAGCACACCGGAACGCAGTTCCGGTTTTTTTATATCCAATTTTTTGTACAGTTTATGTTCGTGAATTCCATTGGTACTACGTTCCTGTTCGTGAAATATAAGTGAAATACCTTTACCAGTTAATAAAACCTCGTTCACGCTCTAGTGCTTTAAAAATCCAATAACTACGTAATCTTCTAAAATTCTGAAGGATTTTTTATGTGACATTTTTTGTTGTTGTTTTCCAATTGTAATAGTATTGTAGTTTTGGTTTAGAAAGGCAACATGATTACGTAGGGCCAGTTGTTTCACAGAATTTTTAACAATTCATCAAACTTCGAAGTTAATTTTCAAATTCTGTAAAAGTTTTATTAAGTATTTTATTAAGTTCAATTATTATATCATCATGGGCCAGTTGCCTCACAGAACTGAAATAATAATAGAACTTAATTGGAACTTTCACAGAACTTGAAAATTAACTCAAATTCTGTGAAACAATCCGTACTTAGGTAATTCTTAGAAAGGTGGTAAATTGATATCCAACCAAAATTAATCTAAAAATTAATTATAATTAACCCATCCCATCCGAAATTATTTTGGTACTATGAATTTATTAATTAATTATTATTATTATTACACGCCCGAATGGGCTTTTACACACTACAAGGTTTAATAGTTGAGTATCACAGTTATTATAAATTCTACAAAATTAAAACAATAAAGGAAACATAATACAACAAAAAAAAAAAATTAAATGTTACAACAAAAGCATATAATAAAATAAGATACATTAGTAAAAATGATAAGAAGTCTCACATAAATAGATATTCAAAGTAAAAATAAAAACATATATTGCGGAAATTATAGATGTCTATTTGTGTCTCGATATATAAAAGAATTGAAATATACAATATTTATACTGATTATTTTTAAGATGAAATATATCTCCCAGATCAGAATTAATTAATCAAGATTAATGTAGTATAAATGCCATAGCTTTTTTGTTTATGAATTTTTTTTACGTTATGTTGTCATTGATACACTCTCCAAATCTATGTAAAAATTAAATAAGTGAAAATGTTACTATTAAGGTTCTATAAATAAATAGTCGACATTATTTGTTTTTTTTTGTTTCTTTTTTCAACATACAGAAACACAAAACCTTAAATAAAAATTGATTATAATAATAAAATATCTTAGCCTAAATTCTGTACTTACCCCGTGAAGCACTCTGGGACATGCAGTGTTATTTGGTACCGTTCGCACTCCTGCTTTGTTCCCAGTATAAAGTCGAAACAAATTTTATAAGTCTTGATTCCTAATCACTCCACAAGGTAGTCAGAATATCCTCGATTACATTAAGATTCAATCGTCTTCAATACAAAGTAATATGAATATATATTATCACTGTTGTCATTAAGTAAAATAAGTTTTTATCTTTTTTTGATATTTTTTTATGTGAAATGTTGCCATCGACAAACTACTGAAAAGTAGTTTATTGGAACTTTTCTGTTTTTTTTTTCTGTATTTTATTTTATTATTTACTGTAATATATATTTTTGTCTTGCTTTCTTTAAATAAAAAAAAAATCACAAAACGCAGGAATTACCCATAGATTGAAAGAAGAGGAGATATATATTATTTCAAGAAACATCCTTTGGTTCTGTTCTAGAATGAAAGAACTCTTAATCTTACAGCTATCTTAGTATTGAAAAAACCGTAAGATGTCAATGCATAGTACTTTTTACGTAAAAATAAACACGCCCTAAATTAAGGCGGCTCGGACGGAATGGGTTAACTGAGCGTTCCGGTTTGTAGATTTGTTAAAACAAGCACTGCAGCAAAAGGGATTACCAGTATTTCAGTCACAATATTAGAATATAGTATTACCCAAACGTCCTAATTGCCATAAGAACATAATCCAATAAACGATACCTTCGTCTTCGAAGCTCTAACGCTGTCTAACGGATTTGTACTCCTCGTGAACTGTTGGTAGTTAGAAGGTAGATATTATGTAGGTACTGGGTGGGTACCGTTCACTGTTACTGATAGGTGTTACATAATAAGTTTGTTGGGTTAGCGGGTCAATGGACGGCAAATAGTTACACTTACAGTGTGATCAATCGTCCCGCTTAGGGCTGACCCATCATTATTGTATTAATTAGAATTTAAATGTAAGAATGAAATCATTCGGTGTATGGCCGTGTTAAAAATGTGGAGATCCGGAACGAATGCTAGGTTGATTTATACGTAATGTGTAGTATTAAGAAAGGGACGCTAAGATGGTTTGGGCATATAAAGGGGAAGTGGAAGGGACGCCAGAGGAAGGCATGGCACTGAATCAAATACTTGAGTCGGGTCATGTCACGAGTCAAAATAACAGAAGAGTATGAGTGAGAAGATGTGTGAATTTGAATGAATGCGTGGCGGTCTCTCATCTCTGCGTACATCTACGGGGGAATGCCATGACGGTTAGTTAGTTCCTGCTGTACCTACTTATCTTCTTATTATTTGTATACATCTACTTCTGTAGGTTGGACTTCAAATCATTGTTACCAGGCGTATTTTTACGTCACGGGGACAATTTATTTCGTTGTAAAGGCGTATCGTTGATAGTTGATAGTCCGGCGTAACCTCTCTGACGACTTTTATTTTTAAGAGGAAGCTACAAGAAAAAATGTGTACATTCTTGGTATACCTTATATCGTAGGTAATATGCATTAATATCGCTTGACAAACGGAGTCTAGAAACGTTCGATTTCAAGCAAAAAATAGTTTTTATTTATTTGGTAAATAATTTTATAAGAAAGCAAAAAAGTTAATCAAGTGAAACTGTCACAGATAATCTTAGCTATAATACTGTATTTTCTAAAAGTTGTTTGCTTTATTCGTTCATATATTTCTATTGAAAAAAAAAATTTTAGTAGTTTGCATTTATATTTATCAATGAGTAATTTATTTTTTTATTTGTATTAACTCAAGCGAAGCGATAGGAAAACTTTCAATTTATCTAAAGCATATTTTTTGGTATTCATAATGTACACCAATTCGTTATAAAGATTAATCAAAATAGTGATTTGGCATTAAGCTTCGCCTTAAACAGAGCTTACGATGCAGTTTTCGGCGACGAGACCCGATTTTTTTTTATCTTAAAAGTCTGTTTTCACAATCGTTCCCTATCAGGATGATGTAAATTAAATTATTTATTACCGACTTTACATAATATATTTACTATCCATATTCGTAAAAATTGCTTTATATAAATAATTATAGTTTAAACCACAAGTTTATCGACGCCTCGGAGCTTATGTAATCGGAATTTAGAATTTTTTCGTAATACAAATAAACGAATGCTGGTATTAACATAAGATGTGTTAAATGTTTAGATTTGTTGTATATTCTGGCGAGAATGACATAATTAGTATAGTTAAAGAGGATCTAAATTTGCCTAATGGTATAAACAGAATGTATATCATAAATGCCGACAAAATTCATGGAACTAGTTTCAAAGTTGCTAACCACATTTATAACATGAAAATAATTTACAAATTATTATTTCAAAAAATATAAGATTTTAGAGATCATAGTGCTTCGCAGAACCCGATCCGTAGCAGTCGGCTGGCGGGTGAGGTTAGCCGCTAGTATTGCCAAAGTGGGGAGAACAATGTGGCTATTGAAATGATTGTTGACAGTAGGTACTCGCTACAGATGTACATTTTATTGCGTCCATGTGTGCTGTCTAAAGCTGGCTCTACAAATAATAATTGAAGTGAAGACTTAGGACGGGTTGTTTCGGAGAATTTGAACAATTCACAAAAATTCCAACGTTCATTTTCGGGTTCTGTTAAATTCCTATTCAAGTTCTATTATTATATCATTATAGGCTAGCTGCTTGACAGAACTGAAATAATAACAGAACTTTCACAGAATCCGTCCTTAGGCTAGGTTGTTTAAAAAAGTTTTAACAATTCATCAACTTTGAAATTTTATGAATTGTTCAAATTCTGTGAAACAATCCGTCCTTATCTCCTCCATTTGACTATAAAACTGCTGAATACGCTAGTCATCTTTGGGTTACCGCAGAATCCAATCATTGACCTCTGTTGATTATAGTATTTAGCATTGTTTTTATTTTCCAAATTGTTGTTTATAAGCATCATTCAAGGAGAAGATTGTCTGTAATAATAATTGGTTTGCCTGTTCTCGGCTTCGCTTTGGAAGAACCGAAAAGTTTCATCAATTTAATTAATTTATATTTCAAATGTAATTGAAATTTCACTCCAATGCATAATGTAAGTTTATTTCTTCAAAATTTAAGAACAGTGTTATGAATATTATCGCATATTAATTTTGCTCATAATAACCACATATACTCGTACAATCTACTTATCCCAAATTGATTTACGTAATACTAAACTTTTATTTTTTTACGTTACCACACAGTTTTACGAGTCTCCGAGTAAAAAAATTCCCTCGGGGCCAATTTCATCTTTGGCGATGCTGTGTGGAGGGTCTTTTAGGGGGAAAGGAAGGAGGGCTGGTAAAGGTGTCAATACTTTTATAGTGGAATAATTTGTGGGTGACTAAGGATGTTTTAGGAATCACGGTGTCGCCGCTACAAACTTATTGAATAAAACCTCAAATTGTAATATTTAATCACTAAAGACAATATTAACCAATCTCAAACGAAAAATGTGAAACAGAAAAAATAATAATATTATAGTGAAAAAGATTCGGTCGCAGCTGGGCAATGATCTCCACCTGACCTCTGCCTTGCCGGGGCATAGCTCTGACCACTGAGCTAATTCGACCATATCAACTGCCGTAATTTTCAACTGTATATCGATTATTTCGAAATGTTCATCCCCTTTGGCAATTGTGGGAGATATATCTCCTAGCCTGACTTGTCTCGTAAAAGTTATGCTATCTCATTTTATATTTCGGTGATATATATGTTTTAAACAGTGTTAGAAGAGAAAATATCGTGCTTTCAGTTTGAAAATTTTGAAATAATTCTATGAAACTTAGCATTTGAAAAATATTTGTCACGGTTAATTAATTACAGCCAAATCATCGGTAAGCGACTTTAAAAAATTGAATGTTTTTAATTTAATAAATATATTGCTTTGTAATACAAAAATCTGAAAGGTTTTTTCATCTGCTTTCCAAAATAGTATTTTATTTTGAAATACGTTCAAAAATAGCGAATTTATCTGGAATCAAATGCAATTTGAAAATTGTCAGAATAATAGAAGAGTATGTGTTAGAAGATGTAGGAATGTGAATGAGGCAAAAAGTGTGTGCCAAGACCGAGTTGTTTGGCGGTCCGTCCTCTCTGCCTACCCCTGCGGGCAGACGGCGTGATGGTTAGTTAATTAGTTAGTCAGTTAAAAAGGAGTGCAATTCAAAATATCTGAGGTTTTATGGGTTAGTTATCTTCTCGATTATTATGCCCATCACTAATCTAATTATAAACATTGCTTCAGAAAATTTAAAAAAAGAACACCGCGTCTTAGCAACTCAACACATCTATTTTCTATGTTGTTCTTTGTCTTTTCAAATCCATCCGTAATTAATGGGCTTCTAGTCAGGCGACAAAGTCGGGTAAATTATGATTGATTTTGCCATTAAAGTAGGTTCTATTGACGTCGGCTTTCCGAGCAACGGGGCGCGGATTATCGCTTATTTCCCTTCCTTTTCTTTCCGCTTTTTCGTTTTCATCGAAGATCGAAGGAGGGTGTGGAATATCGACAAAACTGGGATTGGTTCTAATGGGGAATGGAAATAACCCAACTATAAATATTAGCGTTTGAAGTTAGTTCTACTTCCACCCATAGGTAGAGGTTCCTCCATACACTCCCCCTTTCTTAATTTGACCTCAAAAGTCGAAGAATAATAATAGCGTGTCTAAAATTATACAGGCAAAATGCCATCCACGGATTAGTAACTTATTTTTTAAAGTTAACTTAATCTTTCAATGACCCATTCATAGTTCATAATACAAAAGACTCGACGAACTTAAATCATTTGCGTTGAACTAGAAATTCCAGACATATAAATCTATGCAAATCTCTACAAATTATCCAATTATTATTATTATTATTCAGATTTCATGACGCCAGAGCTCACCGTTTACGTGTTTTTTTAAAGAAAGAAGTTGGGAACCCCTGCTATTTAGACGTTACTATTTCTACAAACATCCGCATGTGTATGTATTTTTGAAGGATTACGATGTTACTCGATTTGCTGGATACTTGCCGCCAGTTGTTTCTATCGCCATTTAATAATAATATATGTATTGTATGTGCTTCCCTTCCATAAATCAACCCTTTCAAGTATTATGACCGCTTAACACATTCATTGCGGGCTCTATTTGAATACTGACTTATTTTTTACCTGTTTGTCAATAATATCAACAAATCAAAGAAAGTTTTCATTAATTTGGTTTCCTTCTATACCTATACTAGTCCCGTAATCGTATGTGACTAGATCGTTCCTGTATCTTCTGTTTTTCGTTTTTATATAAGACGTGAGAGAAGGAAGACGACAATACGTACGAGCTTTCGCTGGGACTCGTATACAATAACTTCAATATAGGTCGTGAAATAACCAGTGAATTCACCCAAGTCTAGCGAATTTCGTATGAAATTATTGTACGATGGACGATGAGTAATTTTGTACTAATTAATAAATGCTTTTAAAGGAACTTACCGGTTCGATGGGAACTCAACACGATGGTAATTCAATACAGCTTTAATAATTTATAGAAAATAATTAAAAGTGATGAAAAAACTAACAAATAACATAACCTACGCAACTTATTTAACCTAGTTTTTGTTTCATCACTTTTAATGACTTAATATCATTGTTTAAATATGTGTTGAATTGTCATTTTGACGAGTTATCTGGTCACCTGGTAAACTATAGACAATGTATATATATTTAAAAAAATATTTAATATATATTTTTTAAATGAAAATTTGTATAAAACCACAAACTTTTATTATTTCATATTTGGATCGGTTTCGATTAAACCAAGCTTCATCAGGATTATAATAATAACTAATTGATATAATAATAATTAATTAAAATATAATGCATAACCACAAAGTAATTGCTACTTACTTACGAAAAAAATAAATTAAATTTGATATTGCTCAAAATTCTGTTTCATTATCGCCTAGTGACGCAGGCTGTACCCACCTTAAATGTACCTACGATTTTCACTCTTTATTACTGTGTTATATTATCACAGATGTCTATGGTTATTATACTTTTTTTTCTATTACTGCTCTTCTATATCAAATGTTATGTTGTATCGTTGATTCAGTCCAATATTGTATTTGTATGCCTTTCTTGAAAGAATTGAGTTTTTATACGGACAAAACTATTTATTTATATTCTTAATACGCACGTACGGGCGCAAACAAATAATTGGTTTTAATATTTTAAAGCCTAACTTTCTAAAAGTGTATTTTCATAAAATAATTAAATATGAACGCGCACATTATAACGTACGTTACGTTTAACTCTTACCAGGTTGGCGTAAAACACACAAGATCCAAATAAATGCTTTGGACTAGAGACTATATTACAATTTGCATCCAATGTCCATATAGGGTTTTCCAATAAGAGGTGTTATTTTGATATTCAATCGTAAAAGATCAATGGTTTCGTTGCTTGTGTGGCGCGTAGCGCCGTCTTGTTGAAAGTAAACGTTGTCCAGATCAATACCATCCAATTCCGGCCATAAAAAATCATTAATCATCTCGATAGCGCAATCCATTCACCGTAACTGTTGCTCCAGCCTCATTTTCGAAAAAGTAAGGTCCAATGACTCCGCCGGACCATAAACCGCACCAAACAGTCACACGTTGAGGATAGAGAGGCTTTTCAACAATAACTCTTGGGTTTTCCGAGTCCCAGATGCGACAATTTTGCTTGTTGACGAAGCCACCGAGGTGGAAATAGGCCTCATCACTCAAGATGATTAGCATTTGATTCACTCAAGTGAATTTTAATAATTTCAATGCGTTGTTGAAGCGTGTATCGTTCCATTTTTATTAATGGCGTAGTTTCTACTTGTGAAATGTCAAAACAGACAACAATGACAGCTTCAAAAGTAGCATCTACCGAAATAGCGGGCTATTCAAAATAACACCTCTTATTGGAAAACCCTGTATTTCTTCGTAACTTATAAGATGGCTTCAGTTAAAATCATTGCTGCATGAAACAGCATCAAGTCTTAAATTAAACACTACATTTATTATAAATCAACGCACGAAATTACCTATAACAAAAAAACAAATATTATTAGGTTATTTCTTGCGATTCGAAATGTAAAAAATTACTATTTTTTGTTACCTGTATATTGTAATGGGTAATTTAGATATTGAACGCGAAATAGTTATCACATAATGGATGATCTACGTGATTATGTTATAACTTACGTAGGTACCTATAATATTTACATCGATTATTCATAAAAACCATACGAAATTAAATAATTTATATTATGTTTTATGCCATATTTGGTATTGCCCCACGATTCCCACATCCCGGGAAAAACGATTTATTTTATGACCATAAAATAAATAAACATGAAACACCTGATAAATCGTTTTGTTTTTACGTTAAAATAAAATTATCGTTTCGTTTTGCTACTAGCGCCACCTGTTGATTGATAGCTATCTCGATACTACTATTATTTTTATTGTTTATATTTATGTTTAGCAATGACGCAAACCCGTATTTTTTTAAACCATATAGGGAGGACGTGGGTAGTAGGTGAATTCAGTAGAACGCCGATTATCCGTTGATTGGGCTACATTCCTACTAATTTTTTATATATATTTAAGGACAGATTTCTTCATATGTTTAATAAAGCAACTAACTATTTAGAAAAAAATTAGATAAGTACTCAAATTAATATAATATTTATGTGAATGTAAACACATAACAAAAACACAATAATTAAAGCTATAAATGTCGGAAAGTGTATTATTTTAAGCCAGAGAAAAGAATATTCAATAAATAAAATTACATTTTTGTTAAGGCCAACATGAAAACAATACCATACTTGATAAAGTGACATTTTAATTTTTGTATTTAACAACCCTAGTAGAAGTAATATCCAAAGGCAAAATGAATGTATGAGGTCGACACTATAATTGCAGTGCTTTGTGACGTGCACGGGCACAATTCTTCAACACTGCAATTGCAGGGCTTTGGCTCCTAAGGGTTAGATAGGACAGATGTTGTGATGCGAAAGATTTGAATTTGTGCTAAAAAGTTTTTTAGTAAAAGGTTTATTACTTATACCTGCATAATATTTAAAATTATTTCAATATTTACTATTATTTTTTAATGTTTCTATAAAATAGTATTTTTTAGCTCTTGTTATTTTTATTATTATTTCATGTATGATTCATACTTGCATACTTATGTTTCTATAAAATAGTATTTTTTAGCTCTTTTAAGTTATTTTTATTATTATTTCATGTATGATTCATACTTGCATACTTATTTTTCTATAAAATAGTATTTTTTAGCTCTTTTAAGTTATTTTTATTATTATTTCATGTATGATTCATGCTTGCATACTTATTTTTCTATAAAATAGTATTTTTTAGTTCTTTTTAGTTATTTTTATTATTATTTCATGTACGATTCATACTTGCATACTTATTTTTCTAATAAATAGTATTTTCTAGTTCTTTTATGTTATTTTTATTATTATTTCATGTATGATTCATACTTGCATACTTATGTTTCTATAAAATAGTATTTTTTAGTTCTTTTATGTTATTTTTATTATTATTTCCTGTATAACTACCACAACACGGGCATTAGCCTAGTATGGTAGTTAAAAAAATGACAAAAAATGTAACATGTAAACATTTATTAAATAATAAAAAAAAATAAAAAAATGTTTAATATCATCACGAAGCACTCACATCATATCAAGTTTCCATAACTAACACATTTTTTGTATTATTTCAGGTGGTGGGCATCATAGCAGTGGGACTGGCAGCATGGATGATTGCCGACCCAACCTTCTACCTGTCCATGGCGCAGGAAGAGTCTCAGTACTACGTGGGGCTTTACGCGCTGCTGGGCTCGGGGGCTCTTCTGGTGGTGGTGGCGCTGCTGGGCTGCTGCGGTGCTGTCAAGGAGTCGCAGTGCATGCTAGTCTCGGTAATTATAATATTAACTTGGTGGTGGGGCTGTTCGCCAACCTGACCTACCTATCCATGATGCAGGAGGAGTCCCAGTACTACCTGAAGCTCACTGTTTAGAAGCGTAATGTAACCTTTTTTGAAGATTAATTCTAATAAAATCCCAGTGCATTCTAATAAAGCCCATTGCAAAATTAGCTTTTCTTTTTCTTCAAACGAACAATAATAAATACCACAATTTAAAAAGTGTTTCGAATATTAAATCTTCTGCGTGCAAAATTATGGTTATAAAAATATCTACTTAAGGCGATGCCATACGTAGTAATGCAAAATCATGTGTTTTTGGTTTGAAAATTTGGTCGCCTAGAAATGTTTCAAATGCTTTAATTAAATACTGCGAGTAGAATACATCTTGGCCTTTGAAATAATCGAGTATTTTTAGATAGGTAAGTCTTTTTATAACCCCAGAAAAAAATAATATATAAGGCCTATGAAAACTGCTTTAAAGTTCAAAATCTCCTACTTACGAACCCATTTTCGTTTATAATTTTATTGTATAATGTGGCAAATTAAGTTATTTATAAAATGATCAAAAAAAAAAAAATATTTATGCCTCAACATCCACAAAATAAAATAAAAGGCACTTTTTGGCCATGTTTTTTTCTTTCATAAATCTAAACAGGCGGATGGTGTTAAGCGGGAATTTAAACCTTATCGCCATCTACATAAGGGTTGTTATTGATAGCGGCTCAATTTAAAATATTACACGACGTAGTGCATCTCCTTAATAAATTAAGTAACCTGTCAGGTAAGTATGGTACTGTATATTATCTCACTACTAGCACTACATTATTGATATGTACACGACGTAGTGCATCTCCTTAATAAATTAAGTAACCTGTCAGGTAAGTATGGTACTGTATATTATCTCACTACTAGCACTACATTATTGATATGTACACGACGTAGTGCATCTCCTTAATAAATTAAGTAACCTGTCAGGTAAGTATGGTACTGTATATTATCTCACTACTAGCACTACATTATTGATATGTACATTGTAGGTATGTAGCGACGTGCCAGAAGCTGTGGGAAAGCCGGTGCATTCTCTTTGCACATCCCAAAGTTTCCAGGCTGCCATGTGCGCGGCCTGTACTAGAAGTAGCGTGTTACTACAGATACATGTAGTCATTTTTCGTTACGTTATTGACCAATGAGCTGGTGGATGCAATCTGTTAGTCTTGAGTTAGAAGTTGTTATAATAGATTGCCTATTGTTAGTAGTATGATGAGCCTTAAATATTATCACCATAAACGGTGCTATACCAATCATCCAAATATTATTATTATTTATATCTGTTTCCAGTTCTTCTGCATCCTGCTGATTGGCGTGGTTGGCGAGGCAGCCGCCGTATGGTGGGGCGCAGCGCACGGGGGCCACCTCGTGCAGCGGGTGCGCTCCACGGTGGACACCACAGTGCGCAGCGAATACGATGGCAAGAACTCGCGCACCGACGTCTTTGACCTCATCCAGAAAGAGGTAAACATATTCCCTAATCATTCTGTACAGTATATTACTTTTGATTCTTTAATTAGTACTGGGTGTTGAAGACAGTTTGGAAAAATGCCAACGCTGCCATCATTGGCAATATTAGATAATCCCAGGGAGGGGTCTGTTAACCCTTACCACTCCATTATTTTTTAATATTTTTTGTCAGCCAACTATAGTTTAAATAATGGCAAAATATTAATTTATTGATGGCAGTTACAAAAAAAATCGTTAAAAATTCATTCGTTATGATTTATTCTTCAAATAAAAAACAGTTTACAGAAAACACTATGGATTACTTATATTTTTGCATAGTATGGTAGTTTTTAAAACATTCTCCAGGATGGAGACCAGGTTTTCTGGAACAGGTCTCACAAAACCACACTGTTTCGCGTCTTCCCCCTGAAATCTTTCTGTTACTGCACACAGTACAGTCTTTAGAACGTTTGTCCAGTTTGGCAATGTCACTTTCATAAGATTCATCTTCCGAAAACACTTGGTATTCAGATGCCATATCACGCCAAGTTCCCGCCATTTTAGGTTATGTGAATATGCAAAGGTATAATTATAGTAAATATATATTATAGTAAAATAAAAATGGGAAACAGTCAAAATCTTATGAAAAGTGAATTTAAATGTTTTTTTATCAAATAATCACAAGAAACACGTGTTAAGTTTTGCGCACGAAAATACACCGCGCGCGCACGTTTTATCTTTGCCGGCCGCCAGCCGACAACTGAATTGTAGCGTACAAATAGTGATATCGGCAGGCACCCGACAAATGAGTGGTAAGGGTTAAGGCAAGGGTTCCCAACATTTTTGAGGTTGGGAGTTACTTTTCATCATAATTTTCACGGTGATATAGACTTAATAAGAATCTTATATTAATATCTTATAACATTAAGTATAGTTTTTGGCATTTAGTTTTGGTGTATCCATCTAGTACCGGATATCAAGATTTTTTTTAGCTTGGACCCGTTGTCCCCTGTAATGGGGTTTTTGTGGATTTCAATTACCTCTGAAATTAGGCGTGCTTGATGCGTTTTGGGTCTTCCCAGAACTTCAGGAACAAATCTGAAGTAATTTATTTATTTATTTATTTATTAAACGCCATAAAAGGCTTTTACAGTAATGTGAAACATGGGATTATCAGTACACAGTTCAGGGCTGTCAGAGACTTGACAATTAGAAATAGCATTTTTCATTAAAATAATACATCCACAAGCAGTTTTTATTGATGCTATACATATACATTTCACATATATGTATATATGTGGAATGTATATGTATAGAACACCATATATATGTTACACATAAAGAAGAACACAACAGTCAGTATGATGCAGTACAAACAGACATTTAACATTTCACAAACATATCAATTACATTCATAACCAAGTATTTTTGCCTTGATGCAAGACGGTGAGGTTTTGAAAATATCAAAAAGGTCTGTATACGTGTTGGCAGTGCGGTGAAAACGCGCCAACGGTGAATGATACAAATAGTTAGTGCTATGATTGTCACTGTGGAAAAGATGGTGGAGTCGAGTTGATTTAACAGGGACACGAAAATTTATAACACTTAACATTTGAGGGCAGTCTATGAGATTGTTCAGTAATTTAAAAAGTATAAGAATGTCATTAATAGTTCGCCGGGTAGAAAGAAGTGGTAGATTTAGACCAGACATTAATGTATTATAGCAGATATCAATTACAGGCTGTCTCAATTTGAATTGAACGTATCGAAGAAATTTTCTTTGTACTTTCTCCAAGCGGTGTAAGTTACAGGTATAAATCGGAGACCATACAGGAGATGCATATTCTAGGTGCGATCTCACAAGAGAGCAGTAGAGTAATTTAATTGACTCAATGTTTTGAAAAGTCCTTGTGTTACGCATTACAAAACCTAGAATTTGCATGGCCTTATTGGAAATTGTTTCACAGTGACGATCAAAGGTAAGTTTTCTGTCAAAAATAACACCAAGGTCTTTGATAAATGGTACTAATGCAATTTCATTATTGTTAATTGAATACGATATGGTTATTGGAGTCCGTGAACGGTAAAAACACATGTGGAAACACTTTTTTACGTTTAGGAATAATTTGTTTATTTCACACCAGCTAGCAAGTCTATCTATATTATGCTGAAGGATAAGTGCATCATTTAAACATTTTATAATCTTAAAAAGCTTTAGGTCATCTGCAAATAGAATGAATTTGACATTTTCGAAACATAAAGATAAATCATTTATAAACAATACGAAGAGAAGTGGGCCCAGATGAGAGCCTTGAGGAACTCCAGATGTTACTTTAAATTTATATGAGACTTTATTATTTAATTTTACCATCAGTTCGCGGTTACAGAGGTAACTATTCAACCATTTTAGGAATGATCCATGTATACCAAGGGCTTGCAGTTTCGCGAGAAGGATATTAATATTTAACTTATCAAAGGCTTTTGAAAAGTCAGTATATATTGAATCTACTTGTGCACGAGACGTGAAAGCTTCACAGATATAGTGTTCATACAATAGAAGATTGGTTGTGGTAGACCGACCGGTCACAAAACCATGCTGTTCTGGAGTAATAATATGCCTAAACTTAACAGCAATTTTATCTAAGACAATACTTTCAAACATTTTCGGGGTGGTAGACAGTATGCAAATTGGTCTATAATTTAAAACACAATTTTTATCACCTGATTTAAATACAGGTGTCAAGTGATTAAGTTTCCAAGGATCAGGATATATTCCAGTTTGAAGTGACAGATTGAATATGTGTTGAAGTGGAGCTGCTATAAACTGAGCGCATTCCTTTATGAATACCGGTGGAATTTTGTCAGAACCTGACCCCTTCTTACAATCTAGAGATCTGATCTTTGTATTAACATCATCCAGAGAAATGTGGCATGTTGATATGTCAGTTACATTGGTGTATTTAAATTCAGGTATAGTTACATTATCATTTTTCTGTTCATAAACACTTGAGAAATGATCAGCAAAGAGGTCAACTATTTCTTGATCACTGTCAGCATGTTTTCGCCCTGAATACATTGATCGAGGACAGCCGTTGTTGTCTTTAAGAGAATTCACATAATTCCAAAAATGTTTTGGATTTGACTTGATAGTCTGCTCTACATCTGTAATATAATCTGAATAGCATTTTTTAGATAGACTTTTACATTTATTTCGTAAAACAGAAAAAATTTTATAGCAGTCAGTGGAGTTATCGGATTTAAAGTTAATGTGGGCAATTTTTTTACATTGAATGAGTTTTTTTAGTTCAGTACTAACCCATTTTGGGTAACAGTCGTTACGTTTTACAATAGAAGTTGGTATGCAATTTTCAATAGTATCATAAAGGTTTGAATTGAACACATTTGTTGCTTCTTCTACGTTTGTAGACATAAAAATGCGGGACCAATTGAGCGAAGAAAGATATAACCGCACTTGATTATAATCGGCTTTCTTGTAGTTTAGTTCGTGAACGGGAGGTTGGGGACTAAGGAGTTCAATGGGTGCCAAATAAATGGTCGCTTGTAAAGGGGGATGATGAGAGTCAATGGATACTATTGATTCACGCGATTCGCTGACATTACTATTATTTATGTTTGATATGACAAGGTCAAGAATTCTGTCATTTATATTTTTAACATGATTTAATTGTTTAAGGTTGAGAAAGTTGATGATATCAATGATTAATTGGGCTTTAGCAGAAATGGGATTTGAAGACTCGGTGGGTTGTACCCAGTTTACATTTGGGAGATTAAAATCCCCAAAAATTATTAATTTTGCATCAGGATATTTCAATTTCAAAGATTCAATTTCATCACAATGTTTACAATACACATCAGCACTAACTTGGGGGGGGATATACACACACACAATTATTATTTTTGTTGCTTTGAGTTTCACTAATATAGCTATTTGTTCAATGTTTTTATTTTTTACTTTTAATAGTTTTGAATGGAACATCTTTCTGATCGATATTAAAACCCCGCCGCCAATAATATTTTCACGATCCAGCCGGTAAACATCGTAGTTGGTGAAGCCTAATTCAGGGGAAGATATATTTTCATGAAGCCAGGTTTCTGTTAGGCAGTACACATCGTTATTTATCGTTGGAATATTACACCTTAGGGTGTTGAGCTTGGTACGCAAACCTCTAACATTTTGGTAGTAAAATGTTAGTTTCGTGGGGAGTTTTTTGTATTTACAATAACAGGTTTATTGTTCTTATATTTGATTGTGAGACCTATTTCACCGTCTCGGGTTCTTTGGTCTAGGGTTAATCGTAAATTGGCGAGATAATTTCTTTGGGCTGGAGTTTGGTCGGAATAAATTTTAATGCCAGGGTACTCTGTTATGCTATTTTTTTTTCGCAAAATATCAATGGCTTGGGTGGGATTGTCAAGCATCACTTTTAGAGGTCTGGGTTTGTCCGTTTTTTTTATCCCCAGACGAAAGGTTGTGATGTTGGCCTTGGTGATGGTTGAGTTTATGGCCGTTAGTGTATTTGATATTTTTGTCGTGTCATCTGTAATTTTGTCAATTTGAGAGCAGGCCAAGCTTTCAGGAAAGTTGAAAATAATAATGTTTTTCGAACGTTTTTTCCTCTCCTCGAGCTCGTCAGCAGCTTCGCACATTGTTAAATTTGGTAAATATGAAGATTCATGTTGTGAGGTTGATTCTATCAATTTTGAGGAGACCATGTGTTCATATGACTTAACCTGTCCCTCGAGGATTCCAACTTTGACACCAACATCCAGCATGGTGCCAGAGAGGTTGGAAAGTTTGTTTAGTAATTTAGTCATCTGATCTTTAGTTAGTTTAAGTGCCGGATCAGTAATATTACTATATAAAGCACTAATTTCCTCCTTAGCCTTGTTGATATATGATAGTGCATCAGTGGTACTCATCTTGCAATTGGATTTTGTATATTAATAATTTATATAAGATGCAGTGACAACCCTGTTCATGCGTTGTCTATGGCGAGAAGTGGGTGGGCGTTTCACTTGTACTCTTCGAAACTTTGATTGTATTAGTATTCTTCCTTCTAATCGGCTTTGTATGTGTGTGTCTAATGGAATCCAGTGACAGTTGAAATTTTAATTAATAATAAAGAATTACCGGTTAGGCAGCTGCAACTGTTGGTACACAATGTTAATTTTTGATTATGGTAAAGTACTCGTGGGTGAAAAACACTACTTTAAGCTCTTAATTTTAATATAATTATTAATTTGTGTGGAGCAAAAATTTACGTGTTGACTGTGACACTTAGTATTGTTACATAGTGAAATAAAAAAAATGTTTGAGGAAGAAATCAGCGATCTTAAGAAAAGCAGTAATTTTATTTGCAACCAGTATGATGACCTGATCACACGCTTTAAAGATTTGGAGGAGGGCCTCAAAGGTATAAAATTCTTAAAAGAAGAGAATGAAAAAAAAAATACAAGAATCTCATCCTTGGAAAGCCGTCTTGCAGATCTAGAGCAAGTGAAGCTCTCCGACAGCTTGGAAATGGCGGGCGTGGAATTGCGGCCGGGAGAACAAGCCTCGGAAGCAGTACTTCGAGTAGCCAACTCACTGGGACTGCCCTTACAACCACAAGATATACGCATGGTGACCAGGACTCAAGATCGAAGACAAAACACCCCGGACAAACTCCACATCACCCTCTATAGTCAAAATATAAGGGAATCTATGCTCTCAAAAAAAAACGCGGCCAAAACCATATACTCAAATTCTCCCATTTTCATCAGCGAGGTGCTGTCACCGTACTTTAAGGAACTTCTATGGAAAACTAAGCAGACGGCTAAAGAAACCCACTACCAATACGTGTGGTTTAAATCAAATAAATTGCTTGTCCGCAAAGCAACTGGGGATAAAATCATCCAAATAAAACACGAAAATGACCTAAAAAAAATGGGGTAACAAACTTAGACGACTAATCCACCTGAATCCAAGTAAATTAAATGTATTGCTAATCATTTAATATGGCAGAATTACTAAATACTATCCACTCAACTAGCACTCACTCACATTATTCAACCAATAATACAAAACTATGCGATTCTTTATTTAGCACCCCAGGCACCCTTACTATATTAAATCAAAACATAAGATCCCTAAACAAAAACTACGACGAACTAGACATACTATTGTCCTCCTTTAAAATAGACTTCAATATTATTATATTAACAGAATGCTGGATCCCAACCTCTTTTACTGTAAAATACAAAAAAAACTACTCCTCATATTTCACAACAAAATACAAAAACCAAAATGATGGAGTTGTTGTTTACATAAAAGATAATCTTAACGCCTCTGTCTCAGAATTCACCCTAGAAAACTCAAACTGTTTACAAATAATCGCTCACCCAGATACGTGCATACTCGCTATTTACAGATCACCTTCATCACACAACATTACACCCTTTCTAATAGCTCTCGACTCTCACATAAAAAAAATTACCCACTTCAAAAATATCATCGTAACTGTTGACCTAAACATAAATATACTCCCACAAGGCCATCCCCAGAATATCGAATACCAACTGATGCTCCTGGAACATGGCATAATAAGCGCCATCAACACTCCAACCAGAGTTACCAGAGACTCGGAATCATGTTTAGATCACTTAATGATCAAATCCAAAAACAAATTCTGTAGCGTAGTTTTCGAATCCACAATCACAGATCACTACACAACAATGATAGGACTGACCACACAGGCATTGAACCCAACAACTCAAAACAACATCACAAAATTTGAAACTGACTACGTGAACCTAAAACATTGCCTAGAAAACCAAACGTGGGAACACCTTAAAAAAATTAACAACACTGAAGAAGCCTGGAATTACCTTATTACATACCTACAAAAGCTCATCACTCAAAACACCACAAAAACATTCAAATCCTTCACGCACCGCAAAATAAGACTAAAAAAATGGATTACCCAAAGCATAATAAATAGCATTAAAAAACGGGACAAACTGCACAAACAAGTCAAACACAACCCAAATGATACTTTTCTGAACTCTTTCTATAAAAGGTACAGAAATACTTGCTCTCTAATTATACGAAAAGCCAAAGAATTATATTACAGAAACAAACTGGTAACTGCTAACTTTGACCCGAAAAGCGTTTGGTCTATTCTGAGGGAAAGTACAAATACACAAAAAAACAAAGATGATGAAATAAAAAAAATACTTATCAACGACGAAGAAGTCGACTTCCACAAAAATCCTACACTTATCCTGAACTACATAAACAGACATTACACAAATATTGGAGCTAGCCTAGCCGAAAATATAAAACAAAAATCGTCTAGTAACGATAATCAAGAAACTCTAAAAATTCCGACTCAGTGCACACACAAAAATAGTGACAGTCTATTCAAATTACATAGAGTAACTCTGGAAGACACCAACAAATTAATACATTCCCTAAAGAATAATACAACATCAGGTCCCGACGGAATAGACTCTAAAACAATAATTACACTAAGCCAACAACTACTTACTCCACTAACATACGTTATTAATCTTAGCCTGAAAGAAGGAATTTTTCCGAGCATCCTAAAAAAAGGTTTGGTTATTCCTATTCATAAATCAGGACCTAAAAATAATGTAAACAACTTTCGACCCATTACACTATTAAACACATTGTCAAAAATTCTTGAAAAAGCAATAAAAGAACAGCTGCAACAATATCTGGAAAACATGCAAATACTCTCAGTTAACCAACATGGCTTTAGAAAAAATAGGAACACAGAAAACGCAATTGCCACTGTAACCGAGTTTATTACACATAATTTAGATGCAAAAAAAAAAGTTATTTCAATCTATTTAGACTTATCTAAAGCCTTCGATACAATTTCGCACAAAAAACTTTTCAAGAAGCTAAAAAACATTGGCATAAATGGAGTAGAATTTGAATTAATGAAAAGTTTCATGTCTAACAGAACACAACAAGTTAAAATTGATAACAAGACAAGTGAACCACTCTTAATCACATACGGAGTCCCACAGGGGAGTGTCCTTGGTCCATTAATATTCCTCATATACATAAACGAATTATGTGACATTGAAATTGATGGTAAACTCGTGACCTTCGCTGATGATACAGTTCTTCTGTGTCAAGCAGCCACATGGAAAGATTTATTCATAACAGCTGAAAAAAGTTTGTCTATTGTCATAAAATGGCTAAACAGAAATACTCTTACCGTTAACACAGTCAAAACAAAATATATCACACACAGTATTACACAAAGAGGTCAACCTCCGTCTAACTTGGACTTGTTTTTGCATGAATGTAAACAAACATCACCCAATTGCCAATGCGAACACATTGAAAGGGTTAAACAAATAAAGTACCTAGGAGTTATTATTGATGCATATTTACAATGGACTGACCACATTACTTTTATTACCAATAAACTAAAACGAGTCTTACACCTAATAAAATCCATTAAAAACATTTTCCCACTAACAATACTCAGATCAATATATTTTGCACTGTGTCAATCCATTGCCACTTATGGAATATTAGCTTGGGGAAGCGCTACAAACACAACAATTGACCCAATTCAAAAAGTTCAAAAGGCAATAATAAAACTCATACTGCAAGTACCATTCTACACAGACTCAACCAAAATCTTCAAAACACTAGACGTCATGTCAATAAGACAACTTTACGCCAAAACTGCTCTCCTACACCTCATCCATAATAATCTTCATATTACAAATCAAGCAAAAGCCATAATAAAAACCAGGTCCTCAACAAATAAAACACTGAACATTCCAATAACACACACCACACACGGTCAAAGACACTTTCAATACTACGCAACCAAACTTTTTAACAGTATGCCCATTACTTTGAAACAATTATTGACTACAAACACATCTACAAACTTTCTCAAAAAACATATCATAGCCTGGATAAAAAATCAAGATATTCACTTTATTCAAAAGATTATAATTCCAAACCAAACATAACCAAAATATAACAAGTAAAATTAAATATTATACACGTTCATCAAGAATTATCCACAAATTCATACACTCACATATAAAAGTGTGTTTTCATGTTTCAATATATGTCTGTGAAAAAAAAAAAAAATAATAATAACTTTCTACCATAACACATAAATACCTGTCACCCTTAACCACAAACACGTTAACACCTCAGCACAGGTTCTCCTAGTGAGGTGCTCACGTTACATATAATATCACACACACACACAGTTTTACCTAAATCAACCTATGTTCTTCATTTTTTATACCTTTTTTCTTCATTTTTTATACCTTTTTTCTGTACTTTTTTTTCTCTGTACTGCAATATATACCACTGTAATAATTTGTAAAACGTGTATTCAAGAATAGACATAAATAAATAAATAAATAAATAGTAATGATCGGTTTCAATTAAATGCTTGGCAACTGCCAATTTGTCAGGGTGGCCGAGTTTGCATACTCAAAAGTGTTCAGAGATTCTTTTGGGAGAAGCTTCATTCTGTCACTAATTATACGGAAATACCGCCCCTAAGAGGATTGGAGAGCGCAACACGGTATCGCTTCTACGTACATAAGCATAGATCCCAACATACATATTTGCCCTAATGATAAAAACAGTAACATTGTCTGAAACGTTGGCTAAAGAATGAGGAAGCGCATCAGCATTAGGCTGGCCGCATACATACGTTTTCCGTATTCGATTTCCGAATTCGTTTTCCGTATTCGGAATTCCGTAAGACTAGCGCAAACGTTCGTTTTTCTTCATTCGGAATGTATAAACGTCAGAACCAGTGTTGCCAACAAGGGCGATATATCGCCATTTAGGCTAGAATCGAGCGAGAATCGGCGCCGAAAAAATCTAAAAGGCGACTGGTCGCCAATTAAGCTACTTTAAAAACATAAATTTTAAACATGTCCCGAAATTCTCTAGCCACCCCCCCCCCCATTTTTGAAATTCTCTAGCCACCCCCCCCCCACGAAATTTTTATTTTCACGTAAAAAACATCAATTTTAAACATGTCCCACCTAACAGCAAATTCGGCTACTTTACGCTACCTTATGTATGAGAAACGGCGATATTAGGTCAAGATCCGTTGGCAACACTGAATTACTGAACGGAAATTACCGAACGTTTGCGTCGGCACAAACAAAATGTATGCAAGAGCTGCGTTCCACATGACGTCATTAAGTTTTTTCCATTCGGTTTCTCCGAACGCGCCGGTTGCATTCGGAACGTACGTAAGGAATTTGTTCCGTTCGGAACTAAAACGAACGTGTGCAGCAGTTAATGTATTTTCTACTGATTCCGCGCATTCGGATGTCCGAATACGGAAAACGAATTCGGAAATCGAATATGGAAAACGTATGTATGCGGCCAGCTTAATACCCCAAATATAAATCACCATAATCATTTTCAAATAGTTAAAAACCGTAAGCAACCAAATTGACGTTAACCTTCTGCCTTCCAGCTGCACTGCTGCGGTGCCCGCGGTCCAGCTGACTGGGCTAGCTCCGAGTACAGCAAAGTCGCCCTGCGCGAGGCCTCCGCCTCCGCCATCGCGCTTGGGGCCGGCACTCCCAGCGCAACCGAGTTCCTCATGCCCGCCTCCTGCTGCAGCGAGCGCGGGGACTTGTGCGAGAAAAGCCGCCGCACCATACTCACGGCGCAGTATGACCCCATCATCTTCAATAATGTAAGTGTGAAGGATATTGAATCCATTCCTATATCCATCCTTGTTCTTAACAGGAATGCTCGATTTCAATTCATTTTCTAATACATTTTCTGCGCAGAAAAATATTTTTAGGCAAACACTTTTTTAAGTTAATCTCTGGTACAATACACAATCCGCCTATGTTGAATGAGGTTAAATTTTATGTCCCTAACAATTATACTCGAGGGAGATCCCATGCACTCTTATATGCTCCGAAAGCGAGGACTTCTGCCTATCAGAACGCGCCAATAAACAGAGCGACTCAACTGCTTAACGATTCTGCATTAGCCATTGACATTTTCAATGTCACCTACAGACAATTCAGTAACTATCTTTTAACACATGTCACAAAATAGTAAAACTGCCTCTGTAACCGTAACCTCTGTAACATAACCTCTGTATCCTCTGTAACATCTATAACCGTTTTATAGAGAACATGAAAAAATAAATAAATTAATCATACTGTTTTCGGTTGTCGATGTAAGCGTGATGTGAAATATTTCTAAGTGACAAGTGGAGCCCGCAAAAATACTATAAATTCAGCAGGACACCGGCAAACATGGACGCTTTGATTCCCAAGTTATTCAGGTAGAGTCCAGCTTGTAATGGCAGCAGGAGCTTTTTAGATGTAGGTTCCATGACAACTCCTCAAAACGACAATTCAACACACCTTCAAAAGGTGATATAAAGTCATCACTTTTCATAACTTTATAAAACTTTTTATAGGTGTGTTGAATTGTCATTTTGATGAGTTATCCGGTCACCGTAGGAGTAGTATGAATATATTCAATAAAACAACGTATTATTTTTCCCGAGTACTGTCGTACCCGTCACTTCTCTGTTTATTGGGCAAAATCGTAATCTACGCGTTTATAATTTCTGCTAAAATTAAAGTACTTAACTAATTATTTATTTAAACATTTTTCATTATTTCTTGCACAAAACAGATATTACAGATGTGTGAGGAAAAAAATAGCTATATCATGATACCCATAACTTAAAACCATCAAAAGTCACACGTAGCAGGTATTGCAGAAACAACTACGTTATAGGGAATTTGCACCTCCTTCCCAAGTAGTAAATACTCTCATTACCACCCTCCATTGGAATGGAAAAATTTCTTGAAATGGCTTTAGCAGTGTTTAGTTGCCAGATTCTTAATTGCCATGAACTTCCCTACCCTCCTTCCCCTCTTCTGTTTCCCCTCCAGACTACCTCCAGCCTCACAACATATTCCAAATGGGTGTGTCACAGTTCCACTATTGACTCTGAGCTGTTGGTACCACAGACATATGAATATATAGACTAGAAATTAAAGGTGAGGGGTAAAATCAACTGTTGAAGAACGAAGGGGGTAAAGCTGACTGTGATTCGTCAATAAATCAATCTGACAGTATATAGGCATCTCGCATTATAATATCACCATTTAGTTCTTAAAAGTAAAATCTGCTTTTGAATGAATAGACATTTTTACATGGGAGCGCAAATTACTCGCCACGTTATGAACAAATTTGCGAAGTCCAAATTCGGCAAAAAAAAATTTCTTCTATTTTCAGAGTCGAATATTTTGCTTACGTATTTAGTTAAGACACTTTTATAAGTGTTCATAATTTACTTCCCAGTAACAACGATGCGCACACTTGAGAATCGCTACATTCGACCAATGTTGGCTCGATGTGATAGTATATGTTTCTACAACTGATTCATATTATACGATGTGAATAAGCTTAAAATGATGCTTACATATGGAATGTAATACGACAATTGGGTTTATTCTCTTATTCACATCTATTTTTACAAGTTTTCATATCACAAGCCACTATTTTGCCGTGTTATTTCATAAAATGCCTCGACCATAGCTCGACGCTAGTCCGCACAAGAATGATGACGTCACATTCTCAAGATTCACGGGAAGCCATACGCGAGCCCAGCCGGCTCCAATGGAACCGGTATGGGGAGTGGGGAATAATACGCTTTTAATCACTTAGGGCAGGTCTACTAATATTCATATGTCTATGGTTGGTACTCTTTTTGATTAATAAATGATTTTCAACATGGTTTTCTTTTCAGGGTTGCGCCGACAAGGTTGTGGAGTACCTGACCAGCCACATGGACCTCGTCATTGGAGTGGGGGCCTTCCTCCTGGCGCTGGAGATCCTGGGACTGTCCTTCGCGCTCATCCTCTGCTGCGCCATCAACAGCTCCGACCGCTACAAGGCCTAAGCAGCTCCCCGCCACGGACACGGCTTACCTAACCTAACCATCCACCATCCTAACCTAACCTAATATTTATCTGTTGAATTTTCTACATATTTCAATATGAATCCATGCTTCAGAGTCTCAGCGGTTATTGTATGTATCGCTCCTTTGCGATTTGACATTTTTTTCGTAAAAGAACTTTAACCTCACGATATCTTACGTCGCATACGTGATCCATTGGCAGCTATCCCCGTCCGTGGATGTCGCATTTGTGATCCGTAAAGTTTTACTAAAACGTGTGTCAAAATGTGCCACGTGATGGGAAAGATTTCATTGAAAAGGCCAGCATTGCAAAGGTTAAAAACCATGGAGTTTTATTGCTTCATATTTTCCACTCTATGACTGGATAACATACAAGAACTATCGCAACATATTATTTCTCAATCAACACATTGCAGGATAAAATGAATTGGATTTTTTGCACAAATTTACACATTTTCGGAAAATAATATAATTATTTTGGAAAAAATGTTTTTCAAAGTAAACAATTTCAATATTTTAATCATTTCTCAATCTGGAGGATAAAATGAATCTGATTTTTTGCACAAATTTATACATTTTCCAGAAAATAATTTTTGAAGATTTTTTTTTAAAGAAAATACAAACAAAAACCAATTCCATAAAATAAAAGGCTTTTCTATAAAAACATTCATATTTTCAAAAAATGCGAAAATTCTGATTGCGTCGATGAATCTCATTTTAAATTTGTTGGTCTGTAAAATATATCGACAATATTTATTGATCGAAGTTTCACTAAAACTCGTGTACATTGCGTCACATGACGTGATACATTGCGATGTAAAGGTTAATATGAACTACTTTCGAGGAATTTTGTGTTCAATGAATGTGAAGATATAGACATTAAGACATAAATGTTTTCAAAATCTAATTTAAGATTTTCGTTGTAATAATTGTGTGCCATGCAACTTTACACCAGACATATTTTATTTATTATTTTTTAAAGCAGCCCCCACATCAAATTATCATTTCTGTTTTGACAGAACATGTTAAATTTGTTAGAATTTACATTTTCTGCCAGAACACAAAAAGATAATCTAATCTAAAGTGTACTTTTAAGATTTATTTTTGATTTGTTATTTACGAGAAAATATTTATTTTATTATCAAAATAATTTATTATTTTTATCTTCTGCTATTCTACAATATAATACATTTAATTATGTTAAAAGATAACCATTAATTTCTGTGATTCATATTCATAGTGACCTATTTATTTTTAATGACAAATAATGTTGCAGCACAAATTATTTTTTCTTCATTTTATCGCTTTATTTTTATGATATTTTTTTACTGGATTTTTTTTTTAGTAAAATATAATATACCTAATAACTAATTTAATATTCTGTGTTTGCATTTACCGTTAAATTATATTAAAAGACCTTTATAAAGTAAGTTTATTTTAGTTTTTCTCATTAATGTTGTGTATGTATGTGTAATTTTAACTTTTTCTATGGTAAGAAAATTATTTGTGTAACCGGTTGTTATTTGGTTATTATTCTGTAACCAAAATCAATCTACCAGTTCTGGAAGGAGATTTTCTTGTACAGTGGAGCCTCATTCACAAAAGTAGTTTTTTATCATCCCAATTTTATTTGTAATTCATGAAATACATATGCAAATTAGACTAATATGCAGGTAACATATACGAGGAAAGGAAACATGAAATCTGAACTCTTCGTCTACTTGATAATTCAAGTGATAGTGTCAGTGTCAAACTTATAGTTGTTTGCAACAGAAAGCGCCTTGTGCTCGCTGTGAGTGGTTAAGTGCCAACTTTGTCCCGGTGCCGTACATTTGACTCCCTTGTGAATGAGGCTTTAATGGTCCGGAAAATATAATTTATAATTTTTTGTTACCCTGTATTAATTAGTCTTTTTGCCATTTAAAATACAAAATATGTAACAATATACATATTGGCCCAAATATAAGCCGCAAACGCTATGTTTCGTTAGGTTGAATAAAGAATTAGTAGAGATAGGAGAGAGGGAATAATGCTTACTGTAGAATGAAAGTTAAAGAACTAAACAAGATGGTGAATTTGTAATTCAGTGGCTTAAACAGGCAGCCTTGTGTCTTCAATATTGTAATAAATGTGGCTTCTACTCGGTTCAATATGGTATATTTATTCTGAACATACTAGCGTAAGGATATTATAACAGGATTATTTATATGAAAATTTTAAAGGAACTATTGAAGAGGACATATTTAAATGTTAATACAGCTATTGTTGTTTACTTTGATGTAGAAAACATAACATTCGTCTGAAATTAAACCACATCTCATTCTCCACAAGACACAACATATGGTGGTGATGTCACGATGATTGCATCACGCATCAATTTAATATAATAACAAAATTAACTGCTAATTATGTTGTAACTCCGGATTATGTCACAACTCTACAAATTTATTGATGATAGATTATGATGAGGTCATATGGCTTTGTCTAAGATATCACAATTACTATGTCAAAATTATAATTTGTAAGGCTCATGTAATGTTTTCTACATCGATGGTTGTTTATATTAAAATTATATTTGATCCAAAAGTAATATAATTATTTAGATGTAACCTAGAATAGTTATATAATATACATAACATAGGTTAGGTTTCATCAATCGGTGTTTAGGTTAGTTTTTTGCGCTTGTGAAGACGTCTTCTGTCTTTAAATGTTTTAGTGATTAAATATTTGCTAAGCTATGTTTGTGTTGAAATCGTAAAGTTTCCTTCAAAGTTTGGCGGATGCATCAAACGTACTGTGAATATTTATCTTTTCTCCACACAAATGACTGACATTTCTGCATTGTTACCATTGTATCTGTTTTTTTTTTGTTTATTCCTTGCTTACAAATAATATTGTTTTATTTTTGCATTACTTTTGCAACTAGGATTCTTTTATCTCTTATTGATTGTGTTTTATTATGACAAAGAGAAATGTTTGTCTTATTATGGTAAATAGAAAATAATATATAAAATGGTAAATATCTCACCGAGTACAGTAATTCCCACAGGATTTGCTACCAATTTGTAGCCATTAGAATAAGAATGGGAACTGGTAAAAGGTCGATAAAAGACGGACTTCTCATACAAACAAACATTGCTTCTTGTTTCCCTGTTCAATATTAACGAATTTAAGTTTTCGTAAAGCATAGATCAATGTAAAATAAGGAAAAATTTGTGCATTTTGTATCCTACTATATTCATTTATAGCAGAAGTAATCTTGTTAACAAGTAAACAGAATATTATCATTGTTGCGCCAGTAATATCTGGTAAATGACGTTATTTTGAAAATATTGAAACAGCAAGATGACTGTAGATTAAGGCTGCCCGCAGAACAGATGCTTTAGATGCGGCGCGAGTTGGAAACTATTCCAAAATTTTAAAAAAATCTTCCTAATGTTGCGTCGCTCGTGTGTGCACCTCCATGAACCATTATGGATTTTTATGTCCGCAACTGTCGCCTCAACTCAATAACTCGCAAGTATCTCGCTTGCGGGCTGCCTTAGTTTTTATTACTCTACAATTTACAGTTCTTACCTGACGTATTATCGCTTAGTCTTTGTAATTCAATTTCTGTTAACCCTTAGGAGCCGTAGCCCTGCAATTGCAGCGTTGAAGAATTTGCCCATGCACGTCACGAAACACTGCAATTGCAGTGTCGACCTTATACATTGATTTTGTCTTTGGATATTGAGATAGATCATTGTAGAAATATATTATATGTATATATTTTTTTGCGCCATTGAGGTGACTTTGCACAAAAACAGCTCTATACAAATCATCCAAATATTATTATTACTTCTACTGGGTTTGTTAAACACAAAAATCAAAATGTCACTAAGTATGGTATTGTCTTCATGTTGATCTTAACAAAAATGTATTTTTATTTATTGAATATTCTTGCCGGCTCCTATGGGTTAAATGAGTTTATTCAAGTCAAATATGTTAAGTTCAATTCAATTTGTTAAGTCATATCATTATGTAATGTATTATATTATATTGCTGGTGCATCAACAGTGAACAAACTCCTATCATCAATTCTTTAATAAACAGCCCGTTATATTATTTATTTTTTATTAAATTATAATTTTTTATATAAAATGATAAATATCTATCACCAATGTGTTTTCTACGACTTGTATTTATGAAATTAATATTTTGAAATCTATTCTGGTAATATACATAAAATGCTTTATACATAATATTGCGGACTGAAAAGTTCTTCATAAAGAAATGACAGGGACTTTCAATGTTAACAAATAAGGTATTTATTCCAAAACATTTTTGTAAACCTTTTACAATGTAACTTAATGAAAACTATTTTAGTTGCTGTGAAATTCCTATGCACTAAAAGACAGGTTGACTTGGACAGGTCACTCCCACGACCTTTCTTCTAATAGTATATAATACTTAATGTCTGCATATTCCATCAATCATAGTCATTTTACGAATTTTATAATCAGTCCACAAAACTCAAAACCGACTACACAAGCTGTTTTTGGTGAAATTTGTAGAGACAGTATTAAGGTTAAACTTATAATCTTTGCGTTCATAGATGGCGCTAATCAAAATATTTTAGAAAAAAAACACTTCTTGCACATTATTCTTTATAATATTAAAATGAATTGTTTGTTGGAAGGTGTACATACGGAATATGAATATACAGTTATGGCCGTATAAAAAGTCAATACTTTCAAGAAAGGCATACAAATACAAGATTATTGGTGATTCAATCCAATATTGTATTTGAACACCTTTCTTGAAAGAATTGAGATTTTATGCAGACAAAACTATTTATTCATATAATCATATATGTACTGTATAAACGGGCGCAAACAAACAATAAATGGATAAAATAAACTAAATTTACCATATTATTATTTAGTTGATAATGTGTGTAAAAATGTGAAATTTGTTATCTAAATCTCTGGTATTAAAAATGATATGAAAATCGTGTTTGGTATAAAAGTTTGAACCTTCCATGAAGTTAGAATCAAATACAGAACTATTAGATTTCAATCGATTCTGGATAGTTCTGCCTTTGATTCTAAACGACTCAATCCATCTTAATATTTTGAAGCATAACTTGCAAAAAGTGTTTTCTCCTAAAATAATTAAATTAGCGCCATCTATGAACAAGCAGTTTATGAATAAATATTTCTACTGATGGGGGACTTATTGCGACTCTCAAATGACAATTTACAATTTAGTGCGTGAATTTTAAATCATTTTTGAATCAGTTTGAATTTATAATGTCCGGTCAACTTGTTTAATATTTCAACATGTCAAGGGGATTAACTGCATATTTCAAGTAACCAATTGTCCAAAGCTGTTCTATACGCAATCTACTGCCAAGGTAACATTTTAATAAACGTAGACTAATATTGTGTCTAGTGCCAAATATTTTTGATAAACTTTTGGGCAGACTTTTCAGGTTTTCTTGACCTAAAGTTATTCTAAGGAAACTGGCACATACTTTAATGTAAACACATTATTCAGCCACTTTGTCTTGTCAATTCCTTTAAAAAAAATCTTCATATTATTTAGTTCTCATTGCATTAATTACATTCTTTTACATATCATCGAAGTGCAATATAGATTTGATAATTTGTAATCAATTGAATACAGAATAAAATAAATTTATGCTTCCATCAATAATAATAAAACTTCAAAATGAAATAATCTTTTTGTAACAGATTTAATTTGAAACATATTCAGTATTTCCATATTCATATTTTTAGTCAAGACAGATAAAGTGTGTGCTTTACAGCCAATGAAAGCGTACGAAAATGTAATTCTTATGTTTTTTGTAAACCCTTTTTATGGGTCTGCGATTTGTTATTACAAAAAATGAAGATTACAAGATCAAAAACTATTTGCCATGAAAAATAAATTGCCTTTACAAAAAGTATTTTTGGAAATGGTATTTTTACAATTAAATTATTCGTCATCAATAAAAAAAATAAAGGTTCATTGCAAAAATTAAACAAACAAAATCTATTTCATTAATTCAATTCAGATAGAAATCAAAAGTTTTTTAAGGCAAATACATATTTTTATATATGTTATAAATTTCAAAAGTATTAAATTCTCATTGACGAGAATGATATTTTTATAAACTTGTCAAAATAGTGTACGATCTTTTCATTTCACCTTGAGTAAGTTATATTCATATTTCTGCGTGTGTGTATAAAATATAATATATATCGTCTTGTGTTTTATGTGGTATGAAAACACAATCTTTACCAGGAAATATTAAATGTATGTGAATTTTATGAATTGTAAACTCAATTTCAATAATAAATATACTAAACTTACCAGAGTTAATTTTTTTTTAAATATAGTGTCTCTTTAACCCACTCTGGAAGCAGAATTGTGTATAGCCGCCTTTACACACGTAAGTCCGTAAGTCATTTACATAAGTGACATGTAAAAAATTACCAATGTAAACGGGACACCGACTGTAAATTATTATATTACCGTAATTTATTGCAAGTTACAGAAGTGTAAGTATTTGACAGGTCTAATCGCGTCCGCGTGAACTTACAGCCAGCTTAAAGCTTATTAAATCAGTTTGATAAGTTGATACGCTTACCGTTAGAAATAGTACCTAAGAGCGCCGATGTGAGATGTCAAAAATTAAAAGACAAAAAAAATTTCCCATAAAAACCAGTATTTTTATTATTTGAACTAATATCAGCTTAGGATAAGTATGTTATTATCTCCAGAAAACAATATCACTAGATAAAAGTAAAATAAGCACTAGCTACAAAATCAAATGTAAACAGAACATAGATTCCGAAAACTCGAAGAGATATCATTTATTTTTCAGGTGGAAAAAAGCTTTCTAAAAATGAGCATCCTTGTTTTTAATTATCGGTCCAATCCTTTCTAATCTCAATGTTACTTTCTATAACTGACTTATTTGAATTCAAAGTTGGTTGCTGTTGTTCAAATAAAATTAAAGAACTTCAATTCGGCCGTTAAAGGAACAAATAGCGTGTGGAGAATTGTTTCTCTCAAGCCAACATTTATCCCCACACTTTATTTGGGCCCTTTCATCTTTATATATTGACAAAATCCCCTAAATTTGACGGCAGCAAATCCGTTGTTGACAGGAAGCCATTCTAACCCTTACCACTCCATTATTTTTTAATATTTTTTGTCAGCCAACTCTAATTTAAATAATGGCTAAATATTAATTTATTGATAGGCAGTTACAAAAAAAATCGTTAAAAATTCATTCGTTATGATTTATTCTTCAAATAAAAAACAGTTTACAGAAAAAATTATGGACTAGGTACTTATATTTTTGCATAGTATGGTAGTTTTCAAAACATTCTCCAGGACCACAAAACCACACTGTTTCACATCTTCCCCCTGGAATCTTTCTGTTACTGCACACAGTACAGTCTTTAGAACCTTTGTCCAGTTTGGCAATGTCACTTTCATAAGATTCATCTTCCGAAAACACTTGGTATTCAGATGCCATATCACGCCATTTTAGGTTATGTGAATTTGCAAAGGTATAATTATAGTAAATATATATTATAGTAAAATAAAAACGGAAAACATTCGGAATCTTATGAAAACGTGAATTTAAATGTTTTTTTATCGAATAATCACAAGAAACGTCACATGTCAAGTTTTGCGCACAAAAATACACCACGTGCGCACGTCTTATCTTGTCGGCCGCCAGCCGACAACTGAGTTGTAGCGTGCAAATAGTGATGTCGGCTGACACCCAACAAATGAGTGGTAAAGGTTAATGGTCACTATGAGAACTTGCATAAGTTGAAGTTCCGTGTGCGTTAATTACCATAAGTTGGATCCTTATGTAAACGCTCCTGTGAGTAACTTATCATAAACTTAATTCGTAAATTTTACTTATGAGTGTAAAGCTCAGCAGTCCTAGAAAGAGAAGTTGACAAATAATAAGACATCTCCAAGATTAAAATATTTTATTTAACATTATAATAATATACATCTGAATTTGAAACACAGCAATACCAAAACATGACTACAAAGCTTAATTATATCAAAAAGAAAATGCAATGTACAACAAATTTATGTTTTAAAGTGCAAGAAATTAAAAATGACAGAAAATTAAAAGTGCTTGTTGAAAACAAGAGTGGCAATAAATTGCTTGCCCTGCACTCTGTCCTTAAGAAATATTATGTATTGTTAAACTTAGAAACTTAGTAACCTAGAAAGGGCTAATGCGTGCAAGTTAAACTGTTATGCCTTTTATGCTTTTCAGGCATATTCCAAAAAAACATTCAAATATGTAATATTATCACTTACGTACAGGACAGAAAGGTTTGAAAATGAAGTTATGTTTAACTGTACAAATGCCACACATCAAACTAGGTTAGGTTAGTTAAAGTTGATAAACGTGGCAGCTGTAGAAGTAAAAATGCATCATCTTGAATCAGTTATGGTTTGTTTTGGTCGGTTCCATGATAACTCCTCAAAATGACAATTCAACACACCTGTAAAAAGTGCTATAAAGTTATGAAAAGTGATGAAACAAAAACTGGGTTAAATAGTTGCATTTGTAACCTAATTTTTGTTTCATCACTTTTTATAGGTGTGTTGAATTGTCATTTTGATGAGTTATCCGGTCACCGTTTTGGTCATATTATGAAAACTTATTTCTATTGGGGAGAAAAGATAAAGACTTGAAAATGAGAAGAAGATTAAAAATGTTAGGAAATAAAGTATTCGCTTTGCGTAAACCTCAAAATTATTTATGTATACATTTGACACTCTTAGTATCGCCCTGGTGAATTTTTAATCGATTCAGCATTCAGAATCTTTAGCCATGTTAAGTGACCAGATTTGTTTATGCAGGCACTTCGCAAACTTCCTCCTCCCCTCAGCCTTATAATATACCCCAATTGGTGATGCCATAGTCCCACTGGCTCCGGGGAAGTCCGGACTTTTGTACGGTAATCACATTGATAAAAATATACACAATTACAAAGTGTTGTACCATATATTGATGATGCTTACGTATTTAAAAAATCCGGTTGGCCACAGATACATCAATAAATGCTTATACAAAGTGAATAATTTATTCCGTAGGTATTGTCAACTCGACGGTAACCGGACAACTCAACACAATGACAATTCCACACACCTTTAAAAAGTGATATAAAGTCATGAAAAGTGATGAAACAAAAACTGGGTTAAGTAGGTTTTTATGTTTTTCTATTTATTTATGTTTTTTTCGGTATGTAACATAAATTTTATGAGGAAACTTCACTGGTTAATGCAACATCTAATTATTTATATAAAATTGTAAAACTGTTTGTTTCCCAATACACTAAAATAAAAATAAGTTGAAACCTAAAAAAAATGCATAAATCATTTTGTCTTCTGAGACAGCTTTACTTATTATAAGCATTTTTCTAATAATCTTAATGCATGCACTTACTGTACAAAAAAATAAAATAATCCAACAGAAAACCAAACATTTATAATGTTTCTTAAGCTACATTTTTAAGTACAAAAATAGATTGGACTCAGTGATATAATAGTATGTAGATAAGAGATATTATATTTTTATATTTCTGTGCGATTGTAAAATTAGACAATGATACGTATATCAATTCAAAGAACCATTAACCATTATGTTGTTACGTTTTTCAGCTGAAAAGGGTCTAGAATCGACGTTTTACGGGGAATTTGCAATGTCAAAAAAACGAAATGGCGCTGGTTTGATTTGATGACAATGTTACCTTTGAATTTGTGTAATAACCCCAGCCTCAGTACTTCCAGACAGAAGGCAGTTAGTGTATTTATATTTTTAAACTCGTAAATTATTTTTTAAAAGTTAACATTCATAGAGATTGATATATACTCACGACATTCATTCAAAAAATTGAGTTGAATTCATTCCTCATTTCCAGTCAGCACTCAAAAATACACAATTAAATGATTTTTATGTAAATTCTAGATGGGTAGTTAGGAAAATGTATAAGGTTCTATATTGATGGCATCCATGTTCGACGGGAAAAGCCCTAATCTACGAATCCGAAGGTAATGGGTTCAAATCCCGACATGCGCAAGGAAGTTTTGTTTAATTAAATTGTGTTGTTTCGCAGTAATTAAATTCATATATAGTAATATGTAATATACTTGCAGCATGTTTCAGAGTGGTAGTTTATTTTCAGTATCGCCCTAGCGAAAGACCACCATTCAGAATTGAAACATTCTTTAAATGGCTTTAGCCATGTTTGGTGAGCAGAACTGAATAGCCAGGTACTTCCCAACCTTTCTCTTCCCCTCTCCATACCCTTCAGCCCAACAACATACCTCAATTGGCGATGCCTTAGTCTCACTGACTCCAGTTAGAAGGGATCAGTTGGAACTCTTTTGCAGTATTCACATTAAAAAAATGTGTCCCTGGGCCAATACATCTAACGGAAACAATATTGATATCAATTGAAAGTACATTTTACGGCCTCTTGTCAGACTATAGTTTAATTTCATAAACAATACAAATTTTCCGAGTGCAGAATGTTAAAAAAATGTTGCGCATATACATGTGCCACAGCTTGTGTCATCTTTAAAGAAGCAGTTTAAGTCAAATGTAGGTCATTCACTATCCGAACGTTAAAGAGGACACACATGAATAATTAGCGTTAGAAAACAACCACTTAAAATGGACACCACTGCTGACGAAGCAAGCAGGTCAAATCTGGCACTACTGCAATCAGGAATGCGACAGTGCGATGTTGCTCGTCAACTAAACTTAAGCCATTTTGCCGTTCAAGTGTTTTCCAAAGGTTTCAAGAGACTAGTGGCTCCATCCGGAGACGTGGATCAGGGAGACGTGGCGGCACATCTGAAAGAGACGATCGCTTTATTGTCTCATAAGATTTCCTAATACACAAACTGAAATTTTAGGTCAAACCTTCGAAAATGCCTTCACTGCTTTCTAAACTGCACCCCTTACAGACATTTTGGTATTTATTTCACAGAATTTAAAAGAAGAAACTTAGGAAGATTTTTGTCACTAAAATCATATACATTTTCCTAACTACCCGTCTAGAATTAACAGACAAATCAATTGTGGTATTGCTTGAGTTAGCAAACTGCAGAGTGGTGTTCAAGGCAATTTTTGAGTGCTGGACTATTTAGAAATCTCAATAAGGAATTTGTATTAAAGATAGCAGCGTAACTGTGAACTTTTTTTCTAAAATTTTGAATTGGTTTTTATTATAATACAATGTGTTACATTAAATTTGTCCAGCATTAAAAATTATTGACATTTGGACATGTGAACTTTCCCACATATCCAGTTTGTCTGTCATTAAAAAGTTATTGACAAATTAATAACAATTTAATAGATCTACATATAAATCTACACACATCAAGAAAATCCTTAATATAGAAGACACCAATACACACATTTGCTTCAACACCGCAGTAGTACATTTAAAGTTTTTACCAGTTTAAATCATTATCATGTAATAATATTATGAATACAGTAGACTCACGATTATTCGGGTTGATATTAACAGGGATTGTGAAAAGTGATGCATTGTGTGCGTCAGACAACCTGAATTGTTGTACAGCCGATAACCACTGAATGTGAAAATTTTACACAAAATGAAGATACCATTTTACATAATATGAGAAAATAAATTAGCAAAAAAAAAAAAAAAAAGCGACAAATATTATTAAAATTATTTTTTAAATCCTAATTAATCTGCCCTGACTATCCCAAATAATCGTGAGTTCACAGATTGTTATAAATAATTTTTATAAAGTCATGCTACCTCATTTTTTTTATTTCGGTGAGGTATATGATTTAAACAATGTTAGAAAGAGACGACCATGCTTTGTATTTTCATTTAAAAGTTCACCGTGGATGCTTCTGAAAAAATTGAAATAATTCTATGAAACAACATTTAGCATTTGAAAAACATTTGTCAAGGTTTGCAAATTTTATATAACACAAAAAAGTGCAGTAAAAATAACTTTGTCTAATTAAATGGTTTTTAGTTTATTTTAAAATGGTAATTACAGCTCAAGCGATAAAAACCATCAGTAAGCAACATTATTTGTGTTTGCATTCAAAATTTTAACATTTTTAGTTGCATATTATGTCGATTTATAATAATAAAATCTGAAAGGGTTAATTTGCTTTCAAAAACAGCGAATCTATTTGAATATGATTGATGACATATTATTTTGTCGAGGCCAGGAGGTTAATCCATGTTTTAAAATCATAGGTTTACATAATATATCGTCTGATTAGAGGGAAAACCAAAGATTTTGGTGAAAATACTTAAATAAAAACTCCTGTGCAACATGAAAATGTGCATCAACTGCCATCTAGTGGCGAACATGAAAACCTCTAACAGTATTCAAGCAGGAAAAACTGGTCTTTTTCTGCCTGTTAAATTTTCTTCAATATACATACACAAGGTTTTTAGTCGACAATATTTAATTTTCACAGCAAAGTAAAAATAGAATATGTAAGCAATTTTCTTTTTTTTTATACATATGTATATATAAGAAAGAAATCAGCAAAATGGCACATAAAATAATATGGACTTGCTGATTGTTAAAACGCGTTGTAGTAGCCAGAACCAGAAACAGCAATTCTATGAAAAGACTGTAACCTTAATAGTAATATGTAACAATTATTATGCTAATATTTTATATTTAATAAAAGCTAAGATATCTTAAACTATTAAATAACATTCAAAATGATTAGTAAATTTGTGACAAGCACCTTTTTGATACACAGCAAAATAAAATGCTATAATTTCGAATATTTGTCTGTCTGTACTGTAACATCAAAATCAAACAGATTGATTGTAGCTTTTGATAGTTTGAACTAATGAAAAAGTAAGAGACGCCTGCACATTTTCAAATATAAACATCTTGTGTTTTTTTATGGGTTTCTATAAGATAAGATAGTAATACAACACACCTATAAAAAGTTATGAAAAGTCATAAAACAAAAACTAGGTTAAATATGTAGTTGCATATGTAACCTAATTTTTAATGACTTTATATCACCTTTTAAAGGTGTGTTGAATTATCATTTTGCATATATGCAATAACTTCTGTCATTGATATTTAAATTATGCCCCAAGCAGCCATTTAGAGACTGAAAATGAAACCAGTTTGGCAAAAATGAGACAAAATTCGAATCGAATCATTATAAAAATGCCAAATTTCCACCACAAATTGATTTGAATTAGGTACATATTATTTTTCACTCCCCATTTAATTTCTATGTTATAACAGAGGGTGTCCCTATTATATATAATCTATATAAATGGCTACTTCTCTATCAATGAAAAAATATTTTATGCAAATTTTTTTCTTCTAATACCTAAGCCGAATATCCAATTATCCAATTTACACAGCATGAAAAAACTTATCATTTGAAGGTAAAAAGGGAGCCATTGAAACTCTGTTGTAACACGTCCCATCGCTCAAGGCATTTTTTTTGTAAATACGCCATCGTTTGAGAGGTTAAAGGAAAATTTTACAAAATAGCGCCACCCCCCTCAAAATAAACACTGGCATTAAGTTTAATATAAAGGTATGTAATAAAACAAACAAATAGCATAAGAAACAGTAGAAAATATACATAGTAAAAAATAATTAATCTTACATAAAAATAATACATAAATAAACACATAAAAAACAGTTTGATAAATACAAAGAAATGCTTTCACAAAACTATTAAAGGTCGGTGAGAAGAGACTTTGGAAATGTTTAATCTTTGGGCATATTGTGTTCAAGTGAGGTATGTTTTATACAAATGAGGCATAGTTTTTTTCAAAAGTAAATATTTTAACTGATGTTGAAATATTTAAAAAAAATCAGAACAAATTTTAAACACAAATAAAACTATAATACATAATTGGATATTTCATATTCCTACATAATAGTGACGGAAATTTAGATATGTTTAGCTCCCAAAGAAATGGCTACTTCAATCCAATGACTAGTACATTGTGCATTTTAATAAAGTACAAGCTCATGCTTATAATTTAGATATGTTTAACTCCCAAAGAAGTGACTACTTCAATTCATTGACATTTTAATTTATAAGCTTACACTCATAATTTGATTTTTAAATTTTATAACAAAAGCATCAAACAGACAATAAGAGTTATTATTATTAATTTAACGTCATTTTGACCATCAACGAAAATATTCATTCATTTAAAGTATGTTTGTTCCCATATTTGAAATTATCACTTTTAAATTCTATGTGACAAATTATTAGATATTTTCTGCAAACCTACGCCTACAGAGATGTGAAAATAGATGCCTACTATAAGTTTTAACAATATATCATATTAAAGTGTTTTTTTTTCCTTTATTTCTATTCAATAGATCCAATAGATTTCAAACAATGTACTTAAATGTTGCTTCAAAGATACGTATGTGTGTTCCGAGTTAAGTAATGAAAGAAATATAAACATACATTCATATCAAATAATTACGGTAAGTACTAATGCAACAAAACAATTTATTTAACACATTGCATATGTAGTTTAACTGTTTAGTTTGAAAGTTTGTAGCTTTGTGGTGGAACATTATTAAAAATTATTATGGATAATCCATGCCTACAATGCTAGAATGCTTTTAGGACTGTCGAGTTCTGCACATGTCCTTTGATAAGAATGTCACGAAAAGGTTAAAAATGAAACCTCTGTTCACATTTTTAGTTTTTGGCGCTTAGGATGTTTGGTGATTAGAAGAAAATGCATTCATATGTGTTAAATTTTCGATACATATTACTCTGTGCTCAAAACTATTATTTTTTAACTCAGCGGGACTCGCTACTGTAAATACTTTTTATAGCGTGCAACACTAACCCTCGCCGTTCTAGTGATGTTTCACTTTCTACAGATGTTTTACCGACGCGTATGAAGCTTGGCAATTAATTGACTTTACATCCTAGTTTTTTTTTTTAATGAGAACTTTGCAAAGAAAGATTTTTAGATGTCAATTATTGTTATGCGTAAATTTATAACGTAATTTTTATTTTTTTTTAGATATTTTTTATTTAAAAAAAAAAAATAATTGGATAATTTTTATACTGCAGTTTTTGTGAAAAGTCACTTTGAAATACAATAAATAAAGCTTTATTAACCCCTCCGAAAATCGCCATGTAAGCACTTTAACTGTCTTTAACGAAATGACATTTTACGAAAACTTTTTGTTATTACCGCTTCACAATTAAAGCTCTATAAATGAAACATTTCTGAACGTAGCCGAATAGTAAAAACTGTTTTAGAAAAGTTACAAAATAAGCTTTCAAATTATTATATTACAAATAAATATTAGCATTTTTAAATATTAAAATTTAGAACGCAAACATTAAAAATAGGTTAAAAATGACTCACGTCATGTTTTTAGGTGAAAATGGTACTAAAATCACAGATTATGTAAACAAAAATATTTATTCTATTGTATATATGTGTAATAAACACTTTTATCACCTCATTTTTTTATCATTTCATATAAAAATATTTTATAAAAATTTAATATGTGAAGCGCGCGGCGCTACCGGCAGACATTTTGCGCGGGTAAAAAAGTTGTGTCAATTATGCGACTGTCAGCAGATTCCTGTTTTGTATTTCCATAGACAACTTGGTAGTGATGTGTAGCTTGATCTATAATCGACCTTTTAGTTTTTGTTTGAGGGATGTAACTAAAATAATAACGGAGTAAGAACGATTTCTATGGAGAGACACGCGTTGACGTGTAAACACGCTTATTGTACTTGACTGCTATCGTTATTTTATCGTGTATATCTGCTTACGTTGCTGACCGGTTAAAACACTTAGCAGTATAAATAGGTTTTTATAATATGAGAAATATACAATTAAAAAATAACACTTCTATAATAGCGCGTTAGCGACCATTCACATCACATAATGAGGCGCAGCTCCCGCCGAGTTAAAATAAAGAATTATAAGCAACCGAATTGAAAATCTTATGCATAAAAAATCATAGTCAGAGGTATCAGAGCAAATGCTGGAAAATTACGATGTATTTTTGAATGTCTTATGATTTGATTAAACTATTTACGACTGTTAAAGAATAATATGGGAAATGCATATTTATAAATACTACTCCAAATGTTCCCCACACTAGGACAAAACATTCCTTACGCACATCTGCTTTAGAAATACGATATTGCAACGATAAAGTGAAGTTACAACCGGTTTTGTGTTATTAGTATGGGAAAGGAGTGATATGATAATACGTATATATTATGTTCTTGGGATTGATCCAGATAGGATTTTGATAGCATTCAATCAAGGCAAAGTCGTCAATCATGTTGAACGAGATATCCATCAATCGACGTTTGTAATTTTACAGCAAAACTCCCCAACGATTAATATTACTCAATTAAAATGAGGCCAAAATGAGTGTAATTTACGTGTAAGTGTTTTTCGAATTGCGTAATTTACGTTGCTTTCGGTTTCATATAAAAGTCCGGTTTGTGCCACAAGGCGACGAAAAATGAGTTGTCTGCCGATCCATATGTTTATTATGCAACTCACAAAATTACGCTCATTTGGCCTCAGCCTTAATAAAAAACATGCGCAGTTATGAGTTTCGTCTGTTCCTGTTATTGTATAGACCCTGGGAATGCGGTAAAAAGGTTAAAATATATTATTTGTTGACCCTATAGATTTGTAAATGGACAAAGTTCGGTGAAATCCAGAAACATAGATCAGTAGGGAATGAACATACACTGAAATTTGAGACTTGCACCTGATCTGTATCACGTTAAGATTCCTCGTTAATGAGACTAGCATGGCTCATTGAGACGGACGTGCCCGAAATGTGATACTTCAAATACTTGTTTTTCAGCCACTGGCCAAAGAGATATGCAAACATGCCACTAGCCAGCAAGAGAACAGCGCAGACAATATAAGCAGCAATGTTTAGCATGCTTATATGGACGATATCGGTGTGGGCGCATTTGGAAAAGTAGCCCATCTCGTCGTCACTGTTGATGGTAGAAGAGAATGGGCCGTGGAGGGCCACCGCCGGGCCGCAGTCAGATTCCAGGAAGCCGACCGTCCGGGCCGTTCGGTTGAAGATGATCTGGAAACCTTCAAGGGCCGCCACGCCGAGGATGGTGCCCGTCTCTGATGGCTCGACGGAGAACTTGTAGCAGTATTCGGGGCCCGGTTTCTCATATACCTCGCGGATATACGACTGCAATGAAAAAGTTATTTGCTAATCAACAAATAAAAAAATAACATCAATATTGCACATCCGCTTAAAGAAACATTAAATGGAAAAATTGACATGGGAAGACGTTGAAATACAAATTCTGGTTGCATAATTCAGAAACGAATAACATTTACCATTTGCGAATATCGATTGCAATTTATAACAGTCCCAGAGAGAGGTCGTACTTACATCATCGACGATCATCCTTTTCCTTCTCACAAGTCTTGTATGAAAAAGAAAAAGATAGAAAATAGTAGAACGATGACATCACGTAAAACCTCTCTCTAGGACGACTTCAAATATTCCTTAAAAAATATTTGACATCTTGATTTTTGGAAACTAACCTAATTCATTCAGGATACAGCTCTCTCAAAAACACTGATCAAAATGATGTCAGTAGTGTCTCAGTTTGTATTACAAAATTTAAAGTGATAAATAAAACATACCGCCCCGGGGAGATCGATCCTGAAGTACTGATCTGGAGCACTGGCCACTTCGATATTTATGGTCGGCATACCGTCCCAACTCTGCGGCTCCTTCCAGCACAGCGCTTTCTGCTTCCACCAGAACTCCTCAGGAAGTGCCCACTCTTCAATCTCGTACTCGTTGGAAATACGGACGGTCCCGTTCCGTGAAAATATCTTCCGGATGGACGCTTGCCTCTCACGGCTAAGCATGAAAGCTTTTTTGGTAGCTGGAATCAAAGCCTCTACAAACGCTTTGAAAACATTCCCCGGTAGCCGAATATTTGTGGTGCCGCTGTCCACGATCGACTTGTCCGTGTTGATATTGCGGCAGTCTATCGGCAAGGGAATATCCTCAATGAGAAGTGAGGTTATAATCACCTCGTAGAACCATTCTCTGACGACCCGGGCGGTGAGCAATCTTTCATAAGGATTTTTCATATTATCTAAACGGGGTTAAAAAACACAAACATTAAAAATCTTACTTTAGCACAATATTGCATTACGTATTTATATTAATTTTGACGCTAACCAGCCATCGAAACAGAAGTAATTTCACGCACAACCTAAAATTCATTGTAACGTAACAAAATTGTAAAATAAGTTTTTTTTCGCGGCCCGGTACCATTTGCTTCACGGACCGGTACAGGTCTGCGGACCGGGGGTTGGGGACCACTGCTGTAACAGATATACTATGATAAAAACAATGCAACGCCAACTCAATATTCTAAGTGTGTAGCAACGTTTGGTCTATAACCACTCGAACGATCGCGCGTCAAAAAACTTTTTTCTCCGATTGCTCGCGGTTTTTTGGCGACGAATTTGAATATTTTCCGCCAACATTAAAAAAATCAAACCTCCGAATTTTAATACGGAGACATAAAACTGATTGTAGTGCTATACAGCCAATGAATTCACCTATATTTTTATAATTATTCTATATTTTTAGAATTGATAGATAAATTATTAAAAAATCTTAAACTTTATGAATGCGCGAAATTAGCGTTTTTGTGATTTGAAATTGCCGCCAGTGGCAGTTTTAAATATCTTTATAGAATATTTTCTACGTTTTTATGTTCTCTATGGCCTGTTTGATAACCACAGATGCAAGAATATAATGGGAAAATAATTTTTTGTACGTTATGCTCTCTTCAAAAGTTTGGTTAGAAAATAATTTTTTAAAATTTGAGTGCGTGACGTGTCAAAATTGAAATCACTGTATTATACTATATAATAAATTTACCACAAAAACTGGTATTACGTTAGGAAGATACATTAACTGTCTACAATTATTAATAAGCATAGTCGCCGTGTTGGCTTTATTTTATTCATTTGTTGAATTATACAGAGAGCCTATTTCACGATGTCAAAATCATGGTGCTACTTTTTAAATAATTGTAAATTAGAACTGGAGATTTGTAACCATGTTTTTATATAACGTGCAAAACGAGGAAATAAGGCTTAAAATGAGATATACATCATAGATATAAACATTGCCAATATTTCAGGGGGATACTTTGAAAGTTGATGAAATTCACCAATATTTGACGAAAAATCACTACTGACAGCTACCTTAAGGTCAATCTACATAGGGTATATCGGAATATGTAAAATGATGATAAATTTGTATATATATATCAAACCTTTGTATGACCGTAGAATGGCAAATAAAATCATAGTGATAATTTTATATCTAAACGCAAAGGTATCGAAAAAAAATGGATGAGGGGAAAATAATTGATGGAACCAATAATTGATTTATTTATTAAGCCCTAATATCCTTTTAAATCAATATTACAGTTGTATGGTTACAATGAAAGAGCAGTATTTTGATTTAAACATTGTTTACACACTTTGTCATAATAAAAATGTATTCAGTTTATTGGTTTATTCATAATTTAAGAAAATCAATACATAATAATATCATTGTGCCTCGCTATAGAGTGAGATTCTGAGTATCGCTCTGGTGAGGGACCACCATTCAGAATTGAACATTGCTTGAATTGGCTTAGTTATGTTTAGTGACTAGATCTGGAAAAGACTAATACCTTGATACATTAAAATTGCCAAGAATACATACATTTCCTCTTTATTCGTGGGAGCCCATTTATTGGTACGCGCATGACGCTTAAATTGTTTTTTCGCAATCCATTGATCTGCATACCTGTTGGTCTCTCTCGCGATCAGTTCAACGAAATCTGCATCAAAGATTTTAAGAAAGGCATCCACAGGTTTGCCCATTTCGTCGGTATTGAAAGTTGGTCCCGGCGTGCCTGTGAAAGTCTCCCTTATCCCAGTAAAACGTAAGATATCATTAGACCAATCGAAAGAGTAACCTTCAGGCGGCAGAATCAAACGCATTGCCTCACTATCTACCTGGTCTTGTCTACTAAAGTCTATGGCCATAGCGGAGTTAGGTGAAACGTTGATAATATTATGATAAGGTATTGGTGGCATGTATCCTCATCGCTCTCTTCGTGGTCGACGTCACTCGCTTCGTCATCCTCGTCGCTCGATCTGTCCATTTCTGAAACAACAGAAAACCCAAATTAATTTAATGTGTCTATATTACGATAACCCACTGCCTCTGGTACGGCTTATGACTCGCAATACGATGGTCGCGGGATCAAATCAAATAAATTATATTTGAATAATTAGTGTTATTTTCACACAAAATTCATTTAAAATAATATATATTATATTTGCGGCACGTTCCAGAGTGGAAGATACCCATAGTATCGCCCTGGTGTAAGACCCCATTCAGAATTGAAACGTTGCTTGAAATGGCTTTTGACGGCCGGCATAGTCCAGTGGTAACGCATTGGACTGCCATTCCGAAGGTCGCCGGTTCGAACCCGGCGTGCGCAAATAAATTTTATTTGATTGATTTGTGTTATTTCACAATTAATTAATTAAAATAATAATTAAAATAATATATAGTATATTTGCGGCACGTTCCAGAGTGGAAGATACTACCAGTATCGCCCTGGTGTAAGACCACCATTCAGAATTGAAACGTTGCTCCAAATGGCTTTAGCCGTGTTTAGTGACTAGATCTGAATAGCCAGGTACTTCCCCATCTTCCTCTTTCCCTTCCCCACTTACCTTCAGCCTCACAACATCCCCCAATTGGGGATGCCATAGTCTCACTGGCTCCAGCTGAGGCTCTTGTGAGGTATTCATATAAAAAAAAATATAAAAAGTTAATCAAATACTTGAGGCGGGCAATGTCAGGAGTCAGAATAGCACAGTCAGGTAGGTATGGAATGAAGAAAAGAGTGTGTGTGCCAAGATCGAGTTGCATGGTGGTTCATCCTCTCTGCCTACCGAAATGGCGTGAAGGTAAGTTAGTTAGTTTTATAACTCACGGTTTCCAAGTACAGACTCTTCTAGTACAGCTGCCTCGTCCACGTTACTTTTTCTGCCCATGTCTGACTCTGAAATAAAAGAAAACACAAATTTACAGTAGAATTTGGATATAATGACTTTGCATTTAACGGTCTACTGTTTTAAGTGACGATAATGTAAACTCTAGTAAGGTTTCATAGCTTTTAGTAGGAAAACGTATCCGTTTAAAGTGACCAACTACGTAAAGCGACCTATTTTAATGATAATTTGTCCGGTTACAAAACCCACCTACCAATACAGCCTCGCAACACAATGAGTCCCGTGAAGCGAAAGTGTTTTTTCAATTTAAGAAAAAAATGCTGTATTACACCGTTTAGAAGCCGGTGAATCAAATGTAATCCTCGCAAAGAAGTTCGGCATGTCTTATTTCTCACTCTGCAATACCCGTTACAGAAAAAAGATGTGTAATGATGCATCCACGACATAACAACAATACATTTTGTATGTTTGTTATGTGGAATTTTTAAGTACTATGCTTATTTCCTGCCAATATACCAACAGTGAAACTGTGCTAGGGATATCAATATAAAATATAGATAATTGATTTTATATTGAGCCCCTGGTATGACATTTCAAAAAATAAACTCACCGTTCCCAAACGCCGACAATTCTTCGTAGAATGGTACGTCCACCCACAGCTCGCTGTGATAGCCGGCTTCCGGAGAGAAGAGTTCCCCACTCCGCGATGTCCCAGGTAACGGCTCGGGAGATGCTGCACGGATAGGCATAATTGGTGCATTGGGAGCCGTTGATTGGGTCTGTGCGGGAGTGGACATCCACGGTGGTGGTACGGGTCGTGGCAACGGTGAAGGCGTCCCTTGTGAAAAGGGACACGTTGTTCTCTCCGGAGATGGAATTCTGAAAACATTTACATAAATCATAGAAAATTGTTCTCATTCACGTGTGAAACAGTAAGTACAGTATGTAAATAAACAATAAAATAAGAACTCTGTAAAATATGCACTGAATGTGCCAAATGCACAGAGCGCTGAACTTACCAACTCTCACTGTAAGAGTGGAACGCTGTCAGGAAAAAACAATAATATTGTACCAAGCATCTAAATACGATTACTTACTTTTGTTTAGTTTTTCTTGGAGGTGCGGTAGGGAGCAAAATGCGCGCCGCCTGCTTCTTGAATTTTCGGCTTTCCAGCTCTAGCCGGATGGAAGCAGGCAGGGCCCTAACAGCCTTTAGGGCCTTGACGCGATCCTCTCGCACCAGTAGCAAAGCAGGGTCGCTGTTTAAATAAATACAAATATATGATGAGTTCAACGGCCACAGCAAAGTACTTTCATAAAAAAACATTAAAAAATACTAACACTCCAGACGAGGCTGCAATTGCAGCTCTGCGTTGACGTCCACGTGCAGGTAGTCCGGCACCAGCTCGTACCCCACGTCTCCCTTTTCCTCTGCCTCCTCTTGCAGTCAGCACCGCTCTATAAATTTTAAATTGAAAACACTTAATGTAAGTACTTAAATGTTTAAATTTTGTTAAATATTGCACTAATATAAAATTTGAAAATAATTATTGGGTTGTGGAGTGATCCCTTTCCCTGGACGACAGCTGTTTCTGCACAAATTTGGTAAAAGTAAACAAATTAATTAATTATACAACTAAATTACTAAATTTTTATTGTGTGACGAAGGCTTTACACCATTTTACATGTGAAAAAGAGTCAACTTTTTGACATATGACTTAAAATAATTGGTTAGCAAATATCTGTATTAATAATGAACCAATTCAAATAAAACTTATATATATCTCTTTGTTTTGAATCACTGTGATGGAATATCTATATTTCAAATGCGCGAGTGCAGTATTTAAGACATTATTGTAAATCAAAAACAGATGACGTCTTCAGTTGACGTAATCTTACACAAAAACTTCAACCAAAACAATATAATACAAACAAACGAATTAAAAACGCATTTCAAAGATAGATAAGTCAATCATGATTACACAGATATATAATTATGCGTTAAAAACCCAATAAATTAATTACTTACGGCATTTTAGGAAGAGTCCAAAATTTCGTGAATGTTGAAAATTTATAATTTTGTTTTTGACAGGACGCCATAAAAAAACCGCGAAAACTCGTTAAATAACACTTCAAAGACAACGGATAAGTTCATAGACAAAGAGAATATATTATCAGCTATTCGATAAAACAAGTAGCTGGCCATGGAAACGTTTTAAATAATTACAATAAATATTTTACGAATGGTAGAAAAATCGGTCCATTTTTGGACCGATATCAATCGCAGAAAAATAAAAGTGGTCGATTTTTCGACCGAAATCGTTCCAGTGGATAATACCTTAGTATTTATTACATAAAAAATAAATGCAACCTGTTACGTTAAAAAGTCTTAGTATTAATAGTACACAAATTTATCGAGAACACAAAACAATATTTAATATGAAGGTTTTGAAATTTTCAATCAACTCCTTCTAACATCTGGAAAATCATTAGCATAAATCAACTTATATAGATTGATAACTTCGGGCTTTTTGTATGAAACAAATTTGGCCTAAAAAACCATAGATATGCTAATATATAGACAGTAAAATTCTCATTCGGAGCCTACTTATTATACTATACACCAATGAAAAACTTTGAAAGTTTATTCCATAGATTTTCATTGGTGGATATAGTCGGGCAAACATATGACGTCACCATATTTTGGTTCCAATTTTTGATCGGAGTTATACCCCCTGACCGTTAGTGCACCAGTGAAAAGAATTTTTTATTGGAATTTCGCCCTAGCTGGAATATTTTTATATGCGATTTAAACCTGTATGCTATGAGAAAGTGCATACATTTTTTTAACAGAATCGCTTACACTTGAAACACTTTAGAGTTTGTTTTTCATTTCCCTCAAAAAGGGTCTGGTGTTCAAGGGTTAAATATTAAAAAAAGCTAAAAATCATTTTTCACGCCATTTTTTTTTGGGTTATGTCTCAATTTTGTGAAGTGCAAATTTTGGCACGTAGGTAATGGATTATTATTTTAGTAGTTTTAGAATAGATATACACTAGCTAAAAAGAAATACACTTTAAAAAAATCCAATCTAAATTTATTATGACTAATTAAAAATTCAGCAAATAAAATTCCCCATTACAAAAACATTTCTATTGCAAGAGTGATCATTGCACAATGGCCCAGTTGAGTAACTGAAAAATACAGTCTCATTAGTCATACAATGTTTTTATGCACTTTTAGATAGATAACAGATAATAATGTATTCTTTATGTGAAAGTAGACCGTTTTCTTCATACTTTTTATTAGTTGTCAAATTCTTCCGCAAAATTTATGAAGAAATATAAAATGTTTGTATGCCTAGTTTAGTCTTAGCTTTATGCCAAGAAGTTGGTTGCGCAATCATTGGTTGTTGCCGAGTATAAGTTATTAAATTCTTTTCAATACGTTTTGAAATAAAAATGGTTTCGCAAGAATGGCAAACCTTTATCGATAAATGTTTCATATTTGCATTGCTTGCAAGTTATGCAAGCATGTTACAAAGCAATGCAATTTGGTGGTGACATAGAATAACAAAATGAAAATTATTTAATCACCAAAAGTTAAGAGTTATATTAAATTTAAAAACAATTATTATTTATATAAAATTATACAAGATAAAGAGATAAGATAGAATATAATAAAAGACTCCAAGATAATATGTCTGATGTGATACATTGTATTATGATAAATTTTTTTGAAAATCAGTAATATGCAATTTACAGAACAAGGAAAATATTGTGAAAAAAATAATATCCTCTCAGGAATTGGATTACTTTTCCTAACCTAGTTACTTTCCACGATTAGAAACAAAACATTTCTAGTTACTTTTCAAGATTGGAAAAAATCACACATCTTCAGTACTAGTACTTACTTAAGACTTCAAAGGATCCATAGTGCTGGTTCACTCCAGCGTGCTTGGACCCGCACAGGGTTAGGGAGAAAGCTATAGTTTTATCCTTATTTTTCCTCTGCAGGGAATCTATCCAGGGCTTAACGCTGGACGATGGCCGGGCTATGGCCGGATATGCTAGCCCTAAAATACCCTAGAATGAAACAAATCCATTATTTTATACTCATGCGTTGTCTTGAGGTACGCATAATATATAAAGTTATTGTTTTATGATAATTATAAAGCAATAAAAATGGAAAAAAACCTATGAAAACTGATGCACAAAGCATTATTTTTAACTTTTAGGCATTTATGGATTTTGAAAAGTATTATGTAGCATAAGTCGCCGTCAGCTGAAGTTGTGTTTTCAGCTGGAAGATAAAACATCTTTGGTGCATTATAAAACCATAATATTCTGTTTATTTTGATTGTAAGAACCAACCTGCCAGTTGGAGCCATTCATGTAGAAGCCCTGCGAAGCCGTTATGAAGGCAATGTCACACGTGACATGAGGCACGGAGTTGAGAGTTGGAAAGTAGACTACGTCAGAGGCCAGATCCCCTGACCACCTTCCTTGTGTATACAGCAGCAGGACCTGCTCATCCAAATCTTCATTTGTCGAGGAGTTTTCCCTCACGAAGTACCTGTCTATGTTCGGATGAGGAGAGCCAGCTATCGCAAAGTTTGTGCTTCCTGTGTCAATGAGTACATTGAACTGAAACAAAAATCATCCCAGAGAAAACATTAATTGAAATGCTCGTTAAGTCGTAAGTCGTTATTGACGGCAATTGTCTATCGATTGAATAGTATTATTATTTATGAATTTTGCACCGATATTGTTAGGTTCATTCGATTATGTATATAGAAGACTTACTTTTTGTGGAGGTGTCCCAATGGTAACTTCGATGATGTAGCCTTCTCCTGGCCTGCCACCCAAATTGAAAAAGTCACAGTTGACATAAAGATTAAAGTAGAGGAAATAAAATAATAATCCGAGGTTCAGCTTCATTTTTACATGCACTTTTTGGCATTTCTAAGCTTGCAAAACAAATAGATTCATTAGCGATTTGTAAATGTCACCTGCAGTTTGTTTTTAATAACATGTAGTTATAAACAAGTCCAGAATATTTTGGTATGTCATACTAAATTAGTCTTTCGAGCACTTATCCATAGAGCTACTTTCACAATGTTTCTTAAATTCATAGATATTGCAAGTAATAAAATTAATAACAAACGATTTGTTATGAAATAATATGTATATAATAATACTGTTATTAGTACAAGTACATGATAATAATATTATGATTATTCAAATGTGTACACAACAATAGATAAATAAAATTTCGATAAAGATGACAAGCTGAAATATTATTGACAAGAGTGATTGAGTGATTTTTCAAGGGTCCATGTTAGTGATGAAAATAATACAGATTTACTACTGGAATCATCACTGCATAAATGAGTGATCAATGAGTGATGATTCCAGTAGTAAATCTGTATTATTTTCATCACTAACATGGACCCGTGAAAATCACAGGATATTGTACTTGTGGGATTATGAAAGTGAAATAAGTATTTATAAAACAAAATATTTTTCTGCATTTCAAAAGAAGAAATTTACCCGTTGGATGTTAATAAGTTTGAAAAATTAAGGTATTTATTAAATGACATTATAAAAATATAAGACATAAAATATATGTATTATATTATATTCAATTATTGAAGAAAATATTAGCAATTCCTAAGCGAATATTTGAAACAGAAAAATGAGAAAAAGATGAACCCAGGACCCTTGCTTTGCCGGGGCACCGCTCTACCAACTGAGATAATGGGACCCTACCGCCTTCGGTCACATTTAACTGTATCATACTTCGAGTAAGAACTACCAACATTGCCTTTATTTTTCTCAATGCATATTTTTATTGCAACTATCTTTATGTAAGATCGCAAGAATCAACCCGAACTAAATGAAATCTAGACAATGTCTTTAGATAAACGTATCTTATTTTTATTTTAATGTGCGAAATCTTTTGACTTTTCTGCAAGTCCAGGATGAATATTTTATTTTTTGGAATAACAATGAGTAAATCAGCAATATGGGCTATTGTTTTTCCATCTGCATAGACAGACTGAGCCACAGGAACGCGTGGCGGGGTACTGCTAGTTAGTATAATAAATTACCTGTTATAATAGTATAATTGTACCCATGAGTCAATATTTAATATTCTTAAAACTTCATCCAGTAAACATCAACTAATTTTAAACTATAATTTATTAGAAATTCATTTTTATTTAAACTTAATTAATTTATTCTTTTATCTAATATATTTTAACTTATTTGCTGTTTATTCTATTAATTTATTATATTATCTAATTTATTTTTACTTATTTGCTGTTTGCAATCTACATACTCAAAATATACAAAATAATATATATCAAAATAATGTATCCTTGCCCTATTTAGTAGCTTTCTCTTCTAACACCAATACTAGTGTATTAATTAAAAAAACCATTCTTTAAGATAAAAGGAGGTTATTATGTAATCAATACTTTCCTTGCATGTTTTTGCATGAGCCATACTATGATACTATTAACAACTCATTAACCAAAAATAATGAAATCTTATTCGTTTTCTCTTCTATCAGCGGAATTATTGTAAAAACTGATAATCGCACCTTTAAATATCTATACTATACCTTACCTTACTTGGTCCAAATTCTAACCTTTTTATTATTGTCTACTACTCAGCTAAAACTTCATCCAGTAAACAACTACATACTTTTAAACTCTAGTTCTAATGGTAATAAGCGAACATGATGAAATCGATAATATCATAAAGCCGAGTACTGAAATCATCTTTGAAGATAATGATAAAATTAAGCAATTCGATTGGGGATCAAATAAAATTAACATTGTTCATTAGAAAATTAGAACTATGGAAAATTTGGATGATTTCCTTATATTTTTAAATAAAATAAAATCTGTTGTAAAGTTTCATATACCTACTAATATTCACTGAATGCAGATTAAGTGAATCCTATATCGCCAAACAAATTTATTATATTAACCAAAATAGCGGCCTGGTGGTTTATATGGACAACACATTCAATTCCGTAGTTCAATAAATACACATAAATCAATGTAATTGTTTAAAAATCATCTCATAAAAGAGTATTTAGGTATCCTAGCTATCTATAGATCGCCATCGTTTAGTGACATCCAAGTTTTCCGAGAAAATCTCATTGTAGAGACAAAAAAATCTAAGGATTATCCACATTACGTACTAATCGGGGACATGAATATAAATACAATCGGAGAAGTAATGCACAGACAGTGTGACGACTATTTCCAATATTGATTCTCCAACTAGGGTACAAGGTAATTCAAGCTCGTGTCTGGATCATATATATACCAGAAACATAAAAAGTTCAAATGCATTTGTAATGCAGACTACGATTACTGACCACTACACCGTTGCAATCAGTATCCCAAACTCAACACCCAAAAAACAGAAAATAAAACACAAATTAATAATCGATTATGATGCATTATTAAATGATCTTAATAAAAAAAATTGGGAAAAATTTTTAAAACAAACTGAAGTTAACTTTTTTTTTTTTATTTATTTTTTTTTTTATATTAACTCCACACAGGAGGCCCTGAAGAAAATAATTTCCCTCAGGGCCTATGTCAAATTTCCCTCAGGGCCTATGTCAACTATGCGCTAAACTATTTTATTGATGAAATCAATACATACATAACAAAACACACAATAGTAAAACATATTTCACACAATAATGTAAAACTCACTCCATGGATTAGTAAAGGCCTTGTTAAATCTATACATAAACGGAACCATATTCATAAAATAGCGAAAAGTGACCCATTGAACGAAACTAAAAAGCAAAACTATCTGCGATACCGAAATATATGCAAAAACGTTATTCGTAAATGTAAAGAGCGTTATTATAAATCCTTACTTGATAAGGATAATTCCAGCAAAAATATGTGGAATGTTGTCAGAAACATAACAAAAACTCAACGTAATACTGGCATATCCATGAATGAATTAAATATTGGAAATTTGACTATAACCGACCCTCAAACTATTGCGTGTCATACAAATCAATATTTTGCGTCCATTGGCTCTAAACTAGCAAAAAAATATTTTAAAAGAGACTCGGAAAACTGAAGACTCTTTAGCGTTTTAGGTACAGGAAGAAAAACATTAAACCCGTTATTGAAGGCACAGAAATCTATTTTACGTGTTATTTTGAAGAAACCTTTCAGATATTCGAGCGACGCTCTCTTCAAGGAATTTAATGTACTAGATGTCCGACAGCGCTATATAAAAAAAATTGTAATCTATGTTCATAAAAATAAAAACAAAATGAAAACAGCCGAACACAAACATCAAACAAGAAGTAAGGGAAGGAATGACCTTTCCGTTCCAACAAGCAACAGAGCGGCTTATCAAAAAATATTCTCATATCTCGGTCCTAAAATATATAATAAAATCCCCTCTCAGCTGAAACTGTGTGAATTGTCATCCTTTGGTCCAAGAGTGACAAAATGGTTGTTGGATCTAGGCAGGACTGATTCCGAAATGTTACTAAAAAATGTAATTTGAAAATTATTTATCACGAACACCTCTATGTATCTTTTTTATGTATCTTTTTATGTATCTTTTATGTATCTAAGTTGTAACATACTTATTTTATCTAGTCTTAAATCCTGTATTCGTCTACGATAAATTGAAACCTGTAAATTTGACTGTCCTAAAACGGGAATCCTTCCTAGTTGGACAGTCAAAAGCATAAAATGTAATCAATATTATAAAAAATAAATAAATAAGGTAATGAAATAAAGATGGTAAATGTGAAAACAGAAATCTGCAATATTGACAGGTTACTGGGCTACAAAATGATTACTCGATATCTGCCGTGTGCAGGGGACCATGCAGCATTCATCGCGTAACATTTCCCGCATCCTTACAGCTCTCTGTTTAATGTCAATTCTTTACCGACTAGTAGGATGACGGGCTTTAAGGGAGTGAAAATAAGAAAAAAAAACACTAAGCATTTATTTTTTATTAGTTTTACAAAAGTATCAAATAGCTGAGTAAGCATAATAAAAAAATCAGTTCTATTCCATTCAATAATTGATATTGTCAGCCAACAATCTCAGTTAAAACTTGAAGATGGAAGTTCTTGGGACACGAGGACAAGGAGATTTTTCAGTTTGAGATTTTATATTCATTGCCTTCATAAAGGGATGGACACCTTCGGAACCGAACTCCCTAAAAATACAAAATCACATTGGTTAGAAGAGAAAAAACTGGGGTGTTATTTTGAAGTTAAATGCAAAATAAATCTCGTAATATGCATAAGATACTCACTGTTTCATAAGATGGACCATTCGCTCATTAAATTCATTTTCTTCTATCAATTTGCTTTTAAAATCTGCCAAAAGTTTCGATTTTTCTTTTTCCTAAAATATTAAAATATAAACATTGTAGGTTAAACCTGATTACTGCTCAAATTAATAAACTTGACGAGGTCATCAAATAAGTATCGGTGCACATGCGGCTACATTTATAAGGAGCTGTACTGATTTCATCGAATTGAAGAAGCCAATGCCCACCAATAAGCAGATTTATAGAATTCTGACGACTGACGAAAGATTGACAGCTGTCTACCGCCTGTATGGAGGAATATTCCAATATCGAGTTCAACAGAGGGTATGTAATTAATCGACGTGTTGTCATTTTTCTACACCCTGGAAGGGCTAACACAATAGCCAGGCGGCTGCTAACATCAAATTCACTCAACAGATAATACACACTAGAAATAATTTCCATGTGGATTTGAATGGAAACTGACATCACCACTGACTTAGTGCCTTTTGATTCTAGCCCATTTAGCATGCTCTCTGCCTCTTACACTGTCTGATATTGTACATATATCGCCATTCATTTGGATCCAAATGAAAATTTTATAATAATGATGAAACGAATTTGGTTAGACTTTCAAATCATGAAACACGCCTACATCGCATTAAATGTATTTTTCTTTACTGTATGGATCTCACCTTGGCAATCTTGGAGAGTTCCATTTGCTCCTCCAGGTACTGTTTGTACGCCGCCTTCGCCTTGGCGTCTCTCTCCCTGTCTTGCTTCCACTGCTCGGCCATTTGCTTCTCCTTCCGTAGCCTGGTCTCCATCTCCTCGGCTGCACTCCTGGCGGCGGCTTCTGCTGCCTTTCTTTTCTCTTCCATCTGCGTGTCACGCCCCACCATTGCATCCTGGAAATTAAACAATTAGTATAATGCTTGAATGTGGCAATGTCAAGAGTCAGAATAACAGAAGAGCATGTATGAATATGAATGAAGCAAGGACTGTATGCTAAGACAAGGTTGTGTGGCGGTCTATCCCCTCTGTAACAAAAGGTTTGATGGTTAGTTAGTTTTGGAGGAGTGGCAAGTTCAAAATTATAATATATTCAACTCAATAACTAGATGGCCTCAACCAAGTGGTTCTATATTATAGGATAGAGCCAAGATCTGAAATCTATCACTCTTGTCAAATAATTGAGAGTAGAAGATAATATCGGTATCATCCTGGCGACAGGCCACAAATCAGTATCAAAACGTTGCTTGAAATGGCTTTAGGTATGTGAAGTGAACAGTTTTTAGTAGTCAGGTACTTTCCAACCTTCCTCTTCCTCTTCACATTTTTTTCAGCTTCACAACCTACTTCAATTTAAGATGTCATTGTCCCAATGGCTCCAGACGGCTTAGAGCAGTTGGGACTCTTATGGCTAAGATTTCTGTACACCACTTACTAATACGAACAAATTATTTAATTAAAACTTTGTTCCAACTTAGTTACTACAAGAAACAATTATTTACGTCAGGAGAGACTGAAAAATATGCATTACAGTTTGACTTAAGTACCTATGTAGTTAAAATGAATACATGCAATATTGCATAGATGCCATGTTTAATCCTGTTAGTATGATGTGACGTTTGCCGAAAGATTCAACCACAATCTAAATACAAGCAACTTATTTTAATAACCTAAACTAAGAATCCAAAAACCCAATTTGTGCATGATTTTCCATCTCCCCCGACATAAATAGTTGTATGTTGTACTAATTAATTTGAAACAAATTAATTAACTTTGGCATATTTAGTTGTAAGCTGAGAATAGAAATTATACCCTCTTGTGGAGCATTCACATAAAAACAATATCGATTGAGTCATACTCGCTGTAAAATTTAATAAAAATATTTGCTCGTTAGAGTAATAGAGTGCTCGTTCAAACACTGTAATTTTTGCTGTATTTTTATTTGTATAACTATTACCAATATATCAAAACATTTTTCAAAACTTAAAAACCAATAATTTTTTTTAAAAATGCATAAAAAACTACAAAAAATTAGTCAAAAGCAAAAAATTTATAATTAATAATGGTATTTAGATTTAAGTGGTAGTAATTAAAATACCTTTAGAAGTGCTTTGCTTTTTCTTGCTAGCAAAATCCTTTGCTTCTCACTTTCCTCGCATTGCTTCTGAGCTACCTCAGCCACCATCAGATCTTCTGCCTTTTCCCTGGCCTCTCGCTCTGCCTTGATGGCGGACGCATGCTGACCATAAATCTCCAACTGTCTTCTTTGGTTCGCCTATCAACAAACATTTATTTATATTATTGACTGTTGTCTGTTATTTAAATTACGAGAAAAGGGAAAAAATAGAAATGACAGAGAAAGGACTACATATACTTGGATTACCTTACACACCTACCTACAAGGCATACACACATATGAATAATAAAATAAGCAGTGTCAAATAGAAAAAACCATACATTAGCAAGATAATTTAGATTCAAATCCATTAATTATGCCATTTTACTGGAGAAAAAGTTTGAGGACTGAAGTGTTGAGTAGGACACGATTTCAGAATGAAAGAAATACTGAAATGGGGTGTTGAGGCGTTCCACCTTAAATGAGGTGAGGTGTTGAAAGGTGAAGTATGAGGTTTGAAAAAGCCAAACATGAGCTTTAATCTTGTACAGCCAAAATATATATTTCCCCAGGATATTTTCGTATTGGGAGTATAATTTTTCAGGGTGGCATAAAATGTTGCATACACGAAAAGTAGTGCCTTTTTTTAGTAGCATCTTGTACGAGGTACTCAACACTAGTTCGAAGAAGACAGATCAGTATATTACCAACGATTTGGCAAATCATATAGACGAGGCATGTGAAAGAATATGTATGATAGGATATTTATGTGTGGAAAAAACGAAGAGTGTGTGACAGAGAAGTGTGGTGGTCTGTAACATCCCTGATTGGTTAGATGTTCTCAATATCTATCCGGTGAAAGAACACAACTCAAAATCGAAATGTACTTCTCAACCTTCTTTTTCCTGATCTCATTCCCTTCCCCCCTTCCTTTAGCCTCACATCATATCCAAAGTCTGGATGCCCTAGTACCACTGACTTGGGGCTAATGGGACTCTTGAGCGGTAAACACACATCAACATAACATAAACTTCAGAAAACATTTATGGAAAATATACCTTATCAGCAAGTTTCTTTTTCAATTCTTCTTCATGTTGTATAAGACACATTTTGGTTAGACTGCTTTCTAAAGCTTGTTCCTGATCTTTGGCCTTCTTGAGATTCTCTTCCCGAGCGCTGATTTGAAGTTTTAGACTCTGATTTAGCATCATTTTGGCATCATTGATTTTCTGTGTCTCTATTCATAAAAAATATATATTAGCAACTTAAATCATGAAAACCAAAGTACAGCTTGACCTACTTTTCTTTCCTGGGACCAAATGCGGAACTAACTAACAATTTAATTTTTTTTAAATACATAATACAGTTTTTATGGGCAAAATCTACATTAGCGGCAACACCAACTGCAAATTTAAGAGCGTCGATCTTGGAAGCTTCCAAAAGCATTTCTGGCATTTCCGTTTCTGTTGTGTTTTCAAAATTTACTTGGCAGAACTTTATTACACTACTTGACAAATTATTAATCAGTGCCGTACCTTTGGAAATGATTTTTTCTGCCTTTTTTGTTACACCCACCATAAATGTATCCATTTCTTGCCTGGCCGCTAACTCCTTCTTTTGTTGAGTTTCTTTAGCTATCTGCACTTGGGCATCTAAACACTTTTTTCTTTCCATTTCACTTTGATATCTTTCAGATTGTTCCCTTTCTGCCTTTTCTCTCTGGAAATTATTTAATTTTAGGTTGAAACAGATTTTTTTTTGTAGGTATTCAAGAAAAATGAGAATTGGAAGGTGAAGGACTAAAATAAAGGCTGCGAAGAATCTTATCATTCAAATTCATTTATATAATACACTGGGTTGATATTGAGATGAATATCCTACCTAGATAAAAATGCTAATTTAGATAGATACCCAAACAATTCAATGAAAAAACTGGTGTAAATGAATTTATAAAAAAAACTATTATATGTCAGCTGCACCACAGAGGCCTTAAAGTTTATGTGTAACAATTTGAATTCATGTAACTTCACAATATATGCCTAAATTGCTACAAATAAAAACTAAACTAGCTTTAACTATTATACATACAATTTCTCATATTTTTTAGTCTCACCTTGGCTTCAGAGTCATTCTTCATAATATAGAACCACATATTGTTAATTTCTCTCTCGTGGTTGCGCTTTTCTTCCATTTCTTTCATTTGCTGCTGTTGGACATGTTGCGTTTCCAACTCTCTACGTCTCCTCAACAATGGTTGTATATCCTTACACTTGGCCCTAAAAAAAAATAAAAAAAACAGCACGCCTGTAAGTTTTACTCTATGAAATAGCTATGAAATAGCTGAACATATGAACACCATTGAAGTTACATTACTTTACGCTTTCAACGGCATGAAAACCAAAATAAAATGCTCACATGTCTATCTGCAGCTGCCTTCTAGCCATTAGATCCTCTTTTTCTCTGGCTTTTTGCTCTTCCATGGCTTCCACCTTATCTCTTTGCATTTGAATAATGAGATCAATTTTTAGCTTTTCATGAATCTTCAACTCTCTGAATAATACATTATCTTCCTCGTCTATCATTAGTTTCAATCTAAAATAATAAATTATAATTTGTGAAAAGGTTTTTATTTTTACTTCTATTTACTTTTAAATTATCAATACTCAAAACAAGATAAATACTTTCTCCTCCTCAGTCGTAGAGTATCTTCAAAAGCCTCCAAACCTTGGGTGACTCTAGCGGCAATGTTTTTTGTCATAAACCTATGAAAACAAATGTTTGATTTTTGAGTGAGTTATTTGATTGTATGTCACATGTTTGATAATTATCACATAAAATACCTCTTTTGGGATACATCTCGTTCAATACAATTGCTTCCCATCTTTCAGGCAAAATAAATATGAAAATTAAAAATTTAATCCACACACTGTAATTACCATTCGGCTTCTTGTTAGGTCCATAAAATTACTTGACGACGGCTGCTAGTTGTTGTTATTATTTTGACCAAGTTAGTAGTACCATGTTCATGTTCATACCATGTTAGTACCTACCATAAATAAATCACTCACCATGGTACCTACCATACATAAATAAACCACTCACCTACCATATTAAATTTCTTCTGTTCACAGTTCACACCTGGTCAAAAAACTTGGTTCCATTCACACTGATTGACTGTCGATCACATAAATAAACTACGTCGATTATCGGTCGATGAAAATAATAATTATTAGTACTTACTTCGAATTATGAATTAAAATAATATTATTCTCACGTCACTATTGACGCAGAGCTGCCAACTAAATAGTTTTATTTTCATATGAAGTTAGTAACAAAACGGTAAATGCGGAATGCGTTGTGTTCCATCCCGTCCCCGTGAGCAATTAATTTTGTAAATTGTTTGGGAGGACGCGTAAATCGACTTTTCACGTGAACATTTATTTATGAAAATCAGTATAAGTTTCCCGCGTGATAATACGTTATTTCATCATTTCGGTCTAGAAACTAAATACCACGAATTGTGCAAAAATGTTGATTGACTGATCAATTTCAGGTATGTGTCAAACCGGTATTATTTTTTTTTAGATTGTAGAAATTTAGATTAGTTTCTCTATTTATGGATTATATATGTCGATAATAGATGTTAATGATCGTGTGTGTGTTTTGGTGATTTTAGGAAGAGTCAGGAGATCGGTAAAACGGCCTAATGGATCCGATTCCTAGGCCAAGCGAGTTAGATCATGGAAACTGAGTCTGTAAGATCGGAGCTCAGCGCTCGCTCCAGACGATCCCGTGGACACAGAGACAGGCAGCATTCCCACAGGAGTAGCAGGTTACAATAAAATTACTTTCACTTTATCCTGAATATATTATCATTCATATTACTTGCATGCAACATGGCTCTCGAAGTCATTAACCTTTACGGCCGTCAGATTCAGGTGTAATCAAAAGAACTGTAAACATACGAATGCTCCTAAATTTGTTATGGTTATTGACTTTATATTTTTTTCTTCGGGAATGATGTTTTGATGAAGAATACAAATCTTATTTTTCGTGATACTATGAACTAGAAAAGCCATTTGTTGAAATTTTACATAAATATTGTTTGATCTGGATTTTCTGAGATTTTATTGTTCTATTGTTGAGTTTTACAATTAAATAATATGAAATTTCAGGAGTAGCAAATCCCGTAACAAGGAATTTGACGATTCAATGGCGCCGTTCCAAACCAGTGTAAACATAAATCCGGAGAGTGGGCGCGATGGCCAGGAGGTTATCGAGGTGCAGATCCTTCCGCAGGATGAAAACTGGGGAGAAAACACCACCGCTATCACCGGCAACACATCGGACAATTCCCAATCCATGGAAGATGTCAGCATGTGGCCACCGGACGAAGGCGAAGGAATCACATATCTCTGTCGGCGTCATCTGGCAACGGCAATAACGCTGGTGTTATGCATAATAGCATTCATCAGTCCAATCGCGATGGTGTTGCTTCCCAAACTGGGCGTGTTAGGATCATCGGATATATCAATTTTAACATTGCAAGAACGGACAGTGTTAGTGGCGTGTGGGGCGGAATGTCGTGGGGCGCTGGCCGGATTAGCGTGTCGACTAGCAGCGTTGGGTGCGGGGGGTTGGGCGTTAATCTTCCGAGCCCCATCAGCCAGGTTGCCCCGTGCTCCGCTGGCTCGAGTGGCGTTGCTCCTGTTGCTGGCACTGTGTTGCTTCACGCACTGGCTGTTCTACCTGGCAGCAGCAGAGGGAGAGGAGTTTGGTGGGGAGTACCGGCAGCATGTGGCGGCGGCGGGGGCCCTGGCGGACACGCTGCTGTGTGTGCTGGTGGCCGCAGCCCTGGTGGGGGAGGTGCGCCCCCTGCAGCAGGCGTACACTGTCAAGATTATCAGGTAAGATTTGATTTTATCCAAATAGGATGTACATCGTTTTTCCTGATGTATCTGAAAATTGACCAATTTAGGAGGCGGGTATAGTTACCGCCGCCCCGAAAACCATTAATTGGATAAAACCTCTGTCATAGATGACCCCAAGTAGTTGGCTAAGTTTGGTGTCTTAGCAGGGGTGCCAGGGGTATCGGGAGAGGCCGGTTGAGGGGGACCCTTTGACCACTCCAGCCTGATTCTCTTGATCCCCTCCTTCCCCTCTATTATACACCCACACATCTATTAGGGATACTTGGTCCCATTGTCTCCAGGCAGTTCGGATTCTTTTGAGGTTCTCTACATATTCTAATCAATTTATATTTAATGTGGCATTGATTAAGATGAAGGAAATGATTCCTTCTCAGTGACTGTCTTGGTTCGACTGGTAAACCAGGTGGCACTGATTTGTTAGGACTTGAAACACAGGCTCTGGGGATGGGAAGGAGGTTGGAGTTGGGTTGAACGACCGGTATCCATGGCAAACTTGAGCCAACATTGGAATATTCTCCGCGAACAGAGTAAAAAAGTAAATAAAATTATACGTCTACATTTCCTCAGATCCCCCGATGGAGCCAGCCGATCCTTCACGTTGGGCCGTCTGAGTGTGCAGAGCGCGGCCGCGGCGCTGCTGACGCGTTACTACGCCGAATTCCCCGTCTACAACCCGTACCTGGAGAAGATACCACTGTCTAAGTCGCAGCGCAAGGCCGCGCAGTCCAGCTTCAAGTTCTACGACGTGGATGGGGCCAACGGTACGTCGGTGCAGTCCAGCCAGTCTAGGTATAACATGTTGCTATTTGACATTTCAGACAGTTGACTCCCTCGATTAGCATGGTTGCACTACAAGACAGAAATTTTGCTAATACACTCTGTATTCCAGATTAATGTGTTTACTCGTTGATTACTTGATAAAAACCGAGCATTGTTACAAAACTCTCTCAATCGTACCTAAATTATACTTCATGTGATGAGTAAGATTGTGAACACTCTAGTTTGTGTAAAGAGGGAAAATCTGAAAACAATAATAAGAAGTGAAGAAACATGTATCAATTTAGAAAATGTCTATTTTCAGGGCTGTCCTAACAGCGTCAGCGCGTCGCCGTGATTCAGCCCACAACGAGCGCTTCTATGAGGAGCACGAGTACGAGAGGAGAGTGCGCAAGCGAAGGGCACGCTTACTGTCCGCAGCCGAGGAGGCCTTCGCTCACGTCAAACGGGTGAGGAACTGCGGTAACGGCAACGGGGGTGCCCGGCCCATGGAGGCACACGAGGCCGCCCAGGCCGTCTTCCCCTCTCTGGCCAGAGCCCTGCAGAAATACCTGAGGGTCACGCGCCAACAGCCAAGACATTCGGTCGACTCCATTCTCGGACATCTCGCATGCTGTCTCGCCCGGGATCTTTCTCCGCGTGCATTCTTAGAACCTTTCCTCGGGAGCACCGTAGCGCTCCCGCACAACAGGGGGCCGCAATCCTGGGCCTTGGAAACGTCGGCCCCTCCGACATCGCCCCTCCGCGATGGACACATCTTCCAATTGCGTCAAGGAGATGTTTGTCTCTTGTGCAGTGTTAGGTTATTACCGCCTCTCACAATATCGGAAGAAATACCCGACCCAGCGACGGAAAGGTTTGTTTTGCGGCTAAACTCGGAGACATCCGTCTGACCCTCGCCCCCCGCCCCTCCCCACAGACTGGTCTGACTGTAGGCCTGCATGTTAGTGAGAATACTCATTAATGTGGATTTGCAACACTTGTTTACGCAGCCTCTTTTCTATCGATTCATTGTATTTTTATAGCAATTGTATTAGAGATTAATGATATATGATTGCAATATCTTATGCGTACTACGGTCAACTACTTGTCTTGTAGGTGGGCTGAATTAATTTTAGGCAAACAGTTTCTATATAATATCTTTACCTACTTAGGAGAAATAATGTTCACAGAAGCTTTAAGACTAGCGGTGTCGTTTTTGCGACATGTGGAGCCAGATATATTTGTGCATTTCAGCTATGTATTATAAATGTAAGGAAACGGAGGAGTTTGTAATCTCATATCATAAAGATACAATTAAATATAAATCTTCTACCTGACTGAAAGGTAGAATTTGTAAAATATTCCTGTTTTACCTAGCGGCTATTTAAATAAGTAATAATAATATGTATAAATAGATCAGTTGTGAGCGTTATGTGACTTAAATTACCCCAATTAGAAAGGTACCATAATTTTAATGCAATATGCCACTGAAACGTTTGCACAATTGAGGTTTTATTTATACAATTAATAATAACAACATACTTTAAATAATTTTACGAGTGAGATTTTTGTATATGTATTTTACTTCTCGGAAACTACAAGACTATGTGTAATACTCAATAATTTTTAACGCATTTTACATGCGTGATGTTTTTTATACTTTTTTACAAAATTATTTATTTTACTCATTCCATCCATTTTTTATATAATTTTTTAGTCGAAAATTTTACAAAACTTAGTTTTATATATCTAGTTTTTCGTAAGTACTTAATTTTTGTTTTATGCATTTTTATTGAATTATATGTGAATTTATGTACAAATATATTTTTTTATAAAATATTATTTTTATGTGTAAATCAATGTACAAATTTGAGAATATTTTAATAGCTAATTTAATTTTAATTATTTGTATATTTCGGTCACATTTTTTAAAAATATGTTTTTTTAAACACTTTAAATATTTTATGTTAACAAAACCTAATTTTGAAGTAAAAAAAATAATGTGCCACTCTTGCAATATAAAAAAAAAAAACTAATTAAACATCACTGCTATTTGTGTAATTTTTTATGACAAACGCACATTAATTTAATTCGATTTTGATATATATGTATTGCTTTTGCAACAAGTAGGAATGTGTAATGTAATTACATACATATTTTAAAATGTGCAAAATTTTGCCTCTAATATTATGTATAGAGATAATAATTATAAAATTGTGTGATTTTTTACTATGTTTAAAGCATATCACTGTGAATGTGTTAGCAATAAGAATATTAATGTTTGTGGTTAGTTTTTATAGTTTTCTACTTACATTAAGTACTTACACTACAAAACAGCTAACCGATGGAGAATATGGTATCTAATATTTATGTATATTTTACACAAATTCCAAATGTAAAAAAAATATCTACAAAACTAAATCTCATGCCCTTGTGAAAAAGGGTGATCATTTTGTGGTTTTCTAGCATTTCTAGTATTCAAAGACTGTCAAGTTCTTTTTTAATCCCGTCTATATGCAGCGTTGGCGAATATCTAGTTAGGGTATCTCATCAAAATCACAGTTAAACACACCTACAAAAGGTGATATAAAGTCATGAAAAATGATGAAACAAAAACTAGGTTAAATAGTTACATATGTAACCTATTTAACGTAATTTTTAATGACTTTATATAACTTTTTAAAGATGTGATGAATTATCATTTTGATGATTTATCCGGTCACCAAGATAAGATTTTTTTAAATTTTTATTTTTATTTTTTATTTTTTGAAAAGAAAGACAAACATTCCCGGGTTACAAATAACCCAACAATGTTTGAAAATCTCCTACTACCACCACAGAAAGCCGAAAATGTTGCTTGTGTTGTGATGGAGGACTTAGCCAGCCGAGGAATCGAACACGCGACGCTCGGGTGAGACCCAAGCGCTATGCCCACTCAACCACTGACCGGAAGATAGTATTATACAGTGACCGGATAACTTATCAAAATGACAATTCAACACACCTATATGTAACCTATTTAACCTAATTTTTAATAACTTTATATGACTTTTTAAAGGTGTGTTTAATTGTCATTTTGAGGAGTTATCATGGAACCGTATTACACATAATGCAATAACTTCTGTCATTGATATTTAAATTATGCCCCAAGCAGCCATTTAGAGACTGAAAATCTCGGTGACCGGATAACTCGTCAAAATGACAATTCAACACACCTATAAAAAGTGTTATAAAGTTACGAAAAGTGATGAAACAAAAACTGGGTTAAATAGGTTACATAGGTAATTATTTATCCTAGTTTTTGTTTCATCACTTTTAATGACTAAATCACTTTTTAAAGGTGTGTTTTTGTCATTTTGATGAAATATCATGGAACCGGATCATCATCTTCACAACTCGGTGACATTCCTGGCCAAACTTATAAATAGGACCCGAACCTCTTTTTATAATCCTAAATTATTTTTAGCTGCAGATATAAAATTTTTTACTTCTAGTAAATAATATATTCAACTGTGCATCTCATAGATAATAGAAACATAGGAGATATGGCATACTGATCCATATCACATGACTATCAAAGCGACAGGATCAATGAAAGTTGCGTTTAGTGTGCAGGTAGAAGGAAAAGACGTGGCGCTGCGGTGAATACAAACTTGCATTAAAGATGCTGGTGACTCTTGCGTGTATGGTTTCCTACTATTAATGTTTCATGACTCATCTCCCTTGTTTCTATTATCGATGCAAGGTGTATCTACGTAGTAAAGTAAAAAATATATGCATTATATTTGCAGAATGTATATTATACACGGTGTCCGGAAACTCGTAGTACAAGCGGGAAACTGGAGAATCTACACCACATTGGGAACCCAAAAAAACATAAAGTTTTTTGTTTTGAGCATTTTCACAAAAAATAATATTTTTCGGCTATTTTAGGGTTAAAGTTTTTTCTGGTGTTTAGGGTTGAACAACAGATGTTTTAACCCTGCAGAGCAGAAATATTTTATGATTACACCGGGTTAAATGAAGGGTGATTTCAAAATAATGCTTCAAATCCGAGTTTCTTTATTTGTTTTACTTTCAAATAGTTTTAATTAGTTGGGTACTTTGATCTTCAGTAATAATTTATAAGAATTTGATTAAAAAAAAAAAAAAAAAAAAAAATCAACTTCTAACTCGATTTACTCGATAACGAAAGCTCAAATCAAAAAAAAAAATACTACAAAATCGACTCCAAATGTGATGTAGATTCACCAGTTTCCCGCTTGTACTACGAGTTTCCGGACACCCTGTATTTGTAATTGACTTTCTGATTGCCCCGAGTACAAAAAAGATTGCCCAGAAAATCGCTGTGCCACTGGTAATTAAAGTATGATAATCTAGCATTTATATGTTCGCCAACATGCTTGCAATTTTTATATTAAGCGCGCATAAAAACTCCAGTGTTGCCATAAAATACATGTCAATATTACAATAATTTTATTACTGTTGACTAACTGAGCTGTTTTGCCAGGTTATGTGCTTGCCCTTTTATATTCTCCACCCTAATTTTGTCACACATGCCTCTTAGGGTTAGAATTCTTATATTTTGTTGCCAGCGAAAGTACTTTTATTTTAGTTTTTAAAACAAACCATCTGAATTAGAATTAAACCAACCGTAACTAATAAATTTATCTGTAAAACTGTGTACTCGAGAACAATTATTTGTATGTGTTCATCTGTGGATGGATAGATGATTGCCTGAATCATTCGATCTATCAATAAGGTTTTTAATACATGCAGACATAGTTGGTATAATATTATAAATAATAATAAAAAAAACGTATTCCAAAGTTAATATTCTAATAATGAATGTGGATAAGTTAATATTACGTAGCTTTTTATATTGCGTATTTACAAATAAAACATACAGAAATGATGAAATACGTTTTTTATTTAAAATTCAATGTAATTTTAGAGAGATTAGAAGTATGTATGTTGACTTCTCACAAGTAAAAATATGCAGGTAATTGAAACTAAACAACTAACCGCGAAGCCGTTTCTCATCTGTGGTAGGTAGAGAGGATGGACTGCCACACATCTCTCTTGGCATGCACCACTTGCTTCATTCACATTCATACATCGTCTGAACAATGCTAAACCGTATCCAGTGCAATCACGGCAATACATGGCGCGTAGGCGGAATTCGAGGACTGCATTGTATGAATGTAGACAACTCTAAGTAGAAGATTAAATTATTTAACTAGGATGAATTTTTTTAACCCTTAATTTTAAATTGACTAATTAACTTTTAATTTGATGTGGTTCACTGTGGTGAACATTCTGAAAAAAAAAAATTATACAAGATATTTTTTAGATATAGATAATGTGTTTTATTTTTTTCAATTATATTTATTTATTCTACAGAAATTTGGTGAATAAAAATATCTTGTTAGTAACAATTCTTTTAACTGTCATTCCGTAAGCAAAATATGTATTGGTTCGCCGCAGGTCATCTGTTCTTAGAAAGGTATTTATTTATTTTTTTGCCTTTAGAATTAGTATGTCAAATGTTGTTTTTTATTTGCTAAATAATGTTTGGTTAGTGATTGTAAAATAATTTAACATAACTTTGTGATTTTAGAGTTTTTAAACACTTATATATGTAGTAGTTTATCATTGAAGAAGATAATATCGAAACGAAACATGAAACAGAACGAGACACAGAAAAATAAAAAGATAACAGCCACAACTAGGAATCGAACCCAGGATCTCTTTGTCTTACCGGAACAGGCGTCTTAAACCACTCGGCTATTGGGACCTATTTATTAAGCGTCATATTTGAAGATATCATATTTCAAATTCCGAATTAACAAATTATCTTGCAACTAATTTTTCCCATATTTTTGGCAATATCAAAAAAATTAGATGCCAAATTTGACCCCCTACATTTGGAATTGTACACCGTAGTGAACATTTGAACTTGATGCTGTATTACTTAACTTTGGAAATGTTCACTGGGGTAAACATTGTTTTTCTGAAAATGCCAGATTTTTTTTTTCTATTTTTCCTCTTAGTTTATCATTAAAATTTAATTTCTGGTAGCCTTGCCAAATTAAGGGTTAACTGTGATTTTTATTTTATTTAACTAACCAGTCGAACGATGGCTACCCTTATTTAGGTCTCATCACTTAGCCTTGCACGATGGCTGCCTAAATTTAGGCAAACAATTTTATCAAATTTATTTTTAAATTTCCGCAAACAGCTCAAATATAAAACCAACAAATATTGGACAACCACGAAATATAGGTGGATTCACTGGCTTTAATCCACAGTAAGCAGTTTATACATTTCCCTATTAATATTCGAAGGTATGATTTTTTGAATGACTAACGGCCGTTGTTCCCATCTTTTCGAATGATCAATCTCAAGCTCCAATCAGCCAAGGGATTTGTTCAGTAACTTTCGATTCGCTTGTTTCCAAATATCTTTACCGTTGATTATCTTATGTGGCCCTACTCACTTTCATAGACAATAAAATGACATCAAAGTAAAATTTTTCAATGTTAAATTAATATTGTATTTATTTTTAATGTATAAACTGAAGTCTTGTCATTTACTGAAGAAAGCTTAATCCAGTAGTTTGGCTTCCTTAAATTGGTTGATCGCTCAGATCATCTTTCCGTTGGAAAGAGCGTAGTTGTGAATTTGAGCAGTCTTGAGCCAAAATTTCGGCTCAACAGTTGATCAGTAGGATCGGGAACAACGGCTGTTAGTATTTGATTCACTTCCTTCTTCTACCGTTCACTTTAGCGTCATATATCTATGTAATTTATTTAAATAAAACAAATAGGAGAGAAATAATATGCATTGGAATGAAAATCTTAAAAAAAACATTGTTTACAAAAATTTATTTATTTCTATTTGTAAAAAATAATTCATAATATTATTTATTTATCAACTATCCATCATATATTTTATTTTATTTTTTAAAAAAAACTACTGAAGACATTTACTACGGTAGATAAATAAAATTCATTCTGCAAGTGTGCTGCCACCCTGAGTTTTGAGAGAATTTCCTTACAAAAAAATGTAATTATTTCTATTAGAGGTTGGCTATCATTAGGGCAATTAGTAAAAAATCGATGATTAATTGAGCAGATTTGATTGTATAGGTGCGGCAACATAAAATAAAAAGTATTGGATAAATCATTTTTATTCTTTTTCCTTTACACAGAGGAGGTACATTTAAATTTTTTTTTTATTACTTCTTGGGCGCAGCGCGGGAACTTCTTTATTTGAAACACAGCGGCCATTGTGATGGGACATGGACACGGTCAAGCGGCTTGATCGCAAGCACGTAGTTTATTGTCTATGGCACTTTGTGTCAAGCATTTTGACCGTGTACCGAAGCTGGCTTGCAAGCATTGCGCAATTCTACGTGCTTGCGGCGAGGCTTGATGCGAATTTATATTTTTGTGGGAATAGACAAACGACAATAGACAAATAAATATCACGTATCATAAACAATGATATAAATTGAATAAAATTGTTATAAAATAGGTACTTAGTTATTGTTTTTGTGTTCAATTTGTAGAAATCCATCTAATTTAAAATTTTTGGAAGTATTTTAGTATTTTTTAATAATTATGACAGCGGTTTTCAAGGTCATTAATAATCAAACTGTAGAATAAATAATTTTCTGAATTTTCAATGGAGAAAACATATTTTTTGTATGAATACCGCACAAGATATTCATACAAAAAATAGCTGTAGCCTGTAATACACTTTGCAAATGCTCATGGGTAAAGCGGTACCTTAACTTGTACCATTCTTGACACCAAATTCGTTTCTTTTTATTATTTTATTCAAACATAAAGCTAACGTAAGAGCCAAGAACGCGTCTTTGACAGATTCCATTTTGCCGCGAGTCACGAAATGACAGGAAGGCATAGAAGTACATATACATAGACCACCACGAAATCACAGGAAGGCGTGGCCATGCTTGACGGAGAGGCTTGATGCGGGCTGTCAAGCCGCTAAGCATAGACAATAATAGACAACAATAGACAACAATAGACAAAAAAACTACGTGCTTGCGATCAAGCCGCTTGACCGTGTCCAAGTCCCATGAGAGAGTGGGATTGTGCGCATTCGAAAGGGCGCAGCCTAAAGTTTTTTGTATGGTTAGTTTAGTAACGACCATGTAATGGATGAGAGAGTTCGCCGTGCCGATTTACTTTCCCAACGGCCGTTCGACGAAGCTTGAAGAAATGGATGTGAGGGATGGGTGGTTCCAACAACATTGCGCCACGGCTCACACGGCACGAACGTCAATGACTCTCTTGCGCGAAAACTTCCCTGAACGTATCATCTCTTTGAGGGGCGATCTTCAGTGGCTAGCACGCTCGCCGGATTTAGCGCGCTGTGAATATTTATGGGGATATCTTAAATCCTTGATGTATACCAACCGTCCAAAGACTCTGGGTGAGCTGAAAAACAATATTCTTGCTGCTATAGCCAACATAGACACAGACATGCTGGACAAAGTGGACCGAAACTTCCGATTTCGACATTCCAAATGTATTGACCAGAACGAAGGGCCACCTTCAAGATATTATTTTCAAGAAGTTATTTAAAAACAACTGTAAATGTACTTCTATTTAAAGGAAAAAGATGATATCTTCAATACTTTTGTTTAATGATTTTTTTAAATAAGGAAGTTACCGCGCCGCACCCTGTAGTAACTGATAGCAAGTCAGCAAGGGAATCTTATTTACTTAAAGCAAAAATTTTTTAACCTTAGTAAGTGCACTTATTAAAATAAAAAAAAATAATACTAATTAATCATTTATTTACAAAGAGATTGCTTCCAATCCATTCATTAATCCATTAATCCGGTAAAATTCAATCAATTTAAAAAAATGTCATTTCGCAAAATGTCTGATCAATTTCACCCGAATAAGATAATATTGACCTGACTTCGGGCCCACGGTCATGCCTACAAAATACTTCTTTCAGTGGTACCTGCCACCATAGATAATAATAGAAACAAATGGAGATATGGCATGGAAGCGTTTGGTATTTTGGTCCGATTCCAAATTTTAGTTTTGTACGAAAAAGGCAGCGCAGTCATGTCTATTATTATATAAGATATCCTCATTTCATAAAATACCATCTCCTTGTTTCTATTATTTATGGGTAGCACCTTAATAATATTGTTCATAAATCGTCAGGCTGATTGGGCTGTATGGTGATCCTCGAATAGGGCGAGTCAGGCCCCACGGTCCGGGGGGGCAGCGTCTGGGTCTGCGGCGGCCAGAGCATGACGAGCCACAGCGCCAGGGCGGCCAGCACTATGCAGAGAAGGACCAGCCCCACGCGGGTCACACCGCCGATGGTGATGCTCCAGGTCTTGCAGTCCATGGCGGAGGCGGGCAGGGACCAGAGCTGGCGGCCCTGGAGATCAGGGGGGCGGTTGCAGCTAGAAATATAAACAGTACATAAAACTTTCTTATCCTTTTTAAAATTTTGAGAAATTGCAACATACTGGAATTTTAGGTAAAATGTTAAAAAATATCTTAGTACATATTTAAACTGCACCCTATTACAGACATTTATTTGAAATTTTAACAGTCGTCCTTTAACTTTTAAGCTGTGTTTAAATGTATGAACGATTTCGCTTCCACGTGGTACATTTTTTCATCTACCGCCGAGCAATAGTACTTTTTAAAATTGTAACTAAACATTTTTCACATAATCGTTCTTTATGTAAACCTTTCTCAAATAATGCAACATATCTTAACTAATCATAAATAACTCAAAAATAATTGTTTTGGAGCGATGTTTATAAAAACAAAATGAAATGTCACCAAGCAAATAAAACATTACTGAATTCAATCTATCAATGTCAGCCGGAACATACCGAATAGTACTTAGGACGGGTTGTTTCGGAGAATCTGAACAATTCATCAAATTTCAACGTTCATTTTCAAGTTCTGTGAAAGATTTTTTCAAGTTCTGTTTTTATTTCAGTTTTGTCAAGCAACAAGCCTACAATGATATAAAAACAGAACTTGAATAAGTCTTTCACAGAACTTGAAAATGAACGTTGAAATTTGATGAATTGTTCAGATTCTCTGAAACAACCCGTCCTTAGTCTTTTTGTATTTAAATTTTTATATCACATTATTTGATCTATGCGCCTCCTACATGTATAGAATTTATTATTATTGATACATCATGGGCGTTTTTTTTTAAATAACAATTTCTTTATGAACTTATTTACACAGTATGCTATCAAATATTTTTCTTTTTTAACTTGGAGAATAAAGATGACATTTTTTCCCTTTGAACAATTATATTTATAAAAATATGTACTAATCAATTTGAAATTTAGATTTCTGGGCACTACATTAGTTAAAACATTAAATTTAAAATAAATCACATTGTGTTCTAACACACAAATTCTCTAAAAAAACAAAACAAGATGCAGCATAGTATCCACTGGAGGCAAATCTCTAAATCTTTTAAGGTTAACAGCTCTAATGCGTTTTAACATTTTAATAAAATATTTATTTTTATTCCAGCGAAATGAGATTGTCTAATGGAACTCCTAAATTTACAATTGCTAAAAAAACTGTTGCAAAATCAACCTAAAAAAAAAAGTGGCGGACAGTTTTACTGATATCGCACTGATCGTCTGTTGCACTCGCGCTTTGACCATTTGTACCGATGCGGAAAATTTGAAACGGGCTGAAGGGGAAATTCTGTGTCAGGCGCTTTAAATCCTTACCCAAGATAAGCAAATAAATTTATTGAACATGTTTCTAAAAATGTCGTTAGAGATATAAACGGTGAATTTTTACAAATGAATTTTGGTTCTGTATAGTGCTTGTACGCAATACAGCGAGGACCCGAACCTAGAAAAGCTTCAGTGTGAGAAGCAAGCATTATAAAATGACTTTAGATGCTTCCCGCCACCTGACGGTTAAATGCCGATTCTCGAAAAATTGTGATCAGCTGTCAAGCATAACTATCACACTAATATACTTATTACAGACTTTAATATGTATTTCATAGAATTTAAAAGATTATACTAAAGATTTATTTTACTAAACATTTTTCTAACTATCCCTATAAATCATTAATTTGCTTGTATTAGAAATTTACAAAGTGCCATTTTTTGAGTGCTGATCCAAATTATTAAGTTTGATGCTTTTGTGACCAAATCTCACAAATCTCTCTATGCTATTAGCAATCTGCATTGCAAAAATCGAGATAACTATTTACAAATAAGTCTTTTAAATTAATTAATTATCGAAATACTGAATCACAAAATCACAATGTTTCAAAATACTAAAAATTCATTCAAACAAATTACATACAAATCAAACCATCTTTAGATTATCAGGTTTCACTAAAATCAATGATAAATTTTACAAATTTCATTAACCTGATATATTCCTTATCGCTTTCTTTCACTTGGAGCTGCAAGAGCCACTTTAGTTTGCAGTCACAGTTCCAAGGGTTGGATCGAATATCTAGACTGGTGAGATGAGAAAACAGCGGAAACAATCGCTCGTCTAGAGTCCGGAGTCCGGAACCCATCAGGTTTATATCCATCACGGGGAACTCATATTCGTCGTTAAAATCTGCAGCATTGACCCCAAATGCAAACGGACTGAATAGTCTCAAGTTCTTACAATTCTGCAACTCAATCTTGATCAAGCTCTTCAACGGGTGGAACGTGTGATTTGCTATTTCTGTCAAGTTGGCCAGGTCATTAAGGAACAGCTCTTTCATTGCCGGAAGATCAACAAAGTCTTTTGGACTGAGTGATGATATAGACGTATCGGAAATATCCAACGCTTCGAGAGTGAAGGGGATTTGTGGGAGTACGGTAATACGGTTCCCAGCCAAACTGAACATCCGCAAGTTGTAAGCAGAACGGAAATGTTTGAAAGGTATGTTTGTAAAGTTATTATAGCCCAAATGCAAGTGTGCGATGTTAGGGTTGATAGCAAGTCCTCCAGTGGAAAACATGTCGTCTTGTTTCTCCAGGAATTCTCCTAAATTGTTGTGATCCAAACCGAGCATATATAATTTGGGTAAATTCTGAAAAGCGTGTTCTGCAAGAGTTTGTAATTTGTTGGTTGACAAGTGAAGATATCTCAATTTGTAAATTCCGTGAAACATTTGTGCTTCAATAGAAGTTATTTCGTTCTCACTCAAATCTAATTCTAGCAAGTTTGGGAGATCCACAAAAGATTCTGGTGCAATTTTTTGTATCTTATTTCGGCTGAGCAATAAAACTGTCATCGTGGAGCTGATTAGAATTTCCTTGCGTGTGATCTCAGTCAGTTGATTCATAGATAAGTCAAGACTATCTGTGAACTGGGGCAGGAGCATGTCATTGGTTAACTCTGTTAAGTTTCTGAACGAACACTCGACGTCTATAACAAAACTGTCAGTTCCCAATTTAGCTTCTTCATCGCAGCGACAAGCATATAAGGCGTCCTTATCACAAAGATCCACTTTCACGGCAAAATCTTGTCCGTAAACAAGCCCCACACACAAAACACTCACGGCGTAAACAAATAACTTTTCCGACCACATTTTAGCGTGTTATATTTAGAGCCATTTTGAAAAAAGACTCACTTAGACTTAAGTTTTGTCAACTAAATATGTACATTATAGAAATAAAAAAAGCGATGATTAAGGTGCTATCAGTAATAATATAATTATTTACTTATTAGATAAGATACTCAAACAGTCCTCAGTATTCGCTTCATTTAATATAATTAAGTCCATTTCATATCTATCAGTAAACAAACTACCTCGTAAACTTTCATCATGGAGTAAACTGATAAGATGTGCTGCAATTGAAATCATATCAAGTGGATTATGAGTATTAAAGCAGATAAAACAATTAAACAGTTGATAAGATTTCCATCTTTATCAGTAATCCGTTTTGATAAATTCAAGAAGTGTAGACTGTAGAAAAGTAAACATTTGAAGCCGTTAAAGAAATACCATACAATCTATGATTATATTATTTTTTACCCTAAAATCTTCTTGCGGCCTGGGATTGGGCGTTCTTGGCAGTAGGATCTTCCAAGACCTGTAAATAAATAATACATTTATTAGTATTTTTACGATGGTTTATCTACCTACTCACAACATGTATTGAAGAAATATGGCTGCTGTGAAAGTTGACGTGATTGCTCTGTAGTTAACAGTCCCAAGTTTGAATCCTGATTGTTTTAATAAAAAGCAAATCTGAAAGCGTTGTAAGATTTTACACTTCAAAGTATTTTTACAGGAACAATAGACTTTCTTCAACTCGAAGTATTTAATTAAAGCATCTAAGTACCTATAATATTTCTAGGAGATCTAATTTTTTCAACCCAAAAACTATAGATAGTATAAACAAAGGGAGATATAGCATGGAAACGTGTGTCACCGAACTATGACTAAAACGCATGGAATATCAAAGCTGCCAAGCCAATTAAAGTTATGCATTTGGTGTGCAGGTACAAACAAAAACAGGCACCGCTGTGCAATTTGCAGTAGGGTGGGTGAACAATATTAACAACACATTTGTGCAAGCATGTTCATACTAATAATGGTTAATGGCCCATCTCTTTTGTTTCTATTATCCATACCAAAAACACATAATTTTGTAAACACATAAATTTGGTTTGATAAGATTTTTGAACCTTAATATTGAGAGTGTGACGTGGCCCGGTCTTCCACAGCGCGCCCTGCTGGTCCAGCAAGGCCGCCTCGATGGCCAGCAGAACCGAGGTGGGTCCCAGGGCGCCCCCAGGCCCCGAGCAGGCCCCCGCCAGCCCCACCAGCAGCTTGCAGGAGAAGAAGTCGTGGGCGGGCTTCACGCGCTCCGTCAGGGTGAGGAATGGTGCTGGCGGTTCTCCCTGGAAACATAAAATTGGATTAGTTTAGTTTTTGCATTTGAATAGACCAGCCTTGGAGCCACTCTGAATCACTCTCTCCACCCGTTGATAATAAGAATTCCTCAACAGCTCTTGCTGAATGTTCACGTTACCTTGGCATCTGGAGAGCGCTGGACATGCGCCGTGAGGGTGAGCTGAACTGCGGAGGCGGAACGGAATAGTCCAGCCTTGGAGCCACTTTGAATCACTCCCTCCACCTGTTGAGATTTCACAATGAAAAAAAGGGTTTAGTCATACAATACAATGCATAGTTTTACTTTTCAAAATGGCTTACAAAAGTATGCCATAAGCTACAAACATTTAAAATAAAAATAAAATATGTTAAGTACCTACTCAATCGCTTGCTTTTAATTTGATAATTTTCTTCCTCTTTTTATATATCTTTTTACCTCTGAGCGCTTGAGAAGTTAAGACATCCAACAGTTCTAATTTTGAAAAGTTCATGCTCTTATGGACGGACGTCTTGTTGGGTGGAAATTATGTTGTATAATTCCTCAGTTTAGGTACTTTCATGAGCATATATAAAGTAGTCACTCAAATAAAAGACAAAGTTCTATCAAAAGTGTATAAATATTAGCGTACACCAAAAACCACTAAAGAGATAAACCAATAGAAATGTGTTTTGGGGGTTTCTGTGTGCCCGAAGTAAAATCAACTTTACCTTACTACTTGTTCAAATAGCGATTTATTTTGAAAAGGTGCAATCAGTTTCATTGGTGTCTGGGGTCTGGGAGTGGAATGGTCTTATCTAAATTGGTGACATTAGTTTTCTTTCAAATCCTTGTAGTTTTTTATGAATACCGCACAGAAGTCCAAACTGTCCAGAGCCAGCGGGACTATGGTATCCTAAATTGAGGTGAGTCATGAGGCTGAAGGTAGTGTGGAGGAGAAGGAGATGTGGAAGAGTAAGGTTCCAAAGTACTTGGCTATCTAGATCTGGTCACCAAACACGGCTAAAACCATTTCAAGCAAAGTTTCAATTCTGAACGGTGGTTTTTCGCCAGGGCGATAAGAAGTGTGACTGTAACAACCGTGTTTGTACTGCAAAAACCTTGCCTTGACAGTGAGGTGGTGTCCGTGGGGCACCGAGTGATGATCCTGGGGCGCCCGGGGTTGCGGGCTGACGGCGAGGCGCACCACGGTGTTCTGGAGCGCCTGGAACAGGAAGCGGGGCAGGGGCAGGGGAGCCCGGCACAGCAACCCTGACTGCCGCCAGATGCCCTCCACTTGCTGTGAAAATCAACACATTATATAGATTTTATTGTAGAAGATGTGGTCACTTAATAAATAAAAAATACATGTATTTAAATTAACATATTTATTTGTTAAGAGTTTGCGTAGGATTTAAAACTTGTCAATATGGCAACCCTGGAGCGTGCCATGTTTTTATGTTCTAATTTTAAAATTTTCATCACTTGGTGGAATGATTCTAAAAACATTGTCCATTGTTCATGAAAAAGCTACAAACCTCAGAAACCTTCATTTTGCAGATTTGTATGTTTTTAATCTTTTAACCGTAGCTAATGCACACAAATGTGATTTTGAAAGTCAAGACCTCTGTGGCCGTCACATACATGTGTGCGGTCGACGGGCACAAATGTGTAGGTAAATAAATTCTTCATACAGGAATTTGAAAAATGTAAAACATAGATTAGAAATATCAAAATCAAGCCATGTAGGGTGGATTTCTTACCTGATTTGTTGAACTTATTAATCAACTAACATAAAATAAGAGTTTATCTCCAACATTCATATTTGAACTGGCAGATAAAAATCCTCTGACGCCGTTTGTTATTTGAAAACTTCAACGGTTCTTTTTGAAAATAACAGAGGGCGCCACTTCTGTTTACAACAATCCTAAACTGTACAGTCGTTAAAGATATCTCAAAATTATGTATTGGGGGTTAGTGAATTTTGCTTGAAAGCAGACAATAAAATTTTATTTAACGCACCTTGTGTGTGATGATGGCCTTCATATCTTGCGACTCCACCATCTTGGCGGATATCTCATTGACCTTTTGACACGTGGAGATCAGAAGCTGTGATTCTAGGCAGCAGTTTGACAGGTCTGAAAAGGAATTTAATGATCAATATGAAAGGTACTGTTCTTTGTTTTTTTTTTAAATATGTATTTTTAAAGAATTCGAACTAGCTAGCAAATCGAATATAGCCTGGGGTTGAGTCTGTATCTGTTAGGTTAGCCTAACGCTGCATTTTATGTGGGGGAGAAGTCAAAGCGAATTTCAAATGAATTGAAATCGCGTTTGCATGGAAAATGCAGCTTTAGGCAAAAGCAAAAGTTACAGACTAAACCCCCTCATGTCAAAGAGGAAAACCATACACAGAACATGTATTTTAATTATGAAAATGTTTGTAGCTAGCATGTGGATTGAAGGAAGATATTAGCATTTTAATAATGTGTATATAGTTAAAAATGAAATTTTGGGCTGGTGTCCATTTTTAGTATTACATTGGAATACAATTAGCTGAACCAATTGAATGTTGTCACCTTGAGAATAAATGAAGTCAGGAACGCCCTGGTCTTGAAGGGTGGAAGTGGAAACTCTCTCCAGAGACTGGGCCATCAGAGAACACATCTGCTGTAAACTGACAAAAAAAACATTAGATTTTTTTCTGAAGTCATAAGTAAAAAGGCAGCTAGGAATTTGCAAAGGTCACATTCTGATTAACATACTTTTTAAAATAATTGGTGAAAGATCTTGTATATCACTTTTGCAAATTCCAAGCACCTTTTTGCTTATGACGGCAGTATTGTAAGCACATTCTTTTTTTTCTTGTGCTAAATAATTTTTTTTTCAAAATAAAACCACCCTGTTAGCCCTGAAAGTCCCAGATTGATGATGGTTTCCCAATTACATAGAGATTCGGAATTTCCTCTCTTAACCATTCGAGCAAAGGAGATTTTCCCAATTACATAGAGGTTCGGAAGTTCCTCTCTTAACCGCATCATTGTTTCATCGTCTCACATGTTTGGGATATATAAAAAAATCAACTACCCAAAATTGGGTAGCTATCACTCGAGTGATTAAAGAAATATTATAAGTTTTGCAGAATTCTCCACCAGAATTAGTGATGGAAACGCATTCATAAATAGCCTCATCCGGTACACCGAATTGTCCAAAAGGACTAAACAAATCCTACGGAAGTATCAGCCCCCTTCAACTATTCCTGCAATTTAGGTGGCCCCTATACTTTGTTTGCCAATGCATCAAAAAACTTCTAATAATAATATTTGGCTAATTAATATAGTGTCGTTTTCGTGAAAAATCACCTCAAGGGCGATGTGCTAATAGACTCACATCTGTAGGTGCTCCAATGTATTGGGGTCTGCATCGAAGCTCTGCTGGTAGAGTCGGCAGTATCCTTCAGCCAGGGTTCGCAGCTCAGTTCCGGCGCGTCTCAACTGCTGCGTGATGTGGCCGCAGCGGAGAAATTCATCACGACTCGTCTGATTAAAGCACAAACAGAAAAAATTACGAATTGAAACGATAGACCGGAAAAGCTATGCATTAGAATCCGGACTTTTATAGTCAAAGCGCAAGTATAAAAAAGTGCATTTAAAACTGTTTATCTTTTTATCTTTACGTGACTTGTTCTTTTTCATGTTTCGTTTCGATTTATTAGTATTATCTTCTTCAATTATATATAACATTGATGGGTCTAACCTTGAAAATAAGTTAAAGAAAAAGTTGTATCTGATAACAGTTTGTATGAATTAAAAATTAAATACTTTTAGGGAATGTACCTGTGCCTGAGACAGAGCTATGGCGGGCGGAGGCTGCGCGCAGTAAGCTCGACACACGGCCAGCACTCTCCCCAAGGCCCCCAGGAGCTCTCCGCGCAGGCGCACATACTCCCACTGGAAGGGGGAGCACTGGCCGCCGGACCAGCCAGCCTGGAATTTACAAAATGGAGGATTAATGGAGGAAAATAGAATGATTTTATTATAAAATCTAAAAGCATGTATATAATATTATCTACATACTTATGGAAATTATAACATATAATTTTAGTTTGATAATAATAGTATTTGAGGCATAAACCAATCAACGCAAAAATTGTCAAGTTGAGATAGTCACTTTTGAATGTCTGCAGATATAAAAAAAATATTTTATCACTCTTAAATGGTAGAAGTTAGATTTTTTTTTAATATTACAATAAAGAAGCATTTTTTACATTGTGTCATATTCACAATCTGGATTGTTTTTCAAATAAGGTTACATTTTGGCTTTTCGCAGGTTTCAGCAAAATAATAAATGATAAAATTTCATTAATTTAAAATGATCTGTATTATACAAATAACTTCAGGAAACACTAAGCTTTTGGGTTGGGTGTCTTCACCAAATCAAAATAACATTATTGATGAAAGTAAAATTTTGCAAATTGTGGATTGGATGGTTCATGAATAGCTATGTTCAATTTAAATTTTAAGTGACTTGGATATTCAGCACGGTAATTGGATAAAACAGAACACGATAAAGGGATAGGTAAAGATTAAGTTAGGTTGGGTTTATTGTTAGTTTTTTCTTAACTTTTCTTCATTGTTCTAATTTTTTATGGAACCGTTTTTCACCTTCCCTTATCCCAAGCTTGCCGCTGCCACGTGATTATAATGGACTGATTTAAATACGATGGATACCTTGAGAGCAGCCATGGCCTGGTGGTACAGGGTGTTGGCCTGGCGTACGTTCCTCTGCAGCAGGCGCGGCGGGGAGTTGTGCAGGGTGGCCTCCGCTCGTGCCACCAGCTGCAGGGCTCCCAACCAGTGGTGGGCGAGTTCGCTGGCGGCTCGCCCCCCCACTTGGCCCAGGATGTCGGCTGCGATTGCGTGTTGTCCATATCTAAATATCACACAATATTACTTGTGGAATTTATTGGAAGCACCACGGGAAGATAGGGAGTACAAAAGAGAGAAGAGCTAAGGTAGATGAAGGTCAAAATCATAATTTTTTTTTCATATTAACTTAACTATGCTAGCAAAAATGCTGAACAGCCCATGCGCCAGCTGTTACTATTTTCGTATAACCATCATGTAAATTGCACCATCTTACCAGTAAATATGTTTATACTAGCTACTTATATCCAGAGAAATGTTCTCTGTCACTCCAATGTTATAAAAAATATATATATAATGAAGAAATACAAAAATATTCTTGAGTTTTATTATATTATCTATGACTTTCAAAAATGAAATTTTTTTACATTTGACACTGAATTTGCAGGGTGCTTTTTCACAAAAAAAAATCAATGTTTGCAAGTGACGAAACGACAAGCTAGAATAATATTAAGATACATTATTTTCTTGCAAAGAGAATGAAATATATTTTAGTATGCTAGGAGCATTTTTTAAGGGTCAAAATAGGATAAAATTGAGGTAAGTGTGGTGAGCTATTAGCAAATTCGCTGGCATTTCAAGGGTTAAAAAAAATTAAATCGAGAATCGATTAACATCAAGTATAGGTACAAAGACACCATAATTATAGTTAATGATAGTTGACCTCATGGCAGCCCTGGCGACCCTGAACTGCACCCACAGGTTGGTGTCGGCGATGGAACAGGTCACCGCAGCTAATACCTCATCTGGCCACGTGTAGCCGGCCACAGATTGGAAGACCACGGTGCAGAGGATCACTATGATGTCCACATCAACGCTCGATTCCTCAGTACTCCTGGAAATATTCAATGTTACTGATGCAAATTAAACATTCACCCCCTTACTAATAAAAACGTGTTTTAAATTTTACACAATTAATAAACAACCATTTACCCTACATTAATTGTTGTTTATCAGTTGTGTAAAATTTAAAATACGTTTATTAGAAAGACCATTAATAAACTAATAGTTTAACTACCAGCTTAGGGTCGGTATTTCAGTTTAAGTTTATTTCTTTAAGCTCGTCTTGAGAAGTATTTACGTTTGTCAAGTCACTATCGGGTATTAATCCTGATAACCCAATCAAACTATCATGAACAAATTTAATTTTCCATAATGCAAAAATAAGTGAACTCTCAAATGATATATGAATGAGGTATAGCATCAACTGCGGACATGATTTACTTACACAAAGTGTTGAGTGGTCATATTGACTGTCCAGACCTTTTGTCATCAATCAATATTAGAGTCCCAAGTAAGAAAACTAGAGACAAATCATTGTTTCATATCGAAATTCCTTCAACGAGTCTCAGGCAAAATTCTTTCTTACTAAGAACTTGCAATCATTATAATAAAACTTATTTTGATGCTGATATCCTGTCGTGTACCTTAGGAGATTTAAAAAAAATTGTTAACAGAGTATTGTAATAATTAACCCTTTTCTAAATTTAATACATTACATTCATCATTTATTCATTATCACTCTTACATATTATTTGTATTTAATATCAAATGTACGTGTGTGTATGTATGTATGTATGCATGTATGTATGCGTATGTATGTATGCAACTATGTATATGTATGTGTGTACGTATGTATTTATAAGTGTATATGCATGTGTATGTATATATATGTATGTATGTGTTTATATGTGTATATATATATATATACATTTCTCTTATTATTTCCTTGTTTTTAACATTTCTTTGTTTTTAACCTTTCTTTGTTTTCTTTGTTTGTTTTTTGCTTTTTAACCTTCTTTATCTTTATTGCGTGATGTGAACATTGGTTATTGGGTTGTAACCTAATTCTTTTACTTATTTTTTCTCTCTCTCTATGCATGTTATGTTATAAACCTGTTAATGTTCCTAATAAAATAAAATAAAAAATAAAACTTCTGTGTCACAAAAATGACTCACTGCGCAATCTTTTCCCGTATATTATTCAGCGTTCTCATGACATTGGGCAGCACGGCCCGAACGTGTTGTGGTCTCCTGGAGCCGATAGCTCCCAGTGCAGTACCTAGGGCGGCCCCTCTGTGGCCCCCGCTGGCCTCCAGCTCGGTGCCCAACAGGTGAACCAGGCGGCCGCACTGCTCCGAGCTACACTCGCAAATCTGAACCTGGAAGAAGCAGAGCATTATTTGAAGAGTGGATTGAAGTGATAACAGAATTATTAATAACGAATCGGGCAACTACTCAAAAAGAACCAAATAGACCAAAATTCGACCAAAAATCAAAAGATCGTTACCAAGCATCGTCTGAAATGTGAGTGAAGACTGGAGATAGGTGCGGTGTGGCAAGTCACCAACGAATGCTATCAAACCATTATTAAATCACGCCCATTTTGTACATGGCAAGAGACGTGCGTCTGCGTACCTTCTTTTGCTTACCAGGAGGAAATCGAAAATTGGAACCGAAAAAATACACAGTATTCTCTGTGGTCTGAAAGCTATCCAATGAAAAACTCTGAATGTCTATGGAAAAACTGTTGACAGCTGAGTGGTATATCTATAGTTGTTTGATATTTTGGACTTGAACTACGCTGTTGTCCTGGAGATTTGGCAGATTTGAACATATTGTTTATCCAATATTTAATTATTTTTTATTTATTTATTTATACGCCCATTGGGCTTTTACATACATAGTTCATAAAAAAATAATATTTTGAAGATTGCAAGTTCACAAAAGTAATAGTAAAAATACATATAGCAATATCCATTTGACATATTATAACAGCAAGTAAATAGTACAAAAATAAGAATATTCCTACTCCTAAGTTATACAGACTTAAATTAGTTAATAAGAAATGTAAAGTTTATATGTAAATGCTAGGTAGTGGCAGCAGTAACATGAAACAATACGACACATAGTGTATGAGGCCTTTGAGTTAGAAAGCTAACGAAATAATTATTGGCAGTATTGTTAACAAATATACTTCGTTTGACAGGTTGTAGTGGCCTGCTAAATCGAGGGCGATCGGTCAGCCATTTTACATAGTTTATATAAAAAAATATTGTGAAGATTATAAATATAGAATAGTAAAGCAATAATATAACATTCACCATTAGACATATAAAACCAAGGAAAAAGCAAATCTAAACATGATAGTTTGTAGGCCTGTTTTGTCAATCTTGAGGAAATATTAGAGAGATGTCCGTCAGTTTGTGACTCTCATTTCTCAATCGGAAGCATAAGGCCGAGCGGTTCGTTAAGAAATTGGGCGTTGCCAAAGTTTAATCTTGTTGACATCTCGAACACAAAATAGGACCCGTGTTTGAAACCTAAAACAGGTGCAAATCTCTAATTGTTTGTTCCTAATTTGTAATAGCCTTAATTTAAATTCACCGCAGAAATGAATGTATTTTCTTTTTCAGACCGTATCTGTGTTCCTGCCAAGATTGTGTGTATTGTCATGCCGTACTGGATTTTGATTATATCAGGGGTTAATTCCATCATTTTACCTTATTGAGTTTTTCTGTTTCAAACAGAGAATTGACAAAATTCGATACTGTCGTAGAAAAGAACAATCATATACGCGTTGCTGTGGCTTAGTCTGTCTGTGCAGATAGAGAAACAATAGTGCGAGTTGCTTTTATATCTAACAAATGGTGCTATTTAAAAAGAAGCATCTTTGTCCAACGGAGCTGTTTTAAAAAAAAAACATGTTTTAACATGTTACAGGTGACATCTATATAATATAGGTTTATAAAAAAACATGTGTATTTGAATGCAACGTTGTGTCAAAATTAATAATCGGTGAAGAACTTTTGGAGATTTAAGATTTAAGCAAACAAACATTTACATTTTTATTTATATAGATAAATAAATAATATTTTAGGCTAATGAATGGGCTAGGCTCCGAATGAGAATTATATTGTCTATGGTCGTGCCTTTTTTTCTGAGTTTTCTCTATCCTCGTCGATGGTGTCACACAGACCTTTTACATGCATACTAAATATTGGCATATCTATGGTTAAATAATAGACCAAGTTGCAGGGGGGTATAACTCCGAGAAAAAAGTGGGTCAGAAAAAAAGACACGGTAAATCTCTATGGCTGGAATTAACATAGTTGTGTATCTGTGACGTATATTTTCCACAAACCAGTGCGAACTTCATGCATGTTTATAGGCCGCTGTCAAAACATGAAAATGTCAACAAATGTTAAGTGCGATGTGAAAGGATGTACGGACAATACATCGATTCGACATCGGTTTCCGAGTTTTAAGGAGTACCCTAGTCTTTTTCGCAAATGGTCAATACGGATTGATAGATTAGAATTTATTACGAAATACAAAAATCTTCTGTGTTTTTCATTTTTCTGTTAAAAGCAGAGAAATATCAAAATTCGTTACTGTCGTAAAAAAACATTTCATATTTGATAATCTTATAAATGTTCTTCCTTTATTTAAAGGATTTTAAGTCATTTTAGTTTACTTTTACGACAGGTTGATTGTTCATCTCAGAACAAAATTTTAGGCTAGTGAATGGGATTGGCTTCGAATGAGAATTATATTGTCTATGGTTACGCCTTTTTTATAGTTTCTATCCTAGTCGATGGTGAGTATGTGTAGTAGTGACGTATATTTTTCAGTTACAGACTTTTATCTATGGCAAACATTAGGACCCATGGGCTCAGTACTAAAAACCCGAAGATATTGATCTAGTGAGTGGTTCATTTATGCCAAGTTGTTTCATACAAAAAGCAGTGGGTGCATAAATATGCAGTGGTTTGTTTATTAGCCAAAATCAAAAGACTATTAGGAGGCGACACATTACCCTATACGTATATTTCAGCATATCACTCGTCATACACTACCAATGGGAATGTATGGCGAGCGATATGCTGAAATAGGCAAAGCCACGCAAATATAGCGTGGTCTGTCACAGGCTTTAGCAGGATAGCTCCTGTCTCGACCCAGGAATTACCCAGTGAGATTGGAAAATAAATCATTTGTATTATTTTTATTTTTTTATTTTTGCAACTATTTAAATATTGTACATACATACAAAATATGATATTAAATATATGTATAGTAAATTGTATTTCTTAGTCCTCCTCACTAGGGTGACCTGTGCTGAGGCGGACTAAAGATATTCATTTCTGATTTATAAGTTTTCTATATTTTTTTTAATGTTTTTTCACACTTTTTTCATAAATCTCTTTCAGCCAGATTTTTATTCTTGATTTGTATTCATGCAAATTTTCTATTCGCTTTATATCAGGGGGAAGGATGTTGAGGACTTTCGTCGCAAAATAAATATAATTTCTTTGTCCGAATGTGGTTTTAAGACCTGGAATATTTTCTATGTCATTATGATCAGACCTTGTTTGATGAATACGCGGTATTGTAGAGGATTCAGTATTTTTGAATAGTTTCAATATTATATTTTTAGCATATATTGTTATACATTTGGTACATGAAAACTATTGAAAATTTCAATTGAAAGCGTTCTTATGGGTACTTTCAGTATGGTCTTTATTATAATTTATAAAGATAAATAAAAATAAAAAAATGTCACCGTAGGGAACACAGTTCTCGGGAGTAGAAAGCATCAATATATACGGAAATGTGAACAAAATGAAGAAACACCAATCCACCTATAACACGGACAGTATTAGATCGACTTGATTTGATTGTGAGTTCAGGACGAAGCACACAAAGAGTTACGTACAAAACAGCCCTGGAGTTCATGATTGTGTGGTTATGTTTTCTAAAAGGAGGGGGTAATAATTTTTTTAATATTTTAAATTAAATTAATAAGAAGCCAAAGGTAAGCGAGCATAGAAAGTACAAGAATTAAAAATAAAAAAATGTCAGGGCTGAAAAGGATAAATTTAATAATAATAATTTTTTTGACGTACCACACACTTGAGTGTAAGTTTTAGCTGGGGGAGGTTCTCATCAGGCATTTGGTCGTACTCCTGACCAAAGAGGATGATGAGAGACTCCAGGCTCATCATCAGCTCTTCAATATCATGAACCGGAAGTGACTCCTGGTAACTGAAAAATTAAGTTTGACTATAAGTCATCAAATAAGCCGATAAATCTAAAAATACATAGACAGTTTTACCCGCAGTGCGCAAAGATACAAAACTTGTAATTAATTTCATATTGATAATTTGAAAAGAATCATCTCGGCAGATTGTTTCCATAAATTTTGACTACGAATAAGTAAATTGATCTGGGGCCTGAACACGAAAGCCGCCACCGACGCGATAAAAGTCCATACTGATAACTAGAGACCGGATTATATGCAACAAAAATAGCCCAAAATATGCATGAAAATATGCAATAAAAATAGCTAAAATATGCACGAAAATCCATAAAAAGGGTCAAAATATACAACATGAAATAATACAGGAAGTCGTATTTTTACATATTTTTTTTATTTTAGTAAGCTTTTAGTTCTCAAGGATAACAATTATATTTTCGAAAATATCAATTATAAAATGTATTTAACAATAAAATTTAGAATTTACCTTTAAAAACGTATGACTAAGTACTGTTCTAAAAGTTCTGTAGACAAATTGTGTCTACGATCGCTTAATATATTTTTGTAAGCGGAAAAGGAACGTTCTACGTCTACTGATGTGGCTGGACAGAATTTAAATTTGGGTGCGATTTTTGAACTTATTGTTCCGGGCAAAATTTCACCTGCCCCGTTGATGAAGTTATCAATTTGGCACAAAGGTTCAAACCCTGGGTTATTATTCAGTATGTTTTCAAATTTTTCTTTGAGTTTACTCGGGAATAGCTTTGGCAACGAGGAATTCATACAGCGAATTTCCTTCATAACCTGAATAGATGCATTCAACGCCAATCCATGAGTTTCAAGCGTTTTTATACTTGCAGGTATGTAGGCGAAATGAGTGGTAATCATAGCTAGGTTTTTTTTAATACTGGCGTCGTCAAACAATTCTTTGCACTGGAAAACTGCCAAAGCCTCTGCACTATCGAAGTCATTGATAACACCCTTGATGGCTTCAAAATGTTCATGGTAAAACATCGCAGCTTCGATCCATGTACCCCAACGTGTTATTACTGGCTCAGGAGGTAAAGGGATATTTGGCAGTTTTTCTTTGTAGGCCTTTATACGAGCAGGCGCCTTAAGAAAAACTTTCTTTGCTGATGAAATCATGTTATTTACATTCGCAAACGTGGATCTCACTTCTTCGGCGAGTCTGTGAATTCCGTGAGCAAAACACGTCACATGAATCAAATTGGGATAAAATACTTGGAGGGCTTTGCCTGCTTTGATCATATAGGGGGCAGCATCTGAGAGCAACACATACACATTTTCACCCGCAGAAGATTCAGGAAATATTTTTTTTATACCCTCATTCACAAATCTGGCGATCGTAGAATGATTTGCCTTTTCAAGTTCTCTGCAGGCCACCAAATAGGAAGGTGAAGGTTCAAGTTTTAATGCACCAACAATCAAATTTGCAATGTAACGGCCGCAAGTGTCGGTGGTTTTGTCAGCTGAAATCCATATGATGTTATCCTTAAGTAAGATCAGTTATCAGTTCTTCGCTCAGCTTCGCTGGCCTTGCACTTTGATATCTGACGTCTATAGTGTCGCTATGTGAGGCATCTGAACGATATCAAGCGTAAATATGCAAGATCTCAAATTATTTGCTAAAATATGCAACTACCGCTGAAAAGGGTCTAAATATGCATTTGCATATGCAAATATGCAAATGCATATAATCCGGTCTCTACTGATAACCAACAATATATACTGGTTATTAGTCGACATTGACAAGCACACAGGAAATTAATTGTGACACAGGCTTGTCCTAGTGAGGTTAAAAATTATAACTTAAAAAAAAAGATACAATGTAAAGAAACGATAAATAAATAAATAAATAAATAAAAATTCTTATTTGGCGAGAAGAAAGGATTAACTTATTTTAAATTAAAACAACTCAATTACTATTAAACTTATTGCGAAATCAGATATGCGCAAATCGGCAGAATGCTGACTGATCATTAAATAATAATAACAATTAACATTTGACAGTTGTCTCAACTAAAATATCTCTGGTCTACTGAGCCCATCAAAAAATATTGTGGGTAAAATTTGGCACTGTAATCAACTTACACACTCCGCTTTTTGTTGGACGCTAACAGATTTAAACATGGTTAAATGGAGTTTTGATAGTTATTCATGATATCACGGGTAATGGCTTACAGCTATTGGTAAAACAAAAATCAATAAAATCAATTTTGTTAAAAGTACTTATAAGTTCCAACACGTCTATGCTATGAAATTCTATCTATGCAATTGATAAAATGCATCAGTGTTGCCATCGTATGGTGTGTTTTTCCCGACAATGATGTATGTATCAATCAATTTTTTCTTAACCTTTCAAATTGACACAACTATTTGGGAAGCTGGTTAACATTTAGTTAGAATGGGGAACCGACTTACCCCTGGTCCTTTGAAACACATCTTGTGAGTGCACCTGTAAACTATTCTGGTTCTTTTTGCAGACTCAATATTAAATACACTCTGAGGGTCACTTAACGTGTACACTGCACAACCTGTCTTAGTAGAGTGACAAGTTAAGGATAATGTTGCAATGGTCATTCAGATAGGTAATCCAAACAGTCAGAAAGTGGACAGGTAATTGGGTAAGAGAATGGGGTGAGAGAATGCAGGGACATATATTAGTGGGAGATACAGAGTTGCGTTAACACTGAATGTGATGAAATAATAACAGAATTTGAACATCAACTTTGAAATTTGATGAATTGTTCAAATTCTGTGAAACAACCCTTCTTTAGAGTCTCTAGTCAAAGAAATGGGACAGAATAAGGAATAAGAAACTTACCAATGGATGGCAATCATGCTCAGGATGTGAGCTGCCTTCGAGGCGATGAGAAGATTCCTGCTGTAGAGGCTTTGCCGACACAGTTCCCTCACGGCGGAGTCAGGGTGCATGTTGCCCTGAACCACAAGAGGCTCCTTCATCAAGATCTACAATATCAAATTACACATATTTTCGATGTTAACAATATATTTTGGTTGTCGAATACTATGAAAAACACAATTATCGATGACAACAGTTATCGAAGACAACAATTATCAAAGACAACGCGCCTTGTTTACAATTCTATTGTTACTCCGCATTTAAATTATTGTTCTAGTGTTTTATTCTTATGTAACGAAGCCCAAAATAATAAACTACAGGTAATACAAAATAGGGGAATGAGGATGATTTTAAAATGCAACATTTTTACTAGAGTTAAAATTATGTTACAAAATTTAAATATGATGACAACCAAACAACATATAATATATAATACGTTAACAATGATGTATAAGTTTCAAAATAATATGCTCCCAAATTATCTGCAAAGAAATATTATGTACCATGAAGATGTTCACAATTATCCTACGAGAAGACGCAGAGATTTTAGGCTTCCCAAAACTAAACTTTCATGCACACAAAACAGCGCGTTTTATAAAGGGCAAAAACTTTATAATAACCTACCAAATGTCATAAAGGAAGCCACAAACCTTAGCACTTTTCGTAGGACATGTGCTTTATATGTAAAAAATAATTTTTGATTGTTGAACATACTCACCAATATTATTTTAGTCACCTAGATATCTTATATAATATAATTTTGTGTATTTATCTTTTTCTCTTAAAATGTAATTGTTATTTTGTATTTTTTATATTTTCCTACTAGATGTATGAAAAAAATTGCGTCCATCTAAATAAAGATTCAAAAACAAAAACAAAACAGTAACCGAAAAGATGGTAGAGAGACAGATGAAGAGAATATAATAAACAATTGACTTAGTTTGAGGTTTTTCAAACTCATTTGATAACGGTCGTTAAACGCGGATTCTCGGCCTATTCCAACTTTCGATCAAATTGTGAACAACTATCAAGCATAAAAATTATGCTTGACAACTGATCGCGATTTGATTAAAAGCTGAAATCATGCTGATAACCGGCGTTAAACGGGGACCGTGTTTTTGTCATTGTAGATTTGTTGATAAATTATGATGCAGGTTTAAAACTGCTAAACATCATTATTTTTTTATGAAAATAGCTTTCAAGAGTCACAACTGCTACTGACTGTCCAGAGCCAGTGGGGCGATGGCATTCTTAATCAGGGTTTGTTGCGAGGCTGAAAGGAGCGGGGAAAGGAAGGAGATGGGGAGAGGAAGGTTGGAAAGTACCTGGCTATTCAGATCAGGTTCACGAAACACAGCTAAAGCCAATTCGTTTCATGATGGAGCTCTAAAAAAGATGATTAAAAAAAATAAATATATGTATATTTAATATTTAAACTGTGTTCCACGCTCATACCGCGAAACTTTCAAATCATATGGTTTTGCAAAGAGTTTGTATATACACACCTTTATTATTATTTCTTCGCAATCGGTCAGCTTTTTATTTAAGATTTGAAATGTGTTACCTGGTGTTTGAAATGTATTCGCAATAGAAAAGCTACTGTGCGATATTCGCGTAGACTATCGACACATGGTTTAGATTATAAGGGTTATAATCTAGGCAGGTATGTGCCTGTGTAAATTAACGCATGTAAATTAAATGAACCAAAAAGATAGGTATTCGCAAATGTGACTTACGGAAGAGTTGGTTATGATGTTCTGATCCGATGATATGGTTCGTTTGGTAGCGCTCGTATGGTGGAGGAATTCACAGGCACTCGTATAAGATTGAGATAATTATAACTCTGCTTTATCGGTACGATACGATACGGACACATCGGTTGCTTTATCGGTATGGTGTTTTGGTCAACTGTCATTAGATGACGTTTTCGCTACGGCGCCGGCGGCTAGATTCAACTCAAAGCAACACTGCGCAGATTCAAACCAGTAAAATATTATTCCTAGCCTCCTTATTGGTTGGAGCAGAAAAAGCGTTAAAACAATTCAGCGTCACAAAACAGCTAAAATTACTAATTTATGATAATTTTTTTAAAAATTTAATTATTTTGCCTTGTTTATAAAAGTTTTTAAGATTTTTTATTAGATTATCATGTTTAACTACCTTCCAAACTTTTACAGTATGAGCGTGGGACACGGTGTATATCGAACCTGTATGACTCCCAAGCAATTGGCCAGTGTGTCAGGATCCGACTGCACCAGCGTAAGGGCTCGTCTGGCCAGCGTGGAGGGGGCGGTGGACGGCCACAGATTGGCCCGGCCCTCGCCGGCCAGTCTGCGCAACCCGCTAACAGCGGCGCCCCGGACGGAGGACCGCGCCGCTCCTAACTGGTCCAGTAGCAGTTCCACCTGGACAGATTAAATGAGCTTTAGAACATATACTTAATTCTGTTTTTAAATGGGGGATACATTACACGCAGTTCTGTGACAAAATAGAACAGTGAAAATAAAACTAACATAACCTATTCTTTTATCATGTTCTGTTTAATCCGGTTACCATTCAAGAGAATAGCGTACAAAAAAATACACTAAAGTATAACGAAAGATAGTTTTGAAAAAAGAATTATTGGTGTCTATGTCAAAGTTTTTACATGATGTAATATTTGTATTTAGTCTCTAGTTTTTTTCTTCATAATGTTTGCAAGTTGATTATTTCTCTGTTTTCATTGTAGTTTCTAATGTGGCTCTGTTTCTTACAAATTTTTATTTTGGATTATCTTTAATACAGCACACTTAGATATTTATTTTTTATTCATCCAAAAAACAGTTTTTAACCTAAAAAACATACTCTGCACATCTTACTAGGGCATTCCTGTATCAAGATGTGCAGCTTTACAATTACATCATTTAAAAAAAATACACAATTACATTAGTGTGCATATGCGTTTTAGTGAAACTTCGCAGATCAATAAGTGCAACATCCGCGTACCGTGATACTCGCCGATGGGTTTCCGATGTGCGACAGCCGCGTAAATCAGTATAGGGCTAGATTTAGGAATTAATTTATTAATTTATTATTATTATTTAATTTAGAGTTTAATTCTTATTTCTTCATAAATTATTTATTACTTTGGGAATTTATTATTTGTGACAAAATTATTTTAGAATAAATCTTGTTCCAGTTACTTGCATCGAAAGTTGAAATTAGTGGCAACGAATTTGTGATAGAAGACAAATTTGTTACTTGTGAACAAGCCTCGGAGATGTTCCTCTTGCAGGGTTCACAGTAAAGCCATACATTCCGCATTACCTGGTCAGGAATATGGATCAGAGTAGAAGCGGCCAGGTCGGTGAGTGTGTGCAGCATGAGGCGCACAAACGGGGCGGCGGGCAGTCGCGGCAGCAGGTCGGTGAGCAGAGCCCTGACGGGGCCCGCCGCTGCCACCGAGTGGTGCATGTGCCGCAGCGCCGGCAGCAGGCGCAGCTTCATGCCGGCTGGGGTGGCCTGCCCGCGGATCATCTCCGAGATCTTGTTGCACATGGACACGGCAAACGCTCTGGAATAAGTACAGCCATGATTTATATTTTACTAATATATTTAATACCCATCTTGTAACTGATTCATATATTCTGGTCCTTCATCAATAGGTTGAGATGCTCCCTTTCAAATGTCAAAAAATCTCACTGCCTAGTGCTCCTACAGTACCAACATGATGCACTGGTTGGGGTCTAAAATAGTCAGCAATCGGCGAAGAGCAAAGTACCGAAAGTGTGGTCAATGAATGTCCCATGATATTGGTCAATTGATGTAATAAGGAACTCCGGTCCATTTAAATTTTTTTTTATCAATAATGACTATCTAACTTAAATAATAGTACATATTTTTTACTGTTAGCTTTTAGTCTAAACACTGAACTAAAATTACTGATAACCAAAAAAATTAATAATTGTTTTCTAATGTTTTATTTTTACAATGTCATCCTCCCCGACAACCTCTAAATCTTTTTTCCTTCGCAGTGCTGCGATTTAGGTTGTAAAAGTCAATTTTTGCAGCCGCTAAAGATTTTAATGCTTCACTATTCAGGGTCCTTGAGGTGATTTTTCAGAAAAACAGCGCTTTACAAATCATCCAAATTTACAAAATATTATTATTATTACTAGTATATTTTAAACCTATTAGTTCTGACCTGTCATAAACAATAACCATATTGATGGCATTAACAAAATCGGTTAGTCACACATTTATATTATTATGTACATATTTCCAGTAACACAAAACAACCAATGGTCAACCCTAACACTTGACCCTGTTAGCGAGATGAGACCCGGCACCGGAAGGGACGAAATACGTGGTCAATTTTTGTTGTTTGTTTTTGGGGTGTTATGCCGTGTCGCGCTAACTCCTTCTTTAGCCGACGTTTCGGACAGCGTTGCAGTGTCCATCATCAGGGCAGATCCGGTAGATCCGAAGATGTGGATCTGCCCTGATGATGGACACTGCAACGCTGTCCGAAACGTCGGCTAAAGAAGGAGTTAGCGCAACACGGCATAACACCCCAAAAACAAACAACAAAAATGCTTTTGGCCGTGAGAATCTAAAAACTTACCCACGTGGTCAATGTTCAGGGGTCAAATTGACCAATGTTGGTCAGTTGGTTTACATACAAAATTAAACAAAATTCTACTGAAGCATTAGCATTTATTTTTTATTATCTAGTCATTTTCGGATTTTCTCTTTCGTTCAGGCTTTACAAATAGACTTTTTTTGAAAATTTTCTACGAAAGAAAATGAAATATAGTACGTTCTCACAATTATTGTAAATATTATTTTTCAATATACAGTCGACTCTCGTTAATTCAAACCTGCGATAATTCGAACCTCTCTATAATTCAAAGATATCACGAGTTCCCTACGAAATCTCTTTATATTTCGAACTAAATCCATACATTTTTGTACACTTGGTAATTCAAACGAAAAAATCATTGCTATATAACAAAACGACGCGTTAATTCGAACTCATCGGCGTTCAACATTCGACAATTCAAAGTTGCAGAGAGAAAGAGGCGGAAGATTGTTACACACACGTTAGTACAAATACAATTTTGCGACAAGTTCAAACGTGTATTGTTTTTGTTATGATTAGTTTGAGACACACACTCTAACGAATTGGTTTGTGTTATCATTCAGTTACTGTACATTATGATTACATGTATGTACACGAATGTACCTATAAACTTTTGTCATTGTTATAGAATAGGAGTTAATAAATAATAATTGATCAACACTTAAGAATTCGAAGTTTTATTTATTTACTCTCACAAATTTCGAACCATTTGATATTTCAAACACTCGATAATTCGTAATATTTTAAGAGTCCCTCGAGTTTCGAATTATCGAGAGTCGACTGTAGTTGGATAACTAAGAAATGCCCAGAATCTCCGCATTTTCCCCACAAAATGGTTCTCCCAGCAAAAAACCCAATTCTTGAAAAACTTAGAAATTCCTAACAATTTGGGGAATTCTCCACGAATTTGCAACCCTGATGTGGATATTGCGGACCATAGGTATACTACTCATGTGGACTGGTTGTGATGATGAAGTTTTATCAAAACTATTTTATTAAACTGCACTAATATCACTTTATATGAAACTATATTAATTATACAGACGTATTATAAAGGTTATTCTCAATTCACTTTTTTCGTTTCACCTATCCTCCTCAGGCCTACGGTATCATATTTGATACTTAAGGTTTTTGTTAAAAACATGTTGACTGGTTATGCTGTCTAACAGAGGCTCGGAGTATCAGATTAAAGATAAAATTGTGTAAGGCGCACATTTGACTTCTGCAAACTACTTTGAATCTGATCTACCGACGAATATCTTCGCGATTTTTTGGTGTCAGTGTATTCCATTTTCAAAATGCAGGTAAGTACTTATTTAATTGATTTTTCATAAATAATATTAAATATAACTGTTGTTCAGAGAGTTTGTTTCCTTCATTTTTGTGGTATAAAATGATGCATCTCATAATATTTTCTTGAAGGTTTTCATGTTTTTCTTTGAAGTTTCATAGGCGATACCTCGGGTCTTTAGGTTAACTTTTTCATCTTTTCAGAAATGAATGACAGTAAAATTGAACAAGTGCTGTTACTGCCCATGAATACAAATGAATCAGATTTGGAATGCAGACATGGTTGGGGAAGTGATGATGACGATGACATGCAAACAAGTAGACTGTTTGAAACTGGATACGATGGATGTGGAGTCAGATTGTACTGGAGACTATGACTGGAGCATAAATCAACTTCTGTAGATTGATAACTTTGGGATTTTTGTATGAAACAAATTGGTCCTAAAAAACCATAGATATGCCAATATATAGACAGTAAAATTCTCATTCGGAGCCTACTTATTATACAGTACACCAATGAAAAACTTTGAAAGTTTATTCCATAGATTTTCAGAGTTTTTCATTGGTGGATATAGTTAAGCAAACATATGACGTCACAATATTTCGGTTCAAATTTTCGATCGCAGTTATAACCCCCTGGACTGAAGGTGCTGCTGATAATTTCCCGTTACAAGATAAAACATGGTCATGGGGACCCAATTATCCTTCATCAGAACAAATAGATGTTGGAACATGTTTTGTGCCAAAGTTGGCTGACTCTTCACTTGTTGGAACTAGACTGTTCGTAGACAGGTATTAAACGTCGATGATACTGTTGGAAAATGTGGAAGTATTCTTGGTGTCGGTTACCATAAGGAACAGTAGCTTGTCAAAAAATGCAAATTTTATAACCAATTCTCAGCTAAAACGAACTGATTGTGGTTCTTGCGAGTATATGATGAGATGCAATGTTATAATGGATGTGTGGATTATTCACTCATTGTATGAATCGAATAACGGCAAAGAGGTTAAAATGAACACTAATAATTTAATTAACTAACTTGGATTGGGCTGCAAACTGTGATGCAGAATAAATGGCCGCTTCCACTTCCACACTGTCATGGCTATCCAGCCCTCTCCTGATGGCATGGTGGACGTGCTGCTTCTCGGGAATAATGGCGGCCACGGCTCCCAAGGTTTTCAGTGTGAGGGCTCTAGCAACAGGATCGTTGGAATGTGTTACGCTGAACACCCGTCTAACAAACTCGTCCACATTCAATATCTTATCCAGGTGTTTTTCACTTTGTTCGCATACTCTCAACACCCACAGTCGCAGGAAATTGTTTCCCATACGAAATACATCGGCCAGTTTTAAGAACGAAGAGTTTATCAAAATCGGAAAGGGGTACTTCTCGAACAAGCGAGGAAACCTCACTATTGCTTCACATTGCTCACCTACTTTTCCAGACCTCAAACCTGGAATAAAACAGAAGCATTAGAATATCAACAACGCCAAGTATATCTTGATATACGGCGAAAATGTGAGGTTAGTTTAGTGTTTACCTTTATCTAATTCTGTTAATGCCGAATTAGCATCTTGCTCGGGCTCGCTAATGGCAGAGTCATTAAACGAGTTTAAACGTACACCAAACATTGTGGAAACGTTTTTCTCATAGAGGAAAAAATATACAATTATGCCGAAATATATTATTTGACTGGCGTTTCCTAATCCCTAACGTCAAAACGTAAAAATGACAGCTACAGCCGCCATAGATATAGCAAAATTTGTTAGTTGCCCTGCTACTGTAGTGATGGGCATAATCGAAAAATTAAAATTATCGAATGACATAATATATTAATATTAATACTAGTGGACCCTGTCTTACTACTGTCTTTCTCGGGCGTCTCCAACTTCTTCCACCATTCACTACTGCATACAAAAATGTAACTGTTAAAAAACTACATTACATCGACCGCGTACACCATAAACACTCCTGACACTAATGAAAACAAATATAGAAATTTTCAGCTATTTTGGTGTACTACTTTAAATTTTTGCATGTTAAGATTATACAGGTTGTTCGTTGGTAAGGTGCGCTGTCTTCGGAGGGTGAATCTACATGATAGTAGAAGTAAAAAAGATTGATAAATTTTTGCGAAATTCCAAAGTTTTAAGGTACTTTTTAGATAAAAAAAGTTGAATTGTTTGTATGGGAAAATAATTTTTGGTAATTATTATATTTATATTTACAATTATATAATAATTTATAATTATATTTACCTTATTTTTTTCCATGGAAAAATATGTGTGTAGGGGAAAATAAACATTGGAATTTAGAAAACGTTATTTATTTTTTTTGCTTCTACCACCATTTAGAAGTACCACCTCCGAAGTTAGTCAACACCCGGACACCTTGTATAAATTTGGGCACTAAACTAAAATCGATTACTTACATATAAGTTCGATTTCACAAAATTAAACACATCCCTTCAGGTGATTTTTTACAAGAACAGTAGTATGCAAATTATCCATTCATTATAATTATTAATAACCTCCTAAACTTATCAAAATTCAAAATATTTTACACACGAAAAATGTTTTTGTATTATAAATAGTAACTTAAAATGTTAACTTCAATATCCAATACGTAAAACTAAAAATATTAGAAAATTATTAACAAAGAATAATTTGCATAAACCCAAATGCACTTTTAAATCATCAATTCAGTAAGTAGTGGTAACATAACGTATCGATTGACAAGCTAACCGAGATATTTTTAACGTATCTCAAAATATAACTTTTCTTAGTTGAAAAATCATTTTTATTTATTTTTTTATTTTTATGTGACACCTCACAAAAGTGTCCCTGCCTGTGCAGTGTACAGACAGGGGAACTATGTCACCACCCGGTTGGGCGGCGTTGTGAGGCGGAATAAGGTAGGGGCTGTAGGAAGGGATTTGTTAATGCGGGCCTTGAAGAGGCTCGGATTATAGGAGGGAGGAAAAACAGATGCCGGTAGCTCGTTCCACATACGAGCCGACTTACACAAAAACGAGTCGTAAAAATGGCCCGTTCTCATGAAGCCAACGTCAACCGTGAACGGGTGTTCAGTTCGTGTCCGTCGAGTTTCGCGCACGTGCACCGGTGCATCAGGAATCAATGCTGCTAGCTCCTTGGAGCAGGCTCCATTGAAATACCTGTAGAACATACACAGCATGCCTACATTGCGTCTATGCACTAGAGAAGGCAATCGGTCTGTTAACAACGGATTGTCAATCAGACGGATCGCTCTCCTTTGCACAGATTCAAGCAGGTTTATCAAGTATTTTGGGGCACCAGCCCAAAGGTGGCTCCCAAATTCGATAGTTGGGCGGACTTGAGACTTGTACAGGGTCAGCAGCTGGTCACTGTTGAAGAATCTCCTAGCCCTGTACAAGACGCCCAACTTTTTGGAGGCCTGATTTACTCGGGCTTCTATGGATCCCCGATACTTTAGCTGGTCTGATATAGTAACTCCAAGCATTTCAATGGAGTCTTTATTGGGGAGAGTGCTCCCATCAAATTGCACCAGACAGTCATTGATCTCCCTCTTTGCCGAAATCCGACACGCTTGGGTTTTTGAGATAGTACAGGGGACGTTGAAACTGACCAAGTTGGCCTTACCCCAGGCACGAACCATCTCGTGGTGGTGGTCAATTTTTTGCTTCAAAACTTCCCGAGCTGTTCGGACATCATAGGTGGAAGGGGGCCTGTCAAAAAGATAACCCTCGTGAACGGTGCTGTCATCAGCGTAGCAGTGAATTGGTGCACATTCAACGAGATCGTTGATGTGCAATAAAAACAGCGTCGGAGACAGCACAGATCCTTGTGGCACCCCCGCATTGATTTGGTGGGGTGAGGAAGAAGAGCCGTCAACCACGGTTTGAATTGTTCTTCCCCTCAGAAAGTCCGCAATCCAACTATGCAGGGTTGGGTGGATCCCATACGATGGTAACTTCCCGATAAGCGCCCGGTGCCAGACTCTGTCAAAGGCTTTGGAGATATCCAACCCAACGGTTTGAGTTTCACCAAAACGTTCCATGTACCGCCCCCAAATATGCGTCACATATCCGAGTAGATCGCCACACGATCGGTTTCGACGAAATCCATATTGCCGATCGCTTAGGATATTGTTATTCTCGAGATATGTGAGCAATTTGTTGTTAACCACCCTTTCTAATACCTTCGAGAGTATGGAAGTGATGGCTATGGGGCGGTAGTTAGAAGGGTCGGAGCGGTTCCCCTTTTTTGGGTTTGGGTGGACGATTGCCTTTTTCCAAAGATCTGGCACCTTTCCACCTTTGAGAGAGAGCCTAAATAATTTCGCGAGCACTGGAGTCATTTCTGCAGAGCACCTCTTGGGGACCAAGGCAGGTATTCCGTCCGGCCCACTGGCTTTGTCGACTTTCAGCTCGTTCAAGACTCGGAGAACCTCTCTGTTCCGGATCTTCGGTTCCTCCATTTGAAAACCGCAGTGCGGAATGGAAGGGGGAGTCTCTCCGTTATCTTGAAGAGTTGAGTTTTCCGCGAAAATTTTGCCTAATAATTCATTCTTTCTCGCGGGCCGAGTTAGCCAGCCGACCATCAGGTTTGGTCAGAGGTGGGAAAGTGGTTCTGCAGAAATTTCTTCCGATCGAGCCAGCGAGTGACCACAAAGCACGGCTACCAGTGGGGCAGTCAGCCAGCTTTTTCGCAATTCTCTGGTCGTGATCGCTCTTAGCTCTATTTAGAACTCTCTTACAATCCCTTCCCCGTTTTCGGTATTCCGAAAGGTTATTCATGGAGCTAATCTTCCGGAGTGCATTAAAAGCCGTATTTTTGAGTCTGACAGCTTCAGCACAGCGATGGTCAAACCACGGTTTTGTGCCCGCTCCAGAGGATTTGACGGAGAAGGGAATGTAACAATCCATTGCTGATGTGATTACTTCTCCTACCTCGCGTGCACAAATTGATGGGTTCTCGGAGCTAAAGCATACAGTACTCCAAGGAAAGGCGCCGAAGAAAGACCGCATGCCGTCCCATTTTGCTGCCCTGTAGTGCCATACTATCCTCTTTACATGTTTGTCGGGTTGACGGTTCATGGAGGATGGGACAGAGGTGGTAATCAGGCAGTGGTCAGAGGATCCTAAGGGCGCTGTCACCTCCACTCTGTACCCAAGTGGCTCACTAGTGAGAAACAAATCGAGTAGGTTCGCTCGATGTGATGGGATGTCTGGTATTCTAGTCGGAGATTCTACGAGTTGGCTAAGTCCATGGATAAGAGCAAAGGATTCCGCTGATCTACCGGCAGAGTTCGTTGGGCCCGAGAACTTCAGCCATTGTTCATTATGAACATTGAAGTCCCCCAGGATTACGTGGGTAACATGGTGGGTGGGATTTACGTGGGTGGGATTGATGGGAGTTAGGTTGGTGTGCAGACCGCGAATGTTAGCGAAATTCACCTTCATCTTCGGTCCACACTGAGGACTCCTACTGTTCGCTGTCGCTGAGTTTATATTAATTGGTTGTGAGTTCATAGTTTTTAAGTTTGTTTTATTTGTTTGTGGGATTTAGGATGGGTTGGGAAGGATTAGGTTAAAAAGGTTGGGTGGGGAGTTGGAGAGTGGAGCAACTGGATACACCAAATGTAAGGTATGTTCTTCTGACTGCGGTTCCAGGCAATGGGCAGGAGATTCCGGCTGTGGAGGTCGCCCAGTGCACCCCAAACGCTGGATGCTGGGTCCTCACCGGTCACGAACCGGCACAACATCAGCGGCAGGGTTTTCTCGCTGGCTGATGGGGCAGCCCACCCTTGGTCGTGAGCCCAAGGGTCGGGCCCCTGTACTATCCAGCGGCCCGGACAGCGATAACCGGTTTACTGGATCTCCCTCAACCGGCCTCTCCCAGCCTGGCCCGCCCCACAGTAAGTAGGCCGACCCATTCATCAGTGTGATCCAGAACGCACAACCCTCCATGAGCCCGGGCACCCCTGCTAAGTCACCAAACGTAGCGAACCACTTCAGGTGACCTGTGGCAGAGGTGTTGGTAACCCAGAGTATGTTTCCTGGGGCGGCGGTACCCATTGACTACCTCTCAAATTAATGTCATTCATTTGTTCCGGTTCTTCGTTTTCGAATGAATATTTTAACGTTTCAAAACGATAGTAACGGATTGTGCTTTCGAAAGAATTTAGACACCGACAATCGGTTTGTATATGCCAACGAATCGAATGATTTGTTAAAATGATCGAGCAAGTAGTCGATCATTGATCGATTGTGCCCATTGTTAGTAGTGTTGGTCACAATCGAAAAATATTATTTTGAAAATTGTCAATATTTATATATTCACTATCGTTTAGAGAATGTCATGTTATATTTATAAAAGGTAGAGAAAATTCTAGCAACGCCGGGTATACGTCAGCTAGTTTATTTATAATACACCGAAATAAAATAAATAATAAAATTTCAACAAGTATTTTTTTAACATCAACTCCACACAGAAGGCCCCGAAGAAAATAAATTCATCAGGTCCTACGTCATCTTTAGGAATGCTGTGCGTAAAGGTCTTTTTGAGCTGATGAGGTTGTGAAAATGGGTTTTGAAGAGACCCAGGTTGTAGGAGGGAGGAAACAGGAAAATCCAAATATACAGCCGAACTATTGAAGACCGAGCCATAGAAACCAACCGTTCTCGAGAGATAAATAAAGTCAACCAAACCAATGATGTCAACTAAAATCAAGGGTTAGTTTTCAAGTATTTTTCGGCTCCAAACCAGAGGTGGCTGCCAAATTCAACAGTGGTTAAAATGTATGGTAATTGTAATGGCGATTTATTAAAAGTATGTAGTGGTATGTACAAACCAAGTGCGTAGTAAGATATAGCAAAAATTATATTTAATATTGAGGTGTACCCAGCTTTGCTCGGGGTTATGAATGGTTTAGTGTAAAGTTTTGAGGTTATGAATTCTATTTTACCTGAAAACTGGGTGTAGTTAGGTGGAAATACATATTATTGTTAAAATAATTTTTACTTGATCGCGCCATGCCAACCTCTGGCGTACTCGATGTGGTCTATCATTCACTTCTCACACCCCTTTCTTCGGTCATTACATGCGCTTAATATTACCATACTTAAGTATTAGTTTCACTTGATCGCGCCATGTTTTCCTCAGGAGTCCCCGACTTTTTCTACCAGTCAGTATTCTATACCATATTGTTATCTACTGTTAAAAAAAACAACACCATATCGTTTGTGATAAGCATAAGTGCGAGTAAATCAACTTATATTTACCAAAAATAATATTGTATTCGTAGTGAAAAGTGAAAGAGATCGTTCAATTCGGACGCCTATTGGACTTCGATCTACGTCACGAGCTTGCGAGCGACCCGATGCCATTTTTTCCGAAAAGTGCCTACATATTAACTAACATTTTCTACGAACCTTGACCGTGGCGCAAATATTATGTATTATGAAAAACAAGAACCATTTTTTATGTTTCCCCCCGTTTTATGCCCCTTGACTCAACGTTATGCTATTTAAAGAAATTCAAACGATTCCAGCGCCTTACATTTAAAATTTTGCAAGTAACAAGTGTAAATAGATGGTTTTATTTCTTCAAATAGCTATAAAAATCAACTCCTCATACGTAGATACGAAGATTTCAATTATTGTAAATCTAGACGAAATTAAATAGTCTTGCAAAAAGGAACGACTTTGCAAATGGATACCTACATTCAAACTCAAAGGACGTAGGTATCGCATGGATAATGGGGGAGTCGATTTCCCCCCCAATGAGCGTCAGAGACAAAGAGAAGACGACACAATTTGCAACATTACTGTGTAATTTGGCTACCGAGCGGCGACATTCGCTACGGTGTAATTTCGCGGTAATTCGGGGATCAAATGACGAGGCGAAGGAGATACGGCTAGTAATGGAGAGAGTCTATACTGTTCTCTGTTCTATGGATAAAAAAGTCGCATCCCCACAGGAGCAGAGCCGGTTGAGTTAGGTAACTGTTATAAATGTTAAAAATAAAGCGCAGCCGAATTTCCCTCCAAATCCCAACATGACACAAACAGACACGTATGTACGAGTAGTATATGACCGCGGTTGGCTGATGGTGAGCTGATGATGAGTACAAACATGCAATTTTAGTAGGGTTTTTAGATGACAAATTTTTCCCTCCCAAGAAAATACAAATAAAATACAGATAAAATTTTAAACACCCATATGAAGTAAAAAATGTGAAGCGCAATGACACCGTTCTATTTGTATTAAGAACAGTAATTTTTAATTCAGTAAATTTAAATGATTCACTTCATGGCAAATAAGAATCTAGAAAAAATGTTAATTCACGTGTGAGGATTAATTTTTACTTTAAAAAATATTAACTCCGCATAGGAAACCCCGAGAAAAATAATTTCTTCTTCAATAATATATTGTAAATGTATTTTGTGGCACCATTTTTAATTAAATAAAAATTAAACAATTAGTTTAAACAACTGTTTTAATTTTTTTTATGTGACACCTCACAAGAGCGTCCCTGCCTGTGCAGTGTACAGACAGGGGAACTATGTCACCACCCGGTTGGGCGGCGTTGTGAGGCGGAATAAGGTAGGGGCTGTAGGAAGGGATTTGTTAATGCGGGCCTTGAAGAGGCTCGGATTATAGGAGGGAGGAAAAACATATGTCGGTAGCTCGTTCCACATACGAGCCGACTTACACAAAAACGAGTCGTAAAAACGGCCCGTTCTCATGAAGCCAACGTCAACCGTGAACGGGTGTTCAGCTCGTGTCCGTCGAGTTTCGCGCACGTGCACCGGTGCATCAGGAATCAATGCTGCTAGCTCCTTGGAGCAGGCTCCATTGAAATACCTGTAGAACAGACACATCATGCCTACATTGCGTCTATGCATTAGAGAAGGCAATCGGTCTGTTAACAACGGATTGTCAATCAGACGGATCGCTCTCCTTTGCACAGATTCAAGCAGGTTTATTAAGTATTTTGGGGCACCAGCCCAAAGGTGGCTTCCAAATTCAATAGTTGTGCGGACTGCGAATGATAAAAATCAACATTTTTCGGAACCAATTGTCCCTTCATTACGATACGAAGTAGACTAAAATTTAAAATAACATACGAGTTAGTTCTATCAAGGCTTATCTAAAATTTCATCATCCCCATTAAACATTTCATCTCTTCTAAGTCTAAACTCGATTCCAACTTTATTTGATATTTTGAAAATTCTCAAATTAATAATATTAAAATATGAATTCGACTTCCCTATCGCCAACCATTGAAACGATGACCCTTGAAGGGTCAGAAACATTGGGAAAAATTACAACCCACCGACTACAAAGTTACATATGTCATGCTGAACATAAAATACCTCATTACCTATGAGCAATGAGCATTAGTAAATTCGCATTGTGACACAAGACGAGTGGGGATGATAGATACCAACTTAAATAGTAGAGGAGAAGTACCGAATATGGGATAGCTTAGCTAAAAAATATCCCATTAATTATAATTAAATCGTTTATTGAGTATTACACATTGAATTTTTTGGAAATATAGTTATGTAACTTAAAATGTTTACGAAATATTAAAATAAACTCAAAAAGGTCTTCATTTTGGACGAAAAGTAAAACAATAGAAAAAACAGGTTTCGAAAAAAGTGCTCCTATTATGGGATGCACGGATTTTGTTAATTTTGCAAGCAATAATCACAAATAAAATCAATATTTTCGGCTCCCGAACACTCAATGTGGCACCAATGGCGGCAGGCTATACATTGTATCCACTCTTCGCCTCTGATATCATGGCTGTATAGTCCTGAACAATAAGCACAAACCGCATCGGACTCAACATCACGAGGTTGGATTGCTGTCGAAATGTCTTCAGAAGAATGGGATGACAGCGACATATGTGACATCTCAGAAGAAGACGTAGAGTCGTATCGTAGCCTTCTGATGGGTTTCTTCAAGACTTCTTTTTTCACTTGGACCCCACTAGTGGAGGGCTGATCGCATATTTCCGTGCCTTTTTTCACAATGCCCCTTTTCTTCTGCATGCCTTCCAGCTCAATTTTATAAGGAGACGACGAAATTATGCAAGTTTTTCCTGCTTTTCTTCCTCTAGTGGAAACTGTCTTTTTCTTATTTGGGTAGGGTGCAATTATATTTGGGCTTACGAGGACAGGCTTGGGATCAGCAGATGGAAGAGACGTGCTAGTTGGAATACTGATTGAGTTGGGACAATCATTTTCTTGATCCTCATTTTCTAGGAAGTCCTGCTCGCTGAAGATATTCCGGTTGATGGGGTAAATTCCAGTAGCTTTGAAACCGTTCACGGCTAAATCTGCACATTGTATTTTCAGGTATGCTTTTCCAAAAAGTTCCACGATATCAAAGACTGACAAAGGCCTCTGATTCATCAGAAGCCATTGCCGAATTTCTTCACTGTAATACGTCTTTAAAGCTCCCATCACTGTCTTGTCGAGGGGCTGCAATTTGTGGGTAGAATGTGGAGGTATGCACAGAATGGTGACATGATTCTCTCGAGCTTTATCTATAAGATCAATGTTGCGTGTGTGACTATAATGTCCATCAAGGATTAACAGAATCGGATTTTCCTCAGTTGGTTTCGTATGTTCGATGAAGTGCTGGAACCAGTCCGTAAATAGTTCTGTTTGGATCCACCCTGATGGATGACATCCTCCGATGGATCCTGCCGGTGCTCCTTTCATAAGTAAAGCGTTCATTTTTTTCCGGGGAAAGATTATCATTGGCGGAACGAAATCTCCGGCGGCATTCATGCTGAGACAAATCGTTATAAGTGATCCTCTTTCCGCAGAGGTGATGGCACCGACTTGTTTTTTCCCCCTCATAGCTACAACTTTTGGAAGTTTGGACTGCACCACCGATAGGCCTGATTCGTCGACGTTATAAATTCGGTATGGGGGAAAGGATTTCTTCTCATATTCCTTCTCTAAAAGGTCGAAAAATGAACGAACATTATTTTCAGTAAATCCCTTAACGCGAGCAAACGATGTGCCTGTTGGCTTACGAAGAGAAATAATTTCCTTGTGGCGATTTAAATATCCTTTTAACCATTTTCTCCCAGCTGTTTCGTTTTTAAATGGGTGCTGTAGATTATTGCGAACTGCTAGTTGATATGCAAGTCTTTTGATATCTTTCCTTGTCAGTCCGTAATACCGCTTTTCCATTTCTAATAGGTAATCCCGCAACTGTCCCTCTAAAACTGGTCCCAAGACTGACTTTCGTCCCAGCGCAGCTTCAACAGCATCTTCAGCGAGCTTCAGCGCTCGGCTTGCATAATCTGAATAAAGTGCTTCGAGGAACCTCGTAAAGAATAGCGGCTTTCTGATAACCCATGGTCTTCGTCTTTACAGCTTCCATAACCTTAAGCATTTTTTCTTTATCCCACGTCTTCCGCTGTTTTGTCTTCGACATTTTGAGGTTAGTGTAGGCCAAAATAGATAAACCTGGAATATCAAAAAAGAAATTTAGTTCTACTAGAATTCCATATTGGAAACACTGTTCCTAATATGAGATAGTATTCCATATTAGGGACATCAAAAATCCCATATTTGGAACAAGATCAATTCAAACAAATATATTTATAGAACAAAATCTACTTGAATTTAACTTCAAAACATTTTTAAAACATAAAATTTAAATAATAATTTGGTCGATCAGTGAAAGATTGTCAATTTTGTGGAGAAAATCTTTTGAGAAAGAATAAAGTGAAACTTACATAAATATTATACCGGTGTGGCACAAAAACTTGATCACTCTCTCAGGCGCGTGTGTTGTGGCCGGCGTCCGAACGAGTACTGACATGTTCAAGATAGTGGTGAGTCCAAAAACGACAAACACGTTTGCACAACATGTTTGGAGTTAAAAAATGCCCAAACTGTTATTTATAATTCGCACAAACAGTTTGTCCGTTTTGTCGACTCTTCTAACTTATATCAAGAAAGCACGAGTATGAATGAAAAAGAACTATTCCAAACGAATAACATTATCTTACTCTCTCGCACTAACGTCGTAATAATATGTAGGAGTGAGATAGGTCTGTTGCAGGCGAAAAACAGTACCTGTTATTCCGGGAAAAAACACTATCTTAACGTTTCACACTTAAGGCCCATTACGGGTAAAGAGCGAGAAGGCAATCCATAACAGGTAATGGCTGTTTTCTGTAAGGCACCCTGTTTAGCTGTTTTTTCCGGGAAAAAACACTATCTTAACGTCTCACACTTAAGGCCCATTACGGGTAAAGAGCGAGAAGGCAATCCTTAACAGGTAAGGGCTGTTTTTTGTAAGGCACCCTGTTTAGCTGTTTTTTCCAGGAAAAAACACTATCTTAACGTTTCACACTTAACACCCATTACGGGCAAAGAGTGAGAAGGCAATCCTGTTATTTTTAAAACGGGCTGAAATTGAAATCACATAAATAAGGGGCTGTTTTCCATTCAGTTGTTTATTATTACAAAACGAGAACGAGATTAACGAGAAAAACGAACAGACCTCACCAAACGGCTCGTATACTGAGTGTTGATAGTGTAAAGTTGTTTATTTTCTGAACGACGAATTCTTGGTTTTGTGAATATAACTTAATTTTAATGATACCTAGCTATCTCGCCCCTATAGATAGCAGGGTTTTATTACTTTTATTGTTATGGACTGTAACTTACGGTTACGCTACTAACCCATTACTAATTCACACAAATTACCTCAAAAACGGCTCGTTTTTTTTCAACAGTTTGGGCAAACAGTTGACGTTTTACAAATAACAGTTCGTTTTCGTTTTTTAAAAAGAACAAAAACGCCCACCACTAGTTCAAGATCGTTCGGTGGGGAATAGGGAACGCTGGGTTATAGAAGCTGTTCTCGCATACATTTTGAGAAACATGACCATCTCATATTAGGGACGTATGCCATATTCGGTACATCTCCTCTAATTTATTGTTGAATTTTATACGGCGCCATTTGGTAATAAAATCACCTTAAGTGTAGGAACTATTATTTTGAACGACCGCAGTCCTTATCCTTGCGCAATATTCCCCGCTGGCAACACCATTTGCGGCGGGAGATGTTTCGCGCGGAAAATTGCGAACTGTCATCTTCTACTGTCACCGCGGTTTCCGAGACAAGTGGCGATGGATTTACGGGGATTTCGCGCCATAAACGGGCCAGCAGACATCCGATACCAACATGTCAGGGCTATTTTTCCACACGACAGCCATGCGGGGTAGATAAATTATTCGACTGCGGAGCTGACAGGTCGTAAATCCATTTGCAAATTGGTCAGCCTGCGGTTTTGACAAAGTTGAAAAGCATTGAGACCTCGGGTCAGAGGTCGCGAACTGGTGGTTGCTAACACTCCTGTTCCATTCTCGACGGAATATAGTGGTATATACCTACATACCTACTGTGTTTTCCAGAACAGAACCTGCATACTTCTAGTATTGACCACTTCTTCTTCTCGAACTTCCTCTTTTTATTATATTTGGTGGATGCAACTAGCTAAAATGTTAATGTTCTTTAAATAACTAACAAAAGTCTACTTTCGCTTCGGTGCGCTTTCAAACGTATAGTCGCGACGCGAACGCAGAGTAAACCAAATCGTAAGCAGATGAATTTCATTTGATTACCTATTCCCTGTCTTCATGAATTATCATAATCTTTCCATTGATTTGGTGTCTTCAGCAGGTATCCCAACAAATAAACGTACATTTTACAGACTTTGTACACTGTGTAGTGATATACGTTCCCTTCTGTACAGTACCTGAAAGCTTATTTTACTATGAAGAGACATAGTTACATCATATAACTTATATGATCGCATCGCGCAAGAAAGTAATGAAAGTTCGTTATCAATGGCAAAACATCTAGCGGAGTTGTTTTCTATCGTGCTTTAGAATTATACGTAAAAAAATTAACTCTAAATAATTTTATTAAATCTAAATATGTATTTTTTAAACAGGTATGTAGGTCCCCATCTATTATCGATCAAGCGTATTGTCTGCGACTTTACAGTGTCATGTACATAATATGAGTATGTTGGTAACTATAAACAAACATCATATTTTGCTCGAAAATAGAAATGGTTGGCGGGCCCTCAAGCTTTCTGTTTTGCATAAATTAGTAATTCTCACAATGCGCGTGGCATGGTTATTATTATTACATTAGGTACCTACATTCTGGTACATTATTACTTTGTCCAACGTCCCGTGTCACCTCAAAGACTCGTCATTTTATGCATAAAATAAGCAATAAAACCTTTTAGTATTTTGTATGCATTAGGTTAGGCACTAGACGACGAGTAAGTACTGAAGCATTCATCAATTCCTGACTATAGATTCAGGATAAGGTACGGATCGACAAACTCAACTTTGCAGCATACGGCATATGGAGTTACCACTGTAGATACCACAGACATAGGAATTAATAGACGAGAAGATAATGGCGAGGGGTAAAATCAACTGTTGAAGAACGAAGGGGGTGAAGCTGACTGTGATTCGTCAATAAATCAATCTGACAGTAAATAGGCATCTCGCATTATAATATCACCATTTACTTCTGAAAAGTAAAATCTGCTTCTGAATGAATAGAAATTTTTACATGGGAGCACAAATTACTCGCCACGTTATGAACAAATTTGCGAAGTCCAAATTCGGCAAAAAAATTCGGTTCTATTTTCAGAGTCGAATATTTCGTTTAAGTATTTAGTTAAGACACTTTTATAAATGTTCAAAATTACTTCCCAGCAACCAACCAGCTTTGTGTTTCGCGTCCAGACGTTTCTCGATGTGATAGTATATTATGTTTCTACAACTGATCCATATTATACGATGTGAATATGCTTAAAATAAAGTAAAATAATGCTTATATATGGAATGTAATACGACAATTGGGTTTATTCTCTTTTTCACATCTATTTTTACAAGTTTTCATAGCACAAGTCAACATTTTGCCGTGTTATTTCGTAAAATGAACCGATGATGCCTCGACCATAGTTCGCACAAGAATGATGACGTCACGTTTTCAAATTTCACTTGAGGCCATACGCGAGCACAGCCGGCTCCAATGGAACCGGTATGGGGAGTGGGGATAATACGCTTTTAATCACTTAGGGCAGGTCTACTAATATTCATATGTCTATGGTAGATACCCATTGTGAATGCCAGTGCAAAATAAATTCCCGATCTTAAGAGGAAGCTACTATTTTTTGTTATTATTAAAGAAAGCAAGACAAAAATACATATTACAGTAAATAATAAAATAAAAATACAGAAAAAAACAGAAAAGTTCCAATAAACTACTTTTCAGTAGTTTATCGATGGCAACTTTTCACAAAAAAAATATTAAAAAAAGATGAAAACTTATTTTACTTAATGACAACAGTGATAACAATAAAAATAACAATTTGTTTTAAAAATATAAAAACATATACACAACAGTGATAGTATCTACCAATAGTTTGTATTAGACTCTAATACAAAACTATTTCTTTCAGCGAGCCAATTGTTCAACATAATATTTGTTTTTACATTTGTACATTTTTTTTATTTCAGCAGGTAACATATTTAAGAAACTAGGTATCATGTAGTCCAGTGTTCTTTGTCCATATTTGTTTAAATGCTTAGGTACAATTAGTCCTTCATTTAACGTAAAACGAGTGTTGTAAGTGTGGTCCAGTCTATTTATGTATATAGGGCTATGCATATGCTGAAATATAATTTTATACCACAGAATTGATCTTAGTGAGAAAATTTTAAGATTCTGATAAAGGTATGGAACATTATGCCTTTGTTCGTATAAACTTTTGTGAGCTAATAATTTAACTAGTGAATTTTGAACTGATTGAACATGGTTTATATTTGTTTTACATGAAAGTCCCTAAGCTGTGATTCCATACCTTATAATAGATTCAGCTAGTGATAAATAAATTATTCTAAGTGTACGAGCAAAAATGTGTATATTTTTGGTATTCCTTATATTGTAGGTAATAGCATTAAAATCGCTTGACAAACGGAGTCAAGAAACGTTCGATTTCAAGCAAAAAACTGGTTTTTATTTATTTTGTAAATAATTTTATAAGAAATCAAAAAAGTTAATGAAATGAAACTGTCAACGATAATCTTAGCTATAATACTGTATTTTTTAAAGTTGTTTCCTTTATGAATTCATACATTTCTATTGAAAATAAATATTTTTTAGTAGTTAACATTTACATTTTTTTATTGAGTAATATATTTTATTTATTTGTATTCTACTCAAGCGAAACGATAGGAAAACCTTCAATTAATCTAAAGCACATTTTTTTGTATTCATAATGCACACCAATTTGTTATAAAGATGAATCAAAATAGTGATTTGGCTTTAAGCTTCGCCTTAAGCTTTATTTTGAACAACTAATTAATAACTATCTACTCGCTGCTTTAATAAACATGTTTTAAATTTTGTACAACTGTTTTACCATTAATGAATGGTTGTCTATCAGTTGTGTCAAACTTAAAACACGTTTATTAGTAAGGTGGTTATTGTTTTTCTATTCGGAAATGGTGTATTCATCTCAATTCATCTTCCTCTCCTCGACCGATTGCCGGCTGTGAACCAAACAGCACCTGGCGTCAGTAAAAACCAGGAAGATGTATTAGATGTTAGGTCTTATCAGCGCCTTGGCAAGTCGGCGCCCGGAGCGGAATGCTCCAATTGACCCTCGACCTATTCGTGTGAGGACCCATCGCTTTGACAAAGCCTCGCATATCCTCTGAAGTTACTTCTCTCAACTTTACCAGGGTATCTAGCACGGTCGATCGATAAAGGATTTATAGATAATGTCGATAACTTGTTATCGTTCCCGAACACGACTGCAGATCGCTTACCAATACTCGAATAAATTAATAACATTTAGTCGTTGTGAACTGTTGTTTTTTCGTTGGCGATATGCTATTATGCTCGGAAACGATTACAAGTTAACGATATTATCGATAAAAACCTTTTCCGATCTACCGTGCTAGACACCAGATGGAAATGGACTTTCACTCAGTATTTTCAGTATAGGATTTCCACATCTTCTAGGTAGGTACCTACACGACCAAGCCACCCGAATTGATATTAGTAGCTAGTAGACTTTCTAGCAGGCCATTGTCGGTTACTCCCGCCGACAATGTTTTTGTCCCAATAAGCCCGTCGTCCCAGTGACTCGTTAACAGTAAGAAATCGACAAAAATCGATTAGACTAAAGTTCTCTACGGTTTGCAGTACACCCATTGTTGTACTTTTCTGCGCAGGGTCTCCAGTTTTTGTTGATTCCTTACCGTAACCGAGCCAGTAGGGCTAAGTTGATTGATGATGATTACATGAGACACACACTTTTATGATCCAGAGTAAGGCACCATGACCAAACCTGGTTCCTTAAATTCTTCGAGCCGAACATCATCTTTTAAAATTCAGAGAAAAATTCGAACAAACTTCGGGTCGGTACCTATCTATCTATTCAAGATAAGAGACAAAACGAACGCCAAAGTAGCTTACGTGATACTAAACTTACTAGGTACTATCTATAAGTCCTAAACTTTGCCATTACGCCTGAAGATGGCGGAGAATAAATTCTACTTCTTTTAGGTGGGACTTATGGAACTCTTGATGGTGGTAAGGAAAGTAGAAGGGGGTAGGTATGTTATTTTAAGAAGATATTAAAGATTAAAGATACACATTTTAAACAAGTTTTCTGTACGTCTTTTTAAAGCCAAGACAGCTTCAGAAAAGTGTTGTCAATAATTGTTGCCAAGAATGTCAAGGAGTTACTAGAAAAAGATGCAGGGAGTTTTTTCTATCCCAATTTTTATCATAATATGGATGATTTTTAATACATCTATTTGAATTTAACTTTATTATTGAATGAATTCAAATCTTGGAAGCAGAAATTAACTCACTTCTCGACATCCGACGAGCTCAAACTCACCAGATAAACTCGATGTCAATGACAATGCATTGTATATCTTTTGGTCACAATCTCGCAAACAAACGTGGACATATACGCATTTCTCTGAAATCGGATGACATTACAGCAGTTAATGTACGAAATAAATGTCAGTCCGACCCAATCGGCATTTGGCGAGGTCGTTAGCGCGGTTGACTCCAGTCCCTGGGAAGGAAGGTATATGCCTTAGTCAAACCATTTTTTTAAAGAGATTTTAAAATAGATGTAGGTATTATAGTTTAAAAAAGACATCTTTTACGGGTTGATTTTGTTGTTGAATTACTTTGATCTGTCAAAAAATAATTCTGAATGCTAGGTACCTACCTACCTACTTCTCATTTTTGTAAAAAATCATTAATTTTAAAATGAGCTTTTTTGCACGGACGCTTTTTTTATTTTTTTTTAATATTAACTCCACACAGGAGGCCCTGAAGAAAATAATTTCCCTCAGGGCCTATGTCATCTTTGGGGATGCTGTGTGGAGGGTCTTTTTGTGGAGAGGAAAGAGTGAACATGGGTCTTGAAGAGTCCCATGTTGTAGGAGGGAGGAAACACAGAGGCTGACAGTTCGTTCCACATGTTACCGGCCATATTTTATATTAAATGCCATCCCGAACTTTGCAGATTTTCTGCGCGCCAATACTCGGTCCTCGAGTAATGTTCGGGATGGGCAGAGCATGAAACTGTCGCCAAGGCATGGGCACACAAAGGATTACAGGTTCTACTGATTGTAGTGAAATGAAAGCAGTAGTTTTGTTTTTGCACATTATAAAACATGGAGAATATATTTAAGTAAACATGTTACATATTATGACTCGGCACTTACCCCCAGGGATCAAAAATTGGTTCTTAATTCTATCTAAAACTGATTAACCACTTAATTACGGAAAGTGAGCGGGGAGCTTCCATACGGCCGGCGGTGGTCTGTCCCAGACAGATCGAGCTGGCACCATCAGGGCTTTGGTCCAGGAGACGGGTCCAGCGTCTCCGACAAGGTGGCTGATAAGCGGTTCTGGAGCGTATCGGGTCTATCGTTTATGTAACATTAATGGAGCGAATCCATCCATTGAGCTGATCGGCAGATTACTTGAGCGGGTGCCGTCCGGGCTTGTGATTTTATTATCCGTATCTTATTAAGAAAAATACGGCTTGTATCGCGCCACTTGAGGTGAATGCTTCATTTCCCGGAGTCCGCGGAATAACGATTTGCAAGGGATCGCGTATATAAACTTCAGTAGAACATTATTTGTGATCTTCACGAACACACACACGGTCATCCATTATACGGACGTTTATTTAATAGAGCCTGCACCGACTTGGTTTTTGTAAAAAAGAACCGAATAACCCGCATCAGGAATACTGATGTACACTTTTTAATACGATCGCCCATCCAGGGTAAAAATGAATTATAATCTAATTGACTGTGCGATCATTACACGGCCGTCCCGCTCGTGTAACAATTCCAGAGTACCCAGCGAAAGGAAACGGAAACAAACAATAGACTGCCCGGCGGTCTATTTGTTGCCAGACCGTGCTCTCTATAATTTTAATCAAAATTAATGCTATGAATGGTACTTGTTCTGAAGAGGTGTTTTAAATAATTACTTTTAAATAAGACTTAACACCGCTTCATAACATTACCCCCCGCGCCACACAAATGTTTGTCCCCAAACATTAATACAACTCTAAAAAAAACTACAACTGCAATAACTAAGCTTGAAAAGATCCTCTGGGTTTCTAAAAAAAACAATCAACAATTATACATGAGCATCATAATTTGTAAGATAAGTAAGGAATAAGACAAAATCTACGATTTGGATAGCAAAACTTATGATGAATGGGTGTGCCGCAGCTTCAATCGCACCCATCGAGCGTGCAGCCGGATGGTTGAGCCTGCGATTCATCCATTCTAGAACTTAAAGATAACTTAAGATTAATGTAACTTAATTACAAATTTTAGAAGATATTACGTGAACGGAGTCTGCAAGCACCCACAGTATCGGAATACCGGGTGATGATAAATTGACGATTGTCGAAGACTGCCGTTAGCGTTACATCTGTGACGGAAAATATTCTTAAACAAAATTGTAGGTAAACCTGTAGGTATATAAAAAAATATTATTGTTCTTCTCAACACATCTAAACAACTTAAGCGTTAAAGCTTCACTGGCCCTTTAATAGGGCGATAAGCCACTCAGGCAACACTTTTTTTTTAGGGAGGTAAACCAACCCTCACTTTTCACTGAGTCTACTTCTCCGTTGGAGATAAAACACACTTCGAAGAAATTCTATCTACTCTACCTGACCTGGTTATTGGGTAAGTCTTTCGAAGAGAATTTATACAATAAGACAAAATAATCATCCTTGGAAAGCATTATTTCGTAATAGTAGAAAAAACTTTTAACCTTTACACACACGCAGGTGTGTAAGGTGGTTTAATCGAGTGGAACTGTCAACAACCAATCTTATAGATGTGGTGCAATTAGTAGTAGTATACATCCATTGTTGTAAATGGAGTCATTGGTCGAAGATTGTATACATCCATTGTTGTAAATGGAGCCATTGGTCGAAAATTGTATACATCCATTGTTGTAAATGGAGCCATTGGTCGAAAATTGTATACATCCATTGTTGTAAATGGTGCAATTGGTAGAAAATTGTATTATTGTACTAATTTATAGATAAAACTTACTTTTACTAAATATAACTAAAGTTATAGAAGGAATTTAAGGAAAAGACATATGCTGAACCAGCTCTTATAATTGTATCATTAATTACTATGAAATTATTAAACAAAATATCAAGAGTACTAACATAAGTATACCATTTCCAAACATGACAAGATAATTATAATAAAGTAAACAAAAATATATTTGGTAAAATTCAATTCTTAATAATAAAATTTTTAAAACTGCTTAGAAAACAAAGATGTACTGGACCGGTACATCTTCACTTTCTAAGTAACGGGCGAACGTATACAATATGCACATAAGTATATATTAAGAAACCTAGAATATACGGGGATAGTGGGAAAGTATCACCGTGCATTCCAAGATTTGGGCAGTTTATATATCCCATGCTACCTAACTTTCACTTGTTTAGTCAAAGCCATATTTCAAGTCGTTTTTTTTTTTTTTTTTTTTTTAAATTATTTTCCTATAAGCTTATCTGAACAACATCATTGTCGTGTAACAAACTCGAGTAGGATACTAGAGTATTATACTAAATTTATTATGTTTCTTTCTATTATTTACCGATTATACTAACCATTTTACGAAATTTCTATATTTTCTAAAAGAAAATTAACTAGGACAGGACTAAGGACTGTCATAATGCTGGGTCGCTCCAACTCGGGTGATCAAGCCGCTTTGTGCTCCCGTGCATTGAAAAATATTTGAAATATTAATTAATTGAGAGTACTTGGTAGGGTGGCCAGACCCACCAAAGCACTATCAGAAACATATTAATCCGGTATATTTTCTGACTTGACGATGTCTTTCACGTGAAAGTTACCAGTTTCCTTACCTTTGAGGTCTGCTAATGTATAGATTAAGTCTGATTTTTTCTTCACGACTATATTTTGCACAAAGCGTGGAGCTAGTTTCTGTGCAAAGTAATTTAAAGCGTTTGATTGGACGAAATTTCTACGCCAAACCCTGTCTCCGACTTGAAAACTAACATGTTTTCTCCGCAGGTTATAATGGTTTGCTCCTTTTTGATAAGCTTTTAGTAAAGCATCTGAGACTTGCTCATAAACTGATGACAGTTCTTCTAATTTTTGTGCGTAGATTCTCTGACTAGTACAATTTTGTGAATTAGATTCCGTATCAGCTATAGGGTTACGATGCAAATCACCGTCTAATATTTGCTCCCGACCATGCATTAGAAAATAAGGTGTAAAACCCGTAGCGCAATTTACGGAATTGTTCATAGCTGATTGTATTTGTGGTAAAAATTTTGACCAATTACGGTGGTCTGATTCAACTAATATCGATAATGCGGTGCCCAAAGTTTGGTTATATCTCTCTACCACATTATTTTGAGGGGTATAATAAGAGTTATAAAACGGAGGAGGTATATTATAATTATTTAATAAGTCCTTAAATTCTTTGGATACAAACTGACGGCCGTTATCACAAACAATGGTGCGCGGTACGCCATGTACAAGAAAGATACTTTCTTCTAAACTCTTCACAATGCTTCGCGCGGTACCTTTGCGCAACGGGAACAGCCAGGTAAACTTTGAAAAAACATCGACACAGGATAAAATAACGGTAAAACCAGAGTAACTTCTCGGTAATGGACCTACCAAATCCAACGATAACATTTGCATTGGACGTGTAACTTTTTTTGGATGTGATGAAATACCGTTAGGTGAGGCCGTACTGATTTTGTGGGCCTTACAGACCGTACAGCGATTTACAAATTGTTTAATGTCTCTGTACATATTTGGCCAAAAATACCGTAATTGTGCTTTTTTATAAGTTTTAAAAACGCCGGGGTGACAAGATCGAATAGACTCGTGAACACTACTTAAAATGTCTAATCTTTTTTCTTGAGGAATTACTTTTTTCCACGCAGTGTCTTCACACAGTGCTAAACGAGTTTTCGTGTGACGAAATAGTTCGTTTTCCCGAATTTGGAAGTTCTGAAAACGTTGGGGAAATTCTTGACAACCCTTCCAAATATTTTGATACCACTCATCTTGAATATTTCCTGAATCTATAATGGAGATTTCGGCAAGATCCATTCGCGAAAGGACATCTGGGACTATGTGTTGAGTACCTTTACGATGGATTACGTCAAACGAGAATTGGGATAGGCGTGAACTCCAACGCGCGAGACGACCGCTGGGGTTGGACAGAGAACCTAACCATTTTAGGCTTGAGTGGTCGGTTACAACTGTAAAATGAGTTCCTTCAATGTATGGTCTAAAGTGTGTAACGGAGTCTAGTACGGCTAAAAGTTCGCGCTCAGTTATTCCATAATTACGTTCGTGAACGTTTAAGCATCTCGAAAAATAAGCAATAGGGTGCTCCTGTCCATCTATAGTTTGAATTAATACCCCCCCAATGCCTACGGAGCTTGCGTCACAGTGTATAGCGAAGGGTTTCGAAAAATCTGGACAACTTAAGACTGGGGCAGAAGTAAGTGCTTGCTTTAGTGCAATAAATGCGGATTCAGCTTCCGGTGACCATTTAAAATTACTAATTCCCTTATTTGAACCAGTAATACTTGTTAAAGGAGCTGCAATGCTTGAAAATCCCTTGATAAACCGTCTAAAGTAACCGCACAGGCCAACAAATGCCCGAATTTGTTTAGCATTTTTCGGTATAGGAAAATCTTTAATACTATCTATCTTACTTGGATCAGTGCGAAGTCCCTGGGAATCCACCATATAGCCCAAGTATTTAAGCTCGGCTTTACAAAATTCTGACTTTTTTAAGTTAATGGTGAGACCCGCGTCTCGTAGACGTTCGTACACCCGATTTAACAAGTTTAAATGTGACTTCAAGTCTTCCGATACTAATATAAGGTCATCTAAATAGCAAAAAACATTATCATCGAAATCAGGTCCAAACAATGCATCCGCTAGTCTTTGTAATTCGCTAGGAGCATTTTTCAAACCAAACGGCATGCGAGTGAACTCAAAGAGGCCCCGCCCAGGAACAACAAATGCTGTCTTTTCACATGATTTTTTGTCCAAGGCTATTTGCCAAAATGCCTTGGAGAGGTCAATCGAGGAAACATATCTGGCACCGCCCAGTTTATCTAGGATACGCGCAATATAGGGAAGAGGGTAACTATCACGTACCGTGACGTTATTAATTTTTCGAGAATCAAGGCAGAATCTAGCTGTTCCGTCTTTTTTTGTTACAATTATTACTGGACTGGACCATGGTGAACGAGAAGGTTGAATAACCCCTAATTTTAGCATTTCATCAACTTCTGTTTCTAATTGTTTCTGCCGTGCGGGTGAAAGAGGGTAATACCGCTGTTTGATGGGTGGTCCTGTTGTAATTATTTTGTGTTTAACTAAGTGTGTTAGACCTAGCCCCTTTTTTTCAAAAGAAATTGACTCGAATTTTTTAACTATTTTAGAGAGTTCCCTGTTCTCTTCAATAGTTAGGGATGAGGCTGGCCGAATAGCCCGCAACCCACTAATATTTCCTTCCGAAACAGGAAGAGTAGCTTTCGAAAACAGTTCCGGTGCGATGTGGAACTCCTTCCAAAAGTTAACTCCTAGAATAATTGAAGGCGACAATGTCGGGATGACGTAGAAAAGAATTTCCTTTGTGGATGATTTATACGTGACCGGCAATGACATTGTCCCTAAGACTGGTTGGTTTGAACCGTCCGCTGTATAAACACTAAACTTAACTTTAACTAACTTAATACCTAATTCCTTAAAAATTTTATAACTATTGCCTCCTAGACATGACAATGAAGCGCCGCTGTCTAGCATTCCACTGTAGAAATTATTTATAATATGTACATAAGTATAAGGACGGTTATCATTTTCAATAGCCATCTCCCGTGGCAGCGGGCCCACTGTTCCGGTTGATGGGGATGAAAGAAATTTATCAACTATTCGGAGCCAACTCTCCCACTCGCTTTTCCTCTGCGCCAAGGACGGCTTGTAGCAAGAGAGACTCCGACCTAGTTTTTTGACTTTTTATGAGCTTTGTCATTGATAGCTCCCACTTTAGGATTGTTAGACCTTGAATTTTTCTTCCTGCAATCTTCTATAACGTGTCCCGATAGTTTACAATATGAACAGAATGGTTTATTGTAAAACGTTCTAGAATTTTCGTGTTCAGTTTTTATATATGTGTTAGAAGTAGAAGAAGACGGTTTATTGTATTTATAATTATTATCTCTGTTTCCAAGACTAACTTTAGTATAGTTGTTGGAATAATTGTTGTTATTTGGTTTTCTGTACTGATTTTGGTTATAACCTTGGTGTCTATGCATATTATTATTATTAAAATTAGGTGTTTGTCTAGCAGTACTATCAAATTTCTCCGGTTTATTAGTGACAGGTAAGTCTACTTTTGGTTGAGAAACGTTGAAAGATACGAAATCATCCGACAGTGATGCATAAGATTCCAAGTTGCCTGCATGAGTAGTCAATTGCTCGAATGTCGATATATCTCTTGAGACTAGTAAATTTGTATACATAGGCAATAAAGCTTTTTTTGCCAACCGCAAAAGTTCTAATTCCGGTAGTTTAGCTTCAAGCATATTGTTTAATGATTTCATTCTGAGAGTGAATTCTAGCACTGACATACCTTTAGGTTGTGTCATGTTAAATAGTTTTACCTTAAGATCTGTTTGAAGGTCGTTTGCTTCAAATTGTCTTATCAAAAGTTTTGAAAGATCGTCCCATTTCAAATCCTGAGTGTAAATAGACCTGAACCACAGGAGTGCTAAACCTTCTAAAAGATCAGGAAAAACGCGTACAAGATGATCCTGGTTAAAATTTTTTGTCCTACATTTCTCCTCAATTAATAGTAAGAATTCCCTTACACTACTTTTTCCGTCATATTTCAGTTTCCAACCGTCTACGTTATTTGAGTGTGAGTCCCTATAAATAATCTTCGTTTGTTTAATTATGTGGGCTTTCTTAATGGTTGTGTCGTCTAATTCAGAATCCGATGATTCAGAATTCACTTCACTTATAGCAGGTATTTTAATCTCTTTATTATAAGCGCGCGCCTGTAAACGTAACTCATGAGAAGTCGACGATGGATCAATATTCCTGTCTTTAAGTTCTTTAATGAGAACCTCCTTCGAAGCCCCATTGATATTTGGTATTGGTATTGGTGAAGACATGATTACGTTCTTTGATGTTCAGATAGAAAGAAAGAAGTAAAAGAAGAGAAAAATAAATATTTAATTTTTTTTGTTTATAAAACAAAAGAAACTCTTCATTGACGGCTGTAGTATCATTAGACGTAATATTAGCTCAACTTCTATTGTACAATTGTGAAAAAAACAAAAAAAAATTGTTAAAAAAAATATGCTCCACCCTAATGAGAATTGCGAAAAATGGACCACCCTATTATATTGTGAAACGTTATTAAACGTCGGCCTAATGTAATTGTCAATCAAAGATATCATTTAATTTGGGCGAAAAAAAATGACGTAGGTATGTATATAAATAATATTGAGTGTTTGTTGACTTACGAGTAATTAAAACGCATATCGATTGTAATGTGGACTTACAATTTGTATTGTAGAACGCCGACATAAATGTTTTTAATATTATGTATATTAGCGTAAAAATCTAATAATATTATAAAACGCAAATATGCCTTGATCAAACAAGTGAATGACATCGTAAAATAATCGTAAATAATTATGAATTAGACAGTTTGACATAACCTCCCATATAATCATCTTGTTTACCAATTAGTGTTGACATAAAATTTGACAGCTACAAAAGCATAGATAAATCATAGATTTCATGAAAGATGAAAGTTTACGCAAGATTTTACCATAGAATAACGCAAATTATGAATTATCGTTACAAGAATACTGAGTGTATTTGAGGTTATGAAACAATATTCAAATCACTTGACATATGTGATACAATATTATGTCAATTAATCATGAAACATTTCACCAAAATCAGCACAACATGCAATCACCACGAGCCAAAACACGTTGAGGCGCCAATTGTTACCGGCCATATTTTATATTAAATGCCATCCCGAACTTTGCAGATTTTCTGCGCGCCAATACTCGGTCCTCGAGTAATGTTCGGGATGGGCAGAGCATGAAACTGTCGCCAAGGCATGGGCACACAAAGGATTACAGGTTCTACTGATTGTAGTGAAATGAAAGCAGTAGTTTTGTTTTTGCACATTATAAAACATGGAGAATATATTTAAGTAAACATGTTACATATTATGACTCGGCACTTACCCCCAGGGATCAAAAATTGGTTCTTAATTCTATCTAAAACTGATTAACCACTTAATTACGGAAAGTGAGCGGGGAGCTTCCATACGGCCGGCGGTGGTCTGTCCCAGACAGATCGAGCTGGCACCATCAGGGCTTTGGTCCAGGAGACGGGTCCAGCGTCTCCGACAAGGTGGCTGATAAGCGGTTCTGGAGCGTATCGGGTCTATCGTTTATGTAACATTAATGGAGCGAATCCATCCATTGAGCTGATCGGCAGATTACTTGAGCGGGTGCCGTCCGGGCTTGTGATTTTATTATCCGTATCTTATTAAGAAAAATACGGCTTGTATCGCGCCACTTGAGGTGAATGCTTCATTTCCCGGAGTCCGCGGAATAACGATTTGCAAGGGATCGCGTATATAAACTTCAGTAGAACATTATTTGTGATCTTCACGAACACACACACGGTCATCCATTATACGGACGTTTATTTAATAGAGCCTGCACCGACTTGGTTTTTGTAAAAAAGAACCGAATAACCCGCATCAGGAATACTGATGTACACTTTTTAATACGATCGCCCATCCAGGGTAAAAATGAATTATAATCTAATTGACTGTGCGATCATTACACGGCCGTCCCGCTCGTGTAACAATTCCAGAGTACCCAGCGAAAGGAAACGGAAACAAACAATAGACTGCCCGGCGGTCTATTTGTTGCCAGACCGTGCTCTCTATAATTTTAATCAAAATTAATGCTATGAATGGTACTTGTTCTGAAGAGGTGTTTTAAATAATTACTTTTAAATAAGACTTAACACCGCTTCATAACACACAGCCGAGCTGTTGAACTTAAGAACGAATCGTAGAAGCGACCCGTTCTCATGTGACAAATGTCAACCGTGTACAAATGTTGGGCGCGCGTTTGGCGTGTATCCCGACTACGCACCGGTGCCGAAGGGATCAAAGACGCTAGTTCCTCGGAGCATCTTCCATTGTAATACCGATAGAACAAGGACAGCATACCTACCTGACGCCTGTGCTGTAAAGATTGCAGTCCGTTTGTTAAGATTGGGGAATCTATCAAACGGACCGCCCGTTTTTGCACAGAGTCAAGGGTTTTTTTCAGGTATTTAGGGGCTCCGGACCAGAGATGGCTGCCAAATTCGACAGTAGGGCGCACCTGCTTGCCTGTGTAGAATCAGTGTGTATAAAAACAGAGAACTTTTCCATCTTTTTCATCCATATCTTCTTTCTTCGTGTTCCTCGCTTTCTGTGTATTGATTTTTTCTTCGTGCTTGCTACTTACTCCTTCATGTATCTCGCCTATTGAATTGACCGTTGTTTTATGTGAAACCTTGCAAAAAAATAATAATATTTCTTGAAACAAATGTATAAGTTCAAAGTAGCGATGTTATTGAACACATTCAGACATGGTTTTAATTTTCTTAAATAATAAACAAAAATAAAATAGTATATTTGAGGCACGTTCCAGAGTAGTAGGTACCTACTCTCAGTATCGCTCCGGTGAAAGACTCCAAGCGTCGCGTTGCTTTAAACGACTTTAAATACCAACCTTCTACTACCCCATCTCCTTCCCACCCAATTCCTCCGGTTTCACAATATACTCCATGCGGCATTCCAAAGCCGATCTTTAGTAACTCGGTAACTCATAAAAATAACTATAAAAGAATTAAGTCACCTCAGTTGGATAAGGTTCTAACTGACATTTGAATGCAAAACCATTCTTTTTTCATTTCTATAATCGGAATTATTTGAATCTGACAGTTGATCGTCGTTAAGAGGCGTAGGTCGTCACTTTGGTTGGATAAGGTTGTAACATCGCCTATACATGTTCTGAGTTGTCAAAGTTTGCAACGACGAATTCTCATAACCTATAGGTAATAGGCATTAAAATCGCTTGATAAACGGAGTCCAGAAATGTTCGATTTCAAGTACAAAACCGGTTTTTATTTATTTTGTAAATAATTTTATAAGAAAGCAAAAAAAGTTAATCAAGTGAAGCTGTCACAGATAATCTTAGCTATAACACTGTATTTTTTAAAAAGTTGTTTCCGTTACGCGTTCATACATTTCTATTGAAAAAAATTTTTTTAGTAGTTTACATTTATATTTTTTATTGAGTAATTTATTATTTTATTTGTATTCTACTCAAGAGAAACGATAGGAAAACCTTCAATATATCTAAAGCATATTTTTTGGTATTCATAATGTACAACAATTCGTTATAAAGATTAATCAATATAGTGATTTAATATTAAGCTTCGCCTTAAGCATACCCAATTTCTACCGATTTATAATAAGTTTCTAGTTAAGTATTTAAGTTCCAAAAAAAATATTATGTATGAAGATAATATCTATACGTTTGTTATGCTGAAGCGTTAATTATATGAAATTCCCTCGATAGAAAAAATCACAAACCTTCGAAAACACAGACATAGGAATTAATAGACGAGAAGATAATGGCGAGGGGTAAAATCAACTGTTGAAGAACGAAGGGGGTTAAGCTGACTGTGATTCGTCAATAAATCAATCTGACAGTAAATTGGCATCTCGCATTATAATATCACCATTTAGTTCTTAAAAGTAAAATCTGCTTTTGAATGAATAGACATTTTTACACGGGAGCGCAAATTACTCGCCACGTTATGAACTAATTTGCGAAGTCCAAATTGGGCAAAGTAAATTTCTTCTATTTTCAGAGTCGTAGTTAGTTTCAGAGTATTTAGTTAAGACACTTTTACAAATGTTTCATAATTTACTTACCCCAGTAAACAACGATGAGTACACTTGAGAATCGCTACATTGTGATGTGATAGTATATGTTTCTAAAACTGATCCATATAATACGGTGTGAATAAGCTTAAAATAAAGTAAAATAATGCTTACTTATAGAATGAAATACGACAATTGGGTTTATTCTCTTTTTCACATCTATTTTTACAAGTTTTCATATCACAAGTCAACATTTTGCCGTGTTATTTCGTAAAATGAACCGATGATGCCTCGACCATAGTTCGCACAAGAATGATGACGTCACGTTTTCAAATTTCACTTGAGGCCATACGCGAGCACAGCCGGCTCCAATGGAACCGGTATGGGGAGTGGGGATAATACGCTTTTAATCACTTAGGGCAGGTCTACTAATATTCATATGTCTATGTTCGAAAATTATTTAAAACACGTTTTGTTCTGTTATTTAATATGTTATAATGCATGAAAAAAATCACAGTGTTTTTTAAAAGCAACTAAAATATTTGTCGAGTGATTTATGCTGTATTTCAAACGGGTCGTGTTTTATTAAATATATTCACCATTTTCGCCAAATTATTATCGTTTTTTAATATTAGCGCGCTCCCTCTAACATTCGTATTAACACATCTCCCTTTCAAACCATCTTTGAACGCTTAATATGGGGCCTCAACAATTTCTGATTATCAGGTTCAATCTTGTGTAAAGTATGTGGCCCAATCTTAGAATGGTATTAGTGAAATGGAGTTAACCTTATCCAATGAATTATTGCTTAAATGTATGTAATATTAATTTCTAAAATGGTATACGTAAGTATACCCACGTCGTATTTAAATATTTTCCTTGCGATGATAAATTGTCTTTGAAAACTTTGACACCTCTTATCTCAGAACAAGGTTGTTGGGAAGTAAGAGCTCCATATATGCACGCACAGATGGCAGTGCTTAGAGCTTGCGTGGAAGTCCGCAAGATGGAGCCAGTGGCCAGTAGTCGCCAGGGCCAGTGGGAAGGCTCCCAGATATACTTACTGTTTCAGATTCCAATTAGCCAGCTTCTAGTTAAGTCGACACCATTATAGTACGCGGAGTAATATTAAATCCCTGATTTATCTAAAAGAACCTATTATTTATAAACTCCTTCCAAGACGAGTTGGAGACCTGTTTGTACGAAAACAACAAAGGTGGAGTTGTAACCCTGTCGAACTCAGGTAAGGATTACACAATAATTTTATTTAGTCAGATGTCAATTCGTTTTAAAATCTCTTCTCAACCATTCTTATTGAGATTAGCGGATGGTTTTATTTTCTTCCAATGTTGGTCTCGGTTCCTCGGGACGTTCTGTCACATAAACTAATCAATGTGAAAATAATACCGACGCGCCGCTAATGGACCTTTGTTCGTCTCAGTATCGGTCTCTAACTCAGAGGCGGCTCGTTGTGATACCCAATCAGTAATACTCAATAAAGCCGGGTACATTATGTGAACGGAATAGTATGATTTTCGGTTAATTATAATAATCTTAAAATATAAAGATTCAGAATGCGAATATGTTTGTGCTCGCAAAACTCGAAAAGTATACGAAAATTTCAAAGTTTGTTCTTATTAGTACCAGAAATGTTTAGAGAGTGGTCTGAATGGTAGAAGGAGTCAGGGGCGCCCGAGGAATACGTAAGGCGAAGCTTAATGCTAAATCACTATTTTGATTAAGGCGATGCCATACGTAGTAATGCAAAATCATTTGTTTTTGGTTTGAAAATTTGGTGGCCTAGAAATGTTTCAGATGCTTTAATTAAATACTGCGAGTAAAATACATCTTGGCCTTTGAAATAATCGAGTATTTTTTAGATAAGTCTTTTTATAAGCCCAGAAAAAATAATGTAAAGGCCTATGAAAACTGCTTTTAAGTTCAAAATCTCGTACTTACGAACCCATTTTCGGTTAGATTTTATTGTATAATGTGGAAAATTAAGTTATTTATAAAATGATCGCTAGCAAAAATATTTATGCCTGAACATCCACAAAATAAAATAAAAGGCACTTTTTGGCCATGTTTTTTTCTTGCATAAATCAAAACAGGCGGATGGTGTTAAGCGGGAATTTAAACCTTATCGCCATCTACGTAAGGGTTGTTATTGATAGCGGCTCAATTTAAAATATTACACGACGTAGTGCATCGCCTTAATCTTTATAACGAATTGGTGTACCTTCATTATGAATACCTCAAAATATGCTTTAGATAAATTGAAGGTTTTCCTATCGTTTCGCTTGAGTAGAATACAAATAAAAAAATTAATTACTTACTCAATAAAAAATATAAATGTAAACTACTAAAAAATATATTTTTTCAATTGAAATGTATGAACACGTAAAGGAAACAACTTTAAATAAATACAGTATTATAGCTAAGATTATCTGTGACAGTTTCACTTGATTAACTTTTTTTGCTTTCTTATAAAATTATTTACAAAATAAATAAAACCCAGTTTTGTGCTTGAAATCGAACGTTTCTAGACTCCGTTTGTCAAGCGATTCTAATGCCTATTACCTACAAAATAAGGTGCATCAAGAATATACACATTTTTGGTTTGTAGCTTCCTCTTAACGCAATGTCTCTGCACCAGAATGAGATACGGAGTGGAATTAAAGTTGATGTAATGTAGTTTTTTAACAGTAACATTGTGGTATACAGTAGTGAATGGTGGAAGAAGTTGGAGACACCTGAGAAAGACATTATCATTAGCGAAGAATTTTTTTTTATAAACCCACAAAACTTTATTATTATTACTTTATTATATTTTCCCACTAAACTGGTCTTTCCCGTCTAACAATATTGTAATTCCCAATTCTGAAAAACTCCGCCCACTCTTACACTGTTCAATTGTAATCTATATTTAATTTTGACTTTAGTATATACTTGCTCCTGATGAGGTGAACTTTGTTCATGAAACATGTAGAGGTTGTATATATTAAAGTGATGTAAAAAAAGTTATTTGTGTTTTATTCTAATAAATAATGACATCACAAAGTGATAAGCTTTCAGAAGAAATTTTCTTCGAAAAATTAATAATAAGTGTATTCTAGTTAGCTGTGTAAATATATAATCGTCTCTTGTTGGAGACATTTTGTGGGGCAGGTTGTGGAAATTCTTTGAAAATGAACTATTTTTTAAAATGTAAAACCGCACAACAGTCCCAGCTGCTCCCAACCGTCTTGAGCCAGTAAGACTGTCGCATACCTAATTGGGGTAAGTTGTGAGGCTGAAGCTAATGGGCAGGGGATGGAGATGTGGAAGAGGAAGGTCGAGAAGTATCTGGCTATTCAGATCTGGTCATCAAACACGGCCAAAGCCATTTCAAGCAACGTTTCAATTTTGAACGATGGTCTTACACCAGGGCGATACTGGGAGTATCTTCCACTCTGGAACGTGTCGCAAATATACTATATATTATTTTAAATGAATAATTTGTGAAATAACACGAATCAATCAAATAAAATTTACTTGCGCACGCCGGGATTTGAACCCGTGACCTCCAGCTTGCTAGCCGAGCGCCTTACCTCTTGACCACGGAGGCCGTCGAAATATTTTCAATTAATTTGTACTTACCTAAAAAATAATTAATACAAATTTAATGATGTCAAGTTTTATCATTCATATGAAATGGAACCTAACCCGCTTCAGATGACATTACAGTAGTTGGAAACATTAAAATATTGGAAACCAATTTACGTTCTACCCAAACGGAATTTGGCTCAGTTGTTAGCACAGTTGACTGCAGTCCCAAAAAAAAATTATGTTTAAAATACATTTCAAGAGTTCACATCAGTTAATAGCTAGTCCCTGTGGAGAAAGGTTCAATCCTCGATCAAACCGAAGAAAAAAATAAACGTATACTTTTAAATACATCTATTAATAAAAAAGATTATAATAATTTTGAACAGTTTGAATACTTTAGTGAAGAATCACAAGCAAAAACACAGCGTAATAGATTTACAGTGTGCTCTTGCTTATGAGTGTTAATTATTTCATTTTATGTAAAAAAAACATTAATTAATGTGTGAGGTTTTATACTGGTTTAGTCCTTTGATAAAATGCATTTCAATATTTAGTATAAAAAATATGTAAATATCAGTATTTATTTTTTGTTAACTAAAATTGAAAAACACGTAAATATGGCACGGGGTAATAGAAATGACTGAGCGTGGCGAAGTTAACTGTATCAACTACACCGTTTTGCAGTTCGTCTGTCTGTACTTTTGATTGTACGTTCCGTTTCCGTTATCGAAAATTTTTCGAAGGGGGTTTCAGCGCGCAACACGGTATCGCTTCTACAAACTTACATAAACACACACTTCAACACAATCCACACATCTGCTGTTGGCTAAATGAGGAGGAAGCGAAATTCGGCGTAATACCCCAAAAATAAATCGCAATAATGGCTGTACCCATTTCGTATGTCGCCACCAGAGATGTACAAAATGGGTACCCAAAACCATTTGAAATGCAAAATGGAAATGGGTCAGAACTTTTCCATTTGAAAATGCAAAATGCAAAATGGTTTTTAGAAAAGTATTTCAAATGCAAAATACCTATTTTCAAAATGCATTGAAAATGCAAAATGGTTTCTCAGGTCAAACAATTAAAATAATTATAGAATTTTTAAACAATTTTGTCATTTAATAATGGACATCAATGTAGAACAAACATATTACTTGATGGTAAATCCTTAAACACCACGACTACAGATTATGAAACCACAATAAATTTGCGCGGGACTAATGTTGCCAACGTAAAAACATAGAAACTGCTATCTAACATTTAATATTACAGCGTCATGGCCATGTTCAGTATTTGAATCAGTATTTTTTGTAAAGGTTTCACTCAATTGCCAGGGCTCCTACCAGGGAGCAACTTGACAAATGTAAATTATCTCTCATAGAGAGGTTGAGGACCGACTGATATTTGGGGCTTATGAAAAAAAGATGAGTGGAGATAGTAGGAAGAATGTTGCAAAAAAGCATTTAAAATGGAAAATGCATTGAGAAAAGCATTTAAAATGCAAAATGGTTTTTAGAAAAGCATTTAAAATGCAAAATGGAAAATGCCCATTTTGCATTTCCATTTGAAATGGATTTATTTGAAATAAAGCACATCTCTGGTCGCCACTAACTTACGTACGTGCTGGTTCTAGCCAGTTTGGCACGCACTCTGTCTCTTACACTTCCCTGACATCGTATTTATTGTGTTCTTCTTTATTCTATGATTCCAAACAACATTGTATGTTTTGGGTATACGCAGGAACAATATGCAATACTCACAGGTAGGCACTTGCTGCATGTTGCAAGTCTCACGAGAACATACGTAGAAACCAACAGAACTGTACTGTATCGAATACCACCAACCAGCATGTCTCTGCTACAGTCAGAACTCGACAGAGCGGGTCTCTGCGGCCACCGGGGATATTCGAGGCACATAAATTAGTGACTTTATGTCCTAACAATGCTTCTGTCCGGCCAAGATCATGGAGGCCCAAGAACAATCGGCTGTAAAAGGCAACGTATTTCTGTGACATTTACGGTAACATCCATACTGCCTGGCGTCCACTGAGATAATACCTATTGTATGCTTATATGGCTGTAAGAGGTTATGTTATTATTATTGCCGGGGTAGGTAGGTACTGCCGGTACTGCGGAGACAATGTCAACTCGCATCTTGAAATAATCATGTAAGGTATTTTCGCCTTAATCGAGTTACTTACTTATTAATTTTTTATGTGATAGGTACAAACCTACTGCACAAGAGAGAAACTCTTTTGACAAAAGTTCCTACTGCGAAACCAATAGTATGAACTATGGGCGTTAATGGCACTGATATCCGAAACTTGGAGTTGGAGTGTGAGAATGAAGGAAATGGGAAGAGAAGTAATTTTAAAAGAGTTGGAAGATTAAAATTGAAATTGAAATTAAAATTAAAATTAAAATTAAAATTAAAATTAAAATTAAAATTAAAATTAAAATTAAAATTAAAATTAAAATTAAAATTAAAATTAAAATTAAAATTAAAATTAAAATTAAAATTAAAATTAAAATTAAAATTAAAATTAAAATTAAAATTAAAATTAAAATTAAAATTAAAATTAAAATTAAAATTAAAATTAAAATTAAAATTAAAATTAAAATTAAAATTAAAATTAAAATTAAAAGGTTGTCGCAGAAAACATATGGGATGTAAAGAACAATTAGTTATCGATTCTGTAATTCTAAAACAGATTCAAACTCGAAAACGTAATTTACATACTTGCTATATAGACTACCAAAAGGCTTTCGATAGTGTCCCGCACTCGTGGCTGATCAAAGTATTAAAAATATATAAAATTAACCCCATTATTATTAGCTTTTTGGAAAATATTATGTCCTTTTGGAATACCAATTTACTTATCAATTTAAAAGGTAAGAAAATAGTAATACCGGGCATTTCAATTAAAAGAGGGATTTTTCAAGGAGACTCATTGAGTCCTCTTTGGTTTTGCTTAGCATTGAATCCTCTATCTAAAATGTTAATTAAAGCAAGTTTGGAATAAAAGTTAAGGGTAATACAAGGGAGAGTAGTACAATTTCGCATTTATTATTTATGGATGATATAAAATTATTTTCGAATTCTGAACAAAATTTAGAGAAAATGATCGAGGTAGTTAAAAACTTTTCAGATGATATCAAAATGACATTTGGTTTAGATAAATGTAGAACGATCCATATAGAGAAAGGCAAAATTGTAGATGGGGACGAGAGTATATTTAGAAATTTCCAAATTACTAGTATGAAAAGGGATGAGGTTTATAAGTATTTAGGATACCCACAATCAAATAGATTAGACCATAGTAGTATTAAAAATGATATTAGGATTAAATTTCAAACTAGGATAAGGAAAATTTTAAAATGCAATCTATCTGCTAAAAATTTAGTAAAAGCAATAAATACTTGGGCAATACCTCTATTAACGTACTCATTTGGCATAATTAAATGGTCTAATACAGATTTAGATAACTTAGAAAGATTAATTAGAACTACGCTAACAAAGTTTAATTGCCATCATCCAAATTCAGCTATAGAACGAGTTAATTTACCTAGAAATTTAGGAGGTAGAGGTATAGTCAAAATAACTTCTTTGAAACATAATCAGGTAGAAATGCTAAGAACTTTTTTCCATAGGAAAGCTCATAGCTCAGAAATGCACAAAATAATTTGCAAGGCAGATAGAAATATTACACCTTTAAATTTATACGATGAGAATGCCAACATTTTTATAAATCCCAACCAGGAATTATTAGATTCCTGGTCAAATAAAATTTTACACGCAAAACACTTCAATTATCTCAACCAAACGTATGTTGACAAAATTAAGTCAAACAAATGGTTGAGTATTGGAGAGTTGAGCGCAGAAATAGAAGGATTTATGCTTGCAATTCAGGATAGAGTCATTAATACTAAAAATTATAGAAAGCATATAATCAAAGATACAAATCAAATTGATGATTTGTGTAGAAAATGTTTGGCTTTTCCGGAAACTATAGAACATATTATATCGGGATGTTCTATATTAGCACCGTCCGAGTATACATTTAGGCACAATCAAGTTTTAAAAATAATTCACCAAAATTTGGTAATTAAACATAACTTGATTGACTGCCGTAATGTAGTACCATATTATGAATACGAACCAAATTCATTTTTAGAAAACGAATTTTATAAAATATATTATGATAAAACTATACTAACAGACCGAGCGATTAGTCATAATAGACCCGATATAGTTTTACATGACAAAATTAAAAAAATAACTTATATCATTGATGTTGCTATTCCAAATTCCTGTAATATTCAAAAATCTGTTAGTGAAAAAATAAGAAAATACACAGATTTAGGAAATGAAATAAAAAGAATTTGGCATTCTCGGACTATAAAAATATTACCATTCGTTATTTCGGCTACTGGCATTATACCTAGCTCTCTAATTAAAAATTTAGGCGTATTAGATCTATCAAAAAATTTATATATAAAGATGCAAAAGTCGGTCATTTTGAATACATGTAGGATAACAAAAGATTTTTTAAATATTTATGTTGAGGGATCAGTAGGATTTATAGGCCCTGTTAGAAGTTCTACCGAGCCGAACCCTCTGATATGAAAATATCTGGAGACGGTGAATTTTTTTTCCCATTTGATATCTGGTGATTTGACGTGTTGTTGTTCTTGTATTGTTTTGTATTTATTTTACTTATATAATGCACTTACATAGTGTTGATTGACTAGCTGATCATTTGTGGAAAAGTGAGTGGAAGGGTTAAGTTTTTCCTTTGGGGAAGACTTAACCCGGACAACTAAATCGGAAGTTTAAAAAAAAAAAAAAATTAAAATTAAAATTAAAATTAAAATTAAAATTAAAATTAAAATTAAAATTAAAATTAAAATTAAAATTAAAATTAAAATTAAAATTAAAATTAAAATTAAAATTAAAATTAAAATTAAAATTAAAATTAAAATTAAAATTAAAATTAAAATTAAAATTAAAATTAAAATTAAAATTAAAATTAAAATTAAAATTAAAATTAAAATTAAAATTAAAATTAAAATTAAAATTAAAATTAAAATTTTGAATGAAAGCTTTTTTGATGGAAAGCTTTCTAGATTTGAAAATAGACATTCTAAATTTAGAAGTTCTACATCGAATGGCCAAAAATTTTGAAAAAAACTAGCTATGAAAAGAAAACTCCAACATCTTGTACAAACTTTGGTAATAACTTTTATCAATGATGTAGTTTAAGAATCCGATGACTCCCTAATGAATGGGGGGGGAGTGGAAAGCAGTTTGTGGGGGTGGGGCAATTTAAGGCATTTGCCTTAGTTTAATTTAATTAGTTCCTTGAAGGTCGAAGAGTTAGAGAATCTTCGGATTCTTAAACTGCATTGTAAATGCGAGTTATATAAAATTTTTTTGTGAGCTTACCAATTATGATGTTATTGGGGTTATTTTTTGAAAATTTTATGAATTAATAAAAAGCTAGACCTGTCAAAGCAAATCCCCGCACTTCGTTGAACCTACGAGACTGGTACGTTACTGGTGCAATTCGGCAAATTTACAGAGTGAAGATTGCGCTGCTTATACATTATGATTACAAATATATCATATTTCTTTGCTTGGGGTTTTCTTCAGGATATATATTTCGCCATATATTTTCGATGTTTATGTGAGTTATTCCTCACGTTACATTTTGCCAGTGCATTTCATAACTAACAAAGTGTCGTGAAGGTTAAACCTCTCAGTTGTCAAAGTGGAATCAAGTCGTAATATTGATGTACGTTTCATCTCACAATTTTATACCATCCCTGAATGTCCTATCATCTGCAGACCACACCGAATATTAAAACCATGGCATATAACAGGGGTTTTAAAATACATTGTTTCTGTACATTCGTAAATTTTTGATAATTCCTAAACAGTTACACAAATAATTAATATAAATGAAGAATGTAAGGTATGTATCTTCTAGTTCTTGATGAATTCATATTGTGAGATAAAGGTATCGTAAGATGATAAGTAATATGTGTTCATAGGTAATGTGAAGAACATATCAAAGGTTACAATCAAATACAACTCGTTACAAATGATAATTTGAACAAAAGTGGTCCTTTGTACAAAATAACTTTCTATGATCACTTGTAATATTACAATTTGAGGTGGGACTCATTAAGTTATTAAAAAAGCAAGTGATATTCATACATTTTACTGTAAATTTTGTGAAATGTATTTTGGATTCACTGTTTTTTCACAAAATACAGTGTGTGGCAAGCCTACGCACGACGGAAGTGAAACTTTTAGTATTCTTCTCTCTCTCTTTTCATTTCATTCTCTCTTTTTTTCTGTCTATTGACATATTTATAAGTAGCATGTGATAATTAAATTAAATTAAAAGTTATAAAAATATGGGATTCGAACCCGGGTCCTGCATAACGAGTGTCGAACGCTCTGCCTCTAGACCGCGGTTATTACGTATTCGACCAAAATATCATATAGTCAAAATATCTAAAAGTCGCAGCACGAGAGCATTTTATCACTTTAAAAAAAAATATTATTAAAAAAATCACAAAAAGAAAAAAAATAAATAGTTAAAGCGGGGATCGAACCTCGGTTCTTCACGACGACAATCGGGCGCTTTGCCTCTAGACCGCGAAGCTGAGTTTGGAGAGCGACCGAAATGATCACGGTTTTTGATGACGGTCATGAGTTGGTTTTACTCCGGTCCTCGAAATTGCATAACGCGCGTAAAGAAGTTTCACTTCAAAAAATATATATAACGTGTCTTTTATATCAATGGATAGACATTTTTCAAGTTAACTAACATTTGATAGGTAAATTTATTCTTGTGAAAGGCAATGTTCATACAGCATATTCTTTCAGTTTCACAAAACCTACAATTATAATATCTAGATTTTTAGAAGTGTAATAATTTGATATTACTAAACAGTAAGGTTACCTTTGGAAACATCCAGTACGCAATCGAGATAGAGGAAGAACCAGTAACGACATATTGTCCGGTGGAAGTATTTAATAAAGAATGCGGAGAAGTTACATAAATGTCACCTGAGCAACTGATGGATCGACCTATCCTCGGGATGTTGGTACTGGTCTACATATATACAGTAGCGGAGACCGTGAGGTATTGTTGGAGATATTATACCTAACCCATTCAAACAAAATGGATTATTTCCAATATGTTTTACGGGCCCTTCAATGCATTCATGTCTCTAAGTATTTTATGGCGATACCAAATACAAGTCCAATGAAAGTAAAGACGTCCAATGGGTTGCCTCAGACAGCCCCTTGGCTCCATGGCTCCAGAGCGAACTGCTCCAATTGCGGCTGCAGTGCACAGGACCGGCTGTTTCTCCATAGTTGGAAGAAACAACAATTACCAGAAGGCAGATTTCCGTTCTTTATTCTCTGCTAGGGACAAAATAAAGAATAACATTAGAAGTGTGACTTACGTACAAATTTGGAAACTAATGATCCATTTAGCCCAAAAGCCCAGTACTCCATATCACTTAAACTCGCCCTAGTGACACATGTCCTTAGTGTACCTCTTCCCTTCATTTTGGTTTTTATTTATTTATTATTACACGCCCTAATGGGCTTTTACACACTACAAGGTTTAATAGTTGAGTATCACAGTTATTATAAATTCTACAAAATTAAAACAATAAAGGAAACACAATACAACGAAAAAAGAAAAAATATTAAATGTTACAATAAAAGCATATAATAAAATAAGATACATTAGTAAAAATGATAAGAAGTCTCACATAAATGGATATTCAAAATAAAAATAAAAATATATATATTGCGGAAATTACAGATGTCTATTTGTGTCTCGATCACAGACATAGGAATTAATAGACGAGAAGATAATGGCGAGGGGTAAAATCAACTGTTGAAGAACGAAGGGCATAAGGCTGACTGTGATTCGTCAATAAATCAATCTGACAGTAAATAGGCATCTCGCATTATAATATCACCATTTACTTCTTAAAAGTAAAATCTGCTTTTGAATGAATAGACATTTTTACATGGGAGCGCAAATTACTCGCCACGTTATGAACAAATTTGCGAAGTCCAAATTCGGCAAAAAAATTCGGTTCTATTTTCAGAGTCGCAGTCGCAGTCAAAGTATTTAGTTAAGACACTTTTATAAATGTTCATAATTTACTTCCCAGCAACCAACCAGCTTTGTGTTTCGCGTCCAGACGTTTCTCGATGTGATAGTATATGTTTCTAAAACTGATCTATATTATACGATGTGAATATGCTTAAAATAAAGTAAAATAATGCTTATATATGGAATGTAATACGACAATTGGGTTTATTCTCTTTTTCACATCTATTTTTACAAGTTTTCATAGTACAAGTCAACATTTTGCCGTGTTATTTCGTAAAATGAACCGATGATGCCTCGACCATAGTTCGCACAAGAATGATGACGTCACGTTTTCAAATTTCACTTGAGGCCATACGCGAGCACAGACGGCTCCAATGGAACCGGTATGGGGAGTGGGGATAATACGCTTTTAATCACTTAGGGCAGGTCTACTAATATTCATATGTCTATGGTCTCGATATATAAAAGAATTGAAATAAACAATGTTTATATTATTGATTATTTTTAAGATGAAATATATCTCCCAGATCAGAATATTTATTTCCAAGACTGTGAAGTCTTGGAATCGGGGAATTTTGATACGATAGTGTCCTAGTGTTGTAAAAATAAAAGGGTAGTAAATTTCGGCAAGATCTTTTGGGTATGTGGATGCTGATTAATTGGAGTAACTCAGGACAGTCAATTTTGTAATGAAGTATTTTATGTAGTACTATTAAATCTGTGTTTATTCTTCTTTCTGAAAGTTTAAATAGGGACAATTTATCTAGTAAGTAGTTATAATCAATGTTTTCTACAGGAATATGCAATTTATAGTTTATATACTTCAGGAACTTTTGGCATAGACTGGAGCGAGGGGGGTGGATATATTGGGGACATGTCCTGGGCTCGGAGACCGGGAATCCACCTTCTGAGACTGTGCGAGGAGATACTGCGCCTGCTATGGACGGAGGCGCAGGACAGGGACGCCAGGAGGCGCCTTGTCGAAGCGATAGGTCTCCGACCCCAATAGGACAGAGGAAGAAGACGTGAGTACCTACGTACGAATGTATGTAGTATTTTGTATTCCTGTTAAAACGGGACTGCAGGCCTTTAATCCATAGATTTCTTAATAAACTATCAGTAAATCACGAATGTATTATGGCGATGTAGGAACACGTGTTCATAAAAATTCTAAAAAAACAAACAACTAAAACATTCCAAAATCGTTTTCAAGATGCCGTAAAAACGTTGAAAACGTTTGTGAAATAATTTCATTAAATCCTATGTTATAAAATGTTCTTGTTTACGTAAAACGTAGATAACGTAGATAAATGAAAATTTAATTTTTAAGAATTTAAGGTTTATTCAGCAAAGCTGTGTTAGTTCCATGTAGTATTCTGTGTTCAAGTTGAAGTTATAAGTCATCGTCAATGTTTATTTATGTGTCACCTCACAAGAGCGCCCCTGCCCGTACAGTGTAAAGGAAGGGGAGCTATGTCGCCACCGGGTTGGGCAGCGTTGTGAGGCGGGTTGGGTAGGGGCTGTAGGAAAGGTTTTATTAATGCGAGTCTTGAAGAAGCCCAGATTACATGAAGGAGGAAAAACAAAAATTTGAATTAAGAATATTTTAATACCATTAAATATATAAAAATCTTTTACTAAAATTTCTCACTATTATACATGGTGTCCGGAAACTCGTAGTACAAGCGGGAAACTGGTGAATCTACATCACATTTGGAGTCGATTTTGTAGTATAATTTTTTTTGATTTGAGCTTTCGTTTTCGAGTAAATCGAGTCAGAAGTTGATTTTTTTTTGATCAAATTCTTATAAATTATTACTGAAGATCAAAGTACCCAACTAATTAAAACTATTTAAAAATTTAAAAGTAAAACAAATAATGACGAAAAAATTTGAACCCTGAAATAGCCGAAAAATATATTTTTTTGGTTTTTTTTTTTTTTATAAAAATGCTCAAATCAAAAAACTTTATGTTTATTTGGGTTCCCCGTGTGGTATACATTCTCCAGTTTCCGGCTTGTACTACGAGTTTCCGGACACCATGTATAAGTATTTTATTACATTTCTAAACCATCAAAGACAGAGTTGATAGTCGCTTTATTTTTTATATATATGAAAAAAAACAGTAACGTCGTCTGTGGGTTTTCTAATTTAAAAAAAAAATCATTTCTATAATTCAATTTAATTTAATTTCACATGAAATCCCTTAATTTCATGCCGCTAGGAGGCGCTAGTGTAGCAGGTTGCCACCAGAATTTATGAGAAACTTCAGAACTTGGAGGTATTATTAATATTATAGGGTATTTGATAAGATTAATTTTGTGGTCACTTAAATAGCTTACATAATATATACAGTTTTTGCGTAAATTTTAATAAACATTGAAAAAAATGACGTTTAACATTTTTGGTATAGAATCCGTTAGTTCCATTACATGAACATATACCTACATATATATTATTAACGAAGTTTTTAGGGACTTTCACATAGGAAATAAATAAATAAACAATTATACTACTTGTATATAGTTTTTTGTGTTTGTTTTGTACATAATTGAACTGCCCTAGCAACAGCAATCTGCATTTTTAATTTATATATTGAAAATGTCCACTGAAGAATCCACATTATTACCCTCCATTATACTGGGCAATAAGGAGTATTATGGAAGTTAGTCCCAGAATTTTTGCACTGAAAAAAATACTGACTTGTAGTAATCTGGTATTGGTAGAAACTAAAAAATTAAACGAAAAAGTAACGGAATGGAAAATATAAAAAAAAAAAGTTTATACATCTTGTCAAAATTGCCCAAACTCGTAGACCCTTGGAAATTTCTTTATTCCATTTTGTATAGAATATGACTGATTAGAAATGCTTTCTGTTTACCAGGATACCAGGTCAGCTACCTCCAGAGACGAAACAGCTGTTTCAAAATATACGCTTTTATTTTCAAACAACATTTTTATTTTTTAATCCGGAGGTTTTGAACACGCATTGTCAAGGGGCAACGACGTATTGTTTGCTGTAAGTGTCGGAAGACCCGGCCGCCAAGTGACAAGAGCCTTCTCGCTGGCAGAGGACCTCAAACTGTGGACGTAAAAAGGTGAAGCCTTTTTGATTATATTATTAGGAAGTTTTTGGAGCATTTTGATATTTTCTAGTCTTTCTTCACAGAGAAAAATGAGTAGAGTTATTTATTTAAGTTTTAATCCAGCAGGACTGGGAGGATAGTGCAATCCCAGTCTGCCATATTACATGAAATAAAACAGGGAAACAATAAAAAAAAAATTATAAAAATGGAAATAAGATAAAACAAAGAGAAAAAAATACTAGGCAGGTACCTAAATATAAAATTAAAATATAAATTAGGGAATTATTATAGGGGAATGAGTGCACCCTCCCTTCAGTAAACATTGTGGAGGCACTGCAGAACCTCGGTAGTTGCATGAGCTGCCTGTATGCATTATTGTAGCACACCCTCAGCTTGTCCCATTGCGCTGCTGGGTATTGTGTCCACAGCTCAGATGTGTACAGTGCAGTGCAGAATGCCTTGAAAAGTAATTTTCTGACATCATCGCTACAGTGGTAGAACCGCCTTGAGAGCATTCCGGCCCGTATATAGATTGCTCTTCTTTGTCGTTCCATGTCTTCTATATCCTTCATATCTTCGGTTAGGATATGTCCCAGATATTTAACCTGCGAGGCTACAAGTAGTTCTTTTCCGTCTAACCAGATTGGAGGAATATTTATTGGCTCCTTGTTGTATTTAAAAACCACGATTACTGACTTTTTTGCATTGTACAGCAGGTTATGTGAGATTGCATACTCTTCGCATATTTGAACAAGTCGTCTCATCGCTTTAATCGAAGGCGCCAACAGCACCATGTCATCCGCGTAATTAATGTTGTTACTGCCTTGACCGCAGATATGACAACCAATTCGTGTATCATTCAGTTCTTGTAAGAGGTCATTAATGTACACATTAAATAGAATAGGAGACATATTACCCCCTTGCCTGACTCCGCTTTTTAGGAATAAGGGTCTTGAAGAAGCTCCTGCCCAGTCCGTAATTTTTCTGCTGTCCGTACCAAATAGCCAACATATTAACCACTGCTGCTGGCACATCTCGTTTTATGAGTTTTTCTCATAATAATTTATGAGAAACACGGTCAAAGGCCTTGCTTAGGTCGAGAAAGCATCCATAAACGGTGGTTTTTCTTTTTTTGTAGTATTCTATTGTTTGTTTAACTCCATAGATGGCCATATCGGTTGACAAGGTGCTTTTGAAGCCGAATTGGTTATCTAGGGTAAATAGCTTGTCTTTTACTAGCGTGAATAGAATTTTTTCAAATAGTCTTGAGATCATTGTCGCTAGGGAAATAGGTCGGTAGTTTCCTAGTATCGATGCATCCAGATGGTTGGATTTTAAGATATCAGCTATCAGCTGATATCAGCTCGACTCATGTCCATAGGCATATGTGTGTGTCGTAAGAGGCTTGAGTACAGGGCGGCTAGAATAGTATGGAGATGATTTCCTGCGTACCTTATGTGCTCGATACCAATACCGTCGTATCCTGGACTTTAACCGAGGGCGGTTTGCTTAATCGCGCATTCGATCATTTCAGGAGTAATGTTCAGGAGTAATGTTATGTTATGTTATGTTATGTTATGTTATGTTATGTTATGTTATGTTATGTTATGTTATGTTATGTTATGTTATGTTATGTTATGTTATGTTATGTTATGTTATGTTATGTTATGTTATGTTATGTTATGTTATGTTATGTTATGTTATGTTATGTTATGTTATGTTATGTTATGTTATGTTATGTTATGTTATGTTATGTTATGCTATGCTATGCTATGTTATGTAATGTTATGCTATGCTATGCTATGCTATGCTATGCTATGCTATGCTATGCTATGCTATGCTATGTTATGTAATGTTATGCTATGCTATGCTATGCTATGCTATGCTATGCTATGCTATGTTATGTAATGTTATGCTATGCTATGCTATGCTATGCTATGCTATGCTATGCTATGCTATGCTATGCTATGCTATGCTATGTAATGTTATGCTATGCTATGCTATGCTATGCTATGCTATGCTATGCTATGCTATGCTATGCTATGCTATGCTATGCTATGCTATGCTATGCTATGCTATGCTATGCTATGCTATGCTATGCTATGCTATGCTATGCTATGCTATGCTATGCTATGCTATGCTATGCTATGCTATGCTATGCTATGCTATGCTATGCTATGCTATGCTATGCTATGCTATGCTATGCTATGCTATGCTATGCTATGCTATGCTATGCTATGCTATGCTATGCTCTGCTATGCTATGCTATGCTATGCTATGCTATGCTATGCTATGCTATGCTATGCTATGCTATGCTATGCTATGCTATGCTATGCTATGCTATGCTATGCTATGCTATGCTATGCTATGCTATGCTATGCTATGCTATGCTATGCTATGCTATGCTATGCTATGCTATGCTATGCTATGCTATGCTATGCTATGCTATGCTATGCTATGCTATGCTATGCTATGCTATGCTATGCTATGTTATGTTATGGTATGTTATGCTATGCTATGCTATGCTATGCTATGCTATGCTATGCTATGCTATGCTATGCTATGCTATGCTATGCTATGCTATGCTATGCTATGCTATGCTATGCTATGCTATGCTATGCTATGCTCTGCTATGCTATGCTATGCTATGCTATGCTATGCTATGCTATGCTATGCTATGCTATGCTATGCTATGCTATGCTATGCTATGCTATGCTATGCTATGCTATGCTATGCTATGCTATGCTATGCTATGCTATGCTATGCTATGCTATGCTATGCTATGCTATGCTATGCTATGCTATGCTATGCTATGCTATGCTATGCTATGCTATGCTATGCTATGCTATGCTATGCTATGCTATGCTATGCTATGCTATGCTATGCTATGCTATGCTATGCTATGCTATGCTATGCTATGCTATGCTATGTTATGTTATGTTATGTTATGTTATGTTATGTTATGTTATGTTATGTTATGTTATGTTATGTTATGTTATGTTATGTTATGTTATGTTATGTTATGTTATGTTATGTTATGTTATGTTATGTTATGTTATGTTATGTTATGTTATGTTATGTTATGTTATGTTATGTTATGTTATGTTATGTTATGTTATGTTATGTTATGTTATGTTATGTTATGTTATGTTATGTTATGTTATGTTATGTTATGTTATGTTATGTTATGTTATGTTATGTTATGTCCTGTTATGTCATGTTATGTTATGTTATGTTACATCATTCATATACACCCATTTGCTTTTACAATTTATATTTGTGTTATGTTGTTTGAAAGTTGAAAAAATACTTTATTATGTTGGTACGCACTGTACTTTTTTGAGCCACTTTTAAGAAACATAACCTCAATATCTTGTTTCAACATCAATTCTTATAGTATTGGTATATAATGCTAAAACTTACAAGTTTGAGAAGCTTTTGCAGGCGGGCGTATTCTGCAAATGGGGGCAGAGTTATTATGATAGCCGTTTTCATTTGGGTCCGCTCCGTTGCGCTACTGAAATGAACTAAGTAGAACAGGGGCGGATTCTTCTTTAAAGCCCCCAAACTATTTAAGAAGCTTTTAATTTATCAAGCCTTTTTGAAGTTCTTGGGAATTCGGAACAAAACCAAAAACTCCAATTTTCAATTCCCGGGAGACTACATTACTAAAAAACATATTTGCGAAAATTAAAAATTTAAAATAAATGTATTTAAAGGTTTTTTTTGTTGTTTGTCTTTGGGGTGTTATGCCGTGTTGCGCTAACTCATGCGCTAACAACGATGTCCGAAACGTCGGCTAAAGAAGGAGTTAGCGCAACACGGCATAACACCCCAAAAACAAACAACAAAAATGCTTTTGGCCGTGAAAATCTAAAAACTTACCTGTATTTAAAGGTGTATAGTGTAATAACCTCCATACACACAAACATATATTTTTATGTGGTATAAATTCAAATTAAAATATTGATAAAAAGTACCTAAGTAGATATTAGAAATAAATATTACAATATTTGCATGAATTTATTGTTAATCTTTATCAATAAATTATTTCTTACAATCGTTTCATAACACAATAAAAGATATTCATTACTAAACAATAACAAAAAAAAAAATTATATATATATATAGGTACATAAATGTGACATATACGAGTATATTAAGTAGGTAATTCCAGTCATTGCAGTATCTTTTTTCAAGAAAGAGTAGAGATCCACAAATGAAAATCGATTGATATCCGGGAAAAAAATTGGTCATTCAAGAGAACTTCCATGGTTTAGGAATCGCGCCTAGACTTACCTACTTACTTGCAATTTTTTTAATAAATTAAGATTGTATATTTGCTCCCAAAGGTGGTCCCTTGTGGCTCTACAGTCTTTTCAGGATTTTCTTGAAAACATTCAATGTCTAAATGTCAGTTGAGCCTGAATCCCACCCTGACTGGATTTTCTTTGCAAGAAAGGAGCAGATAGGCAAGAATATGTTTAGAAGGATGAGGGAGGGGGTGGGGGCGTTTACTCTGAAGTGGCTCTTACAGCGGATGACTGCGCGCTTCTCGGGTGGGGTTCGAACCCGGGACGCGCTACCGGCGGCCCCGCAGTCCGGCAGACATCGAGTGGATAATTACTGCTGTCAGCGGGCGCCACGGCGACCGTCTGCCCATACCTACCACAGTCGTCTCCGTCATACCATCACGGGGTAGGCAGAGAGAATTACAAGAAGTACGTTATCATTACATCAAGGAATAATAATTTCGTTAGTATACCTTCCTACTGATATTGTGATCATGTTCCTTACAGTGAAATATGTCCCTTTGAATTGGCTGATTGTCTCGATCGACTTTATGATACCCCCAATCGGGAAGTAGAAAAAGTAGATGATGATCGGGAAAACCTGGCTATTCAACTACAAGCCACAAAAGCATTTCTTGAAACGTTTCAATTTTAACTAGCGACCTTTCATCACGAAGATTCTGACAGTATCCTTCACTGTAGAACAAAGTGCAATTATTTTGATACATTTTTCATTTATGAGTAAAACTTTTTGTCAATGTGACAAAAAAATTAAAAAAGTAAATACTTAAAATTATGGTTTAAAAAATACATATTCATATAGGTCAACAAACGCGTATGCTGAATACATAAGTTTTATCATAAATTAATCAGAGTGATCGGATCATAGTGATCGGATCATAGTGATCGGATCATAGTGATCGGATCATAGTGATCGGATCATATTGATCGGATTATAGTGATCGGATCATAGTGATCGGATTAAAGTTATCGGATCATTGTGATCCCTTTGCAATCTCTTTGATCCGATCACTTTGGCACGATCAGTTTGACCCGATCACTTTACTCATCGCTTTATTCGATCACTTTGACACTATCATTTGATTCGATCACTTTAATAATAATAAATAATAGTTCTTCATTCCAGAATGTGGGGAAAGTGCAATCCCACACATTCCATAGAGAGTAAGTACGTAGTTAAAATATACAGGGATTTGTGAGAATATATTTATAATAAGAATAAAAATTAAACAACTAAATAAAGGAATAAAATGACTTGCAGTATTTAATTAAAGCTTCATATTTCCAAGTGATCAAATATTCAAACTAAAAATACATGATTTTGTATGATTCTATCGTAATGTCTTCATTATTACATCACTAGATGGCGGTAGGAGTGCCTTCTCGTATTTACAAAAACTACCAATTAAAACGAACAGTAAAACGATAAACCAATAAGAAAGTGCGGCTTGATTACGAAACCTATTATTATTTTGGTTGAATATTTTGAATGATCTTTTTACAAATGTTTCATAATTTGCTTACCATTCTAAAATAACATTAGATTTGAACGGCTGACATTAGGTTTTTTTCAGCTCGCGATGTTCAGCGAATAGATTGGTGTAGATCGAAATCACAAATTATGAAAAAGGAACGAAGCAACCGTAAGCGGCGTTTTGCACCGCTTGCGGTTACGTTGTTCTTTTTCCCATAATTCGGAGTCTTGCGTCGGTTATGCAAATATTAATTTATTAATATAATTATATATGGTATAATTAGAGTATTTAAAAAAAAACTTATCTGACCTGAGCAAAAAAAAAAGGAAATTAAATTAAATTTACGTGATGAGATGGACGATATTTTCGCCAGCCGAGAGATCACTCATTATAAGGTTTTTCTTAAATCTATTATTGAATACCTTTCGAGAACAAGATGTTTTTACATGGGGATCTAGCCTTTTGTATATGTAAGGGACCAAGGAAACTGAGATACTCAGTGAGATTAGCAACTCCATCTCCCGTGGATCCTGTCGTTTCTAAAGCCGAACTGGTTGGAGGAGTAGATATATTTGGTTTCTAGTTAGCTTTCTAGTCTACGCTTAGTTAGTTTCTCAAAAATCTCTGAGATACTCGACAAGATTGATATTGGCATTTAGTTGAAAACCTCGCTTTAATCATGTTTAAAATTGAAACAGTTTTATGACTTTTATTATTTTTTTTGGTAAAGTAATGTTTAAGACAAGATTTTTTATGTATAGCACAAAGGGTAACGATTATTTTATAAGCAATAATAATTATAAGCCTGAAACACTCATCCACATTGAAAAATCTCCTGATAAGAGATACATGACGCCAACGGGACTTGAACCCGTGTAAAAAATAATAATTAATATTTGATAAGTTCTAGTATTTTCACCAAAAAATGTAGACAATTTGTCTCGACGCCATCTAGTGAGGGAGTTAGCACTTACAATGCCTTTCTCGTATAAAATAAAGTTGGTTGTTTCAGGTAAAAAAATGTAATAAGCAGTAATTGTTGAATGAAACACTAGTATATATTGAATTATTTCGCGGATAAGAGATAAGCCGCCATAGCTCAGTGGTCAGAGCTGTCGACCGGAAATCGAAAGGACACGGGTTCAAGTCCCGTTGGCGTCATGTATCTTTTATCAGGAGATTTTTCAATGAGGATGAGTGTTTCAGGCTAATAATTATTGCTTATAAAATAATAGTTTTATGACTGTTCCATATTTCGTTCCTACCCAAATTGCCCTTTTCCTTTATTTTGTTACATTCTTACTTTGGAAGAAAGCAAGAAAGAAAATTTGAAAAAAGAACTTTTATTTATCAATTTAATTAAATCTGATTTATTTGCTTCCATTAAGTCTATGGTATTAGTTTACCTTAGATGTTTTTTTATTAGAAACATGTATGACGATATTGCCGATATTTTAGTATTCCTGCAGTGATTGATTATATTTACTCCTGGACACCTTGTACACATATTTACTGTCAGTTACTTACTGTTAAATCGGCATACGCTCTGATAGCCAGGCAGCCCTAATGGCACTGTAAAGTAATCGATGCGACTCCAGACCGGTGATGAAATGCCAAAGCATTCTTGAAAAACTTGCTACCATCAATAAAATGACCCTGATTTGGGTACCAGGACATAAAGGAATTGAAGGCAATGAGCGGGCTGATGGACTAGCAAAGAAAGGGGCGGAAGCACCACTTGTGGGATCCAAGCCGGCCGTAGGAGTAGCAGCTTGCCAAAATACACATTGAAAGGGTCAAATCCCGGCACTGGGACGAATGGGAAAGGGCACCCGGAATGAGGCAATCCAAAGTACTCATAAACGGACCAGACCCAAGGCGAACGAGACAACTACTTAAAATGTCACTGAGGGAACTGGTAAGGCTACTAACGGAACACTGCCATCTCAGGAAGCACATGCACTTGTTGGGAGTTAAAAACACCAACAGATGCAAGAAATGTAAAGAGAATGAAGATACTCCAATTCACCTATGGTGCCAATGTCCCGCTCTGTTGGGAACAAGGCTCAGATACCTGGGAAAACACATTGTAGAACCAGAAGACAGCCACATATCCTATGACAAACCTGGTGAACTTCATTAAGGGGACCGGATTACTGTTAAAGGATTGAGGTAAAATGGGAGATAGCACAATGGGCCTACGGCCTAAGTGCTTACAGGAACTACATGTAAACCGTCTTAAAAAAACTGCAGCATATTGATAATGTAAGTCACTAACGTCAATTTCAAAAGTGTATCTCTTGGGAAGTAAGAGCTTCATAGATGCACGCACAGATGGCAGTGCATAGAGCTTGCGTGGAAGTCCGCAAGATGGAGCCAGTGACCAGTTGTCGCCAGTTCCAGTGGGAAGGCTCTCAGGGAATCTTACTGTTTCAGATTCCAATTAGCCAGCTTCTAGCTAGGTCGACTATCGAGTCACCAATATAATAAGCGGAGTATTAATAAAAAAATAATTTTAATTTATTTAATTTATACAACAGATAAAAAGGCCTAACAACATTGAAAATTTGAAGTGACAACACATAATTTTCTCCGGTGGCAGAAGCTTCTCAATAACATTGTCTTCAGAGTATCTTCAGGTTTCGAAGGTAATGAAATCTTGCAGAATGGCCAGTTGTCTCGGCACTCTAACAGCCAGTTTCGATTTTGTAACATAGTAGTTGAGGCGTTTATATCCCCGCATTCGAATTTATTTAATAACTACTCCCTCATTCAAATGAAAATTCTCATTCAAACTAATGACATGCGCAACCACAAATCAATATAGTAAACATATCGAAACACATATTTATTTATGACTTTACAATACAAGGGGTATTAAAACACCTGTCCGGGACCGCGCCTGGTCTGCTATCTGAATACCTACCTTGCTGATAGCCAGCTCGTGAGTGCCAGGTAGTTTTATTATACTTCTGTTGTCGATGACAACGCATTCTCTTAGTTTGGGGGCAATCACGAACACACATTCGCATTTCTTTGAAATCGAATGATATATATTTTTATTTTTTTTATTTAGTAAAAGATTATACATTATTTAAGAAATGTTTTGACTGCCCAACTAGGAGGATTCCCGTTTTAGGACAGTCAAATTAGGATGAGTATTAACATTTTGATAAGTATAGGTAGTTTTAAAATAATAATGAAATGAAAGGTATATGTACTTTTAACTGGTGCCTAAGCCTACTAACATATTTTGTATAAATATGAATAACAAAGAGAAGAAATAGAATAAAATAAAATATCCAATTAAACATAGGATTAACTGCTGCTTGGGTAGCATTCTAATTTAAAAGTACTGAGGTGATTTTGCACAAAAACGACGCTATACAAGTCATCCAATTATTATTATTATTATTATTATTATTATTATTACTAGGTAGGTACATATATACACATAATGATAAAGATTAGAACATAAAGGTTTCTTTTACATGGTTTATTTTTTGTTGGAGTTTTTGTTGTTGTTTTTGGTTTGTGTTTGAAGCAGTTAAAGCAATTAAATCAATTAAAGCAGTTAAAAAAAATATATTTAAGTCTTACTCGATCGGCATTTAGCCAAGTTGGTAAAGTTGTGGACTCCAGTTCCTGGCTAGCAAGGTTCAATCCTAAGACAAACCATTTTTTTTAAAAGTTTTAAATAAAGAAATAGTGTGAAAAATTGTTCATATTTTACAGTGGGTTCTTACATATGTTATTACTTGGGTGAGAATAATCCAATTATAAAAACCCAGTTAATATGCAAACAGGTACGTAAAATTACATAATATCGTGCGCATGTAAATTTTATTAAATGAATTTGTGTTATTTTATTATAATAATTTAAAATAATATATAGTATACTTGCGGCACATTCCAGAGTGGAAGAAACTCTCAGTATCGCCCTGGTGTAAGACCACCATTCAGAATTGAAACTTTGCTTGAAATGGCTTTAGCTGTGTTTGGTGAACAGATCTGACTAGCCAGGTAGGTACTCCCCCACCTTCGTCTTTCCCATATCTTTCCCCTCCCGCTAGCTTCAGACTCACAACATAACCCAATTGGGGATGAGATCACTGGTCTCACTGGCTCCAGACGGTTGGGAGCAGTTGGGACTCTCGTGCGATATTCATGTAAAAAATAAAAACACAAAATTACATAAAAACACAAAATTATATAAAAACACAAAATTGTATAAAAGCACAAAATTTTATAAAAACACAAAATTATATAAAAACACAAAATTATATAAAAACACAAAATTATGTAAAAAAAACTCACTTAAATGACAAACAGTACACTATCTTATTATACAATATATTTGTGTTTTAAATTTGACTCAACTGATACAGTAGTGAAAATGGTTATTTAAAACACGTTCATTAAGTAAGACGTACGTCGTATGATATAAGATCGTCATTATTCATTCGCAACGAAATCCTAAAATATGTAGGTACCTACCCACTAATTTATAGTAGGTACCTACTTGTATAAGAATTAGAATTCTAACTCAGGTAATTCATTTGATTGTTGAAATGTCGTTTCATTTGCAATATTTGTCTCTATTTAATTTTTTTTAAATTTATTGAATAATTACCCAAAACGCATCGAGCACGCCTAATTACGGAGGAAAATGAAATTCACAAGAATCCCTTTCAAATTAATAGGTACCTACTACGGGGTTGAGCTCAATAGCTCTTGGAATCCGGTACTTGACGGTTAAACCAAAACTAAACGCTGAAAACCATCTTAAAATTCAGTAATAATTAAACTGAAATACCGGCCCTAAGATGATAAAGTAGCGCAATGTGGTATCACTTCTACATACATAAATACACACTTCACAACAATCTACACATTTGCCCTGATGATGGACGCTGTTCGAACAGTTGGCCCAAGAAGGAAGAACAGAAGAAGTGCAACACGGTAAAAAAACCCAAAAAATAATCACGATAATAATTGAATAATTTATTTATTTATTGTAAGAAACAAACAGCAATTTTATACAGGATGATTTATACAAGAGGTTAAATATGAGGTAAGCCAAAATAGTTTCTTATGCTAATGTTGGTTAATATGATATAATACAAATATGTAATTGGTTATAACCATTAACTGAAAATGAAATTAACAAAAAAGAAAAAAAAAATCATATAAATATATTAGAAGGAATAGGAAAGGGCAAGAGGCAGAGGAAGATGGGATGGGGACAGGAGATGTTCATGTTGTACCTTTTCTATAACTGTGCATTAATTTAATTAACATTTGTAGTCGTACGCTTGACTTCGTTTCGGTATTTCACAAGAGTATTATTAAGAATATCGATATTTTTAAATTGCGTGTTATATTGCGCGCATATACGGGGGATTGGAGAATTTTTTCTAAGGTTGGTTCTGCACGCGGGCAAATGAAAAAAATGGTTTTGTCTGGTTGGCCTTGTAGGTATGTGAATTCTTAAATAATTTACGAGTTCAGGAGAGTCCAGGCCGTTATTCAGAATTTTGTATAAAAATATTTGATCAGATATTAATCTACGTGTTTGAAGTGGAGTAAAGTAGTGAAATTTTAAGGATTCGGTGTTATTTGCAAAGAGTAATTTGAATTTATAATTTATGTGTTTAAAAAATTTGTTTTGCACACTTTCGATTCTGTCAATATGGCATTGGTAGAACGGTGTCCAAATTAGTGTGCAGTATTCTAAGTGGGGGCTTAGAATACAATGTTTAAGACTACTCTCCTGAAAGCAAACTTTTAACTCGACATCCTGATTGACAATAACTATTATTCTGATAACAACAATCTAACTTTAAGTATAGATAGGTGTATATTTCACTTGTTTACAGGTTGTAGGTATGTACCTATATGAAAGTTATTTTTCGGAATGTTGGTTGTTTGTCTGACAGGATACGTTTTCGGGATATTTTAAAATGCTGCAGAAATGAATCCCTGACCCGAGTGTGCGGTAAGACCACGTGAGAGATGTAGAGATTCGCAAATAATGCGAGGCTGAGTACTAAGCATAATGACTTCCTAAGCGTAATGAGTACCTAAGCGTAATGAGCACCTAAGTTTATAAATGGATGCTTAGATAGTTTGGATACTCATTACGCTTAGGTACTCATTACGCATAATGACTTCCTAAGCGTAATGAGCACCTAAGTTTATAAATGGATGCTTAGATAGTTTGGGTACTCATTACGCTTAGGTACTCATTACGCATAATGACTTCCTAAGCGTAATGAGTACCTAAGCGTAATGAGCACCTAAGTTTATAAATGGATGCTTAGATAGTTTGGGTACACATTACGCTTAGGTACTCATTACGCATAATGACTTCCTAAGCGTAATGAGCACCTAAGTTTATAAATGGATGCTTAGATAGTTTGGACATGCGGAGCGAATGAACGAAGAAAGGAGTGTAAGGAGAATACTATATGTCGCGAATGTGAATGGTAGAAGAATTCAGGGACATCCGGGGAAGACATGGCGTGATCAAGTTAAAATGGGAAATAGCACGAACGTTTATTTGAAATCAGAGTGGGGAAAGTGTAATAAAGTTGATATTCGTGCAAGAGCCCACCCATAGACATCACTAAATTAGTTTAATAGGTTATCTATAGATGGCGTTTAATTGGCGAGTATTGTAGAAACCGAGTATGATACATTAAAATGGTGGGAACCTCCAGATCGGGGTCCAAATAGCGGGGGCTTGCTCGACGCTCACATTTTAATTATTTCTGATGAACGTATTACTAAAATGTCAATTTTCTCTAGAGAGATTCCTACGGATTTAAGTTATTTATATTTAAGATAAATAAAAACAGGACCTTACCGTTAAAATATTTCATGTAAAACGGTTTGAAAATTTTACGTAACGTTTTTCAACTATAAAATTAGCGGTAAGCACCAGATTTTATTTTATAGACGATGAATTAGTTACTTTCCGAAGGATCCCCCTAGAAAAATTGACGTTTTACTAATACGTTCATCAGAAATATTTAAAATAACCCCCCCGATTTTGTAGGTCTGCTGGGACAAAGTCGACCATAGGTCCGACCATTTCGCTGGGACGCGCCGAATACTGTTTATACACGACTTCATAACTTATGTCGTTAAGATTCTCACTTTATTTTAAAAATTTGGTGGTGAAAATTCAACAGCAGATCTGTCCAATATGTTTTGATTAGCCGGAGTATATAGTACGGTAGATATATTCTAGAAATAATAAATAATCGTTCAACACCTTTATTTCCTTTTAGCATTATATCCTTGTACCTATGAGTAAAATTAAAAAAAATCTTTGAGTTTTTATGGATAAGTCGATCAAAACTACTCGCAGGACCTGTAAAGTACCTAAGTAGGTATTGTATGTAACTTTTGGCTGGTAAAGTATTAAATATATATGCCCTAGCAACAAAACATTATGATTAATGTTCAGTTGAATCCATCCTGATAAGTGACTTTTTTCTACGCTTCTTATTTCGATACATAAATCCACCACCTTGAGAAAGAAGCATGGAGCTATAATGCCAAGGATGTTGCAAATAGAAAGGATTAAAAAACTCCCGTCACCGAAACATTGCGGGCGGTTAAAACACGAAATTTAAAAAAAATATGTGAATACCGTACACTAGTCACAACTGCTCGCAACCGTTTGGGACCAGTGAAATTGTGGTATCCCCTGCTGCTGATGCCACAGCCAGTGAGACTGTTGCATCCCTTGTTGATGATTGTTGTCATGTAACAAAGGATGAGTTGTACAGCACTAAAGAGTTTACCACCCCTGATGTTCACTCCTCAAATGTTATATATACCATAGTTTAATAAAAAAATATACCAGTTTGATGGCCGTGATAGGCAGAAACCGGTATCGGTCAGAAAGATAAAAAGTGGAAAAAAATTTCAAATTGTTTCAATGTATCATTATAACGAATTCCAACATAAATTTTAAGTATTCTTTTTCTCTGCAATAAAGAGAAAATGAAAAAAAATGCAAATACTGCAAAATAAAGCAATGCGAATAGTAGTCCAGTCAGTGGGGAGTTTTACCTTGCAAAAGGTTAGGTAGTAGCGATTTTGATATATGTTGTTAAGATTGGGACTCTAAAGAAAAAAAAAAAGTTTTCGACCTTGGGAGGGTCGAGCTCGATCCGCCATCTTGGATTGAAGGTGCCAAAATTTGTTTTTTTTTAAATAATTGTGAAGTGGTCGTTTTTACAACCAAATTGTTGAACGCAAACTTAAAGACAACTAAATTACCTACATTTTTTGTAGAAAGTTTTTTTTTGTAAGTCTAATAGGTAACGAGTTACAGTGGCGGAAATGTAAATATTTTTCAAAAAAGTGATGAAATTCCCAACTCTGTAATTTTTGCGGGTTATTCATTACATAATTATAATAATTTTGTTAACTCATTTCCACACCACCATGAGGTAGAGAACATTGCGCATTTTTTTTATTGTGGTATCCCCAGTAGGTCAACTCCACAGATATACCAGCGTTATGCTACAGTAAATTATGTTACATTACTGTGAATTATGTTACTATAAATTATGTTACTTAATAACAGTCTTCGTCATCAATGTCATCATCTAACTCATTGCCTGTGATATTTGGGCTTCCATTGACAAAATCTCTTCTTCTTCGTCCTCGACATCGATGTGAACCTCTGGCGAATTTCGGCATGTTTGACCATTACAGCACCCACATACAATAGAACACTTAAATCCAGCTTTCCTGCAGCCACATGCAACGCCGCATCCTTTTTTACTATTGCATGAAATAAATTTTAAGTCTCGGGTGCTGGTTTCTTTGTCATTCTTACTGGAACAAGCCCGTTGATGTCACGTTTCCAGGCCCAGTTTTCTGGATTTTTTTGGATTCCATACCATTTTTGGACTTGATGGTACGTTCTAAATGCATGGTACCGTGTAGTCGTTCGTTAGTGGCAAAGAGGCAAGATTGAATTTGCTTTTTGTTGTCGACAACGACAACAATGGCGAAACGTTTGTAGAGGACTTCTTCCAAGGTTTCCTTATCCATGTCACCCCCGTATAAAGCAACAAGAAAGCGTGTTCCTGCAACTGCTATGTCTTCTGGTGTTGCATCATGTTGTTTGAAGATTCTTATCATGGCATTGAGTCTTGTGTCGTTTTGCACAAGCGAACTAAATTTATTTTTTCCTTGGTTGAAGAAGGACGATGTTGTATCGCAGCCGCTAAAGGCATGAAGAAACAGAATATTCTCAGCCGCCTCTTTGTATTTCACACTTTTCGCGAAATACAATCTTTCAAAAGTTTTGCCTCTACCGGGTTTGCGAAGATATATACTATTTTTTTGTGGTGCTAATGCTGTCATGCTGTCAGCAGAACTAGGAGATCAACGTCTTCGCCAATAATGAAAACAGCGTCATATGATGAACACAAGGAAATCGCAGTATTGACAATCAACTCATCAGCATCTTCTTCAGCCTGCTTAACTGTAAAATCATCCTGTATAAATTGCTTTGTAAGCATCGAAATCAGACGGACTTTGTTATTTTCATTGGCTAAAAATCGTTCTTGTGAAACTTGAACTGGCATTGTTTAATCGAAAAGAACATCTGCAGACATGTGCTTCTTCGATCGGCGAAGTCTTTCTGCGGTTTTCGTATTTTTTTCACCATCATCAAGCGGATATCCATCGAAAACAATGACTGCATATGATCCATAGTGATTTCTTACATAGTGAACGTACTTCTCGCAAATTGACCCAAAATAATCATTCCGATTCCATACAACTTTATGTAAAAGATATCCTCCATCTACAACATTAATTTTGCTACCTTCAAGTTGCACGCCTTCTGGAAGTTGTTCGAAAACACCATAAAATGATGATTTCGTACCTTTGCGCACGAGCACACTGTGTGACCGAGCATCCAGGCAACGTCCTGTAACCACCCCGACTCAATCAGTGTTGCCAAGTCAGCTGTAGACTAGGATCCCACTATAACAAATCAACGTCATCGAGCACACGGATGATGCTATATAAGTATATTGTAACGTAGAAATTTGTTAAAATGATATTGTGTAATATGTTCGTACAAAATTTATCAAGAAAACTGGAGTTTTACAATTTTTTGTCAAAATTTTCTTCTTTCAACCACTGTAACTCGTTACCTATTAGACTTACAAAAAAAAACTTTCTACAAAAAATGTAGGTAATTTAGTTGTCTTTAAGTTTGCTTTCAACAATTTGGTTGTAAAAACGACCACTTCACAATTATTTTGAAAAAAACAAATTTTGGCACCTTCAATCCAAGATGGCGGATCGAGCTCGACCCTCCCAAGGTCGAAAACTTTTTTTTTCTTTAGAGTCCCAATCTTAACAACATATGTGAAAATCGCTACTACCTAACCTTTTGCAAGGTGGAGCCCTTTTTTATCCCCCACTGACTGGACTATAGTACTTAAGCGCAACATATACACACGGATAAGAGACATGTTAAAGGAGCTGAATATTTTGACGGTGAAGCAAACTGTGTATTTGAATGTACTTATTTTTATACATAAAATTAACATAGGGATGATGTCTAAGGAACTGAAAAGAAAAATAAATTACAATAACGAAATACACGGACACGGGACGAGAAACTCTAAGCAAATTAGATTGCCAACAAGAAAAAAAACAAGCACCCAAAAATCTCTGATGTACCAGGCCGTTCAACTCTATAACAAAATCCCGAAGGAAATTGCTGTGATAGAAAATATTAATAAGTTCAAAAATGAATTAAGAAAATATGTCTATCTCAATTATTAATGTTTCTTTTTTTGTGACTTTATTGAAATATTTAAAGAAAGATTATGTTTGCCAAACAATGTACATGTTTATATGTTTATAAAACTATTAGCACACACGAAGATGTGAGCTAACTTAAGATTAATAAATAAATAAATAAAAATAAATAAAATAAATTTTCAGTATATCAAAAATAGAAAAAGATATTAATAATTACCAAATTTGTTTCGCGCTGTTTTTGTGAAAAATCACCTCAAGGGCGAAATCCAATGTGTAAAATATAGCCTGTAACGCGTTCTTCTCTATTCTATGCCAGCAACGATTTTTTCTTTCGCAATTTTATGTTCACGAAAATTGAAAAATTCGTCTTTTTTCGTGAATATTAATTTCGTTAATTTATTAATTCAAAATAAAACATTTATCTTTCTCATCCGCGTTCCAAAAGTATCCTGAAAATCCCTCGATAACTCACATTACCTTGATATTAGACCGTCGTTAGTCCGATTCGCCCCGGTTATAAGGCAATTACCTAACCCTTTCTATGCAAATGTCTACAATTGTTTGCGATTCGATACGCCTTCTCCTGCTGTTCGGCGTAACCAACTGGAATTGATTCGCCGGGAGAAAGGATTGGAATCTATTCAAATTATTTATATGTAAAAATAAGTTATAACGGGGTAGTTGAAATTTTAGGAGATCATAAAATTATAGGTTACGTATTATTATAATTATTTTAATTTTTATTATATTTAGGAATCCAACGATTTTATTTATGAGAGGTGAGTATATGAAAAACCAATTAAATATCTACAGATAAATTTATAAACAAATTACACATAGTTACTGAAACTTGATGAATATATTTATATGAAAAAATAAAACAAATACGTGAATCTATAATCTATAAGTTTAGTGTAAGATTCAGCCAGTTTGACTTTATATGTTCTCAGGGCACAGTTGAAAATGTTTACATCTCGTAGGGCGTTGAATGTTTTGAAGATACGTTACATTGAACTGTAAAGGGCAGAGGGACTCTGTCCTGTTGATGAACACTGTAACGCTGTCAAAATGTAGGAAAAAGGGGGAGTAAGCACAACACGGCATAATAACCCAAAAATTAATGACGATGATAATACTTTTGTAAGTTAAAATCTCAAATAATATCATAAGAGACGAGTTTTCTGACAAAATATTTTCAAATAACTTGTCGTTAGTAATGTCGTCGTAATAGTGACTGATCACTCAGAGTAGTGTCACAACTTATTATTTACATCATATTGATAAAAGAGACGGTGTAAGTAATATTGTTGTAATTACAGGAATGTAATCTCCGAGCACTATATTTTTGTTTTTTATGCAATACTGAGGCCGATATGGGAAGGGGGGGGGACCCCCTAAGCCCACCCCCACTTATATACGCCCTTCGACTAATAATATGTATGTAATGGAAGTGTATAATGCATACAATGACTGTAAACAACGAGATAAACATAACACAGAGAGGAAAAAAACTTCGGGAAAACCAACTCATTAAAGTGTTAAGTGCCAACCAAAAAGTAAACTTCGCTAGATAAGCACTACCTATATACCCAATTGTTAGATGGTTTAAACTTCATTAGTCAGTCAATGGCACCTACATAATCCACCATTCCATTTGAGTCTTTCACAGACTGGATTATCTGAGAGACACCTCTGTTTCTTCCGCAGCACAACAGCCCACATCCGGGGGTAACTTCTACCCCTGTTTCTGGTCAATGAGTCCTGGCGGATTATGCCCACACAATGGCAGTACCTCACCTAATTCTGAAATAGAAAAAGTTTCTTTTATATCTTCTGGTCGAGTTGACGTATTTTCTTGCAAGCAAACAAATGCCTAAATGTAACATTTTTGTAATTGCAACAAACTCGAGTCGAGTCATCAAAGAAAACCTGTTTTTGCATCTCTTTTGGGATGCTTGTGTTTGTTACATTCTATGACAATGGAAGAAGCGAGGAATGTTTGCCAAAACAACGTTGTGTTAGGTGCGATCTTTGCTCCATATCTCTACGGAGAAAGTCGCAATAATTCTTCCATTCTCAAGAAAGAAAAGCTCGGTAATATAATCACCTACTTAAGACGTTATGACGTTAACCGGAAGAAAGTTCTGGATTGTCAAAAAACAGAATCATTACTGCTCCAGCACCAATCTAACCTATCTCCCATCTTCCGCAACCTTTCCTTATCCACTCACTAAAGCCCCACAACTATCAATATACCATATTTTGAATGACATAGTCCCACTGGCTTCGACAAATGGGAAGCTTGTACCGTAACGACTTACGAAACCGATATAACATGCATCAAAGAAGATAAAAGTTAAAAACAGGACTTTATTATTGATTTGGGTCATAATTAATTTTGTACACATTTTATGTTTCTTCTGTATTGGGTGCTTTGAGTGAGATTATATCACCATGGCCACACGCACAATACGCTGACCGGGGATACCCTTGTCTTACTGGCTCCTGGAATTTGGAGCTTTTGTGCGGTACCTTTTCACATGAAAAATAAATAAAAAATCTACCCGTTCCAACGAGTAAAATAAGATTTGTTTTGCACAAATTTATCGACGCTATCCGGGGATGAAGTCTAAGGGTGGCATTAATATCTTGATTTAGGGTAGTCTCCGTAGTACAATGTTGACTGTAGGTAGCTGTCCCATTATCTCGGTTGATTATGTTTGTTTATTTATTTATTTGAGAAGTCTTTCCGCTGTGGTGTGTGTCAGTATTCTGGTGTTGTCAGTCAACCGTCTGGGGAGATCCAAATCATCTGCTGTCATCTTAAAATAACTTTTGCAGAAGCGGTCAACCATTGTCTTTCATCAATAAATGAATTTAATTGAACAATGATAACCGCGCCAATAAACTTTTCATAAAAGTATATATCTATGTATTAAGTTCGAAGATCATAAACAGTAGGTATTTGTTCCGCGTAAGTACTATGTGGTGGGAACTCTAAGTATATAATATGTCCATGTTTATAATATAAAATGAGTAGGTATTGCTAATTTATTAAGAAACTCTTCAAGTTATTGGTAATCCGGTTAAAAACAGGATTGCAGGCCTTTGCAGGATCGTAGCTAACAAATCGGAATAGTCAGAACGCTAAAATAAAACTGTTAGAAGATTATCCTTATTAGAATTACATAAACTATTAATGGTTTATAATTAATTAGTTGGGTTTTATTCAACTATCTACTAACATGATTTCAGAGGAAAGATTGGTTTTAATTTACTAAAAAAAGATAATATTAGGAAAATACTTTTTTGGATGCGAGGTCTACTGTTCACAAAACTACTACTAGTTCAACTAACTAACTAACCATCACGCCGTTTCCCCGCAGGGGTAGGCAGAGAGGACGGACCGCCATACAACTCGTTCTTGGCACACACTTCTTGCCTCATTCAAATTCATACATCGTCTCATACATACTCTTCTATTATTCTGACTCTTGACATGGCCCGACTCGAGTATCTGATTCACTTGGTCGTGCCATGTCTTCCTCGGACGTCCCCAACTTCTGCTACCATTCGCATTTGCATCATATATCCTCCTTACACTCCTATCTTCGCTAATTCGCTCTATATGCCCAAACCATCTAAGCGTCCCTTTCTTAATCTTACTCATTACGCTTAGATCAGCCTTGCACTCTTTGCGAATCTCCACATTTCTCACACGATCAAACAAAAACTGAAAGCATGATACAACAAAAATCCTTGATGACTGAAAGCCTGATCAAACAAAAACCCTTGATGACTAAAAGTCCGATATAACACAAACCCTTGATGACTGAAAGCCTGGTAGAACAAAAACACTTGATGACTGAAATCCTTATGCAACAAAAACCCTTGTTGACTGAAAGCTTGATACAAAAAAACCCTTGATGACTGAAAGCCTGATCAAACAAAAACTAATATGTAATATGATTTTTTTTTACTTTTTATTTATTCCAATTTATATTGACTCCTTTAATTTCTACACGAATTTAAGGTTTCAACATTAGAAATTTAAAAATATTAAATGATTTTTTACAAAAATATTTCAAGTGCCACCATTTGACGACCCCATTTAATACGAGGCAGAACTACAATCTACTAGGTACTTAATACCTTCTGACGCTCATTCTCATTAAACGTAATATCTGTCAGAAATATTATATGGCGCCGTCAGTAAAAACTTCCTGTGGCGATACTAATAGAAATATTCGGGAGCCACCGCCTACTTAGGTACTTACTGAAAGCTTTACATCTCTGTTTTGTTTGCTCAAATAAAATTATTGTATTCGGTTTCTGAGAAAAGTACCCATATTAGAAGGTTGCTGAAATGGTGAGCCGGACTCCGAGTGTGTCTAAAATAATTTGTAGAGCCAAGTAAGAAGCTACCTACATAGATAATATAAATAATATACCTACCTACCTACATAGGTATTTAAATCAGGTACTTGGTTTCTTGGTTAGTTACCTATCTAGTAAGTAATTTTAAATGCTTTTTTTTATTTTCGGGTTAAGTAAATAGGTACCTAATCTTATGAAAGATGTTATTTGTTTAGGTAGGTACCTTCGTAATTTGAAAAACTTATCAACATATTAGCGCTTCTGGTGGGTAGGCACTGACCAATAAACGAAGTAACCAAAATAGACTAACTGCGGTAAGTACAAGAACATTGTCTTTTGGCACTGGTTGCGCCAATATCTACAGTAGCGACGCCCCCGATTGAACATATAAATACTATGGTAAGTTTGAATAGTTTTCGTGAACGAAAATGTTTGGTTAGAATTTTAGCAATTTTTTTTTGAAAAATTAATCTTCCAGGAAAAAAAAATATCTACACATTTTCATTTTGTTCCCACCGGGTTTCAAAATAATAAATTGACAACACGTGAAAATGTGTAGGTAATGATGCAGGACTTACCTATCAAAGAAATTGAACCATCACTACCAAGCTTGGTTGTTTGGGTGAGAATCTGACGCATCTGTTCACTCAGCTACTGTTGGCTTGGATGGTTGCTTTATTCAATATAATATTGTGAAAAGCAAATTAAAATATATTTAAATAAAAAAAAAGTTAATATTGCTTCGTATTTGCTTCAGTTTTCTTTATTTGCAGGTACAACATGCCCAGGTAGTACAAGGAACGGGGACATTTTGTTCGCAAATTGTGCGTCGGTTTTAGGTTGGACCTTTCACTGGGTTAGGGGTGCGGGGGATGAAAGCGGGCGCAAAGGGGGTGGGAGTAGGGTGGGCGTTCGGTGTTGCTATCGATTGAGCGTATTTCCAGACGACCTCTGTGGGTTACACCTTCCACTTCTGCCTAGCTGGTTTGCCCGGAGCTGAGACTTATTGAGGAGAAGAAAAGCGAGGTTTGTAAACACGTTAGCGCTACGCGTGTTGGCTTTATATTTCGGTATATTTATGGGTTAGTTTTAAATCAACTTGCGGCATTTTAAAGGGTGTGTAAATAATTTATCGAATTTTTTTACACATACGTAAAACAGAAAATCCCTTATTTAAGAAAATGGTTCAACCTTGATATTACATGGATGCATATGTAAACAGTTGATTTTAAATTCAATTAATTATAGATAGGATTCGAATTTTCTTTGAACTTTTAAGGGTCGTTTTCAAAACTGGAACTGTTTGTTTGAACAAATTCAGATAAGCGAAAAGTACCTACCTACAACATATTATTTTATTTTAATTGTCTTTTTAAAATCAGAATTGGGGATAATATAGGTACCGCAATTTTTCACAGGGCTAAGAATTGCTAAGAATTATATAATTTTCGTACATAGTTTGAATTTTTTTTTTCAAACAGTGGTTGATGTTGAATGTTTTACAATCAAATGCTTTGTGTTCTTATCTAAAATAGGTCCTATACTTATTTAAAAAAAAATCAAAATATTTTTACAAAAGTGGAATTATAATATCCCGTGATTTTTCACGGGTCTTTGCTAGTATCTTAGAATTATTTAATTTTTATACTAAGTTTGAAATTTTTTTTTAACAGTTGTTGGTATCGAATATATATGACAATCCGGAACGCTTTCCCTCCTTACAGGTTTTAAAATACATGCTATGTAAATAGGACCTTTACTTATTTATAGACTACGCTTCTAGGTACTTTACGATCCCTAAAACGGAATGGCGTTCCGGTTTTGAAAGACTTGAATTATCTAGGTACACAAATTTTACATTTACAAATTTAAAAATTCTAACAATTATTTTACAAGCAATATTCGCCTGAAACACTCATCCACATTGAAAAATCTCCTGATAAAAGATACAATAAAAAATCTTGTCTTAAACATCAGTTTACAAATGAAAAATAATAATAATTAAAAATTCTATTTTGCTAGATATTTTTACTGGCGGAATTTTTCTACTAACCTTTAAAACAATAATAAAAATACAATTGTTCTTACTTACATATGGAATATTACGAAAATTTAGTCAAATGTTAGACATTTCATAACATTTCTAACAGTACTACATTCGCCTAATTTTTATTGTAATTTAATTGTTTACTTCCTACCTATCCTTTTATGTTCTATAAACCCAACTAATTAGGTAGGTACCTATCTACGATAAACAATCTTAATCCATTATATTGTTTCCACATCCCTTCTTTCCTAATGACTAAGGAAGCCGACACTAATTAATGTAATTAACCTACGTTGGTCTAATATGGATTTGTCTAACATTTTATTTAGCACCTTGCTTCACAGAGTGATTAATTGGACACCAACCCTAATAATTATTAAAAAAGGTAGAATGACAGATTGAATAGACGCATAGAAAGGTTCTAAGACATAACCTGGACACTTACCTACCTATTTTGAAGATGGGTACCTACCTCTAAACTAACATTAAGAAAAAAATTATAATGAAGTTCTTACCCACCTACCGGGGATCTAAAATTTACCTACCGTTATTTAATTTGAAATGTTCAATTATTACATACAGTTCAATCCATCAAAAAATGGTATAAAATAGGTAGGTACCTACCTACCAAAGAAAATATAAAAAAGAAATCAGTTTATATATGGGTCATCTTTTTATATGAATTTGTGATGAAAAAGAGGACGTGTTCCATTTTGATACTGATTTTCTTACTGTTTTCTTAAAAATTATTTGACATTGTCGTCTGTTATTGTTTTATGTAACTTTAGTAAGTGTTTTATCTAAGTGTTATTTATTTATTTCAAAAATTGATAAAATTTCATAAAATGTGTTTATTAGTTCTGATTGTGAATGTGTATTACGGTTTTGTGAATTTCGCGATTGAATTTTGTGATTTGTTGACGGAAATTGCAAAGACAATTAATTGTCAGATGATTTCAAGTGATCTATGATTAATTATTATTTTTTTGGTAAACTAATGTTTAAGACAAGATTTTTTTATGCATAGCACAAAGGGTAACAATTATTTTACAAGCAATAATTATTCGCCTGAAACACTCATCCACATTGAAAAATCTCCTGATAAAAGACACATGTCCCGTTGGCGTCATGTATCTTTTATCAGAAGATTTTTCAATGTGGATGAGTGCTTCAGGCGAATAATTATTGCTTGTAAAATAATTAGATCTATGATTATGTTCAAGGTGTAACAGTAGCGTCCCAAAATATCATTTCTCCTCTAATATCAACAATCTGTATGAAAATAATGATCGCGTAAAGCAAAGATTTTCCATATTTTCCATTTTAAGAAATGTTTGGTTCATGGTGATCTGTCACTGTGACGATATCGAATCTAGGCATCTTCCACTATCGACTGTACAAAATACCTTTTATTCATTTAAATTATCTAAGCGAAATAACCGTATAGTAGGTTATCTGCAAACAAACTCTCTTCGCAAGAAAGTGAAGTTGTTAGTTAAGTAAAAGTTCAATTTTGTTGGCATAATTGACCAAAATAATATCGAAAACGTTGATTTGTCCCACATTAAGTTGATGCTTTGATATCTAAATAGGGTGACTGGACAAATCAAGACAGTGGCAATTCAACACACTTTTGAAAATTGATACAAAGGTGCCTAATTTATAGAATTTATCTTTCAAATAAATCTAGGAGTATGCATTTGTATGAGTGCATCCAGTCATTTGCAGACTTTTGCACCTTTAACATAATGCGAGGCGTCTTATCCGAAGCAGCTGCTCACGTTTTAATATCGAAAAAATCATCTTAAATAATAAACCAAATCTATACTTGAGAACCAATCTATATCTATATGACCGCCTCCGTGGCCGAGTGGTAAGGCTCTCGACTACAAATCCGGAAGTTGCGTGTTCACAATTAGGTACGTCATTAAAAATAATATCTATTGCTTATGGTAGGTAAAGTATATTTTTGGCACGTTTCAAAGTAGAATATACTCTCAGTATCGCCCTTGAAATGGTTTTACCCGTGTTTAGTGACCATAATAGAAAGGAATCCCTACCATCCTCTTTCTCAACTCCTTCCCCTCCCCACTAAATTCAGATTTTCAACCTACCTCTCGTCCGATATTCACAATAAAAAATCTAGGCAAAGCCAAATAGGAAACACGCTAAAGAACGGGGTACCTATCAAGAACTAGATACCCGAAGTATATACCTAGGTAGGTTAAAGTTAAGGTTTTAAGGCTTACCAAGTCGTGTAACATTTGGAATCGGGCCGCTAACAATAACACTCCTTATGTAGATGACAACAAGGTTTAAATTCCCGCTTAACACAAGTTGCTTGTCTCGATTTATGCAAGAAATAAACATGATGATAAACGCCACAAAATGTGTTTTATTTTATTTTGCGAAGTTCGGGCAAAAAATGTTTAAATGTTTTACGATCATTTTATAAAAAAAAAACATTATACTGTAAATCATAACCAAAAAGGGGTTCGTAAATCTTAAGTGTGAGATTTTGAACTTTAAACCCGTTTTTATAGGCCTGATTCCTTATTTTTTTCTGGGATTATAAAAATACTTGTACCTCGTGGTGCTTCGCGTTAAACCACCGCAAACCCAATTTTTAAAGTTCTTATGTTGTAAGTATCTACCAAAAAAAAACGTTATTTTTTAATATAATATCTATAGGTACATTTGTTATGTCAAAACGTTAATTATATGAAATTCCATCGATAGAAAAAAAAACGCAAAGTAAGCTCCGAAAATTATTAAAACGCGTTTTGTTCTGTTATTAAATACGTTATAGGCATGAAAAAATTCACAGTGTATCTTTAAATGTAACTTAAGAAATTGTCGAGAGATTTTTGCTCTATTTCAAACGAGTCGTGTTTTATTGAATATTTTCACCATTTTCGCAAAATTATTACCTATCGATTTTAAAATTAGCGCGCTCTCTCTAACATTCGTATTTACATATCTCCCTTTAAAACTGTCTTTGGACGCTTACTACGGAGCCTTAACAATATCTGATTTTCAGGTTCAATCTTGTGTAAAGTATGTGGCCTTATGTGAACGCTTACTACGGGGCCTTAAATGGATTTCGTATCGGGGATAATTAGGTAAAATGTTATTTGAAGTGTCCATAATTCATCTGATAGCACTCTCATAGCTGATGGGAATAAAACACAAAAGTACCAAAGTACCTACGTAGGAAGATGCACACCTAAATTGAATTTGTTGTCATTCGTCCAGAAGTTTAATATTGGTAAGTTGGTACTTGTTTTACGTGAATAGATAAAAGCTATAAAATAACGACACCCGATAATGCAAAGCCCCGCTCCAATCCAAGTCATCGCAGCATCTAATTTCCTCCTTCGCTCGGAATCTGGGGAATATTTAGATTACAAATCGTTGTGGTGGTGAAGCGCCCCACTCTCCCCTTGCAGCCGCCATATTATATCTCCCGCGCGCCGCTCAAATAGGGGAAAGAAGGCGCTACAAGACAAGGGGAGATGGAGACACTTCTGACGTCTGAAGGAAAAAAATGTGATTAATTGAAGTATAACCAGTAACCACCCAATATTGATAATTATTCTCATCTTTAATTTGGAAATCCAAGCATAGCACTAAAAGTAATGCGAGGATAATGCTAAAAGTAGGGCACTGGGTCATTTACCGAATTGGGGTTCGGATTAGGGTGCTAGATTTAACTACATCTCGTCTAAAGGCCGTTATTTTTCTCAATAATAATAATAATAATATTGTGAAATTTTTATAGCGCCGCTTTTGTGAGTTATCACCTCAGGGGCGAAATGTAAGTACCTACCTACCTACTAGGAATCCACATTTAGGAATATTTATCACGGAGTTGATAACGGTGACCGGATAAATCATCAAAATGATAATTCATCACATCTTTAAAAAGTTATATAAAGTCATGGAAAGTGATGAAACAAAAACTGGGTTAAGTATGTTAGATTAGGTTAGATTTAAATTATTTTTATTCATCGTTTTTAATGACTTTATATCACTTTTTAAAGGTGTGTTGAATTGTCACTTCGTTGAGTTATAATGGAACCGTTGATAACAATTCTCAGTTTACTAAAAGTTTATCAGGAAATCTGATAATTTATTCTTTGAAGGCCTGCAATAGTCTTTTTAATCGGATTACCAATATTTTGAAGAGATTCTTAATAAATAAGCAATATTCATTTTTCTCCTTGCAGATATTTTTCAGATAAATAATTCGTAAATTCTAATTAGGTACGCTTTGGTGATAATTTAGTCTCACTGGCTCCTAGTTCATAGACACAAAAGTAGGTATTTAACTGAGTGATTTAAAGATTGCGTTTTCTATCGAAAAAAATAATGGCATTATGATAAAGTTCTATCTTGAAGATGACGCCAGCAGAAAAGGTTTGTTCAATTCTGAACCGAAAGAACTATGCAAATTAATCACCTTTATAGTGTAAAAAAACCCAAATACTTGACATAAATTAAACGCAATAGTTGATACCTATGTATTTTATACCTAACAATAGGTAGATAAGTACAATGGTGTTCAAACGGCGCCTATCTACCAAGGAACGCTCCGTATCTTTACTTGTCTAATTAGATATCTACAACTGTGGCGGAAAGCAACCCCCCCCCCTTCCCCACCCCGCAAAAACCCACCGCACGCCGCTGGAAATAGGAGGAAAGGAGACGCAACAAGACAAGGAGATAATAACACCCAAACGTCAGTTTCAATCCCGATACAAAAATACAGCCATTATAATATTGTGATCCGACCTGTCAACGAGCCGTCCCGCCTGAAACGGTGCGCGCGCAGATAGAGACAGACAAAACTATAGTGATGTGTGCAAGAGAGACGCGGGAAGCGAGGATGCAAGGGACGGTCATTGATTGGGTGTCAGTTTCAGTTGACATGGCAACAGTTGCGGGCCGACCAATCAGAGCGAAGGGGAGGGGCTACTATCAGGGGCGGTGCGGGACGTGGGAAAAGCCGTGTTAAATTTGGAACTTGGAATAAATAACAAGTCAGGGCTGAGGCAAGCCGGAAAATTATTGATATGGCAAATTAATTAGTTGGAGAATTATGATTGCTGTAGGTGTCTTGTATGAAAGATGATCAAGCTTAACCACTTACTCAAAAGTTTTCAGTTTTAATTTCCCTGTTTTTTTTGGAAAAAGACTGATTGAAATTAGCATTACACAATATATTTGTGGAAAATTTTAAAATTATAAAAAAAAAAATTAAAAATTATTTTCTTTTTCATCCTTCAGCTACCTAATTTATTCATAAATGTGGTAAGCAGACACAATATGGTAGGTGGTGATTAAAAAAATCCAAAAACGTGTTTTTGAAGTAGTTAATAAGAATATGAATGACCCGAATAACAAAATCTTACATAATTTAGGTTTTAGTTTTTGGTAAACTAATGTTTAAGACAAGATTTTTTTATGCATAGCACAAAGGGTAACAATTATTTTATAAGCAATAATTATTAGCCTGAAACACTCATCCACATTGAAAAATCTCCTGATAAAGATACATTGTCCCGTTGGCGTCATGTATCTTTTATCAGGAGATTTTTCAATGTGGATGAGTGTTTCAGGCTAATAATTATTGCTTATAAAATAATTTAGTTAATTAGTTGATCCTAAATTAAACAATTCAGCAAATCTGAAAGTCGAGGAAAATATGAATATTTCCACAAAACCATATTATACAGTTTAACCTCTCTAAAGCTACCTTTATCTAAAGTCGGGTCTTCATCGATCAAATGCTTTCAAAACATCGGACAAAATAAGAGTTTTTTTGTTTTCCATCGGCCATGGAAAACTAAAAACATCTTCATCTTAATATTTGAAAAAATGTTTCATATTTGCACAAATAATGGTTCAATTTTTGTGGTAATATTGTCGCTGGAGATGCGGTTAAAGACAATTTATGACAAAACAATAATAAAACTTTTCATAATAGGTACTACTACTGTCATCTAGTTTTCTTAGTTATATCTGATTAACTTTGTCTTTTAATGTGAATCCGCACAACTCCCAGTCCCAACTGCTCCGAACCGTCTAGAGCCAGTCATACTATGGCATCCCCAATTGGGGTATGTTGTGAGGCTGAAAGTAGTGGGGATGGGAAGGAAATGGGGAAAAGAATGGTGGGGAGTACGAGGGGAGTAAGAAGTACCTGGCTATTCAGATCTGGTCACCAAACACGGCCAAAGCCATTTCAATTTCGAATGGTGGTCTTACACCAGGGGGGTACCTACTGAGAGTATCTTCTACTCTGTAACGTGCCGCATGTATACAAGTATACTATTTATTATTTTAAATTAATGAATTTTGAAATAAAGCAAATTCATCAAATAAAATTTACTTGCGTACGCCGAGATCTGAACCCGTGATCTCCGAATTACTAACCGAGAGTATTACCCTTCGACCAGTAGACTGAATCAGTTTATCCCTAGTGGTAGGTATTAGGTAACAAACACTTTCTCTTCGGACCTTGGGCGTAAAATGCCGAACAAAAATATAACTAACTAACTAACTACCTAACCATCACGCCGTTTCCCCGCAGGGGTAGGCAGAGAGGACGGACCGCCAAACAACTCGGTCTTGGCACACACTTCTTGCCTCATTCACATTCATACATCGTCTCATACATACTCTTTTGTGTTTCACAAAAATATATATTTTAAATATTACATCATTTTTACTAAAGAACTTGCATACAATGTAAATAACTTTGTTATTATGTATAAAAAAGGAATAGTTGCAAATTATCATCATGAACATTTCGATTTATTTTATTAATATTAATTCATGTCATTTTGCGCGAACCCTGCCCCCGCAATAAAGGCGTGGCCTGACATAGAAGGGGGTAGCTGCGAACAGCCTGCACGGCCCGAGACCGGGGATTGGGGGGCAGGGGGCAGCGCGCGCGTCAGTACCTCGCCACGCCGCGACTTCGACGGTCACCGGTTGCTTCACTCGCCTCCGTTCACCGCACTACCCCGACTCGATCTATCCCGCTACACCGACCCGATCCCGCGTAACACCGCTTCACCAGGGTCTCGAGTCTCGACACCAAACGTCAAACATTGATACCGACATCTACGCTTATGGCAATTGACTTGATCCACAAGTCATACAAATATATATACGATTAGTCGACAATATTTTATGCAATAAATAATTATTGAATCGTATGGAAGTTTCAAAACAGTGTTCAGTAAAGTTTTGTGTTTTTTTTCGTTGGTGATTTTTTAATAGGTCTATCTATCTATGACTGTCGCACCGCATACATAACTCTAGTTGTAAATACATAAGGGCAACTTGTGTCGTTCTAAAACTGCGTAAAATAGTATTGTTTTATCTCAATTTTCGTTAGATTTAACTGACACTTTGTGCTGAAAGTTTATTATTCTGATTGACAGTGCGATATAATTGACGTTTTTACTTTAAGCTGTCAAAGAGCAATTTGCACCAACACTGTACAAAGTAAAGAAGGTTATTTTGTTACCATCAGCAAAAAGCTGGAGAGCAGCGCTTCCTGCGGCCGCCCTTGAGAGCAGGGCTGGAGTTATCGTGAACGGTGGCCCTTCACAGGGCGGGGGAAGGCTCCGAGGTGGAGTGCGTAGGCAGGGACATAGCGTCCTTCAAGGAGGGCGTGCTGAGCTGGGCGCCCTGGGCAGGGGTGGTGGCGGGGGCGGGGGGGCTGGGTGGCGCCCTTCCGCTGCCCACGCTCAGTTTCACAGTCGCCCAAGTTGCCACCGTCTGCGAGACCCTCGAGGAGTCAGGGGACATCGAGCGGCTCGCCAGGTTCCTCTGGTCGCTCCCGGTGGCACACCCCAACGTCGCCGAACTAGACAGAAGCGAAGCAGTTCTCAGAGCGAGAGCAATAGTTTCCTTCCACAGCGGCAACTTCAGAGATTTATATTCCATCTTAGAACATCATAGATTCACTAAAGACTCCCATGGCAAGCTTCAAGCTATGTGGCTGGAAGCTCACTATCAAGAAGCTGAAAGATTGAGGGGAAGGCCTCTTGGACCAGTTGACAAATACAGAGTCAGGAAGAAATTCCCGCTGCCCAGGACTATCTGGGATGGGGAACAGAAGACACACTGCTTCAAGGAGAGGACGAGGAGTCTGCTGAGGGAGTTTTACCTGCAGGACCCTTACCCGAACCCGACCAAGAAGAGAGAGCTGGCTCAGGCCACGGGGCTGACTCCTACTCAGGTGGGGAACTGGTTCAAGAACAGGAGGCAGAGAGATAGAGCGGCTGCAGCTAAAAATAGGTCAGTCTCACATTCCATTTTAAACCATAATTGTTCAAATGCAAACAAATTAGCACGGCAATAAATGTACTAACGAGATGTATCATATGTGTCAGGTGCCATTAGCCTTCGTGGTATGAAGTACGAACGCTTCGAAGTCATCACGTATTTGGCGTAGCAATCGATTTATAGTTAAAATTAGTGAGGCAATGCAAGAGAAAATCCTTTAACGACAGCAACCTACATTGTTTTCAACGTGTTGATATGATTAAAGACATAACATAATGATTTGTGATTTGAGGAATCTGAACAAATTTAATCGAAAAATGCGTTAACGTATATAGTCTTACCAAATATGTACAGGTAGGTACCTATCAATCAAATAATCAACATCTTTGTTCGCAATTGATTAAATATCATCATTCTCAAAATTAGGAATGTGCCGGCACTATCAAATCACAAAACCCCCATTCAACGGTGAAATAATACGATTAATTACGATAGTGAATATAAATTACATACGAAAGTTAATTAAGATTTGCCGAGCTAGATAACTTATTCTCCAATCGAACAATGCATCCAAAATGGAAATTCAATGAAATAATTAGACAGCTTCTCTTTTATAGATTTGTGAATCCATTAATTAATCGGGTATATTTGGATGAAAGATAATATCTGATCTTTGATATTGATTGAGCAATTGAGCGATGAAACACACGAGAAATGATTAATTACTCTAGCTCCGGTTGATATGAAATATGTATAATGAACGCGTAAAGCAATACAGCACCGTACAATGATATTGAACTGATTCTACCGTTAGAATGCCTAAATAACAGTATTCTAATAGATGTTTTATAAATATTCATAATTTGTTTTATTCCGGAATACGGGTTAGTCCGATGGAGGATTGTACACTTCAAATTATTTATTAAAAATAGCTCTTTTACAAATCCAGAAAGATGTTAAATGCGACCAAAATTCTCTTAGCTCCGTGCTGTAAAACCACTACATCACAAATTTTTTACAAAAATATTGAAGTGAAATCGATTAAATAATTACCGGTTAAGATAAGATTGTACAAATATATTGGAGTGAAATCGTTTGAACAATTACCGGTTGATATAAGATTATACAAATTTTGGAGTGAAATCGTTTGAACAATTACCGGTTAATAAAAGATTATAAAAATATATTGGAGTGAAATCGTTTAAACAATTACCGGTTAATATAAGAGTATAAAAATATATTGGAGTGAAATCGTTTATACAATTAACGTTTAATACAATATTATACAAATATATTGGAGTGAACTGGTTTAAACAATTACCGGTTAATATAGGATTACCTTCTCAATTATTATGCTTTGCAAAATTAATATAATATATACACTTTCTCAGTACTAATATTACGTATACATCATTTTTTTTTCTTCTTCTTTAGACTTTCGTATATATTATTTTCATAGATAATATTTGTTATATTTTCTAGGTTTTACTCAAGAGCTCTTTCTGATTTTTTTAAACGTCGTTTACACATGTAAACTACTTCTTTTACTTTCTTCACCTTTTTAAAACGAGCGTTTGCTCTAAAAAAGTGTGTAACACGATTATTACTATGCAGTTAAAAAAAACATTACTTATTTTATATGTTATTTTTATCATTAAGATTAAGAAGAAAAATCAACGTTTGGTCTGTAAAATTATTAAGGATTTATGTGGCCAGTAACTTTCTTCAGTATTCTTCGATGCTGGAATCTGGACTCTGGTGGGATTCCATGATATGTATGGAATTTATAATTTCTTCCAATTAATCAACTGTTTGAGGAACGCTCGTTGACTCGGCTCAACCTCGAAGAATATTGATATATTTTTGTTTGCTAGTAGTTTATCTTTCAATATATAAATATTTATATCCGTAGGATAACAAAATTAATCATTATTCAATAGACATACTGAGTTTTCTGATACCCAGGTAGGTACATATGTTTGCCATAGCTCGTTTTAGGTAGGTACCTACTTTAATAACATAACCAAGGTACCTAATTAACATTACAAAAATAACTATACCTACTGAATAAGAAAATACTGTTCTTGTAAATGATTAGGTACATATTTTAAAATACCGACCTATGAACTTTCAGGTTAGTAGTTTGTTTACCAAAATTAAAAAAAAAATGAAATTATAAAGAAACGCTACAAATTTTTAAATAGTATAAAATAAGCAGTGGCGGCCGGTGGTCAAAATATATGGGGGTTCACCGGATTACAACATTAAGTCATAAAATAAATTAAATAAAGGTACATACCTATTTATAAAGAAGTTCTATTCTCTGCTCCTTTTGTTTAGCGAAGACCTCTATCAATGCAACACTGATAGTGCGTTCAGTCTGTCCTGGCTCAACGTGTTTAAAAAGATTTTATTCTTTTTAACGTTGAGAAACATCTTTAGCTTTCAACTGAGGTCATTCCAAAGGTCATGAATGGTGCACAAAAGTTTTAGTAATTTCACAGTCTCGGGAAAGTCTTCTAATAAACAAGTACTATAAAAAATTTGTAAAATTGATAAAGGGCCGTTAGCTTTTGAAAAATCGTCGCGGGCGTAAATTCTACAGAGTTCACTTTTTCTGAACTTTATTTAGGAAGTCATACGTTTTAAACGTAACATTGAAATCATGTTCTGGGAAATTTGACCTGTATCGATTTTTATTAAATAGCTCATTATGGTGTTTAACTTAGGCACGGTAGCCAGAATCCAATTGCATTCTGATGTCAACTTTTCCTAAAACCTTTAAGCTCAAAACTTTTTGTAAATGTAAATGACAAGAATTATGTTTTTTGATTTTTTCAGAAAGGTGAGTTACATCAGTAACACCGCTGATTGTCCAAACTGAATCAACATCGTAAATTAAACACGTAAAACAAAATAAACTATTCAATTGATCACATGCACAGAGCTACGAAGCTTTGTTATACATTGTTTTGTTAAATGATCGAGTAAACTTCTTCGATCCAGATTTTCACTCTTGTTTTATTATCAGTTCAGATTTTAGGTGGACAGGCATTTTTTATTATCACTTTGTTTTCAAAACTCGACCTATTGTTCTTAATGTATTCCACATTCAAACTCATTCTTAATTTATACTTTGAACAAACACAAAAGTAATCATAAATTAGTATAACCTGCAATTGATAACCCTATTAATAATTGATATACAAGATCGATATAACCTGCAATTAAACTTTAAAACTTTCGCAGAGTAAGAACATTTTTTAATTCAACAGACCGTGCCCGGCAACGGCGAGTACTGACTAAACTGATAATAAGTAATCTGACCATCACTCATCTCTTAATGACAAATTTTATCTTAAATGCTTGTATCCAAGAAGCGAAACATTCGCTGAAAATAGCAGATGGTAAATTGAAACCACGATATCGACAATAACATTAAACATACGCGTTTTAGTTTAACTTTCTACTGAATAAACCGTTCCTTCTGATGTGGTGGTAAAACTCCGAACGCCGTTCTTGATATGGTATTATTTGCAAAGAATAGTATGTAATGGTATGGACCCACGCTTTCGACTGTTCCACAGAATATGCGACAAAGCAGTTAAATTTTGGATCGCAATCGAAAACGAACTGCTACGAACATAGGCACAAGTCAAAGTCGGTCTGCAAGTTAAGCGCGCTTAATAAGTAGGTACCTTTTGAATGAGATATTATAACCGAACCGAGTTTCGTATTGTGATTAGTCATGTCGGAAATCTTCTGGTTGTTCGGCGCTCGGGAGCACATATTAGCTGGCCGCCACTGAAAATAAGGTTGCTATCTGTAGCTGTTTCTTTGTGATCTTAGTTCTTCTAAGCTACGCTACGAATTTTCAAACATTTTCACTATCATTTAAAGAATATCTTCCGGAAGGTTTATATATATATATATATATATATAATTCATGCATCCTATGTATATATAAAAAGTAGAAAATAGTCGACCTTTTGTAAATGAAGTCGTAAAAATATATTTTTGGGCGCTTACGTTGCTAACACTGGCTAAACCTTATGAGATACATCAAAATAATGTACAACAGAATTGTATACCTATTGCAAAAAGACCTACAGAAAAGTCTGCAAAGATATATGCTAAGGTTTGTTTTGAGAGCTGCAAAAGATTTCAATAATTTAGGAACATTTATTATGTTATAAAAAACCCTTGTCAGATGCCAACTTGAGTATAACTCTACGTTATGGTCTCCATTTTTCAATATTAATTCAGATAACATTGAAAAGATTCAACGGAAGTTTCTAAGGTTTATAAATTACAAATTGCATATTCCTATAAAAAAAATAAATTACAATTACCTCTTGGATAAAATGTCTCTATTGAAACTTTCAGAAAGAAGAATAAGCACAGATTTAATACTGTTACAAAGAATACTACATTTTAAAATTGACTGTCCCGAATTACTTCAATGTATCAATATCCATGTTCCCAAAAAATCATGCCGACATTTCTTACCTTTTTACTTGAATAACACCAGGACACTAGCTTACCAAAATTCTCCGATTCCGAGACTTCACAATCTCGGAAACAAATATTCTGATCTGGGTGATATATTTCATTTGAAAACTAATCAGTATAAATGTTGTAGGTCTTTCACTTTTATTCTTCTAGACACAAATAGACCTATGTACCCTTATAACTTCTCCGCTTCTACTATTTTGTTTTGTTGAATCTTTTAAATTCAATTATATGCGTGAGGATTCATTTTTGCCATTATGTTTACATTCTTCTTTATTGTATTAATTTTTAAGTGTTTAATCTGATACAAAATGCTTGTATTTTTTTTAAAAGAAAAGCCCACTAGGGCGTGTAATAAATAAATAAATAACCCCCAGCGACGCTGGGTACACTTAAGCTAGTTATCAATAATATCTTATATAACATTATTATTTACTAATCTAATTACCCATTTAGTGGAAAAATATTCTCGGGTCTAACTAGGGAGCTAGTCTATTTACTTTAATATTTATAAATACCTTTTATTACTTCCAAATAATAATAATTACTGTCACAAAAATTTTCCTGTAAATATTATAAATATGAATAACATGCTGTCAAAGAATTCCCGTTGCATTCATTCCCCGGCAGGATTGATTAGGTCTACAGGGCGACGCCTGACTAAAATATCAATCAGATTTTGGATTAGTTTGTTTTAAATTTTGAATTGCTTCACTTTTTATTGCCTCCGTTAAACTGTTAAATAGATTTATGCGATGTTGTGCAGCTGTCGTGTTGCATCTGGATACAAATATATTCCCTGACTAGATGTACTTCACTACGCGTTGCTGCAGCTTATTCTGTCTGTGCAGACAGAATAACACTAGCGCGTGTTTCTTTTACGTCCAACAATAAAAAAAACATATTTTTAGCTATCACAGGTGACATCGATGTAATGTTGGTAGGTAGGTATATAAAAAAATACGCGTATTCGAATGTAAAGTTGTGTCATAATTACAAAGCAATCTGAGATTTTGAACAAATGAACATTCACATTTTTATTTATATAAACTTGTTTCCCTATTAAAAAAATAAGAAGTACTAGGTTTTAAATTTTTGAATTTATTATATTTATAGGTGCGTATAAGTAGGTGTTCCGTAAGTCAACGCACTCTATTATAAAATACTAATAAAAGTGTAGCTTTGTCCTTTCAAAGTCAAAATTCATTCATTGACGCCATTAAAAGGTCTTTAGAGTTTCGTTTTCGAAAATCACATCCTCCGGGTCCCAAAATGTTTAATCACACCATTCAAGGAGCCACAACAAAGGCCTGATAGATCGCTGTAAGCTGCGACTGCCAACACATTCCTTATTCCTGTGCATCCTGTCTTCGGGTCCTTTGTGAAACCCTTTAGAAAATACCCAACCGCATTAACTGAGATTGTCTAATAATTTGACGTTGAAAATAGTGACTCTGAAAAATATATCCTTTTTTTCGCTTCATGCAAAACTAAATTCGCTACTTATATTTTTCAAAGGTAAGTTCCAACCTACCTAACTAGTAGTTACCTACCTATCAACAATTTTTATGAAGTCTAAATTTCTTTACAAATACCACCACAGTAGGTACTTAATTTCGTGGTAAGTAGGTAGGTACCTACGTATCTACCCAAAACATTATTTCTTATCTGCTTTTTTATAAAAAGACAAACATTCCAAATACGAATCTATGTCGTATTTGAAAATCTCTAACTGACATTTCTTACGAAATTAACCTAAAATGAAGTGACAGTTTTAACTGAATTATTACTCGGGGTTAATATTTTATGATAATCTTTAAATGCGCATTCAATTAACTGTTAGCAATTTTGAATAATAAGAAAACTCTATTCATCTGTGAAATGTCAGTGTTATTCAAAAAGAAGTCGAAAATTGTAAAATTTGGCGAAAACGAAATTTCTGCATACTAAAAAACAAGTCTTCAAGTAGCGTTTTATAATTTAGCGTTTAGTTTTAAATAAAATTATTGTTTTTAATAAAACATAAATATAAATGTTTGCTTTATATTTCTAAGTAGGTACTTAACTAAACCTACTCCAAAAAAATATAATAAATATTTAAAACTTAATACTTACCGTTGATACATACATACAAAAATACATAATATTTAGGTACAAACTTTGGTAGAGAATGAGAAATAATGTTTCTTTTTTATATAATATAAAATTGATAAATAGATAATAAAAATATTAAAAAAACACTCAGTAAAAACGGTAGTAACTAGTCTACTCATTAAAAATATATTTTTATGATATTTACACCTAAATGTATCTAAGCATACCAATAAAAAATACACCTACGTAGGCAGATAGTGGGTAAATATTCAATAATAACACTTTTTACATACTAATAAGTGACCGCAAAAACACTCATCCGAACTAATTGAAATACGAATGCATTCCGGGAAACGTTCAGCCCGATACTTATTTCATATTCACGTCCTTGGATCGAATCATCATTCATCTCACTGAGAATAATAGGTATCCCTCAGGGATTCCCGTTGGGTCACCGCAACAATCGGACGGGTCGGGTCCGGGTCCCATTGTACCCACAACTACCAATCCTACTGTACAACATCTACCAAGTACCGGGCATCGGCGAGCAGCAATTATATCAAATGAATCGGCCAAAAGTAACCATCGGCTACCGGACGCCTAATGACCCGCGCACGGTTCGGCGATGACTGTCGAGGGTTTTTTTACAACCTTTTAATCTTTGTTAATCGCTATCAAACTGATGGGAGTGACTTACTATAACTACAGATCGGTAAATATCTGAATACTCATAGATATCTACAATATTACACCTTTATATAAGCTGTAAGACTCGCACAGAGTATAAACTAACTAACTAACCATCACGCTGTAGTAGGCAGGCAGAGCAAGCAGCTCGGTCTGGACACACACTCCTTGTCTCATTCAAATTCATACATACTCTTCTATTATTCTGACATCTGACATGACATATTCACATTTGCATCATATAATCTCCTTACACACCTTTCTTCGCTCATTCGCTCTACATGCCCAAACCATCTAGGCATCCCTTTCTTGATCTTACTCATTACGCTTACTTCAGCCTTGCACTCTTTGCGGATCTCCACATTTCTCACACGATCATACATGGTTTTACACACATATGCCTCAGGGATCTCATTTCGACAGCATTCAGTATTCTTTCATCCTTTCTCTACTAGTTCCATGCCTCACTTCTGTACATTAGGGTAGGTAGGTACCAGCATTAAGAATCTCTGCATATTATTCGTAATCCGGTTAAAAACGGTAATGCAAGCCCTTAGCGAATTAATTGGTAAAGGTTTCCTGTTAAACTTTTAGTAAAAAAAGTAATGTATTATCACGATGTCGGAATACGTGTTCATAAAAATCATTTTATTTTCGCATTTCGTCATTGAATATTATCAGGGCAAATGCACGTGCTCCGATTTACCGATTTTAATAAATCCGCAATCATTTTTCTCCGTGCGGATTAGATGTTTCATGTTATTTATAATACTTTAGCTTGGAAAGATTTTTTGACTTACGTCAGGAATAGACCACACTTAAAAAGTATTGTTGCCTCTAAGTAGTTAAATAAATATAACTAATTTATTAACCTCCACACAATGTGTCCGCAGGGGTAGACAAAGATGATGAATCGCAACATAACTCAGTCGTGGCAAACACTCTTTGCCTAGCCTTGCGGTATAGTATAGGTATCTTATATATATATTTTCGCATTTCGTCATTGAATATTATCAGGGCAAATGCACGTACTCCGATATACCGATTTTAATAAATCCGCAATCATTTTTCTCCGTGCGGATTAGATGTTTCATGTTATTTATAATACTTTAACTTGGAAAGATTTTTTGACTTACGTCAGGAATAGACCACACTTAAAAAGTATTGTTGCCTCTAAGTAGATAAATAAATATAACTAATTTATTAACCTCCACACATTGTGTCCGCAGGGGTAGACAAATATGATGAATCGCAACATAACTCAGTCGTGGCAAACACTCTTTGCCTAGCCTTGCGGTATAGTATAGGTATCTTATATATATATTTTCGCATTTCGTCATTGAATATTATCAGGGCAAATGCACGTGCTCCGATATACCGATTTTAATAAATCCGCAATCATTTTTCTCCGTGCGGATTAGATGTTTCATGTTATTTATAATACTTTAGCTTGGAAAGATTTTTTGACTTACGTCAGGAATAGACCACACTTAAAAAGTATTGTTGCCTCTAAGTAGTTAAATAAATATAACTAATTTATTAACCTCCACACAATGTGTCCGCAGGGGTAGACAAAGATGATGAATCGCAACATAACTCAGTCGTGGCAAACACTCTTTGCCTAGCCTTGCGGTATAGTATAGGTATCTTATATATATATTTTCGCATTTCGTCATTGAATATTATCAGGGCAAATGCACGTACTCCGATATACCGATTTTAATAAATCCGCAATCATTTTTCTCCGTGCGGATTAGATGTTTCATGTTATTTATAATACTTTAACTTGGAAAGATTTTTTGACTTACGTCAGGAATAGACCACACTTAAAAAGTATTGTTGCCTCTAAGTAGATAAATAAATATAACTAATTTATTAACCTCCACACATTGTGTCCGCAGGGGTAGACAAATATGATGAATCGCAACATAACTCAGTCGTGGCAAACACTCTTTGCCTAGCCTTGCGGTATAGTATAGGTATCTTATATATATATTTTCGCATTTCGTCATTGAATATTATCAGGGCAAATGCACGTGCTCCGATATACCGATTTTAATAAATCCGCAATCATTTTTCTCCGTGCGGATTAGATGTTTCATGTTATTTATAATACTTTAGCTTGGAAAGATTTTTTGACTTACGTCAGGAATAGACCACACTTAAAAAGTATTGTTGCCTCTAAGTAGATAAATAAATATAACTAATTTATTAACCTCCACACATTGTGTCCGCAGGGTAGACAAATATGATGAATCGCAACATAACTCAGTCGTGGCAAACACTCTTTGCCTAGCCTTGCGGTATGGTATAGGTATCTTATATTATATACCTTCTCGCAGACAGTACCTACATGCTATTACAACTTAACTATCCCGTAGCCAAGTGGGGGTGTAGGTAGTACCCAAAATTACTATCCTCCTTATATTAGCTTAAATACTTGACATCATTTTATTATTTTACGTATTCAAATACATAAGTTACCACTAATAATTGACTGAATAATTGGTATTTATATGGTTAAAAGCCCATAAGACGGAAAAATGCATGGGGTCGTCGGAAGACCCATTTGGTTACAGACGTTTTGTTTGGCGTCTTGGCCTGTCAAGAGCTAAGCAATAGTGTAATATTAAAAACAAAATTGATCTGATTAAGTATCTATGTAAATAGAAATGCAATAGAACCTAAGCAATTTGGTTCCCTAAGACTTAGTTTTGTCAATTCTCTAATGTGCAAGATTAATGAAATTAAAATAATTTAGAAACATAACTATTATTACCTAACTAATAGGTACATTTATTTTCTTAATTTTAGTTCTATTCCTTCTGTTCTGTAAAGTTTAATAGCTATTATATATTTTTAATTTTAAGTTTGTAATTCTTATTCTAATGATATTTGTTTTATGTTATTTATTTAAGTTTTTATTTTTAATTTATGTTTGGTAATGATATTTGTTTTGTGTCATATACCGAAGTTTTTTATGTTTCTATTATGTTTTCTATAGATTAGTTAACATTATATTATGTTATTAAAGTTTTTCATGTAGCTTTAGTATTATTAGTTTTTTTTATTTTTTATTCTTTATTTTGGCTTTCACCGATTAGGGGTGATCTTGGCCATATACAATTAACATTTTTCTTATCAACAATATCATCATAAAAATAACATAATGTAACATAAATAAACCAAACATAACATAAACATAACATAACATACTTATTAATTAACATGTAAATAATTAAACACATCAAAAACCACAATGGCGCCACTCCCCAAAATTCAAACGCCACAAATAATTTATCAATTGAGTTGGGCAGTTTCGTTAAAAAACCTTTTTCGCAATTAGTTTCGAACAATTTTCATTTATATTATGTATTCATTATTATTTTGCTGAAAAAACTTAATATTGTTCCATTGGAGTCATTTATGATAACGATTTGTAGGTTTTATTAGCAGGTAGATATTTAATCGCAAAACAATTGTAATTCAGTTGTTGCCGTCGGATACGAAGCACGTCGCGCCGCGCGATCAACATTTACATTGGTATCATTCAACTGTCAATATGAGTAAAAACAATCGACTTATTCATCTGTTTTAAGTTCTTATCTATGGATATCTTTAATTCCATTATTGAACGTTTTCAGTCGTAGATGACCAACCCCGACAGAAAATGTTATAAATTATTGTAAAAATACAATATTTTTGTAAACGTGTTAAATATAACAATATGTACCCGTTGAACTAATTAAACCAGGCGGCAAACATTTGTAAGTGCGAATTTCTTCCTTATGCCATCTGCCGAATGATTTAGAGCTTTCTGTTTTGTATCCGCCGAAATTTCGAAGCCAGTGGACGTGTGAACATATTTTACATGAAAAAAACACATACGTAGACGCATACACATAATTTATTTCATTCAGATTTAAATTCTTTATGCTTTCATAAATTATTATTTATAATAAAACAATTACAAACATTGTCCATGAATATAATTAGAGAATAAGTTAATTGGTACCTTCTTATATCATTAGAAATTAAACAAAAATTGGTAGGAATCTACTCTTGTTTTCATAAACGTTTAAATTTCATCTTCCAATAAATAATAATAATAATACCTGGATGACTTTTATAGCGCCGTTTTTGTGCAAAAACACCTCAAGGGCGCTGTACAAACTTATAATACATTTCTACAGTGTTATTACTTAACTATTTATGGAGAAAATATACAGTACAATACTTACCTGGTAGGTCACTTGAGATTAACACTTAATTAACATTTTCTAATTGTTTATTGGCGAAATTTAGACACAGGGTTTAGGAATTAATTGAAAAATTGAATATAACTAGTACAGGGTTATATAACTAGTACTAGTAGATACAGTATATAAGTACAGGGTTTTCCAATAAGAGGTATTATTTTGATATTCAATCGTAAAAGATCAATGGTTTCGTTGCTTGTGTGGTACGTAGCGCCGTTTTGTTGAAAGTCAACGTTGTCCAGATCAATACCATCCAATTCCGGCCATAAAAAATCATTAATCATCTCTCGATAGCGCAATCCATTCACCGTAACTGTTTCTCCAGCCTCATTTTCGAAAAAGTAAAGTCCAATGACTCCGCCGGACCATAAACCGCACCAAACAGTCACACGTTGAGGATAGAGAGGCTTTTCAACAATAACTCTTGGGTTTTCCGAGCCCCAGATGCGACAATTTTGCTTGTTGACGAAGCCACCGAGGTGGAAATGGGTCTCATCACTCAAAATGATTTGCATTTGATTCACTCAAATGAATTATTTCAATGCGTTGTTGAAGTGTGTATCATTCCATTTTTATTAATGGCGTAGTTTCTACTTGTCAAATGTCAAAAAATGACAGCTTTAAAAGTAACATCTACCGAAATAGCGGGCTATTCAAAATAACACCTCTTATTGGAAAACCCTGTATAGAAACAAAATATTCATAAGGATACTAAACATGTTACTTCAATAACAGCTGACGAGAACTCCGGTAGACATTAAATGTAGATATTTGGGTGATAAGTCCTCCCTTTGTTGGGGCCCTTTCATACTTAAGACCCTATTAGCACCACAACCTACAAACCAGAAGTCTGACTGAGGTGTTGGGAACAAGACAATATTTTTTTTTATCAAATGAAGGCAACAAATGAATCTCTTATCGATCTCGTAACAAGAGAATAGCAGTTAAATAAAATACAATGATTTAGTCATTTTTGCACGGGAAAAATAGGGACTAACCAGCCTACTTTTTAGTAGAAAAATCTATATGGGTTCGAAACGGCAGTAGGTACTCACGATTTTATAGAAAGAAAACCTTAAATTTGTACGGAAAACTGTTTGTGTCTTTGAGTCTTAAAACTAGGCAGGCAACAAAAAAACATGGTTTCCGCGAAGAAAAACGAGTTATTATCAATTTGTTATGGTTAAATACGGGATTGCTCGCCGTTTCCTGATAGTGTTCATGCACCTACATTGGCCTTAATAATATCGCTGTGATATATTCGTTTTTTATTCAAATGCTTAAAGGAAACCTATTATAATTCGTTCGTTAAGGGCCTGCAATTCCATTTTTAAAAGGATTACCAATAATTTGAAGAGATTTTTAATAATTTAGCATAATGTATAGTGAACATAATAAATATTGTAATATATCAATATGTTCCCAGTACAAACAACTTCATTTCTTCCCACCACCTATAGGCACCTCTTTGGTGTTCTCTCTCGATTTTATCTTTGTTCCCATTTGGTTATAGATTAGTTACTTTGATAAACTTCTAATGAAGCTTGAGGATTAGTTAGCATAACCTGGAAAGCTTTAAGACGTTGAAGAAAAATCATGAAGCAAAAAAATTCTTTAAATTTGATTGTCAATCCAAAAAATCACTTTCTATCAAAGTATATAAATAGCTATCAAAGCATATTAATATTAGCACATATACCTAAGTCCACTGTTATTTTGCTGTGGGTGCAAGCCTCATTCTGAATTTCTACTGATTCATAACATATTTCACTTGAATATTTTAAGTTAATTAATTAGTTAAACAATTACTATTACGCAAAGAATATTGAGATGAATTTTTTTGCTCACCTTTAATTAGAAACATCATTATAACAATGTATAAATGTAAATTACTGTTAAAATTATGTGATGTATTCCGTTGGCGAGCCAATAAATAAAAAAAAGTTAATTCTCTTACAAATGCAATACATGTTGATTTGAAGATAATTAATACATTTGTAGAGCCGAAAAAGTAATTGTTTTAAATTCCTTCGATACAAAATAATCACAAAGTATTCTCAGAAAATTATTAAAAACACGTTTTTTCTATGATTCAACATGTTATAAGGTGTGAAAAAATTCAAGGTGTATCTTTAAATGCAACTTATTTTTCATCTAACATTCGTTTTTACATATCTACCTTTCAAACCATCGTCGTTATTTTTTTAGATCGCTTAATACGAAGCCTTAAAAAAACTTACCGATCTTTTAAAGTTAGCATAAAAAAGTCAAACTTCAAAGTTATTCAGATGTGCCGATGCGATGCTAATTACCCCTAGCCACGTGCCAATCTCACCTACCAACTTCCATTGCCTATTTACCCAACGGATTTTCTCCATTCAGTGCAAATGCAAGCACTTTCGGGGAAGCCACCGGTAGTAACCGCTTTTTGCTTCCCTTAATCTCTTTCTTCCAATAACTTTACGAGACAGGAAAGCAGAAGACACGGGATGAGGGGTGAAGCCAGGACAATGGAGCCCGAAGATAATCCAACCATTAGCAGTGACCAGAAAGTACGTAAACAAGGCCCATTCATGAACGCTTCCTGATTCAGAGGAATTAAGATGAGCTTGCATGATAATATCTTGCTAATACCTCCTTGGGGGGAAGATAGGTAGGTAGGTAGTAGGTTTAGTCTGAAATTAGCAGCAAGATAAGAAGGAAACAAATTACGACTTGCCTGACTACTTACTTTTTTTGTTCGCACATAATGTAGATATTTGAGATTATATTAATATAATATTTGTCTTAACTCTAACATTGACATTTTTTCGGATTCACTGCCCAAATTCAAATGTGGCATCATGTCAATAATTTAAAGAATTCAATACACACACACACCTATAAACTACACAAGTCACCTGGTAATTGGAATAAACATACCACTTAGCAGACATTACAAGGAAACATATCATAGGTACACAACATGAAGTATCTTGTTTCATCTCTGTAAATCATGTACTGTTTGTTTCTATGATATAAAATATATATATATATATATATATATATATCTATGTCTTACTCTATATACAACATTTGGCAACCCTTATGCAATGCTAGTTTCGCACGAGTGCTATACTCTCATAACATAATATATAGACTTGGCCTATTTCCCAGTAGGAATTGCATGGCGAGCGATATGGTGAGATATGCCAACAAGCCGACAAATAATATTATATTATGACGGTATAGCGCTCGTGTACGACTAGTTTAAACAGGTTAAATCATAAGGAGTAACAATACGCAACTTTTAAGTTAGCATTTTTACATTTGATTGTTAAGGTAGGTCCATCTCCAACAAATACAAAAAACTCTTCTCCATAAATAAAAAAAAAATCGCAAGCATTTCTATTGCGTACTCTTGACTCGTATGCGAGCCGCCGTATAAGCATAAGCATTTCATAGTGTAGTGTACGCACTCTGCCATCGATCTGCTCTTAGATGTAAAATAATCTATCCGATTTTTTTCATACATACACACTCGTTCACGCGGAATATTTAATTTTAAATAGATAAAAATAAACAGGAGATATAATAAAATTACCTACAAACCTATCTTCAAAATATTTTTATGTACTTAGAGGGATAAGTGTACGCACTCACTTAACCGCGCACGCTTATCTGCGCACTCTTACCGAATTACAGAAAAATAAAATAAATACAAAAATACAAATGAATGAATGGCTGAAGAAAACCACGACAACAAACCACGTTGTTTACGCGTCCATTTTTATTTTCTACGTAGAACGAATGGTTCACTTTATAGATGACCTGCTTCAAGGCGATCAACCAAAGGGCTACAGAATTGTGGAATGAGCGCAGGTGTAGCACATTGACGCAAATATCGCCGCGTATACTTACCGACCGCGTACACTTATCCACCACCACGTGACTCTACGTAGGTGTTTCAATATCGTAAACAAACTGAGGTACATATCTCAATATATGCAAATAAATTCCAATAAAGGTCAGAGCCTTTCTCATACCTAACCTCACACTAAACAAGGATTAAATATTAGGTACCTACCTATAAAATGTAGGAATGTATCTGCCTAACCGTTTCCATTCAAACTGGTCTTCGTGCATGATACACTTTGAAGGTAGCGGATTCGAATCCCATCACATTGCAAAAATATACTGATAATAATCAATATACCTACCTAATATTAATAATATTTAGATGATTTGAATGAATAATGTATTTATATAATGCTCTTTAAACTATCATACCAAAGTTGGCACTACAAATCAATAGAAATCTATATATTATACGTTAAAATGTAGTTAATTAATAATTAATTATATTTTTTTGTTAGAGCTACTATTTAAAAATTGTACATATAAAATATGATATTAAATGTATGTACGCTCATAGTAAATTGTATTTCTTAGTCCTTCTCACTAGCGTGACCTGTAGGTACTGAGGCGGACTAAAGTAATTTATTTCTGTTTTTTTAGTTTTCTATGTCGTTATTAATGTTTTTTTCATTAATCTCATTCAGCCAGATTTTTATTCTTGATTTGTAATCATTCAAATTTTCTATTCGCTTTATATCAGGGGGAAGGATGTTGTGGAGTTTCGTCGCAAAATAAATATAATTTCTTTGTCCGAATGTGGTTTTAAGACCTGGAGTATTTTTATGTCATTGTGATTTGACCTTGTTTGATGAATATGCAGTATTGTAGAGGATTCGAATATTATATTTTAATTAACATGTTTTGCAAACCTTACAAAATTTCTCAAGAACTTTCAAGAAAACTGATAATCCTTTGGACGGAAAGTTGCTTCATCTATTTGAGTTCATTGTTTAGGCTGAACCGTAATATTAAAACAATGTATAAAATAAACTAACATGAAAAAAAACGGATACATATATTCATTCGGTTACGTTGAAGATTAAAAACTTTTCTAATTTGTCAAACTAAACAAAGTTTTAAAAATGAAAGGTGGTCATCGAAGTTGTTCATGTATATTTAAATAGGTTAAAAATGGTCGAACCAGGTGTTGGCACAAATGAAATTATTAGTTAATACGGTGTTGGGGTTATTGCGTAAATATTATTTCACTTAACAAGGTGCCAGCTAAACACCCGTTTACCAACAATAATAATAGTAGCCATCTGTTATAAACGTTCATTTAATTTTGTTGCTTTAACAACATAATAGGTATTAACGAATATTTTGACAGCAAGAAAAGTGTTGAAAGTGCAACACGTTGAAGTGGTTAAATTCAATAAATGAGTAATATTGAAAATAGTTTTAAAAATGTGTATTTATAAAGAGGAACTTCGTATAATGTCACTCCTAATTTTTGCAATCTTAACGGATTGCTCTTACCGTAGCCTTAGTTTGTTCAACAAACTTTGCGTAATGTTTTATTTTTTTAGTATTGTACGACAGATTTTTCATCCAATTATAGTTCAAGATTTCTTATTCAAATGTACTAAAAAAATTGGAAGATACTAGGTACTTTTCTCATGCTATAATGTCTGTTCTGTTCTGTATGGTGTCTTAGAGAAGTCGTTGCGACGACTACGGCTGAAGTTTTCAGGCATGTAGCATTTCAAGAGAAGTCGTGGCAACGACTACGGCTGAAGTTTTCAGGCATGTAGCATTTCAAGAGGAGTCGTGGCAACGACTACGGCTGAAGTTTTCAGGCATGTAGCATTTCAAGAGGAGTCGTGGCAACGACTACGGCTGAAGTTTTCAGGCATGTAGCATTTCAAAAGAAATGTATAAGCAAAGTTGTAAATTACATCAAAACGAAATATTGCAAGATTTGCATTACGTCTTGTTTCTAGACTAAATCTATTTGCTGCCTCAAGTATGTCTATAAATGGTGCATGAACCTCGGATAAGTTTCATGCGTCCGCATTTAGACAGAACCGAGGATTTTTTTCCGGATTTGTTCAGAAAATTTTCATATTATTTAGTTTGGTGCGAAGTCCATTAGTCCATACAACACTAGCATACTCCAGCTTACTTCTTGGCTATCATTGCATCTGCGGGGAAAGTCAGTTATAATTTTACAAAGCTTATCATCACCTAGATAGTCATCATTTTATGTAATAGTTATCAATTAATTTATCTAGTCAGCACATATCCATTAGTTAAATTTGCCAGGCATTCAAATATATGTAGTCATCTTTACGTAAACTTGTGATAAATTAAAGATATATTGAAATCCTATTTTTTCAAATGTCATTTGGAAAAAGAGTCATAAGTAGGTACAAACCCTGTTCTGATAGCCGTCCTAATTATCTCCAAATACCAAACTTTGTACATCCAGAGATGATGGGCTTTTTTAATCTTCTCATGTATTTTGAATGTAAAACATCTTGTATTAGGTCTGTTTATTTTTGAGCCCGTACTTTTTAATGTGTTTTCCTGATTTTGTTTTTATGCATTTCTATAGTCCATCATTGAGGATACTTTTTTAACTTTTTGACACCAACAGTACATAAATCAAATAAGTGATTATAATAATTCATAAAATCTTATAAGACATTTTTTTTGTGGCATATCTGTAAAGTGATTCTTCATATGTTGTGTCTGTATGTTTCTTCTGTGAAATGTTTTGTAAATGTTTTCTTCATACATTGTGTCTGTACATTGGGTTGGCTTGGGTCTAATTTTTCTGTACAAAACTCTCTTTTTTATTATTTTACACTTCTATTTCAAAACTACCAATTGGCGATCCCTTAATGAGTTTGATAACTCACGAGAGTGCAACATCGTTTGTTGTATGTTTAAAAAAAATAATCTAGAAATCATTTAAGTTATCTTCTTATATAATAAATTCAACTTAGCTGCTTACTACAATTTTTGATGTTTTCATGTTAATTTATGTTCTCTTATTCGCATTTAAAAAAATATATGTTATGGTAGGTACCTACCTGGCTGAAGAATGTTTAAAAAAAGAATTGAAATTAAAAAAGTTATGTTTCTTTGGACAATTTGTATAATTCCTTATTTGAGTTTAAAAAATTACATTAAATATTTTGTTTATAATAAAGTACTTAGGTATTTAAATACCTACTTAAAAACTTATGAGTTAAAGGAAAAATTGGTTATGATTTTTTAAATAGATAAAATAAAGTTACTAACACACTTTTTTGGACGGGAGGTCTGCTATTCACAAAACAACTAAGTCACACGTTAAATTAGCCCGATATCATAGTTAGGTATTCTTTAATTTTTAAAGTATGTATCTATTAAAAAGCAAAATATCTAAAATCGTTTTACTATCCCACCCCTGACAACCCATTTAAATGCATAGATATAATATAGATAGGTAGGTATTAAAGTCTAATATATAAGACTGGTCCCAAATTCATCGCTTCTTTATTTAGTTTGACAGCGACACGTCCAAATAATGAGGATTTGCATGCTGATACAGGATTGGTAGATAAAACCATTAAAAAATAGAGACCCCATGTTCGACCAATGATCATCTGACACCGGTGATCGGGATAATGATTGTGTTTTTATAAAGAAGATTAGAGGATTATTACCCAATAGTTGTGGGGTGCTAAGCTGAATAATATTATACAGAAAATAGGAGTATAAGTTACTGTAATGCATTGACCGGTTTTCGTGAGATAAAAAAACGATTTATTTGTCACATTTGTAAATAGAGGTGAGATAATGAGGCTGCATGCATATTATACCTAATAATTTTATTATTGAGATAGGTTCGGTCTATCTTGGTGCATCTTTATCATGGACCAAAAAAGTCCTAGACGGATCATTAGTGCGATTTTGTTTGATCGGCATTGAAGCCGAATCTAGGATGATGGGAAATTGCCTCGTAATTATTTATTTATTTTATAGTAGGTACACATATTAAATATTTCAAGGTTGGTTGAAATTTTCCCTCGTAATGTCTCATATGTGGTAGTGTATAGGTGTGTATGCGCATCGAACAGTTTATAATATTATTGACATGTTTTCACTTTTAAATTTAGGCAGTGAATCCGAAACTGTTGATGTTAGAATTTAAACAAATATAAATGCAAACAATAATTGCAGGTTTAATCTTTCATTGCTTACAGATTGAAACAATCACTTTCCATAAGATATCTAATACACTCTTCCTTATATCCTACGCCAATCAAACTGTTTACCAACTGCTCGACACGCATTAGTTTCACAGCGCCAACACCATAATCCACAGTGCCAAATACCATAACACCATTTCCAAAGTCCCATTTAAAAGGTGTCCAATGTCGCCACATTGTGTCCAGCGCCTCCGTCAATACGGATTAGCGTCCAGATTGAAAAGATTGTCCACAATAAACGGTGGCTAGGTGTTAAACAGATTCAATATGCCACACATAATAATAATGTGGCGTCCTTTGTGAAAACACAGACAAGGGGTATAAAAAATATAACACGATTTTAAGGAACTGCCATTGTGTGGTGAGTATTGTTACCGTTTCCGTCATTCTTGGTAATGAGGCTGGATGCTGAGATGCTCGGGGATTAGAGAGATGAAATCTCAGAGAAAATACTGGACTAAAATGATGAACCGTACTACATCTAGTTAGGTTATGGGTTGGTGTGTTATTATGACAGTTTGTCTGCTTTTTTTACAAATAGGGATGTGAGATAAGATTTGGCATTTTAAAGGTAACTACTTACGTACCAACTAACCATCATTTACTTTAATTTTTTTTTCTTTAAACATGTTCGTTATTACAAAAAATTGTATATTTTCGTCCACGCTATGAGTTCTCTTGTGTTGTGGAGTACGTTTTTCAAAGTTAGAATTAGAATGTACCAATTAATGTTGAAATGTATTATATATTTGTACAGCGCCCTCGAGGTAATTTTGCACAAAAACGGCACTAAAAAAATAATCCAAATATATTTATTTTTATTATTAATGGAGTATTTTCAAAAACTAAGAATACCGTTAAAAATGTGTGAATTGTACTAATTTTTTTTAATTTTAACGTTTTCATTCGTAATTATTGATTTTAAAAACGATCTAAAATCGCAAATTACGAAACGGTTTTAACTGGCTACAACGTTATTATGGCGTAAACGTAACTGGCTGCCAACGACGCTGCTCGGCGTGACATCAACGACGCCATATTAAAAAAAAAGACAACATTGTTTTGGCGGCAAATGGAAAATGGCACATTTTAAATCGCAATAGAAAATTTGTTTGTCAACACAACAAACACATAAAAGTACCTTCGATATCGTAACTTTTCCCTATATTTTATTATTATTATATATTACACTATTGCAGGTATCGAAACAAGATAAGAATGTTTCTAAGTGAGAAAAACAGTCTTCCGACGGAGTAGGTACCTGGGTCATAAAATTAAACGAATTGTATCACACAGATAGGTAGGTACCTACTAGGTACACATAAATGGATATACCTAAAATAAGAACCTACCCGTCTACTTGCAGAATATATTCGTATTATCTATTAATTCAGCTATAGTAAATAAATAGCATATTTAAATAATGGTTTAAACCCAGTTAATTAAGTTGATTTACAATGTTCTGGATCTTATGCACTTCATAAAGTGATATTTATTTTGTTTTAATAAGTCTATTATTATTTACTATAACTGTGTCGTTCTACCTAATCAGACTAATTATTATTTGAATATGCTTTCCAAAAAATTAACTCCATATAACGAAATAAAAATAATTCTAAATACAAAAAAATCTAAAGAATGAACTATAAAAACAGATATGCTCGTTCATTACTTAGATTTAAAATGATGTTTTTTGTTGTAATAGACTGGTTCGTAGGTCTGGAATTAATCAATAATGAATAAAGTAACCATTGCCCTGAAAAGTAATTTCAACTTATTACCTACTACCAATAAACCACAATATATAACGTGTGATGATTTATTCCGCATCATATAAAGTCCTAGGAACCAATCAGAGCACTCCGCATTAAGTATTCTATTTTCAAATCCGATAATGCGTACAAACCGTGTTGCCGTTCCAACATTTTCCCCTCCATTGCTGTTTAACGCGTATACCAGTGCATATGGCCGCTATTAGTATCAATATGTCTGTTAGACCACCGATTCCCAAACTTAATGCTACATTTAATTCATTTCAGTGTACACGGAGAAAACTTGCTGTATTAAATATTGATAATTTATTAGAAATCTCTTCAAATTATTCGTATTCCTATTAACAACGGGACTGCAGACTTTTAACGAATGAATTTACAGATTTCCTAATTAACTATTGGTAAAACACGAATGTTTTTTGGCAAAGTCGGAACACGTGTTCATAAAAATGCGAATATTTTCTTTTATTATTTCAATATATAATAACAGGTAAAACGCAGCTTCATGAACACGTGTTCCGATGTATCATAAAACTATTAATAGTTTATTAGGAAATGGCATGCCATCACGTTTTTAACAGGATTTTAATAAATCGACTATACTCGAGTCAATAGTGAATACGTTAGTAAGATGTAGATAATCATAATTGCTCATAATCATTGCGGTTAAATAATTAACACTTACCATACCTTGTAATAATTATAACTGTTGTTTTTCCAAAAAAAAAAATAATAATTTTATTACTGTCATTTGTACATAATAATTTATTTTTTGCCGGAATAATTGTGTAATTATCAAGTTTCTTGATATTATCGAAATGGAAGTGGTATCATTCGATTCAGCACGATTGAAAAAGCATTAAAAGATACCTCACCTGACCTTGTTTGTAAACATGTATGCTTGAAAAATTCCCCCCTTCTCCCCCCCTGAGGGGTGTTTAAACTGTTTTAACTTTATTTATACTGCCGAAATGAAAGTACGACCAAAGTTTCAAAAATGTACGAATTTTAACATAAAAAACTATTGGCAATATTTTGGCATGAGTTGATAATTTGTAATAACCTATTTGGAATCTCAAAAATCAAAGAATTTTAAAACAGTACGATTATTACTTAGGCAGGTAGGCATAGCTGTTCATATATAAACTATCGAATGGTGAGATCTGTGGTCCGGGATTTGTCTGCGTATAATTTATATGTTAAAAAAATATTTACAGTTTTCCACCATTAGCAATGAAGCTTTAAAGAATGTATTGAACCATATAAGTTAGGACGCCATTGGTTTTCTTTTATTCTCAATAAAATATTCCTTTCGCAAATTCGTGTTGAAATATCGGCCGAAGCCGTGAGTAAGTAAGTTTATAAAAAAGTTGATCACAGATAGGTATCTAATAGACGCACTTTGAAAGTTTTTTTAGAAAACTCTTAGTGAATTCCATGTTTGTTTTTGAGATAAAGAAAATGAAAAATATTAATCCTGTCTAACAAATCTTATCATCTGAAAATAGTAGTTCAATCTTCCTTATTATTCCATACAGCTTTTTTTTCTCATTTCTTAAGATCCGAGATATCATCGCAAATATAAATGTTTAGAATCTCAGCAATATTATTTGTCTCAATAATATAATATGCTGGTATCTGGTGTGGGAAAGAGCTTAGGCCATTGTTGCAAGGGATTATCATTCAACCCTTTCAGTTGTATCAACTATCAACTGTCAACTGGTTCCATTGGTTGAAATAAACTGGGATCCTTTTCATGGCGATAATATAATATCTATTGTACTGTTTTGGTGTTTGGGGACTGTTTGCTTATTGTGTTATTTATGTAATTTGGAAAAAATGGCGAACCTAATAAAGTTAATAGTATCGCTGATTTATAAAAATCCTGTTAAAAACATGATTAAAATCCATTTCCTGATATATTATAATATTGGTCCATTCAGAATATATCGGAACACGTGTTCATGCAGCTGAGCTTTCCTGATAAATATATTGACGAAATGCGACTATATTAGAATTTTTATGAAAACATGTTCCGCCGTCCTAATAACACATTCGTGTTTTACTGATATTTTGTTAGAAAATCTGTCAATTCATTCGTTAAAGCTCTACATCAACCAAATTAAGAAATATGGATGCTTTTGTTATTAACGTATTTGTAACGAAAACAGTGAAATGTATATCCATGAAGATCACAATGATTTGTTCATATTAATTGGAAGTGAAAAAAACTCTAAACGCATGTTTCAATCGGTAACTGGATAAAACAGAACATGATAGTAAAATAATATAATAATAGGTTAGGTTGGGTTTGTTTTTTGTTTGTTCTTTTTCTTCAACGACAAATCTTTTTGGTCCTTCGAGCCGGATGGACATGGTTTTATCCAAGCATATTTTATCACTCGCTGACCGTAATTATACATTGCAGTCTAAACCATTTGTTTTTTTAGTATTCTGTTTTGTCATCGAACCGTTTTCACCCAATGATAAGTTAAATTGGCATCTTTGGGAGTATGCAATATTACTCTGCATTGATTATAAAAAGACGCCATGAACTTTTTATCACCAATATTTACAAGATATTGATAAGACTACGGCTGAAAACAAAGTTTACCGAATTGATGATTTTACAAACACTTTGTTTATGAGCTAACTACTGGATAACTGTCAACACGAATATACTTGAGTCGGGCCATGTTAAGAGTCAGAATAGTACAAGAATATGTATGGATGTGAATGAGGCAAGGAGTGTGTGTCAAGACCGAGTTGTTTGGCGGTCTGTTAGTTAGTTAGTTGGATAATGTTCACAAACCATCTAACACCAAGTTCCGGCTTTTCCAGGCGAAAATAAATACTGCATTTTCTCTTTCCAGTTTAGCCATTTACCAATTTGTGAGCTTCCTCTGTTAATTTTACTTCAGATAATGACGCATATTATCAACAACACATTTCCTTATAGTGATTTATTTTTGGGATTTTATAGCGTGTTTCGATACCTCCTTCTTTAGCCAATGTTTCGAACAGGGCAGATGTATAATCTCCGATGATGGACACTGTCACGGTGTCCAAAATATTGGCTAAATAAGAAAAGTAGCACAACACAGCATAATACCACAAAAATCAATGGCTATATTACGCCATATCCATGGCAATAGCGCCATTGAGCTGATTTTGCACATAAACGGCGCTATACAAATCATCCAAATATTACTATTATTACTTTTGGCCGTTTAAATCTCAAATCACAAAACATTTACTATTTAAATGTAAAATTTATTTTATGGAGTACGATATATTGCGAACAAAAGAGATAATTTTTCCTCGATATCATTTATTTATTATATAAATGATATAAATATAAATATAAATATGATATAAATATAAATATCAGGACGGATATACCTTTAAAGGCGACCAATAATGTTTTAATGAGCTCATAATACTGATTCTGAAATCTTTGAGGTCCTATTTGACGGTCTCCACGCTCCTCTCCGTAAGGACTTCCACTAGCAATCCGAAATCGGGGGTCCAAATCCCAGCGTGCGCAATAAATTTTATTTGATTAATTTGTGTCATTTCACAATTTATTAATTTAAAATATCCGTTCCATAGTCCAAGATACTTTCACTATCGCCCTGGTGTAAAACCACCATTCAGAATTGAAGCGTTGCTTTGCTGACCAGAACTGAGTAGCCCTGTACTTCCTCTTCATCTCATTTCTTTCACCACTACCTTCAACCTTACAACATTTTCCAATTGGGGATTCCATAATCTCAATGATTCCAGACGGTTGGGAGCAATTGGGACTCTTTTGCGGTAATCACATAAAAGGCCAGGTAGGTACTTAAATACATCGTGTGGGTTCCAAATTCAAACATCAAATACCAAATCGCCTTTTCTTCATGTCAACAATGTGTACAGCTTTTCCGGTTCCATATACCATAATGTTTTCATCCCGTTTTCATTGTTTCCTTTATCACAAACTAAATACCTAGTCATGTTTTAGGCCCAGACAAAGCAGCGAAGTTTCCACGTCGTATTATATCATTGTTTCTTGTGTCGTTTGTTCCTCATTGTTATCTCGGCATTTTCACTTCGCACATTATCGTTTAGGCAAGACCGACAACCCCATTGTCTGTTGAATGTCTCACACGTCATAATGCTTACTATAAAAGCACAATCATTATCATTACAATTATTATTATTACGAAGTGAAATGCGGGAGCTCATGGCACTGGAAACTAAATGTATTCCACATTTGGTCTGCCTCAACCATTACAAAGGAAGATGGAATATTATGACAGAGATAAGGCACATTTTTACAGTGGCGTAGAAGTATTCAATAACACAAAAATTTAATTTTTGAGGGGTGTATTTAATATTTTTTTAATCAAATATTTTTCAATTACTACTAGATATTGTCTACTTACCCCGAAGAAAAATACAATTCTTTGAAAGTGGTCAAAATTTATTTTTAAAAACATTAGTGTTTACAGAACTAGAGAAATAAAAAAATTCAAAGGAAATTATTACTAGTTATTTGTGTTTTCTTGTTAATGATAATAATATGAAATTTCCTATAAATTTTGACAGCTGGCGTGTAGTTCATAAAAAACTGAAAAGCTGTGCATACCCTAAGCAATCGAACCAGAAATCTAAAACTACACACATCCTATCTTTGGTCATAGAGCAATCCACGGCACTGCTTGATTGTATGGATAGTTCACAGCTCATGATGATAATTCATCTAAACATTCTGTACAAAAAAAGCGAGTGTTTTCTGCGTCAGAAAACATTCCAGGCAATGCGTTAAATTAAAAATGTTTGCGAATTTAATGGAGAACTTTTATGATTAAAAACATCTGTATTTTCTATCTATTTTATGAAAAACATCGTAAATGGAATTTGTAATTTTACTATATGTTATAAATCTTTTTTAAAGTCGGTGTTATTACATTTCCCTTCACCAATCACAAACTCCGGTTAGAGAAAAAACGTCGTTAAGTCAGTCAAAGAAAAACAAAAGAGGAGTTTGAAATACGTATTGTAACTACGTATCACAATACTACTTGAATGCTTTTATTGGAAACCGCTAGGTGGTATTTGTTTATTTTTGCCTTGATAAAACTTCATAATTTAGAGGTGAGAAACTAAGCTAAAATTCTTAAGATTTGTTTTGTTTATTCTTCTTCAGATTTGTTTTGTTTATTAATACTACAATGTTCAATTTTAATTATTCTTTTTGTAGTGTCCTCTCACCAGAAATTGTATATCTTCAGGGCAACCTTAACCCTATAATCTGCAACACGAAATAACTACTTCATGATTTGACCAAAATGTTTGAGCCTTGTTCATTAAAATTTAAAAAAAATGGCCAGTCTACGCATAACGCCTCTACTATGTACAAAAGCCGAAAAATTCTGGTATCAATCTTCGGGATCGATCTTTATGAGAATTCTTTAACTTGCGTTTAAATGGACCAATGTCAGTTTGTTTAAATTTCACGAGACCCTTGTAAAATTTGATCTTTTCTTCAAGTTTTAATTGTGAAAGAAGCTATTTTTTAGTGTCACGAAATCAAAAATATTAAAATTTGGAAGATAAGCCAGTTTTGAGGCGAAACTCAAACCGCATTGCATCGAAAACTGATATGGCCCTTTTAGAACCTGGTCACAGAAATAGAGCTTTCATCATAGGATCTACAAATATACTACGCTAACATCTGGGGTGCCTATGTCAGTTTTTGATATTTTGTTATGTATCAGAAAGTTTCTAAAATGTTCCTTATTTGAAAGCTAGGAATACCTATGTCAGGTGCTCTAGATCGAGGAGATTTTTGCCTATCTAATATAGAATATTAATTTAGCATATTAATTTATTATTTTAATTCACCAAGAAATTGATAAACATTTTTCATTCCCCGTCAATTCACAAATTAGACACTTTTAGCATTAAGTCCAGTCATAATCTCAAGTTAGTTTAGAAAAAAATTGCAAATTTTAATTACTTCAATGAAATCACACTACGCCCCTGCCAATCATTGCAAGGTGAGAGGTGTCGGATTCGGGTGGCAGTCGCGCCCGCGGCCCTCATTTGTGGAGCCCTATCCGGGGCCCCATCTCGCGCCGGCCGATGTCTCCGATAGCCCCCAGCGCCCCGGGCCCCCGACCCTTTGTGCCGGTCACGCCCCGAGATTTGAAGCCACTGATCGGAAATATTATTATTTTATAGGGAAGGCTTCCATAAAAGGATACTAGGTATAAATTAATATGAACGAAGCGGTAATTCAGTGTGAATTTATTTATAGGATTGTTTTGTGAATTGAGGGTTTATTTGAAAGGATTGATAGGGAAGATAAGATTCATTCAAAGAGTTGCTCCTCCAACCGTATTATTTTTGTGTTTCACAGCCTCTGTAGCTCAATGGTCCACGCGTTTGCCTTTGAGAAAATACATTTTTTGGTATATTGTAAAAATAATATAGATTTCCACATAATGTATGTTTTATAGTAATTAGAATAAAATAACTTTGTTTTTAATACCACTTTATTGTATATATTTCCAATATATTAAACCAACCGGTTTCGGTTCACCCTGAACCTTCATAAGGGTTATATAAAGACACATTGAATCAATAAAACATTGTATTTAGAGATAAGATAGAAGAGGGAGAGGTAAGGATGAAAGTAGGAGGAGGAGAGGGGAATATGTCTAGAATTTGGCTATTTGACAAGTATAATTGTTTTTTTGTGTAAATTGGTTTTATTTATTTTTAGAGATTTTTTTATATTTCCACTTATTAAATATATGTTTTTATTGTGGTATTTTGACTATGTTTGTATAAAGTGTTTTTTTATTCTGGTATTTTGACTATGTCTGTACTAATTTTCTTTTATTCTGGTATTTTGACTATGTTTGTACTAATTTTGTTTTATTCTAGTATTTTTACTGTGTTTGTACTAATTTTGTTTTATTCTGGTATTTTGACTATGTTTCCATTTTTAAGGCCCGATGTTTGAATCACCATCACATTTGACGATGTCATCAAATCAGTAATAAGCGATAATGTAGATTTTGGACAATTGAATAATTTTCTACCCTTCAGTTTCTAGTTAAATTTAGATGACTCTTACGCTTGACGATTGATCAAACGATCCAACTTAAAATATGACGAACCCTGAAGCGACGGGTCGAGAATTGGCGATAAACGGGGACAGTTCAATTTGTAAAAAAAAAACAAAATAGCGCTGACGTCAGTAAAAAAACTTAACGACCAGTCTAGAAAAACAGAGTCTTTGTAGAGTTCTTAATATTAATATGAAAATATCATCTCTTAATTTTGTGGTTATTTTCTATACGACTACCAAACATTACTTATCTATATGCGTGATAGCAGTAGACACAAAACCTTAATATGTGCTGTCTCCAACCATAAAATGGGTAATTTGTGTAAAGTGCGTAGCGAACGGCCATGACTAACGACGCCGGCACCGAGAGAGCGGGCGTCCGATTGAATGCCGAAAACGCGTCGGTTCGTCAACGTCCGTCGAGACGAAAGTCAGAAGAAAGCCGGCGCGACGGGACACGTGATTGATGACGCAAGGTAGAACGTATCAAAATACCAGGATTTTGTATCAAAATAAATCTTGGATTCCGGCAAAAGTGGTGATGAAATATTGTTGAGGATGTGTAAATTGGTAGATTGTAGCTACACATTTCTTCAGATTGATATTCATGGTTGGTTTTAATACTCCGAGAGCATTAATTTCTTTGTTTTCGATAGTTATCTCCATCACCGACAGCATAGACTGTTATATCTTTGAACCTGCAGGACTAACTTACTAATGGTCAGGTAGGGAGAGCAATCTTGTTATTGAACAGAATCAATTTCTTTCTACTTATCTTACTATGACTGTCAATAACTTTTATGTTTGTAAATGGCACTTGTGCCTTTAGTTATAAATACATTAATAAATACATATTTAGCAACAATGAAGCTGCTTAGACAGCAAGCTTTGTTACTGCTAATATGTTACCTATTTATTTAATTCTTCAGCTTAAATATGCACACATATTAATGTATTTTATTAAAAAAAAATGAATATTTTGAATTATTATTAGTTAGGAAGAAAACTTTTAAAAATTTGTATATTCACTTAGAAAAGTTCAATAGGTATTCCATTTAATAAAAATTGGATATGTTTATCCAATACACTATCTAGGTTACAAACCAACTCTTTAGAACTTTGTGATCGTTCAAAAAGAGAGCGGCCAAAAAGATGGGAAAAAATAGTTGCAAGATAATATTGTTATTTCTGGATTTGAAATACGAGATCGATAAATACGGCGTAATTAGGTTCCAACGATCGAGTGGATAAATACGTTGTCCTGTTAAGACATTCCTAGTTGAGATCGTAATTATTTTATTATATATTATTTTTATTTTATGTATCTTGTTCTGTTTCATAGTTAGTTTAGATTTGTTCGTATTATCTTCTTCTTCAATGAATTTTTTGATGTTGCGTAAAGTAAAAAAATAGTAAAAAATTTCAAACAAGCCACCATTATCAATTGCTGCAGAATCACGTAGAACAATGTTTCTCAAACAAACTTATCAAAAAGTGCCTTCTGGGCGTGTTTCATCATCCAAATATTTGCCTATTCGAGGCTTTAAGTTCCAATACAAAACTGTGTTTACGAAATTCAAATGGGATCTACTGAGATCTACGATTTCAGGCGAGTGTAAATGGGACCTCCGGATTGCTAGTCCAGGGCCTTACCCCTCGACCGCGGAGGCCATCATAAAGTATCTTTCACTGTGATTAATAGTAAGTTTGGTTACGCTGAATCCTCTACAGTAATATTATATTCCAAGGGCTTTGGCGCGCAGTATTCGAGGCATGAATCAATTATTTTACACTTAGTTGAAAGTTGTGAATAGGAGAAGAATGCCGTAGAACGGTGGTTAGAATAATAATTGTGAGATTACTCGATTAAGCGCCTGTCTGTTCTGTACCAACACCGAATCGGAGATGACCACATTCCATTACTAGTCGCTACTATATCTCCTATCTCCACATGATCACTTCCGTTTCAGCTGATGATTTGAAAGATAGCTGTTCATGGTATATATGTATATGAGAGGAAAACTCATCAATGAGAAAGAGAGATAAAGAATAATTCATCTCTCTTTCTCATTGATGAAGAATAATTCCCGAGTTTTCCTAACTTAAATAGGTATCTATCTATCAGACGGAGAAAAATTAGTACAGTATTTTTATTACTTTAATAACGCTGTTTTAATGTCAAAATACTGTTAAAAATTTGAGTGCATAACCATTTCCTAATAAAAAAATAGTCATTCAGAATATATCTGCACACGTGTTCACGCAGGTGTCCTTGTCATGATAAATATAATAGACGAGATGCGAAAGTATTATAATTTTTAAGACCACGTGTTCTGACTTCCTCATAACATATTCGTGCTTTACTGATAGTTTATTGCGAAATTTGTCAATTCATTTGATATATGCCTGCAATCCCGTTTGTAACAGTTAAATGATTACGTAATTTTATAATTTTACGTAATTTCCTAGTACCGAGTACTTTTTGGATATTGTAAATATTGAGAGCTGTTGTTAGGTACTACCAATTAGTTTTATGTATAATTTTTTTTATTAATATTTCAGTGAGAATTATCAACTCATTTTTAATAATTTTTTCAGGTTTTTTGTTGATGTTGGGATATTAATAAAATGAAATAAAATTTTGGTATTGTTATAAAAGTTACTTTATATGATAATCGTTTTGATCTGTAATGAATGACTAGATAAAAGTAGAGATAACGTTTTTTAAAACACAGGGCATTTTCAAGAAAACAGTTCTTCCTTGAATGTTAACGTGAAATCATTTAAAAAAAGGCTCCCATACCATAAGTCCCGACAGAGTTAGCGATGAAACGCTTTTTTTGCCGCCAAATATTTAAATATAACTCGTGGCCCAAGGGTTGTGGCGGTAAGAGCATGTATTTTCCAAAAATAGACCATTGTCTATTGCTTGTTAGTGCGCTTACGTCATTGAGCGGGGTGGGGGGTGAGATAAAAGCCGTGAAAATCACTTTGCGCGACCAAAGAATCTGTCATAACTTCGCAACGGAAAGGGTTACACGAGTTATCCGTACGTCGTCGTGTAGATCTTGAGGTGCTCTAAAAATTAAGCTAAGCAAACAAATATTAAAGTTGTCGAGTGAAAATTGTGTCGGGTGACAATTTACAAAAGTTATGAAACTGCATGTTTCAGATGATATGACTTATATTTTGATAACTTAATTTTATTTCTTTGCAAGATTTTCCAGAAAAAAATAAACACTAAAAATGTAATTTTCATTTTTCTATAAATTATGCCCAGTGACGAACGTAACGGTAGTGTAGAGATAGGTACTACCCACCCTCATTTTTTAAGTTACGATTTCCTCATGTGGTGAAAATGGATATCACAAATACTGGGTTTTCCAATAAGAGGTGTTATTTTGATATTAAATCGTAAAAGATCAATGGTTTCGTTGCTTATGTGGCACGTAGCGCCGTTTTGTTGAAAATAAACGTTGTCCAGATCAATACCATCCAATTCCGGCCATAAAAAATCATTAATCATCTCTCAATAGCGCAATCCATTCACCGTAACTGTTGCTCCAGCCTCATTTTCGAAAAAGTAAGATCCAATGACTCCGTCGGGCCATTAACCGCACCAAACAGTCACACGCTGAGAATAAAAAGGCTTATCAACAATAACTCTTGGGTTTTCCGAGCCCCAGATGCGACAATTTTGCTTGTTGACGAAGCCACCGAGGTGGAAATGGGCCTCATCACTCAAGATGATTTGCATTTGATTCACTAAGGTGAATTTTAATAATTTCAATGCGTTGTTGAAGCGCGTATCGCTCCATATTTATTAATAACGTAGTTTTTACTTGTCAAATGTCAAAAAAAGACAGCTTCAAAAGTAACATCTACCGAAATAGCGGGCTATTCAAAATAACACCTCTTATTGAAAAACCCTGTATATAGAAATCGTAGATAAGTACCTCTCTACAACTTTCTTCAATGTTATACCACTAATCTGCACTCACCCAGCTGTTCGTCCCACGCCGAAACAAAAGAACGAATGCCACTTAAATTCTGGTTCATTATTCAAATAATATTCAAATGGATCGGCGGCAAATAACAGGACGGCCATAATACGCTCTTAATAACAACAATAAAGCGCGTTAAGTTTCAAGCTAAATGACTTATTGGCACCAGGTAGAAGGTAGAGGCAGAGAGGTAGGGGCCTCGGGGATACGGTTCCCGCTCCGATTGTGGTATAAATATCACCTGTAATTATATAAACGAAGATCGAGATGCAGCCGAATGGGTGGAGACCAGAGCATGAAATGGATCTCAGGGATATTAATGTTGAGGCAATCGACCAATATATAAATGCGCACATTCATATTATCTCAATACATTTAAAGAGTGGCCCATCGGCTATACCGAAATTAAATTTCCAATATATTTTTTAATAATTATTTAAGTTGACAACCATAATGTTTGACCCTTGCCATCTGTGGTCATTGAGGTTATAAAAAAATATCTAGACTCATACAAAAGAATAACGCATTGTTACTGTTAAAACACATTAGAAATTAACGTGGCGAAAGTTAAGCAGAGAATATTTTAAAGTTCGTGCGTTTTTGCTGAGATTGAGTCTTGGAAAACGTCTTCAAGACACTCGGTCGACATCATATTTCATAAATAACCTCAACATGTATACATTTTATAAATCATTAAAAATTGTCCAATTAAATAATAATTCGCTTCATTTCAATATTAAATCCGGCTTGCCCGATTTGCCACCCTTTATCAAAAATTCGATTCCATTTACCTATGAAAAATTGAGACGGTCATTTTTGTGAGAACTGATATTTTTTAAAACATAAATTTCAGTTCAATGAAAACGAGAATGGATAACGTGAAACATGGAAGACGCGCGAGATCAGATGAACCAAATACATGAGACTAACGAGTTTCAGGTCAAAATCTTCTGTTTGTAGTTATTTTAACAGTCAAAACTCAAGTCGGTGGCATAGGAAAATTGATTTTTTTAATACTTTTAAACTCGAAATTAAATTAATTTTTACCAATTAAATACGGTGAGCTGGCCTAGAGCAATCATTTTGTTTATGTTGATTAAGTTGATAGTCCGGTATTGCTAGAATTGATAAGCTTCCGAATTCCTCATCGTAATACTAGAAGTCAGGATTTATTTCAGTGCAGAAATTCTGGTACTAACTACGATATGTATTCCTATTTGCCCAGAATACTAATGGAGGAAAACATTTATACCAAGTCAGTGGACATCTTTAATTTATCTTTAAACAAATATAAAATGTTGTTAATGAAGCAAAAGAGTTATGTACAATAAATAATTTTTATTTCTTAATATTCTCATGTAAAAGCTCAGAAAAAGGGCGTTAATAAATAAATAAATAATTAATCTTTCGTGTTTATGGCCAAAAAAATTTCTTCCCCATTATCGATCCATTTAAAAATTTCACATGCAATTCAGATTTAATTAAATAATTAAGCAAAATTTTGCTAAATAGTTAACAAATTTTATAGATCTCTCATAATAATCAATCAATGCGTTTAATCAACATATCTACATTTCATCCACTGTATCAAATGATTTAATTGTAAGAACGGCAATACGGGCCACTTAAGGATTTCTAATACATATATCAAACGAAAGATTTTACGTAGGAGAGATCTCATACCAGATAACTGCTGGAGATGAAACTTTAATTCTAACTACCTAATTGCAGACTCTCCTACGATTTCAACAATTTGTAAATTATACATCAAATGTCATTTATCCTGATTTTTAAAGAAATCTATAGTTTGATAGTGGAATCACGTCGTATTTCAAGCAATTATTGAAGAATTATTCTCAACGCATAAATATATTTTATACGTCTGATTAGAATGTGACTGCATGAGTCTTGGTTATTTTATTAAATTCAACTTTGTCGCTCACCATTGTGTTAAAGTTATGATAGATTAATTTTATAGTAGAAGGTAAAAAAAATGAAAGAGTATGTTGTTTTTTCCAATTGACATAAAGATTGCCAAAAAGTGTAAAGCCATTCCTACACGGAGATACTTAAAGCGACTAGAGTTTTCTGCGCGTAGCATACGCGTCGCTCATGAGTATCCGCTATACTATTTTACGCGTCTACAACGGGTTTGACGTTGGTTGCACGATACCGACAGTGCTGGTAACACGCTACGCTAGAAATGATATCTGAGCATGATTTGAATGTTGAATTTGTTCTGGAGGCGGGAAAATATATATGTTTATGTAACTATGGTTTACCGGTGTATGTAAGAAAGGATTTAGCGGAGAAAGTGTGAATTGAGGTTGGAAAAAACGTCAGTTTGACAATTCTTTTTCTTCTTTCGTATGGTGGGGGGGTCAGAATGGGACATCTAGGTCTGCGAGCCATTCTAGGGCCTCAGGCGTCGCCATGTGAATCTCATCAATCCCGCCGGGGTATGAATGAAGCGGGCATTCGTTGACCACATGTTCGGTGGTCTGCACCGCACCACATTCACACATCGCCGACTCTTTAAGGCCCCATCTGTGTATCATGTGGGCACAGAGGCTATGGGAGCACCTTAACCTATTGATAACGGACCAGGTCGTTTGATTATAAAGTAGTTCCTTGCACACGCCTGGGTTACTTGACTGACTCGTAACCGAATATGACAATGCTCTACCATCATTAGAACCAAATCTATGTTATTGCGTGATTAAAAAATGTATGATTACCGGTATGAAATGTTAATTGAAATTGCTATTGCTGATATGAATGGAAAGAAGCATCGTTCTCAGAGTATCGTACTTACTATGGTACTTTCTAAGGTACTTACTACCAACTAAGTTACTTAATATGGTACTTAATATGGTACTTACTATGTTACTTACTATGGTACTTAATATGATACTTACTATATAAATTACTATGGCACTTACCACGGTACGTACTATGATTTTTAATAAGGTACTTGCTAGGGTACTTACTATGACACTTAAGACGTTACTTACTATAGAACTTACTATCGTACTTACTTCGTTACTTACTATAGTAATTACAAGGTTACTTACTATCTAACTTACTATGGTGTCTACTAAGGTATGCTAGTTACTATGGTACTTACAATACTACTTATAGTGCTTCGAGCAAAATCTAGTACCTATATAGCTACTTAAAAATCGCTTAGGAAAAAATGTCCTTACTGAACTGAGAATAGGTAGACATCCACATGAGTGTTAATTGAAGACAAAGGTAATTGAAATTTGCGAGGAGAGATACTTAATAGAATGTTAAACTTTCGATTTGTATCTTATAACGATTTGTATCAAGTAACGTAGGGATTTTCTTTAATATTTCTCCACTTTTTTTCTCACATCATCCACGATAACAAATCACAATGTTTGCACCACATCATTAGAATTATAAATTTAAATTGCCCACTCGTTGCTTCTCGCCGAATAAAAGGTTGTTGAATCTCTTAGAAACCACCTACGAGGAAAAAAATCGAAACGGGGATCACACCGTTAGAGTATTCAAAATATTTCGATAATTGCACCAACAAAACTAGTAGTCGAGATGAAAAAAATTGAAGATTTCGGTAGCCGAGACTCTGGCGGGCCGCCATTATATCGATTTAATGAGCGGTCAGAAGCTATTTGATAAATGACTTCCATTGTATTTCTCCACACGAATGAGAATAACGAATAACATTTTGGATTTTATTTTCGATTGATGTCATAATTATGGAACTCGTTTAACAGCTTCCAAAATGACCGGGCAGGGCCGGGCTGGGCTGTTGCAACTAGAGACTTGTGCCATATTCATATTAGGAATGAAAAAGCTCGAATGCTTTGATGACGAATGAAAACAACATTAGAAAGAACAGCGACCATTGGTCTAACCAAGCTACTAAGAAAAAAATTGTATTAAATTTCGAAAATAATTCCTAACTTAAAATGGTATAATTAATAATTTTAAAAAGCATATGAATGAAATACATTTGTTTTTGATTCTGCCATTGCATTGGCTAGCAAAATACTGGGAGCTTTTTATCTACCATTGTGGTCAGAAGACTAGACTATTGATTAGGAGATGACAAATAGGTATATCTTTTGTTACATTTTTCAAATGCGTGGATTGATTTATCATTATTGCGAGTAGTTTCTGCATTCTCGACTTCATTATGAAATCATAACTTATAAGGTAAAACACGTATCTATTGCACAAAAACTTTATTTTATAAAAAATATGTACATTTATCGTGATTAATTCTTAGGTTAGTATGCCGTGTAGCGCTTCATCCTTCTTTAGCCAACTATTTTCAGGATGTTTCTCCACTTTATGTTCCTTTAGCACCTGCTCATTTGTGACCTTACCTACTGCCTAATGTCGATGATATCTTTAGCAATCTCTTTCGTGTTCAGCCCTATTTAAAAAAAACTTTGATCTCGTTTATTGAGTTTAATTTGAGAGTAAAGGTTACATTCTTGCATTCTGACAAAAATGGAACTATATAAATGATCCAAGTATAATAATTAGATTCGTGGTAGAAAGAGCTTAGAAGCTTTAAAGCTTACCTCTTCATGTACGTACTGCGTATATTGTTCCATCTCATAAAAGCGTCAAGTTTGACTCTCAATGCGGCCCTGCAATCACTGTATCAATACTAAGTCTAAAAGGCAGTCCCTGACTGGATAAATCAAACCAGAGACAAATTAATTACAGTCTAGGTAGAGTGTGTCTCTTGATTTAGTGCTCACCTAGCCTGAGTTACAGGCAACAAGTTACTACTATCATCTGGTAGCTCGGAGATCATTTAGGCTATACTTAGAAGCCCAATGATGTAATTTGTATCCCCGCAGGCGTGAGCATTGCGATAAATTATTTTTGTATGGTTTTTATAATTGTACAATTGTATAATGCGTGTGCTTGGTAATGGCTCGGTAAATGCTGGGTATTGCTATCGAGCCATCGCGGCCAAAGGTTTTAATGGAGTTGTCAAAACACCACTAGTTCAAAGAATTTTATAGATTCTCAATAAAGTCAACCTACGTTTCATAGAGTATTTATTCTCACGTGTAGGAAACAAATAGGTACATTTTTAATCAAATCAAAAACTCATAGACTAGCTAATATTAAAACTATTGTAGACAGAAGAGCAAATTAGATAGGTTGTTTCAAATTGTGATCACTCCTTCTAAACTTGCAAGAATTTCAAAGGTTCTTATATTTTGTCCCTATGATGCTCTTCTATGGCAGAACACCGAATTTAGCCAAGTACGTAAAATAACGTAGATTCTACGTTAATGCGGTTCCATAGTTATATAAAAAACTATCTTAAATATTTACGAGAGATTTAGACTAAAATTTATGTAATGATGTTTCACCAAATTGCCTTTTCTATAATCAAGCTTTTCATCTTCTATTTTATATAATATTTTTGGTAAAAAAATAATTAAAGTAAGTAAATAGGTACCTATTCTAAAATATATGTATTTATAATTAACAGCAAAATGCAATGATATATTAGACTCAACTGAAAATTTTACCTTAAAGTGTGATTACGGCCTGGCTCTAGGATTTAAACCATTTTTTCAAAGCTGAGTGAGTATATTAACACAATGAATGTAGCGCTCTAGTTTTTTTTTCATATTTAATCAGAGGATTCACAAAACCCACTAATACCCCAGTAATTACAAAAAAATAGCGATTTTACAGAAAACCTAATCCTCTTTTAAAATTGTTTCTACGCTGGCGAGTAGATACTCAATTTCCCAGTTGAAGCCTTTTCTTCCGCAGTCGCCACCCGATTCGGTGTTGCCAACCTCAGTGATCTATTTCCGGCATAGACGGACAGCCTTATTTCGTATATGGCCACACTCAATTTCAGGCCGACACCATAGCATAGTTTCCTTCGTACGCTACTACGAATGGCTTTTTATTTTATTTTTATTCCCATTTTCGTCTGATTCGCGATCGAAATCTAGACAGATTTATAACGCCTACCTACTACCTTGTTCTGACTTCGAGTACCTAACCAGGTATCTGGTGAGAATTAATTTGTAGTTGGGTAGGTACCTACTACAAGTTTTTTCTTTGACTTTTGCAATTATTGAAAAAAAACTATTTTCATAGTTTATTTATTTAAAATAAGAAACATTTCATCGCTTTTGATAGAATATGACTGGTGTGATAATGTGTTATTAGGTTGATACCTACGTACATACGATTTTCAATGCTTTATGCTGGGTGAATTATTCAAATCGTCGTTTAACATTTGCGATCTAACCAAAAAAGAGTTGAAAAACTGTGTGAAGTGCGAAGGTTGAATTTCGATTTCTACGGTAATATGGTCATCCATACCTATAAATTTCACTATTATTTTTACTAGTTTTGTATGTAGGTTTAAAAAAACAAGACTTCAAAAACATATACTACGGGCTGTGTAACTCAATCAACCTATGGTTGCATTGGGTGGGGAGGTACAGGAAGAACAACATTAAACCCGTTATTGAAGGCACAGAAATCTATTTTACGTGTTATTACGAAGAAATCTTTCAGATATTCGAGCGACGCTCTCTTCAAGGAATTTAATATACTCGTAATCCATTTCCATAAAAATAAAAACTAAATGAAAACAGCCGAACACAAACATCAAACAAGAAGTAAGGGAAGAAATTACCTTTCCATTCCAACAAGCAACAGAGCGGCTTATCAAAAAATATTCTCATATCTCGGTCCTAAAATATATAATAAAATCACCTCTCAGCTGAAACTGTGTGAATTGTCATCCTTTGGTCCAAGAATGACAAAATGATTGTTGGATCTAGGCAGGACTGATTCCGAAATGTTACTAAAAAATGTAATTTGATAATTATTTATCACGAACGCCTTTTATGTATCTTTTTTACGTCTCTTTTTATGTATCTTCGTTTTAACATACTTATTTTATATAGTCTTAAATCATGTATTCGTTTAGGATAACTTGAAACCTTTTTTGTTGTTTGTTTTTGGGGTGTTATGCCGTGTTGCGCTAACTCCTTCTTTAGCTGACGTTTCGGACAGCGTTGCAGTGTCCATCATCAGGGCAGATCCGGTAGATCCGAAGATGTGATCCACATAGTTATATCCAAGATGTGATCCACATCTTCGGATCTACCGGATCTGCCCTGATGATGGACACTGCAACGCTGTCCGAAACGTCGGCTAAAGAAGGAGTTAGCGCAACACGGCATAACACCCCAAAAACAAACAACAAAAATGCTTTTGGCCGTGAAAATCTAAAAACTAACTTGAAACCTGTAAATTTGACTGTCCTAAAACGAGAATCCTTCCTAGTTGGACAGTTAAAGGCATAAAATGTAATCAATATTATAAAAAAATAGAATAATAAAATAAGGTGATCGATTTTCAAACACAAATACTTATTTTACTATAGTCGAATTTACTTAATTTGATGTGTAAAACCAGTGACTCTAAACATTTCATCTGCGCATTGCGCCCATCGTATAAGAGCGAATAGTAACTACCTCGGTACTCTGAATCATGGTGAAAGAGGAGTGGATGTTTGCATGTGTACCTGCAATACCTACATGTAGTATAAGAATACAGGTCTCAAGTATACGGGCCCTGGCCGGTGTAATGTGCCTGCCGATATTATGGCTGTGTTTACATACAACAAAACACTTAAATAGAAAAATATGTTCTCTGTATATTCGTCTCAAAACGATCAGTGTTTGAACAGGACACATTTAGTTTTGTGTTTTTGTTATCAGGGCTATTCAACCATTTTTAATGTGATCCCACATAAGAGTGGATGCAGTAGTGGCCAATTTAAGAGATATGTTAGCTTAAGCAGACTATTCAGACATAGCCCATAAACATAACTATAGAAATTTAAGCAACAAAATTTCGATTCTTAATAATTGTCTTTTACCAGGGTGATACAATTTATATTATTTTCAAAACGATTGTAATGAACAGACGTAAGCGACTGCTGTGAAAATATGTAATTAAACACGACTTATTTAAAATAGAGCTAAAATCTGTCGAGAAGCATTTAAAGAAACACTGAATTTTTTTGTACCTGTAACGTGTTAGATCAGAACAAACCATTTTTTTTTTCGGATAATATTTCGCGATTTTTTTCTATCAAGGGGATTTTCAGGATTTAACTTTTTTAGCATTACAAATGTAAAAAGATTATCTTAAAGAATAACATATATGTTTTGAAGAACTTGAAAACTTAGCGTTCAAAGGAAACTTGTTATATAGTTCGGTATAAAAATTCGGAATGCCGGGTCTTAATGAAAAACAAAATTTACACTAACTCTTCTTCTTCTAATTATTTTTCCACAGTTTCATAACACTCTATAGTCAAATGTGTTTAAGTACATGAGATCGACAAATACATTTATTTATTTTCCTTTACTCAAATTTAAAATTCTTATAAATATGTGTTTTTTAAATAATTTATATATTTAAATTTAATATTTATATTTTCAATTCATTTTACGCCTATTAAAGGCTTTTACATATTTTATAAATTTACACAATTTATATACCTAATAGTTACCTATTATACTCATAAACAGTGCAGTAGATAAGTATGACTGATAACATGTTTAATATGTGTAGGAAGTTACTTAATTACATATAAATAATATATACGTTCTATATCATACTTTTTCAAGCTTCAAGGTTTCTACAGGTCATTATATTATATTTTATCGATTGTTTTTCTACAAAAAGCCTTGAGAATTTTCCACTTGTCCATTGTTGTAGTCGGTATTTTGTATAAAGATTGAATAAGCCACCTTTACAAAAATACGTGAAAATGTCAAAAAGTAATCCGAATACGAAGTTATTCAGATAGGCATAAATATATAGGTATCAATTGTACGGCAAGTAAAATATCGGTACCAACTCTAACGTGATCCTGAGTGATTTAGTCGTTAGTGATCAAAGTCAAATTATCAAAAAAATGTGAATTTATCGAAAAGTGTCACAAATTTGATTTTCATTTTAGTATGTATTAAAACGAGGGTAGGTACATTGGAACTTGGTGGAACATTGGAATATGCATGAGACATGAGTGAACTTCTCGTCAATGTGCTTTCGATTTCCGTATAGCAGATAGAAGTGTTACGTAAATTATAATAAGAGTTAGGGAATACTTAACATCAAAGAACTATTGCCTAATCATTCGTTGCCTAGTAAATTTCAACAAGTCATCAGATTTACATTTCCATTATTAGGTGCCAATAATTTATAAAGAATACCTGTAGGTATCAACAATAAGGAGAAAGCTTATGACAAATTTAACATTTCCTATTTTAGATTCTTGTTTATTAGTTTTCGATTGTAAACAATAAATACTGTGTTAATTTTATGATAACAGAGATATTCCTCACTATTCGAGAGTTAACACATCAAATTAAAGCTTTATGGCACGATATCTTCAAAGACATTTGTTTTATATCAGTAGCTAAAAAAATAGACTCGTATCGTCCTATCTAATGACCGAAATAAGGAAGAGAGGCACTGATGAAATCTGATTCAATTCTATTAGTTCGGCACCACCCCTAAACAATAGATATGAGTGCACAAAAGACCAATGTTAATTCACAATGTCAAAAAGTATGATTGTGCCAGAAGCAACATTTTTAGCGCCCAGTAATAACGTAAAAATCACATTAAAATACGTAAAAAAATTCTTCGCGGCACTGAAAATATGCGTTTTCCAACAACTTTTGCCTAGCGCTAGTATCACAACTATCCTATACCAACAATCAACACGACAAAACATTGAAATTGACCCTTGATACTATTGACATAAGTCCCAACTGCGTAGTTAAGTTAGGACTACCACAAAAAATAAAGAAAATAAATAAATAACATCGAAATACAGAACACGGCCCAGTTTACCTTTTCTCCTGAGAGGTTCCCGTAAAGTCAACAAACAATAACCTAGTTGAGGCGCTCCTATATTTACTTAGGATGAAATACATTATTTTGTTCTATATTTTTTATACCTAATATTAAGTACAATATCTCAATACCACGCCCCATACATAGATGGCGCCTGTTTGATGAAAAAGTTTCCGAGAATAAGTTGTGTGCTGTTTTGGTCTGCTGGGAAAACGTTCTGCTGAAACCTAAGATTATGTTTTCAAGATGGTGGCCAGTCTTTTAAACTTATTTTTAAATAGAAACCTTACCTTTATACCTCCTCAAAAGCTCGTGACCGTTATTTTTATGTACTCCTTGTTTCCTAGTTATTTTGTACCATCCTTTGGCTGCCTATAAAGATAATTGGAAATAAATCTTCTTCTTCTTTTGAATGTTTTAAAGCATTTTGTAACGGTTTATCTGGTTATTGTTTTTCCGGTGGCCTCTCCTAACGGAGGTTAGCTATCAGTGTATTAGTATGTTTGTTTGTTCACCCCGTAGGCCCGGAACATGTCTTACAGCTGTCTCTGTTAAGAATTTAAAACACCCGTCATGATTTTAAATAGTGTTATTACTGTTCCATGTAATTCAAACTGTGGTATTAGGTATTTTTAAGTAAGAAGAGAAAACTGAACTGACTATCTTCTAAGTAAATGGATTGTATTTATAGGTTAAAAATAATACACTGTATTTAATAAAATTCATAGTTACACTGCCTCCTGGACAGCTCTATAATCCAAGGGCGCCGGTTATTCAATAATTGAGTGGTGAAAAAAACGACAAAAAGGCATCAAAGAAAGCTTGTCATCATTTTAAATAACATAAACATTTCCTTCGTCACGACGCGACGGTGAAGTTTCCTCGGGGTCCCGGGTTCCGGGTCCCGGGTCGCCAGGGCCCAGGGGGCCGGGGTGCCTTGCCACCACCATTTGGCGAGACGGTTACCAGTGGCTAGCGAATTACTATAATTGCCACTCGAGTCTTATCGTTATATGTTAGCTGAATGTGTGAGGATATGTATATATTGATATAAAACAATGGTTGATGTAATTTAGTTTTTTTTTCAATAATGTTGGCAATAATGGAAAAAATTGTCTGTATACCTATCTATTATCCAATCGTTTATTCGTCAAAAAATAATGGTGTTCATGGTTTTTTAAACTTTTATTTGTTTAGAAGAAAACACATCCTACGGACAGTAATTAACAAGACCAGAACTCACCTGTATCATAACTGTTTCTCACGGATTAATAACAATAATAATATTAGGTAGGGTAGCTACGTTTATGTAGTGCAAATCTCTGAATAAGATAAAATAATTCGCTATACGCGTCTGTCTGTTTGTGCGCTTAGTTCTTCTAAACTACGCAATGGATTTTGATAGGGTTTTCATTATCATTTAGAAAATTTCTTCCGGAAGGTTTATATATAATACATGCATATTATATATACAGATAGGTAGAGAAAAGTCGATTTTTTCTAATCAAGTCATAAAAAAAATATTTTCAGGCTACATTGCTAATGCTGGCTAAGCCTTATGAGATACATAAAAAAATGTATTACGGAATTTTATACCTCATAAAGACCCGAGCAACGCCCGCCGATTAATGAAGGATTAATGAACTTGCATTTAAATGTTATGAAATCTAGGTTTATTTTTAAATGTTCAAAAATGTGTATCAATATATTTTAGGAATTTTACTATAATTATTAAAATCAAAAAAATTACCAACTATTATTAACTTCTGATAGTTCCATAACATAATCCGTGAAAGCTGTGTTTCCTTCAAAGGGAGTGGCCAATTTGAAAATGCCTTCGGTTTTTATTATCTTATTGGCTGCAAGCACTACAGAGAACTTTTTTTACTCAATTTTTACTTAAAACAGGTACCCACCAACTTTAACAAAACAATGTAATTTAGAAGCACATCATCTTCCATTTTCATCATTCAGTGACAGTCTCCTCACTTACTGCTACACCACTAAAATAAAGAACTAACTAATATTCACTTTTTGCCTCATTCACATTCGTACATTGTCTCATTCATACTCTTCTACTATTCTGACTCTCGACACGACTCGAGTATCTGATTTATTTGATCGTGCCATGTCTTCCACGGACGTCCACGACTTCTGCTATCATTCGCATTCGCATTTAAAATATAAAATAAGTCATATTACTTGGACGTAAGAGTTAATACAGCAATGAAAAATGTGTGATAAATGGCGGATTTATGAACTGCGCTGTCTATAGACAAAAGTAGCATAATATCTAGAATATAGACAACAGGATCCAGAAATGATTACATCAATACCCAGAACCCATCTTAACTCTTGACAGGCCAAGATGCCAAAGAAGACGAATGTAACCAAGTGGGTTACAGGCGTCTTATGTGCTTTTAAACTATAGAAATCCCAATTATTCAGTCAATTATTAATGGTAACTTATGTATTTACGTAAATGCTGAAATGGTATGTCAAACATTTAAACTAATATAAGGAGGATAGTAATTTTGGGTACTACCTACTCCCCCACTAGGCTGCGGATAGTTAAGTAACTTGATACCACACTGTAGTGTGGGCTTAGTATAATACCCACGTTGGTGTCTCATTAACCGGTAAAATAATATAAAATCCTCCACCCACTGTATTATGCCAATGATATAAAAGTACGAAAGTATCTAGTCTTGCCTATTGAATTCAGTTATCGTTGTTAATTATCTTCTTGGTAAGCCAAATGAAATCACACTCCTTAAGCCTACAAGTTTGGTGTGCTTTATTTTTAATACATCACTCACGCCTCGTATCAAATTTAAAGCTTTTAACAGGGCCAGCGTAGATATTAAATATTTTAGAAAAACACTAATAACAAATGTGTTTCATTAAAAAAAATGTTAAATTGTTACTACTACACGAAGAAAAATGAGTTCGGATGATTTAACAAAATACTGTTAAAAATGTGACTGTTTGACATTTTCCTAGTAAAATATTAGTAATTCAGAATATATCTGAACACGCGTTCACGCAAATGGCCTTGTCCTAGTAAATATAATGAACGAAATGCAAAAATATTATAATTTTTCGAGCTTTACTGATAGTTTCTCATTAAATCTGTCAATTTATCCCTTAAAGGCATGCAGTCCCGTTTTTAACAGGAAAAGGATTAATTTATCAGATTTATAATAGGTTTCCTAATAAGCTTTTAGTATGTTACGAATATATTATCATGAAAATCCGAGTATTTTTGCATAACAATGAAAATTCTTTCTATCTTCATGATTATATCAACATTCTTAAAATGATGTTTTATTAATAAGTCCTGTTAATTCATCGTTAGGGCAAAAATCGATTTCTTTACGTGTGATTTGAGAGTCACTAATATCAATGATTAAATATTACAATTTGTGGTTTTACTCTCTAAGTTATTCCAAAAAAATGTATAATTTTTATATCAGGTCCTATTTGACTGGCTTAGATATTTTGTAATCCATTGAACGAATATTGTTGCTTGTAAAATTAAAGCTGAATTTCTTAGAAACCAATCGTGATTCAAATTCCTATTTGATGTGTTCGGGATATTAAAAAAAAATCAATGTCACAACAATCGTCACTTGAGGAAGCAAAAAAAATATTATATTTAAATAAGTAGTTTCCTATCGACGAACTCCTTTTTTACATTTAGATTTCAGCCATTTGTTACATTTTATTTATGTATGTTAACGGAACAAATTGTCATCTGTAATGAAGCCCCCCAATGTACCACAATCAGTGGTGGCTCGGAATTTTTAGGAATGCTATTACAAAAAAGGGATTATTGATGTTTTTGTAGCTGAAAACGATTTTATTTTTTTCGAAAATTCAATTTTTTTATGAAGTTTTTCAGCTGAAATTTCCTGAAAATCTTCATACAAAAAATTGAATTTTCTAAAAAAAAAAAAAATTGTTTTCAGCTACAACAACATGAATAATCCCATTTTTTGTAATATTAGCACTATAGTACACTCAAAAGTCACGAGCCGTCACTGACCACAATGCATTATCAAATGGAGGTACCTTTATAAAGTATTCATACAACCAATCAACCTAAACGTCCGCCTATATAAAATCATCGCCACGACTTGTTCGAGATACCACACGACAGAACAGATGTACTAGCACAGCATAGCACGACAAGAGGAATGGTGTTGTCGAATGAAATTTCTACGACAGTAGATATATTTGATGACTCTTTAAATAACCTTAAACTTTATTGTAAACATATTTATCTATCTATATTTCCAAACACAAAAGTGTTCAAATAAGTAATCTTGAACTGTAAATGTATGATTAATCTGTCGCACAATAATTGATAAAAAAATAAATAACTGCAGATGGAATAAAATGCACGCTTGACTTCAAAACTAGAGGAAGGTCACTGACTACATGAGATTTAGAAAAACCACTCCCACTGTCTTTTCTCACACCTTAAAGCAAAGTTTTGATACTTCCTGAAGAAATTTTGCACACTTGACATTCAAAATACGATGAAAATTACTATCTACACCTGATGTAAAAAATATCTATTTTTGTATTCTTGAATTAAAACAAAAAGAATTTTATCATAATTTTTGATGGACTTCAAAAACTTTAATTGAACACAACAGCCCTGGCAGGATGTTAAATATCGGCTTATCAATAATAATCATTAAATAATAATACTAAACCCTTCTGCCTTTTATTGGTTGCTTAAACAAACACGCTGCCATGTTTTGACACTTGGCTACCCTCTTCCTACCCGATCTGGTCGGGCCGGGCCGGGCCATTAGGCGAACCTTTTTATACACGGAATTAATACTTGATGGGTATTTTATTGTTTAATCGAATATCGTCAGCATCAGCAGTGCGATTATTAAAGCATGTGTGATGGGTAGGTTTGATGGTGGCTTTGTTATATTATGCTTTTGAATGTAGTAGGTAGTGGTGATAATTAACAATGCATTTATTTATTTAAATGTTGTTTTGATAATATGTTTTACCATTTTTCGCACTCTTATAACTTTGTGTTGATATTATTTTTTACCCCTTTGCGCACTCTTATAACTTTATGTCGATATTATGTTTTACCATTTTGCGCACTCTTATAACTATGCGCAGTTTTACCTATTAATACTACGATACGTTTAGATATAAGTTCATGATTTTAAAGAGACTCTTGCTTAAAATATTAATATATATAAAAACATCGATTGTTAATCTCATTGACGTTTGGATGCAAATTCAAAGAAAAAAACTTTACTGTACAAATAAAATATAAAGAAGGGTATACAAATGTTGTAGGTATATTATATTTCCTACAGTTACACATACATATACTAGTAATTCTATGAACTCTTACAATGTATATATAAAACGTGTTCCAATACCTACATGCCTTTTAAAACGATTACTAAATTGCTTTCGCGGGTACCGATGGGTCTTATTTTCCAATTTTCAGGGAAAGATACTTAACCCAGAGCATAAAAGTCCCTGTAAGAACTTGCCCTGACGAAATCTTCAACAATCATCATGTCAATTAAACAGCATGTTCTAAGACAAAACTCCTTTATTTTCATAAATACAAAACACAAGAAATAACAACTAACACGAATTTCAGAAAAAGGGTCAAAAACATATCCAACAAGCAACTAAAAATACAAAATTCCTACTCCAACCGAAATCCCACTCTCATTCAAAAATCACAACAATATTATAACATTTAAATCTCGAATAAAAAGCTGGACAAAACGTAGGGAGGTCAGAAATAGAAAACATATTGACACAAAATACAGACTGAAACTGAAAACATTCAATTGCATTAAAAAACCACATTTGATATTTTTATAATTATTTCAGAAAAAGACTACATATTCCATATGTATAATTGCTTCATAACACATCATCATAATAATATGTAAATGAAATCCTCAGCACGGGAGATCCCAGTTAGCATATCATTATCTCTATATATTAAAAATTAGGAAAATAATTATTAAGATAAAGGTCGTGCGTAGCTTCATCGTTCTAGTATCTTCTGCTTTTTTTGTATTCACACAAGACGCATGCGAAGGAAGAGGATGATCGTCATGACGTACGTACGATCTCTCTCTGGGACTGCTTTAGCCACGTTTCCCTCGTGGTGTGTTTTTCGACATGTTCTCGTACCGCAGGCATAGATTAAGGCTTTTTTCAGAAGTTTGTATCTAAACTCAAGTATTTCCGCATTATTTATTACAATCTCACTTACAATCAAGTTGCTTCCCCCAAAAGAAATTTTATCAGTTTTGATCGTGTAGAGTCACGTGGGGTAACCGTGCGCAATTTTTGCATTGTGATTTTTGTATTAAAAAGCTTTAGATATTTTAATCAATTTTTTTGTTTATTAATATGATCAATTATTAAGGCATCTCAAACAACCACAAAAACCTCATATGGTTCATAAATAATACAGTTATATAAAAAAAATTACATGCATGTTGATTGCGTACACTTACCCCGTGTGCGGGGTAAGTATACGCATACCGTAGGGTAAGTGTTCGCACCGCGAAAAGTTACCCCCCATTGCAATTATCACAGTTAAATTGTCCCTTATCGTAGTCTGTGCAGTTCTCATGCCACCATGCTTTACACACAATACATTATATCCAATCTTCTGTTGGTGGATCTCGATATTAAATTTCTCCTTGCATTGTGGGGAAAAATAGTCCTTAGAAGCCTGTTTTTGTGCTCTCTTTAAACAGTTATGCACGCTGGAATCTCCCGCCTTACGCTTTGTGGTGATTCTTTGTGGTGTGACTTTCTTGAAAAGAGGTGGTCGTCCGATTTCCATGGTTTTAACTATTGGTTTTCGGACAATTTTTGCATCTGCATCTCTCTGCTTCTGCTGAAGTTTCTTTTTATAAGGACTTGATTTTTCAGTTTGCGTAAAACTGCCGAACTTGAACAACGTTAAACCCAATAGCTCTCGCAATACTTGTGGGAGTAGTCTGTCTTAAATCTAAAACAGGGTTACGTTTTAGAAATCCATACACGTAATGTTGTCAAATCTGTTCTCGATCTTGTTGATTTCAGCATACTCGTAAACAATTTCTCATTGTCTGCATAGTCAGGCCGTAGAACATTTCGTTTTCGTTTTTTTACAATGATCAACGATTTAAAATAAATGAATAATTATCAGATCAATAGTTTCACAAAAAAATGAAATCTGCACGATAAATTAAGTACCTATTTATCTAAAAATCTACCTCTTTATCTGGTGTAAAAGTCGGACGATATCTCCCCATTGAAGTTGCTTTTAATTTTAGTTTTAGGCGTTTACGCAGAGTGGCTTCACTGATCCCAACAATATCTGCAGCAGCCCGTTGACTCTTCCCCTCTTTCACAAGCCTTTTTGCAGTTTCAATCTGCTATTGAGTGCAAACTGACCTCTCTGGATGCTTTCTCACGTACACACGCGGCATATTTCACTGTAAAAATATAACGAGAGTTGAAATATTATGCTATAAAATCAATTTTATCTATCGGGGTAAGTGTTCGCACTCATCCAACTGCGAACGCTTACCCCAGCACACTTACCCCATCACACCAAAATTCAATAAACTTTAAAAATCAGATTAGTGGTTACCTTTATTAGAATTATCACTTTGCACCCGTCTAACTAACAATATTTCACTAAAAAATATCATAGACCACGTCGCTCTGACACAGCTGGTTACACAATAGCACACATCGGTAACGGAGATGAAAATTTTAAGAAAAGCACGAAAAAAAATAATTTACCTACCAGTTTTTATTGACAAATCAGCATCCACTGTACACATTTCCCTCTTCGGCGCGATCCAGAACGCTATTGAATTAAGGAACGCGCGGGCGCTTAACAGGCACAATCTTGTCGGAAACATCACTGCGAACACTTACACTCCGCGTACGGTTACCCCACGTGACTCTACAGCTTTTATCATTACAGAAAAAATTTAAGGTTCCTTCATAAAAGGATGCTACTGCCTTTATCAGTAAAACAAAGCGTCTTTCCGAGTTGGTGTACCTACCTATAGACATATTCTTAATTCGTTTCGATTTCGACCTCTGCTTTAGTATGCCACAGTTTGTCCCACAGCCTGGGGGCGTTTTCTACCCCAAATAATTGCGGAGGGGGTTAGATGGGGGCGGGGGCTACCGGAGAACCTACGCACGCGTATTGCATGTTGCTGTACAAACCTCCCCTATCTACCCTTAACTTACGAGGGAGATAGAACACATTGTAAGTCGTACTAATAAATGTTTATTTTATTGTAAAAACAAACAATTCTTTACTTCAAATTTTGCTTTTAGCATCTACCTATCAATCAACGAAGTAAAATATATATTTTTTATTCTATTATATCTGCTATTATATAAGTAAGTAATAAGAAAATTATGCTTTTAGTGAAATGCCGAACAAGACTTCGAACTTTCGGAGCTAGTAGAACTATAAAATCCTTATTTGGGGAATATTGTGACGGTGTGGACGTGGATTGGGAATTACCTGCCCGTCTATTCAGATCTAGTTACTTAATATTGGGTAGGTACCTTTAGTATCTTAGGAATTAAAACATTTCAACAGCAAAAATCAGATCACTCTCGGAAGTTTTGTCAACATAATTGACTCCAAAATCATTGACAGTGCAACCACGATAATAGAAGTTATAGAAAAATCATTCCTGGAGATTCTTCAGAAATGAAGTTGCCTACACATTTTTATAACTTTGGGTTATACGTTATCGTTTGTAAGTTTTTATTCCATGGAAGCCTTTTGGTCGGTTTGTTCTTTGTTTTCTGTAAGTATTAACATTATATCTAAGTTAAGAAGGAATGAAAAACGGACGTATGAAATATTAAGGGCATCCATAACCCTTCTCTAATCCTGCCCAGCCCCACCCGTTAAATAATCAAATTGGGGGAAAGCAGTTTTGCATCGATTTTTCGCGTCTCCATTTTTGGTTGCGCCATAAAAATGTAGAGGATGCATAAAATACTTTAAAAAATAATAGAAGTTTAGTAGAATTTTTACCTCACCAATTCAACTAAATGCCAAAATATTTTAAGGATGAAATTTTTTTTAATAGAGATGTTCATAATTAAGAAACCATAAATGTAAATAGAATTAGATTGCCACACATGAAGAAATCAAAATCACAGAACTGCCTAATGTACAAAGGACTAAAGATGTATGATGAAATGCCTGAAAGTCTGAAGAATGAATGTATTTAAAAAGAAATGTTATGTTTATTGTAAAAATATTTAAAGTTACAAAATGAAACATTATCTTGTTTGTATTAGTTTATATTTAAATGTTTTATAAACTAACTCAATAAATAATAAAATCCTACCCATACTTACTAGGGTATGAAATTGGTATATAAAAACATAAAACATAAAACGAAATAATGAAGTTCTTAGGTAGGTATATATATTACTATTAATAATTTATCATTATTTTCAAGCTAGTCTGTAGTAATTAGAATCAATAATAACATATATATTTTCCTTCGAATATTTATTATTATATATTTTATTTATATATTTGTGTCCATTTAAATAATGTTTTCCCTTGTGAACTTAAGTTAGTTATTTAAATGTTTTCCCTTGTGAACTAACTTAAGTAATCTAAATATTTTAACAGTGCCTACCTATGAAAGTTTATACAATAAACATACGTCTTCTTTTTTAATGCAGTAGATACAGATAAGTATTTATAAAATCTTATCTAGGTAAGTACCTAATTTAGAGAGAGTCCTCCGTGTGTTATTTTATTATCTAAATATTGTGTGTTCGAAAAATATACTTGTGGTACATTACACTTCCATCGGACTCTTATTTGAATCAGATAATAAAATCAATTTAAATTATTTTTCGGAAACGCGTTCCATGTTTTTTTCATCTTTGGTTTTCGGCACAATTTGTTATTTTGTATTCAGAGACAACTTTCTCCGTCGTTTGTGAATTTTGAACAGAGTGAAGGACGATTAATTGAGTATTTTGGTTAAAGCAATAATTGTTCAGCGCGCTAACTGCCTTCATAAGGCCAGGCTGGTTGAATGGACGTTTACTGAAGAAGCACCTATTTATAAAAATAGAAAGCTACCTACCTACTGATTTATTCTTGGAAAAGTTTCAATAATGCTTCAATATTTATATTAGCTACCAGTGTCGGATCGTTTCCTATCTCATTTACAGATAGGAAGTTTGAGTACGAGTTCAATTGGAGATTAACAAGGGAGAAAAAAAACCGTAAAATATGTCAAAAAATCTGTCGTTGGCCTTTTCCATAATATGTACTTATTTTTATCCAAAGATCTTAATGATTTTCATCTTATTCACTGGACCATAGATTATAGCAACAACTATAGAATTCGTCGATTAATTAAAACGCCTGTGACTAAAGAATATAATGTCTTAGGTTACAACAAACAGTTTTAAATACGAAAATCGCAAATAACTGTTCGTTTTTTAATATGAAAGTACTTAACATCTCCGGTTTTCGTCTTATTTTAAAAACAACTCAAAACACGATAAAAATCACAGAAAAAATATATCGATTCTTGCAAAATTCAGTGTTAAATAGTTTTTCATCTTGTTTTTAAATTTAGGCGTATTAGATCTGTCAAAGAATTTATATATAAAAATGCAAAAATCATTCATTTTAAATACATGAAGGATTACGAAAGATTTAAAAAAAATTATATTGAGGGATCAGTAGGATTTATAGGTCCAGTTCTACCGAGCCGAACCCTCTGATATGAAAATATCTGGAGTCGATGAATTATTTTCCCATTTGATCTCCGGTGAATTGAAGAAGAAAAAAATAATAATATATCTAAACGAAACATGAAACAGAACAAGACACACACAAATATAAAAGTAACGATCTTAACTGAGAATCGAACCCATGATCTCTAACTCGAAAAACACCTCAACCAACTGTCAACGGGATCTAATTATTTTACATAATTTTTGTGGATATCATATTTCAAATTCACAGTTAACAATATATCTTCAATTAATTTTGTCCATATTTTGGGCTATACGCTATACGCTATAAGCTCAAACCATATTATTCTAGACTAGACCATTCTAGGGAATTCTGAGTAACGAGGTTTCAGTTTTCAATAAAGTCACTGTCCTTTGCTTTCCTTTGGGAATACGGACAGAGAGGGTTCAGTTCCCTATGCAATTACTCATGGGAAAATATCATGGCGGTAAATATCTGTCAAATTTTAAGATTTAAAAAAAGTACGGAAATACGAGTAGATTCACACGAGTGGGTACATATTTTTATACATTTTGAATAGTGTGTTGATTTGGGAGAAAAAAAGCTCAGGGTGAGGTTCCACTTTTTTAACAAGATAAACATTATAAAGTTATCTCGAATCAGGAATAACAATTTAAAAAATTCCATATGAAAAAGATCAATTGGAAAAAACGTTTCCGGTGTCAAAATAATGAGAGCTATTTTGTATATGTTAATAGTACAATATATACCGAATATATAAATGTTATCTCTTACTGACAACAATGACAACAAAGCATATTTCACGACCGATTTTATTGAAATTATTTATGTGCATAGTTTACTTATGCACAAAAAAATTCAATTACAATATGCGTAAAAATACATTTTTCGAAGAGATTCCACTGTAATTTAAAAATATATTTAAACTGTAGATTGTTTTAATTCATGTAAGTCCTTTTTATATATATTTTAAAATATTGATAAAATAAAATTTGATAATGTTATTTATTAATATCTGCAAGTATTTAAGATTGTATTATTATGACAGCTATTTCGGCGTTAAAAGCCACTGTCAAACTGTGGTTGTCACGTTGAGGCGACTTGTTTAATTGATTTATCTAAATCTTAAACTATTTTTTTTGTATGATTTTACGATATATTTATATTTTTATAAAAATCGATTTACTTACTTAGAATATCAATTAATAATAAAAATAATATTTGGCTAATTTATATACAGCCGTTTTCGTGAAAAATCACCTCAATTGTGCGAAGCACTTACCATTAATAATCATAATTATAATAATAAAACATTACTTACAGAAATTAAAAATATTACTTATTGAATGAAGAATAACATTTATTCTTTTCGCTATTTGCAAATGCTATGATATTTTCGGCAAGGGCTCGATGTTCCCTAGACAGAAGCATAAATAATGTGATAATAAGTATTAATTATGAATAGGATGTAATAGTATTAAGATCTTGCATTTCGAATTTCCACCGAAATAAATATGTTATATCATAGAGTCGTGTTTTATTAAATATTTTTTTAATATTAACCTATAACATTCGTATTTACATATCTCCTTTTCAAACCACCTTTGAACGGGGCCTTAACACGTTAACACTTGCAAAACTCGAAAAGTAGTTGACCGATATTGCTGAAATTTTCAAAGTTTGTTTATAATAGTGCCAAGTGTGTGTGAGTGGTTTGCATGGTAGAATAAGTCGGGGATGTCCGAGGAATACTTAACGCAATATCTCTGCACCGAAATCGGATACGGAGTCAAATTAAAGCCGATGTAATTTAGCCCACGAAAGACGTTGGCAATAGCGAAGCATTACAAGGTGCACTAGAGAGTAATGAAAATTTAGAAAAAATCAATATTTCTTTAAATCTCACAAGACATTTTTTTTAATTTTTTTATTAATTTCTTTTATATAAAAACATAAATATGTTAAATTAAAAAAAAAAAAAAAAAAAAAAAAATAACTAGTTACAAAAAAAATTGATTTGGGGAGTAGTGCCATTACAATATATTATATTGGGTAAAGAAAAGAAAGAAAGTTTTTATTTACAAAGTAAGAAATAAACAAAATGTATAAAGCATGATAACAAAAGTATAGATAATGAAAATAGACTACAATAGATGTTACTAAATTAGATACTATACATTTGACGAGAGATTTTTCTATACTTTAAATAAGTTGTGTTTTATTAAATCTTTTCAATACTAATTTAACTAACTTCCGTAATCGCCATCTTCTTTTTGAATACAGAGTCTTAAATCAATAATTATTTAATAAAACATTCTTAGGTATAATTTGAGTCACCGTATTAACAAGTAATGCCATGAATGGTATATTTCCAGGGATGGAAATGAGGTCTGTTCCTTACGCTACAGTTGTTAGGGGTGGTAGTGAGGGAGGGTAGATAGCTCCGGTTCTGTACAAAGGGAAATTATCCCTCAGCCCTCAGCGCTGGGCCTCCGGGCCGCCAGGGTGGCTGGGTGCCTACTGCCTGGGTTCCTGGGTGGCCATGTCTGGAAATCAATTCCGAACCAGATAAGCGACAGTAAACCGATTTGTATGGCAACCCTGTAATAGGGTAAGTATCATTTCAGAGTTTTTTTTATATTAATCCCACACAGGAAATAATTTCCTGTAGGGCCTATGTCATATATGGGGATGCTGTGTGGAGGGTCTATTTAGGGAAATGAAGGAGAGGAAAGAGTTCTGGAAAGGAAAAATGTATTTTAAGTGGATAGGAATCTAGGGATCAATGTGTCCAGGAGCGACAGACGAATGATCTATCCATCCTGGTTGCGGCGCAAGGCGTTGGGTCAAGATAAATCAGTTGGAGAGATCAAAGGGTCTCCTCAAACCAGCCTCTCTTGATCTGGCACGCTACGCAGCTGGTAGGCAGGCGCATCCTGAACACATCCCTTGGCACCCCTGCTTAGTCACCAAACGTATCAAACCACTTGGAGTGACTTATGGCAGAGGTGTTGTTACCCAAACCCACCTCCCAAATTGAAGGTGTAGGTAAAGGAAATTAATAAAATAGTTATGTTTTTATTATAGCAGTACCTACTTACTAGTAGTCTATCTCTATTTTTCTAACCAATGTGCTGAATGATTCAAGATGATAACATTTTATTTTCCGTGGTTGAATTTAGTGACAGTTTAAACGTTTTTTGGTGTATCAGCACATACCCGAAAGATTTTAACCATCGATTCCTGGGCATACTTGGAGTAAGAAATGTAGATTTAATTTCAGTAAAGAAAGTTTGTTTTAAATATACGACCAAAACGAAAACAAGTGCCTAAATTTTCCTGTTTTGCGCAGTAGCGCTAGGCGGGGAGTGCGCCGAGGTCGAATATTTGGTTTTTACATCACTTTAGCAACGCAATGATGTATCAAGAAATTCAAGACTACCCAACAACCTTTTGCGAGGAATCGACATTTTTTGGGCTATATTGACACATACTCGCATATACTCGAAAGCTCGATAGCTACCGAGCTCTCTCGCGTTGTTGATACCGAAATCGCGCATTTGAGCTACATCTTCATGAAACGATGAAAGCACCTACGTATTTATTTGTATTGTGTTTCATTCGTTAAAATTCCAGTATATAAATACTTAATCTATCACATACTTGACAGCTCGAAAGCTACCAAGCTCTCTCGCGTTGGTGACACAGAAATCGCGCATTTGAGCTACATTTTCACGAAACGATGAAAGTACCCATGTATTTATTTGTATTGTGATTCATTCGTAAAAATTCCAGTAAGTATATAAATACTCAATCTATCACATACTCGCATATATTTGACAGCTCGAAAGCTACCAAGCTCACTCGCGTTGGTAACACCGAAATCGCGCATTTGAGCTACATTTTCACGAAACGATGAAAGTACCCATGTATTTATTTGTATTGTGATTCATTCGTAAAAATTCCAGTAAGTATATAAATACTCAATCTATCACATACTCGCATATATTTGACAGCTCGAAAGCTACCAAGCTCACTCGCGTTGGTAACACCGAAATCGCGCATTTGAGCTACATTTTCACGAAACGATGAAAGTACCCATGTATTTATTTGTATTGTGATTCATTCGTAAAAATTCCAGTAAGTATATAAATACTCAATCTATCACATACTCGCATATATTTGACAGCTCGAAAGCTACCAAGCTCACTCGCGTTGGTAACACCGAAATCGCGCATTTGAGCTACATTTTCACGAAACGATGAAAGTACCCATGTATTTATTTGTATTGTGATTCATTCGTAAAAATTCCAGTAAGTATATAAATACTCAATCTATCACATACTCGCATATATTTGACAGCTCGAAAGCTACCAAGCTCACTCGCGTTGGTAACACCGAAATCGCGCATTTGAGCTACATTTTCACGAAACGATGAAAGTACCCATGTATTTATTTGTATTGTGATTCATTCGTAAAAATTCCAGTAAGTATATAAATACTCAATCTATCACATACTCGCATATATTTGACAGCTCGAAAGCTACCAAGCTCACTCGCGTTGGTAACACCGAAATCGTGCATTTGAGCTACATTTTCATCAAGCGATGAAAGTACCTAAATATATATATTTTCAACCTACCATTTTTATTGATATTAAATTTCATGATGCATCCACATAATTGTACATTTTGGTCACCGTATCCACCCTACCTTTCCGTTATAAACTTACAAATAAGTGGAATAATAAAGCACGGTGGGGTGACTTCGTTCAAATGCAAACACAACGACTACTTTGTTCATGTTCAACTTTGTTACGGGACTTTTCTTGTTTGATTCCATTCCTTATTTGAAACGGATTTGAAATCTGAACGTATTTTTTGGATAGAGACGTAATAACCTTTTTCACACAATGAAGGTACCTAGTATCTACCTACACAAGTATATTTATTTTAACATCACACATTATGCTAGAAAATATACATATATATAATATATAAAATGAGTATGGCTGATTTATTAAAATCCTATTAAAAAGGTAATAGAAGGCCATTAACTATTCGTATTTTCATAACTAAAAACTAACTAATCATCAAGCAGTTTCTCCGCAGGGGTAGGCAGAGAGGACGGACCGACAAACAACTCGGTCTTAGCACACACTCCTTTCCTCATTCACATTCATACATCGTCTAATACATACTCTTCTATTATTCTGGCTCTTGACATGGCCCGACTCAAGTGTCTGACTCACTTGGTCGTGCCATGTCTTCCTCGGGCGTCCCCGACTTCTCCTACCATTCGCATTTGCGTCATATATTCTCCTTACATTTTTCTTCTGATAATTTTTATAGCGCTATTTTTGTTAAAAATCACGTCAAGGGCGCTGTACAATTGTAAAATATATTTCTACAATGATCGATCTATTCATAATATATTGAAACACGTGTTCATGCAGCTGCCTTTATCTTGTTATTATATAATGATGAAATGCGAAAATATTAGAATTGTTATGAACACGTGTTCCGACATCGCCGTAATACATTCGTGTTTTACAGATAGTTTATTGGGAAATCTGTCGATTCAATCGTTAAAGGCCTGCAGTCCCGTTTTTAACAGGAATACGAACAATTTTAAGATATTTTTAATAAATTAGCAATATTTTATATCGGTAAGTTTTCTCTGTGTAAAATAAAATTAGTTGGTCGTATTTCTTTTGAGTTGATTCATTTTGATTCCTTCCACATTTCTACCCATTTATCTTTTTGTTCGTGCACTAGTGCTGTGCCCATTTGTACGTATATCTAATATCTAATTTTGAAGTTCTCCATTAGTTAGATTAGTTCTGTTAATCCTAGCACACCGATTAGTATTATACATCCCAAATGAAGACGAATCTCTTGACAAATCGCCTGTAATTAATTCCCCAGAACACGTATCACACACCGCTTCTTCCGCAGCCAAATGTGTTCTGATGATGCAGCTAATGCGGGGAATGGTGGGGTGTGAAATTAGCATTAGTTTCGGTGCATTAGCGACCAGTTGCCCTGTACGAAATGTAAAATTGAGCCCATCGAGGCACGGACCACAACTAAAAGATAATAGTATCACGCCACAAAGCTAAATTAATAATTTGTTTTTGTTTCAATTTTAGGAATTTATGAATAATAACATATCATGTGAAATATCTGATTGTTGTCGGATTATAACGTACAGGGGCAAACTGGTCAACCATTTTTTTAAAACAATAATATTTTTTGCACCATCACTTTTAGCAATTTGATGTAAATAATACACGGAGAAAAAAAGAGTTTTGTTGATTTTTTTCAATCTGTTTAAAAACGGGTTTGCAGGCCGTTTCATAATAAACTTATATAACATACTTAATATATCGGAACATGTGTTCATGCACCTGCATTCGTTCTGATAATATTAATTTATTTATTTCACATAATACGGCACATGTGCCATTCACATACAACATAAGGAATGCAACAATATAAATGTAAGTACAATGGTATAATCAGTAAATAGTAAGTAAGGTTAAAAGTATGAAAAAACAAATAGATATTAATATAATATAAGTAGCAATCTGTAGTATAGTAATAAGTCAAAGTAAGAAATTATATGTAATAATATACAATAAAGTAGTATAAGGAAGAATGAAGTGCTTATAAAATGTCTAAAAGGCATTAAGAGTTTGTAAAAAATAAACTAAAAGATATTAGAAAGGTATATACTATTAGAAAATGAAAGGAACAAAATATATTTACTATTATAATATGAAAAGGAAACAAATCTACCGGGAGAATCGCGTGTATAATAATAATGTGCGACACTGCTTGACAGTCCGATAAAGTTTTACATAGTACCTACCTATGATGACCATGATATATAATGCACTGATATCAGCTTCTACCTATCGAGTACTAGTAGTTTTTAATCTGAAGTACATAATCATTATGATGGTATGGTATTAATCGACAATTTTTGTTTTATGCATCTTTTATATGATAATAGACAATCAGCGTGATCGATGTTGGAATATTCATTGCCTAATCTGTGCAAGCTATGGATTATTGAATTTTGTTCTGCGTTTTTTTAAATTTTATTTTTATTTATTTTTTTTATTTTTTTTTATTGGTTTTCAATATAAATTTAAACTGCAATAAAGCAGTTTGTCAACAGGATGTTAATGATCAATTACATACATACACAAATATATACTATTATTACTATAAATATACAATTAACACACCTAAATTAATATAAACTATTTAGTAACCATTGTTTCAGGATATATCTCAATCTATTGTTAGTTCCAGTATTGATATAGTATAGAATGACTAAATGTAGGTATATATAAGCATTATAACATATTTAGATTTTGTCAATGCCAGAACAATGCGATAACACAATCGTGTTTTACTGAAAGTTTATTAGGAAACCTATCAATTCATTCGAAAAGGGCTTTCAATCCCGTTTTTAACCGGATTACAAATAATAATTTGAAGAAATTGTTAATAAATTTAAAATATTTTATACCAGTATGTTTTCTCCGCGTGATTTGCGGTGAGTAGACGTAGCAAAAACGTACAAAAAATGTTCCCCCACCCCTCACCATCATCCCCCATCTGTGGGGAATCCTCCATTTGAATGCTATAGCTACGTCACTAGAATCTACCAAGCTTTTAGTCATAATTTTATGCCCCAAAAAATTCCCCTCCATCTGTCAATAAAAGGACTATGTTTTACATTGAAAATGTTTTAAGATACAACGAATGATTGATAAAGCTATTGTAATTAATATCGATGAGAAAAGATGTCCTGCGCCGCATAGGATTCAACTTGTTCTCTAATAACACTGTATGTTTAGGTATATAAAAACTTTTAACGAAATGCATCGCAATGTCGATATCGCACACTTCAAAATGAGTAGGTACTATTGCTAATTAAAAATGTCTTCAAATTATTGGTAATCCGGTTAAGAACGGATTTGCAGGCCGTTTACTGATCACTTTTAGTATATTACTAATATATCGGAAATCGTGTTTATGCACCTGAATTTTTTTGTTTATTCTATTTATTCCTTTTATTTATTACAATATGATACAAGATATAATTGAAATATTTTTAGTGATTATAGATTATTGTACCTTATCAGGTCGAAATTATTGGTTCCTAACTAGGCAAATTGCCCGTTCCAAGGAACCAAAATATGTGAAAGTAAGTGTGTGATTTGTCTATGTCTATAATATATCTCATTAATGTTTTAATTTGTGATGTTTAATAGTTACAATCGTATGATAGAATCGAACTTGAGCTGTTGTGTATGTTTTAGTTGTGTATGAGCAATAATTAGAATAGTGGAAGATACATATAGTGTGTGATTAGTCTATGTCTATTTATTATGTGACGTTTTTTAACATTTTTTCAGATTCTCCTCTACCCAGTCCAATCAACCATTTAGTTATTATCGGGCCTATATATGAAATATTACAAGATTTTATGTTTAATTCAGGAAGGATTTTGTTGTACAGTTTAGGTCCCAAGTATGTGTGTGTCTTTTGATACTTTGCCGTATTGCTCGTTGGGATCATAAGGTCATTTCTGGTGTGGCTTCTTGTGATATGTTTATGGTCAATTTTATTAATATTAATAATTAATAAATAATATTAATATTAATATTAATATTAATTATTAATTAATTATTATTAATATTAATATTAATTTTTTTATCTAGATTTTTATGTACATGGATAGTAACCTTTTTTATATAGTTTTGACGAACATCAAGTACATTAAATTGTTTAAAGAGCTCATCGCTAGAGAACCTAGGTATATGGTTTGCGCATTATGACTTTAATTATTGATTTCTGGGCCTTCATAAGCGGATCTAGAATTGATCTTCCTGATGCTCCCCAGCCAATACAACCGTACATTTATCTTGATAATTTATAACTAATGCTTATCTTGAAGAAATGCGAAAATATTAGAAGTTTTCTGAACACGTGTTCCGCATCGTGGTGATATATTCGTAATTTTACTAAAAGTTTTACAGGAAAGTTTAATTCATTTGTAATTCCTGCAATCCCGTTTTCAACCGGATCACCAATATTTGAAGAGATTCTTAATAAATTAGTAACAACTACCTACTCATTTTTCCCGGTATAGGGTACAGGGTGTATCGTTGTATCGTGTATTTTCCCGTACAGGGTGTATCGGCACGTACCCGACAAACTTTAACCAGCTATTCCTTAGCAAATTTGGAGTAAAAAATGTTATGGGCACTTTGCTGTCCTTTTATACACCCTGTATATACCCCATTAATTTTGTGGTTTTGTTTAAAAAACCTAAACTTTTATCCTATTGACGGAGAAAATAACATTATTATTTACCTCTGCAAAGAATACATTTCTCTCATTAATTTCATACATAACTATTTATTTTTTTGCCTACCTCTGCAATGATTGCATTCATTCGTGTTTCGCCGTTGATAGTAATCTCATGTTGACATTATCCGCAATGGAATCTGAAAGTACGCTTCAAACGCCACAATATCCATTTTACATACAAGCTTTTGCAATTCGATTGTAAATTGTAGATTGTAATGCAACAATTAAAAGAACATTAGATCGCGCGTAGGAATAAGCTGTTTTGCAACATTCTCTGTTCACAGTCATATTATTATGAACAACATACAAATTATCAGGTTAGTACCTATCTACAAATTATTTGTTGCTACGTATATTGTGTATAAGTGTTCATTGTGTTAATATTTATTATGAACAACCAGGACTCATTACGAGTAGGTATAAGAAACGTTTTAGCCGAAATTTCAGAAGTGTTAAGCCCCGCATACCCAATTACTACAGATTTATAACAGGTTTCTAGTTTACTCTTTGAGTTTTTAAGTTTAAAAAAAATCTATTTTTTTAAATAATATCTATTTGTTATGCCGAAACGTCAACTATATGAAATTCCCTCGAGAGAAAATAATCGCAAAGTAAGCTCCGAAAATGATTAAAAACACGGTTTGTTCTCTTATTTAATATGTTATAGGCATGAAAAAATCACAGTGTATTTTCAAATGCAACTAAAGCGGTTGTCGAGAGATTTTTGCTCTATTGAAAATGAGTCGTGTTTTATTAAATATTTTCACTATTGTCGCTTAATTATTATCGTTTTTTTAACATGGGCCTCTAACATTCTCCCTTTCAAACCATCTATGAACGCTTACTACGGGGCCTTAACCCTTCCTTTCTGTAATATCCCTTGAGCCTCGGTGCTGTGCACTCAGTACACAAGGTACGCACATAAATTTTTGTAATTTTTTAAATTGGATAAAAATGAATAGTTTTCATTTATTATCGACAAAAATTAAGAAGAACTTAATAATTCTGAGAACGCGGAAAAACATCGGTCACGCATAAGCATGATACATCCATTACAGCCGGCAGACTGCCGGCTACTACTGACAAACAGGCAGACGTACCTTTTTATTACGTAAGGACGAAATGCGAATTTCTCCGTGTATTAAGGAATTTATTCCCGATTTTTTAGTATTAAATATTGGCTGGTTATAAATTCTTCATACTAACCCAGATTTACCCAGTGGATATTATAATTTACGTGATTTTTACATTGTAACCTGTAACAGGTATCAACAATTTAAAAATAATACGTAATTTTGGGCGGAAGGGACGGGATAGATTTCGAAAAATAATAAAATATTGCTGGCATGAAAAGAATGCCTGAATAATTTTGCCTTGAAGTTGACTTTTGTGTGTTTTGAATCGTTATTTTAAATTGTCTAAATGTTAGCTAGAAATGATTGCTACCTTATACATAGGGTTGTATTTTTAAAATTCTGTTTTGAGCTTATTCTGTGGCATTTTCTTGTCTTTCAAATCTCAATGTATCTTATTCCTTACCTTTCCATGTAAACACAACAATACAGTACGGTACACGTACCCTACATCAGCAAGACGTTATTATTAGCAGTGCCACAAACACAACACAAATGAACCCATTCACACATTGTATCGCATTGTTCCGCTAATGGCATTGCCAAGATAAGGCTCCAAGAACAAGCGACTAACAGCAGTCTGAACCGCACAGAAGTCCGATTGGTTTGATGCTTTGATCCTAATCAGGGAATTAGAAATACTGTCGTTTGCAGTATGGTACAATCCACAACATTATATAGTTGGTCATTAGTATTATGGACTGACGTCAGTTGTCCGATGCGTGATGTGGGGAGATGGATGTATACCCTTCACTTTGTTAAGTCAAGGATTCTTTGAATTAATGTTGTGGTCATGTTTTGTAGCATTCATGCTTCCTTAATATTGTATTTCTACCTTATATTTAAAATCTACCTTATATTGAATATCTACCTCACAATATCTTCCTAATATTGTATTTCTACCTTATATTTAAAATCTACCTTATATTGAATATCTACCTCACAATATCTTCCTAATATTGTATATCGACCTGATATTGTATATCTACCTAATATTGAATATATACCTCACATTGTACATCTACCTAATATTGTATATTTATTAACGGACTTACTACCAATTTATTACAAAGCTGCACGAGTTTTGGGACAATGTACAAAGCAAGAGTAAAGGATGGTATATAAAAGCAGAGACAAACAGGGAAAACATAAGAAAATAGAAATGAAATAGAAGTGTCAAGTCAAGTCAAGACCTTGCTAAAACTAAAGTGATACAAAATCTCCTTGATTGCATAGTGAGATAAAAAACATTATGACTAATTAGTAATGTAGGTGAGTCAATAATATTGTTGATAATTTTAAAGAAACAAATGATTTTTTCCGACGGTCTTCCAAAGGAGAAAGGTTTAGAATTTGTTCAATTTTATAATACGAGTACTCGCCTCTTTCTAATTCTAGCCTCCTAGCAATCACTTTTAGGAACCGATGTTAAATATTGTAAATCTTCCTAATATTGTATATCGACCTAATATTGTATATCCACCTAATATTGTATATCTACCTAATATTGTATATCTTCCTAATGTTGTATATTTATCTATCTATCAATAATTATTATTTTATTTTGCTATGTTTATTTTAAATCTATTAGGTATATATTTTTCTTCAATGATAATTTACATTGACACGTATAACCTTCAGAAGTTATTCCAATAAAATTGAATATCCTTTAATAAGAACGGGTTGTTTCGGAGAAATTGAATTCATCAAATTTCAACGTTCATTTTCGGGTTCTGTGAAAGTCCTATTCAAGTTCTGTTTTTATATCATTATAGGCTAGTTGCTTGACAGAACTGAAATAAAAACAGAACTTGAAAAAATCTTTCACAGAACTTGAAAATGAACGTTGAAATTTGAAGAATTGTTCAAATTTTCCGAAACAACCCGTCCTAAGACTTTTAGAAAAAGTCAATTGGTGTCCCAAACATAAAAATCGGATATGTTTATCCGAGAAACTATATCTAGGTTACAAATAAATTCGTTAAAACTTTGAAATCAATCAAAAAGATAGCAGTCGAAAACTAGTTGAAGATAATATTTGTAATTGTGAATTTGAAATATTAGATCGAAAAAAATCACGTAAAATGATTAGGTCGCAATGGCCAAGTTGGTTGAGACATTGTCCTTGTAATACAGAGATCATTGGTTCGACTCCCAGTTGAGACCGTTACCTTTTTATTTATCTTGTTCTGTTTCATGTTTCGTTTAGATTTATTAGTATTATCTTCTTCTACAATATAAAGTATGTATTTATGAGTTCCTTTCTTTAGGAAAACTCATCTGCTGTTTTAGAGAACTCAGAAAAGTGCCCCTCTTTAGGAAAACTCATCAGCTGTTTCAGAGAACTCAGAAAAGTACCTCTCTTTAGGAAAACTCATCAGCTGATTCAGAGAACTCAGAAAAGTACCTCTCTTTAGGAAAACTCATCAACTTTTTCAGAGAACTCAGAAAAGTACCTCTCTTTAGGAAAACTCATCAGCTGTTTCAGAGAACTCAGAAAAGTTGAACTGATGAGAATGAAGCTGTGGCTAGATTCAGATTGTAGGCAGCAAAAGAGAAAAACATGCATCAAACAACAAATAGAACAAAGATAAAATAGAAAAAAAATATTTTCAAATTCAAGGAATATTCCAGTGTATTAGGTAGGTAGGGGTAATTATGGTGAAGTTTTTTTCTGCCACCTCTGGTCATTATAATCTATTTGTTTTCAGTCATCATCAAGCCATATTAATTACACGACAAGAGCGAAAATGACCTCCTTTTGTTAGCCACCGCAACCCTTCACAATGGTCGCCGGCCATTACACGAAACGCCCGGCAGTAATCGTGCGGCCGCATCAATCCTCGCGACTCCAACTCCGGTGGATGGCTTGGAATTGTTGGACCTGTATAAAATTATGCCGATTAACTTGCATGCGTGAACAGGGCTGAACTGGCTCATATAGAATGTCGAAAGGTATCAAATATAATTCAAGCAAGCGATATATTCTGAATGACAAATATTTTATCAGGAAGTAAGCATGTTGTCACTTTTTTAACAAAATAATTTTTTTCAGTGTATATTTTATTTTTACATTAATAGCGTAAAATGAAAGTATCTTGCACTCTGAACTTGCGCAAATATACTGTATATACTGTACCAAAGATTCTTGTCAGAGTCTCCATCTTCTATCTTCGTCGAACGTCACAGTGGTGCTGCCAAGGTCTGTTATCTATGTGAGGATATTGTGTCAGCGCTTTATTAGCAGCAGATACATACCTGGACGGATGACGAACCTCGTGCTGGCACTGTTGGTGGACACGGTGCACTCTTTCGCTGCAGCAGCTGGACCAGTTTCCTCACCGTCTAGGATTCTTGCTGCAGAGTCTCCATCTTCTATATTCGTGTCACCTGTTCTTGTACTTCATTTTACTTAACTTAAATTCACTTTATTTTTGTAATATTATTTATATTTTTTGTAAAACCTGCATCAACTGTAAAGCGCCCCTGAGGTGATATCTCACAAAAGCTATAAAAATTTTCCGATAAATTATAATAATAATATTAGATTGACTGAATTAATTGTGAAATAACACAAATTCATCGACAAAAATTTACTTGTGCAAGCTGGGATTTGAATTTTGAGAGTTAGGACACAGACGCTCAGAACGCCTGTGATACTTGGTCACTCTAAAGCATTTGAGATCTAAAAGCTCGTAAAAGACGCCATTTCGAAAAGATTATTTAAAGCATTTTTAGATTCGAGTTCGCCTCTGGTGGCATATGGCAGCGTAGCACATCACGGCACCTTGGCACTTGTATGGCACTTCCATTGCACTGGCATTTCGTCGTCTCTGCTTCCGAAGACTTTATTGTGCGCCCGTAATAATTAATGACCGGCTCTTAATGAAGAGGTCGATCCCGGTCTATTCATCTTTTGTCCGTGGAGTTTCATTGGAGATATTAATCGGGCGATTTGTTAGGGATGTTGTCATTGTGATGGAGGTAATTGCTTTTGATGGCGAGGTGTTCAACGATGTGGGTAATCTAAGTTATCAGGGTTCTATCGTGTCACATCAAGGTTTTAAAATGTCAGATTAAACCGTATAATGCTTACAAAAGATATTTACGATAAAATTACTACAGAGTTTCAACACTTTAGAATTTCACTTTTATTTTTGGTAATGAATTAATGCAAAACTTTTAAGCGAAAATTAATCCATTTCCCGATATCAATGTCAATAACAATGAATTTCGTAGATACTCGCGGACGAATTTCTCTGAAAGTTTTAAATACATTTAAAAATAGATGAAAATAACTTCGTTTTTTACGACGTGATTTGTTACAGTTCATTTTAAGATTAGAAGAAAAGTAACCATCTACTTACTGTAGAGCAGAACATATGTTTGTGTAACCTGGCAAAACTTCTTGAACGGCGAGCTGTGACTTTTTGAATTCACAATTGTTTGTGCCTAAGCTTTTTATACCAATGCAACTTTTTCAGATCGTAATTAAAGAGTGTTGTTTTCAAATGTCCAGTTAACCCTTTTAATACCAGTGTTCTTCCTCAGGAACAAGACAAATAATAATTTCTCTTGATTTTGCTAAGAAAAGCGTATCGCGTGTGAATGATATTCCTCGTGGTGTATCTTTATTCCATCGAATCCCATTTCGGCTGTTTTGCTAGGAATGGGATCCATATTTTTATGTTATCTTTGTATTAAATATTAACAATTATTATTATATTTTTACTTAAATTAAATTAAAAACACTTGAAGAAATAATTAAAATGATGAAAACTCTCAGATAGAGTATTGATATTGTTTTCGACATAACTTTTATTTTTAAACTTGTTAATGAAGTGACAGACAGCCCTGATTTATTCAGTCTAATTACCTTCCATATACCAACTAAAACTGGTATGATTGCAACAACATTATCAGGTGTTATTTATTTAGATATTCGCTTCTACCTAGATTGCATGCAGTTGGCAACACTTTCGCACAGATGTGTTCACAGTAGATGTGTTCAAATGTTACAAGAAGACTGTAATAACCATAATCAGCAGTAATAATAATATTATTTGATGATTACTGTTATACATAATAATTACCTTTTTTAACATGTTGCACTGAAAATTTATATATTTTTTTAAATAAACAGTTGTTTATGTGATTGATTTTTTTTACTTACTAATAAAACATATCCCTTTAAAGTCGTAAGCAAAAAAAATATACACACTCAATTTTTTAGATTTTTTCAAGTACAAAATATTGCCTTTATGTCGAAAAAAAAGTGCGGTGCTGAAAGGGTTAGCTGTCAAACGACGGCATTGGGTTTATTTTACGTTTTTCATTTAAAAATGTTATGGGTCCATAGTAATAAAATAAGAGATTAGTACCTACCCATATTAATATGTGTCGTATATCTATCAAATTATGAAAGAATGACACGGGGACGGGTCTGATGAGATTAGTAGCACGAAACACGAATTTACCCAATACTGGGCAGGTATTAGGGAAGGCCTATTGTCCCGAGTCGCCACAAGTGATGGGGCCACATCAACCATACTGATGGGGTATAAAATTCCATAATGTCGCGTGTTATATTCGTAATTATTGTAAGCGTTAATGACTAATGTTGATGGAAATAAAGTGAACCATGATTTGAGCGCCTCTCAACAATGTATTCAAATTACATGGGATAAGATTTTGTCAACAAAAAATTGCTAATTAATTAAAAATCTCTTCAAATTATTCGTATTCCTGTTAAAAACGGGATTATAGGCCATTAACGAATGAATTGATAGGTATCCTGATAAACTAAAATTACAATATTTTGTCATGTCCAAAACGCGAGTTTATACATAGCATAACATATTTGCATTTCGTCTTGACATATTATTAAGATAAACGTCAGTGGATGAACACGTGTTCCGATATTATTATGAATTTACTAACACTTATTTATTTATTTATTAAGACATACACAGTACAATAAGATACAGATAAGGATGTTTTTCATTATTACATAGTTTTAGTACCTATTACGTATATAAAATATCATTATGTAATTTCGCCTGAGATTGTTCTGAAAACTAATGATTTTATGTTAAAATCAATGAATTTAAGTTTAACAATTTATCAGGAAGCGGCTTGCAGTCACGTTTTTAAAAGGATTACCAATAATTTGAAGAGATTTTTAATAAATCAGCAAAACACATTTTTCTCCGTGCGTGCTATATGAATAGTTGCAATAGTTCTAGTTCAGAATAAAAACGTTGCTTGAAATGGATTTAGCAATGTTTAGTGATAAACCATATATTAATAGCAAGATATTTCTCAAAATTCCACTTGCCCATCTCCTATGAAGCGCACAACAAACCCCTGTGAGGGATGACAGAGTACCACTGGTTCTCGATAGTTGTGAATCTTGTGCGGTATTGAAACGAAATAAAAATTCTACGACGTCTTCGGCTCGAGAGGCCAACGTGCCCTTTTATAAACGAATGTTTCGGAAAAACGAGCCATTCTCACACTGACGAAATTAACAGAACCGTGAAACTAAATACCTACATTTTAAACACGGTGTCTGTAAACTCATTAGTACAACCAGGAAATAAGTGAATCTAAGTAGGTAATTTTATTTCAACGATACCAAAATAATAAGTGGTATCAATAAGTTAACAACGTATTAAAAACTCTGGCTTAAATAATCAATTCGGCGACATTTACAAACCTTCTTTAAATATAACTCCTAAAACCATTTAGATTCTAGATTATTAGCTATATATGGGTAGGTACTCGTGCAAGTGGAGGCAAGGCGGGGTCATTAGGGCCGCATTACACAGCCCAGCTGATGATGTTCTGGGTGCATCCATCACCAGTGACACTAAGCGATTCCACCGTACCTACCTGTGTGTGTATGTGACTTAATGTGACAGTCATACTATTTGTCATTTTTTTTGGGGGGAATTCATACGAATTCCAGGAAAAGTTGACGTAATATGTCAGAGTTTCTAGATTTCAATGAATAGATACATAATATACCTTTATGAGGCATGTACCTATAGAGTGAAAATACAACGATCAGAAATCTCCGATAATGGTGGTACAAATTGGTTCAATTTTCAAGCAATGGAGTCGTGTGAAAATTGTATTATTTTTGTCCTGAAAAAAATATTATAATCATTTGAAATATCTCCTCCGTATAAAGCTAGATAACACTGCTTATTGTTTAATTACAAAAAAAATATATATTTCATCACTGAATATTAACGATTTTCAAACGAAAAATGTGAAATACACAGAAAAAGTTTTCGGACAAGTTGTTTCACGGAATTCATCAAATTTGAAAGTTGTTTTTCAAGTTCTGTAAAGGTTCTATTCAAGTTATATTGTTTTATAATTATTGGCCAGGGGCTTCACAAAACTGAAATAATAACAAAACTTTAATAGAACTTTCGCAGAACTTGAAAATCAACTTTGAAATTTGATGAATTGTTCAAATTCTGTGAACCCGTCCTTAGTCACATCTGGGAAATGAATCATTGTATGGTTTTTTTTGTTATTTCTTTTTGGGGTGTTATGCCGTGTTGCGCTAACTCCTTCTTTAGCCAACATTTCAGTCAACGTTACAGTGTCCATCATCAGGGCAGATGTGCCCGAAACGTTGTCCGAAACGTTGGCTAAAGAAGGAGTTAGCGCAACACGGCATAACACCCCAAAAACAAAGAACAAAAATTCGTTTAGCCGTGAAAATTTTAAATCTCATTGTATGGTTCACATTTTTCGTTAACTTCAATGATTACATATTTTTACAATTTGAAGATTTACTGTAAAAATATTATAAACTTTGTTTTTTGCAGTATGTTAAATGGTATTTTATGACTTTGATACTATGGCTGTGAAACCGTTCAACTTTGTTTGAGAAACTATCTGCTGACAAAAATTAAAGCCCTCCACATAGCATCCCCAAAGATGACAAAGGCCCTGATGGAAATTATTATCATAAGACTTTTAGCAAACAACTACTGTTATTAACTCATGACTTATATCTAAGACTTGAAACACTAAATCGTAAACAAAATAACATTGGCTGCAAAGTCAAACAGTAACTTTTAACTCTGAATAAAATAATTCTTGTAGCAATATTTCTCAATGTTTTAGAAAGTAGAGACCATTAATTACTCGGTGCATAATCAAGAAGAAAAAGTAATGAATGTGGAAGCAGCGAATTAATAATATTTGCACTTGAACACGTCATTACCACGAACGTTATTAAGTGCCCTATACACCATAATACTTAGTATACTCTATACATCATACATTGTTCCACGCACTACATAACTCGATGGCTGCCACAAAAGGCAGGAAGCCTTGTGTGGACGGGCATTCATGTTTCTGAAAGGCGCAGGGTTAAAAGAGTCAAGATTTCACAACTGATACACTGAAAATATAGGTAGGTACATTATTTTATCAAACTTCATTAAATAAAGTGAAGTTAAGTTAAGTAAAATGAAGTACAGGAACAGGTAACACGAAGATAGAAGATGGAGACTCTGCAGCAAGAATCGTAGGTGGTGAAGAAACTGTACCAGCTGCTGCAGCGAAAGAGTCCACCGCGTCCACCAACAGTGCCAGCACCAGGTTCATTATCCGTCCAGGTATGTGTCTGCTGCTAATAAAGCGCTGACACAATATCCTCTCACAGATACCAGACCTTGGCATCACAGCTGTAACGTTACCGTGTAACCGTGTCCGGAAACCCGTTCATTCATTAGTCAAGGCCTGCAATACCGTTTTAACCGGATTACCAACCATTTGAAGAGATTTTTAATAAATTAGCAATACCAATTTTTCTCCGTGTAGCTTCAATTTAAATAACCAAAGAAACAGGACGACGACGGATATCTCGGCGGCAGGACAAATTGGTGTTTCTGAAATTCTTGATTTTAACTTTCTTTATGAAATTTATTTATTTAAATTAAGGTAATTACTATTTTCTTCTCCGTTCATGTTCGTCGCCACGATTTTTTATACCACACGGCAAAACAAATGTTCTAGCACAACAAAGCATGACAAGAGGAATGGTGTGGTATTGAATGAAAATTTTAAAACAGTAGAAATATTTAATAAGTTTTTAAATAACCTTAAAACATTTTTGTATAACGGTGTTCCCAAATGTTATGTGTTGAAAATTCTTTCGTATATAACATTTTTTTAGTCGTGGCACTGTACGCCTCAAAAACATATTCTAAAGCAAGACAGAAAACAACAGCGTTTGGTGTACACTCCAAAGCAATGCTAGCCTGTACGTATACGTACACAGTTTTGAACATAGAATAGGTACCGACGTACTTTAAAAAATGTCTCTTTCTCACAAAGGAAGTCCCCCCAACACAGTAATATTTGTTTTCTCTGTAGACTATCTTTGATAACGTGCGATGCGTTAAAAAATATTTAGGCAAGAGCGATTTAAAAAAGTACCTTATATCGATAATAATGCTCTACACCTTTCTATCCCGTTTCTTGCATTAAAATGTGGTTAGGCGGTCAGGTACCTACCCTTAATTAATCGCTTTATTATTTTATTCACAAAACGATCGCTGCCTATTGTTCGGAAGCGCATTAGCCCGCCTTTTTGTGCGCGTTCCTTTTTATTACATTTTCAAGCTACCTTACCGAAGGGTACTCCTACCTGGCAACATTTATATTAAAACAGCCATTCTACAAGATTACTTGACGTTTGAGCGTTTGACAGTTTTCATGATAATGATTTTTGTTATTTTTCTATATATAACTTGAAAAAAAAGAATATCTACATCTATAGTAAGTGCTAATTATAAAATACGTATACATACGCAAGCCGAATGTCCGAACTGAACCTCAACTTATGAAGGAACGAAGCAACTGCAAATGGTGCGAAACGCCGCTTGCAGGTGCTTGGTTCCTTTCCCGTAATTCGTAGCTCGGTTCGCTTTCCGGTTCGCAAATGTATACGTACCATAAGACTGGACAGGAGAAGAAGAAAGGGAATAGTGAGATTGGGAAATACCTACATACATGACTATTCAGATACACTGAACTCAGCTAAAGTGATTTAATAATAATAATGATTTATTGTCTACTTTTCTTAGTAATATATAGAGAAAATGATATCCTCACTGGGATCTCCCGTGCTGAGGATGTCATTTACATATTATAATTTAATTATAAGAAATTAATATTACAACAAAGTAACATATGAATTTAATTGAAAAATAATATTTTATTTTTGAATGAATACATTTTTTTAAAGTAATTTTAAAATAAGTAAGATAGTGTTTTTTTTGTATGGTTCAGTTTAGTAGATTCGGTTTTAGATATCAGTATATTTTCTATTTCAGATCTCCCTATATTATGTATCCAGCTTTTTATTTGAGATTTAAATGTTATAATGTTGAGGTTTTTGAGTGAGAGTGGTATTTTATTGTAGAGTTTAATACTATGATATAAGAAGCCTTTTCGCCCAAAAGTTGTATTAGTAGTTATTTGTTGGATAAGTTTTTGACCATGAGATCTAGGGTTTCTATTGTATCTTTTTTATTTTTATATTTCTTGTTGTTATTTCTTGGGTTTTGGTTTGAATTTAATTGAGTATAGTTTATATAATATGTAATCAAAGTGACGTTTCACTTTTGATGATGGCCTTTCGCTAGGGCGACTCTGAGAGTATCTTTTACTCTAGAACGTGTTGCAAAAATACTATGAATTATTATATTTTGTTGACGGAACATTTTGTTTTATCTCAACATCGAATCCAGACAATCTTGTATAGATGGTAGCCGTGTTTGAGAGTTTATTTATATTCCGCAAGAGCACTGCGATTATTGCGAGCTGTCAAGACGGAGTAATCAACATTACGCGAACTCTACTGTTCACAGAACTATTATTTTACATGACATGAAATAACACATTAAATGCACGCTGCGTTTAGAACCCGACATCTTTCGAACTTTGGATCCTGAGCCAAGGATCCGTACCTAATTCGTAGTTAGGATAGGTTATATTATGTACATTATACGATTAAGGCTCTGGAGGCGACGAAAAAATGAACTAACGATCTTGTAAACTATTCTCAAGCCCCCCGCATACCCAATTACTATCGATTTATAACAAGTTTCTCGTTAACTCTTTAAGTTTTTAAATTCCAAATATGTCTTATTTTTGAAGATAATATCTATACATTTGTTATGCCAGAACGTTAGTTATATGAAATTCTCTCGATAGAAAAAAATCGCAAAGTAAGCTCCGAAAATTATTTAAAACATGTTTTATTCGGTTATTTAATATGTAGGATTTTCCAATAAGAGGTGTTATTTTGAATATTAATTAAGATATTAATGATTTAGGTTATGGAAAATTTCATGAAAAGGATATGGACCTGTAGGCGTGGTCGTGGTGGTCATTTGACTGATGTTAGTTTTCACTATTAACGGCATACCTTCCTCTTTATAATAAAATAAACATTTGATCATTTATATTTAAAAATGGCATATTTCTTTGAATATCAAAATAACACCTCTTATTGGAAAACTCTGTATTGTAGGCAAAAAAATTAACATTGTATCTTTAAATGCAACTAAAGCATTTTTCGAGAGGTTTTTGCTCTATTTCAAACAAGTCGGGTTTTATTTAATATTTTTACCATTTTCGCTTAATTATTATCGTTTTTTTAATTTTTGCGCGCTCCCTCTAACATTTGTTTTTAAATATCTCCCTTTCAAACCATATTTCAACCCTTAAAAACAATATTAATATTTTTTAAATCTACTCTGGTGGCGCTTCCAAATGCATAGATAAATGTGTGGTTCTAATGATATATTTAATTAATGGCAGTAATGATGCATCATGTAAAACCAATTAGAAGCTGCATAGAAAAGTGATTGAATGCTTATTGACCGCGTATCAATAGTTTTAAAAGGAAAACACTTACAATAATGACATAAACGTGTCGGAGTAGTAATTATTGTTAACCTTACAGGTTAGATAATTGATCGCCTGCTTACAAACTGAAGGTAAAATATAGATATTACGGTGTAAGCATCAACGAACTCAATGTTAGTTATTTATAATTATCACTACATTGAATGCGGATAATTAAAATGCATGATAATATAGTGTGTTATAGAATTTATCACTCATTATATTTTTAAACAAACTCAAAAGATTGCAAAATTGACCTAATAGATATTAATATTATTGTAGGTACGAGTATGACGCTTACCCAGAACCCAATTTTGAACATGATTTTTAAATTTTCGTTTTTTCTTAAGGCGATGCACTACGTCGTGTAATATTTTAAATCAAGCCGCTACCAATAACACCCCTTACGTAGATGGCGATAAGTTTTAAATTCCCGCTTAACACCATCCGCCTGTTTTGATTTGTGCAAGAAAAAACATGGCCAAAAAGTGTCTTTTATTTTATTTTTTGGATGTTCAATTTTCCGATCATTTTACAAATAACTTAATTTGCCACATTATACAATAAAATCATAACCGAAAATGGGTTTGCAAGTAGGAGATTTTAAACTTTAAAGCAGTTTTCATGGGCCTTATACATTATTTTTTTCTGGGCTTATAAAAAGACTTATCAAAAAAATGCTCGATTATTTCAAAGGAAAAGATGTATTCTACTTGCAGTATTTAATTAAAGCATCTAAAACATTTCTAGGCGACCAAATTTTCAAACCATAAACACATGATTTTGAATTACTACGTAGTGAATCGCCTTAATGTTAGACGCGCTTATGTCAGTGTTTGATAACTTGATTTCGGTACCAGAAAGTACACTAAAAAGTACCATACATAAAAATATTGTTTGGCGTTTTTTACGCCATATAGAGTAGCATGTAAATGAGATCACGGGGGCGTACATGTGCTGAAACGGTACATAACTGATTTACGAATGACGAGATACGAGAAAACTATGTCGATGTGGGCGTAATAAAGCCGAAATTTTATTCACCTATCCATGTTATCTAATGATATCACTAAAGGCAAAAATAATTATTTTTTAAACGAAAGACAAACAGTTAACAGAAAGTTTTGCTTGTGACGTGATGGAAGACTTAGTCGGCCTCCGTGGTCGTGGGGTAAGGCTCTCAATTTGAAAGCTGGAGGTCGCGGGTTCAATTCCCGGCGTTAAATTTTTGCGTGGAAAATACTCAGTATATAAGACCTCCATTCAGAATTGAAACGTTGCATGAAATGGTTTTGACCTAGTTTGGTGACCAGATCTGAATAACCAGGTACTTTCCCGCCACGCCATCATCTTCTCCATCTCCTTCCCCTCTCCGCTAACTTCGGCCTCACAACATATCCCGATTGGGGATGCCATTGTCTCACTGGCTCCAGACGGTTCGAAGCAGTTGGGACTCTTGTGCGGTTTCACATAATAATAATAAAAAAATAAACCAAGGAATTGAACTCACGACGCCTGTGTGGGATCCGGACGCAAATCCAGCATAGTTACTGACCAGTCAATGTTTTAAATATATGGATATCATGGCATCAAATTAATCTGGCAATCTATCACCGAAGCTCGTTATAATAATTATTTTGACATCCACGCTAAAAAAATCTACCTTGATCCTAAAAATCAACCCCTCCTTTATTTAAAAATGTATAACATATCCGAACAGCAACATCTCAACTGGCCGACAGGTTGGTACGAAAAACAATTGATAGAATAAATAAATAAATAAAAGGCAAGTTGTTTAACAAGGGGCTCTCCATCTCCAATGACTGGCAAGTTTGGCCAATCGGCCTAGCGCCGATGGTCGCTGGTTGTGCTGTAGTCTGAACTCTGTATATTATTATGTACTGCAACACGAAACAAACATTCAGCATTCAGTCGAATCGAATTTTCTAAGGAGGTACGTAACGATTTGATAATGTAGGGTGTTCAAAAAAAACTTTACCGTGTAATCAATTTCGATTTAAATATTAGTTTTAATATTCAGAACGGTCTTTAAGTGAAACCAGCCCGATAATTAATGGAAATGTGGAAGATATTTAGTTACTCGTTAAAAAGGACATATTATTCGAATCAGCCGTTGGCGTTAGGGAGTTGCTGGTTGTCATAGCCGCCAATCTTTTTTTATTCCTATATGCAAAGAAGAAAGTTTTTTACAAAAGATCAAGCGGAATAACTCTGATCGAAAATTGGAACAGAACTATTGTGACGTCATATGATTGCCTAACTATATCCACCAATGAAAAACTCTGAAAGTCTATGGAATATACTATTAGAATTTTTCATTGGTGTAAAGTCTAATAAGTAGGCTCCAAATGAGAATTGTAGTGTCTATATATTGGTAAATCTATGTTTTTTTTAGGATCAATTTGTTTCATACAAAAAGCACGAAGATATCGATCCAGTGAGTGGTTTATTTATGCAAAAGATTAATAATAATAATTGTAATTACAATGCCTCAATAGTATACTGTGCCTTTATGCTACTCGAGAATATCTGGACACAAATATTAACCCATAAAAAATTCTCGTATTTGCAATAAAATTTTGTTTTATCGTGATGGCTGAAATCTGTTATAATCGAAAATGGTATATAAATAGGATTAAAATATATTCAAGATAATATTAGTGATTTCTAAACGAAAATCTGAAACAGAAAAATCAGAAAAGGAAACGGTCACATCTGGGACTCGAACCCAGGACCCTTGTCTTTCCGTGACAGTGCTCTACCAACTGAGCTAATGGGACCCACTGGTAGAGCACTGTCACGGAAAGACAAGGGTCCTGGGTTCGAGTCCCAGATGTGACCGTTTCCTTTTCTGATTTTTCTGTTTCAGATTTTCGTCTAGAAATCACTAATATTGTCTTCAATATTTAAATATTACAATTTGAGGTTTTACTCAATAAAGTCATTCCGAAAAATAAATAAATAGGATTAATTTATAATAAATATACTTACGTAAATATAGTACATACATAGCAACAGTGAAAAATGATGTGTTAAGAAAATGAAGATACTTTAATTTCTTTTTAATTTTTTGGTTGATAGTGGTTAATATTGTTTTCAATGTTTTGTTACTTATATTTATCAATATTTATTTTTACTTATATTCAACTGGAGACAATGACAATACGGCTTTATTTTGTTTTTAAACATAATTTAAATGAATCGTTGATGTCTGTACGCCGTCTAACAAATAAATGAAGGGAATATTAAATTACCTTTCGCAATTTATACGATTAATTTTTATCTGATAGATTGCGAGTGCGTGTACCTACACATTAATACAAGCAGAAAAATGGGTATTTAAATTTATTAAAAATCTCTTCAAAATTATGTGTAATCCGCTTAAAAACGGGATTGCAGGTCGTTTCCTGATAAACTTTTAGTAAATTCCACGTATCTGCATTTGCCTTATATTGGGATTTTTGTGAACACGTGTTCCTACATCGTGATAATACATTCGTACTTTACTAAAAGTTTATTAGGAAACCTATCAAATCATTTGTTAAAGGCCTGCAATCCCGTTTCTAACCGGATTATGAATAGTTTGAAGACATTCTTAATTAGTTAGCAATATTCAATATTATTAATTCTTCTCCGTGAATGTAATCAAAGTATGCATGATTGATAACGAATACATATTCATAAGTTACACACGAAAAATATATTATATGATCTACATGGTGACCGGATAAATCATCACATCTTTAAAAAGTTATATAAAGTCATGGAAAGCGATGAAACAAAAACTTTATTAACTGGGTTAAGTAGGTTAGGTTAGGTTAGGTTTAAATTTTTTTTTTCATCGTTTCTAATGACTTTATATCACTTTTCAAAAGTGTGTTGAATTGTCACTGTGTTGAGTTATCATGGAACCGATCTACGAGTACATATATTGTTTTCGTGTATTCTTGAGATACATAGTTTTATTTTTCGATTCATCGCGTGCGTTCACAATAAAGATATTTATTGATGAATTTAATATACCTATATATATACATACATATACATTAATAGTAAGTTACACACATTTCTAAAACCTCAATTAACTGTACTTATGTTAGTTATTGATTAATATTATCTACCTACAAGTTGAAGCGAACGAGTGAAATACTAGATAATTATTTCTTGATCACCCGGTCGATCGAATGTTTGTTTTTTGTTTTTGTTTCAACATGATTAAGTCGCCGAGGGTGAGATGATAACGTAAGATTTTGACGTGGCCGGGAATTTATATTGAATAAAAATATGATTGCTTTGGCAGGGTTGCCACAAAAACAGTAAATGTAATAATTAAATATAATGTTTCAACTCGGGATGTACAACATTTGTATGTGGGAATTGTCGCAATTTTCATTCAACAATAACCACTTATTTATACAACAATGCCGTTAGCAGAAACCTTAAAATATTTCAGATTCGTTGTTAGGTACCTTCTTACGCTATGTAATATCGTAAACAACATTCCCAACTGTCCTAAATTATTAAATAGTTAATATAATTGAAAGTACCTACTCGGCGCAATCTTTTTAATGAAAATCAATATGCTTTCCTAACTCCAACATATTGATGAAAGAGAAAAACGACAAAACGAATATTTATTTATTTATATACAGATTCTTAACACTAATTTAAAGTCTTGAAGTTCATATGCAAGTGTTACTTGTTTTTCAAAATGTTGGTTTAAAATATTGCAAGTTTATTTATAAATACGAGAAATTTTGAAAATGGTTCCACAACAACTCAACATAATGATAATTCAACACACATTTAAAAAGTGATCGTTAAATAAGTAATCAGAGAAGGAGATGGAGAAGAGGATGGTGGGGAAGTATCTGACTATTCAGATCTGGTCACCAAACACGGCCAAAGATACGCAAGTCATTCCTAAAAAAACTAACATATAAACGTAACCTAAGTAACCTATTTAATCGAGTTTTTGTTTCGTCACTTTTCACATCTTACTGACTTTATATCACTTTTCAAAAATGTGTTGAATTTTCATGTTGATGAGTTATCCGGTCACCCTTGAAAACACCTTAACAAAAATTACGCTTAAATTTATTTTTTAGTTTTAAAAATGCCGAATAGCAAAAATTACTTCTCCATATTGTACTTTGAAGACTTTGAAGACTATTCTATATGAAATCACTTGAAAGTATCATTACCAAAAATGTAGCTTGAAGGGTTTACCAAACACAGTCAATATAACAACATTCTCTCTTTTATGCAGATATCTTGAATTATATTATATAATTGAAGATATCTTTAATTGTATAAAATCACTGTTGAATATAAATTAATATCCCCACTTAACCATAGTTTAAATGATATAGGAGTATCTCTTGTTGTAATTACATATATGCAATATCTATACTGTTTGTTAATGTAATGTATTAGGCTATTGAGAAAATCTCTAATTGGTAACCAACCAGATTGTAAACTGTTGATTTCCCTGAAATAAAATAAAATAAATATATCTAACTGTTTTTTCTTAATTTGTTTCAGGTATGAATTTTTCGAACTTCATTGCGAAATTGCTGAAACTATGACAAAGACAAATTGATATAGCGTGAGTACGTACTTATTAAATTAACTAGATTGCTTAATTTTACAAATTTTAACTTATAGTTTTTCACACTGAAATACAATCATTTCAAATCGCCGGAAATTATTAAGTTTCAGACGGAAACCTCAAATTTTTCTAATTTGACCAAGGATTGACTTTTTTTCACTTTTGCTGCCACGAAACATGTTATCTACCTCTCAAATATTTCACAAAACTGCATCAGACAATATTCAATTAATACTATCATTGATGGTGCTAAAAATGCTCAGTGTAATTTACGATCAACGGAATCCTTTTGGTGCAAAGCAACAATTATTATTGGCATCCTGATTTAGAATGGAATCTTGTCCACCGGTGTTCACATGGCAGTTACAGCATGGCGATATTGCTGAGAATTATTATTGGCATCCTGATTTAGAATGGAATCTTGTCCACCGGTGTTCACATGGCAGTTACAGCATGGCGATATTGCTGAGAATTATTATTGGCATCCTGATTTAGAATGGAATCTTGTCCACCGGTGTTCACATGGCAGTTACAGCATGGCGATATTGCTGAGAATTATTATTGGCATCCTGATTTAGAATGGAATCTTGTCCACCGGTGTTCACATGGCAGTTACAGCATGGCGATATTGCTGAGAATTATTATTGGCATCCTGATTTAGAATGGAATCTTGTCCACCGGTGTTCACATGGCAGTTACAGCATGGCGATATTGCTGAGAATTATTATTGGCATCCTGATTTAGAATGGAATCTTGTCCACCGGTGTTCACATGGCAGTTACAGCATGGCGATATTGCTGAGAATTATTATTGGCATCCTGATTTAGAATGGAATCTTGTCCACCGGTGTTCACATGGCAGTTACAGCATGGCGATATTGCTGAGAATTATTATTGGCATCCTGATTTAGAATGGAATCTTGTCCACCGGTGTTCACATGGCAGTTACAGCATGGCGATATTGCTGAGAATTTTTTCCTACATTGCACTGGTTGGCTTTATAAAGAAGCCGGGAGCTTTATGATCCCAATATGAAAATGGTATGTGTGAAAAATAAGAATCCAAATAAGGGGTTGAAGACATATTAGGATTGTAATATCTTCTTGCTGCCGACTTTTTGTTACTTATACCACGGAGAGAGAAGAATTATTACGTAGGTATTTTATTTATGTATTCTGTACACAAAAGGAATATTATCTCATGTAATATGTACCTATCTCATATACGGGAAGGTGGAGGTCTTTTAAAGGAGAGATAGGTGTAAAACAGTGGTTCCATGTCAAAACAGAACATTGAAGAAATGTGAAAAAAATTGAGTAAAAAAACCTAAAAAAAAGTAACCTAACCTAACACCTAACCCTAACCAAATCTTAAGGCGATGCACTACGTCATGTAATATTTTGAATCGAGCCGCTATCAATAACACTCCTTACGTAGATGGCGATAAGTCTTAAATTCCCGCTTAACACTATCCAGCTGTTTTGATTTAGGCAAGAAAAAAACATGGCCAAAAAGTGCCTTTTATTTTATTTTGTGGATATTCAGCAATAAATATTTAAAAGTTTACCGATCATTTTATAAATAACTTAATTTTCCACAATATACAATAAAACCATAACCGAAAATGGGTTCGTAAGTAGGAAATTTTGAACTTCAAACAGTTTTCATAGGCCTTATAAATTATTTTTTTTGGGCTTATAAAACGACTTTTTTTAAAATACTCGATTATTTCAAAGGCCAAGATGTATTGTACTCGCGGTATTTATCATCTGAAACATTTCTAGGCGACCAAATTTTCACACCAAAAACACATTACTACGTAGTGCATCGCCTTCCAAACTTAATCGTTTATTTAATCCTGTTCTATTTAGTTTGACTGTTATGTTTTTTCCGGTTACGGCAGGTAATGCTAAGTACAAGAAAGTGAGGTTGAAACAAGCTGCATTTTCCGTGTGTATTTTCAGCAATCGCCACGTCGAGCTCTGGTATCGGTTTCATAAAAATGCTAATCCTCATAGTACATCCCATTAAAATACCAGTAAAACAAACACAGTATACTCTCCTGTCGACTATGTTTAAACGATTGCAATCTATCCATCAAGAATCCATTATAACGATTAACCGTTTTAATCACTGGCAACCCTATCGCCCAGCGTCGTGATGTTTACCTATAGATTGATTTCCATTCTAGACATAATCAGATACCAACTAATAGATTTATTATCGGACTGGGTACTTTAAATTGAAGGTGATGGAAGGAACTCCATTATTTTATTGACATTATATCGATGAAAAAATGTAATATTTGTCTCGAGCAAGATCGATCCGAGTATTGAGACGTTAGAGCTGTGCACACCCATTGTGTTCGGAATGACAGTGTACATTTTGTATCGATACTTTTTTATGTGGGTACCTACTCGATACCTAAATATCGATTCTGACGTGTGAACGGGCCAGGGGTACCTATTCTATTCAGAAGAGAATTTTATTTTATTTAAAAATAGTAACACTGTTATTGTCAATAGAATGTGAATTAGGCCAAATTTTTTTCCTGTTTTTTATAATGTTATAGGTAGGTACCCTCCCAAGAAAGTTGTTTTTATTATGTATTGATTTCAGTCAACATTCTTAGGTAGGTACCTAATGCTTTTTTCAGATTGAAAGTAAAATAAACGATATTTATATATCGTATTATCAATTGAGAAAGTATCTAATTCTTGAGGAAAATGCACTATAATGTTGAAATTAAATAAATTCGATTCCAAATGGTTTGTTTACGTAATTGAAATCCCTCACAAAATATTATCCTTACAACTTATTACTGTATTTACAACTTATTACTGTACTTATTTCTTGTGCAGAAACGGGCTGTCCGTTTTTTAGATTACCTCATCTTAACAAACGGATTGCAATCTTTATAGCACAGACCTCAGGTGGGAATGCTGTACTTGTTATACCGGTATTTCAATGAAATATGCTCGAAGGAACCAGCGTCATTGATCCATAAGGCACCGGTGCATGTATGGGAAAAACGTCAAATACACGCGTAACACTTGTATACGGTCGACATTTACATGAGAACGGGTCGTTTCTACGACTTGTTCTTGAGTTCAAGACAGTTCTGAGTTCGTTCTCCTCAAAAAGAACCTCCACACAGCATCCCCAAAGATTTTATTGGCCGTGAGTAAAATTATTTTTCTAAGGGCTTCCTATGTGGAGTCATTTAAAAAAAATCTTATAACACTGTGATTTGTAGGAATTGAATAATTTTCGTACGCCAATGAAAATGAAATTACCAATTATTACAAATCAAAATGACGTAATAATTCGTGATTCCATCACATCCGGACACATTAAATTCTAACAGCATTTTCTTATAACATTAAAAATAATAATAATTGGTACAGTTGGCTTTTTGTTCAAAGTCGAATTGGACATTGATCCATCGGCTGTTCGGAATTAAAGCGTGCTGGATCTCATGTGCTGGGGAATTGGTGATATCGGGTTCAATCTTTGGCACGGCATCAAGATAACGCGGAGAATTGAGATATCCCATTGATGCTGAGGTCCACGAGGGTGGAAAGTCCCGGACTCCCAGTGAGATCTGTTAAACAAACTGATTCTGTATCTGTCAGGATGGATTTTGATATTTCAGTATTGTAAATGATTATTTTAGAAATGCATCTGATTAAAGATAAGTAAATAAAGATGGGCTTAATACTTCTATTACACCTTGTAAATACCTACACGACTCTTGGAACTATGGCTATGGCTTCTGCCTTTGACCGCAGACGGTGCTCTATTACTTAACGGATCCTCAATCGATGCACTTACTTCAACTCTCTCTGATTTCTTAGACTTTACTGGCTTCCGTCAATTCAACAACCAACTTAATATAAACGAACGTATTCTCGACCTGGTAATCTCGAGTAACGTGTGCACGGTAAGTGGTTGCAACACTCCACTAGTGCCAGAAGATGCACATCACCGCTCCTTAGAGTTGGCGCTGCGCATATCCCGCGAGCCTTCCCTCCAAACCCCGCGATCGCGCACGGTCCGCTCCTATCACCGCGCTGACTATGTACTGATTAATAGCGCCTTGGCAGCAGTTGACTGGACAACGACCTTAAACAGCAGTAATGTAGACTCACTCACGGCGCGTTTCTATTCTGAATTAAATAAGGTAATTGACGCACACGTACCATCCAGAACAGTTAACATAGACTCTAGATATCCTCCGTGATACAGCTCTGCCTTAAAAAAGTAATTAAAGAAAAACTTAAATTTCATAAAAAATACAAAATTTATAACCGTTACTCAGACTATCATACTTTCTCTCTTCTTCGAGAACGACAAAAGTGCATGCAGAAAGTATGCTATGACAATTTCATTAATATGGCCGAATCTAATATTAATACCGATCCCAAACATTTCTGGACATTTGTTAAATCTAAGCAAAAAAGCTCTGAACTACCTAACAATATGTATCTTAACTCTCAGCATGTATCGGGTGGGGAAGCTATAAGTAACTTATTCAATATACATTTCCAATCCTCCTTCGAATCCCACACCCCGTGCACCTCGTCTACCACTCGAGTATATAATCCAAACACCTCAGTACTCAATCTAAGTAATGTTAATATGGACGCTGAATTAGTTTGTAAATATCTTAAATCATTAGACCCTACCAAAGGCAGTGGGCCTGATGGTATACACCCAGTGTTTTTAAAGAATTGCGCTGGTGTTTTATGTTATCCGCTAAGTCAAATATTTAAAACCTCACTGTCTTCTGGCATTTTTCCGCAGCAATGGAAAAGCTCATATGTTGTACCTATTTTAAAAAAAGGAGACAAGCACAATATTGAAAATTACAGACCGATCTCTAAACTAAATGTAATTGGTAAGCTTTTTGAAAAAATTGTTTATGATAATATTTTTCCTTGTATACGGCCACACATTATTCCGAATCAACACGGCTTCATGACCAAAAAATCAACAGAAACTAACCTTTGTGAGTTTGTTGACACAGTCCTTGTTGCTATGGATAACGGATATCAAATAGATGTAGTCTACACAGACTATTCCAAAGCCTTTGATAAAATCCCACACAGCATTTTAATTGAGAAAGTCGAAGCAATGGGTATACACGGTGACCTCCTTCGTTGGTTAGCCTCTTACCTCTACAATCGTACACAAGCTGTAGCTGTTCAAGGGTTTTGCTCTAGTTTCGTGCCCGTAACCTCAGGAGTACCCCAGGGATCTCACCTTGGCCCCCTTTTATTTAATATCTTTATGAATGACGTTAGCATAATTATCCGTAATTCTCAGCTATACTTATATGCTGATGACAAAAAGATAGTCAAAATCATAAAGTCTGAGATGGATTGCATAGAACTCCAGCATGACCTTGACTCTCTGGTGAATGAATATTGTTTAAAAAATCACCTTCTTTTGAATGCAGACAAATGCAGCGTCATATCTTACTCTCGAAAGAAACACACAATATTATATCCCTACAATATTAAAAACAAACCCTTAAACAGGGTAAATGTGATTAGAGATCTTGGAGTCCTAATGGACAGTAAGCTTCTTTTTCAATCTCATATCGAGCATATTACGTCGAAGGCTTTGAAAATGCTGGGATTTATACTTAGAGTATGTTCAGTTTTCAAAAATCCACAAACATTTAAGATTCTCTACATATCTTACGTCCGAAGCCACCTAGAGTATGCATCAACAGTGTGGAACCCTCATAATTCTACATATAAATCAAACATAGAAAGAGTTCAGAAAAAGTTTTTGAAATATGTCTCTTATCGCATGCGAAATGATGAAAACAATGTGTCCATGAACTTTAAAACTCTTGATCAACGCCGAGATATCAGAGACCTAGTAATGCTATATAAGATAATCCACTATTTTATTGATAGCCCATACCTTTTACAAAATATTCATTTCAGATGTCCATTAAGAGTAACTCGATCTCCGGACACATTTTATATTCCTAAGAGCAATACTAATTATGTTGAAAATGTATTTATAAGAAGAAGCTGTAGCACCTTTAATAGATTATGCACAAATATCGATGTGTTTAACACGAGCCTCGCAGGATTCATAGCATTCCTAAGAGAGTAGCGTTCGATCGTTGCGGGAAACTTAGTAGTGTTAGTGTGTGTATTGTTTTTGTATGGGTTGAATCTGTAGTCTTTTTATTTTTTTGGAGATTTTCCTTTTCTACTAGTTAGTATTTATATTGTATTGTATTATTTATATTCATATGTTTTTCTACCAATGAATCTTCTGTGGAAACTTTACTGGTTTATGCAACTTGGTAAAAATGATTTGTATTAAAATATATTTGTATAACTGTTTGTTTCCCAAATAAAATAAAATAAAATAAAAAATAAAATAAAATAAAATTTCAGTTATTCAGTATTTCAGGATCTTGGAGTTATACCAGCTCATTGCAGAGAAGGAGAAACTAACCAAGAAAAGATAAAAATGTCAATCTGCAAATATTGACAACAACAATTTGAAAATAATAGCAGTATCAAAAGAATTAAAAAGATTTCCTACAGCGTTCATAACTTTTGGGAAGACACGTACCACACAAAAATGTTAACATAATTAAATGTGTATCTACTGTTTGACAAATTTCTTTCAATACCACCATTCCTCTTGTCACGCTATGTTGTTCTAAAACATCTGTTCTGCCGTGTGATATCTTGTACAAGTGATGAATTACAAAAGAAAAAACTTTACTTGCTAATTTGACCACTCGGTTGTGTCCGAGATCCTAACACTTATTTTTACGTATCTTTTTTTCCTTTTTGAACGATTGATAAAAATGAAACAATCAAGATTTGGTCTTGTCCATTTTTTATAGCAAAACTCCATAGCTCATAATGTAAATAATGTCGATAATCGAACGGTGATCATGACAATTGTTACATAAAACTAAGTAGTAAAACTAATAGAATTTGAACATTTCATCAAATATCAATGTTAATTTTCAAGTTCTGATATTATTTCATTGTTGGCCAGTTGTTTCACAAAAATAAACTAATAACAGAACTTGAAAATTCATTTCGAAATTTGATGAATTATTCAATTCTATGTCCTAAAATTTCATGTTAATTTTCAAGTTCTGATATTATGTCATTGCTGGCCAGTTGTTTCACCAAACTGAACTAATAACATAACTTGAATAGAACTTTAACAGAAATTGAAAATTCCCTTAATTAATGAATGAATTATTCAATTCTTTGTCCTAAAATTTCACGATGCCAGAATTCAGATCAGTTGAAACTTGTAATAGTTTCACTTTAAATAGACGCAAATTTTCCATTTTGCAGTTGAATGTTGATACTGCAAGGCGCCTTTCTAAAAATAGCGTAGGTATGTTTCAATGCATTAATTTTGAATGGATCTAATAGTAGAATCTGTCTATATTGCGTTCAATAATATTATTGTAGCATTGTACAAAGCACCATTGAAGATAGGTGAAGTCTTACCTGAATGCTAATCCCAAACAAATCCCTTTACAAAGCTTACGGAGCGGAAATATTAACGGAAGAAAAAACGTTCAATGCATCAACTGTGCATAAAGCTTATAAGGATATACCCTTAACTTAGGTTTTGCCATTTTATTTAATTTTTAGATTATTCTGGGTTTTTAGCTTCTTATTATATAAAATTTATTTTCGATGCCTTTTCTTATTGAACAAATAAAATATAATAAATATTGTGGACGTCTTGAAAAGTCTTATTTATTGATTAAGCGTAGTGAAGTCCAGTTTTAACTCGAGCGCTTTACATTGCGTCTATCTGTAAATTTGTTTGTGTGTTCCGTGTCCTCTCAATCTTGTTAAGACAGTAGCTGTGCTAAATAGTACCCACTCTTTTACTCTGCAAGAGTTCGTTTAAGTGTTACGAGCTGTCAAATCGGAATAATCAACATTACGCAAGGTCTAATATACAAAGAATTACTAGTCGATAGTTAGATATTTTAAAGCTCTATTAAACATGATAGAAAGATAACTCAGCGGACTGACATTATTTGAGATGATTTTTAAATTCACAACATAATAAATTCTCGCCATTGGCAAGGTTTTCTGGTTTTTGCGCTATATTAGAGCACTCAACGATGCGATTTTTTAAACTCAGGGTTGATAAATAAACAATCATACCTACTAATATTTTCTGCTTATAACTAACTGTCAAATAGCCTCTCCTTATTTCATTGTCAGACGAGCTTACACGAAACCAATCGCCGATTCCCGGTAAGACTTCATCTCAAATCACCGTCAACCTTCACAAAATCCCGAATAGTCCACGCAACCTCACAAAGACCTGAGAAGAAACCGATCTTGCCATCTTCAGCAGAACCACCAGATATCAAGTATCAAATTACTGGCTGTGGTTAATTCGTTTAGGCGGCTATTAAAACGACATCGGAAACTGATATTTTGCTCCGTGTCTGCCATTTTTTTCATCGCCTTTCAATCTTTTTGGGGCAGGGTATTTTGCAAAGTATCGGGTTGCGCATTGCGTGTATAAGTTGAGAGAAGGTTCTGTTTTTTGTTGGATAGTCAATGAGCTGGTATAACTCGGTAATAAGGCCTGTGCTTTAGTACCCGCAATGCAATACCTACTAACAGCTTTCTTGCGGTGAGGAAATTCTAAAAAAGTTCTTTTCATAGAATTTCGCACATACGCCATGTTATAGATACATACCTACCACCTACTTGTTTTACGGGGAATAATTGATAATGAATTTCATCATTATCATCATCTGCCGCACCGACTGCATCGATTTTTGTTGGACCTTAAAGAAAATTCTATAGCTGTCAATTTTACGATTCAATATTATTTAAGTCAACGTCGAATTTAATGCAACTATTTTCATATAATTATTATAAGAGGACCTTTACGACACTTTTTTGCCTTAACTCCACACATTGGAGGGTGGAGTTAATGTATATAACATCTTTGGGGATTTTGTGTGGAGGATTTTTTTTAATCAGAGGTCTTGAGAAGAGACCCATGTTGCAGGAGAGAGTAAACACAGAGGGCAGCAAATCGGCAAAATTAATAATAACCCGGTAAAAACGGGATTGCAGGCCGTTTCCTGATAAACTTTTTGTAAATTCGTAATAATATCGGAACACATGGTTCATGCACCTGCGTTTGTCTTGATAATATATAATGACGAAATGCGAAAATTTAAGTATTTTTATGAACACGTATCCATCGTCATTGGTATTTTGCTAAAAAGTTTCTAAAAACAAAAATAGTTAACAACTTTGCGAATGTTTGTGATAATGTGATTTAGCAGCGTTATGAAAATGTTGGAATTTGCCTATTAAATTATAATACCAAAGGCTTCTAGGATTCTTAATATTTGCCGAAAAAATAAGTTTCTTGTCATTTTGGTTTTTCAAAGTTGACTTGTCTGGCTGCAGTTAAAAGGGAGGAAAAAAACAACCGGAATTCTTTAGTTCAGAAAAACTATCGCCAACGCAACGTTAAAGTCTCAATATAACTATGAAAAGATATGAATTTGCCTATTAAATTACCAATTTACAGGCTACCAGGCCACGCAAGCCATTCGCAAAAAATAGGCTTCGTGACAAAATATGGAATCAACTAATCGAAAAGATTAAATTCATCGCCCGATCAACGTTACAGTTTCCATAAGACAAAAGATCTCATCATTAGCAGACAACAGGTACCAGTTAGGTACCAGGTATCGGGTATGAGGTACCCGGCAGGCAAAAGCGTAAAGAGGTAGATGCTCCGGTGGCAAGATATAGGGCATATCTACCTTTGAGAATATCGGGTGTCCGGTGTCTGGGGGCAGTTGGCGCACCATTCCACGGGGGTAATACGAACTAATGAGGCGTCATATATCAGTGCGGGAGAGTGGGGGTAATTAGCACACCAGAACTTTTCGTCGGGTAAATTGCAAAATAAATCGTCCAAAATTATCGAAACGTTTGGCTTCTACTGTTTGTTATAATATTTGGTTATTTTTCGTTTAATTCACAGTAATGTGAACATTTTCGCAAGCGTGGATTTAGCAATAATGTTGTACACATAATATTTTAATGTACATAAGAACAAAATAGTTCATTGTTCGATGGCATACTGAGAAGCAAGCTGGAGTATGCGAGCGATGTTTGGGCACCGTACCACCAGAAGTACATTGAAATGATAGAGCAAATCCAGAAGAAATTCTTCAGGTATGTATATATGCGGACGCATGGAACCTATCCTAGGTGCATGCACCATATCGACTTTCTTAAGGAAACTAATTCTGTGAGTTTGGAAACTAGGCGGAAAGCAAGTCTAGCTATTGTCTTTCAAAATTTGGAAATTTTATTGATAGCCCATTCCTCTTGGGATGTTATGATTTATATGTACCAGACCACTACAGCCGAAGTCGATACAATGACTTATTCAGAGTACCAAAGGGCAAAACCGACGTCCTGGCAAAGCATAGCATGACATGCTGTTGAAAGAACTAGCAAAGAATTTGGATGTAAGTGACTGTTCTCTAAATGACCTAAAACAATTATTGAAGAGTCACTTACCTAAATGCTGATATGGTGTAAAATTGTACTGTAACTGGAATGAATGTTCTGTTGTACAATTAAAAAAAATATATAAATAAATAAAAATAAGAAGAGAAATTATTGTTTCAAAATTTTTGGGCTGAACAATTTATGTTAAGTTAGATAATATAATTTATCTTGTTGGTAGGTACCTGACAAAATTGTGTTTGGTAAATACTTATTTTTTGAAAGTTCAAAAGTGTGCAATATGATATCACATTTCAACTTGTTATAGCAAATAAAGATAATAAAACTTTTATTTACTTAATATACATATTGAAAAATTTTACTACGCAGGTAGTACCTACCATTTCACTTGAAAGCATTGGCTGCTGATCGTAGTACATGTATCAACATATTAATTTATCAAGGTCTTCATCAGCATGCTGCCATATCCCAGGGTGGGATTTGGTTTTCTCCATAAATGTTTTCCAACAACTCATTCCCCTATCCATTCGTCTTTAGTATCCAGTCCACAAGTTTTCTCAGCATGCTTCAATGATTATTCGTTCACCACCATGTTCAAGTCCACCCCTTCCTCGGTTGCTAAATTTAAAATGCAACAATACAGCAATGTTTTTCGAACCTGAAACAAGTTACGGTATGTTTAGCAAGAAAAAAAAGAAGCTGGTAGGTATTGAAATTATTGAAAGATAACCGAATGTCAACCTATGTATACCAAACGTCACCAAAATGTTAAGTAAAGAAGCGGTTCTGTCAGAGCTACTAAGAGACGTCAAGAACAAGATATTGTTCGGACCCACACAGTCGCCAGATGCCGCTCACCGGATAAATCTCCACCGACTTTCGGTGTTCAAATCTGGGCAAGGTATCGAATAGCTCGGCCAACTGAGCGTGTAATGGAGGTGTCCCGCAGTCTGTAATTTACGGTGAATTCTGTGGACACCTGTGATGTGTTGTATAATATTTTTTCGTAGATATTGTTTTATAACTTGACACATTTTCATTAGTAAAATAGGCATAATGGTTGATCTGACACAAATACCAGAACTTAAGGAAATCAGAGCGGGTATCAGGGAATAATTAACTAAGCGTTTCAATTTTCTATAAGGGTGAGCATCGGGGTTGACGATACGCCAAGCACTAGAACATACTCCTTGCTTCATGTACATGCAAACATCGTCTCATAAATAGAGAAATTACTGGTTGTAAACAACAGAACCTGCAATAATTGCAAACATGTTCATAATTCTACCAGGACTGCAGGAGAAGTTAGGGCTATTAGCGACACGTATTCTAGTATCTGGACTATTATTTGCAATTGACACCTGCCAATAACCACTGGGGTTAATTAGCAGTGGGATGAAGCTTAACTACTCTCAGCGTAGACCCCAATAGGGGTGGGGGTGTAAAGGTATATTCAGGTTAGTTGTAGAAAGGGGAATTGGAGGTACCTAAATAATACATTATTAAGATAAAACACAATGATATAATAATATAATAATGTGAAATTTATCTATTCTCCAAATCATGTAATTTGTTTTCCGTCTCTCATGTTCAATTTACTTGGTTTTCTTGACACAAAATAATTACAGCGATATACACATTTTGCTATGGCTTATCTTGTTAACCCCGAGTAACACTGTAATAAAAAAGGATATTTAAAGATGGAGATTTTAAGAAATTAAATTAATTTTATTTTTGTTTTAATAATTACGCTAAGAGCTACACTACATGTATAAAACTTACTAATATAAAATATTGATAATTTATTAAAAAATTGTATTCCTGTTGAAAACGGTACTTCAGGCTTTTAACGAATGTATTAACAGATTGTTATCAATACTTAATACAGTAAGAGATCACAGAAAATGTAGGAAATGGCTTGATTTTTCAATATTACATACAACTAAGGTTTCTTTCCTTTTCAATTCTTCGTAAAAGAAAATTAGCAATCCGGTAAACAACAAATCATTCATCTGTATCGCAATATTCCACCAACAGTCTGTTACAAAAAACAGTCTGTTACTCACAAAGAAAGCAGACGGTTGAATCAGGCGAAAAAATAATCTAAAAATTTAGGTGGTCTGTTCACCTTTCATACTCGAGTACCGCCAGATGACGGATTACTCTTGAAGTGATGTTTCAATTATGCCCAGCGCGTTCCCAGTACAGTGACAGGACCAACACGGCGTCTGTAAGGGAGGAATGAGATCAGAGAGACGGGAGACAGTGGATGACACCCCATCCGTCTTAGGCAGTCTTACAGACTCGCAGGACTATGAACCTAACGCGAGAAATTTTTTTTATTCAGACTTCATCACGCGATACAATCATTTAGGATGTGTTTAATTCAGCAAAATAATTGCAATTACAGCAAACTATACACGCAACAAACAAAACCTTACTATCGTCCTTCTCTTGAGATCTGTTTTGTAATTTCTCTTCATGTTATAGAAAATACTATCTGGCGTGTACCCGGCATTACATATACTTTTTTGGATTTCTCTGTAGGTCTTTTGAGATATACAATTCCGTAGCACGTCTCATAAAGTTTATCCTGATGCTTAAAGTGGTTCTTATCTTAAAATCTGTATTGAATTTATTCATTGGTGTAATTTTTATTACATTCGATAGGGCAATAATATTTATTCATTTTATAGGTTAAACTGATTTGTTTATTGGTTTTGTCCTTTTTGGTAGTTTGCACGTGTTACGTTTGTGAAAAATATTTTGAAAACATGTTGTTTATTATTTTATTTATTTATATATTTAAAAAAACATACGGCGCAAAATGTGCCATTAACATAGGTATAAAGTTACAAGTAAACAGTATAAAGGGTAATAAAATATAAAAGGTAAGAGAAAGAAAAGTTAAAATGACGTATTAATGATGCCAATCTGTACAAACCCATAAATGACCGTTATTATCAAATTACACGTGACCTAAGTAGCGTAGCTATCTGTTTGTCAGAATAACCACTTATTTTTTATGGTTCAAGAAAAGACAAAAAGAAACAAAATAAAAAAAATAATTATAAGAAAATCAATAATCTCTTAAGTGAGAACTTTAGTAAGGGACATTATAAATTCAACACTATCAGATAATAAAAAAAGGTAGTTAAAATCCTTGGACTCCGTCGGAAGACCTACTTGGTTACAGACGTTTTGTTTGGCATCTTGGCTTGACAAGAGTTAAATATCATCGCGTTCTAGGCCAGCAATTGTTTCACTGTTAGCCAATTTGGCTCCTTTAAAGATTGTTGATACTTTTGAAAATCTATAATAATAATCATAATATAATACTTGTACAGCGCAGCTTTGTGTTATTTCACTTCAAGTGCAATAAACTTAAATATAATGATTTAGTTTTCAGTGGCAGTGTAAAATAATATTAAAATTTCAACTTTCGTTGACCACCATGTTTTAAAACTATATCTACATTCTGTCCTAGGTCATATTTCACAAGAACGGCGCTATACAAATTATCCAAGATGGTAGCAAACACTTTATAAATATCTTGTAGCATCCTTCACGTTATTCTTAAGTATTCTAGCGCACGCTTGTCGATTATTACAACTCTTGACATGGCTGACCTGAAGTAAGGAGGTATTTAGTTACACTTGATCGTGCCACGTCTCTAGGGCGTACTCGAATACTGTAGCATAGACAATTGCAATGTAACTGGAGACCCCAACAATTCTTCAATATCCGTAAAATAACAATATAACTTATAACGCAAGTAAATTTGAATGGAAGTGTGATTTTTTTATCGCCATCTGTTTGGTGAAGTAGTAGGTATAAAACATACTGCTATCACTTTTTTGTTGTTTGTTTTTGGGGTGTTATGCCGTGTTGCGCTAACACATCTTCGGATCTACCGGATCTGCCCTGATGATGGACACTGCAACGCTGTCCGAAACGTCGGCTAAAGAAGGAGTTAGCGCAACACGGCATAACACCCCAAAAACAAACAACAAAAATGCTTTTGGCCGTGAGAATCTAAAAACTTACCATACTGCTATCACATTGAAACTTTTAAAATTCCTCTCATAATGCTTTACCAGACTATCTTAGATTGATCGCTCAATGAATATAATAAAATCAGACAATTTAAATAGATTTCGGTGAGATGGAAGCATACAATTATTTACGTAAATTTCATATTTTACATGTGTCGCTAACGCCTCGGCGTCTAAAAAATGAACTACTTTTCAGCTTATTAAGGATTGAACGGAAGACTTAACTCGTTTATTTGAGCGAGAAATGTCGTTCATAGCGAGGATAAGAACCAATCGATGTACTGGAACTATGTTATAGAAAAGCGAAGATGATCCGACAAGCATGTTTCGCAAATTTCCTGCTGGTGAACAGCAATTTTCCTGGGTAGGTTTTAAGTTATACTACTTCATTTTTTTCAAAGTACTATTATAATTGTCAAAATACTATTTTCGGTGAGGTTCGAATATATTTTGAATTAAAAAAATTTCATAATTGGAACTGATTTGTCAAGAATTCTTAGAAGCCTAAAGTACCTGTAAAAAAATATTTTTACCAGAAAATTCTTGTATTTCTGTATTTGACATGTGTGTTTATTTTGATTAGGTTTAAGAGTTGAAAGTAGTTAAAAGAAAAACGTTTTGGAAATAGTAAGAAAAAACAAATAATGAAACGAATTTATTGAACAGAGCTTTTCAATGAACGGTGTACCTACCATAAGTTATGCCTAAATTTCTAAGTAGGAAGCCTAGAAAGCAAATATCGTGGTAATCATGAGAGTCATTCTATCTCCTCGTATTTCATGAAAAAACGTGCTTTACTAACATTTTTGGGTGAAGTACTTAAGAACAGTGGCGTAGCGACTGCTATACCGTGTAAAGCTCTGTCAAGCAGGGACAAAATAATGAATTCAATTTTAAAATAAATATGACTTTCATAAGTATATATTTCAGACCACAGCAGTCAGTTGAGACGGATGATGCCTTCAAATATTTATGATTTAATTTGTTAAAACAGTTACGCTTTTGCAAGGGCTACATGGAAAAAACTGATATGAAATATTGTTAATTTATTAAAAATCTGGTCAAATTATTCACGGGACTGCGGGCATAAAACGAATGAATTGAGAAATTTCATAATCTATCAGTAAAATTCGAATATGTTATGAGGAAGTCAGAACACGTGGTCTTAAAAAAATAATATTTTCGCATTTCGTCCATTATATTTATTCATACAAGGTCACTTGCGTGAACGTGTGTTATTAGGAAATGGTCATGCAGTCAATTTTTCTCCGTGTAGATTGGCCAAATGCTAGTTTAGTCAAATGAAACAATATTAATTTGTTTAAACCAGTATAATTTTATTATTACCGCCGACCGGTTTCGAAACAACCGTTCCTTCCTTAGGGCAATATATATATTCCAACTTAAGATGAATAATATATATTTTTTAAATATGGGTGAACATACATACGGGGTTGAAGGGGGGTGGAGGCGTGACTGGGTATTAGCGAAGAGAGATTTATTTTGTAGATCGGTGATGTTCGATACTTGTTTTCTGGGATGCTGAAACGAAATTCATTAAAGGTATTTATTTACTTTAAAATAAGTGATCATTCCATCCATTATTATTTTGCTTTATTTATAAGAATTCTCGTACGCCTCAGAATTTACCAATTTGCCGATGATTAAGAACAAAACTATTTCACTATAAGCACATAGCACCAATATTTCACAGCCTTTTAAAGTACCATGCTTTATTATCAACGAGAGACTATATCTATCTACCTCCACACATTTATATACTGAGCAAGTGTATGAATAACAGTGAACATTGTTTCTTCAGACAAAATAATATAACAAAAAGCACTTCTCGTGTAACGTCGTAACGTAACGAGAAAGAAAAGTGGCCTACCGTTACGTTACGGGGCTTTTTAAATATACACCAACTTTACAATATCTACGAGTCGTCGATCGTCTATCTAGTTAACGTAAAGGTAGATATATCTCAATATAAATACGCTAATACATCACTTAACTTAAATACAGTGAGCTCATCTCGTATTGTGTGGGTATTTTTACCACTCGTTCGGTAGCTAGACGTATAAAAAAACAATTTGGTAAATGAAATTGGTCAATAGATGATTATAAACGGGATGTTCATTGGGCGCATTGTTATTTTGGGCAATTTAGTACTTTACTGTCTGTTGAAGAAACTGTGTTATCTTAAGAAAAATCATTCTGTTAGGCGAATGAAACGTTATTTTTAACTGATTTTTTTTAATAATACCACTAATTGTGATTGATCAACACTCTTCTTTCTGAACAAGTAATTTAGCGTCTGGCCATATTTGTTTGCAGTAAAATATGTTTTCTAAGCTTCGTGGTGGAAATTTATTTTTCAACACAAATTGTTGCGTTAGCCTGGAAAATACAGACAAAACAAAAGTGTGCATATTGTATGACGCAAACGTACTCGTTCCTGATAAAAATAGTTTTAAGTTAAACATAGTTAAGCATTGAAGACAATATTAACGAAAGATGCGACAGAAAAAACAAAAAAATCATAGGAATTGAACCCTGCTGTCTTCAATGATGAACTCTTGACAGGCCAAGATGCCGAACAAAACGTCTGTAACCATGTAGGTCTTCCGACGACCCCAAGCATTTTTCTGTCTTATTGGCTTTTGAACTATAGTAATACCAAGGAAAGGAAAGGATTAAGGAGGATAGTAATTTTGGGTACTACCTTATCCCCCGCTTGGCTGCGGGATAGTTAAAAGTCACAATTTGAGGTTTTACTCTTTAAGTTAGTCCCATATAAAAATATTCATCCTAGACTTGTAGAAAAGTCAATAGATGTCGCACATTAAAATAAACAAGGAAATAATTATCCATGACACTATCTGCATTGCGTTTACTTCGGGTAGAATCTTAAAATCCAAAAGCCAAAAATATGCGTTATGGAAATTTTATTTTATTTTTATTATTGTAGAAACAAACAGTACATAATTACATAGAGGACAATAATTACAAAGTTAATACAATAATTGGTACCAATCACATGTCGCTGATATATACGAGTATCCATGTGTGGTATATTATACATGTTACTTAAGTTAAGTTAGTTAGTGTGTTAGGGAAAGAGAGAGGTGTGTGTGAGTGTTTGTGTATGTGTACGTATGCATGAGGGTGTATATGTGTGTGTTATGTGTGCGAATTTAGTGTGCTAAAGAAGTTTTTCTTAAATAGAGGGTGAGAATCAAAAAATATATCGGTGTATATATATTTGTGCTTGTTTGAATTGAGTTGAATGTTTCAAGCATGCGAGAAATGGGTGAATTGGCTGCAGCTATTAAGAACGAATAATATTGGTAGCTCTCGCCAAAGTATGATTAAAAATGACGTAAGTTTATATGATTATAGATATTTCTTAGATGCGACTGAATCTGTTTCTTTCTTTTTAATTTCACATCTTTCGATTAAGAATCCTTAATATTGTCTTCAATGATTAAATATTACAATTAGAGGTTTTACTCATAAGTTATTGCACGATAAAAATTAAAAAAGTCACATTTGCCTAAATATTCTAGATAGAAAAAGCTGTGCAAGTTTTAATGATGCCATAATTTGACGGACACCAAAACAGACTGATTTACAATGTGGTACCAACAGCTAAATAAAAAAAAATCTAAATCATCAGGATAGTATACTTTCTGTTACAACTCCGTTTTGATTAACGATCCATTCCCACCCGCTCCTCAACGGTAAATCCTTTTATAATTAATAAATGACGTAATTGCCGTCCATATTGTCCCGATTGTCAAAAACACGTGTTATTCTCAAGCGAATATCGTATGTTTACTTATTACACCTAAAATTGAAAATCAATGTTTATAAAAATTTACAGGTCTTTTGCAAGTTGCAGGGGATATTTTCACTAGATAATACGATTAAAAAAATGTAGGTAAAAACAAGAAAATATTTCTTCCGAGTTAATTTATATGAATATATAAATATCTAACTGCACAATATGCACTTACCATACTTCCAAAACATGACAGAAAACAACTGCTCATGATCTACTAACCATAGTATTTGATGCGTTGTTTAGGTAGTTAGATTCGTTGAATAGGTAGGTACTTAGAGCTGATCAGTTAAATAACATTGTCTCTCTCGTGTATATATACGTGTGAAGATATATGTATGAAGCTTTCTCCCGCACACATAAATCTTATTTATTTATTCACGGAACTGAGTTGTAAATTTGAATGACTTTGTAAAATTAACAATTCATTATTTTTGATTTCTAAATACATTGATGTGACGTGAGTAAATAATAAATAGTTAGATAAATAATAATATACTATATTATTTTGTCGACTAGAAGTCACTTCCATGGATCACTAAACTATGGAGGTCGTCAGGATACAAAACAATATTAATCAAATAGATATGGTACATTGAAAACAGTAATCCATGGTGATTATCTGGCTTGTAAGTAGCACAGACCATCAGGGAATATTTTAATTCCCTATGAAAAAAAAATGGATTGATTATTGAATTCACTCTGCAGGAGAAGCAACAACTTATAAACCAGCCACCAAAATACATATAAACAGAAGACTCACCAGAGAATACCACTCGCAATTGAGTTCCACTCCTTGATCTTCAGATTCTGCAGCAGACGGCAAATCAGCACAATAAAATATTTGCATTCGCACTATGAGATTATAATATAATCAACCAGCTCTCAAGAGAGTAGAATTTTTAATAATGATGAATTAGCACATTGTAATTCCAAACGTACTGCCACATTATTGTGACAAAAAAATATTTTAATCATTTTAGTCTTAAATCGACCTCTTTTGACAAACGATACAATACGGATGAATCCATCTGATCAATGCAAAGATGACTGTAATTCGCTATCACTCACCTGCAGAGCAAAATCTATCCAAAACCGACCAGAGATGTCTCTTTCGTCCATTATTTTCAATTTTTAATTTTAAAATTTAATTAAAACCAATTTTAAGTCCCTTGCTTATCCAATGCTTACCCCGACTCAGAACAGATATTGTCTAGTGAGTCGGGTAGCGCACATAATTTGTAAACAAATATTGATGTCAATAAACGCCCGGGTTACCGGCAAAAAAAAAAAAAAAAAAATCCTCTTCTTACAGGCAGGTACTTTAGGCAGGTAAGATGGTTAAGCAGGTTAGATGACTCTCTTGACCCTGTCTCATCACAAACTTCTGCAATGTTCTCCTTATTGCATTCATCAAAAATTTCACAAAAGTACTAGATGTTCTGAGGTACTTTTAAAAGAACCATTTAAAATCTCAGTTCCTCGAATTCAGCCCTGCATACTAGTTCCTTGAACAAATAGCAAGCCGTGTTTACCGCCTGTCTAATAAATATCCCAATCGATGGACAATCTAGTGGCCGGTGTGTTTGCGGAGGGCGGAAGTATAGTAGAGACCGGGGGCATCACCTAGTTCTCTAAATACCACTGCTGCTGTTTGGGGTTGTCACCGTAATACTCATTACGATTTGTCATTTGTCTGTGTCAATTTGTACAGTTTTTATTTGGCCAAGTAACCAACCTAAATACTCGCTGAAAGATGAAATGAGAAAATAAAGTTTTAACTTTCGAATAGAGCAAATTTTCACATATTTGTAAGCTTAAGTAAACAATGTTGTAATATTCATGAGATTATTTGTTGTGTAAGAACTGTTTTAGTAGATACTAAAAATCGCTTCATCATTATATCAGCACCGAGGTAGGAACTTAATTAGAGTTAGTACATACTAGGTAACAACAACTTTTATAATATCTTTATGGCTGAAAATCTTGTCAGAATAAAGTAAGTGATATTCCATTACGCGCTTATTAACCTGATATATTTGCAATCCTCTCAACTAAGTACGGACATTAATAATTAGTACTCTATCAACCGCTTAAAACTGCTTTGTGCGGTTGCAATAAAAATTGTCTATCTGCGAATGAATAACGCGTTCGTATAATTTATTTCGCATCACAAATCGTCACTGACGAGGTGGATTGCCATTATTCTGCCGATAGGAATGCGATAACCTTCCCGGTGAAAAGTACCAGGCGAACACGAGTGTTGGAGAGATTCTCGCTGGAAGACAAAAGCTCGTATCAATCGCCGATTGTTTCCCGCCACCGAAGTGACAGCGCGCCAATCTGCAACCCGCGGCGGCCATTACGGTGTTGCCACGTTATTATGTCGTTTTTCCCGGCTAATGATACAAATTTCTCTCCTGTTATATTTAGTTCTTTATTTATCGTGTTATTCTGTCGGAATTACGAGGTGTAGTGTGAAGTATTATTGTGAATTATTGCGGATTGTGGGAAAAGCGAGTTGGCAAATTGGAGAAACGTAGACGTTTCGTAAGATGGATGCCGCCCGTTGTTGTTTGAAAATAATGTTCTAGAACATTATTGTTCGAAATACAAATAACTCGCCGTTTTGTGTAAAGAGGAAATGTATCGCTGGGTTCACATCCAATTATTTGCTTTTTTGTTTGATTAAAACTATTACCAACTGAAGAAGTTATTTTGCCGTAAGAATTTTTCATACCTAGATGGCTGGTGTTTGCGCGTTAATATCTACTTACTAGTTTATTAATATAAGAACTTCTAGGTAGTTAATTTTTTACAGTCGGTTGTAATGATAATTATACCTTTGTAACAAATAACTTACAACGCGTCCAATGAAGTTATTATTTAAATTAGGTGGGTATAAATTATTCATTAAGCGTGGCCACGCTAAAAAATAAAATGTATTTTTTTAATCTTAAATTATTAGGTAGATACGTAACCAAATTAAAAAAGTACCTACCACTTATTTTATTTATGTTTGAAAATCAAATTATTTCATCCAAGTTTTTCGGTTTAATTTTAATTTTATGTGAAAACAACACGATCGTTCCATCAGCCTCGAACCAGTGGGACGAGTGGGATTATGGCAACACTCAATGGAGTATGTTGTAAGTTTGAAGGGATTAGGAAGGGATGGAGATGGGTTAAGAACGTGGTTTGGCTAAACCATTTCAAACAACCTTTTGAATCTGAATGATGGTCTTTCACCAATGCGATACTAGAAGTAGGTATCAATCGTTTTGTTAATAAAAAATCAAAAATTGGTTAATAATTTTTTTTGCTAGGTGCAATAAGTAATCATTTTAAATCCGTTTTCTTTATAAAATTGCCACCTTAACTTCTCTTTTTCTTTCGCCTTCCCCTTAATCTATCACCGAAATCTTTCCTGTGAAGTGCAATCGGCAGTAGTCTACACTCGCCCTCACTCCCCCAGGGCCACCCTGTCACCTCGGCAGTAGGGTGGGGCGCACCCTCCACTAGACTTCTTCCCTTAGGGCGCTTCACAAAGGTGAACGCGATTACAAAAGGGAGACTAAATTGTCGCGTAGCGGGGAACAGGTTAGTGGTAACAGACCGAAATTGTTATTATCCAATGTAACTACCTTTTTATAAAAACATTTTTTTCTTTACATTATTTTATCCCTCGGAAAAAATCACAGTATTCTGATTTGTCGAGATTAATCACAAGATTTTATGCAAAAGAAATACACATTTTAAATATAGAACTTAAATAACTTCGAGGTAAAAAATACACTGTATTGTAGGTAGATACCTACTTTATCGCTTGGCTGAATTTTTCGCACATCATTTCCATATTTTTTTTATAAAAATATTATTTCATACGTAGGTACCTACTTTATGGCTTGTTCGAATTCTTTACACAATCAGTTCCAATTTTGAAAATGACACTTAGAGTTAGAGCAAATTTCACTTGACCAGAGTTAAGCAGGAAGAAAACACAGACAACGGTAATTAGTATGAGCTATTATTTCAAAGTAATGTTTTTCAAGTAACTAAGTAAATCACACTAGGCGATATATTTGATTATTGAAGATTGAATATTTAAAACAGAAAATCAGAAAAATATACAGTTTATTCGATTAAGTTATTCGAAAATTATTTTTTTTCTCAAATTTTTACAGAAGCATTGTCTGGTTTAGGTGGTGTAATTTAAAAGGTATGTTATGAATAATCTGACCATGTTTTAATTATTCTTAAATTATTAGCGAAACATATTTTCGCTAATAATCTTTTTTTTTTCCGCAATGATATATTTTTTTAAAGAAATGTTCTCTTTTTTTACTTGCATTGATCTTTTTTTTACAGCAATGATTTTTTTAATTGCATTAATCTATTTTTTTACTGCGATGATCTTTTTTTATATTGCTATATTCTATTTTTTTATTGTATTTTTAAACTGAATGATTTTTTAATTTGCAAAGATATTTTTATATTGCAATAATGCAATTTTTTATTTCGATGATCTATTTTCATTTCTTTGTTTAGATTTATATTCAGCAGATTAATAGATTTTTTATTTACTAGCTGACATGTACCTGGCGTCGCTGTGAGTTATTCTTAAGAGACAAACTATGGTAGACTTTTCTGTAGGCTTTTTAAAAATATAAAATTCTTAATTGAAGAATTAAGAACACAAACAGTCAGACGCGGATAGCGACTTAATTTTATGCTTTTTAGATTAGAGATAGATAACAGAATGTACTTGATGAGATATCGAAAATCACACAACTGATAAATTAAATATGAAATAATAGTATGAGAGTAACATTAAATAAAATGGAAACTAAAACAATTTTATGATACAAATCACTAAAACTACATTACCTACGCTAAGTACTATGATTTGTAGGATTTAGCAAATTACTAGTATAGATTATACAAAGTTCTTCAAATGGAGTCAGTGAACATATTAATAGTTCCCCCAAACTTGTTGCCCAAATCGTGCGTCCTTTTTTTTTTTTTTTTTTTTTTATTTTTTTATTTATTTAATTCAAAAAAATTATTGGCTAGTGAGTTTGCCTGATAGTTGGTTGTGTATGTGTAGCAGAAAAATGTTCCATTTTGCCTTGTTTAATTCTATTTATAATTTAAGCACAGAAAAGACACAAGGTAAAAATATATTTAAAAAAAAAGAATAACTACCAACCGTCCGGTAATGGCGTACAAAAATATGTAAAAATATAACAACAATTATCTACATATGTAAAACAACAAAAACAAGATAATGAAGTTTGGATTAAGTGAAGTCAAGTCAAAACAAGAGATTCTAGAAATTTTGGGATGGAGGACTAAGCCAGTATAGGAATTGTCCCACATACAATAAAAACACCGTATTTAAAAATAAAACAAGTTTTTAAGAACGACGGCAAATAAGTAATATCTCAAATCCCCCATCTACGCCATAATAGAACGAGACGTCTACTACGACAACTTAGGGGAGTTCGTGTCTCGAACCTCTACGGTCAGTCTACGCCGCGGCTACGAATAGCCCATAGAACTTGAATCCAATCGCCTTTGTCCGGCAATCGGCCGCCAGGGGGTCGAAGTGGTTTTAAATTGAATTTATTCGAATATGGAATATGTCACCACCCTTGGACGTGGACAATCGACCGAAACCATTTTTGACAGCTATAAGAATGGGTTTTTGAAAAAAAAATATGTGGGGAGCTTTTGACAATAAATTCAAGGTGTTGAATTGCGTGCAATTATTGAAAATTGCTCCTGATCCTGAAGTCGGTTGAATTATTTGGCAGTACAGATAGGTACTCCTTTTCACGTAACACTGGCCTGGTAGTTATGAGTTATGTTTAAATTTGAGTTACGAGGGAAAATACTTCTTATTTCGTAAAAAAATGTTTTTTCTCTCTTTTGAAGTGTCTTCATTCTTGGTAGGTTTGACAAGGTGTTGATTACCTGTTTAGTTTTATGTTTGAAATTTTATGTAGGTACTTGGGTAGGTAAATTGGAGATCAAAACACAGACATACATAAGTTATTAAGAATCTCTTAAAATCCGGTTAAAAACGGTCTCCTAATAAATCGGAATAAGTGTTCATACATTTGCACTTGCATTGATAAAATATAATGACGAAATTCTAAAATATTATGATTTTTAAGAAAACGTGTTCTAACATCGTGATAATACATTCGTGTTTTACAGAAAATTCGTCAGGATTACGATTGAAGAGTATCTTAAAACATTAGCAAAACTTATTTTACAGTTCGCCATTTATTTTTTTTACTCGTTTTAGCTTTTGATCAGATTATGATCAGTTGATAAGCCTAAAAACATTACCGCTGTGCTTGCCAGCTCATTACGATTTAATCCCGTGCTAAAATTCATCGAAAGTCGGTGAATAATCGTGGACCTTCAATATGCCAAAATTTCAAAATGATGCTAATTGTTAATTTGATAGTCATCAAATATGAAAGAATTTGAAACACCCAACTTAAGAACCCAATTGTTTTCGAGTATGTACCTATAATGTTTTTTTTCAAGACCTTCAAATAAGTAATTTAAAACTTTTGTGTATAATTTAACTTCAGAACTCAAGACCGATTCGTAGTATCTAGAAAAGCAATTGATTGCCCTTTAAATGCTTCAAACCAACTTATCTTTAAATATAGTGTCACTTTTGATAATCGTTCGTTTTGAGGGCTTCACATCGCAAGTGTTTTCGAAATTTTGAACAAGTTGTGACCAGCATCCTTCATCTTGTCTTGTGATAATATCACCATCTACCGCAGTTGTCAGCTCTGACATGTCATCTGTTTGTCACGTGATCTCATCTGACACTGACAGCAGTAGTTGACAGATCCGACTAGCCAGTCAATAAAAAAATCTATGGTTGACTTTTCTCAACGACATTCTCGTATTCATTAAGACTGATTGGTTCACAAAAATAGGAGTTTATTGGTCCTGTATTGATGTCTGTTTTTTTGTTTGTTTTGTTGCAGCTTGTTTTTTATAACCTGGTAAATATAAAAGTGATTATACAATGTAGATATCAATTTGTCGGTATTTTAAATTTATATGTCCTGGTGAATAGAGAAAAGTAGAAAAAGGTACAAAAATTGGTATGGCAAAAGAGAATACTCGATTGGAACTGAAAATCGATGTAATAATTTTCTTTCCAGTTGAGTTCATAACCTCATCTCATTTCCTGTTCTATTCCGGATATTGACTGCGTGTCTCACTTGCGGATGGCGCCCTTTAATAATTACGTAATACAGATCAGTATTTGCCCTGTGTCTCCATTATATTGCAATGCAATAAGTGCAATTGACAGAATTGGCCCTTTCGCTCGGTTTACATGCTTTTTTTAATGCCTCTTGATTGTTCAGAAAATTCTAACCAAGTCCGTGCAATTTTGTACTACTTTGTAATATTGATGACATAAAATATATAACACATGTTAATGGCTTCGACGCTTCTATCAGCGAGTCTTTAAATAGTACGAAATAAAGTCGCTATTCGCGTCTGTTTGTGCGCTTAGTTCGTTTAAACTACGCAACGGATTTTGATGGGGTTTTCAGTTTTCACTATCATTTAAAGAATTTCTTCCGTAAGGTTTATACAGGATATCCGGAGATAAAGTGCATTAATTTCGGAAGGTGATTCTACGTGATAGTACAAGCAAAAGATTTATAATCTTTTTCGAAATTACAACTTTTAGGGGTACTTTTTAGGTAAAAACGTAAAATTGGTCCGGCATGTGGGTCTGGCATTATTACTGAACTCTTTCTGTTAGTCTTTAATTGCCGCACTTCGTGTCAGTAACTTTTATTTTATTCGCAAAGAACCTCATAATTTAATGTATATAGCAGTGTTTAACTTAAAAAACTTGATTGTTTTAATCAAAACTTGTTAAAGTAGTGTGCATTTATTAAGACTTACTTGAAAGAACATCTTTATTCAGAGCATGTTTTCTCCAAAGACTTACTTTTAACAGCGTGTTTTTTTGTGAGTAATTATAATTACTGTAAAAAAAATTCCTTTTCTTCATTAGGTAGTATTTTTTCGGTAAGTACCTAATTTTACACGAGCAACTAGTTTTGAAGAATATAATTTTGTGCAATCATTTCCTAATAATAGGCTGGAAATTGACTGCTCTTACTTGACTAGTACCACAATACTCTCCTATCGGTCTATCTCTTTTGCGGATAATAAACTCACAGAATTTTTGTAGGTAGGTACTTTCATCCGGGCGACTAGACGACTAGATAACGAGTCCTAGAGCGTGCGACGTCACCCGTTACATCACAGTTGGAGCAGTATAGAACGAAGTGGTGTCGAGAGGCGCTCGTTGCAGGACGGGAGTCGGGTCTCCTAATGAAGGGGCGCCATTTCACGGCACTTCTGGCGAGCGAGGGCCACTCGTTCTTACTTCGTTAAATGAAGAGTTGCCAGTCGTGTGCAGGGGTATTTAAATTGGTGGAATAATGCCGGGAAGTCTGCCAGAGCCGACAAGGAACACTTTTAATAATTATAAAATATCCTTGCAGAGTCCATCATCATTCTAAAAGAAACTATTCAAGAAGACAACTCGTACGCGAAACGAACAGGAGCGGAACAATAGTTCACAGTTGATATTGGCTCCATAAGAACGGATTGTTTCTTCGACTAGTTTTTGTGTAAGTCGGCTCGTGTGTGGAACGAGCTACCGGCATCTGTTTGACCTCCGTATAATCCGTGCCTCTTCAATAAATCCTCTCCACTTCTCCAACCCGCTTCACAACAAGGTGGTGACATAGTTCCTCTGTCTTTACACCTTACTGACAGGGAATCTTTTGGGAGGTATCATAAAAAAATAAATAAACGAAAAAAGCCTAAAAATTTATTTTTATGTTGTAATAATTTCCATCAAGGCTTACTTTATCTTTGGATATACTCGTACTGTGGGTAGGTAGAATTTTTATACGTTTTACCTATGTACTAGGCTTTTCAAATTACGTACTTAAGGCGTTGTACACTTAACCTTGCTGTAGATAAGTGGCACTGCTAGTATGTTTTATGGATACAAAAAAACCTATGGAAAAAGGTTTGTTCTTTCGTTTGTTCTTCCTTTGGCCTTTGCCAGGCCATATTTGATATTTATTTCAAATCTATGGTTACTAATGATAATCACACGAAACCTTATCTATGCTTTAAGTAAGTACCTACCTATTTCAAATCATGAAGCACAAAGTTACAGCTATGCTCCTAGTTTTTAGAAATACTTAATTGACTGATCGTAGGGAAGTCCGGTTTTACCTCGAATGTTTGGCATTCTGTATTTTTTTGTACAACACGACCACCATCTTGTTCAAGATGGTGGTCGTGTTGGATACTACCTTCATTTTTGGATCCTGCTAGTAGGTACTAGTACTCACAGTCAAATCGGAAAAGTCAATATTATGGTACCTATCGGCCTGACGAACTTTGAAGAAGGAATGTCTGTGACATTTGACGGACTCCGTGGTCGAGGGGCAAGGATCTTTACTAGCAAGCCGGAGGTCACGCGTTCAAACCCCAGAGTGTGCAATAAATTTTATTTGATTAATTTGTCATATTTCCCAAAACACTCATTACATTTGCAGCATGTTCCAGAGTTGAAGATTCTCTCAGTATTGCCCTTGTGTAAGACCACCATTCAGAATTGAAACATTGCTTGAAATGGCTTTGGTCGTGTGGTATGACCAGATCTGAAAATCCAGGTATTTACCTATTCCTTCCCCTCCCCACTACATTGATCCCAATTCAACATACCCCAATTGGGGATGCTACGGTTCAGAGCAGTCGGGACTCTTGTGCGGTATTAACAAAAAATAAAAAAAACGTGATGTGACGTTTCTTCGGACAAATTGTACGCCTAATTCAATTGAAATAAAAACAATTAAATTTAATGTTCTTTTGATACATACTCGTACAAATCTTACGATTTCAAAGGATATTTTGGTTTTGATTTATCTCAGGTAAGAGAATCAAATAAGAGATTAGAAATATCTATTTTTTAAAGAAAGTCTACTTTTGGCGTGGCACTCGCTAGCAACACATCTTTTTTTTTTCACTCAAACATTTCATTTACGAGTGTTATTGATTCTGTTCTGTTGCTTGACTGAAAGCCGAACAATTAATATTATTTAATACTACTTAACGTTCTAGACTTGATATTATCTGCATTGGAAGTATCGATATTATGAAGTGTACCGATAAATTTAACTAACAAACGCCAATTAATTTCCCTGTTAATTAAGTTGATTGAAAGCAATTTGGAAACAATTAACAGCAAATCGTTTGTTTCACTCTTGCCGGCACTCCATCATCGTTTCCCGACAAGTAAAGAGGCTGTACAGGTAATTAACGACTCAGATCTCGGTACGAATATTTTCTATTACGGAACTTATAGGTATCCACTTCAATTGAATACAATAACTACCTACATACATGATTGTAGATACTTTCAATGAGGAGCTCAAATGATAAATATTACCACTTTTTTATATTCACATATAAAAACCAACTGTGATTCTGAATATTCTTAATTTATTAAAAATCTCTTAAGGCGATGCACTACGTCGTGTAATATTTTAAATTGAGCCGCTATCAATAACATCCCTTACGTAGATGGGGATAAGGTTTAAATTCCCGGTTAACACCATCCGCCTGTTTTGATTTATGCAAGAAAAAAACATGGCCAAAAAGTGCCTTTTATTTTATTTTGTGGATGTTCAGACATAATTTTTTTTTTCAATCATTTTATAAATTACTTAATTTGCCACATTATACAATAAAATCATAACCGAAAATGGGTTCGTAAGTGGGAGATTTTGAACTTTAAAGCAGTTTTTGTAGGCCTGTACATAATTTTTTTCTGGGCTTATAAAAAGACTTATATAAAAAATACTCGATTATTTCAAAGTTCAAGATGTATTCTACTCGTAGTATTTAATTAAAGCATCTGAAACATTTCTAGGCGACGAAATTTTCAAACCAAAAACACATGATTTTGCATTACTACGTATGGTTTCCTGATAATTTTTAGTAAATACCTAATAAACATATATTTTTATAATTTTTTTCGTTATGCAAAATAAATTGCACAATTCGATATAATTTTTTGGTAGATGCTTAATTAATTTTTAATTCTGTTTGCTGACATCAAATTTGCAGCAGTTTAATTGTTAATAATTAATAATTGTTGATGGATAATTTGTGCACCCCTCATTATAAAAAGTTTTTATATTTTGTAAATTTCAGTTTTAAATTTGACAGAGTACGCGTTTAGATTTGTTTATTTTTCCTTTAAATTTTATCCCGTTAAACTTCAAATTAAGCAGTTTGTCAACAGCTATTACATTACAACATTATTACGTCATTATTCGTACAGTTAATAAATCGATAGCGAAAAATGATACGAAAAATCAACAAATCTGAATCTCTGACGTCATAGATATCGCCCGAAAGGTCACTGTGAACGAGATTTACATCCATGTGACGTCATAATATATGATGCACTTCGAATTGGGGCATTTTGTGAGTTTTCGCGACTAAATTTATTTTACTGCGAAAAAGTTCCATGTAAAATTCACTCAGTCTTCCTTCCTAATCCTCCATTCATACTAATCTTAAGTCATTAAGATTAGTATGACTACACGTGAAATCCTTCAAGACACTCCGCGAAAGATAATTGTATCGTACAATGCTCTGCAAAACAATTTTTTGATTTCAAAGTGTCAATAAGTAGCGCAATATTATTCTTCCTTCCTTCGAGAAAAGTATGTCGATCTGTACTTAGAACGATTTCAAAAGATAAACAACGTAATCTTAGACAGAGAACAATCACTCCCTTGCCATAGACAATGAACATGAACAACACCATAGATGTTCATAGATAATTCCATGTCTGTTTCGACAAATTGTTTTTGTTCTTAAGTGCTGCCAGCTTTCGTTTTCCACACTTTAGGGGAAATCTATTTTCATTGTCTCTCGCCTATCGGTTTTCGATAACTGTTGCTTGTTCGAGGGCCCTTGAGGGAAAATGGTAAGTATCGAGGAGCTGCTATCCACAGAAACAATAGCCGACAATACAATAATACAATGATCGATAGATAGACATTACGTGCTGGAGATTTTACAGGGATAACGATAACTTATGGGGATTTATTCGTGTAGCAGCGTTCTCGATTAAATTTTTGAAACACTTTCATTTTGACCGGGGTTAACTTGAACACAATAAATAAATTAACACAATAAACTGAATAAAACACCATCACATCAAAACGTCCTGTTTAGTTAGCATTCTTGGTCGGCGGTTTCTGACGTCACGATAAAAAAAATTCAAAAAGATTCATTGTCATTTGTTTATCATGACATTATTTAATGTTTTGAATGGATATTTTTATGTGTCAATTTTGTTTTATTTATATATTTATTTTATTGATACATGATTTAGAGAGTACATGTGGTTTTTTGTGATATTTCACCCTCCTAGGGATGATCCTGTGTTATGGCGGGTGAATTTTACAGTTTGCGGACATAGAATCTATACATTACTATAAAATAAAATAGAGAAATAATAAAAATGATGTATAGCTAGTTTGGGTTGCAAGAAGAGGATGTAGAAGTTAGAGAATTATAAGAAGATGAGAAAGTATTAGTAAGTAGATCACACCAATTAATTATGTACATACTATGCCGCTAAGTTAGGGAATAAGGATATATAATTTTGATAGTACAATTCTGTTGGTACACTGCAGTAAGTAAATTAAAAGGTCAATATTGATTTAGTAGATAGTAAAAAATGGATTAAAAAATTAGTTTGTTTTCCGTATAAAGATTTATTACTAATTTAATATGTCACTGTACCTTTCTGCAACATGAACATTGAACATGGTAAATGAAAACCATAACAAAGCTCATACCTTTGAATTTCATCGACTATGAAGTCAATAATCATTAATTTTCGTTCGTATTTATATGAATATTATAATAGCATTACGACCACAAAAATCGTTTCCCATACCAAATATTATTTATTCGACAAATTATTATGCGCCCTCTGCGTCATTTAGAACAAACTTCAATCAGTTGAAATTTAATTGTTTGGTTTGTTCATTAAGTATTAATTACTCTGTTTCTGTCACTGATTGCTAACCACGCATTAAATAATAATTCACTAAAAACCACACTCTTTAATAAAGTGATGCTTTTAATTTGACTTTAGAAAAAAGTCAGATTTTATAGAGTGTATAAAAATAATTATGGACTGAACACGATTCAATGAAAAAATTATCGATTTGTAACAATTATGAAAAAAATATATTAAAAAAATACACATTACACGTGTCAAAGTTGACCGAGATTGCGTTCTCGTTTTCCTCTACCTTCCCAAGTATTATTTAGAAATGAAAAGTTTTTAAAAATTATAAGTAGGTACCTACTATTTGTCGTTTTTTTAAAGTCCCAAAACCATTACGCTACGGATATCGTTTATAGAGCTTATAATCTCTTTCACGTTAAAAGTGTCCAATGGAAAATTGATATAAATGTTTGACTGCAGAAAGGTTAAATAATTACCTGCAATGTGTACTGTCAAGCTGTATTTTTTGGATGTTTAAAAAAACTCCGTTACGCAACAAGACGCTCATCGTTATCAATTTATTACACCTGAAATGGCAATACAGTATTCTCTCTCTAACATCTTCCACCCTTCTTCTTTCCTCTTCCCATCTTTTAGTCATTCCCCGCCGAAGCAATTAAATGTAATTTACTCCTTATTAAGTGTAAGAAGGTAGGAATGTATTCGCCACCAGATAGAGACATCTTGAATTCCGATACAGAAGTTGCCGCTTCTACCTGCCGTGCAGTATTTACTTCATACTTCCCGAGTCGGGTGTGAAGATACCCGGTTCGAGTCCCGGCTAAGGATACGGGGCTCACTACACGCAAGGAAATGAAAAAATACCCGCTATCGTCACAAAACATCCAACTGGTTATTGCTGATTTACGAGACGTTATTTTCTTCGTACAGAATTAAAAAATCTGACGTGAACCTAATGAATCATGTTTCAGTGATTCATAATTCTTTCATGAAAAAAAATGAAAAAATCACTCCAGATATACCAATAATATATTGTTCAAGTAGGTACAAAGTTCCATTTATTTTTGTTGTTTTTCGTCTTAATAATGCCACCCTTACGCATGTGTAAGTATTACAATCACCACAATACAATTGTTTGCATCGTAAGCCGGCATACCATAATTTTTACACAATTTAAGTATTCTTAAAGTTTTGTATTGTACTAATTTATTTACCTAAAGGCCTAACTTGCGACCTTGGGGAAAACCTGTTGAACTACTAACGATATTTATATTTATGTGGCCTACGTATTAAATATTACCTATTTTTTTTTGGTTTCCATGTTCCGTCTAGGTTTATGTTTTACTTAAAATTAAAATTTAAATTTTTTCATGCGCTTGAATACATTTCTTATGTGCATTAGTTATGTACGACGAGGATTGAATAAGACTCAAACTTGAAATATCGATATATCCATAGTTATACATCATCCCTGATGATGGATGCTGCCTAACCGTCAAAAAGTTGTTTAAAAAATGTGGAGGAAGTTGGAAAAAATAAATTCAAACATTAAACGGTGGATTTTAACTCCCGGAAAGAACCTTTAGTACCTCGGTACTGCCAATTAAAAGTGCAGGTAGGTACTTTGTATTTACATTTATTAACAGGATTATATAATTGCATAATTTTTTGTGTTGCATGTTGTGTACTAGGACATTTGTGACCTATAGTTTCAAAGTGTGACATCTCCATTTTTACAGTTTTGAGATAATCATGAAAACATATTTAGCTATTAATATTGACGATGTTTAACCATTTTTCAACGTATTTCCAATAAACATAGCGAAATATTTAATTTTATGAAGTAAGTTCTTTTGTATAATGCTTATTTTCATTTTTATTTAACTTTTTAGTTTGGATGTGTCACATTTTGAAAATAATGTATGGATTTGTCATACTTTGAAACTCATGATACTGGATTTGTCATACTCTGCAGCCAACTTATGAAGGTCCGCCATTTTTTTTAAGCCATGGGTGTACGTAACAAACTAGCAAAATTATACATATTTTTGCTAAAATAAGTACTTTATTTTCATGAGGTAAACAAAAAATATTCATTATATTTAAAAAAAAAAGTACAAACACCATTCTCGAAAGAGTGTCAGTACAATCACAAGTTTATTATCTTAATTTTCAATAAACAATTTAAAAATAAAAAAATTCCAATGAAAGCAATGACAGTTTTAAAAATACACTATTATTCAAATGATAAACAAGAAATTAAAATAGACTCGTAAATTGGTAATTGGTGCTTATACAAAGGATACGTATTTAATTACAAATCATACTATAAGGTCATTAATTTCCACGATAGGTTCACAATCTTCTTCGCTAACTTCCACATTTTCAATATTCTCGGATTCTCTCTGATTTTCTTCATACCTTTCGATAACATTTTTATAATATTGTAAGCAACCAAGAGCTCTCCAGTTGTTGCCATAATATTTTTTTAAAAGATAATCAACATCCTTAATTTTAGCCATTTTTACATTTGTTCCACAATTTAACTCTTTGGGGTTAATTTGTACTGCAGATAAATTTGTTTTGAAAATTTTCTTTGAAGAACACAAATCTACTCTATAGTGAGCTTCTCCAGCAACTGTTATGACGCCTGATGGTTTTTTGGTTAAAATAAATCTTTTCGAAGGAGCAAATTTAAAATGCCATTTGCCTGGAGGTTTCAAAACCTCCTGAACGGCAGACTTCCAGTCAAAGACTTTCACGTCAGTTTCAAGATTATATACTTTTCCATGTTCCTTAAATATATCGTAATACTCTTCAGGATTGACAATTACTTCTTTCTTCTTTATTTTTTTCTCTATTCCAGCAAAAACTCTGTCAGATGGTAGAAAGGAATGGCCTGGGACGTCAATTCTTTTTACAACATCACCTCTGTTTTCCAACCACTTCATGCACATTCCTATGAGAACAGAATTTTATTTTGTCCTCCGCATCCATCTGCCATTAGTCGAATAGTGTTGATTCCATCAAAATTAATTTTAGAAGGAAGATGGAATAATGAACTTGCGATTTCATTTGATCCTTTTGCGTACTGATCTTCTGTCCAAGCATATATGTGCACGTTAGTGAGTTTAGAATGGGAAGTACCAATAACTGCTGTAAAATTATATGTATATAATTGGCGTGAATAGTAAGCTGCTTGATCGGCAACTTTCGGCAGTGGTTGGTTCTTTTGGCAATCAAAAGAAATTGTTGCCATGCCCTCTTTTTCTTCTTCCAAAATTGTAAAGAATGCCTTTGCCCGAATTTTATGCACACGTTTTTCTATTATTAAATTATTTTTCATTGATGCATCTACTTCATACTTAATTTTTTCACCAAGTTCCAAGCATTTGGAGCACTGATCTGTCCGTGGAGTTCCAAAACCAATATTGAACTCAGAATTAAATATTTTTCGGAAATACTTTAAAATACTTTAACTAAAGCCTTTACGATGCAATCTGATAATGCTTGAGCATTAAACATTTGACTTAATTTGCTGATATTAAGTTCGCAAGATAAATATTGCCGTGATTTTGTTTTGCTACGACAGTAATGAATTTCAAGAGGAATAAGTTTTTTAATAAATTCTATTACAGCATTTTTGCGGTCGGCAAATTTTATGTGATTTCTATCACCTCCCCGTTTTTCAATGGGAGGAGTGCCAGAGTTAAAGTATCTTTTAGTGACGCCAATCACACGCATTTTGTTGATATGTAAAATATCCAAAAATGTGTTTCTGCATACGGGTACCGTAGTCATAGTAGTTGTTTTACGTACATTATAGGTTATTGAAAGAGACTTCTTTTTCCTTTTGTTGCTATCTGTTTCGCTGTTTCCTCTTCTCCTAATTACCGATTTCGGTAAACAATATTTTAACAAGTAATTGTCCTGATAAATTTTGTTAGACAACAAATAAAATTTCTTGTGAAATTGTTGTATGTCTACCATTGTCAATGACATGCCTTGAAATGCCTTTGAATTGTGTTGGCATTTTGGCGCAAACGGCAATGTTGATGCAGAATATCTTGAACAAAAAGAAAGGGGATATTTTAATTTTACATGAAAAATAAATTTATATTTAATAATTATTTATACCCATACATATTTACTAGAGAGGTATCTAAAATACCTACATTTCACTTATTAATCTGAGTTGCCAATGAAATAGTTGATTAAAGTGAAATTGATGTTTCTAGAGACAGGTTTAAAATACATAAAAAAATTCGTGTGTGAAAAATAAAATTAACTCTCGCACGCCCTTTGCAAAACTGCATGAACCATGAGTGATCTTGACAGTTGAGAACAAAACTTACCTTTTTTCACTTCCCTGGATCTTTTCCACTTTTCTGGCTGTTTTTTTCTATTCCTTGCTTTCTCTGGAACAACACGTTCCATTGTTTTTTATCTTAAAACTTTTTAAAACTTACTAAAATACCGAAAAACTGTCAACCGACACTCACAGCTGGACACACAAGACAGAAATGGCAGTTAAATCCCTCAATCACGTGACAAGATGGCGACTCCCTATTGGTTGAAGTGGATCTGTCATTATTTGAAACTAATAAGCGAGGGATATGTCATTTTTTGATAATAACCTCAATTTTTAACTCAAATTATGTAGAAATTTGAAAGAATATGTCAGATTCTGTGGCAAAAGCTATAATCAACAATAAAATGGCTACAAAACTGCATCATTATCTCATTTTAGCCAAAAATGGAGATGTCACACTTTGATACTATAGGTCACATTTACAAGAGGGCGAACGCAGGCCAATTCATGGAAATTTAATGGCCTGAATTCTTTTTATATGTTGGAAAAAGACTATAAATTAATTAATTGATGGTAAATAAATAACAACTAGTGATAAAGGGAGATAGAGTTTTGCATTAATAAAATATGTAAATGATGCTTGTAGAAATAAAGAAAATGTAGAAATATAGTATTTAACGCGATAACATGTTCCATGACACACAGAACAGGTAGGCAGAACAAAATTGTTGCGTTTTAAGTCTTTTCATTCTAATAGTACCTTTCTAAAAAATTTTATTTTATTTTTTTACAAACTCTTATTGCCTTTCAGACATTTTATAAGCACTTCATTCTTGCTTATACTACTTTATTGTATATTATTACATATAATTTCTTACTTTGACTTAATACTATACTACAGATTGCTACTTATATTTTATTTATATCTCTTTTTTTCATACTTTTAACCTTACTACTATTTACTGATTATACCATTATACTTACATTTATATTGTTGCATTCCTTATGTTGCTGTACTATTCTCCGTAATTTAGTATGTGAATGGCACATGTTGTGCCGTATATGTGAAAATAAATAAATAAACTGCGTTTATTAACTTGAATTGAAGATAAGCAAAAGATATCAATGTCTGTTGCGTTCAGTTCTTCAGTTTAGTTTTTTACGTGTTTCGGGAGAATTTTAATGGCGTTTTATGGAATGCCGCGGAATAGTTTTAAATTAAATGAATTCATTTTATGTATAGTTCAAAACTAATATTTTAGTGTGACTTCCAGATGACAGACTAAAATTTGAAAATGGAGTAAAAACAATCCTGACAATAAAGCATAAATTGACAGAGAAATTATGAACAAAAACGATTGAATGCCGTAAAATTGCCATATGTGATCCCTTATGCGTGTGCGTTTCAAATATTTTATGTGAAAAATACAATGAAAAAGTAGCTTATTTCAATGAATGAATGACGAATGGAGTAGTTAAAATACAAAACAAATAAAAATACTTAACTCAGGTCGTGTCAAGTCTCGAAAAAACGTGTGTTACAACCGAATTTACTCTAAATCAAAATTGTTTCGTGTAAATTTCTAATAAATCTAAATGTATCCTTCTTCTGTATACGATATACGGTAAAGTGTGGTAGCAGGTAGCGGTAGCCAACCTGAGGCAGCATAAATCTCAACAATGACGCTTTAATGACGGCGCAAGGAATACACAACAATTAGTGCAGCCATTTGATCTGGCCGCTTGAGATACTACAATAATCGGTTAATGAACACATTTATACCGGGGATGTTGGAAAGGGTTTGGATGTCGAGAGTTCGAAAGCAATCCAATCGAATATTTTAGGAATACATTCGTGGATTTCTGGAATTGTAATCAAAGCTCATTGAACTTAAATTTTGTTCACCGAAAAAACATTACACAACAGACAGAGAAATTAATCTTAAGAGAATCTTGGCGTTTTCAAAATTGAAATATTCACCATACAAAGTGATAATCCCTGAACCATTCCTTGTGGTAATAATTCTAACAGAATAATATTAATGGAACTAATACCTATTATGTATGTACATGATTTGTTGTGCAAAAAAATTGAATTCAGACTGACAACGAATATTTAATATCATTTTTTTAAAATATCTTTATTATGTCACTAAGGATAATTCATAAGATCATTTATATAAACGAGAAAAAGTAGTGGTCCTAATACGCTACCTTGGGGGACACCGTAATTGGCAAACTTTTGGCACTTTTGTCAGAAGGTTTCTTGCATGTTCGAATTCTAACACTTTCACTGTCGTATATTCATTGATCGATCAGTAGTATCTCAAGATATTGATTTAATAAAAACGCTATCCACAGCACCACTAGATTAGTCTAAAAAGCAGACAGACGTAACCCGGGACGGGGAAGACACATTGTGCGGAACGTATCGGTGTTATCAATAGGCTTATTGATATTGTTATGACTATATTCAATTATCAACGATAAAAATATCAGTTGAATTAATTGGTTGAAGGATAGATTTAGATAAAATTAAATATTTCAGTATGTTTCTGAAGAACCGACCAGTTCTGGGAAAATAATTTTTAATTGCTCGTTCGTCTTTTGCAAATCAAAGCAAAGCGATGGTTTTTTGAAGTCATTGAATTATAACATCCCTTTCAAACTTTTTTGAAAATGTTTCAGCAATAGAAATGAATAGTTTTTTGTCCTATGTCGCGATTCACACTGTAAATGATGACCTACATGGCAGAGCGGTAAGCTCCTTGGCTCTAGACTCAAGTGTAGTCAAATTTATATGGGTTTGTTCACATACAGAAAATTTGTTGACAAGCGCACCTATATTTTTGTACCTCAATATTAAGACTTTAGTTTAGATCAGTGGTTCTCAAAGTGGGGGTCGCTATAAAAAACATATTTCTAAACATTATTCTAAACGACTAAAATATGCTTTTATAGAAGTAGTAGGTCTCTAACAGACATTGTACCCAATTAATAATACAAATTAATGCGATGGTGCGCTTGTCAATCCTATAATATCTATCATGATAAAATTGCAAGAATTGAATAACACTATATTTAGTGACCAAGTCTAAGTACCCAACGTTTGTCCCCGTACGTCCCCTCACGGACAAAAGAGTATGGCTGATTTATTTAAATCCTGTTAAAAACGTAATAGCAATCCATTTCCTAGTGATATCCTTCCATTCACAATATATCAGAATACGTGTCCATGCAGTTGTCCTTTTCCTGAAAAATATAATGACGTAACGCGACAAGATTAGGATTTTTACGAACACCTAATTTAGTTTTCCACCGTCCTCATAACACATTATACTGTGTGTTTTACTGATACTTTGTTAGAAAATCTGTCGATTCATTCGTTAAAGGCCTACAGTTCCGTTTTCAACAGGAATACAAATAATTTGACCAGTTTTTTAATAAATTAGCATTAATTTAAATCAGCAAGTTTTATTCGCGCACTCGACTTTGTTCAGCATAACAACGTTCCCTGAATTGGGAATAAGCATACTGAATATTTAATAATAAAAAAAATTAAATATATTTTGAATCGTATCGTAATTTTTGTGATATTTCATTTAGAACCAGTTGCTCGCAACTCGTTAATTATTACTAAGTATTTATAACTAGAAGAAAGCTCCTTGGCGGACCATCACCGTCGGCACTTGTTTATTTTGACTTGAAAATTTTGCAAAGGGTTAAGTACCAATTTGGTTCGTTCATACTTAATGACTCCCCTGCCCGTGTCCAGGCAGATACACACTATACACCTTACATGGTAATTCTCTGTATACTCAATACTCTGTATATTTAATACGCTGTATATTCAACGCTCTGTACTCGGGGTTTAATGCTGAATTTGTTCGGCTTAGTGTCCGGTCTCAGATGTAATCCCAGCCTCGCGCAAGCTGATTCATTTTAATCAGTTTTGGAACAAATGCATACGTTAGTTGAAATGACTTAAGAGATGAGCGATTCTTATGAACGTTATATTATACAAAATAAATCTAAATCAACAGATTTAATTTACTGGTTTGACCCAGGATATATTTTAGGTAGGTAGGTACCTATTTAATTTGTTGGTTAGTAATAATAACCTATATTATACGCTATTAAAACACCGACTTCAAAGATAACCATGTCTAGATGTACCTACCCAAACCCCTGCAATCATCAAATATATTGAAATTGATAAATTAGTCCTCCGGTGAAAAAGGTTGTGCAGGACTGTTCTACTACTTGTGGAGTGTTATAGAAAATATATGCAATCATTCTTCATAAGAAATGTATAATGTAAAGTGTACACGCCTATAACGTGTCTTTAAAAATAAGTAAATATTATACATTCTAAATATTTATTTGTCTAGGACAAGCATGAATAGTCATAAATTGGAAAGAATCTTTCTTTTTCGAAAGAAAAAAAACACCTTTTTGTACAAAATACCAAAAGGTTAACGTAACATGATTTTTGTTTCAGAATACCTCCGTTTTTGCTGAGAAATACAGTTTTTCCCAACGCGAATTGTGCTAAAAAAAACGCTAAATGTACAGGTCCCTATTGAATACTGAAACTTGATGAAAAGATCTGCAGAATATAATATAACATTACAGCTTCCGTATTTAGAATACATTAAGGAACTAATCGAGCCAAAGAACGATACTATACATCTCACTCTACAGCGCATATCGTATAAGATCTTAAAATCCCCTACAAGAGAAGCAGAAGTTATTAATTAGTTTGCGATCACAGCGAACAGCGTCCGGTCCAAGCAGTCTAATTTTCTCATAATAAATTCATGAAATTATCTTCTTCCTCCGGTTTTGCAGACAAAATCACAAGTATTATAATCTGTTTGCTAGCAGCCCTCGACACCCAACACCGGCCGAAGTAGCTACCGACTACTAACTGACCTTAAGCTTCAGCTTTTACGGGATTTGTGCATTCGCCTTAGCGCGGTTATAACTGAATATTAGATAACACTAGGAGAGGCCCTTTTCAGCGAGATTAGTTTTCCAACTCGCTCTCAACAGATCAATTATTCAATTTCATATCTGACCAGTTTTAAATCCGGGCTTCTGCCGAGAACGGCTTTTAAATACACACATAATTAATGAGAAAGAGATACAGCTAGTCTTCCTTTCCCTCTCTCGTCCAAAATAAAAATGTTGTTGTTATTTAATTTGAATTAAGTTAGGTTATATTTGTTTATTATCTTATTTTATTTATTAATTTTAGGATATCAATATTTTTTAAACTGTAGCAAAAATACAACAATGTATCAAATATCAACAGAATTAAAAATTATTAATTAAATAATTTATATAATTATTAATGACGGGTTGTTACGCAGAATTTGAACAATTCATCACTTTTCAAAGTTGATTTTCAAGTTCTGTGAAGGTTCTATTCAAGTTCTGTGAAGGTTCTATTCAAGTTCTGTTATTATAGCATTACTAGCCAGTTGTTGAAAAACTTAAATTACGAAAGAACTTTTATAGAACCTTCACAGAACTCAATTTTGAATTTGATGAATTGTTCAAATTCTGTGAAACAACCCGTCCTAAGTCAACAAATGACCGGTAACAAAGATTTTATAAGAGTTTGGTTTCAAATTGCTTTGATATTGTTAATGTGCAATTTATAAAATGGTAGATAACTCACGTAAGAAAAGTAGATGCTATTAAAAAGTTTTGTTTTATGTATCACCTAGTAAATCGATGAACAGGTCAAAGCATTCGTTTGAAATAGGTAATAATTGCTGGCAAATAAGGGACTGAAAATCAAGAGATCTTTTAGTTTTATAAGAATTATGGAGCGGAAAACTTCCCCCTGAAACAAACACTAAAAAAATGCAGAATTTCATAACTGCTCCACCAACAGTGTTCTCTGGTCAGAATATTAGATTGATATAAACTTATTACATTGCTTATATTTTTATTTAAAAAACCTTTCAATTTATTTGACAAATTTAGAAAATAATACAAATAATCCCGATAAACAACTTTTCAGTGGTATTCAGTTTCAATTTTTAATAACTTTCTTTCAAAATCTTGTTATTTATATTTAGTTTGTAGTTTCAGTACCTGCCTGCTTACAATCTGTATAAAATAAAACATGAATAACATAATTATATCTTTACAACTAAATATTAATTAATCAAACCATTTCTACTTATTTCTACAAGAAATAAGACGCAAATAATAATGTAAAATAATAATTCATGAAAATATAAATGTCTATGAATACAAACAACTTCGTCAGCTAGCTTCTTATTGAATTTCCTTTTATTGTTTACATAATATGTTTTTCACGATCTCTTCACGCCATTCAATCATTTTACGTCAGTTGAATCATAATACGTGCGTTGCTTACTTCTATGCATATATTTTTAAATTCAAGTTTTTAATCCAGCAGGACTGGGAAGATAGTGCAATCCCATTCTGCTATGTTACATGATATATATAAATAGCAGAAATATAAAATAGTGAAAGATTAAAGATTAAAATTAAAATTAAAATTAAAATTAAAATTAAAATTAAAATTAAAATTAAAATTAAAATTAAAATTAAAATTAAAATTAAAATTAAAATTAAAATTAAAATTAAAATTAAAATTAAAATTAAAATTAAAATTAAAATTAAAAAAAAATTAAAATTAAAATTAAAATTAAAATTAAAATTAAAATTAAAATTAAAATTAAAATTAAAATTAAAATTAAAATTAAAATTAAAATTAAAATTAAAATTAAAATTAAAATTAAAATTAAAATTAAAATTAAAATTAAAATTAAAATTAAAATTAAAATTAAAATTAAAATTAAAATTAAAATTAAAATTAAAATTAAAATTAAAATTAAAATTAAAATTAAAATTAAATCAATTAAAATTTAAGTATTGAAGACAATATTAGTGATTCTTAAACGAAAATCTGAAACAGAAAAATCAGAAAAAGAAACGGTCACATCTGGGATGTGACCGTTCCATGTGGGGTCCCAGATGTGACCGTTTCTTTTTCTGATTTTTCTGTTTCAGATTTTCGTTTAAGAATCACTAATATTGTCTTCAATATTTAAATATTACAATTTGAGGTTTTACTCAATAAAAAATATTCCGAAAAATAAAATTTAAGTGTTATTTTTATACCTATTATATAATATAAACATCACTGATGAATGCATTATTGGTTTGTTTCAGGTATGAATCAAATGCTGATGACTGACGTGCGAGACAAAATGATTTGTGAGTAGCATTAATTTGTAGTATTCTTTTTTACATGTATTTTGTATTCGGATGTCTCGGCTCCAACATGCAGCAAAGAATGTATCGTGTTTCTTCATAAAATGCAAAGCGGAAATGTGTTTTGGTCAAAATACCTTTGGTAAGGTAACGATTTAATTTGAATGATTTCATCAACTGACTGATGTGCGGAAAGAAACGTTTTTTCCTCTCACATTTAGACTGAAATCTGTCTCTCGAGATATGAAGTATTTATAAACTTAGAACGAAAATATAAATACAAAAGGGGTTAGTCGTAAGACTTTGTCGAAATAAATGATAAGAAGTCAATCTTGTCAATTGACGGCCGGCGTGGTCTAGTAGTATACGCTTTTGACTACAGATCCGAAGGTCGCGGGTTCGAACCCGGCGTGCGCAAATAAATTTTATTTGATTAATTTGTGCTATTTCACAATTAATTAATTAAAATAATATATAGTATATTTGCGGCACGTTCCAGAGTGGAAGATACTCTCAGTATCGCCCTGGTGTAAGACCACCATTCAGAATTGAAACGTTGCTTGAAATGGCTTTAGCCGTGTTTGGTGACCAGATCTGAATAGCCAGGTACTTCCCCACCTTCCTCTCCCCCATCTCCCTCCCCTCCCCAATACCCTCAGCCTCACAACATACCCCAATTGGGGATGCCATAGTCTCACTGGCTCCAGACGGGAGCAGTTGGGACTCTTGTGCGGTAATACTGTAAAAAAAAAAAAAAAATCAATATTGATGTTCACAAATAAAAATGACACTTTATTTTTTTAACATCCATTTACAGTTTTAATTACAAAAGAATTAATTATATAACAAGTATCACTTCCTGTAGTATCTATCTACTGTACGATCAGATAAGGCATTTAAAAATATGCCTGTTATATTTTATTTTCAGAACCAAAAGGACATTAGATTTAATCTTACTTAAAAAGAAATGGCACTTCAATTGAAGACATTCTGAATTTTGCAGATGTCAGACACGTTACTTTTCATACAAAGTTCTTAAAGTTGGACTACTTTTGAAAATTAACTACGTTTTGTCAAAAAGTTGACCAGCCACTAGTGCTTATTAAGAGTAGAAAAATAATTATTTTTAATGACAAATATATATTATGTAGGTATTTGATATATGTATGAAAGAAGTGGTTAAAAATTGCCGGTATTGTAATTGAATTTAATGAATTAATGAGACTACATTGCGATGAAAAGCATCGAGTATTTTTTACAGTCAATACATTCTGATATGTTGTCAATATTGACATGACGACACGATCGTCCCATAATTATTACAGGTACCCTTTAAATGACGATGAAAACAATAGAAAAAAAACACAAATCATTTAATATAATAAAGATAAACATATCACAATTAAAATCTCTTTTTCCTTTTCACACTAGAAAAACAAAGATTATGATGCTGTTTCGGTTATTTTTATTCTGTTTACTATATTAAAAAAATTACCTACTACGTACGTAGTTTCTACTACCGACATGTTTCTCTAACCTTTTTCAGGTTTTTAAAAACCGAATTTGTTTCCCAATTAGACGACAATGGAGGTATGTAGAAAATGCAGCACAAATAACAAAATTTCTTAAAAAAATTGATTGGTAGGTTGTTACTTTCTTATTGAGGTAATGATAAAAATAACAGAACTTCCATACAATTCTATATATAAGTTGTTACTTTATACTTTTGTAAATATCGCTTATTAAATAATCACTTTCGAATGAATGCATAGAACATGGGGTTTATATATTTTGTATGCCGTGAGAAAAATTAGTATTTCTGATATTAAAATTCTGTTTAAAACGGGATTGCAGGCCGTTTCTTTATAAACTTGAGTGCATTAAGAAAATGTTAATATCGGGAAAAGTGTAAGTACCGATAATATACAATGATGAAATGCGAAAAAAATGTATGTCATATTTATCAATTCATTATTTAAAGGCCTGCAATCCTGTTTTTAACCGGATTTCGAATAATTTGAAGAGATTCTTAATAAATTAGCAATACCCCATATCAGTAAGTTTCCTCCTTGTGCAATCAAAAGTCCTAAACCTCTGGGGTCTTAATGACCATGGACTGTGGCACCTGAAAGGAAGTGAACAGAGAACGGTGACAGAATTATTCTGAATATTTCTAAATCTTTCTGCTCAAAACCTGAAACAAAAGGCCATTTCAGGTACGGTTTCATTATTATCATATTGAAAAGATATTTCCCTGAGCAATGTGCAAAGCTAATATAAAATGATCATGCATCCAAAACCCTAGAATAAATTCTTTTTTTTAAATTTAAACTTCCGATTTTGTTGTCCGGGTTAAATCTTCCCCAAAGGAAAAACTTAACCTTTCGACACACTTTTCCACAAATGATCATCTAGTCAATCAACATTATGTAAATGCATTATATAAGCAAAATAAATACAAAACAATACAAGAACAACACGTCAACTCACCAGAGATCAAATGGGAAAATAATTCACCGACTCCAGATATTTTCATATCAGAGGGTTCGGCTCGGTAGAACTTCTAACAGGGCCTATAAATCCTACTGATCCCTCAACATAAATATTTAAAAAATCTTTTGTTATCCTACATGTATTCAAAATGACCGACTTTTGCATCTTTATATATAATTTTTTGATAGATCTAATACGCCTAATTTTTTAATTAGAGAGCTAGGTATAATGCCAGTAGCCGAAATAACGAATGGTAATATTTTTATAGTCTGAGAATGCCAAATTCTTTTAATATTTTAATTAGTTTAATTTGTATTATTATTAATTATATTTGCTTAATTTTTGCAATTTTTTGACAAGTATTGTTTCACTGTCGGTGTACACGTCTTCTGCTAATAAAATTAATAAAATGATTTCTTTAATTACGAATGACGTTGCCCATAGGGGGTTAAAATAACTTTGGAGCTTTCTGCAATTGAACGAAATATGAAATGGAGAAAAAACTCAACGATAATGGTAAGTGGGCAGTTTGAGTGGTGCTCCTGCTCGGCAATGTCAGGTGTCGCCGTTCATGTGTATATGCTTAGCAGGAACAGGTGAAGGAAGAAAAAACAACCCTTCTCTCCTTCTCTCCTCCCCTCTCCCCGTGACCATTGCCTACTTATCATCCATAACCTGGGATTTCAGAAGGAAAGTTTATTAAATGTAATTAATTTATCAACGTCTCTTATGACAATACAGCTTGTTCGAAACAAGACGTTAAACCATAATAGGTACCGGCTACGTCTTTCAGGAATCTCATTCGGGAGTGATGACGTTTAACGAAAGAAAGATTCCACATGAATTGCTCTTAATAATAAAGCATATCACCCATTTTCTGTATACATTATCTACCAAACATATAATGTAATTATCTTTTACTTTCTCTCTGTAATGCACTTACTACAACACGTAATACATATCATATTATTAATTATTTTTAAATAACTACAATAATGTACTGTGCACTCATCTTCCAAACACAAGCCAACGCTTCTATGGAAGAGGAGTATAAATCTCTTTTTATGTAAAAACCATAGACATATGAATATTAGTAGACCTGCCCTAAGTGATTAAAAGCGTATTATTCCCCACTCCCCATACCGGTTCCATTGGAGCCGGCTGTGCTCGCGTATGGCCTCAAGTGAATTTAGAAAACGTGACGTCATCATTCTTGTGCGAACTATGGTCGAGGCATCATCGGTTCATTTTACGAAATAACACGGCAAAATGGTGGCTTGTGGTATGAAAACTTGTAAAAATAGATGTGAAAAAGAGAATAAACCCAATTGTCGTATTACATTCCATATATAAGCATTATTTTACTTTATTTTAAGCATATTCACATCGTATAATATGGATCAGTTGTAGAAACATATACTATCACATTGAGATACGTCTGGACGCGAAACACAAAGCTGGTTGGTTGCTGGGAAGTAAATTATGAACATTTATAAAAGTGTCTTAACTAAAAACGTAAACGAAATATTCGACTCTGAAAATAGAACCGAATTTTTTTGCCGAATTTGGACTTCGCAAATTTGTTCATAACGTGGCGAGTAATTTGCGCTCCCATGTAAAAATGTCTATTCATTCAAAAGCAGATTTTACTTTTAAGAACTAAATGGTGATATTATAATGCGAGATGCCTATATACTGTCAGATTGATTTATTGACGAATCACAGTCAGCTTTACCCCCTTCGTTCTTCAACGGTTGATTTTACCCCTCATCTTTAATTTCTAGTCTATATATTCATATGTCTGTGGTAAAAACACAATGTAAATACGATTTTATATATGCATAATTACTTTATTTCTTTATTAAATGGTTAATAAAACTTAATTTCAATCACTATTTTCAATTCATTTTTATTACAAGTCGGGTTATGTTATGAATACTAAATATCTGCTTTGAATAATTTGAGGTTTTTCCTAAGCACTTCAATCGAAAAATCAACATGTAAAGATTGAACCTTCCTCTCCTGGGACTGAAGGCAACAACTTTAACGTGCTGTGTGCATGAGTACCGTTATTCTATATAACGCATTGTCATCGAAAAAGAGTCTATCTGCTGAGTTTTAGCTCGATCGGAAGTCGAGAAGTGGGTTAATTTCCACTTCTAAAATTCCAATTCATTTATTCATTCAATCGATAAAACAATATCAAAATACAAATAGAAGTATTTAAAACTGAAGTGCAAATTTTATGACGCCAGAGCTCACCTTTGAGAGTTGCTTTTTACAGAAAAAAAGAGATTTGATAACATATTTGACAATATTTGTCATACGGTGATTGGTGAAAACATTGATTGTGTTATAACTAAACTGCCGCGATTTCATATTATTCATATTAGTTTAAATCCATCATTCAATAATAGCGACTTCCATGGCATCGCAATCTCAGTGTACATAACTGGTTCTAAGGGCTTAATTGAGAAATTCTGCTGATATCATAATACGATTGTACATATTACAATGACGTATAGAAATAATATTATAACTAAAGATTCACAATACCAATGTTTAGGCTTAAAAGAATTCATGAAATTTTTTTTGCATATCACGGTTTTGATTATCTCGTCTTCATGCCTCACATACTAATAAACGTGTTTAAAATATACAAAACTGATAAACAACCGTTTATGATACATGAATATTTGTTTATAAGTTGGGTAAAATTTAAAAGAAGTTTATTAGTAACAGAAAAAGAAGAAATCACTAGAAGATTTTTAAACGAAATTTAAAACAATAATTTTTCACCACAATAAAATTTAACACAGATAAAATTACGGGAAAAAATATAATTTAGCTGATTGCAACCACCTTTTCACATATATGTAATTTGTATTGTGCAGTAAAGTAAAGTTGGGTACATGGGATAACGTAACTCTAGCCGTGTTTAGAAATCAGATCTGAATTGCCAGGTTATTTGCAACCTTCCTCTCTCCCATCTCCTTCCATTTCCCACTAGCTCCAGCCAAACAGCACCAACAACCTGCTCCGTGATATTTGTTCAAACTCCTTATTTTACTTAAAAATGAGATTATATACACAGTATACACCAACAATACAAACCACTCGCTTCCATGACAGTCCAATCCCTTCTTACTTAAAAGCGAAATTATATACACGAACAACGCCAACAACTTGCTTCCATGACAGTCCAATTCCTTCTTCTTACTTAAAAACGAAATTATATACACGAAAAACGCCAACAACTTGCTTCCATGACAGTCTAATTCGTTCTTCTTGCTTACAAACGAAATTAAATACACGAACAATACCAACAACTTGTTTCCATGACAGTGCAATTCCTTCTTCTTACTTAAAAAACGAAATTAAATACACGAACATCACCAACAACTTGCTTTGACAATAAGTCCGAATCATTCTTCTGTTTTCGAAACAACAATGCTAGAACATGCACTATTTTCTTGCAACTGTTCCAAATTTCAAATAGTTTTCAGCAAACTGATGGTTGGAGAAAGGTAGGAACTGAATAAAATGATATTCCGGTAGGAACCAAACATATTCTCATTAAGACCAAAAATCTTCGCTCTCGAATGTGATTAATTACTCCCTTAATTTTGCAAAAATATTTTATATGAAGACATCAATTTATAATCTACATGTTATTTAGATTGCAGTAAATCAAGACTTGATATCTCCCCGTGTATCCGGACTACCTACTTCTTGATGATATGCGAAACGAATTAATGAAATTTGTTTGCCTTTTCCTTTGGCGATTTTAATTTATGAAAGGTGCCAGTGGACGTGTTACAAAGAGTGCAATAACTCAGGTGAATAATTAAAGGCCTTACGTGTTATGGAGCATAAATCGATTAACAACTTCCAAATAAAGAAATAATGAACAACCGCATAATATAATAATATCGATAAAGTAGGAGCACCAACGTTGGTACGAGAGCAGATAACGCAACTTAACACAGATCTGATAAAGGTTCACCATTTAATGAATATGTAAATAAACTGATGTATGGTAAAGCTCAACCAGTTCTTGACAGTGACAAAACTATTTATTCAGTTTTGATTGTGAGTTCGAGCTACGAGACATGCACGGATTAAACTAATTTAAAGTAGTTAAAATTATTCGTATTCCTGTTAAAAACTAGACTGAAGGCCTTCTAAGAATGAATTGAGAAGTTTTCCTAACAATCTCTTATTAGTATAATTCTAATATTGTAACATTTCGTCATGGGGTACCTGGGTACATCAGGTGAGGTGTGTTCAGGATGGGCCAATGCCCACCATATGTTAAAAAATATTGCTAATTTATTAAAATTCTCTTATAATTATTCATATTCCAGTTAAAAACGGGATTGTAGGCCATTAACGAATGCATTTATATGTATCCTGATAAACTTTAAGTAAAATACCAAAGTTTTGTCATGATGTTCCAACACGTATGATTATTGCATTTCTTCATGATATATTTTTATTAAAACAAACGCAGGTGGATGAACACGTGGTTCCGCTATTATTATGAAATTACTGGAAAAGAACTTCTGCATGAACACGTGTCCCGATTTATTCTAAATAGACTAATATTTTACTAGGAAATGGATTGCAAACACATTTTCAACTGAATTACAATAAATCAGCCATACTGACTTTTCTCTGTGTTGATAGCTCTAGTGTAGATAGATCATAGAGGTTATAGAGTTATCTAGCAGTTATAGGTAGAATATGTAGATAGGGTGACCCCTCCATCTCGGGTAACAAGGTACGGATATCGGTGAGGATGCGAGTAACAGAGAAACAACAGAATAATAGAGATGACTTTGGCTCCAGACAGTTTAAAGACAGAATTTTTTTGTATGTAGGAGGAGTTGATATTTCAAGAATCTATACACTACAAATTGGCGCAGCCGATAAATCTGTAGTCATTTACCTACTTTATTTATTGTTACTTAACGCTCTGATATGAAACGGATAGTTGGCGTTGTTTGGAAACATAATGTTCCTAGGTAAGATTCACATTTCTTATTACAATCAAACTGAATACACTCAGTTTTGTAAGACTTATGTAAAATACAATATAAAAAAATTCTCCTCCAATTGCTTCAGCCAAACAACATTAGTATGATAAAGGCAATAATAATTTTATGAGACATGCACGTTTAACTATAAATCCGGATATTGTCTATGGTAATATTTGTTTGTGATATCTGCAAATTGTGAAAAACCCTCAACGGAGAATTCCAGACGATTAAAGTAATGAAATTTAAATGGCTTTAATTTATATGTCAATGCAACTTTTTCAGCTGATAATCTTGTATTCGGGTATCCATTATGAGCTGTGTAGCTTTTAAATTAAGAATTTGTCTAAAACAATTCATCTACCCATTCCCGCTGGATTAAGCTTAAGTAAATAAAAATATTCCATAACTACATATAAGATTATGAAAAAAAAAGTGTTGAAATGCTTAAATGTTACATAAATATTCTTGTTAGCATTGCAGTAAAAATCTATAAAGAATATTTAGTTTTATTTTCTATTATTAAAAAAGATGTTTGACCCCTGACATGGTCCTAAGCGCAACTCCATCCTACTGCAATGAAGTTATTAATTTATTTAAATGGACCGATGTTTGCAAAGCGCTTGCGTGCTCCCGGGCATCTTGTTACCGATATTACTGGGAAAGATTTCTTATGCAATTATTATTGCACTTTCAATGGCCTCATAAAATTATAATTTTTGTTTAATTATAATCCGAAATGACCGCAGAGCGACAGGGTTGCCGAAATATTAATTTGTCAAATATGCTACTGAAGGTGTCCGGACGAAATTACACAGGCGTAAATTTCACTTACCAATATTACCTAGACTGCCAGAATTTCAATTGACGAAATTACACTGGCTTGAATTTCAGTCATGAATATTATACTGCCAGAATTACACATCAGCGGAATTACACATAGAAAGGATTACACGTAGGTACCTATTGGAATAATGAAAAACGTAAATATTTTTTAAGTACAAATTTTAGCCGAATAAATGAGTGTGTATTTCAATTTTAGATTCGTGTGGCAACTTGTTCAACGTTAATGTCACCTTGGTGTAATGTATTAAGGTTGTATTAATGTATTATATTGTTGACATTTTGAGGTAGGTACTAGACTACCTACTAGGTTCAACCATTCCATTATTTTCATAAGAACTGAACCAGAGGTTGAGAAATATGTTACCGATTATAAAACATTGATATTTTTTCAAGACTACCGACGGTGTTTTTCCTTTTGTTCGGAATTTAAAAAAAAAACAATTTAGGTGAAACAGTGAATATTTTTGGCAGCCAAATGATCCATAACTTGATTACGTTATTTAAAAGAACCTTCTGATCACAAACCCCGTTTAAATTATCATTACATAACATATAATTATCATTACATAACATATAATTATCATTACATAACATATAATTATCATTACATAATATATAATTATCATTACATAACATATAATTAAAAATTCACAAAAAAAAATCAATTAAAACACGCTCCCTGAAATTTTGTTTGCAAAGGTAATTGAATCCCAGACCATAGGAACGGAAACGATGCTTAAACTCATAGACATTCAAATTAATAGACTTGCCCTAACATGAAATCTGGGTATCTTTTCGACACTCTGAAAGCAAGCCACGTGACCATATTTATAGAACCAGCAGGCTTCGAGAATGCTTTGAATAGACTATGACATCAGTCGACACACTGACTTCTGACCATGCGCAGAAAACTAAAGGGCGCCAAAGTAATACAAAGATGTGCAGCGCTTTCCCTGTTTGACTCGTCTATTAATTTGTATGTCTAAGCTCAAACTCCTATATATACCGCATGCCACGGCTGTCATCGAGAAATTATAACTTCCCAAATTCCACATTTTTGGCATTGGTAGAGCTGCTTTATTTAATAAAAGGAAATTAAGTATATTAAACATTAATTCAACTATTTGTGTTTATCTGCCTATGGAAATGATACACAACCAGTACAAGTGTTATATTTTTTTACTATAATAATAATTCCTACCTTCCTAACTATTAAACACATCAAGAAAAAAAACTCAACGGTGACAGCCCTGCTCAAATTAATACAATAAACTCGATCAATGAATATTTTTTTCAACATGTTTGCCAATATTACGACCAGAACCTTTTACAAGGCATTCATACGCGACTACTTGGTAGCCGCAAAACATATTAATGTATTTAATTCATTTTGAAACATTTACAAAGTATAAATGAAGTTGAATACTTGAAAAACAGTGTATTAAAACGGCGTATCAAAATCAATAATTTTCTTAAACAATTTTATTTTAAATTTGTGGATTCCGAAATGCTTCTCTATTGCTAATGTCTCAGTAAAAACAATTACCAGAAAAGATCAAATTACTTTAATAAATTCAAAACACTATTAAAAAATGTACTGAAAACTGAAACTGTAAAAAAAATTTAAAGGACTGTGTGTTAATATTAAAAATTACAATAAAAAACTTCTTAATAATCAAATAAATTATGACCCCCCATGGAGAAAAATTACTTATAAAAAATATTTCTAATTTATTAAGAATCTCTTCAAATTATTCGTAATCCGGTTAAAAACGGGATTGCAGGCCATTAACTAATGAATTCATAGGTTTCCTAATAAACTTTTAGTAAAATACGAAGGTATTATTACGATGTCAGAACAATATTTCCTCATTTTGTCATTGTATATCATCAAGGCAAATGCAGGTACATGAACACGTGTTCCGATGTGTTAGGAACTTACTAAAACTTTATCAGGAAACGGCCTGCAATCCGGTTTTTTAACGTTTATTAATTTTAAGAGATATTTAATAAATTAGCATTACTCATTTTCTCCGTGCCCATATACACAATCGGTTCCATGATAACTCAACACAGTGACAATTCAACACACTTTTCAAATGGGATATAAAGTCATTAGAAACGATGAAAAAAACATTTTTTTAACCTAACCTATCCTAACCTAACCTAACCTACTTAACCCAGTTTTTGTTTCATCACTTCCGATGACTTTATGTAACTTCTTAAAGATGTGATTAATTATCATTTTGATGATTTATCCGGTCACCTACACCATCATAGCTTTTTATTTGGGTAAATTTTTAAATTAAAATATAGATACCTTCATAATTATAAAAATTAAAAGTTATTTTATATTGAAGAGATGAAATATTACCTACTCTGTTATCAATAAGGAAAAATTTTGTAATGAATAAATTAAAAAAAAAAAATTGTTTATCTAACATATCCTATAAATATGTAATATGTCTGGGGCCTAGGAGTCAAAGGGTCTTGTGTAAACTGGCGACATAAGTTTTCTGTTAAACAGTTTATTATTTTATCATATTCCACATACTCTACTTGCCTACTTACTAACTACTAAAGGAAACTTAATTTCCAAAAAATCAATGATGTAGTATTATCAAATTATGATTTAGTATTATCAAATTATGATTTAGTATTATCAAATTATGATTTAGTATTATTTTGCACGAACCATTGCCAAATAAAGCAGTGGCGTGCCGCAAAAACTGTAATGAGGATACATTACCACGAGCGCCAAGTTGTGCCCTTGCTATCGCACTAATTTGCTAAGCATTCCTTTTGTCTCAGTAATACCGAACCTTCGTTTACATTTCAAGCCTCGGAGAAGAATTTATTTCATGCAGAATAAAAAGTTCAAAACTAAAACCAATGTTAAAACGATGGGATTGATTTTAAGTTTCTGAGTTATGACGCTTTAAGAAATATTTACAATTATTTTTTAATGATAAACTAATGTTTATAATACAAGGTTTTTTTATGGATGGCATAAAGGATAAGAAATTATTATAAGCATTATATATTGTCATTAATATATTTATATTTCAGGATATTTCGGGTGAGTAATTATTGCTTATAATAAATATTTAAAGTTTAATTGGATGTAAGCGTTAACTTTAACACTCTTATCTGGTAGAGAGGTAATAACTAGATTATATACCCATCATATTTTTCTGTAGGCAGCTAGTTACTAGTTACACGACTATTTTTTTTAAACGAAATCGTTATCCGTGAGATAATCTGACAGCTAAAATGCTATGCTACATATTTCGGATCGCTTTAGTTGGATTACGGAAAAAAATGGCGGAAAATCAGAAGCGTTCGCGCATTACGAATTATAATCTAGTACAAAAGATTGCCAAAACTCTTAGATATGTATAATTAAATGAAGTATACATAACTACATCCTATGAAAAAGGTAAGAATGCGATGATTTGAAAAAATTTATAATCGATTCGTTTCGACAGATAACGCTATCGGTGGCTTATCTGACAGTTACGCCTTCGGACAATTAATACTGCCGATAGCAAAATCGGGTATGACGGTATAGGCAGTTTATAATACCGCAGTATTGCTGTTTTTTTTAAATAAACATTATTAGATTATTGTTTATTTATTTTATTGATACATGATTTAGAGAGTACATGTGGTTTTTTGTGATATTTTACCCTCCATGCTATGGATGACCCTGTGTTATGGCGGGTGAATTTTACAGTTTGCGGTCATAGAATCTATACATTACTATAGTATAAAATAGAGAAATAAGAAAAATGATGTATAGCTAGTTTGGGTTGCAAGAAGAGGATGGAGAAGTTAGAGAATTATAAGAAGATGAAAAATTTGAGAAACATTTAATAAATAGATCACACTAATTAATTATGTACATACTATACCGCTAAGTTAGGGAATAAGGATATATTATGTTTTGTCTGAAAGGTGATTAAATTGATAGAGTGTAGAATGAATGGGTATTGTAGTTGTAATGTATTCCGTGTGTAAGGATCCATTTCGTAATTTGTTTATTAAAGGAATGAGGTTGGCTCACGGTTTTTAGGTTTTCAGGGATAAGGTTAAATATTTTAGGAGCTAGGAAGAAAAATTGTCTTTGAGCTGACGTGGTATGTAGTGAAGTTAGTTGTCTTGTAAGAGAGTTTTATTTTTATATTTGAACAGGAAATGTATTATTTATTTATTTATTTATTTAAACGCCCATTGGGCTTTTACATACATTGTTATTAGTGTTATTACATTAACTATGTGACATTTAAAAGTTTACGTACATATATAAATAAAATAGTTATTATATCTGTAGTACATAAATGTTTTACAAATAATACAGAATACCATTATGGAGAACAGTTTTTTTTTTTTTTTTACTTACTTAGAAAAATAAATGGATTGAAATTAATCAGCATTTATAGGGACTTAAAATCATATTCGAATTGTTATTTAAATTACAATATTAATTTGTAAAGTTAAAACATATATATTAAAGTTAAAAAGTTATAAAAGAAAAGAGTGAAAAAACAGAAGCTAAAAAATGGGTTTTTTACTATGGAGTGGAGAAGTCATACATTTCAGCAAAGTGTTTATGTAGATTTCGTTTAAGCACTGCTACGGAATCTCTAAATATATCAACAACATTACCAAATTTATTACCAAAATTTTGTATTCGATTTAACGATATGTGCGCATGATAATTAGATTTGAAATTGTCACAGAAAAAGGTGGAATTTTGTCTCGTATTTTTGGAAGGTACAAATAATTTTATTGTGGCAAGAATTTCAGGGCTGTCGATTCTATAATTAATAATTTTATTTAGTAGAACAAGGTCGGAGATAATTCGCCTATCTGATAGCGTAATCAAATTTAGTTGATGCATGAGTTGGATATAATTTATATTTTGGATTGGAATATTTAGTTTAAAGTTAATAAATCTTAAAAATTTGTGTTGTACCCTTTCAATATTGTTGGAATGTACTTTATAAAACGGGGACCAAATAGGCGAATTATACTCTACTTGACTTCTTACTAAAGATGTGTACAGTGTGTTCAAACATTCTAGTGACTTGAAGTCACATGCGGTTATACATATAAAACCAAGCATTTTTAGGGCTTTATTTGTGATTTCATTTATATGCGGATTGAATGTTAACTGTTCATCAAATATAACACCCAAGTCCCTGATTTGAGTGACAGCTGTCAATTTTACATTATTAAGCGAATATTCATAAATTGTATGATTTCGTATTTTACAAAAAAGAATGACCTGACATTTTTTAATATTAAGAAACAGAGAGTTGATGATGCACCAACGATATAGTTTATTTAAATTAAGTTGCAAAGTATAACAATCGTCTAAACTGCGTATTGTTTTATATATTTTCAAATCATCTGCGAAAAGAAGAACTTCTACATCTTTAAATATGCTAACAATATCATTAATAAATAACAAAAAAAGAATTGGTCCCAGGTGAGACCCCTGAGGGACCCCACTTGTGGCTTCGAAAATGTAAGATTCCACAGATTTTATTTTGACACATAGCTCTCTTTTACTAAGATAACTATCAATCCAACTTAACAGATTACCCTTGATACCCAACATACTTAATTTTTGTACAAGGATATGTCGCCTAACTTTGTCAAATGCTTTGGAAAAATCAGTATATATTGAATCCACTTGATGCTTCAAGGCAAGAGAATCAGTTATGTAATTTTCGTATATGATCAAGTTACTTAGGGTGGATTTACCTGTGATAAAGCCATGCTGGTTGGGTACAATAATATTATTAATTTGTTTACATATTACATCTAGGACTAACGATTCAAATAGTTTGGGAATAGCGGACAATATACATATTGGTCTGTAGTTTGATACATCGCTTTTATCTCCCTTTTTATGAATAGGCGTAAGATAGCTTTTTTTCCACTGTTTTGGAAAACACCCTGACGACAAAGACTTATTAAATAGTAAAAATAATGGATAAGTCAAACTGCGAACACAAGATTTTAAATATATTGGAGGGAAACCATCCGGTCCAGCGGATTTATTAGTATCTAATGCTTTTATAGCCTTTTCTATAGCGTATGATACATATGTTACTTGATTTAAAAGATGATACTTTTTTAATGGCGATTACTCGTTTATTTATTTATAGTATCTCAATTACCGCTTAAAGACATGTAAACGTTTTTTATCAAATCCAAAAAAACTTTATTTGCTGCTTTAAAATAAAAAAATGTTTTTGATTATTCTTATTTTAAGTCATAAAATTATAAGAGCAGAAACTAATCGTGTTTGCGAACTGTGATACAACGAAACCGCGTGTTCCAAAACTTGGCAACTTGGAGGCTTGTGGCATTTAGTCCTTTCTCGTCTCGCATTGCGCACATTTCAGCGCATCCTGATCATTAAATTAGGTGCCTACTCTTAAAATGCGCACTGTTTTATCTTTCGCGGTTTCGGGCTGGCCAAAATAATTAGTTTAATGGCGGTTTCAATCAAAAGTGGCCACCGAATCAGGGATTTTGAGGGGACAATTATTTGCGGGGAATTTGTCGGCTGCGCCACTGGAATGTGGAATTCATCGCTGTTATCGGGCGCAATGATCGAACTTGATATCTACCAACTACCAATTCACTGGTTTTAATTTATCCGAGCAGGTGCTGTTTTATTTGCAATTACGCAGTTCAATAAGATGTTTAATTGAAGGAAATCAATCGTCCACAAAAACACTTGTTTTTCAAGATTTTTCCATTAAATACCTCGGTATGTCTTGACCAAAATTGTTTTTGTATAGGTCAACTGTTTTGTATTCACAATAATTAATATTCCTACAATACCAAGGTGGTTTTATATTTAAGATTCTTGGGACAAAAGCAGCTAAGAATCTTGATAAAAAATAAATTGCGAAATATACCTGCAAGAACGCTTACCATTACGTGAAATGAGCCAAAGGAGCTTTTAAAACTATTCAGTCTGTTTTACATACTAATGTTAATTTTTAACTGGCGACTTATACCTATTACAGTGATAATAATATATTAAAATCTGGAGGTATTGGAAACCAATTGTAACCTAACCTAACTTAGTCGTATTTATCAACCTGATTACGTTTATAATTAGGTTTAATATCTAACAGTTTTGAAGATCAAATAATATACGTATTACAACAAACTACCAACTTTATAATTTTAGGGGCGGGTTTGGGTACCGCCGCCCCGGGAACCATTTATTGGATAATCAACACCTCTGCCATAAGTCACCCCAAGTGGTTCGCTACGTTTGGTGATTTAGCAGGGGTGTCCGGGTTCATCGGGTGAGATGTTTCCAGGATGCACCTGCCTACCAGCTGCGTGGTGTGATGGATTGGGAGAGGCTGGTGAGAGACCCTTGAAAACTCTCCAACTGGTGTCTCTCGTCCTTCACTTAGGACACTCTGATCCCTAGATTCTTACCTACCTCTCATATCCTATTCTTTCCCAGAAACTCCTCTCCTTCCTTTCCTTAAAAATACACTCCACCCAGCATCCCCAAAGATGACATAGGCCCAGAGGGAAATTATTTTACCCGTGGCCTCTTTTGTGGGGTTAATGTTAAAAAAAACAAAAGAATGAACGTCCAAAATCGTAAAATTTAATCCTATTTACATCCCATATAAACACAATATATTTTAAAGTATTATGTAATAAACAATCAATTAAATAGATTAATTAAAAATAGTAATAGTTAGTAATCGGTGCACCTTCGGGTGTGTTGAGGCCCGCCTCAAACTAAATAACGCATGGCTATTGACCATGTCAGCTACCGTTCATTTCGATTCCATGTGCCTTCTTACCCCCCTTCGCCTACAAGAAATCAGCGGAGGCGAGCAGTACGCCTGCCTCACTAGTGTGTTTTGTAGTGCATTGTGAGAGGAAATCCACATGTGGCCGGTACGATGCGTTTCACAATATTATAATGACAATCAGTCCTAGTGAAATACGAAAATATAAATGGGATAATACTTAAATTGAATTAACTTTAATGCTTATTATATACTTTGGAACTTAATATTATTCTATATTCTACGTGTAGGTATCTATTTTCTCCTTTATTTTTTTATGGGAGGCACAATCTCCACAGCCTCTTTGTACGAATCGTCGCTGATGCCAACTCTATTTTACTAAATAATAAGGATATGTAAGTATTATTAGACTTTTTTAAATCATCTGCTTCATCGTTGAAAGTTTTATTATTTAATTTCTCCATGCATTACAATCATGCAATAGTAGAAATACAAAATTCAGTGTATATCACACACGTGCAAAACAGATGTATGTTCCCAGATGTAACAATGTAACACATCTCATCAGTCAGCAGTCCCTTATTGCAACATCTAAACAAAAAAAGCGCAAAACAATGTATTATTATTAAATTCTCCACAAAAAATACATATGTGGTATTATCATCTCGCTGCGTTCTGAATCAATCAATCTTACGGTGGATTTTATATCATAAAATAATGATTATTTCGCCTTCAGTAACGGGTGATTTATATGATTTATAGTAGGTATAACATCATCTGTCGTCCGGAGAGCAGAGTGCCCTGCCTCGGCGGGTAGCGAATCCGCCCTTGTTTCGTGCCGGGGGCAAGTGTGTTCCTTCGCTGTTCCGTTTTTAATTAAATTTACGCAAAAAGGGCAGGGAAAGGTTGTGATATCAAAATGATGACATTTTTTGTTAATGTCTCTAATTTTTTTCGGACTGTCGATGCTTTTTAGTTCAGATAGATAATCATGACTGATGCATGGAGAAAAATGAATATTAAGATTATTAAGAAACTCTTCATATTTTTAATAATCCGGTTAAAAACGGGATTGCAGGTAGTTTCCTGATAAACTTTTAAAATGAGGAAAATAATTTCCCTCAGGGCCTATATCTTCTTTTCGGATGCTGTGTGGAGAGTCTTTTTAAGGAAAGTACGGATAGGATGTTCTGGGAAAGTAAAAGGTATGAGAGTTGGGTAGGAATCTAGGTATCAGTGTGTACAGGAGTGACTGACATATAAATATATCCCTCCCACTACGGCGCAAGGCGAGGGTTCGAGATACCAGTTGGAGAGGTCAAAGGGTCTCTCCAAACCAGCCTCTCCCGATCTGTCACTCAACGCAGATTTTGGACAGGCGTATCCTGAACACACCTCACCCGATGAATCCGGGCATCCCTGCTAAGTCACCAAACGTAGCAAACCATTTGGGATCCCGGGCGGCGTTACTCAAACCCGATGATATATAATGATGAAATGCGAAAACATTAGGATTTATGAACAAGTGTTCCGACATATTTGTAAAACATTAGTATTTCATTAAAAGTTTATCAGGAAACATATAAATTCATTCGTTAAGGGCCATCAATCCCGTTTTTAACCGGACTAAAAATAATTTGAAGAGATTCTTAAGAAATTAGCAGTATCTACTCATTTTTCTCCTTGTGTATTTTATACAACAAAAAACGAAGTGAAACTCTTTGCTTTGAAAACCAAAATGAAAATTGTTGTCAACGAGGCCCTTACTAATTTCCTCTAATACACTTTTCCTTATAGAAAACCTTGTTGTGCCTAAATCTTAAAAGGATAACACAATACGTATGGCAATATCAATATGTATTATACATTCATATACCGACAACAGCACATCAAACAAACATTTATACTTACAACCGTAGAGGTTGTTACCGAATGTTCTATGATAACTCAACACTGTGACAATTCAACACACTTTTAAAAAGTGATTTAAAGTCATTTGAAAATTTTATTTTTTTTAACTTTACCTAACCTACTTAACCCAGTTGGTAAAGTTTTTGTTTCATCACTTTCCATGACTTTATATAACTTTTTAAAGATGTGATGAATTATCATTGCGATGATTTATCCGGTCACCGTTACCGAATGTATATTACCACGAAATCAAATAAATTGTTTTGTGTCCTAAATTAATATTTTTTCTTGTTTAATTTTTTCTCTAGCGCAGTATTATTGTAAAAATTTTTGAAACTGAAAGTTTTTTTTATCTAATAGTTGCCTTAGAATCATTAGAGACGATAAGAATAAAAACAAATTAGAGACGATCAGAAAATTATTCTTTGAATGGACGGATAGTATATTTAAAAATCAGTAATGAAAACATAAAGATTTTACCGAAATGAGTTTCATTAAACTCATTGGGAATAATGTATTATAAACATTGTTGTTTAAATTGATTTAAAAAAATTCTGATTGAGATTCGTCTAAAACTAAAAAAAGAAAAAAAAAGTAAAGTAAAATAATGTTAGTACTTACAGACTTTATTGCTTATCTGATTTGATTTAGTACTTATCAGTTCCAATTTTTAAATTTATTGAACTTTAATTATTTTAAAAAATTAGTCAGGAATACGGAAACTACGTCTCATCACGTATGCACCGACAATTGCAGTAAGTATGCTTCACTTAAATAATTATACATTATATATTAGCTAAGAGTTCGTGAAATTAATGCTCTACCTATTTACAGAAAAAATACCAAAAATGAGCAGATGTTAAAAGCAAACGGATAACAGAAATAATGCTTATTTTTGTTTAACGAAAAAAATGTGGAGTAAGATTTTATGTTAGGTAGGTAATAGATTACAAAAAAACTTTGGTAAGTAGAAAGAAAAGCATTTTTTATGAAAAAATATTTTTTATGAAATCATACTTTTTTTATAACGTCATAATTTTTCCCATGAAACTGGGATTTGGAAAAAAAACAGAACAAATATATTTGTTTTATAAAACCGTCGATCACCACTCTTCATATTGTTTTTCAACATCATCAGTCAGTTACCATAATAGTAAGTGTGCACAAATCAGTCATAAAAAGATTGTAGGTTATTATCCAATACTTCCTTTTTGGAAATGTGTATATTTCCGAAAAGCTGTAACCGAAGAGCGCACAACGCTCTCTTCGCATTGCGCAATTTCCCCATTCAATCATTTCGAATTTATCACAGTATCAACAATCCCATTAAAAACACTTCAATTCCCATCGCGATGATACGTCCACCGGCCAAAAAAAAGCGCATTCGGGTTCGCGGACGAGAAATTAAATTCGTTATACGCCGGCCGGTGCAACGGTAAAAAAGAGTGCAAAAAGCGCATTCCTGACGTGTGCACCGCTCTTGATTGATGCAGCCTCGCCAACATCGGGTCTGAATGCTCTTGGCCACTAATTGAATGAGTCTTCATCCGTTGCATGGTGCATCAGTGCCCTGCACACTGCACATGCTCTGGCACTGCACTGGGCGCTGGCCACTGGGCACTCTGGGCAGTCACACCACATTCGAGGATGCTGAAAAAAATGCAACTCAAGTCATTTAAAGTGATGATCGATATGTCATATTAACCATTGCGGGTGAATTGGTTGTTTTCATTGTTGTATTGGAAATTTTATTTCTCGATTTCAACACTTCAGTAAGAATTGTATTAAATTTAAGTATTTTATTTTACTAAAAGAAATTTACATCATAATTTACTCATTATTCAAAATTAGGTTAGAAATAAGATAATCAATCAATGTAGAAAGCTGTAACTGGCAAAACCCTTTCGGGGCCATGTGGACATGATTTCCGGACATCAGTGCTTGAGCGCTACTTGATGACACCGGAACGATAGTCATATCAGCGTTCCGGTTAGTTCAATGTTTAAATTCTAGCCTTGTAAGATATAACTTATGAATTAACTAACAATGCACAAGGATGGACCGCCACACAATTGTTTCGTGGCACACACCGATGCTTCAATCACCTAAATATATCGTCTCATAATACATACTCTCCTGTTATTCTAATTTCTGGCATGACCTGACTCAAGTATTTGATTCATTTGAACATGTCATAATTGGGCGTCCCCTTCTCATTTCTGAAATTTCCTTACAAGCATACAGCAAGTTCCTCGCTTTATATCAAGAATTGCACAAGCGATGTCGATAATTCTTTATCTCAATAAAATAATGAAAATTTCACTCAACGATGATTTTATTTATTAGTTTATTCATCGTCCCCTCGCGTCTTTGACTGAGCACAGCGCAATAATTTCTCTGCTGCTTTACGAAGGGGACCTCACCACCCAGTACCGGGTACCGGCAATACCGATGGGGCATACATACTTTGTACCCAGCCTGTAGCGTCCCCTAATATTCTATTCACAAAAATCAAATTTGCAACAATTTGTCTAACTGAACGAAAACCTTCTCAATTGAGTTGTACTAGGGCCGAAAGTCCCCGCTCAATTTTGCATTCGTACCCTGTGTTATTGCGACCGGGTAGATTCGGATAATAATCTACCTACGAATTTACGACATTTGAAATAATATTGTGATTTTTTTTAACTCTCCTCGTGAATTTCATATAGTTGGGATAACTAACCTTGGAGGTACAAAGAGAGGATATACAGCTAGGCATAATAAGATTACTACGCCTTTATACTTCCTTGAAAATGAGCATATATTATATAATAACATGTATATTTTAATATCTGGTTTATAGGTATAATGAATGTTTATTACGAGTATTCTTTCGCTGTGTTGGCGAAGACACCTTTAGGGTCTTTAGTCAAATAAAATTAATGTAGGCACGTTTTAGCGAACGCGACGTAGAAAACAGATTACTTCAAAAGTCTTTTCCAAATGTCTTGATCTGATTCAATATTTTATAACTATTTGACCGGGACGTAGTTCCGGTTTTTTAAATTGTTTAATTCAAATACTGGAAGTCTTCACTAATCGAATTCGCTAAAAAAATAATATGTTAAATAGGTGCGTATTTTATATTTATTTATGAATAATTGATTAGTGTTTTCACATCTCTTTCTCATTTTATTACCCCATCTGGATCAAACACCGATTACTTCATTTTAACACATAATACATAGCATCACAAAATTTTGTTAACGCGAGCAGTGGCGCAATGGCGTGGCGCCGAGGGGGGCCGTTACCCAATTATCGCCTTTGTGAACAACTTTCTACCGTGTGCCCCGTGCCCTGTAATAACCCGACACGCGCCACTGGTACAGGCTTCTTACGCACCTACATTCCTCATCCTCGCGGAGATCAATTTTTAAGTCAATTATTATTTGTTATTTTGGGAGCTGCCAATATGCGCGCTTTCGGCTTGGGTGTTGTGATGGAAGCTTATTAAGCAAATAGTAATGAATTAAATACCTTCTCTGTTTTTATTATTAACTTCAATATTTATAATGATTAGAAAGGTAAAGCCACCAGAAGTGATTATTTTTTTGGTAACTACCTTCTCGAAAATACATGTGTAGCTATTATTGTGTTAACTTGTCAAGTAGGAAGGTTCGATTATTCTAGGTTAGGTTAGGTTGAAGTGAACATATACGTATTGAATAAATTTAATTTTCAGATTTTGGGTTAACATCAAAATTATCCATTACTAAAAATATTTAGGTGTGCAAAGAGATGGGTAGTATTAGATGCATACAAATAATTCGATTGACTCAGTTGTGTTTTGTTACTATCACTATCCCATTTTATGTGAGTAACGCACAAGAGTCCCAACTGCTCCCAACAGTCAGGAAATGATATTTTGCTATGCTGAATGTAGTGGTGTGGCTAAGAAAATGGAGAAGAGGAAGTAGAGAAGTATTCAGATCTGGTCACCAAACATGGCTAAAGCCATTTCAAGCAACATTTAGATTGTGTAAAATAGTCTTTCTTTGCGGTATTGAAAGTTTCTAAGATTATATATATTAGACCGGTCGGTGGCCGAGTTGACATCGCGTTTGGATCCCACCCAGGCGTGTTCAATTTCTTCGGCTGGCTAAGTCCTCCATCACAAACAAGCAACATTTTCAGCTTACTGTGGTGGTAGTAGGAGATTTTCAAATATTGTCAGGTTATTCGTAACCCGGGAATGCTTGTCTTTCTTTTAAAAAAAAAAATGTTTTAAATTTTTTTTTTATAAATTTACAATAATGAAATAACACAAATTTACAAAATTTTACTGCGCACGCAGGGATTGTAACGCTTGACCTCCGAATTTTTAGGCGAGCATCATAACCATTCAACCACGGAGGCTGTCGTAGGAAATGACAAGAGAGGATGTTACTTATTTTACAAATTTAATGTAAATCAGGTTATTATATCAATAATATTATAAAAATGATTTTATTTGATTTATTGAAAAACGCCAGTTACTTTGCTTTGTTAATTTAGAGTAGCTTTATATTGACAAGAAAACACAGAAACGATAATTCTTACCAACTTAAATACTTTATTCTATGCATGAAAATGTATAACTTTAGTTAAAAAATAAATATTGTGTGAGTTGTAGAAAGATTAAATTTATCATCTTCCACATCCTTGCACATTTTGAAATAAATTAACATTACCTACATACAATAGAATTCATCACAATCCACACCACTCGACGCTAAACTACCAGTACTACGATATTATTTCTTGAAGAGCTATCAATAATTCACTGAATCCGAGTAAAGGACCGCTCACACTGGCGCTATTATTTGCTCAGAACAAACTCCGGCACGCTCCCGACATGATTCCGTAACGCTTCATTGCATAATTGATGCGGCAATCATGCGACACGACTTCTGATTTGTGCGACAATCATGCAACGTAAATATCAAGTAGAAATAACGCCACCCCTCGTTAAAGGGATGCTCAAAAATGTTACGCGCTTTGTCAGTGTGAACACCGTATCGGTACGTGAAAAGAAATGGGCTTTAAAGTTGCATATAACGAAGCTTTATAAGACCCGGCATTGAGTCAACAGAGCATTTAGGAGCTAATTTTAAAGCTTAAAAAAATGCTAACTGTCTCATAAGTTCAAGTAGATTTTTTTTGTTTTATCAGATTTTTTTAAATATTCCTTTTTTAGTGTAACACTACAATGAAGTCGCGTTACATTTCTAGATAGGAGCTTGTAAACGCGTTCTTAATAACAATCAATTTTTAAAGTTGTATCGGTAGATAATATTACATTATTATTTTAATAATAGACAAAAGATTTATAATGAATTAGTAATTAATCCTTAAGGCGATGCACTACGTCGTGTAATATTTTAAATCGAGCCGCTATCAATAACAGCCCTTACGTAGATGGCGATAAGGTTTAAATTCCCGCTTAACACCATCCGCCTGTTTTGATTTATGCAAGAAAAAAACATGGCCAAAAAGTGCCTTTTATTTTATTTTGTGGATGTTCAGGAATAAATATTTTTTTTTTTCTGATCATTTTATAAATAACTTAATTTGCCATATTATAAAATAAAATCATCGCCGAAAATGGGTTCGTAAGTAGGAGATTTTGAACTTTAAAGCAGTTTTCATAGGCCTTATACATTATTTTTGTTGGGCTTATAAAAAAACTTATCTAAAAAATACTCGATTGTTTCAAAGGCCAAAATGTATTCTACTCGCAGTATAATTAAATCATTTGAAACATGTATAGGCGACCAAATTTTCAAACCAAAAAAACATGATTTTGCTTTACTACGTAGTGCATCGCCTTAATTAACACCTCCTTCTGTAAATTAGCTTGACACTACTTTAAGTGATTTTTTTTTTCTGTTTTGCATCATTTCAAACAGCTGTTTTATCAGCGCAATCAATTGATGGCGTGGAGGCGTTTGTTACCGCTGCCTCCTGTTGTTCTACGCTTTTTAAATTGAATGAGTTTGTCTATAGAAAATACCGAAGAGTGCCGACGAAACTCGTGGCGATATTTGGGGCTACGGTACACACGGGGCGGTATTGCAGTACTGCCATTCGAATTATGAATAATTGTATTGAATTGACACGAGACACCATTGCGTACGTTTTACCAAACTCAACTCAACTCATAACGTCATTCAATCGGATTCAAGGGGTTAGGTTTGTCTAGATCTTGGCGACGAATGCGTCTGCCCATACTTCTGGGTGCGGTGTTTCTCTCGACCCGTCGCCTTGCACCACAGTGAAAATGATGGATTTATACATCCGTCACTTCTGGATTCATTCACCCTGATTTCAACCCATCCATCATACCACTTTCCTTTCCAGAACTTCCTCTCCTAAACATATAACACAGCATCCTTCAAGATGACACAAGCCCTCGGAAAAAACTCAGGGTCTCCTGTGTCCAATTAATGTAAAAACGGTGTTATTTTGGATTTAGCGTTTAACTTTTTAAATATAATACATTTTCATTCATTATTTTGGAGACAATCTCAATGGGACGTTCGCTGGTACGATTCCCGCATGGAACTAGACAGGTGAGAACCGTAGTTTGTTAGTATGGTTTGAGAAAACAATGCTGGCAAGAGCTAACTGCTCTAATATTGAGTAAGTATGAGACCAGGTCCAGAAATTACTCTATTCATCAATGTTCACTTATTTCGACAATTTTGATTTTTCTTTTACTGAAGATAACCATGTTATTTAGATTTATCAGATTTCTTAACATATTATTAGTCCTACAAGATGCACTCTCTTTTGTGCCAGTGACAGTCGATACTACAGTCAATGGTCGCATCTCAATTAATTAAGCCAGAAAGAAACATAAATTCCAGGCTACAAAATTATAATTTGTTTGGTTTTACGCCCAGCCAGGCTTTTACATGCACTTTAAAACAGAATATATCTAGTAAGAGATCAAAAATTTAAAGCTGATGAATATAAAGCAATATTGTGAAACATGTACCAGTAAAATAAAATACTATAGAAACTAGAACAATACTACATATAAGACAAATAATTAAAACTACATTACCAATGCTATTCTAATTTGTAGGGTTCACCATTATATTATAACCCTTCCAAATGAAATAAAAAATATCATGGAGATAAAAATTTTGTAATAACATCAAATTGTAGCTAAAAAAGATGAGGAAATCATAAAAATTATGAACAAAGAACAACACAATTTACAGTCAACAAACTTGATAATCTGGAAATCAACAAAAATTAAAATGAAGACATTCACAAAACTTGAAGAGGAAATCAAAATGTAACACCAAAACAGTACCCTATAGTCCGCCTTAGGACTCGCAGGTGGGAGGACTGAATAAATTGCTATACTATGTATTTAAATTGCCAGCAATAAAAAATAATAAAAAATCAGTGATTAGACCTAAGTGACTATTGTTTCGATGATGCACGAAACAAAGCACAGGAGTAAAAGAAGTTTTCCCGACCCCTTCAGAACAAACGCTAAAACTCATTGGAATGCACCTATCCACCGCAGCATTCGTGCGTTTATAATCCTTCAACAAAAGCACTGTAAACACGCTATTAAGTAATGCACTCAAAACTTAAACACTCTTCCGTCAACAGTTTTCATTCTCCTCCCTCCAAAACCAACACTATTTATCGTCGAGAAGACGTCAAAATATTTGCAAAGTGTTTTTTGCCGGCGAAAGGAAGGATGAGGCCTCCATCCTCGGGGGATCAAGTGATAACACCCCAACCACCCTCCCCTGAGGTCTGGGGTAGTATTATTGAAGTCTCGCTATATTTGCCCGTACTTAGCCACCCTATCGGGGATTAAATTTAACAACAAACATGGACTCTGAAAATGGGGGAGATCTAAACAGTAGCATTATCCCGTGTTTATTTTTTCAACGGCCGTATTGACGCAAGTGTTGGGTTGTTGTTGTAAGTCGCGGGAGGCGGTTTCATCGCTACAGTTTAAATCTTTTTAAATAAGAACGAAAATAGTCTCAAATAAATTGAGTTTGATGCATACAAATCGTACAAGGATGGTCGTGAAAAAACTAACAGAATTCCCATAAAAAAGCGCAAAAATGGACAAGGCGTTGTGACAAAAATGGAAGACTTTGAAATAATATAGAAAGATGTGATATCTTTACACTAGCGATGTCTTGTACCTTGCGCCTTGATTTATTTTTTAATGTGAATACCGCACAAGAGTCCCAACTGCTCTCAACAATCCGAAGCTAGTGAGACTATTGGATCCCCAATTGGGGTATGTTGTCAGGCTTAAATATTTGGAAGGGGAAAGAGATGGAAGAGGACGGTGGGGAAGTACCTGATCTATATTGGTCACCAAACACGGCTAAAGCCATTTCAAGCATCTTTGCAATTCTGAATGGTGGTCTTATACCAGGGCGATACTAAAAGTATCTTCCACTATGGAACGTACCGCAAATATACTAAATATAATTGCTAATTATCAAATTGTGAAATTTACTTGCGCACGCCCGGATTTAATCCTGCGAACTCCAGTGCATTACAAATGACAGGTGGAACTCAAAAATCATTCGAGATGACTAAGAGAACTGCCGACTTTAGATGGGTCACCAAGAGTCGGCTGAATTGGAAACAATTCAAAGAGAATTCCATACTCAAACTGAACGAACGAAGGCTATGAGGAAGAAGAAAAGATAGGTACCAATCACTGAACGAATATCTAAAGAAGGATGTAGTGCAACACGGTTTAATACCTCAAAAATGAATCACTATAGTGAACGAATAGTTTACGAAAAAGGCTTTGGATTAGTTATTCGAATCAGCAAAAAAATCGGCCATGAATGCTCCAGTTTGAAAACCCGCCCCGAGGCATCAAAGCTGCTGTATGTTTAAAACTTCTAATTCATTGAACACTGTTGAGCAGCAAACGTGTAAATGTTTTTACTGGATCCATTTACTTCGTGAATTGATACGTTTATTGGAAGACAAACGCAGTTGATTTTCTTTATGAAATGCATACGATTAACTACAAGGCTAAATCAATCGGTCTCAAAGACAGCGCAGTGTTTCTGAAACATGTTTTCTTTGACGGGAGATGTAACGGATTTTCTTTGATTGTGAAAGCCGACGAAAATACGGCATAAATCCAAAATAAGTTTTATTTTTAGTGTAGATTCAAATGATTTCCCGTAATAATCTGCATTATTGTTATGATTATTAGTGGTTTTATTTCTCCCTCACAACAATCTATCACAAAGGTTAGCTAGCGCATTACAAAAATGTGAAACAGAAATTTATTTTCTTATTTTTGTAGGTACCGATAAAAATAGTATAGAAATAACATTAATTCGGTAGGTACCGATAGTAATAGAATAGAAATAACATTCATTCGGTAGGTACCGTTAGAAATAGTATAGAAATAACATTCATTCAGTAGGTACCGATAGAAATAGTATAGAAATGACACTCTTCGGTAGGTAAAATAATTATTATCAGTTTGATAACAAAACAACAAGGTGAACGATCCCCCTTTCCGCTACCAGGTACCAGGGTAGCATAAAGTCGCGGAGGTGATCTGAGAGTGTTTCTGTCGCTACCTAATCTTTCGCGCGGCTGCCGTACGCAGCTCAGATCAAAGGCAAAAGTGGCGAGAATAGCGCACCTCCCCAATCTGCTTACCTCCTGATACTTATGGAATCCCCCAAAGATTTGCTCGCTCTTTTAGCGAGGGGGAAGAAATTGATTTCTGTTATTAATTATCGAGAGCATTTTTTACATTATTTTTAAAAAACCGTTAGTACTTAATTATTACGCAATCTGTTATTAAATATGACAAATGCAATATTCAACAAACCATAATTAATTAATCTATTTATTTATTATGATGGGTATTTACAGATTGTCACGTGTGTGAGAACTGAAAACAATTCAATTTTGAAAACTACATTAAAATATGGATACTAAAAAGGCACATAATTGAATAATATTGCAATGGTAAGACATACAGAGATAAAATAAAATAGCTGAAATAATGAGATTGACAAGAACACATAGACATACTCATGTTTACACTGTGTAATTATGATTTCTTTTATCATTTAGGTATACGTAAAAAAATATAAAATGAAATCTTCGTGGTAGAGACCGATCTATGTGTTATTACATTATTTCAACTAAAATTAAGATTTTACCTACACATAAGCCGCCTAATCAAGTTGCTTCTCACCCTAAACCACTCCGCTACAATCTTTCTTTTATTTCACCCCTAAACAACACCTACCCTTATTACCAGATATACGGTCTAACACTTCCGGCGTTTCGCACCTTCCCCTAGTCCCCCTTTTTGTGCCCATAATGGGAAATAATAACGTGAAGAAACACCTTGTCAAACTGCAAGCGATAGAACTATGTGGAGGCGTTAGAACTTTATGTTAGTTGAATCATCTATTCTACATACATTACCAGTGGTGAGAACTAATTATTTTACCAACAGGAACTTTAATTTTTTAATAAAATCCAACAAACCATGTAGAATTTATGTACTAGTTTTTACTGTATTTCTACAGCCAATTAGTGGTGTATATGTATTTGGCTTGGCCTCTGAAAGCAAAACATGACCCAATACCCTATTTTTATAGAAACAGAGTTTTTTTTTAAACCCGTGCCAAAAAGTTAAAAACTATTGTAACGATATGGATTTTATGAACAGGAACATGGTTCCGGTTTATTCGGTTGAACTCTAAAATTGCTGTCCATTTTACCTGTAACTAATGCGTACACGGAGATAACTTCCTGATTAAAAATAGTGCTAATTTATTAAAACTTTCTTAAAATTATGCGTAATCCTATTAATAACAGGATTATGGGCAATTAACGAATGAATCGATAAGTATCCTAAAATACCAATGTTTTGTCACGATGTCCGATCACGTGTTCATACAAGTGCTAACATTTTTGCATTTCGTCCTGATTGAACACGTGTTATAACGAATTTAGCAACACTTTATCAAACGGAAACGGCTTTCAGTCCCGTTTTTAACAGGATGACTAATGATTTAAAGAGATTTTCAATAAATCAGCGTTACTCATTTTTCTCCGTGTAAAAACATGATTTGGTCGTTTTTTTTATATACTAAATAATTAGAACAGTTAGATTTCTTTATTAACATTGAAGGAGGTTTTTAAGCACGTTTATTGATGGCTTATGTCCATACCTAAACAAATAGGTACAGAGTACATATACAGATACCGTACTTATCACAGAATTTACCAGGAATTAAAAATATTAAACTATCACAAAAATTTCTGCCATTGACTTTTAATATTACTCTTTCTAAATATTAGTCTACGTAAAATACATTTCCTTTTCTCACAACGAGCGTCGCGTCATTGGAATTGAATGTTTATTGATTTCACGTAAATTTAACAGCAGGGCATGTTTCCTGCTACATTTCCGAAAAGAGGGCATAAATCATTGATAATTTTCCTGCATTCATACAAGGAAGTTATGCCTTACTTATAGACCTTATGGCTTACTTTGAAAGATATAAATAATTCAGCAACCGTAAAAGGAAACGACATGTAAATAAAGGAAATAAAAGATGGGAAATCAAAGATATCTTTCATGTTTTTAATGTCTTATTAAAATGGATCATAATTATAGTTTGCTGTACGAAATGTTCCCTTGATTGCATAGTGAAATGCTAAAAGTATTTTTAAGTGTTTTTGCAAATTGAGCCGTCATCACATCATCAGAATTAAAATGTTGAAAAATGAGTTTAGCTAATTTATAAAAAATTAGAAAACTAAAAAGTTAACGGTCACAACTAGGAATCGAACCAACTTGACCATTGGAAACTATTTATTAAACGTCGTATTGGTCAGTGGTCAAGTTGCTTAAGACGCCTGTCCCGGTAAGATAAAGTTCCTGGGTTTGGTTCCTAGTTTTTTTTTATTTATTTTTTTATTTTTTATTTGGTACAATATTTTTTTACATTTCAAAGTTTTCCAGTAATGTTGGCCTCACTGGGTGGATATATATAGTTATGACCGTTATGTTTTTATTTTTGTGTCTTGTAGTGTTTCACGTTTCGTATAGATTTATTAGTATTATCTTCGTCACTAAGAATCTCTTCAGATTGTTACTAATCCAGTTAAAATCGGGATTGCGGGATGTTTCCTGATAAACTTTTAGTAAATTCTTAATATATCGGAAAACTTATTCACCGAAATTTACCTTGATAATATATAAAGACGAAGTGCGCAAATATTAAAAATTTTATGAACACGTGTTTCCTCTTCGTGATCATACATTCGTATTTTACTAAAAGTTTATCTGGTAACCCATTAATTAATACGGTAAGGCCCGCAATCCCGTTTTTAACCCGATTACGAATAATTTTAAAAGATTCTTAATAAACTAGCAATACTCATTTTTCTCCGATTGTATTTTGTGATATTCGAACAATAGTCCAAACTGATGAAGCCAGGCCAGTGAAACTATAATAGGAACACCTGAGCACTCTAAAGACAATTGCAAATTTACAATTTTTAAAGGACATTTACCATTTATTTTCCTGACCATTAAAATCTTGTAAAAATTCAGTAATGGATTCGATCGCTCTTTGATCGTCTTTTGAATCGTTCCACTTAGAGTGAATGGAATCGAATTTTATTAAAAGTGAGGTTATATCGCTTTCATATTATGACAAAAACCCCCTTTAAATTAAATGTCAATTTTTCAAAACAATCCAAAGGGTTAGTCAAATGTAGGATATTTATTACATTATGTATACGAATGAAATAATTAAACAATTACAAGGTATTATTTCTCTTTTTAGAATAAGTTGAATAACAAAAAAAGCATGATCGTGGGAAAGCCGATGTTAAAAATTATATTCGTGATACCTTCTGTAAAAACTTCACGGCTCTTTGATTTGGTTGGAAATTGTAAAGTTTGATTTCCACTTGTATCGGCTTCTGAAGTAGGCACTTGGCTACTTCGGTTAAATATTATAATAGTGTTCATTTCGTTTCTTTTCTTTTTTCTTTACCGAACAATATTGTATTGTCGGTAGTCAGCAAGTTCGTCTGGCGCCCAGCGAAGCAAAAGCCTTTTTTAATGCGTGAGACTTTGATCCCGAATATTTACCGTCGAATAGATAATATAAGTATTTGATTTTGTTTGCTGAATAAAATTGTAGGAAATGTTTAATGTGAGAAATATTCATTTTAGCCTTCAGAAAGTAGATATTGTAATACATTATACCTACTAATTTCTAATGTGCTATATTTCTACGTAATGCGTAGTAAAATTGGAACTACTTATCATACTACCAGACACGAGATAAAGCTGGTACAAAAATGATCTCATTATTTATGAATTAATAATTCTTTATTTGAAATGTGTTTTTCGTTTTGTTCAAATGATGAATTAATAGATAAGGTATAGAACTGATAAGGTATACATGACCATTTATGTACCTAAATATTATATTTTGCAAAATATGTATGTATTAATGTAACTATGATCTATATTAAAATAATAAAAAAAAATAATAAAAAAAAATAGAGTAAGGTATCGAACTATGTCAAGTGGACATACTTTAGCGGTTCATATACATGTTCTTTGAATGGCTATCGTTTTCATAAGCGGTGAAACATATTCTGTTCCATTGGAATGAATATAACATGTCTTGTATTTTTATTATGTCATCGGATAATGGAAAATTTTTTGTTTTTGTTTGATCTGAAGTAAATATTTTTTTATTTTTAAAAATACTTTCAGCTTCACAAATCCTTCAATGACGATTTTTATTTTTTTTATTATGAATTTTGCTGTAAAAGACGACTGTTTCAGAATGTCACTAACGGAGGCAAGCTCCTTGGCTCAGGCCCAGAGATCACGGGTTCGGGACCCGTTGGGCGCACTTATAATTTGAATAAAATAGTATATAGCACCTATGGTATGGTTTGGTATCGTATCTATAACATCATACCACTGACACCACGTGCAAAAATCATAACAATAGTAACTTTGGTTAAATTAACTCGGATTTGTTTTGAATTTAAGTGTCATTTGAAAAATTGGGACTGATGGTGTCAAGAATTCAGACAAAGGATACCAAAGAGTACCAATTATATAATATAAACTTTTAAGGCTTCCGTGGTCGAGGGGTAAGTCTCTCATATAGCAAATTGGACGTCGCGGGTTCAAATCCCAACGTGCGCAATAAATTTTATATGATCAATTTAAAACTTAACATAGTATATTATATATTTATGGCGCGTTTCAGAGTTGAAGATACCCTCAGTATCGCCCTGGGGCGAGACCATACTGAGAAAATTTACTGATTTAAAATACTGTTGATTAATTAAAAATCTGGTCAAATTATTACTGATATTTATATTGACATACTGACATTACGGCATTCCATCTCGATATCGATTAGGAAAAGGAGGCGTATTCTCGATATATTCTGAATGACAGGAAATTGGCATGCTATCACTTTTTTAGCATGGATCACTTTTCTCCGTGCACCATTCAGAAATGAAACGCTGCTTTGGCCATGTTTGGTGACCAGATCTAAATAGCCAGGTACTTTCCCATCTTCCTCTTCCTCATCTCCTTTCCCTCCTCACTACCCTCAGCCTCACAACATACCCCAATTGGGGATCCCATAGTCTCACTGGATCCAGATGGTTGGGAGTAATTCGTTACCAATTCAACCCTATAAATCTTACAACATTATTTGTAGAAAGATTTATTTCATCATCGATCAGGGTTACACTCACCCTTACTCTCACTCCAGGAGAATAGAATACACGTGTCAGCAGTATCCTGTAGTCGGCAGTACCACTCTGCATTATAGTATGTTGTATAGCCCGGAGACATGCCGAGGTCCAGACAGATTGAAGAGAAATAAGAAGTGAAGTGATCTTAGATGAAGGATGCGTAAACCCTTGAGAGGGGATTGTCTACCATATAGGAGAGATTTTTGTGTATTTGCCAATGCCGACGGTAGGCATTTGACTGAGGTAGCCAAGTTCTGTTTTAACTCGACACTCGACTGCTTAGCATTTCGTTTGTCCGTAAATTTTGTATATACGCTCCGTCTTAATTTCAAGATCATGGCCGTTTTAATGGTTAAGTAAAAATTATTTTTTCAAATTTAAATTCTTATTAAATTTTTTTTCCAATATTATGGTACCTACCTGCCTGAAAAAAGTTTGAAAAAATAATAATTGTCATTGATATAGTGACGTTTAATGGACAAATTTTACCATTAAAAAAATTTTACATAAAATATTTGGTTTATAATTGAGTAGGTAGGAATTTAAGAACCTACATACAAATCTCATGATTTCAAAGGATATTTGGGTTTTGAGAAAAGTAGACACATCCTTTTTTGGACGCTAGGTTTACTATTCAAGGAACTACTAATTAAGGTATCTACTGTTACCTACCTTTCTACATACAATTCTTAATATTTTACAGTTAACATTGTCAACAATCATCCGAAGGATTAAAAATTAAACATATTTTTGAGGTCAAAATCTGTTGTCCTCAAAAACATTTTCCCATATCCTCTCCGGACAAAACTTACCGTTTCATATGATATTTTTATCTTACAGCATTGTACACCGTACTTATTTAAATCAATAAAATGATTTGCGTTAGTAACTAAGGTACTCATTAAATTAACTTGTATGACTGTCTGGAAACAGTAATCAAACGACAGCCCTATAATCAAGGAATGAGAAAGGATCGAAAGGGACGAGTACCTACCAGGTTGATAACAAGACATGATAGGTAACACTATTTAAAACAGGGTTTCAATTATTAACTTCGCCTATCCAACAGGGTGACAAAATTTTAGATACTCTCAAAATAGCCATGGTGAAGGGCCACCAATCCGAATCGAAACGTAACGTCGCTTGAAATTGATTAAACTAAGCTTAGTGAATTGCCAGATACTTCCCAACTCTCAACCATGTTCTTCCCATCTCCTTTCCTTCCCCACTCCCTTCAATCTTGCACAATTTTTACTTATTTATTACTGTACATTTGATGCAGAAAATTTATAAGTAACATATTACGCCAAATCATGTAGTAGAATATTGGAAATTAGCACAAATATAGGCTGCAATGCAGGATACATTGCTGAAAAGCTGAAAACCTACCCCTAGAAAAGCAACGAATCATGAAGCCAAAAAAGTCAAAAAGAAAAATAAAATTTCAAAAAAAGCATGCGACAAATTTGTAAAAAACATGTTAAAGCTTTTACGGTCAGCAAAAAAAAATACAGACAAAACATCCCCGTGTTACAAATAACCTGACAATATATTTTAAAATACCTCAAACCACCATCACACTATGTGGAAATGTTGCTTGTGTCATGATGGAGGAGAGAGCCAACCAAGGAATTTGACTCACGTCGTGGAAGCTTGCGTGCAAACCAGATGCGATGCCAACTCCGCCACTGACCGGTCAATATTCAATGCATAATTAAAACCCGAACGGTCAAATATCAGTGGACGCCACTGTCCAATTACGACTACGACTTCTAACCATTTTTCTTCAGAATATTTTAGAGTGGTCCTCGACAACAAGTATTTAAGTCCTTGTGACCCATCCAATGGGGGCGCGAATCTAGAGAATTGACGTCTCTTTAACTCCCCGCAGTGGTATCCGGTGCATTCAATTGCCCTATCCAGTTACCGGGGTATCAAATTACTGTTTTCTTATTGAGTGACGAATTACGAGATGACATGGTTAATTGGCGATGAGTTGGTACTAATTATTCTCCTTTCATTGCGCTGAGCACGTAATACGATCTTTATTTTAATTCTGAATTTATTTCAGTTTTTTCTTGTTGATTAATTCCTCTCAATTTGAGTTTTATTAAGTACCATTGAATGGTATACTTAACGTTTTCTGTTTTTAGTAAAGGAATTATATTTTTGGACTTGTGTTTTCTTAAGTAGGTAGGTTCAATTTTTATTTATTTCTCCTTTATAAGTTGCATTACATGGGTGATGTTAACTTTACAAATTAGAGATGAGTCGCATAATCGGGCAAAATCTTTTCGATGAGCCGCATTCATACGACTCCCGGTTAAACGTATTACAGATAAATTGAACGGTTACTCATTTTATCAGGAGATATTTAAGAAAAATAGTGCCTTTAAAATTATCCCCGTATTAATTGTTATTACATATTTGAGTTTCGAACTGTCTCTTGAACGTGTTCTCCCTGAATGTCTTGTCTATTAATTTAAATGTCTATGGTCACAATGTTTTCTCATAGTACCTAACTGACCAATCATGTAACATATTTTTTCTTCCTCCTTGTAATATTTGTGTTTATGCGTGTAGTGATTACGTTTAAATTGCTTCCCTCACATGAGAAAATTGTTAACCACTATACAGGCTATTATTAGTCCTAGTGAGATTGATTATTATGATAAGCAGTAATTAAATAAATATCTTTATATGATTTGAGATGTGAATCTAAATTCCGTATTAATTAATAAATAGGTACATACCAATAATATTTGAAGGCCATTTTTATGCGTCATTCAAATCAAGTAACCAAAATCATTGTTAAAAAATCACATATCTCCCCTTTTTTTCATTACTTAACAGTAATTTCACTTCAATCCGAAGTAACGTTATTTCCCCTCAATTTTAATACAGGCTGGTATTCTGATAATCAAAACTGTTCCTTTGTTTTCAAATAAGAAATAAATGAGCAACCCCAACCCTGATTGAAAATAACTCGGCTTGAAATTTGAATAGAGAATATGAAACTTGTTGAAATTGTTCGATATATTGAAAGTAAAACTTATAAGATGTCTTTTTTTATGTTATCGCAAGTATGAGTGGCTGTGAACAAGTAGGTACTCAGTAATAGGTACCTACCCACCTAATATTGTTTCTCAGGAATTAAAAAAGCATAGAAATGTACTTACCCCATTTAGTTTTTTTAAAGTTTTTATTGAATAAGATTAATAAGGGACGCTTGGTTGGTTTTGACATTTAGAGTTAAGGCAATGCACTACGTCGTGTAATCAATAACAACCCTTACGTAGATGGCAATAAGGTTTAAATTCCCGCTTAACAGCATCCGCCTGTTTTGATTTATGCAAGAAAAAAACATGGCCAAAAAGTGCCTTTTATTTTATTTGGTGGATGTTCAGGCATAAATATTAATTTTTTTTTCGATCATTTTATAAATAACTTAATTTTCTACATTAGGAAATAAAATCATAACCGAAAATGGGTTCGTAAGTAGGAGATTTTGAACTTTAAAGCAGTTTTCATAGGCATTATACATAATTTTTTTCTGGACTTATAAAAAGACTTAAATACTCGATTATTTCAAAGGCCAAAATGTATTCTACCAGCAGTATTTAATTAAAGCATCTAAAACATTTCTAGGCGACCAAATTTTCAAACCAAAAACACATGATTTTGCATTACTACGTATGGCATCGCCTTAAGGAATGAAGCTAGCACCACTATTAGTGTATTTTGTGAAGCGGGAAGAAATGGTGGAAGGAAGAAAGAATAAGAAAACAAAGGATTATGATTTCCATGATGATAGACAACCTACGATAGGAGATGAAGAAGAAAGAGAACTAAAGACGTTTCAAGCAAATATAGCTAAGAATTGTTGTATCTCACACAATTGATAGTGAAAATAATTTTATACTCTGACACTACAAGTGAAATAAGTTCAAATCAATATAACTGATACATTTATTTGACTGTATAAATATTGACTGGAATCATCGGATAAGTCATTGACTCTGATATATAAAAAACAACGTATTTGACTGTCAAAAACTGATTGGTATGTGTTTGAAGTTATGTCCGCAAAGAGCGGCAAAGTTGACAGTTAACGTCCCATTGTTTCACACAACTCAATTATTGTGATGTAACGATTTATGCTAAAAGGTCCGCGCGGGTTGGTAATTTGTTGGGCCAACACGAGGGGGCACTACGCCTAATGGCGGCTAATGGGGGGCGCAGTAGCGCCACTCTTTCCTTTTAGACTTCTATGGTGAAAGAGTGAAAGTTATTGATGAAGTGCTTGATCTATGGAACAATTGAATTAGTGATGGGCGTAGGCGACACATTTTGAATATCGAATGTTTCGAATGAATCGCCCGGGAATTGTGGACAAAAAATTGATAAGACATGAAATTTTGAATGTCTTTAGATATATAGACATGGGAAGATTACGTCTCATTTTCGTCTTAGATGTCACACTGCTCTATACATTTATATTGATCAGGTAAGTACCTAAAATAACCGGCAATTTTCGTGTTAATTCAAAACTGTGTCTCACAAACGAGTTTCTACATCCCGAATAAAATACTATAGGTATTCATATTCGAATTATTCGGGTGTTCATTCGATTATAAGCGTATCGATTATTCCGAATTTATTTCGTTTCATAATTCGTTCGAATAAATCTAGAACGATTTACTTGATAAGCAAGTTAAATGGTAGACATCGCAAGATTGCGATGAAAAGTATGCCTCCATATATTTGTGCTGCTGTGGGAATTGAAACCACAGCTTCCCGACTCACAGTAAAATGGGTAAACCATTATGTCACATGATATTTATAATAACTACTCAAAACGAACTCAAGTAATAATGTCTACGTAGGTGCTTCTAGTTTGATCGATTTGACGCTCTCGGGAGTTACTACGCCTTCGTCAGTTATCAAGGAAATTAATAACTGTATGTTTTATTAGCGTATTTAATCACGTAACCGCACTGCGTATTACAAAAGGGGGGAGAATGGAGGTTGTAAGAGTAATGGGGGAATTCAAAAGGAACTTCAAAACGTTACATCAAGTGCTCAGCGCTGCGAGGGGGGGAGCAGAGAGAAAGCGGGAGAGCCAAGAGAGAGGGAAGAGATCGAATGAAGGGAAAGGGGACCAGGAAAGAAGGGGGACAGATGGCAAAGAAAACAATAACGTGTTGATCTTGCTCCAACAATGAACTCATTTTGGGGGAGACTGGAGTCATTTGCATCGCGTCATTTTGACACCAGAACAAAGATAAATCATTCAGAGAACTGGTGACTGCGTTAAATATTGATAAAGAGCGATGTTTAATGTCTTACACCGATTGAATGTCGATGTTCCAGTTGGGGTGCATCTTCTAATGATGATGAGAGGGAACAATACCTTGTGTTTGTCAGATCCAACGAAGTAATGATTATAAACCGTTCCCTTGGTTATGAAGTTGATTCACAGTTTCTTCAACATCTAGAAAGATAGCCGCTGCAGATCTCTCCTTCAAAGTTTTAAGCAGTGTCAGAAAGATATCGTTGCCTTCTATTTAGTCGTTTCTGTTCCCAGGTACCTACCTAATTTTTGTTTTAATTTTTTAGGTAAGCCTTTTGAGATTTTTCAAAGCTTTTTTAATTTGTGTACATTTACTCTTGGTCACTAAAGAGAAAACAATGCTTGTCAAAAACCTGCTTTCATTAATTCTCATTATGTTTGCAGTCCAACGAAAAGGTTGTCAAATAACTACGAAAAGGTTGTCAAATATCACACCATAATTGATCTGCATATTCTACGATGTTTGATGAAGATTTCTCTGTAGTCCTGTCGTGCCTTCGTCCAATTATTTTTGCCTGACAGCATTCATCAATATTGAAAGTGCCTTCATTCCATTGGATCCTTGGTGCTAATCTTCTCTGATCCCCGTGGGCAGTTAGGTTTTCATTGGATTTAATCTGCCGAACAGAACTAGTTGATGTTTAACTGAATTACTGATTTTTAAAAGATACTTAAAACGACAAAACGATTTTTTGAGGACTTTTCTTCCTTTTTGTATACCCAGATCTATCACTTGAGTAATCAATGAGTACCGAACAAAATGGAAAAACATATGAAATTGATGATTCTAATTGAAGAAGAAATTTTTATTTTTGCTCGATTATTAAAACAACCTTGCTTTTATACAGCTTTAACTTGATTCAAATTAATATTTATGAATTAATTTCCATTTAAACTACTATTTTTTAATCTCTATCTGTACTAAAATATGTCAATTTGTCTTAATTATCTAAGAATATGCTTTTCAGTGATTTAATTGTGATGTTCTAGGTGAGTTATAAATAGAGTAATAATTTCCGTTTCCACTAATTGAAAATAATTGACACACTTGTTTCAAAAGAGTGAAACAAAGATGGTCATTTTGAAAGTTGGCCCCAACGATACAATACCAATTTCATTTTTCACTTAATAATTTTTCACAAAGCATCCACGTTCCTACAAAAATCATGATTCTCCCCCATCTGCTGAAATCTTTGTTGCATTATAGCTAACCTCGTTAGGAGAGCGGCAGATGAAGAGATGAGGAGGAGAAGGTTCCAGGAGCGAAACAGTACTAACAAGTTAAATCAACCAATAAATTAACTCCGCAAAAAGAATAAAAGGCTTTCCTGCCGCTTCCTTCGACTTATTTTTCTGTATTAATCACGTTACCCGTTTCATTTTAATATAGGTACTGGCAACATTGATGTTACAGTCAGGGCAAAATGAAAAAGGATCTTAGTTTTAATTAAGCAATAATAAATGCTCTTCAATTTTATTGGAATTACTTTCGTAATAACTTTTGAAGGCCCATTAATAAAATATTGATCATTCAAGAAGAAGATAATACTAATAAATCCAAATGAAACATGAAACAGAACAAGACAAGAACGCAAGCATTGATTTTTTTATTTTTTTTTTAATTTACGAATAACCTGACAATATTTGAAAATCTCCTACTACCACCACCGTAAGCGGAAAATGTTGCTTGTGTTGTGATGGAAGACGTTGAAGACACTACGCCTTGGTGGGACTCAAACGCGATGTCAACTCAGCCACCGACCGGTCAATTGGGTTAGGTTAGTTAGGTATGCCATCCTTTAATACCCCCGGTATTACAATGGAAGGTGCTCCAAGGAACTAGCGTAATCGATTGATCCATTCGGCGCCAGTGCATAGTCAGTAAAACGCCAATCGCGCGCCCAACACATGTACGCGGTTGATATTTATCACATGAGAACGGGTCGCTTCTACGACTCGTTCTTGAGTTCAACAGCTCGGCAATGGAACGATTTTCCTACCCCTGTGTTTTCTCCCTCGTAAAAATTAAGACTAATGTTCACTCCTCTTCAAGACCCATGTTCACTCCTTCCCCTTCTCAAAAAGACCCTCCAGAAAGCATCCTCAAAAAAGATCTAGGTTCTGAGGAAGATTATTTTGGGAGTGTATGAGATTATTTGGAGTTAATGTGATTTTTTTTAAAGACAGTAAACAAAAAGAGGTAACGGTCGCAACTGGGAATCGAATCGAAGATCTCTGTCTTACTTTCTGTGTCTTGTTCTGTTTCATGTTTCGATTTGTATGCTTTTCAATTAAAATAATAATTTCAAAATTATTATTATACGTACTCTCGAATTTATCCCCAAACGTATCGGCAATCAAAAATTATGCTTCAAACTATATTTTGATTTCTAATTTTATTTAAAAAAAAAATAGGTTTGCTATAGACTTTGATTTTGACATTAGCTCCGTAGATAAAACAAACAAAAAAAAGTTTAATATTGCTAATATTTATATAATTACTTTAAATTTACTTTTTAGTTACCAGATCTGAATAGCCGGGTAGATACTTACCGACCTTCCTCTTTACTTAGTCCTCCCTTCCCCACATCAGACTTGCAATATTCATTGCATTTGAAATACTATATTCATACTGGCTCCGTTGGGAATCCTTTTTTTAAATAATGTTATTATGTTGAAACAATGTATTTCCATCAAAAAATACAAGAAAATAGAAATATAATTAGTTCATTAAAACACGTACATACTCTATCAACACCAATTTAAAATTCGTCTTCCACGCAAATCCAAGAAAACAATGTTGAATAATTATTCTGACTCCTGGTAAACTCGTACCTTGTACCTCGTCGTATCCTTGCCGCTTTGTAACGGGGCCTAATCTCGTAACTCTGATTATTTTCTTATTGGGTTAAAAGAGCCCCCTCTCGCCCCCGTTATTTAAGCGTTGCGCCACTGACTGCGAAAGTATAACTTTTGTATGACTCTGTGAAACCAAGAAGCTGGAATAAATACAATATCTTTTGAGCGTTATACTTTACTAGTCGAAGGCCCCGGCGTTGCCAGGCAGAGTTTTGAAAATCAGATGGAGACTATAATTTTCAACTTATATTTATTTATATTGATTCTTACGCCCAGCAGGGCTTTTTCATGGATAGATTTTTTCAAAATACTCTACAATGCAGGGTGGGGAAATAGTAGATTAGGAATAGTACAATAAATAAATAGTAGATTGGAAAAAGTACAATAAATAAATAGTAGTTTGAGAATAATACAATAAATAAATAGTAGATTGGAAATAGTGCAATAAATAAATAGCAGATTGGGAATGGTACAATAAATTAATAGTAGATTGGGAATAGTACAATAAATAAACAGTAGATTGGGAAAAGTACAATAAATAAATAGTCGTTTGGGAAAAATACAATAAATAAATAGTAGATTGGGAATAGTACAATAAATAAATGAAATAAGTCGAAGCAGAGCGAGGTATTTTGTTTAATTAGATTTGTTGTTCTGCTCGCTGATATAAATACTACTATGTAAGACGTGTTTATATTTAGTGTACCCAAATTCCGTGATTCTGTGCTGGAGTTGTCGCAATAATACTGTAGATATGGAAATAAATCAAGTATAATAGTTCAGGGCTGTCGAACGTCAAGTGAGCAGAATTTCATCAAGTTTCAAAATTCTGCTTAAGGGGTGGGAAAATGGATGGGGTAGTTTTTCGAAATCTCGTGTAGACATACCTCCTTCTTTTGTCCGCCACAGAAATTCATTCTCCTTTATTTAAGTATAAGATAGATAAAGAGAATATATTATTTATATTATAATCGTCTTACATACCTACATATTAAAATTTTAATTAGTCATTTTGCTATCATAAGTCTCAATTTACATTAATATCATATCACAGAGATGACACTTTTGGTTTTGATCTTAAAAAATCAATTGCATATAAACATTCACTTCTATTGTTGAGTTCAATGAACTATACACATTTAACGGAGGTTGTTTGATTCAAAATTCATTAACAGCAACGCAACAGTATTTTTATCACATTATTAGCGACACAATTTCGTCTGCATTTAACTAAATGAAACTCATAATTTGCATAGTTTATCCGTTTTGTAGAGCCCGGAGCATTTCACAGTATTCAGTTTCTAGTAGTTCAGACTAGTTGGATCAAAACTCTAAACGGATTGCGATACTCGTCGTGTAAGGCCAATTACGACCGTCGCACAGTGGGCTGAAAATCGCATTTCATAGACATAGAGACTTTCATAGACATAGAGGCTTGCAGTGTAAATAAAATATTGTAAACTAGACAAAGCATACTCATATGTAAAGCATTTAAGCATGAAAATAAATCATCAACATTAAAAAGTGTTTTTTTCAACTATGAGGATTTAAAAAAAGTTGCGCCACAATACGAAGTATGTCAAAAAATACAAATAAATAGTAGTATATCCACAGACATAGGAATTAATAGACGAGAAGATAATGGCGAGGGGTAAAATCAACTGTTGAAGAACGAAGGGAGTGAGGCTGACTGTGATTCGTCAATAAATCAATCTGACAGTAAATAGGCATCTCGCATTATAATATCACCATTTACTTCTTAAAAGTAAAATCTGCTTTTGAATGAATAGACATTTTTACATGGGAGCGCAAATTACTCGCCACGTTATGAACAAATTTGCGAAGTCCAAATTCGGCAAAAAAATTCGGTTGTATTTTCAGAGTCGAATATTTCGTTTAAGTATTTAGTTAAGACACTTTTATAAATGTTCATAATTTACTTCCCAGCAACCAACCAGCTTTGTGTTTCGCGTCCAGACGTTTCTCGATGTGATAGTAACAACTGATTCATATTATACGATGTGAATATGCTTAAAATAAAGTAAAATAATGCTTATATATGGAATGTAATACGACAATTGGGTTTATTCTCTTTTTCACATCTATTTTTACAAGTTTTCATAGTACAAGTCAACATTTTGCCGTGTTATTTCGTAAAATGAACCGATGATGCCTCGACCATAGTTCGCACAAGAATGATGACGTCACGTTTTCAAATTTCACTTGAGGCCATACGCGAGCACAGCCGGCTCCAATGGAACCGGTATGGGGAGTGGGGATAATACGCTTTTAATCACTTAGGGCAGGTCTACTAATATTCATATGTCTATGAGTATATCTGAGTGTAAGGATATAATGGCCAATCTTATGATTCCAGAGATAACCTCATTTTTAATGTGAGTGCCATACAAATTTTTCTTAAAAAAATGATAACTCCTTCATTTGTACACGCAATGCTTCATACGAAATTTTATAGCAAAGTAATGATCAGCAGAATCCATTTCTAGCCAAAAAAATACCCTTGAAAATTCAAGTCTCTATGTCTATGAATGGCGATTTTCAGCCCACTGTGCGTCGGTCCTCTATGTAAAAGGGTGGTCAAATATCAAATAATGCCACAGTCATGATTGAATTTCACGTACAAAAGCTGGTGCTGGAAACTAAAACTTAATGTGGTACTGTTTTCGAAATGGGAGAATTATATTCTATGGTGTAACAAAGACACAAGACAAATTTAAAAAAAAGAGTCTTAAAGTTCGTAGATAATAATTGATTAATGGGTATTTTTTTAAAGCATAAAATAATAATGTGGCAAGAAAATAATTTGTATAAGAAATAAATATTATAATTTATTTAAACTAAAAAAAAAAACACATCTAAATACTCCACTGCTCAACATAAATGAACGAGAAGTCGTTATTTAGAGTAAGATATAGCATATTACGTATATTAAAATAATTTATTTTATTTAAGTTTTAATCCAGCAGGACTGGGAGGATAGTGCAATCGCAATATTACATGAAATAAAACAGGGAAACAATAAAATAAAGTAAAAAAAAAATTATAAAAATGGAAATAAGATAAAACAAAGAGAAAAAAAATATTAGGCAGGTACCTAAATATAAAATTAAAATATAAATCAAAAATAATATAGTCATATAAATAGGTAATACAATAATGTAATTAATAAATAAATACGTCTGTCTCGACACAGGTGTACCCTAGTAAGACAGATGTCGAAAAACACACGTAAAAAACTTTATATTGATAAATAAAAAAATAAAAGTGTCACAGTAGGTAAGTACTTTATCCCTTGTCTGAATTCTTGAGACTATCAATGTCATTTTGAGTTCGTTGAACCAGAGTTACAATCACAGACATCCAGACGAAATTAGATTTTTTAAAATAATTATTGTAAGAAGAAAGCAATTTGACCACGCAAGGGTGGTGATATAATTCTATAGTGCTTTTTTGTGGCCAAATTGTTTACCCTGAGAACCTTTTTTCACTATGCCTTGTTCTCGTCCCTTTGTAAGGTAATATAGTTGGTTCCAGGTTTGCGTACAACAATGTTGGTTTATAGTTCCTAACAAAATTGTCAGAATTAGCAGTCGAGCGAAGCCTTTGGTCAAAGCTGGACATCGCGTAATTGAGTCAAGGCAAAGTTATTACATATATTATACTTACTCCATAGCTTGGCTGGCTAAGAGTCCTCCATCACGACACAAGTAACACCATTTTCGCACACAATAATGGTATTAGAAGATTATTAAATATTTATATTCAAAAATATACTCATATTTCAATGTTCCATGAAAGAGCTCATGATGATAAAGACGAACCTCGTGCTGGCACTGTGGTGGACTTTCTCGCTGCAGCAGCTGGTCCAGTTTCTTCACCACCTAGGATTCTTGTGCAGAGTCTCCATCTTCTATCTTCATGACACCTGTTCCTGTTCTTCATTTTAATTAACTTAACTTCACTTTATTTTTGTAATATTTATATTTTTTCTAATACCTGCATGAACTGTAAAGCGCCCTGAGGTGATATCTCACAAAAGCGGCGCTATACAAATAGTCCAATATTATTATTATTATACAGGAAACCGATAAAATGGCTTCCACCCAAAATTTTCCAATGGAAAAGATGCGACAAAAAAACAAATTTTAAGATTTATAGTCAATATGTTCGATTGAAAATTTGAAATAAATATTTATTAATTTTTGTTATTTGTTTTTGGGGTGTTATGCCGTGTTGCGCTAACTCCTTCTTTAGCCAACGTTTCGGACAGCATTGCAGTGTCCATCTCAGGGCAGATGTGTTGATTTTAACTTACATAATCAATACATTTCAACACATCTGCCCTGATGATGGAAACGTTGGCTAAAGAAGGAGTTAGCGCAACGCGGCATAACACCCCAAAAACAAATAACAAAAATACTTTTGGCCGTGAAAATCTTAAATATTTATTAATATTTTGTTTTATTAAAATATTAGTCATTATGTCTATAAAATACAAATATGTGTATAGTCTTCGGATGTATCTCAGTGCTAATTCCAAAAGCGTGGTGACCGTGTGGACCGAGTGCCCGGTCCATCAAAGGGAATATATTTATCGGGCGGAATGCCTTCATAATTATGTGCGCGAACCCAAGTAAAATTTATTTTTCAATTAGTGCATAACTTTTGATCGTTAGTTCCGCGGCTCGCTGCCAGGCAGCAGCTGATGTCCGGCAAGGACGTTCGTAATTGGTAGATTATAGACGGTAAACTTAGTAACTAACCAATTGTCACGTAATTTCTCTATGGGGGGTAGCTAGAAATAATGAAATGCTGCACATATCTGTCCTGACAAACACTCAAGCAAATATTAAAAAACGCCGTCTGCCCTGGCGGTAGGTACTTTCAGACTCGCTGCTTTAGCCGGTTGACCAGTTCTGAATAGCGAGGTACTTCCCCTTAAACCTCACAATATGCATGGTACAACAACATTGGAGTTGCCGGTTCCATGATAACTCAACACAGTGACTATTCAACACACTTTTAAAAAGTGTTATAAAGTTATTAAAAACGGTGAAAAGATTTTTTTAACCCAACCTAACTTAACCTAACCTAACCTACTTAACCCAGCTAATAAAGTTTTTGTTTCATCACTTTCCACGACTTAATATAACTTTTTAAAAATGTGATGAATTATCATTTTGATGATTTATCCGGTCACCGGAGTTGCCATAGTCTCATTGGCTTCATACGGTTGATTCTTGCGTAAAATAAATATAACTGTCCTAACCGGTTTCGCTTTCTTTCAGTATGAGCCTGATGAAATGCCGCCAATAACGATCAAAAAGTTGCTAGAAAGGCTTAAGCTGTGTTTAGTAACTAGTTATAAATTGTGAGGTTATTCTCAAACCTTCCTCTTTCCGATCTCCTTAGTTTTTTTCTGTTCCTTATTTACCTACACCTTACAACATTCCATAATCGGTAATTAAATTACACATATAAAGAGGTCATGAAATGTTTCATAACAATGGAGCAGAAATATTGTGAGCTCTTGCGTCATGAAATTTGCACTGATTTTTTCATTTCGGAACATCACTTCCATATTACAGAGCTTTGAAGTACCTTCTAACATAATTAGATATTTTACTTTTCATAGTTTTTTTTAAAAATACCTTTATTATTTTTTAATTGTAGTAAATACCCGCTATTAGTTACCAAATATTATTATTTATATTAGGAACAAATTAAAAAAATTATCCTGTTATAAAAGTGATAGCATGCCAATTTCCTTATAAAATATTAGTCATATATCAAAACACGTGTTCACGCATGTGTTCTTTTCTAATAAATATTATGACGGAATGCGACATTATCAGTATCTGTATTATACTGATACTTTGTTAGAAACTCTATCAATTCATCCATAAAAGGCCTACAGTCCCGTTTTTAACAGGAAAACTTAAAATTTGACCATATTTGTATTAAATTAACAGTATTTTATATTAGTTAGTATTCTCCGTGCACACGTATCCATATTACATCTTCTCAATTGAATGACAAAATCCCAGTGCTTCGCGCCCCTCGTTCGTGCTGCCCAGAATTAAATGGATTACCTACAAACTCATTTACGACTAGAACCAGAATACTGAGCGTATCAATTACCTAATCTAGAAGCAGTGATATCATGCTCCAACGATATCAACTAGGCCTGACTAATTTTACTAACAATTATAATCATTTTGATCCATTGATTCCGCGGTAGATTCAATCATGCACCTACAAATAATACTTGTGTAAAAATTAGTAATTTAAAAAAAATCTTTATGAAGGCCTCAGCACGGGCAAGCCACCCAGTGAGGCCTACATTACTGGAAAACATAAATTGTAAAAAATAATGTACCAAATAAAAATAAAAAATTAAAAATCTCTTTATATTTTTGGTCATCCTGTTAAAAAAGAGTCCGCAGGACGCTTTCTGATAAGGTGTAAATAAATTCATAATAATATCGGAACACCTGTTCATGCATCTTGGTTTGTCTTATTAATACTTCATGACGAAATTCAACAATGTTACATTTTACTTAAAGTTTATCAGGATACCAATCAATTCATTCTTAAGTGGCCTACATTCCAGTTTTTAATAGGAATACGAATAATTAGAAGCGATTATTAATAAATTTACAATATTTTAAATCAGAAAGTTTTCTTCGTGTGATGTCATTATATCATCAGAATAGTGCCCGTTGTTTGCTGACGATGCGGTGCTGATTTCCAACAGTATGGAATATCTACAGTCATGGATGAACTAATTATGTATGAAGATTGAGTTAATGGTGTAAGTAAGTCTAAAGTCATGGTGTTTGAAAGAGAGAGTTCGCAAACAGTGTGCAATATCTGTAATTGTGAATTATGAACAGTTGGAGCTGTTGGATTAGTTTGTGCGTTTGTGAGATATATTGAAAGAAGCGAAGCTAGCAGCCCACAATGGAGTACTGGCACCTACCCTGATGTATGGCAGTGAGGCAGTGAACTGGCAGAGCAAGGATGAAAGTAGACTGAATGATGTAGAAATTAGATCCCCAAGGCGTATGTGTCATAAAACTATGTATCAGCATTTGAGAAATATGGAGATTCGCAAAGCATGCAAGGCTGATTAAAGCGTAATGAGTAAGAATAAGAAATGGAAGCGTAGCTGGTTTGGGCATGTAGAGCGAATTAAAGGGTGTAATGAGAATATATGACACGAATGTGGATGGTAGGAGAAGTCGGTGACGACCGGGGAAGACATTGCCCAGAAACTTGAGTTTGGCCATATTAAGAGTCAGAATAACATAAGAGTATGTATGAATTTGAATGAGGAAAGGAGCATGTGCCAAGACCGAGTTGTTTAACGGTACTTTGTCTCTGCCTACCTCTGCGGGAAGCGGTGTGATGGTTAGTTATGATAGAGTTTGGGTCGTTGAATTGACATTTTGTATGGACTTGGTATCGAATAGCTGTCATAAGTTGCAATTGGTTTCATCAACGGGTAGTTTATAACGAATCCACGGTTTGTTACAATACTTATTGTGACGTCACTCGGACATTCGAAATTCGAATCATCCTGTCGAGTATCCGGCCCCTGATTGGCTGTCGGCCCAATCACGTCACGCGTCGCCATTGGCTGGATACAGATTAGAGAAATAATTTGAAAATTAAGCTCTATTGATTTAATTAAGTAATTATTCTGTCGGTTTGAATGAAGGGAAACGGATGGGCGGACACAATGTGATATTTGATACCTATATCCTCATTTTTAAATTTGCTCTCTTTATTACCATGGGAAAAATCATTTTACTTCCCACAAAATTAGAAACACTACAATAACAATATAAGCAATGAATAGTGAAGGCAATTTTAAAATCCTGTTAAAAACGTGATGGCAAGCCATATCCTTTAGAATATTAGTTCATTCAGAATATATGTTCAATATAAAAAGCTCTTCTGTTCTGTTCAGGGTGGATCAATGCAAAACGAACTCTAAGCAGAATTCTTGCCTGAACAGACTATGCAATAATTACAATAGCGTATTATCCAAGGTGGATACTTTCAATTGCGCACTTACCAAATACAAGAGGTCCATGAAATGATATTTCTCTGATGGCTTGTGATTAATGTTATATCTTCTATTGTTTATATTTCTTTTACGATTAGATTTAGGGTAGACCGAGGCTATTCGGATCATTTTTTATGTTTTCTTGAACAAAATTAAAACTAATGCATTTTCGAAAAAAAAAATTATTTAATAATAAGCATTTGACATTTTTATATGTTTTTATTTTAATGATCATAACATAAAGTAACTTTAAAAAAACATACGACTATTACTGTAGACCTCTCCACTGATCCGAATCACCACATATATATGTGGTGATTCGGATCAGTGGTGGGGCTACTCGGATCAAAACCGGAAAAATAGTTAAGTATGAAAAAAAAACAAAAACCAAAAATAGGTTTTAGAACCCATAACTTATATGAAAGTATCATGACACTTATTACACTCTTATTGGCTTACACACCGCAGAAATAAAAACTTTCTTGTCGTAACATTTTTCGTGGCACCATTCTTCGCAAGAAGAACATTGAATCCAATCTTCCTTTGGAGGATGTACAAAAACTTCATTGCAATAAATGCAAAACCACTTTCTTGAAGCCCCAGCCGATGAAGAAGCTGTTTTGGAAGATTTTTTAACTTTGAGTCCCGGGGTACCTTTTCCTTTGAACTGTAATTTTGTGCAGTTTTTGGCGAGAGATCTTTTGTTTTCCTTTGCGTTCGAGGCTTTTATTTTTTCTTCAGTATCTTTACGCAATTTGGAAACGTTTACTAGAGATGTAATATGAAAAATTGGCACCTTTTCAGGAGGATGTGCCAACTAAAATTGTCGTGTATGGGATTCCGTAGTTCACAGCAGCACTGCGTAATCCCATTTCACCGGATTTTACTTTCCTAACGGTTTCATCCGTTGCAATTTTCGACCATGATTGATTAGTCGTCTTTTTCACATAGTTGCGCACCATCTGTTTCGAATAAAAAAAATAAAACAATTAACGCATCGAATTTTAAAAGCATTAAAATATGATCCAAATAGCCCCCCCACCGTCGGTATGTTTAACCTCACATTTATTAATATGATATTTACTCAAAGTAAAGTACAAAAACATACAAAATGCAATTTATTGCGCTTTGATTCTGTTTACTGTGCATTTGATTGATACATATATAACATATGAACATGACTGAATAGCTTACCTTTTCAGAAAAAACACTAAGAACGCAGAGAACAATATTACGTCAGGCATTTATTTGAGATGTAACTTGGATGATCTTCACACATATCGATTTTTAGCAGTCAACCCACGCAATCTGTAATATCGGTAATTTTACTATTATGACATACGGTAGATGGGGACGCTGTGTCCAATTTTTTCTTTGTCATTTGATTACAATAGCCGAGATATATCCATATTGCTTAGCTTGATCCGAATAACTCACCCGATCCGAATAGCCTCGGCCTATATCGACAACTTCTCCCCATGGCTATAAATCTATTGATAAATGTTTTGTTTTGTTAATTTTTCGTTATATATAATCTTTTGTTTTGTATAATTTTTTGATTTCATATTCCTTTCGTACAAATTTAATTGAATTGTTCTTTATTACGCTGTCTCAGTAGAGGTAAAGTCACAAGGAGGAAATCCATAATTGGTTTTATTTTGTATATATATAATACTTATGTACAAATTGAAATGAATGTAAAATTTCCCGAAAATTAAAAAATAAATAAATTAATTTATCATGCAGCTGCGCTTTTCCTGATATATACCTACAAAGACAAAATATTCCCAGTTACTGGATTACCAATAATTTGAAGAGTTTGTTAATAAATTTGCAAAGCTCATTTTTCTCCGTGCATCTCACCGATTTTCTCTAAATTCTCTCAGAACCGGGCAGTGGGAACGATTTCCAATTCTCCTCCTCTCTCGTAATTTAATTCAGTCTCCCAAAATGTATATAGTAACTGGGAATAGGGTATTCATTGTATCCGTGTCGCAATGTATGAAGGTTGCAAAAATCAGTATCGTATCGGTTTCATGCTCGCGTTTTCACAGCCCGTTGCTTCCCTCACCTCATTAACCGCTAACCCGTTGTGGCCGACTAATTAAACAAGATTATGACGGTATTAGGTGTCTGCTGGTTTGTAAGGTAAACGAGAGATACAATAATGTAGGCTGGTAGTTCGTAGGTATCTACGCAGAGCCGGATTAAGGCCAGAATATCACAACAAACGGGCGCCAAACTAGTAAGAAAAATAAATCAATATGGTTGCCAATCGAATTTCGTACATGAGAAAAAAAAATATTACGAAATAAACCAACATTTTTAAATAATCAATGAACTCACTTTTTATGTCTCTGTAGTGACGCGTTTTCAACATATTTTATGGGTTTTACAAATCAAATTATTAAATATACTAATTTGGGTTGTTAGTGCATGGGTAGGAAAGTAATGTGAAATATTCCTCCGTAATGCGTAACATCGTTCAATGAACTTTTAATCTTCAAAATCATTACTTATTGGAGCTACTTATCTTATTATCAAACAAGCGATATTATGAATAATTAATTCTTTATTAAAAATGCGTTTTATTTTTTTTTTGGAAAAACCAATTAAATTCACGTGTAATGTGTAACTACTGATTCTGACAACTTTTAGGACGGGGTAACCGTAATCATAATATAAATAATGATAATACATTAAAAGCTTGTCAAACTATATGCACGTTTTATTATACACCTACAAACTTACTTACAACGATACCCTAATTCGCTGCTACAGCGCTGGTATAGCTATACGGTGGGGAGGGCCGTATACTTCTCGGGTTAAAATATTTACTCATAATAATTGTTATATCTGCCTTACTTTGCCGACTTCGGTGTGTTGGGAACTCTTTGAAAAAGTAAAAGGTTCTTTATTGTAATTGTGTTTATTTACGTTACAATTAGAAGGTCTGGATTTAGCTACACTGTTCATCACCCGAGGGTTGGTAATTCTCTGGTTCGAGAAGCTTGTTCCTTAAGGTTAAACGCAACGCTCGTTGTATTCTACGTGTTCACAGATGGCGTTAATTAATTAATTTTGTTTAAATACGCTTTTGCAAGGTATTGCTTTAAATATATTAAGACAAATCATTTGTTTGCGCCCGTATATACGCAATATGAATATGAATCAATAGTTTTGTTCGTTTAAAGACTTAATTCTTTCGAGAAAGGCACACAAATACAATATTTTACCGATGATTCAATCCAATATTGTATTTGTATGCCTTTCTCGATAGAATTGAGTTTTTATATGGACAAAACTATTGATTCATATTCATATTGCGTATATACGGGCGCAAACAAATGATTTGTCTTAATATTGTAAAGCAATACCTTGCAAAAGCGTATTTAAACAAAATTAATTAATTAACGCCATCTGTAAACACGTAGAATACAACGAGCGTTGCGTTTAACCTTAACAATATAATCTCACAAGTACCTGTGACACTCTAGCGACATCTGACGGACTCTGGACTAAGCTTTATGACTAGCGCCATCTATCGATTAAATACCCAACCTTATTACCATACATCACAATAATATTCATGCAAGATTTTTTTAGACTGGCACCACATTGTTCCAATCCTCAAAACACGGTCATTATTGCATTTTGCGTTTAGTTGCTAACTTCACGTTTCTTCACATGACATTCCGTATTTGTTTTGATAAATCGATATTTCGAAATACGCCAATGGGTGTATTAATGATTTTTTAAATTTTCCGGTCGGTAAACGCAGTACGCATGCGCGTGATTATGTGTGAAGTTTTCTACTAATCTGTTCTTATCCCTCCGTATTATTTATTATGAGTGAGACGACTAAAGTTTTGCCGGTAGCCCCAAATAAATAATAACTCACACATTTTTATGGAGACGTTCAACGTAAAATGTGCCACCAAACGAAGATCATAAACCGTACCGCTGCCCCCTATAATCGTTACATATCTTAACTGCCTGAGGTTTCCTCTTGATCGCATCAACAGATCTCGATAGCGACCGTCTCAGATTTCTCGGCCGACCGAACACAAAGTAGAAATAATAGTGTTGGTACCGATGGCGATGGCACCGATTATATCGATACGATTGCGACTACACCCCTTTGATGAACGCCGGTATGCGGTGGTGTCGATTACCGTATTGCCATAATATGTAATTAAATCGATATTCTTGATCTGTATCGATGTTTCCGATATTTCGGTTTGCGGTCAGTACTGCGTAGGACAACTTGTAATTATTATTTACAGTGTTCTTGACGTGATTTAGTTACTAAACGGTGCTGTATAAAATATCCCAATAGTATTGGGACGACAACATGATGGTTTTGGTTAACACAATTAAGAATAAATATGAATTTCTTCTTATTTTTAATCATTTTATCTGAGAAGCGTTTTTACAAAGCGAAATATCTACAAAAAATATTTTTAACAGTTTTAACCATGCGAGCCAATTTTGGCCAAGTTTTCAAAATAGTTTTGAGCTATCTTTTGCCATAATGTGCAAAATGTATAGAACCTAAAAATATAGGGTAGACTGTGAAATCTAGGAGGAATCATTGGCTTTAAGACGTAGTAAGCAGTTTTACATGTTTTTGTATTAATACTTTGAGGAATGATGTTAATTAAATAATATGGTAAATGTGTATAAAGGACATTAATTGCTCGAGTGGTTAATAATTTATGATTATCTTTGAATGGAATTTCAATTGACTGATGGGCGTGATGAATAACAAGAAACCTCAATTCTTTTGTGAAAAGCCATCTTTATTTAAAAAGAAGTTGAAATATGCGAATGTTGACAAACGAGAAATATCTACGTATAATAAAAAAATGTTTACACAAATCGAAATATCAATACATTTTAAATTAACAGTAATTAAATCGTTTTCAAATTATTTAAATATAGTTTTATAAGGTAGGTACACAATTCCACAAAAAAATCAGGCGATGCCATACGTAGTAATGCAAAATCATGTGTTTTTGGTTTGAAAATTTGGTCGCCTAGAAATGTTTTAGATGCTTTAATTAAATACTGCGAGTAGAATACATCTTGACCTTTGAAATAATCGAGTATTTTTTAGATAAGTCTTTTTATAAGCCCAGAAAAAAATAATGTAAAGGCCTATGAAAACTGCTTTATAGTTCAAAATATCCTACTTACGAACCCATTTTCGGTTATCATTTTATTGTATAATGTGGATAATTAATTTATTTATAAAATTATCGAAAAAAAAAAATTTATGCCTGAACATCCACAAAATAAAGTAAAAGGCACATTTTGGCCATGTTTTTTTTCTTGCATAAATCAAAACAGGCGGATGGTGTTAAGTGGGAATTTAAACCTTATCGCCATCTACGTAAGGGTTGTTATTGATAGCGGCTCAATTTAAAATATTACACGACGTAGTGCATCGCCTTAAAAGAAATTTACGTGACACCTACCGTTGATACATAATTGCGTACAAAAAATGCCAAGTAAAAATTAGGCAAAATTTTGAAAAGGGGAATCGGAAAAAAGTTTATGTTTTATATAACTGTAAGCGGTTTGGGTAGATGGTAGATAGCTCTTTGTGAACACGCTCCTCAATTTCTGCGTATTACAGTTCTTATTTTTCAGAGATGTGCAAAATGGGTACCCAAAACCATTTGAAATGCAAAATGGAAATGGGTCAAAACTTTTCCATTTGAAAATGCAAAATGGTTTTTAGAAAAGCATTTCAAATGCAAAATACCTATTTTCAAAATGCATTGAAAATGCAAAATGGTTTCTCAGGTCAAACAATTAAAATAATTATAGAATTTTTAAACAATTTTGTCATTTAATAATGGACATCAATGTAGAACAAACATATTACATGATGGTAAATCCAAAAAGACCACGACTACAGATTATGAAACCACAAAAAATTTGCGCGGGACTAATGTTGCCAACGTAAAAACATAGAAACTGCTATGTAACATTTAATATTACAGCGCCATGGCCCCATGTTCAGTATTTGAATCAGTATTTTTTGTAATCGTATCACTCAATTGCCAGGGCTCCTACCAGGGAGCAACTTGACAAATGGAAATTATCTCTCATAGCGAGGTTGAGGACAGACTGATATTTGGGGCTTATGAAAAAAAGATGAGTGGAGATAGTAAGAAGAATGTTGCAAAAAAGCATTTAAAATGGAAAATGCATTGAGAAAAGCATTTAAAATGCAAAATGCAAAATGGATTTTAGAAAAGCATTTAAAATGCAAAATGGAAAATACCCATTTTGCATTTTGCATTTCCATTTGAAATGGATTTATTTGAAATAAAGCACATCTCTGTTATTTTTGACACTATGTTTTAATGTGTATGTAGCTTCATCGATTTACGTACGATTTTTATTATGAAAATATTGGAATCCCCACTCAACACTGGTTATGCAATTTATTTGGCGATTTTATAATATTTTTTGTGAGTAGGTACCGCACAAGAGTTCCAACTGGAGATAGTGTGAGGGTAAGTACCTTGCTATTCAGATCTGGTCACATACACGACTAAAGCCATTTAAAGAAACGCTTGTATTCTGTACGGTGGTCCTTTACCAGGGCGACACTAAAATGATCTACCACTCGTGCGTTCAGGATGCTCCTGCCCTCCAGTTGCGTGACGTGCCAGATCGGGAGAGGCTGGTTTGGAGAAACCTTTCGACCTCTCCAACTGGTCTCTAGACCCATCGCCTTGCGCCGCAGTGAGAGGGATATATAGGGATGTATTCATATCTCCGTCACTCCTGGACACACTGAGACCTAGATTCATATACAAACCTCAAACATTTTTACTTTCTAGAACTTCCTTTCCTTAAAGAGACCCTCAAAAGATAACTTACTATCCTCGCAACCTGTGAGTTTAATGGAAAAAAGGACATTAAGATACGAATTAAACAAGATGTCGGCGACGTGCAAAGAACTTTTTTATTCCAGTAGGTAGTACAGGGTTTTCCAATAAGAGGTGTTTTTTTGATATTCAATCGTAAAATATCAATAGTTTCATTGCTTGTGTGGCACGTAGCGCCGTTTTGTTGAAAGTAAACGTTGTCCAAATCAATACCATCTAATTCCGGCCATAAAAAATCATTAATCATCTCTCGATAGCGATCCATTCACCGTAACTATTGCTCCAGCCTCATTTTCGAAAAAGTAAGGTCCAATGACTCCGCCGGACCATAAACCGCACCAAACAGTCACACGTTGAGGATAAGGAGGCTTTTCAACAATAATTCTTGGGTTTTCCGAGCCCCAGATGCGACAATTTTGCTTGTTGACGAAGCCACCGAGGTGGAAATGGGCCTCATCACTCAAAATGATTTGCATTTGATTCACTCAAGTGAATTTTAATAATTTCAACGCATTGTTGAACCGTGTATCGTTCCATTTTTATAAATGACGTAGTTTCTACTTGTCAAATGTCAAAAAATGACAGCTTCAAAAGTAACATCTACCGAAATAGAAAGCTATTCAAAATAACATCTCTTATTGGAAAACCCTGTACTTTATGTTGAATCGTAAAATAATGTAAAGAACCAAAATACTCCACATTCCTTGAAGTCAGTGCATGCTTAAATTGGACAATGCGCATGTGTTATTTCAATAAACATTTTTAATGTATTTTTCATTATAATGCAGACATTGCAGACCGCGTTTACAATTTGCAGGCTATCGAATTTCATATATCTCTCGACCCTCGGTTATATCTATCTATTTTATAAATGCCTTATGTCATCATTTATTAATACCTACAACATAATTTTTAATAGTAGGGCTGTCCACCGTTTATTAATTAATTTTTATTTTTAATTTTTACTCTTTTACTATTATTTACGATGATATTTTGTTATCATTTTGTGGAAAAGTTAATCTTATAACGCCAAGTTTAGTATTTCTGTAACAGATTTAAATCATTTCAATTGTTTTTAATCTCTTTTTCTAAATGAGATTGGATACTGGATGAGTCCCAACTGCCCTGAGAAAACTGTTGCAAGGTAGATGAGATTATGTGAAAGAATGGGGAAAAACAGGGAAAATTAATGTAAGTAATGCTATTTAGACCACCAAGGCTTGATTTGCAATGGTGATGGTACACCAAGGCGAAACTTCTATTGTAGACTACATCTAGAAATTTGTTGTGATGATGAAAATCATACAAAGTGTCCGCGGGTAAAGTGCTCTAAATTCGGGGGGTGATTTTACACGATTTTAGACGTAGAAAAGAAAAATAACTTCGAAATTCCAACGTTTTAGGTAGTTTTTAGGTGAAAAAAGTTGAATTGTTTGTAGGGGAAAAAAAAATTCTTCTATGGAAAAATAGTTTAGTATGGGATTTTTTTTTTACTTCTACCATCATGTAGATACCTCCCGAAGTTAGCGCACTTTACCTCCGGACACCCTGTATAATTTATTGTCAAGGACCGAAATGTGATCCTTGTGGAATACCATTTCGTCGATTATTCATAATAACAATAGGATGCCATTTATCATGATTCCTAATTAATTAGAAAACTTAATTTTTTTATTATTTAACAATAAGAGGAATGCATTTCCACATCCCTATTATACGTCTAAAATAGCTTTAATAAAAACAACGAATCATAAATTCAGACATGACGGACACGAGGATGCTCCTTCAATAACCAAAGCTTACATCATAATAATATTCAGATAACAATAGAGCTAGCATCACTAATATCCCAATATTCCCGCTTCTGGGACTCGAACGGGGAACTAGTAACCCGATACCAGCTAAGATAATGCCCTGCATATTTATCCAATTTACCATTTACTCGTAGGGTAGTTTTAAACGAATTACCTTTGTAGCATAATTTGAGAATAATGATGCGAGGCATTGTACAATTTTAGTATCAAATATCATTCTCTGCCATGAAGTTATTATCATTTAGTCAGACGTGAATTTTGTTGCAGTTTGTTTTGTGTTGTTAAAGTTAATCCATTTTGATTTGTATTTCGAAAATACAATTGTTTTTTTCCGTAGATTGGCCATTGCCAAATCCAGTTACACATCCAAAGTTTGTAAAATATAAATATGAGAGAAAGGAAAGATGAATTTTCAAAACAGTGGTAGCGAAATTAGTGAAAATGTGTTCCTTTGATGTAACAGTGTGTTCCATTTTTTTTTTAAATTTGAATAGGCACCGTACCTAGTAGAGTACAGAATCTACTACAGCATCCGGAATGTCCGGAGTCAGCAAGACTGTGACATCTCCAATTAGGGTGTATTATGGTACTGAAGGGAGTGAGGAGAGGAATGAGTTAGGAAGGAGGAAGCTTGGGAAGTACCTGGATATTTACACCACATCAACAAACAAGGCTGAAGCTGTTTCAAGTAACTCTTTGATTTTGAATTGAGCTCTTTCACCACAGCTATACTGACTGTATCTACCATTCTGAAATAGTGGGTCAGCTATGGAAACAAAGTAAAATGATTTTCCAAGCTATATTTCATGTTAGTACCTTTTTATATGAATACCGCACAAGAGTCCCAACTGCTCCCAAACGTCTGGAGTTAGTGAGACTCTGGCGAGGCTGAAGGTAGTAGGGAGGGGAAAAACTAGGAAAGAGGAAAGTGGGAAAGTTTCTGGCTAATGGTCAAAAAGCGTTTGAATATCGTCGTCTCACACTTTAATATTGGTCATTTGACTTCACTCTGCTTCAGATATCACGGATAAAATTTTATTTCTCGAATAATCGTTTTTTGGGTGATTTCAAATCCTTTCCCTTATGATGTGATTTGTTTTCCATTTCCCTCGAATTTAAAATAGCTTAACTGAAACCATGCTTTTAAATAAAGCCCGTATTCCGTATTATATCCGCACATTTTTCTCATGCAGTCATATCCCAAATAGATGAACTCATTTATCCCGTATTACAAACAGACCTATATCAAGTAAAATAGCCCCCTCCCTTTTCCAATAAGCAGGACCAAATTGTAACAATAACTGGATATTTATAATTTTAATTATAAACAGTACAATGATTAAATAATTAATATGGCTATAAAAACTTTTTTTACAACGATTTAGATGTATTTTCGGTGATACTTTTCGTCGCTTGTTGCAACCATGATTTGTTCAAGATACCACACTGCAGAACAGATGTTCTAGCACAGCTAGCATGACAAGAGGAATGGTGCTTTTGAGTTATAATTCTGAAACAGTAGATATTTTTAATTACTATTTTAATTATCAACATTTTTTTGTATTCTATCTTCCCAAGTGTTGAGAATTTAAATATGATATCTTTTACTGTAAATGGAGGATTAATCTCCAGTATAAAATAAATATTAAAATATTTTTGGTTTTGTTATGTAGATTGCAGATACGTGAAATTACATAATACTGTATTTTACTTTCAAATTATTGTAACAACGAAAAAAAAAAGTTAAATCCTGGTATCATCGATAGGTCCTACTATAAACAGATAGTTTGTTCTCAGAAATTTTAAGTATATAATCTTTTGAATTTATTAAGTGATAAATTGAAGATGTCCACTAAAGAATCCAGATTATTACCCTTCATTATAATTCTATGCAATGAGGAGTACATATTATGGTAGTTAGTCCCATAAATTCTGCACCGATAAAAAAATCACGAAACTTGAAACTTATAAATAATACGCAAAAGTATCGGTATGGAAAGCATAAAAATGATTAAAAAACATTTCAAAATTTTGGCGAAAACCAACTTCAAGAAGAAAAATGACTTTTGCTATTTTATTAAGAATCCCTTCAAATTATTTTTATTTCCAGTTAAAAACGGGTATCACAATCAAAATTTGTTCTGATTAATTAAATTATGAATTATCACGACATATTGACGTGTAGATAAAAATCCGAATGTTTTTAAATTACTCACGGAGAAAACTAACTGATCAAAAAAAATCCTAATTTATTAACAATCTCTTAAAATTATTCGTAATGAAGTGAAAAACGGGATTGCAGGCATTGATATGATTCGTCAATGAATGCAGAACATTAACGAATGAATTTTTTGATATCCTGATAAACTTTATTAAAATACCTATGTTTTTTCAAAAAAATCATAACGTTGTTGCAATTCGTCATTATATATTATTAAGACAAACGCAGGAGCGTTGAAATGTTATTACGAGTTTACTTAATTTACTTAGAGTCCCGTTTTTAACCGGATACCAATAATTCGAAGACTTTTTTTATAAATCAGCAATACTCTGTATCGTCATGATAAATTCAATAATTGTATCGTCATGATAAATTCAATATTTGTATCGTCATGATAAATTATTATCATGTTAAATCGATAAAACATTATTAAATTGATGTTTTATTAATTTATTTATCGTAAGGAAAATAATCGAATTTACTCGATTAATAAAAAGATGGTAAAGTCCATCCCTGTCAAAACCCACATTACGCGCTCAACAGAACAGATGAAAAATGAATCTCATTTCAGTCCACCTCGGGCCTTTTATCCGGGATTTACTGCATTCAGTGTACAGTACTTACCTAACTACAGTCACCAGTCTCAGTATACAGAACACAGTACAGTACCTACACGTTTCATTACGGCCAGGAACAATGGATACATTTTGCGGTTTTTCGTGTGGAAAATGACCGATGAAATTATTTTGCAATCTATTGTGCGCGGATTTTTTCTTTTTGTTTTGTTAAATACATAGCCTACATGAGTTGTTGTTAGTGCAGTAATGGATGTTGTGAATGGATTACGCGTGTAGTTTTATGATATGAACGAGTGATTGTGATTTGAGATTTTGCTTATATTGTTATGTAAAGGTGTTAATCTTACATAAGGCACTATTTGGTCCATAAAAATCTATGAAGAAAAAAAAAGTTTTTTTTTTCAATTCTTGATCATGTCTTGTAAAATAAATTAAAATATTGCATATTTACATCACCGTAGAGAAAGGTACCAATATTTCCCTTGTAGGCAACCATCAATTTGAATCGAAATGTTGGTTAATCAATTAATAATAATAGCTGAGTGTACAAATGCATCGGGTTCCACCCATGTGTTGCGGATTCAATTCCCATGCTATCTAAGTCCTCCATCATTGCACAATCAATACTTTTCGCTAACCTATTTTCAAATATTGTCAGTTTATTCGTATTCCGGTAAAATTATTCTCGCTTTAAAAAAATAGCTATAGAAGTGTAAGCATATAATTTTTTTTTTAAGTTTCTTTATTCATTGAATTGTTTGTTACATGCATTGAGGATTTTTCGACCACCATGCTAGGCACATGCCCGTGATATGGTGGTCAATTTTCTATACATTAACATAAAGAATGTGAGAGAATATAAAATAATATAAAAAAACATATTATTAAAGAATATTTAAGAACATAAAATAATGTAAATGACTATATAGTAATATAAGGAAGTATGGAAGAATACAGTAGAATATAAAAATAGTATGAAAGTATAGAACATAAATAACGTTTGTTATTATAGCATAATATTTTTTAGTAGTAAAGTGTATACATTTTTAGATACATAATACAATAGTATATTGTAAACTGTTGATTTCCCTAAAGTAAAATAAATACATAAAAAAGAATATAAAAAGTATGTAGTTATAAAATATATAAAATCAAACATAGTACTATAGAGTAAGCAAATAAGATATGTATGATATACCTTATATGTATAACCAGTATTGAATAGGCAGGTATTTTCCAACCATCCACTTCCTTATCTCCTACCACTTTTCACTTCTTACAGCTTTACAGAAAATTAATGCGACTCCTGTGTGATATATTTATTTATTTATTTTTGACACGCCCTAGTGGGCTTTTCTTTAAAAAAAAATACAAGCATTTTGTATCAGAGTAAACACTTAAAAATTAATACAATAAAGAAGAATGTAAACATAATGGTAAAAATGAATCCTCACGCATATAATTGAATTTAAAAGATTCAACAAAACAAAATAGTAGAAGCCGAGAAGTTATATGGGTACATAGGTCTATTTGTGTCTAGAAGAATAAAAGTGATAGAATATACACATTTATACTGATTAGTTTTCAAATGAAATATATCACCCAGATCAGAATATTTGTTTCCAATAAAAAGATAATATATAATATATAAAAATATTATTAAGATAACAAAAATAACGGAAATGCAGCTAAATTTTATGTAGCTACGTATAATATTGTTTTTCTCTCATCTTGACATGAATAATAATCACCCTTTACAAAACCTATCAATATCACAATACTCGTTCACATTTCCATTCATAGTTCGATAGGTCCTTCATTCCAAGGGTTGAATGAAACAATACTCGTGTAATGGATACTCACCCCCGTCCCCCACCTCAGGACACGTGACCACCCACCCCTACGCAATTATGATATCGTTTTACGTCTGACGAAATGTCCCATCGTGATGTAATTATGACCTTCAGTATTGTAATGATGACAGAGATGAAAGAACAAGCTGGGTACTTGTTTCGGATCGGTTTGATCTTGCAAATTGTATTTGATACAATGATTGTTAGGCTGATGCGAACGGGTTCTCATGCGGAAGTTTTGGGGTGATTAGCTTTATCAAGTTACGCGTTCGATAATGGTATGAAAGTGTACCCTTTCCTTATCTTGCAGTCATCTTATATACCCTTTCCTTATCTTCCAGTCATCTTATATACCTTTTCCTTATCTTGTAGTCACCTTATATACCTTTTCCTTATCTTGCAGTCATCTTATATACCTTGTCCTTATCTTGCAGTCATCTTATATACCCTTTCCCTATCTTGCAGTCATCTTATATACCCTTTCCTTATCTTATTTTTGGACCAATATTTTCTAAAACAATAAACACATAAATCAATCTAACGTCTCTCAATTTTCTGAAAACGAAAATAATAAAAACACTCATTAATTTCAATCACATAAAGGACGTTTTACAAAGCTATACATTAATTGCAAACTCTTGTTTAGTTACTTAAAAAATACTAAATTATTCACAAAGATGGAAAAAATAAACTATTCATCTTTACAATTTGTTCATGGGCTCTAAAAGAGTTCAGATGTGGGATATTCTGTAAATACAAAAAGTATGCAAATTACATACGTATGCCATAAATAAGTACCACTTATAGCTTTTAACTGCCGTTTATTTATTAAAAATGTTATAAAAAAGTGCACAGGGAAAAATGAGTAATGCTAATTTATTGAAAATCTCTTCAAATTATTGGTAATTCTGTTAAAAACGTGATTGCAGGCCGTTTCCTGTAAAACTTTTAGTCAATTCCTAATATATCGGAACAAGTTCATATTTTTTGATAATATACAATGACGAAATGCGAAAATGTTAGAATTTTTATGAACACATATTCCAACATCTTGATAATATACTTGTTTTTTTTTACTAAAAGTTTATTAGGAAACCTATTAATTCGTTCGTAAAGGGCCATTTTTAACTGGATTACGAAAAATTTGTGGAGATTTTTAATAAATTAGCAATATTCTATATTAGTCATTTTTCTTCGTGTGGTAGGTAAATATAGACCTTACCTTCATATTATATAATAATTTATTTAATAAATTTATATAATAAATTTTGAGGGATGATTATTCGTGGCCTTCTATTCATTTGTGCCCAAATAAAAAGTTATGAAGAATTTCTTAGTTTTGTGCGGCTTACGAAACGACCTTACAAACACGAACCTTTATAATTATTGTTATTTCTCCGAGTTTGGTCAGCTATTCTATAAATAATATTGATTTTGAATTTACACTGTTTTATTTGTTTATCTTTTAAACGATAATTAGAACATTTGATTTACATCATTTTCCAAATGAATAATCGCTGTTACTAGGCAATGTATATAACGTTACATAGATCTTGAACCTAAAAAGCCCTGGACGGAGCTATTCGATAACAATACGAAGCCGCGGGATGTAGGGGAAGATGTATGAAAAATGAAAAAAAAAATTTAATGACATCCCATTCCCTGTCTCATCAAATACCTATAAAAATGCACCACTTTATATACAAATCATTTTAAAAGTTGGTCATACAAGATTGCTGCCAGGCAATTTACCCTCACCATAGATTTGGCTTCAATGCTATTCATACAAAATCACACTAATGCTCTGTCCAGGACTTTTTAGGTCCATGTTCCCAACACTTGCATCATGACCAGCGAAAGTAAAGCTACGATTACATTAGACAACTTTTATTACAATTTTTTTTAACCCCCAACGTTTCTTGATCGTGGAACGTCCTGTAAATGTCGATTTTCAACATTAAAAAATAACTAATATTGAAAATAAACTGTAGAATTTTCTCAATCTCTATTCTTTCAAATGTCGTACAAAATTTCTCTCGAGATTGCTATATTAGCTTCAATTCATTAAAATTAGTGAACCCCTCTTGTTCCAATTTGGCTAACTGGCCCCGAGCCACGCTTTACATATTATCAGCATTATTGCGTGTCTGTGAATACCAATTTCGTTCCATTAAAAGTGGCATTGTTCGATGCCACCGATTCTTCAGAAACTCCTTTCTCCAGAGCGTGGTTAGCTGGTTATATGAGTGGCTGGTGGTTGGCATATCATGTTCCAGGGTATGATATCAACAATGGGGTGAAAGGGTTCACTTGACTATTTGTCAATTTGCTAAAACAAAGGACTGAAATTCACCTTTCAATTTAGTGCCTTTTGAAGGGGCCCCATATCCGATATCTAAATCAGAAGCTTTTAAAAAAAAATTGTTGTGTTTTATTTTTTATTTATTTGTATTATCAATGATTGACTAGTACTTTACAGGTGTATGATTTCACGTGGGGCATATCTACCTTTGATCATATGAAAATTGTTTGACTACCTCTTGATGATTATGTTTTAATTTATAATATTTCCAGCAATAATTGTTGTAGTTATTAAAAATAATAATTTCGGTGGTGTGTCTCTGTGTAACTCAAATTCAATGAACTCTAGAACTGAGATTTGCTTTGATTTTCTAATATTGGAGTTGATTTTGGGAACGATTCAGACAAGCGATAAAGTATATTAAAATTATTTTATTGATTAATAATGCTTTATTTGAAATTTTTTATTTCTTTTGGTAAAATTTTTAATGGATGTCGTAATTTTTCAAATTTACTAACGGTTATCACTCGAAAAGTAAATTTATGATCGTCTTTTGAAAGGCAATGATCCTGAGGCAAATATATGGTTCCATGGCAACTCAAGACAGTGACAATCAACACACCTTTGAAAAGTGATATACTAAAGTCATTAAAAATGATTCAAAACTATCCTATAAACCTAACTCACAATAAGTTATTTAACATAACAAGTTTTATTTTCATCACTTTTCATGACTTATCACTTTTCACTGTCCTGTATCCGGATACCTTTTCTATGGTCTGAGGCCTAAACACTTATTTAAAATAAAAACAAGGACGACTGCATACGATATGCAATCAAACTTTTCTCAAAAAAGAATCTGTCATTAAAAAAACATTTATATTTCATAACCTTGGTACTTAATCACCTATTTAACTAGGTAGATACTTATTTATCAACTTTAAATCCTAAGTGTGTAAAAAGCATGCTATTTAAGAACTCATCAAAAGCAGTTAGCTACGGGTTAACCTCAGCAAGAAAAACTTTAAGCGAGTTGAAAACTTGAACATAAATAAATGCATTTTTAGGGGGTGATGGCGCCCAAACTCAGCTGCAATCCATCTCAATGGATTCATCTTCACTCGTAAAGAAAGCAAACCCCGCTGTCCAAAATGAAACTGAATATGAACTACAACGGGACAGGAGTGAATGTAACATGAGAAGTGATGGAAAAAGTCGGTGCGAACCTTTCCATTCGGGAAATGGGGTGATCTCAAACGGTAACGAGCGACATGTGACTTGTTTCAAGAAAAAATGGGTAACATACTGTCGACTTCAATTTAAAGTGATTTTAAATTGGTAATATCTATATTCATATATATTATCTTAGGCTAGTTTCACATTAGCACTTAAAAGCGCGATTCAGATGCGAATATCGCGTACTCTCTGTACCTCCATGGTGTAAAACCAAGATTCAGAATTCAAATGTCGCTTTAAGACGATGCACTACGTCGTGTAATATTTTAAATTGAGCCGCTATCAATAACATCCCTTACGTAGATGGGGATAAGGTTTAAATTCCCGGTTAACACCATCCGCCTGTTTTGATTTATGCAAGAAAAAACATGGCCAAAAAATGATTTAAGATTTTCACAGCCAAAAGTATTTTTGTTATTTGTTTTTGGGGTATTATGCCGTGTTGCGCTAACTCCTTCTTTAGCCAACGTTTCGGACAGCATTGCAGTGTCCATCATCAGGCCTGATCACACATCTGCCCTGATGATGGACACTGCAATGCTGTCCGAAACGTTGGCTAAAGAAGGAGTTAGCGCAACACGGCATAATACCCCAAAAACAAATAACAAAAATGGCCAAAAAATACCTATTATTTTATTTTGTGGATGTTCTGGCATAAATATTTAATTTTTTTTCGATCATTTTATAAATAACTTAATTTGCCACATTATACAATAAAATCATAACAGAAAATGGGTTTGAAGGTAGGAGATTTTGAACTTTAAAGCAGTTTTCACAGGCCTTATACATTATTTTTTTCTGGGCATATAAAAAGACTTATCTAAAAAACACTCGATTATTTCAAAGACCAAGATGTATTCTACTCGCAGTATTTAATTAAAGCATCTGAAACACTTCTAGCCGACCAAATTTTCAAACCAAAAACACATCATTTTGCATTACTACGTATGGCATCGCCTTAAATGACTTATGACCAGATCTGGTAATGCCAGGTAATATCCAGGTAATGGAGTCTTATATCGTTTAATAATTTTTTTTCTTCTAGTTATAAAATTATTGTGATTTTTCATTATTACAAGCAAGTGCACCAAACGTCACATTGTGGCGCCAGTTCTAAGCGCCATGTTGTTCCAAGTTTGACAGTATTTTGACAGATCCATCCAAAAGTTGGGGGACGTCCTGTTGTTGTTATTTTTTCGTCTCAACGCGACACGTGTTCTTCTGCTTGTAAAAACACAACGAGAAAGTTAATAGAGTGTAAGTTTGTGGATAGGTGTACCTACTACGAGTCTACATGACATGCCGAAAGGTTTGTCTCTAAAGACCCTCTGAAAATAAGGAGGAAAGGTTTATATCTTTGTGTTTAAACTTGAAACAATCTTTTAGTTTTTAACGTATTCTAAAGAATTTGTTAAATTTTATTTGAGAATTTATGTGTTACCTAGTACTTATTTGGTCACTGCGAGAAAATGTGTAAAAATATTGATTCAAATCAGGTAATCTTTAGAATTTTGTCAGTGACGTAACTACAAATTCCCATACTCTAGACATGTTCAATCCATTCAAATCTGTGTTGTCCATTACCCTAGTTATTTTTTAGCATACACCATAGCTTTCATTCAGGGAACTTACAAGAAGAGTAATTCGACGTCCAGGTGGACAAATAATTTACCTGGTCTTGTTTAAATTCTTCCTCGCTCTGTCATTGTACATTGTGTTTATAATACGAGTATATACATTTTTAATTTCATTGCATTATTGTTTTTCGTTTTGGATAAATTGAAAGCTTTACTAAGACATATTAATTCATAAAATTTCAATGTTTATCAAGTTCTTTGAATGTTTGGTTATAAATGAAGTACAATGAAATAATAATACCTAGCTACTACATGTTTATATAAAAATGTGTAGGTATTATTTATTATTCATTAGTTTTTGTACCCAGCTTATTCTTAAGAATAGTTTTAATTGTCAAGTCCAAAAACCTCCCTACTATCAACTGTTGAGCATGTGAAAGAAAAACGTAAATCAATAAACGTAATAATAACGCTAACAACTTACTGTATAAATCTGAAAAAATTCAATAATGATTAAATTCCCTTTTAGTTCGGGGTTGTAGGGGTGGTTGGTTAGCGTGTAGGGTAGGTACTGCAGAAATGTCATGATTAAGCCCGGCAAGGGTTGCTAGCAAGGCCCCGATGATGGGCCCGCCAAAGGGTGGAAGCGCCGCAATTGAGATTAAATGGTTCGGAACTTCGCTAACCACACTCCGGCCATATTGGAGAGCTGTTTCGCCTCAATCAACATCCTTTACTACTCTTTCATATTGTCCGGTGGGAAATTTCAAATTCAAATGGCGCATGAATGTGGACGGATAGGGAAGCATTTTTACTTCATTATTGTGGGGCTATTACTGACACAACTTGAATAATTTAGGCAATCAGCGACAGATATTGACTTATAAAATTACATTTCCTACCTATTCAAATAAAATTTGGAACTGATAGTTTACTGGTATGTTGGGAAACTCAATTTTATTTTCTTTCAAACGATTCCTTGTGGTACGGGGATGGCCACTTATTACGGGAAAGGAACTGCAAGCGGCGTTTCGCGCCCTTTGTTCCTTTCCCATAAGTTGAGGTTCAGTTCGGCAGTTCGGCTCGCGTATGTATACGTAGCATTACACCAACATATTAAGAACCTAGGTAGGTAGGTAATGTAGGTAGGTACCGAGGTACGTTATTTATTAAGTTAGTATTAATTCAACTATGTTTTTTTATCAAAATAATGATATTTCCTGTATAGTAAACCATACAGACAGTTAAACTTATTATTTAGCTCGAATGAAGTTTGGGTGTACAAAAAAAACCTAAGAGGGATAAATAGATTTTGTTGATAAACCAAATTTTCTCCAACAGGAGATTTTTTTTGGACTAGTGTTAATTTTCAAATAATCACCCAATTGTTGCCGTGACCAAAGTCACTCGTGTGCGCCTAACCTTAGTAGGTATATGTTTAAGGCGATGCAATACGTCGTGTAATATTTTAAATTGAGGCGCTATCAATAACAACCCTTACCTTGATGGTGATAAGGTTTAAATTCCCGCTTAACACTATCCGCCTGTTTTGATTTATGCAAGAAAAAAAAATGGCCAAAAAGTGCCTTTTATTTTATTTTGTGGATGTTCTGGCATAAATATTTAATTTTATTTAAATCATTTTATAAATAACTTAATTTTCCACATTATACAATAAAATCGTAACCGAAAATGGGTTCGTAATTAGGAGATTTTGAACTTTAAAGCAGTTTTCATAGGCCTTATACAATATTTTTTTCTGGGCTTATAAAAAGACTTATCTAAAAAATACTCGATTATTTCAATGACCAAGATGTATTCTACTCGCAGTATTTAATTAAAGGATCTGAAACATTTCTAGGCGACCAAATTTTCAAACCAAAAACACATGATTTTGCATTACTAAGTATGGCATCGCGTTAATTGACTCTACTCCACTAAACAAATCTGTTGCTGCTTTCAACATTACTAAAGTGTCAATAAATGTGTACTTGTATCTTCATCGTCTATTTATGTTTGTATTATAACCATTCTCTGCGCATCACTTCCGTCAATTGTCACAAATCAAATTGCGACCCGTCTTGTTCAGGGCCCAGCCAGATTTCTCCTAGGGGGCCTTTTACTCTGAAAGGGGTAAAGTCACCAATTTGCCACCACTTCCTAAAGCAGGGGGGGCTGTGTTGACGAAGGAGCGCCACTGGTGTTTGCTCGTGGATTTTCAGAGCGTTAATTATTTAATATCTACGTTTCTGGCAGCGCTTGAGGTTAAAACAAATATGTAGGGTTAGAAGAATGAAGAATATTTGTTAATATTTCGCAAACAGGAGGAAACAGCTGTAAAGAACATTCTTTAATAACAACCGATTTGTAAGAGAAAGCCTACGTCAGTAGTTGGATAAAAAAAACTAACCGGAACTGTTGAGAAAAATACTGGAATAAGGTTGTTATTTGCTTCCATGCAATATTAAATCGTATCGGAGTTGAAAACAGCATAATCTTTGTAAGTTGGGCTTATTACCTACAGTGGTAGTTATTACAAAAATTAGAAACAGTATCTATCAGTGGACTATGAATCTCACCTACCGGAACAGCGTTCCGTCTTACTCCGGATAATTTCTTGCAAAGTATACCAATTACCTACTTACAACGATGCAAAAGGTATTGCTGATAAAAACTTATAGTATTATTTAAGCGAAATTGTGAAACAGTGAAAATTTTGCATGCATTTTGGTTCAGTTTTTCTTCAGCATTTACGGAAATATACATACACGTAAGTCGGTAGTATATTAGTCCTAGAGAGAGCTCGTACGGAGGTCATCGGCGTTTATCCTCTTCCTTCTCACGCGTCTTCTTTGAAAACGTAGAAAACAGAAGATACTAGAACGATAACGTCATGTACGATCTCTCGCTCGGAGTTAGTTTAAGTCGGTAATAATTTTTTTCTTTCCTTGCTTTTCCATGTATTTGTAATCATCCATATATGTATATCCTTGTGTGTTTCTTTTTTTTGTTCCGTACGTATGTACTGTAGGTATTCTACGTGAAAATTATATTTTCAAAATTAAAATACCAATGTAAAATTTTACCTATTACCTTCCACTTATGAATTGTAAAAATTCTAAAATGAGTTTTGTAACTCATCAGGATTGTCGTAGAAAGAATTAAAACTTATTAGATTAATTTTTGGGTACTATTTTTTGGGTTTTCCACTATAACGAACATATTATCTTGTGGCTTTCCATGAAGTAAATAATTTTTTGTTAATTATACTCCTCATAACAGTGGAAAATATTGGTAAGTAAATGCGTATCGAAAACTTAGCTTTTATAGCTACTTATGTAATTTCCTATTCAAAAGCAACACTTCTTTATAAAAACAATGCGCCGTGCATAAACCTCGTCCTAAAACAACAGCCCTAATCCGTTCCTCCCTACCCCCTCGACGGGCCAGGAAGGGGTACGCAGTGGCGCGGCAGACTAACACTAACTGGCACAGTAAACATGTGCTCCATACATTATGCATAAGAACGGTTGCCGCAAGTAATTGTAATCGAATTTGTAGCGAGGGGAAGGCCCCAAGGCGACCCTCAACAATATACAAGCATGATGGAATGCTGGATCAGCCTGGAATATTATCTACTATCAAGCTACCTACCAGTCAATATAGCTACCTATTTCGTTACTCGTTTCTGACTCCCTTTTGTTCTCAACTAACTAGGAACGTACGTAACAACCTTCCTAGTATAAATCTAATTAATTTTGGTACCAGTATAGGAGTAATGAACTTAATAGGCTATATGTACATAAATTACCACTGCTTTCTAAACAATCATTGCATTACTTTGTTTTTTGTTGTTGTTTCTTATGGAGCGTTTTATTTCTGCTTTTTAGTCTAAATCTGATCACAAAAATTGGGAAAATAGTACTACCATCGTCTACGTTTCAACATCAAGAACTGGGCTATGCTGTAACATGGTGCAATCTAATCTTATCATATTACTTAATTGGGTAATGGAGCTCTTTTACCATTTCTACTTAATTGGCGGATATCACGAACTGATGCGGTATCATATAAGGTTTTCTTTAACCGGAGCAGCGTTCCGGATTGATGCAGTTAAAATTCAAGAACTGATCTGTCGTTTTGGGAATGGGTGCTTCCTACTTCACAAGTGGTGGTTTCTCATTGATGCTTTATGAATTTGACAATTCAAGGTGTCAAGTGTCAACGTATCTAACGAATTTTGTTTCTGTTTTTTCAGACTGCAGCAGCAAGGCGGTCGCAGCGGAGGCGGCAGCTCGCCCCCGCCCTCCGACAGTGACTCCGACATCAGCCTGGGCGGCAGTCCAGGATCACTGCCAGGCCCGGCCATGATGCCGCCCTCCGCCTCGCAGCACGCGCTGGGAGGCCCGCCCTCGCCGCTGGCCGCCTATAGGTTCGCCGGCTTCCCCGGGCTGAGCGCTGCCACCCGCCTTCTGCCGCCGCCCGCGCCGCCCCTGCACAGGCCCTTCACGCCGCCGCCCTCGTGATCGCGAGACAGGCAGTGATAGCTGCAAAACTGAGACGAAACGAAGATTATTTAGAAGGATACCATTCCCATTCTAATAGTGGAAAGAAGATTCTGAGAGAAGATGATAAGCTCAAAGGAACCGAAATTGATAGACCGCCAGCTAGTGATCATTTTCAAGTACACAATTAAATGAAGGTGGAAAGTGGCAGGTTAGGAAGTAATCAATGAAAAAGAACGATGCAGTCACAAAGAAAGAAAAACTTGATAGGTCCCTATACGAAGTATCTGAAATCTTAGGAATATTGATTGGAAACGTGTTGAAGCCAGGAAAAGAGGCAAAATATGCAAAAACATATCAGTAAATTCCTCGTACCTACCTAGGGGTTAAATTTGGACAAAAATTTTAACTGCAAAGCGTTATGAAAGTTATGCCAAATGAAAATTGTGGAAAATGTTGAAAATGGTTTGAAAACAGAAAAGTTTAAGACATTATTCCAGACATCAAAGGTTCACGCTAATGATTGAAGATACGAATGGAAGCAGATATCTTTTGCATTGTGGTAAAAGTGCAAAAGAAAATAAGAAAACCAGAGGTTGAACCATCCACTGAAGAACCAAATGTCCAAAATCCATCGCATCTCACTTCTTCAAAGTGTGGCTTCAGTGATTGTCCTGAGAATAGTTTTTCTAACAGTGTCCAAAACTAACATCCACCTAATGAAAACGTGTGCAAATAATATGACAATGACTATAATTATATTTTGACAATGACTGTATCGAAAGTTCTTTAGGTAATAATTATTATTTAATTCTATAAGATTGCAATTCTACTAGATAATACGAATATGTACCTAATTATAATATTTCTGAGGCTATGTTCATAATTTGGTTTAAAAAGGCTAGTAAAAATAATTTTTAAAAAGGACTCTTTCTTACTCAAAAAAATGTTAAAATGCTTATAAAGTCGATGACGCAGAATATAAAATAATAATTAATATTGTAAATTACGTTAACGTTATCAAAATGTAAGTGATTCTATTATTATTATTATTATTAATATATTATTATTATATCAGTAACTAAGTGAAATAAGGTAATGATAACGTGTTTAAGACAAAGCAAAATTTTGTAAATATTTTCTTGTGTATCTATATTTTTTTCCAAAAATAAGTAGGAACTGTCTAAAAATTCCTGTTCGATACTAAAATTGTGGATATTTTATGTTATAAGCACAAAAATTATTTTTTCAATCTTTTCTATAGAAATGTCAATTCGTTAGTTAACCCTTTGGGGACTGAGAAAATAGTTAAGCAATTTTAAAATTATTGTGCACGTGCTTGGCATTTATTTGTATAAAAATATTACTCATACGAAATTAGTCAATTATTATTTAAAAACGGAATTAAAATGATAAAAATATTTCTTTTTGTGAAAAAGGTTTTTTTTATTTATTATAACGTGTAATATATTTTACTTATTACGTAAGTAATTAGAATTATTGAAGGGCATACTATGATCGTGCATTACCTAAAGCTTCATATGAAATTAATATTTAATGTAAGAAAATTGTTAATGTAAATAATTAATTAATTCAATTGAGAGATTCGGACGCATAATTTAAAGCAGAGCTTTGAGTGATTTTTATCGGTAGACATTAATTTATTTTGCATAAAACTCTTGTCAAGGTGATTATTAACGTAAATTTTATCAAATAATCCGAAGCCCGCTTGCTCGACCCCCTCGACCCCTTAAAAAAATTAAATAATCAGTTTTGCTCTAATTAAAATCACTCATTGTCTTTGGTTTCTTTCTACTTATTGTATCCAAAACTTATAATGTGGTAAGAATACGATTGTATCTACCTTATTTCACTCGATAGTTCTCAAAAATATGGTACTCATGCACAAAACTCAAATTTAAAAAAGCAAATAAGTAAAAAAAAAAAAAAGCGAGAAATGCTCTACCAATGGTTACAAAGATGTTTTATTATCGCACGAATGCTGAACAGGTACCTACCGTACAAAAGGGTTTTTAATAAAATCAAACAGTTTTAGTTTACAAAATAAAAATATTGTTTCGTGCTTGAGTAGGTACCTACCTAATAAATCTATTTTTCGGAGCTTGCCAACTTCTTTAATTCAATATACCTAAAAAAAATTACAGAAAACTGTTGTACGACATCTGAATTCCAATATTCACGTGATGTTTATACTCCATACCAAAATGGCTACGATTTTTTTATGAATATGTATTACAGTGCTTAAAAATGTTCCAGATTCCTTTTTAATATCTTTCAATGTGATTGTAAAATTTGGTTTCGAATAAAGGTATTTTGTATTAAATTTATTGGCAAGCTAACAAAATATACTTGACTTGTAGGTGAGTAGAGGCTGAGCCAACATAGAGTATAAAAAGCCTTTATTATCTTTAAACGAGAGCTGACGCAACAAGTAATTATCTTCAATAAAATATATATAAATAAAAATTAACTGACTGTGTTTTATTGGCTGTTAATTTACTAAATCGATAAATGTCAAGAAATCCATTCACATTTAAATAAAATTATGTTTTATAGGTATTGCTGGGTTAGAAGTAATAAAATTATTTTATTGTGTTTTCACTTATCCCATCAGCGTGTCTTTGTTAACACGGTGGAAAGAAAAAAGTTAGATTAAACCGGAATTATGTTCCGGCTTAATCCAGCTACATCATAATAGCCAAAACAAATTTGTTTTATGGAACAAAAATGGTACAAAAAATATATAAATCAAGACCTAAAATACTTAAATAATAAAGCAGTGGGTAGAATTGGATAAAATATTCACTTTCCGACGCAAAATATGAAATATTTAGCTTAGATAACTGCAGCACGATTGACTAAACGAAATAGCCAAGACGGGTCATTTATAAAAAAGTGTGAGAACAAGTATGAATACGGACAAAGCAACCGTAATGTAGGATATGATGCGTGATGATCCATCGCATCTGCCAGTTCCTGCGGAGTAATAGTAATGTGAAGGTTCCAGAATAAAAATTAAAAGTAGGAGATATAAAATAATAACTGTTAGTTAACGTGCTAACGTAACATACTCCTACCTAATTAAACAGTATCAATACACACAATGCGACTGCTCTAAGTTCAATTTGTTAGAATAAATACCTTCCGTTTCAGTCATTCGGATTTTATTCAAATACACTCGTCAATGATACAATTTCCATTCCATGTTGGATCAGAAATTGCCAAACTTTTTCTATATTGGACGTTGTGTTTTTTAACCAAAAACATTGATTTATTTATTATGGGACCCGCAATAGTCAGCCATGTTGGTAAAGTAGGGTGAAAAGAGTTCTTGAATCCACTAACTGCAATCACTGCATACTTTTCAGAAATATAAAGTACATCTTTTAATATGTAACGAACTGAATTAAAGAAAGGGCATTATTGTAATATATTAAATTATTTTATTCTGCAGAGTAGGGGGAAGATTTAATTAGACTTTACGTAATGATACAGACACGTTAACTGATGAAACATTTCAGAGACCGGAACAGAGTTCCGGTTTTTCTCCTATACTTAAAAAAACAATATCTTTATGGATTATCACAAACAAAAGTAAGGTACTATCTACCTACACATTATCTCGTTATGTGATCTCTCTACGATAGGTATATGATAGGTGGGTTCGGGTACCTAGAACCTACCTACCTAATGATAGTAGGTATCTTGCACTCCCGAAAGATGTCCAAATATAAGACAGATATTTAAATTATACTTCACAATTAAATAATAGAAAATTCATAATAATTAAAGCACTTGGTTTGAATAATATATTTTTGAAATCAAGTAGCAATATTTCCTTTCTTTGTAGATACTATCACGTGCATTGATGATGTCATGAGAAGTGTCGTAATTTTTTTTAAATTACATTAATTTAAAAAGGGAATTTAAACAACTTCAAAAATATGAACATTTACCAATATATTCGAGTAGTTAACATTCAGGATGTAGGTAATAGCACGTACCCGAAGAATTTTAATGATATTTTTTTCGAATTGAAATTAATAAAATACTTCGTTTTTACCACTTTTATTGTTTATTACCAACATGTTTCATGAGCAACGCTGAAACATGTTGGTAATAAACAATAAAAGTGGTAAAAACGAAGTATTTTATTAATTTAAATTAAAATGGTGCCACAAAATAAGTTTGCTGTGTTAGAAGAAGTGATATTTTTTTCAATTAAAAAAACTCTTTCACGTCATATAACTGGTGGATACAGCCTAGTGGTTCACGTTGATACGCACTCCGTCTCATTCCAGCAACACTGTAGCGTGCGTACCACACGATCCCTTCACGCTTGTAACAGTGTGATCAGTGGCGATGTGTGATAGTAACATATTTTTGTATTTAATTTTAAAAAAACATCAATTATGACTTCTTGCCACCTGAAACAACCAATACATATAGATACCTAATATCCAAAACAATAAAATTTTAAACGAAATTTGATGTACAAACACTAAGCCAAAATAAAATGAGCTTACCGCTCTTACACGAAGAACGTTAATCTAGAAAATTTGAAACATGAAAAATCTTCAAATAAAACTGTTTGCCCATCTCTGCTAGCCAGTATCACATGGTAGAATTATTATAACAGCGAGTGTTGCCTATTATAATGCTCATATTATGGAAATACAGTGGCGCAGCGGTGTGCGCGCCACCCCTCGGGCGGGAGATCGGGAGGGGCGGCGGCCAATGGGAGCGCGCCCCGCCCTCGGGAGGCGGGTCCGCCCCCGCCCCAGCCCCCGCCCTACCTCTGTAATGGAGACAGACGGGCGGGCGCGCGGAGGCAGGAGGTCGTCACATTACTGCCAGGATGTAATACATTATCTGTCCAGAGGCTGACGGTAATGCTCGGTAATTACTGTTATATAATTTGTTAGTAAATAAATGATAAATTGTTTAATTTACGTGATTTTTATAGGTACTTATTTACGTGTAAGGAATCATTTGATCAGTTTGATGAAGATAATGTTTTCTATGGTTTTGGGCAATATGCCTGATGTTACCACCTTTTTTTAATACCGCACAAGAGTCCCAACCGTCTAGAGCCAGTGAGACTATAGCATCTCCAATTGGGATATGTTGAGAAGCTAAATTTAGGGGATGTGAGAGAAAGGTGGGGAATTAGCTGAATATTCAGAGCTGGTCACCAAACACGGTTAAAGACATTTCAATCAACTTTTTAATTCTGAATGGTGTTCTTACACCAGGGCGATACTGAGAGAATCTTCCACTATGGAACGTTTCAAAATTTAAAAAGGTTTAAGGTAAGGCTCTCGACTAGCAATCCGATGGTCGCGGGTTCAAATTCCGGCGTGCGCAAGTAAATTGTACAATAATATTATACTTGCGGTACGTTTCATAGGTGGAAGATTATCTCAGTATCGCCCTGTTGTAAGATCACCATTCAGAATTGAAACGTTACTTGAATGGCTTTGACCGTGTTTGGTGACCAGATCTGAATAGCTATGTACTTCCTCACCTGCCTCTTTCCCATCTCCTTCCTCTCCCCACTACCTTAAGCCTTACAACAAACCCCATTGAAGATTCCATAGTCTCACTGGCTCCAGATGGTTGGAAGCAGTTGGAAAAACAATAATAATGGGCACAATGATAACCACAGATATAGAATTAGTAATCATAGACAAAACATTTTCGTATATCATCATAAATAGTGATTAGTTGCCTCTGTAGATCTTTCCTATGGACAAGTTATCTAACCGTATATTCACAAGTGTTGCCCAAACAGCATCCCTTTGTGAAAATGTGAAGATGTTCTTTTGTAAGCGGGTAAGGTAAAGATATTTGAAGAGGTTTGTCCAGTCCAATGATCGTACCAGATCAGATCAAAAGACTTGTTGTGAAGAGAGACGAAAGAAAGGTTAAAGGTTTATGAAATAACAAATGCATTCAATATGGTATAAAAACAGTCCACTTTTACACGAGATCGATAAAAATATTAGGGTTAGGTTATAAAATGGCTAGGATGGTTATTACAAACGAGTTTACCTAATTTATCTGTACATTTGACTGACGAAATCTTCAATAAAGTTAACATCGTATCACTTAAACAACTGTATCTATTCTAAAAGAATACTCATTTACATTCATAAATACAAAACACAAGAAATAACAACTAACACACATATTAGAAACATTATATCTCAGGGTCAAAAACGTATCAACAAGCAACTTCAAATACAACATTTGGGCAAAAAAGCTTCCTATATTATGGTACAAAACTCTACAATAAAATCCCACTCACATTCAAAACTCATGAATATATTTTAATATTTAAATCTCAAATAAAAAAGGAGGATACACAACATAGGGAGATCAGAAATAGTAAATATATTTACACCAAATACAAACTGATACTGATACCCCTCAACTGAAAAAAAAGTTATTTCAGAAAAAACACAATTTAATATACTTTTAATTACTTTATATTATCCAAGTTACTAAATTTTTATAATATGTTAATGAAATCCTCAGCACAGGAGATCCCACTGAGGATATTTTTATATCTATTTGTTACAAAAAACACTTATTATTAACAAGCAAGACGGCCTCCGTGGTTGAGTGGATACTATCGTTGGCTACTAATCCGGAGGTCGCGTGATCAAATACCTGCCTATAAAAAACATCATCATCAATATTATTATATTGGATAGATTTAAATTTTAAAACATTACAGTAGGTAAACTTGATACTATTAAATATCTTCCTTGATAACAAATGAATATATAATACACACTAGAAATGCCTTCCACGTAGATTTGAATGGAAACCAATGTCACCACTGAATTACTATGTACCTTTTGGTTCCATGATAACTCAACACACTTTTAAAAAGTGATATAAAGTCATTAGAAACGATGAATAAATTTTTTTTTAAACCTAACCTACTTAACCCAGTTAATAAAGTTTTTGTTTCATCACTTTCCATGACTTTATATAAATTTTTAAAGATGTGATGAATTATCATTTTGATGATTTATCTGGTCACCGTACCTTTTGGTTCTAGCCATTTAGTACGGTCTCTCTCTCTGACTGCCTGAAATCGAATATTGTCATCCCATTTGATCGAAATGAAAATTTCGTAATGATGACGAAACACAGTTATACATTTTGAAGTTAAGCAAAGAATGGTAAGAATTTTGGATCACGAAACACACCCACACCGATAACCTTCGTACCTACAAAAATAGGTAAGAATCTATAAGTAACGTAAAAACCTAACTAGGTACTTACCTTATCAAATATCAAGAATAAATGTTCGAATAGATGATATCTAATGCTACGTATACATACGCGAGCCGAACTGGCGAAATGAAACCGACGATGATCCAGATACCGATGAAGAAGATGCAGCGTGCGTTTACTGTAACAAAGCATATTCATCTAATTTCAGAGGAGAAAAATGGATAAAATGCATTGCATGTAAAAAATGGGCTCACGTATAATGTTCCGGTAACGGGAATTTCGATTTCATATGTGATATTTGCCTTAACGGTTGAACTTAACAGTACGAAAATGAACAGCCTTTTTATAACTTAATTAACTATGTTTTATTAAAAAAAAAAAAAAATTCAAAGCACCTGTAAAAATACTTTTTATGCGTATTACCGGGTACCCGATAAATGGTAGGCATCCTATCACCGGGTACCCGATAAAAGGCAGGTATGGTACCCGATATAAGGACCTCTTTTTTTCAAAGACAAAATTTCTCCTTTCATATATTTTTCTTTTTGTGTTTTTAAATATGGCCGCTAAATTATTTTTATTGTACATACATGATAAAAGATTAATACAGTTATACACATACAAACTCATTTTCAGAAATTTCAATCATTTCTTCGTTTTATGGCTGATCAAAAAAAAGTACCCGGTAAATGGCATCCTTACTCTACCTCAACTTATGGGAAAGGACCAAAGCAACCGCAAAGGGAGCGAAATGCCCTAAGTAGCTTCGTTCCTTTCCCGTAATTCGTGGCTCGGTTCGCGTTAAGGTTCGCAAATGTATACGTACCGAAATTGTGGCGTGCTTAAACTCCAAGGTTCGCTTGGTCAAAATAATAATTCCACGTGTTTTCTCAATCTCTTGTTAATTATTTCGAAATGGTATTGATTTCTTTTCCATAACACAACATTCTAACCTCAAACCCTTCCACAACTCCAGTTGTAGCTCCACGTGGCATCCTCAGTTTGACACAGATAACTTTGCAGGCGGCTAGAACAGATGCCATGTGTTTTATTATTTGCCAAACTGTTTTCAGTTCTTCTCTTTCAAGGTTTTGTGTTTGTACTAATGATATTTGCATATTTGTGTGTTGCTAATTTATTGAAAATCGCTTCAAATTATTGGTAATTCAGTTAAAAACAGGATTGCAGGCCTTTATTGAATGAATAAACAGGTTTTCTGATACACTTTTAGTACAGTTCGAACACGTGTTTCGATATCGTGATAATTTATATGAAGATAGTAAATAAATTAGCAATTCTCATATGTGGTTTTTGTGGTCTTAGGAAATTTATGATATGTTCTGATTATTCCAGTAGAAAAGTACCCACCCACGAGAAGATTTATTATGAGAACGTGATTAAGGTAATAATATTATGTCCGATAGTGTGTTTAGGTACAGGTAGGTACCTACGTATATAAAAGGAGTTAATTTTAATACTCTTTTTTTTTTAAATTATCGAAGAAAGCAAACACTTTGTGGCTTGACATTATACAAAATGAAACAAACACTTAGTTTTAAACCACTTTATTACTACTTTACTCTTTTTTTTCCTTGCAATACAATAAGTAGAGACACCTGCCCCGACAAACCAAGTAGGTACTATTTTTACTTATACATTTTTGAACAAATTCGAACACTGAGTAAAATTCACCAAGAAAGTACAAACCCATTATCGTCGCAACATTTTAATGCGCAACATCCTTATTACCCAAAGTGGTTACTCAGGATTAGGGAGGGGGGATGATTGCATTAACATTGGGTAGGTACTAGGCGGGTACCTACCGCAGCTAGTAGCTACCTGCACCACAATGCAGCTGGGGAGGTTCGAATCTCAGGAGGGGAAACCCGATATCATCCAGCTAGTGTTGTTCCTACTTCGTTCACAAATGTAGCGTTGGATTAAAACGCATTTAATCCAAAATAACCAGGCCCGTGTTTGGGTGAGTGAAAGCATCGTTTTCAACACAAACAATTTTTGTCATAATTTTTTTTTGTTTTGTTTCGTGTACACAGTTATTTTACCGTGTATTCCTTATTGATATGGTATTTTTAGCAATAAAGTGGAGAGAAGGTATTAGGTAACTAACTCCACGCCGTTAAAAACATAATATTCTGATTTCGAATACCAGCAAAAAATAATATATGTTTCCAGTTTTATTCGCCATTTAAAGTACAATAGGATATTTTCACGTACCGTTAAAAATGTGTGGAAAATTTAAAGTTTATTTATCGTAATTTTAATATTTTCACTGATAATTATTGATTTTTTTTTTCTTAAACTGCACTTTTCGAAATGATTCAAATAAACTTTAAATTTTATTAATGATAAATATAATAATGTCTGGTAAGACGACCGTCACCAACGTCAATTCACAATTCACGAATGAAAACGAAAATTTCGTTTTGATGGAAAATCGATAATGGCACATTTTTAATTGTTTTAGAAAATTCATTCGTAAACATAAACATACCTTAAGCATTGTAATTTTTTCTTAATTTTTTGTGAATAAAAAAAAACAGTTAAAAAATCCTATCGTGTCTTGGGTTTAAGGACCTTTATTTGCTCACATCGACAGTATAAGATATCGCGAACAGATAAGCACGTTAAGTCATTTTAGAGAGGAATTTAATGAGATAGAATCCCAAACCTTTTATGATGTGACAGTGTAATTCTTAAAAACAAGTTTTTTTTTTAATTTTCCGAGTTCGCCCCTGTCCTGGGTATTTTATCGGTCCATTACCGCACTCTAGCGATCTGCCAGTCAAGCTTTAAATCCCTTCCACGCTAATTTGAACCTCATGCTCACTGAGCACAGGGATCAAATCCGCTTGCTCATTTCAAATTCACTCCGTCGGCATTACCCAACCTGGCACGCAATCCCAACCCTTATCTCCCCCGCTTCAAGGACTGAAATCCGCTGGAGGGATGATTGATGTTTTTAAGAATTAAGATGAAATATCATAACTTAGTGAGGGCGCTAGGCGCCGGGTGTTAATTTTTGAAAAAATAAACATTCTTTTATTTTTTTATAAATTTAATTTAGATTAAATTTGATAATATTATTATTAAGTTCTGCAAGTGTTTTAGTTTTTTATTATTGTGACAGCTGTTTCGGCTTACAAGGCCATTTTCAAACTGTGGTTAGTCCACATTGAGACGACGTTTTTATACTATTTCAAATGTAAATTTTGAAGGTGCATACATTGATTTATTACTGGTTACACCGATGACATGATCTATTGTTGGTTAAACCAATCTATGTTTCCCCCTCAGTAAATGGTAATGGGTTCTTAATTATTTACTAATGACTTTATTGCTATGAATTATTTGGGTGCATTATACTGCTTGGGTTTTGTGAAAATACTAAGAAGTGGTGAGTAAATTATTTTCCGTACTTTATTAATTAGTGTTAAATTTGGGTCATTCGTTCGTTTATTGATTTCTAATTGTTCAAGTAAATTTAATCTAATGCCCTTTTTTTCTATACGCAATGGTTTAGGACCCTTGTTGTTAAGTGGGGTATGATTATTCACCAAGAGATGTTCTGCGAATTTTGAGGATGTGTTTTTATTATTATAACATCGTATATGTTCCTTGAATCTAGTTGAGAATGCCCTCCCCGTTTGTCCGATGTAAGTGGCGTTACAATCGGCGTGGTCACATTTTAATTCATATATGCCACTGTTATTGAGTATAGGGATTTTACTTTTAGAGTTTTTAAGGCTTGTTCCTAAATTATTGTTTGTTCGAAAAGCTATATTTAAACCACATTTTTTAATTTCTTTTGCAATTTTTTCAGATATTGGGCCGAGGAATTCGAGACATGCAAATTTTTCTATATTTTTGTTATTTACCGGATATATTAAATTGATTTTGAATCAATTTAATATATCCGGTAAATAACAAAAATATAGAAAAATTTGCATGTCTCGAATTCCTCGGCCCAATATCTGAAAAAATTGCAAAAGAAATTAAAAAATGTGGTTTAAATATAGCTTTTCGAACAAACAATAATTTAGGAACAAGCCTTAAAAACTCTAAAAGTAAAATCCCTATAGGTACTCAATAACAGTGGCATATATGAATTAAAATGTGACCACGCCGATTGTAACGCCACTTACATCGGACAAACGGGGAGGGCATTCTCAACTAGATTCAAGGAACATATACGATGTTATAATAATAAAAACACATCCTCAAAATTCGCAGAACATCTCTTGGTGAATAATCATACCCCACTTAACAACAAGGGTCCTAAACCATTGCATATAGAAAAAAAGGGCATTAGATTAAATTTACTTGAACAATTAGAAATCAATAAACGAACGAATGACCCAAATTTAACACTAATTAATAAAGTACGGAAAATAATTTACTCACCACTTCTTAGTATTTTCACAAAACCCAAGCAGTATAATGCACCCAAATAATTCATAGCAATAAAGTCATTAGTAAATAATTAAGAACCCATTACCATTTACTGAGGGGGAAACATAGATTGGTTTAACCAACAATAGATCATGTCATCGGTGTAACCAGTAATAAATCAATGTATGCACCTTCAAAATTTACATTTGAAATAGTATAAAAACGTCGTCTCAATGTGGACTAACCACAGTTTGAAAATGGCCTTGTAAGCCGAAACAGCTGTCACAATAATAAAAAACTAAAACACTTGCAGAACTTAATAATAATAATATCAAATTTAATCTAAATTAAATTTATAAAAAAATTAAATGGAGTTCTACGAATTAAACACAAAAACAATAAATACATTCTTTTATCATTATAAGGCGTCAAATACAGGGTTTTCCAATAAGAGGTGTTATTTTGATATTCAATCGTAAAAGATCAATGGTTTCGTTGCTTGTGTTGCCCGTAGCGCTGTCTTGTTTAAAGTAAACGTTGTCTAGATCAATACTATCCAATTCCGGCCATAAAAAATCATTAATCATCTCTCGATAGCACAATCCATTCACCGTAACTATTGCTCCAGCCTCATTTTCGAAAAAGTTAGGTCCAATGACTCCGCCGGACCATAAACCGCACCAAACAGTCACACATTGAGGATAAAGAGGCTTTTCAACAATAACTCTTGGGTTTTTCGAGCCCCAGATGCGACAATTTAGCTTGTTGACGAAACCACCGAGGTAGAAATGGGCCTCATCACTCAAGATGATTTGCATTTGATTCACTCAAGTGAATTTTGATAATTTCAATGCATTTTTAAAGCATGTATTGTTCCATTTTTATCAATCGCGTAGTTTCCACTTGTCAAATGTCAAAAATGACAGCTTCAAAAGTAACATCTACCGAAATAGCGGGCTATTCAAAATAACACCTCTTATTGGAAAACCCTGTACAAGCGCAATTTTATTTGCCAGAAAGACAACAGTCTTTTCGTTTTATTTAAACAACCACCCGCCCACTCTCAGTAAATGTCTGTGCATAGATAGGATCGAACGCAACACTCATTTGTAATGGAACACTCCCCTATATTAGAGAACGGTACTCTCAGTATCACCCTGGTGAAAGAAAATCACGCAGAATGAAAACTTCACTCGAAATGGCCACATGGAGAACAATGAGTAGGTACTGCCAATTTATTAAAAATATATAGGTAATCACGATTGCAGGCGGTTTCCTGGTAAACTATTTGTAACTTCCTAATATATCGGAACACGTGTTCATGCACGTGCATAATATATAATGACGAAATTCTAAAACATTCGTATTTTCATGAACACGTGTTCCGACATCGTGATAATATATTCATATTTGTACTAACATTTTATCAAGAAACCTGTCAATTCCTTCAACCTTTTAAGGCCTGCAATCCCGTTTTTAACCACATAACCAATAATTTGAAGATATTCTTAAGAAATTAGCAATACTTTTATTATCAGTACCTACATGTTTGGGAATTAGATCTAAAAAGCCAAATAATTCCCCACGTTCCTCTTCCACATCTCCTTTACTTTCCTTCTCCCTTCAGTCTTAGAACATACCCCAATTAGGGATGAAAAAGTCCTGATGGTTCTTTATAACAGTCGGGAACAGTTAAGATTCTTGTGAAATACTATTACAATTTGTTAGGTATACCTATTTTTTTCATGAATTCACAACACTGCCATGTCATAGTTTAACGAATTCATTTAGTGCGAACATACAAATTCTTGGACCCAACTCACATAACATAACGGGTAAGTGAAAGAAAAGGACCCCTTGCCCAGCCTTGTCCCGTGTCCTGTCCCTCGGACCCCGTCTCGATGAGAGATGATGGGATAATCATGGTGAATTGGTGATCGTGACTTTGACGTCTTAATATTGTCTAATCCTGGTTCTTTTTCTAACGTCGATCGTAGGCAGAGTCGCATTAGAAATCTAAATCGTAGTTAGTAATAAGTTGGCATTTAATTGATGAATTACACGAGACAGAGAAATGAAACTATGTGGTTGAGAGACAAATCGAGCCACAAAAGATTTAATTGATGAATTACACAAGACAAAAAAACAACTATGTGGTTGAGAGACGAATCGAGTCACAAAAGATTTGATTGATGAATTACACGAAAAAGAAAAAAAAACTATGTGGTTGAGAGACAAATAGGGCCACAATAGATTTAATTGATGAATTACACGAGACAGAAAAAAAACTATGTGGTTGAGAGACAAATAGGGCCACAATAGATTTAATTGATGAATTACACGAGACAGAAAAAAAAACTATGTGGTTGAGAGACAAATCGAGCCACAAAAGATTTGATTGATGAATTACACGAGACAGAGAACCAAAATTATGTGGGCGGGTGTCGTATTTATATAAAAAAATTGTTTCTAGAATAACGGTTTAAAAACACTTATTTTTGTCCCATTAGTGTCATATACTAGTCCCAGCGAGAGCTCGTAAAGACGTCATCGAAGATCATCGTCTTCCTTCTCAAGCGTCTTATATGAAAACGAAAAAGACAGAAGATACTACTAGAACGATCCCGTCACGTATTTAGTTTAGTTACTGTTCCAATTTAAAATGTTTATGTTTCGTATAGCGAAGTGAATGATGATTTGTATTTCAAAATAAGTGCAAAATCACCTCAAGGGCGCTGTAAAAAATATATAATACATTTCTACAAAGATATATGTTATTACTAACTATATATGAAGATAATATACAGTACAATACTTACCTGGTAATAATGCTATCAATGGTTATACTCATTATTTGTATTTGAATTCGACATTTTACGAACGTGTTGTTTATTTATATTCAGATTCTTATCTGTAGGTACCTACCTACTCTAAAAGGAACTTTCAAATAATTTGGAGATCTGCAAATTAAAATAAAATTCTTAAATAAAGCATTCATCAAATACAACCCTAAATATTGTCATCTCCTTTGTGCACGGAGAAAAATGAGTAGGTACTACTAATTTATTAAAAATCGTCGGCTAAAAGCGGGATCGCAGGACGTTTCCTGATAAAATTTTAGTAAATTTCTATTAATTAGGGAACACGTGTTCATGCGCCTGCATTTTGTCTTTACAATGACGAAATGCGGATATATAAGGATTTTTATGAACACGTGTTCCAAGATCGTGATAATATATTCGTATTTTATCAAAAGTTTTTTAGGAAACGTTTTTTATCGGATTACGAATAATTTGAAGAAATTTTTTATATATTAGCAATATTCAATATTAGTAATTTATGTCCAGCACCTATTAATATTTTGACGACCTACCAATCTACCGATATTTTTGTCACCAATCTATCGATTTTTTTCACCAATATACCTATTTTTGTCGCCAATATACCGACTTTTGGCACAAATCTACCGATTTTTGTCATTAATATACCGATTTTTGTCACCAATCTACCGATTATTATCACTAATCTACCGATGTTTGTCAAAAATATGCCGATTTTTGTTACCAATCTACCGATTTTTGTCACCAATAAACCGATTTTTGTCACCAATCTACCGATGTTTTCAACTCACATCTGCCGATTTCACTTTCGTATTGTTATATTAAATGAATTAGTATTGTATTTGGAACTACGTGTATAATTGAGACCAATCATTTACATCTGAAGACAATCTCTTGCTCTCAGAAAAAGGAGAATATCACAATATTATAATTAGGTTCTTATACGTACATAAACTGGGCACCTGTGCACGCACTCGTGTTGGATACCAATTCCTTCATCCGATCCTGTCAGGAATCAAGTGGTCTGAATCACGAGCTCAGACACGTACTGATTATATCCTGACGCTGCAGCCATAATATATACACATACAATTTCCAAAGCAAATAACAAATCCATATCTATAGACGTTTAATGTGAGAACACTACTACTGGGTGACTAGTAAATAACAAACACTTTTTAAAAAAATATCTCGTAAATATATTTTATTTATAAAATCCACGTTTTATTTTCTTTTACATTTACGTGGTAAGACAATATATGATCGTGTGAGAAATCTGGAAATCCTCAAAGAGTGCGAGGCTGATATAAGCGTAATGAGTAAGAACAAGAAAGGGACGCTTAGATGGTTTGGGCTTGTAGAGAAGAATGAGCGAAGAAAGGAGTGTAAAGATAATATATGATGCAAATGTGAATGGTAGCAGAAGCTCGGAGACGCCGAGGAAGACATGGCACGACCAAGTGATCAGGTACTTGAGTCGGGCCATGTGAATAGTCAGTATAGTAGAAGAGCATGTATGAGACGATGTATGAATGTGAATGAGGCAAGAAGTGTGTGCTAAGACCGAGTAGTTTAGCAGTCCGTCCTCTCTGCCTACCCCTGCGGGGAAACGGGGTGTTGGTTAGTTAGTTAGTTAGTTACTAGGCAACTGCCTGTTTCATAGTGACCAATACATTATAGTTATTTTGAATAAAGAATATAATGTAAGGTTTTGTGCCTTACTAATAAACGTGTTTTTAACCCTACATAACTGATAAATCAACGCTTAATGTAGAGTAAATGATTGTTTCTCAGTAAGGGGGTAAAAATATATACAATAGGAATAGATTTAGTTTTGAATTAACTTGTAATTTCTATATAAAAACTACAGGGGCAAAATGTTATCTACCAAACAAAATTTTAATTTATTGAAATATATATATTTGTGTCCCTTTTTGTATTTATAAAGAGAATATGTGAATGTAATAATATGATAATGACAAGACAAGTAATCATGTTGGAAAGAGATGAAAGCTATTAAAATGTTTTTACAAAATTTTCTTATTATAAGAAGTATAAGAAAATGAGATCAAAACGAAGTATTAGAAACTCTGTTAAAGTTTTATATAGTATTGAGAGAATGTATCAATGTAGCAAGTAAACCTTGAATGGAAATATAACTACAATTTTTGTTGCTAGTGAGGAATATTTGTAATTTGTATAGTGAAAAGAGATGTAAATTGCTTATGTGGTAAAAATATTCAATAGTAATAAATGAATTTTCATATTTCCACAGCAAAATTTAAATAAAAATAGAGATTTATTTTTCGGAATAACTTTATTGAGTAAAACCTCAAATTGTAATATTTAATTATTGAAGAAAATATTAGCGATTTCTAAACGAAAATCTGAAACAGAAAAATCAGAAAGTAAAAATCAGAAAGGCAAATAGCTTTATCATCATCAGATGGTAAAGCTATATATATATTGAAACTATAGATATTGCTTAAATTGTCACTTCCATCAAAACGTTGTTCAGACATTATCGATCTGACGTATGTTATTGTCATCGCTATATTCCGGTGTAAGTAGTTAGTAAGTAGGTATCATTCTCTTCTGTCATTTATCTAGTTTCTTAGTTCCTGTTATGTAATGTTTTGTTATTATTGGATTAGTCTAATTAGATTTAATTTGTATACCTCGGTACCCATGTACCTACATGTTACATGCCAATGAGGATGAGGATACCAATCCACAATATAATATAATATACCTACTAAACTTATACTAGTATAATACATTTCTTCTTATCATAACTTCAATGGCTTCTAAAATATCTAAAAACATCAAACTATTTTCAAATATATTTCACCTTTGACTTTAATTTGATAGTTTACAAAATATTATTATTGATTCAGCAACCGAAATAAAATAAAATAAATGTTCCGAGATAAAAGTGTGAAACCCGTTTACAAAACTGCTTGAACACAATATTTTTCCAGATTGAACTACAAATCTGCCTAAGTGCCCAATCAACGAATTTCGACACCTTGCTATACTTACAATGGCAGCCATAATAAACACTTATTCTAATATCACCTTTTGTGACCAACCATTACTGATTCATCTGCTATTGTAACCCTTTCGATTGCATAACTAACGCATTCTCAAGTATTGACCATCGGTGCTACCAGTTTTGGTCCAGCGGCTGCTGTGTCAACATTGCATTCAGATCTGTCGCAGTGCTTCACGCGTACCTACTTGCTTGTACAATGGTGGCATACCGATGATACTTTGATGATATAAAATGAGACAATTTATTGATAGCCGGGACTCCCTTCATCGCAATACTTACAATTAAATGAATATGTACGAAATAAGATACTCGTTTTCATTGTAACTGAAAACATGATATCTGAATTTGATTCTTCGAACTTTATCCACTCCCTCATTTTAATATGTTTGCTAATAATCTCGGGTCAATTGTAGCAAAAATAATGGAAATCAATTATTGCATTAAAATATATTTCAACAAGCTTCCCTACCGTATCCGTTTATACACTAAAAATTATTTATAATAATAGTAACCTATAACTTGTACTTCTGGAAAATGAAATAAAAAAATGGTTTTTAAAAATTTTGTTGTCCTAAACTGTAGCTTGGCCAAATTTTGTGAATATACAGGGTTTTCCAATAAGAGGTGTTATTTTGAATAGCCCGCTATTTCGGTAGATGTTACTTTTAAAGCTGTCATTTTTAACATTTGACAAGAAGAAACTACGTCATTAATAAAAATAGAACGAAACACGCTTCAACAACGCATTGAAATTATTAAAATTCACTCGAGTGAATCAAATGCAAATCATCTTGAGTGTTGAGGCCGATTTCCACCTCGGTGGCTTCGTCAACAAGCAAAATTGTCGCATTTGGGGCTCGGAAAACCCAAGAGTTATTGTTGAAAAGCCTTTTTATTCTCAACGTGTGACTGTTTGGTGCGGTTTATGGCCCGGCGGAGTCATTGGACCTTACTTTTTAGAAAATGAGGCTATAGCAACAGTTACGGTGAATGGATTGCGCTATCGAGAGATGATTAATGATTTTTTATGGCAGGAATTGGACGGTATTGATCTGGACATCGTTTACTTTCAACAAGACGGCGCTACCTGCTACACAGGCAACGAAACTATTGATCTTTTACGATTGAATATCAAAATAACACCTCTTATTGGAAAACGCTGTATAAGATACCCACTGTAGAGGTTTTTTTAAACTATTTCTTCCTTAAAAAGATGTAAAACAATCATAATTTGCAGAAACTTGCAGTAGAAACTTTGATTGTAGAAAAGCTGTCACGATACCCAACTAAATAATAGTTAAATGGAACCCCAGACCGTTGCAACTCGACACTTGTTTTTGTTGATTTAGAGGGTCCCAAAACTAACAAATCAGCGAATCGCATTGTTGTTGAATGGGATTCAGATTTTGTCAGCCATTATTAGCCATCGGGAGAGGTTGTTGATTTTGTCAACAGAAAAGGATCGGTTATTTTAGTAATGCGTTAAATGGAGCTGTTCAAAGAATTTGACATAAGTTCTTTCAAGCTCGTCACTTTGAACGGTATAAGCAGATATTTTTTTAGCCATTTTCGTAAATTCGATTTTTGCCAATAAGTTTCAAGAATTTTTTGAGTTACTAAACTGTTCACTGTGGGGAATACCTTTGAAGAAGCTTTACTGCAAAACACAAAACAAATAAAAGTATGTATATAATATTGTAATAATATATATATAATATTTAATACAACTTTGTCTTTTTATTTTATCTGACAATATATGAGAATTGCAATGCCCGAAGACAAAGTGGTCATCGCATTCCCAAATTGGAAAGGTTGTGATAAGTTTCAAGAATTTTTTTAGTTACTAAACTGTTCACTGTGGGGGATACCTTTGAAGGAGATTTACTGCGAAACACAAAACACCTAAAAGTATGTACATAATATTACTGACAACTTTGTCTTTTTTTATATCATATGACACTATATGAGAATTTCAATGTCCGAAGACAAAGTGGTCATAGCATTCCCAAATTGGAAAGGTTGTGAGGCGGAACGAAATGGAACTTAGAAGTAACTGACTACTCAGATGACATAGATTAAACTTTACTAAAACCATTTGAAGTAACAAATTATCTAGAGATAATAGAGAATATTAAAAGTCAGAACTTTAAAGTAAACATACTATTTGCATCTTTTTCTACGCGTGGCAACAATAACGAAACTTTTTCGAGAAACCGCGGAGAAAACGAATATTGCTTATTTATCAAGAATCTCTTAAAATTATTTGTAATCTGGCTAAAAACGGGATTTCAGGCCGTTTCCAGATAAACTTTTGTAAATTCCTAATATTTCGGAACACGTGTTTATGCACCTGAAAATATATGATGACGAAATTCGAAAATATAAGGATTTTTATGAATACGTGTCCCGAAATCGTAATAATTTGTATTTTACTAAAAGTTAATCAGGAAACCAATTGATCCATTCGTTAATGGCCTGCAATCCCGTTTTTAACCTGATTACTAATAGTTTGAAAAGATTCTTAATAAATTAGCAGTACCTACGTATTTTACTCCGAAAAAAGACGCTGGGAGATTATAGATGTTTTAAATGAACAGAGTTTTAAGTAACTACCATTTTTTTTTTGCAAAAATCATAGATTTGCTGCATGTTTTCCACACACCAAATAGTAAGATATGTCGGAATCACCCGTTGGATTTGCCAGTCGTATTATCTGACAGGGCTCGCGTTGTGTTTTTTGCCTGGTAATGTATTTGTATACTCCGGTATCGATGTTGATTGATAGAGACGATGATATGGGTCTGCCTGGCGCCAATCTCTCCCTCCATCCCTCGCTCATCAGCACTACTCCCAGCACCGGAATACCAGAACACTCACGATGACGGTGCACAACCGCTACAACAACCTGTCTGCTCGTCTCTGGTCTCTAGTCTGATGGTAATAGGGACACTGCTGCCACAGTCCTGAGATGTTTCAATTTTCAATCCAATATTATATTTAAACAATGGAACACGTGGAGTTTTTCGTGTTCGAATTTATTACAAAAAGGTGCCATCAAAAATAGTACCAAATGTCTGTGGGTCACCAATTTGGTTTTCTTTAACCATTTATCTAAAACTTACAAACCACAATCACTACAATTTGTCCCCTCTTGAAAAAGAAGAAATGATTGAATGCATTGATAACCGGATAACTCAGGACAGTGGGAATTCAAAAAACTGCAACATAGGGGAGAGTGGGGCACAGAGGACAGCTTAACATTCTATCGTTGATAAAATAATTATTACTCTGACGAATGCTATAAAATTTTTACACTATGTTCTCCAAAGGGTTCAGTATAAAGTGGCAAACTCTTTTTTTAAATTTTAGGTACACAGTTTTTTATAAATCACAAAATAATCATAATGAGAAAGTGTCCTCTGTGCCCCGCAGCTGGGGCACAGAGGACCAAGCGTGGTCCCGTGTGCCCCACAACAATTTTCAACTTAAAAAATAATAATAAGAACACAAAAAGTATTCAGGTTTTATATAGGAAACGAAATTTTTATTAATAATGTACTATAAGTCAAAAGTAAGGAATAAAAAATATGAGTTATAAGAAGGAAAAAAATATATAATGTATAATTTAAGTACAATTCATGCATGTAATATTTTTGTCATCATCTTCTGCTCCAGCACAAGAATCATGAGCCCATTTCTTGCATACTCTACATTGAATCCATCCTTCACTTGATTTTGAATCTAAGAATTTTTTTGTGCAGTAAATACAATGTGGGTTTTTCTTATCTTCAGATTTATCATCACTTTTGTCATCTGTCGCATTAAAAATAACTTTTGCTATTTTATTTTTTCCCGACAACTTTTTTAATGTTTTTTTTTGGCAGTTAATAGCGTTTTCCTGAGTTTTTCCTGTTCTTCTGCAAGTTTAGCATTTTTGAAAGGTGATCCAGTTAGTTCTTCTGCATACTGTGTCCTTATTTTACGTTTACTTTCTTGGAATTTCCGTTGAGAAGTGGGTTTTGGTGATATTTGATTTAATATACTTTGGACCATCTTGATAGTTTTCGTTTCATCTTGGAAACTAGTTGATGGTTCTGAAACCGCCGAAACTGATGATATCAATGAAGTTTCTAATTGAAGTTCAGTTACGTTAGATGGTAAATAATCGTCTTCAGTAAAAATATCTGGATCATATGGGACAATTCCTGTAATTTTAAATCCTTTGATTGCCTTTTCCAGTGTAGCTGTCCGAATAAAGGCTCTACCAAATATTTCTGAAATGCATGCTGATTTTTCAGTGGGCCATAAAAACAGCAATCCAAAGGCTGTAGTCGATGGCTAGTGTGCGGAGGTAAAAAAAATCATAATCACGTTATTATTACGTGTAAAAGTTATCGCCTCGAGAGTTCTATGACTGGCGTGGTTATCAATAATTAAAAGCGCTTTCCTATTTTCAGAGGGCTTTGCGTAGTTAACGAAATGTTCCAAAAATTTCACGAAATGGACCGAATCCATCACATTAAAATTGTGAGAAATGCTTAGATTTTCGGCAAGGTCGAATGCCAATTTTCTAACATCTCGCGGAGTCAAGCCGTAAAATCTAGTTTCCAGATCCAAAATATGTATAACTAGTTCTTTTTCTTGATTTTTAGAGAATACAGGTTTGAAATGGTCATTACGAGGACCACTTCCAATTTCCCTTTTCAGTTTACGCATAAGACACGTCCTTGGAATCCCAAATTGAATCGATGCTTTTCTTACAGACAACGTCTTTAAATTCACAGCCGAAACAGCTTTTATCATATCCGAACTGCTCCATCTTGGTTCTTCCTTCTTTTTTATATAGTTACGAACCATCTGAAACAAAATACAAACACAAAAATAATGTATATTTGAAACACAACATAGATCATAGAATGGGGGCACAGAGGACCATTGGTCCTCTGTGCCCCGTCTAGCTTGGCCCCGTGTGCCCCATATTACCTTATCATGCTATCGGAAATTTTACGTGTTAAAGACAATGAACTCGAATATAATAAAACTATTGAAAACACCTCAAATACATTACAAATCAGGTAAAAAATACTACTTCAATATACAGATACAGTATCTCTTCTTGAAATAAACATTAATAGGATATTTTTTTAGAAACTTACCTTGAAAAACGATTATTTAACTTTCTTGCCGAAATTGACGACTGCTCATGCCGCTCGCTGTGACCTGACTAAAGATGGCGTCCGAGCACAGCGTTTACAAAAATTAAAACTAAGATGGCGCCGCTAGTTTCGGTTTTATCGGGAATGACCCTTGTGCCCCGCTGGTCCCCTGTGCCCCACTCTCCCCTACTCTTGAAAAGTGATGAAAGAACAAGGTTATGTTGGGTAATGTTTATATGCATTTTTAATGACTTCAGGTTTGTTTAATTGCCACTGTCCTGAGTTGCATTGGAACCGAATTCCTCGTGTATCTTTCACGGCATTCACTCCCATCTTACATCTTACCCCAATTCTAGTATTTGATGCCATTTTTCCATGGACCTCTCTGACTCCTTCTTCGATCCACAAGGTTGTTATGTATTCTCTTCAATATTCAACAGCCAAATGCGTCGAAACAACCTCTCCTTTTTGTATTCGGTACTTCCCGAAAAACACATTAATTTCACTAATTATTATACTAAAATGCCAGCCCTAATAAACACATACTTTACCACAATCGACACATTTTCCCAGATGATGAATACTGTAACGCTGTCCGAAGCGTTGGCTAAAGGTGGAGGAAGCGCAACGCTGCATAAAAACATATAATAAAGCTTAATTTCTCGATCTTTTTAATTTGTCGATTGCTTACAATTTTTAGTTTTATTACTAGGAGGTGCCATATACAAAAAATAAAAACCTATGATGCTGAGTTAAAGAAAACATGTTTTAGATAAAGAAGTCATGTTTTTGGTGTGTTTAAAAATAAAAATGAACACGTTTTTCCTAAGGCATTTATTGAGAATTTAAATAAGAAAATTATTTATTTATTTATGTACTAACACAATATTTTATAAATTAAATTAAAAACAACAGTAATTTAAACATAAACTAAACAATAATATAACATAAATAAAAAGATACAAAAATAAAATATTAACATTAATTTTCTAAAACTGAAATGAATTTTCAAATTTTTAAACGATAATATCAGTGACATCTATTGATTGACTGTGAATACTTCCAAAACAGAATTCAACAAAAAGTTATTGTTGTGAAATTTTAATATTACCTTAGTAAATTATCTATAATTCTTTGTTAAAAACAATAATTTTCTTATTTTCCTTTGAATAATTGCAAAAAAACAATGTGTTTTACTAAAAAAAACACCTTAAAAATAAAACAAAAAAGTGTTCTTTTGATTTTTTACTGTTGTCAAGTTTAATTTGTAGAACTCTATTTTAAATTGTATAATAAATTAAAATTTAAATAACAAATAAAGTGTAGTTATATGCGAGTGAGAAGAAATATTCCCACAACCCCAACAATTTATTTTTTCAACATTTAACAGTAGGTAGTGCAGGTACCTAATTAAAGTGACTTGATATAATATTATGTTCATTTAATTTCATTAATGAACAACTATTAGGAACAACTTTTACCATCAATTTGCAAGATGATATTTTAATTCTGAATTTGAAATAAGATGATTGTTTTAAAATTTATCCCACACAGGAGGCCCTGAGGTAAATAATTTCTCTCAGGGACTAGTCATCTTTGGGGATGATGTTTAAGTTCTGGTAAGGAAAAATGTATGAGGGGTGGTAGGAATCTAGAGAACAGTATGTCCAGGAGATACAGACGAATGATATGTCCCTACAGTTGCGGCATAATGCGATGGGTCAGGAGAGATCAGTTGGAGAGGTCAAAGGGTCTTCCCAAACCAGCGTCTCCCGATCTGGCACGCCACACAACTGGTGGGCAGGTGCATCCTGAACACACCTCACCCGATGAACCCGGGCATCCCTGCTGAATCACCGAACGTAGCGACCAAATTGAATAAATAGTTCTCAATGGTCGAGTAGTTTAAGACGCCTGTCTCGGTAAGACAAGAAATCCTGAGTTCGATTTCTAATTGTCACCGTTATATTTATATTTTTCTGTGTCTTGTTCTATTTCATCTTTCGTTTAGATTTATTAGTATTAACTATCTTCTTAAATAATGTTTTATTTTTTCACAAAGATAATAATTTGATAAAGATACCGAACCGAAGTTCAAGAATTACATTTCTGAATTAGGATTTCCCACAAGCGACCCGTGCAAAAAAATGTATCTCATGCGAAAGTACATACTTTTTGTGACCGGTAAAAAACAGTGGTGGGATAAATGACCCAAAAAACAACGCAATCATGGTAAAAACCACAGACATAGGAATTAATAGACGAGAAGATAATGGCGAGGTGTAAAATCAACTGTTGAAGGACGAAGGGAGTAAGGCTGACTGTGATTCGTCAATAAATCAATCTGACAGTAAATAGGCATCTCGCATTATAATATCACCATTTACTTCTTAAAAGTAAAATCTGCTTTTGAATGAATAGATATTTTTACATGGGAGCGCAAATTACTCGCCACGTTATGAACAAATTTGCGAAGTCCAAATTCGGCAAAAAAATTCGGTTCTATTTTCAGAGTCGAATATTTCGTTTAAGTATTTAGTTAAGACACTTTTATAAATGTTCATAATTTACTTCCCAGCAACCAACCAGCTTTGTGTTTCGCGTCCAGACGTTTCTCGATGTGATAGTATATGTTTCTAAAACTGATCTATATTATACGATGTGAATATGCTTAAAATAAAGTAAAATAATGCTTATATATGGAATGTAATACGACAATTGGGTTTATTCTCTTTTTCAAATCTATTTTTACAAGTTTTCATAGTACAAGTCAACATTTTGCCGTGTTATTTCGTAAAATGAACCGATGATGCCTCGACCATAGTTCGCACAAGAATGATGACGTCACGTTTTCAAATTTCACTTGAGGCCATACGCGAGCACAGCCGGCTCCAATGGAACCGGTATGGGGAGTGGGGATAATACGCTTTTAATCACTTAGGGCAGGTCTACTAATATTCATATGTCTATGGTAAAAACCATGTATTTTGCAGTACGACTTGGTACTGTTCTTGTAACTCTAGGCATAAATAAACAATTCACTAGATCGATAACTTCGGACTTTTTGCATGAAACAAATTGTACCTAAAAAACCATAGATATGCCAATATATGGACAGTAAAATTCTCATTCTGAGCCTACTTATTATACTATACACCAATGGAACACTTTGAAAGTTTATTCCATAGATTTTCAGAGTTTTTCATTGGTGGATATATTATAGTTAGGCAAACATATGACGTCACAATATTTCGGTTACAATTTTGGATCGGAGTTATCCCCCTGACTCTAGGTTTATTGGAAGAAATGCCAGACAATCAAGCCTATACTTATGAAACTTTTACAAATGTGCTCATAAGCTAAATGTGTAACTGAGATTGAGAAGCGACCATTTTTTTAGAAACTTAATTCTTTTCAATGATTTCTAGACCAAAAAAAGCGTTACCTAACTACTTGGTATTTTTTTAAATTTATTGCCTGAACACTGAACGGACATTTAAATTCCGACAGTAACGTCAGCACGTTCGCAAAAACAAAATATAACCTTTATGTTGGACATTCAAAAATATTGCAATTGCAACTTTTATTCTGTAACTCCGACTACGTGACATCTCATGGCGACCATTGAGGTTGGTGACAAATCTACACTACACTGGGACTCGTCCATTTAAGCAGGTTATTTATTTTATAGTAATAAATATTTCATTCGTGGAAACGAATCTATTTTAATATGATGAGGTGATTTTCTCACGAAAACAGCGCTATACAAATAGTTTAATCATTATTAATATCTAGACTAAATATTAAGGCGAAGCTTAATGCCAAATCACTATTTTGATTAATCTTTATAACGAATTGGTGGACATTATGAATACAAAAAAATATGCTTTAGATAAATTGAAAGTTTTCCTATCGCTTTGCTTGAGTAGTATACAAATAAAAACATAAATTACTCAATAAAAAATATAAATGCAAACTACTGAAAAAAAAATTTTTTCAATAGAAATGTATAAACGCATAAAAGAAACAACTTTAAAAAAATACAGTATTATAGCTAAGATTATCTGTGACAGTTTCACTTGATTAACTTTTTGCTTTTTTATAAAATTGAACGTTTCTAGACTCCGTTTACAAGCGATTTTAATGCCTATTACCTACGATACCAAGAATATACACATTTTTGGCTTGTAGCTTCCTCTTAAGACGTGATTAGAATATTATATAATTATGTCGTAAACCGAGTCGTTAATTTAGAATCTAATTTCATCTCATCGAATCTCATCTCTCCATGTGTCTCGTTAAAAACTTTCTAAAGGTGAGCTCTGCAGTTATAAAATATACACAGATTCTTTTCTCTCTGAATTTCCTAGGTCAAAGAAACTGTTTTCAGGTCGAATTTCCAATATGAGCTATGGAACACTGAAATAACTGAAAGATAATAATTGAAAAAGAGTGTTGTATCTTATAACTAATTATGTTATATTCAAGTTTTAAGCTGTGACCTTTTTTTTAAAAATTGTTATACATTGTTACGTAAAATTTGTGAAAGTTTTTTTATGCTGACATATGACACATTTTATATATTACAAAAAAAATCATTTCAAAAACTGTCTCTAACTCCTATGCAATGAACTCTAGATAGAACTCGGATTTGCTTTTAGTTTAATTATCATTTAAAAAAGTGTTTGTTTGAACCAATTCAGTAGATTAGCACCAATTCAAAGTACCTACTTACCTACGATATAATATTACAACAGAAAATTATTTTAAATGTCTTTTTCAAAATTCGAATTATAATATCTTGTGTTTTTTTAAGGGTGTGCGACTTGCGTGTCTGTTACTCTGATTCAATGAACTCCCGAATTTAGGACAGGTTGTTGCACAGAATTTGAATTTCAAACAATTTATAAACTTTAAGTTCAAATTCAAATTCAGAGAAAGTTCTTTTTTTAATCATGGGCCGGTTTTTTAACAGTACTTGAATACTTGAACTGTACTTGAATAGAACTTTCACAGAACTAGAACTAACTGATGAAATTTGACAAATTTATCAAATTCTGTGAGGTACCCGTCGTAAAAGTAGGTATCCAAATTTTTAATTTTTCGAAGAAAATTTCTTCTGAAATCTTATCACTTTGTGATAAGATTTATATTCTAATAATCTAATTTTTTTTTTTTGAAATATGTATTTCTTTTGTTAATTTTTTTTTAGAAATCGTAGTTTTAAGTTTAGATACTTATGTTGTTCATTCTGAAGCTAAATTTCTGATCGTCTCTAAAATTGTAAATGTTTATTTTTTAAAGGGAATTTGATCGCAAAGCAAATATTTTTTTATAAATAGATACTTTCAGCTAAACAAATCCTTCAATTTATTTTAGTATCCTTTGATATCACAGGCTTAGTGATTAATAACTATTAGTTCTGAAAAATCGCGAATATGGAAAAATAAACTATTAGAGCGCGCCCTGGTGGTAGGTGGTACGTTCTATACGTAAGCCTCTACCTAGCCAAGTGCCAGAGCTTTATTTTATCCGCTCGATTGAGCCAGTAGGTACTTTACAATATTGTGTAAAGCGACGCTGCGGGGTGGTTTGTTCGAGATATGAATATGTAATGAAGACAGAAGTGGGTGGTGGGAGTCGGGGGTGATATTCAAATTTCCACGATGCGCCAATGTAAATTCAGGGGGTGGGAAGAGGGAGAGTTAGTGGCTCCACCCGCTCGCCGCTATACAATCTCTCGTCTGGTGTTAATACATGTCATGTATAGGAGATATACCGACTTGGTAGTGCTCCACCCCTGGTAGCACGTTATAACGTAAGATTAGTACTGAAGCTAGACTAAGTACGCCACTGTTATTTTTTTAACTTAACTTTTTTTTTTCTTTAATAGTTATTGAACACCGTGGTCACAACTTCTAGATAGGTACCTAAAGTAGTCCCAGAGAGAGATCGTACGAACGTCATCGACGTTCGTCCTCTTCACGTACGACCTCTCTCTGAAAATACTATACCCTCGTAAAATCAAGTATAAGATTAGGTTAGAGCGTATTCTTACGTTGAATGAAGTGGTGACGGAAGGAACTGGAAATTAAGAAAATGAAAAAGTACTAAACTGGGTTTTCAAAATATGTTTGGTCATCTTATGAAAAAAAATTTATAATTCAATAAAGGGACAAGGCTTTTGTGTTTGGCGAGGAAATTCGTGCTGAAATAATATAGGTAAGTAATAAAAATTGTGAATAAAAATAACAAAACGAAAATAAATCTCTTAATTATATTGCCTACACACTCTATAACTCTAAGCCAACATATAAAAAAAATGCTTTAAGAGAATATTTTTTTTAAATGTAAAAGAAAATATCGACAGCAAAAATAAAAAAAATAAAAAATACACATTTTACTATAATCTAATAATAATAACAAGACATAAATTATAAAAAAAGCTACATTTATTGAAAACAGAAAAGAAGAATTTTTATAAATAGTAACAAAAATGCACTCTACAATTACAATTTTAGATGAAATTTAGACATTACAAAGAATTTTCGCAGTATTTAAATAATATTCTGATTTTCGTAATCACGCGTTCCAACAACATGATAATATATTCGTAATATACTTTAAATTTATCAAGAAACCCGTTAATTCGTTCGTAACGCCTGCAATCCTGTTACTAACCCAATAAATTGAAGGGAACCTTAATAAATTAGCAATAGTCATAATTCTCCGTGTGGACAAGGTCCAAAATGCTTTATTTAATTTATAATGTGTGATAAAAGTAATGTAATAGATTTATATAACATTAGTTGAAGGGTGAAGGAGCTTGCCGCTCAACTATACAGGACGTCTTTGTTAATAAAATATAAATAAAGTTTGGCAACCCCTGTTTGATAGGGAGTAGTTTAGTTGGTCGGGGTAGAGTCCTTTGCAGAAGAGAAGCGAGTCGGGAGGGGGGTTTGAGTATCCCGGATTTATTTAACACATAGAACCTTCAGGCTTCTTATATATATGATATCCAGCGAGGGAAACTTAAAATGGCGGCCGGAACAAGAATTCAAATTATAATTTCCTAAATAAACAACGAAAAGCGCTTCTTGAGATTATTGCAGAGAATTATGCAGTCCCGTAAATATAATATACTGTCTACGTATTATACCCTAAGAATTTAATACCAAATAGATAGGTAAGTACCTACCGTTAAGGCGATGCACTACGTCGTGTAATATTTTAAATTGAGCCGCTATCAATAACAACCCTTACGTAGATGGCGATAAGGTTTAAATTCCCGCTTAACACCATCCGCCTGTTTTGATTAATGCAAGAGAACAACATGGCCAAAAAGTGCTTTTATTTTATTTTGTGGATGTTCATGTATAAATATTTATTTTTTTTTCGATAATTTTATAAATAACTTAATTTGCCACATTATAAAATAAAATCATAACCGAAAATGGGTTCGTAAGTAGGAGATTTTGAACTTTAAAGAAGTTTTCATAGGCCTTTTCATTATTTTTTTCTGGGCTTATAAAACTACTTATCTAAAAAAATACTCGATTATTTCAAAGGCCAAGATGTATTCTACTCGCAGTATTTAATTAAAGCATCTGAAACATTTCTAGGCGACCAAATTTTCAAACCAAAAACACATGATTTTGCATTACTACGTATAGCATCGCCTTAACTTACTTGTTCGCCTTCTCAGATTACCTACAACAGTATTTTGTCAAAGGATACGTAAAAAGATGCTTGGGCATTGTAAAGAATTGAATAACATTATGACACATAAAAATTGTTTTACCAAATCAAATGATTTTTTGTCATGATTGAGAGATGAATGAATGTAGTCCAATTTTCCTTCAAAACGGTCTGCTAAGAAAGTGCTATGTATTATTTTTATTATTAATGGGGTTATGTCGGTAAAGAATAAACTCACAAGATATGGACATCCCATGAATTGACTCCTTTTTTTGCAAAATCTATTTATTTGAATTTCCATTCTGTTTTCGTGAATAAATGAATGAATTAATGCAAATCTTGGAACAGAAAATTAACCCATCGAGATCGCATCGATCTGAAACTAGAGAAATATACTCGTTGGCGATGTCAACGCATTCTATCAATTTTCGTTGACAAGCGGACATATACGCATTTTTATGAAATTTCATGACATTACATTAGTTAAATTACGAAATAAGTATCGTTCCTACCCAATCAGGATTTGGTTCAGTTGTTAGCATGGTTAACTCCAGTCCCTGGGAAGAAAGTTTCAATCCTCAGTCAAACCAAAAAATACATATATTTCAAACACAATTATTACAGTAAAAAAAAAACAATGTTTTTTACGGTTTATTTTTTAAAATGTTTAAAATGGACGTTGTTCAATGCGTAATATTACTTTGCTGGTGGAACAGTTGCATTGACATCGTAATTCCAATCTTAAAAGTTGGCAAAATAGATTAAATGATGCCAATAACACAAAGGGCCAGTTGTTTCAAAGAACTTGAGACAATCCGTCTAATTTCAAAGTTAACATTCAATTTCTGTGAAAGTTATGGAATTATTTAATTGGAACTTGAATCGAACTTTCACAGAATTTGAATATTAACTCTGAAATTTGATGAATTGTTCAAGTTCTGTGAAACAACTGGCCTATATGGAGTATTTCACCATCCTCTTGATAATAATAGCTTATCATAGAATAACGCATGACAATAAATAAACAAATAAATTTTACGCAATAGGTAGAAACTTCGGCTAACTATTATATATATAGCCAATATTCACAGGTGAAATGCCACCTTGGTTTTCATATTTCCGTTTATTTTTAATTTATTGTCTTATGAGCCAAACACAAAATTTTTAGACATCAACTAATTACCAATTCTGCATATATGTATCTTGAACCAGGAACGTATATTTCCAATGCAAGGAAGATACATTCTATCAAGTCAGCTATCGATTTGAGAGCAGTTCTAAACTTGGCACGTTCCCGGTCCATAAGCCACACGCAGCGCCCCCAGAGAGAGGTGTGGGGAACTGGAAAGTACCATCTACATTATCTACAATCTGCATGGAGTTAAAGAAGATACCTACCTACCTCTAGATATTATATAGGAAAAAAAATCTGTATACACTCTCTAAGTCAACCTGGTGTGGTGGTGTGAGGGAGAGAGTTTTTTTACACTTCTTATTCAAAGCAGTATGCGTCTGTCTATACAAAGAAACTGGTGTACAGTCAAATGAAATGATATTTTAAAATATACAACTTATGTGGTGATTGGTTACTTATATAAAATACTTAACTTTGCCTCAAACGTTGATACGTAATTTTTCGTAACTGCACTTGACTTCAAAAACACTTGAATACAAATAACTTGACATCAATGACAACCGGATGTCATTGATGCATGTCGAAGAGATATATTTTGGCACAAACGCAATGCTAAAGAAATATTCTCATAAAACCTAATTAAATCAACTAACAAGAACCAAAGAACGAACCAACAAGAACAAATAAATAAAATCAAACCTTTTTTCCAAAAAAAATACTTATATATATATTTATAGTAAAAAAAATTATAATAGTAAAAAAATTATTATATATATAGTACACATTTAAGAATCTAAGTAAGAAACGTGGCTCCCTTATCAGGCACAAGAGCTCCTCTTTTCTGATAAGGTATACATGACCAATTATGAACCTTAATATTATATTTTGCAAAATATGTAACCCATATGATCTATATTAAAATAATAAAAAAATCTATGAACATCATTTTATTAATATTTGTATATATAAGACATTAAAATATATATGTGTATATTTTTTATGGATATTTGGAGAATTGAACCTTCCTCCCCAGGGACTGGCTAAAATGCGTGAACCGCGGATTTATTTCGTATATATTTCGTATCTATTTCAAATTTATGTAATGTCAATCAATTTCAGAGAAAAAAACGCATTAGCATCGACAACGAGTCTATCTGTCAAGTTTCAGCTCGATCGGTTGCCAGAAAGTGGGTCAGTTTCCACTTCCAAGATTCTCTTAAATCAAAAGCTTTAATTTGAATTCCAATCAATTTAGTCTTTAGTTTATCTGTGGAAAATATTGAGAAAAAAAAAACATCTTTAGTGTTATGGAATCAACCAAATGGTTTTGCTGGTTAACGATATACCAATACCAATTTTCAATTGTGTTAAATTAGAGAAATAAATAATAGCATATACTTTTATTTCACAGATATATAAGATATTTTCCCATGTTGTGAATGTGGACGTAGGTATATATGCATCTTTCTGGAAAGTCTCTTGGTTTCCGTACTAATAAATCCATACCTCCGCCCCCCCAGAGTTGGGGTCGGGGGTATATATGGAGCTTTATGTACGTAAAGGGGAACTCGATTCTCAGACGGTAACAAAGATTTTTCTTTGAAACTTCCCCACTCCAGAACTTTCCTTTGTTTTCCGGATTATCCTCCTACCCGACCCGGATTATCAGGCCCGGACTCAATATAGAAAGAAACATTTCTTAACTCTTGACAGGCCAAGATGCCAAACAAAACGTCTGTAACCAAGTGGGTCTTCCGACGACCCCATTCATTTTTCTGTCTTATGGGCTTTTCAACTATAGAAATCCCAATTATTAATGGTAACTTATGTATTTGCGCAGAAATACGTAAAATACTAAAATGATATGTCAAGTATTTAAGCTAATATAAGGATGATAGTAATTTTTTAACTCCTCCACTTGGCTGCGCGATAGTTAATGGTATATCAGCAGCTTTATCTGTCAGAGAGTCTTAACCGTTTCTAGGAAACTTGTTTACTTCATCTATGATTGCTGATAAAGTTTTGCTTTTTTTATCTATGTGCTTATTTACATACAAGCATGTTTATTCTCATTTTGGATCTTGGCCAAAGGCTTACAATAAACTCCTTCCTGAACTAAGAGGCATAAGCAGCGCAAGAATTTTTTCGGTTTGGGAAGCACATCATCCCTGAAGGCTAAGGAAGAGTTCACGGAGGTAGCCTCATATCTCCTCTTCATTACTCCTTGGTTCCCTAAAGGTCCCACAATGGAATAAGGCCTCATATCTCCTCTCCACTCCTCCTTGGTTTCCATTAATAATTAGTAATATCATATGATACGTCCTTCTATGTATACGTGATTGCCATCAAAAGTTGATATGATGCATTGTCATCGGCAAAGAGTCTATTTGTCAAGTTTCAGCTCGATTGGATATCGGGAAGTGGGTTAATTTTCTCTTCCAAAATTTACATTAATTCAGTCATTCCCAAAAGTGAAATTTTAATAGATGTATCTGTGGATTGGTCAACCTCACAAGTTAAAGATTCTATTCTGCAATTATTTTGAAACCAGTTCAGCCCCGTTCTTTGGGATGGCATTTCCATGCAAGAGCCTCACATTTTTCAAGATTTCCTTCCACAAAGAGATTTACCCCCTCCCCACCCCTCGGCAAGACTGTATAAAAGTTTCGGATTCAAGGGAAGCCTTTTGTGAGATTTCCATTGTAAATCCCTCCAGAAGATATCCGAGAATTCCTTTAATGGAATGTTTCTTCACCCAGAATACACGGTGGGTGTAGCTACGAATAGGAATAGATTCTTATATTTTACAATTTTTGTAATGGCGGACTTCTTTTCTCGTGAAATTTACATTTCAGGTTACTCAATTCCTAAACAAAGCACAACGTGAAAGTGTTCGTAGTAATTTGACTGATTGAAGAAATAACTAAGTGGTTACAGATTCTCATACTCGTGGCGTAGTGGTATATCCATCGATAAAAGGAGTAAGGTTCTATGTTTGATGGTTGTCATTATTTATCGACTTGCATTTATCTACAGTTGCCTTTAAAAATCAAACTACTCGGGTCACAAAGGGCTGAATCTGTTAACAAACGACACGTCCTCATAAAACTCATTCCATCTCCTTTTATTTTATGGTCAGACGTGTAATATGAACGTATTTAGAAAGAGAGAACACCAAGCTTTGTCTTTGTAGTCAAAAGTTTACCATAGACGTTCCCGTATAATTTAAAATAATTCTACAAAACAAAACACAGCCAAACAGTTCATCCAGTCAAGGGTCACTAAAATTTTTTGTAACTATTTTTATGTAAAACGAAAAAAGAGAAGTATATTTTTATGCTTGTAAATATATTTTTTAGTTTCGTATAAAGTGGTAAAGCTGTGTTTGCGATTTTATATTATTATTTAATTTCATTTGTCCGTATTTAGTATCAAAATCTGAAAGAATCTTAAATTGGCTTTCAAAAACAGTATTTCATTTCGTGATGTATTAAAAAACAGCGAATCTATTTGAAACTGAATGTCAGACTGGAATATTTGAAAACATTTTTTTTCCTAGACCCGAGAGGTTAACAAGTTCCCCGTTCTGGCAAATTCTAATTAATCAATAGGTATATTGTGTCTTTTTCTGTTGTATTCTCCTGTCGACGGTTAGCTATCATCAGGAAAATCTTCACCCTCCATACTTGAATCCTGTAACAACTCAGAAGAACTGTTCTGGTACGAATCAACACTTCATTAGTCTTCTTACTTCATTTCTTCAATTACTCTTCCCCTGGATTATAAGCTTGGTAATCCTGTATTGTTCGCCCCTTGCGATATGATCAAGATATTGATGTTTTCTTCTTCTACACGGAGAAAACTTACTGATAATTTATCAAAACTGTCTTAAAATTTTTCGTATTCCTGTTAAAAACAGGACTGAAAGTCCTAAACGAATAAAGTGACAGGTTTCATGTTGAACTTATAGTAAAAAAAATAATGTATTAACGAGACTTCCTATTCATAAAAATCTTTAAATTTCCGCATTTCTTCACTATACATTAACAGGCAAACGCAGGGCATGAACACGTGTTCCAATATATCCTTTTCCCCTAACTTAGCGGTATAGTATGTACATAATTAATTAGTGTGATCTATTTACTAATAATTTCTCAAATTTTTCATCTTCTTATAATTCTTTAACTTCTCCATCCTCTTCTTGAAACCCGAACTAGCTATACATCATTTTTCTTATTTTTCTATTTTATATTATAGTAATTTATAGATTCTATGTTCGCAAACTGTAAAATTCACCCGCCATAACACAGGGTCATCCCTAGCATGGAGGGTGAAATATCACAAAAAACACATGTACTCTCTAAATCATGTATCAATAAAATAAATAAATAAAAATATATTCGAAAAGTACTAACATTTTATTATCTAAACGGGAAAAAGTAGCCAGGTATTTGCCGACATTCCCCCTTCCCATCCCCCTCCCTTCCACTTCCTTAAAACGTACCCCAGTTATAATAATAATAATGATTTATTGTCTTCTTTTCTTAGTAACATAATATAGAGATATTGATATCCTCACTGGGATCTCCCGTGCCGAGGATGTCATTTACGTATTATAATTTAATTACAAGAAATTAATATTAGAACAAAGTAACATATGAATTTAATTATATCATGTAGTATAATTTTTTTTTTTAAATAATTTTAAAATAAATAAGATACTGTTTTTTGTATAGTTCAGTTTAATAGATTCGGTTTTAGTCTGTGTTTGATATCAGTATATTTTCTATTTCAGATCTCCCTATATTAAGTATCCAGCTTTTTATTTGAGATTTAAATGTTATAATGTTGAGGTTTTTGAGAGAGATTGTTATTTTACTGTAGAGTTTAATACTATGATAAAAGAAGCTTTTTTGCCCAAAAGTTGTATTAGTAGTTATTTGTTGGATAAGTTTTTGACCATGAGATCTAGTGTTTCTATTGTACGTGTTTGTTGTTATTTCTTGGGTTTTGTACTTATGAATGTAAATGAGTATAGTTTTAGAATATAGTTGTTCAATTGACATGATGTTAAGATTGGTGAAGATTTCGTCAGTGCTAGTTCTTACAGGAACTTTCAGTATAATTTTCATTATGGCTTTTTGAGTTTTAATTAGTGGATTCAGTATATTTTTATTTGCACTGCCCCATCCGATAATACCGTATTCTAACAGTGATTGGCAGAGTTATACCAACATTCAGACAGTAACACAGCAGGAGTATAACTCCCAACTGTTGGGAACAGATAGAATTCTTGTGTAGTATTATTGATATAAAAAGCTTTGTTTAGTGTATTTTCCAATGCTTTAAATATTATTTTCAGCATACAATGTATCTTCTTGCATCAGTCGAGAGCTCGCAATCAAGATGTCTGTAGACGACTATATAAATAATAAAACGAGCAAAAACACATCTTTACCGGTTGAGCCACCAGTAAAGCTGTGTAGAAATGAAACATTAACAATGATAAAGACGACCATATATCACGAATCCAATTTACGCCCGGCCATTAGTCTGATGGGATGAAAAAATCGCATTCGTATACAAAATCGTCATTAATTAAATCTTCATAAGCCATTCAGGCGAGAATTGGCCATTCATTTTGCTGAATGAGTCTCCGCAGCAAGATTGATATATTATTATTATTATTAAGGCTTGGTTGCTACTGTTCACTATTCAGAGTTCATCTGTGTTATTGTTCACGTTCATACAACGAACATTCACCAGTGCTCTGCTTTTATAAAAGTGCTTACCGGAACGTGAAACATCTAAGATTTTTATTGAAGACCTTTTCAACCTTGGCCCGTTCAACTGTCAGTCTGACATCCTAAGCAACTGCCTATAATATAATCGAAATCTACTTTGTTTTCGGGAATTTTTCACCATGAATCGTCCATAGAATTCTGTAGGTAGGTATGGTATGTACGCAAGTAGTCGCTAACCAGAGCAAATATCCAAGCCAACATTTAGGATTTTTTTATCAAGAGTTGCAAGAGGTCGACAAACCTGGGGAAAATAAATAATACAGAAGCTATGCGAGAAAAGACAGCACTACCCTTGAGAGGAAAAGCTTTGCCAAAAAATGTGCCACTGATACAACTACGAAACCGGTCTACAAAAATAATAATGGATTAGAATCATCATAAATAAAAAAAAAAAAAAAAAAAACAATTTTTATGTGAAACATCTTTTGGCGCGTAAGGGTTAAATCTTGCGTAACAAGCGTGACAAGACGGGACGACGCTCTTGAACGAAACTATGCTTTATTCGACCAGCATCGTGACTTGTCGGCTCTTTCTGCCCGGCCGTCAAAACTCTGTGCGGGGAAAACAGATTCGTATCTCGTCGGCTTCAAAACTCAGCGCTCTCCTCTATCCGTCTTCCGCTTCGTTTATGTTATTATATCGGAGTAAATTTTAAAAAATGAGCGTCGTTTCGAGCAGAGCGTCGTTATCGTTTCAAAATTGCAAGTGTTTATTGATTTTAAATATGAGTGACAGTGACATTAAAAGTGTTAGTGACAGTGAAAATGATAAATAATCATCAGTAAATGCACTGCTCCCTGTTAAAAAATAATCAATTTCGATGTTTGCCAGGCATCACGCAACGGCTATTTTTATTTTATTTTCAACACAGGAAAACACAAATTGTTTGACTGGAACGTGTTATTTGCCTGAAAGTTTTTATAAGTACCATAGTTACGTAAGTACCTGCCTACTTGGGTTTTTATCAAATTGTTAGAACAAAAACACTAGAGCATTAATTTCGCACAATGTTTTGTCTTTCCAGATACTGCAGCGCTTCCCGTATGAGCACGGAGGGGCGAGTTCTCGGATATGCAGCCCTTATTAGATCCAGGGTGGCAGGAATGAGGGAAAGGATAAGCAGCTCTGGAAATATCCTCACTATGGAAGCTCGCCTCACTCCATCCTCCAGCATTGACGCACACTGGAGAAAAATACTAGCTGAAATTAATAAAATACTTCGTTTTTACCACTATTATTGTTTATTACCAACATGTTTCATGAGCAACGCTCACTTCTTCAGGGTTTTTAATAATACTAATTATAAATAATAGACATAGACAATGGTGTCAATAGAGAAATAAAAGACATAGACAATGGTGTCATAAAAAAAATATTAGACATAGACGATGACAACAATGAAAAGATAAAACGGATAGGGAAAAGGGAGGCAATATGGAACAAATTTACAAAGGGAATAGGTTTAATATTGGGTCATTTAAAAATAATTTTTGATTGTTAATAATATTCAATTTTGCATTCACACTCTTTCTTATCTCTAAAATTTCTAGTTTATCCAAATGGATGCCATTGATATTACAATATATTAATTCTATTCCACTATTGAAGTTAAAGGTATGACTAGTTTCCAACAAATGGTTGGCAAACTCCGAGAAACTGTTATTGTTTAAAGATTTCATATGTTCTTTAATCCTTATTTCAAAGTTTCTCGAAGTTTTTCCTATATAAAAGAAACCACAATCATTTCACTTCAATTCATATATTCCAGATTTTTTTCATTTTTGAACCTCTATCTTTATTATTTACTACGTAATTTTTATTAAAGTTTATTATTTGCATAAAATACAGGAAGAATTTCATTAGGTACATTTTTTGTTAAGGAATTAGAAATTTTATTATTAAAATACATAATTTTCCTCCATTTATTCTTTTTCTCGTCCTTTTGTACAGGATAGATCAAAGATATTAGAAGAACTTTCTTCGTTCTTCTAATATCTTTGGGATAGATGTATGATTTAAGAAATTTATTCTTATATTTTTTATTAAGAATGTTTTCAATTAAATTGGTGTTATATCCATTATTGGTTGCAATTTGTTTAATGATATTGAGTTTCTTGAACTTTCTTCGTTCTTCTAATATCTTTGGGAAAGATGTACGATTTAAGAAATTTATTCTTATATTTTTTATTAAGAATGTTTTCAATTAAATTGGTGTTATATCCATTATTGGTTGCAATTTGTTTAATGATATTGAGTTCCTTTGAAAAATTGTTAAGAGATAGGGGTACATTAACTAGTCTATGAATCATAGAATGGAAAGCAGACATTTTTTGAGAATTTGGATGATTGAGGTGTTATGGATTACAATGTCTGTGTATGTATTTTTACGAAAAATATTAAATTCAAATTTTTTATTAATTATTGAAATATTTAAATCCAAAAAATACTAGCGCCTAATATAGTCACGGCTCCCTAAAGGCTTCAACTTTCTATTATTGTATTATTTTCTGTTCAATTCATTTGTTTTTTTTTGTTGTTTTGTTTTCCTGTTTTTGTATCTCTATAGGGAATGTGTAGGACTGCGCTAACATCCCCACATACCGGAACAAACATTTATTATTATTATTATTATTACGAAGCAGAACTACGCTCCGGTTTTCACCGATTGAGCACTGTATAGAACAATCTTGGGGGTATTACCTGCTTTACCTTCCCCGATCATTTTGTCTCCCCAACATTTCTAATGTTGATACTCCCACATTTGTGCTGTTGTGCTCTCGTGTCGTTATTAAAAGATCAAGTCCACACGGATAAAAATTACTATTGCTAATGTATTAAGAATCTCTAGGAATTATTGTTATTCCGGTTAACAATGGGATTGCGTGCCTTAACAGATTTCCTGATAAAGTTTTAGTAAATTACGAATATATTATCATGATGCCGTATTCGCGAATATCCGATATTTTTTTGTCATTTCGTAATCGAACATTATCAATCATTTGTCTTGAATGCGCGCGTATAATGACGAAATGATAAAATATTAGAATTTTCGTAAACCTCGTGATAATATTATCAGGAAACTGTTAATTCATCCGTAATTCCTGCTTTTATCCCGCTTTTAACCAGATTAACAATAATTTGAAGAGATTCTAATGACGGGTTGTTGCGGAGAATTTGAACAATTGATCAAATTTCAAAGTACATTTTCTGGTTCTGTGAAAGTCCTATTCAAGTTCTGTTATTATATTATGATAGGCTAGTTGTTTTACAGAATTGAAATAATAACAGAACTTGAAAATAAACTTTCAAATTTTCCGAATCAACCCATCCTTAATTAATTAGCAATAGAATTTTTTTTCCGTGCAGAAATTCAATGCGGTATGCAGAGGTTGGCTACTATGTGGTGGCATTTTATCAGGGCAAATGAAATTAGTACTTAACTAACCAACATGATGAAGGCAAAAATAAGGGCACACATATACTATAGAAAACAGGTATAAATTTTTAAACTATTCAAAGCAATTAAAAACGATACGTCGTAATTTGTTAGACCTTAAGGCGATGCACTACGTCGTGTAATACTTTGAATCGAGCCGCCATCAATAACACTCCTTACGTAGATGGCGATAAGGCTTAAATTCCCGCTTAACACCATCCAGCTATTTTGATTTATGCATGAAAAAAACCTGGCCAAAAAGTGCCTTTTATTTTATTTTGTGGATGTTCAGGCATAAATAATTAATTTTCTTCCGATCATTTTATAAATAACTTAATTTGCCACATTATACAATAAAATCATAACCGAAAATGGGTTTGTAAGTAGGAGATTTTTAAACTTTAAAGCAGTTTAATAGGCCTTATACATTATTTTTTTCTGGGCTTATAAAAAGACATATGTAAAAAATACTCAATTATTTCAAAGGCCAAGATGTGTATTCTACTCGCAGAATTTAATTTAAGCATCTGAAACATTTTTAGGCGACCAAATAATCAAACCAAAAACACATGATTTTGAATCACTACGTAGTGCATCGCCTTAATGCTAGACGTGCTTATGTCAGTGTTTGATAATTTGATTCCGGTACCAGAAAGTACGCTAAAAATTACCATACATAAAAATATTGTTTTGGCGTTTTTTATGCCATATAGAGTAACTTGTAAATAAGTCACGGGGGCTGGATGTTCAGGATGTTCTTTTGTGGATGTTCAGGCATAAATATTTAAATGTTTTCCGTTCATTTTATAAATAACTTAATTTGCCACATTATACAATAAAACCATAACCGAAAATGGGTTCGTAAGTAGGAAATTTTGAACTTTAAAGCAGTTTTCATAGGCCTTATAAATTATTTTTTCTAGGCTTATAAACAGACTTAATGTAAAAAATTCTCGATTATTTCAAAGGCTAAGATTTATTCTACTCGCACTATTTAATTAAAGCATCTGAAACATTTCTAGGCGACCAAATTTTCAAACCGAAAACACATGATTTTGCATTATTACGTAGTGCATCGCCTTAAACGTATTTTTTACTTGCGTATAAAAAAATCCGTGATATCCTAAAGAACACGTAATATTATTAAATCGTTCATAATAAATACGTTCCCTTGCTATATTTTACACTTCGAATGGATCCGGATCTTTAAAATGACCTCAGAATGGTTTAATTTGACTCGAAAAGCGTGACTTAAAAACTAACGATGATGTTCTTTCAATCAAAACGTCGATGACAGCTATCAACCGGAAAAAAAACCTTCTCAACTTCTTTCCTACGAGTATGTAGGTATTTCCGCAGTATTGCGATACAACATACACGAAGAAAAATGACTATTACCAATTTATTAAGAATGTATCATTGAAGAAGAATATAAACGAAACATGAAACAAAACAAGACACAGACAAATAAAACTTTATATGATTGAAGAGTAAGATAATACTAATTAAATTGATGGGCATAACTTTAAAAAATATTGTTCATGAATATTAAGAGGAAGCTACAAGCCAAAAATGTGTATATTCTTGGTATACCTTATATGGTAGGTAATAGGCATTAAAATCGCTTTACAAACGGAGTCTAGAATCGTTCGATTTCAAGCAAAAAACTTGTTTTTATTTATTTTCTAAATAATTTTATAAGAAAGCAAAAAAGTTAATCAAGTGAAACTGTCACAGATAATCTTAGCTACAATGTTGTATTTTTTAAAGTTGTTTCCTTTACGTCTTCATACAGTTCTATTGCAAAAATATATTTTTTAGTCGTTCACATTTATATTTTTCTATTTGTATTCTACTCAAGCGAAACCATAGGAAAAATATCAATTTATCTAAAGCATATTTTTTGGTATTCATAATGTACACCAATTCGTTATAAAGATTAATCAAATAGTGATTTGGCATTAAGCTTCGCCTTAAGAATGAATTAACAGGTTTCCTGAGAATCTTTTAGGAAATGTTCGAATAAATTATCATGATGTCGGAACATGTCTCCATGAAAATTCGAATATTTTTGCATTACAACTAAAATTCTTTATATCGTCTTGATATATTATCAAGGAAAATCGATTAAACTTTCTTAAATTATTTAATTTTTTAAGATGGTGGGTTAGGTTAGCTATCTGCCCAGAGGTTTATTTCATGTGAGTACCACACAAATATTCCAATATTTCCCAACCGTCTGGAACCAGCGAGACTGTGGAATCCCTAATTGGGTTATGTTGCGAGGTTGAAGGTAGTAGGGAGGGGATGGAGATGGGGAAGAGTAAGCTGAAAAAGTATCTGGCTATTCAAATCTGGTCACCAAACATGGCTAAAGCCAATTAAAGCAACTGTAGTGGTACTCCACTACTTTATTCGAACGGCATTCTAGAAGTTTCGGCTTTTTCCAAACAAGCTTCTTGGATGTTCTTTTATTTTTTAATTTTAGTTTGACAATATCTAGGTACATAGCAACCAAAATGTTCGAGAAGTTTCTTCACCTTATAAAAGCGGCAGCATGAAGTAACTCGTCAGTCATCAGTCCGCCGTCATTTAACAAGGATCAACGATTGATAACCCGCGCTCCTCTTACTAGCGCGAAGGATATTCCCGGCTTCGCCCGTACTCAATTATGGACTCCATCGGGATATCATCCTAGCGCCTTGGCCACCGTCCCTGGCCAGCGCTACAACGGATTACAGCGCCCTGGTTCCATCGCCTCTGACCAGCGCTTCATCCACGCACCATGACCACCACGAGGACACGCAGCATCCTCACTGGTCTACGCAGCTCCCGCTCAACTGCCTACAAGGTCCACCGCACCTTCAGCCTTCCCGTCAGCACTGGAGTACTGATTGCCAAGATCGCCAGTGCCTCACAGTCAACGAGTCCGGTCACCAGCGCCCGGCGTCGACTCACTGACCCGCGCTTGACCAGCCATCACACCCAGCGTCCGGAGAATACAACATCACATCACGGCTACCTGACTCACAAATAAACACTGTGACCTTCACGAAACGTCTTTCATTTCGTGCCTCTCTCACCAAACAACATTGAAATTATTGTCTTTCACCAGGGCAATCCTGAGAGTATATACTGGCAATACCGTAAATATATCAACTATTTTTCGGTATAACATTGTATTTCGGTCAGTGTATCGCGTCCTACCAATTCAGTTCGTTTAGCACAATTCCTCAGCTTGCTAAGTCCTACACGACACAAGCAACATTGTGGTGATAGCAGAAGATTGTCAGGTTATTCGTAAACCGGCAGTGTTTGTCTTTCTAAAAATTGAAATAACACAAATTATTTAAATAAAATATTATAATTATATAAATAGTGCCGGGATTTTAACTCGCGAACTCCGGAATTCGTAGTCGAGAGCCATACCCCAGTATTATTGTAAGTAACTGCGAATCGAGCAAATCGGAAAGCTGAATTGAATTAATTGAACAAAAAAGCACCGGATTCATCCAACTAAAACACAACTGATGGAAGCAAAACTCATTAAAAAGGCATTTGCCTACCGATGGAGCCTATTCCGCTAGTTACAAAACCACGCTAAAAACGTTAAATAAATTTAAAGAGACAGAATTGTTATAAATATTGTACTAGTACAGTTCTGTGAACAGTAGACCTCGCGTTGAAAAAAGTGCGTTTCTAATATTCTCTTATTTGAGAAATTAAAATTAAAATTTTCTCTAAAATCACACATAAAAATTGAATGTATTTGTAACTACTTCATAATGAACCAAATATTTAAAAAAAAACTGTTTTTTTCAAAGATATTCTCAATGACAATTCTTTTTCAATTAGGCAGTCAGGTAGGTACCATTGGAAAACAATGCAAATATAAGAAAGTTTAAATATTTCACGTTTGAAAAATCTTTACTGAAACATGAAAACAGCTATTATCTTGAATCGGAAACGGAGCGTTCAAACAAATTTTACGGAGAGACGAAATCCGAAACGGTCGAGTTAAAACAGGACAATAAATCAATCATGCTCAGTCAATATAACAATTAACTGGTTTTAGTAACGGGCTTCAACCTTGATTTTAATTATTTTATAGTTAGGTATAACTTGAATAAATATTTTATTTTTAGGTGAATACCGAACAAGACTGGCTAACTTCTCCCCGCTGTCCGGAGCGAGTGTGACTAAGGACGGGTTATATCACAGAATTTTAACAATTGTACACATTTCAAAGTTAAAGTTTCAGTTATGTGATCAAAGTTGTATTTTTACTTTTTTGTTCTATTGAACTTGAATAGGACTTTCACAAAACTTGATTTTTACCTTTTAAATTTTATGAATTGTTAAAATTCTGTGAGACAACCCGACCTTAGCCATAATAGTCATCTCCATTTGGGGTACGTAGTGAGGCTCTTAGGAAGTGCATTGCGATTCAAATATAATCATCAAATGCGGCTAAAGCCACCTAGCAAACATTTCCTTTCTGAAAAGTGTTCTTAGCTACCACTCTGGAAGTGGCGCAAACATACAAAATATTTTTTTTATATTTATTTAATCAAATATGAAAAACGAGAAAATGAAGTCAATGTGAATTTATATGCATACTTCAGGATTTGAACCAACGATCACTGAGTTCGTAGTAGAGGATCTTAAATGATTAAATTGAATCTTTCGATAACTAGCAGAATAAGCACGATCGATTCAGTCATCACAACAGTTTGTCCGAATGTTTCCCCAACAAAGTTCTTAATTAAAGTCTCGTCTCGCGGCCGAGATGACTTTCAAATATCCAACCAGTTTCCTCCTTCTCACTCAACTCTCTTCATCCACTTCTTAACTCTTCACACTCTGCTCTTCTCTTCTCCGCTCCCGTCCTCCTGTACTAGTACTTACCTGGCTAGTCTGGCTGCTGCTTTGGCACTTAACACGTTAATGATTGCCGGTTTAAGGTAAGAATACATTGGGTCCACGTACGCAACGTGTGCGTAACTACAACATGAAGATACAACGTGAGCACTTGTCCTACACACGCAACGGAAATTTGAATCGTAAAATAAATATGAACAAGACTTAAATAAAACAGGAAATAAAGAATTGGATTGCTAAAACAGGTCGTCCGATCTTTGCCATACGGTAAAACATTATATCATTTTTTATATATTCTTAGTGTATGCATATATGTATCTACGCATTTACGTGATTTCTACGTTTGTATCGACACATTTCCTAGAGGAACAGGCATCGAAAAAAATATTTATAGTCATAATTTATAATATAGATACATTTAAAAAAAAATTTCGCGATATTCAATGGATTTTACGTTATAAATCACTTCCTAACGTCTTATTAGATGTTTTTTTCCATTTTAATAATGCCAATGCCATCTTTCTTTGACACGTCCCACGCCTACTGGACAGCGCAAATCGGCGTTGAGCGGCTGAGAGCTTTGGATAGCGTTGCGTGAGGCATCTTTGCAAAAGTTACCCAGATATCGTATGCGTTGTGTACATTACGTACGTTGCGTACGTGGGTCCAATGTGTAGTTTCCTTTACCTCTAATGAATGCTGAGTATCTATACACAATGTGTAAACGCACGATAATATCTCCAATGGTGCAGGGTGCAGTGAGCTGTTACAGCGCTGATTTCGGATCCGAGGACTGTGGGCGTGTATTCTATCAAAGTTTAAATAATTTTTCTTTTTTCTCTCTTTTTTAACTCCCTCATTTACAGCCCTGCATCACCGCAAATGACTTCATTTCATGTATATACCTAATAGGGTCACGCTAGCTAAAATATATTTCACTAGCAACCCGAAGATTATGGTTTGATAAATTTGTGCTATTTCACAAATTACTCTTTTAAATTAATATGTACCTATATTTGCGGTACGTCCCTGAGTGGTAGATGCAGTAAGTAAGTGGGTAATTAATTCTCCTATTTATCTAGTAGTAAATTGATATATTTATGTTACTACATACTTTACAACTGAATTTAAATACTAAACATTAACGAGTTTTACAACTCGTAAAAAGGGGTTAACGTGGGTTATTCCTCACTTTCGTCAGTCTTTTCATGTTCAATACTTGAAGGAGATATAGGTTCCTACCTGTATCAAACCTAATGTGGGTTTATGATATTTTTCATATAAATAATAATCCCATTTTGATTATTCGGATAAATCTTTTTATCCATTGAACCCGCAGCACGGTAGTCCAATGCTCAACGATCGCATAATTCGAATAAGATTGTCCGGATTCAAATCCAGCCCTTTATTCATCCGTGAATTTCAAAGAAGGTAGCCTGGTAAACGATATGTGATAGCCGAGTTGAGTCGTCACGGAGTAATTTGTAGACTAAACTCGTTAATTTGGCGTTAGGCTTAAAGCCTAACCTAACTTAGGTATTAACTCGCCCATTGATCTATTTGCACTTATGTTAGCTTAGTACGTACTGTGGATTATACTGGTAGATAGAGATGACCAAACCAAAAATCTGTTTATGTTTTGAAGTGAGAAAAAAACGAGCAACGGTTGGTATTGCAAGCAAAACATGTTCCTACTTACTCAGGGCTGACACTGACCCAAAACGCGCCTGGTCCGAGTCAAATTTTGACGCGTATTTTTCATATGCTGTATATATTTGTGTAGCGCCATTTTTAAGATAAATAATTTCAAAGACGATGTATTAGGACTGTTCGGTGTTAGGTATTATCAGCGCCTTGACAATTCGGCGCCTGGAGCGGATTGCTCCAATTGCTGTACCTACTGCTTAAAATATGGCAAAAATAAAAATTATTCGGGAAACGTTGTACGAAAATAGGTGCAAAATATTTAAAATAACTAAACCCTCGATTCTGTGCAGCAACTTTGACGGTCCGTTTGTTAGATTCCGAGATTGTTTTTGATTCCTTCTACAACGTGGGTCTCTTCAAGACCCATGTTAACTCTTTCCTTTCCCCAAACAAAACATTAACACAGCACCCCCAAAAGATTACATAGGCCGTAAGGCAAATTATTTTCCTCGCGGCATTTAATGTTAGTGTAAAAAATATACCTATCTTATTAAATAAAGGAACTCCTAATTTTTATAATATTACGATACGATTAGTAAGTTAGTAAAGTTTTGTTTTCACTTTTTAAGTAATGTTATGAGAAACAAATAAAGAAAAAAGTTTAAACAAGAAAAACAAATTAAAGAGAAAATCAATTTCTGGAATAATTTTTTGGTGATTAGTGTTATAATTAATGTTATATTAGTGACTAATTACTCTCATTAGCGTATACATTTTTAAATAGGTACCTACGTGGACGTGACAATAAGTGGAGAACATAGGATCAAGAGGATAATAGGATCATTTTACGTACATCCGTTATTTTACCCACAAACTAATCATTAATTACTAATTATTGCAAACAAAACGCGTAAAGTTTTTGAAGATAATTCATTGCATAAAATTGTTAACTCAAGATTTAACTACCCTTACGCTATAAATTTCAAAAAAATTCATGCTATAGGAATCAGAGCAAATATGTTAAGCTGGTTAAGTAGCCACATATCTGTTAGAACTTTATTTGTTAAAATAAATCTTTTTATCCAAACCATTTTTGGCCACTAGTGGTGTACCGCAAGGTAGTCATCTTGGCCCAATTTTACTTATTGTTTTTATAAACGACATAGTCAACTGCTTTAAAAATGTCAATGTAGTGTTATTCGCCTAAAATATTAAATTATATAAAGAAATAACTTTCTTAGGACTGTCAAGTTCTTCAATCTAATATAGACATGCTAAATAACTGGTGTTCACAAAACAATTTATATATAAATGTAGAAAAATGCAAAATTTTACCTTTTCCAGAATAAAAACATCACAATTTTTTGGCTATTCAACAAATTAAACAAATTTAGAAAGATTAAAGGAAATGGGAGATCTTGGCGTAATAATGGATGAGAAACTAGACTTTACGGACTACATTCAACAAATTGTGAATAAGGATATGAAAACATTAGGATTTATATTAAGAACAATTAAAAACCTTGAATCTTTACAAATCATAAAACTATTGTACATATCCCTTGTAAGAAGCCTGATATAGCATAACTTCATAGTTTGGTCGCCCTTCTACTCGTACGATGTACATAATATATTCATTATGTTGAAAAAATTTAAAGAAAATTTCTACGCTTAGTAAATTTTAAACTTAATATCCCTTTAGAACACAAACAGTACCTGTCGTTATTGAATCTTTTAAATATTCCAACATTAGAAAACAGATGAAAAATAAACGACCTAACCTTTTTATTAAAACTATTGAAATCTAAATTCGATTGTTGTGAACTCCTGCATTTAATAAATCTACAAATACCTACCAACAACTAGGCAAATATCAACATTTTACATACATACATCTCATTCCAACTATAGTTTTCATTCTCCAATACAACGTTTACACAGTCTTGGTAACAAATATTTAAACAATACAAATGTATTTGACAATAACTTGAACTTGGCAAACTTTAAACGGAGTATGTGCGAACTATTTCTACCTACTTTGTAAACTATTGTTATCAACTAATTTTATACTTTCTTACTATCATTATCGTTGATTTTGAGGATTTTGGCAGATTTTCTATTTTTTGTCTCACTTATTTGTACTCTATTATACCTATATTTTTTAAACTCTTATATTTTATGTAACCTTAGCTCTGATATTTTTTTTATGTAACCTATATTTTGCTAACACTGATTTTTTTATGTAATCTGTAAAACTAAAAAAAAATAAAGATGTACATTATCATATGTAAAAGCACTATGGGCGTTTAAATAAAATAAATAAATAAATACGTCAGAATACATAAAATGTTTCCAGTGATTATTACAGTTATCTTTTAGTAAATAAAATAATCTTGTCCGTGGAAATGCGAGGGAAAATGAAGCGATCTCTCGGATTGTGTTTAATGGCGTGTTGTCTGACTGCAATTTCCACTGCCAACCGGATGCAATATGGCGGTATAATGGGCAGGCGGAGGCGGAAGCATCTCACTCGGCGGGCTAATTTATTGGCGGGAACTATACGAAGGGGTATTTTAAAAAGGAACCACGGTAAGAGTTGCCATAGACTAATAATAAAAATAATTGGCACAAATGAACAATTTTGAGGGTGTAGAGTAGACGAAACATAAAGATAAGTAGTTTTCTCAAGGTTTTCGTACCAGTTTTTTCATACAAGACGGAGAAAATTTAGTACCATTTTGTAATGAAATATTAGTCCATTCAGAGTATATGGTAACACATGTTCATACAGGTATCATTTTTTCTACTTTATGTCAGGGTTAAATCTTCCCCACAGGAAAAACTAAACCCTTCCACACACTTGTCCACGAATGTTCATCTAATCAATCCACATTATGCAAGTGCATTATATAAGCAAAATAAATACAAAACAATACAAGAACAACACGTCAACTCACCAGAAATCAAATGGGAAAATAATTAACCGACTCCAGATATTTTCATATCAGAGGGTTCGGCCCGGTAGAATTCCTAACTGGACAGATAAATCTTTCTGATCCCTCAATATAAATATTTAAAAATAATTATCAACATAATATGAAGACGAAATGTTACAATATTAGCATTTTCAAGAATACGTTTTCAGAGATCCTAACAACATATTCGCGTTTTGTCGACAATTTGTTAAGAAACCTGTGAATTCATTCGTTTAAGGCCTGCAGATCCCTTTTTAATAGACATTAGTTTTCCGACCAATGCTGGTTTCCAGCAATTATAATTTCTTCCTAACAATAGCTCTAAAGATAACATGGACACAACAAAAGTTAACGGATCTTACCTGAAGTTAGTAGCTATTTGGCCATCCGCAGAAATGGCGGGGATTCACAACTTCCTGCTTCCTGTCTGTACAACTTCCGCTCGCAGGAACTAACCCAAGGAGTATCGCGCACCTTCAAATAGAACTATAATCTATTCAAACACCTACAGCTTAATTCAGAAAGACTCGTTTGTTAGTCAGCCGCATTCAGACTGGGGTTAAAAAAGCTCCTACTTTTTGCGTGCAGTCCTCTGAGTGAGCTTTTCACCGCCTCTGAAGATACTGTGGTTAGTGTTACTCGCCTATTATCTGTTCCACCGCCTCTACACGGAGAAAAATAAGTACGGTTTTTTTTATCAAGATATTGTTAAAAATGTGACTGCATGACCATCTCCTAATAAAAGTTTAGTCATTCAGAGTGTATCTGAACACGTGTTCACGCTGGTGGTCTGGTCCGAAGAAATATAATGGACGAAATATGAAAATATTATTATTTTGAAGAACACGTGTTCCGACTTCCTCATAACATTCGTGCCTTACTGGTAGTTCGTTATGAAATTTGTCAAATCAATCGGTATTCCAGTAACTCCAGTCCCGTTTTTAAAAGCAAAATAATCGGTTGACCAGATTTTTAATATATTAACAATATTTCATATCAGTAAGTTTTTTTCCGTGCATGTTAAGCTACCCCTCAAGTAAAGAATGAAGAAGAAAACTAGAATTACCTTCCATATAAATAAATAAAAATCTGCCGCCGACTTAGTACATTTTAGTTTTAGACCAGTTCACGCGATCTGTCTCTAATACTTGCCTGAAATTGTACAGGGTTTTTCAATGAGAGGTGTTATTTTGATATTCAATCGTAAAAGATCAATGGTTTCGTTGCTTGTGTGGCACGTAGCGCCGTCTTGTTGAAAGTAAACGTTGTCCAGATCAATACCATCTAATTCCGGCCATAAAAAATCATTAATCATCTCTCGATAGCGCAATCCATTCACCGTAATTGTTGCTCCAGCCTCATTTTCTAAAAAGTAAGTTCCAATGATTCCGCTGGACAATAAACTGCACCAAACAGTCACACGTTGAGGATAGAGAGGCTTTTCAACAATAACTCTTGGGTTTTCCGAGCCCCAGATGCGACAATTTTGCTTGTTGACGAAGCCACCGAGGTGGAAATGGGCCGCATCACTCAAGATGATTTGCATTTGATTCACTCAAGTGAATTTTAATCATTTCAATGCGTTGTTGAATCGTGTATCGTTCCATTTTTATTAATGGCGTAGTTTCTACTTGTCAAATGTCAAAAAATGACAGCTTTAAAAGTAACATCTACCGAAATAGCGGGCTATTCAAAATAACACCTCTTATTGGAAAACCTTGTATATTGCCAACCCATTTTTATTTCGTAATCATGGTGAAATACAGTTTTGTATGGAAGATATATATATAATCAAGGCAATTCTTGTGTTATTCCTTGGTCCCAATTGCTACCAACTCTGTAGCCAGTGAGATGATGTCATCCCCAAATCTCAATGAAGCTGAAGGTAGTGGGAAGGTAAAAGGAGATGGGGAAGTACCTAGCTATTTAGATCTAGTCACCGAACGTATCATACATACATACTCTTCTGTCATTTAGATTCTTGACATGGACTCAAATATTTGATTAACTAACTTGGTCGTGTGATGTCATCCGCGGACTACCCTGACTTTTTTTACCATTCGCTTCAGCGTCATTTATTCTCCTGGCAGTCCCTTCTCTGTGTATCTAATCTACATGTCCAAACCATTTCAGCGTCCCTTTCTCAATAATATCCACTACGCTTACACGAACCACGCATTATTTCAAGATGTCCACATTTTTAACATGGTCATACCTACATTGTTTTACCATCCAAACGCCTCAAGAATCTTACTTACAGTCAGAGATGTGCTTTATTTCAAATAAATCCATTTCAAATGGAAATGCAAAATGCAAAATGGGTATTTTCCATTTTGCATTTTAAATGCTTTTCTCAATGCATTTTCCGTTTTAAATGCTTTTTTGCAACATTCTTTCCACTATCTCCACTCATCTTTTTTTCATAAGCCCCAAATATCAGTCGGTCCTCAACCTCGCTATGAGAGATAATTTCCATTTGTCAAGATGCTCCCTGGTAGAAGCCCTGGCAATTGAGTGATACCATTACAAAAAATACTGAACATGGGGCCATGACGCTGTAATATTAAATGTTAGATAGCAGTTTCTATGTTTTTACGTTGGCAACATTTGTTCATAATCCATAGTCGTGGCATTTTTTGATTTACCATAATGTAATAAGTTTGTTCTACATTGATGTCCATTACTAAATGACAATACTGTTTAAAAATTCTATAATTCTTTTAATCGTTTTACCTGAGAAACCATTTTGCATTTTCAATGCATTTTGAAAATAGGTATTTTGCATTTTGCATTTGAAATGCTTTTCTAAAAACCATTTTGCATTTTGCATTTTCAAATGGAAAAGTTTTGACCCATTTTCATTTTGCATTTCAAATGGTTTTGGGTACCCATTTTGCACATCTCTGCTTACAGTAGGTACATTATTGCGTCTTTTTAGGCGAACACCGCACAAGAATACCAATTGCTACGAACCGTCTGGAGCCAGTGAGACTATGGCATCCCCAATTGGGGTATGTGGTAAGGCTGAAGGTAGTGGGGAGGTGAATCAGGTGGGGAAGAAGAAAGTACTTCCCACCTGGCTATTCAGATCTGGTCACCAAACACAGTTAAATCCATTACAAGCAACGAATTTTAAGGCGAAGTCTAATTTAATTAACCTAACAAATTAATAAAAAAATTAAAATTTTGAATGTGTGAAAACAAATTCCAGTGGTGTCGGCCAGAAACGCCACTGCCGGAGGGCCCATATAGACGTTAGATCAGTGGCGCGTTATTTACGGGCCAGCCCCTCCCACGCGGGCACTAAAGGGTTATATTAACGCAATAATTATATCATTCCGGGCTATAGATTATCGCCTTCCCTAGAACTGCGCAGGGCAGGTGTTACCCACAAGTTATTTATTTATTACCCTTTTGCCTTTAATTGACCGGAATTTTAGAAAAACAACATTTACATTTTATGTTTTGTGGTGGAATTTTTCAACGGGATAATGACCTCTTGGCACAAAAATTGGTGGTAGCAACCAACAAGGATTTTATTTTTAATTTAATGCTCGTTTGAAATATTATTTTCAGGCATTTCTGTCTCGGTGCGTTGGATACTTTATAGAGGATTTTCCAATAAGAGGTGTTATTTTGAATAGCTCGCTATTTCGGTAGATGATACGTTTGAAGCTGTCATTTTTTGACATTTGACAAGTACACGCTTCAACAACGCATTAAAATTATTAAAATTCACTTGAGTGAATCAAATGCAAATCATCTTGAGTGATGAGGCCCATTTATATACACTGTCAGAAATATGTCACTGTCCAAAATATACACTGACAGACTTCAGTCAGTTTTCAATGCTGCAGCGAGGCTGATAACTGGTGTTCCCAAATATTCCCACATCTCACAACATTTGCGGAACCTTCATTGGCTTAAGTGCCCTGAGAGAATCCAATTCAAACTCTGCTGGATGGTTTTTAAAGCCGTACATAATATGGCGCCACCCTACTTGTCGGAACTCTGCATTCCAAACGATGTTAATGCTAGGCAAGCAACGCTTCGATCAGCATCTTCAACAGCCATAGGTAGACTTTCAGTACCTATGCGCAATCACAATACCAATTTTGGAGACCGAGCTTTTGCAGTAGCAGGCCCAACAGCTTGGAACAAACTCCCTTCATATTTGCGAAAGATCGACAGCTCATCTGAGTTCAGAGCAAAACTAAAGACTCACCTTTTCAACTTGTCGTATCCAGAATGATAACCTTTTTTATTGTATTATTCATCAGTAGTATTTCATTGCTCAGTCCAGGGGATTTTCTATTTGACTTTTTTTTTTCACCGCTATTAACCGTTTATTACGCGTAAACAATTTTTTTTTAAATATTTTATAACTGACACCACGCGCAGAAATCATAACAATCGGTATTTGTAAATATAAATTAAATATGTATGTTAGTCGTAAATCTCTAGTTTAAGCCGTAGTTGTAAGTCGTTTTGTAGCGGTATTGTGTAAAAATGCCCACTTGGTCATAAAAATATGTATAGCTTAGTCATTAGTTAAAAGTCTTAGTTGTAAATCACTCGACATTAGTCTTAGTTATAAGTCTCTCTCTATCTATGAAACTTAGTTATAAACCAAAAGTAATTAAGTCTAAGTGATTAATGCATAAATTAAGTTGTTAAGCGCCCTTGAGGTGATTTTCTCACGAAAACGGCGCTATATAAATAATCCAATCATTATTATTATTATTATTTCCACCTCAGTGGCTTCGTCAACAAGCAAAATTGTCGCATCTGGGGCTCGGAAAACCCAAGAGTTATTGTTAAAAAGCCTCTTTATCCTCAACGTGTGCCTATTTGGTGCGGTTTATGGTCCGGCGGAGTCATTGGACCTTACTTTTTCGAAAATGAGGTTGGAGCAACAGTTACGGTGAATGGATTAATCATTTTTTCAGGCCGGAATCGGATGGTATTAATCTGGACAACGTTTATTTTCAACAAGACGGCACTACGTGCCACACAAGTAACGAAACCATTGATCTTTTACGATTGAATATAAAAATAACACCTCTTATTGGAAAATCCTGTATTATCTTAGAAATTCAAATTGTTTATGATATCTACGCTCTTTGTAGCCCCAAGACACCCTTTTGTAATATGGTGATATGTAAAACTAATGTTAGAGGGAGCACGTTAATATTAAAAAAAAAAACAATAACAGTTGAGCGAAAACAGTAAAAATATTTAATAAAACACGACTCGTTCGAAATAGATCAAAAATCTCTCGACTAATACTTTAGTTACATTTAATGATACATTGTGAATTTTTTCATGCATATAACATATTAAATAACAGAACAAAACGAGTTTTTAATAATTTTCGGAGCTTATTTTGCGATTTTTTTCTATCGAGGGAATTTCATATAATTAATGTTTCGACATAACAAATGTGTAGATATTATCTTCAAAAATAACGTTTTTTATTTAAACTTAAAGAGTTAGAGGGAAACTAGTTATAAATCGGTAGAAATTGGGAATGCCGTGGCTTATTGCGTGGGGGACATTTTCTTCATTGGTTGACAGTATGAACAATTAATAATTGATATTTTTTAGCAAAACTAGTTACGAATTGTAAAAGTACGCAATAGTAGCAATATTCTTATTTTTAAATATATTATATTACTTACCTGAGCTATTTACACTAACAAAAACATTAGTGACCATCCTGAAACGGGAAAACCTTCGTAGTTGGAGAAGAGAGAGCAAAAAAAATATTTGAAAAACATAATATTTTCTCTAGTTACTAAATAACTACCAAATAAATATTTTTATAAAATTAATGTAACTTGTAAAAGAATATAATGTTTGAGTATAGGTACCGTATGTATAAAGCAATTATTTTTAGGGCGTTTGATAAAAAAATATTATTTCAATCATTATTTTCAAAAGATGTCAAGCAGAGCCATCTATGAAAGAAACATCGAAGCTTTAGGCGAATTTTCTTCTCTACGGGCGGCGCTCTTTGCGATTGAACTAAAAACTTAACAAACACGGTATATTCATAATAAGCTATTAAAATTATGTATTTCGCCAATTTTAGAGACCTTTTCATAGAAATAGTCGTAATAATACTGAATCCTAGTTGTAAGACAGCTGTATTTATTATTTAATAAATATATTTGTACAGCGCCCTTGAGGTGATTTTTTCCGTAAACGGCGCCATATAAATTAGCCAAATATTGTTATTATAACTGAACTGCCTCAGTAACAATTTTTTATGTTTATTTAGGGAGAAAATAATATTTTTTCATTAGCTCCACACAGGTGGCCTATGTCATCTTTGGGGGTGCTGTATAATGGGTTTTTTTAAGGAGAAGAAGGAAAGGAAGAGCTGGGAAGGAAAAGGTGGGTAGGAATCTGAGGGACAATGTGTCCAGGAGTGACGAATGAATCCGTCTCTCCCACTGCGTTGCAAGACGATGGGTCGAGAGAGAGTCCGGCTGGAGAGGACAAAAGGTCTCAGTAGGTGGGCAAACACATCCGCCGCCAAGACATATAAAAACCTTACCCCACGAACTCGGCACCCCTGCTAAGTCGCCAAACGTAGCGGACCACTTGGGGTGACCTATGGCAGTGGTGTTGGTTATCCAATAAATGGTTCCCGGGGCGGCGGAACCTATACCCGCCTCCCAAATTGATGTCCACTGACTCTTCTGCACTGAAATAAATAGCGACTTCTTGTATTACGTAATCGAATCCGATAGTTTATCAATGCAAGCAATTCTGGAATATCAAATGCATCATAATAGAAAAACAAAGTCAGTGAAAATCCTTCTATCCGACAAATAACCTTTTTTATTTTGTGAAACTTCCAGACTGAAGAATTGTTCTCCAGTTGACCTCTAAACGTGGGTTCGAAACGAAAGAATTGTTCTCCAGTTGACTTCTAAATGTGGGTTCCAGACGGAAGAATTGTTCTCCAGTTGACTTCTAACCGTGGGTTCCAGACGGAAGAATTGTTCTCCAGTTGAATTCTAACCGTGGGTTCCAGACGGATGAATGGTTCTCCAGTTAACTTCTAACCGTGGGTTCCAGACGGAAGAATTGTTCTCCAGTTGACTACAATATTACAATATATTATAAAGTTTATTTTTATATTAATTTCGATAGGGATCGACTTCTAACAAACGCCTAATAAGAATTTTTAGTGCACTTCTATTTGCACGGAGGAATTCGATCTCGCTACCTCTGGAGTATACACGGAGAAAAGTTATTGACATAAAATATTGCCAATTTATTAAAATAATCGTACTGCAGTTAAAAACGGGACTGCAGGCCTTTAACAAATGAATTGACAGATTTCCTGAGAAAATGTCGATAACACACCAATGTAATAATAATTAAAAAAATTATTTAGGAAAGTTTACACATTACAACTATAAATTCATATTATGGTGTTCATTGATTTGTAACTTTTATTTTTAAGGTTATAAAATTAACAGAAAAATACAAACATAATATTATGAAGGTAAAAAGAAAATAAAAGTACAGTTGAGGTTTCTCAAATACCGCCTCACTAGGCTAGCCTGTGTTGAGGCAGAATTTTTCGTGTTAGTTCCTAATACCTTTGAACATACCTATACTTGTATTAAGGTGTATTCACTCAATTATGTGATGACTTCAATAACTGCGAATTTGGGTGAATGCTCCGGTGAAGGCCCTATTCTGATTTTTGATTCAAATTTTTACATTACCTTTGAAATTTTTTTGTGAATCACATTGTTTTATGCTGTCTGGAAGAATGTTCTAGAGTCTTGTCGCAAAGTATTTAAAGTTTCGTTGACCAAACGTAGTAGATATGTGTTATCGGTATTTGTAGTAAGTTTTTGTTGTTGCTTCGAGTACATCGTGTATTTGAACTTTATTCGTAGTAATTATGTATATTTGAGTATCTGTTGTAAAGATGTCAGAACAAGTGAACAAAAAAAAATTCTAATAATTTTGCATTTCGTCATTGCGTACTATCAGGACTAATAGATGTGCATGGACACGTGTTTCGATGTATTATGAATGTACTAAAAGTTTATTAGGAAACGGCATGCTATCCCGTTTTTAACAGGATTTTAATACATCAGTTATACTCGCTTTTCTCCGTGTAGGATCTTAACCGGTCGACCGTACCGTACCGAAAATAAGAAATATTAACGGGATTTTAATATTTCAAACTTTAATAGTAATATGTGTTATGAAGGGAGGGGGTGTTACTCGTAATTGAATATTCAGTAATGGCCGCTGGGTGACTCTGAATATCAATAAGTTACAATAAAAGAATAGCAGCGTGTTGCAATATAATGCAAGGAGGGGCTGACGGGGTGAATTGGACACGGGGGAGCAGAACTACAGGGAAGAAGGGGGGAGACAGACGACAAGGGACAAGGGACAAGGGACAAGGACAAGGGTAGATTGGGGAAAGATGATGGCTTCTGTAGACCAATCAGCCACATTAATCTACCAATGGGAGGAGTAGCTACTTGCTACCTACCACTCTACTTTTTTGGCATTGTGCAAAATTTATGATTCAGGTACAAACGCACGTCCTACTTATGTAACTACCTACTCGAACATATATTTTAGCTACCTACAATTAGTCATATTCATAATAAATAATGCCTACCTAACTGCATAGATAAGTTGTTGATAAGTAGGTACGTTAATTCTTTGCCTACTAAACTAGGTAGGTACCAACATAAAACCATTAAAAAATTGTTTAAAATATGTCGGTCATAAATACCGCTGCCGAGAGAGATATATAGCCGGTTACATGAGGAAATCGAAAGATTCCAGAAAATCCAGGGATTTCAATTAACCGAATTATAAAAAGAAACAACCGACAATCACGAACATTGGAAATAACTTCACTGCGCGGTATTGTAATCAAGGTATCTAGCTCATTTAATTATTCGACTTTATGCCCGGGTTAAATCTTCCCCACAGGAAAAACTAAACCCTTCCTCACACTTTTCCACAAATTATCATTTAGTCAATCCACATTATGCAAGTGTATTATATAAGCATAATAAATACTAAACAATATAAGAAAAACACGTCAAATCACCAGAGATCAAATGGGAAAATAATTCACTAACTCCAGATATTTTCATATCAGATGGTTCGGCTCGGTAAAACTTCTGTTGGACCTATAAATCCTACTGATCCGTCAGTATAAATATTTTTAAAAATCTTTCGTAATCCTACATGTATTTAAATTACTAATTTTTGCATTTTTATATATAAATTTCTTTGACAGATCTAATACGCCTAAATTTTGAATGAGAGAGCTAGGTATAATGCCAGTAGCCGAAATAACAAGTGGTAATATTTTTACAGTATGAGAATGCCAAATTATTTTAATTTAAAATATATTATGATTGTTGGTAGGTTAGGTACATACTCGTAATGATATAACAATATTTAATAACTATCCACATCCCACATCTATTTTCGTTGGCTCAAAATATTACTCCAAAAACAGAGAGGTTCACGTGATCAATGTTATCATAATGAAAGTAAAAAATACTAACGAAGACGCGTGAAGAACCATGGGGTAGTCTGAATTCTTGACAAATCAGCAACAATTTTAAAAACGCTAATTAAAATAATTTTCAGTAGCCAAATGCTGTATGCCATACGTAGTAATGCAAAATCATGTGTTTTTGGTTTGAAAATTTGGTCGCCTAGAAATGTTTCAAATGCTTGAATTAAATACTGCGAGTAGAATACATCTTGGCCTTTGAAACAATCGAGTATTTTTTAGATAAGTATTTTTATAAGCCCAGAAAAAAATAATTTATAAGGCCTATGAAAACTGCTTTTAACTTCAAAATCTCCTACTTACGAACCAATTTTCGGTTATAATTTTATTGTATAATGTGGTAAGTAAATTAATTTATTTATAAAATGTTCGGAAAAAAATAAATATTTATGCCTACAAAATAAAATAAAAGGCACTTTTTAACCATGTTTTTTTGTTGCATAAATCAAAACAGGCGGATGGTGTTAAGCGGGAATTTAAACCTTATCGCCATCTACGTAAGGGTTGTTATTGATAGCGGCTCAATTTAAAATATTACACGACGTAGTGCATCGCCTTAAAATATTATGTTATACTTAGGTACCAACTTTACCGCTCGTCTGAATTCCTCACACAGATGATTACGATTTTGTAAATGATAATATTACAATTTTATTTAAATTTCTATGAATAGAGGGGTATCTCCATCTAACGTCTTTAAAGCTTTTAACACGAGCAATTGGTTTAGAAGTGCGGTGATCTTTATTATTCTTTCAATTCTGTGTATTATTATTATTGTTGAACAAAGATTAGAAGCTTACATAAATCCACACATTAGGTTTCCGATGACAACCTTTGAAAAGGAATTTACCAAAACTCCTGGTAAGACGTCTTGGATGAATCAGCTGTAACAAATTAACACAATGGAGGTTACGTTATACGAGACAGGGAGAACAGAAAGGCAGGGAAACAAAAGATTGTGAAATTCTTCATACGCGTTTTAAAATTCAGTTAATTGGATCGAGCTAAAAGCTCACTAGTCACCTCTTTTACGTCGTTGCACGGAATCATTGAGCAAACCAAAATAGTTCACAGATTCTATGGATAGAGTTTGAATAGTTAATCAAATTTTAAATTCTGTTATTATTGCATCACGGTCCGGTTGTTTCACAGTACTTGGTTATCCTAGTTATTATTAACAGAACTTGAATAATTTTAATTTTGAAATTTGATGAATTTTTCAAATTCTGTGAAACAACTCGTCCTTTGAATCCTTGAACTGGTTACGAATATTTGTATGTGGATTGGCATTTAAATTTACTCAGTCTTGCTTCCTCTTTCTTAAGCCAACGCAAAAACCTGAAAATCTCTAAATTGTATAAAATAAATTCACTAACCGCGTCGGTCTAAGCCCTAAATTCTTTTAGACTACGAAACGGATTTTGATAGGGTTGTCATTATCATTTAGAGATTTTTTTGGAAGGTTTTGTAAACATAATAGATATAAGCATATTATATTTATTAAAATTAGAGATATAGATGTAAGCATATTATATTTATTAAAATTAGAGAAAATTCGATGTTTTGTAACGCTGGTTAAACCTTATGAGATATATTAACATAATGTACGAGTACTACGGAATTGTATGCCTTAAAAGAGCCTACGAGAAAGTTTACTGTAGTATCTCCTAAGAATAACCCCCAGTAACGCCGGGTACAAGTCAGCTAGTTTTTAATAATATCCGATTATAATTTTGTGTCTATTATTTTCGTATCACTCTATACTATACTATAGGTAGGTACTTCTGAATATGTCAAAGTCGTCAACAAGAAACACTGCTTGACATTTTAATGCGGTTCTGTAATTTGATTTACCAACACACGTATTATACAATAATATATTTGTCAAGGGAGATTATGTCGCTCCATTGTTATTGCAGACCTTTTTGTGTTCTCGTCTCGGCGGTTAGCTGAGATGGGCGGCGATACGAAGCTGGAAGGTGTCGGGTTCAACCCGGATAAGAACTAAGCACCCTGGAGTTTCAATAAGAAATGTATCAAAGTTTCCACAAGATTGAAATTAAGTCCTGTAATGTAATAAAACCACTATTATCTTGACAAAGAAAGTAATCCACAATGAAGTCTATTACGTAGTATGTTAGATACCTACTGAGGCGTTGTAAATTACGGTAGATAGAGACGAATAATTCCTTTATTACCATTTGTGAGTTATATATTGGAAAAACTCAAAAATCGTTGTTTTGGAAAACGAGCATCTAATTTTTATACTAACGTTAATATTTTTTTAATCAAATTAAATAACAGTTTATGATGTTTGTTAATGTAAGAATACCTTTTTCAATTGCATAATATGTTTGATTATTAATAACGAATAGCTAGTTATAAAGTTTATTTCCAAAATGGTAGCAATGAGTATATTTATTATAAGTTATTGAGTGCTTTTTGTCCGTCAGACATTTGTTTCAAATTGACTAGTAAACTTTCATTTAAATGCACTACACATTTGCATTACATCTGAACTGTCAAACAAAATAAAAAAACATACATTAAATTTCATGTGACGTTCATAGAAGTGTATACATGCGAAAAGCCTATAGCCAAAAAAATTAAATTGAATTAAAGTTTTTTTTTCATCAGAAACGATAAGGGCGGATACAAATGCACGTTCATAGACAAAAGGAGTAAAATCGATTTAACGTTTTTGCCAGTAAATGTTTCATTCGTTTTCGACTTAATAGTAATTTTCTTGTTAGAATTATAGAAAAAATTTATTTAACACGACTTAGTGTGTTCTGCCTATTTATAGAGCGTAAATTTGACTTACTTTAAATAACTTCATTATACTGCATTATTAAGTAAAAATGTAAATTTTCCTTCTTAATGCAAGTATGCTCACGATATTATCTAAGCGCATATTCCAATAATTTGGAATCAGGTCACTTCAAAAAACTAATATTCAAAAAACTTTTCTGGATAGGTAGGTACCATAAATTTGAGCAATTAACGTCAAAATGAGTTAAGGCGATGCACTACGTGGTGTAATATTTTAAATTGAGCCGCTATCAATAACAACCCTTACATAGGTGGCGATAAGGTTTAAATTCCCGCTTAACATCATCCGCCTGTTTTGATTTATGCAATAAAAAAACATGGCCAAAAAGTGCCTTTTATTTTATTTTGTGGATGTTCAGGCATAAATATTTAATATTTTTTTTCGATCATTTTATAAATAACTTAATTTTCCACAATATACAATAAAATAATAACCGAACATGGGTTCGTAAGTAGGAGATTTTGAACTTTAAAGCAGTTTTCATAGGCCTTTTACATTATTTTTTTCTGGGCTTATAAAAAGACTTATCTACAAAATACTCGATTATTTCAAAGGCCAAGATGTATTCTACTCGCAGTATTTAATTAAAGCATCTGAAACTTTTGTATGCGATCAAATTTTCAAACCAAAAACACATGATTTCGCATTACTACGTATGGCATCGCCTTAATGTTCGTTTTTTTCAAAATCTTAAATCTCTGAAAATTCTTCACTGATTGCTTTGAAATTTTGACACAACGTTGCAATCGAATACGCGTGTGTTTTTATGTAAATACATTATACAGATATCACCTGTGACGAGAAATAAAAACTTTTTTTTTGTCTTTTCATGCTTTTCATCTGTTGTTCGTAAAAGCAAAACGCGCTATTGTTTCTATCTGCACATACAGACTGAGCCATAGCATGCGTGACGGGGTACGGCTAGTAACATATAAATTACAGAAATAATATTTGACAATTGGTTTGACGTTCGAATTAATACCTCGGAGTAATAAAATAAGTTTTAGGAGGAAGCTACAACCCAAAAATGTGTATATTCTTGGTATACCTTATATTGCAGATAATAGGCCTTAAATTCGCTTTACAAACGGAGTCTAGAAACTCCGTTCGATTTCAAGCACAAAACTGATTTTTATTTATTTTGTAAATAATTTTATAAGAAAGCTAAAAATTTAATCAAGTGAAACTGTCACAGATAATCTTAATTATATTACTGTATTTTTTTAAAGTTATTTCGTTTCCGCGTTCATACATTATTTTTTTAGTACCTAGTTTACTTTTTTATTTTTTATTGAGTAACTTATTTTTTATTTGTATTCTACTCAAGCGAAACTATAGAAAAACCTTCAATTTATCTAAAGCATATTTTTGGTATTTATAATGTAGACCAACTCGTTATAAATATTTATCAAAATAGTGATTAGGCATTAAGCTTCGCCTTAATATAATAACTCATTGAATAGAGAATAAGCAGGTATTTTATTTAATCATTGGAATAACTGCTCCCAAACGTCTGGAGCCAGTGAGACTATGGCATCCCCAATTGAGGAGAAGGGAGCTGAGAAGGGGAGATGATGGGAAAGAGAAAGTTTTGAGTAGTGCCTGGCTATTTAGATCTGGTCACCAAATACAGCTAAACCCATTTCAAGTAAAGTTTTATATGATTAACGGTGTTGTTTGACCAGGAAGATACCGAGATTATCTTTAATTCTCGAATGCGACAAATATACCTACTAATTGAGTAAAATTTTATTTGCACACGCCACGATTTAATTTTTAATTAAAGTGTTTTTAATAATTAATTAATTAATTTAATTTTATATCCATAGCGACAAAAATCACCAGTCACCAATATATCAGGATACATTTGAATATTGTACATAAATAGTTTATCAAGAACAGAAATCAATTCAGCAATACTTCATATCGAGTTCCAATCATTCGGCAAAAAACTCTTCAATACCAGAGCATTGAAAGACCCCACCCATTAGACTAATATCCTGCAGAGTAAATATATAACTTTCTGTATGCGTCCCTGGTATATAATGTGCTTTGGCCACCCCTGACGCCACGCGGAGTCATTACACCAGTCAGGGGTGGCAAACAATGGACAAGTGAGAAGAGTGATGTAATTCAATGTTGCCAAATGAGTAGGTACCGTGCGCCCTAAAGAGACTTTTGTAGGGGTAATCAATTGAATGTTCGTGTTACCGAATAAAATATTATTTTAAAAATAAAAGTAGGTACCTACCCATGTAATTTTGTCTTTTATTTATCAATCTTCTAGAAATCAACGCGTGAATTTTATATTTTTTACATTATACCAAAAATGTTACCAATTATTAAAGATTTCCTCCCTATGTTAAGAAATGAACAGAATAAAATAAATAAATTAAAAAACTACAAAATAATAATTTAATTATTGTATAATTTAAAAAGCAGGATGTACATTTTTATGTGGACACCGCACACGGAGAAAACATACTGATATGAAATACTGTTTATTTATAAAAAAACTGGTAAAATTTTTCGTTTTCCTGTTGAAAATGGGACTGCAGGCCTGTAACCAATTAATTGAAAGAGTTCCTAACAAAGAATCAGTTAAAAACGAATGTTTTATGAGGACGGCGGAACACGTGTTCATACAAATGCTGATATTAATATTGACTATACTGATATTGTCGCATTCCGTCATGATATGTGTTAGGAAAAGAACATGTGTTCTCGATATATTCTGAATGACTAATATTTTGTCAGGAAGTAGGTACTGTCACTTTTTTAACAGGATCATTTTTCTCCATGCACAAGAATCCCAACTGCTCCTAACCGTCTGGAGTTGGTGAGACTATGGCATCCTCAATTGCGGTGTGTAGTGAGGCTGAAGGTAGTGGGGAGGATGAGGAGATGGGGAAGAGGAAGGTGGGGTGTGCCTGACTGTTCATATCTGGTCACCATACAGACATGAAACTAATTAAATTCATTACAGAAAAAGCAACGGAAAAGACTCTAGACATTTCAAATGCTGACAAGGTTGAAATTCTCGCACCACTGGCAGACTGTTTTGATTTATGCAAAAAACATCACTTAAACACATGTCTTATTTTATTTTGCGAAGTTCAGGCATAAATTAAAGAACTTAATTTGCCACATAAAACCATATTTGAAAAGCGCTTCTTAAGTACGAGATTATGTTTTTAAAATTTATTTAAACTATTTATTTTTCCAAAAGTATTTTAAAGCGAAGTACCGACAAACATTATCAGATAAAACAAATTAAATTCGTAAAAAAAACATAAAACAAAGGTATGTAAAGGGAATGCACTAAGACAGTGCCTGTGGGTAGGTATTAGGTATAACAATTTACTTATGAAATATAATTTTTTTTTTTAATTAATAACGAAAATAAAATAAAACATCAAGTCATAATGTTAATTTTAAATTATCGGTAAAGTAATGCAATATCATTGTTATTAAGTGAAACATATAGTTTAATGATTTTAATTTTTTTAACACAATTCAAGTAGGTATAAAATGTTAATTTTGAAGTTATGGTTAGTGAAAAATGTAACATGAAAGTTTGCAAAGAATTTATATGAACAGTGTTTAATATAATTTGTAGTGAAGTGGAAAATAATGCCAGTTTTTTTTGTCGGTATGTTTGTAGGCTAGATTTCTAGCTCTCGAAGCTGACAAAAATCTTCTCACATATTATTGAATTGAACGTTAAAATAGTGTAAAATTCGACCCCTGATTTTCCAGGGGTTTTCAAATATTACAGTTTCCCCCGCCTCACAAATTCTGCGTATTATAGAAAATATGTTAAGGTCATACATTATACTATGTCTACAATAATACTGTAATGATTTTATCATAAAAAAGAGGTGCCTACGAAAAATTACAAACTCTGATCACCGGGATTCATGTAGACCGACATACCTATATATAATGGAGTTATGCCTGTTAGTTCGATCATCTCCAGAAAAGTTCCCACAAAAAAACTCAACACATAAACACGCTACAAGGTTCACAGAAAACTTATGAATCCCAAAAGCAAACAAAACTATATTTCAAAAAGGACCACACTACAATGGCCATTAAAGTATATCACAACCTTCCACGTAGCATCAAACAAACAACCGACATACTTAAATTTAAATCATCACTAAAAACATTTATTTTAAACAAATTTCACTACACCTTAAATTAATGCCTTACATAAATTAAATACCTATGTTTTTTTTAAATTTTTTATACATACGGTTAACATGTAATTGTTGGGTTATGTAATATAATGTGTATTTGTTGGGTAAGCTGGAAGAAATAGGATGTAACATATAAGCTATACCCTTTGTACTCTGTATTTTTGTGCAATAAATATTTGTTTGAATTAGAATTACTTTATTTTAACTATGACTATATTTAAGTACGGACGGACCGTACACCGGACGGACTGCAACAGAGAATTAAAAAAAAATGTTTTCACTAACATTACTATTTTGTAATTCAAGTAGGTAGGCTACTTCATTGCATTCAATATCTACAAACCCAATAAAGAGTTCAACACATTCAGTGTCCCTTTTATTAACTGCTGTTACATTTGCCTGTATTAAATTAAATTACGTTGAAATCGCATGTCGAAAAGTCAATGGTGAACATCCCCATTGAAACATACCCCCCATAGCCTAAATATACTCTGGGGAGGTACTCGCTGCGGAAGGACAGTCTGGCTTTAGGGTGTTAGTGGTAGACGGCCAGGCATATTAAATATTATTAAACACGTGCTAGAAGTATATATACATGTTAAATTTGTGAATCGCTCAGTATTGGAAATTAGTTACTGATTATATTGATTGATTATAATATTATTAATCTAGCTCACGTTTACCCGGCGTTGCTGGGGGTTATCTTTAGGAGATAAACTTATATCATTGCAAATTTTTCTGTAGGCCTTTTTAAGATATACAATTCTGTAGTACCTTATTTTGATGTATCTCATAAGCTTTAGCCAGCCTTAACAATGTAGTTCCCAAAAACAAATTTAACGATTTGATTATAAAACATCGACTTTTCTCTACTTTCTATAAGTATAATAAGCATGTATTATATGTGTAAACCTTTCGGAAAAAAATCTCTAAACGATAGTGAAAATCTTATCAAAATCCGTTGCACCTCTATAAAACCAAGGTTCCGAATGAATTTGAAAAAAAAAGTGAGGTAATAATAATGCATTTGTCTAATAAAACGTGTTTAATTTCGCTATCAGTAACTTTAGTTAGTAAAAACGTAAGGTGAGCTATTTTTAAAACATGAAACATAAAACATGAAGTGGGATGTACACATTTCAAAACTGTGTAAGCGCCTTCGGTCTATTGTAGGAAGACTTTATAAAATAAAATATTATGTGCCTTTAAAAACTATGAAATTGATTTATCTGTCTCTTGCAGAATCTACCGTAAGATATGGGATAACTTCATGGGGTCAATCGTGCAAAACCAACATAAAACATGTACAAATGATTCAAAATGCCATGGTAAAGTTGTTAGTAAGCAAAACCGTTTATAACCAGAGGAGAGACATTAGTATTATGTATAAATCAATAAATGTATTACCGATTCGTGCCCTTATGTGGCAAAAAATTGTATTACAGCATATATCTGACAGTCCGTATAAAACAATGGTGGATCATGTACACAATACACGTTTCATACAAATTAAAGGAATGAAAGTACCTGTGTTTCAAAACAAATATGGTCAAAGAAGTCTTGAATACACAATACCTTTAATTTTTAACAAATTGCCATATGAATTAAAAGAAAATTTCTCCATTAGTAAATTCTCTTTAATATTAAAATCATGGCTACTAAGGAGTAACCTCATGTATTAAGACTGTTTTTTTCCCCACAACACTGTTTCTGTATTTTCAAATTTAAGGTATTACACAATTTTTTATTTATTTTTTTGGTTTTTTTGTAGAAATGTATGTATTACTACGCTAAAGCGTTGATGATTATTTTAATTTTATGTACTATACTATTATTATAGGTGCAACTAATCTCCTGCTGACAAGCTACTTGCAGTAGCTTAGCGGGTATAAATAATATTGTATGTAATCTTTATACAAATAAATAAAATAAAAAAATATTTAAAAAAATTTTATATTTCAAAAATAATGTTTATTTCTAATACTAAAATTTGACAGCATATTTCATCACTTTTCAAAAACAGCTTTTAGTTTTTGGATATGTTCAGAAATCCATTTATGTGGAAATACTCCGACTTTCTGAAAAAATATGCCAGAGGCCTGAGGGGTTAAGAGAGACCCAAAAGGAAGATGAAAGTATGGCTATTCACATCTGGTACCTACCCATTTATATACATTTATAAAAATACTTAATACGTACAGAAGTAGGTAGGTACTCGTAACTAGCTCCGGAAACTACCTAGATTTATTCAGCCTCAAGTAATAATTAAAATCTCAGGGGTTTCAAATCGAGAGAGACAAAACTGCAGGGGTGTCAACCGGTGCCGGGTCGGGGCGGGGGGCGCGTTAGGCGGGTGTCAAAAAAGTTTAGCATTTCGCCCCCGGCCGCGCCATTGTGTGCAACGAGAGAGGCATTAGCCAATGTGAGCGATAGTTATTTCGTGACATTTGTTAATGATTTTTTGGTAGATACAGTGAGCTGTATTAACAAACAAACAATATTATATTAACTGCCTTCATACACGGAGAAACCGTACTGATACAAAATTTTACTAATTTATTAAAAATCTCTTCAAATTATACGTATTCCTGTTATAAACGGGACAACAGGCCTTTAACGGATTGGCCAATTTCATAATAAACTATCAGTAAAACATGTTCGTAAAAATTCTAATATTTTCACATTTCGTCATATAATAACAGGAAAAATGCAGCTGCATGTGCACGTGTTCCAATATAAGTTAAAGTGCTGATAGTTTATTAGGAAATAGCATGCCATCACGTTTTTAACAGGATTTTAGGTAGAAAAGGTAAACTCATTGAAAGTCTCAAGGACGATACTGTGTTTTTACTTATAACGGCAGAATAACACTTTATCAAACACCCCAACTCCTCAGCACAGGTTATCATAGTGAGGTGTTCAGGTGTTATATGGGTACTTATATTTTTATAATAGGTATACCATTATTGGATAACCAACTCAATAATATGATGTTAATAATATTGTTGATAATTTTTAAGAAACAAATGAGATCAGATTTTTTCCGACGGTCTTCTAAAGGAGAAAGGTTTAGAATTTGTTCAATTTCATAATACGTGTAATTGCCTCTTTTTAATCCTAGCCTCCTAGCAATCCCTTTTAGGAACCGATGTTGAACGGACTCGATATGACGAATATGGATAGCATAAAAAGGAGACCATATAACATAATGTTATACTAACGACCAGTTAATCCCTAGATTCCTACCTTTTACCGTGCCAGAACTTCCTCTCCTACCTTTCCTTAAAAAAGACCCTCCACAAAGCATCCCAAAAGATAAATTAAGACCTGAGGGAAATAATATAATAAAATAAAACTATTAATTCCAAATAGGTAGGAACTTATTACTTGTTTATAAATAAATTAAATAATGATGTCAGATTAAAATTAACAGAAATATCCACATTTTTGTGCATTATTTTCCTGATTCTTTTCTTTGGGTAAAAACAGTTTTACAGTCTCTATCCATATTTTTTAAATCTTAGGAAAGGTTAAATTGGCTAAATAATATTATAAAAAGACTGTAACTAAGTAGATATGAACCTATCTTATATCTGGGTACACACCATCATCCTTCTATTAAAATACGCCTGATCTATCTACAAGTGTGATCGTGACTTAGGTAAGTACTAGATTCTCTTCCATACAAATAATAATAACTGGGGAGGGGGTAGGGTTGTACTCAACTGTCAAAGCCCCATCCCACTCCGTTTCCCCCCACTCACACCCACTTCAGTCCACTCTATGCGTATTGCATGAACCCCCGGTGAGTGTCAAGTCCTCCCTGAATAATAACACTCCCTGGAGTCCTGCGGAAGGAATGTAAAACATTTAGTCACTGGCAACACTATGGGATAGGTATTTACGCCTCTATAAATTGATATTTAATTCCAAAAAAAAGAATATATTCGGGAAATATATATTTAGGTATATATTTTTTTCAAATGTACATACCGCGAAATAGTTCCAACTGTTCACTGCTAACCGGAGCCAGTGAAACAATGGCATCCATTAATTATTATTGGGGTATGTTGTGAGGCTTGAAGTTAAAGTTTATATGTAGGGGGGGGAGATGGGGGAGAGGATGGTGGGGAAATACATTTCTCTGAAGATGATTACAGTTTGACAATATACTTTCAGGCGGTTAGAAGTTGACTAAAGATTTATTTTTCCATTATATAAGCACAATAAATACAAAACAATACAAGAACAACACGTCAAATCACCAGAGATCAAATGGGAAAATAATTCACCTACTCCAGATATTTTCATATCAGAGGGTTTGGCTCGGTAGAACTTCTAATTGGACCTATAAATCCTACTGATCCCTCAGTAAAAATATTTAAAAAAATCTTAAATATCTCGTAATCCTATATGTATTTAAAATGACTTATTTTTGCATTTTTATATATAAATTCTTTGACAGATGTAATACGCCTAAATTTTGAATGAGAGAGCTAGGTATAATGCCAGTATATAATAATATATACATAATATATAATTAGTGCTCGTATCATTACAGGGTGTTCCTATAATTATTGTCTACCAGCGTTATATTATACCTACTTATTAAGCAATCAAAACATATATTACTAGTTTTGAGAATAGCGGTCAAAAAAGTATGTTTCTAATTTTCTCTTATTTAATAAATCAATCCCATACATTTATATGATTTAATCGTACGATTTTGAAGTAGATACTTAAATACCTAAGTATTTAATTATAAACCACGTAAAAAATATTTTAAATAAGGAATTATACAATGTGTCAAAAGAAACGTCAATATCTCAATGAAAAATCATTTTCTTCAGGCCGGTAGGTACCTACCATAATATTGAAAAAATCGAATAAGAAAGTCGAAACAAACATGCCGATTTCACATTTTCACAACAATAATCTTTACTGAACCATAGACAAAGATAGCCAACTAGTCGAAGTTAGCTAACTAGTCGAAGTTAGCCAATTAGTCGAAGTTAGTCATCTAGTCAAAGTAAGGCTTGCTTGTAAGTGCACCTAATAATACAGGGTGTCCGGGGGGGGGGGTAAAGTGCACACCCTTCGGGAATAAAAAGTTCTTTGTCTTCCTAATTATTTTAATTTATGACCAATCCATTGCAGTTAGCTACATTTTTGCTTACTTCTCATGAAATTGATAAAATATTATCAAAAATCGAAATTCTTTCGAGATTATGCTGTTAACGAACAGATTCACAAGGCTGTCAGAATTAAAAAAAAATAATATAAGTTGAAAATTCATTTAGATTGACACATTGTTACTGGACAATCAATTTTATCGCCTAAGAACTAGGAGTCGAGCCATCTTATGTAAAATAACCTTGTGTTTTTCAAATTGACACACATCACAATTCTGTTGATTATCTGTTCAGTGAGCCAAACACTGTATAATTGATTTGAATATTCGTGGACCTTCAAAGAAAATTGTATTGTCATAAAATACAACGTGAAATAATGTTAAAATTTACTTATTTTCCGAGCTTCTGGATTGCTCGTACACCTCCTTGATTCCCTTGGAAGAGAATCCCCCATACTCACTAAAGATAAATACATTATTAAACATACAAAAAATCTTTTTTTCTAGAAGCAAAACTGACACGATTCTCTCTATATCCAAATTTTTCCTCTAAGCGGCCATGTTGGATTTCTAACAACTCTGTTTGAATAAAGGCATCTTGATTCGTCGCTCTTTATTCTAACGCAGCCGGTTTTGTAAGTAAAAATTCGTGATTTTGGCGAAATAGAACGGAATTTGTAAAGCTGAGATCCCACCCGATCTTTTCATGTAACGAAAAATGAAATTGAAATTAGAAAATGGAAAGGAATTGTAGCGCGTTCACGTTTGCTCTATTCTATTTCATTCAATGATCGATGTGGTTTATATAGAATGTGGATTCCATATAGAATAGAATGAAAGTTGAAGTTGATTCAACATTGGTTTTCTATTTCTATTGGGCCTACTATGGCGTAGAAAGCCTGTTCTCGGCATGAACCTAAAAAGCGTTATCATATAATATTCACAAAAGAAGTATCAATTGCGAACGCATTTTCGATCACATTCTGGTGGAAAATATTATTTTTTGGTAGCAATGCACCATTCATATGGGATAAATTAACTCCCTTTGCGAATACGAGTCCGGTCGGTGGCCGAGTTGACATCGCGTTTGGGTCTCACCCAGGCGTAGTGTGTTCAATTCCTCGGCTGGCTAAGTCCTCCATCACAACACAAGCAACATTTTCAGCTTACTGTGGTGGTAGTAGGAGATTTTCAAATATTGTCAGGTTATTCGTAACCCGGGAATGTTTGTCTTTCTTTTAAAAAATAAAATAAAATAAAAAAATAAAATTTCTATTAATAATAATAATGGATGACTTTTATAGCGCCGTTTTTGTGCAAAAACACCTCAAGGGCGCTGTACAAACTTATAATACATTTCTACAGTGTTATTACTTAACTATTTATGGAGAGAATATACAGTACAATACTTACCTGGTAGGTCACTTGAGATTAACACTTAATTAATATTATCTATTTGTTTATTGGCGAAATTTAGATACAGGGTTTAGGACTTAATTGAAAAATTGAATATAACTGGACTTTCTCTTAGGATTGGTATATTTAATTTAAGGGTACGACAACTTAAAAAGGTAAGTTTTTAGTTTAGACCTGAATTCTGTTGGACTTGTTATGGATCTTAGTTCCGGAGGGAGTCTATTCCAAGCCTTCGGCCCAGACACACCGAAAGCGCGATCACCAAACTTAGTATTTGGCTTGCGCATAGGTTCCATCAGTCTGCCTACAGCTGCTGATGTTGCTGATCTAAGCGTTGACTGCCTCAGACCAGTGTTTTCCGGGAAGCATAGTTCAGAGATGTAGGGTGGGGCCATTTCATTGATGGATTTAAACACCATCCAGCACAGTTTGTACTGGATTCTTTCAGGGCACTTGAGCCAGTGAAGGTTACGAAGGTGTTCTGAAATGTGCGAATATTTTGAAACCCCGGTTATGAGCCGTGCTGCTGCATTAAACACTGATTGAAGTTTGTCAATTTGATATTTTGGAAGGCTGGCATAAATGCCGTTGCAGTAATCGAGACGTGAGACTACGTAAGAGTTGACAAGTAGTTTTGTTGCTTCTGTAGGAAGGTTTCTTCGGACAGACTTGAGTTGTCTTAGGTGAAAAAAGCCAGTGCTTACAGTCCTATTTATTTGACTTTTAAACGAAAAGTCTGAATCTAAATTGACACCGAGAAGTTTAACTGTTGTTTTTGGGATGATATCGCTGCCGGAAATAGTAATAGGTGAATTGTCTATGAAATGTTGACGTTTGTTTGTGGCTACCCAGAGGAACTCAGTCTTAGATGGATTGAGCTTCAGCTTGTTTGAAGACATCCAACGAGTTATTGCTTCTAGACATTCAGTTATACGGATCTTGAGACTATTGATTTCATTTGGAGCGCAGTAAAAATAAACTTGCTGATCGCAGTAAAAATAAACTTGCTATTCACTCGTACATCTGTGGGTTGGTGTACCCATCTATACTGCAAGAGTGAATAATAAGTGTACCTACCTATACATGTCAAATTAATTCCAGTAGCGTACGCGTTACGTGATCATTTCATTTTTCGTAAGGGGCGTGAGGAAGTGGACATTTAGCCCCCGGGCAAACTACAATGGAAGGGCGGGCATTGCAGCGGGATATAGCGCGGCAATTTTAAGGGTAGTTGATCTGAATGGGGGTAGAAAGAGGGTGGAACGCCCACTGGGTAAAAAGAAAGGGAAAATTTCAATAACACGGGATTTAAAATGAATACCTACTATATTGACATTGGTGTGCTATCGGAAATGCCCTGAAAACTTCGAGGCATTTCGAGATATTTGACTGTGAGCAATTTAATAAGTAGGTGACTATGTAAGATTCCATGGGAACTGAGGAAAGTGACAATTCAACACACTTTTTAAAAGTTACATAAAGCATATAAACAGAGATGTGCAAAATGGGTACCCAAAACCATTTGAAATGCAAAATGGAAATGGAACAAAATTTTTCCATTTGAAAATGCAAAATGCAAAATGGTTTTTAGAAAAGCATTTCAAATGCAAAATGCAAAATACCTATTTTCAAAATGCAAAATGGTTTCTTAGGTCAAACAAAAAAATAATTATAGAATTTTTAAACAATTTTGTCATTTAATAATGGATATCAATGTAGAACAAACATATTACATGATGGTAAATCCAAAAACACCACGACTACAGATTATGAAACCACAAAAAATTTGCGCGGGACTAATGTTGCCAACGTAAAAACATAGCAGTTAATATTACAGCGTCATGGCCCCATGTTCAGTATTTGAATCAGTATTTTTTGTAATGGTATCACTAAATTGCCAGGGCTCCTACCAGGGAGCAACTTGACAAATGTAAATTATCTCTCATAGCGAGGTTGAGGACCGACTGATATTTGGGGCTTATGAAAAAAAGATTAGTGGAGATAGTAGGAAGAATGTTGCAAAAAAGCATTTAAAATGCAAAATGGTTTTTAGAAAAGCATTTAAAATGCAAAATGGAAAATACCCATTTTACATTTTACATTTCCATTTGAAATGGATTTATTTGAAATAAAGCACATTTCTGCATATAAAGTCATGTGTTCGAAAAAAAACTGTCCTATAAACCTAACCTGTGTAACCTGGTTTTTTTCATCGATTTTCTTGACTTTATATCACTTTGCAAGAGTGTGTTGAATTTCCACTATCCTAACTTGCCCTACGTAAATAGACAATAATAGCATTTATACATCTTTTTAGTCGTTGAAAATAATACACTTTTCTTGTACAGGGTGCGGCAGAGAGGACGGACGGTTTTAAAAAAATCATAAAATAGTTAATTTTTACTTAAAAACAGATTTATTGATGGAATCAGGTTTGCGAGGAAATAGCATTTGAGACAGTCAAGAGTGGAAAATCACATCAGGCATGTGGTGGCCGAAATCGTTGATGCAGTGCTGGAGACGTTCTTGGAAGTTCGCGTAGACTCTCTCCAACATCGCTCTCTCAACTTGGGCGAATTCCACGCGAATTGCGTCCTTCAATTCGTCCAGAGTTCGGGGCTTGTTCTCGTATACCTGCCTTGAGGTGGCCAATTTATAGGGGTGAAAGCGGAGATCCATATGCAAAATTCGCCTTACCGAACGATCACTGAGGCGAAGTGCAGCAGCATGTTTCCGGGCAGATCGAGTCGGACTGCGAAGAAAGGCTTGTCGAACGCGTTCAACATTTTCAGGAGTTCGAACTGTTCGCGGAGATCCTCTTGGTCTTCTGTTGATCAGTTCACCACGCCTGCGAAGTGATTCAACCCAACGAAGGATGGTGTTTCGAGAGGGAACAGCTCTATTCCGATGAATGTTGAAGTGGCGACGAAACTCACGTTGTACGACGGTGACTGATTCATTATTTCGGACGAAACAATCATAGACGAAAACGCGGTGCTCCACCGTCCACGGCTCCATGACGACAACTGGTAAAACAATGCTAGGAACTAACGAGTCAAGCGGCACCCCCCCCACCTCTCTCGTAGACGGAGGGGGAGAGTACTACCCATCTCAAAAACGTCCGTCCTCTCTGCCGCACCCTGTATTTAACTAAGCATTGCTTGGAGTTACTATATCAGACCAGCTCAAGTATCGGGGATCCATAGAAGCCCGAGTAAATCAGGCCTCCAAAAAGTTGGGCGTCTTGTACAGGGCTAGGAGATTCTTCAACAGTGACCAGCTGCTGACCCTGTACAAGTCTCAAGTCCGCCCAACTATTGAATTTGGGAGCTACCTTTGGGCTGGTGCCCCAAAATACTTCATAAACCTGCTTGAATCTGTGCAAAGGAGAGCGATCCGTCTGATTGACAATCCGTTGTTAACAGACCGATTGCCTTCTCTAATGCATAGACGCAATGTAGGCATGCTGTGTCTGTTCTACAGGTATTTCAATGGAGCCTGCTCCAAGGAGCTAGCAGCATTGATTCCTGATGCACCGGTGCACGTGCGCGAAACTCGACGGACACGAACTGAACACCCGTTCACGGTTGACGTTGGCTTCATGAGAACGGGCCGTTTTTACGACTCGTTTTTGTGTAAGTCGGCTCGTATGTGGAACGAGCTACCGGCATCTGTTTTTCCTCCCTCCTATAATCCGAGCCTCTTCAAGGCCCGCATTAACAAATCCCTTCCATACAGCCCCTACCTTATTCCGCCTCACAACGCCGCCCAACCGGGTGGTGACATAGTTCCCCTGTCTGTACACTGCACAGGCAGGGACACTCTTGTGAGGTGTCACATAAAAAATTAAAAAAAAAGCATTACTTACCTGGTTATTCAGATCTGGTCACCCAACATGGATTAGGTCATTTCAAGCAACGCTTCGATTCTGAATGGTGGTTTTTCACCAGGGCGATACTGAAATTATCTACCACTCTGGATTGTGCTGCAGATATACTAGATTTTTTTTAATTGTGAAATAACATAAAATAAAATTTACTTGCGCACACCGGAATTTCAACCCGCGACCTCCAGACTCGTAGCCAAGGATCGTAACCACTCAAAATAGGTATAGTTTTATTCTACTCCAACCTTACACTGGGCGTAATATTTACTCCACGTTTATAAGTAAGGCAAGTAAAATATAATGTTCAAAACTTAACCCACTGAAACCTCAATTGATATGTCGATTAATAAACATACCTCAAGGGAGCGTGGTGTAGAAACTCGGAAGGCAGGTAATACTGACACCCAAGGAAATTGTGATCCAGAGAAGCCTTTGTCAAACCCCCAAACTTTCCATATTCCTTTCCAAAGAACTAACTTAACGTTCTCCCAACCTTTTGTGATAATTGTCGACAATATAACAGTGGCAAAATACCTGACGTATTTAGCGATAGCTTCCAGAATCGTGTCCATGAATAGTATGAAACACTGCTATTGCAAGTTCATTTTGGTCTCAAGTTTCGATGAAAAAGACACAGCAGGCGTTCCTCTTAATCCCCAGGGGCCGAATTCCTGCTTTTGCAGTGTTTAAGAATCGTGCCAATGAATAGAACGAAGCACTACTATTGCAGTGTACCTTATAAGTTCATTTTGCCTTCGGATTATATTACTTGTACTGGGTTAGTGAAAGACAAACATAAAAATGATTCTTTTTCAAGTATGGTATTGACCACGTGTTGGCTTTAATAACCTAAAAACCTTTTTAATTATTTTAGTTTTACGTCGGCATGTTAGCCATCAACCTTTGCTTGATAACAAAATAAAACACAAATGAAACACTCAAATACATTTTAATACAACATAATAATAACAAAAAATAACTAACAATCATTCAACGAATTAATATAATGATTTAAACTTACATATTGTTTATAAAAAGTACAAAAACATTTTAATTATTCAACAGATATTATATAATAAGCATTCAGAGGAGATATATTTAATTCTGTCAAGAATCTCAGTTTTCATTAACCCTCAAGGTTATTTTGTTCGCTTTTGGAAACAAATCATGTGGTCTCACAGAAATCGTTGTCTCCCTTACTCTCATAGTGAGAAATATGATCTAAACGGCGTTAGAAATAAAAAAACACCACCGCAAGTTCCGACCATAATTTCCAAAAACTTATGAAATTTCAAGAATTGTTTATAAATCATTTTTATATGAAACAATACAAAAGTAAAGTGACGATAACATTTAGAATACATTTGTTTTATAAAATTTGTGTTTTTATATATTTTTTTTTTCTTATCAATAATTTAAGTTACAAAAAACGTAAGTGAGCCCATTTTTAATTTATTTAAAATTTTATATTTAAAAAAAATATGTTTATTTACAATAATAAAATTTTAAAGCGTATTTCAAAACCTTCCATAAACAGTTTTCAGATACATTCAGAAATATTCCATTTATTTGGACTTGATTGCAAAAAAGAAATACTCAGACCTTCTGGCAAATAGACCCGAGGTTTGAAGAGTTAACAAGAGACAAAAGGAAACATCATTGAATGTGAATTCAGATCCCATAACTTTTACTGTTACTCAGTTCAAAAAGGCGTTAAAACAAATCATCCGTCTGTGACAAATAAATACCACTATAACAACAACGAAAAGTTTGTCCAAATCACAGATAATAGAAACAAAGGGAGATTAGCATGCAGACTGTCGCTGAGCTATGACCATCAATGCGGCTATGCAATGAAAGTTATGCGTTTGGTATGTATGTAGAAAAAAAGGCGGGGCGTCACTGTGCATTGATGCGATTTGCAGTAGTCTGGATGAACAATGTTAGTGAAACTTTTGTGCGCGCGGTTTCTTGCTAATCATGGTTCATCGCCCGTCTCCACTGTTTCAATTATGTATGTTCTAATAAATAGACTTTAGAGTTAATTTTTCCAGTTTCCAGATATTTTGACTTACGGCAGTGTAATTGTACTATGTAGTAGTGTAAATCGAGTTAGGTACATGCTTTGTCAATGAGCAGGTAAATTATTAATAATAACGTGTATTAGAGATCTATAAAATTACTCTTAATGATAATTATATTAATTTTATAGACAAGTAATAAATTAAGCATTAAATTAGTTCAGCACAAACGCTAACGCTGTGATAAGAAACCGAATTATGAGATTATAGTGATTTGTTTTTGGGGTACTATGCCGTGTTGCGCTACCTCCTTCTTTAGCCAACATTTTGGACAGCATTGCAATGTCCATCATCAGAGCAGATGTGTAATTAATTAATAATTACACAATTATTAATAATGTGTAATTATTGTAATTAATAATTACACATCTGCCCTGATGATGGACACTGCAATGCTGTCCGAAACGTTAGCTAAAGAAGGAGGTAGCGCAACATGGCATAATACCCCAAAAACAAATCACTATGACACTTTCGGCCAAAGATATTAGAAGAACGAGATATGCTATGTTGGCCGCCGGACCGTAGGCGGAGTATGTACTACCTAATTAGGGTACTTTGAATACTATCGGGACGTGTACGCACAGATATCTGTTCTATGTATTAGTGCGGATACCTTAGCGTAAGCGAAGGTGTGCAGTAGTATTGGTGAACAAAACCGGCGACACTGGGCAAAACAATTCCACACAGTATCAACTGCTCATAGCACATCTCGTTCTTCTAATATCTTTGCTTTCAGCCGTGAAAATTTCAAATCATACCAGAATTATGAGAACAAGGTTTGGGAGAGTGATTTTTTTTTTAAGAACACATTACAAGAGTCTTAACCGCTCCCAACCTTCTGGAATATGGCTATGTTATGAGGCTGAAGGTAGGGAAGAAGATGGGGAAGAGACTGGGAATTCAGATCTGGGTCACCAAAAACAGCAAGAGCCATTTCAAGCAACATTTTGATTCTAATTGGTTGTCTTTCACCAGGGATTCTTTAGTATCTTCCACTCTAGAAAGAATTTATATCCTAATAAAACATAAAAACAGTTTAAAGTCTGTAGAAAAATGAATAGCGTGTTTGTAAACACTCATTTTCTTTCCATGATTACTAGCACTGAGATGAGAAGAAATAGACATGCCCTAATGCAAAATTTGAGTATCATTTCGACTGGCTGGAGGTAAACCACGTGATAATAAGCTGTCGTACTCTTAGATTAAATATACCAATCCTAAGAGAAAGTCCAGTTATATTCAATTTTTCAATTAAGTCCTAAATCCTGTATCTAAATTTCGCCAATAAACAATTAGATAATGTTAATTAAGTGTTAATCTCAAGTGACCTACCAGGTAAGTATTGTACTGTATATTTTCTCCATAAATAGTTAAGTAATAACATAGATCACCGTAGAAAATTATTATAAGTTTGTACAGCGCCCTTGAGGTGATTTTGCACAAAAACGGCGCTATACAAGTCATCCAATTATTATTATTATTTATTATTATAATCTTTTTGGCACCAGGAGGTTTTGCGAATCTCTTTAATAAACTACGACAATATTCATAAATCGACATCCGTTGAGCGCACATCAGAAAAGTAAAGTTCGCTAAAGTAAGACGTTTGCAGCACAGTCCATTGGACTTTTCTGCGCAGGATCTGAATATTGTTACTTATGAAACTGTCCAATACTACCATGTAGGCATGTATATTGACTGCATGTTCATTTACTGTGTTTAGTTGAATAATTGAGAAACTAATAATATTCAGTTTTGGAAATAAGCCGAACCCTTTTCACCTGATCTGGAATTTTTAGTAACGGCTAGAGAAAGATAAATAAAGCGAGGAAATTACGAGTCATTGTAAAAAGGACTACTTATTCATAAGCAGCTTTAATTTCGGAAGACTAAAATAGTGATGCTACAATGCGAGTTGCCTGTCAGATTAATTTATTGATAAATCACTGAAAGAGACATGTCTATCTCTTGACATATCTGTGGTTACAAATAATTTTTAACTTTTGCACTTGCGCCTAATGAACATAATATTATATTACACATTTAACAAAATGATGATAAAAAAATTAAATTTATTTGTGATGTACATAACAGAACAATAAATAATGCAAATGGATTAAAATAATGTCAATAAAACTATCCTATGTGATGGCACCACTCTTTCCATAGATATAAACGTATTCCAATTATAAGATACAAAACAATTTTAAAATATCACACTTATTCAATAAATAATAATAACAATGATATTAATTATATAAATATAACAAAATAACAGAAAAAGTAGTGAACAATAATGTATTATAAATAGTGTTCTTAGATCTTATTGTAATTGAAAATATTAATATAGTTTTTAATAATAATTACAGTAAAATCAATTATTATTTAGGAATGTGGGAACAGAACAATCTATTTGGTAGGTACCCTAAAAGTTGATTGTTCTCAGAGTAATCAATTTAAAAAAAACTGGAGGTAATTTCATGCTTTCTGAACAGTATGAGATTTATTGCAATAACCACACAGCATCTCCAAAGATGAGAGGCCCTGAAGGAAATTATTTCAATGATCCCTGAAAGAAATAATTTCCCTCGAGGCTCCTGTGTGGAGTTAATATAAAAAGTACAAGTAACATATTTTCACCACAATGAACTGTACATAATATTCTTTAATTCGAGTACAAATTTTTAGGACAAGTTATTGACGTAATATGCCAATGTCCTGACTTGATGGAAAGAAGGCCCAGATACCTAGCAAGACTGGATACCTAATGACAACCCTGAACTGGGATACTGCCAAGGAAATAAGGTAAATAAGCAATAAACTTAATGAGACCTTCATGTAAGTAATTTTATAAAAAAACAAAAATCTTAGTCACTAAAAAAATTACGTAAATTTAGAGTATCGTAAGTAACACTCAATATCGTATCACATTTGCTGAAAAAACAAACTTAATCATAATCATATGTAACTAAACATAACATGTAATGTAATGGAATGCTATAGCAAAAAATCCCACTTGTTGATGGACCATAATGTTACATTTTATTACTAAACACAACACTCAATTTATTAGAATGCTTTAGCTAAGAATCTCCCACTTTGGGTCCTATAGTTGGTCCATGAATGTTACATTATAATATTACTAAACATAACATGTAATGTAATGGAAAGCTTTGGAAAAGAATCTCCCACTTACAGTTTTTCCATTAATGTTTCATTGTACATATTACTTGACATAACATGTAAAATTTTGGAAGAGAATCTCCCACTTACAAAAATATATAATAAGCAGTAATTGTTGATTGACGTACTAGTACATATTGAATTATTTGGCGTGTTGGAAATAAGCCGACGTAGCTCAGTGGTCTCAGAGCACCTGACCGGACATCAGAAGGTACGGGTTCAATTCCCGTCGGCGGCATTTATTTTTACTCGGGAGATATTTTCAATTTGTATGGATTTTTCAAGCGACTAATTATTGCTTATAATAATTTGTTATCCCACTTATAGTTTGTCCATGAATGTTTCATTGTACATATTACTTAACACAACATGTAATGTAGTGGAAAGCTTTGGAAAAGAATCTCACACTTGTTGTTGGACTATGGATGTTACATTATGTAACTAACTATACATAGCCTGTAATGTAATCAAATGCTTTTGCAACATATCTCCCACTTTTTGTTGGAAACGGACGTTATGTTACATTACTATGTAAACACGACATACTTTATTATTATAATGGAATGCTTTGGCAGAGAATTTCCCATTTGTTGGACCATGGATGTTACATTACATAACTATACACATCATATAACGTAATGGAACGCTATGAAAAAAGAATTTCCTGATTTAACGTTTGGAAGAGAATCTCCTACATGGATTATGGATATTAAATACTGTAATTAAGCAGAACACGTAATGGTAGTGCAATGCTTTGGCAAAGTATCTAACTGGCACTTGTGACAAGGATGGTTGGTCCATGGTGAATGCGGTGAGGAGATGGCTGATATTACGGGAAGGTTCAGGTGAAGAGATGCACAGCACCCAGCATCCGGCCCACCAGGCCCCGGGCGGCATCCACTCCCAATACCCCCAGGCCAGGTTTGGGTACGGGGACTATTCTGTCCGCTGAAAGGCAAAACAATCATATTTAATCATATTTGATTAAAGGTAATGTGTTTAATTAAATACATATAGACATATATTAAACATTTCTTTTTGAAATATTTTGTTAATTATTGTAAATTAAAAATGTAAATTGTTAACTTCGATACAGGCTTAGTCCTAGTGAGGTTAATTTTTATGAGAAAAAACGTGATTTATGTATAGTGGATGCAATAAATAAATAATAATTGACAAAGCTACTACAAACCGTCTGGAGCCAGTTGGATTATGGGATCCCCAATTGAGCCCTTATGTGGAAAATCAGCGTTATGCGGAATCTGAGATATTGGCTACTAAACATTTCAATTGACTACAGTGAGCTTATATACGTTGAAAGTCAAATTATGTAATACAGTATTTCACTTAACACTAATTATTATACACATTCCTCAGACTCCATATTGTCTATACTATAAATCCATAAATACTGGTAAAATTGTTTAGAATTTAATTTAATTAAATTTATTTTTGGTACTCACTAATGAGGAAATCATTAAGCAGTCTGTTGAAGTCCTGCGGACACTCCTGGTGCGGGAAGTGTCCCGCCGCGTCCACTATCTTCAAGGTGGCCTGGGAACACCACTCGGAACTGCGTACCATGCACTCCAGTGTCACCTGGGGAATACATTCAAACAAACAAACTAATTATAAAAGCCTAAATACCAACTAGTATGTATATTACATCTTATGTGGTTCTGATAAAATGGTTGGTTGGAAGGTAAATAGAACAGACACACAAATCAATTATATATCTGAATTGTTAGTAAGTCTTCATAGAAAAGTTGTAAATGAGGTGGCTTGGTCACATACTAAGGCCCTTCTTCCGTAGGGATTTGCAAGTATCCGATACTCATGTTGAGTACTCACGTCGCAAACAAATTGTCGCACATAGTTTATACACGTCGCTACTGAAATCAAGAGACCAGCATCGCCACAAATCATTGTTAAATTCAGTTTTTATATCCTGTCATTCTTTGTTTGACTACTTTGTTCCTAGAACTGATCTAAAGCACACGCAATGTTTAAAGTCTCGACGAGGTGAGTGGCGACAACCCTCCCTGGCTGGTTGCAGGAGAATGGCATCTCCGACGAGTTTACAAAATGTCTGCAACATCTCTCTGTGTATGAACGTCCGCACAGATGCATAGCGATAGTCGCCAAGATACTTTAATCATGGAGTATCGGTTATTTTGAATATCCCTGAGCCAGGAAGCCAAGTTCCAATTCTGAGTGCAATTATATTCCATAGAGAAGTTGTCCAAGGGTCGCCCCAGTCAAAGTAGGGAGAAGCAACTACAGAAGCTGTGCGAGCAGAGGCTGCCGAAGTAGCACAAAACAGAGATGCCTGGAGGCGGCTTGTCAGGGTGATGGATCCCTGCCTCAAATATGTCAAGTGGAAGAAGATGAGACGAAAAGTAATTATATAAAAGTTGAGTGACATGTAAGTATTTAGGAAGTGTCACCTGCGGATCCTTATTCCCGGTGATAATTAAAACAGGAATTTTGATCTTTCCTCTGTCTTCGGTTACCCGCCAAAAGATGAAATTTCTGTAAACAAAAAAATCATTGAATCAATAACAATACACAATGATATTTTAAAACTCAATAATATATTTTTTTATGTAATCACTGCACTAGGATTTTACATTTCTGAAGTTAGTGGGATTATCTCACCCCCAATATCGGAGAGGCGCATTAGAAAGATAGAGAAAAAGGTTTTAATACAACTGTAAATATTATAGCTTCATCAAATATAAATAAATTACTTCATTTCCTTAATTCATTGTGAAATCCAACGGAAGTTCAAAAAGAAGGAACAGTCCGTTAAGAAAGACAGTAAAGAAATACTTTTTAATTATTTTAATGGCAGCACTGATTTTAGAACAATTATAGTAGACTCAAATGTGAGGTTGTGATTGACTCTAGAAACATTGCCAATTTGATATTGGACAGGAAAAATGGAATAACTCATTTTTTCTTAATGTTTTCATCCATATAGTTTTTATTGTGATTTAACAAATATTTATAAAAATGTAAATGTTCGTTTTTTCAAAATCTTAAATCTCCGAAACTTCTTCACCGATTGCTTTGAAATTTTGACACAATGTTGCATTTGAATAAGCGTGTGTTTTTATTTTGTATAGATGTCACAAGGGACAGGTAAAAAAAACTTTTTTTTTTAAACAACCCCATCTGTTTGACATAAAAGCAACATGCGCTACTGTTTCTCTATCTGCACAGACAGACTGAGCCACAGCAACGTGTGGCGGAGCAAGTATCTAATAAAATTTAAAAAAAAACTCACATCCTTTCAGGAAGTAGGTACCACTAATTTCTGAAAAACACTGTCACATAAAAATGATTGAATGTGAAAAATATTTATTTTTATTTTTACCTTTATCAGAATCTTAAAATTTTCTCAGTAAGATCAATTCTGTGGTATAAAATTATATTTCAACATATGAATAGCCCTATATACATAAATAGACTGGACCACACTTACAATACTCGTTTTACGATAAATGAAGGACTATTCTACAGCTACTACAGACTTTGTCTAGTGAGGAGGGTAATGAAAAAAAAAACATCTGTACAGAACCAACCTTAAATAAACGCCCGGGTTGCCGGCACTGAAACTGAACTGAAACTGAACTGAATTGTACCTAAGCATTTAAACAAATATGGACAAAGAACACTGGACTACATGATACCTAGTTGCTTAAATATGTTACCTGCTGAAATAAAAAAATGTACAAATGTAAAAACAAATATTATGTTGAAAAATTGGCTCGCTGAAAGAAATAGTTTGTATTAGAGTCTAATACAAACTATAGGTAGATACTATCACTGTTGTGTATATGTTTTTATATTTTTAAAACAAATTGTTATTTTTTATTGTTATCACTGTTGTCATTAAGAGTGGGTTATAGGGCATAATGGTGATTTGCTGGAAAACAGCTCCCTAAAACGGCTTAATACTACCTTTCGTATGTCATTCTCAGACTTCATATTTTTTTATACCAATTAATGGACTATTATTTTTCAGTCTGCCTATTTTTTTTTGTAGTTGTTGTAGGCATTCGACTATAAAAAATAAAAACATTGATACACCATACAACCCACTTTTAAAACTTCGATCCATGATTATCGCATTAAAAACGCTTTTACACAATATTTTTAATTTAAAATATGTATATAATACACACATCTGTAGAAGTACGGCCTCTTATTATCGTTATGATATCTGTGGATATTAACAATTAAATAAATACTTCATCTTGCACCAAATTTTCAAGACATTTCACAGTATTTTACTTATTACGGGTGAGAAGCCCCCGTGAACGGTACTGAAGCTATCGCTCCCTGTTTCACGGCGTATATATTTCGAAAATGCCATCAAAATGTTTCATTAATGGGTCTAAAAGTAGAATACCGACTCACTTGAAGCATTGCAATAATCTAATGAAGCTACAAAAACAGTAATTACTCACAAATTCTCTTTTTTCATGTAAATTTGACGTATTGTATTTTTTCAAGTGTCATATTTTAAAACTCAACATTTAATATGCGTTCCTTTTCCTAACGGTTAGCACTAACGTCATGTTGTTTACTGGCGGCATCTTTATGCAAGTGTGTGTGAGAGAATTCATTGTCTTTACGCGCTCTGACCAAGTGGGAGAGTGAACGTTTTATCATAGGGCACGTTTGGTAATTGAACCAAAAATTACCAATATTATTTTTCTCTTTGTAGATCAATATTATGATTTATCCATGGCAGCCGGAAAAAATACTCCAAACAAGGTATGCTTCAAGTAACGAATAAATGAAAAAAGATTATTGTTTAGTTGTACTAAATAACACAGAATAATTTAACAAATATATAAATAAAAAAATAAAATTTCTTTCATTTCTCGAGGTCAATTTATTAATGATGGTATTAATATGTATAGATATTCTATCAAATATAAAATTAAGAAATTTACCAAATAAATCCACCTTCGATTTTCTCGAAAACGAAAGCTCAAATAAAAAAAGTCATAACCCAAAATTGACAATAAATGAATAACTGCTTTGATAATTTTATAGAGAAACTGACCAGGACGCGGTTTTCGTAAATTTACTCAACATGTGAGAACTTTGGGCGGTTGGTTCGATTCAAGACCTCTGTGCGTTACCTCAGAATGATTACAACCCAAGGGCTTATAACTTGTAAACATAAAGAAATATAAACCTTAATGTTGCAGGTTTCAAAACTATCCGTTTTTAGCTTATGACCTATAAAGGGTTTTACCGTTTATACCACGAGTTTCCGAACACCGTGTAAAACAAACTATATGTATCGGAAATGTTCCTCAACACTAATGACAACAGCAAGTGAATGATGAAACATTTATAAAAAATGTCAAATTAAATGCTTTACCAAAATAGTAGGTTCTGCAAATAAGTCATACTTTTTTACTAAGTTGTTTGTTTTACTTAATATTTCACATTCATATTATACGTTCATTGCTTTGCGACAAACGCACATGTGATGTTATATTTTAACAAGTTCATTAATGTACAACTACCGCCCTCTAGTGACATAAAAATGAAGACATTTTGACAGTTTGCGAAATTTCGCTATCATATAACAAGCGCTTAAGTAAAATAAGTTTTTATCTTTTTTTGATATTTTTTATGTGAAAAGTTGCCATCGACAAACTACTGAAAAGTAGTTTTTTGGAACTTTTCTGTATTTTATTTTATTATTTACTGTAATATATATTTTTGTCTTGCTTTCTTTAAATAAAAAAATAAAAAATTGAACCATAGTGCTTTCTTTCTTTCTTGAACCACCTCGGTGTTGCCATTCAAAAGGTCACAGCGCCCTCTATTCTCCATACATTCTTGACATACTGTAAATTACCTGAAATAGTTGATGGGTCCGGTCCAGTCCTGCCTCCGGGAGAAGACGTACTTGTAGGCCTCGATGAGGGTGCTGGAGGAACCATTGAGGGTCTTCTTGTTCAGGTGTGTGTGGCACTTGTCCAGCAAGGCCATGTCTCCACGAAGGGCTTCACATTCTACTAAAAATGGGACCTAAAAATTATTTAAAAAATTATTTTAAAAAATATTGTGGTGGTTCCTAATCTCAAGTTAAAATGTCAATATTCCCGAACATTGTCAATTCTGAATTGGCACTCCAATAACCCTGTTAACTATGTATATATGGGACCAACAACTATACATTCGCTTTCCAAAATCATTCCGAGCAGCAGCAGCTTCCTTTCCGTTTCTGGTTAACCCTTTCAGAACCGCACATTTATTTCAACATATAGATCATATTTTAAGCTTGATAACCTTAAACAACTATCAAAAAAATTTTGTGCATAAATTTTTTTTTTGCTCACTAGTTTAGATTTTTTCTAATTATATCTTCATTATTTTTAGGTATCAAAGGGTTATTTTTTATTAGTAAGGAAAACAACATACTGTACAAACAATCGTTTATTTAATTATTGAAGACAATATTAGGCCAGTTGTCGCCATGGACGGTGCGAAGGCTCTCAGAGAATCTCACTGGCCCAGATTCCAATTAGCAAGCTTCTAGTTAGGTCGACTATCGAGTCACCAATATAATACGCGGAATATTAATAAATCCCTGATTAATATTAAAGAACCTATTATTTATAAAACTCCTTCCAAGACGAGTTGGAGACCTGTTTGTGCGAACACAACAGTTAGCAATATTTTTCGTTACATAGGTTTTAAAAATTTCTATCCAAGATGGCGTCGCATTTGAGTGTGGGTTTTAAAATTTATTTTCTTCCAAATCCGTTAAGTAGTTGTTAGTGGAAAACGAATCTAAGTTAAGTATAAATACTGTGGCAGCTTATCTCACATCTTGTTACATATATTATTAACCCAATGCCTGCCCAAGCAATATACTCTGTCAACTATCACACGCCAAGCTATTTCAGCCTTTTTTAAGTTCTCAATTAAATTAATCTTTACGGCATTCCCATTGCCATTGAGGGCTTTGTTTATACTAGATGCTCATTACTGATATCTTTGGTACATACTTGATAAGATATTTGAATCCTCGAGTGTGTCCCGTTATGTATTTTCGACATAAATAATAAACACCGACAGAATAATTGAGTGCGGTGAACCGCCATAGTGCTGACTCACTAACACAAATAAACAAAGAGATATAAGATAAACACTCACATGTCATTATGGATTGTATCGAGTCGGCAACGATTCTCCAACTTTTTTCACATTTTATATTTGATATTGCACTAAATTGTACTACATTTTATTTACACAATGTTTTAAAGATTTAAAATTAATATTCTTTTTTCTCGTGGAATATTGTTGAGCATGGCCAAACACATAACGGTACGTTACATTCGCCACACATGTACTTCGTCGCTTTTCTTGTTTTTGGTCTAAGTTTAGTGTTAGAACAAACATAACAGTTTTTATAAGGTTTTTGGGTTTTTTCCTTTGCGGGTATAGGTATCGGCATATGTTTTACTAGCATTTTGGCAGATAACCGTAATGGCACATCTTGTGACGTACATGGACCAACTTCAGGGTGCGATGTAGTATGATATTTTTCTAATAATTGTCTTATCACATATAATTGGAAATCAGGAAAAGTAATGTTTTTGGAAGTAACGGTTTTGTGCATAATGTACGAATTCAGTAAAAATAAATCGATTAAATGAAAGAAAACTTTTTTGTACCACTTAATTGATTTTCTAAGCGAATTTACACTAGTTATCATCATATCCGCTTTATCTACTAAGCCCATGTTTTTATTATAATCTTGAATACAATTTGGCTTCGAAACTACTTCTCCAGTTCTAAAATTTATTTTCCCAGTTGGAGAAACTTTATCATCATGAAGCGTCGTTAACATGTGAATTTCTCTTTTGTCGTGCCATTTTAATGCCATCAGTGAATCGGAATACTGAGAAGTAATTTCCCCTTTCTTCAATTTGTTGAATTTTGGCATGTTTTTACGGTTTTTTCGCACCGTTCCACATGCGTTAGTTTGGTGGTCATGCAAAAATTTAAATAATATTGGACTAGTGTACCAATTATCTACATATAATGTGTGGCCTTTACCGAGGTAGTCATTTAACATAGTGGTGACAACAGCTCCTGAAGCCCCAAGACATTGATTGTCAGTGACATCCGTCCCATCTCCACAGTAAATAATTATATCTAAAATATAACCTGTCTTCGAGTCGCACAAAATAAACATTTTTATTCCAAACCGATGGCGTTTGGATGGAATATATTGTTTAAACTTAAGACGTCCTTTGAACTCTATAATACTCTCGTCAATGCAAAGATTTTCGTATGGCACCATTGTTTCTTTGAACATTTTTCGAGTGTGATTGACCAGAAGTTTAATTTTATTTAATTTGTCACCAGCAATTTGAGAATCAGGGTCTGACATATGCAGCATACTCAGCAATATCTGGTAACGATTTCTTGCCATCGTCTTGCCAAATATATTACTTGTCAGAAGGGGATCTTTTGACCAGTGCTCTTCTATCGTGTGGTGCTTATTTCTGGTCATTAGCATTGTCACTGCAATAAATATGTAGAGTTCATTAACTGATGTATCTTTCCACCTGCGAAGCCGTGAATGTTCAGAAATAACTTTATTTCTAATAGTCGCTTGATAATATTTGTTTGTCTCCTTGACAATTTCGGCCATTATATTTGTATTTAGAAAGTGTTCAAAAAAATTTATTTCCGGGGAATTTTCTGATAATAATGGGGTCGCGATTATTCCAGATGGAAAATCATTAAATTGATGGATGATTGGTATAAAATTTCCGGAATTCACAGTCCAATTTCCTGACGAAGTTCTTTGGGTAACTTCAGTCTCCATAGGCTCATCTTCATTGTCACTAAGTTGCGTTATAATATCTGAGTCATCATCACTTTCCTCAATTTCAGAGTCAATATCGAGGACGAATTCTCTTATCTCTTCTTCATTGAGATCGCGTCTTGACATATTTAGGGATATTAAAAATAAAGTTTCAAAAATGATTTTATAAAAGTACCCACGAAAAGAAATATCGAACTAAATTAAAAAAAAATACGCAAACTAAATTCTCAATTCGGGAATAAAAACTCAAGTCCACATTTCCGCCGAATATTAAAAAAACTTTTAGAACCACACCACAGAGAACGTAATAAGAACCACGTGATATCCACACACACGACGCTGCGATGGCGGGAGATTCAAACGACTGCGTCAAGAAATCTGTTGACCTTTTTTGGATGCTGTTTTTCGTAGTATAAACAATTAAAATTATCATATTTTACCAGAGATGTCGCAAAGAAACAGTTCATAATATTTTACAAAATAATATTTAGCCCCATCTACCGTTAGAACTTAGAAATATCATCTTCGAAACATTCATACTGGCGATTTACGTGATACGGCGTAGATGGCAGTTGTGGCACGGATCGTTCGTACGCCGATACGCGTAAATGGCAGCGATTGGGTTAAAAATGTGTGTATTCGATTCAATTCAATATTTTGAATTAACCTTAAGTCTGTCTAGTCTGTATTAAAATCTATGTACTGTGTTCATTGAACTCCCTTTTAAAATCGTTTTCTTTTGTAAAAATAAGTTTATTATATTTTATGTTGTGTTTCCCGAAATGAGTTTTTTTTTTTAAACTCACTTGGAATAATATATTATAAATATTATTGTTATTATTTTGTAATGTATTATCACAAAATAAATACATAAAATATAACATTTTATTCACGTTCGTAACTTATCAATAGTCACTATACAGGGTGTATCGGCACGTACCCGACAAACTTTAACCAGCTATTCCACAGCACATTTGGAGTAAAAAATCTTATGTGCACTTTGCTGTCCGGTAACGTTTTTTTTTAATAAAAAATTTATCATTCATATTTTCACCACATGTCACCACTGTTTTATCCTTTGTCAAAGTTTTAAAACCCATCTGGCAAATATTTTATTCGAATTCCGTTGAATAATGCATGTGTGTACCTATATTGGCGCACCTCTACAATCACAACGAAATGGCACGGCACCATTCGTCTCATTTTTAACTATTATTATTTAGTGTGTGCGAAAGAGCGAAGACGATCTTCGACATACTTGCTTATAACAGCTGTTGAACACGAAACGCAATGCCAATGACAGTGATGTAGTGTGGAAATTTTAATTTTTTTTGTTTTTAATTGAAAAAAAAATGCTACCGGACAGCAAAGTGCCCATAACATTTTTTACTCCAAATGTGCTAAGGAATAGCTGGTTAAAGTTTGTCGGGTTAGTGCCGATACACCCTGTATATACTATAATTTATTTTATTTTAAATCTGCAAATGTTACCAAAGGTTATCATATTTCTAAACATAAATTAAATATTCATTTTTATTATATAAATCAAATTTAATTTTTTTATTTTTTTTATTTATTTTTTTTTTTATTTATTAAACGAAAAAGTACATGTAAGTAATAAGGTTTACAATTTACGATGACAATCTTTTATGTAGTATTGATCTTTTTTTAAAACAAAAAATGTCTTTGAATGTATAACATTGTTTTCCATCCAACTTATTAAGGTATAGCAGACGAGCATTCTATGTGATAATGTCACTTAATTTTTTTTAAATTTAATTGAATTTTTTCAAAAATTAAATAGTTAAAATAATTAGAAAATTATGTCCTGCTGTCAAACTAATGAAAAATACATAATTGATAACGGTAATAGTACATGTAAGTACCATACTTATTAGTTTTCTTAATTTTTCTCAATAATGTGTTTTTTAACGGATATATCTGTTTTCGAGGCGAGGCTTCACTTCTTCATCTTTTAACACCATTGTATTATGTACGCAGTTAAGATTTATTCTTATCAAAGGGCATAGGGTCAACGCTAAGTAGTAATCTACAAATTAAACAGCAGAGAAATTAGAGAAAAAAAATCCACAGCTTTGTGATAATATATCTTGAAAATTTGGGATTGGATTTCAAAATTAAAACTAAAAGTTCACAACAGATTAGATAAACTAGGTACACTACATAGGAACTAATTTGTTTTTATGTGGCTCCTTCATAGTATACTACAATATTTATACATTAAATGCCAGTCATCTATTCAAGGACCCATGGGCCATTCGATAACTATGTACATATAGCTGGGACCTTTACAGGTATTTAATATTCATAGAAAAACATTGAATAATTCCGTCTTTTCTGCCATTGAAATGAGGCCGGCGCAAAAGGTAGAACTATCCCTCCCGCCGTTAATCATCAATGGACCGAACAGGTAAAATTACCTTTCCCGCCCGAAGTGTGTTAATAATTAGAAAACTTTTCTCGAAACTGTTACCAGCTCAAGATATTTTATCACTATTCTAAAAAAACGTACAATTACCAAAGTCTAATAATTAATAAACCCATTTCAGAAATAAAATGTGAAACACGAGATAACAGCATGAGTTGAGGGCAAAGATATGGTACAGAATCTCCCGAAGCAGAGTCATAAAAGGTTATTTGTCTTTTGAAAAGGTCAAGTTCATGAGATGTTATAGTTTATTGCACCTTCCGTAGGTGAACAAAACTTTATATCCTCTTCCGTGCTAATTTATTTCAGACCATAACACAGCTATGAGGCCATTTTTATATGTTTATAGAGCGGAAACCAAACAAATAATTCCCAAAATATGAAGACCGAAATTCATCAATAAGTACGTACAGTGATAAACAGAACTCTTGGGCTTCCTGGCAAACTTTAACTTTGCATTCCTGAAGTTGAAATTTCACATGCGAAGGAGGTCACCAGGGACCCCCATAAAATTGCGAAGCGACTGTGACTCTAAATAATGTTACTTAACTGACGTCGCCCATCTTCAGCCAGCAGTCAAACATTGAATAATGCAAAACGGTAAAAGAGACAAGAGTGAGCGTGATAAAAATGTATCATTGTAGCCCTTTCCAGTAAAATTAAACTTTTATTACCCCATTCGCCGCTTGTTTTTTAAAGTAGTGAGGTTACGAATGGGGAATTCACGCATTGTGGGGGGGAAGGGAGAGTAATTTCGTCGGAATTTGATATTCTTTAATATATAGTATATTTTATGCAGTTCCATTATAGAATATTTTTTCTAAGATTACCTACAGAAAATATAAAATGTGTATACAGTGTACAATATAACAATACTTCTAAGCGCATTTACTTACTGTTAGCTGTTCTTCTTACGTGAAAAAGTGCAGTAAAAGGGTGATATCTTATATATGTGATACATCATTTTGTGGAGAAATATTCATTTATTCTCCTGCGTAAATTAGTTTTTCGCTATCTTAAAATAATCTACGTGAATTTCAAGTTCTAAAAGTGATTTTGACAGTTGAGTTAACCATAGACACTTTTTGAAGTAGACGGTGATTCAAGCTGTGATAAATAAATTTTTTCGTAAATTCTTATTTACAATCAAAACTCAAGATGGATCCCCAGATATACATATCCAAAGCTACGGAAGCGGTAAAACAGATGCAAAACTGTATTAATGATGCTACAACGAAACCGAGCAAAGAACAAATGAGTAAATTGAATCCAAAGACTATAACTATATTAGGTGTAATTAGCGAAATGGCGGCAAAAATGGCTGAAATTTCCGGTGAAAATAGAATTTTAAGGAAGATAAACAATCGTGTTCAAATCTCAACTGTAGAGCATCAATCGAGAGCTGAACTGGAAAATTTTCCCCTACTGCCACCTATAACCAGAAATAATGCTCCTCCAGGACCTGCCAGACCTTCGGTTATAATTCACCAGTCAACAGACAATTCCGAGTCGACCCTAAAATCGCTGAAAAATGCTATCAATCCCAGTAAACTGGGCATCCGAGTCACTGGAATGCGAGAACTAAAAAATGGTGGGGTGTTAATACACCCCAGCACTTCTGCTGAGGCAGATAAACTCGCGAACGCTCCGGCGCTTAACGAAGCGGGATTAAAAGCAACCATTGCCCCAAATCGCCTCCCTCGCATCGCCATCCACAACCTCCCTCAAGACATTTCGGCAGAGGAAATTATAAGTGCCGTTCATCTTCAATCTTCCAACGACACTGGTCTATCTTTGGAGAACTTAAAATTGATCATGTCTTTTTCCCATAAATCTGGCCCTCGCACTGGAAACTGCATCCACATTTTTAGAGTCCCTCCATCTGTGCGTCACTCTTTAATATCGCGAACTAAACTTGCCATAGACTGGCAACTACACCGAGTAAGAGACTGGGTAGATAGTTTAAAGTGTGGCCACTGTCAATTATATGGTCACACAGCTTCAAAGTGCCAAACTGACTTACCTACCTGTCCCCACTGTGCCAAAGTTGGCCACAACCGTGATGCCTGCCCCAATAAGGTGAAATCACCAGTATGCGCCACCTGCACCTTCTTCAGGAAACCGGCTTCTCACAATACTGGAGCTCAGGACTGCCCCGCCCGCCAGGCTGCTGAAAGACGTGAACTCTCTCGGATTAATTTTTTAGGTTGAACCTGATCAATCGTTCTGTGAATAATTCCTACTCAATGTACTACCAAAATGTTCGTGGCCTAAACACAAAACTGAACACCATTCGCTGTAACGTCAGTGTGTGTCAATATGACTTTATATTTTTTACTGAAACATGGCTCTCCGATAATATCTCATCTGCTGAGTTGGGATTTTTTGACTATAACATTTTTCGTAGTGACCGTTCTACTTCTTCTGCGAAATGTAAAGGTGGTGGAGTGATGATATGTGTAAACAAGAAATACCATTGCTATATTCTAGAGTCATCTAACAATGTGTCTGATCAATTGTTTCTATGTGTTCTATTAGGTAACAAAAAACTTGTACTCGGTTGTGTTTACATTCCTCCATCCTCTTCGATAGAAGTCTATAAGTCACATACTGCTTTAACTGAACATGTTTCTAGAAACGCTGATTCCTTATTTATTTGTGGCGATTATAATTTACCTAAAATATTGTGGCTGAACGACAACCAAGGTGTCAAAACTCCTACTAGTAATCTTTCCCCACAAGCTACTGAAATTGTAAATTTTTTTGCCTACTTGAATCTGTTTCAAATAAATCCAGTCACTAACTATCTAGGTTCTTGCCTAGATTTAATTTTTTCTAGCATACCAAATATCATAGTAAGTGAAGCTGATGTCTCTTTGTTACCTATAGATAAATATCATCCACCTCTCTCTATTAACATCACTAATTTCTTCCAATTAGATTCTTTGAAACCAAGTGCCTCTTATCACTACAAATATCTTAATGGTGACTACTCTAATATGAACAAATTTCTTTCCCAGATTAATTGGTCAGTACTATTTTTAAAATCTGATATTAATGACGCTGTATTTAAATTTAATGAATGCGTCTCACGCGCTATAGATTTGTTTGTTCCTAAGGGATGTTACTATCAACCCAAGTTTCCAAATTGGTTTAGCTCAAAACTCAAACAGTTAATAATTGAAAAAAAGAAAACTCATAAGCTATTTAAAGACACTGGCAACTTATACTTGTATCGAAAATTTTCTCATTTAAGGGAACTGTCCAAAATCGAATCAGCCAAATGCTATAAATCTTATGTAGAAGTTACTGAGTCAAAATTACTGCAAAACCCTAAACAATTTTGGCAATTTGTTGCGCAAAAGCGTACTGATAATGATCTTCCTTCTAGTATGCACTATAATGAAACTCATGCTACTAACGGTCTTGACATCGCCAACCTTTTTGCTAAACACTTCTCCTCTGTATATTTTGGTGCCTCATGCAACATCCCTCCACTCAACTATGACTACAACATTGACTTGAATGATTGCCAAATCTCACTTGTAGAGGTTTACCAATCTTTAAGTAAACTTTCTAACAAAAAAAGTACCGGACCTGATGGCATTCCAGAAATCTTGCTAAAAGAATGTAAATATTCATTATCTAACCCAATTTGTATGTTGTACAACTTATCACTCTCATCTGGAACATTTGCTGATTCATGGAAAATTTCATATATTCGACCCATTTTTAAGTCCGGGAACAAGTCAAACATTGAAAATTTATGACCAATATCAATTATATCTTGTATTCCAAAAATATTTGAGTCGATAATTACAAAGAAAATCACTCCTATATTCAAAAATGTTCTGATTGATGAACAGCATGGATTTAGATCGGCGAAATCTACAACAACTAATTTATTGTCCTTTACAAATACCATTGTTAAAGCCTTGGAAGACAACACTCAGGTTGACGTACTCTATACTGATTTCTCCAAAGCCTTTGATAAAGTAAATCACTCGATTCTCATGGCCAAACTTTATGCTATAGGCATTAGAAACCCGTTGTTATCATTCTTTCGCTCTTACTTGAGCGATAGAAAACAAAGGGTTAAAATAAACAACTTTGAATCCTTTAACATTGACGTAACGTCCGGCGTTCCCCAAGGAGCTCATTTGGCCCCGCTTCTCTTCAACCTTTTTATTAACGATATCACCAAAGTTTTTTCTCATACACGCTTCTGGCTTTTTGCGGATGATAATAAGATTCTTCAGATAATTAAATCCTACCTTGACTGCTTACATTTTCAACGTGATATTGACTCGTTTAATAATTGGTGCAAAATAAACTGCATGGAACTTAATGTTGATAAATGTAAAATTTTGTCCTTTTATAGAACCAAAAAACCTATTCAGTTTGATTATAAGTTAAACAATGTTTGTTTATCTACTGTAACATCTATCAAGGATCTTGGGGTCACTCTAGACTGCAAACTTTCTTTCCGTGAGCACATTAACAACATTGTTAACAAATCACTTAAACTACTTGGCTTCGTTCATAGAATAACCTCTGACTTTAAACATATAAGTACCTTTAAAACTCTTTACTGCTCGTTAGTTCGCCCTCACCTTGAATACGCTAGTGTTATTTGGTCTCCTTTCTATGCTGTCCACATCTGTCACATAGAATCCGTACAACATCGCTTCCTACGAGGAATCGCTTGGAGGTTGGGTCTTGAAAGAGGAGAGTACTCATATGATGAAGTTGAACAAACTTTAAACATTTCTTCTTTGGAGAAACGTAGAAGGGACACTGATCTGATTTGCATATTCAAGATTATCAATGGTATTACAGACTCACCTGCTTTGTTGCAACTTATCCAATTCAACATCCCTTCCCGTAGACTCCGAAATAATGAATTGCTGTTCGTCAATCAACATTCTACCAATTATGGATACCATTCTCCTTTGTCCAGAATGTCGAGACTTGTCAACTCACTGTCAAGTCAAAGCATTGAATTTTGTGGTATATGCCTAAATGACTTTCGACAGTCAATACGCAATGTCTAATTTCTAATGCCCTTTGAACCATCTTCATGCTTTGACTTATTATTATCTCCCATTCTTACTTTTATATTATTATTGTCATTGTTATTGTCTTCGCTCCTCATTTATATATGCTCTCCTTTCACTGTCATCTCTGTTTATAAAACTTATTCGTGTAATTAATATGTTGTTAATGGACTATTTGTCCGTAAATAAATAAATAAATAAAAAAAACAATTGCACAAAACTCTCATTTGGGGGAAGTGTATTACCCCCTTTGGAACGGAAGTGTTGACGAAAGAACTTTTATATTTTCATATTGTTTCAACAAAGAGGTATATAAAAATAGAACTGTCAGGGTTATAAAAATCCAAATTCAAAGGGTGTTCCATTTCGTTGTGGGGGAGACCATGGGTTAGGTTTGGTTCTGTTCTTTATGGCACCAACACCGCAAATATGTTGCCATGCTGTTTCGGTTGCATATAAACCATACTTTCAGGTGTTGTTCTCGCAATATCTTAGTAAGAAAGCTTGCATTTTATTTGTTATTAGCGCTTAGTGTTGTAACTAATATTATATACATTTATGGATTTCAAGGGGTTTTAAAACACGAAATATTACTGTGGTGAAAATCACATTAGGGTGACAAACCTGGGCGGTATACATCCAAGTAGCGTTGAAGGGACTGGCGGCCGGGAGAGAGTCCCAGAATATATTTGGATGGGGCGACGATATGATGACCAGTCGCTCTATTAACTCCGAACATTCATGCGCCAGGAACCTGAAATGTGTAATTGAGTTTCTTGAATTATAATTAGTAATAATAAACAATTCCATTAAATAACAATGCTATCAATAAAGTGTAGAATTTATTTATCAATATTTCTTATAACAGATGTAGTCATTTTTGCAAGGCATTTAATCATACTTCCTAGACTGGCAGTGCCCAAGGTTTGTAGAAAATGTATTTAACAAGGTTGGCTCATACAGTCACTTTTCGGAAAGAAAACGCATTGGGCCGCTTGTAAACTCGTGACGTCACTCGAAGACCAGTTGGGAATCCGAAAGGAACAATCTCTTTCACCTTTCACTAGGTATAATGTGCAATATTATTTTTTGGTAAATTAAAGTTGATAAAAAAATGGACGCTCAAGAAAGGCTTAACGCATTATCTATGACTGAAATGATATACGGGGTTGAATTATAGACAATATTTTTTTAATAGTAGATAACAATGTGGTATACATTGCAGCGGTAGGAACCGTCCGCTTACATAGTATGACTTCTAGACACGCGTTGGCAGTGGATTACGGCTGTCACTCGGAGGTTTCAAAATTTGTTCTGCGCGTTGAGTTCCAGAGAAGTTGGCAGTTGGTTTTCGAGGCCGGTGGAGAACACACGTTGAGGACGAGCTGCTTGATTGTCGGGAGATTATTCACACACGTGAGACATTTTAATAATCCTTATGAAATAGACACATAATTTATAGATATCACCATGTCATAAATTTGTTTAGAATAGTTTCTAGACTGGCGCTCATTTGGTGATGTCTTATTTTAAGATGTTTTAGTTAATATAATTTTACAAGTAAATGTCGTTGCCAAGTTCATATTACGTTTGTGCTTTCAAGTAGCCAACCACCCCTGTCTTCTAAATGTGAGTCCTTGCTCTTGTATTTAAAGTTTTAAATTAAGTATACAACATATTATTATATCTCAATTGATATTCAGAGTGTTCATTTCAATTCCCATGATTGCTGCAAGCTATGGTGGATCACTTCACCGGAATACGGTAAGATTAATACATGCGGTGACAATCTACGTTACAACATATAATAGTGAATGATAGAAAAAGTCGGAGACGCCACCCGAGGTAGACTTAAGGCATTATTTCTGCACTGGAATGATATTCGGAGACAAATTAAAGTCAACATAATATTTTCTTTTAACAGTAACAATATGGTGTACAGTAGTGAAAGGTACAAGAAGTCGGGGGTGCCCGAGGAAGACATGGCGCGATCAAGTGAAACAAATACTTTTCTTAATAATATTTTGTATTTCCACCTTCAACAACCTCAAAACATTACTCCAAACTATTCATAACCTCGAGAAAGGCACGCACATTACTGGTTTCAGCTATTAACCACTCGGAACATTAGAACGTCAAAAGACGTAAATATGATAATAGCGGTCAAGACATTAGTACGTCTTTTCACGTAAACGCGCGAGATTTTACAAAAATCGATTTATTTCCATCACTAGTATACGGATTGCCATGATTTAAAAAACAGAGTATCGATAATGAATAATGCTACGCGTCTGCATTCAAGAATATCTATGGAATGTAGAGGTGCGTTATCTGAGTCGATTGAATCTGTCATCTTGTTCGTTCATAATTTATTGCGTTTTTAAATAATTTATTAAAAATATTTTAGTTTGGACGGTCAATATTTTGAGGTGACTAATAGTTTTTAATTATATTTCTTCAATATATAAAGTGTTATTTCTTTATGATACTCAGAAAAAAGTACATTTTTCACAGCTTTGAAATAATGGTCAGCGATTTTTACATATTTTTGACGTTTTCAGAAAATGTATATTTAGACACGCAAATATTTACGTATAACAAAACAATACGATAGTGAATTTCATAATCTTTCCAAAACATTTTTTAGAATGAGGCTACGTTTCCCAAAACGTGAGTTATGAAGCTTTTAACAAAACTCGTGAATAACACAAAAATTTTCGCGTTTTGACAGTTCGCAAAGGAACACAAAGTTAATAAAAGTCCTTTTCTGAGAGGTTAAATATAATTTTTGTTATATATTTCCACGCACTGTAGGTTTGTACATATCACTACAAACTTGGAATATATCACCGTTACAAACTTTTAACCACTGTTGAATTTGGCAGCCACCTCTGGTCTGGAGCCACAACACACTTGAAAAAACCCTCGACTCAGTGCATAAACGGGCGGTCCGTTTGATAAATTCCCCTGTCTTAACAAATGGATTACATTCTTTAGAGCACAGCCATCAGGTGGAAATACTGTCCTTGTTCTACCGGCATTTTAATGGAAGATGCTCCGAGGAACTAGTATCGTATATGCCTTCGGCACCGGTGCATAGTCGGAAAGCATGACAAAAGCGCGCCCAATATTTATGCTTGGTTGACATTATTTATCTCACGAGAACGGGTCATTTCTACGTAACATTCTTAAATTCAACAGTTCGACTGTGAAAAGATTTTCGTGTTACCTCCCTCCTCTAACATGGGTCTGAGATGACATGGGCCCTGACGAATTTATATTAATATAATAAAATTATCCATGTTGAAATTTGGCTTATTTCGGTAAAGTTATGTTGTATTATAAATAAATTGTATAATTTCATTTAGCCGTGATGAAAAGAGTTTAGGCTATTTCGGTATAGAGAGGGGAAGGAAATGGGGAAGAGGAAGGGGGAGATACCTGGTCACCAAATATGGCTAAAGCCAATTCAAGCAAAGCTTCGATTGCGAATGGTGGTTTTTCACGACTTTCATAACGCGATACTGAGAGTATCTACCATCATGTGCGAATCTTTGTATAAAATAGAATTATTTTGAACACTTGTCATATCCTTATCGTGATAGTTTGCTAAATGAGACTTTCAATATGAAAATTTGAATGTCTCTAAAGGCAATTGTACAAGGCGCTGATAAATAAATAACCTCGATTCAACATCATCAATGCATAAATAAGACTGCAAATATTCCTGGGATTTTCCCATTTTATTCCGAACATTACTTTTAATATAATAATTAGTAAAATATTACTAATGCAGTTTGCAGTTTTAACACGCAAAAACGAGATTCGTGACCTTGGGGTGATCTTCGAAGCAAATCTCTCTTTCAAATCCCACATCTAACATTGTCTCCCGCGCCAACAAAATGCTTGGATTTGTTCTTCGTAATGCGAGATCATTTACTAATGGAATTGTAATACGGAGAACATATGAAGCACTTGTCCGCAGCATACTGGAATACAGCTCCATTATTTGGGCCCCTTCTGAACAAAACCATATCTTAGAAATAGAAAAAGTACAAAAAAGGTTTATGCGTTACCTGTATATGAGGGAATACACATACTATCCATTCCTGTATCCATCCTTGTTCTTAACAGGAATGCTCGATTTCAATACATTAGAAGCCCGCAAGTTAATCTCTGGTACAATACACAATCCGCCTATGTTGAAAGAGGTTAACTTTTATGTCCCTAACAATTATACTCGAGGGAGATCCCATGCACTCTTATATGCTCCGAAAGCGAGGACTTAGCCTATCAGAACGCGTCAATAAACAGAGCGACTCAACTTGCTTAACGATTCTGCATTAGCGATCGACATTTTCAATGTCACCTACAGACAATTCAGTAACTATCTTTTAACACATGTCACAAAATAGTAAAACTGCCTGTGTAAACTTTTTAATTTGTAATCTTCTCCATGATATATTGGTGTATAACCGTTTTATGGAGAACATGAAAAAAAAAAAAAAAAAATCATTGCAAATGCATTCTGTCACTTGTATTGGAGTAAATTCAAATCTCCCAGTGGAAAACGGGCTTATATCTAACGGGAACCATTTATTGGATAACCATCACCTCTCAACGTCAATACGTAGGTCACACCAAGTGATTTGCTTTTAATGATTTAGCAAGGGTGCCCGGGTTCATTGGGTGAGGCGTGTTCAGGAAGAGCCTGCTCACCAGCTGCGTGGTGTGCCGGATCGGGAGAGGCTAGTTTGGGGAGACCCTTTAACCTCTCCAACTGGTTGGTCTCTCCAGACCCATCGCCTTGCACCCCAGCGCGAGGAATAGATCACACGTCCGTCACTCCTGGACACACTGATCCCTAGATTCCTACCCATCCCTCATACCTCAAGACCCTCCACACAGCATCCCAAAAGAAAAGGAAATTATTTTCCTCGGGGTCTCCTGTGTATTAATGTAAAAAAAAAAGAAAAAGTGATGTGAGACGAACGGGCAACCTCTCACCGTGACAAAAGGTGTAAAAATACCCAATTGAAACAAAATTAAGCAATGATAGTATCAAGGAAGAAAAATGTATAAATAAGAGTTGAGCGAAAAGTCCTGCCAATCAAAACTGAACCATTCAGTGCGAACTTCCAACCAAGTGGTGATATAAACGCAAAAGTTTGATTAACCTCCTATATTATGAGGTCAGCGCAAAAGTGGCATAACCAACAAAAATTCACAATTAAAGCAATTGGAAGGGGTCAGGAAAAAAAATTAACTGAGAATTCTGTAAGTAATTTTCAACTTTTACTTGAACCACCTTCACATTTATAAACTTCCAACATGTTTATCTCAGCTCGTCATTTTGGGAGTTACGCCACTTCCGTCCTGATCTCCTCATTTAATATGTCTCACGTGTCGAACTCTAGCTCTAGCTAATGTGCCAGAGGCAGAGCCAGCCCTCTGCAGGTGCAATTGAAGCAGTCCACTCCGGGCGCCGACTAGCTAAGAAGCCAAGGCGCTGATAATACTTAACACCTAACACAGCGCCCTTGAGGGTTTTACTAGTGCCATTTGGCTGAGGGCTGGCCCTGGCCAGGGGTATATTTTTTTATGAGACTTATTTATTATACTTGTTTTTTGATAATAATGTTTTTGTAAAAAAAATAATATTTTTTGTTTTATGCATGCTTAGATGGTTCGGGCATGTAGAGTGAATGATCGAAGAAAGGTGTGTGAGGAGAATATATGATGCGAATGTGAATAGCAGAAGTCAGGAAAGCCCGAGAAAGACACGGCATGATCAAGGGAATCAACTTGAGTCAGGCCATGTCAAGAGACAGAATAGCAGAAGAGCATGTATGAGACGATGTATGAATGTGAATCAGGCAAGGAGTGTGTGCCAAGACCGAGTTGTTTGGAGGTCCGTCCTCTCTGCCTACCCCTGCCGGATAGAAAGGTCGATAATGCATCCAGAATGGCGGCGCACATGTTCACAGATAAAATAAATGTGTTGGCAAGTCAAAACGACAGGATATATTATTTTCTTACCAAGCAAAATAAAAATTATTTTGGGAGTATTTTTTTTAGGTACAAAATCCCGTGAAAAGGAAGCATGTTTAGACATGGCAGGCAAGGATGGCATTCAAGGAATAAAATTTTACATTGCTGACAGGCAATGCTGGCGTACAAGTGGTTAAAATCAATTTTTTTTTGTCATCTCCTTTGTTTTGATTGTGTTTTTCTTTTGTTATTGGAATCTGTACCTACCTGAACTCTAATTATTTTTTCCACTAAGCTCCCAATGACAAGCTACTTGTAGCAGCTCATCATGAAGGAATTTTATGCAATAATAAAAGATTAACCCAATACAATATTTTTTATTACAGTAATCTCTAAAAAGAAATCTGATTAAAAATCATTTAACAGTACCTATCTATGTAATTATTTCATAACAGATATAACTTCTGTGATTTACAACAACACATTTATAAATATTGGGAATCTTCTCAGAACTAGAGGTTGTCACACTTACCTTCAGTTCATGGGTTCGACTCCAAATTAAAAAAAAAAAATTGTGCTTGAAGCAGAGCTAGTGAAGCATAAATAATACATACATATATTATTTATTAGTTTTTATTTTATATGATGCGAAAGTTAATGGTAGAAGATATCGGGGCGCCCGAGAAAGATATGGCACCATCAGGTCAATCAAATACTTGATTAACAGAAGATTATGTATGTGATGATTGCATGAATCTAAATGAAACAAGGAGTGTGTGTCAAGACATCGTTTTGTGATGATCTATTCTCTCTGCCTACCCCTGTCGCAAAACGGCATGATGGTTAGTTACTTATGACAGCTAAAAAGCCATTTTCGTAAAGTTCATAAAACTAAACACCCAGACTAAACTAACCCATTAACCATCACGTCATTTCTTCGCAGGGGTAGGCGGAGGACAGACTGCCAAAAAACTCAGCACACACTTCTTGACTCAATCACATTCATACATCATCGCATACATACTCTTCTGTTATTCTGACTCTTGACATGGCCCGATTCAAGTATTTGGTTGACTTGATCATGCCATGTCTTTCTCAGGCGTCCCTGAGTTTTTCTACCACTCACATTGGCGTCATATATTTGTATATATATGTATATATATGGCGTCATATATATCATATATATATTTAGAATATATAGAAATATATAATAATAAATAGAATAATATACAGAATTTCATATATATATAGAATATCAGATATATATAGAATATCAGGAATCACGACCGGTCAGTGGTTGAGTGGGCATAGCGCTTGGGTCTCACCCGAGCGTCGCGTGTTCGATTCCTCGGCTGGCTAAGTCCTCCATCACAACACAAGCAACATTTTCGGCTTTCTGTGGTGGTAGTAGGAGATTTTCAAACATTGTTGGGTTATTCGTGACCCGGGAATTTCTGAGATTCCTCTACCTGAGGGAGTATGGCTACTACCCGTGGCTCTATCCTACTGACTTTCTCTTGGGCATGCTCGGTATGAACCATCTACGGGTCAGAAGAGATGTGCATATTGTATCACACTTCTTCACACTGATTCGTGGATGGTTTGAAAATCTGACTATCATGGAGAGTATTAGTCTCTATGTTCCTGATGGTTATCTCCGTCACCGACAGCATAGACTGTTTTATCTCCCGGCCTGCAGAACTAACTTGCCAATGGTCATGCCGGTGGGGAGAGCAGTCTTGCTGTTGAACAGAATTAATTCGGATATCGACATAAGCATCGGTGAAGCTGCCTTTAAAAGGCAAGCTCTATTGATGCTGGTATAGTTTATACACCGCTAACTATTATGTAATACCATTTTACAAATGTACTTAAAAACGAAATAAAATGTAATTTTGTAATGTTTTTAAAGGAATAAACAAATTGAATTGTATTGAGTCTATCTTTAAAAAAAAAAAATTTAAAAAAATTAAAAATTAGGACTGAGTAATTTAGATACTCTCATGTACCTAGATTCCATGCAGTTGGCAATGTTTTCTCAGAAATTGTAGATGTGTTCAACTGCACGGAATATAGTAACAAGAAGGTTATAATAACATACCTCAGTAATAATTACAATTAAGTTTGGCATAATACCATTCTTCTGTATGGGTTCTGTATAATTTTAAATGCAAATATTAATATTGATTACTGTTTCACTGAATTGCTATGTTCATATTATCAAATGTTTGTAAAAGCTCTTATGGGCGTATACTAAATAAATAAATATATTCTCCTTCGACTCGTTTCTTCGTTTATTTGCTCTACATGCCCAAACCGTCTGAGTGTCCCTTTTTAATCATGCTCATCACAATCATACATGATTTCACCACACAAACCCCTCAGGGATCTTATTTTTCAGCATTCAGCATACTTTCATCCTTCCTCTGCCAGTTCCATGGCTCACTGCCATACATCAGGGTAGGTACCAGCACTCCATTGTGGACTGCTAACTTCGCTTCTTTGGACAATTTTTTGCTGGCGCCAACCGCGTTTGGTACTCCATTAATAGAGTTACCAGCATTAACCCTCTTTTCAATATCTTTATCAGCCCTTCCATCTCGTAAACTTACTTCCCAAATACACAAACTCATTCACCTGCTCTCACCCGGTTTTTTTAAACTTTTTTTGTTACTTTTTTTTCAGTAAATCTTGTTTTGTGACTATGCACCAATGACTTCTGCACGCATTTTCTCCCGCATTATCCATAATTATAATAAACCAGAGAAGCCCTTTAATTGGAAGTAGGCCCTCAGAGCCATACAGTAATTTTAAGTTGTTTCTTTGTTTGTAAATGCTAGGTTTAACAATTTTTTTAATTATAGTAGTTTGTAAATTTTGAATGTATTTAATATTAATATTACTCGAGTGTCCCCAAGTTCGAATTCCATATCTAAGTATTGATTCGACCATAGAATAATATATTAGTTTGAGAGTGCATCGAGGCAATACAAATTTTAATTTATAGAAATTACTCGCCAAACATAGTTGTCAAACAGAGCTGGTTACAAATTTTGGTCACACTTTTGTCCCATTTAAAGTATTCGTTTGTAAAATCATTTTTTTCACAGCAGCAAATATTATTTTTTTATGTATACATTCAAAATTATGTGCAGTTATTTTAGGTAAGTTCTACATTTTCAAGCTCGGTGATCTTATATACATGCATTTAGTTTTTTTGACATTAATAATTAGTCCTACATCATGAGACCATTTAAGTAGCTCGTTAAAATCTATTTGTAATTAATAATATGTTAATATATTTTGCACCACGTCAGGAAGTGAGTCCCCAACTTCCTAATTTAAAGTCAAAGTAATAGATAGTTTATTACACTATTAAGGCCGCCTGGTTGTTATCACTACTTATCTTTAAAACTGATAACTTTTCTTAGACACAACAAGACGACTAAAAACCTACATAATTTATTATTATAAATAATAAATTGAGTAAGTATTATTAATTTTGATTTAGTTTGAGCTGTGGACTGTCTAAATTGAATCTGATGACTCAATTATTAGAAACGTACCTAATTGCCACTAATTAAAAAAAAAAATACAATTTAATGGTTTTATAGATAATTGCTGCATGGTTCGTATATGACTGATATTGAGTTTTGAACACATCTATCTATATAAATAAAAATGTAAATGTTCATTTCTCCAAAATCTTAAATCTCCGAAAGTTCTTAAATGTTTGCTTTGAAATTTGGACACAGCGTTAATACACATGTGTTTTTATATTCTTATAGATTTTTACCGGTGACAGGTAAAAACATGCTTTTTTTAAAAAACAATGCCATCTGTTGGATAAACATGCTTTTTTTTTAAAAAAAAAACGCCATCTGTTGGACAAACATACAATTCTTAAAAAAAAACAGCGCCATCTGTTGGACAAACATGCTTTTTTTTTTAAACAGCGCAATCTGTAGACGAAAAAGCAACATGCGCTATTGTTTCTCTATCTGCACAGACAGACTGAGCTACAGCAATGCGTGGAGGGGTACATTTAGTTTTTAATAAAAACAAAATTACATATTATAATATGAAGAGAGAACCTACAGTAATAAGATACCTCCATGGTGTAGGCTAGTGATAAGGCTCTCCACTTCCAATACGGAGGTTGTGCGCAAGTTAATTCTATTTAATTAATTTGCAGCAGGTTCCAGAGTGGAAGATACTCTCAGTATTCACACTCAAATAATTGCAAACAAAATAAGAAAAACCATGCACTTTTTCTGAATCATACGAAACTTTCTCGGCTTTCAACACCTGAAAATGATTTATTTTGCAGTTTGCCAATCTATTATTGAGTATGGTATCATAGCATGGGGAGGCGGCACTTCATCTGCACTAGACCCAATCATAAAGGCTCAGAAAACAATTTTAAAAATAATTCTAAGGCTACCTATAATTACAGACTCGAATCTAATTTTTAATATTATGAATGTGTTTGATGTTCGTCAGCTATATGCAAAAACTATCCTAACTCATCTATATTCAAATATACATAATTACTACGAAAAAAGTTCAAATACACGATGTACTCGAAGCAACAACAAAAACTTACTACAAATACCGATAACACATACTACGTTTGGTCAACGAAACTTTAAATACTTTGCGACAAGACTCTACAACATTCTACCAGACAGCATATAACAATGTGATTCACAAAAAAATTTCAAAGATAATGTAAAAATTTGGATAAAAAATAAGAATAGGGCCTTCACCGGTGCATTCAACCAAATTCGCAGCTATTGAAGTCACCACATTATTGAGCGAATACATCTTAATACAAGTATAGGTATGTTCAGAGGTATTAGGAACTAACACGAAAAATTCTGCCTCAACACAGGCTAGCCTAGTGAGGCGGTATTTGAGAAACCTCAACTGTACTTTTATTTTCTTTTTACCTTCACAATATTATGTTTGTATTTTTCTGTTAATTTTATAACCTTAAATATAAAAGTTACAAATCAATGTACACCATAATATGTATGTATAGTTGTAATGTGTAAACTTTCCTAAATAAAGATATTATTATTATTATTATTAGTATCGCCTTGGTGAAAGATCACTACTCAGAATTGAATTGTCGCTTTAAATGGCCATATCCGTCTTTGGCAACCAAATCTGAAGAGCCAGTTACTTTCCCACCTTCCTCTTCCCATCTCTTTCCCTTTCCCGTTACCTTCAGCCTCAAACATACCCCAATTGGGGATGCCTTAGTCTCACTGATTTCAGATGGTTTGGAGTAGTTGGGACTCTTGTGCGGTATTCACAAATAATGTGGTGGGGGTAATGGCCAGCGCTACTAGCGGAAAACTGTTCCTGACGTGTCCGTTAAAAACAATGGCATAAAAACATTTTTAAATTTTTATATATATTCTACATTAAATTTTCAGCAAAGAACATTCTGGATCTCGATTCTATTTAAGCATAAATCACTTATGACCACTTTGAATTAAAGAAACTATTTAACATTTTTCTTAGAAGATAGCATGAACATTAACATTTTTTCGGATTCACTGCGCAAATTCAAAAGTAGTATTATGTCAATGATATAAACTGTTCAATGCGCATATATACACACAAACACCTATACACTGCACACGTCAAATGGTAATTACTGAATAAACATTTTCACATATAAAACATTACAAGGAAACATACCATAGGTACCCACCTTGAAATATTTAATATCTGTAAATTGTTTCTACACTATAACCAATGTTCTGTTTGTTTCCACAATATAAAATAAATAAATGATTTTCTGAAAAATCTATTGAGTCACATAATTGATTATTTTTTCAGTAAAAAACACATGAACAACGGATTATATTGGATTGTAAAGACAGATATCAAATTATATTATGACTTATTATTCAAATTAATTTGATGAATTTAATTAACTTTGAGGTTGGTAAAATGGAATGTTCTGATTTTGTGAAAAGATAGAGTAATGCCAATAGTGATAATAATATATTGTAACATAAACAATGAATGTAACAAAGTTTACAAAGCAGCTCTCAGTGGTGGAACAATACCCATCAAGACACAGTATTCCGAATTTCTACCTATTTATAACATACTTCCCTTGAATCTTGTTTTAAACTCATAAAAAAATGTTATTTTGAAGATAATCTCTATATGTTTAGCAAGTGAAAAAAGTAACCACATAAAATTCCCATGATAGAAAAAAAGCACGTTCAGAAAATTATAAAAAAATCAACATGTTAAAAAAATTAATTTGAATTGCTGTGAACTTTTAAAATATCTTAAAGGTTTTTGGTTTTACTTTACATTGAAACTTCCTCCCCAGGGACTGGAGTCTAACGCGCTAAAAACTGAGCCAAATCCCGATTGGGTAGGACTGACATTTATTTTGTATATTAACTGCTGTAATGTCATCCAATTTCAGAGAAATGCATATATGTCCGCGTGGGTATGCGTGATTGCCACCAAAAGTTGATTTTGGCATTATATGTAATGTCGACAACGAGTCTAACTGCTGAGTTTCAGCTCGATCGGTTTGACAGTGTTAAAATCTTAAATCATATTTGGTTTGACAGTGGGTTAATTTTCACTTCCAAGATTTGCACTCATTCATTCACAAAATCAAATTCTAAATTCAAATAAATATATTTAAAAATACAAATAGTTCTGTTATTTATGTTATGTTATAGATATGAAAAAAATCAGTGTTTTTTTAAATGCTACTTAAGACATTTGTCAAGAGATTTTGCTCTATTTTAAATAAGTCATGCTTTATTAAATATTTTCGCTTACGCCCATTAATCATAATCATTTTTTAATATTAGAGCGCTCCCTCCAACATTCGTATTTGTATATCTCCTTTATACGGGGTATAAAACTGTCTTCATATGGGGTCGTGTAGTAATGCTAAAAATGAGTGAGGTGGGTAAATTATAAATAAATAGTGTAACAAAATATTCAGTTTTGGAAACAAGCCCGAACTTTTGTCAACCCGATTTGGCATTTGTAGTTAAGTTTTTTACACAGCCAGCAATTTACGCTACATTGTAAAAAGACCAGTAATCCAAAACAGATTTTATTTTTGCAGATTAAATGATGATGTTACAATATGAATTGCCTGTATACTGTCATATCAATTTATAGAAATGGAGACGCCACGTCTCCTCCGCATTACGCAACCTGGTTTGTTTCTCTTTCCCCGATGGGTTAGTCCAGGGGTCTCCAAACTTTTCAGCCGGAGGGCCACATTGACTACTCCAGTGAGTTCGGAGGGCCAAAACCGTTTTAATTTCTAGACACCCATATTTTCTGTCCTAGGGAGGGGGGGGGGGGTTGACAATAGAATTTTCAGGGATAAAAATATAGCTTTAGATAACGTAGCTTTGAAGATAATTTTTGATACTCGTTTCTCAGACCTTGATATCATTGCGAATCAAATAAAGATTTTTCAAAAAAATCCTCTTGATATATTCGCGCGATACTTGTGGACGCAATGTATCGGTGCCAAGTACCTCGCCAACGAGCATATTTATTTATTCGCACGAAAAAATTCGCGGAGTTTTCGCCCCTTCTGAGCAAGGTCTTAGCCATTAGCTGTCGCGGGTCCTTGATGACACTGGTCATAAGATGTCGCGGGCCGTAGTTTGGAGACCCCTGGGTTAGTCTATCAATTTGGTGGTCTACGGTCAAATTGTATAATTCCTTATTTGACGAGTAATTATTCATATTGACCAAATGAGAGATGAACACATATTGTCATTATGCTCCTGCAGACAAGCTTTTGGAAGTAGTAAAATGCCTTACCATGCCAAAAGTCCTCCCAGATCATGGGCTATCACCGTTGGCGCTCTGTGGGGTGGCTGAGCAGCCAAACCCTCCAAGACCATCTTCAGCTGCGCCAAAACCTTGGCTGGAGTATAATGGTATCTGGAGGCAGGCTTGTCAGAGTCTCCGCAGCCCAGGAGGTCCAGGGCGACCAGGCGGTGCGAGGTGGAGAGGGCGGGGAACTGGTGTCTCCACCCCACCCAGCAGTCGGGGAAGCCATGGAGCAGAAGGATGGGCGGGTTCCCCCGCTGGCCCGCTTCCACATAGTGAAGTTTTGCACCCTGAAATGTTTGTAGTTTCGGGTCAACACTCAAAAATAAACACATATTTTTTTAGTAATTCCATATAAACTACATATACTGGGATTTTAGGTAAAACTTTCGAAAACATCTTCCCTGGTTTTCAGACTGCACCTATTCAAAGAATTCAAAAGTGATAACAAACCTTCTAAGTATCTCGGGTAAACCAGTCGGCTTGTTTGGCGCATTCAAAACATTTAATAATATCAAAACCATAAATGCCTACCCTAATTAAGAAAACATCATACGATAAAGGCCAAATTACATGTGCTGAATGACTCGGACGAGCAACTTATTGGAGAGTAGAGGTGATCACTTGTAGAAGAGACAGTGGCCAATTCAGTTACTTGAGATTAATAAGTGCTGCTGACATGATTTTGCGATGGAGGAAAAAGAATGAAATTAAGAGAGTTTTACAACAAACAACACAATTTTCAACTTTTTTTCTTTGGGGCCGTTCAAGTATTACGTAAGCAGATTTATTACAATTATTTACCCCCTCTTCCCCCTTGTCACCAAAAGTAAGCAAAGCTCTTACCCCCCCCTCCCATGCTTACGTAAAAATTGGAACCTATATGCATTTTTCTGTTAATGTATTCTGTTTTTTTATTGATTCATAAGCAGCACTTATAAAATAGGCTTAGGATAGAGGACTTTAATGCACATAATATTCATTTAAACAAACTTTATTGACACGGTGGGAATCCCCGAATATGTATTCGGTTTTCAAACATAGACAATGTGTGGGTTGCCAATGTGTAAAAAAAAATAACTACTGCTGAGCAGTGCTGACGTAATCACTATCTCGACCCCCTCACCCCCCATGTCATCAAAAATAAGCAAATCAAAGACCCCCCTGCCCCCCTATAGTGCTTACATAATACTTGAACGGCCCCTTTCACAGGCTGACTCAGCAGATCGCATTTACCGAGTTTTGCTGTTGGGCCTTGCTTCTATCCACTGTCTCAGCCGAGCACTCGGCAGGTGTAATTCAAGCATTAGTAGCAGTAAAGTTAAATACCTGAAATTTTGTTTAATTGCCAGGCTGTAAGAGTTCTAAGATGGTTTGAAAGGGAGATATATGTAAATACGAATGTTAGAGGGAGAGAACTAATATTAAATATTTAATAAAACACAACCCGTTTGAAATAAAACAAAAATCTCTCGACAAATGCTTTAGTTGCATTTAAAAATACAATGTGAATTTTTTCATGCCTATAAAATATTAAATAACAGAACATAACGTGTTTTTAATAATTTTTGGAGCTTACTTTGCGATTTTTTCTATCGAAGAATTTAATATTAAAATTAATATTGAAATTTATAATTAACGTTTCGGCATAACAAATGTATAGATATTATCTTCAAAAATAACTTTTGTTTGGAACTTAAAAGAGTTAACGAGATACTTGTTATAAATCGGTAGAAATTGGGTATACCCAATTGCTCAAGTGGCAGATGTTAAATTAACAAAAACTCAAAATGATTAAAATAAAAATAAATATTACTTAGGTACTTGGCTCAAAGTGGCAATGAGCAAAAGAGATGTATTGATTTTATTAATGTATTAGACAATTTAACCATTCAAAAAACTATATTATTGTTCGTGTTTTGACAAACAACAAAAATATTGATGTGTGAAAGAAATGTTCAATATTGCTCAACTTACCTTTACTTTAACGTAAGAATGTCTTCCAACTGTTGAATCAACCAAAATAAGCGGCGGGTTATCTCTTGTTTTGGATGTGGCCGACACTTTATAATTCCAAATCCACCGCGCTAACGTTTTAGAACAAACCCACAGACTATAAATAAAAGCGTACGCGTAAATTTGCACTGTGTCCCAAAACGATATCGGAACTATAACCCTTTCATCCTTCATCTCAAGAGCCGCCATAATGCAGCTTCGCGTGCTGTTAAATAACTCCGAAACGTATCCTCCACGCTTGATTTCACACTGAAACTGAAGATCATTACCAGAAACATGACTGGAATTATTGCGTTTATTCATTGATAGTATGTTTTCAGAATGATATCAAAGGTCACCGACACAGTCAACTGTTATCAAGATTATCCAGCTGGTAAAACGCCGCAAAGCGCCACCAATAATTATATGTATAGAAATGACTAGGTGAAAAAATTATTCTTTACTAGAAACAACCCAGGAACAGCAACAACCCAGAAATAATAACAGCTGATGTTAACCTACTTATTTGACAGGATAACAGTGACAGAGAACTTGCAGTTGAAGGAAACTAAAAAGCCGGGACAAATTTCAAAAATATTTTGAAATTTCTTGTGTTGCCGGGATACAAAATTGTACAGTTTCGCCAACAAATTAATATGATTATTTTGGATTATCCCGTCGAAGACAATAAATTATTTTAATAATTCGGCTAGATGCAAATTAATTTTGTGTAGGTACATAAGTTTGACAAAACAAAACAAAATAATTATTTCTCGATATTATATCTCGGCTAATAAGATATTTGAATTTTTTTATTAAAATAATTTTTTTTTTAGGTAAATATTATTACTATGAATGGCAGACTTGGGCAGACTTTCTTGCTCCTGTTACTTTATCCTGGTAGCTGTTACTTGTCACTGTAATAGAATATTTTACTGAGGAACCGTTTATTTTTGGAACCGGTTCCTTATAGACGATTTTCGTCTTTCGTGTATTATAATGACCAAAAAATGTAAGGGCCCTATTTTACAGGGCCAGCCCCATCCGGGCGCAATTGGAGCAGACCGCTCCGGACACTGAATCGCCAAAGCGCTGATAATGATAATACCTAAAACCTATCAGTTCTAACACACCACCTTTGAGATTATTTTTCACAAAAACGTTAAAAATACAAATTATTTCAATATTATTGATCACAGTGATCACCTAGCTAGGCGTGTACAGGTTTTGATAAGGGGCGCCAAAATTTTATTCGCGCCAGGAGCCGTTTGGCTTAGTTTGCCTTTTTACCCAAATATTCGTTAGCCGCCTGAACACCCCTCATGAAATCAAAAACCTTTTAAAAAACTGGTTCCCAAGCACAGAATTAAAATGAAACAATGCAGTGGCTAGTGCATCAGTCATCTTTGGTAATGGTATTTCTTGCCAAGGCTCCTACTGATCAACGTTTGGGTGTAAATATCTCAAAAATTGTTTACAAACTGCTCATCCACAGATGGCTCCATAAACATTCAAATTGATAGACTAGCCAATCAAGGAAAGGGAAACAAAGCAAATTGAGAAGATAGGGGAAGGGGCATGACCGTCTCCCTTTCTGTCTCTATCCTCTACTCTATCCAAGGTGAAATATTTTGTTACATTTTTACAAATAATGTGTTATAATGTACCAACTTCACTCATTTTAAGCGTCACTACGATAGGCGGTTCAGAAAACGAACCTTCAGAAAATACGCAGAAAAGTCCCACAATGAACTGCGCTGCAAAACAGTCTTACTTTAGCGAACTTTACTTTTCTCTCTAATGTTCGGAACAGGAATCAGTTCCTTAAATAACCACTTCCTCCGAAAATTAATATAATATATTATAATTATTACCGATCCAGTGACAGCAAAGTCACCGGAACAAAGTAACCGGGACAAAGTAACGGCCTCAGGAATATCAACCATCTCTAATGACATTGCGTCCGATTCGAACAGAAACAACTGGCGGTCTGCGGCTGGTTGTCAAATCGGATCAGTCAATTTTCAAATACGAATTATTATCAATAACATGAAATAACCCTAGTGAACCATATGTCATAATTTTTGTTTCATTTAAATTATTATTTAAATCGTTATTCATCGGGTGTATGTGCGCAATCGTTCCCTGCTTTTATGTGCATTTTCCTAAATATATTGATTTTGTTTATTTTATGTGCACCCATGTATCTACCGCTCATACAATAAAGAATTGAGCTAATGTATTCAAATTCATCAAGTGACTTGATATCTCCGAAGTTCCTGTTTCCGACTGTCATGTGAATTAACGTTTAGTTGTATACTGAATCGAGTGTAGGTAGGATGTGATAATTGGACAGAAATCATGTGTTTGTTCGGGTTTAGTTTGAAGTTGTTCACTTAAAAACATAACAATCGATGCCGTGATGTTTTTTTTAAGTGCCTTATCAGTGAGTTTGGCAGACTATAATGTTACAGGGTCCTACAATGGTCTGCTCTCATCCACCATAGTCCCAAATGTTACTGATTATTCCACGAGTCTGGACGACTATATAAGCACAACTGCAGAGATGGGGCTGATAGATACACAGGCTAACACCATTCACCCAATTGAAGACTGGGCCAACTACTCTTCTTATGATAAGAACTTCATTTCGGCTGTGTTTGGAGTAAACTACTGTTTGCGATGGAAACAGCCCAACCACATTTACTTTCAGCTTGCCAATGCGTTCTTCTTCTTGTCTTATCTCGCCCCGAATGGGATGTATGGGATGTTGTTCCTCCGCTGTACTCTCCTGATCGGCTGTGGGTTCACGGCGCTGTGGGCTTGGACCATAGAGTGTTTCTTCGATGCTGTGGTGTGGAATGCTGTGTTTGTTGCTATAAACTTGGTTCACATCGCTGTGCTTCTCTTCTACCTGAGACCCATCAAGTTCTCCAAAGAAGTTGAGGAGGTAAATATTACTCGCTCACTTTTCTAAATCTTTTATAACATGTTCCCATCAGGTATTTTATATATAACAGTATGTAAAATAAATGTATTTTTTTCCTAATTTCTACTACTCCATAAGGTGAGCTCCAGAGCTGTAATTGGAGGAGTAAGTATATACAAAAAGAAAATGACGCTTAAAAGTCGATGTGTAAACAAGCTTTATGAAGTATCTATGTAAGAGTTATTTTAAAGTTCACATTGCTGTGCTTCTCTTCTACCTGAGACCCATCAAGTTCTCCAAATAAGTTGAGGAGGTAAATATACTCACTCACTCTTATAAATATTTTATAATATATGTCATGTAAGAGTTAATTTAAAGTTTTCATTCATGAATTTTTATTTTGTTTCTTTCAAATTTTCTATCCATAACATTGTGGTAAGTAAATTCATAGCAGATTGATACCTTGCCTGTGTAATTATAATGTTCTACTTTAAACCGGTCACACAAAAAGGATAACGTTTTTTTAGAGTTCAAGCCTGTATAAATCAATACTTGGATTATTATTTTGTAAGCGTTGCTTCAAAACAGTACATAACTACAACCTATTGATTAAATAAATAATGCAAATTGAATTTTTAACAGGCCTTCTACAAAAACCTTAATCTATGGCATTCAATCTATGAAAAGTAAAAGGCAATGCTGTAATTATTAAGTAACGGTTACTCTATTCTAATTTAGTAATCAATATTGCTTTTCACCGTCCCATAGATACATGTAATCTATGTAATCATGTTTAAGTTGTAATCTAAACATTAAATACATGATAACACTTTGTTGTATGTTAGAATCATTTTATTTAGGACATCAGATATATTTTAGATTTAGTTGCATATTTTTTTATTTTTTTTATACCCAGTCGGGCTTTTGAGAACAGAATATATCTAGTGACCCATTGAATATTATACACAAAGCATGAAATAATGTTAAACTGAACATGAAACATTATTATTAAAACATGTAACAGTAAAATAAAATAATATATAAACTAGAACAATACTACATATAAGAACAATCACTAAAACTACATTACCAACGCTATTCTAATTTGTAGGATTCAACAAAGTGCTGGTATAGATTACACTTAATACCTACTATAAATGGAGTCAGAAAACATGTCAATACTACCCCTCAAACTTGTTGCCCAGATCATGCATCCTTTTGGTTAGTGAGTGTATCTGCTAGTTGGTTGTGCATGTATTGCAGAAGAATAATACATTTGTCTTGTGTTTCTAGTCGGCACATAGAATTTAATAGTGGCAACGATGGCAGGGTTGTCAATTAAGTTGTTAATGTATGTAGGTGTAACACAACCAGGTCTGACATAATTCTTCTGTCAAATAATACCACATAAATGGCCATAAAAGTTACTCAATGTTTTATGTCTTACTTACATTAAAAAGAAATCGTTTTTTTTCATTCACTCCATGAAATATGATATACATTCTGTAGAGCCAGCAATCAACAAAACAGCATACATAAAACTGAAAAATCATTTCAAATACATATAATTATTATGTTTGAATTAATTTTTTTTTATTTAAAGTTTTTGATACGTGTCATTGAAACAAAATGGTATTATGGTAATTGGTAATAGTTATTATCACATTTCTTTGATTTAAGAGGTAGGTTTTAATTTTATTTTTAGAGAATAAGTTAATGATATTAAATGAAGTAATAAAAAAAACCAGGTGAAATATTAAAAAAAAAAACAAAAATGGAATTGGAATAGAACTTGGAACTTCCTGACAAAGTCAAATGCAAAGCCCACTACGCTATCGTAATAATGGTAGATACTCTCAGTATCGCCCTGGTGGAAGATCATTTATTTAGAATAGAAATCTTGCTTGCAATGATTTCATCTGTATTTAGTGACCAAATCTGAATAGCCAGGTACTCGCCAATCTTACTCTTCACAAAATCCCTCTTACCCATCCCCTCCCCCTCCCTTCATGGTCGCAACATAAACACACCCCGATTGGAGATGCCTTAGATCCAGTGGCTCCAGATTCCACTGGGTCTAAGGCTATTGTGCGTTATTCACATTTAAAAAAATGATAATTCAAATTACACATTTCCAGAGACGCAACATCATTTTCATTACAGCTTGACACACTTAACTTTACAGTCGGTGGCGTCGCTGGTGTAGATATACCTCAAATAAAATGATAAACATTTTCTATTCGTTTGTTAGTTCTTACTTTGATCGACAGCAAAGATAGGTGTGTCGAGCTGTAGAATTTTCCCAATTTGAAACATATTGTTTCTGTTCAGAAAATAAATGACAAAAAACATTAAGGGGAAGGTTAATGCTAAATCACTATTTTGAATAATCTTTATAACGAATTGGTGTACATTATGAATACCAAAAAATATGCTTTAAATAAATTGAAGCTTTTCCTGTCGTTTCGCTTGAGTAGAATACAAATAAAATTATAAATTACTCAATAAAAAATATAAATATAAACTACAAAAAAAAATATATTTTCAATAGAAATGTATGAACGCGTAAAGGTAACATCTTTTTAAAAATTCAGTATTATAGCTAAGATCATCTGTGACAGTTTACTTTGATTAACTTTTTTGCTTTCTTATAAAATTATTTACAAAATAAATGAAAACCAGTTTTGTGCTTAAAATCGAACGTTTCTAGACTCCGTTTGTCAAGCGATTTTAATGCCTATGACCTACAATATTAGGTATACGAAGAATATACACATTTTTGGCTTGTAGCTTCCTCTTAATGTGCACTTTTATAAATTGAACATTAAAAGTAAGTACCAGGTACCTACCAATTAACTGACATGCCCACCGTTTGCATACCTGGGTCTCGTTAGCTTAACTGTTTCCGATTTCGCAACACTAAAAAAACACATAATATTATGGCAATGGGTCCAAAAAACAATTGCAAGAGTTAGATAATATATTTTTATGTATCCTGTATTACATAAAAAGGAATTTCGGTTCAGTGGCGTCCATAGACATATGAATATTAGGTAGACCTGCCCTAAGTGATTAAAAGCGTATTATCCCCACTCCCCATACCGGTTCCATTGAGCCGGCTGGGCTCGCGTACGGCCTCAAGTGATATTTGAAAACGTGACGTCATCATTCTTGTGCGAACTATGGTCGAGGCATCATCGGTTCATTTTACGAAATAACACGGCAAAATGTTTACTTGTACTATGAAAACTGGTAAAAATAGATGCGAAAAAAGAGAATAAACCCAATTGTCGTATTACATTCCATATATAAGCATTATTTTATTTTATTTTAAGCATATTCACATCGTATAATATGAATCAGTTGTTACTATCACATCGAGAAACGTCTGGACGCGAAACACAAAGCTGGTTGGTTGCTGGGAAGTAAATTATGAACATTTATAAAAGTGTCTTAACTAAATACTCTGAAACTAACTACGACTCTGAATATAGAAGCTGCCTTACTTTGCCGAATTTGGACTTCGCAAATTTGTTCATAACGTGGCGAGTAATTTGCGCTCCCATGTAAAAATGTCTATTCATTCAAAGCAGATTTTACTTTTAAGAAGTAAATGGTGATATTATAATGCGAGATGCCTATTTACTGTCAGATTGATTTATTGACGAATCACAGTCATCTTCACTCCCTTCGTTCTTCAACAGTTGATTTTACCCCTCGCCTTTATCTTCTCGTCTATTAATTCCTATGTCTGTGGTGGCGTCACATTTTATGATCATTTTTAATAACACCTAGAGGCAGTTTTTAATGTAGATATTATAATCTCTTTGATATTATTATAGATGTGAAACATCGAAATTGATTTTTATTGAAGGTGCTGAAAATACTAGCTGTACCCCGCACGCTTTGCTGTGGCTTAGTCTGTCTATGCATATAGAGAAACAATAACGCCACTTGATTTCACGTCCAAAACATGGTGCTGTTTTTCAAAACCAGCATGTTTTTACCTGTCACAGGTGATATCTATATAATGTAGGTATATAAATTACGCGCATATTCGAATGCAAAGTTGTGTCAAAATTTCAAAAAAATCGGCGAAGAACTTTCGGAGATTTAAGATTTTTAACAAACGTACATTTTTTAAAAATATTAGATGCACAAAAAATATATTACGATTTAAAAATATATACATTTTTAGAATTCGGTTAAGTTGTATCGTAAACGAATATATTTTTTAATAAAGACATATCACAGATTAAGAAAATATTTACGATTTTGGTGAAAATATTCATATTTAAGTAAGCTTTATTTCACAACGAAAAGCTTTACTTTGGAATCACAATCACAGAGTTTTGGCGGCCGCACAGTGGGCTGAAAATCGCCTTTCATAGACATAGAGACTTGAATTTTCAAGGGTATTTTTTTGGCTAGAAATGGATTCTGCTGATCATTACTACGCTTTAAAATGTCGTACAAAGCAATTGCGTGTACAAATGAAGGAGTTATAATTTTTTTAAGAAAAATTTGTATGGCGCTGACATTAAAAATGAGGCTATCTCTGGAATCATAAGGTTGGCCGTTCTATCCTTACACACAGATAATACTACTATTTATTTGTATTTTTTTGATATACTTCATATTGTGGCGCAAGGTGCGATTTTTTTTTTTAAATCCTCAAAGTTTTATCAATTCGTTATGACAATATCATCTACTTTCGTAATAACAGTTTTTTGTGTTAATAATGTCTCAAATTGCACCAAAATAAAAATTCAAATTCACCTCACACCTTATGTCGTCAAATTAGATCACGTTTTGTCTTTTTTAAATATATTTTTTAACATTAACTCCACACAGGAGAGCCTGATGAAACTTATATCCCTCGGGGCCTATGTCATATTTGAGGATGTCGTGTGAGGGTCTTTTTGAGGAGAGGAAGAAGTCTTTAAGAGACCCACATTGAAGGAGGGATGAAACTCCGAGGCCGGCAAATCGTGTTCAATCAATTAAAATTCCACCAAAATCCTAATTTAAAAATAATCTTGCAAATTTAAAAGGGTTTTGAAATTAGGCACTTTTTATGTATTCAGCCCTCCTAAATCCTTTCCGAGAGATAAGGAAGAGCGTGTCGTGTAAAAGTGTAAAAAATAATTTATGCAATATTATGTAAATTTACACCACTATCTCTTGCAAGGCCTTTGCACCCCAAAATTTACCATGTCATTAAATTTTGTAGTATCTCTTCGTCCAACATCGTTAAGAAGCTAATTAGACAATATCTTAAGTAAGATGTAATTCCCTTTTAAAGTGATAGCGCGTCGTGTAAACAATAATTAAAACTCTATACATAACAGCATCATGTTATACAGCCGCAATAAAATACAATTAAAATAAAACAGCAACTTTTTACGTGGCTGCGTCGACGTATTGGCAATCGCACTGGCATGCCTCTCTTCACCTGACAACCTAACCTAACCTAACTTTTTATTTAACCTCTTCTTTATTGTTGCTCTTTGTGACCGATCAAAAACCCAAAAATGTACAGTTTTATTTTCAAGTATATTTTAAGTCTGTGTAACAGGCATGTATCAAAAATATTTGGTAATTGAAGATAATGTTAATTTATTAAACTCCATCATTGATTCCAGACAGACTCAGCCTTGAGCCTTGATCCTGTCTTGACTTTACATTATCTCTATTGTTTTTGTGCCCTACGTTTGTCATGGCATCTTTTATTGTAACATTTCTGTTGTATTAACTTCGTGTAATATGTTAATTGGACTTGGTACGTTAGTAAATAAATAAATGTTGGTAGTTCTTATTCGAAGTATGATACAGTTAAATATGATCGGAGGAAATGTGGTCCCATTAGCTCAGTTGGCGGAGCAGCGCTCCGGCAAGGCAAACGTCCTGGGTTCAAGGTCTAGATGCGACCGTATATTTTTCTGTTTCAAATTTTCAAGTTTAAAAATCGCTAATATTGTCTTCAACAATTAAATATTACAATTTAAGGTTTTAATCTTTCAGTTATTCCAAAAAAAAAAAAAAATATTGGGTTTGTAATTGTTCCGCCCCAGGGCCACTTGGGCGTTACGCCACTGGCCAAGTGTACATAGGCGTATTTAATAGGCACTAATAGGTTAGGTACGCCTACATAGCGCGTTATGTGACCAAATTTGGCCATGTGGGTCGCGATAGTCGGGTGTCAATTCGAAGTTTTAGCTCGCAGGAAGTTTGCTACCAAATGAGACTAATCTAGCGTGAAAATAATCCGAGGCTCGAATTACAAAAGCCCCTCTAAGCCCGTGCTCATTCAATAAGCCGCAAAGCGGTCTACGGAACCGCAACAATATCTAAAATCTATACGCATAGTGTTAAATTTGTACGCATAGAATCTTAGTACACCACCATAATTGCTCTGTTCTCTTGGAATCAGTTTTGGTGTTTAAATTTAATGTTATGACCACCCCACTAGGTACAGGATTTTATTTTACAACATTAGGTATAACTGGTGAATCTATATAACACGTGGAACCCCAAAAACACGTTTTGTCAAGCTGATTATTTAAAAAATAACATTTGTTCGTTTTTTCGGCAACTTAATGAAATAAGGTAACTTTTGTAGCATAGTCTACGCTTCGACGGATTTTAAAAGACATTAAACAGCAGAAACTAACCCTCTAAGGACCGAATTTTTCAAATTTTACCATTAAAATTCCAACTTCGGATTCTATACCTATAACGAAAGCTCGAAATATGAAGTAGATTCACCAGTTTTCCGCTTGTACTACGAGATTCCGGACACCATGTATAAACTCACCTTAGTCTTCAACAACACGAGTACCGTGTTGCCGACACTTGCTTTCATTTCACTCGCGATAATATATTTTTTTACATTAACAAGAGTTCCCGAGGAACATATTTTCCCTTAGGGCCTTGACATCTTTGGGTATGTTGTGTTGAGGTTATTTTTAAGGAAAGAGAGGAGAGGGTGTTCTGGGAAAGAAAATGGTGTGAGGGGTGGGTAGGAATCTGGAGGTCAGTGTGTGATAGGAGTGACGGACGTATGCGTCCATCACTCCCACTTGTGCGAGGTGATGGGTCGAGTGTCCGGCTGGAGAAGTCAAAGAGTCATCCGCCCTCAAGACATGGACAAAGCTCACCCGGAGAACCCGGAAACCCCTGCAAAGTCACCAAACGTAGCGAACCACTCGGTATACTGGAACATATATTATTGTATATTACCAATTAAATTTCCATCTAAGAATCGTATTGTCGTATTTCTACTTTTGTGTTTACAATTCGAAATAAAGAAATAAAATTTTCTATTGGAATTCGGACCCTCGTCAACTTTTAATCAAGTATTTTATTTTTACGAACTTCGAAACATGCCAAAAGCCTTTTACAAAGCTTTCGAATACACATCGCACTAAATCAGAATCCTTTCTAAAGGCTCTTGAGCGAGCACAAATGCGCGATTCCCCGAAGGGAATACGGTAACTATTACAGTTCGATATAACGTCTCGTTCTGGCTTGAAAGTTAGTTCTAGAACCCTTTGAGAGTATTGTCTTTCTTTTATTGAGACATGATTTTACCAGGGTATCTAACTCAATGGATCTAACATGTTGTTCCCAAGCACGACTGCAGATCGCTATTTTTTTTAAATAACAGTTCACGTCAAATAAATTAAGAATATTTAGTCATTGTGAACTGGTGTTTGTTCGTTGGTGATGTGCATTCATGCTCGGGAACGATGACAAGTTACCGACATTATCGATATAACCTTTATCGATCGACCGTGCTAGATACGCTGATCAACTTGATTATCAGGAAATATCTGAATACTTCATGATTTTATTGTAATAATATTATTGTTTCATCGATTTGATGTGGTCAAATTTTAAACAGTAATTATCGACCATGTTTGGCCGATATTTTCAGTAATCTTATTATCTTGATGACTGTGCAGTTTAGGATTGTCATAGAAGGAAGTGGCGCCCTCTGTTATTTTTAAAAAGAACCGTTGAAGTTTTCAAACAGCAACGGCGTCAGCGGGTTTTAATTTGCTACTTATGCAATCGTATAACTTAAAATTATGTAAATATTATTATTTCTACTTTTTCCTCATTATTTTATAATTCTTATTATTTCGTTTCCTGTGTGCCATTTTTTTCTTAAATATTTCGATAATTTGCGCTCTAAGATGTATTTCAAAGTACTTACCGGAACAAAAGTTCTCTAAAAACCTGTAATCATCAGTGAATCTCAATCTTGTTTACGAATTTAACAAAATCGGGACCGGACAATATTAGCCAAAAATATAGCCTGATTTTACTTGGTGCATTTATGAAAGTATTTCATAGAGTCTTGCTCGTAAATTTCTCGCTATTGGTGTGTTGTTCCGAGTGCATGGATTATTATTATTCATGCGCTGCAGGGCTGCGGCAAGCGGCCAGGGCAAGGCGTCTTTGTGCCTCAATGCCGGGGTATTTATGGATATTTAACGAGCCAAACTTGCCGAGGAAACAACAGTTCAGAGTTTATTGCCATGCCCTGTTCACATTATTATTGGAGGCGAAAAGCTACCGGCATATTTTTTTAGCCATTCATAACAACATTTTTAAGTTCCAATGTTTCTATTAAGCTTTTTGACTTCCAATATGAATCACACTTGCATACAATTCCTATTGAGCTTATTGACGTCATCTATAAATATTTCTGTCTGTATTCTGAGGCCAGTCTGTAAACAAGTTATTATTGAATTAATTGCGATTGATTCGATGGCTATTAGCGTTGGGTAGGACTCGATTTCAGAATGAGTTTGTATGAAATACTGAAATGAGATGTTGAGGTGTCACACCTCAAATGGGGTGAGGTGTGAAAGAGCAAAAATGTAGTTCCAATACGCAAACGACTAACCACCTCAAAGTTTTAAAGTAATTCGAAGAAAATTGGGTAGGACACACAGACATAGGAATTAATAGACGAGAAGATAATGGCGAGGGGTAAAATCAACTGTTGAAGAACGAAGGGGGTTAAGCTGACTGTGATTCGTCAATAAATCAATCTGACAGTAAATAGGCATCTCGCATTATAATATCACCATTTAGTTCTTAAAAGTAAAATCTGCTTTTGAATGAATAGACATTTTTATATGGGAGCGCAAATTACTCGCCACGTTATGAACTAATTTGCGAAGTCCAAATTCGGCAAAGTAAATTTCTTCTGTTTGCAGAGTCGTAGTTAGTTTCAGAGTATTTAGTTAAGACACTTTTACAAATGTTTCATAATTCACTTACCCCAGTAAACAACGATGAGCACACTTGAGAATCGCTACATGTGATAGTATATGTTTCTAAAACTGATCCATATAATACGGTGTGAATAAGCTTAAAATAAAGTAAAATAATGCTTACTTATGGAATGTAATACGACAATTGGGTTTATTCTCTTTTTCACATCTATTTTTACAAGTTTTCATATCACAAGTCAACATTTTGCCGTGTTATTTCGTAAAATGAACCGATGATGCCTCGACCATAGTTCGCACAAGAATGATGACGTCACGTTTTCAAATTTCACTTGAGGCCATACGCGAGCCCAGCCGGCTCCAATGGAACCGGTATGGGGAGTGGGGATAATACGCTTTTAATCACTTAGGGCAGGTCTACTAATATTCATATGTCTATGGTAGGACATAATTTTAGAATGAGTTTGTAATGTTTATATGAGGTACTCAAATACTGAAATGAGATGTTGAGGTGACACACCTCAAATGGGGTGAGGTGTGAACGAGCAAAAATGTAGTAATGTAGTTCCAATACGCAAATAACTAACTAACCAACTCAAAAGTTTTGAAGTAATTTCGAAGAAAATTGGGTAGGACACAATTTTTTTGAATGAGTTTGTAATGTTTGTATGAGGTACTAAAATTTTGAAATGAGATGTTGTGGTAACCCACCTCAAATAAGGTGAGGTGTGAAAGAGCTAAAATCTTGCACCGCCAAATTATAATTTCCGCAGAATATTTTCGTATCCTTGGGTGGGCCAAACACCCCACCACCTCCAAATTTATGTAGTAATGCGAAGAAAAACAGTTGGGACAAATATATTTTGTGAGGTGGCGGGATATTACATTTTTGTATGGGACATTTGTAGTGAATCTCGTATAGGGTACTCTGATTATACAGCTAGAGCTAGATCTTATTGATTGTAGAGCTTTAAACTCGTTGTTGATGTCATTCCATTTGTGAGGATCCTATCCTTTTTGCTTCCACCAATCCTTCTCTCCCAGCCTCCCCAGTACAACCAGCACCAGTAGGCTCTCAAAAAGCGCTGCCTTAGCCTTTTTAAAGCACTGGTACCGGATGAGTTGACTATGCACACTATACAGGGTGTATCGGCACGTACCCGACAAACTTTAACCAGCTATTCCTTAGCACATTTGGAGTAAAAAATGTTATTGGCACTTTACTGTCCGGTAACATTTTTTTTAATAAAAAAAAAAATTCATATTTTCACCACATGTTTTATCCTTTGTCAAAGTTTGAAAACCCACCTTGCAATATTTTATTCGAGTTTCGTTGAATAATATACGTACGTACCTACATTAGCGCGCTTTTACGATCACAACGAAATGGCATGGCACCATTCGTCTCATTTTTAGCTATTATTATTTAGTGTGTATGAAAGAGCGAACACGCTTTTTGACACACTTGCTAATAACAGCTGTTCAACACGAGAAACAATGCCAATGACACTGACGGAGTGTGGATTTTTTTATCATTTTTTCTTTTTAATTGAAAAAAAAAATGTTACCGGACAGCAAAGTGCCCATAACATTTTTTACTCCAAATGTTTTAAGGAAAAGCTGGTTAAAGTTTGTCGGGTACGTGCCGATACACCCTGTATATTAATTTTGTAATACTGTAGGTACTGACGTAGATACGGTTGTGAAAACCGCTAGCTTTAAACTCTAAATTAAGTTTAAGCCACCGCAAGTTACTAATTTAAGAATAAAAAATGTGCTTGTGTTTTACGGTATTTTCTACCTGGCGAACTAATAATTTTCCTGAAGGTTATTAGCCCACTTAGCACTTAGCAGAAGCTCGCTTGCCGCAGTTTGCACAACCCTCCTCCGTATAAATTAGGGATATGCGTACACCTCGTCAGAAACGCCGAGTTGTCATACTGGTTTGTCGCGTATAAAGTTATTGAAAATGTGCACACGCTCCGCATTATGTACTTAGAGATAATTGCATTATGTACACACTTAAGCCGGCACTTATGTACGTACGTACTAACCTAACCTAACTTGGTTACAATAATAATGGTTCCGCCGACCAGCTGGCGAAGTGTCCATTTTCGGTCGTGAGACACTATAAATATATTATTATTCATGGTTTGCATTTGCAGTGACATTTGAGAGCGGCACGCTGCGTTTATCAGAGCAATCTTCTGGTCACTTGGCTTACTGATTTACCTTGTCACGCACGCAGTCGATGGCAAGTAACGTGGAAACCTTTTCTGAGCAGTTTCGATTTAAAAATACACTTTGTGAAGATTTTGAATGGACGCATATTATGTGTATCGGCAAAAGTAGGCTTGTATCTCCGCAGGATAGTGTCTTACCCCCGTCCCCACCACCGTTGTCCGCGTGTAAACGCGTTTTGAAAAGACAGTAGGAAAATAGCAAGTTGCTCCGCGCGTACCTAACACGGATCTCAGAGCTCGGATTTATCTGTATTTCGGCTTAAAATGTCGTGTAAATGGAACACTACAATACATCTTGGTTAAAAGACCGATATAGAGATAATATGTTTCACGAATTCGCTCGTAACGCGCGTCGTATCCATTTTGACGGCGTTCCGCGTTTAAACTACGGTAGAATTGTTGTATGGTCCCATTGTCCTGCCCACCGCGGTCGAGGCTGTTCACTGAATAGGGACAGGACCTTATGTTATTGTCTTCTGTGATTCCGGGATAATGAGCAGACCTCAGACCTGAGCAGATAATACACAATCCACAAGCAGGCTTAAAGACAAACTCATCAATTTCAGTTAGTTACATGCAGTTTCATTGTTCTCCAGTTCACAGTTGTTTCAGAATAATGCAATAATTCCCATACTCCCGAGATGATTTGACCACCGACAATGCAAGGGAAGGGCATAGATGGAATCGTGTGTGTTGTGTACTTTTGCTGTAGTGTTGTTTAGTTTTGATACTGCAGATTCCCACGGCGGCTGTCGACAGGAAATAAACGGTATAACAATGTCTGCGGGTAACAGGTAGCGACTCGGAACCGATTCTGATGGCTTATCGTGGGCATAGTCAAGGCCATTGGGGCGCACAGTGGGCTGAAAATCGCCTTTCATAGACATAGAGACTTGAATTTTCAAGGGTATTTTTTTTGGCTAGAAATGGATTCTGCTGATCATTACTATGCTATAAAATTTCGTACGAAGCAATTGCGTGTACAAATGAAGGAGTTTAAGCATTAAAATGAATCATCAACATTAAAAAGTGTTTTTTTTAACTTTGAGGATTTAAAAAAAAAAATCGCAAGTTGCGCCACAATACGAAGTATGTCAAAAAAATACAAATAAATAGTAGTAAATCTCTGTGTAAGGATAGAATGACCAACCTTATGATTCCAGAGATAGCCTAATTTTTAATGTCAGTGCCATACAAATTTTTCTTTAAAAATTATAACTCCTTCATTTGTACACGCAATTGCTTCGTACGAAATTTTATAGATAGTAATGATCAGCAGAATCCATTTCTAGCCAAAAAATAAACCCTTGAAAATTCAAGTCTCTATGTCTATGAAAGGCGATTTTCAGCCCACTGTGGGGCGGTCGGATGCAGTCAAAGAGCGTAAACTCATATAACTACCGAAAAAACTGGTTGTTGTTTTGTTGTGACAAGTTTTTAAGGCGTCCTCCCTTTTGTCAGTGTTTTAGTAATCATATTTCATTAGCATTAACATAATTGTTAGACGAAGTCTCTCATATCTTATTTCCTTGAAATCAGAAAATGAAATATGTATTTTTTTATAGTATACGACCCTTTTTAAATAGTCAAAGTCGAACCCGAGGCAAACGGCAAAGAATTAAAGATGATTCTGATTGCCGGTCAGTTGAACGGAACCACTGTGCTACGTCGGCTTATTTTTAACCGCCAAATAATTCAATAAATACTGGTATTTCATTCAACAATTATAGCTTTTTTCACCTGACTGAACTTTATGTTTGTAGAAAAGGTATTGTTAAATACTTCATTTCTCACTAGGTGGCGTTGATATATAATATATCGTCATTTAATGGTGAAATATTTTGACTTGTCAAATATTATTATTTTTTTATTAAAGGTAAACTTTTGTTTACAAGAAAGTTTGTCTTTAATAAAAAATAATAAAATCTTAGTACTCCTCCACACTTGCTGTATCTAAGGATGTCTTCTCCTAATCACCCGGGTAACCTACCGCTAATGTTTTCCTTGTTGGTGAACCCATTAGGGAACGTTCTTACTTTATAATATTATTATCGTGTCCGTCACACGACATACGACAGTGTATGCAAATATTCCTTAACGATAATACTCTCGACGTCTAGTCGCATTAGCGCCCATGACGAAACATTATTTATGAAATGATGCATTCAGATGTGAAGGAATTTACTTGAATGGGTTGGTGGTTTATTTCGTTACAACTCATATTAACTAAAAAAATGTTTTAGGTAATGGTAATATAAACAGAAATGAGGTACAAAAAAAGTATGGTGACTTCATAAGAAGGATATTCACAGATCAAAGAATCTCGGGATATTGTAAGAATCTGATTGATGTAAGACAAATTAACGAGAAGAAAACCAAGGCAAACAAGCCTTCGCTTAGAAAATGATTAGGAAAGATGCCGTTGAAGACGCAGTTTGATTTCCAATAAAACAATTGAATAATCTTTTAAATTCTATGAAATACCATTGAAGTATAGATAGAGCCAACATTGGCGTTAGGATTATGAACCACTTACATCGGTTCATTGTTCGCTGTGAGATGCCACGGTCTCCTGCGATAACTTCAAAATGCCGACAAGCACGCTGAGATTATTGTACAAGTCGTACTGCAAATATAGGGAAAGCAAAGGTATAACTTTTCACCAGTAAATAGGGTTTTACCTTAATCAGGAGTCGTGTAAATTGACTTTTTAATGTTAAAACTCGCTTGAAGTTGGCGTGCCAGTAACCCAAATGTTCCGTTCGTTCGTTCGCGGTCGGAAGGATTCGGGCGACATCGACAGCCACCACACCTCCCTTCCTACTTCCCGCACGGGAACAACATTTTACACTGATTTTGCAAGGAATATAGACTATCTACATACCTCGATGTGAAATACATGTTGTCTGTAATATACTTATTTCATATTGAATTTGAAAGATTGGAATTTTAGATTTTTATTCACTGTATACTTCAGACATTTTCAAAAATAGAATTTACAGATAAATTATTTGCTATTGTCTCATATCACAAGCAATTTAATTTACCTACTTAGATTCGCATGGCAAACAATCTTTGTCTCTTATTTTTACTCAAGATCCTTTCGGAGGCGGATATTTTAGAGCTTTTCTCTTGAAAGTGCAGTTCTTTCCTTCCAATCCCCAATAGATCCTTTCAGACCCTCGTCACTTGCACAGCTTCTTACAGATGAGAAAAGCGTAATTGAAACACTTCCTCGAATGGGTAGGGACGGAAAACAGTTGCTCGGAGACAGAGAAAAGTTACGTTAGCCATAGGCCCTACAAAGTAATCGAAAAGAGTAAATAAACTATTGAAAAATACCACGTTGATTCTGGCACTCGTCCCTCAGTTATTTATACCCTGTTCATATTGGGAGTCAAAAAACTCTTGGCTTCTTTTTATAGCCAATCATATTGCTCAGAAAAATCGGCGTGCTGCAACTCTCGTGTGATCACTCCATCAAATTCTGCACAAAATTAGAATGGCAATATAGTTACACCTCGATTATCTAAGTTGGAAAACACGGTTAGTCCAAAATATTATAAGTTTTATCGAGTTGAACATTTAAAAAATCAGCATATGTATACAGGGAAATATTTGACTTATTTTAACCAGTGATTCCTGACATAATTTGGAGTAAAAAATATAAATTAAATTTTGGATTCCGATATGACATGCATTCTGAAAGTATTTAAATATAAAACTAACATTTCGACTTATTAGTAACTAGGTAAATATTTACTTACACGGAAGTTAATGACTTGATTTTTTTTCCTATGGAATATTTCAATGCAATATACTTATTGCAATTGATTTCGTTTCACGTTCCTAGTACAATTACACGAAATAAAGTATCTTTCAATGCAACCATAATACAAATTCGTTTATTTCTACCTTATAGATATTTTAATAGGAACAAAAGAACGAAAACGCATTTCACTTGATTTTTAAAACTGTTATTCGTTTATATTTATTTTCCTGTAGTCTGATTGTAAATTTTAGTTAATTTAAATCATATTAGTATGTTTACACTGTATAATATTGTTTTGTAATCCTTCTTTTAATATGTGTTATTTTTTTTTTCTATTTTTATGCCGCAAACCGAACTGATATTGCGGGGTGTTTAGTTTTTTTAGTACCGGGTTCTGCTGATAGAACCGTATGCAGCTAGCTACCTTTTCCCAGTCAGTATGCCAAGCACTGCGCTGGAGAAGTATTTCATTGGATTGTCGCTTTGTCTCAGGGTCTTATCAAATGACCCAACAATTTTTCCTTGGATAAATTGTTGGGTCATTTGGAACTCTGTTCCCGAGAACTATCTCAAAAACGACGAGCACAAAAAATATTCACCAAAAATTCGCACCAGCCGAAAGGTTGACTTCTGGTGACGGAATGGAACTAACAGATTTTTTACCAGAAGGGTTAAACGTGGTTTTTTTCAATGTTTGTCCAACTTTACGTGAAAACTGTATATTTTCGACAAATGTATTATATAAGCTACTTAAGACACCACAAAATTAATCTAATACACCTAAAATTAATTTCTAAGGCAGACTTTCCATTGAATGTAGAAATGGGACATGGTAAAAACAAACTATTTTAATCTAAATAATAAATTATAAATATATACAGGTTCGTTAGTTGTTTTCTTAACTGACTAAATAAAGTAAATTAATAAATTTGCACGTTAAAAATATTTATACTTCCAATGTTCTATAAAACATAACTGTGAAAAATCTAATCAAAATCGTGGTACATGTCAAGAAAGCTATGTAGAAACTTCGGCGTTCCCGAAAATTCCCAAATTCTACTTATAGGATAGCTGACGTGTACCTGGCGTTGCTGAGGGTTATCCGTAGGAGATAAACAAATACCATCGCGGACTTTTCTGTAGGCCTTTTTAAGATATACAATTCCGTGATACACATAGACATATGAATATTAGTAGACCTGCCCTAAGTGATTAAAAGCGTATTATCCCCACTCCCCATACCGGTTCCATTGGAACCGGCTGTGCTGGCGTATGGCCTCAAGTGAAATTTGAAAACGTGACGTCATCATTCTTGTGCGAACTATGGTCGAGGCATCATCGGTTCATTTTACGAAATAACACGGCAAAATGTTGACTTGTACTATGAAAACTTGTAAAAATAGACGTGAAAAAGAGAATAAACCCAATTGTCGTATTACATTCCATATATAAGCATTATTTTACTTTATTTTAAGCATATTCACATCGTATAATATAGATCAGTTTTAGAAACATATTATACTATCACATCGAGAAACGTCTGGACGCGAAACACAAAGCTGGTTGGTTGCTGGGAAGTAAATTATGAACATTTATAAAAGTGTCTTAACTAAATACTTAAACGAAATATTCGACTCTGAAAATACAACCGAATTTTTTTGCCGAATTTGGACTTCGCAAATTTGTTCATAACGTGGCGAGTAATTTGCGCTCCCATGTAAAAATGTCTATTCATTCAAAAGCACGTTTTACTTTTAAGAAGTAAATGGTGATATTATAATGCGAGATGCCTATTTACTGTCAGATTGATTTATTGACGAATCACAGTCAGCCTTACGCCCTTCGTTCTTCAACAGTTGATTTTACCCCTCGCCATTATCTTCTCGTCTATTAATTCCTATGTCTGTGATCCTCACGCATATAATTGGGTTTAAAAGATTCAACAAAACAAAATAGTAGAAGCAGAGAAGTTGTATGGGTACATAGGTTTATTTGTGTCTACATAGAAGAATAAAAGTGATAGAATATACAACATTTATACTGATTAGTTTTCAAATGAAATATATCACCCAGATCAGAATATTTGTTTCCGAGATTGTGAAGTTTCGGAATCATGAGAATAATGAATCATGAGTTATCATGGAACCATAAATACGTATGTATTTAAGTGTCTACTACTTAAGTCTTATGATGTCAGAGAATTTTATTTTTTGATTTATTAATTAAAAGAAAATTTGAAACATATTTATTTTTGAACGCGACGTGTACTAACTGTTCACAGAACTACTAGTACATAATCATAATGATAATAGTAGATCGTAAGTAGAACAGGGAAGGTGCACAGAGCGGCTTTTCATTTCCTCCCGGCCGACGCCATCGCGGTGACGACTTCCTTCCGGTTGCAGATACGTTTGCGCGGGAAATTATTACACGGAAACAGAGACAAAGATGCATTTATCAGCTGGACTGGATAAATAAGATGGAATCTGGAAACGGTCGAGTTACCCGATGTAACCATTTTATATATATATATACCTACCAGAGATGTGCAAAATGGGTACCCAAAACCATTTGAAATGCAAAATGGAAATTGGTCAAAACTTTTCCATTTGAAAATGCAAAATGGTTTTTAGAAAAGCATTTCAAATGCAAAATACCTATTTTCAAAATGCATTGAAAATGCAAAATGGTTTCTCAGGTCAAACAATTAAAATAATTATAGAATTTTTAAACAATTTTGTCATTTAATAATGGACATCAATGTAGAACAAACATATTACATGGTGGTAAATCCAAAAACACCACGACTACAGATTATGAAACCACAAAAAATTTGCGCGGGACTAATGTTGTCAACGTAAAAACATAGAAACTGCTATCTAATATTTAATATTACAGCGTCATGGCCCCATGTTCAGTATTTGAATCAGTATTTTTTGTAATGGTATCACTCAATTGCCAGGGCTCCTACCAGGGAGCAACTTGACAAATGGAAATTATCTCTCACAGCGAGGTTGAGGACCGACTGATATTTGGGGCTTATGAAAAAAAGATGAGTGGGGATAGTAGGAAGAATGTTGCAAAAAATCATTTAAAATGGAAAATGCATTGAGAAAAGCATTTAAAATGCAAAATGGTTTTTAGAAAAGCATTTAAAATGCAAAATGGAAAATACCCATTTTGCATTTTGCATTTCCTTTTGAAATGGATTTATTTGAAATAAAGCACATCTCTGATACCTACCCACAGATCTGCTGCATTATCGGTATCGTGTTTTATATTAAAATTAACTTTAAAATGGTTTGACGTAAGGTTTAATTTTGGAGTAGGTACCTAACAACTGGGTGCATTTTTAAGAGGAAGCTACAAGCCAAACATGTGTATACTCTTGGTATACTTTACATTGTAGGTAATAGGCATTACAATCGCTTGACAAACGGAGTCTAGAAACGTTCGATTTCAAGCAAAAACTGTTTTTTATTTATTCTGTAAATATTTTTTTAAGAAAGCAAAAAGTTAATCAAGTGAAACTATCACAGATAATCTTAGCTATAATAATGTATTTTTAAAAGTTGTTTCCTTTACGCGTTCATACATTTCTATTTAAAAATATTTCTTTTAGTTTTTTACATTTATTTTTTTTTATTGGGTAATTTATTTTTTTATTTGTATTCTACTCAAGCGAAACGATATGAAAACCTTCAATTTATCTAAAGCATATTTTTTGGTATTCATAATGTAAACCAATTCGTTATAAAGATTAATCAAAATAGTGATTTTGCATTAAGCTTCGCGTTGGAGGAAATTAGGATTTTTGGTTGCTAATTTTTGCTTCCGCTACACATTTATCAGAATCCTTATTTATTGCTGAACGGTTTATATTGTAATATGTAGATATATTATTCAGTTTTGAAAATAGACGTATTAAATCGATTTATCAAACACCTAAAATTTATTTTGTACCTTTTAATATTATATTCGGGAGGTGGGTATTGGTACCGCCGCCCCGGGAAATATTTATTGGATAACCTACACCTCTGCCATGTCACCCCAAGCGGTTCGCTACTTTTGGTGGCTCTTGCAATACTGATAGTTCAGTCTCTCTCATCTACTAAATGTTAACTTGTAAAGACGTTAGGTAATATCAATTTGTCTTTTTAAATAATTTGTCTGGTCCAAAATCCATTATAATTTGTTCTATGATAAAAACTCCGGCATCGCCGTATATTGTGTGTAACTTGTAAATGTCAAATTGATGGCGCGGTCGTGTGAACAGCCAATCGCCGAATTTCACATTCCCGATAGTTTTTCGCCTGGCTTTTCATTCCCTTGTGAATAGGGCTTAATTTATTCCTTTGTTTTGTTAAGGCTTTTACCACAGTTATGTAGGTACACCTTGCTGTCACGTTTATAGGTCAACGGACCTAATTGTAAAATAACACAAAGGGTCGTAAAAAAAAATACCTATTCAAATATTACCGCTTGGTTTTCATTTTTAAATATATTCGCTTTTTTTAACGTGTCTTAAAATTATTAATGAATTATTTTTATTGAAAGCAGACAAAATATTCTTTCAGATTTTAATATTAAAAACGGACATATCTTGCAATAAAATGTTTCAAATTTTGAACGCAAACATAGCTCAAGTTTTTAAAAACATTTTACGATGATTTTTTCTTGTACACATAATTTACCAATTTATATGAAGCTAAAAAAAGCATTTAGTTAGACAAACGTATTGTGAAGGTAATTGTTAGTTACATAAAATTAATTACTAAGAAAATTGGCAAACCTTGGCCGGGTGAACTCTTTGGTAGTTTTCTGTTTTATCGAATTATTTCAAATTATACGGGTCGTCTATGATAAACATTTAAATGCAAAGATAAAGCTTGGTGTTGTCTCTTTTTCTAAATCTATTTAAATTATATGTACTTGTAATTGAAAAGGAGATAGAATGAGTTTTATGAAACGATTGATAAAAGAGGGAGAAATAAATTCACTCTTGAAACTAAATATAGCACTAGCTGACCCGATTGATAAAAGAGGGAGAAATAAATTCACTCCTGAAACTAAATATAGCACTAGCTGACCCGATTGATAAAAGAGGGAGAAATAAATTCACTCCTGAAACTAAATATAGCACTAGCTGACCCGATTGATAAAAGAGGGAGAAATAAATTCACTCCTGAAACTAAATATAGCACTAGCTGACCCGATTGATAAAAGAGGGAGAAATAAATTCACTCCTGAAACTAAATATAGCACTAGCTGACCCGATTGATAAAAGAGGGAGAAATAAATTCACTCCTGTAACTACACCGCCGCACAGAAGGCCGAATTATTAATTTACGACGCCAAAAATATTTTTATTTAATATTCTGATCAGAAATGCTTGTGACGAGAATTCAGAAGTAAATCTATCAGAAGAATGCCCAATTAGGGATAGTTGGGGTCAGGTATTTGTAGTATTCTATTTTTTGTTTTTGTTTAAATATTTGATTTATTAATTATTTCTGTATTTTTAATTAGTGAGATGAAATATATGCAAATATAACATAATTATGATTACACTGAAAAATTAAAAACTTATAATTTTTTAATATTATAAATATGTAATTCATTTCCTTCAGAGCGTGTTCGCCAAGACTACCTAAAAATAATGCGCTCGATTTAACAAAGGGCGAAAAACGGGGACATAAATATAACGTTTTCATATTACTTATAAGATATTTTTTCGAACTAGTAATAAAATATCGCGTAACTCGGTGGAACTTTTTTTAAAACTCTAACTAAAGTGTGAATATTTCAATATATTTTTTAGCAACAGTATTTCATAAAACATACATTATATCCATTTTACGTTAAAACTGTAACGTTAAAGCTCAGCTCAGGTTAAAGCAATATCCGTGTTGAAAACTCTATGATTTTCAAATAGGGACAATAGGACCAGCGTCAATGAATCGTCAATGAATCGTCAATAAATCGTCAATGGACCGTCAATGAATCGGGCGCAATTAAAGCTATATTGGCCGCTCGAAAAATAACTGAACTTTACGTAGACTATTGGGTTGCATTTACAAAATAAATCATTTTTGTTCAATTTGAATTGGTTTATAGAAAACATTTCAAAGGTATTTATGATTAGTTTGAAGACGTTGCTTTTACCTATTTTTTGCCGTAATTTCCTTTGGCGCATAAGGACGGCGCGCCGTAAGTAGAAATTCTTGAATTGATTGTATATCAAATGAAATCTCTTGAAAAATGTCGAATATTCATCCTTTATAGACTTCCAATGTAATCAGTCTTAAATTCAACCATTGAAAAAGGTCCTGCACCACACATTACTATAAAACATAGTATATAGAAAAAAACATATTTAGAAAGAAAAAACAAAAATTGCTACATCATCTCAAGCTAACATGGTTGCTACAATAAACAAAATTATTTGTTTCGTGGACTTTACCAAGTATTTTGTGTTCGTGGACTTTACCCAGATTTGTAGATATTGACCAATTTAAAAAAAAAAAAATTTATTTGATACAATATTTTTTACATTTCAAAATTTTTTACATTTCAAAATTTTTTACATTTCAAAATTTTTTACATTTCAAAATTTTCCAGTAATGTTGGCCTCACTGGGTGGCTTGCCCCTGCTGAGGCCTTCATTTTATAATATGAAAACATAATATACATAATACATTTAAAGAGCAAATAATACATTTAAAATATAATCTTGTGTGTTTGTGAGTGATGTGTGTTTATATTGGTTTTGTGTGTTACGTGTAGGTTTTTATTTTATTTTATGCTATAGCATTTTGGTAATATTGTATTTTTTGTTCTTTAATCCATTTTTTTTATTTTCTTTGTGAATTTATTTTGTAATATTATAATATTAATTATAATATCTTTGATATTAACGCTAAGATCAAGTAGCGCAGATAAAATGTCTTTGTAAATTTTGTAAGCGTTGATTTTACGACGATTCGTAGATCTGGAAAAAATGATTAAAAAATATTAAATTGACCTACCAAGATACAAGTTCTACCTGTAAACTTGTATTTTGTATTTTTATCAGTTTTCGTTATCTGTGTATTCTATTCATTGTTTCTGAATCGATCGGCCTTTATCATTTTCCTTTGTTAGAAATAACCAAGTATCAGACGACCCATTGGAAAATAATATAACAGTTTATTTTTCATTTAGGAAGTTGGTTGTTCTGGGAAAATTTATTTATGACTAAAATGCCGACGCAAATGATACGAATAAATAAATAAATGATTTAATATATTTCGTTGTAATTTGCAATGTGCGCTTTTCTCTTTTGATTCCACTGAATAATCCAGTATAATAAATTAGTTCTGTTGAATTCTATAAAAAAAACTTTTCTCTTTCGTACGAAAAGAAGTTCTTTATAAACTGGCGGTTTTCAAGCTTCCTTTGTTGATGTAGTATTTTGTATTCTATCCGTTTCCAGGCATATCGGAAAGTTTTTATTTGGAATACAAAAGTTCGGCAACCTACACGGATAAACATCATTCACCACAATATTCATCAACAAAGTTGATGATCTACATAAATAAGTTTTTAAAAATAGAATGTTATCATCAGCAATTATTTTTATTGCCTATCCACCTTTAGGTAAAGGTTAAGCCACACAAGAATCTAATAGCGGGGTTTCGATCGAGGCTCCCATTTTAATGAATTGTAATGAAGTGTCAGCTACACTACTCGCTTCGACGCTTCGACGAAGTCCTCGACGAAGTTAGCCGAAGTTCGAAGTGCGTGCCCACACACTCGTGCAACTTCGCGAGTAACGCTTCGAGTCCTTTGACTCGGGCGCATTTACCGACAACAATCGGAAGTCGGGCGAAGCGAAGCGAAGTTGCCCGAAGCGAAGTGAAGTTCGTGCCAACACTATCGTATTCGGTCAACTTCGATCAACTTCGCGAGTAGTGTAGCTGGGCTTTAAAATTCCTCCAACAAAAACAGCCTTCGCCCAGCGACAGTTCTCTTATATAGCGCCTAAAATATTCAACTTACTGAGTATTGATATTAAGACATCGAAAACTGATGATCTTTATGCCATTAGTGTACAGAACTGGTTATTTGCTCAAGGAAGGAAATATTATAAAGAATGCCTTACAACATAATAGTGTTCTTATTTTTCGATTAAAATTTTTATCTCTAAATTAACTTTCAACAAAAACTTTATATTACGCTGATGCGATTATTCTTATTTTTATTTCTACTATCCCTAGCATTATCTATTATTTTTATTTGTATCCTACCTTATTTTTATTTTTACCTTTATGTTTACAAGATTCACCTACTCCAATTCCTTTCCTGTATGTGATCATATCGTAGACTAAATAAGACTGGATCATATACATAATATTATATATTCAGATTGGTTATTTATGAAGGGAAAGAACTATTTTAAAGAATACCTGACATCATTAAATTAAGTTCATTTGCTTTATTATTCTTTTTTTTCATTTCAATTCTGTTTAAAATTTCTTTTTAAAATTATTTATTTATTTATATTTATTTTCATCTCTTTCTTATTTTCAGTTAAACCTATTTAACCTATAGGTACCTATTTTACAACTGAATGAATCATGTTTTACATTTATATAATTATACACAAATTTCTACTACCATAATACCGACATGTGTCTAGTGTGGTAGTCGAAAAGCATGTAAAAAACCTGTATTCAAATATATTTTTATGAAAAAAGAAAAAAAAAAAAATTATTCAGATTCTTATGAAAATATTCTTTATACTGTTTTAAATACGAATGTATAAGAACATCATATTTTTTTAAAAATATCACAATATAAATGCTGCTCTACAAGGTAGTATAATCAATAAAAAATATTTATATACCTACATTAGATATGTCGTAACGAGTATTATACATTTTCGGGGAAAGCAATCAATTCGCGTTTTGACATTTTGTATGTAATAAAATACTCATTTTGTATAGAATAGGTAATCGAATTGACATTAATAGTTATAGCAAAGTAATTAATAACCAACTAAATTTAAGCTTCAGTTCTAAATTATGATACCTATATATTTCCCGCTAAACCCCTATAAATTTCCCTTGCGAATAACTTATATACCTCATCAGACCTGTCTTGTGACTGAATTCTTTCTCACTCTGTTATATTCAATGTCTTTTTTGTGGTGGCACGATAACGCATCAAAATTACAATTCAACACACCTTTAAAAAGTGATATTAAGTTATGCAAAGAGATGAGAAAAACACAAACTAGAAAAATAGGGTACGTAGGTTAGGTTGACATGTTAGTTTTTTTTCATCGCTTTTGATTACTTTATATAACTTTTTAATGTTTGTACAGAAAAATTAGACCCAACCCAACCCAATGTGCAGACACAATGTATGAAGAAAACATTTACAAAACATTTCACAGAAGCAACATACAGACACAACATATGAAGAATCACTTAGATATGTCACAAAAAAAGTTGTCTTATAAGACTTTATGAATTATTATAATCACTCATTTGATTTATGTACTGTTGGTGTCAAAAAGTTAAAAAAGTATCCTCAATGATGGACTATAGAAATGCATAAAAACAAAATCAGGAAAATACATTAAAAAGTACGGGCTCAAAAATAAACAGACCTGTGTGTTGAATTGTCATTTTGATGCGTTATCGTGTAACTCTTTTCTTTTATTTGTATATTGATAATACAGGATTTTCCAATAAGAGGTGTTATTTTTTAATAGCCCGTTATTTCGGTAGATGTTACTTTTGAAGCTGTAATTTTTTGACATTTGACAAGTAGAAACTACGCCATTAATAAAAATGGAACGATACACGCTTCAACAACGCATTGAAATTATTAAATTTCACTTGAGTGAATCAAATGCAAATCATCTTGAGTGATGAGGCCCATTTTCACCTCGGTGGCTTCGTCAACAAGCAAAATTGTCGCATCTGGGGCTCGGAAAACCCAAGAGTTATTTTTGAAAAGCCTCTTTTTCCTTAACGTGTGACTGTTTGGTGCGGTTTATGATCCGTCGGAGTATTGGACCTTACTTTTTCGAAAATGAGGCTGGAGCAACAGTTACGGTGAATGGATTGCGCTATCGAGAGATGATTAATGATTTTTTTTATTTCTGGAATTGGATGGTATTGATCTGGACAACGTTTACTTTCAACAAGACGGCGCTACGCGCCACAACGAAACCATTGATCTTTTACGATTGAATATCAAAATAACACCTCTTATTGGAAAACCCTGTATTTTATGTACACAGTCCCGAATAATGTTATATTTATAAACGTACCTGTAGTGCTTGCTAAAAGGGGGCGTTGTATAATACTTGAAGTCCCCGGCGTTGCCCTGGTATTACGGAGAGATTTTCCAAATCTGATGTAGTTCAAGCGTGCGAAATTTCATCAACCTCATAATAAAACTATAGATATATGTGTAAATCTAAACTTATAACAAAACTTAATGTGTATTTTCACCGTTAAAAATGTGAGGAAGATTAAAAGATTATTTTTCTGATTATGATTATCGAACTAAAAATATGTAATTATTTTTATTAATAATTATTGATTTCATAAGTTCTTAAAACGCACGTTCCGAAACGGTTCCAATTGGCTTTAACGTCATTTTGAGATAGAAAACGCGGAAAAATGTCCGGTAAAACGCCTGTCACCAACGTCGCATGAATTCACGAATAAAACACAATTTTGGCAAATCGAAAATGGCACATTTTAAATCGTTATAGAAAATTTATTCTTCACATAAAAATAAAATATGTACCTTCATTGTCGTCCTTTTTTTATAAATTTTTTCGAGATTAAAAAATAAATTGTGAAAATACCCTATTGTTTCTTACTGGCGATGCACTACGTCGTGTAATATTTTGAATCAAGCCGCCATCAATAACACTCCTTACGTAGATGGCGATAAGGCTTAAATTCCCGCTTAACACCATCCGCCTGTTTTGATTTATGCAAGAAAAAAACATGGCCAAAAAGTGCCTTTTATTTTATTTTGTGGATGTTCAGGCATAAATATTTAAAAAAAATCCGATTATTTTATAAATAACTTAATTTGCCACATTATACAGTAAAACCATAACCGAAAATGGGTTCGTAAGTAGGAAATTTTGAACTTTAAAGCAGTTTTCATAGGCGTTATAAATTATTTTTTTCTGGGCTTATAAAAAGACTTATGAAAAAATACTCGATTATTTCAAAGGTCAAGATGTATTCTACTCGCAGTATTTAATCAAAGCATCTGAAACATTTCTAGGCGACCAAATTTTCCAATCAAAAACACATGATTTTGCATTACGACGTATGGCATCGCCTTAACATTGTTTTATTTTTAAAATTTATCTGTATGTTGACTGACTTTGACATAAAATATCAATGTTATTAAATTTTTCAAATAAATTTCTATTGTAAGGACTAGGCCTAGAAGGTCAGAGGGTTATATATTATAATCAATCACTTTTGTGTGAGGGTTCATCCATTTTATTAGGAAATTGCCTTCGAATCTTTGAGAGGCTCGAACCTTTTGATCTGTATGACATTACATTCTTTTAACCTTTATTTGAAGAATTCACGTTTGTGTGGAGTTTCAATTATCTCTTTCAGCACAAATATTGAAATTCCTAAGACAAAAAATATTCAACGTCAAATCAGTTTTTTTAAAATAACAATCTCATTATTACTGGCCAAACTATAACAGATAACAAGAAGTTATTGACTGTGTCATTTTTAGGCAGTTTTGTAAGAAGATCGTTGGTGGAAAATTTGTCTGATACACACAAATTATTATATATATAATTTAAAAACCACGAATTATTTTTAATTTTATTAAGACCGACTGGTTTCGCTTGGTAGAAGCATCTTCAGGGTTCAAAATTTAACTAATCAAAAATACAATGGGGGTGCTTATAATATATACAAATCATAGAGTGAGAACAAAACATTATAATAATAGCACAGTGAGAGCATTAACTTAACATTTAACATAGTAACAAAGCGCCAACTGAACATGCGATTAAGGAATAATGGGAAATGTATGAGTTTATTTATAATATTCCATGATCCATACTTCCCTTGAAAGAAGCTCTCTTCATTTATACGCTCATTCATAGCAACTTAAAAACGCGATGATATTTATACATAAAATAAGAAATAACCTATTACCAAAATACCAAAAAAAATTATATGCAACAAGGACATTCAGACGTGAACACAAGAACGTGCAATGAAAATACGCTACTTAAAAAGTCAAAGTCAAAGAAACTATAAAGTCTGCACCAATTGATAGAATCAAGATGCAAGTAAGATTGTAAGAGCCGTGTTAAGCAAAAGAAAATTATTAATGTAAGTTATAATAAATTAAATATGTGTAAACTTGGATGTAAAAATGGATAAAATAAAATCAATAAATAAAAAAAATAAGATTGAGAGATCAGCCAATGCGTTAAATAGACTGGTTCGACTACAGTTTACATGATTACGACAGTTTACTAAGAAGCACGTAATATTTCACGCACGTCACGACAAATAACGTAATAATTGTCACTCATGTGGATGTGACGCCAACTTGGGGTGTAAACATGTTCTTCCGTTCATTTGAATGACTTCAAGTTGACACATGCTATGAAAAACTAATTCTAGGGACCGTATCGATGCGAATATGTAAAGGAGTTTTCATTTCGTCCCTGAGAACAACCAGTAATTGGATTCTATGAACATTTATAAAAGTGTCTTAACTAAATACTTAAACGAAATATTCGACTCTGAAAATAGAAGAAATTTGTTTTGCCGAATTTGGACTTCGCAAATTTGTTCATAACGTGGCGAGTAATTTGCGCTCCCATGTAAAAATGTCTATTCATTCAAAAGCAGATTTTACTTTTAAGAACTAAATGGTGATATTATAATGCGAGATGCCTATTTACTGTCAGATTGATTTATTGACGAATCACAGTCAGCTTTCCTCTCTGCGTCCCGCAACTCTTGGTTTAACCCCTCGCCTTTAACTTCTCGTCTATTAATATTCATATGTCTGTGGATTTTATCATAGAATTGCCCTAGAAGTGCCTTCCCTACAAATTTAAATGGAATTTACCCCAATAGCCCATCAATCTGTCTCACTTACACTCGCCTGCCATCGTAGATCTCCATCCCATTTGAATTTCGTAAAAACAATTTTGCATTGGAAATTTAAGCCTCTATTAGGCAGACATTTGGATCACGAAACACGCACACAAGGCATTTCTTGTGTTCTTCTTTATTCTGTGGGTTTTACAAACTTTTGGGAAATAACTTTTCAAATCATTTTTCCAATATTCTATTTTACTGTTTTTATCTAAACGTCAATAACTTAATATATTGGCCACCCTGCTTTCGTCTTGTTTCACGAGAATTTAGAATTGAAAGCGATTTAAACTTCCAATTGAATATCTAATTCATTATTGAAATAGATTTTGGTCGTATTTGTTATTTTACAAAACTCCATGCCGCATAAAAGTGATTTAAAATTATAGAGGCATTCACGAATTTAATATATAAATCATTTTCTTGGAGAAAATACAAAATTGAAAATGTGCTTCGCAGCGTCCCTCGGGTTTATGATGACAGATATTTTTAGTCACTGAATTATGTTTTAATATTCAAGACCACTCTGAAAAATGTTAAAGAGTCCTTCCCTAAATCAAGGCAGATTTTTTATGAAATTTTGATTAAGATTTAGCATTCCAGAGATAATAATAACGGGTCCCGAAATTTACATTTTTTTACTGATTTAAACCCTTCTTTTACTTTGACACAATTTTATTAAGTCGTAACCCAGTTTAGGTAATGACGATTAAGGTTTTATTCAATGTAGTACATTTTTCGATCAAAACCTGTTTTATTTCCATCTCCAGTCCAAGGTTGATTAATGTCACGTAATAAAGTTAAAATGGGGTCGAATCAAATAATAAAATATCTGAACTTTTTGAAAAACATTTAGATAAGTGGTGTGTATTTTTGTGGAAGGCTGGATTGTTTCATTTTTGGAAGGCTGGATTGTTTCATTTGTGGTATGCTGGATTTTTTTATTTGTGGAATGCTGGATTGTTTCATTTGTGGAAGGCTGGATTGTTTCATTTGTGGAAGGCTGGAATGTTTCATTTGTGGAAGGCGGGATTGTTTTATTTGTGAAAGACTGGATTGTTACATTTGTTGAAGACTGGATTGTTTCATTTGTGGAAGGCTGGATTGTTTAATTTGTGGAACGCTGGATTGTTTCATTTGTGGAAGGCTGGATTGTTTCATTTGTGGAAGGCTAGATTGTTTAATTTGTGGTAGGCTGGATTGTTTCATTTGTGGAAGGCTGAATTGTTTCATTTGTAGAAGGCTGGATTGTTTCATTTGTGGAAGGCTAGATTGTTTCATTTGTTTAAGTCTGGATTGTTTCATTTGTCTAAGGCTGGATTGTTTCATTTGTGGAAGGCTGGATTGTTTCCTTTGTGGAGGGCTGGATTGTTTCTGTTTCGATAGCTCTTGAAAAACTTTAGCGTCTTGTCGGGTGCAAATTGATAGATATACGGGAACGGGAATAGGAAATTTGAGGATGCCACCAGAATTAAAGGAAAGTCCTACCTTGTACTGGTATCTCCTTACAGCTTCCGTGATAGCACCAAACTCACACAGTATTAATCTATTTCCGTCACTAGATATCGACCACGAAAGAAATGTCCATTGAAATGTATGACTCGAGACGCGTATGGGTAGGTGGTAGAAATTGTACTAGCGTGCGCCGGTCAGACAAATCCCTATATCCCGATGGCAAGGTGGGAACAACAGGATGTAGGTAATAAATAATTATAATTTCTTCGCGTTATGCCCAAACATATACCGCCCGCCAAAATTAACAATTTTTCAATACCCATCGAAACTGGTCGAACCCGAAAAAAAAAATAAAAACAAATAAGCTACAAAAAACAGTAGGTATGTGAAAAGAACTTAATCCTAACAGTTAGTCTATTACTTACAAACTAGATGCACGCGAAACTAAAATTACACGTGCAAAATACAAAAAAAATATATATATACGAACGTTACTATTTATTCTATGGGTAATAGGCAAAGCTTTGTCACAGGCCGTAGATATATCCCGTCGTTAGTTTGAACTGAGGCTACTCTAACGACCCCGTCCGAACCTGGTTTCACCTCCCTTATCCTGCCGAGCGGCCATTTTAAAGGAGGACTCCTGGTATCCTTAATGACTACCAGGTCATTTACTTGGAGGTTACGTGTAGCCTTGTACCATTTAACGCGATTTTGTAACTCTTGTAAGTACTCTGTATTCCAGCGCTGCCAAAAATGTTGCGTGATTTTCTGCAAGTGTTCCCAGCGATTGAGTCGGTTGGTCTTAACCTCGGAATAATTATATTCGGGAATTGAAATTAGCGGTTCACCTATTAAGAAATGACCTGGAGTGAGAGCTTGAATGTCTTCAGGGTCTGATGATAAGGAACACAGCGGTCGCGAGTTTAGTATGGCCTCAATCTTGGTTAAAATAGTAGTAAACTCCTCGTACGTACGAACTATCTCCTAATACCCTCTTTAAATGATTCTTTACCACTCTTATGTTACCTTCCCATAGTCCCCCGAAGTGGGGACTGGAAGGAGGATTAAAATTCCATACTATTCCCCTTTCCGAACATGTGCGCATTATAAGTTCATCATCACGACATTTATTTAAGAATTTTTGTGCTCCAATCAAATGGCGTTTAGCCCCAACGAAATTTGTACCACAATCAGAATAAATGGCTTGACAGATACCCCGTCTTGAAACGAATCTATTAAGTGTAGCGATAAAGGCCTCAGACGAAAGATCCGAGAGTACCTCGAGATGTATCGCCTTCGTTGACATGCAAACAAAAATCGCAAAGTAAGCCTTGTATGTTTTAGCCCCTCTGCGTTTTCCTTCCTTTATGCTATATGGGCCCGCTAAATCCACCCCTACACAAATGAATACGCGACTCGGTGTGACACGAGCTTCTGGCAGGCTGGCCATGAGAGGAGTTGCTGGTAAGGCTCGCAATCGTGCGCATCTCACACATTTTGAGACTAAATTCTTTATTTTATTGCGGGCAAATATAATCCAGTAATTTTGCTGAATCAGGAACTGCAAGGTTCGTGATCCGGCATGCAAATATATATTATGGTAATATAATATAAGAAGCTCAGCTATTTTACTATTCTTCGCAAGGATTATTGGAAACTTAGTATTGTAATTTAAACGAGAATTGCAGAGCCGCCCGCCAACGCGAAGTAAATTCTCGTTGTCAATGAAAACATTTAATTTTTGAAAAGCCACTGTGGTCACCCCATCTCCTTTGAGCTTTCGGAATTCAGCAGGAAAATGAAACTGTTGATCGCATTTTAACAAGACCATAGTCGCGTGGTTTATTTCTGAGCAGGTTAGAATTCCACGCTTACAACCGCTCTTGCTCTGTTGCCTAGCATTGTTTATGAATCTGAGGGACCAAGCAACCAAATTCACGAGACGTGTCCAAGATGAAAACCGGAAAAATCCTAGGCCCTTAAAATAGTCATGCGGCTCATAAACCGTTGAGACGTGAGACTTTACCTCTGGCAATTGTTCAACCCTTAATGTTTCCGGTAAAGCTAACGGCCACTTCTGTAACGACTGAACTAGCCACGGAGGGCCTTGAAACCATAATTCATTATCTATTATTTGAGGCGGATATAAACCGCGAGAAGCTAAATCTGCTGGATTCTCCTTTGAAACAACGTGATACCACCTTGCGTCCTCGACTTGATCGAGTATTTTAATTACGCGGTTCGCGACAAATGTTTTTAAGGTATGAGGAGGTGCCTTAATCCATGATAAAACAATTGTAGAATCCGAAAATAATATTAAATCTGTAATTGGTATAAGAGTTTCAATCGACGATTTCGTCATTTTTATCAGCTCAAGGCGCGGTATTGACAATGTCTTCAGTGGCGCAACTTTAGATTTACTAGTAAGCAATGTCACTTTAGGGTGTGCTTCCTTCGTAACCAAATATACACAAGCAGCATAACCCAACTCACTAGCATCCGAAAATCCTACTAAAATACAGTTTGACTGTTTAATTGTATTGCAATGTCTAGGTATTTGTAAAAAACGTGACGATGGTAATCCATTTAAGAAATTTTGCCACAAAATGACAATATTTTCAGGGAGCGAGTCATCCCAACCTATCTTGATTTTCCATATTTCTTGCAAAAGGCATTTTACTTTGAAAACCACAGGGGTTATTAATCCAATAGGATCGAATATGCGAGCAACACAGCTTAGTATTGCACGCTTTGAAAATACCGTTAACTTTTCTTCCACGGAGTATGAAAAGGTATCCTTTTCTGGATCCCAAATTAAGCCTAAAATTTTTAACGAACCAGATGTTTCATCATTAAATACAACCTGACCACTTGAGTGGATCCGATGTTCACTCGGGATGTCCTTTAATACCGGCAGCGAATTACTCATCCATTTTCTTAATTGAAAGCCTCCTTTCGCAAGTAGTTCTTTCAGCTCCCTCTGAAGCTGAAAGGCGCTGTCTGGCTCCCAATCACCAGTAACAATATCGTCTACGTATGTATCCGACAACAGTGCCTTGGAAGCTTTTGGGAATTGTGCACCCTCATCCTGCACTAGCTGATGTAAAGTTCTGATTGCCAAATAGGGCGAAGAAGTCACACCAAACGTGACTGTGCTAAGTGTGTATTGCCCTACCGGCTGCAAAGGAGAAAAACGCCAAAGAATCCTTTGATAGCTAGTGTCTTCTTCTCTTATTCGAATTTGCAAAAACATTTTTTGAATATCCGTAGTAAATACTACCGGGTATATACGAAACTTTAATAAAATTTGTCCTATCTCATTTTGTAATTTGGGACCTGAATATAAACAATCGTTTAAAGAAATTTGTCGGTCTGATTTACAGGAAGCGTCAAAAACCACTCGAATTTTAATATCATTACTAATTTTTTGCACGACCGGATGATGGGGAATGTAATTGGTATTCCGTATCTCAGTCGATTGGGTAACTCTTGACATGAAGCCTTGCTCTATAAAATCCTTCATATATTTACGATAATGTTCCGCTAAGGTAGGATTTAACGACAAACGTTTTTCCAAATTATATAATCTCTTAAGAGCGATATCATATGTACTTCCTAAATTTACTTCCGATTTATTTTTAAAAGGTAGCGCTACTACATATCTGCCACAAATATCCCGTTTAACCGTTGCCTTAAATATCTTTTCGCATTCACTATCATCTTTATTATGAATAATTTCGTTAGAAATCTCTTCGACTTCCCAGAAACGTCTTACCGCGTAATTTAAGTCGTTGTTTTCGACTGCAGTTAAAGCTGACGTCACAAAAGCCTGTGTGTCATCTTTCATTTGTGCTACACATGATCCCATGACTACGTATCCGAATATTGTATTCACGGCCAGCAAATTACATTTACGGCTTGAAATACATCCTGGTCTCCATATTTTTGATATCAAGTCAGTTCCCACTAAGAAGTCGATATCGCCTGGAAATTGAAAATCTGGATCCGCCAGCTTCAACTGTTTGAATTCTTCAAACGGTTCATGCATATTAACGGGCGGAAGCTTGGACGTAATATTTGAAATAACTATCGCTTGTCCTGACACAAAAGAATGATTCTGAATGGGATATATTTTACAAGTAACTAAACCTTGCACATTGTTGACTATTGCATTATTGACCCCAGTGACAGTACCTAACCATTTCTTCGATTTTAATCCCAAAGCATTATATAATTTTTCAGACATGAACGAAATTTCACTGCCCGAGTCAATTAATATCCTGGCGCGTTTTCTGCGTCCTGAAATGTCAAGGAATTCTGCCAGCGCGGTAGGTAAAATAGAGCGTTTTGTCACTGTGTACGCAGCATTACAGTTTGCTAAATTATTGTTTTCAGAATCGCGGTTCGGTGAAGGTGACCTTTCGTCACTATGTAAAAGGGTATTGTGTGACTTGTTACAACTTCTGCATCGAAATTTAGATCGGCAATTTTTAATTAGATGTGGATTTAAACAATTGAAACATAATCTTTCTCTTTTGACGAAGTCCCTCCTACTGTCTACTTGTAATCCAAGAAATATTTTACATTTTGTAATGTGGTGATCGGCTTTGCAATGATTGCAAATAATTTTCTTCGTGTAATCGTTTTTAACAAATAAAACCCGTTTAGACTTACGATTTTCTTTTAAATCTGAAAGCATATTTACGCGGTTTTGCGTTGCCAAGAAATCAATTAATTTTTCGACATTCGGAATTTCATCCTTATCAATCCTAGATTCAAAGGACCGCCGCGTATACAAATCTATTTTTTGTAAAACAAAATGGCAAATAAATTCCTCGAATAATTTGTGTCGTTTTAGTTGGTATAGACCGGAAAGATTTTCACGTAAACCATTTAATATCTCCACATTGCTAGTGAAATCGCAATTTAAAATAGAGTTTGCATAGTGTATAAATAATGCTCTCGACTCCGAAAATTGATTTAATAATGTTTCCCAGGCTAATTCATAGTTTTCTCGTATTATTGGAATTGTTTTAACCAGGGATATTGCTGTGCCCTTCAAAGAACTTAGTAGGTAGTGAAATTTTTCAATATTAGTGAGAACTGTATTTTCGTGAACGAGACTCCTAAATAAATTAAAAAACGGAGGCCAATCTCTAATGTGGCCACTGAACGATGGTATTTTTATTTCTGGTGCCAGAAAACTTCGACCCGGGCGCTGCAATTCCTCGCCTGATGAGTCATTATGACCATTCTTATTCGCCTCGAGAGTGTCACGCGCCGACGTGACCTCGAAGTACAATTCATCAAAAACACGGGAAACTTCCAAAATATCATTTTTTGACTCAAATTCGGGAAGTGAAACCAGGTCCGCCAGTTCGCATTGTATGCTTTGAAATTCCTCATATGTCGACTCGATTTTTTCCATTCTAGCCTTAAATTGACATAACTTTGAACTTATACTTAAATCTTTAATAAGATCATATGCGGCTTGTATACGCCCAAATAATCTTTGCCTTTTTAACTTTAAAGAACCAATCTTGGATTCATTCTTGTCCATTTTGAAATATGTACTGAAATTACTACCCACCTATGAAATACAACCGCGGCGCGCGGTAAGAAATAATAACTACTTGAAATAATCTTTTAATCGTACGATTATTGAACCATTTACTATTTGAATACAATTTCTACGCAAAACTAATCTTATCCGGCTCGAAGGACCAATGTTTCGATAGCTCTTGAAAAACTTTAGCGTCTTGTCGGGTGCAAATTGATAGATATACGGGAACGGGAATAGGAAATTTGAGGATGCCACCAGAATTAAAGGAAAGTCCTACCTTGTACTGGTATCTCCTTACAGCTTCCGTGATAGCACCAAACTCACACAGTATTAATCTATTTCCGTCACTAGATATCGACCACGAAAGAAATGTCCATTGAAATGTATGACCCGAGACGCGTATGGGTAGGTGGTAGAAATTGTACTAGCGTGCGCCGGTCAGACAAATCCCTATATCCCGATGGCAAGGTGGGAACAACAGGATGTAGGTAATAAATAATTATAATTTCTTCGCGTTATGCCCGAACAGTTTCATTTAACGAATGCTTGTCACAGGATAAAATGATTTTATTACATTCAAAGAAATCATCTGTAAAACTCTAACGGAGTAATCCTCGCTTGGTACCAGTTAATGAAGGAAATTTTTCATGTTTATACAAACATCTCAGATTAACTAACATTATTATCATTATATTTTCATTGACAGTCCACCACACCTTTAAATAAAGTGAAAATCATTGCGGTAACTCAATTGCGAAAACAGCATTTTTCATTGATTTATGAATACGTTATTCAATCTTTAAGCGAGTACTAAATCGATTGCATCCATCATAGATTAAAACGAGATATCACGTAAAAACAAGATTAGCGTAGTGGGCGGAATTGTAAAAAAATCGTTGGCCTGATAAAAAACATGTAATACAATACTTTATTATTATTAAAATATACACAAATAAATATATTACATGTAGATTAAAAAAAACATTATGTAGAACAGACCTATTGCCAATTTCAATGATAATATAAGCAAATATACCACACAGAGTTTTGGCGGTCACGAGGCTGGCCGAATGGTGAGATGTTCCGTGCAAGAGCGTCGTTCCGTTTCTGTGCAAAAGCGTCGTCCCGTCTTGCTACGCAAGAATCGGTTTAACCCCCCTGGGCGCGTCAAAAGAAAATGTTTCACATAAATAATAAATTCGTACACTTAGGGCGACTTGCACCAACTATCGATTAAATTTTATCTTAAATTTTATCTTAAATTGTATTTAACTAAACGTATTTAAGACCCTAAATACATTTAACTTAAATGCGTTTAGTTGCGTCCTGCACCACGCAGTTCGGTGGCAATTTTAGTTAAACGCGTTTAACGCGTCGGTAAAACAGTTACCGCGTGTTTACCGCCATTTACGCGTAAATAAAACAGCTACGATGTTTCATTTTACTTGAAGTATCAAAATATATTGTGATTGTGTGTGTGGTTTAATAGTGTGTTCATTTATTTTATGAAGAAAAAGTTAAAGCAAATAGACATAATGATGAAATAATACAAAAAGAGCTTCTGTTGTTGGAATTAAAAATAAAACAATTATCCGAGTAATTTTGTTTTTTTTTATTTCTTTTACATATTATATTGTTTTAAAGTATTATAAGAATGCTGTAGGTATGATTAGAAGTTTACAACCTTGCAAAGTACTCCTCGATAAGGAGTGTTAGCTCCAAGTGACGAGCACCTCGCTGATGTTTTATTGGTGTTGAATTTTAACTGAGGTTCAATTTCTTGCACTAATAATGATGTCATTTCTTTACTGAGACGAAATATTCTTTGAAACTTCTTGGCACTGAGTGTTTCAAATAAATTTGTTCTCTTGTTTACTTTTCTGACTATATTATAATTTATTTAAGTTATTTATAATTTCAATAACATAATTTCTTCATGATCGTCAGAATACAAATCCCAAATGTTCATTGTGAATACAAATTAAAATGAGATAGATTTTAAACACAATCAGAAATCGAAGAGATAACCTAAATATTTTTGACAGTACTGCTTTACGAGTAGGGCTAAACACGTTTAACTCAGTTAAACAGCCGCTTTTGGGTATTTAACTTTGACAGTTCTTTAAACGCATTTAACGAATTAAATTTTGTGGTGCAAGACGCCAAGTCGACTTAAATCAAATAATGTGTTTAAAATTATATTTAAATCAAATTTAACTTATGGTGCAAGCCGCCCTTAAAGGTAATTTGTCTCAAAAATGTGTTTTATTCTTCATGGTAATCATTATCACGACGTATGAGTATTTCAACATTTGAGTATTTTTCATCTCCTATCAATTTTATATTTTATTTCTCTCCTATCTTTTCATAGTCGATGTACCACTGATCCCCTTTTATTCCCCAAAGCAAAGCGAGCTTTCAATTGATTTCCATCTATCAGCCGTTGTTAAAGACTTAATGCTTCAATATTTCTATTGTACAGCCGCTTGTACTTACTGCGATTTCCATATTTCATATTATTATTCCACACAAAATGTATTCACGGATATTCCTAGACATATTTAAACCTCAATTTATTATTTTTTTTGTATCGGGTGTCGTATTTAATTTAAGCTCTTTCCTATGAACAAGAATTTCTTCATCTGTTTCATTATTCTCAAGATCTGTGGGCAGATTGAACCAATCCCGTTAAGGTTTTCGAGCCGATTGCTACGTTTTCACTCGACCAGAGTCGTAAGACGATCCTACGCATTCTTGTGTGTTTAAAAAACTCTCACCACATCGTTTGAAGTATATAAGTCCCCCATTTTCATACCGAAGGTTAACTATTCAAATATGACAAGTTCATTTTGCTGTCATACATACGATTTTTTTGTGGTGTGAGTGAGTTAAGATTAAAAAGTATAAAGCACAGCAGAAAACGACTACCCCTGGCGTAGAATATGAACATTGGGGTTGAATACTAACTTGCATTACTTTCTTGCGCGATACGATCATGTAACTCTGTCTCTTTCTAGGAGGCTTCCTCATACGGTGTTTTGGTACACAATGTATTAATAACGCACGAAGACTTAATTTAAATAAACTACTTGAAGTTTCCCTCCAGGTCTATGTTCTTTTAGGGGTGCTGTGTGGAAGGCGCTTTACGGAAAGGAATGCGTGAAAGAGTGAAGAGAAGAATGTTGCGTGAAGGGGGGAAACACAAAACTCTGAAATCATTCCACAGCCAAGCTGTGAGTGTTAGTTGTACATGGCCCTGGGAAATGAAGGCGTAAATGAGTGAATAGAAGAATGTTGCGTGAAGGAGGAAGTACAAAACCCGGCAAACCATTCTACAACCTAGCTGTGATTGTTTGTTGGACTTGGTTTAAGGAAAGGAATGCGTGAATGAATAAAAAGAAGAATGTTGCATTAAGGAGGAAACACAAAACCCGGCAAACCATACCACAGCCAAGTTGTGATTGTTTGTTGGACATGGTTTAGGGAAAGGAATGCGTGAATGAATGAAGAGAACAATGTTATATGAAACACAAAACCCGGAAATCATTTTAAATCTCAAAATAGTAGAAAATAAATTCGCTACCCACGTGATTCCAAATTCCTCTATATTATACACATTATTCTAGTCTTTAGATTTAAAGGGTAAAACTTCGCAAAACTAACTATTTCTTCGTCTCATTTACAGTTCATTTACGTAAATAATTAATAGAACGGGCCCTAGTATGCTTCCTTGTGGAACTCCATAAGTAATCGACAGTGGCTTGCTAATATAATGATTCATTTTGACTTAAAGGTCGCTATCCGCGTTTGTCTGTACGCTTAGTTCTTCTAAACTACGCAACGGATTTTGATAGAGTTTTCACTATCATTTAGAGAATTTCTTCCGGAAGGCATATTATATTTATAGAAAGTAGAGAAAAGTCTAGCAACGCCGAGTACATGTCAGCTGTATTCAATAAATTCAAAAATTCTTATTGTTTGACCTGTTTCGATTTAATTTAAAACTTTTAATGAATCCTACGAACTAAAAGAGCAGAAGTAATGTGGTTAGGTATCCACTTATAGAAATTTAACCTTTTCCTTCCCTAGCAGTGCCACTTACAACGCGTTATTTATCAAAGAAACTAATTTATACTCTTATGAAACTTAAAGTTACATCAAAGGCAGCAACCTACTAAAGCTTAGAATTTTTAGAAAATATATATTAAACAGTTAATAAAACATTTTTTTCGGAAATCAGTGAGACGCAAAAACCTTAACAGAAAATATTCAAACCCACTTGTTACCGTGTAAAATCTTATCGCTTTGTAAATTATGTATATTTTTTTTCCTTTCCTTTTTCATTAATACTTTACTAAATGTCAAAGGTCGAAATATCTTATTTCTTCACAATAATATTGCAGTGAGAGGCTGTGAAGAAAAAATACAATTTTCAGGTGATTGTAATAACAAAAAGATATGAACTTCATCCGAGAATGGATAAAAATGGACGTTGGGTCATGAACATTATTTGTCTTTTTTAAAATCAAGGTAGAATAAAATGGGCGAATATCATAAACATTAATCACAAAGCATTTGTTTCTGCCCTAATTGCTCAAATCGAGATATTTTTTTTGGTTGATAATAACGTCAACGTGAAATATTAGAAATTGTGAAAATGTTAATTTCCAATTCCCTGGTACGCAGGGACACGAGGTATTATTTATATGATATTACGTTCACAATTATTATCTTCAATAAAATTTCTGAAATTAAAAAAATCAGTCAAGATTGAACCATCAGCAATACATGAAAACTGTTAATAGATAGAATAAAACTAGGAAGGAAAAACTGTCAGAGTTGAATGCAGTAGTAGAAATGCGGCCCTCGTGCAATCGTTTCAGTAGAAATTCAGTTGCTGAGAGGTCTGTGAGAAATCGATCAGTGATAAGGTATCGGATTAATTGATTAGGAAATAACGCCATTACTTTGTACCTAGGTATAGGTTGTGCTGTACAAACACCTTCAATGTGTAGGTGTGTTTCCGCAGCTGCATAGTGATATTGCTGTTGTCGATCTTGGAGTTTGTGGTACACAAAGTTGCAGGTCAAACTGAACTCTTTCTCTTTTTTAATGATGGGATATAATATGAAAATGCTTAAATACTGTTTTGGCGTTCGGTTTATACCATTTTTTTAAATTAAAATTATTAATAAAAGGTACGAATTAATTATAATATGACACATTTCATTTTAATTACCCGGTTAGTGGATAAAAATTCTCGGGTCTAACTTGGGAGCTAGTTTATTTACTTATACTTACTTATAAATAATAAAGGTGTATGTACAAAATAGTAACTATATCTAGTTACAAAAAAATCAAATTTGTTCCCTGTTTTCTAAGTAACTCTGGAACCAACTTACAACTTGTCTTCTAGTCCAATTTTCTCCAGTTTAGCAAGCAACCTAGAATGCGACGTATCAAAAACCTTTTTTAGATCAAAAAATATTCCTAGGCACTTACGACGACTATCCAAATTCCCTACAACTAGAGAAGTCAATTTTGCAATGCCATAGTGAGTTTCCACATCAGGTCGAAAACCATATTGGTTAGAAAGCAGAAATTATTTTTTATAAAAATAGGAGTGTGTTTTTAACTAATATTTTAGAAATGTCGTTAAAGATATTGGTCTGTAGTTAGTCATTTCCTCTGGGTTAACAGCTTTAAAAATCTGACTAATTACAATATTAAATATTTTTTCATGGTTTCTACTAATATTCCATTGTACGGCGCTGAGCCACCTCTCAGCGAATTAATTACATTTACAACTTCTGGTTCGAAAAATAGTATTTTATCTGACGCTATTAAATTTCTCTCACGGACCTCGGGAGTATTGTTGGCAGGTACAGGGTTGTTTTTGTGGAAGATTTTTACCAATATTCGCAAAAAAAATTGTTAACTAAATTTGCACATTGAGTCGGCTCGAATTTTACTTCTATTGAATTACCGTTGTTGTCTGTATATTTATGATGCTTTTCGATTTGTTAAATCAATAATAAATCACATATTTTATTTTATTTTTACGGTAATCAATTTACGGTATTCTTAACTTAATATTAAAATTGTTAACATTTGGGAAGACAGGTATACAGAAGTGATTAAAGTATGTTTTTATCCACTAGTCTAAGATATTCTATGAAAAAATGGGTCGATCAAGGAAAATAGTTTTATTGGAGTTGTGCTGATTGACGTGTCAAGAGTCGTACTGATTGATGAGCGTGGATTAAGAGATAGATGGATTGCGATAACTCGGAAGTGCTGCCGGGGGAAAGGTTGCTAACTAACATGTTCTACTTGTTTACACGGAGAAAACTTACTGATATGAAATGTTGTTAGTTTATTAAAACTCTGGTCAAAATATTCGCTTTCCTGTTAAAAATGGGACTTGAGGATTATAACGAATGATTTGACAAATTTCATAACAAAATATCAGTAAAGCACGAATGTTTTATTAAGTCGGAACACGTGTTCAGATATATTCCGAATTACTAATATTTTACTAGGAAATGGTCAGTTTTTAACACTATCTTGATAAAAAAGCCGTACCCATTTTTGTCGATTCCGAATTACTAATATTTTACTAGGAAATGGTCAGTTTTTAACAGTATCTTGATAAAAAAGCCGTACCCATTTTTGTCGATGGAACACGATGTTTTAAAACACATTATTATTTAGAAAAGTCCCGTTTTGTGTTTACCGAAAACTGAATGATGCACATCGGTCAAGCACTGAATTCATGATACACGTGACCTTCAAATAGAAATGCCTTCCGTGTAGATTTGAATGAAAATCAATGTCGCCACTGACATAGTACTTTTCCATTATTAAATCGAGACAGTCTATCAACATTGCCTACTCTCTGTCTTAAATTTCCTGTCATGGTATTCGCCATTCCATTTGATTTTGATTTTTTACTGACAGATTGAATTTCTAAAAAGAATGGTCTGACTTTTGGACCACATTGTATTTATAAGTTAAATTTTGGCTGATTTTTTATTTATTTGATATTTTGTACCTACCGATAACGTTTAAACTTGTAATGAATTTATATTTTGTTCAAATAAGCGCAGATTTGTATCTAATTCTCTCTTTGTGGGAATACAGGGTGTGCTGGGATAAAGTGCACAAACTTAGGGAGGTGATTCTACACGATAGTAGAAGTAAAAAAGACAAAAAACTTTTTTGAAATTCTGTTGTTTTTACCCTATACAAAAATATTTTTCCATGGAAGAATATTATTTTCCGTACAAAAAATTTAACCTTTCTATCTGAAAAACTTTCTTCAAACGTTGAAATTAGTTTTTTTAAATATATTTTTACTTGTACTATCTTGAGTCACCTCCCGAAGTTAATGCACTTTACCCCCGGACATTCTGTATATAAAACGAGGCGGTGTCAATTTCCCAGTAACTTTTGGTTGTGAACTTGTAACGCATTTTTAAACTGAAATAACTAAAACCTTTCGTCAAAGTATCAAACACGGGAAAACCCTTATTTTCATATTACGTCACGGACTGTTAGTAAATATTAGGCTCTGTCACACGTCCACTTCGGAGCGGCGGTACCACGCGCCACTCCAGGCCGCCGCGCAGAAAAGTTAAGTCTCTAAAGTAAGGTAACGATTTACAGCGCAGTCCATTGTGAGACTTTTCTGCGGTGCGGCCGATTTTTATTTGTCTATGATTTGTTTAATGTTTGTTGTTTGTGCTTTCCCCTACTTATTTTTTAAAGTTGGATGTTTTGCCACCAACCTGTCTTCGCATTTTGATATTTTATGCTTTTGTCTTCCTTTAGAAATACTGTCTATTTTTATTTCTTTGCTGGACAATTCTCTGGTTGCACTAGGCAATCTGTCCTTTGTTCTTTATTTTTGCTGATTGTTCTGTCCATTTTTAATACGAAGACGAGAGGTTATTGAAGGCCGACGCGGGCTGGTGGCAGCAGATCTGGCGTTTTCTCGTTTCTCTTAAAAAAGGGGTTCGGCATTATACGGGTCCAAACCAAATACTACTTATCTAAACTATTTGTTCTCCTTACATACACATACCGATGTGAATGTTTAAAGGCTAAAGTGGACGGAGGTATTTATAAATCAATATTGTATGGGGTGATTAAAAAAAATTGTCCGTAAAAGAATTTTTGTTTTTGTTTTTATTACATTTTTTTATTTTCTCAAGACAATATGAACATTTTTACAATAATTCACTTAATTCTGAGTCGTCTCCGTCCTCAAGAAGTTGCAAACGGGCGTTTCCATCGGACATTTTTCTCCGTCACAGCAATTTACAAAACATGCCAAAAACCATATAATCTGTATATTTTACCGGAGTTTAAAATATAATTTACAACATTTATGAAATTTTCCTTTCATGAAAATATTTTATTTACCCTCGTCACATCCCTGTCAAGATCCCACTAAAATATATTCTATTAATTGTAATGGTCAAAACCGCGAATTTCATTTTTAACCTCCATTTTGTCTCGTCACCAGATTGAAACAGTCAACATTCATTCTGAGGCTGTTCGTGACAGCATTTAAAATGGTTGTGTAATTTCGAACCCCGAATAATATAAGATCTTTTCGAATGAAGTAAAAAAATGGGTGTGTGACATTGTATACACCGTGTTCCACGCTCATACCGCAAAACTTCAGGTGTGATTGATTATTCATGCAAAATTTAGCAAAAAACGTTGACATTTTTTTTTCATAAGTGCCCAAATGAAAAAAAGTTGTGATAAGTTTATTTTGTTGTGTAATTTGCAACGCGTTCGTATAAAAACACCTTTATAATTATTATTTCTTCTCGTCAGCTGTTTGTTCTATTTAAAATTTGAGGGTGGCCATTTTGCTACCCGAACACGTGCATTACTCACAAAAGTAAAGCTACGATTACACGGACACTTTTATTACCTTTTTTTGTAATTCGAATTGCTTTGTTTAAAAAACTAACTTTGTTAGGATTTTTTTCTTAGATTATCATGAATAACCCCCCAAAAGTTTAGCGGTATGAGCGTGGAACTCGGTGTAGGATTATGTTTATGATAAACACATTTTATACTACAAAGTGTGCTTAGGTATCATTTAATATAATACTAGAGCAGCCTCGTGAAAAATCACAATAATTAAAAAAAAAAGTTTCAAAAGAAAAATGCCACCGCCGAGAATCGAACCTCAATCACCTACGTGGAAAGCAACTATTCTGAACATTTAATTATTTTTAGAACCTTTTTTCTTTTGGATTTTAGAATGTTACGTACATAAAAAAATATATATTTTACTTACTTGTACCTCTATACTAGTGAGCCATTCAAATATTGTAGGGTACAGCAGACCTCTCAGATAGATGCCAGCTGTTCCTTTGTTTTGATCCACCAATGGTTTTGTTTTCATATTTCTTCCTCTTCCCCCTCTCCTCCCAATGCCGTCCTTTGCATCAAAAACATGAATAATATCTGTTTGCTGAGACGAGAGAACGGAAGACTCTCAACCCTATGAAAGTGGTCGCAGTATTTTATTTATTTGTTTTTCGTTATTCACCATTTCATATTCGTAATATGATTTTTTTTTGTATGTTTTTTATTTAGTTATAAAATGACATTTTTATATCTAGTATAAACCCTTTTAACTTAATTTCTATCACATTTAGGAAACTTTACAATACATGGAGGAAGGAGTGAACTTGTTATAGGAGGGAGGAAACACGGAGGCCGGCAAATCGTTGATTCTGTCGAACTCAATAACGTGTCGCACGAATAACCCGTTTTCAAGTGACAAATTTCAACCGTGTAAAAGTTTGGGGTGCGTTTGTTGCTAAATGGATCAATGACGCTAGATCCTCGGAGCATCTTCCATTGAAATACCCGTAGAGCAAGTGCAGCATTCCCACCTGACGTCTTTGCTCTAAAGATTGAAATCCGTTTGTTAAGATCGGGGAATCTCGTTTCTGCACAGAGTCAATTATTTTGACAGCTGAATAATATAAAACATATCGTCATCAGTTATTTTAGCTGCTATGTCGAGCTGAAATTATAATTTTATTTTCAACTCAATATCATGTCATTCATATAATAAATAAATGAATGAAATGATGTACGCTTTTATATGACGGAGAGAGTATTGCACTCACCGCTCTGTTCAGCTGAAATAAACGAAAAATATTATTATTTTATAACGTTTACTAGAGCTTTAGTGTTTCTATTTGTTTAGCTTTCCGTTTAGCACATTTTCTGTGCTTTTGCTTTGAGCTTTCAAACAAATTTGTTCGTTTACCAACTAGTATTTCATTCGGTCTTTGACGGAGTTTTCTAAATGTGTTTCAGGCCTTGTATCGTGAAAGTGCCATATAGCGTTGACTCACTAAGCGAGTTTAATAATCGGAAATGCCATATTATTCAGCTGTGCTGGGAACCTGGCAGACGCAGACGGTGTGAATAAGCTTTACTTTGTCCTTATCGTTATATTATGGTTTATTACGTCATATTCGTAGACAATTTGGGCACAATTATTCATAGTTTAACTCGACTGCCATAAAACAGGCAACAACGTCAAGTCAGATATATAACATTTAAATAATTAAATACATTGAATTGCTATATTAGTAACAGAGATGTGCAAAATGGGTACCCAAAACCATTTGAAATGCAAAATGGAAATGGGTCAAAACTTTTCCATTTGAAAATGCAAAATGCAAAATGGTTTTCAGAAAAGCATTTCAAATGCAAAATGCAAAATACCTATTTTCAAAATGCATTGAAAATGCAAAATGGTTTCTCAGGTCAAACAATCAAAATAATTATAGAATTTTTAAACAATTTTGTCATTTAATAATGGACATCAATGTAGAACAAACATATTACATGATGGTAAATCCAAAAACACCACGACTACAGATAATAAAACCCCAAAATTTGCGCGGGACTAATGTTGCCAACGTAAAAACATAGAAACTGCTATCTAACATTTAATATTACAGCGTCATGGCCCCATCTTCAGTTTTTGAATCAGTATTTTTTGTAATGGTATCACTCAATTGCCAGGGCTCCTACCAGGGAGCAACTTGACAAATGGAAATTATCTCTCATAGCGAGGTTGAGGACCGGCTGATATTTGGGGCTTATGAAAAAAGATGAGTGGAGATAGTAGGAAGAATGTTGCAAAAAAGCATTTAAAATGGAAAATGCATTGAGAAAAGCATTTAAAATGCAAAATGGTTTTTAGCAAAGCATTTAAAATGGATTTATTTGAAATAAAGTACATCTCTGATTAGTAATAAGACATTGCATGAACGTAGCCATAGTTGTGTCAATCCTATCTGTCTACACCTTAGGGAAATAGCGTGATGATTAGATAGATGATTAAAATTATTTATGGTAAATATTCGGAATCGCTGACACGGATTATACGAAATATTTGTATATAAAACCTTCTGATTTATCTTAATTTCTATAAAAGGAATATCTGAATTTTTTTGGAACTAAAAACTTAAAGAGTTAAAGAGAAACTTGTTATAAATCGGTAGAAATTGGTTATGCGGAGTCTTAAGAGCAATCAGGCTGCAGTTCCCGGTTCAGCTAGCTTAAAAAATGTGTGAAAAAGGAATTTGGGAAATTTTTAAATCAGTGTCCAGTGATTCCGAATAATTACCTTATTTATTAACTAGCGTGAAAACCCACCGAATTTATAATTGTAAGATTTGAGAAGCTGAAAGTATAAATAAAATATTTCATTAACTAATTAAGATAAACTCTAAAGAATTTAAACAAAAGAAGTATGAATATTTCAAAGATAGAATTTAAATTTTCTGGTAAAAAAAATTACGTTATCAGTTACAATTTTGAAAACTTCACTTAAATTTGTTTTTAAATCCGAGTCATTGAACCGGAGTTATTATCACAGACAGACCCACAACAGAAATTAGTATTTTTGATTTTCTTTACTATTTTTTTTTCGTGTTTATACTCAGATGAAAATATCTTTTTTCGAGGACAGTTGGTTTAGTAGCGCTGCAGGTAAATCAATGATTAAAAAAAGGATATCAGAGAATTTATATTTTGATATAATTTCTTCATAAAACATTTGTTATTTATTCTTCTAGAAATCTATTATTTTCAAACTTCCCAAATTTTAACATTCCTGATATTTTTTCCGCCTTATTATTTTAAAGAAATAATCGTTATCTACGTCCAAAAATCATTTCGTTTAAATATCAGACAAAACACTCTGAAATTCTGAAGTTTTAGGGAGTTTTAAAATCCGTTTTTTATAACCAACTGCGCTTTCTACGGTGCTTCTAAAATGGAACATTTTTTACTGAGTTAGTTCCTGTATGTTTCCTGCGTCGAATTGAAACTATTATCTAATATATCCATATATATTACTGTAAAAACTTATTTATTTTTAAGTAGATACTCAACTTTAAAATCTCATTGTTATTGGAAATCATTAATAAATTACTTATTCGTGCTTTAGTGGAATAATTATAATGAACATAGGTATCTACATTTCCAGTATGTTGGTATTATACAAAAATACTTACGTGTAATCAGTTTAAATGTCATATGAAATAAGGCTGTTTTCCACAAAGTGACAAGACTAATTACACCTTACACCCCGGCTTTGGTTTCGTGAAGCATCAACTCAAGGGCGCCTCATAAAATAAAGAAGTTAAGAGGCAACTTAAATTAATACATGGTGTCCGGGTACTAGTGGTATAAGCAGGAAACTGGTAAATCTACATTCTACATCGCGTTTGGAGTCGATTTTGTAGTACAACTTTTTTTGATTTATTCGTTTTCGAGTAAATCGAGTCCGAAAAAAATCGCTCGCTTGTGGCTTAGTATATCAGCTACAATGCGTCAAAGCGCACACGGAGAAAAATGAGTATTGCTTATTTATTGGGACTCTCTTCAAATCAGTGGCGGCTCTTGACTTTTAAATGTACTAGAGTGCTAATATTATTAAAAATAGCATTTCTGATGTTGTTGTAGCTGAAAAAGATTTTTTTTTTTTTCTAAAAATCGATTTTTTGTATGAAGATTTTCAGGAAATTTCAGTTTAGCCGTGCTCTGCACGGATTTCCTTAAAATCTTCATACAAATATCAAATTTTGAAAAAAAAAATCCTTTTCAGCTACAACAACATCAATAACGCCATTTTTGTAATATTAGCACTAGTAACCAAAAAAGTTACGAGCCGCCACTGCTTCAAATTATTGGTAATCCGCTCTTCGTGTAGACCCGACTCCAAAGGTTTTTTTAACGCTATTTAGTTGCCGAAAGAAATGGCAAAAAGTCAAAAGATTTATTTTTTAGTTCTCTGTGTGTACAAGTTTCCGGACAACGGGTGTAGGAACATATAATGAGCAAGTAATTTATAAATTAAACCGAATTACAGAACTGAAATAAAAAAAAACCTGGTACCTTTTACTTCAGTCATATTACAGAGTCGTATGTTTCCTATATTATGTAAACAATAATATTATTTTACCGGCTGCTAGATTATTGAGGTGTTTATAGTAGGGAACTGATATAGAGATATATACACGCATTTATATAAGATCTCGCAAGCATTCCCTCTCGCTTGCACGCCATCCCTTTCATGCACTCATTACAGGAGAGATTTGTATTTTGTTACTTCTGCCCATATCACATTCATCTGTCAGGTTTGATAAGCTTCTCTTGTAATAAAGTAGATAAGCTCATCTGGCACATACAGTATTCCAGTTCATGACGCGTATCCAAGGAGCTCATCAAAGAAATCCCTTGACTGGCATATTTTTCTTTAGCAATATAGTACCCACAGACGCGTGCAGTTTATTAGACTGATAATACTTTTTTTTTAAATAATTTAATTCAATATTTTTGCGATCATACATAAAGATAGCAGCCAATAAAAATGTGCAGTGAGAAAATGAAGATAATGTTGGTAGTTCTTAAATATGACCGAAGGAGATAGGGTCCCATTAGCTCAGTTGGTAGTGCCGTGCCCCAGCAAGGCAAGGGTCCTGGGTTCAATTCCAGATGTGATCGTATCTTTTCCTGATTTTTCTGTTTCAAATTTTCGTTTAGGAATCGCTAATATTGTCTTCAATAATAAAATATTACAATTTGAGGTTTTTCTCATTAGTTTTCAAACTTTGATAACATATAATTACTTTAATTACATGACTGAGTCAACCCCTCAGGCTAATTTGTTCGGTTTTGCGAACAAACAGCTATTACCCATTGATTCGATTTGTTCGCTTTTGGGCACAGCTCGTATGGTCTCATAAAAATCGTTGTATCTCTCTTACTGTCAAGGTGAGTAATATGCGCTAAACCAGAGGTTCCCAAACTTTTTTGTGCTGTAGACCCCTTGCCATGTTTTTCTGTTTTTGGTAGACCCCCTACTTACCTGATATTGATTTTTTTGTAAATTTCTAACTGTAGTGAAGTTTAGTGTTAAAAACTTAAAGTAAAAACACACGTTCAGTTTAATATATTTATTAATTGAATTTAAATTACAACTACTCAAAATAAAATTTTGTATCTGTTATATAAAATAAACGTAACATAAAATAAACTAAGCAATAAGTAAATGTTTTTAGTGGAAAGGATGAACCTGATGCTTTAATAATAAATTATCAACATTTGGCGTCAATTTTGTAAGGTTTAATCCTAAGTCTCCTCGGCTAGTGATGTCCGGTCTGTTTTTTTCTCGTTAGGAGATTGGTAACAGCGCTGAACCCCCTTTCCACTAGGTATGCCGATGGAAAGGAAATTAAAATTTTCCTCGCTATATTCCATAATACGGGATAAGTAACGAGTATGTTTTTTTGCAGCCAGAAGTGCTGATATCCGTGCTTAAACTGAACCTTAAGTTCTTCGTTTGTACTTTTTTCCATTTTTTCTGGCTTTCACCCTTCAAATGTGTTCTTGGCCATCATTTAAAATTATTGAGAAATGAAAGGTGAATTTAAATATTAATTTTATTTAAATAGGCAAATTTCAAAATTATAATGAAAATTGGAGTCGAGATCAGACTTAGAAGAGATGAGATGTTGAAAGGAGGGGAGGCAATTTTAGATAAGGCTTGATAGAATAGAGGATATTTGTTTAGAGAGGGACAACCAAAAAATATGTAATCTAAAGTTCCCACTTCTAGACCACAGAATGTACAATCGGGAGAGTCAAGGACGTGAATTTTAAAAAGGTGGGAACTAAACAATGTCTGATCCTCATTCGAATGAGTAAAGAAATTTATTTTTTGAAAAAATGAGGAAATTGCTGAAACCACGCTTTTGATGGAATAATCCTTTGTATAGATGCATAGCAGGCTCCCTTGGATTGACTAGCAATGTGCCAATACTCTGCCCAAACATTGCGGGATCTATCATTGATGATGGAAAAAATGTGAGATAGGGGAATGTGGTTTACGAGGGTAACAACAGGGTTGGACGCTCCTTGTTTTGCCAAGGCATCCGAAATATCATTACCCATGATACCAACATGTCCAGGAATCCAAATCAGAGTTACAGTTTTACCAGAGCTTTCAATGGAGGCTATCATCACTCGAATAAGGCATACAAAGTGATCATCAGGATGAAGAAGAGGACTGGATTTAAGTTTTTGGAGGGAACTAAGAGATTTCAGTCAGTTCCTCTTGTTTTATGACATTCGTTTCTTCTATGTCACCATATGGGTTAATTATCCACGGTGGTATTACCATAATCAAAACATCCTCAAACTAGTTTCAAAATCTGAATAGAGGGCATTTAAATGTTGAACGTAGGTTGAAACGTCGTCTTCCTGGCAGTTTGTCTGTGACAAATTGGGGAACTGGGAAAATTCGCCCCGTCCAATATATTGCTTCATTAGCTTAACTCTGGCAAGAAACGCTGATAAGATGGACTTTGTTTTAATCAAATTTAGACTGTCGCCTTGTAACTGCAAATTATACATATTAAATTTTGTAAACAAATCTGTTAAATAGGCGATGCCTGTTTTCCACTTCATTGTCTTTTAAAATTTTATCTTTAGTATCCAGAAATTCTAAAATAGTCTCAAAAAGTGCAAAAAATCTTGTCAAACATAAGCCTTTCGACAGCCAGCGTACATTCGTCATTTTCTTCACACAACTGCGCAAATAACCGCGTATTCAACGCGTTGCTTCGGATTCGGTTTACTGCATCAATGATTGAAGAGATTCATGTAATCTAACACTCAAATTTTTAGCAACTAAATGTTGTCGATGGATGACACAATGTATTGCTAACACCCCTGGCACATTTTGTTTTAAATAGCTTATAAATCCACGATAACGTCCAACCATGGCAGGTGCTCCATCTGTAGCTACTGACATTATATTTGATAAAGGGATTGCTTTTTCAATGAAGTAATCCTTCAAAACATGAAATATTGATTCACCTTTAGTGTCGGTTAAGTGTAAGTAAATAGGTACTATCAGTGTATGTTGAGATCCACTATCGTGGACCCCCATTTTCATTTCATGGACCCCCAATTTTTTTTTCCGCTGACGTAGACCCCTTGCAGGTTGTCATAGACCCCTGGGGGTCGATATAGACCACTTTGGGAATCACTGCGCTAAACGGTGTTAGAAAGAGAAAACACTACGCTTTATATTAAAATCCAGAATTTAACCACAGAATAATTAAAATGTATACTTCTATGAAATAAAAGGTTCTAACTGTAATTAAACGCGAAATAAAATCTTGAATGAGTTTCTCGATAAGATTTTGCTTGGCGGTTATCGATTTTTCTTTAAATTCTTTCATCATATTTGACCATAGATTTATATGATAGGGTTCGTTTCGGGGTTATTCCCTATTTGGAAATCATGGGTGACATATCTTAAATAAACAAAGACTAAACATAGCTCTTATTGAATTAAATCAAGTAGATGAATAAATTATAAAACAGGTGTAAAAAATAAATCCCATGATGAAAACCACACAATGAATAAAATGCACACCCCTGTAGGTGTAGGAACATTATGTTGTACGGTGTATGCTTGTACGTTGTTTTTCATACTTCATCGCGGCCCCAGGGAGGGATTTGAGCTTTTTCACAAGTAATTCTCTTCATCGTATTATCTGTTCTCGGGTCTTCCCATCTCGGTTTCCATTTGAGATATTTCCAGAAACCCATTTGCACATTGTTTTTGGTTCTGTCATTCTTTCGCCAATGTCGGCACATCGCATCCTTTGGGAATTCCGGAATCTAACCATGGTTTTACGCTGCGTAAATAATATAAAATGTGACGGACAGACCTAAACGATGTCGATGTGTCATCAATTAATCATCGGAAATGGTTATAATATGTACATATGTAGGTACCTATTTTATTTTATTTTTTATAAGGGTGAAGTGAAATATCTTAACTGTGTGTTATGACAATGGGGTTTGCATATAAAAATATTTATCTTTGGAATAAAGTTGCTTTTTATAAAAAATGTATGACAAATTTTAATGTTTTTTTTTTAATGTGAAAACCGCACATGCTCCCAACTGCTCCCTGTCAACTGGAGCCTGTGAGACTATGACATCTCCGATAACTAAGGTACGTTGTGAGGCTGAAGGGTATAGGAAAGATGGGGAGATGGAGTGGTTGAAGGAGGGGAAGTACTTGACTATTCTGATCTGGTCACCAAATAGGCTAAAGTAATTTCAAGCATAGTTTTGATTCTGAATGATGGTCTTTCACCTGGCCGATACTGAGAGTGTCCTCCACTCTGGCGCGAGCTGCAGGTATACTATATGTATATTATTTTCTTCTTCTTTATGTGCCGTATCAGGTCCCCCCGACGTTGGCGATCACTCTAGAAAATGTCTCTTTGTCTTGCGCTGCCCGGAATAGCTCCTCTACACTTCTAATGCCGGTCCACTCTCGTATATTTCGCAGCCAAGACATTTGTCTCCTACCAGGCCCTCTGCGACCCTCTATCTTGCCTTTCAATATTAACTGGAGCAAGTGATACTTCTCCCCTCGAAGTACATGACCCAGATATGAAATTTTCCTGATTTTTATTAATCTAAGCAGTTCTCTCTCTGCTCTAACCCGCCTGAGAATTTCTGTGTTGGTGATCATGTCGGTCCATGGGACTTTGAGTATTCTCCGGTGAAGCCGTGTATTTTATTTACATTAAATGTGAAATAACAAAATTATGAATTATTAAGTATATATTGCATATTGAAGATATAGTAATTTATTGATAAGATTGTCATAAAACAACTAAAGATTATAGGCATTTGCACGCACAAATAATTTTACAATTTTGTACATTGTACGTCTGAATGTATTCCAGGAAAATACCACCTACTCATCTTCTAAGGGTTAGAAGTCAAGTAGCTAGTAACCATAACCGCAGATCGATAGGCAGACTTAACCTCTAACCTTTTGGCGGCCTTAGAACAAATAACAACCTATACGATGTATAGGTATTTATCTGGTTGTAGACATCTCATTGGTTATCTCGTTATCTGCCATGGTAAACTGATCTGACAAACTGCTGTAAGAAAACAAACTTTCCGCTGTTATAAAACAAACATCAACGTTGTTTTGAATTGTTGTGTTTTCTGCCCACGCTTCCACGTTATTTTTGTTCCGAGTTCTTTTCCTTTTGTTCGGCGCCGGTGAGTCCCGTAAACTTTAATAAAATTTCGCTACCTGAGGTGCGATTCAGATACAATTTAAGAGTAAGAAATTTTCATTAACCCTAAAATTAACGTCTTTTTCGCTGTCATCCGAAAGAACTAGTTACCGAAAAAGTCATTCTTTTTAAGGTTAAGGACTATTATTTTCCTTAACTAGAATCGGAATCGTAATTTTATTTAAAGGTTAAGGACAATTCCTTATCCTTAACTAGAACCGGAATCGTAATTTTATTTAAAGGTTAAGGACAATTCCTTATCCTTAAGTAGAATCGCAAACGACCCTCTGGAGACGGATTTCGGTTCTTTATCCTTAGCTAAGGAATATACCTATCCCCCCTTACTTAACTTTGACAATAAGAAGAACGAGTTGAATAGCCGCGTAGCGATAGCTATTAGAACAAGGATCGAATCGCAGTTAACGAAAAAGTGGTTAATGATTTTAAGGTTAAGAACAATTCCTTATCCTTTTTAAGGTTAATATAATGTATACAATATTTATTTTGTAGAACACCGGTTTCGTACTTAATTTTTTAACCCCCATTTAAACTTTCGTATTCTAGTTATTCTTGTGCAGGTATCGTATGATATGCACAATTGGATTAAACATATTATTTATTTAGAATTGATGGCACAAGTGCCATTTACATATATGAAAGTTAATGACAGTCATAATACATGATTATACTAACAATAAAAAATATTTCACATAAGTACAAAGTTATTAAAAGAAATAAATAAGAAGAAAAAAAAACAAAAACCCTGTTATGCAGTGATCTCATTAATATATGCACAGCTAAAATGTTTAATCAGTACAGATTTATATTTCGATAGACTCAAATTAAAAACATCACATTGCATACGATTTACCAGTAGTGTGTAATCTATTTATAACAGAATTGCATTGAACAGCCTGAAACCGTAGTAAGATTCTTACAATAATACTTACTAACCTTGATCTAATGGTATGAACATGAAAGTGAATAAACATTAATATATCAACTGATATTTACAAAAAATATTAAACCTCCAAATAAGCACCATTCAGTGAGATACTTGTCTCAAGCTATCTATATCAATCATCAGTGCATAACAAATTGTTATTCAGCTCCAATTAATGTCCATCGAAATAATCGATTAATATCCAATTGGGTTTTCACGTTCGTAACCGGCAGAGCTGACAGTATTAATTATTAAATAATCAAACCCTAAGTATATTGGAGGACTTCGGCTTGTCTAAAGGTCACCGCTACAGTTCGCGCAAGTTCCAGGTGTTTACAAAACCTACGAAATGCAAAATTAAAGCATTTATAGAATAATACCACTTTCCATTATCCAAATTATCTGGAATTTCCAACCAAAGTCATGGTCTTGAATTTTTTGGTGCTTCTCTGAACTTTCTTGGTATTTTTCTAATTTGTATTATTATGAACTCCATCAAAATCTTGTTCCAGGCTTTGATTTGATGTTAATTATCCTTTTGTATTCAAATAGCGTTGCGAAATCCTGTTTAAACTCGGACTACTCGACCGTATGGCATTTCATCTGTCTATAGATTCGTTTGTTACGTTCCGGTTAAAAATGGAAGTCGTTTTCAACTGTCATGCGCACGAACAAAAAATCATTTCTCTACATGTAAGTAGCTGGCGAACACGTATTCTAAGGAAAGGAAAATACTTATGGCAGATTATGTACTACTTAAAATCAAACAAGTATGTTTTTACGAAAATAGAATCAGTTGACGCACGGCGAAAATTTAGCGTCAGCACACGACAGGTTAATGATTCAGTAAATATTATCTTTTCTTGTTTATTAATAAAGTTTAGGTATTAAAGAACCTACTTAAAATCTTTTGATTTCAGAGGAAATTTAGATTTTGATTTAAAATAAGAGAATATTATAATTTTTTTAACCCGAGGGTCTACTCTTCACAGAACTACTAGTATTTATCGTTGCTGTTATTACATAAAAAAATGTCTTCTTCTTGTTCTTAATTTCTTGCAATGTTGGTCCGTAAATATATAAATGAATACGTTTGTACTGTCAAAATCAAAACAATGCAGTATCTTCGGTGGAATAATATAATCTAACGTGCTTACATATTAATGTGATTGTGGCTTTCTATCCTCCCTCGTGGTCCGGTTCAACACCTCGGGCACTCAAACCCTTCCAGCGTTTTAGGGTCATATATTCGGGCCTTCCATATTTTATAAAAGTATTTTTTTTTTTTTCTATTATGCGTAAGTACCTACACAATAGAATTTTTTTTTGACGGCAGTAAGAGAAATAACAATTCTTTCCAGTTTGCCTCAAATATTTTTACTGGATTTGCCGATCCTGAAAATAGCCAAAATAAATCATTCACATTTCGCGCCGCTATCGTAACAATAGGTTTAACTTTAAAATTTATTTCTTAATTTTTTATTATATGAACGAGATAAAAGTGAAGGTACAGTATTCTTACAAATTTCCCAAACAAAACGAATTTGTTTTCGAAATATCGAGTTCTCTCAATTTTTTCTATGATTGGAGTAAAAATGTGGTTAGCGTTTTCACCAACATTTTTCACATTTGATATTTGTTATATCTGCCATACTGTGCAGATTTCGGTATGTTAGGAACTCTTTGAAAAAGTAAAAGGTTCTTCTTATAATTGTGTTTATTTAAGATACAATAAAAAGGTCTGGATTTAGCTACACTGTTTATTACCCGAGGCTTGGTAATTCTCTCTTTCGTGAAGCTTGTTCCCTGACAATATAATCTCACAGTACCTGTTACACTCTAGCGACATCTGACGGACTCTGGAGTAAGCTTTATGACTACCGCCATCTATCGATTAAATGCTCAACCTTATCACCATACATCACAAAATTTTATTATTTATAAATAGTAATGTTTATTTTGGATCAATACAACGGAAAGATAATTTTATCTAGTTTCTAAAATAGTTTTTGTTTTTACGGAAAATTAAAAAAAATAAGAAGTATATAGGGCATTTGAAATGTATAGAAAACATTGCAGACTGAACAAATGTGATGAAAGTACTGAAAGGTTAAACATCCTTGATGTCTAGTGCCTACTACGTGTCGTGCAATTAGTCCCACCGCTGGCTATGTAGCTCATTAAATATTCCGTCAAAAGAAATACCTAACCCGTATGTACAAATGTTACCGGGGCAAGTGGGCGGCACGGTAAATTATTTATGTTCCATAATGAGTACAGGTGGGCTTCTAGATGCCGAAACTGCCGAACGTTTTTTTTCATTTTTTTTTCATATTTCAGTATGTGTAAATTTCTCTGTTTTACGACGAGAGGATTTCACGTTAAAATTAAAAGAATACTTCATATTTTTGCACACCTTGCTAATTTGTTGGGCTTTAAAAATGACAACTTGTCGTAGATTTGAGGCTTGCCAATATGCCTAGAAATTACCCTAGATGCCACGGAGTAAAATGATCCTGTTAAAAAAGGGAAAATTGCAAATTTTCTGATAAAATATTAGCCATACAGAATATATCGAGAACACGTTTACTTTTCCTAATAAATATCATGACGGAATGCGACAATATCGGTATGTCAATATCAATATCAGTATTTGTATGGACAAGTTTTCCGACGTCCTCATAAAACACTTGCTTTTAACAGATGCTTTCTTAGGAACTCTGTCAATTCATTCGGTAAAGGCCTGCAGTCCCGTTTTTAACAATTTGTCCAGATTTTTTTATAAATTTACAGTATTTTTATATCAGTAAATTTTCTCCATGCGCCAATACGTATACAAAAAAATCTTTTTTCATTTTGTTAACCCTTCACAATTCTGAAATATATTTTCAAATATACACTCGGTCTGAAAGAGTTAAAACATTGGTGTTTACATCTATTCAAAGAATATAGTGGATAATTACGTAGTTTCTGAAGTTTTTCTCTAAAAAAATTCAATAATAAATAAAATACCACTGTTAAAAACGTGAGGTTCGTTTGATAATTTTGATAATTCCTTCTTCAGAACATAGCTATTATGTGGGAATGTTTACGTTTACTCTTCTAGTATTTCACACGCCGAACGCGTGCCCACCTTTTTTACATGGTCGAAATTCACCGCACGAAACGATTTCTTTTTATGTGATATTTGTTGAAAAGCTCGGCTGTGGAATAATTTGCCGGATTTGGCGCTACTTCACTTGAGTCCCTTCAAAGTTGAAGGTCACTTTGAAAGACCCTCCATACAGCATCTCGAAGAATGTCAATGGTGACATGGGCTTCCTATGCTGTGGCGGCTAGCTCTAAGGAGCGGAGGAGCTAAGCACATTCCGAATTTCGGCCAATCTAAAAATTTGCGAGCGTCGAAGAATCTGTAAAATCGACGTGCTTCATCACAACACGAAACTCGACTCGTTTATAATATAACGCATAACAATATATGCCTGAGTAACAAATGCAGAGCGACTTGTACCTGTATTCAGAACAGAAGTTCGTTTTATATAGCGCTCACGGAACTTTACAATAACGCTTGCATATTCTGTGAACATACATTGCCTTGCAAATTTTACCCTAACGCGATCAGCGCTTGGACTTTTACCCCCACATCGGAAGGAACGGTTTGTTTAGTGGCATGTTAAGGCGATGCACTACGTCGTGTAATATTTTAAAATGAATCAATAACAACCCTAACGTAGATGGCGATAAGGTTTAAATTCCCGTTTAACACCATCCGCCTGTTTTGATTTATGCAAGAAAAAAACATGGCCAAAAAGTGCCTTTTATTTTATTTTGTGGATGTTCAGACGTAAATATATTTTTTTATAAATAACTTAATTTGCCACATTATACAATAAAATCATAACCGAAAATGGGTTCGTAAGTAGGAGATTTCGAACTTTAAAGCAGTTTTCGTAGGCCTTATACATTATTTTTTCTATGCTTATAAAAAGACTTACGAAAAGACCCAAAAAATACTCGATTATTTCAAAGTCCAAGATGTATTCTACTCTCAGTATTTAATTAAAGCATCTGAAACATTTCTAGGCGACCAAATTTTCAAACCAAAAACACCTTTTTTTATTTTAACATAGATCATATAAGTTACATTAATACATACATATTTTGCAAAATATAACATTTAGGTTCATAATTGGTCATGTATAGCTTATCAGAAAAGAGGAGCTCTTGTGCCTGATAAGGGAGCCACGATTCTTAATTTCTTATTCACATGATTTTGCATTACTACGTATGGCATCGCCTTAAACGGGAACGCGTTTTTGTGTTATTGTGTCTCTAATTTAACATCTACTCTTCTTTAGGTAATGCTAATAGAACTTTATAAATAGGTATGTACCACAGACATAGGAATTAATAGACGAGAAGATAATGGCGAGGGGTAAAATCAACTGTTGAAGAACGAAGGGAGTAAGGCTGACTGTGATTCGTCAATAAATCAATCTGACAGTAAATAGGCATCTCGCATTATAATATCACCATTTACTTCTTAAAAGTAAAATCTGCTTTTGAATGAATAGACATTTTTACATGGGAGCGCAAATTACTCGCCACGTTATGAACAAATTTGCGAAGTCCAAATTCGGCAAAAAAATTCGGTTCTATTTTGAGAGTCGAATATTTCGTTTAAGTATTTAGTTAAGACACTTTTATAAATGTTCATAATTTACTTCCCAGCAACCAACCAGCTTTGTGTTTCGCGTCCAGACGTTTCTCGATGTGGTAGTATATTATGTTTCTAAAACTGATCTATATTATACGATGTGAATATGCTTAAAATAATACGACAATTGGGTTTATTCTCTTTTTCACATCTATTTTTACAAGTTTTCATAGTACAAGTCAACATTTTGCCGTTTTATTTCGTAAAATGAACCGATGATGCCTCGACCATAGTTCGCACAAGAATGATGACGTCACGTTTTCAAATTTTACTTGAGGCCATACGCGAGCACAGCCGGCTCCAATGGAACCGGTATGGGGAGTGGGGATAATACGCTTTTAATCACTTAGGGGAGGTCTACTAATATTCATATGTCTATGGTATGTACCTGATATTCAATATATTGTCCGACACGGTGAACCCCACATATTTTGACCACCAGCCGCCACTGGGTTAAAATTAAATCTAACAAATTATTATAAGCATTAATTACTCGCCTGATATATCCATAAAAAATTGAAAATATCTTCCGAGTAAAAAAAAAATGAAACCGAGGAAGCTCATTGGTTCATAGCACCTGACCGGACATCAGAAGGTGCGGGTTCAATTCCCGTCGGCGGCATTTATTTTTACTCGGGAGATATTTTCAATTTGTATGGATATTTCAGGCGAGTAATTAATGCTTATAATAATTTGTTATCCTTTGTGCTATTCATAAAAACCTTGTCTTATAAAAACATTTGTTTATCATTAAAAAATAAAAATAAAATCTTGTTATAATTATTACAGAGTCAACTCCGTTTTCCCCTCTCTTTTCTTCGCCCAAGACCTCGAAGCTGTAATTTAACACGACTCTTTCTATATTTTTCCTTTCATCACGAAGAGTTTTTCATGAAGTTCATTTATGCATGCGCGACTCCAAACGCTTTGACTGCGGCTTTCCTAGGCGCCTTGGGTTAATCACATTACGGGCTGAGTAGGTGCCTATACAAAAATATGTGTATAGTTAATATTATTTTTGTATTTCATAATTCCCTTGGCATTTGCATGAAACACCGTGGTGATGCACCCACGCGCACGGCTTTGTGAGAAATTTCATTCATTAAGCATATACCACGCGTGTGTATAAATCGACAAAGGCACTAGACAAATATTAATATTCATTCACATTTGACGTTGGAATACCTTACGTTAAGAGGAAGCTACAAGCTAAAAATGTCTATGTTCTTGGAATACCTTATATTGTAGGTAATAGGCATTAAATCACTTGACAAACGTAGTCCAGAAACGTTCGATTTCAAGCACAAAACTGGTTTTTATTTAATTTTTAAATAATTTTATAAGAAAGTAAAAAAGTTAATCAAGTGAAACTGTCATAGATAATTTTAGCTATAATACTGTATTTTTTTTAAAGTTGTTTCTTTTACGCGTTATTGAAAAAATATTTTTTTTAGTAGTTGGCATTTATATTTTTTATTGAGTTATTTATATATTTATTTGTATTCTACTCAAGCGAAGCGATAGGAAAACCTTCAATTTATCTAAAGCATATTTTTTTGTATTCATAATGTACACCAATTCGTTATAAAGATGAATCAAAATAGTGATTTGGCATTAAGCTTCGCCTTAATGCTAAACCTAGCCTAACTAAAAAGAAATAAAATTGAAGGATAGAGAAGAACATTATGGCGAATCAATATTATTTATGGCTTTCACGTACATCGCTCGCGTTTAAAGGTACTGTGTGTTTGTTTGTGTGGATGGTTGATTGATTACAACGATTGCAAGCCGATTAAATGTGCCTTAAGAATTACATAAACTTATTTAAAGTTCGTAATCGCTTACGTAATAAATCTTTATTTGATTTAGGCGTCTGTCTTGAATCTTTTTTGGAAAACTTTTCTTTTTATTTATTTATTTCTTTATTAACGTCCTTATTATGGGTTTTTACATATGAATTTGTTGCTAAGTGATGAATTAAAGATGTCCACTGACTCGGTATAATTATTTCCCTCCATAAAAACCACCCTTTTAAAGTGTCTGCTCAGAAAATTCTCATTTCTGAGCACAAAATGCCTCCTGTTTTATATTATGTTTAAGTTTTAATATTCGTGTTTTGTCCTCTCCTGCTGTTATTGTTATTCTATGTTTTGTCATCACTTTGTATAAACATTGTATTTAGTTTTATAATATTAGATCTGTATTGGGTAAGGCACACAGTAGGAATAATTATTTTAAGAACCACTAATACTGAATTACCATTTTTTTAAAGTTTGTTATACGAGTAGTTAAGCGCACTTGAAGTGAAATGACACTAAACTGCGCTATATAAATGCCATGTTATTATTATTACTATAAGTATTCTGGGCAAAGATGAATACATGTGGTAGTTAGTACCAGAATTTCTGCACTGAAATAAATCCCGACTTCTAGTATTACGTAGTGGAATCCGAAAGCTTATCAATGCAAGCAATTTAACGGGGTCTTCTAGCACAGTGAAATCGATAACTTTACAATGTCGGATCGATAGGCTTAACTACCGATGATTTTATACGGATCCATAAAGCTTGATGTCAATACGATATTGATCCGTCACCTACTATCTACTATCGTTCGTGAGCACGGTCAAAATATGATTGACAAAAGCCGCTGCTTTTAGCGAGGCCTATAAGGTGTTGGATAAGCTGTCAATACACACGACTTTTTGGATAATGTCGTTCGTTATGCAAAATACCTGGCTGATTAATGAATGTGAGGTGAACTAACTAAGCCCTTAAGTTGAAAGAACTTGTATTCACGATCCATGGACGATCGAAACGCGATCAATTGATTCCGTTCCAACTTGGAGGAATAAAAGTTGTTAAAATAATGAATTCAAGACCTCATGAATAATCAACTTCCTTTTGTTTCCGGTTGTTGTTGTGAACTCGTGTTCGTAAATTTTTTTGTCGTTTTAAACATTTCATCGTTACATTTATCATTAAATGGACACTTGCATGAATACGTGTTCCGATATATTCTGAATGGACTGACATTTTGTCAGAAAATGAACTACAATCACGTTTTTAACACGATTGCAATAAATCAGCCATACTCATTTTCTCCGTGTATTATTAATCTTCCAGTCAATGTTTTAAGAGTAAATATATTATATTTATCTCCTTAACAATAATAGTCGGACTTTTGCACTGGGTTAGTATATGTAGTATAGTTATAGATTAATAGCAGGGATTGGTACCAAACTCTGCTAAACCCAGTGCAAAAGTCCGAAAACAAGTCTATTTAACTGTCTGTTTATTTTCTACAGCACGGCCTGTATTAATAAAGATGGCGGTGGTTTTCTTCATCGGATTTTTCAAATTCAATTTCAGTTTAAAAATATATATTATTTTATTTAAATTGAGCAAAACAATATCGCACAATGTCTTATTTTTTTACTCCGGATATTTCAGAGATCAATAGGTCATCTATGAATTTCAGATACATCGTAACGCCAGAGCTCATTTTTCGTGAGTTTTTACTGCTCAGATTTTCTGCGTAGTTGCTAAAATAATATTAAAAACATAATATCTAGTTTTACCTACTACCCATTACAACTAAAAACATGTTATGAAACAACCAGAAACGGCTACGAAACAGATGTAAATTAAGGCAAGGTTTTAAAAAAATAGTTATGAATCTTGTCCTTATATTAAGCAAGGACACTATGATGAAATAATTTAATTAGACGAGAATCAGGAGACAATTCTCACTTTAAGTATTGTACAAGGACTCTAGAGCGGTATTCTGGTTGACATAATTCTGTACCCGAGAAGCATACGGATGCAAGTCCAAAAAGCTAAATGTTCAGGAGAGCCAAAATACTTTTTTTTCTGTAAGTTTGGTCTCATAACTTCTGCGGATATTCATGATAATTGATTTTTATTTTTTATCCTATTGAATCAATTAATTTTGTATCGAAAATGAGAAAATAAAATATTTTATATGCAAAGCCTAAAAAAAATGTTTTAAAAAAAGCATTGTGGACTTGAGTCCTTCTGCTTCAAAATGATATTGAATATTTTGGTATGACACATGGTATATTATAAAGGGATCAATGTTGAAAACTTCACTTGGAAGTAAAATAATAACTATATAACAGGTAAATATAAATATCTATTTTATTTATATTTATATTTCCCTATAAATAAAATAGATATTTATATTTACTAGGTAAATATAAATAAAATAGATCAATGTTGAAATTTCATTTGGAAGTAAAATAATAACTATATAACCGGTATATATAAATATCTATTTTATTTATATATTTTTTTATTTAATTATAATTAGTTTTACAAATTATTGGTATTTTCCATATCTTCGTCATCTGACAGAGAAAAAAAAGATTAAAAAAAATAAGTGTAAAAAAAGTGCAGTGGCTCTGGTACCCACTGTAACATCTTTTGTAGGACACCAAAATTTGGTGTATTTAATGCGATTGGAATTGTATTTACCTGGGGCAATACCTCCGGGGTGCTCAAAACGGTTCCATGATAAATCGACAATTCAACACACCTTTAAAAAGTGATATAAAGTCATTAGAAACGATGAAAAAAATAAATTAAACCTAACCTAACCCACTTAACCCAGTTAATAGAGATTTTGTTCTTCACTTTACCATCACTTTTCATGACTTTATATAACTTTTTAAAAATGGGAAATTATCATGAATTATCATTTTGATGATTTATCCGGTCACCGCTCAAAACACCTCTCCTTTTTCTTCTAATATAATAATATTTAAATTCAGTTTCCTGAAAACCATTTTTATACAGTAGCATCCCCGACACATTTACGTCAGCTCGTAGCCATAATACCGTTGATATTAGGAAACCCTTACCATTCATATTCTTCTTTCGATATACAAAAGGTGATTGTGAACCAGTTTTAAAGGGAATTTAAATATTTGAAATTTTCTTAGTTCATTGAGTGTACAATGTACTGATTATTAGTTTTGCAATATCTGACGAATTGTTCCCGTTAATTTTTTTTGTCGTGCGGTAAAATATTTGGAATTGGGTAGTTTTTTTTTGCCCTTTCAATCGCTGAATGGACAGAGTCTACTTCTAGGTAATAAAAATTTAAGATGAATGATCTTGGGGTTTTTAATTTTTTATAAAACCTGCCATACGTAGGATATGGCTATTGTTATATTTCTATTTTGACCTGCACAGTTGTCAGACCATACGGTTATTTCTTCAAAATTATTCCCCATATCGCTGTATATCCACTTTAAGAGGCAAGAAGCTACTTCATTTGCCACCTGTTTTCCATCCCTATATAGTCCATTCAGTAGTATAATGATGAGGTAAGGTAAATGTAAGTAAATAAATAAATAAGTGACATGGTCAGGTCTTCAATAATAATATCACCACCTATGTTTCCATCAGTCTTTTAAGAAGAATTCTGTTTCTTGAGCCTCGTCATACATTCATACACGGAAATACTCTTTTTCATTATTCCCAGTGCTCTCATCATTATTTATTGCATTCCTGCAATAAATAATGATGAGAGCACTGGGATTGTTCTGTTTAGTTCCACAGAAAACATAGAAATTAGAGGCAGAAGGACGCAAAATGGACTTGAGTCTACATTCGAATGTTTACTTCCATGGAAAGCGTAGTAATGTTAGAGGCAGAAAGATGCAAGTCCAATGTACATCTTTATGCTTCTACGGTGTGAATGTGCTAATGGATCTTGCATCCTTATAATATTTTTGAAAATACCATAAATATTCAAGATAGGATGCATCTTTGCATCTTTCTGCCACTAACGAACATGATAATTTACTTCATGTCTTCATCAAAAACTCATTTCTTCAAATTTTGGACTAGCATCCGTATGCTTCTCGGGTACAGAATTGTGCTTTTGAATTAATTAAAAATATTAATTTCTGTCGTGTATCTGTAACTCTTGTTCAGTTACAAAAAAGGTGTTAAACAAGGCTGCGTAACGTCACCGTGGTTATTCAATCTATACGTGCATAATTGTATGCAAGAATTGAAAGAGGTGGGATTGGGCGCGAATTTGAGTAATTTGAAAGTATGTTGCCTGTTGTATGCTGATGATGCGGTGCTGATTTCTAATAGTATGGAAGATCTACAGTCTACCGTGTCTAGGATGAACGAAGTATGTATGAAGAATGAGTTAATGATGAAAGTAAGTCTTAAGTCGTGGTGTTTGAAAGGGAGAGTACGAAAGCAGTGTGCAAAACATAGTTGCGGATGAGGAATACTTGGAGCAGGTGGATGAGTTTGTGTATTTAGGAAGTATGTTTACGAGGGATGGGAAGGCTGACAGAGATATTGAAAGAAGGGTAAATGCAGGTAACTCCTAATGGAGGATTGAACGCAGTTGGCGCTAGCAAAAAAATGTCCAAAGAAGCGAAGCTAGCAGTTCACAATCGAGTGCTGGTACATACCATGATGCATGGCAGTGAGGCGTGGAACTGGCAGGGGAAGGATCTGGCAGAGGTAGGATGAAAGTAGACTGAATGCTGTAGAAATAAGATCTCTAATTCGTATGTGTATGATCGTGTGAGAAATGTTTAGATCCGCAAAGAATGAATGACGTAAGAATAATGAGTAAGATTAAGAAAGGGACGCTTAGATGGTTTGGGCATGTAGAGCGAATAAGCGAAGAAAGGAGTGTAAGGAGAATATATAACGCAAATGTGAATGGTAGCAGAAGTCAGATACTTCAGTCGGACCATGTCAAAAGTCAAATAATAGAAGAGTGTGTATGAGACGATGTATGAATGTGAATGTGGCAAGCAGTGTGTGTCAAGACTACTTAGTTAACTCTTGTTCAATGAACTCTAGAACTCGGATTTTTTTTAAATTTAAGTATCATCATTATTTATTTATTTATTTATTTATTTATTTACGGACAAATAGTCCATTAACAACATATTAATTACACGAATAAGTTTTATAAACAGAGATGACAGATAACATATTATTATAAAAATTGTCTAAAGTGAAAAGTGTTTGAAGAATTCAAACAAGCGATATCTACCTACAGTATAATATTTTAACAGAAAATAATTTTAATTGCCATTTTAAAAATTGTCGAGAATTCCTTAATTTTTTACGGATCTTTTTGTTGAAAGAAAAAAACTCGTTTATAAAAAAATATAGATTCACTCACTTATCAAAGTCTCACCCCACTGAGTCTGTGTAGTAAAATTAGCATTTCCAAATTAATTAAGTCAAAGGGAAGATGACAAAAACAGAAGCGCCCTAATGGCTGTTTTCTCTGATTGCTTGAGTTTGTGGGGCGCCAACAGTTTTTTAGTATTCATGTCGCGCGTAACGTGAAATTATGTTTTCACTCTCAATAAAATCTTTACTTTCCTTAAGTGTATAAGTACATAGTATGCAACGCTATACAGCTCTGTACTGGCACACACTCCTTGCTACATCCACATTCACACATTTTCACAGATTAAATTTCCAAACTATCAGATTTTTTTTCATTAACAGAAGATAACAAATAATACATATTGATAGAAGTAAGTAAGAATATCAGTAAGTTACAGCAGACAGAGGGTTAATATTAAGAAAATTGCTAAGTAATAACAAAAGTATACATACTAACCCTCCAATGACGGTGTACAACAGTATGTTACTTCAAATGATCTGCTTAAGGGTAAGTATATAGTATATTATGTTTCAAGCTGTTAATTAATACCTCCCTAATGAGAATAACTCGTGTTTAAGGTGGGGGTGTCGTATTAAGTTTTTAATATTTAATCATTTTATGAATACTACCATTCATATGAACTTTAAATTTATGAACATATGTGTACAGAATTACAAATATCCTAATCTTAATAATCCTAATAATAAATAAATCTTAATCCTGAATATTGCAAAAATAAAATAAAAATGTTTTACAGAAAATAAATTAAAAAAATATGTAGGTATATTAATCTGATTGCCAGATTATTCGACCCGGGAATTTTTTCGTTTATAAAAAATCCCTTCCTGGAACATCCATAATTTCCTTCATCCATTTTCCCGTCCTATTGTATTCTCTTGACACTCCTTACTCTATCCATCAGCTCTACGTGGCTTAAAACTGTTAACCCTCTAAGAGCCTCTTAACCCCTAGTGTGCCAAGAAATCTACCGTTGATTTGCTAGTAAGTAGCTGACCGCACTTGATTGATTTTATGATACGAGATTTAGTAATTTAGAACCTTAAATCCTCCTGGCGTATTAGAATATAATTTATTCACTTGGCAAAGAAATATTGTATCTTTATCATTCTTGCTTGTCGTTCTGTCACTAGCAAACGTGTTTATTTTATCAATGAAAAAGCGCGTCGCAAAATTCCACGTCAGATATTTATTTGCTGAAAATCCTTTTACGACTTAAGTTTATTGTGAAGAACGCTTATTTAGCTGGAATACATAATAAAACTCGTATGTATATTGGCTGTTTCGTATGTTCCGTTTTTTATAACATTAGAGAGAAAAAAATCATTAGATGGATAAAATATATACAAACACAAAGATCATTTTGTGAAAATAGTGTCAGCGGCGGGCCATCGGGATTTTACCCCTGGCATTCAAAGGGTTAGGTGGCGACTCACTATGCTATTCGCATCATGGCTTATTAGCCTATTTCAGCATATCGCTCGCTATGCACTACCCATGGGAATGTATGGCGAGCGATATGCAGAAATAAGCCAAGCCACGAAAATACAGCTTGTTTATAGCGTATTCTATCACAGGCTTTAAACGTAGGCATCGTCCTTATATTTTTTTGCGAATCTCTTCATTTCTAATATAGTTGAGGGCACTCACCACCTTCCCAAACCGGGTTCCCATATCAGTTCTCAGGTCAGGAATATAATTAAAAAAAAACAAGTTACTATTTAATTAATGATTACTTAGTAATACACGGAGAAAATTTACTGGACAAAATATTGCTAATTTTAAGAATCTCTTAAAATTATTCGTAATGTGGTTAAAAACAGGATTTCTGGCCTTTAACTATAGGTTTTCTAGTAAACTCTCAGTAATGCGATGTCGGAACACGTGTTCATAAAAATTCAAATATTTTCGCATTTCGTTATTGTATATTATCAGGACAAACGCAGGTGCTCATTCACGTGTTCCGATATATTATGAATGTTCTAAAATTTTATTAGAAAACGGCTTGCAATCCCGTTTTTAACAGAATTTTAATAAAACAGCTATACTCATTTTTCTACATGGTTCTATCACACATCCACTTAAGGGATCTTATTTCTACAAGGAGAAAAATGAGTGTTTTGCAAAATTATTAAATTTTTTTAAATCTCTTCAAATTATTGGAAATCTGGTTAAAAATGGGATTGCAGGCCGTTTCCTGATAAACTTTTAGTGAATTTCTAACATTTCCTGATTATATATAATGACAAAATGCGGAAATACTAGGAATTTTATGAACACGTGTTCCGACATCGTATTTTACTAAAAGTTTATTAGAAAACCTATCAATTAATTTATTAAGAGATTGCAATGCAGTTTTTAACTGGATTACGAATATTTTGAGGAGACTCTTAATAAATTAGCAATGTTTTCTCCGTGTGCAGCATTTAGTCTACTTTCATATTTTTTCTTCTTTAATTGTGTTGATAAATCAAAACGTTGTATCGTTTTGTGGGAGGAATAATGTTTTGTTATATAAATAATAGTATTGAGTCAATACATGTCAATCAATACCATTTATTATTGACAATACCATTTTATTTTCGTTACAATTTGGCTAATGTCATAATCGTTTAATAAGGCGTCCTAATATCGTTTTCGAAGTCAAAACCGAAAGGTTTCGTTCCAATATACAGTAATTCGTATTTCAAAGGAAATTGAAGTTCCCTCCGAATTGTATCACCGGTTTTCTTTGACATTTGCCTTCAAAGAACGCGTTCAAATTTATATACCTAATTGAAATAAATTCTACAGTTCAGGACCGAAAGGTTACATGTCATCGTAATTAATTGGTTTTTCGAAGAATATTGACGCCTCACTCCGGTGTAATAATATCAGTTTCACTTTCAGAAAGTTACGTTACATTAAGCACAGACTCTGAATACATAAACCAATAGAAGTGTATTGTGGACGTGCTGTCTGTGTGCCCGAAGTGAGGAAAATTTTATATATTTCGGATGAAAATTGACGAAACCTTTTTCAATATCAAAATTCTTTCTCGAAAAAATAATCAATTTGACTGTCCTGTCTAGTTCATACTTCATTCGATTTTCTTTTCAGTGGGCACAAAGCTAAACACGTTATTTCTAGCCCATTTGAAATTAAATTCCATGTTTTGTTTTTACCATCCAACCTTGTTGATTTAAATTTAAACAAAAATAATGTAGGGTTTTTTTTAAATTATTTATTCTGAAAATAGTATATTACAATAAAATTTCTGCTCACTGGGGTTTTCCTGTGCCGACATGTGCAGCTTTAGAATTATAGTAAATTAAAAAGTACATACATGTAAACTTATTATAATATTGAAAAAATAAAAATACAAAATTAAAATGACTGCTGGGCAGTACGTTTAAAGTTGGCAACCGTAAAAATCTACTGACTAAGCATTACAAAGTATCTGTGTTGGCTTATCAGCCACAATCATAGGGTGACCAATCATAGGATGACAAGTTCATTTATATTTTAGTCTTCGAACCGATAGTAGGTAAAATAATTTATTAAATACCAATAACGTATCATTCAAAAATGTTTGCTATCTGCGTTTTTGCGTAGTATCTATTTTCCGAATCTTTTAATGATTCTTTAATTTTTGTAATTATAAATTTCATTTTTATTTAGATTTAGATTTGCAGCGAATCATTAATACAAAACCATCGATAATCTGGTAAATAATATGTCATTAAAAAGGTGTTTCGTGACGCTGAATTGTTTTAACGCTTTTCCGCTCCAACCAATAAGCTAGGAGGCTAGGATTCAAATTTTTGAATTTGCGCAGTATTGCTTTGAGTTGAAACGAGCCGCCCGCGCCGGCGCCGTAGCGAAAACGTCATCTAATGACAGTTGCCAATAAACACCGTATCGAAAGAACAACCGATGTGTCAATTCGATTTTTAACCGGAGTTATAATTGGCTCAATCTTAGACGAGTGCCTGTGAATTCCTGCACCATACGAGCGCTACCAAAAGAACCATATCATCGAACATCATAACCAACTCTTCCGTAAGTCACATTTGCGAATACCTATCTTTTCGGTTCAGCGAACGGAGCGTTAATTTACATGGGCACATACCTGCCTAGATTATAATCATTATAATCTAACCCATGTTGTCGATAGTCTACGCGATTATCGCACAAAATGTATCCCGAAAAATTAACCTTTTTTGAAAGTTTAAACGATTTTTCATTTAAAAAAAATTTACTCTCAGGTACCGCCCAATAATTGCTTAGTTTGAACGGAAACCATTGATAACTGATAATATCTATTCACCTTGTAAAAAACCCAAATAAATTTACTTCTTAATCGATTCCACGACCTTGAGATCATAAAGCGGGCTCTCTGTCGCCAGCCTTCGCCGGGACCGCCATTAATTATTCGATATCATATTAGATTCGTTTGTCCCCTTTATAATGCAGAGTCGCCGAGGTAGGGTAAATGAAAACCGTCCTTTTGCGCATTTATCCAGAATATATTAACTCCATTTTGCAGCTTTAACCGAGTAATTAACTAAAGCGGTGAATTAAATCCGGGCGCCTTGTATATTTCTCAAGTTCGCAGAATATTTTGTAAGTTAGTAATAAGTTAGTAGTGTATTTGGCGAGTTAACTGAATAAGACGTTTTGCAGGGAATCGAGCGCACTTAATTTATTATTTAATTTAAATTCACAGATTGATTTCATCGCTTTGAAGCAAAACGTTACTGCTTCTAATTATTTTGCACTTATTTACCTAAATTCATCGCAAACTAAATACTCGTATTGACGAGTGTTGGATTCATATTTCCGTCACTCTTGTCACACCCTGATCCCCAGGTTCCAATCCACCTAACACACCTTTCTTTTTCCCAGCACTTCCTCTCATTTTTTTTCCTTAAAGAGATCTACATACCATCCCCAAAGATGACAAAGGCCCCGAGGGAAATTATTTTCCTCCTGGACTCCTGTGCGGAGTAAATGTAAACAAAATTTACATATGCGAGTGTTGTTGAAGGGTATGGTGATTTATACACGTTGTACGGAAATTTGTAGTACAAGCATGAAACTGGTAATTCTACATCACATTTGGAGTCGATTTTGTTTTATTTCTTTTAATTTGTGCTTCCGTTTTCGAGTACATCGAGTTCGAGAGAGAAAAAATCGGCAGCTAGGGGGTTAATTTCAGCTGTTTAGGGTCTTTTAAAATGCGTCGATGCTTAGACTCGGCTCCAAAAGTTTTTTTAACCCTTTATTTGCCGAAAAAATCTAAATGCTCAGATTGAAATTTTTTGGGTTGGGTAGGTTAGGTGAATTTAAGTTGAGGTAAGTTTAGTTAGGTTAGGTTAGATTGATGTTAGGATGATGTAAGTTCACCAATTTTCCGCTTTTACTAACAGATTCCGGACACCGTGTATTGACATGTAAACATAGTCGGTAACCGGATAAAACAGCATGATAAAATAAGGTTTTTTTCATCTTCATATTTTTTCACTATTGTGTTTTGTCATGGTTATGATTAGGAACATTTATTTAACGACGTGGACCTTCGGCAACCAAATCAAACACAAATGAACTAACTGAAGGCAACTTCAAACGGGATATTTTTAAAGCGGCGGCACAAGATTAGCATTGACTATAACATGATATCAATAACACCCAACTACAACTTCTCACACTACACACATTTGCTCTGATGATGAACACTGCAAGACTGTTAAAAACTTTTGCCCAGTAGGAAAGTGTTTTTAAATAAATCTCTTTAAATTTGGAAGTGGAAATTAACCCACTTCTCGACACCCGATTGAGCTGAAACTCGGCGACTGACTTGTTGTCAATGAAAATGCATTCTGTCAATTTTTGGTGGTACTCATTCACACACACGCATATTAAGTACGTTCTATTGCATTTGCAATTTACGTCAATTATTTTTATGGGAATTGACAACAACAAATCTACTAGCTTGTACTTCCAATTTGAATAATTAAAACTTACCGTGGGCGATCGATCATACTACGCGTACTTGTTTATATATAGTAGTATTATTACACTTGTCAATATCCTTGTACCAGATATTTACTGTAAGATTGTGTAGTAGAAACATTCCCGTATGTAAAATAGTTTTATTTCGAATTTAAGCAAAATTTTCTTCGTTATCTGCATAGACATTCAAAATGATAGGCCAGCCGATTAGGGAAAGGGGAACAAACCAAGTTGCGAGGAGCGAGGGAGGCGGCGTGACCGTATACCTTTTTGTAATTTGTTAATAAATTAACCTGCAGTATTCCGGCAATCGCATCGTAATATCACTATTCAGTTCTTGAAAATAAAATTTGCTTCCGATTTACTAGTACCTTTTACAATGGCGCTCAAATTGCTGGCTGTGTAAAAAACTTAACAAATCCCAAATCGGGTAAACAAAAGTTCGGGCATGTTTGCGAAATGTAAAAATGTGTTATAATTTACCCACCTCACTCATTTTTAGCGTCACTACGCCTGTCGGTTCGTTTAAAACGAACATTCAGATCACGTGTGGAAAAGTCCCACAATGTACTGCACTGCAAACATTTGCTTTTATACGCAGGGTCTGGTTATGTTATGATATGATGCACTCTTCGGCAGTCAAAGTACGACTGATGTTGTAGTTTATTCATAGCATTCTCGAACCCCCCTGGTGCCAAAAATATGGCCACATGGTTTGCCTCCAGTTCGTCGTAATGATACCTAGATATCATGTTAGGGCAAGTCTATCAATTTGATGTCTATGGTTATCTGGCGACAAATGTTCTCATTACTTCATTCATGTGTTCCACTCTATACATGTGAATAATGCAACATTTAGAGCATGCGCGCAATTATTTAACTTCACGATTAGCAACTGCAATTATAACAAACTAGATTAGGTTAAGATTACTTATGTTTTCTTAAAAGGGTACAAATTAGCTGATTTTCTGCTTATTGACGTCGAAACTCCGATCAGATGGTTTAGAACTTGAGTATATTCATATTTGTTAGACATGAACTTTGTAAGTGTCCCGATAAATTCCACACTATAACGGACGTCAGCATGTTCAATTCCCGAAAGAACAAAAAAAATTACGTATATTTTTAAAAGAATAAAATAGTGTTGTATCAAAATACTTTCGCATTTTTTCTTTTGATTATTATTATTTATATTTTTCTAAACCCACTTTCCAAAACATTGTCACTTCTAACCTTTAGCTAATCTTAAACCCTTATAAGCCTCACCCTACTCTTCTCCCCCGTAATCTCTGGTTTCTTACCAATTAATCATATATCAAGGAACACATTTGCATTGGTGGTTAATAAACCGACAAATCTTTGAAAATGTAACACATTCGAATATCGAAGAAAAACTTCTAAGAAAATACTTTGGTAGGTACCCCAATTTCGTTATTATTTATTTTGAAACCCTTGAGCAATTTGGGGAGATATTCTTCACATACAAGCCACTGTAGAGTCTTTTTAGAGATATATATCCCAGCTTGACATGGTCTCGTAAAAGTTATGCTATCTCATGTCGTATTACGGTGAGAAATATGTTTTAAACAGTGTTAGAAAAAGAGAATACCGCTCTTTCAGTTTGCATTAAAAATATTACCGTCAACGCTAAAAATCAAAAATAATTCTATGAAACAGCATTTGGCATTAAATCCATGTTTTTATATTAAACGAAAAAAAGTGAAGTGACAATAACTTTTATAATACCTTTGTCTGATTAAATATGTTTTTAGTTTCGCTTAAAGTAGTATATCGCGTATTGCACTTTACACGATAAAAACCACCAGTAAGCGTCATTAAAATGTTTATCTTTGTTTGCATTCAAAATTTAAATATTTTTGACTGCATACGTTGATTTATAGTGCTAAAATCTGATATTTCATCTGGTTTCAAGTACAGTATTTTATTTAAATATTGAAGACAATATTAGAGATTTTTAAACGAAAATCTGAAACAGAAAAATCAGAAAAGGAAACGGTCACATCTGGGACTCGAACCCAGGACCCTTGTCTTTCCGGGACAATGCTCTACCAACTGCGCTAATGGGACCCTATTCCCCTCGGTCACTTTTAACTGTATCATACTTCGAATAAGAACTACCAACATTGTCTTCATTTTTTCACCGCACATTTTTCGCCTGGGTTCGAGTCCCAGATGTGACCGTTTCCTTTTCTGATTTTTCTGTTTCAGATTTTCGTTTAAAAATCTCTAATATTGTCTTCAATATTTAAATATTACAATTTGAGGTTTTACTCAATAAAGTTATACCGAAAAATAAACAGTATTTTATTTTGAAATACGTTCAAAAACAGCGAATTTATCTAAAATCGAATGTAATGTGAAAATATTTTCCGTGTAATTTTCCATTCTGACAGTTCTCATATCAGACGTACATTGCAAAATTTCAGTGGCTTTAGGGGTTAAATAATGTGGATTTTCTGGGTATTTAAAATGTGTTTGTAACTAGTGATGGGTAAATTCCCGAGAATTTATTGAAACAGAGAACAATGCGGGAATTTTCATCTGAATGTTTAAATCCTCATTAGGTTGTATTATTAGAAATTTCATGTTATTTACAAATGTATCATAATTAGAGCATGACGAAGACAGAACTTTTAAAAAATATATTTTTTACCGAAGATATAAGCATTTTTGATTACCTAAAAAATAGAAAACAAAGAACTAAAATTGGAGATGATGTCTCTGAAGAACAAGAAGTAAATCTTTGAGTTCTTCAGGGATTTGTTATGGGACCACTCATTTTTATTATATACATTAATGTTGAAGCGCCTGAAGTACTGTTCAATCAATTTTTTTGCAGATGACACACTTCTATACATTATAGCAAATAATTTTGAAGATAAAATGTCAAAACTACAAACTGAACTTCATGAAATATCTAAAAGGAATGCGCCTTAACACCTTACTTTCGGACTTACTTACTTACTTTTCTGCGCGGCGACCCGGATTGGCGCGTGTTCCGAAGTGTATGGCGTATCAGTACTGTACTTTAAATTATGAATTGTTCACTTTGAAATCTACCATTTTTGGAGATATCTAAAAGTAATTATCTCTGTCGTTATTAACACTTAAATATACATAATATATTTTCATAAAATGAAATGAAATTCACAATAACTTCCTTAATTAAAAAAAAATTAATTCCCGTCGTCGGAGAAATTATATTATGTAGCCGATTATTCCCGGGCGCACCATAGAGTTAAACAATTAGAGGTGCTATTGCATACTAATATCTCTTCGAAAGGTGTTCCATTATTATAAAGCCGTAAGCGGTGTGCGTAGACCGAATTCGGTAGTTTTAGATAGAGCGTTGGAGGTCACAATTGGAGGTAAAAAAGGTTCAACTTATTTTTTCGCTTCATGTCTTATCTAAATTTAATACATCAATGGGGTGTCACCACCCTACATAGATGATGTATTTTTTCCCAAGTCCGCCTTCTGGAATAAGCCTGGGGACTGCAGACCCCGGCAGTGGATCGAATGTAACAGATATTTATGGACCGAATGGACAGAAGATCATTAGTATCTCCCTCCATCTCTATATCCACTTGGATACGATGAAGATGAATGCATGTTCGATAATAAAACACCGGCTTACTCTGTAGCCCGATTACGTTTTTTGATGTATTTCAGGAAAGGGCTCTTTAAAGAGTTTTGCGAATTTTAAAACTCCGCCTTTTAAAAACTTTCCTAAACTAGGCCAGACTGGTGCAATATGCAAATTTCGCACGGGATATGATAGTACCTGGTCGTATTAATACTCGTTACTCGTGAAAATGTTGCTCTTTGTTCAAAAACTTTGAAATTGTATTTGACATTCATTGTAACTTTTGAAATTATATTTCATTCCTGTTGGAGATTGTCGCAACCGCTCAAGGAATGAAGCTTTGCAGAATTAGAGGCTGAAACAGAGATTAATTAACCATTATTGTGTTAGGGTTCCCAGAAAAGGGTGGCCAAAGTTACGTGTTTTCTTTGTAATCAGTTGCTACCGCATTTTATCTTCTTTTGTCATATTATTATTGAAATGAGTAGCTTTTATCTTTTTATTTTCATATTCCATTTCTTTTCTTTTATTACGTATTTCATTTTGCTCATCTTTGTACATAAGCTATCTACTTGTGTCCAGCTTGTGATTATATTAAACAGGGTGTTTCAGCACGTACCCGAAAAACTTTAAGGCGACATGAGACTCTGATGAACGTTTTACTAAAATCTCGAATGTTTCTAGAGATTGAGATTTAATAGTGTAAATTCAACCGCCTGTCGCAGGTCTGTCCAATACACCAGCGCCGCGTGTCGCATATTTTTGTGCACGGTCACTTCTCTTACGTCGTACAGATTCTGGCATTATTTTAGGATATTGTCTCCTCTTGACCAGTTCCCGTGTATATTTTGAGTCAATTTTTTTTACAATATGACCGAACTAACCTTATTTTTATGCTTGTTCTAGGTTTACCAGGCTCTTTTCCGGCCGCTGAGGGTGTCGCGCGCTCAGTTCCGGCGCGTGCTCGCCTGCATGCGCGCGATCCGCCGTCTGAAGGGTCAAGAAGTATACGCCATGGAGAAAGTCACTAAGGTGGACAGCCTGTCACTCGTGCTCAGCGGCAAGTCAGTACCTATTCTTGCCTAATACAAGCTACCTTTATTTTTAAACCAAGTACCTACTAACTGGGCCGGAGACTATTAATGGAATAATAGTGAACGTATGTCCCTGCTGAATGTACATTTAATGAAACGCTTTTCTTGGGCACGTTATTAAAGTGGTAATATTTAGTGCCTTTGGCCCGTTACGTACGTACTATCAGATTTTATCCGTCGTAGATTTTAGATCACCAAATTCGCATTAAAAAATATTTTAAATATTTTGATCGCTAGATATCAAAAATACTAATTTCGGTCTTGAATGTCCGTTCAATGAACTCCGATTTGCTTTAAATTTAAGTGTATTTTTTACATTGGAACTGAGTTTGTAAAGAATTCAGTCAACCGATCAAGTACCTACCTATTTGTATATTATTAAAAAAATATTACTATCATTCTCAAAATTGGAACTGATTTGGTCGAGAATTGAGACAAGTAATAAATTACCTACCTCTTATGTATTATTTTAAATATCATTTTCAAAATTGGAACCGATTTATAAATAATTTAGATAATCGATTAAGTACCCACCTATTATATATTCTTTTTAATAGACAATTATTTGAATTATCATTTTTCAAAATTGGAACTGATTTGTCTAGAAATCAGACTATTCCGTGAGTTTTCGCTAATACCTACCTACCCGTTAGAAAAATCAAAGCATTTTTATTTTTAGTTTGCGACTTTTGATTTTCTCCTCAACCTCTATATTATATCTGGTCTCGTCTGAAGTAAAACGGCAAAGGCATAATGAAGAGCCATTGCAGTAGTGGAGCTACCAACGGTTAATATTATTATTGATGTCCCTCGGACCACGTCGTCACATCGGACGCCGAACAAACGGCGTCGCGGCGCCCGAGCGCTTTACTGTTATCTTGGGGATCCCGTCGTAATTTGGATTATGTATGTAAATATTTGAAGTGGAGCACGTTTGATGATTAAAATTTACGTTTACATTATTTGCTTACATTTGTTGTGGGGACGCACAATTCCAAGTGACGTACGTAATCTGGATAATAATTACGAAATGATTGATGGTTTTAAAAGTCGGGACATTTATAAATGTGTTTGAATTAATTTTAATAATTTAGTACCTACTTATCTCTAAATCAGTGGCGTAGCTAGGTAACCAAGGGCCCTGGGGCAAATTAAAAAATGGGGCCCCACTGCTATGTAAACTGATTAGGTTTTATCAAATAAAATTATGAAATATACAAACACTTTAAAAATGCTAAGCTACTTAAGCTCTTTTTTGTGCACTACAGACTGCAGGGCAGGTAGTAAAAATATTAAACAGTAACAACATAAATTACAATTAATACTTGGTGTAGGTTTGGCTAATAAAACGAAATAGAGAAGATTAAAGGGTTTATTATATAAAGGTCGTGCCTACCAACTGACTAAATAACAATTATATTTACAATTTTTTCCTAGCTTTAGTTTTCGCAAAAGTATCAATGACTTCGTTTAAATCCAGGCTTGATGCGGTTTTGTTTTCAATTGCTATTAGCGATAAATGTGTTTGGCCCATCTTATTTCTTAAATATTTTTTTATTATTTTTAATTTGCTAAATGACCTTTCAGCTGCTGCAGAAGTGACAGGAATTGTAAAGAATAATAACATTGCTGTAAATACTTCCGTTAGGTCGCATTCTAGCACTCCATATTTACTCCTTATTTCCTTACATAATTGGTGAACAGTCCATGCATGAGTTATTTGAGGTAAAACTAGATGGTAAATATTAATAAATTGAAGTGAAAAACAAGGGCCTATTATATCTGAATATTTTTGAACACAACCAAAAACGTTTAACTGGCCCATATTTAGAACACGAAAAGTAGTACGATTTTGAAAAACACCTATTGTTCTGGTTGATGTCTGTTGGAAAAGGTCCTGAAGGCTGTAAAGGCCCCATATCAAGAATTTGACGTTTTTCGTTATCACTTAATATTTGGTGCGTGAAGTTTCCCAAGTCATAAGAAGATTTGTCGTACACATTTTCGAAAAATGTAGAGGTCTGTGGTTCTTCCAAACCCTCCGCTCTTATGTGTGTCATGCAAACATCATCCACGTTCACATGATCGGCGGCGGAGGTATCTCCAACTGCAATAATTGTCGAATCTTCTTCAGTAGGCTTCTCAACCAACACTGTAGTTACCACATTATTTGAGTCACTATCAATAGAAATATTTTGGCCAGATGTACTTGCAGAAGGCTGACTAAAAAACTTGTCAATTTTGGGCAATTTTTGTTTACTATCTTCTCTTTCTTGGCGTTGTTTGCTTTTAAATGCACCACTGGGTTTCTTCTTTTTATCCATATTTTAATGCGCTACAAATTTCGTTGGGGAATGACGCACATATCACTATCACTGCCAACCTACAGAAAGAATTTAAGGGAATTCCCAAGGCATAACTTTTCAATTTCTCTCTACTAAGTTGTCATGATTAAAGTGGGGTTGCAAGTTGCAACCTGTCATATTTATTTTGAAAATGGGAGAAATTTCCAAAAGTTCAGTTCGATCGAGATTTCTGGTAAGGATTCGAGGGCCCCCTGAGCTTGAGGGCCCCGGGGCACTGCCCCGCGTAGCCCCTAGGTGCTACGCCGCTGCTCTAAATAGTATAAAATAAAGTCGTTTTCCGCATTTGTCTGTTTGTGCGCTTAGTTCACCTAAACTATGCAACGGATTTTAATACGGTTTTTAGAAAATATCTTCCTAATGGCTTATATATATAACACATGTTTATTACATTTATAGAAAGTAGAGAAAAGTCTATGATTTGTAATCAAGTCATAAAAAAATACTTTATGGCACTTACCTTGCCTAACGCTGGCAAAACCTTATGAGATACATCAAAATAATTTACTATGGAATTTTATATCTTTAAAAGGTCCACAGAAAGGTCCACGACAGTATATGTCTATCTCATAAAGATAAATCCCAGCACCATCGGGTACACGTCAGTTAGATCTAAATATTTCGATCCTTTGTAGATCTTGTACTTCGATTACGACATGCTAAAGTTTAAGTTATTAGTACAATTAATAAATAGATTTTTTTAATCACTATACAACCTGTAAATCAAAACGCTATGGTTTGGCTGTGACGTCATAGACACCGCCCTGGATGTCATCGCGGACGATATTTACTATGTGACGTCATCTGGTGCATTATTCGTTTGCGCCGCTCAAAAAAGAATCAGTAAAACTATTATCACTTCTGGTTTCTAGCCATTGATATAGTTATATGGTCGATGGTTCTAGCATTTATATACATAATAATTATAAATGTTTCTACTATCGCGGTACGAGAACACCATTGGAACGCAGGAAAACACTTTATCTTCTTAACATCATTACAATACAAGTAAATGGGGGCAGTTTCCCTTAGTATTTAGGTACGTATATATCAATAAGCCTTAGCAATACTGCTCTGTGATCTCCACGGTTGAAAGTTGACCTTACTAGAAACATTTCACACACATGTGCAATGTGAATGACATATTTTTCTTAAAACTAACATTTGAAATTTATAGGACATGGCATAAACAATGGAAATATAATATTTACAATAGATATTAGGATTAAATTTGGATTGAATTGCATTGGAACGGCTTTATTGATGTAGTCGAATTACACAGTCCAAGTAGAGTAGCCAGAGTAATCACAGTTGTTGATGACGTTGTCTTCATGGCAGTTGATGTGCATCGTGCATCACGATGGGATGTATGTATGTCACATCATGGTGGGATGTAAATTCGTGGTCCATGATCATGGCGATGAAGTCGGTGGCTCGACACCTCGTCAGTGGAGTCCGGACTTGCAGGTGGTGTTCATCATTGGTGTAGACCATGGGTCTTCCCGGTACTCCAGTGTGAAGTAAGCCAAATGTACGGTGGACTTGGTTGGATGATGATTGTGAGCTCGAACCGCGGGTGAAGCCGGATACACTTGTGGCTACTTGCGAACCGTTGCGGGAGCGGGGAGCGCGGCGCGGTACACGGTGCGGCACGGTACGGAGCGGCCATCCGCCTCGAGCCCCGAGACTGATCGACTGAGTATAGCTAGTTAGAGGATTACGAAAGAATCCATAAAATCAAAAAAAAAATGAGTACTAAAGACTGGCCGCTAGGTACCGCGATGTGATATTTATATAGTAGTCACACTCGCATAGTAAAGTTAAGAACCTTTCAGGTCGTAATGAGGTAGGCTGGCGGCTTTGCTATTATTCTAGATAAGTACTACGCTGCTCTCGGTGATACCAGGTCTCGAAGATCTAGTACAAGGCTGCCCAACCCCAGGCCCGCGGGCCACATTGTGGCCCGTGAACGAATTATAAGTGGCCCGCGTGAACCATTTTCAAAAAACGCGCCAATTTGAAAAAGTGTCGCGGGCCCGCGGTAAAACAAACAATGCAGCTTGCGCGCGGTCACCAGTGTTGCCAACGAAGGCGATTTATCGCTATTTAGGCTACTCAGAACGAGAATCAGCGACGAAAAAATCTAAAATCCTATTAGGCTACTTCAGAGACAAGTTATTAAATCAGCCAAATCACAAATAATAAAATAAAAAAATAAAAAAAAACAACAGAAACATTTTGAACTTACTTTTTAAACAAAAATACACCGTTTTTTGCGTCCGAAATGGAATCTTGTAGCCACACCCCCTCCCCATGGAATTCGAAAAATTGTTGTGGGGAATCACATATGATTTTTTGGGTGTGTGGAATTTTTCTTGTGGGGAGCACTCATTTTGAATTTTTTTTGTGGGGAATTATGTTTTATAGAAATTCTCTAACAACCCCTCCTCCCCATGGAAATAGGAACCGTCAGTATTCAGTGGCCCGCCAGTGATTTTTAAATCGTCAATTTCGCCCAACTGTTAAAAAGGTTGGGCAGCCTTGATCTAGTAGCTGCCGCTACATGTAAATACTAGCTTTTAAAAAGCATCCTTGCAATTATGGGCTCCGGTTGGGTCATAAGTAGGATCCGGAATTGCGGTGGCTTTTTGAAGAATTCCAGGGACGCTCATTATTAAAGGCAAAACAATTAAATTATCGTTATTCAACGGGTTAAATTCGTTTTAAACATACTGTCCTTTTGCAGCTGCATGTAGTATACATACTAGAGGCTTGGTCTGATCAAATTCTCAATTTGACATTATTTTTTAAAGAAATTAATTTTCCTACGGGGAATATTATTATTTATTGGATAATTTGTATAGCGCCGCTCTTGTGAGAGGGGCGCTTTACAGTTGATGCAGGTATTACAGAAAATATAAATATTACAAAAATAGAGTGAAGTTAAGTTAAGTAAAATGAAGTATAGGAACAGGTGACACGAAAATAGACGATGGAGACTCTGCAGCAAGAATCCTAGGTGGTGAAGAAACTGAAACATTCCACTTGAAGTGAAATAACACAGAAGTGCGCTATATAAATTTCATGTTATTATTCTTATTCCCTTTCCCTTCCCTTCTCGCCCTGCTTGTTTCCACACTAATCGCGCGCAACACTAAAATTTAACAAAGTTTCATCACAATAGGATGAATGATATAGAAAAAAGAGAATTTTTATCAAAATTTCATAACGCAGAGCTCACCATTATTTACAGAAACCTTTCCTAGCATCCACACAACTGGCCAAAGTTTCATTGATATAGGAAGAATGGTATAGGAAAAAAAAATTATACACACTTAATAACGCCAGAGCTCACTTCTATGTATAGAAACCTTCCCATGCGTGTGCACAACAACTTGCACAACAACCCGCCAAAGTTTTATCGCAATCAGATGAATAGTATACGAAATAAGGGATTTTATACAAATTTCAAAACACCAGAGCTCACCATTATATATAGAAACCTTCTCTTGCATCCACACAATAACTCACCAAAGTTTCTTTGCAATCGGATAGGAAACAATGGATTTTATGCACAAATTTTATGTTGCCAGAACTCACTTTTAGGTACATAGAAACCTTTCCAGGTGTGTGAACAACAAATTGCCAAAGTTCAGACATCCAAACATACATTCATTTTTATATATATTGAAAACATGAAATCAAGGTTAAAATTAAATTTAAACAATATTAATAAAAGACAATACAGTTTCCTTGTTGGTACCACTATGTAAGCCAGTACTGTGATTCAACTACGGTATACAAAATTTGAGTTTATGTGGAAAGGTTTATATCAATCACACTAAAATAATATTATGTGACGTACTGCTCTTTGTCCTTTTTGTGGTAAAAATGACTTTACTTGACTTGTTAACTGAAGCTCGGCCCACGAAATATGAAATCCGATACTTTTGTTTATCGTACCACGTTGGCAATCGATAATAATAATTTCGTCTTTTTCTATTCAATGAACAAAATATGAGAAAGAAAAGAGACAATAGGTAATGGTAAATCGGTATGTCTTACTTTAAAACAAATATTTTTAAACGACAAGCCGATAGGAAATATTTCATTTTTTAGAAGTTAGTTACGAATTAGTATTCATCAATCATCACCATGGCCGCGTTTATAGTACCTTCAATTAATCTAATAAATAAGTGGATAAAACCCCATCCTGAGCTAAAATTTGATCGTGGGGTGATTTATTGTGACGTGTGTGATATTTCTTTAAAACAATTAAAAAAAATATACAGTAACTCAGCACGTTTCAAGCAGAAATCATTTGATAATGAAGACAAATGATAAGTGTAAAACAGATTTCTATTTTGATTTAGCTATGTTTTTAATATTTTCTAATATTCCATGGACAAAACTAGACAATTTTAATTTCCGTCTTTTTTTTCGAAATATTTGTGTTGTAAATGTTCGACTATGGATCTTCCGAGTGAATCTACTCTCCGAAAAGTGTATTTAAATAAAGTGTTTTGTAGTGAAATTAACGATATCAGAAAAAAATTAGGACATTCATATATATGGGCGACAGTTGATGAAACGACCGATAAGTTTGGACGCAATATAGCTAATCTGGTCGTAAAACCACTAGGAGACATTGAACTCGGTCATATTTGATTGCTAGCAAGGTTTTACCAAAAACCAATGCCGAAACCATAAAGGATTTTGTAAAAAACAGTTTAATTTTTTTGTGGCAGGAATCTGCAGTTAATAACTTCGAAAAACTTTTAATTTTAACAACAGACTCTGCCCCTTATATGCTAAAAGCCGGACGCGAACTTAAAGATGTGTTTCCCAATATGATACACTTTACCTGTTTGGCTCATTCACTAAATCTAGTCGCTTCAACTGTGCGGGATAAATATAAGAAAGTGGATGATCTTATTTCCTGTGTTAAAAAAATTTTTTTGAAAGCACAACAAGAGTAGACATATTTAAAACCATGATTCCAGATATTGCACTACCACCAGAGCCGATATTAACGCGTTGGGGAACTTGGCTCAAAGCTGCTGTTTACTATGGTCATCATTTCGAAAAAATAAAAAGTGTCGTTTCAATTTTAAATGAAAAGGACGCTGTGGCAATATCGAAAGCTAAATTATTTTTTGAAGATGCGAGACCTAATTTTTATAATGGAATATTTCGGAACAATTCCAAATGCTATTAAAAAACTCGAGGATCCTAAGCTTTCTATCGTCGAATCGTTCGAAATTATAGATGAAATAAGGACTCTTTTATCGTGGAGCAATGAAGAGTGGGCAGAAAAAAGATTCGATGCCATATTAAATAGAAACCCTGGCTACGATAAATTACGGAGCATTAGTGAAATTTTAAATGTTACCATCGATTCAACACAACTCTATAAATTTGCTCCGCTGACATCTGTCGATGTTGAACGATCATTTTCTATATATAAGTGGATTTTTGAAAATAGGTATAATTTATCACCAGAAAATATGGAACGGATTCTTATACTGTATTATAAAAATAATGTTGACGTCAAAATGAATTGATCCTGCATCATGTACAATGTACATTCTGTTCGAATTCACAACAGGTAAGCATTAAATAAAGATATTATTAATAAGAGGTGTGAAAGTTATTTCTAATAGGCTTCTCCGAGAAAACTTTTCAATGTTGACAACATACTTGACTCCTGGCATACTAAAACTGGAAAGCGGTCTATAAATAAGTGTTTCATAAGTAGGTAATTATTTTTCCCTTGAGTACAGCACTGGTAAAGCCACCGCGATTCCGGATCCTAGTCATAAGTCATGCTACATTTAATTACATATTTTCGAAAAGATGTCTGTTTACTTTATGTTTTAATTAAGTGAGTTATGTAGGTATTCTAAGAATGAGCTATGCACCAGTAATGGGGCCAGCGGCATTATTTCGCTGAAAATTCATCGAATACTGTTTCATAATGCATGGTGTATGGAGTGTGGAAGTAACGACATAATGCATTCTTGAGCGGTCCTGTTCTAGGGCTACCAACCTATATCTAAGACTATGGGAAAACTGAACCAAGCCAGATTTTATATAAATGGGTTTCTGTCAAAGTGTGTTCGACTAAAATATTACAACATCTATAATATCATATTACTACCCTCCAGCCAAAGTTCATGTACCTACATTATCACCCTCTTTACCCGTATATCTCGAAAAATCTCTGTTTGGTCAAATAAGCTTTTTTAAAACATTCAGACTCTGGAAAAGCTTACCTACGCCAAACATAAAATTTGTTAAGGTCATTAAGGCTTAATGGGTAGGGTTTGGACTTGTACAAAGATCGACCACAAATTGTTTGTTTTTTGTATAACCTTAAAATTGTTTATTTTGTATAATTTATACTTCGAATCGCTGAATTTTTTTTATAAATTTGTGTAAAGACTTCTAGTGTTATGTGGGCTAAGACCATTTGCTTCTATTTTCCCGATATCTTATCAGGAACTGTATTATTATAAATTGTAAGAAGTGTATTATTATAAATTGGCGAGATTTTTTCGTTGACAGTTGAACGTAAAAAATTATTTATATATTTTTTGTATAAAGGTGTAAAAAGTGAAGTGCTAGAGTATTCTTACTAAATCTCTACACACAAAATTTAGAATTTAAATTTAGAATTCTTTCGAAACTATGGACGTTTCGAGTCAAAATGTTTCGGTTTTTTTTTTCAAAAACAAATTTGTCGGGAACCCAAAATAATCTCTATTTTAAAGAATTTCAGATTTTTAATGAGCTACCGATAAATGCTAAGCCTTGCCGTTTTTCGTGGGTTATGCATAAATACTATAAAAATAAGTTTTAGGTGTATTGGAAAGTGTCTTTTGTTATAGAAATAAGTTGTAAAAAGGTTTGTACTAGATATAAAAATGTAATTTTTTTATAACTAAACAAAAACACAAAAAAAAATCATTTTATCTTTTTTTTTGTTTTACGCCAGCTTCAAAAATATATAGCACTTTTAATATACCTCGGAAGCATTTCGAAATTCAATAATAAATTTCAAGGTGTCGTTGCGGCTGGTAGGCAAAAATATTCAAAATCCTGATGTGTTTAAGAACTTACCTCTTATATTAATTTATTTTAATTGTATATTTGTTACAGTGCACGTGCATTGTAAATGGAAGCAACTGTTAACAACACAAAAAGAAAATTATGTGAATTCACATTTTTTCTAAAATCACCCACACTGCGTACAATGCATAAATAGTCAGTTTCGAATTGATTAAAATACATTTCCCTCTCGTGCCGTCTCGTAGAAAGTATATTTTCACGAATTCATTAATAATTAATTCAGCGTGTATCAGTTTCTATTATTCTCTTTCATGCGGCATTTTTTGCGTAAATTTTTTAATTGTTATTATTTTGATGGTATTTGTTTTTTCTCCCACGAACGTAGCAATCAGTCATGAGCTCTTTAAAAAGGTTGTATTGTTAATTTTTGTTTTATTGAGGGAATTTTTGCTGTGATGGCGCGTATACACTTGAGAGCCGAACCACGAATTAATAATAGTGATAAATATTTTATTATCTTCCTTTTTAGTAACAAATAGACATGTACTCACTGAGATCTCCCGTACTGAGGGTTTCATTTACATATCAATAATTAAGAGTGAGAATAACATGAATAATTATAATGCTATTAAAATCTCAAGACACTGATTACCGATGATTATTATTGCTATAAAATCTTTTTTAACCTTTTTCAGGACTCCCATTTTGGCAAACACTTTTTGGTTCAATCACATTCAATACACCGTTTCATATTGGGGTTTCATGCCTATGAGAATGTTCTGCTTGGTTATTTATAAATTATGTCAATTTTGACACGACGTTCATTATTACCAATTTTCCTCTTCCCTTTTTCCTTCCCCTAAGGCATTTATTCTATCTCAAAATATGATTTTATGGGATCACGTTGAAATATAGTACCTATGGTAAATGTTCCACATTCTCTCATTCCTTAATTATATCACATTGCCTTCAAGCGGACTTCAAGCACCATCTCCTTTCATCACCCCCCTCCCCCTGATCTATGGATTTCATTCGGTTCATTCACAGAAGGTAAAATAATGAGTGGTAGCCGTGGCTACAGGCTACATTGGCTACAGTGCCGCCCCTGTTATATGAGAAGACTCACCCACAGAGCCAGCCGGCATCGCTTTGACCCAGTCCAGAGTTTAGGGGTTGGACTGGTGCCAAGTAAACGCCAGCTTTGGATTATATAGTTGTAGAGGACGATCGATTCGGTTATTTTCAGTAATTATTATTTTTTTATTGATACGTGCAATCCATTTCGCTCTTGTTGAAATCGGTCGAGTAGTTTTTGAGTGTATATGGCACACATATACGAACATGGTATTTTATTTATGTAGAAGCAATGCAAAAATAAATTAAAAGAAAAACCTGCCGCCCTTATAACTATGGCCCTCTCCTACCGAATTTTCTTTTGGTGTGCTCGAAATGAACCATCTAAGGATTTGAAGGCATGTAAACGTTGATACACATTTATTTAGATTGATTCGTGGATGTTTTGGAAACTCGGCTAACATGGAGAGCATTCATTTCTATGTTCCCGATGTTTATCTCCGTCATCGACTACATAGACTGTTTACTCAAACTGCAGGACTAACTTGCCAATGGTCGTGCCGATGGGCATTGCAATCTTACAAGGCAAGCTCTGTTGATACTAGCAGAGTTGATACCTACTTTTTGGTGACCGGATAAATCATCACAATGATAATTCATCACATCTTTAAAAAGTTATATAAAGTCATGAAAAGTGATGAAACAAAAACTTTATTAACTAGGTTTTGTAGGTTAGGTTAAAAATTTTTTTTTCATCGTTTCTAATAACTTTATATCACTTTTTAAAAGTGTGTTGAATTGTCACTGTGTTGAGTTATCATGGAACCCTACTTTTTATATTAATATAATTCTCCTTTACAAACGTATTAAAATTGATAATTTTGTAATTTTCATTTTATTTTATTTTAAAGTACATAAAACAGGCATGATGCCCAAAAATTTACATACATTGATGTTTTCATACATTGTAATAAAAATAACCAAAATATTTAGCTAATTATGCAAAAGTTAATGACAAACAAGAATGGATTAGAGGTAGAAAACAAATATGTCCCGGCGTGCGCAAATAAATTTTATTTGATTAATTAGTGTTATTTCACAATTAATTAATTAAAATAATATATAGTATATTTGCGGCACGTTCCAGAGTGGAAGATACTACCAGTATCGCCCTGGTGTAAGACCACCATTCAGAATTGCAACGTTGCTCCAAATGGCTTTAGCCGTGTTTAGTGACTAGATCTGAATAGCCAGGTACTTCCCCACCTTCCTCTTTCCCTTCCCCACTTACCTTCAGCCTCACAACATCCCCCAATTGGGGATGCCATAGTCTCACTGGCTCCAGACGGGAGCAGTTGGGACTCTTGTGAGGTATTCACTATAAAAATAAAATAAAAATTATTATTGCTACCTGTACGTACCTACTGATGAGAGATTGATTTGGTAGGTACAATATTGCGTCTTTAAATAAAAGGCTTTTTCTCAAATAAAATATAAGCTTGTTACGATTAATGGTAAAACTTGTGTGTTTAAATTGGTCATTAAAAATGTCTTTTTCATTATGAGAGCAGTGTATAGTGTTATAATTTTTTTATGTTTCCGGTACAGGTTACTTACTGCGTAATATCGCTCATAAGCTTGTCTGTCAGACAAACTGTCACCGGCTGCCACAAACACGTCGCTCTAGGCAATTAAAAAAAAATGCCTTCCTGCGTTTTTAAGATGTGCATAAATCATTCTCGAGCAAAAACCAAATCTGTCGGAGTTTCTTTCCATCGTATGTACTAAAAATCACATATTATTTCAATAAATACAATTATTCATAAATATGAGCATGGAGGACAACCTAGTGACAGTACGTCGTATTCTACTACTCTGCTCGCTTGTTTGTTAGCCAATCATTTAGCTATTGTATGATGTTATTTGTAGCCATTTCATTCATTCACACAAATTTGTTGTGGCTATTCTTTTCTCGTGCGTTTCGTTATTCGATTTAAATCTAGAAATAGGAACGTGCCATATTTTTTGTTCGTTTAGCATGAACATAACGCGTCTTTGTATTTGTGTCAATGAATTGAACACATCCTTTTGATATTTAATCACTAGGACCTGCATACCACACCATTGAGTTATATGGGAGCATAGCCGACTGCTCCCGTTTCCCCATTGTCTGACAGTAGAAATGGAAACGCCTATCCGCTGTACAGTAGACTTTTGTAGAGCTGTAGAATGTAGAATTCCACACATCCACCGAATGGAACTAAATCGTAGAACCGATATGGAACGAAGAGAACTCAAGATAAGTGAGTTGTACTCGACGGGGAGAATCTACGTCAAGTCTGTCAACATCGAATTTCACACCATTTTTTGTTGAGTGAAAATGCTCGAATGTGGAAATTCGTAATTCGTGGCTCGGGTAACGTTTCGGTTCGCAAATGTATACGTACCATGATAATAATAGTTCAGTTTAGTTTCTTTCCGTTTTTTCAGTAATCCTGGGGCCAATCGATTAGCACATTTTTGTGGCATTGTACTTAGAAGGGAATCGCAGATAAAATGTTGAATATTTAAAATATGCACATTTATATGAAGACCTGTAGATAAGATAACAAGTCTGCATTAACGTGAACTTTGAATCTTTGAAGTAAATTTGTGAAGAACAGTACCAAAATTGACTCTATAATGAGTTAGCTGTAAGGTTTTCATCTGGTTGCCAGATGTACTTCACCAAAACACGGTGTTAATAAGTATCTATGATCAATAAAAGTAATAAATAAATTCTGCTAGGTAATAACGCGTGACAGCTGTTTCGCATTTCGAACGCATTTGTTAAACAGATCTACACGTGGAAAAACGAATATTGCTAATTTATTAACAATCTTTCAAATTATTGGTAATCCAGTTAAAAACTGGATTGCAGGCCTTAACGAATGAATTAATAGGTTTCCTGATAAACTTTTTATCAATTACGAATATATTATCACGATGTCGGAACGATGCCGAATTCATGAAAATCCGAAAATCATTATGTATTAGCACATGATAATATATTCGTATTTTACTAAGAGTTTATGATAAAATTCGTTACCGTCTGCAATCTCGTTTTTGACTGGATTACCAATAATTTGAAGACATTCTTAATAAATTAGCGATACTCATTTTAGTCCAGTCAAGATGTACATCCGTGCTTGCAAAAGGTCCAGTCATTCTGAATTTTTTATATGTTGTTAGGACCTAAACCAGTATTAAAAAAAAAATTTTGCAACTTCGAAAGTGCTGTGCGAGCGGCGGTGGACCTAAAAAACCAGGAAATTTTCGGATTTTTTTCAGTTTTTGCTCAATATCTCAGTAAAGGAAGGGTCTGACCGGTAAAGTTGATAAGCATACTTTAAAGAAGACTAAATTTGCTATAATTTGAGACTCAAGCAAGCTATATGGAGCCATTGGTTTTCAAGATACAGTTCTTCAAAAATAGGCAATTTTTTCCAAAAAGTGAAATTTTTTCGAAATGGTCACTTATTTTGTAAAATAATTTCTAAAATACGCATCTCACGTCAAATATTGTATGAAATAAAGTTGTTGTAAATTTAATAAGCTTTTATTTGAGACTAAATTGATATCTGTAGACTAAACGGTTATCTCAAAAATGGCAGATAACCAAAAACAGTCATATGTGGATTTTGGGTGAAATGCAAATAAACTGTTCTCGCGTCTTTTTATGGTTATATTGTGCTGTGAAGTAAATCCATTAATCATCGTGGGTTTATCCTAGGGTTATAATACAATTACGACTATTTCAAATTTCAAGTACCCATTAGTACCTATACCCATGGGTACCCATATGAATGGGCACGCATATTCACGAGCTGTTCGAGCCCACATTTTGGCAAACCTCACACTGGCCAGCATTGTTTTTTATGAGGTTGACATAACTCCTGAGGAGCGAGACGAGACTGAAAAATTGCTGCGAGACACTGAAAGGTCTCTCACTATATCAGCAGAAGAAATTGATACCTACCAAATACTAAAGGCAAAATTTAAAAGTGCCTTGGAGAAAATTAAAGCGAATGGTCCAACATCACAGTTGTGGGTCCAATACTTTCGTATGACCACTTTGATAAAACTATTCATCCAGGCAGAGCGTGCTTGTGATTGGAACCTTCATTTGTACACTGTCCACAAGATGCTCCCTTTTTTCCACGCAGCTGGACATTTTTTGTATGCTAAGAGCGCGCACCTCTACCTTCAGGATATGATAGCTCTACAAGATCGGATGGATAAAAGTGAATACGACATGTTCACAAAAGGATCCTTCACCATTTGCCGGTCTGACAAGTTTTGGTCTGGGTTGTGGTCAGACCTAACAATTGAGCAGAAGCTGATGCGATCCATGAAAACCTACGGTGGGTTGACCCAAGGAAGAGGAATCTCCCAAAGTGTTCTGGCAAGGTGGACAACAGGAATGGTGTTTATGTTGAACATTTGTGAAGAACTGGAAAGTTTTTGCAGCTTATCATGTCATACTGGAGAGCAGCATGTAGACATGAGACCTTCTCGAATCATCCGAGATAATAGCGATATGGAAAAACTAAAAAACTGGTTTGCTCTCCACCCTCCATTTCCCAAAACTGACAGTTTAATTTCTATCAGTAGTGGTTTACTGGCAGGTCCTGAAATTAATTGCCACACAGCCCAGAGAGTTGGAACGGAAGGAGTAATGAAAATTGTGGTAAAATGTACGACAAGGTAGTAATAAAACAGAAAAATAATGTTACCACGCTGGCATCGATCACCTCAACCGTTAAACTGCCGGACAAAAACAGAAGAGTGGCTGTGGATCCGCTCACAATTTTTCAGCGAGTGTGTATTGTAAAGAAATCTGAAAAGGATTTACAGGATGACTTCAAGTATGAGTTGGCCCCGTTCCCGATGTCTCTGTTCAATGAACAAGGGATGCGCAAGGGTACAAAATCTACTCTGTACTCTCCCTTCACTCCTCTTTCCAGCCACACGCCGATAAATGCTAGCACTCACGTCATTTTGGATGTTGGCTACCTCTTGCACAAGGTCGTGTGGCAGCGGAAAAGCACGGTTCGAGCACTTTTGGCGCGTTATACCACCTACGTCCGAAACCACTTTGGGAAGAACGTCTCCATCGTTTTTGACGTCTACCCGAAGATGCTACCAAAAAAAAACCACCAAAACAGCGGAACGACTCCGGCGCTACGCAGCTCATTCCAGCTACGAATTGACTTTCGATGAATCCACAGTAATTCAAATTGCTCAAGAGCATGTTTTGGGCAATGAAAACAATAAGAGACGCCTTATAACTCTTCTCTGTGACGCCTTTCAGAAGGAGGGAGTAGAAGTGGCTGTTGCCGAAGAAGATTCTGATCGAGAGATCGTCATGATGGCGTTATCAAAAAAAGCAGATGCCGATCGGGTCGTCATAGTGGGAGAAGATGTCGACCTGCTCGTTCTTCTCAATGGTTTAGGCGCTGAAGAGACAAACGTCTATCTTTAGAAGAGCACGAAGGGAGAAGCTGGTTGCTGTCACTACTCTACGACCTCCTACAACAACCAGGACTCCCGACAATTACCAGGAACGGTACTATTTACCCACGCGTTTGCCGGGTGCGATACCACCTCAGCACCGTTTGGCCAAGGAAAGACCAAAATCAGCACACTTCTGAGCAAGAGTGAACCACTTGCTGAGCAAGTGGAGGTCTTCCTTCGGCCAGACTCTACCTCACAAGCCGTGAGTGAAGCAGGCATCAAGTGCTTCATGGCTCTATATCTATGGGGGTGACATCGCGAGGGATACTTTGGATTTCCTGAGGTATAAGACGTTTGTCACTTCAACAAACATAAACCTCGCCCGTTTGCCACCGACGGAAGATGCTGCAGGCCACCATGCAGCAAGGTGCTACCTCCAAGTGCAGAAGTGGCGGGGAGTCAACTTGAATCCCACTGAATGGAGGTGGAAGCTGTCTTCTCAAGTACTCACCCCCATCCCCACCACGATGGATCCCGCACCTCCTGCCCTTTTGCGAAAAATTTCGTGTAAATGCAATAAAGGATGCTTTGGGAGCTGCTCGTGTAGAAAGGCTGGGCTCCACTGCTCAGTCCTCTGTCAGTCATGCGGTGGCAAATTAACGTCCCGGATGTGGAGCTGAAATGCTCGGACGATGAAGATGACCCGACTACAGACTGGGCGCCTCTCCCAGCTAAGATAAAAAGAAAGACATGATTTGGCAACCAAGACACAATACCTACATGATTTATATTAGTTTTATTTTTTTGTGTACATGTAATTTGTCCTTATAGTAGGTACCATGATGTTTGTACAAGCATTTTGGTATGTAGGTATATAAAACAATGTTTGAAGATGACGTAATTCCCGATAGATGTAATATCTTTTCTTTTTTTCATCAAATATCTGTTAACTGTTTGATAAATAAAACCATAAAAAGACTTGAGAACAGTTTATTTGCATTTCACCCAAAATCCACTTTTGACTGTTTTTGGTTATCTGCCATTTTTGAGAGAACCGTTTAGTCTACAGATATTAATCTAGTCTTAAATAAAAGCTTATTAAATTTACAACAACTTTATTTCATACAATATTTGACGTGAGATGCGTATTTTAGAAATTATTTTACAAAATAAGTGACCATTTCGAAAAAATTTCACTTTTTGGAAAAAATTGCCTATTTTTGAAGAACTGTATCTTGAAAACCAATGGCTTTATATAGCTTGCTTTGGTCTCAAATTATAGCAAATTTAGTCTTCTTTAAAAGTATCTTTACCAACTTTACCGGTCAGACCCTTCCTTTACTGAGATATTGAGCAAAAACTGAAAAAAATCCGAAAATTTCCTGGTTTTTTAGGTCCACCGCCGCTCGCACAGCACTTTCGAAGTTGCAAAATTTTTTTTTTAATACTGGTTTAGGTCCTAACAACATATAAAAAATTCAGAATGACTGGACCTTTTGCAAGCACAACCCCCTTTTCATGTTTAACTTGACTGGACTATTTTGAACATGTTGGTCATATTTCTCCGTGATCATACCGAGTGATATGAACATGTTGGTCATATTCCCAGTTTTAATCCGGGTTGTTAGAATTTTTGTCCTTGCCTTTTGGCGTAAACATGAAGCTTGAGTAATATTACTCAGCGTTCAATAATTAGGCTGCCTTCATTTAATGTATCTAAAGCATAGACATATGAATATTAGTAGACCTGCCCTAAGTGATTAAAAGCGTATTATCCCCACTCCCCATACTGGTTCCATTGGAGCCGGCTGGGCTCGCGTATGGCCTCAAGTGAAATTTGAAAACGTGACGTCATCATTCTTGTGCGAACTATGGTCGAGGCATCATCGGTTCATTTTACGAAATAACACGGCAAAATGTTGACTTGTGATATGAAAACTTGTAAAAATAGATGTGAAAAAGAGAATAAACCCAATTGTCGTATTACATTCCATAAGTAAGTATTATTTTACTTTATTTTAAACTTATTCACACCGTATTATATGGATCAGTTTTAGAAACATATACTATCACATCACAATGTAGCGATTCTCAAGTGTGCTCATCGTTGTTTACTGGGGTAAGTAAATTATGAAACATTTGTAAAAGTGTCTTAACTAAATACTCTGAAACTAACTACGACTCTGCAAACAGAAGAAATTTACTTTGCCGAATTTGGACTTCGCAAATTAGTTCATAACGTGACGAGTAATTCGCCCACCCATGTAAAAATGTCTATTCATTCAAAAGCAGATTTTACTTTTAAGAAGTAAATGGTGATATTATAATGCGAGATGCCTATTTACTGTCAGATTGATTTATTGACGAATCACAGTCAGCTTAACCCCCTTCGTTCTTCAACAGTTGATTTTACCCCTCGCCATTATCTTCTCGTCTATTAATTCCTATGTCTGTGATCTAAAGTGTATTTTAATATATAAATTTATGGTAACCCCAGCGATAGTAAATGTAGGTACTACCTACGTAGAGGGGATATTTCTGTAAGTCTCATTATTTTCCCCTTCTAAATCACATTTTTTCACCGTTCGTTCGCGCTATGCAACATATAAATGATCATTAAAGGAAGGTTTAAACTAATCGTCTCTAAAATCTGTCATTATCCCTTGATTAGCGCAATATGTCGTAAAATAATTGACAGCTGGATAAATGTCACTAAACACAGATATAATTAGTATTTTAGACATTTTAGATCGCACACATAGAAAATATACCAGAGTCTCTGTCATTCTAGTTAATTCATTCAGTCACGACGAATGATTTATTATTATCACGGCGAGTGATTTCAAGTCACTTGAATGTTTGAAAACATTGTACACTTCTTTAATAAGAAGCCGGGTAGAGTATAATTCGCCTATTTGGTCCCCATTGTATAAAACGCATTCTGACAATATTGAAAGGGTACAGCACAAATTTCTAAGATTTATTAATTTAAACTGAATATTCCAATTCAAAATATTAACTATTTTCTTTTGATGATACAACTTAACTTAATAACGCTATCAGATAGGCGGATTATCTCTGACCTTGTACTTTTAAATAAAATTATTAATAATTCCATTGACAACCCTGAAATTCTCGCCAAAATAAAATTTTACGTACCGACTAGAAATACGAGGCAAAGTGCTACATTTTTCTGTGACAATTTTAAAACCAACTATGAAGCTCATACACCTATAAATAGACTACATTAATTTGGGAATATTGTAGACATGCTTAAAGATTCCGTATTAGTTATAAAACGAAATCTTTTTAATCATTTTACTGAGATGTATGAATTCACAACTCTGTAGTGAATACACTTTTGTTTTTATATGTATATGTTCCTTAATACATATTTAGCTTTCCGTAATCCACACTATTAATTTGAATTTACCTTAATTTAATCAAAAATCATAATTTATTGTAAACTATGTAACACAACTGTATTACTTGTTAACTACTTTTGTAAAACCCCATTAGGGCGTAAATAAATAAATAAATTATTAATTAATTACTTTTACTCGCGTTGATTTTAACGAGCAGCCCGCCATTCAGAGCGGTAGGTATTCTGGGTATCGCCCTAGTGAAAACCACCATTCCGGATTGAAAAATTGCTTATAATAGCTTTGACCGTGTTTGTTAACTAAATCTGAATAGCTAGTTACTTCCCAGCTTTCATCTTCCCAACTCCTTCCTTCCTTCACTCAACCTCACAATATTCCCCAATTGGGGATGCCATAGTCCCAATAAGATAGATGAAATTTAGATCCGTAACAGGAATTTTGTGCGACACGAAAATGCCAATAAAACTTAAAGGAAAGACATACCAGACTATTGTTAGACCCGCGATAATGTATGGCTCCGAATGCTGGACTATGTACAACTCCTACTCTAGGCAACTCGAATCAGCAGAAATGCGAATGCTTAGATGGACGGCAGGAGTATCATTAAAAGATAAAATTAAAAGCTCACGCATTCGTGGTAGCCTGGGTGTCACTGACATAAACAGTAAGCTAGAGGAACGACAGTTAAGATGGTATGGGCACATAAGACGGAGACCACCAGACCACACTGCGAAGCAGGCAATGTCTATAGAGCTTCAAAGACAGTCATCCAGAGGTAGACCAAAGAACTCCTGGATGACCCAATGCTCCAAAATCCTACAAAGAAACGGCCTAGATGAAAGCGACACTCAGAACCGAAGAAGCTATAACCTGAGAACGAGAAGAGCCGACCCCAACAGCCTACCTAGGCAATGAGTTGGGATAGTGCTAGGAAGAAGAAGAAGAAGGGGATGCCATAGTCCCATTAGAATAGTAAAAAATCTTGATCAACAAGATGAAAATTTTTGTTGATCAAGATTTTTTGTCCTATTTCGTTGCTCATTGCTCCCCTGTGAAATTTTTTGATTCTTATTTGATACTAGCTGTCGTTTACCCGGCGTTGCTGGGGATTATCCTTAGGAGATAGACATATACCATCGCGGACTTTACTGTAGGCCTTTTTAAGATATACAATTCATATCATTTTGATGTACGAGTATCGCATAAGGTTTAGACAGCGTTAGCAATGTAGTGCCCGATCATAAATTTTTTCGACGTTACTATAAAACATCGACTTTTCTCTATTTTCTATAAATACAGGGTTTTCCAATAAGATGTGTTATTTTGAATAGCCCGCTATTTCGGTAGATGTTACTTTTGAAGCTGTCATTTTTTGACATTTGAAAAGTAAAAACTACGCCATTAATAAAAATTGAACGATACACGCTTCAACAACGCATTGAAGAGTGAATCAAATGCAAATCATCTTCAGTGATCAGGCCCATTTCCACCTCGGTGGCTTCGTCAACAAGCAAAATTGTCGCATCTGGGGCTCGAAAAACTCAAGTGTTATTGTTGAAAAGCCTCTCTATCCTCAACGTGTGACTGTTTGGTGCGGTTTATGGTCCGGCGGAGTCATTGGACCTTACTTTTTCGAAAATGAGGCTGGAGCAACAGTTACGGTGAATGGATTGCGCTATCGAGAGATGATTAATGATTTTTTATTTCTGGAATTGGATGGTATTGATCTGGACAACGTTTACTTTCAACAAGACGGCGCTACGTGCCACACAAGCAAAGAAACCATTGATCTTTTACGATTGAATATCAAAATAACACCTCTTATTGGAAAACCCTGTATAATATGCATGTATTATATATGTAAACCTTCCGGAAGAAATTCTCTAAATGATAATGAAAACCCTAACAAAATCCGGTGCGTAGTTTATAAACAACTAAGCGCAGAGACAGACGCGGAGAGCGACTTTATTTTATACTATTTAGAGTTTTTCGTCACCGTGGCAACGTTGTCATAGAGTACCAGTAGAGATGAGATGATTCACCGCAGACTTTTCCTAATAGGCCTACTTCCCCCTCCCCACTCTTCGGCTTGTGCTAGTCCCACTAGTATTGGAAATGTGTCCGAATGATGAAGATCCGAACATTGTACCGATATTGATCGTCCAATATCAGATGAGCGAACACTGCCGTAAAATAACGTCTGCAAGTGTTCCGGTGATTACTTATTACGTGGGTGCAGTCTGCTTCGTTACTGGTTCAGCACCGTCGACGATAAATAACATAATTTGAACTTAAGCTGCTGCCACACGCAAAGCTCACATCAACAGATAATATAAAGCACAATAGCGCTCGCCATACAATCCCATACAGACCCGACACACGTAAAAAGATAACGCGCTATAAGTGTGGTTCTGAACTTCGCTAACCGAATTTATTTTACGTAACCGCTCCCGACGCGATATTTGAAAAGTTATGCGTCCCCCTCTCCGCCGTAAAAAGGAGAGGGGGTCATTTTAATTACGGAGCTACCAACTAAGTTCCGTGTTCCCTTTGACAGCCATGACATAAGCAGCCTAATAATGCATTTCTTATTTATTATGTTAGCTCATATCGTCATGTGTGCTAGTAAATTTAGAAACATAAAAAAAAACTTTATTTGGCAAACATACTTAACATATATTTAAAATATAAATATAATCAATATTTGAATTTGAAGTAAACAAATTTTCGCCCTTTCAAAATTAATCATATTGTTAATCTCAGTATGTTTATATGGTAATATCATTCGGTTTTTTGATAAAAGTTGGACGGCTTGGACGAAAGTTGAGCTTATTTTACAATAATTTGAGTAGTTGAAAATCAAAAGGTACTTAACCACCATTTTGACTTTTTTTGAGATTTAAATGCCAACACGTTCTCCTGGATCATAGCCATGTTTGAAATATTATTTCAGTGCCAAAACATGGTTAAATCCTTAGTTATAGCTTGTTAAAAATCGTCTTCAATTTCAAAACGTACTTAAATCCAAAATCGTTTGTTTTCAAAACGTACTCAAATCCAACAACCAATAAGGGCCATGGAATTGGCAGCCATATTGGTTTTTTAACCAATCAATGGGCTGCTTTTTGTGCAACGGACACCATAACAAGAAACACGTTTTTGGTGAGTGGTTTTGAAGTTGATTTGGTCGTGATTTTTTTGAGTTATTAACGGTAATTTTGAAAATTAAACAAAAATGAGTGAATCAATTTGTTCTCCAGTTGTACCAGCACGCACTGGAAAAGGCAGAAAGCGTTTAAGGCGACCGGAAGAGTAGACAATCAATAAACAAAAAGTTATAAGATGAGTTCCATCATGCTACTAAGACATCAGTGGTGTATTCAAAATTTTATGGTTTTTGTCAAAAAAAAAAATTGTTTATATAATAATTACCTATCTTTTCTATATTTTATACTTCAGTGGAGTATTTTTGTACTACCGAAGTAGGAATATTTCCTGTAGGAATATTTTCCGTGCCATATATATTTTCCTTCATTTGTGTCACTTGAAAGTACTAGTTTTTTTGGCGGTATTTTTATTATAAGCTTGAAAATCAGTAAATATGTTTATAATGATCCATTTATACCATAGTGTTATCATAATGTAAATACATTAGTGGATGTTTGATCATTACAAAAAGGCAATTATCTATCTACAACACTTGAATTAGGATCTAAAGTCAATGATTTATTTACTAATTTGAAATTTATGCAGAGTTTCCTTTCTCTTAGGACCATATATTGGGTTCAAACAAATATTTTCTGTACACATATTTCTAAATAATATCCTTCTCTTATTTTTATATATTCTGCTACTGAGCCTCCTAGATATCCGTTACTCTGCAATCATCAGACAAAAGCACTCAACTGTCGCGCTTTGAGGATGGTGAATCTCAAGTAGAAGTATCAGGATTTAATGTATGAATCAATTTACAGTCATTTTGCATGCAAGGATTTCTGCATTGCATTGTTATTTTTTAAATATAGTGCTTTCCATTTCATAGAATCTAAAATTTGTTTTTGTTTAATGTATACACGTTAATCTAACCTTTATAATATTATCATTTATTAAACCTTTTTGCAAAAGTTTTTTACCCACGTATTTAAGGTATTCGCTTGCAAGGATTTCTGCATTGCGTTTTTTTTTAAATGTAGTGGTCTCCATTATATAGAATCTAAAAATTGGGATATTATCTTTTTCTATTTTCGTTTAGATTATTATTATTATCTTCTTCTTCAATGATAGACAAATTGGTCTATTTTTATTATCCGCAGGTAATACTGTATTTTAAAATAAATAATGTTTGGCTTTAAAAAGACATTGATTTTTTTGTTAATATGAATTATGTTTCATCTATGCATATACAAATGATGTAATTTCTTCACTACACCCCTGGCAGAGAAGTATTATCAAACACAGTTTATGAGTTTCAAAATGTGACTAAATCCAAAGACTTCACTTTCAAAATGTATCTAAATCCATGGTTCAATATCAAAATGTATCTAAGTCCATTTTTAAATATTAAATAACTAATTAATTATCTATCAGATTTTTATTTCAAAAACAGATTTAAAATGTTTTATTTTACCTTCATTTTTACAAAACATTTAATTTTACTTTATTATACTTAAATGCTATGAAACAGTTTTCTTGCTTTTGCCAAAAATTTGGTTCGTGGAGATAAGTACGTTTTGATATTATACTACTATATTATATGTCGCTTTCGTCGATCGGCGTGCGAACTGCGAATTTCCTGATTCGACGGAGAGGTTATGTCAGGTTATGTGAAAATGCGCTATTTACGCGCAGATTGTTTAAAATCTAAAAAGTTTATAAATAGCATTTATAATTATATAGTTGGCGGCATCATCATCTGAGGATGAGCTGTCCAAGAGATCCAGCAATAGGCGACAAGTATCATCCATTTCGAAAACGTGCTCAAGCTGTCAGTAAGTAAAGTTGTCACTTTGACAGATGAAATTATGTTCCTCGGCCGCTCTCGAATTCAACTGACCCCCTCTCCTACCATAGGAAGAAATATTTGATAGCGTCGTGTGTCGGTAGAAAAGATGATGCGCTGTACATTAACTTTTGATGTGAGCTTTGCGTGTGGCAGCAGCTTTAATCAAAAGAAACGAGGTAACGTTTTGGCGAACAATTTCTCCAGTTCAATTCAATCAAAACTCTCTTTTTAAGATATATGAATCTAAATACATAAATGCACACACATTTCAACTGCACAGCGGTGAAAATTACATAAATAAAAACGGGGGAATTGGGCAACTGCTGTCAATATTACCTTTTAACCTCTGGAATCCTCCCACGACCTAGTGCCAGAGGGTAAAATGCAAATGTACGCTGGCTGACACTATTTTCATAATAACGTACTTGTTTTTTTGCAAAATTATGTTTTTGTAAATTGTACCGGCCTACCAGATTTTTTTTAATGTATTTATTAAACAATATAATCAATTTTTTTGTACTTTCTCGCTCAGAAGGGCTTTTATATGTTTATTTTTTTACACAAATAACATTTGTATGAGCATAACTTCACGAATACAAAATACTCTACAATGTAAAATGCAAAATATTAGATTAGGAATAGTACACTAAATTAATAGTAGATTAGGAATAGTACAATAAATAAATAGTAGATTAGGAATAGTACAATAAATAAATAGTAGATTAGGAATAGTACATTAAATAAATAGTAGATTAGGAATAGTACATTAATAAATAAATGAAATAAGTTGAAGAAGAGCTAGGAAGTTTATTTAATTAGATTTGTTGTTCTGCTTGCCGATATAAGTTCTACCAAGATCTGTTTATATTTAACACGTTCTTCACAATAGTAATAAGTCATATGAGGATTCCCTGTAAATAAATAAGTACTATGTCTTTTTAATATGAAAATTGATGACATTTGAAACGGAAATTGCGATGAGCTTTTTCACAGATTTTAAAGCAATGTTTGCAAGTGACGAAACGATAAGCTACAATAATATTAAGATGCATTATTTCCTTGCCAATCGAATAAAATTTATTTAGTTTCAAAATACCATAAAACCGAGGCATTTGCAGTGATTTCCTTGCAATTCCGCTACGGATTCGCTCGCATTCCAAGGGTTAGAACGACTACTGTCAAAACTTCACACAGGCCTCTGCAATATTCTGTTAGATGGTCGGAATATATCCGCCTTGCAATAAAATCCAAATAAATAGAATATTTCTGAACGTATCTTTCCGCCATCTTTTGGGCGTAAAAGCAACACGCGCTATTGTTTCTCTATCTGCACAGAAAGACTGCGCCACAGCAACGCCTGGCGGGGTACAGCTAGTTAGTAATAAATTCATAAAGTTTCATATGTTTTTCTTAAAATGCGATCGGAACCTTTGGTTTCATAGAGGTGTACATTTTAATTCTTATGTGGTCAACTTCTAGATTTGAATATAAATCATGGTGTTTTCTCTTTCTAACACCGTTTATCATATATATCTAACCGTGACAGTAAGGCTAGCGCCACACTTGACGGAAATTCCGTCGCGTATCTTCCGCTGGAGTCAATCCGTTACCATACGTTGCAGCCACACTGAATATTCAGTGGCGGATTATCAGTCGACTGCCAACGCTTATACAGCGTGGTCGTAATGGATCCGATAGAAGTGATAGCTATTTATGAGGCATTAGAAGAAGAAAGAAAAAGAAAGCGTAAATATTGGGTTCATCCCATAAATACTCTTCGACTAGAAATTGGGCAATTTCATACCTTGTATATGCAACTAAGAAATTATCCAGATAAAGTATTCGAATATTATCGAATGTCCATACAATCATTTGATGTATTGCTGAATTTAACGAAGGACTATATTAACAAGCAAAATACAAAACTTAGAACGGCTATATCTCTCCCAAAGGCAAACTCTATTTTGCACTTCGATAATAAATCTTTCAGTGTCGAACATCCTGTGCGTTCGTCGTCGCCGCGTGTTATCCGCCGAATGTGGCGCGGTGCATACAAATACTTGGAATGAGACTTTGCCGATCTTCCGCCGACGGAAGATCGGTGCGCGGAGGACGGAACAGACGCGAGTGTCGGCGGTCCGCCACGGAGCGACCGATCGTCCGCGACGGAACGACCGATCTTCCGCGTAGTGTGCCCGCTATTTGTAATTTATATGCAATTACATGTATTGGCGTTCCGTCGCAGTAGTTACGCGACGGAATTTCCGTCAAGTGTTTCGCTAGCCTTAGGGAGACACAATGATTTTGAAAAGCGAACAAATTATCCTGAGTGGTTAATCTTTTTATAATGTTCAATTCTAAACTCTGTCTAGTCTCTAATCTGACATATCTCAAAATTACTTTTTAAATATGAAAACAATTGTCATTTCTGGCAAAGTCTAATTTGACAGCCTGTGGTAGGACTCTTAACAATTGCAATAACATGGTTATGACATTATCGACTGATAAAATTTTGAATCTTTGTATCACTCCAAACAAAAATAGTTGGCATATCGATAAACTAATAATAAAAAAACTTAATGTAATTTCTAATTTCGCAGAGAGATATCTTGAGGTTTTGGGTTCACAAGATAAAACGATAACTGTATTAACGATAGTTATGAAAACCTAACAAAATTGAAATTGAATTTGTAATTGAACTCACGGCGATCCAAACGCAATACCAACTCAGCCACTGACCGTTCTAATCATATTTAAAAATATGTAATTTTCAACCATAGATAGTCAGTCGTCAATAGTCGTCAATCGTAAAGAAGAATAAGCACAGATTTAATACTGTTACAAAGAATACTACATTTTAAAATTGACTGTCCCGAATTACTTCAATGTATCAATATCCATGTTCCCAAAAAATCATGCCGACATTTCTTACCTTTTTACTTGAATAACACCAGGACACTAGCTTACCAAAATTCTCCGATTCCGAGACTTCACAATCTCGGAAACAAATATCCTGATCTGGGTGATATATTTCATTTGAAAACTAATCAGTATAAATGTCGTATATTCTATCACTTTTATTCTTCTAGACACAAATATGTACCCATATAACTTCTCCGCTTCTACTATTTTGTTTTGTTGAATCTTTTAAATTCAATTATATGCGTGAGGATTCATTTTTACCATTATGTTTACATTCTTCTTTATTGTATTAATTTTTAAGTGTTTACTCTGATAAAATACAAAATGCTTGTATTTTTTTAAAGAAAAACCCACTAAGGCGTGTAATAAATAAATAAATCGTCCCTGGGCCTAGTCAAATTTATTTTGGCGTTTTTTTTGTACGTGCAGTGATGGTTTTCTCCTTTATTTTATGGCGTGATTCGACAGCGATTCTCAATCTGGGCAATATCTTCCACTGGTGGGCGATTTATACCGCTTGTGGAGGTATTTTGAGGAGAGATTTTAATGTGGTTTCGGTCGACAGGCTTTATGTATGTACTTTGTGCACACACTTTATTATAAAGACTGTCGACAATTTAGTCCTTTTTTGAAATCTACGTTTGATGCAATATATTGCCTTGGAATGTGATATTCCGAACGGTAAAAATCAACAAAAATTATTGGCTTGTCCTTGGGCCTAGTGAAATGTTTTTCTGCGACGCTTTCTTTATACGCGCTGTAATGGGTTCCGTTTTATAGGGGTAGGTACCTACGCGACAAAATTTGAGTTGAAGAAAAAAAAATCTTGAAGAGTGTTCAATGGGCCCGTGGTTTTGTTATTTGGTTAAAGTTTCAATACAGCCCACCATATTTCGGTGTAGTGTATAGATTTAAGTTATAATTATCCAAACAAAACAAAAATGCAGCTGCCAAAAATATGGGAAAAAATAGTTGCTATATGATGTTGTTAATTCTGAATTTGAAATATTATATCGACAAATATGACGTTTAAAAGATCCCAATGGTCGAGTGGTTTAAGACGCCTGTTCCGGTAAGACAAGAGATCCTGAGTTCGATACCAAGTTGTGACCGTTATCTTTTTATTTTTCTGTGTCTTGTTCTATTTCATGTTTTGTTTAGATTTATTAGAATTATCTTCTTCTTCAATCATATTTTTATCCAGTTTATTTAGTTTCAAAATATTTCCAAGTACTTACGCCACATGACAGAGACAACGTGTCGGCTGTACCCGAATGATCACGAGTACAGCCGATGCTAGTCGATCCCTAGGTAGGGAGCTCAGTTCCAGTTGCTTCCCTCGTTAGAATAACTCTTAGTCTCCTATGAAACGGACGTATGTCCTACAAGATATTCATGATATCGACGTACTGAAATGTTATTGAAAATTCCCGATCTAAGGCTGGCCGCATACATACGTTTTCCGTATTCGATTTCCGAATTCGTTTTCCGTATTCGGAATTCCGTGAGACTAGCGCAAACGTTCGTTTTTCTTCATTCGGAATGTATAAACGTCAGAACCAGTGTTGCCAACAAGGGCGATATATCGCCATTTAGGCTACTCAGAGCGAGAATCGGCGCCGAAAAATCTAAAAGGCGACTGGTCGCCAATTAAGCTACTTCAAAAACATCAATTTTAAACATGTCCCGAAATTCTCTAGCCACCCCCCCCATGAAATTTAATTTTCTGGGGACAAATTTTATATTTTCTTGAAATTCTCTAGCCACACCCCCCATGAATTTTTTTATTTTCTGGGGACAAATTTTATTTTTTTGAAATTCTCTAGCCACCCCCCCCCCCACACAAAATTTTTATTTTCACGTAAAAACATCAATTTTAAACATGTCCCACCTAACAGCAAATTCGGCTACTTTACGCTACCTTATGTATGAGAAACGGCGATATTAGGTCAAGATCCGTTGGCAACACTGAATTACTGAACGGAAATTTCCGAACGTTTGCGTCGGCACACACAAAATGTATGCAAGAGCTGCGTTCCACATGACGTCATTAGGTTTTTTCCATTCGGTTTCTCCGAACGCGCCGGCTTGCATTCGGAACGTGCGTAAGGAATTTGTTCCGTTCGGAACTAAAACGAACGTGTGCGGCAGTTAATGTATTTTCTACTGATTCCGTGCATTCGGATGTCCGAATACGGAAAACGAATTCGGAAATCGAATACGGAAAACGTATGTATGCGGCCAGCCTTAAGTGTATTCTGTAGTAGACAATTAACAATATACCAGTACCTTACAGGGCCCAAAAGGTTAGGAACCTTTGGTCTACATCAGAGGTTCCCAAACTTTTTTGCCCCGTAGACCACTTGCCAAATTTTTTTTTGTCCGTAGACCCCCTCCCTGCCAAATATTGAATTTTCCTAAAACTATCAACGTACCATGTGATAATTATTTTTTTTTTAGTAAGAATATTCCCTTTCTTTGCCTGCCCAACAACCGGGTGGCGGTATAGTTGCGCTGTCTTTACATTGTGCAGACAGGGGCACCCTTGTGAGGTATTACACCAAATGAAAATGAAGCACGATAAGCAACAGGAATTTCTTTCTGTAGCTTGTCACTGCCCCTTAAGTTCTTTTTCAGTGCTTATTCCGGTCACTTCTTCTTGTAACATGATATCCGATTCTTCAACGTTGCATTTCCATAGTCAAAATGTCCTCAAACTTAGTTTTTAAGTCTGTGTGAAGTGCATTTAAATGTTGAACGTCATTATTACCTTGGACGTTTTTCAAAAACAAGTTGGGGAACTAGGAAAATTCGCGGCTTCCAATGTGCAATGTTTTGCTTGAATATATTAATTCTGACGAGAAAAGGAACTTAGGCTCTATTTATATACCTCAATTAACAACTTTGCGAAATATAAAAATACAAATATCAAATAAGTAATTTCGCAGTCTATTATATTTGTTTTAGGTATATTCTCTCATTTACGGAACTCTTAAATGTTGACTTGAGGTAAATGTGGGTCCGGTCGTATGTCCCCCCATTTGAATCTCGTGGACCCCCAAATTTTTTTCTCGCTGACATAGACCCCCCAGCAAGCCGATATCGACCCCTGGGGGTCGATATAGACCACTTTGGGAACCTCTGGTCTACATCTACCAAAGCTTCTCACACAAATATCATTGTCAGAACCATATTACTCACTGTTTTGGTATTTAAGTTGAAGTTAAGCCATTAATAAACCTCCCTGTACCACAATTCTAAGAATTCATCTCTGTAGCCTATATATATAACCTATAGATTATTCCGCCAGCTTCAGGCACTCTTTAGGAAAACGCAGAAACAAAATTTACATTCGTGGAAAGCTAAAGCTTCTTGGTTGGACGTTAGACGTTATATACGAAACAAAACACCCACTTTTTATGAGTCGCTAATTAAAACTATTATCTTATTTCTAGGTTATAGCTAAGCCTACACGAAGAAAAATAAGTATTGCTGATTTATTAAAATCCCGTTAAAAACTGGATATCATGGCGTTTCTTAATATACTTTTATTACATTCATAATTTATCGGAACACGTTTTCATGCAGTTGTGGTTGTCCTGATAATATACACAATGACGAAATGCGAAAAAGTTTTTTTATGAACACGTGTTCCAAAATGGCCATAACAAATTTGTGTTTTACTAATATTTTAATATGAAACCGTCAATTCATTCGTTAAAGGTCGGCAGTTCCGTTTTTAACCGGAATACGAATAACTTGAAGAGATTATTAATAAATTAGCAATATTCTATATCAGTAAGTTTTCTCTGTGTATATTATTGGACCACCTAGCTAGGAGTACTTCTGTCCTGGTGGGACCGGAATTACAAGATGCATTTTTATATATATATATATTATATCAAGTTAAAGTTCACATTCTAACTTAAATACTTGTATTTTTTCTAATAATATAAAATACATTGAATGTCAATTTCACCGGTCGGTATGTAATAAAAAATCCCAATTTATATATTTAACACGGTTCCAAAAACCATGACTTCTTTTGAAATAATTTGTATACTCTGCGGTTTGTTACCCTTTTATGAGTCTACGCAGCGCAACTTTGCACAAAATTATTCAAAAATAATAATTACATGATGCATAACGGTTTTAGTCGTTTTTCAACATCGATCTATTAATTACGCTTAAAATGTATATATTAAGAATCAGCATTTGTTAATCCGTTTTTACGTTTTTTACAAACCATAATATTTTTCACTCATGTTCCTTAAATAATTGCAACAATAATATCAGGACTTTGTCATGTAGATACTCGCTTGTAAATAGATTGCATTCAGTTGGCAATACTTTTGCAGAAATTGTAGATGTGTTCAACTGCACGGAAAATAGTTATAAGAAGGATATAATAACATACCTAAGTAATAATAACATTTAAGGTTAGCTTAATACTATTTTCTGCATGGGAACTGCATAATTTTGTATGCATATTTTACTGATTACTGTTTCACTGAATTATTATATTCATATAAAAATAATAATATATATATATAAATAAATTAAACAATTGAAATTAGACGTTGAATATTCTGAATAATCAACACTCAATTATACCCAATACCCATCTACAGGCGGGACTTTCAAAATGACACGTGAAAATACAAGTGTGTTTATAAACACGTATTCATTAAATTAATTAGAAAAAACACAGCTAACCTTTTTGGCTTACAAAATAATTAGAGCATGGCGACATCAACACATGAATATGCATTCATCTAATTGGGAATGTTTGATTTGCGATTCGTAGATTCGTTCGGTTTGTACGATGCGACTACTTGAATGAATTGAAATTTAAATCTGCGGTTCCTAAAATATCCCGTAGTTGGAGAGAGTTATATCGCGGAAGAGAAGACAAACATTTTGATCAATTTACGTGCATAATTTATTCTTGAATTGTTTAAATTGATTCTAGATTAATTTACTCTCTGATTATTTAAAGAATCTTCAGAATTAATTAAAATGAAGTTCTGTATTCTGACCAGAGGCGGCTCGTGACTGAAATGGCCAGCAGTGCATTCATTCACTTTCAAAAAGTGTCTAGTGTGGAATATAGCTGTAGCGGATTAATTAATGGGGTATCGCATTTTATTCGATCCATTCATTTACATTAGTAAAATAATTGAATCAATAAAAGAGCTCCGTCAGCGTTCGCAAAATCATTTCAAGAGTAAAGGATACGCAATGCATTGCTGAAAATCAGCATCAGTCCAACGTATGAATGTTGTGGCGCCAACATTGTAAATTAGTATTCCTAAACGTACATATTCATTCCAGACGCATTGGATTACGCATGACCAAAGTGGTGCAAAGAGTTGCTTTTAAGGCGCTTCGTATAGTGCACGGGATGAGTTATATATATATCTGCACTTCTCTAACACGTTATTTGCCGGCATAAACGTAATCTGTCTCGCTCATGTCACTACACTAATTCTTACTAACTACTAACCATTACGCCATTTTTCCTTAATGATAGTCGAATAGGATTGAAAACTCTGATATGTTGTGAGATTTTCACGACCAAAAGTATGATTGTGATTAATTTTGAGTTTAATTTTTTAGTTTTGGCTTAATAACGCAAAAAATAATCACGATAGTCACAAAACTCTGTTTAAGCTCACCCCTTACTTCATTCAAATTCTCAAAGAAACTCTTATTTTTTTCAGTTTCATCACATAATCCGACTCAAGTATTTGATTTGCTTGATCGTACATATATAGCGAATCTTTCTGAGATGACCCCCACTTCTTCCATTAATTTGCGCATTCCTTTCCTTTCCTACCATTTTTCATAACTCTGCAACTTTCAGCATTCTTCTCACAGCTCTTTAATCGATCGTACATATTTTACCACTAGTACGCCTAGGGTTCGCATTTCTACTACTGTATTCAGTGTTCTTTCGTCCTTCTTCTGCTCTTGCTCCATGTTTCACTGCCATTTACGAGGGTCGGTATAAAAACTCCACTGTGAACTTCTGGTCTCATATAGTTTTCCTAACGAATACTGTATTTAGTCCTCCTTATTTTTAAAAGAAACAATTCACCCGATGCGTTGGATATATGACACATGATGCACAAACGACTCCTCATTGTGTGAAGTGGACAACTTCAGACCATAGAGCGCGCACTGTTGAAGAATTTCTCTCCACCATTTTCCCGGAGGCACATTTATTCAGACAGATGCTATGCTGGATGCTATCGAATGGCTGACAAATAATATCAGCTTCCCGTTGTTGCCTCCATTATCTCTCTAACAATACTTATAATCAGAAAATTACGAGAAGCCCTAAAATTTAAACTTTGGAAGATGTCGTTGTAAACATTGATTTTCTTTCCGTTTATTTTTACTCCAAGCGTGTGTTTGCTTAAAGGTAAGTTTTTAAACCAAAACAAGTTTTTAAATTGATTTTTTTCTGCGGATTCAGAATAAAATTTTAAATTAAAAGTTTTAATCGGAAAAGATATTCTGCTAAGCGACTGGTAAACTTCCGCGATTCTTTTTCACTTCTTAATTTTTATACATATGCACGGTGTCCGGATTTTCATAGCACAAGCAGGAAATTGTTAAATGGAAAAAGAAAACTGAAATCCACGTCACATAGCCGAAAAAACTTTTTTTTCGTTTTGAGTATTTCGATTTTTAATTTTTATAAACTTCTTCCATTTTTACAGCATCTCAATTCAGACTAAAATAACATTGTTTTATAATAAATTTAAAACACATTAATAAAAGAAGTGATTAAGACATGTAAAAACAATATTAGCGCGCGGACCTGCGTAATGGACGTACTTACGGTCGAATTTATCCTAGTAGGTCAAGAAAACTGATCTGCAATCCCTCAGGATCTAATTAATTCATCGTATAGAAAAATAAAATTTGGTGCTTACCACTAATTTTATAGTTGAATAACGTTTTATTCAATTTTCAAACCGTTTTACATAAAATATTTTAATGGTGAGATCATGTCTTTATTAAAGCGAAGCTTAGTGCCAAATCACTATTTTGATTAATCTTTATAACGAATTGATGTACATTATGAATACCAAAAAATATGCTTTAGATAAATTGAACGTTTTCCTATCGCTTCGCTTGGGTAGAATACAAATAAATTTATGTATATAAATTACTCAATAAAAAATATAAATGCAAACCACTAATAATTTTTTTTTTCAGTAGAAATGTATGAACGCATAAAGGAAACAACTTTTTTATAATACAGTATTATAGCTAAGATTATCTGTGATAGTTTCACTTGATTTACTTTTTTGCTTTCTTATAAAATTATTTACAAAATAAATAAAAACCAGTTATTTGCTTGAAATCGAACGTTTCTAGACTCCGTTTGTCAAGCGATTTTAATGCCTATTGCCTACGATTTAAGGTATACCAAGAGTATACACATTTTTAGATTGTAGCTTCCACTTAATTTTAAATATAAATAACTTATATCCATAGGGATCGGTCTAAAAATATATGTGTTATCATTACGAATTCGTCGGAATTCATTATAATGTGAGTCTCGTGCGAACCCCGTTTTGTAGCCTTTTTTTACCAAAAAACAGTGAATGGCATAAGTACAAAGATAGATTATTTTCCTTAAAATGATAAAAATGTTTTAAAAATAAAATATGCCTAAGGTTATGCTAAAGGTTAACCCTGTCTCACTTTTCTGTATATTTACCATAGATGTTTGGAGATCTAAGTTGCATTTTAAAATACAGTGGTACCTCGACATACGAGTTGAATTCGTTCCGCAACCTTGCTCGTATCTTGAATTACTCGTATATCGATGCAGATTTCCCCATACAAAACAATTAGACTACCATTAATCCGTTCCAACCCCCAAAATGTCACCCCAGTTATTTTTGTTACGTGGTTTTGAATAATAAAAACGTATTTATAAATGACAAATATTTATTGTACTGGTCTTTGCCTTTTTCGCTAATTTCTTGCATAACATCCGTATGCTGCTGTGACTGTAACCCTTGTATCTCCTCAGCCGTCAGTCAGCCACCGAACTCGTATCTCGAATTTCGCTCGTAACTCAAAGCAAAAATCACTCGCTCCCAGGCTCGTATCTCGAAAAACTCGTATGTTGGGGCACTCGTATGTCGAGGTACCACTGTACATTAAAAATCTGATATTAGCTCCCTAGCGACCGATTTTTAAATCGAAAAAATTATCTCACAAAGTCGACTCTTAATGTGATGTAGATTCACCAATTTTCCGCTTGTACTATAAATTTCCGGACACCTTGTATAAGACTGATATTATTATTCACTGAAAACATGTTTTGAAGTAAGCACAAGGGGCCCATTCTCCAGATGAGTTCTGGCTCGAACGGATTCAGAAAATGTTCCCTTTGGCCGATAAGTCTTCGACGACTATTAACAATTTACTGGAAAACCGTTCGTGCACCAGTGACAAGAATTTTTTCCCGCCGACAAACCGATAGTGCGCTGGTGGCATTGGAATTTCGCCCTAGCTGGAATTTTTTGAGAAAATGCATAAAAAAATTAATAGAATCGCTTGCGGTTGAAACCCTTAGGACAAGTTGTTTCGGAGAATTTGAACAATTCATTAAATTTCAACGTTCATTTTCAAGTTCTGTGAAAGAATTCCATTTCGATAGCCTATAATGACATAATAACAGAACTTCAATAGGACTTTCACAGAACCCGAAAATAAACGTTGAAATTTGATGAATTGTTCAAATTCTCCGAAACAACCCGTCCTTTGAGTTCTTTTTTGATTCCTCGCACCTAGCCCTTCGGAAATGGTCTGTTGTTCCAAAAGTTAAGGCGAAGCACTACGAAGTAATGCAAAATCATGTTTTTTTTTTAAATTGACTGTTTAGTAATATTTTAGATGTTTTAAATAAATAATGCGAGTAGAGCACATCTTTGCCTTTGAAGTATTTGTTACAAGCCCAGAAAAAAAATTCACTCCTATAAAAACGCTTTAAAGCTTAAAATCTCCCACGTACGTATCCCTTTTCGTTATGTTATGATTTTTTTGTATGATGTGGCAAATTAAGTTCTTTGTAAAATTATCGTTAAACATTTAAATATTCGTGGCCCAACTTCACAAAATAAAATAAAACACACCTTTTCGCGATGTTTTTTTCTTGCATAAAACGGGCGGCTGGTGTTCAGCGGGAATTTAAACCTTATCGCCATCTACATAATGAGTGTTATTGTTAGCGGTCGGATTCCAAACGTTACAACGTGGTGCGTCATTAGTCGAAACAGTCTAAAGATAGCTTTGACTCTTTTTAATTATTTAATTCTACTGAGTAAACTAAATGTATATTTTCCATTTCGTTTACTCTCAATTAAACAACATAGACTAATTAAACACATGTGTCCATTTTAGCGTTAATTCACCACCAACAGTTTCTGGTTTAGTGAATTTTTCGTCGCTTTTTGGTATCTAATCGAGAATCGGATACTTGTTTCTAAGATCTCCAATGTCTTATCATATCTACTCTGAATCTTTCTTTGAAATTGAATAGAATGTTCCGTTATGCACATCATTTTTCAGTCTACCAATAAATATTATCGAATAATGTTTAAAACATTTTTTATGGCCCAATTTGACTGAAAGTCCGCCCCTGTCTGGCAAGAGAATATTTTCTATTATACCCCTAGCGCTAGTTGGATCGAGAAAAGCAATAATGGAAATAAGATGATAGGGTAGATTTGAAGTGTTTTTCTTCTGTTTAACATTGATTCTGAAAACACTAAGGACGGGTTGCTTCGGAGATTTTGAACAATTCTTCAAAATTCAAAGCTAATTTTCAAGTTCTATGGAAGATTTTTTAAAGTTTTGTTATTATTTCAGTTCTGTCAAGCAACTAGCCTATAATGCTATAATAATACAACTTGAATAGGACTTTCACAGAACCCGAAAATGAACGTTGAAATTTGATGAATTGTTTAAATTCTCCGAAACAACCCGTCCTTAGGAAGTGAGGTTGATATTCAAGTTCTGTGAAAGTTCTATTAAAGTTCTTTCATCATTTCAGTTTTGTGAAATACATGGCCAATAACGACATAATAACAGATCTTGAGTAGAACATTCACAGAACTTGAAAATCAACTTTGAAATTTGATGAATTGTTCAAATTCTGCGAAACAACCCGTCATTAGATATTCCTTGGTAAACATTCTTTGCGCAAAAAGGTTGCATTCGAAAAGTGGATATCCTAAAACTCTCATGAATGCAAATTGTCACAAATGTAAAGACCTTAGTACACGTTGGGCCAACGAATTGGACAGGAGACCTTGGAGTTTGAACTGAATTATTGAAGTTCAATTGAGGCCAAACCCGTCACCCTCTTGCGTCTTGTTCAATGTTCATCCCTCTTCAGCTTGGTAGTGAAGCCACAACCATAGGATAAATACGTTCGGAAGTGCCTTGTCGAGCGATGGAATCTCTAACCGGACTAGGAAAGGGGATGAAAGTGATGACGAAGATGCCCTGCGTCACGAAAAGTGAAAAACCCCAAGCGTCAGTCTCCGCACAATTAAATTTATGACAAAGTTTCGTGGAAGTATTATCCCCCAGCAAGCATTAAAACTCCACGAGATAATCCCCTAAGCTCCCAAAGATCGTTAGATATTTCATTACAAGTAATAAAAAACATTTTTAGAGCCGTTACAACTCATATTGTTGGGCGCCCTCCATCTTTCTGCCTTCCGGGGATTTATCCCTAAAACTAATAAATTTTAAACTTACATTTATCTATTTCACTGACTTTCTTAAAAAACACAGAAAATTATTCCCTAGTCAGATATTCTAAAAAGGTCATTTTTATAGATCCTTTTATGATTGTAGGCAACGAGGATTTTTAGTATTTTCATTGCGTTTGGCATAATATATTTTCACAGCCCGAAATATTCATTTGAAACTTTTTCACCAAATATCAAAAATGGATAAACTAGAAATAAAGGAAATCTTTCATCCCCTTCCGCACGGCTTGTGTCAAATGAACTGGTGACACGTGTAGTACGAAATGTGTTGCCGATTCTTATCCAACTGATCAAAATGTGTATACGTTGAAATATAAAGAAAGAGCAATAGAACTTCGCATTACTATCACTGATAAAATCCCTTTAAATCAAAACATCATCGTTTTAACATTATGATTGAGACCTGTTTTGCCATATATATGTGGAACACAACAATTTACTGTTTTACCAGAGTCCAAACGGAAGCAATTGAGTATTTCTCAAAATAAATGTACGTAACGAAAATGTAGTTACGAAATAGTGTTACGAAATAGTCATAAGACGTAACTAAATAGTAAACATAAGGCTTGTTTACACAATGGCAAATTTTATTTTACTTTTTTTATTATTTATTCAATTTAATTAGTTGTCGTCTTTTTTAAATGTAAGTAATTATCCTTTACTTTTTTATTTATTGTACATACTACAAACATACATAAACTCACGACCCAAATATTTGTATTTTGTTATACCAAAGGGGTTTAAAAAAAAAACAAAGGAGTATAAATAAATGTTTTTTAATCAAATTATCAGCTCCCAAATTGAAGTACCTAACACAATATTCAACAAATCTTAAGAAATTAAAGAACAGGCACTGTTTAAACTATTAAAAATTTAATAACATACAATTATTTAGTTTGAATTATCCATTAGCGTTTTATAAATTTCTTCCTCATCTTTATAATAATTGAAATCTTTCCGAGACACATTTGGTCAGTTTTTCAGTCTTTGGTTTATCACTCCGCTTTGGCGCATGAATATAGACATTTAGTGATAGAGATTTAGAGATAAGGCCCTTACAAACCACTTTCTTTTTTGTATGTATATTTTCCAGTTTTTCGTTTTTAAGATAGTCACTCCACATGGTTTATCTTTGATTTTGTTAGAATCTTCATTTTCACTATTCATATTTTCAATATCAGTGTTATTTTCTATGGCATTATTATTTCCTATTATAACATCTCCGATTTATTAGATAATCCAGTTTCGATGGGAATAGCATCATTATTAGTCTTAGTTTGTTTATGCAATAATATTTTCAGAATATTCACTTGCCTTTTCATCCGATTACAGCACTGTCTTAAATTCTTATTTCGACTTTTTAATCGAGTATTTTCTTCAGTCAGCTTTTGTAGTCTTTCCTTTAGGATTTTTTTATTATTTTTTCTACGTTCAAATGTATTATTGTCTTGTGTCGTAGGATTAGCCTTTTTCTTTCTTTCAGCTCTTTTATCATTGGCTTGTCTCCACTTTGCCCGTAGCTCTTCTTTTTCTTCTTCTGTAAGAATTTCTTTTTTTATTTTTGATATTTTCTATAACTTTTGTTAAATGCTTAATTCGGATTTCCTCATATTTATTTGTATTTTCCTTTTTCAGTCTTTCTCTGTAAGCGTTTTGCTTTTTGGCATTGGTTTATGGGGTCATTCCTAAAAAAAAATTATGCTGTAGTTATGGTTTTATCAGAGTAAATAAAAATAAATTTATATTTAAATAAGCTTTTATAAAAAACTTAAGGCACTTATAAATATTGTATAGAGCGCCTGTAGAACGGATAGTGTGTATGAGTGCCTCAAGCTTATTTAAAATAAAACCAGTATTGGACGGCTCAGCTTGATCTTCAAGTACTTGTCATTATGTATAATGCCATATAATCGCGATGATAAAACATACAAGTCCGACGACACCTGCTCTGCCATTGACCATCAGGAATTTCCAGCGCATCCTATGTATTACAACCTACCTACTTTTCAGCGCCATCAACAGATCTGCTCTATGGTATAATAATATTTATTTTTTTCCTATTATATCTAAATACATATGTATATTTGTGCATTGTGCATAATATATTACATTATTACTAAACTTACATAAGACTTTCATAAAAATGCTAGACACACTTACAATATACTTACTTTTCTTAATCACGTTGTAACTGTGTACACTCAGCTTTACATTGAACTTTTTCGTTACGTTACGAAATTCATAACAAACGTTACGAAATTGTAATAAGAATTTATGTTATAAAAAGTCAATGGTTTGATAAAATTTAAAAGTGTTAATATGTAAGCTTAGCAATGTTCGTACCGCACATGTTACAAAAAGATGAGTAGAAAAAGACTTACCGTTTTGTGAAAAAAGGCTAAAATATTTTCTGTTACGAAATAGTGGTCCCACTAAAGAAACACGTTATTACTGATTTTAACAATTAATGTTATGGCGGAGAAGTCAGACCAACAATTAATCAGAAAGAGGCTAGTGTTGTCCATGTTAAATTTTACAAATGGGTTAAAAAATTACGGTGGAAGTACTAATAAAACGTAACTAAAGAGTAGTTACTAAAAAGTAAATGGTGATGTCTCATTTTGTTTTTTGTGCATAAATTATTAATTTATTATGAAACCCCATAGAAAATTACCTTTTTACAGAAACTACATTTAATTAAGACCCTAAAACTTACATAAAATCACATATTATAACGTTATTATCGCATTTTATGAAGTATAAACAAATGAGGTGGGTAGGGTGGCAATTTTATTTTGTATGGAAGGTAAAAATCGATATTTTTTAAAAAATTAAAATATTTGCGAATTGATACGATTGTAATGTTTATTTTTCGATATTTTAAAGCCTAATATTTATTCTACAAAATGGTCCATATTTTTTTTGTATGATTAATTAAAAACATGTGAAATTTTTGAACTGTTTGTAGGCACACTTTATTTTTCCAAAATGTACACTTTTTTTGAGAAATACTCAATTACTCTAAAATCAGCGAAGTAAATTCTTTAAAAAATGATTATGCTGTTGGAAACAAGTCGAACAACTACGTTACGACGTTTAAGTATTACGTAATACTCGTTTTGAAATGTTTTCGACCGAGGTTTTGAAGTTAAAATACACGTCTTGTTTGCTAGAGCAATTATTTTGACGGGTACAAAATTAAGTATTCACTCTCCGAATCAGAGTTTAATATGCTTTCAGGTTATGCCAGTCAGGTTCGGAATGTTGCTTATAGGTTTTAGCTATGTTTAGTGACGAGGTTTTAATAGCCAGGTACTTTTCTTTGTTTTTTAGTCTCTTCCATTGGCTTTAGCCTCAAAATATTTCCTATAATACATAGAAAATATTTCACTAGCTCTTGGCAGTGGAATGACAGATTATTTTATGCCGAATTTTCCACACAAGGGTCGAAGAAGCAGTGTTTCCAACCTACACTTTGGTTGGTGAACACTGCGCACAACATAAGAAACTGGAGGGAAACGGCATGAATTTTCTAAACCATCAGCCTATTCAATCGACGATGATGATCATTTATTGACTACAGTTGTACATGTATATATTTTGCTTTGGCATAAACTCTTCACCTTGATAACCTTCATTCCATGATTTAGGAATTTCTTTTGTCGCTTACAAAAATATTATTAAAATAACTATTAGTGTATTGGCCGTTTGCCGGCCAAATTCTCAACCTTGGCGACCTCTCAAGTAAATCAAGGTTGCTGCGAAAAATGCATTTTTTAAAAAACAACGACGGCGATAATATTGAAAATAACTCTATTTTAACACAAGTTGGCTGTATAAACCAAAGCTGGAAATATCTCACTTATGCCAAGTTTTTTTTGGCTATAGGTCGCGACATGACATTACAACTTATGACCTTTAACGGTCGCTTTATGGGCCAATAAGTCTACCATAATTTTTATTTTTACTGTCATTTCCTCCTTGCGCTTTTCCGCGTTTTCTTGCATTTAAAGTGCCCAATTCTTTAAAAATATTAAACTTTTTACGCACCTACCAACCCATTCAAAATGCTGTATTTTAAATCGGCGCAATAATTTACAAAGCCTTGTAATTTATTATTACTCTTTTCAACTTAATTTTTATGCTACCCCCTTAATTCCCTTTTTAATTGGCTTTTGGAAAAATTGCTCTGAAACTTTTTTTAATTAAAAATGGATTCTAAGACGTATACTCTACAGTGTTACCCAAATGTATATTCGAGTTTGAATTAAAAATCGAATTTATGATATGTACTCTACAGTGTTACCCAAATGTGTATTAGAGTTTTAATTAAAAATCGAATCTATGACATGTACTCTACAGTGTTACCCAAATGTGTATTCGAGTTTAAATTAACAATGGAATCTATGACATGTACTCTACAGTTTTACCCAAATGTGTATTCGAGTTTAAATTAACAATGGAATCTATGACATGTACTCTACAGTTTTACCCAAATGTGTATTCGAGTTTAAATTAACAATGGAATCTATGACATGTACTCTACAGTGTTACCCAAACGTGTTTTCGAGTTTTGATTAACAATGAATTCTATGACATGTACTCTACAGCGTTACCCAAATGTGTATTCCAGTTTTCATTTTATTCATAATATTTACTAAATTATTAAATCACATTTTTTCGAATATTCGCATCCTACATACATACTTATGTTTTGAAGCTGTTGTAACTGTTTTCACTCAAGAGCCTTACTAATAAATCTGTTTTAAATTTTTCACAACTGATAAACAACCATTGAGTATCGTAAATGGTAAATTAAGATAACTTAGCATAAATAAAGCATAAATAAAGCTTTTGACAAAGTTAGGCGACATATCCTTGTACAAAAATTAAGTATGTTGGGTATCAAGGGTAATCTGTTAAGTTGGATTGATAGTTATCTTAGTAAAAGAGAGCTATGTGTCAAAATAAAATCTGTGGAATCTTACATTTTCGAAGCCACAAGTGGGGTCCCTCAGGGGTCTCACCTGGGACCAATTCTTTTTTTGTTATTTATTAATGATATTGTTAGCATATTTAAAGATGTAGAAGTTCTTCTTTTCGCAGATGATTTGAAAATATATAAAACAATACGCAGTTTAGACGATTGTTATACTTTGCAACTTAATTTAAATAAACTATATCGTTGGTGCATCATCAACTCTCTGTTTCTTAATATTAAAAAATATCAGGTCATTCGTTTTTGTAAAATACGAAATCATACAATTTATGAATATTCGCTTAATAATGTAAAATTGACAGCTGTCACTCAAATCAGGGATTTGGGTGTTATATTTGATGAACAGTTAACATTCAATCCGCATATAAATGAAATCACAAATAAAGCCATAAAAATGCTTGGTTTTATATGTAGAACCGCATGTGACTTCAAGTCACTAGAATGTTTGAACACACTGTACACATCTTTAGTAAGAAGTCAAGTAGAGTATAATTCGCCTATTTGGTCCCCGTTTTATAAAGTACATTCCAACAATATTGAAAGGGTACAACACAAATTTTTAAGATTTATTAACTTTAAACTGAATATTCCAATCCAAAATATAAATTATATCCAACTCATGCATCAACTAAATTTGATTACGCTGTCAGATAGGCGAATTATCTCCGACCTTGTTCTACTAAATAAAATTATTAATTATAGAATCGACAGCCCTGAAATTCTTGCCACAATAAAATTAATTGTACCTTCCAAAAATACGAGACAAAATTCCACCTTTTTCTGTGACAATTTCAAATCTAATTATCAAGCGCACATATCGTTAAATCGAATACAAAATTTTGGTAATAAATTTGGTAATGTTGTTGATATATTTAGAGATTCCGTAGCAGTGCTTAAACGAAATCTACATAAACACTTTGCTGAAATGTATGACTTATCCACTCCATAGTGAAAAACCCATTTTTTAGCTTCTGTTTTTTCACTCTTTTCTTTTATGACTTTTTAACTTTAATATATATGTTTTAACTTTACAAATTAATATTGTAATTTAAATAACAATTCGAATATGATTTTAAGTTCCTATAAATGCTGATTAATTTCAATCCATTTATTTTTCTAAGTAAGTAAAAAAAAAAAAACTGTTCTCCATAATGGTATTCTGTATTATTTGTAAAACATTTATGTACTACAGATATAATAACTATTTTATTTATATATGTACGTAAACTTTTAAATGTCACATAGTTAATGTAATAACACTAATAACAATGTATGTAAAAGCCCAATGGGCGTTTAAATAAATAAAAAAAAAATATATATATAAATTATTTATGTATATTTTTAATTAGGTGCCATCTGACGGTACAAAATGTAAACTTCCACTGTAGTCACCTCCCACTTAATAATATTCCTGTAGGCACCATTAAAAAGCAACATTATTTTTAAACGCCTGGTGACCCTTAGTAATGTGTAAAAAATGCCTGAAAAGAATGTTAATTAAAATTCACGTTCTGAAAATTAAAAATTCTTCTAAATGTAAGGAATCTCTGATTTTCTAAGTGAAAATAATACTGAATAAAAATAATTATGTTTTAACATCTATGTAAAGAACACCGTTCATAGAAGTACAAAATAATGTTTATTTCCTTTAGTATTTTAAAAATGTTTTTGCATGAGTCAAGCTTTATTTTCGCTTGTGAAAAACACACTTTTTGTGCAAAAATCTTCTTGTATCTCGTACATTCAATGCGGTTTTCTCACTATTTCGCATCTCTGTAAACACTAATGTTGTATATCCTCTCGACGGGATTGGGGGTAGGTATAGGGTAGGATAGAAAGTAGGTAGGGCAGATAACAGCCCCTTTGGGAGTTTATTTCCGCCCGTGTAAATGTCGCCACGTACCTTGTGGAAGTGTGGAAATGTGGAAATGCCTTGTTAACCTTTCGCTCGCCGGTTCCACTATTTAGGTTCCGCCCAATGGAAATGTAAAATGTAGAAATTTCTCCGTCTCTCTGAACGAATTCACGATAATGATATATATACGTAAATTCGCGCTTTTTTTCGTTCGCACGCAAAAAATCGAATTCTTTTCCTTTGAGCACAATAGATTTAGCTTAGTTCAATGCGCATTTTGTGGTAATTTTCTCGAGTGGTGGCTTTCCGGTGCGGCTAAACATTTTTCTAAATCAAATTAAAACTTTGTTCAATTTAATTGAAAGATCTTTTCCTTATTATTTAGTATCCGGCGGAATCTAAATGAGAATCTCCAAGAGTGATTTGACAACGACTCAAATCATGCCGTCCAACCTTAAGTAGTAACGGAACATAGTGAGGATGAATTAATTAATTCTTTAGATTTTGAGGATGGGCAATCAAGGAACAGTTGAGAATAAACAATATATCTGAGAAGTAGAAGGTCAATGAATGTAAATATATCTTTTTTTTATTCTTCTTCTTTATGTGCCGTATCAGGTCCCCCAGACGTTGGCGATCACTCTAGAAAATGTCTCTTTGTCTTGCGCTGCCCGGAATAGCTCCTCCACACTTCTAATGCTGGTCCACTCTCGTATATTTCGCAGCCAAGACATTTGTCTCCTACCAGGCCCTCTGCGACCCTTTATCTTGCCTTTCAATATTAACTGGAGCAAGTGATTTCTCCCCTCGAAGTACATGACCCAGATATGAAATTTTCCTGATTTTTTTTTATTGATACAATAATACTATGTATTTTCAAACATTATACGAAAATGTGGGCCTCACTGGGTACAATTAATGAAATTCATTAATGAAAAGTTACAGTACACAACAAGTCAAAATTAATCATCATACTAGCAGGCCACTGCCGATTACATATGGAGTTCCACAAGGAAGCATACTAGGGCCCAATCTATTCATTATTTGCTTAATATTATTATTGCTTAAACGTAAATAGACGGAGAAATAGTTAGTTATGCGGACGACACAGTTTTACTCTTTCAGCATAAATACTAGAATGTGTATAATATAGCGGAGGTTGGAATCACGCGAGTTAAAACATGGTTAGACTCAAAACGTATCGAAAAAAAATCACAACTTACAGTATTAATAGCACGGGACAGCCACAAGACAACAAGACAAACACCATAAAAATACATGAATGTATAAAAATCAACATCTGCGATTGCCATACAAACTGACCAAATGAAATATCTTGGAAACATAATTAAGTTGGACACATCATATCAAACAAACCACGAAATAAACTCCTCAAAACAATATGCATTTTCCCAAACATATGAAACATATATAAACTAAAACAATATATGTTGCACTTTGTCGATTCATAATATAATACGGAAACATTGTTTGGGGAGGGCAACAAACTGAGCTAATATTATATATTAAATTGCTTGGTTTAATGAATATTATCGAAACAACAACTGTACATCTATATTTATGTTTATTATGTAAACACTACTGAGGGAGTATTTAGAAAAGCACCGATGTGTAGAACAGTTATTATGGGTTAAGCCATTACAGTAAAGCGTACTAGGGGTGAAGTAACTCTAAATAGCGCTATACAAATGGATTGTTACTATTCTGTGGCCACACATTAGTGTCTGAGCGTATCGAAGACCGTTTGGCAATTCATCCGTCTGTAAATTAGTTAGTAGGTTTCGTTTCCGGTTCCGAATTATTCAAGCAAGCCTTACTTTAATGCCTACCCGAAGAAAGTTTGAAAAATGAATTGTCATTGATATAGTGACGTTTCTTTGAACAAATGGTCTGATTCCGTAATTGAAATTTTAAAAAAATGTTACGTAAAATATTATGTGGTTTATGATTAAGCAGGTAGGTATTTTAGTACATAATTACAAACCTTATGATTTTTTAAATAATAGAAAATTAGCAACATACTTTTTTGGACGCTAGGTCAACTGTTCACAGAACTTGTAATTACCATTAAAACAGCACTAACAACCTCCATGGCCGAGGGGTGAGGCTTTCGACCAGCAATACAAAGGTCGTGGGTTCAAATTCCGGCGTGCGCAAGAAAATTTTAGTCGATAAATTTGTTATATTTCACAATTTATTAATTTAAAATAATAAATAGTGTACTTGCGGCACGTTCCAGAGTGAAAGATACTCTCAGTAACGCCCTGGTGTAAGACCACCATTCAGAATTGAAATATTGCTTGAAATGGCTTTAGCCGTGTTCGGTGACCAGATCTGAATAGCCAGATATTCCCCACCTTCCTCCCCCCCATCTCCCTTCCTCCCCACTACCTTCATCCTAACAGCATACCCCAATCGGGGATGCCATAGTCTCACTAGCTCCAGACAGTTAGGAGCAGTTGTGACTCTGGTAGGGTTAAAAAAAAAATAACATCCCTTTCTTGGGAATCCTTGTGATACGTTCGCCTGAGATTAAAACTATTACCAAATTTCGTTTTCCCCGTGCGTATCCTTTCCGTTGGAAATTCTATCTGTGATATTCCATTTTACATTTTTATCACATATTTTTCGTTAACTTAGATTTATTACGTGAGAAGTTTCTAAAAGGTTGGATTAAGGGAGGCACGTCACTGCGCAGAAACGGCACTCAAATCTGACGCATAATGTTTTTTGATAGGTCACAAAACGCCTCCATATGCTCTAAACCAAAGTTTCTCAAAGTTTTTGCAGACATGTCGTATTTTTGGAATTATATTATCGTTTATTGACAAGATCTGAATAGCCATGTTCTTTCCCACCTTTCTCTACTCCATCTCCTCCCTCTCCCAACTACACCTTCAGCCTCACAGCATACCCCTATTGACATACCAATTCTGAATCGTATTAATTCGACTTACAAAATCAACCCTTAAAAAACAATGTTTTTAACTAACTATAGAGATAAAATGGAAATAACTAACTATAGACCAATTACTTTGTTAAACTCTCTATCAAAGATTTTCGAAAGACTATTAAAAAACCAAATAATAAAATACCTGGAAGAAAACAAATTAATCTCGGACAAACAATATGGATTTAGAGAAAAAAGAAGCACAAAAGAAGCTTTAGCAAGTACAATAGATTATATACATAGCAACTTAGATCAAGGGTTTAAATGCATAGCGATATATTTAGATTTGGCTAAAGCCTTTGATTCAATATCCCACAAAACACTTTTTAAAAAATTAGAAAATATGGGTATCAAAGACAAAGAACTACAACTATTAAAAAGCTACATGAGCGACAGAACACAACAAGTCAAAATTAATAACTATACTAGCAAACCACTGCCGATTACACACGGAGTTCCACAAGGAAGCATACTAGGGCCCGTTCTTTTCATAATTTACATAAATGAACTTTGCAGCATGGAAATAGATGGAAAAATAATTAGTTACGCAGACGACACAGTTTTATTATTTAAATCTAAGGATTGGAATAAGGTTTATAACATAGCGAATCTAGGAATCACGCAAGTGAAAAAATGGTTGGACTCAAATACACTCACACTAAACATATCGAAAACAAAATTCACAACGTACAGCATAACTAACACAGGACAGCCAAAAAACAATACAAACACCATAAAAATACACGAATGCATAAACACCAACATCTGCGATTGCCCCCCTCTAGAAAAAACAGAACAAATAAAGTATCTAGGAATCCTAATTGACCATAATCTTAGATGGACACATCACATCAAACAAATCACAAATAGACTCCTCAGAACAATACACATTTTCCTAAACATAAGAAACATATATAAAATAAAACAATTGAAAACAATATATTATGCACTATGCCAATCAATAATAGAATATGGAATAATTGCTTGGGGAGGAGCGACAAACGCAGCTATCGCTCAAATAGAAATCGCACAGAAAACGATATTAAAGGTAATACTCAAAAAACATAAACTAACCGACACAGACCAAATATTTAAAAGCTGTGACGTACTTGATATACGCCAATTATATGTTAAAACACTACTAAACTACATTTTCGACCAAAAAAACAAACCCCAACAAACACAAAATATCACTAATAGACCGGTCAGACAAGCGTACAAAGAAAACATAAAAACTCCGACGGTAAACACTACCTTTGGACAAAGACACCATAAATACCACGCTATTAAAGCATTCAACAGTCTTCCACTTGAAACAAAAATTGAGGAAAATAAAAATAAATTCAAACACAAAATAAAAAAATGGATTAAAGAACAAAAAGACATTATTACCAAAATACTATAACATAAAAGAATAAAACATATACACGCAACACAAAAAAAATATAAAACACACAACACACACAAACACATATATCATTATAAATGCCGATTTACATTCTCTTTTGATATTTTTCTTTTAGTGTTATAATTATATTTTAACTTTTAATCTTTATTTTAAATTTATCTTTATTTTAATGTTGTTTTTCTTTTCTTTTATTTTTTTTTAAATGTATAAATTCTTAAATTATAACATGGGGGCCTCAGCACGGGTAAACAACCCAGTGAGGCCAACATTACTAAATTGAAATATAAAATATTGTAAAAAAAAATGTATCAATAATAAAAAAAAAAAAATAAAAAAACTATAAAACATATTTTTGTATTTAGATATCTTAAAAAACATTTTTTTGGTTTGGCTGAGGATTGAACCTTTCTCCCAAAGGACTGGAGTTAACCTCGCTAACAACTGAACCATATTACGAATAGGTATATTGACTGCCGCAATGTTATCCAATTTCATAGAAATGCGTACATGTCAGCGTGTGTATGTGTTATTACCACCAAAAGTTGATAGAATGCATTGTCATCGACAATGAGTCTATTAGCCGAGTTTCAGTGGATCTGCTGTCGGGAAGTGGGTTAATTTCTACTTCCAAGATTTGCGTCAATTCATTTACGAAAAAAAAATTAAATAAAAAGGATTTGTTTAGCGGAATCGATCATCTCAGTGTCAATCTACATAGCCAGTTTCAATAAATAGCGAAAATAAACACTTTATTAGGTGTGAGATAATTTATGTGCCAATCTTTGGAAAAATGATTAAGGCGAAGCTTAATGCTAAATCACTATTTTGATTAATCTTTATAACGAGTTGGTGTACATTATGAATACCAAAAATTTACTTATATAAATTGAAGGTTTTCCTATCGTTTCGCTTGAGTAGAATACAGATAAAAAAATAAATTACCCAATAAAAAATATAAATGTAAACTACTAAAAATATTTTTTAAAGGAAACAACTTTTAAACAATACAGTATAATAGCTAAGATTATCTGTGACAGTTTCACTTGATTAAATTTTTTGCTTTCTTATAAAATTATTTACAAAATAAATAAAATCCAGTTTTGTGCTTGAAATCGAACGTTTCTAGACTCCGTTTGTCAAGCGATTTTAATGCCTATTACCTACAATATAAGGTATACCAAGACTATACACATTTTTGGCTTGTAGTTTCCTCTTAAATAAAGTTATATTTTTATGGATTTTACAATCTCCTTGAGTTAGGGGAATATTTTCTTGTAGGTACTGTAGGTAGGTATTTGAAAACAGTCGTAATTTATAAGTGGTGATAGATAAGTTTTAATTAGACTAGTTTTATATGTAGGAAGATAGAGGGCTATATGAGATAACGGCTCCAAACATATTTTTATTGCATTAATGAAATATCTATCGATCTTTGGGAGCTTAGGGGATTATCTCGGAGAGTTTTAATGCTTGCTGGGGGGTAATAAATAATATGTTAAACTTGCCATAAATGTCATTGAGTGATACTGCATAAGGTTGGAGATTTCTCATCTCCTTCATCTTCGCTATTTTTCTTTCCCTTTCCTAGTTGGGTTTGGAGGTCCAATTAATTTGACAAAGCCTCGGTATATTGTAGGCCCAGTTTCTCTCGCATAACCTCTGCTTTCCCCCCCAAGATTTGCATGGGACAACAAACAAGGACATCTTCCCTACATTCTTTTGTAATAATTACCGATAGTCAATCTGCTGGCAAACTTACCACACATCTGAGCCACTTGTTTCTAGTTCGGTGCCATCTCGTTGAAAATTACACTCAGCGTTCTTGGTGACATCGAAACTGTGCGTGAGAGTGCACGGAGAAAAAGTACTAATATTGAATATTGTTCATTTATTATCAATCTCTTCAAATTATTCGTAATCCAGGTAAAAACGGGATTGTAGGCCCTCAACGAATGAATTGATAGGTTTCCTAATAAACTTTCAGTAAAATATGAATGTGTTATCTCGATGTCGCAACATGTGTTCGCAAAAAAATAAAAAAATTGTCATGGTATATTATCAAGACAAATGTAGGTACATGAACACGTGTTCCGATATATTACGAATATACCAAAAGTTTATCAGGAAACGGACTAAAATCCCGTTTTTAACCTGATTCCCAATAATTTGAAGAGATTTTTAATATTCAGGAACAAGTTTTTCTTTAACTTTTTTAAAGGTTGTACCCACCAATGTTATATATTATAGAAGAAGAAGATAATACTGATAAATCTAAACGAAACATGAAACAGAACAAGAATAAACAGAAATGAATTTTAAATATGAGAATAACTAGGTCCCCATGGTGTGGTGGTTATGATGCTGTCCCGGTAAGACAAAAGATCCTGAGTTCGTTTCCTAGTTGTGACCGTTATCTTTTTTATTTTCTGCGTCTTGTTCTGTTTCATGTTAGATTTAGCTTTATTAGAGTATTATATTCTTCCGCAACGATAGATTATTAATAAATTACCAATACTCATTTCTCTCCGTGTGTACAGCGCTGAAAACTTTGAGAACCCCTGTTTTAGAGCCTTTTCTTCTGCGAATTTAGCCTTAGTACTCCGGAGGGCCTGAAGAAAGTCTGTTAATCAGGCCACCTTTTTGCACGTAGCTTGTACTTAAGTCTAAAACCTAGTGGCGTACGCCCGCTTGCTATTCTTAGTACCCTATATATATCCCGCAAAAAGCGCCAATGGAATAATTGTAAAGCGATAATCGTGCTTTTCCCAATTTCTCTTCATAAATAACTAACCTAATAACATCTACATAATTGGAATACGACCACTTCGGAGTGTGACGATATTTTGTATCTCACAAAACGACGTTTTTTATTATCGTTTGGGGAGTTTTATATCCTGTTATTTGGCCAAGAATGGAAATAACGCGACAATATAGTAGGTAATATCATTCTACTGTTGGATTTTTTTCATCACCGTATTTTTATATCAGCATTTTGTTATTTGTTAGTATGGCTTATAAAACACAATTTTGATTAATGACAATGATCGTAATAATATCATTATTTTATATACAACGAAATATTAATATTTTTTATTAAAAACTCACCAACAATTTTGTTTTGTATAATTTATTTGTATTAATTATCATTCAAACATTCGTACGTATTTTGTGGTCTGTAATCCAAATATTTACTACTGAAAAGAAAATATGGGTCAAGCCAAACGGAAATAATTCTTATTAATTAGCCACAGTCCGTAAAAGGTAAAAAATGCGTGAAGCTACGATAACAAGGTTCTAACAGCAATGGAAGATATTAAGTCGTCTGTTTGACATCTGTTAGTATCGTAATTTTCTTCAGATTTCTTGCAGCTATTGCTGCTTCCACTCCCGACAGCTGCGTGTATCTGTTGGCAGTATTCTGTTGTTAATAGTTCTACTAGCTCTCTCTGAGGACATCGAGGGGCCTAGAAAAAACAAACGATTTGGTTACAATAGCGGTTAGAACCCTATCACAGTAAAGTCTTGTGTTTTTTTTTAGCAAAGGGTTGGAAAACATGCTTGATGTTAAATTTGATATACCTAAGGTAACATTGAAAGGATTCATTAGAAAATATTTTTTTGTTTTGATTGTTTTTTTAATAGTAAATTTATACAGGGTGTCCTGTAAGAAGTGCATAACTTTTCAGCTGTGAGTGGGGGACCCCAAAGTTATTCCGAAAATGGAATATTATGTTTAGTAAAAGTCCCATTTGGAGTTTTTTGAAATTTTCTTAAATTGACACAGTTTTCGGTGCCGTGGTCATCAGTAACCGGATAACTCATCAAAATGACAATTCAACACTCCTTTAGAAAGTGATCTAAAGCCATGTAATAAAAAACTAGTTTAGGATTAAAGGTTAGTTTTTTTTCATCACTTTTAATTACTTCATTTCACTTTTTAAGTGAGTTATCATGGAACCGTGGTTAACGAATAATCGAATTTTCTCAATCTATCTTTTAATATTAGTGCTATCCGAAATAAATTACTATTATTGGACGACTGTTGTAGTTTTTTTAAGTCTTAAGCTTTAAATGTTTTTGTGTTTTGAACATTTTTTCTCCTAAGTTGATCGTGGTGTAATGTTTTTTGGCTAGAATTGGTTTAAAAGTTACCCATACACAGACATTCTAAATGGTATTAGGTACACACGCTACTTATTTTACAGGAATAAAATATTACTAGGTGAACGAGGAGCTAATGTCACAGAATTAATTTTTACTCAAAATCAAATGGAATAGGGAAGTCGACTGTCCATTTTCTTGTATACTGCAATGTTTCCTGGGATGTAACGCAATGATGATGGATGATTCCTTGTAGCGTTTGATCACACTTTGTATGATTCCTTGTTCCAGGTTGGTGGTGTCACAGAATCAGAGGGCCCTGCACATAGTGTTTCCTCACCACTTCCTCGACTCACCGGAATGGTTCGGCGTCTCAACTGACGAGTATTTCCAAGTTTGTACACACTTTCTACTATTTTATAACTTTGCAATGAAGACGAGTAGCAGCTGATTTAACATTTATACATAATAAACAAACAATAAGCAGGCTGTATGCATCCATAATTAATTTCAACATACTTCTGAGACGTTCACTGCATATAGCACTATTAATCATGCTTAAAAAATAAATGCAGCAACAAATTCACCAATTATCCATTCTCTTCATACCTTTAAGCATCCGCATTCCCAATTTCTACCGATTTATGACAAGTTTATCTTTAACTGATAATAATATGATAATGATAATATGTTACCTAAATCTAAATTTAAAAAAAAAAAAAAAAGTCTAACGTCTTTTTAAACTGTTTTTTTTTTAAAATTAAATACGCAAAAATAACTATATGTACTTTTTATATATTTTTTTTCTTTATTCATATTACTTTTTTCATTTAAACCATAGATATAACCACCACTGTTTTGAATACTTACCTTATAATGCCCACGCACAGGCGCCTTTGTGGGATCTTTTTGTTACTGCCTTATATTTTGTATAATTTATATATGTACTTGTATGTATCATAAAAATTGCTAATAAAAAAAAACTCTTTAAGTTTAAAAAAATATATATGTTACATTTGTTATGCTGAAACGTAAATTATTTGAAATTCCCGAAAGAAAAAAATTGCAAAGTAAGCTCCGAAAATTATTAAAAACACCTTTTGTTCTATTATTTACTGTGTTATAGGGATGAAAAAATTCACAGTGTATCTTTAAATGCAACTAAAGCATTTGTCGAGAGATTTTTGCTCTATTTCAAACGAGTCGAGTTTTATTATATTTTCTCCATTTTTGTATGATTGTTATCGTTTTTTTAATATTAGCGCGCTCCCTCTAACATTCGTATTTACATATCTCCCTTTCAAACCATCTTTGAACGCTTACTACGGGGCTTAATAATCTTTGCCTAAACTTTAACGTCGATATTTTTTCAGATTCACTGCCTACATTTAAAGGGAGCATCATGTCGATGATATAAAATGTTTAATACATATCTCTTTACAGATCACCACTTCTCACACCTACAAACATACTCACACATACACACAGACCTATACACTATGCTCGTCACCTGGTATTTACTAAAATATACACACCACAAATAAGACATTCCAAAGAAACATATCATAGGTACCCACAATGAAATATTTAATATCTATAAATTGTTTCATCACTGTACACAATATACTGTTTGATTCTATAATATTAATTAAATTTAAAAAAAAATTAAGTTTTTAGTGTGATTTCTGTGTGCAAGATTCTGTTAAATTCTCTAGATATTGTATGTTCTCCTACGAGGATTTTACATTGCAAGTAAGTAGCTATCTTCTGAAATTGAAGTCGAAATAAACAAAATAAGAATGTAGAAAAAAATGCTATAATAGAACAAAGATATCGATAAAAGTATATAAACATTAAGTAAACAGTTAAAGTAAGTTAATAAATAAATTAACAACATTGAATGAACATAATATCGACACTGGTAAGGATAAATGGCTAAAGCGCCATACTGCCATATGGCGGCGCATTAGTCATTTATCCTTTTCAGCATCAATATACATTGGTTTAGCATAATAATGTACCCTGATACAATAACAAAGATTAAATCAATTTAAAATTCGACAGATTCCTGTTAGTACAGAATTGGCTTTTTTTTAAATACATCAATGATTTTCCCAAAATATGTTATTATGAAATCTGTTCATCTGATTATTTGATGTATCATTTTATTATAAACATTCTGCTTTATGATTATGTTTGCAGGTGTCTATAATGTCCATGGAAGAATCCAGAGTCCTGATCTGGCACCGTGACAAGTTAAAACTGTCCATCATGACAGATCAGTTCTTGCAAGCCGTCTTTGACCACATTCTTGGTAGAGATGTTGTTCATAAACTAATGCAGGTTAGTACATTCGCATTCTCCTCATTTACTCTCGTGTTCATCGACTTCACTCCAAATATTTTAATACCCTTACAACAACAACAAAAAAGCTGTAAATGGAGCAGGGTTTCCAAAAGGATCAAAGTCAGGTCTATACTTACATTTTGTTTCTAGGCGACTTCTGTACCAATCGAACTATTCGACTGAGAACTCGACTATTCTCGAGTTCTCAGATATCTCGGTAAATACTTAAAATCGAGGGGAAATTACTACATACAACTAAGTAATTCCGAAATCAGGGTTTTCGAGTTACATACAAAACCAAACCTTTATTTCCTTTCCCATGTATGTCATTAATACATGATATGTGTTTGTGGAATACATGTGCATAAGGTGATGAAATAAAGGTATGGTTTTTGTTGGCAACCCAAAAACGCTGATTCGGAGTTACGGAGTTGTAGTAATTACATTCGATATAATGTCAAGAAATGCTTCATTTTAGTTTTATTGTTTCTTACCTGGGTAACGCTTTCAATAAAGATAAGATATGAAATCAGAATGATGCTTAAAAACTCTTTTTGTGAAGTAATTAAGAGTTATCACAGCAGTAAACTGTGTGTTACGGAAAATTTATTTTTTATTTTTTTATTTTATTAATTTCAACGCCATGGTTTTTACATAAGAAACTTTTACATAACATAACATACAGAAACATTTTTAAATGGAAAAAGATAGACTAAAAAATAAAAGTAAACATAATATGAAAGGTAAGTAGGTGAATAGATAAGTAAGGTAGAGTTAATTCATTGCAATAAAAGAGAGATAAACTAGTAGGTATGTTAACAATTACAAAATTACATGTGAATGGCTAAATGTGATACATGACAAAATTTATTTATTTATTTATTTGTTTGTTCTCACCTTGACGGCTTTTACATGCAAGGTAAATCATACAGGAGCATTATAACAAGTATATAGCATCATAAGAAGTATAACATAGTAAATAAAATAATAAGCTGAGCATGAAAGACGTAAGTAGGCACAACACAGGTAGGTATTAGCATACGATAAGTAAATTGTATATTGTATAAAGGAGTTCAACCAGCAAATACTTATTTGGGCTCAGGCTACAGTACATTCAGCAATTATAGTTGTCACAATAATACACAAAACATAATTACAAACACACTCGAAGCATACCGGTTGGCAGTGGTGTAAAACATTTTCTAGCGATTTATAAAAGTAGGTAATATTCTTGTAATTAAAAATATATAATTTGTTTTTTTTTTTTTTTTGCTATTATAAACGTACGTAAGTTTTTTATTATTATGACAAAAATAAAAGGTACACAAAAAGAAGTAGGTATTATGAAAATAGTTACAGAGTATTAAGTTTGTTATTGTTAACAATCAACAGGATTTTTGCTTAATATCTGCATACATATACGCTTTTTAAAGGAAGCGATGTTTTTATTAAAAAATATATCAACAGAGCATGTTTCATTCCCCACACGATGCAATCTCTGAAGACAAGAGTTGAACATAAAATTAGTGCGAGAAGCAACTATATTAAATGGAGCATGAAGTCTAGTGTTGTACTAATTGGGAACTTGATAATTTATCATATTCACTAGTTCAGGACTGTCCAAATAACCATTGATAATTTTAAATAATAATAAAGCATCACAGATTTTTCTTCGCTGTGATAATTCAGGTAGTTTAAGCAAGTGCATTAAATAATTATAATTTAAATTTTCTAATGGAATATGTAATTTGTAATTTATATGCCTTAAAAATTTGTGTTGTATTCTTTCAATTTTGTGTGAGTGTACATTGTATAGAGGCGACCAGAGAGAGGAATTATACTCAAGAATGCTTCTGACAAGTGTAATGTACAATGTTTTGAGTGTATTAGTATACATTAGATCTTTGGACGTTCTTAATACAAATCCGAGACATTTAAGTGCTTTATTCGTGATTGCATCGATGTGGGGGACGAATGTCATCTTGTTATCAAAAACGACACCCAGATCTTTTATTAATGTTACTGTAGAAAGATTCACATTGTTAATATGGTATTGAAAGAGTATTGGATTTTTATTTCGAAATGCCACACTTTCGAGTAAACTTTCAAATAAACATTAAACTGAAGAAATTAATATTGTGGTTCAACAAAACTTCTGTCGGTATTTTATTAACTTTTCACTGAGCATAACTTGTGCTGAAAGGCAGTTACCCGCTGTCAGTTTTAAACTTAATCCATCTAACTGCTGGCCGACTTCTTGTCGGACCTGCATTCAACCACCTTAAATAATGTGTTAGCTTCTAAATAGGCCCAATGAATTTCCACTGTCGAATTTTGCGTTTATTAAAAATCTAATAACCAGGTGAGCGAAACGATGGCTGCCAGTAATGGCCACCTGCCCAACAGCTTCGAAGAGGGCGAGGACAAGCCCATGCTGATAGTGAAGAAGTCAGGGGACGGGCCTGGCATCACGGCGCTCATCAATCGCCAGCTGCAAGGTAGGCACCTACACCACACCCTCCATACCTGGCGGCAATTTCACCGCAACACCTACACCGAGGTGTGATAACCCTGGCTATCCCTGTAACTACACCTAGGTGTGACAACCCTATTTATCCCTGTAACTAATCCTAGATGTAATAACCCTGCTTATCTATGTAACTACACCTAGGTGTGAAAACCCTGTTTTTCCGCATAACTACACCTAGGTGTGACAACCCAAGCTTTCCCTGTAACTATGCCTAGGTGTGACAACCCTGTGTATCCCTTTAACTATACCTTGGTGTGACAACCCTCTTCAACCCAATAACTTTACCGAACTGTGACCCTGGAATCATAATCCCTTCCATTCATGATAACAAGCAGTGACTCAGCCCTATACTACTAATATCACTATATCTATAATCCCTGTTAACCTTGTTGGAAGCCTTCCATTCATATTAACATTTTCCCAGAAGGTGTGGTAATTCGATTTTCCAAAGTGTGACGACCCGCTTACTATTTAGCTATGCTATTTTTAAGTCTTTATGATCTCCGATGATAACATCGCTTGTTGTATATCAGCTGTACAGACAAGGCGCAATAGCTCGCTTCAGAACTGATTTTTGTCTCTATTTGATTTCCCTGTTAAGGGGAACTGCTGCGCGGCCCATTTCACACAAAACTTAAATTTGGATTTGATTTCAAAATACTTGACCAAACTGAAAAATTATTTTATTAATCAAAAGGTATAGCAAATATCTACTACGGATGTGTGCTACTTTATTTATTTGTGTTTTTAATTATAAATTAGAGGCCATTAAATAATTAAATATGATTTTAGAGGCGACTTTGGCATTTATTTGTTAGTTCATTGTAATTGTTAAAAAAATAACCTTATCCTAAAAAAAAACATGTTTTTTTTGGTAGAAATTTTAGTTTATTTTTAACCAATTTTTTATTTCATGAAAATACTTTTTTTCATTTGCACAGAAAGAACTAAAGCAAAATTATTTTATTAAATATTTATTATTAACTCACAAATAATTGCCAAATTGCCTCTGAAATCATGAAAAATTGAATTCTTTAATGCTCTATATTTTATAATTTTAAACATAATAAATAAAGTAGGACATATCCGTACTAGATATTTGCCAAACATTTTGATTAAAAAAATAATTGTTTGGTAAGTTATTTTGGCTTAAAATCCATATTTAAGCTTTGTATGAAAAAGTCTGCGCAGCTATTCCCCCTTAATGCAACATTGCTGACACCAAATTAAAGGTACTATTTAATGCTTTATTTAAAATGAAAACAGTTCAGTAACTTATTTAATTATTTTAATACGCACACAAAAAATTCTATATACAAACAAATAACCAGTTTACATTTTAGCCCCTATAAGGAATAACTCAATGTTTAATTAATATTCACTATTCAATAAAAGTACCCATTCTCTTTCATTTACTCGAATCCTACCTGATAAACTATCCCCTTTTAAAATACCTTTACACAAATATCTCACTGTTCTGCTGATAAATACCCAATATCCTGGTCCCTTCAAATTCCAAGTAATCCAATATTTAATAATTTAATGTAATACATCAAGGGATCTTTTTTTACACCTAGGCCGCCCACAGATGAGAGACTTTAGATAGTTGAAACAAATTCCAAAAAATTCTCCCAACTAAAAAGTCTCTCGTGTGCGCAACTCCATATATTGTAATGTATTCTGATGCCCACAACTAAAGCTTCTCGTCTGCGGGCTACCTAATAGAATCCTCCAGATTTATGACATGATTTCCCATGTGGAATTAACTAGCTTTTTATTCCCTTCTAATTTCATCCGAATTACAAACATGCATTGTTAAATACACTATTTTAAATAGACTATCAACAAGTCCGAAAAGTACCTAAATAATCTACTATGGAATAGTCTTTTTACCATTGAAAATTTAAACTTTACATTATTATTACCGCAAACCTGTTCCAGTATAATTATTCATATTATCTCTAATTTAATTATTAATTATTTATATAATTTTTTGTTTCTGAATCAATGAAGACACATATTAGAATTTCTGAATTATTGAAAGTAAAGCTATATTTAAATCAATATTTGCCCAATACAAACATAATAGTATAATTATCGTGTACATATTATCTATAGGTACAATTTTTTTTATTTTTATGGCATTATAAACACTCGTCCCTTTCCTTCCTAATGTTTATAAAGCACACATTGCCATAACTGGTAAAACTATAATAAATAATATTTATCAGTAGATGTTTTATGGTTTTTATTGGTGTACTAATATTATGATAGTTTATGTAATTAATAAACCTACACGTTATCTGTTTATTGATGGGTTGTATGTTGTGTTTAGTGTTTGTGAATTATATATTAAAATAGTACACAAGATGTTTCAAAAGAATTTCAATTCAATATTTTTCAAGAATATTAATAACTGATTGAAGCTAATGTTAACAACTCTAAAATGAAAAATGTGAAACAGAAAAATCAGAAAAAGATTCGGTTGCATCTAGGAATTGAACCCAGGACCCTTTGCTCTACCACTGAGCTAAACTGAGTTATTTAACTGTATCATTCTTTGACTAAGAACTACCACAATTATCTTCAGTTTCTTAATGCATATTTTGGATGCTATCATTATATGTGATTGCAAGATTCTAATAGAATTTAATTGCAATCTAGTAAATAAGTATAATGCAATAATCTTTACGCAAATCTTTTTCTGATTTTTCTGTTTCAAATTTTTTGAGGGTTGTTAACATTATCTTCAATGATTAGAATATTAATTCTTAATTCATCAAGAAATCTCAAAAGTTGGCAACGTTCCCAATTATTTTCACTTGCCCTTTATGTTTAAATTTATAATAAGTATACAATTTCCTTTAATACTTAATCCATTGTCCAGAGTGGAACATTCTTTCAGTAAGGCTCTGTAAAATACCACTCTTCAGAATTGAAACATTGCATGCAATGGTTCTAGCTATGTACAATGGCCTAATCTGAATAGTCACATACTCCACGCCTTTCCCTAACATTTCTCCTTCCCATTTACTATTTTCCGTCCATAAATAGAAAGGAAAAAATAAATAAAAATGATTTCACAAAAAAATCATCTATGATAATATTTTAAAAACACTCTGTACTAAATTCCTACTAATATATAGTGTATATTATCTTTTCCTAGGAAAATGTTTTACATTGTTAATTTTTCCCTGGTAAAAACCTTCTCCAAATAATATTTTACACTGTACAGCCTCAAAATAGCAAATATTCCACTTATGCCAGAGCTATCAATCATCTCAGTGAGTGCTTTGTAATGACAATGACATTATTTGGTATTTAATTTTACCAAAACTTGATGTTTTGCGGGCAAATGATATACGTTTGCCAGCGGTGATATACGAGGGCCATTTGAAAAGTTTCCGGCTTTTTTAAGAAAAACACAAATTTCGAAGCAAAACAAAATTTATTTCTCGACGTAGTCTACCTGCAACTCGATACATTTGATTAGACTTGATGTGGCGGTTTTAGGGCGCCTGGAACGTTCCTCGTGTAAAATGCTCATACGACCATGTTTGTACTCGGCCACCTAATGTTTGGCTGTGGTAAATGAAGGGGAGGCTTCACCGTATACAGAGTCTAACTCATCTTTTATTTCCTGAGTCTTCCTCCCTTTCAGATGAAGGATTTTTAACATTGCACGATACTCAATTTTCTCCATTGTTGACAGACATTGGAGGGAACCCCACCACTTTCCCAATGGCGTTATAAGGAGACATATGTTTCCTCCTTCGCTGCACACGTCGAAACTTTATTTCTTTTTACTAAACGAAGCTACATTTCTTTTAACGACTCTAGACCCTCTAATGTCCCTGCATACGGGGTTAGCAAGCAGTATGCAACTACTTATATACCTAGTATAATATTACAGACACCGCAATCTGAGTAACAAGAGATAATGTAAAAGACAAAAAAAGGAGATCTGAAATCAATTATGTAAGTATACAAGGTTATGAACTTGCATAATCTCGCACCCAAAAGAGCTAAAACGCTTTCGCCGGGCAGTCCCATTGAGAATGAACTCAGCAGTCAGCCAAACCGCAAGCGAGAACTGGTTTCCGCGCCCATTAGCCGGCTTCCCGATTGGCCCTCGACGAACTGTAGTGAGAAAGAGTGGGAAGATGCCCGAAGAACCTGAAGAAAAAGTGAGTATAGTGTCACCAGAGGTAGACCAGTTTATGGCGATGGGGGAGGCGCAGGCGGATTGCGGGACAGCTTTCTGTGGGGATTCATCACTTGGGTTAATGCAGGGACGAGTCTATCCCACCCCCTAGATGGGGTGATGAACGATACAGAACATTTGTCAATGTCAGCTGACAACTTTGGAAGAGTGCCATAGACAAAGTAATGATCAGAATAGTTTGAAATTTTTACAGTGTACATATGTCAAGCCCATCTCTCGGACGGCGATATAATTTTTTTTCTATGGTTACTTTATGCCGATGAGGCCGGAAACTTTTCAAATTTCCCTCGTATCCTTTTAAAGATGCTTTTTATTATTTATCTCCTAATTCTTGTTTTAATTGGTCTTGCTAATGTTGTGTATACTTCCAATACAAAATACACAAAACCATAAATATGGGTGAAATCAGAAGCTTGTTTTGATATTATTATAAAATATTCTTGTAGTTTGACGCCCTTAATGTACCTATTTCAAGTTTGTACCCCAAAGCATAGACATAGATAGATATTCATAATACTTCCATTTAAATGAATGCTAAAAAAACCATCAAAGCATGTTAGAAAAACAAATAACACCCCCAAATAATGTAACAAATAAATCATGTAGATCTTGTCTATGATTTGGAATGCATTCAACCATAGATATGAGAAACAACTTTTCATGTCTATGACTTAACTAATCATGTATAGTTTGCGACACTTAACTTTGCTGGCAGCCAAAGATGGAACTAACGAACTATATCTAAAAAATCCATAGATATTTTGTTTTATACAAAATCTTCACTAGAGATGCCACCAACTGCAAAGTTATGTGTATCAAGTTGTACCCAGTGTTATTGACGTGGCAAAGACAGTAGCTATTACTTGCAAGGACACATTATTAATTTATTGTTACAAAACGTAGGTTCACAAATTATTATGATGCCTCAATAAAAAAAAAGTTTGTGCAGGTAATAGCTATTGTCTTCAAAAGTCTGCATACTGCTACCATATTGGGGAGTATTTACTACAACTCTGAAATCAGTGTTACTCTGAAATCAGCTTTATCGAGTTACATACAAAACTATACCTTTATTTCCCTCTCCCATTATGCCACAAACATAAAATATGTGGAAATAAAGGTACGATTTTGTACATATGTAACTTGAAAAAAGTTAATTTGGAGTTTTGTAGTAATTAGCCCAAGTATTATCTCTGCCGTTGGTGAAATCAGAAACTATAAATTCTATATGATGACCAATAAAAATAATACACCTCTTGTATCCTTCTTCATCGTCAGAGTTAAGTTGGTTGTAGTATAAGCATGTACGTACCTCAGTTTGACGTTATGTTTTATCCCCGTTTGTTTTGTTTTCTTTTTGTGTTGTTGGCCGTCCTGGTGTGCGGTTGTCGCCGTGCGGACGTTGGGCCGACCTAGAGGAGCATGCGCCATTGCTAAACCCGAGGACCGCCCTGGGTATGCCGAGTCATACGGCCAGAACGTCTGCTTGCTAGATATCCTGCCGCCATTTGCCTGCCCGATCATTCTGCCCTCTGCCCCTGCCCTGAATGTCGTGGTCCTCTTCATCATATTTCACATCAACGCAAGATTAACCTTACTCGCTAGCGATTTATTAGTATCAGAAAGTAATAAAATTTCGACTGTTTGGTTTGATGCATTGCGTTCCATGACAAAACAGGTTATTGAAGAAAGGTAGGTTAGATGAAGGAAAAAATACACCTAACCTAACATATTATTTTATCATGTTATGTTTTATCCGATTACCGATTTATTCAGTTTTCTCTGTCGATTGTGGCTAATGCTCTACCAACCACAGTAACCTTTTGTGAAAGTGTTGCATAAACTATGATTCAATCGAAGATTTAATTCATAAATTGCAAAAAAATCGAAAATTTTGTTCTGCTAACTTAACTAGATCCATTTATATATAGATTTTTTGTATCTAACTCATTCTCGTTAATGGCCTTATAATGAACATCTTAAAATTGCTTGATTCAGTCAACTAATGTATTTAGCCTAAAACATAGAAATCGATAGAAAATTGTATTTATGTCAGTCATTTCCACCAATATTGATCGCAATTGAATCTTAATGCGCATTACTTTTGCAAGAATTTATTGCTGAAGTATAGGGTCGATTAACCAACTAATCACTATCAAATTTTGTCAATGAACTAAGTAAATCGAATACACCCATCAAACAGTCATTATTTTACTATTTTCTGAGTGTCCAGCTGTCGAATATATATTTTTTTAAATTTTTATTAGACAGTACTGTATAAAGTTTATCAGTAAAGTTAGTGGTTTATGTTAATCTACGGTTGATCAAGCGAACCTAACTCAACTCATCATAGAAATTATAGTGCTCAATGCCCTGTTTACTGACAAGCATTATTGTAATATTCATCCCACTATTTTGATCTCGCTATTTTTTTAAATGTTTAAATATTACTTAGACATCTTATCTTGGGTTTTTCTAAAGAAACCCATCGACTTTTATGACATCCATTATATTCTCGTTGGAATGCTGTAAGATTAAATGTTTTTAATCCGAAGATTATTTCATAAAATTATATTGATAACATGGTAATATTTGGAGAATTTGATCTTCAGTGTCATGCACACTTGTCACAAATAATTGCTTGAATAACATGGAAAATAATACAAATTTGCTAGTATTTTGGTAAACAGGACATTCACATAACTCCCTACCATTTCATTGGAATGTTGTGGTACATATATTCTTTAATTTGTATGGAATAGACAAACATACCGCTGGCTTCTAACCAATACCTAGCTTTAATTTATGTAAGATGTAATCTAAGGACATTACGCCGGAAGGATGTTTAAAATAAGCATGCTTTATGAAACTAACGCTCTCGGTATGTTTGTATTTCCAGGAATATTACTGTTGTACAAACATGGTCAGTAATAACATTTATAAATGTAATGTTTTGTACAAATATCACATCCTTGATTGCAACCTTTCATCTTGGTTTTGTACAAAATAGACATAATACCGAACTAGCCCTAATGTTTTGGACAAATCATGACATCACCATTGGAATGTTCCATCATTACATTAATTTATATTAATCTCTACATGATTTAATTCCGCTTTTAAATGTTATTTTGACTGCCGCTTTGAATTGTTACTGCTGACACATAAAATCATAACACAATACCTATAACTTTTTATCTTAAATCATAATAATTCTTAATAATAGTTCGCAAATCATTGTCTCTTTGCAAATTCAGTGCAGCATTCAATGTATTTCCTTGATATTTCGATGTGCTAATAATTTATTGTTGTGTAGTTATTTAACTATTGTTAATCGTCACCAGTTTAATCCAAGCACCTAACCAGTAATTTGTTTACCTTTAGGATTATGTATTTTTATTATTATTAATTGTTTAACCCATTCTTCTGACTTCCTACGCCTTCGGTATTTCTTGACCAAAGCTATAAGTTTGCAATATGCGAATTAACTATACAGCCAGATTTCTTGTTGTCACCATTACAATACCATTGCTGTGGTACTTTATACACGTGATCCTGTAATACATTAATCCTGGGTCCTGTAATATGTGGTTCTCTTTATATACCAATCCCGATTCCTACAATACATTTGTTCTAGTTCCCGTAATAGACTACGTAGGGGGGGGGTTTGTCTAGGACTTGGCGGCGAATGCGTTTGCCCACCTGCGTGTGGTGGGCCGGATCGGGAGAGACTGGTTGAGGGACACCCTTTGACCTCTCCAGCCTTTCTTTCTCGATCTATCGCCTTGCACCACAGCGGGAGGGATGGACTCATACGTCTGTCACTCCTGGACATGTTGACCTATTCCAGATTTCTATCCTCCTACCTTTTTTCTTCCCAGAACTTCTTCTCCTTCCTTTCCTTAAAACCCTCCGTACAGTATCCCAAAAGATGACATAGGCCCTGAGGGATTTTTTTCCGAATAAATCGATCCTTGTTTCTGCAATAGACTGATCCATTGCATGTGTTAAGTCAATACAACAGATGATTTAGAATAAGGACGGGTTGTTTTCGAGAATTTGAACAATTCTTCAAATTTCAAAGTTAATTTTCAAGTTCTGTAAAAGATTTTTCATGTTCTGTTATTATTATTTAAGTTTTGTCAAGCAGCTAGCCTATTATGATATAAAACCGAACTTTAATGGGACTTTCACAGAACCAGAAAATGAACGTTGATATTTGAAAAATTGTTCAAATTCTCCGAAACAGCCCGTCCTTAGACAGCTGATCAATATAATAATATTATTCCGATAAATCATTGCTGGGCAAGTAATATCTCAAATGTGAAAAAAAAAAAAAAAATTTCACGAGTGTGATAAAAAGCATTTTTAAAGTTATCGCACACATTGTACCTATCACTAGATCAGCATCTCCTCAGGTCGAGCCGTTCAGAATTCTTTGTATAAAATGCACACTAATCGCATTGCAACGGCATTGCCTCGCTTCGGAACAAGAAATGAGGCAAGGCGGTGCCGATCAGATGACAAGCTGATATGTGTGCAATAAGGTTCACCTTCATTAAAAAAAAATTGTAAATTGATATTTTCACTCCTGTATAATTAAAAAATTTTCACCCTGAAGATTTTACGCTCCCAGCGACAATACATATAATATATTGATTTTTGAAGTAGGTAGGTATTACAATTAAAAACATGTTTTGAAATGAGGGGTGAACAAAAATAAATTACAGTTAGATTTTTATAAGTTTTTATGTTTTACATTTTACTTTTTTAAGAACTTATCAATATTCCTTACTAAAAATTCCATTGATAAGGATATTAATGGAGGCCTTATATTTGTATGGTTAAAAAAAATTACATCTATAAGTCACGCCTTTCAATGATATTTTTTAAGTTTTAATTATTTAAGTTAAAGCTTTATGATATTTTAAGCATTTAAGTTAAAGCTTTATCATATTTTAAAATTATAACTTAATGATATTTTCAACTGTGATTTTTTTTCTAGTTCTTTTGAACTATAAATAATAATTAATATTCCATGTGATATGGTTACAAAACAATATATTTTAGTGCAAATATCTTAAACTTGGTACCTACTTAAAAAAATATTTTTTATGTGACCAGAAATTTTCGTTTTTATACGAGGCGTATCCAGAAAGTAATTGTACTGAATTTTTGTAGCTTACAATTTTTTTTATTGAAACATAAAAATTACATGGTTACCGTAGTACATATGTAAGCTATTTTTCGACATAGTCGCCATTCCTCTCAATGCAGGTGGTGAAGTGGGATAACAACTTTTTGATGTCTTCCTCGAAGTAGTTTCCCGCCAACCCCTTCGTCCACTTCTCCACCTCCCCCTTTACCTCCTCGTCGGTTGAAAACCTTTTTCCACCCATGTACAGCTTCAGGGAGGTAAAGAGATAAAAATCTGAAGGTGCTAGGTCAGGGGAATGCGCGGGGTGGTTTAGGACATCCCATTTAAACGAAGCAAGCAGTTCCTTCGTTGCGTTGGCCGTGTGTGGTCTGGCATTGTCGTGCAGCAGGCTTACTCCCTTTGTCAGAATGCCTCTCCTCTTGTTTTGAATCGCCTTCTGCAATTTTTTTAGGGTCTCACAGTATCTTGCAGAGTTGATGGTCTCCCCTTGAGGCAGATATTCAATCAAAATTATGCCTTGACAGTCCCAAAACACGGATGCCATAATTTTCTTGGCTGAAATTGTGGTTTTGAACTTTTTGGCGGAGGGTGAAGAGGTGAGAACCATTTTTAAACTCGCGATACCACTTGTACATACTCGTACAATTCATAGCTTTATCACCATATGCAGTTTTCACCAAATTGTAAACCTCAAACGGAGGTTTTCCCTTCCAAACGAGATAACGGATGACGCCGCGTATTTCGCACTTGGCGGGAGATTGGATTGACATTTTTCAGGAAACGTGTTGTCGCGTCGACACTTCTCAACGTACTGACCTTGAACCGGTCTCGTTGCGGAGGGGAAGAGTCAGGCTACACGTAAGTGTAGCCAACATGACGAAAATAAAATTCATTCGGTCGTGAGAGCCTCAGTACACTTACTTTCTGGATACGCTTCGTATAACTTTTTTACTGCGCGGAATAACTTTTAATTTTATGATTTCACTTTTTTTCAGTCACAAATAGATTTTATTGATTGATGATTGATGTGAGGAAATTAAACTTTTGCTTGAAATTGATGATTAAATAACAGAATACTTATTTTTACAAATTTGTAATTGTAGCCTTTTGGAGTGAAACAATAATTAATAACAATCTTTTGAATGTAACAAAACAGCTGATATTTGCACAGTACTTGCACAATAACAGTTATAATTCTTACCTTAAAGTTTACATAGCTTAAAAGATAAATATTTTCATAACCCCTTATGTGTACTCAGCTGTAGTAAGTAAAAACACAGTGTCTCCCTTGATACTCTCAAGGAAGACACTGTTATTACTTACCGTGGTAGTTCTGTGCTAGTAGGTAATAATTTGAAAATATAAATATATTTTTCTGTAGAAAAGCAACATGTATTTCAGACAATTAGTATTATAATATCTAATGACTCTTTATTAGACTGCCGAGTATAAAAATTATGAAAAAAAAAATTCTAGCAAAATAATAATTTCTTCAATAGTTGTAAAATTACTTTGTGGTGTCATTTTGATTATGTGTAAGTGAAATTCTTTCTTACACCACTTTTAACTAAAAATAATCTACATGTAGTTTTTGCTGTAGTTTTAATTTTTTATTTTTAATTTTTCACAAACATCTAACTTCATTTAGGGAATAAAATCTTTGCCTCTTTGAAATTCACTTTTATTACTTTCATAGTGTTAGTATTTAACTTTGTTTTACAGTTCCTTGGCCAATAAAGCCAGTGGAGATAAGAAAATGCAATAAAATTCAGGTCATACAGATTAGTAAATGTTTTCATTGTTGTATGATTAGAAAATGATAATGAATACATTTAGCAACAAAACAGCTAATTTCCATTGATTTATTATTGCGATTAAATGCTTTGAATTCATGTTGTATATCTTATTGATACCCCATAAAGTGAATAAGATGTTGGTGAAAATTCAACCAGTTTTTACTACCATTTTGATCAAAGTTTATAATCTATTCAGGTATTAAATTCTTCACTCGAATATCATGAAGTAATTTTTTGGAATACTCAACGCAATAGTAGAAGTAGTATTATTATTCTTATACTAAATCTTTCCCATGAATGATTTGAAAGGGAAGGGGAACGCCTGTTTCTTTGTTCACACATAATATGAAGAAACTAAAACTGGTTATAAGCAAAAGATAATTCATGTATCTCTTTCTAAATTGTTACATAAACTCTTATACCTCGTTTACATAATGCCTCTGCTCTTCTCCCTGCCCTATTGACTCCCCAAAATACTTCTGCGGGAGCGTCGTCGAAGGTAGTGAGTGTTTACATTCTGCTGTGTTTACATTCTGCTGTGTTTACTCCCCAAAATACTTCTGTAGCAGCATCGTAGGTAGTGAGTGCTTACATTCTGGCATATTTACTCCCCGAAATTGTTCTGTGGCAGCGTTGATGGTAGGAAGTGTTTTCATTCTGCCGTATTTACTCCCTAAAATACTTCTGTGGCAGCGTCATACGTTAGTGCATGTTTACATTCTGCCATATTTACTCCCCTAAATACTTCTGTGGCAGCATCGTAGGTAATGAGTGCTTACATTCTGGCGTATTTACTCCCCGAAATTCTTCTGTGGCAGCGTCGATGGTAGTAAGTGTTTTCATTCTGCAGTATTTACTCCCCCAACATACTTCTGTGGTAGCGTTGAAGGCAGTGAGTGTTTACATTCTACCGTATTTACTCCCCTACATTCTTATGTGGTAGCGTCGAAGGCAGTAAGTCATGTTCTTCTCTGTCGCGCGCTCGGTGGCAACTGAGCCAGAGAACTTAATGTAAACACTCACTTACGCTTGCGCTTCTGGTGTCTTCGACTTTTGCGCAAATCACCAATGAAGAGAGTGTCGGGCAGCGGCAGTATTTGCACTGCCCACTTTCCTGCTCACTGCCACGGAAGAAGGCATAATGTAAATGGGATATTACTTTTTCTACTTCTAACTACGGTTTTAGAAAGAAATCAATAATTATTAAGAGTTTTACCATGCCCCACTTTAGAAAGAATTTCGCTTGAGCATCTGTTTGTTTGATCAATTTTGCTTTTTTCAATTTTCGTTGCAATAAATATAAAAAATAATTTTAAGTGTGAATAGAGAAAACTCTCTGGTGTTGTGAGTCAGATTGGACGTAAAATTACTGTCTTAAATTGTTTAAAAATATGTTTGTGATAATGTGTGTAAAATAAAACAACAATAAATAAGTAGGTTAGAATTCAATAAATATTAATTCCACAATACTAAGTATGTTTTAATTAATTTATCCTGCATTGTAAAATATGTATCACATTCCATCAAACATTTTGTGGCCGTGCTTCTATTGATATGCAATATCCAAAATCATCCAATAAAGCCCTTTTTAGCTTTAGTTTCTGGTTACGTACCTACCTATTTATTTACTCTAATTTAAAAGATTCAGTTTTTCAAATATATGTTTTAATATTTTCACGGACAATGGCTTTAAATTGGTTGTTTTTTTAGAGGATTAAACTTTGTTTTGCCTCCTCCTTGAGCCAATGTTTCTGACAGTCATCATGTCAGCAGATTTCAACACAGATGACACATGAGACGCTTTAACCGGTAGGAGCCGGCAAGAATATTCAATAAATAAAAATACATTTTGTTAAGGCCGATATGAAGACAATACCATACTTGATAAAGTGACATTTTGATTTTTGTGTCTAACCCAGTAGAAGTAATATCCAAGGCAAAATGAATGTATAAGGTCGACACCGCAATTGCAGTGCTTCATGGCACATTCTTCAGCACTGCAATTGCAGGGTCCGGCTCCTAAGGATTAAGAAATGCTGACGCAAGCAGGAGATGAAAGTGCAATTGTAAAAACAGAAAATTGTGATAATTATGAATAGGGTATTTTCACTGTTTTTTTTTTTATTCTCGAAACAATTACAATAATGAAGATGTTTTTATTTTAATGAATAAATTTTCTGCAACAATTTAAAATGTGCCATTTTTGATTCGCTGCCAAAACTTTTTATTTGTGAATTCGGCGGCATTAATCTCGCACCGGGCGACGTTGGTGACAGCTGCCTTACCAAACATTGGCGTTTTCTATGTCATAATGACGTTATAGAAAGTTGGAAACGTTTCGGAATGTGCAGTTTTAAATTGTTTTTGAAATCAATAAATATGAATCAAAATGACTTAAATATTTTTAGTACGATAAGGTAGGTGATACATTACGCTATACCCGTCATGGCTCGGTCTATTTCAGCATACCTCGTGCCATACACTACCAATGTGAATGTATGGCAAATGATACGCTGAAATAGGCCAGGCCTCGAAATTTCAGCGCGCTTATAGGCTTTATCATAAAAAGAAAAATAACCTTTAAATCTTCCACACATTTTTACAGATTTCATAGTAAGTGAAAATACCCCATTTAATATTATTGTCCTAAAAGTAATTTGTTCAGAAACACATCATCTTTGGCGTGGTAATGTCGTATCCATGGAATGAGAAGTCCTTAGTTTAGACTGCCATATAAAGGAATGGATGTTTTATGTGTTTTTGTCTGCTTTTTCCATTTCCCTTGACCAATCTCCGCAAAGTACAAGGTGAGTTCCTTTACATTACACTTTATTCTAAAATATGTACATCATTTAGTGTTGATGTTGTGGCAACATAAATAGTTATTATCCAACAATGCTTTTGCAAAACATTTGAATTTCCATGTGGATGTTGTTTATTAATTTGATTTTACTTTAAAGTACCGACATAATAGTGTTGTGTTTTTATAAATTTAAAAAAAAGAGAAGAAGTAGATAATACTAATATCTAAACGAAACATAAAATAGAACAAGACACAAAATACAAAGGTTATGATCACAACTGGGAATCGAACCCAGGATCTCTGTTCTTCCGGGACAATGCCTTTAAACGCTCGGCCATTGAGACCTGATTATTTTTATGTCATTTTTGTCAATCTCATATCTCAATCTTAGAATTACCAAAATGAATGCTCTACGTCTTAAAATTATTTAATCAATAATTTTTATTATATTTTCATTATCATAGATAATTTCCTTTTGTATATATCTATGTATACATAAAACTATTCTTTTGGTACTTGTAGCATTATTACAAAGTATTTTGAGTCTAGTTGAGGGATGTGTAGATAACAATAATACATTTTTTCTTTTTATTTCTTATCACAGACAATGTCTTTCTGTAATATTTATTTACAAAAAAACTTTACCTTTTTAAGTCAAGTTGTAGTATGTCTCAGAATATTTTTTCTCTTCATTAATTTCTTATTGCAGATATAATATCTTTCTGGGTTACTTTTTTTAAAGTTCTTGAAATATATATATATTTTTTTTGTATTTTTTTTTTGTAATTTATCATGTATAAACTGCTTTATTAATGGGAACCTAATTGGTTTATCTTACATTATTTCACGCTTATTATTATATTAGTATAATATCTACATAAATAAAAATGTAAATGTACAAAACCTTAAATCTTCACCGATTGCTTTAAAATTTTGACACAACGTTGCATTCGAATACTCCTGTGTTTTTATATACCTATATTATATAGATGTCACCTGTGGCAGGTAAAAACATGCTTTTTAAGAAAACAGTGCCACCTATTGGACAAACATGCTTTTTTGAAAAACAGCGCCATCTGTTGGACGTAAAAGCAACGCGTGCTATTTTTTGTCTATTTGCACAGACAGGCTGAGCTACAGCAATGCATGGCGGGGTACAGCTAGTTATATTATGTAACTGTTTGTTTCCTTAATATCTAATTTCCATTTTTTTTTAAAGTTGTTTCCTGTTAGGTTTAGATGTATTAGTATTATCTTCTTTGATGATTACATTGATGGATGTATCTTTCAAAAATTATTCCACTAAATTAAATTTAAAAAAAAATACATTTTTGCTTAATAAACAAATAAACATATTCCAGATGTGCTTCTGCTAACATTTTTATGATTTTGCCTGTTGCTCTATAACAATTTGCAGTTCTAAAATGTGAATAAAAAAATTGTGAAATTGAATAATAGCTAGTCCTTATTGGTCATTGCTGTAAATAATAGGCACATAAAATAATATTTATTTTTAAAAAACACCAACCTCTACGCCATTTAACATATACACGGTGTCCGGAAACTCGTAGTACAAGCGGGAAACTGGAGAATCTACACCACATGGGGAACCCAAAAAAACATAAAGTTTTTTGATTTGAGCATTTTCAAAAAAAAAAAAAAACCAAAAAAAAATATTTTTCGGCTATTTTAGGGTTAAAGTTTTTTCTGGTGTTTAGGGTTGAATAACAGATGTTTTAACCCTGCAGAGCAGAAATATTTTATGATTACACCGGGTTAAATGAAGGGTGATTTCAAAATAATGCTTCAAATCCGAGTTTCTTCATTTGTTTTACTTTCAAATAGTTTTAATTAGTTGGGTACTTTGATCTTCAGTAATAATTTATAAGAATTTGATTAAAAAAAAAAAAAAAAAAAAAAAAATCAACTTCAAACTCGATTTACTCGATAACGAAAGCTCAAATAAAAAAAAAATATACTACAAAATCGACTCCAAATGTGATGTAGATTCACCAGTTTCCCGCTTGTACTACGAGTTTCCGGACACCCTGTATACATACACTGCTCATCAAACTGGTAACATCAATCAATCAATAGAATTACCGTGCTGATATTTTACCGATATCCCCACAGTACATAGCATTATTATTTTGTTTTTAACCCCTTTGGTTAATTTGGTCGTTTTTGTTATGTCTCCCTTACTGTCATGGTTAAAAATATGATATAAACAGCGCTAGAAAGAGAAAACCCCACGCTTTATATTCAAATCTAGAAGTTAACCACAGAAGAATTGAAATGTACGCCTCTATGAAACCAAAGGTTCCGACCGCAATTTGAGAAAAATTTATGAAACTTTGTGAATTTTTATATGAAACGAAAAAAGTGTGGTAACAATCATGTTTGTTATACTTTTTCATTATTAGTAACTTTAGTTCAGTGTTTAGACAAAAAAACATAAGTTTTCTAAACTTTTTTTATGTTTGCAATAAAAAATTTAATATATCTAAAATTATATGTTTTTTTCTAATTATTAAATTTAAAAGCGTTTTTAGTTTTCAGAATTATTTCATTTATTTTGATTTTATTGCGAAGCGGAAATACTCAGACCTTCTGACAGAATATGCCAGAGGCCTGCGGAGTTAAATCACATTACCGTTAATCCTAGTTAGAAGATGTAGAAGTTGTATTTATTTTGTAACACATTGCTCCCATTGTAATTAGTTCATGACACATTCCCCATTTCTGTTCTGTGAATAGCCCTCCCACGGATAGACAAGTATTATTACTATGGTAAGATGACCTATGTATTAAATCACAAAATATGCATCTCACCGTCAGATTGCTTTGTTCTTTTCGCAAACCTATTTAATTCATCTCATAATCAATATGCACCCACAAAACCATTACATATTTTACACAAACTTATCTTTTTTATTTTTGGCAAAGTTTGTACATGATATAGGTATAAAGTATAATCTCACCCGATAGTTCATTATTAATGCCTCTTCCTTAATTTTTTAATCGTTTATCCTTCTTATGTGATATACAGGGTGTATCGGCACGTACCAGACAAACTTTAACCAGCTATTCCTTAGCACATTTGGAGTAAAAAATGTTATGGGCACTTTGCTGTCCGGTAACATTTTTTTTTAATAAAAAATTTACTATTCATATTTTCACCACATGTCACCAATGTTTTATCCTTTGTCAAAGTTTGAAAACCCGTCTGGCAATATTTTGTTCGAGTTTCGTTGAATAACGTACGTACGTACCTACGTTGGCGCGCTTTTACAATCACAACGAAATGGCACAGCACCATTCGTCTCATTTTTAACTATTATTATTTAGTGTGTACGAAAGAGCGAGGATACTTTTTGACGCACTTGCTAATAACAGCTGTTGAACGCGAGAAACAAGGCAAATGACAGTGACGGAGTGTGGATTTTTTTATTTATTTTTTGTTTTTAATGGAAAAAAAATGTTACCGGACAGCAAAGCGCCCATAACATTTTTTACTCCAAATGTGCTGAGGAATAGCTGGTTAAAGTTTGTCGGGTACTTGCCGATACACCCTGTATATATTTTTTTTAACTTTGTATTCTGATGAGGAAACCAGAAATAGTGATTTTTAAAAAAATAACCCGTAAAAAACAAAGTTTTTTTACTATAATATAGCTTTTTTCAATTTTCGACCTAGTTGCGCCATCTCTTGGGCCAGCTAGTAGACAATTCCAAAGCTTATATTTTGTTTTACTGAGCATTGAACCTTACTCCCAGGGCCTAGCTCTTAAACTGTTGTGAGCTTTTAAAATGTTTTTACAACAAACAAAAAATGATTTGATAGAGGATTGAACCTTCCTCCCCAGGGACAACTGCGCCAAATCCCTATTGGGTAGGACTGACATTTATTTCATATATTAATAATAATAATAATAATAATGATTTATTGTCTTCTTTTCTTAGTAACATATAGATATAATGATATCCTCACTGGGATCTCCCGTGCTGAGGATTTCATTTACATATTATAATTAAATGTAATGTAATCAATAATAATAATGTAATTATTATTAATTAATTAATAATAATTATCCTGCTGTAATGTCGTCCATTACAGAGAAATGCATATATTGTCGACAAAAGTTAGCAAAGAATGCATTGTCATTCGTACGAGTTAATCTGCCGAGTTTCAGCTCGATCGGATGTCGGGAAGTGGGTTAAATTCTACTTCCGAGATTTGCATTAATTAATTTACGAAAACAAAATTGAAATTCAATTAGATGTATTTGAAAAATATTGATTATTTAAATATAAATAAATAAAAAAATTGTGCAATTAAGAAATTCAACCCTTCACTTTGATATATCTACGTATGGGTAAACATAATGTACATTATAATATAAGCGTTCATAGATGGCATTAATTTATTTATTTTATGAAAATACACATTTTGCAAGTTATGTTTTAAAATATTAAGACAAATTATTTGTTTACGCCCGTACATACATATGATTAAATAGTTTGGTCCATACGGAAAAACTCAATTCTTTCAAGAATGGCAAAAATATACAAATGCAATATTGTATCGGTGATCAATCCAATATGATATGTGTCGATTATAATGCACGTTACGTTTACCTTAGTTTGGTTGCAATTCGTTATGTAACTTTAAACATGCTGCCATGACAGATTGTAGCGAAAAATTATAATTTTTTTAAATAATCATTATTTGATGTAAATTTTAATATATTTTTTAGTTATTCTCTTTACTCTTTACTCTTCTAAAATTAATAAAATACAATGTACAGGGTTTTTCAATAAGAGGTGTTATTTTGAATAGCCCGCTATTTCGGTAGATTTTGCTTTTGAAGCTGTCATTTTTTGACATCTGACAAGTAGAAACTACGCCATTAATAAAAATGGAACAATACACGCTTCAACAACGCATTGAAATTATTAAAATTCACTTGAGTGAATCAAATGCAAATCATCTTGAGTGATGAGACCCATTTCCACCTCGGTGGCTTCGTCAACAAGCAAAATTGTCGCATCTGGGGCTCGGAAAACCCAAGAGTTATTGTTGAAAAGCCTCTCTATCCTCAACGTATGACTGTTTGGTGCGGTTTATGGTCCGGCGGAGTGATTGGACCTTACTTTTTCGAAAATAAGGCTGGAGCAACAGTTACGGTGAATGGATTGCGCTATCGAGAGATGATTAATGATTTTTTATGGCCGGAATTGGATGGTATTGATCTGGACAGCGTTTACTTTCAACAAGACGGGTCTACGTGCCACACAAGCAACGAAACCATTGATCTTTAAAGATTGAATATCAAAATAACACCTTTTATTGGAAAACTCTGTATTTCAATAAATCTTAATCCTTTTATGGTTATTTAGCTAATTAGTTATCAAACATTGATTACTTAAACTTATTAAATGCTAGCTTAAGTCCCCAGCGTTCCCGGGCTTTACACCGAATACGTCGAAATATAATTTAGTCAGTGACCTTTCTCTTGTTTTGAAGGTCGATTGTGTAAAATCTCATTAACCTCAGAAAAATCAAATCCATGCTGCCTCTTCTGTATATAAATAGATTTTAATATTAAAAATGCTTTATGACTCTTTATAGATCAGCATTATATGAGATCAGCCATATATTTAAGAATATAATGTGGTTTCTGTTGCTCATTATGGCATTTTTCCTAAATATATATGAAACCATTATAATTCCATTGGTGCTTATTTTTTCGTCAAATTAAAGAATCACTCCGCTGAACAAAATATAATAAACAGGAAAATCAATTAAAATGTTAATATAAATAATTTATCTTCTTCATTTTTGTTTAGTTTCTATTTAATTTCTCAAAGCATTTTTGCTGTATTCAATTTAATAAACCATTGATATAGAAAGCACAAGCTTCACATTCACATGTTGATATAATATATAATAAACATAAGATTAAAAGCACTAAGGCTGGAAATAGTGCTAAGTTTACCGTCGGTCCACCGACGAGCGTGACACTACAGCTCTTCATTCATTCGACTTACATTTATTTTCAGCCTAAATAATTTTTTCCATTTCTAAAATGCAATATTATGTTTATCATATTATTATCACAATGGAATTCCACCACAAATTAAAACATAAAGTAGCAATTTCTATAATCACATAGCATGCAGTGTTGTTGTTGGGAGTGTGATGGTGGACTTCGAGCTTTCTCTATGGATGGTCTGTCATAATATTAGTAAACGGAACTGTTACCTTTTGCAGCAGGAGATCCCAACGCCTGGAGACTGGGCCGGATAGAGGAAGCGGATCACGAGACTCAAGTCTAATCCACAAGTTTTCCAAACACTATATCTAAGCAACATAACCTAGCTAACATAATCTAACCTAACCAGTGTTCAAACTACTAAAATCGTTCAATTATTATTATTCTCTTTCGCAGTTTCAATCCTAAATACTCATAGGCTGTAAGATTTCCTTTGAAGCTAGCTTTTTCTTGTGACTTCTTGCCGTTATCGTGAAATGTATTGCATAAGCTGATTGACAATATTGTTTGAAAGAATTAAGATTAAGTTGTGTATGTAACTAATTATATTGTAAAGCGAAAGATACCTGTAATGCCGTAATATTACTCTAATATTTGGCCAGCATAGAACAGAAGCCAACCAAGTGACTTTTATTCAAAATTAATGCCATTTTTGCCCATTACATACATCTCCCTATCAGGGGTACCTAACTGTGATGGTCATTCTTATCCAACCTTGTCTTTTTTTCGGCTCCTGCTAACGTTGCAGTAATTTTTAAATGTGGACACATTTGTGACATCTAATAGGTCCGTGATAAATTATTCATTCTTTGTTACAATACAGTATTGCATTCATTCAGTATTCTTTTCTGAACAGCCATGTACTAAATGGATTGACAATGGTGCCTTTATTATTTGCAAAGAGTTGCACTTATCTAGACCAATGTTTATGGCAGAATCCAATATAGTACATTGACGCTAGTCTGAATTTATCAATGCATAATGTCACCCTGAAATACCATTTGCTGGGGACGATAATCCTTCGCTGTTAGAAAATAAAATTAATTGCAATGTCTAGGAATAGTCCTAGAACAATAATAGCATTAATATTATGCACTCCAGATGCATTTTTACACCCAGTTTTTTGTTAATCTCTCCTGGAAAGTGGTCAAATATGACTTTATTTACACCATTGTTATTGTTGTTGTGAGGTATTTTTACTTTGTTTAGTTTAGATATTTTTCATGACTCAGTATAATAAACAAATAAGTACTTAATATTTTAGTGACAATCACAATTATTGATACAAAAAATTTTGGTGATTAATCCATGTTTTACAGGAACTTCAGTTTTTCTCACATTTTTTCATCATTTAGTAAAAGTCACTTGGGTCAATCTTCTGCTCTACGATGAAAAGAAATAAATGTATCTCAGCAGGAAAATTTTAAGAATCATATTTTTTTTTATTGTTTTATTTAAAAAGCACAAAGCTATAATTTTGTAATAATTGTAAAACATTATTTTCAACTATTTTATATGTATGTATCAATTTTTATTAAGAGTATGTAAAACAAATTTCGAAACATGTGTATCTAGCAGTTGTATAAAATACAGTAATACCCTATTCAATAAAGCTTCTGACAACGAAAGCCTCATAATTCAATATTAAAAGACATTTAGTTAAAGAAAGCAGTTTTATTAATGGAAAAATTATGATGCTGCTACAATGAACCTAAAAAAGTATGTAAGTAGTAAAATTTTCTAAAACAAATTGTTTTGATAAATCTATCACCTTTGTTAACGGGGTATTACTGTATCAATAAATAAATGTAATATATTTGTAAAACAAAACATTCAACAATACAGAGTGAAATCTCAGACCTGTTAATATAATATTAGATTTAAAAAAATCACATTTGCTGGTCATTTGTGACAGTATTATCTAGTAAAATAACTATGTACCTAATATTGAATGTATTAATTTTGTGACAAAGTTACCAGGTACATTTTCTTATATGGTTTCATACCAATGTTTGCCCAAAACCATGGTACATATCTTCAATCGCCATTGTTCTATCAACTAAATTAATTTATGAACATAAATATGTTTGTATATTTGTTGATTCAATTTCATCTCAACGTAAACCATTTGACCAGAACAGAAAAAAACGTGAATTAAAGATTTGACTTTCGGTCCTTGTTGCTTTGAGTGACTTAAAACCCGCTGTACAACGCATGGCTGCTCGGGTTGCGAGCGGTCATGCACGGTATGTGGACGTTGTTGACTTGCAAACACCCACGAGACCATCAAAGTCAATACATTGTCCAGGCGTGACAAATGAACTAGATCTGAGTAAACAAGTATCAAGAAATAGTTACACAGTAATGAGAATGTCCAGAAATATTATTAAGGGTCACAAATGATTTCATACACTTTGTTTTGACCTTTTGATGGCTGCATAATTTATTTGCTAGTTGGGAATGTGTGTTTTGCGATGTCTGGATGAAATATTGACAATAAAATTGATCATTTCGTGGGCACATTATAAATGAATAATTGCCGCGTACAAGTGTACCCGGCATGGAATTCATTTAAAGAGGAAATCAAATTTTTTCATGAAATGACACAAGTTTGAGGTTCTAAATAAAAATGTGTCCTGGCTTTCGACTGGCATGCTTCATTAACCCTTAAATGCATACTGTTGCAAAACTGCAACATACCGTTCAAACCACCTTTAACTCTTTGGTGTATACTTAATGCATGCCATTTTAGAATTATCAAGTTCAAGTTAACATATTTTATCGAGTGGCATCACCCTTTTTTTCTTTCGCGAATGTCAAATGTCACTTTTTCTTTAACAAAGTGAAGATTCTCGAAAATTGGTTGGAGGTTAGAATTACAGTTTTGTTTTGCTGTTATTATTTTGATTTTCTTAGGTAAGTAGATACAATAATACAATACTTATATGTAATAACTCGTATTTTTCCGGTACACTTATTTTTTTTTCATACGTAAATTGTTCATATTAATTTTTATTAAATAAATGGTGTTGTAAACCTGCTACAATTTTTTTTCAAATCAAATATCATTAAAAAATTACAAAAAAATAAAATTCTTTATATTTCCTTGCATATGCATGTAAATATCTACAAAATATATTTTTTTCCAGAAAAATAAATAAATCATGCATTTAAGGGTTAAGTCGTATGTTTTATCGTTTTCTATTTAACCCTTGAGACGTTGTTGATTTGCACGGATCGAACCTTCTACAAGCTTCCATTTTTTCAAAGACAATAACAAGCACTATTTCGTTCTCTTTCTAACATAAAAGAAATAATTAATTTTTAGATGAGAGGAAGAGAGATACATGCATTTTAATAATGTGCGGTCGTTCTGGGACAAATATGGTCTTAGGAGAGTATAATGCGCGCACGGCATTTGGGACTGTTTGGGTCTTAGAAGGTCCCAAGGGTTAAATGTGTTTTAATATTCACCGTATAAATCCAAAATTATTGACAAGAAAAACACATTCACACACAGAGTCAAACATTTTACTGTATGTGGATCGTAAAAACACAAGTAAAATCAGTTTTGTACTGCACTGCAAGTATTGAAATGTGATTATCTCAGGATTGTGTTTTAGTGACTTAATGGATTTTACAAATACACCGATGAAATGCAATGAAGATCAATTCTGTTGATATTTATCATAACCATCCTTACACTAGTTTGACTATAGATACATAGTTGTTTTAAAATATATTTGTCTCCAAAACACTTGCCCCAGTTATTATATTTTTTAATTCATTGAATATATCTGTATCTTGATAATTAAAATACAATTATATAGGATAATTTAATTCTTCATCCTAGTGGTGTTCCAATTTCGTTTACATTTATAAATCTTGGTTTTAAACTCAAAAGCAAATAAAATGAAGGCGTAAAATTATTCAATTATTTATGTTATATTAAATTTTACCTGTAATTTTGATTGAATTTCTCTAGTCAAATGTCTTCAATGGTTACCGTATATTTTAATAAATAATGTTTAAAACTCGTAATCCATTTTCACGGTGACCGGATAACTTTTCAAAATGACAACTCGACATAAAGTCATGAAAAGTGATAAAAAAACACAGATTAAATAGGTTAGGTTTACATGTTAGTTTTTTTTCATTACTTTGATGACTATATCAATTTTGAAGGGTCTATTGAATTGTCATCGTGTTGAGTTATCATGGAATCCATTTTTACACGCAACAACCAGGTTGTGTTATTGATTATTTATTCGACAGGTGTTAAAATTATAATTCAAACCTGTATGCTGTCCTCCGCCAAGATATTCTTTAAAAAAATCTAGATCGAAAAACACAGATGTACTCTTTTACACATAAATTCATGAATTATAATATGGTAAATCAATAAGAACAAAAAATTAAGGTGGCATTATTTGACAAGAAGTCAGCCGGCAGCAAACTTATTAAAATTACCACCTAGTAGGTCTTACCAGCCTACAAATCAAATGATAAACAATGAGTTATTTTTTTACTGTTTAATTTATTATAATTTTTGTACGTACAATTTATATACATATTGGACTTTTGGGGCCTTGTTTTAAGTTTTTTGTGCCTCCTTGCACTGGGGGCACATGCTTCACTCAGGTCATAATAGCAACCTTCAGGGTCTCATATCCACTCGAGCGATTGGTGTCATTTATAGGGTTTTCCAATAAGAGGTGTTATTTTGAATAGCCCGCTATTTCGGTAGATGTTACTTTTGAAGCTGTTATTTTTTGACATTTGACAAGTAGAAACTACGCCATTAATAAAAATGGAAAAATACACGCTTCAACAACGCATTGAAATTGTTAAAATTCACTTGAGTGAATCAAATGCAAATCATTTTGAGTGATGAGACCCATTTCCACCTCTGTGGCTTCGTCTACAAGCAAAATTGTCGCATCTGGGGCTCGGAAAACCCAAGAGTTATTGTTGAAAAGCCTCCTTATCCTCAACGTGTGACTGTTTGGTGCGGTTTATGGTCCGGCAGTCATTGGACCTTACCTTTTCGAAAATGAGGCTGGAGCAACAGTTACGGTGAATAGATTGCGCTATCGAGGGATGATTAATTATTTTTTATGGCCGGAATTGGATGGTATTGATCTGGACAACGTTTACTTTCAACAAGACGGCGCTACGTGCCACACAAGCAACGAAACGATTGATCTTTAAAGATTGAATATCAAAATAACACCTCTTATTGGAAAACACTGTATATTCATTTACCATATTATTTAATTAATAACATTCCTCAAAATATTAATATCAAAACATATGAAACTGATTACTGCAGTTTGAAGCCAATGAATCCGCCTAAATTTCACAGTTTATCTCCTATTTTTAGGTTCTATAAATTTGGCACATTATGGCAAGCAATTTTGCAAAAATCGCTCGAGTGGTTGTATATCAATTTACAGGCAGGTCTTGTAATAACGGTCTCTTTATGATAACCTTAGCTCCAATATTCCATTATCTCGTACAAGGTAATATATTATATACTGCTGAAAACATTTGGTAAAACATTCAGAAAATATACATTTTTAAACATGATACATATAAATTAAATTTTTTTTCGTATTTATGAATAAAAAAACAATTTATAATTTTGTAATGAAATTATCCAACTTCATTATTTTTATTAATAATAAAAGAAACATACATAGTAGATAAATGTAATTGATTTGAATAGGTACTCGTACATATTTAATTCCCTTGATATAAGTGTTCTTCTTCCTTACCCAGATGAACATCATTGTGCCTTAAATGGATTTGTTTTATTTTGAGATATAAATTGTACTGATGTAAATACCTATTGAGAAAAAAAAAACTAACTCACCCGCTAAAACTACTAGGATTTAGGCTGAATGTTGGATTAGCACCGACAGTTCAACTTAAATCATTTTACATATCACAAAAGTCATTATTATAATACAGTCTAAATCCCAAAAAAACTTATCAGTCATCATCTCTATAGATGCCATCTTAATATATACATATATGCATAATAATAGAAGACATTCATTTGAAGCAAATATTAATTGTTTTCATTTGTGTAATTTCTGTTTTGCTTGCTTTTGTTACTGCAAAAGTTATTATACAATATTATCTATGGGAGCAAAAAGATTAACAGTAACATCAAAGAAGTGTTCTTAATACATGCATAGATGATTCTCTCAGTTATTGTGTATTTTATGTGAGAGAAATTTTCAGAAAGTAAATACTAAAAAGAATCAATCAAACACACAATCAACATCAGTGCAGATATCATAGTTTAAAATAATATTTTGTAACAGATACAATTTGATCTCTGTTCCCTGTGACTGAATGAACTCACATTCTCCAAGTGTCACCATTTATATTTATAAATAATATATTCAGATTGTGGTGTAATATGGTATTATTGAGTATTTAGCCCCATCCAGAAGTGTCTCTTGTATGTTGAAGATTGAACAAATGATCCTTTGCAATTTGAAACTAGCCGCCTAACGTTAGCTGAATGATTGCTTGCCTAAGACATGTACTCGGTGTGATGAAATTATATGGAAAGAGATTTTAAATGTTATTGTTATTTATAAAAAGCCTTTTAATGTAATGTTTATAGCTTTGTTGGATGTTATGACTTGTACATTAAAATAGCAGGTAACAGGTTTACCCCGTAAGTAATTTATATTAGAATTTAAATGTTTATATTCAGAATATCTTTAAAAAAAAAAAAAAACTAAAATTTGTTGTTATTTTTGTAACTAAAATGTTTAAATGTGTTGTGTATTAGCAATTTCAAATATTATTGTCGCATTCGGAATGTGTGCTTACGTTGCCACTGCGATCTTAAGAGATTTTTTTATTGTGACTGTAGAACATTAAGATTTATTTATTTGTCAGTTTTAATGAGAAAGTTATGGCCAAAAGTTAAAATTATTATATTGTTTAAAATATAATTGGGTACCTGTCTGTATGAAAAGGGATAAATAGACGATTGAGTGCAAGTTATCTGAGCCATATAATCAAATAGATTTATTAAAACAACAATACATACTCAATACATACCCGCTTGTATTATATTCAGGACAATATTCAGAATGGAAAAAATTACGATGTCTGAATAAAATTATGATTATTGTTAGTCAATTGTTAAAGGCATAAATAAACATGTAAAGGAATAAATATCAATCAATTTATAAAATGTGGCTTTTCTTACATCTTTGATTCACACTTCATGTTCATATTTACACTTCATGTTCATATTCACACTTCATGTTCATATTTACACTTCATGTTCATATTTACACTTCATGTTCATATTTACACTTCATGTTCATAAGTACAAACAGAATGTAGTCTTTTAGCTCAATCAGTTATTCGACAAAATCATATATTGTTATTTACATAAAATCGTATGACATGAAAATAATACTGTATCTCAATTATTGAGATACATTGTGATGAAATAATTAATGCAATCATTAAAAATGCTATTAAACCTAGCATATGAGGTATTCATTACTCTCTTCGAAATAATTACTAATCTTATTTACCCGCAAAGTATAAAAATATTTGTTTTATTAGGTTAAAAAGTAACAAAAAATAATTTGAATTGTTGCACACGTCACTAAATAAAATTATTTTTTACCTATGTAGTTACTAAAATCATTCACAATTATCTTGAAGAATGTAAATATTATAGTAATAATATATACATAATACGACTTTTTTCGGTTTTAACAAATACGACATAATATTTCTAGTAAGTTAATCCAATACATAATTTTATATTCACCTTACAAAAGGTCACTAACCTTATAAGGTGAATACCATGATATAACTAACCTTGTAAAGTAAGCGCGTGATATACACAAGAAACAAAAAATAAATCAAGCGCACTTGAGAAATTGTATCTCAAGTGACACAAAAAATTCAATGGTTCTAAATAATTAAACTATAATAACGACCGAAATGATCCACGCGACAGAGGCCCATCAGTAAGTAAGCTTCATTTTGCAGAACAATAATAATAAGAAATCATTATTTAATGCAATAAAATAACAAAATACTGGTAAGTGAACTAAAATATATCTGTGCATTTGACTGTCATTCCTAATTATAGGAAAATTGCTAGGATATTTACTAAAATAATCAAGAACCTTAAAATTATACTTAATTCTCCTTTTAAAGTTATAGGAGTATTATTACTTTCAGATTACTTGTAACACAATATTATTTATTTGTGAATACTTTATGTCTTAGAAGGGCATTAGAACCACTGTCACAAGAAATAATTAAATCACCCACATAGCAGAACTTAAGCACATAGAAAATATTCAAATATGATAACAATGCATTAAAACATATTATGCACAGTTATACTATAAAACTAATGATAATAATGCATTAAAACATATTATACACTGATATACTATAAAACTAATGATAATAGTGCATTAATACATATTATGCACAGTTACACTTTATAACTAATGATAATAGTGCATTAATACATATTATGCACAGTTACACTTTATAACTAATGATAATAACACATTAAAACATATTATGCACAGTTATACTATATAACTAATGATAATAACGCATTAAAACATATTATGCACAGTTATAGTATAAAACTAATGATAATAACGCATTAAAACATATTATGCACAGTTATAGTATAAAAATAATGATAATAATGCATAACATATTATGCACAGTTATAGTATAAAACTAATGATAATGCATTAAACATATTATGTACAGTTATAGTATAAAACTAATGATAATAATGCATTAAAACATATTATGCACAGTTATACTATATAACTAATGATAATGCATTAAACATATTATGTACAGTTATAGTATAAAACTAATGATAATAATGCATTAAAACATATTATGCACAGTTATACTATATAACTAATGATAATGCATTAAACATATTATGTACAGTTATAGTATAAAACTAATGATAATAATGCATTAAACATATTATGTACAGTTATAGTATAAAACTAATGATAATAATGCATTAAAACATATTATGCACAGTTATACTATATAACTAATGATAATGCATTAAACATATTATGTACAGTTATAGTATAAAACTAATGATAATAATGCATTAAAACATATTATGCACAGTTATACTATATAACTAATGATAATGCATTAAACATATTATGTACAGTTATAGTATAAAACTAATGATAATAATGCATTAAAACATATTATGCACAGTTATACTATATAACTAATGATAATGCATTAAACATATTATGTACAGTTATAGTATAAAACTAATGATAATAATGCATTAAAACATATTATGCACAGTTATACTATATAACTAATGATAATGCATTAAACATATTATGTACAGTTATAGTATAAAACTAATGATAATAATGCATTAAACATATTATGTACAGTTATAGTATAAAACTAATGATAATAATGCATTAAAACATATTATGCACAGTTATACTATATAACTAATGATAATGCATTAAACATATTATGTACAGTTATAGTATAAAACTAATGATAATAATGCATTAAAACATATTATGCACAGTTATACTATATAACTAATGATAATGCATTAAACATATTATGTACAGTTATAGTATAAAACTAATGATAATAATGCATTAAAACATATTATGCACAGTTATACTATATAACTAATGATAATGCATTAAACATATTATGTACAGTTATAGTATAAAACTAATGATAATAATGCATTAAAACATATTATGCACAGTTATACTATATAACTAATGATAATGCATTAAACATATTATGTACAGTTATAGTATAAAACTAATGATAATAATGCATTAAAACATATTATGCACAGTTATACTATATAACTAATGATAATGGATTAAACATATTATGCACAGTTATACATAGTATAAAACTAATGATAATAATGCATTAAAACATATTATGCAGGCTTATACTATAACAAAATAATGACAATTAATGATTCAGTGGTAAAATAACAAAGCATTGCCTATTTACAATTAAAAAAACAATAGTTTACGGCCACTGGATCAGTCTGTGCTTCTTTGCTTGGGGTTGATCGGTGCTCGAAAAGTTCTGGAAAAATAAAGAGTATGATTAGATTGGGATCGCAGAGTTATGCAATTAGAGGCGCTACATCGTGCGGGTTACACCACGAGGAGCGAGAGCAGTGCATAGAGGACCAGGTTGCGCACTTTCGCCAAGCAAAAGTGCAGTACAGCGGTCATTGTTACTAGTACTACCGCTTTCATCTGTTCCAACTGATGCCACCGCGTCCGTCCTTTCCTTAACTCAATCCCATTGTTCGATCCTTTCCTACATCATTTTGATATATCACATGTCAACCATGGTCGATGGTTACAGGTCAACTAAAGTAATTGAAAAACGTTGAGGTGACTTTATCCCCATCTAAGTGGAATCAATTTTTTTGCTTTGATATTTTGCATCCAATCTAAATACATATAATACATCAATGATTGGAACAGATCAATCAACCTCAAATTATGTTAAAAATAATACATACATACTATATTTTCGAAACCACAAGAAAATATAGCATATTTTAATAATTTAAAATATAGCATGGTCAAAATTTTATTCAAATCCTTCATAATACAGTGTTACCTTAAATCAGTGTATTAGATATGAATTTAAATGACATCTGTTTTATATACAGATTTTGTTTTAAATCTAAAATTTTCAACAATTTAATCGCTCGTGCAGTTTTATCTTTGTTCAGATTACAATAATTGAAGCTGTCAACATCAAATAGCACACCATTGTATGTATATTAGGTGGTTACATAATCTTATCATTTTTTATGGGAAGGACCATTTTTATAAAACTTTGTTATGAAATAAATCCCCAATCTAATTAAATGTTTTACCTGAGTATGTTTCCGTTTGTTGCTCTGTGTCATGTCATCATCATTCTCAAAGACAGAAATGTTAGAAGTTACAAAAGTCAGCGTTTTATTAGCAAAACCAAAGTTGTCAATGGGAGGTTTGATTCTTTCAACGGCCTGGTGTTGGAGAATTCCATTCATTGTAGAAGATTGATGATAATTTTCACAAGATGTTTTGGATGGATGGTTGGTTCTTTCTTCTTGCTGTTTATGAAAAGTCTTGCTTCGGCCTGTCTCCTTGCACTTCCTCTGAGTTCGAGGTAAGCAAAATTGATTGAATACTTCAACCAATCTTTCTCTGGGCATTGTCCCGATGTCGCAAATCTTTATTTTCCTCTGAAAAATAAGAGCAAAAGTGTTATAATAATAAATGGAAATAAGAGCTTCTAGATGCATTCATAGAGCTTGCTTGGAAGTCCGCAAGATGGCAGCTAGTAGCCAGTTGTCGCCAGGACCAGTTAGAATGCTCCCAGACAAACTTGGTGTTTTGAGATCTCATTTAGCCAGCTCCTAGCTAGGTCGACTATCGAGTCACCATTGTAATACGCAAAGTATTGATAAATCGCTGATTTAACACAAAGAACCGATCATTTAAAATCTCCTTCCATGACGAGTTGGAGAACTGTTTGTGGGTTTATTAGTAATAGTTGTTTTAATTGAGATTGTATAGGTACATTGACATAAAACACACACTAAAAGTGCGTTATATTCCCACAATTCCAACAAAATTATTTAATGTGCATTACAGATTTACATAATCGTATTTGAATACACATGACATAATTTACACAACTTTAAATAATTAACAATAATATATTTTAGACTCCTTGTCATGCTATGCTGTTGTATATACTTGTTTTTGTCTCACAGAATTAAGATAAAATGTGGTAAGTAAGAAACACTCATAATGTTTCCAGTGTTAATTCAACCGTTGTTCATGTATGAAAAAGATAGACATTAAGAAAATATATGTGTATGAATGCGATAAACGATAAGACCAGGCGGCCTTTTTTTCATTAAAAAAATGCTTTGAATACTACCCCAAGCCCGACTGGGGTACGGGCTCCTGATGAATTTTGAGGTGTCAAATGGTTTATTTTAGTGCTGTGCCATATTAGAGCAACGACAGTTTGCTAATAACGACGATTGTTGTTGATACTTGTTGTTACTGCTGATTTGTGTGTTGTTTTACCACAAGCATATAAATAAACAGAGTGGTTGGACTATTTAAAAGTGAAGTTTAGTTGGCGATGGCAATGACTTGGTAATTTGGCTGTAGCGCACCCAGACCTCCATAAAATAAAGATAAAATAATTATATATATTATAACGTAAAATCTTGGGACGGGAAATAACTGTATTACTTCTAAATAAGTAATTTGCATGTATTTACAAATGAAATGTTATTCCTTGGCTTTTACTAGTGTTTGACAAGTATGCATGACTGTTAAGTACTAAAAACTACGAAATCGAAAGCACTACAATTGAAGTACTTTTTGCTTGCACTTTGAGATTTCTACAGCATGTCATATATTGTAATGTCAGTGGGCAGAACCAATAAATAACTTTAACTTACGATTAACAGCAAATTAAAAGTTTAGTATGATTGAGATACGTAATAAATAATACAATTCATTAAATAGAGGTAAGGCACCCATTTAAAGGCAAAACTTTACAATATACAACGCTGTTACAAAAACATTACAAATACCAACACATTGATAAATAAAATAAATCTGGGAGACGCGTTACTGATAAGATATTAAATAAAACAATTAGCACAACTAAAAAACAATACAAATTTAGAAAAAAAACAAACTTGTCTATAAAATCCTACCCAATGTAAAATTAATTCCTTAGCATGGGAAAACCCATTGGGGAAAACATTGCAATAAAATAAGTATTATATTTAAAGCATGACAACTACAAATCATGGTAAGGTTTTCGAATTTCGCTGCACACATGGTTTTTTTTAAATTAATTACTTGTAGAATTCCGCTGCACGCAAAGGCTCTTTAAAAAAACAACACTTGATTTCAACTTGAATATCTAATGGAGACAACTATTTAAGTCTGGGTTTAAGTAAACATGCACAAAATCGGTTTTTAGGTCGTTAGTTGGGTTTATTTTAATCATTTACGCATATTTCCTAACCTTCAAATTTAACTTTAATGTATATTTTACCATCTCCCATCACATAAATAGTTATTTCTAGTAGTAATTGAGTTAAAATCTAGTAGTTTTGACTGAAAACAACTATTTAAAGGAGATGGGCATCAACTCGGCAACTTTACCCGAATGATAAATACGGTTTAGCTACAAAAAAAACTTTACCCGAATCATAAATACGGTTTAGCTACAAAAAAAACTTTACCCGAATCATAAATACGGTTTAGCTACAAAATATTAAATTTGCTATTCGAGATTTAAATCAATGTATCGAAAAAGCATGTATTTTGGTGCAAGCAAATCTATAATGTAAAGACAGAAACGTAAATTAAGGCACAAAACAGCATTGTATTTAGATACAACTAAATGTAACTAAAAGAAAAGTAATTGTTTTATTTATAATTAATTAAAAAGACATTCAAAATACAAACATAAACAATTAAGTCTATATAACTAGAAAAACGAGTTCAACACCGGTCGTAATGTTTTCAACATGATTATTTTCATTAAGAAGGACCTTGAGATAATTTACAATTTAATAATTAACTAATAAATCTAAAACGCTGTAAAAATGATGACCATTTGTCGTAATGTGTCCAACGTGTTGACTTACCTCGAGTAAAATGTGAATCAAGGCTTCTTTTGAAAGAAGCTCTGGATGCAATAACAACTCACGTTCTACAGAGCACATATTGATTAACAATGCAGTATTATTCTAGGCTTTAATATTGGGAAGAAAATTAATTCTTCACCATTTACTAATATTAATTCAAACGCTGGCTACGAGACGCAGGAACGGCGAAAACGACAGTGAAAGCACGAAATACCCATAAACAAACCACTCACAACATACCCTTGTGCATAAATAAACCAATCACCCCTTGTGAAAAGAATAGAAATTCGAATGAATGTCAAAGTGACAGAAAACACAGTATTAATATTGCCATTGTAAAAATATTATTTCCCTATATACGGGCGCTACATCAGTAATTTTTAGTAATGGTAACACCCAGCTTATCCAGCCCGGGCTCCTACCAGAGATATATAAACAAACATTACTTTATCCATGGGACAAACATGCTCATTAACTGGTGATGAGCAGGATCTAAAAATTTACACGATCGAAATATTTGAACACAGACAAAGTATGGCATATTCGTTTGGCATTTTGGTAGGTAAGTACTTCATTTGCAAAAACTGGGTTAAACCAATGTTTTCATACTGGCAATGATGTTTATTGCTTACTTGCGGATATATCGTAATCTGATAATATTATTACTCCAGCGTCTGGACGGTGTAGGCCCTGTGATTGGTCAAATTCAAATTGTGTTTAAATAAGACTTTAAAGATTAAGACACCATTTCATACTGAAATAGAATCGCCACATGTAATACGATATTTCTTAAAAAATATCGTTTCTGCTCATACAATTTTTGGATAATATCGAAGAAAATATGTCTTAGAAAGTTCATAATCCATTGGATTAATTACATTACAGTGAAAATTATCCACAATTACGTGATTACGTTTGACGTTTGACGAAAAAAGCAGGCGTTAATTCAATATGGCCGATTCCCGATACGCATCGCGGCTAGGTGGCCGACAGAGCGCCCCTCTGGCGGTGAAGAAACGAATCAAATGACTGGCGCGTATATTTAAATATGCAAAATTACTTGAACATCAAGCATTTAATAATAAGATTTCTTCTGGAAGTTTAGTTCTACTTTGCAATGGCATTTTTCATTATTATTTATAATTTTTTTTTGCTTATTAATTACATCTGATTTTATATTGACATGTTTTCTAATTTCTAAAATTTCTAAATTATTTATTTGCGATGCTTTAATCCTGAGTGAAGTATTTTAAGACCTGAATTTTTATCGAAAGTGTGATTCAAAAGATGATTTGCAAACTCATATTCACTATTTCTATTTAGAACCCTGAGATATTTTTTAGTTCTGACTTCAAAGTTTCTATTGGTTCTACCTTTGTAAAATAAATTACAAATCCAGCCCAATTGAGTTTATAAACTCCTGATTTTTTTGTTTGATTTTCGCAATCTATATTATTAAGAATATATTTATTCATTCTGTTATTAGTGTAAAACGCCGGTTGAATAGTACCAGGAATGTTTATATATATCATTTTAGAAGTGTCGTTATCCACAAACAGAATTCTACGCCATTGTTTATTTATATCTTAAGAACTAGGGTAAAAATACCGTTTGAAGATAATATGTTTAATTATTTTATTTAGTATTTCAACTATCAATTTATTAGAATAACCGTAATTAAATGTTATTTGTCTTATGAATATATTGTTTTATGGTTATATGCAAAAAAAAATTTCAGGTCTTAAAATACTTCACACAGGATATAAAGCATCACAAATAAATAATTTCGAAATTTTAGAAATAAGAGAACATGTTTATAAAAGTAGATGTAATTAACAAGAATTTTTTTTTATAAACTCTCTTTTAAATATTTTCCCACTTAACTGGTCTTTCATATTGTAATTCATAATTCTTATAAACCCAGCCTACTCTTACCCCTCCCCCCTCCTTCCACTTCTTTTTTCCAATTGTAATCTATATTTAATTTTTGACTTCGGTGTATACTTCGTTCATGAAACATGTATTGGTTGTATATAATAAAGTGAAGTTAAAAAAGTTATTTGTTTTTTAATAAAATAAAGTTTAATCGGATAACATTATTTTATCTATTTCCATTGTATATCAATGCATACGTACATAATAAAATGTAAACATTATATTTATTTATTAATTGGACAATTTGCATGGCGCCGCTTTTGTGAGATATTACCTCAGGGGCGCTATATTGTAATAATCTACCTTTATATATAGATTTTTACTCTCCTGATGAAGGTGTATATATAATCTAACTTTAAACTTTATTAGATACAGTAACAGTTTTAGGAAAAGAATTACCACCAGTTGGAGTAAAATTCACACCTTTTAATTAAACCGACTGCTAATCACATTGCACCATTACCCTCCTTTTATCCATAAACACGGGTACAATTAATCAATATGTAATAATGTATTATTTCAGTCAACTTTGTTGTAACTATCTTTAATTGTTGTGACAAACTATACGATATTGATTCAACTTATAGACATTGACGGTTGTAACACATATTTAAGCACTGCAAGTCTCCTATGAGCAAATTATATTAGGTACCATAACAGTTAATATCAGTTGTAGACATGTAGTCAATAATAGTGTTTCATTTGAAATAATCCATCAAAAATACGTAAAATTTCATTTATTCAAACAACTGTCATTCTTATTATGCCTAAATTGAGCATGTTATTATTAATTAACTCCTTCCTGTTCCGTGTTTTAACAATATATACTCACCCTCTCTCTGTGAATGACCTAATATCTATCTATTAAATGTAACTGTTGTTAATATCACTTAAACTGGGCGCAGCCCAACCAAGTGCCGCCCGCAGGGCCTTTCAGCAAAAACCCGCGGAGCGGGTTTTTAACTGCTAGTATATTATAATTATGTGAATGACTGCGAATTTGAAAGCGTTCTATATCTAAATTTAAACTGAATAATATTACAAACAAGTTTCGCACCTAATTCCAATTATAAGGAAATAATATGTAGGTACTTGAATATTCCTACTTCAGGTTTGAAATATCATCATATTTCTCATTATTCCGTGAAATCATTCTTCAATAGAAGAAATAATGAAAATATTTCAACCCCACGGACATAAAACACACTAAAACAATACCGAATGTAATATTTATATATCGGGCCGATTGCATCTTTCACATACATAACCTTAAAATTCTTTGCGCCCTGTAGGTGATTTTTTACAAAAACGGCGCTATAAAAATTATCAATAATATAACACCGATCGGTAGCTGAGTTGACATCGCGTTTGGGTTCCACCCAGGCGTAGTGTGTTCAATTCCTTGGCTGGCTAAGTCCTCCATCACAACACAAGCAACATTTTCCGCATAATGTGGTGTTAGTAGGAGATTTTCAAATATTGTCAGGTTATCCGTAACCTGAAAATGTTTGTCTTTCCTTTTAACTAAAAAAAAGATTAGTAATAACCTTCAGAATAAGTCAGAATTCCATTTTTTACACACTATAAATGCACGGGCGTCGTAAATCCCAACCAAAAATATTTTTACATAGGTACTCATAGCTTCTTCAGTTGGTAGATAATATCACAATTAAACATTCGACAATTAGTAAGGAATAATTACGTAGTCCTAGTTCCCAGTGGATTTCAAATCGTATTAGATAGTAGGTTACACAATGTGCCAATGTGTGGGAATAAAATCTCGTTTGCCAAGCAATCCGAGATATTTTAAACGTTTTTCGGAGTTTGGAATCGATTTACGTTTTTGACTGAATTCTGACCAATGACGTGACAGCTGTGGTGTAGATCATTTTTTTTGACATAATCGAATCCTTGTTTGACGACGTTTCAAAACGATTATCTCGGACTGTGTAGTCGAAACATTTACTTGATCGAAATATTTTAATCGAAACATCAAAAGAATCGAATGATGAATTGATTTAATCGCTAGGAGTTCAGCGGGAGAAGTAGCTGCGGATAGAGGCAGCGTTTTTCGTAAATCCCATAAATTCACAGAACAACTTAAGGCGAAGCTGCTAAATCACTATTTTGATTAATCTTAATAACGAATTGGTGTACATTATGAATACCAAAAAATTTGTTTTAGATAAATTGAAGGTTTTCCTATCGTTTCGCTTGAGTAGAATACGAATACAAAATAAACTACACAATAAAAATATAAATGTTAACTACTAAAAAATTATTTGTTCAATAGAAATGTATGAACGCGTAAAGGAAACGACTTTAAAAACCAGTTTTGTGCTTGAAATCGAACGTTTCTAGACTCCGTTTGTCAACCGATTTTAATGCCCATTCCCACAATATAGGGTATACCAAGAATATACACATTTTTGGCTTATGGCTTCCTCTTAACTTTAAACATGTGCCACCTTATTTCCTGGTAAATTTGCCAGCAGAGGAATGTTACGGCCATACAAATGGCCCAGAGTTAATTATATGGACGAAGCAAAAACCCTCATAAAATTAGAAAGCTAGAAACCTACCTTTCTTGTCGGCAGTTGAACAAAGGTAAACGCAAAAATACTGGGAACGCCGAAACCAGACAATAGGCACAGTACACAGACATAGGAATTAATAGACGAGAAGATAATGGCGAGGGGTAAAATCAACTGTTGAAGAACGAAGGGAGTAAGGCTGACTGTGATTCGTCAATAAATCAATCTGACAGTAAATAAGCATCTCGCATTATAATATCACCATTTACTTCTTAAAAGTAAAACCTGCTTTTGAATGAATAGACATTTTTACATGGGAGCGCAAATTACTCGCCACGTTATGAACAAATTTGCGAAGTCCAAATTCGGCAAAAAAATTCGGTTGTATTTTCCGAGTCAAATATAAGTCAATATTCGTTTAAGTATTTAGTTAAGACACTTTTATAAATGTTCATAATTTACTTCCCAGCAACCAACCAGCTTTGTGTTTCGCGTCCAGACGTTTCTCGATGTGATAGTATATGTTTCTAAAACTGATCTATATTATACGATGTGAATATGCTTAAAATAAAGTAAAATAATGCTTATATATGGAATGTAATACGACAATTGGGTTTATTCTCTTTTTCACATCTATTTTTACAAGTTTTCATAGTACAAGTCAACATTTTGCCGTGTTATTTCGTAAAATGAACCGATGATGCCTCGACCATAGTTCGCACAAGAATGATGACGTCACGTTTTCAAATTTCACTTGAGGCCATACGCGAGCACAGCCGGCTCCAATGGAACCGGTATGGGGAGTGGGGATAATACGCTTTTAATCACTTAGGGCAGGTCTACTAATATTCATATGTCTATGGCACAGTACAATAAAACCTACCCCTACAACCAGGCTGAACTGACCGAGGCAACCTTGGGAGAAGTTTCGTGGATAGAATTATGCAGACTAGAGCGATTTAAATATTTAACAAAATAACTCAATTTAGATATAAGTATATTATTGTAAATTTAAAAGTAACGTATGTAGCCCGGCTAAATTTAAATATATCTAAATACCGCTTCGCCACACCAAGAAGCTCCTCATCTCCATCTTCTGGAGTTGCTGCCAGACTTGCAAACCAAGAAGTTGCCCTCTCAGGAGTAGTTGCTGCGAGAATTCCGATCAGGAAGCTCCTCATCCCCACACCAGACGAGCGGCTGCTAGACTTCTGCCCAGGAAGCTGCACTATTAGCAGTGGCTGTGAGTCTTCCGACCAGGAAGCTCCTCACCTCCACCCTCGGGAGTTGCAGCCAGACTTCCGACCAGGAGGCTGTAAGGACTATACGGAGCTCCGCCCTTCGGAGATCAGTCCAAGAGACCGCTCAGGTTTATTACTAACTCCGCGTCAGTAACTATTAACTAACTAACGATTCGCAGACGATGACTACAGCATCAAAAATAAGAATAAATTAACCCCACTCTCTGCATTATTACAATAAATAATTCAATTTTATTAGTTCCAGTAGCTACTTCTTTTTTGTTGTTCCTACCTTGTGCATCCATAAACATAGTAAATAGTTCTATTTAAGGTTAAACGAGAAGTTCGTTGTATTCTTCGTGTTCATAGATGGCTCTAATTCATTAATTTTATTAAAATACTCGCTGGCAATGCATTGTATTATATATACCTACAAAGGTATTGCTTTACAAAGTTAAGACAAATTATTTGTTTGCGCCCGTACATACGTAATTTGAATATGAATAAACAGTTTTGTCCGTAAAAAACTCATTTCTTTCAAGAAAGGCATACAAATACAATATTGTGCAGATGATTCCATACAAAGAATTAAGTTTTTCAACGAACTTAACTATTTATTCATATTCATAATGCGCGTGTATGGGCGCGAACAAAAAAATTCTCTTAAGGCGATGCACTAAGTCGTGTAATATTTTAAATCGAGTCTACCGCTATCAATAACAGCCCTTACGTAGATGGCGGTAAGGCTTAAATTCCCGCATAACACCATCCGCCTGTTTTGATTTATGCAAGAAAAAAACATGGCCAAAAAGTGCCTTTTATTTTATTTTGTGGATGTTCAGGGATAAATATATATTTTTCCGATCATTTTATAAATAACATAATTTGCCACATTATACAATACAATCATAGCCGAAAATGGGTTCGTAAGTAGGAGATTTTGAACTTTAAAGCAGTTTTCATAGGCCTTATACATTATTTTTTTTCTGGGCTTATAAAAAGATTTATCTAAAAAATACTAGATTATTTCAAAGGCCAAGATGTATTCTACTCGCATTATTTAATTAAAGCATCTGAAACATTTCTAGGCGACCAAATTTTCAAACCAAAACACACGATTTTGCATTACTACGTAGTGCATGGCCAATACCCTGAAGAAAGTGTTGCATAATGATAAAGTTTTTGCTTAAAAAATACTAGAATCACGAGATTATTATTTTATTTAGCGCAAGAAAAATATTTATCTAACTATTATGATTTGATAATATGTGAGAACATTAATAAGATAGTTATATTTTTGCTTGCACGATTCGTTAAGAAACAACGCAAGGAACAATGTAAAGCTTTTTAAGATAGGTACCCAATTGAAAGATCATTTCTAAGTTGTCTCACAGATGTCGCACTGTGCACAAAATTCTTTGGTGAGCATAATTTTATTACGACCGCCTTTTTGTACTATTTGTAATATTGGGAATTGGTAAAATGTAATTAATACTTTTTTAACAGATTTTTTTTTCCCAACATTGATAAATTCCAAACATCACAAAATACCAAAAAAATAATTATGTAAATTCCCAAACCCATTTTAAGTTTCAGATTTTCAAATTTCTTGGGAAATTTTCAAACTTCATAGGTGCGATTTTGTGATTTTCCCGACCTATTTTCCGATCAATTTTCCCAAAAGAAATGTTCCGACATCAAAAACATGAAAAATTTACAAATATCGAATAAAAAAATCAAAGACAATTGAAAAAGGACCTACCAAAAATATTGACAATGTTTAATGTCAAAAATAAATATTGAAAAGTCAAAAATCTAACTTATGAACCCAACTTCTTATCATTCTCTAACTTCACCATTCTTTTCTTGCAACTCAAACTAGCTATACATCTTTTTGCTTATTTTTCTTTTTCATAAGTAATGTATAGATTCTATGTCCGCAATCTGTAAAATTCACCCGCAATAACACAGGGTCATCCCTAGCATGGAGGGTGAAATATCACAAAAAACCACAAGTACTCTCTAAATTAGTCTAAATCATGTATCAATAAAAATAAATAATTAAATAAACTTCATGTACTACGATAAAGCGTCCCTTAGGTGATATCTCACAAAAGCGGCCCTTTACAAATTGTCCAATAAATGAATTAATTAATGGTGAAATATAAATATTTTGGTGTGTTTCGTGAAGTAGCAACAGTAACACACAATCTTCTTGGCGAAAATTTCCTGTAGAGCGGATAATAGTGTTGGTGTAACGAGCTTCCATCTAACTCACACATATTGTTTCGTTAAGTTTTATTTTGTTTGTTTAGAAAAGTTAACTAAGTCTATATATCTTCTATTTATGTAGAGATGAATGTCTGTGGTGGGCGGGAAGACATCGTTTGTTTGATTTTTTATACAAATCTACCATTTTATTTCAAGATTGATAAAATTTTGCATACTCAACCTTCAAAACAAGAGGAAAGTCACTCTTTAAATTATATTTCGAAAAACTCTGCGCAAAGCCCGGGAAAAGCCAGGGACTTGAGCTAGTAACAATAAAAAAAAGTCTATCATTAAAAAAGTTTTTTGATTTTCATATTTATTTATTAGGGTAACAATACTTACTATCTTAAACAAAATCTTACACAAATAACTTAGTTGCTGTAACGAATTTTACCATAAGCTTTTTTAAAAAATAATTTATAAACGGTATAATCATTTTAGTTCCAGTCCAAAATTAATAAAAAAAAAAATTTTCAAGCGAATGGAAATAATTATGAACTGACAAGGAATTTGATCTACAAAATCAATAACTTTTTGTTAATCTTTCAAGCTTTTAAATTAATATCATTTCATCAACACCAGTTTTTGACTCATTTTCAATGTTTTAATATAGCATAAGCACAGGGGTAAACACATCGTTCTAACGGCTACTATAATGGTAAAAGTAATTCGCAGAACTTATGGCAGCAGAAGTTCGTTGTATGCGACCTGAGACAGGAATGTTTGGACGGTCTTCTTGGCTGCGACCCTCACTTCCTTGACTATCGGCGGGGCCAGCTCTCCTACGATGTCACGCCACTGGTCGTTGAGCAGCCTGTTCGTGGTTTCACCTGAAGTAGACAAGACAATTATATGTTCAGAGTGATATACATTTTTGTTTGTTAAGGCTTTGTTATCCTGGTTGTGTGAGTTAATTTAAAACTTATAAATGTGTTGCCGTTGACCTCCCCTTTTTGGGTGTGGTTAGCCCTTGCCCCTGCGTACTACCAGGGATTTCTCTTTTTGTAATGTTTTACACCATTGAACTGTAATTTTGTTTTGATTTATGTTTTAAAAATTACTCTTTTTCGCTTTGTTGTATTCATTTAACAGATTAGTCCTTCTTTCACAAATAATTTGATTACTATTAACATAATACGTTTAATGTGCTAACTTTGAGAGAGCAATGAACGAGTGACCATCTGTTACTTAGAGGTAGATACTCTCAGTATCGTCTTGGTGAAAGACCATCATTCAGATTTGAAAATTTGATTGAAATGGCTTTATTATTATCAAGATGAATTAATAGCGTTTTTTAAAATCGAACATAGATAATTATTAAAATTTTCAGTTAAGTGCGCTTTGCGTTGAATTATACAACTTACCCAACACTTTGTCGCCATTGAAGAGGTTGTCCAATTTGAAATTAGCCTTTCCAATGTCGTACTTGAGATCATCATTTTTCATCTTGAGGTAGTCCTTTCCATCTTTTCCCTTCACCACATCGAAGTCAAACAGGTATTGTAGCTTGATGTCACCTACAAAAAAAAAGATTTTTTCCAATCATTTACTTTCAATGTAAATACAGTGCATAAAAAGTGCGGTGAGTGAAAAACGTCCATAAAAAACCAATATGTAAATAGGATTACAACTGGTTGGTCAAAAAAAACTTAGGAAGGTTATCGCTTAGCTGTAAAAGAAGTGCCTGTTCTTTATGGAGAAGAAGTTTTAAACAAATTTATCACATGTATATTTTAGAATTTCGCTAAAGCGATATTTCCGCAGAATGGGCTGTGACGTCACTAGGTCCGCCGATAGCAGATCCTGTCGAAGTTAACTTTCCACCTACGATTTTCCCGATTCCACAATTCATTCTCTTCCGATGTCTTCGCAATAGTCCTACAAGCATTATTTATTTCATAACTGTGTGAAAATACTACACTAAATGAAGTTAATATGTAATTTGTTGCGTTTACTACGCCAAAACTACTATCAGAATCAGAAAGATGAACTTTAAATAATATACATTTTAAACGGTATTACTCCATGCAATTACCCCATTACCCAATTATTCCATGCGGAAAATCAGACAAATTCCACTTGGGCAATTTTGCTAGGTATTTTTTATAACGAACGAACACCCGTAGAGTCTTTTTAAAAGATACATACGGTCTCGTAAACGTTATGCTGTCTCATTGTGTATTACATGAAATGTATGATTTAAACAGGGTTAGAAAGGGAGAATATTCCGCGTTTAGTTTTAATGCAAAAATTTACTATAGACCCTCCGGAAAGTTTTATAATAATTACATGTAACAAATTTTGCATTTGAAAAATATTTGACAGCTAATTTTTTAATAAATATTCATATATAATTCAAAATGTGAACTGACCATAACTTTTAAATACGTTTGTCTAATTAAATATATTTTTCAGTTTTGTGTAAAGTGGTAATATATTTAAAAAAAACCATAGGCAAGCGACTTTATCTATGTTTGCGATCAAAATTTTAATATTCTTAATTTCGGATTTCGATTTATAATATTCAAATCAGAAAGAGTTTTCCATCTGCTTTCAAAACAGTATTTCATTTTGAAATACGTTAAAAACAGAGAATTTATCTGGAATCGAATGAATTGTCAAAAAATATCCACGGAATTTGGATTTATATAACCTTAATATAACAGCGACTAAATTAAGGCACATACCAAATCCGAGCAAATAGTTGAAGAGGTAGTCGATTATTGCGAATGGCAGAAGTTAAATGAGTAACCAGTTCTAGACGATGAGAAATATATACAGGTAATCAAAGAGAGTTAATAAGATTTCAAGATCACGGTTGAACTTACGTAAGTTGATGCGAGCTCTGCCGCTACCATCGAGAGGGATAATGAGAATGCGACCGGTCATGGTGTACTTGGCCTCAAGGAGAATGTCCCCGAAGAAATGCACAGCTACCTTCTGTTTCTTCGGGTCGAGCCTGAAAATAAGGAAAATTTGCTTGAAATCCGTCGGCTGAACACAAATATTTGTCTATTTGTACTTATCATAAATTATTATGGAATTTGGCTGATTTTTGAGTTGACTGTTTGGAGTTTGAGTGCTGAGTTTCAATGATTGGTGTATTTCATTGTTTATTTTTAAAAATGAATTGATTATTCAAACTTCTTTACGGTTCCAGAGATCGCGGATTCAGGAACTCGACGTACGAAAATTTATATATAAATATTTTTTGAGATTTTTCGACACTTTTCAGAGTGGTAGACGCTTTCAGTTTCGCCCTGGTAAAAGACCACTATTTAGAATAGAAAAGTTGCTTGAAATTTCTTTAGCAATGTTTAGTGACCAGATTTGAATAGCCAGAAATTTCCCCACCTCCCTCTTCCCATCCTCACTACCTGTCCCTTCAGCAAAATTTAATAAAAAATAATTACATATAACCTAACCATTCAACTTAATTTATTTTCAGTTTTCCTATTGTATTGTAAAAAGGGGCCAACTCCCTTCAAACTAATATTATATTGAAAAAATATTGAAACCACTTAGAAAAATGTTCAACATTAAAACTAATAGTATGAATATTCAATTGCCATCAATATGTTTAAATTTATGTTCGCTAGAGGTTTCATGGCAGTATGTACATTATTAAATTTGTGTACGCTCGAGGTTTCATGGCAAAATGTACATTATTAAATTGTGTACGCTCGAGGTTTCATGGCAATATGTACATTATTAAATTTGTGTACGCTTTAGGTTTCATGGCAATACGTATATTATTAAATTTGTCTACGCTCAAGGTTTCATTTAAATATGTACATTGTTAAATTTTTGTACGCTTGAGGTTTCATGACAATACATTATTAAATTTGTCCTGTAAAAGAGGTCGATGTGTGTCGCTGTGTTCTCCGTATTTGTCGTACGTCATTTTTGGCTTGTCACATTACCAAGATTTATCAAGAATGCAAATACAGTTTTCAATCAATTAACACCTCGTCTCATATTTACAATACGTGCAAATGAAATATTTCTAAAAATCATCTTAGTTAATGGATGATTTGTGTTATTGAATACATTATTCAAATGTTCTTCTTGTTTACTCAAACGTGTGCTACATTTTCCTGAATAATCATATTTTACTGTATTTTTCGCAGATATTTTCAGCTTACTTAATGTAGGCAATGTTCAGCGCTTTTAAAATTTATTCAAGAATCTAAGAATTTTTTACAATTATAAATATATGTACATATTGTTATTTGTGCACGCACCAGTACTGCTTGTCTGACGTCATTGTTATACCGGTAATTCAATGGAAGATGCTCCGAGGAACTAGCGTCATTGATCCCCGGCACCAGTGTATAGTGGAGAAATACGCCGAACGCACGCCCAACATTTGTACACGGTTGACATTTGTCACTTGAAAACTGGTCGTTTCTACGTCTCGTTCTTGAGTTCAACAGCTCGGCTGTATAACGGTTCATCGACCCCTGCTTCCTCCCTCCTACAACATGGGTCTCTTCAAGACCTGTGTTCAGTACTTCTTCCTCAAAACGACCCACCACACAACACCCCAAAGATGACAGGACCTGAGGGAAATTACTTTCCTCGGGGCCTGCTGTGTGACGTTAATTTAAATAAGTCTTGGTATTTTATGTTCTTTAGATGTGATGTAGATTATCAAAAATTGGAATGATTACACAAAATGTGTCTTTGCCTGTCTGTCAAATAATCGAACAGATTAATAATGTTTTTATTTTAATATTTCCTTACATTTAAAATTCTACAGAGTTCAAAATAAAATGACTTACAAACTAATTTAAAAACTCGTTTGCACTTGACTTATAATAACAGGTTTCTGATGAAAATATATTGTGGACAAATATTAACAATCGACAATAACAAGCGTCAATATCAATTAACCGGATAGAACAATATATTAGCATATAGCTCCAGGAAACACTTAAGTTGAATCACCAATTAATGAGTGTCTAATTAATAATACATGACACTAAATAGTCGCTTCAAAGAAATTTTATTGAACGTTAAATTCGTTTTAACTATGACAAACAATATATATATTTTTTTTCACTTGTAGCAAACACTTTGTGGGTATACATAATTATAATTATTATAATATTTATTTTTTTGGAAAACTAGACAAATCGTAATTATTACAAAAATTCCTCTGTAATAAGAGTTAATCTTAATAATAATGATTGGATAATTTGTATAGCGCCGTTTTTGTTAAAAGTCACCCTTAGCGCGCTATTTTTACTATGTAGTTTGACTTTGATGGTATATAACAAGCAGTCTATTATAACAAATATTCCCTGTAAAGTCATTGTTTGTGCTTTCTGGAGTAACCCAGGGCTCTAATTTAGGACCACGCCAATTTTCATAAATTTACTGCAAGACTTTCAATGTAATAAGTAATAACATAATAACCGTGAATATGCACGGAAAAAAATGAGCATTGCTAATTTATTAAGAATCTCTTTAAATTATTTTTAATCTGGTACAATCCGGCAGGTCGCTATTAACTCTTTATATAAATAGACAGATGAATGAAAATGGATAAATTTTTTTAAAAACATTAATGTACTTTTCAGGTATTTTAAGAATACAGGGTCTCAGTGGTACTTCTAACTTATGCGATCACCGTGGAACAAGGTTCCAATTGTAATTGTAAGAAAAGCGAAAATTATTTAAATTTTTACTCATGGTCGCTGTCCTCGAAGTTCCGGCATTAAAACCTGCGTTATTAATGACTACACGTGGATCGAATTCCGGTTTCTGGTATTGATTTTTTTGGTCGAGTAATAATATGCCGCCAATGTGTTTTAATTACATTGCAAAAAACGAGGAACACGTGCGTACAATGCCGCCAACTCGTTGCGTATTTGAAATAAAACGTATTAATAATGATGCCAATAATCTGGTTATGGCGGGTTTAAACCTCTGCTAGCTAATCCGATGGATACAAATTTTGTAAGGTTAATCGCAACCTGAGAATGTTTTTCTTTGTTAGAAAATATAACGCTTTAAATACTACTTAATTATGAACGTAGTAAGGTAAATTTTATGAATCCTAGAATATATACGATGAAATAGACTGAAAACAATTATTATAAGCAATTAGCCTGAAACAAAAATATAAATTGAAAAAATCTTCCGGAAAAAAATATATAATTAATTTCAGGATAATAATAATTGCTTATGATAATTTGTTGTGCTTTGCTTAAAACCTTGTCTTGTAAATATATGGTTACCTTTAATAAATATAAAAACAATTCGTTGAATCGAATTTTTAGTTCTAGTTAGCTGTTGTTTTTTTTTGTAGTAATCATATTTGTTTTATAAAGTTATTTAGTTACTACCGAAGCCCCCATAAACTTCACAAAAACCTCACAGTAGATACTAGATATTTTTAGAATAAAAGAAGTTTAAATCCAAAGTATCATTAAGAACTATTTCAAACTACTAAATTACGGGATACCCAATGTTCAAATCTTTTTCAAATGCGTGCTCTAATACAGGAAACATGTTTCTTAAATGACGATTATTTGTAAACAATTAATTTCACCAACTGCATCGAAAGTTCAGAATTACAATAATAATAGGCACATAACATATTGTATTTTACCATAATAATAGGCACATAACATATTGCATATTAAAATAATAATTGGAACATAACATATTGCATATTACAATAATAATAGGCACATAAAATATTGTATATAACAATCTAGTTTGGAAACTGCACTTGAGTAATGAATTCTCAACACTGTACAATATATTGCACTCAGAGTATATTGCACAACTCCTACAATAACGGTTACCGAGTTATGTAATATCAAGTTTTGAGAGATACCGGGGACATTAGTTTGGGGAAATTTAATTAGTTAGACCACAGGTACATGCAAGTTTAATAATTAGTGAATTTAAGTAAAGTGATTACAAAACTCTAGTGGTGTTGCCTTCAGTTGGCTTTGTAGGTAGAGTGAAGTGCACATGAAATGCGATGTGGGTGTGTTTCGTGATCCAAAATTCTGGCTAAACAGGCCTTAAATTTCTAATACAAGAATGTGTTTCATCATCATTATGAAATTCAAATTGGACGCACTCTGTCTCTGTTACATTTGTCTGGCATCATCAGCTGACAGAAAATTAATATAAAGGGAACCTAAAAGACCTGAGTTTAACAACTTAACCTTTCTATGAAAATAAAAACTTCAGTCTATAGTTGTAAACTGGCAAGAATATTAAATAAAATAGCGGATGTGTTAGGTTACCATAACTATACAAAACAATCAAGTGACTTTATTAAACGTGATTGGAATTAAAACCAATTCAACCTAAGATAAACATACAAATTTCAATATTGAAGATAATATTAGTGATTTCTAAACGAAAATCTGAAACAGAAAAATCAGAAAAGGAAAAAAAGTCCCAGATGTGACCGTTTCCTTTTCTGATTTTTCTGTTTCAGATTTTCGTTTAGAAATCACTAATATTGTCTTCAATATTTAAATATTACAATTTGAGGTTTTACTCAATAAAGTTATTCCGAAAAAATAAATACAAATTTCAAATATCTTAGCATGACGAAGAAATTTTCAATATGACAAACCCATAAAAACATTTTTTTAACTCATCCATTGGAGAATAATTCTGTAAACAATTGTATCTAATTTTGCCTGAATCGTGAATTACAAAATATAAAAGATGGTAATTAATATTTTTGAATAAACTTGTTTTTGGTAGATCAGCTAATTTCAAAATTTGTGTTTGAAAACATGTAGATAGTAGTCGAAACCCATTGCAACAATTATTTGTAGTTAGTAAGTAATGACAAGTTGACAACTGATAACTCTTACAGAAATTAAATGTATAACTAATGAAAAAAAAATGCCGTAGACGCTTTTGCGATTGTAAAATATTTTAGTTTTTCTGTTTACAGTGTCTTAAGCACTTTACATTGTTGGGTTACACATTTTCCTCATGATGCGTCAGCTATTTTTTTTTGAAGACCCACCACAACGATTAAACAACAACACAACACTGTGACACAGTGACCTTTCAAACTAAAATAAACTTTATGAGCGGTGGTAGAATCAAGCCCACAACTCAAAGGGTCATTAAATTTTCAGATATTTACGTTATAGATACAGTTATCTCACAGTCTAACAAGTGGGGAATAAAAGCGTTAAATCAGATATTATTCAAATATAATAATTGAATACTTACACCATTTTTGTAACTTCCAGATTGGATGGTCCAGTGAGCACATTATCTGTGAGTGTGATCTTCAATTGGTTTGGTCCAGAGTTGGCACCAAGAGTTTTGATCTCTTTGACCCTGATGGGGTCCAGTGATGGGATTCCTCTGGAAGAGTCGCCCTTTGCAAATCTCTTCGCAGAATCCTTCGCAACTTTCAGGGCGCACTCGTTCAGTTTGGGGTCTGATCTGGAGCAGGCCTTGATGTAGTCGGCTGGAAAATGAAAAAAACCATTGAGTACGTTGAAATAAACACATTATTATTACTTGATATCACCCAAGAGTTCAAACTGCCCAGATCTAGTTTGACTATGACATGCCGAATCTGAGGAATGTTTATAAGAATGACGAAAAATGCTGAGGGGAAGTAGATTGGCAGAAGTAAGTTGGTAACGGGTTAGAGTAAGAGTTGGCCAAGTATTATTTCTGGCGACATGAAAGCCAAAATATTTTTAAGCAACGCCAAAGTTTTCATTCTGAATAGACAATACTGAAAATAATACCGACCGGTCGGTGGCCGAGTTGACATCGCGTTTGGGTCCCACCCAGGCGTAGTGTGTTCAATTCCTCGGCTGGTTAAGTCCTCCATCACAACACAAGCAACATTTTCAGCTTACTGTGGTGGTAGTAGGAGATTTTCAAATATTGTCAGGTTATTCGTAACCCGGAAATGTTTGTCTTTCTTTTTAAAAATTAAAAATCAAACATTAAGTTAATAACATTTTTCATTGAATATCTTATACTTGACGAACTGATATAAATGCAATTCATAAGAAATTAAATAAACCTCCTATCAGCAAAAAAGTTGAGATATTTACTGATATTTAGGATACGCAGAACAAAACAAACTAAAAAAAATCAGGCAGCAATGAAGATCGCGTCAATGAAAAGAGATTCTTCCAAGAATCAACTGATGGTGTAGTAACGAGGAGCAAACACAAGGTATATTTTTCGGTGACCGGATAAATCATCAAAATGATAATTCATCACATCTTTAAAAAGTTATATAAAGTCATGGAAAGTGATGAAGCAAAAACTTTATTAACTGGGTTAAGTAGGTTAGGTTAGGTTAGGTAAGGTCAATTTTATTTCATCGTTTTTAATGACTTTATATCACTTTTTAAAGGTGTGTTGAATATTCACTGTGTTGAGCATGGAACCATTTTTTGAATTTAATTTCGTCCTACGTCATTTTGGATGTTTTTTTATTATATCTATATACATGTACAACACTATCCGAGCCTTCAACATTGCAATTTAAATTTAGGTAAAATAAAAAAAAAAACAGCTTTAAAAGAAAGTATTATTATTACTATTGAATTTTCCGTCAGGTGTTGTATTTTTTAATAAAAAAATTATGTCATTTGAAAGAACTTTGTGAAGATTGGGATTTTGCAGCAGAATAAGGCTTAAAAGTATATGGAAGTCCAACAAAAATCATTGTTGTTTAAATGTGAAATAATAAATTACATTGGAAAAGTAACACAATAAAAATAAAATACATAATAAAAAATGATTTATTCATAGTATTTTCTCACAGCTACGATAGTGTAAGTAACTTTTTGCAAGTAATACACATATTTTCAGCAATCCTTATATAGCTTTTGCTACATTTACAATTTCATTAATATGAATTTAAAAAGAGGAAGAGTTTAAACATTAAATAAGTATCCTAACCAGATAAAATAAGAGAAAAATAAATTATAAAATATTAACAGTACTTACGTAATGAACCACTGATGCTATCAACAAAAAGCGCCAAAAGCACCAACGACAAACAAATGGAAATTAATTTATTCATTTTAAATCTTTTGTGACGAATTCTGAAATAATTTGTTCGGTTTAATGTCTTATAATATAAAAGGTAACGATAGCTATTAGCCAATTCGCACTAGAGTCCCACTATGGACTAAACGATAATGAAATTATTTTCAGGGTTACACCTATTTATGTGTAAACGAAGCGACAACTAAAACATTAAAACTGCAAGTGGCGTTCAGATTCAACCGTTCAATAAACTCCGAGTGGATTTATACCGGTTTGAACGAGTTCTCGATTATGGAGCAGGGTAGCTATGTCACATTCTTAGGCGTCCCTTGGTAAGGGAGGTCTAGAATGACCTGTTTTCTATAGCACAAAATTGTTACGAGAATTATGTTAATATTAACTAGGTTACTAATAACCTGACAATATATGAAAAGTTCTTACTATTCCTTTGATTGATTTCAGACATGTTTTTATTTGCTAGAAAAATTATATAACATATTTTTTTTAATGTGGATACCGCACAAGTGTCCCAATTGCTCCCAGCAGCTCATAGCCTGGAGACTATTGCATCCCCAATTTACCCCAATTTTGTAAGGCTGAAGTTAATGGGGAGGGGAAGGAGATGGGGAGGAAAAAGGTGGGGAAGTACCTGGCTATTTAGATCTGATCACCAAACATGGCTAAAGTCATTTCAAGCTACTGAATGGTTGTCTTACACAAAGGTGATACTGATAGTATCTTCCACAATGAAACGCGGAAGTGAAATTAAATTGCGAAATAACGCAAATCGACCTCCGGGTTGGTATTCGAGAGCCTTATCCGTCGACCACGTAGGTAGGCCGTGTATTGCGTAAACCAACAAAAGTTTTAAAGTTTTTGATGTAGGAGCTGGTGAATTAATTAAACATTGACAAAATACCTGCACAATCATATATCAAAAGCATACTTTCATCGTAATATTTAATAAACATTTATATGTTTTCAATAGTACGATTTGATGTTTCACTATAAAACACGATGTTTTCAATGCTATGTTGTAATATTTCTCTACGAAACACGTTGTATTGAATGTTACGATATGATGTTTCACCACAATACACGATTTTTTTAACGTTATATTGTGATATTTCACCACGAACAACGATGTTTTCTATGTTACGCTATGATGATTTACTACAATACACAATGTTATGTTGTAATATTTCTTATGTTGTAACATTTTTTTTCTTCCGAAAGCATCGTCGGAAAGATTTGAGACTAAGTTGATTTTTGGTTGTCTGAATTTGAACTGCCCCCGCTTTACAAACTAGTTTTATAGCTTTGTTCTTATTTTCCGTCGATTGCAAAAACAGGTAACTTGTTATTTAATAAATATGTGAGGTGTAAAGCCCCGATCATCGATATAAAATAGATCAGATGGTCATTTTAAGTATTACATTACCTTTAAAAAGGGAATATAATAGCTTTCTCTCTACCGACCTCCCGCATTAGCGAATTTTTGTAAAATTTTCGTGAAATCTGAAGAAAATTCAATTGAAGATAAAAGAATCTCTGTTTCCAAAATATTTTTTCTAGAAATCGGTCGCTGTATGAAGGGCCAATTATTGGGTAAATCTATAGTATGTATGTAAACACGTACAGCAGCTGGTCCAGTTTATTCATCACCTAGGATTCTTGCTGCAGAGTCTCCTTCTTTTATCTTTGTTGAACATCACAGCGGTGCTGCCAAGGTCTGTTATCTATGTGAGGATATTGTGTCAGCGCTTTATTAGCAGCAGACACATACCTGGACGGATGACGAACCTCGTGCTGGCACTGTTGGTGGCCTCTCTCGCTGCAGCAGCTGGTACAGTTTCTTCACCACCTAAGATTCTTGCTGCAGAGTCTCCATCTTCTATCTTAATGTCACCTGTTCCTGTTCTTCATTTTACTTGACTTAAATTCACTTTATTTTTGTAATATTTAAATTTTTTGTAATACCTGCATCAACTGTAAAGCGCCCCCGAAGTGATATCTTACAAAAGCGGCGCTATACAAATTGTCCAATATTATTATTCAAATATGATCGAACGTGTTGACTTGCAAACATGTTCGTCTTTGCATCCACATGCTCGATCAGCTCTATACAAGACACAACAGATAAGCAATCAAGACGTTCAGTCAAATCGTAAATTTTCATCGAACATCGAACAAGAACTACGGCCCTTAAATCTTTCTCACATCGCTCGATAACGAACAAAAAAGAAACGAGCAAAAATGTACAAGTGTCTGACATGTTGGTATGAGTGTAAAACCATCGAGCAAGACCGAGCGTGAGGAACTAGCTTACCTTTTAGTAACACAAAGGATGCGGTTTAATTTAAGTTGTTTTTGATTACGCCCGGTGACATTACAATAAATAGCCTTCCTTACATTCCTTGTATTCATTATGCAACTTTACCTTCACTCTTTTGAAATAATAGAACATCGATCAAATAACGCACATTGGCTGACTGACCATTGTAGCAAACATCGCACTTAATATCTATCTTTATTGAAAAAAAAAATATTTTAACCTTAATTTATTTCTACAAGCGACGAGTGACCAACGTTGATAACATATATTTAAGAATTTTAAAAATAATAATATTCAACCAATGTAAAATAGAAAAAGACACAGAAAAGAAAAACGATTAAGTAAGATTGCTACCAAGGCTCAAACTCAGTAACTTTTTTTTACCCGTGAGTAGGGAATGCAATCCCGCAAGAAAATGTCAATCCAGGTATTTGCGGGACTGAATAATCTTAGTCCCGCTGGATCCAGGTATTTGCGGGATCCAGCAGAGTGGACTTAGATATCTAATCAATCGTATAATAAAGACCTAATACCTCGATCTACCAACCTTGTTTTTAGACTTTTAAATTTATACCTATAATAAAACAAGTTCTTTGGGACATTTCAAATGATTAATTAATAGGTATACCTATAGTTAGACATAGTTAAAGTTTAAGTCATAAATTGGCGATGAATAAGATAAGACATAAATTTACATAACATACCCGCCTCGGAACAGACTTTGTCTAGTGAGGTGGGTAAAAGAAATCTATGTACACAAATGAAAATAAAATAAACGCCCGGATTGCCGGCACTGAAACTGAAATTGAACTGAAACCTAAATTTAAATAATAACGTTCACACGATAAACAATATTCTTGGACAATGAGCATCATAAGTTTAATTAAAAATTATTTTGGAAATAGCTTCGTAAAAAAGTTAAAGTATTAATTGTGTCATCTGATAAACGGCTTCTTATATTGGACACAAGGTAGCCAGCTGGTTGGCACAATAGTCATTAGCGCATTGTAAGTGAATTGAAGGTATGTGCCTTTTAATCCACCGTTTCGAAGTAATTTAGAGTAAGTGAGGGTAAATCTGTAGTTGCTCTCTTTCAGCTTTAAAAGATCTTGAATAACCATCATTTTTAGTGTCTTGCCGTAATTCATAACCATTAATTTGATTGAATTAGACGATGTTGGTAAGTTAAAACCCCCGGCTTTAAAAAGATCTCGCAAATCCGACGAGGTACAGAAAACTCGGAATGGTAAACCATCTTTAGACACCATTCGTGATACCCTCTTTTCGACGGTATTGTTTTCGCTTGAAAAATGGTCAGTGATTTTATTTGTTGATGGTTGAGGTTCACAATGAGCCGATGTGGAAGACCTGACGTCAATGCAGTTGTAGAAGCTTCTCTGAAATCCCGCCAGTCCAGCGGGATCCCGCAAAATTTTCGACCGAGATTAATCCCGCAAAATGTCTGCGGGATCTCGGTATTTCGGGATCCCGGTATACCGGGATTGCATTCCCTACCCATGAGGTAAGCATTTACCAACTGTGCTACGGCGTTTCTTGAAAACGATTTTTTGCGGAGTTTATTTTGACATTTTTTATTAAAATAATTTTATACGGAAGTTATTGCAATGTCACGTAATTCCAATTAATATTGCGAACTTGTTTCCTCAAACTAGTTAGGTAATTTAATCCAAATGTTAATTAATTAATACATATTTATTTTAATACATCGAACATGTATAATCATTATGTGTATTTCGCTGTCGCGAATTATCTGCAATCAACAATATTTTCAGTTTGTGAGGTTTGACCATTTGAAATATTCATTTATGGTACAAAAAATGAGTCTTGGATGCCTTCTCCTGTAATTCGTTTTTTAATAAGTGACTCAAATGTTCTCTACCGTCTTGAGCCACTGAGAAGAGGATGGGAAAGACGAAGGTGGTGAAGTACCTGGCTATTCAGATCTGGTTACCAAACACGGCCAAACACATTCAAGTAACATTTCAATTTTAAATGTTGATCTTACACCAAGGCGATACGAAGAGTATATTCCACGCTTGAACGTGCCGCAAATATACTATGTATTATTTTAAATAAGCACATTATAAATAAAAGTAAAATTAACGGGATTTGAACCTGCGTCCAGAGGTCGGCTATCCAGTAACCTAAGTTTAGACTTTCCAACGGGTTTATTATAGAGAAGCCTATTTGTAGGTTGGCTTTCAAAAATAAAACACAACACCATGATAATTGTCATTCAATTTAAAAAAATGTAAATGCTCTGGTGAATCCGGGTAACTAACCACTGGTAATATTTGTAATATGAAAATTACTTAAGGCGATGCACTACGTCATGTAATATTTAGGTCCCTGCCTGTGGAAAATGATGGCGATAAGGTTTAAATTCCCGCTTAACAGCCAAAAAGTGTCTTTTATTTTATTTTGTGGATGTTCAGGCATAAATATTTTTTTTGATCATTTTATAAATAACTTAATTTGCCACATTATACAATAAAATCATAACCGAAAATGGGTTCGTAAGTAGGAGATTTTAAACTTTAAAGCAGTTTTCATAGGCCTTTACATTATTTTTTTCTGGGCTTATAAAAAGACTTATCTTAAAAACACTCGATTATTTCAAAGGCCAAGATGTATTCTACTCGCAGTATTTAATTAAAGCATCTGAAATATTTCTAGGCGACCAAATTTTCAAACCAAAAACACATGATTTTGCATTACTACGTATGGCATCGCCTTAAACTTATTGTTACATTATTTTCTTTTATAAGATTCTGCTCATAAAAACTTAGTTAATGATATTATGTATTACTCAAAGTTCAAGTTCATTTGGTTCTATCTGACCGATTAGTTTTGTTGATTTGTAGAGCGCCGTTTTTGTGAAAAATCACCTCAAGGGCGCTGTACAATTTATTTCCTAGGATCTACATTTGTTATTTAGAAAAGATACCAAAACATACTTACCTGGCAAGTCACTTCCAACAAACACACTTATATTAAAAAGTTTATGTTTATAAAAGATAGAACTGCACGCAGAGGACACTATATCAAAAAACACTGGTCGTCGCATGATCTTAAGTCTGCTATAGTTTTTATTTTAATTTAAATGTATTTTAACTGTCTTAAAAGCCTACAAATTGTTAATTGTTATCATTTTTATTTATTTATTTTTAATTATTATTTTTATTTATTTTATTTTTTTTTTAGTATTTTTTACATTTTGTTAATTTAAATTTAAATTGCCGTCAACTGTGAAAGTGGAGGTTTCTGAAATTATGGATACGACTGTCTGAAAAGGTGCGTTTTAAGTTTAGACCTAAATTCTGTCGAGTCTGCGATCATTCTCAAATCATGTGGCAGTCCATTCCAGGCTTTAGGTCCTGACACGGCAAAAGCACGCTCACCGAACTTAGTATCTGGTGTGCGCTTTGGTTCCTTCAACCTTCCGATAGCTGATGACGTTGCTGACCTAAGGGTTGACTGTCGGGAATTGGAATCTTCTGGAATACACAATTCTGATAAATAAGCCGGAGCCATTCCGTTAAGTGACTTAAATACCATCCAGCATACCTTGAACTGGATTCTTTCCGGACATTTGAGCCAGTGCAGATTTTTGAGATGCTCTGAAATGTGGGAGTATTTAGATACTCCGGTGATAAGCCTTGCCGCGGCGTTGAAAACGGATTGTAATTTGTTGATTTGACATTTAGGGAGACTTGCATATATTCCGTTGCAATAATCTAGACGTGAAACAACATAGGAATTGACTAGCAATTAAGTCGCCTCTGTTGGCAGGTTTCTCCGCACTGATTTAATTTGCCTTAATTGAAAGAACCCCGTGCTTAGAGTTCTGTTCACCTGAGTTTTAAGGGAAAAATTAGCGTCCAGATTGACACCCAGTAATTTGATGCACGTTTTTGGAGTGATGTCACTTCCGGAAATGGTTATTGGGGAGTTTTCAATGTTATGCTGACGTCTGCTTGTAGCAGTCCACAGAAACTCAGTCTTTGTGGGATTCAGTTTCAATCTATTTGAGGTCATCCAGCGAGTAATTGCTTCTATACACTCAGTTATACGAATTTTTAGACTGTTTATTTCTTCTGGTAAGCAATAAAAATAAACTTGCTGGTCATCAGCGTAGCAGTGAGATAGAAGGCCGAATGATTCTATTATTTTAGCGACATCATTTGTGAAGAGGATGAAGAGTAGTGGGCCCAGAACGGACCCTTGGGGTACTCCAGATGAAAGGGTTGCATAATTTGATTGGTTTTTTCCTACTTTTACGGCTTGTAAACGGTTGTCCAGGTACGATGTCAGCCAGGTCTTAACATCACAGTTTAAACCAAATGATTCATCTAATCGTTTAATAAGAAAGTCATGGTCAATCGTGTCAAATGCAGCACTCATGTCCAAGACTGAAAGAAGTGCCAGTTTACCCGACTCAATGGCAGTAGTTATGTCCGACAAAACACGTAGTAACCCGGTTTCTGTGGAGTGGAACCAGTCTATAGATTCTGCCAGTTAATGATTTATTTTTATATTTTAAAATAATGTAAAGATTTATTTTTATTGAAATCATTAAATAAATGATTATATGACATTTCGCTAACTGGCAATTCAACTAAGATAATTTTTGATTTAAAATCAATGAAAGTAAGCAAAATTATAATAATTGCCATTCAAGATATACGACGGCCACCATAGAAATCTAAATTGAGAGACTTGCTCTGACATAAAATCTGGGTATCATTTCAACGAGTTAAGAGGCAAACCACTTGACCATATTTTTTGCATCAGAAGGGGTCCAAGAATGCTTGAATAAACTACATCAGACGTACGTTGACCACACATTGAAATAACAAAAATGCGCATTAAAGCAAAAAGTCTGCTGAAGTAAGCCAATGGTTTGTAGCGCAGTTCTTGGTACTTTTCTGCGCAGGGTCTGAATGTTCGTTTTTTACCGACCCGCCTACATATCTTCTTGCTTAGCAACGCTAAAATAACTGAGATGAGTAAAATTATGACACATTTGTATAAGTGCCTAACTAAATGGTTTCAAAAAAGAGATTTTTTTAATTGTTTTTTTTTTTACAATGGAAAAGTTGAAAATACAAAAATACAAGGAAATATAAAAAAAATACGTCAAAACAAAAAAAAATCACAAAGGCTAAGCCTGTACGTGGGTAGTAAAGTAAAGTAATGTTGCAAGCAGTCAGCAATTTGCACGCCATTGACAAAAGGACTAGTAATTCTCAACAGGTTTTATTTTAGATGACTAAATAGTACAATTAAAATGCAAGTTGCCTGTACACTGTCAAGCTCATTTGTTGACAAATAACAGGAAGGGAGACAGTCACACCACCTTCCCGCTGTTCGCAACTTGGTTAGTTCCCTTTTGCCTGATGGGCTAAACTATTAATTCGGATGTCTATGACGACCACCATACATTTTTTTTTTGTTTTTTTTGTTTTTTTTAAAATTTTATTTTATACTATAGAAACAAACAGTACATGATTTACAGAGATGAAACAATATACAGGAATGAGATATTTGATGTTGGGTACCTATGATATGTTTCCTTGTAATGTCTGCTGCAATGTAAGTGGTATGTTTATTTCTTAATTACCAGGAGACGTGTGTAGTTTATAGGTGTGTGTGTGACGTGTGTAATTTATGTGGTGTGTGTGTGTGTGTGTGTGTGTGTGCGTGTGTCTGTATGTATGCGCATTGAATAGTTTAAATTATTGACATAATCCCACGTTTGAATTTGGGCAGTGAATCCGAAAAAATGTCAATGTTAGAGTTAAGACAAATATTATTTAGAGTATGAAGAGCTCGGTTGATTGGCAAATTAGATGCTGCATTTATTTCATAATTAAGCGTGTGGAGTAGTACTGTATGTCGTGTACGTCTCAAAGGTATGTTAAAGTTAATAAGCGACAGAAGTTCGGTACAGTCAATGTCATTGTTTAAAATTCTGTGTTTAAATATTGAGTCAGCTACTGCTCGTCTTCGCTGCAAAGTTTCAAAAGTACACTCAAAGTTATTGTTGAATTTGTAGGTAATATATTTTATAAATTTGTTTTGGATACGTTCTATACTATCTATGTAAAGTTTATATTGTGGATTCCAAATAGGCGATGCATATTCCAGTGTACTTCTGACTAATGCGAAATAATAACATAACAATATAACAACAACAATATAACATATTATAATTATATTATATTATATTATGTACAACATTAACATATTATATTATATACAATATATTTACATCTCATTCCAGAGCGGTAGATACTCTCAGTATCGCCTTGGTGAAAGACCACCGTTCAGAATCGAAACTTTTCTTGAAAGCTTTAGCAATGTACCTTTCCTTTTACATTACTCATTATCTTCTCATTTCTTATGCCGAATTCGAGTCAAAAACAAATTAATAAACCATGGGCGTACCTAGTAAATGCTATGTCGCTGATCCGAGTTAACAGATACTTAAAATTTGATAAAGCTTTAACTTGCAATTAACTCTTTCTTGCTGTTAAGGATAAACAATTCAATTGATATTAACATAATGACACTAAGGAAACTGCGATACACAAAAATCTCAAGTAAGTTTGGATAAACATTTAAATGTTTTCACGCGGATGTCGTCTAAGTATCACTTTGAATTATATTATTTATTAGGATATGATAATATAAGCAAGCTCTGTTGCTTACGTGTTTTACCATATAAAATTCATTATCACTGCCAATGCAAGTTTGCCTGTGCCTACTTGGGGCAATATAGATATCAATGGAGGTTCTTATTGATTTTATATTGAGAGGATTGTAGAATCTTAAAAATTTAAAGATATTAGCTTTTAATATCTTTTCAGTACTAACCGCTGCAATTATCGGAAAATACGATTATTTATTAAACTAAAAATCGAATCATAACATGCTTTTTAAATACATAACAAGAATTTCATTCTTGGTGGCAATCACAATACACACAAGCGGGACATAGACGCAGTTGGCATTTGGTAAGGTTGGTGCAAGGAGAAAAAATTCTGATAAAAATTATTTCTAATTTATTTAGAATCATTTCAAATTATTCGTAATCGTAATGAATTGATAGATTTCCTGATTAAGCTTTTAGTAATATACCAATGTAGTGTCATTAAGATTTTAAATTAATTAACTCCTTTAAATTGATATTCAATGGTTTGGTGAGAAGTAATCTAGAGTATAATTCAACAATCTGGGCTCCATTTTATAAGATTCACAAACTAAAAATTGAGAGAGTGCTGCAACAAGTTCCTGAGATTCATTAATTTAAAATTAAATTCGGAATTCCAATCGAAGATCTTAATTATAACTTTGTAATGAACTTGATAAACTTAACTGACTTATCATCAAGCCGCACAGTGACTGATATGGTATGCCTATTCAAAATATCGAATGGCATACTGGACGCCATTGATTTAACAAGCGTTATTTCGTTACGGGACACTCGACTGAATGCCCTGTGTAATGTTCTAAAATCTGCTTACAATTATTTCGTAAACTCTCCTATTCAAAGATTACACAGACTTGGTAATAAGTATAGTTCAATCGATGTTTACCGCTGCCAATCCGTGTCAAAATTTAAACTCAGTTTAATAGAATGTTTACATTGATATAAATGTTTTTCTATTAGACCTTTTGTCGATTCTTATCCTAATATTGCGTAATAGAGATTGTTAATTAAAGTTACATAGTTTATAGGCTAATGTGAACAATAATTTCATACTTTTTTATTCAATTGATTTGGAGGATATTGGCAGATCATCTATTTTTATTTCATATACTCACAGACATAGGAATTAATAGACGAGAAGATAATGGCGAGGGGTAAAATCAACTGTTGAAGAACGAAGGGGGTAAGGCTGGCTGCGATTCGTCAATAAATCAATCTGACAGTAAATAGGCATTTCGCATTATAATATCACCATTTACTTCTTAAAAGTAAAATCTGCTTTTGAATGAATAGACATTTTTACATGGGAGCGCAAATTACTAGCCACGTTATGAACAAATTTGCGAAGTCCAAATTCGGCAAAAAAAATCGCTTCTATTTTCAGAGTCGAATATTTCGTTTAAGTATTTAGTTAAGACACTTTTATAAATGTTCATAATTTACTTCCCAGTAACCAACTAGCTTTGTGTTTCGCGTCCAGACATGTTTCTACAACTGATCCATATAATACGGTGTGAATAAGCTTAAAATAAAGTAAAAAAATGCTTATTTATGGAATGTAATACGACAATTGGGTTTATTCTCTTTTTCACATCTATTTTTACAAGTTTTCATATCACAAGTCAACATTTTGCTGTGTTATTTCGTAAAATGAACCGATGATGCCTCGACCATAGTTCGCACAAGAATGATGACGTCACGTTTTCAAATTTCACTTGAGGCCATACGCGAGCACAGCCGGCTCCAATGGAACCGGTATGGGGAGTGGGGATAATACGCTTTTAATCACTTAGGGCAGGTCTACTAATATTCATATGTCTATGCATATACTTAAATTCCATTTTACCTACGTTTCGTAAACTCTTATGTTTCCTGTTACCTATATTTTGTTAACCTATGCATTGTTAAATCTTATATTTTATGTAGTCTGTATATTCTTATATATTATGTAAACTCTTGATTTTTATTGTACCTATTTAAAAAAATTGCATTTCATGTAAAAGCCCTATGGGCGTTTAATTGAAATAAAAGTTGGAACGTGTTCATAAAAATATTACATTTTCTGTCATTCTACTCGTATATCAACAAAATCCTGTCATTATATATTATCAACAATTGAGATTGTGTTGAGTTCTTGGAATATTTCGAAGGCCAATAGTCTCTTTTCTCATTAATGCAAATCTCTAGCATAATTTTCTTTATGTTACGAAAATGCGTTGTTACTATTAATAAAACTTTTATTTTCCCTTGTTTTTTTCTTGACGCGACTCAGCTCAATTTTTGCTCAGATGTTCAAAACGTGCAGCTAAAATTTAATCCATATTTTTATATTGTGGAACAAGTTTTCAATTTAGGAGGCGGGTTTTATTTGATAAAAAAACACCTTTGCCATAAGTTTATCGGTTGAGGTGTGTTCAGGATGCACCTGATCGGGTGAGGCTGGTTTGGGAAGACCCTATGACATCTCCAAGTGGTCTCTTTGACTCATCGTCTTGCACCGCATCGTGAGGAATAGATCATATGTCTGTTACTCCTGGACAGACGGAATCTTAGATTCCTACCCATCCCTTATACCTTTTTCCTTCATCTCCTTCCTTTCCTTAAAATGACCCTTCACACTGCATCCCCAAAGATGATATAGGCACCGTGGGGAAATTATTTTCCTCAGGGCCTCCAGTGTGGGGTTAATTAAAAAAAACTTGGTAAAACTTACAATACATTCATACAATCATAGTCAGAGATAGAAGCCAAAAAAATGCGTTAAGAAAACAAAGATAATGTTGGTAGCTCTCAATCGAAGTAAAATAACTATTAAAAATGATGATACGGTCGAACTAGCTCAGTGGGCAGAGCATGCCCCCGCAAGGAAGACGTCCTGATTAAGATTTCATCGTTTATCGCTAAGCGTTCAACTCTCAAAATGATGTGTGCCAAGTAAAAGTTCACATCTTAGCGATGAAAAAATAAAATAATACTGTATTAAACAATTAATTTTTCTTTTATTTTGTAATTTAGTTTTATTTAGACAGCATATTTCTAAATATTGGCAACGAATGAACTTAACATTTTGAACACTGTAAGTTTTTTTATTACATACATTTATTAGTAAAATGTTTTAACTTAGAAACCTCATTTTAAATATGACCAAGTATTGCCCCAACACTCTATTACAAAACTTAGCTGAACTTATTGCTAAATACGACCGTTGAGTCATTAGGGTGATTTTTTTTCATATTATTGGTAGGTAGATTGTGGATTGTACTAATACAAAAATTACGAATTGTAGAAGAAACTTCAGTTAACTCAAAATATGTAGGTATTACTTATCTAGAAGACAAGAGTAGAAAGACAAGAATAATTACCAGATTTCAAAATATGTGGTTATTACTTATCTAGAAGACAATAAGAGTAGTAAGACAAGAATAATTACTAGATTTCAAAATATCTGGATATTGCTTAGCTAGAAGACAAGAATAATTACCAGATTTCAAAATATGTGGGTATTACTTACTAGAAAACAAGAGTAGAAAGACAAAAATACTTAATAAAGAATAGGTACTGCAAATTTTTACTGTATACCCGGTGCTCAAGATATTTGTGATATTCTTAATATAAGAATCGGCTTCTCAGCTTTCTTGCTGCTATCTTTACGCTGTTTTGAAGCGAGTGAAGTAAAATATATTGTGACGGTGAAAGAAGTTGGGGATGCCCGATAAAGACATGGCACGATCAAGTGTAGGAATATGTCTGGAACTTTATCAAAAATGGAGTCGTAAATTACACCTGCTAAAAAAACAGCTGTCGTTGTCATTTTGAAAGTTCGAGCACAGATAAACCACCTACGTAGACAGTAGTTTGATTTTACAGAGAAAAAGCAAACACTTTCCTCTATTAAAATCATAGACAACACTTGTAATATTTCTGATATCTAGGCTTGCGACCTATATACGGATAATTTTAAAATCCGTGCTAAGCTTGACATTCCAACCAAACCGAACTTAAAATCTACTGATATACCGGGCCTTAATAAAATCTGACATGCCACCCTAGAACAGGCTTGCCGTCTATCTAGAAGGGTTAAACAGTGCTGTAACCTGATTGCCACCTGCAAAACTGGTTAGTTGCACAAACACTCATCCGCATAATAATATATTATGAAACAAGAATAAATGTTTTATAACCTACGCATTTCGATACTTAAACTTTCATTTAGTTAATCATTGAAGAATAAGATATGTTAATAAATCTAAATGAAACATGAAATAGAACAAGACAAAGAAAAAAATAATTGTTAACGGTCGCAACTGGGAATCGACTCCAGGATCTCTATCTTACTAGGAAAACGCCTTTATCCATTCGGTCACTGTGATTTTTTCTAACGTAATTTTTGTCGATCTCAAATTTCAAATTCAGAATTAACGAAACTATCTTCAACTTCTTTTTCCCACATGCTTGGCTGCTATCTTTTTGAATAATTACGAAATAAAAAAAAATAATTTGTAACTTACATTAACATATCCGATTTTTGGATATGATTTGAGATTTTCACGGCCAATAGAATTATAATTATTAGTCAATGCCGAACGCCTCTGTTCTGAATTATTTGTAGTCATAGACATATGAATATTAGTAGACCTGCCCTAAGTGATTAAAAGCGTATTATCCCCACTCCCCATACCGGTTCCATTGGAGCCGGCTGTGCTCGCGTATGGCCTCAAGTGAAATTTGAAAACGTGACGTCATCATTCTTGTGCGAACTATGGTCGAGGCATCATCGGTTCATTTTACGAAATAACACGGCAAAATGTTGACTTGTACTATGAAAACTTGTAAAAATAGATGTGAAAAAGAGAATAAACCCAATTGTCGTATTACATTCCATATATAAGCATTATTTTACTTTATTTTAAGCATATTCACATCGTATAATATGAATCAGTTGTTACTATCACATCGAGAAACGTCTGGACGCGAAACACAAAGCTGGTTGGTTGCTGGGAAGTAAATTATGAACATTTATAAAAGTGTCTTAACTAAATACTCAAACGAAATATTCGACTCTGAAAATAGAGCCGAATTTTTTTGCCGAATTTGGACTTCGCAAATTTGTTCATAACGTGGCGAGTAATTTGCGCTCCCATGTAAAAATGTCTATTCATTCAAAAGCAGATTTTACTTTTAAGAAGTAAATGGTGATATTATAATGCGAGATGCCTATTTACTGTCAGATTGATTTATTGACGAATCACAGTCAGCTTCACTCCCTTCGTTCTTCAACAGTTGATTTTACCCCTCGCCATTATCTTCTCGTCTATTAATTCCTATGTCTGTGTTTGTAGTACTTTCCCGTGCGGTAATTCACGTGGTGTTTTAGACCCATTTCCTTGTTAAGGCGTTGCACTACGTCGTGTAGTATTTTAAATTGAGCCGCTATCAATAACAACCCTTACGTAGATGGCGATAAGGTTTAAATTCCCGCTTAACACCATCCGCCTGTTTTGATTTATGCAAGAAAAAAACATAGCCAAAAAGTGCCTTTTATTTTATTTTGTGGATGTTCAGACATAAATATTTAATTTTTTTTCGATCACAATTTGCCACATTATACAATAAAATCATTACCGAAAATGGGTTCATAAGTAGGAGATTTTGAACTTTAAAGCAGTTTTCATAGGCCTTTACATTATTTTTTTCTGGGCTTATAAAAAGACTTATCTAAAATACTCGATTATTTCAAAGGCCAAGATGTATTCTACTCGCAGTATTTAATTAAAGCATCCAAATTTTCAAACCAAAAACACATGATTTTGCATTACTACGTATGGCATCGCCTTAAAAGATCTAATTTTCCTCTATCACATTATAGAAGTTGACCTTTGTATTTTGCCTTGATAATTTTATTTGTAAATCGCACAAGGAAAACGGTTGACGAAACTATTACACTTTGTTTTCATATGAAAAAAAACATTAAATTGGTGGAAACTATTATCTTTTTATGGATCCGGGCATGTAGACGACTTTTAGGTAATGGAGATGTTATTTGTGTGTATTTGGAGAAATTCTAATTGTAATAAATTCATTAAAGAAGAAAATAATACTAATAAATTTAAAGGAAACATGAAAAAGTAAATAAAAAGATAACGGTCAAAACTAGCAATCGAATCGAACCCAGGAACTCTTGTCTTTCCGGGACAGCGTGTTAACCACTTGACCATTGGGAACTCTTTATAAATGTCATATTTGTCGATCTTTTATTTCATATTCAGAATTAATAAAAGCATCTTGCAACTAATTTTTCCCCATATTTTTGGCATCTACCTTTTTAAAAGGAAATTTTTTTTAATAAAATTTATTTTTAACCTAAATAGTGTCTCGGATAAACATATCCGGTTTTTATTTATGTAGAATAACATGACTTTTTAAAAGTCTGAATGAATATTTAGTGACAACTTCAAAATGAGTTAAAAAGAAAAGTTATTTTATATCTTAAGATTTAAAAAGATTATTTTATATCCTAAGATTTATTCTACCTTCCATTAAAAGTCTTTGAAGAAGATATGAATATAATTGAATAAAGTAATTAAAAGAATTACTTATGTATGTATTTTTATTTTTTATTTTTTTATTATCAATATAAAGTTTTTTTACAGGTTTTTTTTCGATGTCTGTCTCACTAGGATAAACCTGTGTCGAGACAGACGTATTTGATACATAATTCATGTTCATTAATGATTAATTAATTAATTAATTAATTAATTCAATTCATTAATGTTTACATATTTTTTGATACATATAATATTTTTTGATACATATAATATTTCATTACATTAAATGACATTGTGAAAATGATAAAAAAAAATTATAAAGAAGAAAATAGAAATAAAAAATTAGAAAGAAGAAAAAAACATTATGGAAGATAAGTAGAATATTATAGACATACTTGTATAATTTTCAGGTGGAATTAGTGAAAACAGTTTTTTTATTAATGATGTCTTAATATTACTTGACATAGCTCAATATTTGTGTTTTATAATATAAAAATATAAGTCTTCTGATTTTTTCTGGTAATTTATTAAATATAGATTTTTCTTTGTGAGTATGCATAGGGCATGCAAATATGTAATTAAGGGCGGCCGCAGACAAGAGACTGTAGTTGCGAAGGCAGTTGCGTTGCAACAGTTGCGGGCGTACATTAGGCTGTATGGAGTTGCCATGGACGATTATATCTAAAGTCTTCGAAGACTGTTCCAAATTCAAATTTTACACACTTCACCATATTTTCTCCAAGTATTTGGTACCCATACATAAGTTAAAACTAAGGTCGAGTTGTTGTTCAGAATTTGAACAATTCTTCAAATTTAAAAGTTAATTTTCATGTTTTGTGAATGGTTCTATTCAAATTCTGTTCTTATATAATTATTGACCAGTTGTTTCACAAAACTGAAATAACAACATAACATGAATAGAAACTTCACAGAACTTGAAAATTAACTTTGAAATTTGAAGATTTGTTCAAATTTCAAAGTTGATTTACAAATTCTGTGAAAGATTTTTTCAAGTTCTGTTATTATTTCAGTTCTGTCCAGCATCTAGCCTATAATGATATAATAACAGAACTTGAATAGGACTATCACAGAACCCCAAAATGAACATTGAAATTTGATGAATTGTTCAAATTCTACGAAACGACCCGCCCTTAGACTTTACTAATAATACTAATAGATTCTCTGTTCATTTTTCAAATCTTCTTGTTCTCTAATGCTTTATATTACTTAGACGAAGTAGTTACCGCAACTAAAGTCTCTCGTCTACGGGCTGCCTAAGGCCCATTGTCCACGTAACCGCACATCATACGCACGCTTTCGTCAATTGACGATTGCAAGACGAATGCTTGCATCATGCGTAGAAACAATGAAATCTGTGTCCACGAAGCGGCAACGTCACGTCAGCCGCTCGTCATGCGTTCGTCATGCGTTCGTAATACGGTGCGCGTGGCAACATGTCACTACTCGATCGACCGCATTGCAGTATTTTGTCTTTGTATCAGTGTTCCAACAGTAGAGAATAAATTTTGGTACGTATGTTTAGTCATTCGGTAAAATGATTGAAATACAGATTCATCTTCTGATAACTCTCTGGCAGCAACAAAAAATCTACAATTTATATTTATTTCGATGTATGGATGAATCCAGTACTTTCTTCGCCTGTTTTGTCGTCTTCTAATAAAATTGTATGGTATAATCACTTCATCGTCATCACTTGACATTTTCACAACAAAAGACGTGCTTTCTCGATGCTAGTTGAAAGAAAACTGAGACGTTTTGTAACGTGACTGACTATTGCATGAAGCAGCGTGGACATAACAAATATGCAAAATACGCATATCTTCATTTGTAGGTTACATGCATCCTACAAAAGACGACTGTGTGGACAATGGGCCTTAGTCTAATGCTTTTCAGTTACGAATGAGTATTAAACTTTAATTTTTCATTTATAATTTGAATATTTGAATATTTCACAAATAAGTCTGCGTAATAAATTTATTATGGAGCATATCAACAACGAAGTTTGTTCAGAAATTTACTATAATATAATATAATATAATAATATAAATATTACAAAAAGAAAGTTAAGTAAAATGAAGTACAGGAACAGGTGACACGATGATAGAAGATGGAGAATTTGCAGCAAGGATCCCAGGTGGTGAAGAAACTGGACTAGCTGCTGCAGCGAGAGAGTCCACCAACAGTGCCAGCACGAGGTTCATCATCCGTCCAGGTATGTGTCTGCTGCTAATAAATTATACCTCACAGGTGGTGATAATCACACTATATTGAACATTTTTATTATCTTTTTTATTTATCTTCAAATTTCTTTTGCTGGTGTCAAAAAATAATACTAAAACATACTACCAACGAACTTCCACTTATCTTGTAAATCATATATTTATTAATACGCCAATGGATGTCAAAAGCAAATCAACTTGAAACACTTAACTAAAAGTTTTTTTTTAAAGTTGATCAAGATTTTTTTTATCTTAATATAATTTATAAATACATTAGTTTTCATTGATTGTATGCAACTGAATAAATATGAAAATTGTGTCTTTGAATTTATGTATGTGGACTGTGTCTATATATTTTTTGCCTTTGTTTGTATTGTAGTGACTTGAAATGTTATTCTTCTTTATCTATTTTCTATATTGTGGCTTCTTTTATTCTGTGTGCTTTATTTAAATAATTCATATTGTGAAATTGACCTGCTGACAAAATGCTTTGGCAGTTTAGCGGGTGCTTGTAACGAATAGTAAAAAATATCTATAACACACGGTAGAATGTACAAACCGACTATTTTGAGATAACCGCAGTTTTATTGTTGGATTTTAATGCTTTTTTATGTGACACAGCACAATAGTTCCAACTGCTCTCAACCATCTGAATACAGTGAAGCTATAGCGCTATGAAGCTGAAGCACCTAGCTATTCAGATCTGGTCACCAAACACGGCCAAAGCCATTTCAAGCAACATTTCGATTCTGAATGGTGGTATTTAAGCGATGAAGAATAAAGTAAATGAGAGACAAGATGAGTAAAATGATAAACAACAAATGAAATGACAATCTACTACTTCTATGTGTAATATACTTTAATTATGTTCCGATCTATCTAAATTTTGTTAATATCTTTATAATGAATATAGAATGTTTATCAGAATCTTTGAAAATTTTCCCATACTTAAATATGAATAGAAATGAAATATTTACTGAATTAAACATTTTTAGTGGAAAGATATTCGTTGTGTCCATAATTGTTTTAATGTTGGTTTATTTTTTTATTTTAAATATTGCACACGAGTCCCAATTGCTCCCAACCTGGAGCCAGTGAGAATATGGCTTCCCCTATTGCGGTATGTTCTGAAGGTAGTGGGAAGGGGAAGGAAATGGGAAAGAAAACCTGCTGTTCAGATCTTTTATTTTTATTTTTTATATTAACTCCACACAAGAGGCCCTGAAGAAAATAATTTCCCCCCAGGGCCTATGTCATCTTTGGGGATGCTGTGTGGAGGGTCTTTTTGTGGAGAGGAAGGAGTGAACATGGGTCTTGAAGAGTCCCATGTCGTAGGAGGGAGGAAACACAGAGGCCGGCAGTTCGTTCCACAGCCGAGCTGTTGAACTTATCCGAGCTGTTGACCCGTTCTCATGTGACAAATGTCAACCGTGTACAAATGTTGAGTGCGCGTTTGGCGTGTATCCCGACTACGCACCGGTGCCGAAGGGATCAATGACGCTAGTTCCTCAGAGCATCTTCCATTGTAATACCGATTGAACAAGGACAGCATACCTACCTGACGCCTGTGCTCTAAAGATTGCAGTCCGTTTGTTAAGATTGGGGAATCTATCAAACGGACCGCCCGTTTTTGCAGTGTCAAGGGTTTTTTTCAGGTATTTTGGGGCTCCGGACCAGAGATGGCTGCCAAATTCGAAAGTAGGGAGCACTTGCGATTTGTACAGAGTGAGCAGTTGTTTACTATTAAAGTATCTGCGGGCCCTGTACAGTACGCCCAGCTTCTGAGAGGCCAGCTTTACTCTGGCTTCGATGGAGCCCCCGTACCTGAGCTGGTCACTTATAGTTACACCAAGCATATCAATGGAAGGCCTGTTCGGAAGATTGCTTTCGTTGAAGGAGACTAAATTATCATTTGGATCCCTTTTAGACGTAATCAGACAGGATCGGGTCTTTGAAACATTAAATTCGACGAGATTATTTTTACCCCAGTAGGAAATACTCTCGAGATAACCGTCCATTCTCTGCTTTAAAGCCCCTCGAGCCGTTGGAGTTTGTGTGCCCTTTGGGGGCTTGTCAAACAAACAGCTATCATGAACTGTACTGTCATCCGCGTAACAATGAATCGGTGCACATGTCAAAAGGTCATTGATGTGGTTACTGAACACAATCCTCTTCACATTTCAACCTCACAACGTACCTTAAGGTACATTAGGATGACATAATCCCACCTCGTGCAGTATTAACATTAAAATAAATAAGAGTCATTTTACATACTAGAGGTGGGTCCTGTGCGTACTTTTCCAAATAATTTACTGGGTACAGTAAGTACAGGTACAAAAAAATACCTGTTAAAAATACTCCCAGGGATTTTGAACCTACCTGGGGATTTTAGTGTATGGTGACTGGGGACGAAAAGTTATAAATACTCAGTCCCAGTATAAAATACTTATGAGTATGTTGTTACAGGTATTTTTTACTTCTAGACCTGTGAATTTACAAATACAGGGTTTTCCAATAAGAGGTGTTATTTTAAATAACTATTTCGGTAGACCTTACTTCTGAAGCTGTCATTTTTTGATATTTGACAAGTAAAAACTACACCATTAATAAAAATGGAACGATACACGCTTCAACAACGCATTGAAATTATTAAAATTCACTTGAGTGAATAAAATGCAAATCATTTTGAGTGATGAGGCCCATTTCCACCTCCGTCAACAAGCAAAATTGTCGCATCTGGGGCTCGGAAAACCCAAGAGTTATTGTTGAAAAGCCTCTCTATCCCTCAACGTGTGACTGTTTGGTGCGGTTTATGGTCCGGCGGAGTCATTGGACCTTAATTTTTTGAAAATGAGGCTGGAGCAACAGTTACGGTGAATCGATTGCGCTATCGAGAGATGATTAATGATTTTTTATGGCCGGAATTGGATGGTATAGATCTGGACAACGTTTACTTTCAACAAGACGGCGCTACGTGCCACACAAGCAACGAAACCATTGATCTTTTACGATTGAACATCAAAATAACACCTCTTATTTGAAAACCCTGTAGGGTAATAATACCTGTAATACCTGTAATACCTACTTGGTATTTTGGAGATTTGTAACAAGTACAAAGTACCGCATGAAAATACCCGGTACTTTTACTGGGTACGATAAATACTCCTCTCCTCTGGTACATACGCACGAGTAGGTAGGTATTCTTGCGTTATTTTTTTTTCAATTAATACTTACTTACGTTCAACTAATAACCGTTAATTGAAATTGGAAAATTTGTTTTACTTTTGGAATTGTACAAGACACCTCAAGGCATATCAGGTTATTTCACCTGTAAAGCGAGTCATACTTTTATTATATCCATTTGACATTATCGCACTGAAGTCGAGGCCGAAATAATAATGCCTCAAGCCAAAAAATCATAATCAAGGAGCCGATGATTATGCATAAATCCATTGAAGTGTATTTCAAATCAAGGATCCTGTCTTTTAACTAATTGACAGAATTTATTTAGCCACTTCCCGAATAATTTTTTGTTGTCTTTGTAAACTTTCTTAATGTCATATCCGTAGTTAGTTTTTTTAAAATTATATTATGTACATATTAACTATGAATATTCATATAAAAAATGCCATAACACATTTCGATGCTTAAAATCAAGACATTGTATGCCAGTGACTGAGTTGGTATCTCGTCCGGGTCCCACCAAGGCGTCTTGGGTTCAATTCATCGGCTAGCTCCTCCTACATGACACAAACAACATGTAGAGATTTAGGTATAGATTATTACCAGGTTATCCGTAACCCGCATAGACTAAATCATCAATGGTAACCCGGGAATGTTTTTCTTTCTTTAATAAGAAAAAAATAAATCAAAAAGGTATCTCCGTAAACCATTATTTCGGAATACACGAAGTAAAAAATTTGAATCTGTTGGAAAATCGTATGTTAAAGCTTTGAAATGTTGGTATTTAAATTTTTGAGTCTTATATATCTGAACATTACATAGGAGTCCAAATCCAGTCGGACTAAGGCATCCCAAATAATAGAGGCATATTGTAAAGCTGAAGGTAGTAGGGAGAGGGAGGAATCGGGGAAGAGGAAGTTGTGGAAGTAGATAATTGGCAATTCAGATGCGGTCACCTAACATGACTAAAGCCATTTCAAGTAAAATTTCAACAAATTTCACAATTCCGGAATTATTTAACACATTACCTGAAGATATTAAAAATGAGACATCTTATTCAAAAATCAAAACGAAAATTAGATCGTTCTACCTCCGTGAAACATGAAAACAAATAGTATTGAGGATAAATACCTAGATCTGTGAAAACCAAATAATATCAAAAACAAATAATATTATGAAAAATACCTAGAACTATTAACCATTGTTAAAAATAAAACAATTACTATCGTACATTATGATCATAAGCATTATAATAATTAGTAAGTATTTTTATATTAGATATATACTATTAAGTAAATATTATGTATTACGCATCAAGATATCAAGTTGAGATTTAAATATATTATTGTAAACAAATAAATAGGAAAAGTGAGAGATTTCTTACAATCAAACTGATTGATCAGTTTTGTAGGATTTAAGTAAGATAAAATATTGTACAAATAAAAAAAACTGAATAAACACATTAAAAAAAAAACTCTGAAAAGTCATCGATTATTTTCTTTCATCCCGTCCTATTATTCATTATGTCCTTTAAGATGGAAACTCACTTGGTCAACGTATGCGATATACGCATTACTATGTACTTTCCCAGGTCAACGTGCACACTGGTTCTACACACGCAACGCGTGTGACCACGTGACTCTTCAAGTTTTAAGTACGAAGCGTGCAGGCGCTTCGGTTGATTTATTGTTCATTGTTTATGTATTTCACTTGTCGGCAGATGCAATTCGCAGCTTTGTCATGTCTTCGTATGATTCAGAAAACGAAAACTTAAGAAACTTATTTATTGTTTTCAAGTTTAATTTGTAGAACTCCATTTTAATTTTAATTTTTTATAAATTCAGTAATATTAAAGTAATATTAAAATAAAGTTTGGAAACAGACAGTTTGATAATGCCTTCAGAGGGCGAAACAGCTGTCACGCGTAATAATAATTACACAGCAGAACTTGTTTAAAAATAAACTGTTTTTATAAACCCAATAACAATATAAATATATAAATGAAAAAAATATTTAAAAAAATTAGGAAACTTAGTTTATTATATTAAGCCAACTGACAAAACAAATAACCATATATATACCAAACATAACAGTAGATACATAGATAATACCGCTCATAGATGTGAAATCAATTCGCTGGAGGCGTGACGCCACCCCCTCCATCTTTATACGTTCCACATCGATCTGGACATGGCAGATTTGCGTGGGTTTGCGTTGCGTGTGACGAGTGTGTTTCTGGATCATATTTAATGTAATCAGACATCTTGATGCGTTGCTTGTGTAGCGTTCGTCGACCCAGTGTTTTTCTACCTTTATTCGTACATACGGCTTCTAGTCATCGACATTTTCATTAAAAGCAACGCATAGTCTTTGTCATAGTCTTATTTCATAATCTTTGGGGTTGCGGAACTGCTTTCTAAGGAGTGGAATGAGATAATTTTGACCTTGTAAAAACAGGAAGCAAGTAAACTGTTGGAAGTAAGGAAGAAAGAAAAGAGGAAAAAATTAAGCTAATGAGTTGTTGCAGGGTCATGCTGTTAACCATGAAAAAACCATAAACGACCTCACGCGGCAGAAATGTAAAAAAAAACAGAGTCGCGAATGTGCTTCGGTACTGATAGGGTTAATGACTCTTAACTTTTACAGAGAATCCTTCATCGGAATACAAATAAAACAATTACACATTTCGTCTGTTAAACGAAAACCATTTTTTTTTTCAAAATTTAGGTGTTCATATGTTGTTATTTAATTTCTCATACACATACACATAAGACATTGCGACAATACTTGCCAAGCAATTACCAAGGCTAAGCAATATAAGCACAAGTCATCCAGTATGACCGCTCTAATTAAATGCGGGTTTACATAATCTGTTTTAGTGGCTAAAGGTATAAATTTCCCAAACCTGTTTTCTAGTGTCAAAGTGAAAGCAACTTTCTTTATCGCCCCGATAAAGGGTCATTATTAGAAATTAAATGATAAAATGACTGTATATTTAGCTCATTTTAAATTTATTTTTCTTGCTTTTGGCGCTGTAATTGCAAAACACTTTCAGGCTCAACGACTCAAGTCAATAGTAATTAGGGAACCAAAGTTATAATAAAATTTTCTTGACAATATTAATGATTTTTAAGCAATATAAGTAAGTCACCAATAGACCACTTGCATTACAATTTTTCTAATTATTTCTAAGACATTCCTGGCGATTTTTTTTTAAATTTCAATCCACAGAATCGAATTATTTTTATAAACCAGAAGGACCAGAGATAATTGAAGAATTCGACTTAAAAAAAGGCCAATAAATCAATATAAAAAAGACGAATTCCACGTGAATGGCAGAGGTGAATAACGAGGCCTACTCAATTAATATATTTTTCCATCTTATTGATCATTATAATGTTCAACGTCCGTTAGACATAACAGCTTTACTTAATCCAAATGTTTAACAATTTGTTTGATGATTTTGATGTGATTTTGTCCAACTTTCAGATTTAACATTAAATATTTTGTTCAAGTTCAGCCTCATCAACTTAAAAAGTAAAAGGAAGTTTTACTTTTGCTATATTTAAAAAATGTATATGTGGAATTTTATAGAAATAAATAAAGAAAATCGTTAACCGGACATTTTACATAGTCACGACTTAAAAACGGATTTGGTTATTTTATTATTAAAAAAAACAATGAAATTCATTTTTTTTTACATCTTCGTAATCTAAACATTTATCCTTATTTTTATAAGTCATTATAAAATACATGCAAGTGGCCTACTACACCACCGAATGCTATTTTTATTATATTTATTACAAAATAATACAAGGTTTCAAATTATAACAGTATGCAAAATAAATATTTGTTTCCTAATTATTCTACTACTGCAGAAGGTGAGCTCCAGAAGGTCGTGTTTATGGAGGAGAAAGTAAATACAAAAATATAATAATGTTTGAAAGGTAATTTGTGAACAGTATTCTAAGTCTTATTAGAAAAACTACAGACGTAATTCAACATACAAATTAATATAATTTTATACCGTCTTTAAACAACAACTTTTTTATGTGTTTTTTTCCAAATGTATTTTATTTTAATATTATTTTGATAATTAAGCTTTAAAATAGATGTTGACGATACACGAATAACACAATTATACAGTTCAAATGTTTTTATTAGCATTCGCAAAAAAATGTAAAATGCACTTTGATATTCGACCTTTTCTAAGGAGAAAAAAATATTTTCGTGTGAATCACAAATTTATTTATATTATCGCCCAACATCAGAAAATAATATTGACCGGGGGATACTAGTTTGATGTAAACGAAACCGGTTGTTGACAAAGTATATTCAACATAATAATACGTTTCGTGCGAAATGACGATTATTTCAATAATACAAATTATTTTTATCTATTTACCCGGCGTTGCTCGACTATTCTCTACTTTCAATAAAAATAATATCCATGTATTATATATACATAAACCTACCGGAATAAATTCTCTAAATGCTAGTAAAAATCTTTTCAAACTCGGTTGCGTAGTTTAGAAGAGCTAAGCGCACAAACAGACAGACGCCGATAGTGATTTTGTTTTATACTATTTAGAGATTCCAATGTATTCTCATGATTACGAATCAACTAATTTATCAGTAAAACGGCCTGTAATCCCGTTTTTAGTTCATTATGATCTGGGATGTTCCGGGATGTTCCCAAAAGTTCTAGACTAATCCCGAACATTCCACAACATTCCAGAATGATACGGGATGTTGTGGAATGCTCTCGAATACTCTTGAATGTTCTGGACTGTTCTAGACATTTTTAGAGGGCGAAACTTCCAGCCCTTATATCTTCAAAGGCACGCACTTCTCGTAAAAACGGGAACCTTCTTCATGGATGGGTGATAGAGTGCACCCACACCATATAAATCCCTTGATCGTACCGGGACTCGTTTTTGAGTTTTAGCGGCTTTATATTTATATATTGATTATCGAGGGGCAAAATTAATCAATCTCAAGGTGATGATTCAAAGTGTAAATATGTGTTGTGTATGTTTAAATTTCGTGAAAATGGAGAGCGACCATAATACAATCAGTCAGTCAATAACAAAATTTAAAAAAAATAGCGGTGGAAACAAACTTGATTATTTTCATTTAATTTGAATTTAAAAAAAAAACCTGCATTTATATCTTGAAAAATTGTATAAATATGTTATAAATAGAACCGGGTGTTTCAAAGTCAATAATATATCCGTTTTATGATTATCTGATCACCTCTGAGTACGCTGCCAATTAGCGCTACTCGTCGAGTAGTAGAGTAGATGTATTATGTGTTTCATCACTGTTGAAAAACTACCAGTCTAGTAATTGTCAGTTTTCCCGCCAGGTTAATCCTAAGACTAAAGTTACTAGATATTAAGCTATACATAAAATGTAGAATTTTATAGTTAAATAAAATAGTTTAGACAGAGGTGGTTAAATATATAAAAGTATTTATTGTGGCTATCTACTCTCAGAATCGCTCTGGTGAGAGTCCATTCAGATCGTTGTTTGAAATGGTTTTAGGAGTGTTCTGTGACCAGATGTACTTCTCAACTTCCTCTCATCCATTAACTTCTCTTTCCCTATCCCTTCATCCACACAACATACCCCAATTAGGAATGCCATAGTCGCACTGGATCCGGGGAGCAGTTGTGCGGGGGTCACGAAAAAAATTTTTAAATTCCTTTTTAACAGTTTATAAATGGTATCTACCACGACACCCGATATTATGACTGTGTATTTGTAAAATTATTAAAAGATATATTTTTTTCCAAAGAGGACAAGTGAATATTAATTCCTGCTTTTATATTTGCAACCTGGTCAACCAGGGATGCATAACCCGCGGATCACGGGCCGTATTTTCATGAGACCTATTTGGATAAATAAACATCATCAGCATTGATTTAAGATTTTCACGGCCAAAAGTATTATTGTTATTTGTTTTTGGGGTGTTATGCCGTGTTGCGCTAACTCCTTCTTTAGCCAACGTTTCGGACAGCATTAAAAAATAACACATCTGTCCTGATGATGGACACTGCAATGCTGTCCGAAACGTTGGCTAAAGAAGGAGTTAGCGCAACACGGCATAACACCCCAAAAATAAATAACAAAAAAATCATCAGCATTCATTTATTGGTTTGATCTATCAACCGGTACATCATTAACCACCACTCAAACCCTTTTCCATCCCAGATCTCTTTCCTTGCCTTAAAAAACCCTCCACACAGCATCGCAAAGATGAATTTTGGGAAATAATTTTCAGGTCCTTCTGCGTGTGGCTTATGTAAAAAATGTTAAATTGTCCATTCAGCTAAAAAGGTTGAGCATCTCTGTGTTAGTCTACAAATTTCAAATGTAATTTTTTATAGAGTTTAACACGTGAACATAAAAAAAAATTGCTTTAAAATATAATTAATATAATACTTTAAAAAGAGGACATTATGATTTGCGGTGCAAAGATCTTGGAACAATATTGTTTTATTATATAATTGCTGCATTCTTATAAATAAATAAAAGATATGTTTCCACCATATTAGTACTACATACGCAACGCATACATACCTAAACCTTGTTTTGCTTTTCCTATTCTGTTTGGGAACAAATCACATCAGCACACATGAGTCGGTAGTACCCTACATTTTTTATTTGTCAAACTGTTTTCAAAATCCGATACATGCAGTCATTTTCCTTATGTTTTGAATAAGAAACAAAATTCCATTTCAAGGGGTTAGCATATAGCACCATGTTGATTCGAGAGGGGAACTTTATCTAGTATCCTCGCATATGGCACCAAGCTGCTTCAAGTGGGGAACTTGTATTGAACCAGGTATTCTCGCATATAGCACCTTGCTGAGTCAAGTGGGGAACTTTATCTAGTATCCTCTCATATAGCACCATGCTGATTCAAATGGGGAACTTTATCTAGTATCCTTGCATATAGCACAATGCTGATTCACCTGGGGAACTTTATACTGTATCCTCGCATATAGAACAATGCTGATTCGAGAGGGGGACGTTATCTAGAATCCTCGCATATAGCACCATGCTGATTCACCTGGGGAACTTTATCTAGTATCCTAGCATATAGCACCATGCTGATTCAAGTGGGGAACTTTATCTGGTATCCTAGCATATAGCATCATGCTAATTCAAATGGGGAACTTTATCTAGTATCCTCGCATATAGCACCATGCTGATTCAAATGGGGAACTTTATCTAGTATCCTCGCATATAGCACCATGCTGATTCAAATGGGGAACTTTATCTAGTATCCTCGCATATAGCACCATGCTGATTCAAATGGGGAACTTTATCTAGTATCCTCGCATATAGCACCATGCTGATTCAAATGGGGAACTTTATCTAGTATCCTCGCATATAGCACCATGCTGATTCAAATGGGGAACTTTATCTAGTATCCTCGCATATAGCACCATGCTGATTCAAATGGGGAACTTTATCTAGTATCCTCGCATATAGCACCATGCTGATTCAAATGGGGAACTTTATCTAGTATCCTCGCATATAGCACCATGCTGATTCAAATGGGGAACTTTATCTAGTATCCTCGCATATAGCACCATGCTGATTCAAATGGGGAACTTTATCTAGTATCCTCGCATATAGCACCATGCTGATTCAAATGGGGAACTTTATCTAGTATCCTCGCATATAGCACCATGCTGATTCAAATGGGGAACTTTATCTAGTATCCTCGCATATAGCACCATGCTGATTCAAATGGGGAACTTTATCTAGTATCCTCGCATATAGCACCATGCTGATTCAAATGGGGAACTTTATCGAAAATCAACTCTTAAAAAATTGACCTGCCTAAAAATATTTTAGGTTCATGAAATAAATTGCCATCCTTGACATTCTGAAAGATCGAGAAATCTCGATGACAGCAAAAATCATGAAAATGTCGTTGACTTGCAAACCCACTCCGGAATTTTTCGGAAATATGTAGATGTCACGAAAAACTGTTTGGAACACTTTGAATATAAACATAAAATATATCTTATATGCTAAACATCAACATAATTAATTATAAATTATTCTTTTGATATTTAGCGAATTTTTTTGAATAATTTAAATAAAGTAAACACTTTCAATTTACTTTAAGCACTTATTGTGAGTTTATCAGAACCAGTAGAAATTTCCAGAGCGGGTTTTGTAAGTCGACGATTATACTCACGTAAGGAAATATACTCTAGTTCCTCGTGTAATACTGGTGATAAGCCTTGCGACCTATTTCAACCAAACCGAGCTTAAAATCAACTGACATACCGGGCCATAGACATCTAAAGATGTATGTTAGTTTCCTCATTCTGTCTTTGAGTTTGTTTAAGTGTGTGGTTCATTTTAGGCCAACGTTGCTAGAAATTGCTTTAACCGTGTTTTGATACTTCGCAACTTCCCTCTTTTCCATCTACATTCCTCCCCACCCATGCCTTATTCCCACCAATACTATGATAAAAATAATAAATGTTATTATCTTCCTTTTTTGTAACAAGTAGAGATAATGATATCCTCATCTTGGATTTCAATTACATAATATTAAAATTTTGTAGTACCTATGAATAATAGGAAGTAATTTTAAATATATTATGTAGCATTATGAAGTAATTATAAATATATTACGTGGTGTTTTTAGTGCAGTTGAGTGTTTTTGGTTTCAGTCTTTATTTGGTGCTTAGATGTAAATAGATTTGGTGTAAGTATATTTTCTATTTCTGATCTCCAACCGTCATACTCATAATAGAAAATACGGAGGGATAAGAAGAGATTAGTAGAAAACGTTAAGACAGATTTTTAAGCCGCCTGACCATCAGGATTAGGGACGTATTACTATGGTATTAATACGGAGATCGCGGACTTTGTTAAAAATTTGATTGATTTGATAAAGGTAGCACTATCAGAAAAATATTTCAAATCAACATATCGATTTACTGAAGCAAATGCGGAAAGTTTTGAAGCAACTAAACGCGAAAAGCAAAAATGACCGTGTTTTTGAGGATTGGAACAAAGTGGTACCAGTCTGAAAAAATCTTGCATGAATATTATTATGAGTAAATATTTTAACCCGAACAGTATACGGCCTTACTCACCGTGTAGCTACACCAGCGCTGCAGCGGCGTATCAGGGAATCTTTATGCGTAAGACAGCAAATGTTTTTTTATCCAGTTTTTTATTTATTTATTTCAGATTAAGAGGAAGCTACAAGCCAGAAAAGTGTATTTTCTGGGTATACCTTATATCGTAGGTAATAGGCATTAAAATCGCTTGACAAACAGAGTCTAGAAACGTTTGATTTCAAGCAAAAAACTGGTTTTTATTTATTTTGTAAATAATTTTATAAGAAACCAAAAAAGTTAAACAAGTGAAACTTTGACAGATAATCTTAGCTATAATACTGTATTTTTAAAAGTTGTTTCATTTACGCGTTCATACATTTCTATTGAAAAAAAATTTTTAGTAGTTTGCATTTATATTTTTTATTGAGTAATATATTTTTTTATTTGTATTCTACTCAAGCGAAGCGATGGAACCTACAATTTATCTAAAGCACATTTTTTGGTATTCATAATGGACACCGTTATAAAGATTAATCAAAATAGTGATTTGGCATTAAGGTAATGTTCTTGTTTTTTATTGAAAGTGGGGTTTTGTTGTAGGGTTTAGTACAATCAAAGAGTATGGATTAGTTCAAAGAGTACAATAGTATGGGTAGTTTTTTTGCCCAAATGTTATATTTGTTTCTGACCCTGAGATCTAGTGTTTCCAATACACGTGTTAGTGGTTAGTTCTTGGTTTTGTTTTTATGATTGTGAAGGAGTATTGTTTTAGAATAGAGTTGTTTAATTGACATGATGATAAGATTGTTGAAGATTTCATCAGTGCTGGTTTTTAGAGGTACTTTCAGAATAATTTTCAATATGGCTTTATGGGCATTTTTCTCAATTTATGTAGCCATTTGACTAATGATATACACTATTCTTAATTGTTTTGTAATGTATACACCAGTAAAGTTAATTATTATTACACTTAGTTACATAAATATATGTTTTATTCGTCTCCATAAATAAATTATTTCTTGAAATGCTTAGTGCCTTGATGTTTTTCCAGTGTTTTCAATTCTGAAAATCCTGATAGGTTGTTTCACCGAATTTGAAAAATTCATCAATTGCAATGTTGATTTAATAGTTCTGTGAATGTTCTATTCTAGTTCTGTTATTAAATCATTATTGGCCTGTTGTTTCACAAAACTGAAACAATAACAGAATTTTAATTAAACCTTCACAGAACTTTATAATCAACTTTGAAATTTGACGAATTGTTTAAACTCCGTGAAAAAACCCTCCCTTAGTGTTTTTCTGTTTTGAACAAATTATTTGGTAGATACCTAATCTTAGTGATTTTAATATATTAAGAAATGTATTGGTAATAATCGAAGTAATATAATTGGGGTCTTTCAATATTTTGTTTCTAATCGTTATTAGTTCAACATAACCTTTTATAATAACTTTTAATTGCTCATTAACTAACGTATTTTTTCATGTGAATACCGTACAAGATTCCCAACTCTTCGGAGCCATTGGGACTATGGCATCCCCAATTATTAGGGTATAATGTATGTTGTGAAGCTGAATCCCTTTTCCAAAGGGCGAGGAGATGGGAAAAAGATTTATTTCAACACTATTCCTAAATGGAAGTTGTATTTTTATAAACCAGTCAAATTGCTGTATTTTTTAATTTATGTTCTTGTTCTTTTTGTTTCTTGCGTATATTTTTTAATTTAATTTTATTTTTATTATTTCTTTCTCATGTTTCCAAATTGTCTGTCATCAAAATTGTACCACATACATGTAAAAGCCCTCTGGGAGTTAAATAAATAAATAAGTAAAAAAGAAAAAGTTGGAAAGTATCTGGTTACAAAACACTGGTAAAGCCATTTAAAGCAACTTTTCAATTCTGATTAGCGGTCTTTCACCAGGGTGATACTGAGAGTATATATCAATCTGTTATACCAGCTATTGGTTTATCAATTTAAAGCGCATAATTTTCCATTAAAGGCACTCTATACTAGCGAGCAAAAATGTTACGATATCTAGTATAAGATTCAATCGAAAATTGTACACTATAATTCGCAAATACATTGAATGAAAGTTTTGCATAACTGGATGCTCTGTTACTCTTTTATTTTGTGTAAATTGTAAACTATAAAATACATTGAATGAAAGGTTTGCATAACAGTGTATGCTCTGTTACTCTAGCATTTTATGTAAATGTTTTTTCTATCGGTTTCCACATATTTTGCTAAATTTCTAATGTTGAACATTTTTCTCGGAGGCAGCTGAGAGATTTTAAGATGTTCAAAATAAATTAAAATTAGGAAAGGAAACAAATCTACAGACATTATATCTTTTGCAAGCTTACCTGAGCTGCATCGCCTTTTTTCGGCTTACTGCTTTTATCTTCGATTGAATCTCAGATGTCGTAAAACCTTTACAAGAATTTGGCCATTGTGAAAAACCTATGGATAAGTCCTTGAACAAACCTTATTATCTTATCTATAACGGAACAATACTATTTCACAAGAACTGTGAAGACTTTGCAAATGACCTTACAACAATTTTTCAGAATTCTCTCGTTTGTAAATTTGCCATTAAGTCTTATGATTCGCTTGTTAGTAAATTAGCATTAAAAAACGTTTTTCCGTTATCTCAGTTTTATCAAAACGATAAAAGTGGTAGACGATTAGAATACGCCAAACGTCAGTTGGAACTGAACAACATTTATACATGTCAACCCCACAATATTGATCTTTATGACTTCATCCTCCTTAGAGTTACCTTTCGTTCTCTAAATTAGCACATTAGAATTCAATTTCTGATTGCCACGGACGAATTCTAGATGTTGTGTTTTTTACTCTCCACACAAATCGTCTCTGCTGTCGACTCTCCTTTCTCGAAGATGTATCTTACTTAATATTCCTTCCTTACTACCTTCCTAAAACCCCAGACACCTGGTCAAATTGTTTAAGCTCGCTACAAAATTTCTACTGAAAAAGTTTCTCGTTCACTCTTTAAGCTTTTAAGTACCATGTTATTTTTGAAGATATTTATTTTATTTATTTATTTTATTTAAAAGAAAGACAAACATTCCCGGGTTATGAATAACCTGACAATATTTGAAAATCTCCTACTACCACCACAGTAAGCGGAAAATGTTGCTTGTGTTGTGATGGAGGACTTAGCCAGCCGAGGAATTGAACACACTCGCCTGGGTGGAACCCAAACGCGATGTCAACTCGGCCACCGACTGGTGCAATTATCTATGCAATTGTTATGTCGAAACGTTAATTATATGAAATTCCCTCGATAGAAAAAAATCGCAAAGTAAGCTCTGAAAATGATTTAAAACACGTTCTGTTCAGTTATTTAATATGATTTTCGCATGAAAAAATTTACAGTGTGCCTTTAAATGCAATTAAATCATTTGTCGAGAGATTTTCGCTGTGTTTCTAATGAATCATGTTTTATTAAACATTTTCACCGTTTACGCCTAATTATTATCGTTTTTTAATATTAGCGCGCTCTGTTTAACATTAATATTTACATATCTCCCTTTTAAACTATCTTTGAACGCTTACTACGGGGCCTTAATAAAATTAACTATGAAAGTAATGTCGAAGATGTGTTCAGAAATAGTGGTTGATCTTCGATCGTTGACAAATAGCTTTAATAGATGTGCTGGTTCCAAAGAAAGTAACCAGATCAATTTAAATTTGAACATTTTATTCGGCGGCTTTAATTAAATACAACGAAAAATTAAAGTTTTTCGTGCCAGGAAACGCTAAAATAATCCACTCAATTATGAATCTTTTGCAATACTTCCGAAAGACAAAAGAACTATATTATAGTCTTAATTACACCACCTTGACACCAAGGTATATTTGGAATATATCTAGGTGGAATTAGATTTTGCAAAACAATGTTAAAAAAGGTGTTATAAGTTATGACGCAGATAAATCTTCCACTGTGTTGAAAAAAAAACCCTTCATTCCAAAACATCAAACGACAACAAAGTAGTTACAAACTTGTTTGCTGATTATTTCTCGATAGTTTTTTCAAATGAACTTCTAACACACGTTACTCTTAACAACATATCAATATCCTCAATCAAAATAAACAAAAATACGTCACCTTTAAAACCTGTCAAGCATAGATATTAAAAAAAGGGCCAGGAATTGATAGACTACCCGGAATATTTATAGTGTATAGTAAATATTATCTACAGATACACTCACACATACACATCTCTAAGTAAGTACTCAATGTACCCATCACATTATAATGAAACATATCATGGGTACCAACCATATACATCCAAATTAATAGATGCCCTAACATCAAATCTGGGTATCACTTCGACGAGCTGGAGACAAACCACGTGACCATATTTTTGGCTCCAGGAGGGTTCGAGAATGTTTTAAATTGAATGACATCAGCCGTACATCGACCGTTGAAAAGCGCATATTGAAATAACCAGAACGTGAAGAAAGTGAAGTTCGCAAAAGTAAGCCAAAGGCTTGCAGCGCTGTAAATCGTGTGACTTTTCTGCGCAGTATCATAATGTTCGTTCAAACGAATCGCCTAGCGTAGATTAGCGTAAATTATATCGCATTTGTAAAAGTGTCTAACAACATAACTGTCCAACTAAATAGCAAATACTAAAATTTTGGAAACAAGTCAGAACTTTTGTTTATCCGATTTGGGATTTGTAGTTAAGTATTTACGCAGCCAGCAATTTGAGCGCCATTGTAAAAAGGACTAGTAATTTGTAAGTAGATTTTATTCTCAAGGACCATGGTAAGCAAGTGGTAATATCACAATGCGAGTTACTTGTATACTGTCGCATTAATTTATTGACAAACTACTAAAAGTGGGACAGCCACACCGTCTCCCGCTCTCCTCTCAACTTGGTTTGTTCCCCTTTCCCTGATTGGACCTTCTATTAATTTGAATGTCTATGTTACCATCTATGCAATATTTAACATCTGTATATTCTACACCTAATCAAAAAATCAAAAACAAAACAAGTTTTTATATTATTTCTATTTTTGTTACTACCAATCATTGACATAACGTAATTAAAATTGTTTTTTTGACAAGACCATAGATATAAGGCAAGACATTGATAGAAGATTAACATTTTTTAAAGTACGTAATCGTTTCACGATTATTTGCATAATATTATCCTTGATGTAGAATCACCAACTTATTAAGGTTATGTTTCTGCACAGTAGTTGTGTAAAACCACAGGCCTTTGTGGGATGTGGAAACAAAGTAATTTTTTGAACAGGTTGGTATGTGAAAAAATGCCAACTGTACAGAAGAATCAATAATAAGTTTTTTTTTTAAAACTGGTATCTACTTAAAAAAATTAAGGTAAGTAACTTTGGAATTTATGTACACAATAAATGTTTAGTATTCTTACGAAATATATATATTTTTTAATTTAAAAGGTCAGATACGCCATATGCAGTGTTGCCAAGTTAGCATATTATATGCTAAATTTGGCATAATTACTCCATGTTTAGCATAACTATTATGCTTTTAGCATATAGCATATTTTTTTGGCTTATTTTTACAGAAACATGAAAATAATAAAAACCAATTTTTTAACTAACAAAAATGATATCGGGATATGCTTTTGAGAATAAAATACAAGAGTATAATCTTGAGCCTGATGTAGTAAGCCATTTACGTTAACGTTGTACTAACTTCACACTAAAACTTGTGACAGAACTACGTTCGAGATTACCACTCAATATGGAAACCCTTCAGATGATATCCATGTTTTCAGTCCAAGATACTTTAAAAGTAGTAAAACCATCCGTTGTAAAAATAGCCCAAGAGTTCCGACTAAATGAACCTACGATTGAAACACTGGTGTCTCAATGGAGAAACATAGTTCACATTAAATGGGAATCCTTGACTTCCACTGTAGAGTTTTGGAATGATGTCATGCAATATAAAGATGCAGCTAATAATAACCCCTTCGGTGATTTATGTCAGTTTGCAATGTCTATTTTACATTGCCGCATTCAAATGCGGACATTGAACGTGTATTTAGCCTAATGAGTCTGGTCAAAACAATACTCCGAAATCGTTTGGCGGTGAGAACCCTGAATGCCATTTTGTACGTGAGATTTGGCCTAAAGAGAGCAGGAAAGTGCTGTTATTCTTACACTGTTCCTGAAGAAGTACTATGCTGCATTGGGACCAAAGAAAGTTACGACTCCGTCTCTCAGCCTTCCACATCAGCTGCTGTTAATGAAGAAGAAGAAGATGAAGATATTGATATTTTATTTCACTGATTTTATTTCTAAGTTAAATTTATGTTAGCTTTTTTGGCATTTATTAAAGGAATTTAGCATATTTCTGGCATATTTTTCCCATCATTCTAGCATATTTTGAAGTAGTTGAGTTGGCAACACTGGCCATATGTCCTAATTTAAGCATTTATCGAACATTTATCTGTTAGTCTTGTTCGAATTGTTATGAAATTAAGTGTCATTTTCAAAATTGAAACTGTGTGTTGAAAATTTAGACAACCGATCAAGTACTTTTGATACGGTGATAAATCCTCAAAATTATAATTCATCACATCTTTAAAAAGTTATATAAAGTCGTGGAAAGTGATGAAAAAAATAATTTATTAACTGTGTTATGTAGGTTAGGTTAGGTTTAAATTTTTTTTTCATCGTTTCTAATGACTTTATATCACCTTTTAAAAGTATGTTGAATTGTCACTGTGTTGAGTTATCATGGAACCCTGTGATACTTATAATATTTTAATAGAAAATTATTTTGATTCGTTATTTTCAAAATTAGAACTGATGTTTGAAGAATTCATACAAGCGGTAAAGAACAGGTATATCCAGATTTCATGATTTTTCAACGGTCTGCCATTTTACCATTTTCAAGAAAGCGTTATTATGAAATGAAATAACAAATTGAAAATAAAATATAATAATCAAGGTGTTTATTTAGTAATTAAAAATGCTGTATTTATGCCGATGCACTATCTACTTATCTACGTAAGGGATGTTATTGATAGCGGCTCGATTTAAAATATTACACGACGTAGTGCATCGCCTTAAGGTGCCTTCTAAGAGGTATGGGTTTACATAATGATGTGTGTATTGTAATGGTGTTGTGTATTATGAATACATGTTTTATTATTTTATTCTAGAAGGAAGACATCCAGTAGAGAAGTAGCATATCCAGAGGTTGTGCAGAGGGTCCCCCATTCAAATAGGACAAGGGTACGAGTAATGAAATAAGATAAAAAATATATTTTTTAAACAATGGTTTTATGATATTATTTGTTTACAGCTCTTCAGCAAACTACAGTTCCAGCGGATCCTGATTTAACTTTCATTCTCTCTTTTTAACACTATTTAAATCATATTTCTCACCTTAATGAAATGAGATAACTTTTATGAGACCGTATCAGAATGAGATATATATATCCCAAAAATACTCTACGGTTGTTCGTTGTCTGTGAAGAATATCTCCAATAATTTCACAGAAAAACATACTTGACTAATGTAATAATCATAAAATAAAATTTACATGTTATTGATACAAAGTTCACCATTAGGTAAGTGCATTATTACAAAAATAGCACTGGGGTCATTGATGTATTATATTTAGCTAAGACATGATGCGAAAAAAATAGGTTCCGCTTTTTTACCTTCAACGACCACCAACTCTCCCAACGATCTTAACTAAAACTAACGTTCTAATAGTCAAGTTCTAATCAACAAGTTTCGAGGAGATATAAGTACGCAGTAGCGCCTATAATTGTAGCTCTATGATTGGAGTACACCGACTTTTACTGGAAACTAAGACTTTTAAAACATGTTGACTAAACCACCAATAGTAGATACTTGTGGTTTTTTTTAAGTGCCTATTCGTTGAAAACAACTTTGTACCATGCATAGATACATATTATATTATTTAATCTGTATTATTTCTATTTTTCTTTATTGTTTTTACAATAACGGCCGGAAAAATACTGCCAGACAAGACAAAAAACCTCTTAGTAATGGTGCGTCATTCATGTCAATTTAGAACATCGTCGTTATAATGTCGATTAATCTGTTATTCTAGATTGTGACCGAAAAAATGGTTGTTAATGTATGTTTTCAAAGTTCCTACATTTGGTTAGACTTTGTATTCAGGCGCAATTTGAGCAGTCCGCTTCGAGAGCCGTTTTGTCAAGGACCCAAGGAGCAAAGTCGCTAATAACACCCAATACCTCATACCAGGCCCTTGAAGTTTATACTAGCGCCAGGGGTCGGTCCTGTTTTTTTAGAATCGATAGTTTTTTAACGAGGTAGAGAAAAATTAATGTCTTTCTCTCGCGAACTGGGTTACAAGTTACCTGAGGGTTTGATTTTTCTACCCCATGTGTGGGCTGCTTTTGGCAACGTGTAGGGCTTTATTAATTTTATTGGGTTTTCCAATAAGAGGTGTTATTTTGAATAGCCCGCCATTTTGGTAGATGTTACTTTTGAAGCTGTCATTTTTTGACATTTGACAAGTAAAAACTACGAAATTAATAAAAATGGAACGATACACGCTTCAACAACGCATTGAAATTATTAAAATTCACTTGAGTGAATCAAATGCAAATCATCTGGAGTGATGAAGCCCATTTCCACCTCGGTGGCTTCGTCAACAAGCAAAATTGTCGCATCTGGGGCTCGGAAAACCCAAGAGTTATTGTTGAAAAGCCTTTCTATCCTCAACATGTGACTGTTTGGTGCGGTTTATGGTCCAGCGGAGTCATTGGACCTTACTTTTTAGAAAATGAGGCTGGAGCAACAGTTGCGGTGAATGGATTGCGCTATCGAGAGATGATCAATGATTTTTTATGGCTGAAATTGGATGGTATTGATTTGGACAACGTTTACTTTCAACAAGACGGCGCTACGTGCCATACAAGCAACGAAATCATTGATCTTTTACGATTGAATATCAAAATAACACCTCTTAATGGAAAACCCTGTACAAGATTTTTGGTAGTTTATTAAAATTAATTGCAATTTTCGTCGGTAGATATTTTGTAAAATTGACGAATTATGAGCATGTAACACTATTTTAATAAAATACATATATTTGAATTTTACTTTTGTTTTCGGTAATGATTCAATGCAAACTTTGGAAACAGAAATTTACTCCCTTACCGACATTCGATCGAGCTGAAACTATGCTGATGACAATGCATTCTATCAAATTTTAGTGGCAATCACGTACACACACGCGGACATACATACATTTCTCTGAAATTGTACGACATTACAGCAATTAACATACGAAATAAATGTCGGTCACACCCGATCGTTGGCGGTTGTCCCAGGGAAGGAAGGTACAATCCTCAAAGTCAAACCAAAAAACGTTTTAAAGTTTTGTGTATTTTTCTGGAATAAACTATTATTATTAAACTAGTAAAAAAAATCTTATTTGCTGATTTTTGGTTTGTTTATTGAATGTGTATTGGCGGGAAGTATGATAAAAAATAAAACAAAGACTTTTCAGACTATGCGTTTTGAGGGGAGAAATTTTCACGCCTGTATTAATTATACTATTTTGGACAAACCAAGGGCTTTTAGTATTTCATCCGAGGTCATTGGGAATAATACCCATCCTCGTTGACTGAGATCGTTTTACATTTCATCTGTAAATTTGTTTGTACGTTCCGTTTCCGTTTCAATATGGTGGCCGGTTTAATGGATCAGTAAATATTTTAGTTTTCAAACATAAAACAGTTGCATTTATTTGGACTTCCTTGTTCGAATTTTTTTAATATTATGGTAGGTACCTAACTGAAAAAAATTATAAAATTAAATTGAAATAGTGACGTTGCTTTACAAAAAATTACATACGATACAATAAAGCAGGTAAGTACCTAGGTATTTAAGTACCTACCTTCTTACAAATCTAGTGATTTTAGAGGAAGTTATGGTTTTGATTTATCAAATAAGATAAACATAGAAGCATAATTTTTGGACGCGAGAACTGCTAGTATATACACTATCAATTTAAGTTAAATAAAAAAAAATAATTACCTGCAGAGTAGCCAAAATAGATGTAATAATATTTTGACGAGGTGCAGAGCCATCTATGCCATTCAACACAAACTAAATTAATAAGTAACCAACTTCTCCGAACCTCCTCAACCAAATGGAAAAAAAATATCAATGGACAATGCAAATTAGGAGAGATTATCCCTTTTGTATAATAGTTTTTGACTTTTGATATATTGCCATACAGAGCTCCGGTCCGAATAGGCCCCTTTCTCTTTCATAATGAATTTATAATAATGGTTGTTGGAAAAATATGTATTTTAGGTTTGTTTTTAAAATTATTTGCAATGGAGTCCCCGTGTATATATATCCGGTGACCGGATAAATCATCAAAATGATAATTCAACACATCTTTAAAAAGTTATAAGTCATGGAAAGTGATGAAACAAAAACTTTATTAACTGGGTTAAGTAGGTTAGGTTAAGTTAGGTGAGGTTTAATTTTTTTTTTCTTCGTTTTTAATGACTTTATATAACTTTTTGAACGTGTGTTGAATAGTATAATAATCTGTACAATTAGAGGCGCTAGTGCATTCTAATGTCTTGTCGGAACGTGTTCCACTATTATAACGCGATAAGAGGGGGCGTAGACCAGATTCGGTAGTTATAGTTAGATTATAGGGAGCGTTGTAGGTCAATTGGAGGTAAAAAAAGGGGAACCTATATTTTCGTTTCATGTCTCATCTAAATATAATACACCAATGATTAGAACAGATTTTGTGTACTTTTTACTACAAGATAGAATCACAGTATATCTCCAGGTGACCAGGTGAAACTGACCAACGAGAGAATATTTTATTTAGTTAATTTTTTGCAAGGGCATGACATCTATTGTAAAATTCACAAAGCTTACGATCTGCTTTGGTAGGTATGTTTCTACGGTTAGTTAAATATTACGTAGGCAGGTGTCGCTTCAGTCATTCTTTGCTAAAATATTATTTTCTGACGCAAAATACGATGGAGAATTATGTCATGGACTGGTTTAACTGATGTTACGAGTGTTGTGGGTTGCGTATTTCCTTTTACGTGTTAAAATCTTCTAGATCTAGGAGCTTTTGGTTCAATAGGAGGCAGTACGCCTACGGGTTCCTTATTCTATGTACCGGACGGTAAATATACCGGTAAACGAGACATGATTAATATGCATAAATTATTTAAAAAACATGTATTTCAGGCAACGGAAGTGGAAAGAGTGAAATTTAATAGTTATTGCACTAAAATTGGTTGTTCACTATTGATTGCTTTGAAAGTTTTTGCTTTTCTTATTTAACGCAAACTGCGAACCAGAGAACCAAAAATAAGTGATAACTAACTAAACTAACTAACCATCACGCCGTTGCCCCGCAGGGGTAGGCAGAGAGGACGGACCGCCAAACATCTCGGTCTTGGCACACACTCCTTGCCTCATTCACATTCATACATCGTCTCATACATACTCTTCTATTATTCTGACTCTTGACATGGCCCGACTCGAGTATCTGATTCACTTGATCGTGCCATGTCTTCCTCGGGCGTCCCCGACTTCTGCTACCATTCGCATTTGCATCATATATCCTCCTTACACTCCTATCTTCGCTCATTCGCTCTACATGCCCAAACCATCTATGCGTCCCTTTCTTAATCTTACTCATTACGCTTACATCAGCCTTGCACTCTTTGCGGATCTCCACATTCCTCACACGATCAAACATGGTTTTACCACACATACGCCTCCGGGATCTCATTTCAACAGCATTCAATCTACTTTCATCATATATAACAATAAGTGATCTGTGATGTAAAATGTTATTAACATGAATGCTAAATAGGGCCTGGGATATGTTTATCCAGACCCTGTCTTGGTTACAAATCGATTTTATTACAAACTAAAAAGTATATGGAAATTTTATCTTAAATTATTCTATTGCTTTGTTAAAGTTATATCACTAAGATGAATACAAAGGAAAGAAAACAATAACATATTTCAACAATAAAGTTTTATTTGTCTGATAGTATTTTCGAATTATTATTTACAACACTTAAGTGCTAAAAGTCTACGATTTCAACTTACGAGTAATGACAGTAAATTATGTAAATTAAACTAACTATACTTCGTACAACGTTTGTGCTTATCCCCACTTAGAGTGGACTACGATGTATTTTTTGTCTAAATTAAAAATTTAAACATCTTAGACAATCACAGATAAATTGTGCTTCCTCTGCAATATGAACGCAAATGTTCATTGCAATGGATCACTTAACGACCCTCCATACCAGCAACTAAATTTTTGTAAAAGTTATATCGGTATTGTAATTTATAAACAGAAGATGAGATAACTGAGTCCCCAAAATTAAAACTTTTTCTGTTAATATTGTCTTTGATGATTAAATATTACAATTTGAGATTTTACTCGATAAGTTATCTCAAAATTTAAAAAAAATATTCATCCTCAGACTTAGCATAAAAGTCAATAGATGTCGCACATTCAAATAAAATATATTTATCTAAGACACTATCTCGACTGCATTTAGTTCGGGAATAACCTTGTGATCAAATATAAAGATAGCATCCAGTAAAATATGCGTTAAGAAAATTAATGGTAATGTTGGTAATTCTTATTCGAAGTATGATACACTTAAATATGACCGGAGGAATAGGGTCAGATTAGATAGTGACAGACAGACAGACAGATTAGACCAGATATATCTTTATGATTCCTAGCTGCATCGGAAAGCAAAAATATAAAATTTTATTAGAAATCATATTTATTGAATATAAATTATAAATTGAAATACAGAAATCGATTTAAAAAGTTTTTTCGCTAGGCGGCTCCCCCATGGGCAGGTAAGAAATTAACATGAACCTAATGCTGTAAGACCCTGCGTAGAAAAGTTATTTTAGTTAAAGTTTAGTAACGGTTTTTGGAAATTGTGGAAATTTTCTGCGCAGCGTTTTACAGGACTGCTTTATGACTTTACTTTACCGGCCCATGAGGGAGCCGTCTTGGTGTATCGGAGCTGCATTTTCGATTTTTAGTTTCGAGCTTCGATTAATTCTCTCATTTCGATTTATTTTCCAGAGAATTTTGTCGCTAGTATGAAGGAAAGTTTACAATTTAAAACTATATATTTACAAGTCACTTATTAGTAAATACAGAATTGATAGGCTAAGTTGAGGGAAAATAATGTATGTGTTTTGTCCGCTTTCACCAATCATACTGAGCGATCGCTTAGAATTAAAATCCTATAGTTTAACTGGAATATTTTTTCTCTGAGAGCAAAATGGAATGCGTTTTGTTTAAAATAAAAAAAAAATATACTTTAAAATGTAAAAGGTTAAATACAGTGTCACAACAAAAACAAATTAAATATGCTTATTAAAAAAATGTTAATTTCATAAATTTATTGCTTTAATAAGTTATAAAAATAAAAATCCTTTTTTATTTCTTGGAATTACGCAAAAGCATAGTGAAAAAGTTTAAAAAAATTTCGTCTTCAAGTTTGCTCATTTTAGTTTGGTGAAAGCGGCATATTTATGAATTTAATCGCATTCCATAATGTTATCGTAATTGTTGTAGGTTCCTACCTACCTATCAAGTTAATATAATATTTTATTCTTACCTCATTGGTTATCTAGGCTTTTTATGAAGCAATTCTAAAAACATACAGTAATCCAAATTTGTGAGACGTTTGTTTTTAAATTTTATCATTGTTTCTTATTACAACACTTTTAAAGCAAATTAATTATTCTGAACAAATAGTAGAAGAAAATAGTAGTTTTGTGGTGTATTTTAAAAAAGCCCCTCTCCTTGTACGTCACATATTATTCTCTACGTTGATTACCGGAAATAACTATTTATCTTTAAATGTGGCTTATCTTGTAAACGTGATATCATTTTCACTGGAGCTTTGGGAGCTTTCTCTTATAACTTCCAGCTCGCGTATTGTTAAAGAAGGAGTTTTGAAAAACGGTTTGTGCCCTGTATGATCAGACTCTCTTCCCACTCGATCCTCGAAACATTCTTCCATTTGCTGAGCACCATTTAACTGAGACTCGTACACCGGTCCGAAATACGAACAATCGTCAGCATGGTCGATCTCAATACAACCGAGATCATCTTCATCCTCGTAGTATTCATTTTCAGTAGAATGCCTTTGATCAAATCCACGAATTCGGTCAAAGTCTTGACTGAGAATTCCTGGATCGTTTGTGTGAAACTCTACTGTGGTTCCATCTACTACTATAGAGTCTTCGTTTGCAATAGCATCGTCAAAGCGCCATTTGAAGCATTTGTCTAACTTCTTCGTTCTGGTTCGCCTATCAAGGCTGTTGGTTTTGTAGTACAGAGTTGGTTTTTTGTCCCAATCTCATGAATCGTTGAAGTGACGGTTACATTTGTTCAAGCTTATCTCGTCCAAGCTCAAATTTGATCTAGCTTCGCCTAGTCTTAACTCTGAATGGTTTTCAAACAGTCTAAGTTCTGGTTTATTGTATCTGCACTCGACAGGGTTTCCGTATACGTCGATTCGAAAGTCTGATCCCGTGTTGTAGTGGTGGAATTCTCTAGGATGGTAGTTGTCGTAATGTCTCGGATATTCGTGGATTGATTTGATGGAGTCAGATTTGTAGTTTTTGATGGATCCATTGCATTTGAGAGATGAATCTCTTTTAGGTCCATGGTAGACCTTTTGTAGGGCGTGCAGGCTGGTGGAGGAGACAGTTCTCTCGAGAATCTCTCCCCAGTACTTCTCGGATAGTCCTTCCAGGTCTGGTTTATGCGGGGGTGCAGGGGGCTCCGAGGACAGGGAGTTGCAACAGCCCGAGGACTTCTCCAGGGGAAGTTCTGGCTCACGCTTGCAGCAGAACTGAAATTCACAAGAAACTTTCATTTAAATATGTTACAAAAACTAAAATAAAAATTTGAAGTAACAACGTCCTATTTGCTCTTCAGCTTGCATTTTCTAAATTTCATCTTATATTCTAGTTCATAATGAATGAATTTATGAGCGAACTGAAAGAGTTTTCAAAATATAACCGCAATTTTTCGTTTCGACACACATCGCTCCGAAAACATATTATACGCCACGTTAGTAATGCGATAGTTTTCGATATGAAACCAACAATTTACACTACGTCGCGATCAACTGATTTTCAATATTGTTAAAGAGGAACTAAAAATGGGAAGACTTATCGAAAAATTTCGTTTCCATAAGAATAGAGGATTCCTTCATGGAAAATTGCGGTTTAGGGAAAAGGGCGAAAAAGAATGGTAACCCGGATGAAAATACTGAGAAAACACACAGGAACAAACAAGATATTCCGTATTATGAAAATACATAAAGAAAATGTATCTTACATAACCAAACATGTATGTATATATGTATCTCTCTTCCTGTTTCCTTTTAACAGGCGTTTCAAACATAATTTCTCGTTAACAATATTAAAACAACTTAAGAAACTTACTTTTTACATTAAAAGTGTTTTGGTTTTCCTAAAATGGGTACCGATATACAAACTTGTGTTTTCCTTGAATTTTATCCACTCAATTCCTTTCTCTACCTAATATTCTTAATCATCGGTGGTGCATACGTACCACTGGTTTCGGTCAGATAGTTAATTGTTTATTTAAATACAAGAATTTATTTGGATCAAAGCTAAATTCGACCATATACGAATTAATTAATTTCCATAGTATTTGGCCAGGGAATCACTTTACTGTTCAAAGAAATACTTCTAAAACCGAGGACGGAGCACGGAGCGTTTAATTCAATGAATTTGGGAGATTCTAAAACCTTTTCAACTTCTAAATTAGGAACGTTCCTGTGGAAATTTTGCATGAAACATTTAGCGGTGTTTAATCACCGGCATTCTCGAGTTAATTACTTAACTATAGATTAAACTTTTGTGAAATTCGTTCAAAATTAGATAAATTTAGAGAGTGATTTTGCAAACACTATTTTAGTTGGTTAAACTTAACGTAAATTACGTTAATAATAATATAACTTGGCAAATTTATAATATGATCTTGGGCGATTTACGAAGTTGTGAAATAAAAAAAAACCTTTGATTGAATTGAAGAAATGATTTTTTTAAATTTCACGGTCAGCTGGGCTTTTAAAAGTTTTCTTTTATAACACAAAGAACATCTAAATGGGTGTAATATCACAATAACAAAACATAGTGCAAGATTATCCCTCTTACAAAATTCACATTAATAACATTGAGCGAATACAAAAAAAAATTCTACGTTTTATAAAGTTCAAATTAAATATCCCACTTGAAGACTTACAATATCATTTCTTATTAAATACTCTAAAAATACACACGTTGGAAGACAGGCGTAAAATAAACGACTTAACTTTTTTATTAAAAATTCTTAACTCTAAATTCGACTGTTGCGAACTTCTGCAACTCATAAACTTACGAATACTCATAATAATAACACGACAAAATACACTATTCCACTGCAACACACATAAGCGCAATTACATTGCGAACTCCCCAATACAACGGTTTCACACTATGGGAAACCAATACTTAGGTGATGTCGATATATTTAATATTAACTTTGCGAATTTTGTGGATTACGTAAAAGACTTATTTCAACACTATTCCTAAATGGAAGTTATATTTTTGGAAACCAGTCAAATGGCTGAATTTTTTAATTTATGTTCTTGTTATTTTTAATTTTGTTTCTTGCATATATTATTTTTTAATGTAATTTTATATTTATTATTTCTTTCTTATGTTTCAAAACTGTCATTAAAATTGTACCACCTACATGTAAAAGCCCTCTGGGCGTTAAATAAATAAATAAATAAAGATGGAAAATAGATTAGGAATAGTATTATACACTCGGCATCACAAAAATCGTACCTATTGTAAAATTTTATGAGACATTAAAGCGATCGTTTCTTTCGGATGTGCCGCGTCGTCGCCCCAATCTCGGCCTTCGGGCGGAGCAACCAGTCTCTTGAAAACCCGTCAGATGGCAAAACGGCGTAAGTTTAGTTGCCGAGCAACATCACACTGTCGAATCCATGATTTTAGTAGTGCCACCACTTGAGCGGCTTCGTCAGCAGTGGTGTCCACTTTAAGGCGAAGCTTAGTGCCAAATCACTATTTTTATTAATCTTTATAACGAATTGGTGTACATTATGAATACCAAAAAATATGCTTTAGATAAATTGAAGGTTTTCCTATCGTTTCGCTTGAGTAGAATACAAATAAAAAATATAAACGCAAAGTAGGTACTAAAAAAATATTTTTTCAATTGAAATGTATGAACGCATAAAGAAAACAACTTTTAAAAAATACAGTATTATAGCTAAGATTATCTGTGACAGTTTCATTTGCTAAACTTTTTTGCTTTCTTTTTAAATTATTTACAAAATAAATAAAAACCAGTTTTTTGCTTGAAATCGGACGTTTTTAGACTCATTTTGTCAAGCGATTTTAATGCCTATTACCTACGATATAAGGTATACCATGAATGTGCACATTTTTGGCTTGTAGTTTCCTCTTAAGAGGTTATTTTCATTACTCACATGTGTCTTATTAAACGTTCGGATAGTGAATGACCCACATTTGACTTAAACTGCTCCTTTAAAGATGACACAAGCTGTGGCACATGTAAAGAGTATGCGCAACATTTTTTAACGTCCCGTACTAGGAAAATTTTATATCGTTTATGAAATAAAACTATTATATGAAAAGAGGTCGTTAAATACAATTTTAATAAATATCAATACTGTTCGGACTAGATCTATTGGCTCGGGGAAACTGAAACTGCGTGAAACTTATTTTCGAAGATGTGCGATTTTTGTGACGCCGGGTGTAGTTCAGGGCTGTCAATTATTGAATTTATGCATTTATATTAAATGACTTATTATGAAATATACTATATTCGGAAAATTTTACTATATTTTGTTGACACAGTAGATAATCATATTCGACACATTTCCTAGTAATACCCATTTTAAGGGTAATAAATCTTAAGTTTTTCTTTTGAATTATTTCAATCGTAGATGAATGAATAGCAAAATTGGATTCCACACCGTTGAGCTGTACTCAATCTGACTCCTAACATTTTCAAAGCTTTATCTGTTTGTATTTTCTATTTGATTAACAGATTTTAGTATAAACTGTATTATATTTATAGAGCGCGGGCTTTGAAAGTGTCTAATACGAAAAAATAAATAACAAGAGATTCAACATATTTATTTTTAAATTTGACAATTCGTTGTGGAATTCCATTATAAAAATAGGTACATAAAGAACTTGTAATGTAAGACTTTTAAAATGATACATATTTTACATTGGAGATAATAAATGAATATGGCTTCTGTTTTTATTTTATTACAAAGATAGGATTTATGTCTTTAGTTTTCCGGATTATTTCTAATGATATTAACAGTAAAAATAAAATAAGTGTTAAAAAGTTTTAAATTGTTTCAACAAATAATTACAGGAGATTCAATTTGTTCGTTGAATTTAGGCACATATCTGTTCTACGAACTAGTCGTAAATAAGACTCATTTTCATTATTTATTTATACAAACAACTGGCCGAATATTAATATTCAATTTCGTTGTTGAATTTTTAATCAGTCTTAATTCACTTTATTGTACAGTTTATTGCAAGCTTTATGAGTTAGACTCTCCGAAAGTTCGCTTTAGCTCCTTCAACCTTCCAAAAGTGTATTTTTTCACGCTGATCTTAGAGTTGATTGCACTGAATTGGTTTCTCCAGGATTGCGCTGTTCCAAGAAGTAGGTCGGGGTCATCTCAGTAATTGCTTAAATACCACTCAGCAAAGCTCAAACTGGATTATATCAGGACAATTGAACCAGTGATGAAGGAATTATAAAGAAAAATCTTTATAATTAAAAAAAGTCTTTGATTTGGCAAAGAAAACACATGGATAACTGAGAATATTGCCGGCTTTGAGATACAACTGCGTTTCAACTTGAAATATTTTGTTCGATGCTTTTGTATAGGTAAAAATGTATGATTTTTTAAAACTTTCAATAATTAATAATTTTACCTCTCATTACTTTTCATACGTTTATAAAATCTGCAGATTCGTAATCGAAATAATAAAATGAGCCTAAAAATTATATCCAATAATTATATCTCCAATGTATATTCATTTATTAACTACTTTGCCATGCCACGAGTTAATGTGGCTCAGTATGTCTGTGCAGATATAGAAACAAAAGCGCGTGTTGCTTTAACATCCGACAGATAGCGCTGATAAAAAAACAGCACGTGTTTACCTGTCGCAGGTGAATCTATATAATAAAGGCATATAAACACATGCATATTTTAAATGTAAAGTTGTGTCAAAATTTCAAAGCAATCGGTGAAGAACATTTGGAGATTTAAGATTTTGGACATACGAACCTATAAACCTTTTTTATAAATTAATAATTTGCATGGTGACTTTTTTGTAATTTCGTATGAAAATAATTAATAAAAAATTTCATAAATATCTCTCAAATTGTGGTCGGAACCTTTGGATTCGTAGAGGTGCACATTTTAATTCATTTTTGGACAAATTCTTGATTTTAATGTAAAGCGTGGTATTTTTACTTTCTAACACCGTTTAGATCACATTTCTCACCATAAGAGTAAAGGAGATATAACGATTTCTATGAGACCATATGAGCGGTCCCCACAAGCGAACAAATTTAACCTACGAGTAATAACTGTTGTTCCCAAAACCCAACAAATTAGCCTGAAGGGTTAAGGCAGAATGTAGAAACAGCTTTTAATACATTAGTTTAAACATAGATTGAAATATATTTGGCGTTCTCTATAGAACCACGTCCACTTTATTATTTGGATTACAGAATTTTTATGGAGAGAATGGGCGGATTTTCCAATAGCAAAATTTATCGATTTTTAATTATTTAAATTTTATAAAAATAAAGTATTACCCCAGAATAAACGAGTTCAGAGCTGATCCTGCGGAAGTTGTTGTTGAGGAGCCAGTAGAGAAAGGGATTCCAGAAGCTATTGCTCAGCGCTAGCCAGGTCACGATGAAGTCAAGCATTGGAGGAACCTATAAGAAAAATAACAAATTATCAAACATACTATTTTCGGTTGTCTGTCTGTATAACTATAACTCTTGTGACATTTTCATAATTGGAACGATTGTGTCACAAAATCAGACAAGCGATAAAGTGCCTACTTGTATAATAATATTTTAACAGATTTTTTTTAGTTTATAATTACAGAATCTCTTATTAAGTCTGTCTTCTACGACGCCTCAGTATATTGCTAGGTAATTATGTCAGAATATAACAGGGGGTGATAAAGAGTAAGAAGATAGGTATTAATTGGCTGTACCAAAAGTCATTAATTGGCTTAAAGTTGCTCAAACTTTCAATCGTGATTTGTGGCCTTTCTCCAGGGACTGAATGTTTCTTCTAATCTAAACAACGACTATGCAAATGATGTGTTGATACCAACCCTACCATATTTATAGCAGTGGGGCATGGAACTGGCATAGGACGAAGTAACTAGAATGAATGCTGTTTAAATGATTTCTCCGTGTGGTAAAATAATTTTTGACTGTGAGTTTTCCCTGCCTCGTGTCTTGTCCTTCATCAACAGGATGAGAATCTCTGACAGCCACTGGGCCCGCATATTGTACAGTTGGTGTCTAAAACACATAGTCAATGAAGGTGCGTTTCATTCATGGCTGTCCGGAACCAGTAGGACTATGGTAACCCCAGTTGGGGTATGTTATGTGAGGCTAAAGAGAAAGGGAAAGGAAAAGAGATGGGAAAGAAAAGAAGTTTACTAAAGATTAAGGTTTGAAATAGAGATATGTAAATATGAAGTTGGAGGGAGAGCGCTAATATAAAAAAAATTAATATAATTAATAGGCGCAAGCGACTGTTGTAAAAATATTTAATAACACACGACTTATTTACAATATAGTAAAATCGCTCGACAAATGTCGTAAGTAACATTTAACGAAATACTACGAATTCATACGTTAAATGTTTTCATAATTTTTGTAACATACTTTGCGATTTTTTTTCTATCGTGGGAATTTCATATGATTTCTTTTCAACTCTAATGGTTAATAAATAAAGATACTTTTAAAAGTATGTTTTTAAGAGCTTGTTCGATGGAAGTATATTATATTATGTTGTTAGAAAATCTGAATGTGAGGTCTTAAGTGATTTCAAATTGTGGTGGTATTTATTTCATCAGCATGATTATAGTATTATCTACAATGAGATGAGGTCCACAGGACTTCGCCTGTAGATACTGTCTCACAGACTTTGATGTTCCCGATGATCCAACCAATTAGAGGTAGTTGTTCGTGACATACCTTGCATCCGGTACAGGCTGCCACAACTTCTTGGATGGTAGCAGGAGTGACCACCACAATAAATCCTAATGATATGGCTGCCATGGTTCTGGACGCATTAGTGCTGAGGAGTCGCTCCTGTGCGTCGAGCTGGAAAGACATAATAAAACGGTAAGTTGGGTTGGTTGGTTGGTTTATCAGCCAGTGAAAATGATAATATTCGTCGATAAAACACGCGAGACTCCAAAGACAAAACGCGTAGAGGGTAGAAAATAAGTAGGCTATGGAGGTACCTAACTAAGGGGTGATATTGGTGAAGAAATATTATTGATTGCTGAAAAATATTTTAAGGGTATACGCAAAGGAATTCATAATATACTCTTTCATTTATCGGTTCTTCAATCCCATATTGCATTTGCATACCTTTCTTGAATCAATTAAATCAAAAACATTTAATCATATTCATATTGAGTATGTACGGACGCAAATAAATAATTCATCTTAATATTTTAAAGCATAACTTATTAAAAATGTTTTTTCATAAAATAATTAAATTACCGCCATCTATGAAAGAGATGAGATGCAAGAGAAGATTTAGAACGCCTGGTTTTTTAGATATTGTCACCTTTATATTATGTAATGACGTTATTTTTGAGGACTGATCACGATTTGATCAAAAGCTGAAACGGACCGAGGATAGTCGTTTAAAGTGAACCGTTAAAACACCAAAGATGTCCACGATCGTCGGTTCGATAAAAAAATGTGCCAGAATTTTAATAATCCCAACCATACAGCCATACACAGAGAAAACTGAGTATTGCTTAAAAAATCTTATAAAAATCTCTTCAAATTTATTGTACATTTCACATTAACACGTGTTTGAACACGTTTATCAGGAAACCTTTTAATTATTTGAAGAGATTTTTTTAAATAAATTAACAATATTTATTTTTCTCCGAGTACATACTCGTGGGTGGGTTTCAATTTACCAACGAAAAATCAATGCTTCTTTCAAAAATGTTTGTTTTGTATCGAGTTGAAGTGACAATCAGGTACACAAATAATGTAAAAAAACCACTCGTTAAGTCCATTGTTTGTGAAAATTGATTTCAAAAGAAGAACGAAAAATCAGGTTTAATTTTTTTCCTTGCCTTTTTTTGATTGGTTCGATTCCTTTGGTATTTAAGAAGAGCTTTTAAAATTCGTTTTTATTAAGCAATCATTCAAAATAAATAATAAAATGATTTAATGGTTCTAAATACTATTCCAAATTTAAATTAAAAAAGTACTTGGCGTTCATCGGATCGAGAAAAATCATTTCATCGGCATTCCTTGAATTCATTTTTGGACATTCGTTTCATACGGATTCAAACAATGGGCCTATATTAAATCGATGTGGATGTGGAAGGAAATATGAAAGCCTCCTTTTCGCGCGAATAATTCCATTGAATTGAAGGAACCCAGTTGGTTGGTATTACAGTCTATTCTTTGTGGCTTATATCTATAGAATCGCAATTTTCATACGATTGAGTATCGAAACTCAAAAGGTCGGATATATTTTCATATTTGCCGGTGAAAGTATTATTCTGTTTACCGCCGGATCAGGGCACTGGGGCGCGTTAAGTACCTATCGAACTCAAGTACTTTTGATTTTATCATGTTAAAAGTATTTTGTTTTTTTTTTTGATACACTGGAAGTAACTACGCAGCTTGGTGGAGATTTCAAAACATTTTATATTTATTTCAGTGAATATTTGACGCATTTTCTTAAAAAAATGTTAGGGTAACAAATTATATGTTTTGCACCCTAATTTTATCCTTTCGTAAACCACATGGGTCTCTTCAAGAAAGGTTCGTTTATTCCTCTCTTTGATGAAATTTTCATATACTTCTCAGATGGTATTCTCAAATATATGGCTTTAGCCGTGTTTATTGACCTAGTATATAATAATGACTAAAACGGACATTTTCAGTTGCGAACTAAATAAATAAAAATATAGTACATAAAAGAGTGTAGTGTTGTTCTCGAGGATATCACGAGCGTCAGTTTGATTTTTTTTTTAAATATAGGCAGTCTTCTTATTAAATTATAGTTTTTTTTCGGTTTTTGTTTTGTATTTGTTTATGTTTTTTTTGTTTATGTTTGTGTATTTGTTTTTTTTTGTTTATGTTTGTGTTTTTGTTTTTGTTTTTTTTGGTTTTTGTTTTTTTTTTCGTTTTTTTGTTTTTGTTTTTTTTTCTTTGTTTATATGTTTGTGTTTTTGTATTGTTTTTTTAATTTTTTTTATCACCATTAGGAATTGAAACGTTGCTTGAAATGGCTTTAGCCGTGTTTGGTGACCAGATTTGATTAACCAGGTAATTCCCCACCTACCTCTCTCCATCTCCTTCTCCTCCTCATTACATTCTGCTTCATAACAAACCCCAATTAAGGATGCCGCAGTCTCACTGGACTATAGTTGAGACACAACTGCGTTGATTGGTTTATTCACTAATATAATACGGAGAAGATTGAAATTTGAGGTACATGTAAGTATAAATGGTCAAGGGGGGGGCATTTTTGTTATTTTTCGACATAACTGTCTGTAAGTGACGTTGAAAATGTCGATGGTCAATGCAGAAGCAGTTGAGTCGCTTTTTTGATTGACGCGTTGTGATAGGCAGAAGTCCTCGCTTATGGAGTAGAAAAAATGCTTTGGATTTCCCACTAGTATACTTGTTAGGAACATATAAGTTAACCTTTTTCAAAATAGTTGGATTAGGTATAGTTCCAGAGATTAGTTAAAAAAAAATTTCACCTAAAATATTTTTCAGCGTTCTTCTACGATGTTAAAGGTATATCAATATGTTCATTTCTTTACATAATGACAAAAATATTTTATTGGTTGTATTTTTGGTAGAATGGTTGATCTTCCAGAGATAAAGATCAATAATTATGATTAGCCAGGTACTTGTCAACTAACCACATCCTTCCCTTCATGACTCACATCAGTCTCAAAACATTTCTCAATTCGAGATGGCATATTCCACTGGCTCCTCATTTATTTATTTATTTCACATATACGCCACAACATGTGCCATTCACATACCAATTTACATAGAATAGTACAGCAACATATGGAATGCAACAATATAAATGTAATGAAAAAGTATAATGATATAATCAGTAAATATTAAGTAAGGTTAAAAGTATGAAAAAAAGAGATATAAATATAATATAACTAGCAATCTGTTGTATTGTAATAAGTCAAAGTAAGAAATTACATGTAATAATATACAAAAAAGTAATATAAGGAAGAATGAAGTGCTTATAAAATGTCTTAAAGGCATTAAGAGTTTGTAAAAAATAAAATAAAAGATATTAGATAGGTATATAGGTACTATTAGAAAATGAAAGGAATAAAATATATATTCTTATAAATGAAAAGGAAACAAAAGTAATAATTTACGTAAATCTACCGGGAGAATCGCGTGTATAATAATAATGTGCGACACTGCTTGACAGCCCGATAAAGTTTTACATAGTACCTATGATGGCTATGATATATAATGCACTGATATCAGCTTCTACCTATCGAGTACTAGTAGTTTTTAATCTGAAGTACATAATCATTATGATGGTATGGTATTACTCGACAATTTTTATTTTATGCATCTTTGATATGATAATAGAGGTATAATAAGGTTATAAGGTTAGGTTGCCACTAGGTTACCCCAAGTGGTTCGCTACGTTTGGTGGTTTATCAGGAGTGCCCGGTTTATCGGGTGGGATGTGTTCAGGATGTGCTTGCCCACCAGCTGTGTAGCGTGCTAGATCGAGAGAGGGTTAGTTTGGCGAGACCTTTAGACCTCTCAGGCTGGTCTCTTTACCCATCGCCTCGAGGGTTATATTCATATGTCCGTCACTCCTAGACACGCTGATCCTTTCTACCCAACCCTCATACCTTTTACCTTCCCAGAACTTCATCTTATTTTCCTTTATAAATAAATAAATATGATAAGACAGGCACTTGTCAACCTTTTTACCGCAACCTCCCCTCCCTTACTCACATCAGCCTCAAAATATTTCTAAAACAGAGATGCGATTGTCCCACTGGTACCAGGTAGGAGAGTCTTAAGGCGATGCACTACGTCGTGTAATATTTTAAATTGAGCCGCTATCAATAACAACCCTTACGTAGATGGCGATAAGGTTTAAATTCCCGCTTAACACCATCTGCCTGTTTTGATTTATGCAAGAAAAAAACATGGCCAAAAAGTGCCTTTTATTTTATTTTGTGGATGTTCAGGGATAAATATTTTTTTTTGATCATTTTATAAATAACTTAATTTGCCACATTATACAATAAAATCATAACCGAAAATGGATTCGTAAGTGGGAGATTTTGAACTTTAAAGCAGTTTTCATAGGCCTTATACATTATTTTTTTCTGGGCTTATAAAAAGACTTATCTAAAAAATACTCGATCATTTCAAAGGCCAAGATGTATTCTACTCGCAGTATTTAATGAAAGCATCTGAATCATTTCTAGGTGACCAAATTTTCAAACCAAAAACACATGATTTTGAATTACTACGTACGGCATCCCCTTAAGAGGTACAATACATTAAAATACGTAGCCCCTGTGGCTACTCTCAGGGCTTCCTGAATATAAAATAAAATGTCACAGTATCCATCCTATTTGTGAATTATCGACTGATATTTTTGAATTGTGGTCATCCTTATGTTTTAAAATTACTCATTGCCTTATTCACAAAACTTTGTAAATACTTCCTTCATTTTGGATGTTTCTTATTGAAATTGATGTATTAGCGGCCGGAACAGGTCCTCCCTTATATGTAAATGTAAAAATCTGTCTTTTTTATTTAATTAGACCCTCTAATAATTAACTGAATTAATAATTACATATTTGCCATTCAACGTGGTAGAATGAAACACGAGATCATTGAATGATTCACCAACAGATTTATATAATTTGAAAGGGGAATATTAATCAAAGGTTTATAGGCAGAATCATAGACTAAAGAATTACCCAGAAAAGCAAGTTAATGGAAATGAGAAATTCCAATGAAAATATTGTGACTTCTTTTGGAAGAACGCATATCTATTCAGAAAATATAAATTTTATTAAATGTAATAATTATTCGCAAAATTAATAAAGCGAGATGAGAAAAACATGAAAAAAAAAACAATTAATTTAATTGGCTCCAGTTTGGTTTTTGGCGACGTAGATACCACCGGAGATGTAATCGTCGCTGGGAATTAAAACTATGCGCCGTCATTTAGAAATAGACAATGTGCATCATGTTAAGTCTATATTTAGTAATTTAAAAAACTCAGCGTACAAACACGTATTGTTGTACATATACAATATATTTTGATTAAAAATAAATAAATTTTAGCTTGGTATGATACAGACACAGCTTAAGTTTAGGTATGTATATTTATGTTGAGTTATTCTCATCTTTCAGAGTCGGTGCTCTGCTTACAATGGATTTGTTTAGTTGCTTCTTTGTTTAGTTAATAAAGAAGCAAGGATCATTCCGTTATCCTATCCATCTGAAAAAAAATTCCTGAAAAAAAAGTTATTCCGGGAAAATTGCGCATGAAAAAAGCTGTATGTATTGGGACAAGAGATTTTCTTCGGGTAATGTCTATACAGGGTGTTAAGGGACCCACTTTACTTACTTTGACCAGTGATTTCTCACATTATTTGAAGTAAATTGTTAAAAAAATTAATTTTTTGTCTCCGGTGACATTATTGATGTTGTTATTTCAAAAATTTAAAAAAAAATACTTCCACCTGTCAACACCGGTGACTATCCAATTCCTACTGATATTCTATGTTTTTGTGGAAAATAAACATTAAAAAACTTAACAATTATTTTACAAGCAATAATTATTCGCCTGAAACACTCATCCACATTGAAAAATCTCCTGATAAAAGATACATGACGCCAGGCAAGATACATGACGCCAAAGATACATGTTTCAGGCGAATAATTATTGCTTGTAAAATAATTGTTACCCTTTGTGCTATGCATAAAAAACCTTGTCTTAAAACATTAGTTTACCAAAAAAATAATAATTAAAAAACTTCCCCGGAGACCAAAATTTAATTTACAATCTTTACTCCAAATAATGTAGGGACCACTTGTTAAGGTAAGTCAAGTACATCTCTTAACACCCTGTATACTTTTTGTTTTGTGTACATGGCTAATAATTTCATGGAATAGTGCAACCTAAGACCGTAATGCATGTTGGAATGTATCTGACAGTTGTGACATTATCTCGTGAGACAATGCTCAAAGTGTTGCAAATTAATACCATCTTGATTGCTCTCTATGTATCATTTTTTAATCCCTTGGTGTTTTTTTTTACAAAAATGACTCCACTTAAACAGTGCAAACTTCTCATATATGCAAAAGTAGTGATTTTGTAATAAGATTTTTAAGCGTTTATTGTTATCAAGTTTAATTTGTAGAACTCCAGCTTTTATAATAAATTCAATAATATTTTTTAAATATTTTTAGAATTAATTTTTATTTTATTTAAGCGACTATTTAAACATTGTACATACAAAATATAATGTTAAATATATGAATAGTAAGTTGTATTTCTTAGTCCTCCTCACTAGGGTGACCTGTGCTGATGTGGACTAGACTTATTCATTTCTGTTTTATTAGTTTTCTATGAGTTTTTGCATTCATCTCTATCAGTCAGATTTTTTATTCTTGATTTTTAATTATTCAAATTTTGTATTCGCTTCATATCTGGGGGAAGGATAATGTTATTATTCATTTTACAAAAAAAAAGTTTATTTGTGAACAAGTTCTACTGTCTAATTATTATTACGCGTAACAACTATTTCGCTTTCTGAGGGCATTATCAAACCGTCATTTTGTCATCATTATAACACTTTGATAATGCCCTTATAATGATGAAAAAATGACGGTTGTTTCACCTTCTGAGGGCATTATCAAACCGTCATTTCGTCATCATTATAACAGTTTGATAATGCTCTTATAATGATGACAAAATGACGGTTGTTTCACCTTCTGAGGGCATTATCAAACCGTCATTTCGTCATCATTATAACAGTTTGATAATGCCCTTATAATGATGACAAATGACGGTTGTTTCGCATTCTGAGGGCTTATAATGATGACAAAATGACGGTTGTTTCACCTTCTGAGGGCATTATCAAACCGTCATTTCGTCATCATTATAACAGTTTGATAATGCCTTTATAATTATGACAAAATGACGGTTGTTTCCCCTTCTGAGTGCATTATCAAACCGTTATTTCGTCATTATTATAACAGTTTGATAATGTCCTTATAATGATGACAAATGACGGTTGTTTCGCATTCTGAGGGCTTTATCAAACCATCATTTCGTAATCATTATAACACGTTGATAATGCCCTTATAATGATGATAAAATGACGGTTTGATAATGCCCTCAGAAGGCGAAACATCTGTTACGCGTAATAATAACTACACAACTGAACTGTTTTTGTGAATAGATAAACTACCCTTATTGGATTATAAGATAAGTGGTATTAATACAGAAATCGTTTCCTCGAATTGATTAATAATTTATTCCAATCAAGAAGTCTAATAAGGACGAAGCTTTGAATCAATTGAATCATCGTGACGTGTTGATTATAAACTAATTTGCCGAGAGCGATCTGATCATTAATATTCCTCTCAATCTATTCAACAGCTTACTAATTCCCCTTCCATAACAATTCCAAGATTTATAATATGGCATAAGTTAACGATGATATGTGATTGAATTATTAGGAAATTTTCAGTGCTGAGTGAAAGCTTTTCGTAAGCCAAAACCTTTTATACAAAATAAAAAAATATTGCTGGGATTTGGAGAGGAAGATTTTAAAATCATTGTGTCATAACGAACACATTAACTAATCAAAACCGTAAAAATGAAAATTTACAAAAAGTTAGATTTAATTTGTTTTTTCAGAAATAATTTGAAAATTGTTTGAATAAAACCAATGGACAAAACGCCCACTACGTCATCCTATATTAGTGCTATTGCGAGGAATGGGGCGAGATTGTTTTTCTCGGGAATTGTGTAATTTTTGGGATGCTGTGTGCAGGTTCTTTTAAAGAGAAGGAAAGAGAGTAAATTCTGGGACGGAAAAAGATACGAGTGGTAGTTGGAAATCTGGCGGTGAGTGTCCAAGGGTAATGTATGAATCCATCCTTCCCACTGTGATGCAAAGCGTAGAGTAGTTGGTGGGTAGACGCATCCACCATCAAGACATGAACAAATCTCACTACGTGAATTCGGCACCCCTGCTAAGTCACCAAACGTAGCGAAATATTTGGGGTGAACTATGGCAGGGGTGTTGGATATCCAATGAATGGTTCCCGAGGCAGCGGTACCCATACCCGCTTTCCAAATTGAAATCAGACCCGTTTTCGAAGAATCTAAAAACAACGTTTAAAAAAATATTTTGTATTTCTGCCTTAAACATAAGTGCTTACTTCAAATTAATTGTTTTTGTGTTACGCAAAAAAATATTTTTACAAAGTTGACTGGTTTTCCTTATTAATGTATTTTTAATATTTTGTTTTTATCAGACTTCAGCGCAAAATTCATTATTGCATGACCTAGTCAACGGTTGAAGTCAGTGAGGATGGTGTACTCATTGGCGGTAATCTCTTTGAAAGTAGGAAGCGGAAATGAAGGAAAGGCCGGAGAAATACCGGCGAGCATATATTCCAATTGGTCTTGAGAAAGAAGCTTATTTCGTATATTCATGACATCCGCATCCGCGCACTGGAGGCTCTATGAATAGAGCTTAGAAGGCTTTCGTGAGAGCAGATAATAAGCATCCTTTGCAACGAAATCATATCTAAAAGGACTGCAAGTCTCCAAGTTACATTTCTTGGACTTCGGGAAGAAACTGTTGATACAAGAAAAGATAACGCTTACGATTATGCTTGTGATATATTTTTGTGAGACTATGGCATCCCCTTACTGGGGTATGTTGTGAGACTGAAGGTAAATGGCAAGGGGAAGGAGATAGGGTAAATAAAGATAAGGAAGTACCTAGATCTTCAGATCTGTTCACCGTCATGGCCAAAGCCATTTAAAGCAACATTTTAATTCTGAATGGTGGTCTTAAATCAAGGCGACACTGAGAGTATCTTCATCTTCCACTGAACGTGCCGCAAATGTACTATATATTATTTGTAATGAATTATTTGTGAAATAATATCAGTTAATCGAATAAACTTTACTTGCGGACGCCGGGATTTGAACTCACGACATCCATCTTGCTAGTCTAGAGCCTTACCCCTCGATCACGGAGGCCATACTAGTGCAAGAAGAACAAAATAAAAATATTAAAAATATCGTTACTTATTATCATAGATATTGCAACCAAAGTTCAGATGTTGTAACATTGTACTTACAAAATTGTAATGCTTTAATTTTATTTCACTATCTTGCATTGCTTAAGGCGAAGCTTAGTGCTAAATCACTATTTTGATTAATTTTTATAACCAATTGGTGTACATCATGAATACCAAAAAATATGTTTTAGATAAATTGAAGGTTTTCCTATCGTTTTGGTTGAGTAGAATACAAATAAATAAATAAATTACTCAATAAAAAATGTAAATGTAAACTACTAAACAAATTTTTTTTTTCAATAGAAATGTACGAACTGGAAAAGGAAACAACTTTTTAAAAATTACAGTATTATAGCTAAAATTATCTGTGACAGTTTCACTTGATTTAATTTTTTGTTTTGTTATAAAATTATTTACAATATAAATAAAAACCAGTTTTGTGCTTGAAATTGAACGTTTCTAGACTCAGTTTGTCAAGTGATTTTAATGCCTATTACCTACAATATAAGGTATACCAAGAATAAACACATTTTTGGCTTGTAATTTCCTCTTAAATACTATAGACATATCATTTTAGTATTTTTTATGTATTTCTGCGCAAATACATAAGTTACAATTAATAATTGACTGAATAATTTGGATTTCTATAGTTTAAAAGCCCATAAGACAGAAAAATGCATGGGGTCGTCGGAATACCCACTTTGTTACAGACGTTTTGTTTGGCATCTTGGCTTGTCAAGAGTTAAAAAATGATTCAATTGTAGGGTATTTGCGGCACGTTCCAGACTGGAAGATACTCTCAGTATTGCCAAGTTGAAAGATCACAATTCAGAACTGGTGTTTGTTGACTAGATGCCATAGTCCTACTGGCTCCAGACGGTTACGAAAAGTTGGGACTATTGAGAGTATTTACATTAAAAAGCATGTTCAAACATGTTATAACACTTGAAAGTTAATTTTGTAGTTATTTAACTTTTTTAATATCGTTCTTTATCCGTATTTTTTCATCTTGTTGTTTCCTTTTCGCTATCAACAATAAGTAGGCAAATACAAAACAAAAAGCTGCCGGAGTTGTATTCATATTCATACACACACTCATAAGTATGCTTTATTCGTCCTAAACTCTATTTGCACGATTCATAACACACCATCTCCGCTAGAATATACATATTCGTGAATGTTTAGTAAGGAATAAAGAATCCTCGAATAAGGAACTCCAGTGAAAAATATTGTGACTTCAAAATGATGAACAGATAATAAACGTCGAATCTGAATTAATTACTTGTATTGTACACATACACACGTAAGATATAATACATATAAGGAAGCCGCAAGTCTTGGCACACTTCGTTGGTTATCTACTGAAAATTGATGATTTGTGTACGAGTACTTAAAGCTTGTAAATACAAATTTTAGGGGGAGCGCGCTTATCTAAAAAAATGATCATAATTAATAGGCGTAAGCGAAAATCTTTATAAATAAAAATGTGAATATTCGTTTGTTCAAAATCTTAAATATCCAAAAGATCTTCACCGATTGCTTTTTAAACGAATAAATTGTGAAAAAAAGATGATTTAAAAAGTTCAAGGTATCAAAGGTCTCGAGAAAGTATAATAAATAATAATCGTATAATAGTATATTTATATGTAACAAATTAATTAGTAATTTGAAAACTTAAATGTACAAATTACCAAAATAAAATTAATAAGTACAAATACATTGAATTATTTTTACATTGTAAATAAATAAACACCCTAAACATGTATACATCTTTCAATTATGTTGTCTTCTTTTAGTATGTAGGTAAATATATACTAAAAATGTATTTACTAACGTTGTTACCTTGCGATTAAGTGGCAACAAATAAAATTAAGAATGGGTTTATTATCTAGAAATAAAAAAAATATTTAAGAATACTAAAAATGTATTACCACAAAAAAGACATAATAAAAAAGAAATTAATTAGCATCCTACTATATAATCTGTCTGGCAAAGGGCTTGAACAGGTAAAATGAATGTGTGATACCAGTTCGTTCTTGATGCGAAGTAGTAGATTCCGGTTCTTCACAGCAACTTCCAGTTTATAATTTATCCAAAAAATAATTTTGTAGTCCAATGCAAAACAGTTTCACGCTGCTGGTCTCCAAAAGGGTCCCTCTTAACCAATGAGGATCGGCAGATGCCATCCGATTCCATCAATCCAATAGTCAATGCTGCATATGCAAAGCTGATGGTCGCAAAAATTGGCGAATTGGCGTCGAACCTCAGCCAAGAGAAAATGCCCGCCACTCTGGTTGATGATCAAAGAATGGCGACTGCTTCCAATGTAAATCACAGATCCTTGCTCCCTCAGGTTTGGCAACTCTCTAAGTCAGAATTCCAGGGCTGTCAATTTGACCAATAGCAAAATGACAATGTGTAGGTACTTAAAGGTGATGTAAGTAAAGTGATGCACACACACCTTGTTACAAATCTTACACGAAACAACGTTTTTCAATACTACAAACATATATTAACATGCCTCGCAACTAATTCCCAAGATATTGCAAAAATTTTAATTAAAGTTACGTCGATGAAAGGGTTGGGAAAATAAAACAACCCTCTTATGAATATATTATATGCCCTCGATGAAGTAAAATCATTTCACATTCCAGACCCTGAGTATTTCTTCAGGATCCTTGAAAAGGAATTAAAACAGAAAGCCTTGATGTTGTTGGTAATAAATCACACACTTTATTATTTGAAATAATATTTTTGAAACAAAGGATCCAACTCCAAAGACCTTGGCATATTGTAGTACTGTAAAGGAAACTCGTATATCCTCTTTAAAGCAATGAATTAGCAATAAACTGAAAAGTTTTCTCCTCAAAATGTAGTACATTATTTCTTTAATTTTTATACGTGTTTTGTGATAATAATAATTGTCCTGGAAATAATGCGGTACTTATTTTGAATAATCGTTACGGCTCTGAAAAATAATTTGACAGAAAAATAAAAATTCGGTGTCGGTAACTTATCTTTATGGCCCTTATTTTTAATTGCGATTTTCTGGAATATATTAATGACGACATCTTCTGAACAACAGACAGCTGGTAAACGTGGAAATTGTAAAATCCATAGCAGGACCATCGCTGTTCCATATCTCCCAATTAGATTTAAAAGCGGAAATTTTATTTAAATGCAGATACTGAAATTTTCTACTGGAGTAAAGATTACTACTAGAAAATGCCCAGAGATACCTAGAAAAAATAACAGTCGGCTCCAATCAAATATCCTAACTATGAATGTTAAAAAAGAGGATACATGATTTTAAGCTCAACCCGTAAAATCATTCCTCCTCATGTAACCTTAAAAATTGAATTTAACAACCTGCAAATCCTGGTACAGGAAAAAAATATCTTGGGCTGTGTATTGATAAACACTTAACATTTAAACAGCATATTCAATATATTAAAGATAAAATCAACCCCTTAATTAATGTATTTAGCCGATTATCGTATCTGTTACTACATACAATTAAAAATGACTATATTATAACATTATAAGAGACGTAATGTTTTTCACATCACCATTCATGGCCGCTCCAAACCAGTCAATAAAGCGCACTGATTTTTCAGGGAGGTTGTCGTGGGTGCAACGGAAAATGACTTCACAAAATGATTTTTTACTTGCGGCACAAAGAAACCCAAGAATTTTATTTGATGAATATGTTTTATTTTAACGAGTAAAATATAAAAATAATATCACATCATATCAAAATAAAATGTGAATAAATAACAATTCGAAATAAATTATGTACACATCCAACCTCTCCAAGAACACCCAAGCGCATAAATAAACCACTCACCCCAAGCGATTGAAGTGGACCGAGGTATAATTGGGGCACCTATCTCAACATATTCAAACGGCCATAAAACATTATACGTATGACCTTTAAAAAATGCATGCCCTAATTCAGAAGCTTATTCTTAAATGTTTTCAATTTTTTTTTTTTTTTTTTTTTTTTTTTATAGTGAATACCTCACAAGAGTCCCAACTGCTCCCGTCTGGAGCCAGTGAGACTATGGCATCCCCAATTGGGGGATGTTGTGAGGCTGAAGGTAAGTGGGGAAGGGAAAGAGGAAGGTGGGGAAGTACCTGGCTATTCAGATCTAGTCACTAAACACGGCTAAAGCCATTTGGAGCAACGTTTCAATTCTGAATGGTGGTCTTACACCAGGGCGATACTGGTAGTATCTTCCACTCTGGAACGTGCCGCAAATATACTATATATTATTTTAATTAATTAATTGTGAAATAACACAAATTAATCAAATAAAATTTATTTGCGCACGCCGGGTTCGAACCCGCGACCTTCGGAATGGCAGTCCAATGCGTTACCACTGGACTATGCCGGCCGTTAATTAAAACTAAAAGTAGAACAAATAAAAGGTTTGTGTAGAAATCAACAAATAATATTTGAAAAATATACTTTCAAAATGACATTGCACTATCGACCTCTCTGACAGCCATACGTAAACTTTCTGATTTATTGCTTATACATAAAATTATAAATGCATCAGCTGATACACAAAATATTTTATCCCAATTTAATATCCACACACCATAAAGGAAATTAACAAGGAGGATGAAATACATTTTCAATATTAAAGCCTACAACACAAATACAAGATATTTCTTCCTGTAACGCGAAAATTAAGAAATTATAACACTTAAAATGTTTTACCTTTAATCATATCGAGCTGATATTTGTGATGAAGCCCTTTATTTAGAGAAAGGCAATAATTGTACCTATAAAATTACTGTCTCAACCACAGACATATGAATATTCATATGTCTATGGTCTCAACAGTAGGTATAGGTGACAATATTATACCTACCAAATCAATGTCTCATCAGTAGGTAAGGGTGACAATAGTGTCTCGTCAATAGATACAGGTGACAATAATAAATAAGTATCTCATCAGTAGGTACAGGTGACAATATTGTACCTACCAAATCAATGACTCTCTCATTGCACGAAGATGTAGCCTCCCACCCGGCATGCCGCTTAAAGTCCCGAAAGCCCTTCTGGGCGGAAGGAGAGAGGCTCCTCCGATTACCTCTCACCCCAGAAGATAGGTGAGAACTTGAGTGGCAAACTGCCAATGTGGAAAATGCCCATCTCATACAGGACCCCACCGAGAGACAGCCTGGGTCTCATTGCCTCGCAAAACATGGTCCGCCATCAATAGTCCGCCGCTGTGCCCACATGATGCCCAGATAGGGCCTTAAAGAGTCGGCGATGTGTGAATGCGGTGCGGTTTAGACCACCGAACATGTGGTCAACGAATGCCCGCTCCATTCATTCCCCGGCGGGATTGATGAGGTTCACATGGCGATGCCAGAGGCCTTAGAATGGCTCGCAGACCTAGATGTCCCCCTCTGACCCCCCCACCATACGAAAGAAAAAGAAGAATGGGTCATCAGTAGGCAAATTATTTTTTACTAATATTTTGTTACTATTTTTGGTATTATTATTATCATTTTTATTATTTATATGTATTAAAACATCCATGTATGTAAATTTTCTGGCATCTTAAATGTAATTAAATAAAATAAAAAAAATAACATGTAAACTTGAACTGCACTAGTAGGAAAAAATAGTATTTAAAATTTTAAAAAGCAGTAAGCAGTGTTGCTTATTTGAATTGATGTGTCGGCATTTGGAAAGATAAAATAAAATCTCAGCACACAAAGAATTAAAGGAGGCGTCGGTTATTAAAATTATCTGTTATACCAGTCTACGGAACCAAACTAAACGTGGGTTTTCTTTGTTCTTTCGCACCGGAAAGTCTTTTTAGTTTCCTGGATAATAAAATTTTAATGAATCCCTTATCTTTTGTCCAACATTTACGTTTATAAAATAAATACTTCGAAGTCTGTTTCATATTTTTGTTTTCAGGTTGAAATAAACCTAAAATTTAATGAAATCGTTAAGAATGTAAAACCATAAACATAAATTTTATAAGCATTCTTAATGTCTTATTAAAGTTTATGACATATATTTATCAGATTATTTGTACTTCTTAATGTAAACTGGACAAAGTGGCTTAAAAGATAAGCTCATCAAAAACTTTACAGTTAACCCACAAAGTAGACGTGATGCATAAATTTAAGCGATTAAAATGAAATTTATACTGTTAATCGCACATACATGGTTGATTATTTTGTCGAAATTTAACATTAGTAGTTAGTGATCGAATTTTAATTCAAATAAACATGTATTACTTTGATTTTGCGATTCATTGTTAGTTTCCATTATGAAAGCTTTTCAAGGTACTTATTTTTACATATGGGTGTTCCATGTAGCATGAATGGTCTATGTAGCGTGGTGGTCTACGAAGTTGAGCCGGGACTTTATGGGATCATGGCCTATGTAGCGTGGTGGTCTATGGAGTTGAGCCGGGACTTTATGGGATCGTGCCCTATGTAGCGTGGTGGTCTATGCAGTTGAGCCGTGACTTTATGGGATCGTGCCCTATGTAGCGTAGTGGTCTACGCAGTTGAACTGAGACTTTATGGGATCGTGGCCCATGTAGCGTGGAGGTTTACGCAGTTTTGCCGAGAGTTTATGGGATCGTGGCCCATGTAGCGTGGTGGTCAGCGTGATCTACGCAGTTGAGCCGGGATTTTATGGGATTCTGTATTATTAAGTAAAAAAAAATTGTATTTATTTTGAAACTACAATATTCATGGTAGAATTCAATTTTTATTGATTAAAACAGCTTTTTAAGTCATAAAAAGTCACATAAATATGTTGTTTTTCCTACCCAACTGTCAAATTCAGTATTCAAATTTCCACAGTTGATTGCCAAGCTGCACACAAAACCGATACTTTATGGGATTTTAAATAGTATAGAGGGTTGACGGTATTCATTATACATTCTAGAGCTGCATAAGGCTAATATTAGGTACCATTGAAGTCCAGACAAGCGGTTAGTCGTAACCCGTTATTATATTAACCATATTTCGTGGTCCCCTTCCCGCCCCACCCCCACCCCAAGCCTAGTTCCGGAGACTCTTTGTGTGCAAACACAATTCGGTTCAGATCCGTGATAATTGTAGCGAAAACCTTGGCGCGGCGTTCCGTTTCCGTTTTCGGCATGACGTCACCGCAGGGTCACACGAAAATAAAGCCTTTTTTTCTCGTTCCGAACAATAAATCATACAGATAATTTCAGTGAGGGAGCGACAGAGATGGACTCGGCCAGAAAGTCATAACATGCACTCGGAGGCGCGATCAGAGGGACGGAGGCGATAAATTATTCATACGAATTATTTTAAAATGCGTTGGGAGATTTATGACGGGCTTAAATCATCCCCTAAATGAAAAAAAAAACAGTGATTTCTTGCATTGTTCAGAGAATATTGAAAGGTTTTATTCGGATCACTTGGCTTGATTTGAATACCATTAATAATTTTTTGGTCCTTCGTGATAAAAGAAGAAATAGAAGGGATCGTTTCCGTTGAGTAGCATTAAATTAAATATTAGTAAAAATATTATTTTTAACCATTAAAAATTTAACACATCCATCATTATAATATAAGACGTTGAAGAAAATATTTTAGGAATACATTTATTTATTTGTTAACGGACCATGTCCAATTACAACACATTATGTATTACACGAAATGAATACAATGAGATATTTAAACAAAATACAGGCATGACAAAAATAGGGTACAAAAATAATAAAGATAATGTTAATTCAATACAGGAACAAGGTTTTGACGGAGTTCACGACTTCTGCCACATCAATACAAAATATTACTCGGGTAAACTGGATAGTGACAATAATCATTAAGACTTGCACCGAAAAATTAAAGGTCGTGACGTAAGTTGACAAGTCTGGCCATTTCAGACATCGGTGAATGGTATCCATAATTTGAAGAAGATAAGACGAAGGGAAGAGATATTGAAAATAATTAGTTTTTTTTATTTTTTTTTATTTTTTTTTTTTTATTATTGTACGACAGACAGGTAAGTCCAATTATGGTACAATTTTATAAAAACTAACAATACATGTACATATATTTTTTAAAACATGGTATAGTGATATTAAACACATCTATATCCGCTGGTAGGGCATTTAGTAAGGTCATACCTCTTGTCATGCTATGTCGGGCAATGACATCTGTCCGACCCTGCGGTATACAGAATAGGTCGTGGCTACGATTTCGACAGTATTTATCAGGAACGAATAATCCACAGCATGACAGGAGATATGGGCAATCGATAAGGTTTTTTAGTAACTTTAATTCAAATACCATGAGTCCGGCATTACGCCTAGTCTCCAGGCTTTGGTAATTTGTCTCCTTTAGCAGTTCCACGTGATGCATGAATTTCGGATATATTCCGTATGATCGCATGTAAACATACCTTAGGAATTTTTTTTGAATTTGTTCAATCATATTTATGTATTTAAGTTGATAAGGTATCCAGACAGTACTGGCGTACTCCAGCTTGCTTCTGACCACTCCGTTGAACATGGAGGTCATTGCTTCTTTGTTATTGAATTGTTTGCAAGTTCTAATTACAAAACCAAGAGTTTTGGAGCAAGCCGAGGTAAGCTGGACTATGTGGTTTGAAAATGTCAGCTTAGGATCAAAGATCACCCCAAGGTCCTTGATGATGTTTACGCGTGTAAGTACTTCACCATTCATTCTATACTGGCAGAATACCGGATTTTGTGAACGACTATAAGTCATAACAACGCATTTTTTAATATTGAAGTTAAGTTTATTTTCTACCGACCATATCATGATTGAATCGAGGTCGGCCTGCAGTTTCGAATAATCATAATCTGATTCGATTTCCTTCATCAGTTTCATGTCATCTGCGAATAGTAGACATGAGCTGTGACGTATGCAATCCTGAATGTCATCAATCAGAATGAGGAATAACATGGGACCGAGATTCGATCCTTGAGGAATTCCTGACAGAGCTGCGAACTTATGGGAGTCGTATCCATTTATATTTACATACTGACTTCTATCTTTTAAATATGACGCAAAAAATGTCAGTAAGGGTTGATTAAAACCTATTTTATGCATCTTTTTTATTAGAATATCGTGATCTACTCGGTCAAATGCCTTTGCGAAGTCCGTGTAAATTACGTCCGTCTGATGCCTACAGTCTAGGCTTTGTGCTACTGGTCGAGAGAAAGAGAGTAAGTTGGTTACCGTTGATTTCTTCGGTAAGAAGCCATGTTGATTACCTCTTAAGAAAGGCGTGATTTGTGGACTGATTTTATCACAGATAATCATTTCAAAAATTTTTGGAATTGTTGACAGTACTGCAACTGGTCTATAATTTCTGACGTCAGTCTTTTCATCAGCTTTGTGAATGGGGCTGACCCTCGTTAGTTTCCAACACTGTGGAAATGTGGAAGACATGATGCAGAGATTAAATATGTACGCAAGGGGAACACAGATATTTGGAGAGATTTTTATAATTATTGAAGGAGGAATACCGTCCGGACCAGTAGCCTTATCAGGTCGGAGATTCCGGATACAAGTTTCTATTTCCTGGATGTTGGTCAATCCGAGTGAGATATCTCCAACGTTCCAGGGTGATGCTGTTGGGAAATTGGTTTCAAGTTTAGGGGTTACTTGACTATAGACGGAATGAAAATAGTCAGCAAACTTATTTACAATTGTGTTAGGGTTAGTAAAAGTTACGCCTTCCTCAATCAAGCATGTTGGTGAGGTTGGGTTAACTTTTTGTGACCTAATATAGTTCCAGAAAAATTTTATGTCGTCTTTGATCCCATTCTGAACATTTTCCATGTATTGTTTTTTAGCAAATTTTATTTCAGATTTTAGCTCGGATCTACTCGCTGAAAATATCAGATAATCGGATTGCTTTTTGTGCAATAGATATCTTTTTCTGAGCGATTCCTTTCTTTTCAGTTTATCTATAATGCTCTTATTGAACCATATCGGATATACATCGTTTGTGATGTTGGGTTTGTTATTTGGTATACATAATTCAAAAATACTAAACAGTACATTGTTTAAATATTTCACTGCTTCGTCTACAGATTTTATGGTGTACAAAAATGTCCAATCAAAATGCGAAAGAATATTATTGCACAGTTCTATGTTTGCTCGCTTATAATTAAATTGGTGGAAATTATAATTGTGGAGCGAAGGCGGGGGCCCGCGGGGGGCGCGGCGATCGTTTTGGCGGGGTCTTCGTCTGCACCGAACCGCTCTTGATAGGCGCGCGGAAATGTCCAGCGTCGGGTGATGCTGGTCTTCATTCACCAGTGGTTCCTCGCTTCTCATCACGTCACACACATTTATATTACTAAGGATAAGATCGAGAATGTTATCGCTACTGTTCTTCACTTTATTGTACTGCGTCAGTCCATTCGAGTTTGTGAAATACGAAAAATCAGTTAAGACGTCTTCGGGTTTATTATTTAAGTTAAAATCACCCAAAATTATTATGTTCTTATTTAATAATATATTGGCTTTATTGTCTAAATGTTCATAGAAAATACGTCTATTTTCGCTGTCATCTGTGCAGTAGAAGTACACTACACATATAAACACAGTGAAGTTATCTTTACAGACTTTTACCCAGAGGTGTTCGCCATCTGTTTCTAGCTCCCTTACTCTTATTGAATTTAACGGTTTACGTACTGCGAGCAGTACCCCTCCCCCTCGTTGCCCCTCTCGGTCCCGGCGATGTACTGTGTACTGGCTGGTGGACAACAGTTCTGCGTCGAATACAGAGGTTTGCAACCATGTTTCAGTTAGAGCAATAACTTCAGAATTTTGTGAAATAACGTTGTTCGAAAATTCACCTATTTTCGTATTTAGACCACGCACATTTTGGTATTTCAACGCTAGTTTTGCCATTTTTAGGTAGGTAAAGATTTACCTGATTGTGTGCCACCTTCTTTATTTGATGGTGATACGAATTTAAATTTAGACACAGCGATACCTGCCGGCCAGTTGGCGGCATCTAGGAATGTATCTTTCTTTTCTTCCGGGACACCTATTTTGAAGGAGGTGTAGTTCCCTTTTGCCTTCAATGAGACAATATCAAATTCGGAGTCCGGTTCAATGGTTTTGAGAAATGCGTGCACGTGTGTGCTATCGGTATCTAGGCTAAAGCGCCAAGCGTGGATATAATGCTTTCGCTCTATTGCTCGCAACGCCGTTTCTTTTTTAGTGCCCGTTATTATGAGGGATGTACGATGTCGCGGCTTTCGTGCTTGCACCTGCCACTCACTCTGATAATCAACGTGTTTAGAATTGATTGGTTCATTCAGTGGCTTAGCTTTATTTTTTCTTGGTTTCCTTTTCTTTATTTTTTCGTCCGGGTTAGATTTCCCGAGATATTCCTCATTTGTCGGAGATGCTGATGAGTTTGTACCTTCTGCCGATTCGTCCAAGGCCGATGGCCCGCTAGATGAAGACTTGATCGGGATTGATCCTTCCGTAGAATTACCCGAGGTAGACGGCCCACTGGTTGCGTGCTCCCTCGTGCCGTAGGTGCTGGCGGCTTCCAGTGCAACTATCTTCGCCGACAGTTTGGCGACGGTAGTATTTTGTGCAACAATAAGGTTCGATTGATCACTAACCTTGTTATGTAGCTCTGTTATGATGTTTTTTAGGCCACTAATCTGGTCCGTGAGGTCCTTAATGGCAGCGGTGACCGTTTCCCAGGCTTGGGTCGATCTTGTCGCCATATCAACACTGTTATACAGTTAATATTCAGAGCACTGATAAGAACACGTCCTTCACGAACAAGTCACTTGTTAATTTTTTATAGTTGCAACAAAGTAGATGATTCAATCATATTGTTAATAATTTTGACAAAGCAGATGAGACCAGAGTCCTTCCCACCTTATTTTAAAGAAGAAAGGTTTTATTTTACCTGAAAAACAATATAAATTATAAAAACATGGAGAAAATAAAAGAATATGGGTGCGACCAAGACGCTTTCACGCGAAAAGTAAAATATAAAAATTAATTTTTCAAGAAATTTGTTGATAAAAATGACAGTTAGTAAGGAAATGAGTTTTGCATCATTTAAATTTAATTCTTGTTTATGAATTTAGTCTTCTGCCCCCCCAGAATTATTGCATTGTAATTTTATTACAACCTTACACGACGTCTAACGCAACCACTAACCCCAAATATATATACCTTTAACGTAGCCGATTCACCTGCCAAAGCTAAGCTCGTACTGATTCTCCAAACCGCACCTCTGCCAACTACTTCACCTAAAACCTAGTACTTTGTAACGAATACCAACCCGACAAATCTGTGGTCACTCCACTTGCACTGTGTCCAGTCCGGAGAAGAGTTTGCAGACAGGACAACTTAGAGCTAAAACAAAAAAATACAGTGTGTGGCAAGCCTACGCACGACGGAAGTGAAACTTTTAGTATTATTCTCTCTCTCTTTTCATTTCATTTTCTCTTTTTTTCTGTCTATTGGCATATTTATAAGTAGCATGTGATAAAAAATAAATAAAAGTTATAAAAATATGGGATTCGAACCCGGGTCCTGCATAACGAGTGTCGAACGCTCTGCCTCTAGACCGCGAGGAGAGGTATCTCGCGCAAATTAAAGTAAAGGTAAATTAACAAATTTATATAATTTTTTACTACATTATTAGAAATCGTTGATAAATAAAAATAATTAATCAAAATACCGAGCGACTCTACCGGCTCGATTTGTAAGCTATATTTCGACCAAAATATCATATAGGTACCGTAAAGTAAAGTAATAAAAAGAATTAATTAATATCATATAGGGCCTTGATTAGTAATGTTAATGAATCAAAATAAAAATAATTAATCAAAATACCGAACGACTCTACCGGCTCGATTTGTAAGCTATATTTCGACCAAAATATCATATAGGTACCGTAAATTAAAGTAAAGGTAAATTGACAAATTTATGTAATTTTTTACTACATTATTACAAATCGTTGATAAATAAAAATAATTAATCAAAATACCGAGCGATCCTGCCGGCTCGACTTGTAAGCTATATTTCGACCAAAAAATCATAAAGGTACCGTAAAGTAAAATAAAGGTAAATTAACAAATTTATGTAATTTTTTACTACATTATTACAAATCGTTGATAAAAAAAATTAAAAGTTATAAAAATATGGGATTCGAACCCGGGTCCTGCATAACGAGTATCGAACGCTCTGCCTCTAGACCACGGTTATTACGTATTCGACCAAAATATCATATAGTCAAAATATCTAAAAGTCGCAGCACGAGAGCATTTTATCACGTAACCTCGTATTAAAAAAATCACAAAAAAAAATAAAAAAATAGTTTAAGCGGGGATTGAACCTCGGTTCTTCACGACGAGAGTCGAGCGCTCTGCCTCTAGACCGCGAGGCTGAGTTTGGAAGGTGACCTAAACTAGGTATATAATATTAGCTAGGCTCCAAAAGCGAAATGATCACGGTTTTTCGTGACGGTCATTTTCGAGTCGGTTTTACTCCGGTCCTCGAAATTGCATGACGCGCGTAAAGAAGTTTCACTTCAATAGGGAAATGAAAAGGAATATAATACACTCCTCGCAGCATTGACGGCCTCCTTGGTGGAAAGGAAAGGCTCTCAACTACCAAGCCCGAGATCTTTCGTTTGTGTTCTTTCACAATTTACTCATTTAAAATAACGTACAGTATATTTGCGGCACGTTCCAGAGTAGAAGGTACTCTCAGTGTCGCCATGGTCTAAGACCACAATTCATAATTGAACCGTCGCTTCAAATAGCTTGGCCGTGTTTGGTGACCAGATCTGAATATCTCCCACCTCTTCTTCCCCATCTTCTTCTTCTCCACACTACCTTCAGCCTCACAACGTGCCCCAGTTGGAGATGCCGTAGTCTCACTGACTTCAGACGGTTTAGGTCAGTTGGGAGTTGGGACTCTATTACGGTTTCACATATGCTAGGGTAGAATCAAAAGACGGGAAGGATTCCAAGCTTAACGCACCAATGAGCGGTCCCTTGTAATCAAGAGACTGCAACAAATTAGGTCAACTTGAATCAATGACTTGTCGCATTTCGTCCTATTTCATCCCATAAAAGAGTAAATCTGAAGTCTTCTTTCTTCTTAAATAAAACATTGAGGTAATTGAATTCGTTCAATTAAAACGAAATCACGCGCTCCTTATAAATATGTTTTGAATTATGTAAAAAAATATCGAAAAAATACATGTTTTATTTTTTCGTAAATTTCATAAGGTCACGGACGGTCAGTTTCACGGACGATCGATAAAACAGTTTGCGATATTTGCGAGCACGATCAAAATTCCGACAGTCGGTAGACAAAAGCCGCTAATTTTAGCATACATGTGTTGGATAAGCTGTCAACATGACTTTTTTGATAATGTCGTTCGTTATGGAAAATAGTTGGCTTATTAATTAATGGAGAGTGAACTAACTAAGTTTTTTAGGGCTGAAAGAAATCGTTTACACGATCCATTTACTTAATTAATTCATCTAAGAAGCAATCAATTGATTTTGTTCCAGCTTCGAGAAACAAAAGTTTTTAGTCCTTTTTGATGTCAAAAAGTACCTGCATATTCAAATGTATTCAATCCAATGTATATTAAAGTTAATATTTCAATTCGATATTGCGAATTTATTAAATTTTTTAACTTTTACGTACCCGTCGTTACGTAATGTCAATTCATAGATATGTGCCAGTGTTGCCAGTCTGTATCAATTCCGATTTATTACGTTATCAACATCGGTCTGGATATTAACATCGCGACCGTGCTCGGGAAAACGGTATAAAATCATTGGTAGTTACGTTAGATTTTGTAAAGTTATCGATTTTACTGCGCTAGACCCCAGACGCAAATCTTCAAATGCTTACCACCATAATTTATTTATTTGTTTACGCCCTAATGGGCTTTTACAAAAGTAGTTAACAAGTAATACAGTTGTGTTACATAGTTTACAACAAATTATGATTTTTGATTAAATTAAGGTAAATTCAAATTAATAGTGTGTATTACGGAAAGCTAAATATGTATTAAAGAACATATACATATAAAAACAAAAGTGTATTCACTACAGAGTTGTGAATTCATACATCTCAGTAAAATGATTAAAAGATTTAATAATAATTTATAATTTAATTTAATCTAAAGTACTTAATTTGCCACGTCGTAAAATAAACAAACATGCGAAACAGGTATTTGTTAGCAGGATATTTTGCACTTTTTACAGGCAAGCATTTAAAGCATTTTTTATAGGCCTGATACTATATTTTTTCTAGTCTTATAAAAAACGGTCGATTATGGCAAATGACAACTGCAATGTTCCTATGGCAAGTGTTCTACTCGCAGTATTAAACTAAAACATCAGGGGGTCAAGCACAGTGAAATTGATAATTTTACAATATTAGATCGATAGGCCTAACTACGGATGATTTTATACCAATCCATAAAGCATTATTTCAATACGAAATCCATCATCTATGGTCAGTTAGCGATGTTTGCAAGCACGGTCAAAATATGATTCCGACAGTCAGAAGACAAAAGCCGCTGCTTTTAGCGAGGCCTCCGAAGTGTCGGATAAGCTATATATAATCAATATGCACGACTTTTTTAACGTGAAAGCAAGGGAGATGGGTCATTTACTGGTATGAAACCGCGAACCAAAATCTCGCCAGCAAGAATGCTACTGCAAACCCAGTCTTCTAGCAGACTTCGTTTCTACCGCACAACTTTCATTGAGTCCACCGGCCGCTTTGATAGTCAGTACAGTTTGGTCGTAGTTTGACGACCGTCGCCACGATGGAAGCGTCAACTGTAAGATCAGTGGCGACGTGTGATAGAAACATATTTTTAAGTTTTTAATTTTAAAAAATATCATCGAACAGCAAAATGATGTCTTAGTTTTTTACTCCAAATATGCTCAGGAATCATTGATTAAAATTATTCGGGTATGTGCTGTTACAAACTGTATATATATATCGACTGTGTTTTAGTAAAACCCTTCATGACACAATTTTGAAAATGTTTTAAATAAAAAGTCTTCAAATAAGTTCAAACAATGGTCAAGAAATTTTTACTGATTAGGGCATTTTTAATACTGATAAAATTACTCAAATCTCTCAGAATTATAAATAGAAATCGAATAATTCGTATCACAATTTTAAAAAACAACTAACTAATATAACTAACTTCAAGATTTTAAATTAGTTTTACGAATTTGTATCACCTTATATCGTTTACTTTAAAGTTTTCATTTTGTGGCTTGGAGGCTTTAACTATGTCACATATATTTTTAAGAAAGACAAAAATTTCACGATAACAACTTACCCGACAATATTTCAAAATATCCTGCGTAAAATGTTGCTTGATGGAAGACTTATTTAGCCAGCCGAGGAATTTATTTATTTATCGTTTATTTGCAAAAACAGTATAAACCAGAACATTGCAATATCGATAGTTAAAATTTACAAAAAAGTGAATAGCAAATACATTTACAAGTGGGACAAAGAAAAAAGTTTCAAATTTAGGTTTACAATGTTATGTATTGAATAATAATATTTCACGTTTAAATACGTTGTAGGACATGTGGAAAATATCCACATTTCCTGCGAAGCAGTTAATTAACCTAGTGATTATTCCCAAGGGCATTACCATTGAACTCACGACGCCCGGGTGAGACTCAGACGCGATGCCAACTCAGCCACTGACCGTGTGCCACCATTGTAAACATGAACATAGTTATATCGTTAAAATGTTCATCCATGCTGTGAATGAGACTGTATTTGTAAAGCGTTTTTGTTACGACTAAGTCTAGGGTTTTTGGTCCAAGATTTTTTCGTGGGAAGACCAAGATATCATCTAGTGAATCATTTATCTATGCCCCAGCCATTTTGTTCAGCATTCAGTCACTTTTCTCTATGCATACAAAAAATGTTATTTTTTGTCTTTCTCTCTGCTACGGCTCTGCAAATGCCTGTGTTAGTTTATAAGAGAGTCGTGAGCGGTCAATAGTAGTTTGGTTCTAGCATCTAGTAACGTCCGGCAGAGGACATTTTGGACATTTTACATTTCAAATAAAACCCCAAATACGGGCAGCCCGGGACATTAAGCCTTCCGAATAAATCATAAAATATCCACTGATTCTTTCACTGTAAGAATAAGTTTCCTTTTTTTGTGTTCGCTTCCCAGAGCTTTAAGGAAGCTGGATAAGTTTATAAATTACATTTATTATTTAACAGATATAAGTCAAAGTCGTTTCGCTTCTTGAACACGGCTTCGTGCTAAATTCAGGCCTTACACAAATGAAAGGTTTTATTCAAGTAAGTACGTAATAATAAAGTATTCAAATAATAATAAAGAAATTGATGAAAGGAGATATTATGCATATTTGCAATAAGCATTAACTTTGTAGCTCGCCATAATTTGAATGTGGCTCGCCATTGAAAGGATTTGTGATTTTATTAATAAAATCACAAATCCCTTACAATGGCGTAGGATCTAATATATATCCAATTTTTCTTCAGTTACTACAAACAAATTTTCTCCCCGTATAAAACCCGCGTTCTATACTGATATGAATATGGTAAATTATTAAAAAAACACTGAAAATAAAGATCATAAATTTAGCCACTCAGGCATTTACCAACTATGTTGCAATGATTGTCCATCATTCTACATAGGTAAGACAACCAGAAATATAAATATTAGAATCACGGAACATTCAACAAGTTTAAATAACAACATTTTTTCAGAGTTTGCCAATCATCTTATTTCCACCAATCATACTTTTAATACGGACACAGGGAATTCTTCACCGTTATAATAAAAGCAAAAAATTAGATCATTTAGAAGCACGTGAAATCCAAAATAATTCCTAAATAATAACGCTAGTATATTGAACAACCAAATAAATTTATTGTTTATTCCCATTCTAGATATATTTCCCGTAAACCGCTCTATTATTGCCGGAATTCCCGCAATTACCCCTCCCCCTTTGTTAACTTAACACTCAAACATCTAATTTTTTTTATACCTGTCAATATTTTGTATCATAGGTTAGTTTTAATATTCTCCTGACGAAGGAGAGTGAAGTAAAAGGAGGTGCTTCCGAAACCGGAACCGAGTGTTATTAAAATTTAAGTGGTATAAAACAAATTTATATATTTTTATTGAAGATTATTATATATATAAAATATATATATATATATTACAACCATTATTTTCTGGGCTCATTTTAATTGCTTGCACAATCTTCAAAATAGTCTCCATTCTTGTGGGATCCATGAAAAAACAGAACACTTTTAAAAAGTCACGAATAAAAATTTAACCTAATCAAGTTTTTTTTCTCTACAATATTCACGACTTTAAGGCGATGCTATACGTAGTAATGCAAAATCATGTGTTTTTGGTTTGAAAATTTGGTCGCCTAGAAATGTTTCAGATACTTTCATTAAATACTGCGAGTAGAATACATCTTGAACTTTGAAATAATCGAATATTTTTTAGATTAGTCTTTTTATAAGCCCAGAAAAAAATTATGTATAAGGCCTATGAAAACTACTCTAAAGTTCAAAATCTCCTACTTACGGACCCATTTTTGGTTATGATTTTATTGTGTAATGTGGAAAATTAAGTTATTAAAAAAATTAAATATTTATGCTTGAACATCCACAAAATAAAATAAAAAGCACTTTTTGGCCATGTTTTTTTCTTCCATAAATCAAAACAGGCGGATGGTGTTAAGCGGGAATGTAAACCTTATCGCCACCTACGTAAGGGTTGTTATTAATAGCGGCTCAATTTAAAATATTCCACGACGTAGTGCATCGCCTTAAATCACTTTTAAAAAGTGTTCTCGTTGTCACTATTTTGTTTGATCCCGTTTCTCTTCTGGTGATATTATTTATCAAACATTTTGAAATGTCGATGTTCTTTCTTGAGCAGATCAAAAATTTCCGCTTAGGGCCTAGGATATATTGTTTCTTTCAAATTGGCATAGATCAGACTTCTTGCGATTTTTCGTTCAGTTAACTATTCGAAAGTAATTACAAAGTTTTTCATTGCAAGTACGAATGGGAAAGTACTACATATTTGCAATGAACACTACAAACTTGAAAAGAACAAAATTCAGCAAATATTTGGTCTTCTGGAATTAGTAACAAAACTAATAGATAATTTTATTTGCGCCGTGAATGTAATAATGGTTTATTATAAAAGGGTGAATTCACAACGTTGAGTTAAAACTAGACTGTAACGGAGATATTTCACCACAGAAGAATGCCTCGTTTGTTTCATTTCAATGTCATTCTGGGGCGGCTCTTTCATTCAGATTATTAATTAGGAAATATTTTCATAAAACTGTGTTTTTTCGTATATTTTATGAAGTCGGTAATATGAAGCGTGCTTGAATTACAAATAAACGGTAAAATACAGAACCTTGAGAAAAAATATAAGAAATTTTCCCGAGCAGAAAAAGTGGGGTTTAATCGTCTATTTTTCACAATATCAAATTTCCATGGTTAAAAAATGTAACTCCGTGAGGTAAAAATTTGGGGTGAAAAAAAGTCTTGCCACAGTTTGTAATGGTACGTATACATTTGCGAACACAACGCGAACAGAATGTTTCGCGCCATTTGCGGTTGCTTCGTTCCTTTTCCAGAAGTTGAGGTTCAGTTCGGCAGGTAGGCTCGCGTTTAAAAAATAAACGAATTACTTTATGAAAATGCTAAGTTTTCACGGAGCTACAGTCCAAGATACATTTAAAATAACCAAATAATAAAATCTTCTTCGATAATTGCGAATTTACTTTGTGGCATAACTTTAATCGAGAGAAAAAAATCTCTTTGAATACAACAATGCCAAAGGTTTCTTCGTCATGCTAATATAATATGGCATTACAGCATCCGACAACTAACCATTAATGTAGGATAAATGGTTGGATATCGGTTATCTACAATTTAAAGGACGTTTACTAGTGAGGGGAATAATATTATATTTTTATCTTAACGAAGTAACCGTTGCGTAAAAGTTGGTTTTGAAACATGTCGAATATTTTGGTTAAATAATGATGCATACAAAATATACTTATATAAATAGCACAATATTAATCTATTAGGTTACCCATAGATGGCGTTAACTGTCGAGTATTGTGGAGAACGAGTAGATAAAACTTCATGGTTGGCATCCATATTATTCCAACCGCCTGCTAATTAAGCTATCAGTTCCCATTAAAGTAAATGTGATAGATTTACTTTAATGGGAACTGATGGCTTAATTAGCAGGCGGTTGGAATAATATGGATGCCAACCGCAGTATTTAATTAAAGCAGGCGGTTGGCATCCATATTATTCCAACCGCCTGCTAATTAAGCCATCAGTTCCCATTAAAGTAAATCTATCACATTTACTTTAATGGGAAGATTAAACTTGGGAACATTAAAAGTCCAAGTGTTTTGTTGCAGCCGGAATACATTAAAAGTTAAATATTATTGAGGAAAAATCACAAAGCAAAGACAAAAATTTCATAATACTAATAAATCTAAACGAATAATGAAACAGAACAAGACACAGAAACATAAAAAGATAACGGTCACAACTAGGAATTGAACCCAGGATCTCTTGTCTTACCGGAACAGGCGTCTTAAACCACTTGACCATTGGTACCTATTTATAAAGAGTCATATTTGTCGATATCATATCTCAAATTCAGAATTAACAATATCATTTTGCAACTAATTGATCAAAGTTTCTAATGAAATTGGGTTGCAACCTAGATAGTGTCTCAGATAAACATATCCGATTTTTATTTATTTATTCAAAAACAATGTTGATATCCTGTAAATCTTATTTAAGGCGATGCACTACGTAGTAATTAGAAATCGTGTGTTTTTGGTTTGAAAATTTGGTCGCCTAGAAATGTTTCACATGCTTTAATTAAATACTGCGAGTAGAATATATCTTGGCCTTTGTTTTATTTTGTAGATGTTCAGGAATAAAGATTTAATTTTTTTAATAACTTAATTTGCCACATTATACAATAAAATCATAACCGAAAATGGGTTCGTAAGTAGGAGATTTTGAATAGTAAAGCAGTTTTCATATGCCTCATACATTATTTTTTTCTGGGCTTATAAAAAGATTTATCTTAAAAATACTCAATTATTTCAAAGGCCAAGATGTATTCTACTTGCAGTATTTAATTAAAGCATCTGAAAGATTTCTAGGCGACCAAATTTTCAAACCAAAAACACATGATTTTGCATTACTACGTATGGCATCGTCTTAAAGTGGTGATTTGTTTTTTATAATGTTGATGAAAAATTTTGCGTTTCCATTTATAATTTTGAAAAAATTGTGCTGTTTGGAATAATTTCGTCAACGGTTTTCTAGAAATAACAAAGAAATACTCGTCAATTCTGTTTTTAGAATTAAAAATGCCTCGACCCGCATAAATTACTCAACCATGTTGTACTTTAAAAACTATCTATATGAAAAGTGTTTTACAAGAAAACAGTTTATATTCTACTATTTTTTGTAGAAATTTAATAAAATATTGATTTCTATATTACTAACTACCACGTTAAAATCTAATTATAACAATACATGTTAAAAAACGCCATGCATGGTTAATAATATTTTTTAATGGAAGCACTTTCAAATACATACAAAGCTGTAGATATATTTTTATACAGAGGAAATACTTTTAACGCTGTCATTTTCGCTATTCTACGTGTCAAACTTGCCTTGCAATGTTCTGTGGAATAAAATCAGGCGAACCATAGAAAATAATATCTAAAGGAAGATATGTCATTCATTTCAATGGGAAGCCCCGTTGATTCTCGGGAAATAAATTATGTGGAAGTTTAGCCTTCGCAAAATGACGGTTAATGACTTCTATGATGGATTTTCAGAGTAAAATGAGAGGATAAGGATTTATTTATTCGAGGAATGTCCTTCAAAATATACGGATTTTGCGCATGCAAGGCTAATGTGGCACAAAATACTTTAATTTAATTTCGGTGCCAAATGAACTCAAGAATTCAGTGAAAATTTCAGTAACCTATTTCATGGAACATATTTTTACAGAGTTAGAATCTTTAATTTTTTAAATTTGTTTAAAATAAATAAATAAAATAATTTTAAATTAATTTTTGTACCATTTGAAATCAGATGTTGTCAACAATTTCCCTTTTATTTTGAACATCAAGTGTGCAAAAATTCATCACGAAATCTCTTCATTCTGCTTTAAGGGGTGGGAAAAGGGGGCGAGGTGTGGGTTTTCAAAATCTTATATAGACATAGACAGTGAACTTCTTCCTGTTTTCAAGGTCAAATATGCGAAATTTATTAATCTTGGAATAAAAATCTAGTTTTCTTTAAAAGCAAACTATTAGTAGGAAAATTATCTTTATATACACGTTTTCCCATACACGTGGAAAATTGATGTGAATACACTGAATACACTGAATACAAAAGTCCCAACTGAAACCGTCTAGAGCTAGTGGAACTGATTAAAAATAAAAATAAATAAGATATAAATCTGGCTGAAAGAGATTATTGAAAAAAACATTAAAAACGACATAGAAAACTAATAAAGCAGAAATGAATAACTAAATTCCGCCTTAGCACAGGTCACCCTAATGAGGAGGACTAAGTAATACAATTTACTATACATATATTTAATATCATATTTTGGATGCACAATGATTCAATAAAATTCAATTAAATAAATTCAAACAAGAACAAAAAAGACAATATTACCAAAATTTCAAACATTAAATAACAAAACCTACACGTAACACACAAAACAAATGTAAAACACATATCACTCACAAACACACAAGATCACATTTTAAATGTATTATTTTCTCTTTAAAAATATTATGTTTATTATTTTTTCGTATTATAAAATGAAGGCCTCAGCACGGGTAAGCCACCCAGTGAGGCCAACATTATTGGATAACTATGAAATGAAAAAAATACTGTACCAAAATAATAAATAAGACTTTAATGATTAGGCCTTGGAAGTATCAAATTTTTTGCTTTGTTATTAGGTTGTTTGTATTAAAAAGTCAGTACTTTAGAAAATACAAATAGGTTTGCGACACCACATACTGCAAATTTAAGTATGTAAATATATATGCACTTTACGCCCTGCGGCCTGCAAAAATTTTGATGATGGATAAGTAGGCTTGCCAGCAAAAAAGATTGATCATCGCTGCTGTATACCATGATTTGCTAAGGTATATATAATATAATTCACTGACGGGCACAAAGTATACTAATAATTTAGTTATTTTACGACAGACGTTCTGCTATTTTTTCCGGAATCGCTGTCGTTGACTAACTACCAATAAATAAAACCCGCATCGAAAAAGCGTAATAAAATCATAGAAACGGCGAAGCGTATAGCTGGCAGAAGCTCGACTTTGTTCATATTAAATTCATAAATTGGAATATCTGATAAAAACAAATATCCGGCTGAGGGGGAGTCACAAATTTGAATCAGGACGAGAAATAGGACAGACAGACGTGGAAAGCGACATCCCTACACGATGGCAACGTCTAATGAAATTATCCGGCCCGGGATTTAAAAAAATATTAATTTAACAAAATTCGCTTTTGCGAAATTCGATTTACGGTCTTGTTAATTTATTCATTACTATGCGAGATGAGCATGGTTCATCTACTTGGCTAATTAGGTTAGGTGCTCATTTATATACAAGCTATCTTACATGCGTAATTTATAACTAAATGAACAGCGAAGCTCTTGTAATAATTCTATTATTTATATTGTCTTCCAATCAATGTATGACGTAAATTTTTTTTAAGGAATAAATCAAAACGTTCCAGGATAAGAATAACATGACAATGTCCGATTTCGTCCTTGACGTCTTCCGTGGTCAATGGGTAAGGCTCTCTTTTAGCAATCCATAGGCAGCGGGTTCAAATCCTGACGAAGTTTTTTTGGATTGATTTGTGTTATTTCACAATTTATTCATCTAAAATTTCTTATAGTAGATTTGCGGCACGTTTAACTCCTTGAGGTACGAACTTTTTTTTCTTATTTTTTACCTTTTTTTTTTTTTAATCAATTGATGTAACTTATAATAACGAGGAAAAAATATTTAAAAAAAAATTGGACTGAAGGCTTTTCAGGAATGAGGTGGTCAAAATTTTATACCACAGTACACATGGGAAAAAAATATTAGGTTCAAATCAAAAGTTTATTAGAAATAAAAAAAGGCCATTTTATATGACTAATTGTGGAAATTTTCAAAACAGTTTTTATCTTTTTTTACACAAAGGGGTACTTTGCAAACACAACATATCCAGTTGGAACGTATGGGCCTGTCTTTTGTACTACAATTCGCACAACGACGTGAAGTAGTATGTTCTGGCCGGTGGGCGCTATTTTTCAGACGTATTTCAGGGTCCACGTAAGGCTTATGTCTCTTAATTTCCACCACCTCCGATGTGGACCCACGCTTTTTGGTGCATTTCAGCTCCTCTTCAGCCAAAAGTCCTCTGTAAACTTGCCTCCTGAAATCTTTGAGCCTCAATGGATTGTCTTTGTCAGCCTTACCCAACTTGCAGAGCTCTGTGTAAACTATGTAAGAATTTACAATTGTTGCATCTAAAAAGTGGAAAAATAAACGATGCCACCATTTTTTAGACTTTCTGTTTATCGAGTAAACCGCCTTCTTTTGATCAAACTTGTCCACATAATTCATGCAGTTGTTATAATTATTTAGAGCCAACGGACATGGCACCCTTGTGATCTCACCAGTTTTCTCTTTACGGTTGACATGCATGGCATCCTTTGGGTTGTGAAAGTTTGAAAGGAGGTGTACAGCTCTTCTATCTCTCCATTTTATCATGGAAATTCCTGTATCACTCACGTACCAGTCATATTCACCTCTTTTTAGGTTTTTATCATCCTTCATCTTAGGCAAATATTTTCTGGTTGATTGGACAGTTCAACATGAGCGAATATTCATATCTTTCAGCTGTTTTTGTAGGGGGTAGCAATTAAAATAATTATCAAAGTAAACTGTGTAGTTACGACCTTGAATAGATTGACAAAAATTTAAGACAACTCTTGGCCCTAAGTTAGACTCAGCGTAGTCACCAATTTTTCCTGTGTATATTTCAAATTTTAAGTTGTATCCATTTTCTGCACACATCATCCAGATCTTATAGCCTCTTTTAATGGGTTTTTTGGGCATGTATTGCTTCAATGTGCTGCGGCCTTTGAATTTGACCATGCTCTCGTCAATTGCCAAAGTAGGTGATGGCTTGTAATTTCGGTCAAAGGTGTCTGACAAGCAGTTCAACAAAGGCCTTATTTTATATAATTTATCGAAATTAAGTTGACCTCTAGCAGGCATCAATGAATTGTCGTTGAGATGAAGGTTTGACAACAGCCAGCCAAACCTATGGACTGTCATAAATCTTGAAATATAGGGGTCGTGTAAATCAGGGGACGATGACCAATAGTCTCTATAACTGGGGGATTTTTTAATTCCCATTACTAAATTTAGTGCAATGAATTTTTTAATTTCCTGAACGGTTGTGGGTTGGTGATTTTTCCCGACTTGTTGTGCGTATAGATTGGTCTGGAAGCAGATATTTTCAATCAAACTAGGAGTCAAAAATTTCAGAAAAATTTCCAAAGGTGTGGGATTTTCCATCGTAAGAAAGTCATTATGTAGTCCTGTTTCTTCACGGAATTCACCAGGGAGGGCGGTATTGAACGTACGGCTCCATTTAGGCACGACTATAATCGCAGGTATGACAGGTGTAGATGCAGTTGTGCCTGGAACAGCAGCGGTGGATGACAAAACGGACATTGAGATATTAGGACTATACTGGGCAGATGGAGAAGACGATACTGGTCGGTTACGCGTACGCGAAAGATGAACATCAAAAGTAGATGGTGATTGTGAACCAGAAGGGCTGGATGTGCCTGCTATAGGGTGATCGAGTGTGGTAGATGAAGAAGACGCCGGGATTTGATTCCTCACACAAGATAGAGGCAGTTCATCATCATCATCGTCCGAAGAGGCGCTAACTGTGACATTTGCTAGATGCTCCTCCTGTAGATCCTCTTCCTCATTGTCTGAGCACCCATAACAACTGTCATCATCAGAAGGTATCTCTTCTAAAAGTATTCCTGCGATTTCTTCTTGGCGAAGACCTTTCTTCGGCATGGTGTATCTGTAAAATTATAAAATCAGAATAACCATGTTGTAAGACTAAAAAAATTACCTCAAGTACGGTGGTCGAAAAGCAAAACCACCAAAAAATTTCGATTTTACAAAAAAATACTATATTTATAGACATTTCTTATTGATAATTCAACAAATGAAATACAAGGGCACTAGAATTCATAAGAAATGGACAAAAATTCGAAATACATACCGTTATATTTCACTTTAAAGTCGGAGATCACAAAAAACCACAATTCGCTGGCAATTGTCAAACACATAAATAACCAAACCGTGCAAAGCCACCTATTATCGCTATTGGAAACTAAATAGTAGAGAATCTATGTCTCACATGGCATTTAAAAAACTTGTCAATAGATGGCCGTTTTAGCATAATTATTTATTTTCAAGGTGGCCGAATTTTGAAACCACAGTACTTCAAAGAGTTAAGAGTAGAAGATACTTTCAGTATTGCCTTGGAGTAAGACCATTATTATTCAGAATTGAAACAATGCTTGAAATAAGCCGTGTTTAGTTACCAGATTGAATAGCCAGATAATTCCCCAACTTCCTTTTCCCTATCTTCTTTTGGTCCCTACTAAGTGCAGCCTGACAAAAGACCCCAATTTGGGAAGCCATAGTCTTCCTATACACGGAGAAAAACGAGTACGAATTTTTTAATCAAGATACTGTTAAAATGTGACTGCGTGATCATTTCCCAATAAAATATATCTGAAAACAAGGCTACGCAGGTGTCCGAATAGATGTAATGGACACGATGCGAAGGTATTTTTTATTTTTCTGAACACGTGTTCCGACTTCCTCATAACATATTCGTGCTTTACTGATAGTTTGTTATGAAATGTGTCAAATCATTCTCGATAGACCTGCAGTACTTTTTTAAACAGGAAAATGAATAATTTGACCAGATTTTTAATAAATATACAGTATTCCATGTCAGTAAGTTTTCTCAGTTTATACACAGGCTCCAGATGGTTGAGGGTAGTTGGTAATCTTGTACGGTATTCACATAAAAAATACCACCATTGTAAGCGGAAAATGTTGTTTGTGCAATGATGTATGACAGCTAGCTTAAGATTAAACTCACAATGCCTGGCCTGAGAACCCGATGTTGAGTACCGTTCGGGCACCGACCGTCCAAAATACCCGCCTCCTATTTATTTACGACCTAACTCATTATTAGTCTTACAGTCTCGTACTCGTGTCCAGGATCGGATCTGCTCGTGCGCAGCTTTTACGAAAACAATATGAATATTACGATAAAAAGTGATAAATTAATTATAAATGAACTTCTAACGTTTCTTCAAAAAAAAAAAATCGATGTCTTAGACGAACTAAACGCTGTCTAAATATGATCCAGTATTTCTCAGAAGACGAATTGGAAGCTGCACAAGACATTCTGTGCAGATAAAAAGATGAGCGCAAGATTACGACGAAAGGCGAAGGTAAAAAGTGCAAGAATTTATATGATATTATTAAAATACTGAAGGAAACAGATGACCTACTGCCAGCAGGTTGTCCTTATACTGTGTTGTTACTTTGGACATCTCGCTTTCTTTAATGGCACTTTAAATCTTCGGGATACAATTGTATTATTTATAATATAAAATAATTTCCCGTATTTACGAATAAACTGTTATTCCATGGCTTTCATAGTGTTTGCCGTGTAATACAGGGTTTTTCAATAAGAGGTGTTATTTTGAATAGCCCGCTATTTCGGTAGATGTTACTTTTAAAGCTGTCATTTTTTGACATTTGACAAGGAAAAACTAAGTCATTAATAAAAATGGAACGACACACGCTTCAAAAACGCATTGAAATTATTAAATTTCACTTGAGTTAATCAATGCAAATCATCTTGAGTGATGAGGCCCATTTCCACCTCGGTGGCTTTGTCAACAAGCAAAATTGTCACATTTGGGTCTCGGAAAACCCAAGAGTTATTGTAAAAAAGCCTCTTTATCCTCAAAGTGTGACTGTTTGGTGCGGTTTATGGTCCGGCGGAGTCATTGGACCTTACTTTTTCGAAAATAAGGCTGGAGCAACAGTTATGGTGAATGGATTACGATATCGAGAGATGATTAATGATTTTTCATGGCCGGAATTGGATGATATTGATTTGGACAACGTTTACTTTCAATAAGACGGCGCTACGTGCCACACAAGCAATGAAACCATTGATCTTTTACGATTGAATATCAAAATAACACCTCTTACTGGAAAATCCTGTATAAACACTTTCTCATCATCCACGGGGGCATTTTGGCACTTATTTACCCAATTTGGTTAGAGTTAGCACACGACCTCACGCTTAATAAGCTAAGTACTACAATTTCCGTATCTTTCGCTTGTAACTTTTCTTGACCTGTTCAGATCTCGCAACATGTTTTGTTGTTACTTCACTAAGAAATTCATGGGGCGACATTGCCACGCCTGTTAACTCCATGCAAACATAATTATTATTTAAATAGGACATAGCTAGATAAGAAATAAATCATTTCAAAATAGCCCCAAAAAATAAAGTGATCAACTGTCTTCAATTTTTTTATTATGTATTACAATAAACGTTTTGCAACATATTGTAATATAAACGTGTTTGTACACCTTAGTACGACTGTTTAAATGCATATGTATAGTATTTGGTCCAATTGTAGTACGAGAACTAATCAATTTCCAACTTATCGTAAGAATAAAATCAATAACGATCAAAGTAGCCCCATTTGCCGGCATAATATATTAAATCTCTGGCGTCGTCTGTCATTTGGACAATAACAAAAGTTATAAAATTGCGTCTTCGGAATTGATTGTAACCTGTAAAAATCACCGAACATTTTAATAACTGCAGTGTGCTCTATACAAAATCGTGAGAAAACTGACGTAGTTTATTTAAATAAAACCTTTCTATTTATAGACCCCAGTCACGACAATCTGGTTAAGAAAAAAATTCAGTATTTTATTATTGTACATTTTTGTTACACTAAAATGTAGGAAAAGCTGAGCTTTCTTCAGGCACACAGATACGTCCACAATACTCTTTTTTTCGGTGTATCTCTTCAATGAGTTAAATATTATTTTTAAAAGACCAGTAATTTGGCTTCTGTATCCAATATTTTAACAGTAATAAAAATGAATTTGTAAAGAGTTTTTGAGCAACGTGATGGGTAATAAATATGGGTAAGAAAATACCTTAGATTATGGTAAATTGTGGATAGGTAATGTATTCTAGGTAACCATTAGGATTGTTTTTCATGTTTTCTGATAAATACAAGGTGGGATTGCAATGTCTTCAAACTGCTATAACCACAAATCAAATCGAAGGGTATTTATACCCCAACCCTTACATTTTCACCAAATCGTTGAATTGGAATTCGAATAAAATCTATTGTTTTTCTCGACCTCATTTTTATCAATAAAAACCGAAAGTTAATAATTTATTGGGCTATTAAATGACCTCAAACCATGGGTGATATTTTCACCTCGTAAAACAGATAAAACAATAGATTTCTTTAAATGCTAGTATACGAATCTCGTGCTATACTAAGCGGTGTAAAGAAGTCACATACTTTTTCATGCTCCACAGAATTTGTAACAATTCATCAAATTTCAAAGTTGACTTTCAAGTGCTATGAAGGTTCTGTTCAAGTTGTGTTATCATATCATTATTGGCAAGTTATTACACAAAACTAAAATGATGAAAGAACTTGAATAGAAACTTCACATAACTTGAAAATCACTTTCAAAATTTGATGAATTGTTAAAATTCTGTGACAACTCGTCATTTCAATTTTTTTTTAAATTCCGTATGTGTGCAATATCGAATGACGCAATGATTTTTGAACATTTTTGAATGAGTTTGTTCAATATCTAATCAATGGAGCAATGTAAAACTATTAAAAATAACTTTCATAAAGTTTATATTAAAATCAACACTTGCGTGTACAACATCCAATACAACAACCGTAAAAACAAAAAAAGGCGTTAAATTATATTAAGAAGTTGTCCAATTAACGATTCAAATTTAAAGGCTAAAAACTACATTAAAACGTTGGAATTTGTAGAGAAGTTATCTTTTTTACTTGTACTATCATGTAAAATCACCACCCTAAGTTACCGTCAGACAACTTGAATATACAGGCTTACTTTAACGGGAGATTCCTCCTGTTGCGTACCGAATCCATTGGTACTCGGAGAATGGACTGTAATTTTTTAACAACAAACTAAGATGTGTTTATCACAAGGAAAATAGGAGTGGGAGAGGAGGTCTTTAATATGTGAATGTTGTTGCTTCAATTGGAAGTTTTGATGTTAGTCTTGAATGTTCTGTGGGCACCATAGTTTATAGATGTACATCTAGTATTGTTTCACAACATGAACAGTTTTTTTTTATCACTCTTTTTTTTTTTTTTTTTTTAATATTATTTTTTATATAATATTTATTATTGGGGCTGATAATTTATACTTTCCGATAATTATTAAGAGGGCGCGAGAAATTTGCAATTAACATCAATAAACAAAAGACACTTGCTTTTGGTCATCTATTTTTCAAATCTTTAGGCTTTTTTTTCGGATGTAAGCCCTTTAAGAAATGGAATAAAAACAAAGGAGATGCCAATTTAGGTAGGAACCGGATTGTTGGAATAACTATAAAAATGTTTTAATATTAAACACCTCTATTAACTATAAACATTAAAAAGTTAGTAGGGATTGGAAAGTTAGGGTGAGGGGTTGGGAGTACTCGGCGGAGCGAATAACGTAGCCTTAAAAAGGATTTTTTTGTCACCGGAGACCAAAATTTAACACACATTTTTTACTATAAATAATGTCAGGAATCACTGATGAAAATAAATCAAGTAGGTCTCTTTATTAAGAGTGTACATATATGTATTTTAAAAGTATACATTCAAAGATGTTGCGCACTATAAAACAGATATTCGGGGGGAAATGTTGTTAGCAACGAAAAAATGAGCCAGATGAAATACCCACTTCTTTAGTGTAAAACATTGTTCATTCATGTAGGCACAATACCTACATGAATGAATTTTCAATTTTCAACTTTCGACCATGAGATATTTGTAGTAGCCTCAAGCATCACTGCCCACATATCGCAATCAAGATACACGAACTTTGTTTCTTCAGAGTCCATTTTAAAACTACACTCTCTGAAAATATCTAACAACTTTAAAATTCAGCTCATAAAGCATCGGAGGTTCAAACTGACTCGCTGTCGATAGGATAGTAGAAAGTTGTTTAGTTTATTTCATTAGTTTTACGTTGTTGTTAGATGCCCCTATACCAGCTATCGAATTCAAATATTCGATTGAATATCTGAGCCAAAAACCAAAAATACAGTGTTATGATATAATACTATAGTATCCCGTGAAAAATCGCGGAATATTTGTGAAGCTAAAAGTATTTACAAAAAAAACATTTGCCTCGAGAACATTGCCTTTCTAAATAAGATATTTACCTATTGCGTCATAAATTAGATTAGTAAAAATACAAGACACCTTGTATTTATACTAATCGGACAACATATGTGGCACATTTAATGATAAGGATAGCAACATATGTGTACGGATGAAATAACTACTACTAAATAATTTTCACATGACAATGTCCACATGACATGACAAATGACACACTGATCTTCTTTTACAAAAATATGGACGCTTGTTTGTGATATGTGAAGGTTCAGCGTTGAACAGCGTTCAGTTCCCAGCTCTAAGGCTCCGGTCGCTCCAGCAACCAGATAAGACAAGAGTGATAGGTATCGAATACCGAATTTGGAAATTACTGCTGCAGAATATACTCGTAGATGCGCTTAGAATAACTTTGAAATCCTTGCAATAGCACATTTTGACAAATCCAAAGGGGTATTTCCTCAAATTTTGATTAAGGCGTATTAACCAGCGGCCGAGAATTCGAATTTGGTCTAAAGACGGTCTTGCGATCGGACGTTTTTTTAGAACGAGACAGAAATACCATATTCATTCCACTGCCAGCCGTTCACTCCGCGCGGCGGTCGAAACCTACAGCATGGTTCCGATGAAATAACAATTATTGTGTTTGAATTTTCGGTTGTAGCTTTCTTCCTAATAAGTAGTTACATACATATTTGTAAATTATACGTCGGAGTGCGTAAACATAAATAAATACAAATGCAGTGCGTTGACATAGTAGGTACAAAATAGGTAGGTATTTGAATAAACATTTTTTTTTAATTTTTAAATATTTTTATTCACTTTAAAAAAAAAAAAATTATTTTACATAGGTTTTACAAAAGTGATTAACATTAAGTTTGATTGTAAAAAATCTCTCGTTTTACATATTTATCCGTTTGTACGATAGGTATTACCTGTAAGTTTTATTTCTAATACTTAAAGTAAGTATGTCAAAATAACCTCGTTTTTTTTCTCCTAAAACAAGAAGCTCAATTCACAATATGACATTATGAAACTACAAAAAGTAACACTAAAAATATTAAAATGTTGAATTATACCAATTTAATAGGGAATTGGACAATAGAATAGAAATTTTTAACAAAAACATGATTTGAATCGCACATCACGAATCAAAACCGACGACATTGGATTCATTAAATAAATAACAGTGTCCTCGACAGAGGTTATGTACATTTTGTAACATTGTTTGGAAAGATCTTTACATTTTTTCCTAGTTTCGCTAAAGATTATATAATCATTTATGGATTTACTTTGTTTGAATTTTTTGTGTTATCTAGTTATCTTTACAGTTTCTTATCTGGTGAGCACAGATGCCGATCGTATGATCAAAACGAGATCTCATCAAAAAATATGGTGAGAATTTTATTACAAACAACAATAAGAGAACAGAATTTTATTACAAATAAGTTTCCATGGAAATGGAATTAATCTCCTTCGAAGTACTGTGCTTGACTAGAGATATACTTATACCAACGTTGAATGGTTCTTCTAATATCTTTGGTTGAATCCATGACTGGAAAAATTTTACCACGAGTTACCCGACACCGTGTGTACAAGGTACTGTTGCTACGTGTTGCGTGTGTAGTAAATCGCGGTAATTACAGTTGAATCGGTCACCGTAATATACCATGCATTTCCCGACACCATGTATACAAGGGTATGGTTTTGTGCGTGTAACTCGCGTAATGCCGGGAATTATTGATATTTTATAATTACCGCGATATTCGCGGTTTCAGTCACCGTAATTTCACCACGAGTTTCCCGACACCGTGTACACGTGGTAATGTTGCATGCGCGTAAATCGCGCAACACCGGGTAGTAAATGCTTGTTTATAATTACCGCGGTAATTAGAGTTGAATCGGTCACAGTAATATACTACGCGTTTCCCGACACCATGTATACAAGGGTATGGTTTTGTGCGTGTAACTCGCGTAACGCCGGGAATAATTGCTAGTTTATAAATACCCCGATATTGACGGTTTCGGTCACCATAATATCCATGATTCACAATATATTGTAGGTATTACCTATTTACATAATAAAATAATAATAATATTAATGTAAATTACACATACCGACGGAATTTTAGAGACAATATTTGCTTCAGAATCACAATCATTCGTTGGTAGTTGATTATTTTCCCTGAAAATTAAACAACACAAAATTATGGCTAAATGTTATAAAAAATATATGCGTATTCTGACTGATTCGTTTGAACGACCCTGTAGCATATAGAGTACGTAGGAATGTACAAGGAGAATTAAATATGATTAACCCTTTTTTTTCTGCAAATATTTCTCCCATGTACGTTTTGATGACGAAATTTTTGTTTTCTTATAAAACTTTTGTCCGATAGTATTTTCATCCTCATTTTTAAGCGAGGAATTTCTTTAAAATGTTATCAAGTAGACTGGCGTGGAATAGACGTCTGCTCGCCGCCCTGTCGCAGCGGGGAATGATAAAATTTCGGCTTGAGCCGGGGTAATCACAAACAAAGAATAAACAACAAACGCGAATCGAAATTAATTACTATTATGTACTTTAAGAATATATTTCTTGGTCATAAATTATTTTTAATGTTTCAATAATATCATAGTAAATTATTTTTGTAAAAAAATCTCAACTTTACCAATTTGTAAGGTCATAAATAAATAGTCAAATTGAGGGATTTTCGTCACAAAACGCGTCCTCGGATTTATTTATTAGTAATTTTATTTGAAATAAAAAAAAAATTCTTATACATACATATGATAGATAATTTATTGATTGTTTATACTGTATTATTATATGATTTGAAATATTTGTTGTATAATACAACTTCGCATTTGAAAATGCAACAAATCTGCGCATCGTCCAACGGTAACACTTTATTATGGTATGAAAATAATATTAGTTTTCAAAATTTAACATCTTACTAGATAAAATAACGATCTTTCGAAATCAATTTGTGTTTTTCTCTAGAAAAGTGTCCATACGTCTAAAAGTGGCCTCAAAAATGCCAAATTTCAGGTCAAGCATACCTATTTCGCCTTAACGGATTCTGTTAAAAATGTGTTTAAAATTCTCTTATTCTCAATATAATATAAAATTATAGTATTTTCTTTTTTGGCACTAACGATTGAGGAGATTGATGCAGTAACAGCATAAACGCGCACCAGCTGTTTTTGCTTTAATTTTTTTTATCTGCCATGTAAATATTACTTCTGTGTGTTTTACACAGACGGAGCTACAATCAAAACTATGAATATAAACGATTGTACCACCCCTGCCAGGAACACTCCTGTCCCGGTGAAACCGGTACACCAGGGGGTACAGTTTTGTTAGCGTTTGGAACACATGTACTGAGGATTGGAAAAATGACCGGTATACTTGGCAACCTAATGAGCCAATATTAGTATTTAGGACGGGTAGGAATAAATAAATTGATTGAGCGTTGGCTTTTGTTTTTCGCTTCCCGCTTCTTCTTGCTTCGAGTTGCAATTATCTTTCTTTTCTGGGCTTTTATTGCACAATCTTGAATATTTCTATATTTTCTTGCCTTTTCTTGCTCTTTCTTGGTTCTTCTTAGTTCTTTTAGTTTTTCTTGTTCCTTCCTGCTTCTTTTTGGCTCGTGGATCTTCCTCGTCATGGCTGTTCTAGTCTCCTCATTCATTTTGTTTCTCTATTGCTTCTTTCTTGGCTCGTAATGGATTTTTTTTGCCTGTTCTTGTCTTATACTCAAAAGTCAGTACACCATAGTCTTTTTAATATTTTTTTGTTACATTAGCTCCACTTAGGAGGCCTTTCGAAAAATAATTCCCCTAGGAACTATGTAATCTTTGAGATGCTGTGGGGAAGATGTTTTTAGGAAAAGTAGGAGAGGAAGTTCTCGAAAGGAAAAATGTATCAGGGGTGTATAAGAATCTGGGGGTCACTGTGCCCAGGAGTGAAATATGTATGAATTCATCTATCCTGTTGAGAAAGACCTGTTGGATAGGTCAGAAGATCTCCCCCAACCCGTGAAACTGCGCACCCCTGCTAAGCCACCAAACGTAGTGAATAACTTGGGGTTTGTTTGTTTGTTTTTGAATATTTATTAATATGTTTGCAAATTGTATGGGGTGACCTATGGCAGAGGTGTTGGTTATCCAATAAATGGTTTCTGAGGCGGCGGTACCCACACCCGCCTCCCAAACTGTATATGTCTTACTAAAATTATATATCATATCCTTTTGGCAGCAATTTAACATATACATAATTTAAATCGTTGTAGATTTTGACCAAGAATTGTATCGATTGTTATAAACAATTTATAACAGTTCAAATATTTTTGAAAAAAGAAACCTTGAAATTTCCCGATCGCATAAACAACGTAAGCAAGCGGTCCTAATGACGTCATAAATTTATCCGATAGTCCGTCGAAAAACGCTTTTGCTTTTATCCCAAGGAACATCTCAAATAAAAATAAAACATCAATTTTCGTGAAAACTAACTAATTAATAGCACTCACCTTAAAATCCCTCGCAATTGCAGTCTTGACGCATGCCAAGTTACTTCCGTTCTGTCCCGTTCCGTTCGGCTCCGTGGTCTTGAGTCTAAGCTTGTTGACGTGAAAGCCCGATCCGTAGCAGTACATCAGCGCCATTGTTGTGGGGAAGTAGTAGGCGCAGCAGGCTAGTATCCTGGGATGGAGTTTAGCGTTAAAAGATATTTGAGATGGAACACTATTCTCTTATAATATACATGTTTTTTTTCATATTCAAATATATTGTTAGATGCAAATAGATTTGTTCATACCCCAAAGCAAATGATCTAATCTCTGTGTTATATTATCATGTTCCTTATACTGACGAGTACATTAATGTGGTTGTACGAGTACATTAATGTGATCATGATATGATGATAATGTAAAAAATTCATCGTAACAGACAAAGGATAATGGGGGAATAATAAACAAATAAAATGATGAAATGATAGTTACGTTATTTTTACATGCATTTAAAAAAAGCTTCCGATCATAACGTCGGTTACCATAAATGTGCTTTTATGCAGAAAATTTAAAAATAAAATTATTTTTATGTGTTTTTGAAATTAATGAAATTGACTATTTTTTTTATTACAGCATGTTCATTATTTTATTCTGTGTTTAAACATAAATAATGATGCCTAATTTACAGAAAAAAATGTTTAGTTATTAAAGTTACTGAGTTTGTAAGTAACCAAGTCAAATATTTTTAATCAAATTCTTAAATTAAAAATAAATTATGCTAGAATTCTTAAAATTCTTACTCTTTTCAACAAAATATGGGAAACAGAGGCACACAAAACTATCGCAGGATAAAAGTTTTTTTACAGTATTCTTAGAAATTTAAAGTTTTTATCTATTATTCATAACAAAAGTAATAAAATATTAATTCACATTTCAGCGACAAATCTTAAAAAGTTTCCTAGTAAGATGAACCTTCTAAAAAAATATTTAGTCATAAAGTTTAGGAACTCAGAAAAACATATTTCTTGTTGTAATTTTCAAGGCAAAAGTTACGCTATTGTGATTCCACTGTTAGGTGAATTTATTTCTGATTTAGTGTTTATTCGCTCTTGAGAAAAATTCTTCAAAGTAAAGTTAAACATGCTTATAAATTCCACGCTTATCTAACATGTAAAAAATATATGTTTTTTCTGAGAGAATTCAATTTTTATGAATTTTGAAGATAGGTTAGGTGGGTAATTGCTTATTTATTTATGTTCTTTCAGCACTGGAGACAGAAGTGTAATTGAAAAAATGTATCCATGAGAATTAGGCGTCTGATTCAGGAGCACGTAGGTTAATTTTAACCAGTTTTGAATTAGAAGATTTAAAATAAAGAAGATTTAAAATATAGAAGATTTGAAATATATAGGATTTAAAATATAGAAGATTTAAAATAAAGAAGATTTAAAATAAAGGAGATTTGAAATATAGAGGATTTAAAATATGCACGATTTAAAATATAGAAAATTTAATAAATAGAAGACTTAAAATAGAGAAGATTGAAGATGTTGAAGCATTTAGAAGTATGTAGATTTTCATAGATTACTTGGGTTAAAATAAAAAAGAAAAACATTTTTGTATGAATGAATACGTAAAATAAAATCGTAACTGCTGTATGGGAAATATTAAGTGTATTTAATCTATTTCGTAGGCCCTAAGGTTTCCCTGGGATCTACGCTATCTCCAGGGAATAAGAAAATTTTTTACAATATTTATATAAATAATATCAACATATTGAGACATAACCCACGAACAACTGCAGGACTTTTAGTTTAATTTACATTTAAAGGGAGTTCATTGTTTATTTCAACATCTTTTTAATAGATAGTATTGTGTTGCCAATAAATTAGGAAGCCTAAAATCTTAGGATGCCTAAAATCTTAGGAAGCCTAAAATCTTAGGAAGCCTGAAATCTTAGGAAGCCTAAAATCTTTGGTGGGAGGAAAGCCATGGACTGTACTATTAATACTTACAATTTTTAACATATAATCTGGATTATACATTTTAACTTATATAAAAAAATACTAGGATATTAAAGACCATACGTTGCTATACACTTAGAATATTGAGTTGACTTTGCATTGGTTTTATCCTACTATATCTGCTACAGAACAATACCGCAACCTAACGTTTCAGTTTTGAGCTATTTCTATTATTTTAACTTATGTTTTATTTAGCAGAAAAATTACACTTGTGCAGTAATACAGGTTGGATGCTAAAGTGGTGTTGTAAACCTACCCTATTGTTATAAGATCTCATATTTTCTTTATCCTAATTAAGAAGTTAACTTTTTTGAATTTTTGCAGTTATGATTTAAAATTTTGTGTTAAGTTTAAATTTGCTGTCAATTATAATTCCCAAGTATTTTATATTTACTAATTATTTATATTGACTTCTTGCGCAATCCTCTACTTTATGGCAAAGAGTCTTAGAGCGGGAGCACACAGAGAGCGGTCAGAGTTCTGCGTTCTAGTGACCGTTGACCGCTCAAGAGTTCCAAAGCACACAAGCGGCGTTAAATTCTCGCGTTCTAGTTTCGTTTGGGTCTTTGCATATGCAACATGTCACTAGAAAGTTCATCATCCGGTGAAGAATTATTGCTCTTGTGGAGCTTAGCAGCTTCTAAAAAGAAAAGGAAGTATTGGGTGCACCCAATCAACACAACGCGAGAAGAACAAAGCGAATTTACTAGTATTTTTCAGGATTTACTTAAAGATGAACAACAATTCTATATTTATTTTCGAATGTCGATTAATAGTTTTAATGAATTTTATAACATCATACAACCCGATATCGAAAAACAAAATACTAACTGGAGGAACTGTGTTTCATCAAAAGAAAGGCTGGCTGTATTTTTAAGGTATGTATTTATTTATTAAGGATAAGAAAAGACATTAGAATATTTAGAAATAATAACAAAATATACGAATAAATAATTTCCATAACTTAAATCGTATAATAAACTCCTTTCCCTAACCAATTCAATGAACTTTTCCGTGTTTGTAACCTCAGACATCGCGGCGTTCTGGCGTTCTCTGCCTTGGCGGGAAAAGAACTCTTAGAACGCCACGTTCCGTTTTGACCGCCGCGGTCTGACTGCCCGCTGTGTGCGTTGTTGTTAAGCGCGCTCTACACTCGCGGCGCGAACAGCCGCGAAGGCCGCGAAACGCGAGTGTGGATCTTGTTCACGCCTTCGCAATCTTCGCGTTCGCGCTTCGCGCCATTCCCCGATTTTCGTCGGTTTTTTGGCCCGCGACAAAGGGTTAAGGGCGAACAAGACTGAAGCTTTGCGAGTGTGGATGGACACAGTTCACGCGCGGATCGCGGCGTATATTCACGGCGTGAATTCACGGCGCGACTTGTAGCGCGCGAGTGTAGAGCCAGCTTTATAGTATCAGTACATTCTAATGAACTCGGAACTCCTGACCGCTCTCTGTGTCTCTCCCGCTCTTAATGATTTTTTAAATCTTGAATGTCACAATAACCCGGTTAGATTAAATTAATAATTTGATTAAATTGAATCAACAACGCGATTTCTCAAAATAATAAATCAAATCTTTCTTCGATATTTTAATCATTTAGATAATTTAAACGTATTTTAGGGCAATTTAATCTTTTCACTGTAAGTACTTACCTATAAGCAATTCTTGTATGAAAAGGGTCGCAGGCCAGCAGTCCTGAATTGTTGAAGTAGTGGCCACCCCTTGGCAGGACTAGTACAGCAAACAGGGCTACTGACAGGACCCACGTCACGCTGATGATTAGCACGCATCCCTGGAAAGAATACTGCACTTTAGTTTAGTAACTGAGCGAGGTTAAGGTTATGGAAAGCGTTACAGGAAAGATACAATTACAACTGTTGAAATAGAAGTCCTATTTGACAGGACCAGCACCGAGAATAGACCACTGACAGGATCCAAGTCACGCTAATGACGAGATCGTATTCCTGGAGGGATTACTGCACTTTATTTTAGTAACTGAGCGAAGGTCAGGGGATGAAAAGAGTTCCAGGAAAGACAATTAGAACTGTTGAAGTAGTTGTCCCCTTTGAAAGGACCAGCAACGCGAATACCAGCAAACTGAGAAGGTTCCCGTCACGCTGATGCTTAGCATGCACCCCTGGAAGGAATGCTGCACCTTAGTTTAGTATCTTAGCAAGTTTGGGGGATGGGAAGGGTTACGAGAAACAAAAAAACGCTCTAGAAATGTTGGTGACATATTGGAAGTTAGAACCCCGGATTTACATAATCCGCATGATATAAATTTGTTTTTGAAATTTGAAATATTAACAGTTACATGAAATTTACACTATTTACGAAAATAAACTGTTTTGTAATTTTTAATATTTATACGGGTAAGATTTAAATCATGATAAAATTATTATTACACACACAAATAAAGTTGTGACAGGAAAAGGATTTAAATAAACTTATAATTGGGTTCAATAAAAACGTTCATTTCGCCTGCTGTAGAAATTTGAATGTAATTATATAGTTTTTTGGTAATCCATTTTTTTCACCAAGCGCAGTTGTTTTTTGTCATATTTTAGAAAAAAATAATTATGTTATCAAGCTAAAGTTATGATGGATGAGAAATTTGTAATATAAAAGTAGAGGCATTTTTCATCAGTCATGGATTTTAAAGCAAAACAGAAAACAACAGCGCTACGGACTTGTATCACTTTCTTGCACTATGCCATCACAATATAAATTGAAATTTAAGTCTAGAAATAATCTTTCACATTTATCGGTAAACAGTACATTGTTCCATCATTCCCGTATGGGAGTACAATCATAATCCATTTAAAATCATGCGAACGAATACACTAGCAAACAATTTCTAAATGGATAGTGAAATAAAGGTCGGCTTGTTACTTATTCATGACAGAATTAACATGTATGAATGCCACCTACGAGAAGGAAATCAGTATACGGGAGAATGCAAATAGCGGCAAGTTTAATCACCTAAACAAGATCTTCTCTCACTGTTAATATCCTCTTGAGGCGAGCGTAAGATCACACTTACGACCACAAGTCTCCCTTAGGATCCGTTTACCTTAATCCTTCCCTCTATCAGGCATTCAAAACCTCTAGAATATTTTAGCAAACACTTTGTACTTTTAATTTATCAAAAGATTTAAATCTATATTTAAATTCTTTTCTTACAGAGATCAAAATTCAAATCAAAGGTTTATTATTTCGCACTAACCAACATGAAGTTAAGGGGAAGATGTATGAACAATGCCAAAACCTATTTAAATTTTTTAATGACGTATCCCATTCCGTGTCTCAAAAAATAGTTCATTTTGGACCAGTTTGCATACAAATCAGTTCAAAAGTACTCATACAAGATGGCTGCCAGGCAATTTCCCCTCACCCTAGATTTGACTTCAATGCCTTGTTATATAAAATTGCACTAATAATACTCTGTCCGGGGCTTTTTAGGTCCATGATTACAATGGTAACCATTGAAATCTGTTGGTAACAACTTATAGTAGTGGACTTTATTCCATTCAATTGCCAAGTCGAAAACGTTTGTCATTCTTATTAATCGTGATTTACCGGGAAAATATGTAAATTATTTCACCCGTGAAACTTGTGGCTCTGAAGGAAAAAATAAAACAAATATCTTACCACGTATATGTATAATAATTCATTGTTTTTCATACTGCCCAGCCTGCTGAAAAACTCTGTTCAGGCTACTAGTAAAGTGCTGTTAAAGAAAGTTTCTAAATATTAAGCTCTTTGTTGATGCTTTATAGAAATATGGTGTTTGTCATCTTTGAAAATATAGCAAATAAAAAAAATATCAATTAAAATATCAATAGAAAATATATCAATTTTATAAACAAAATTATGTAAAAACTTTTTTAAAGCGTCCTGGGAAAATGTTCCGAACGAAATAAACATTATTTGATAGATGTTTAAAATTAGCTCACTTCGTGAATGTTTTCATGAAAATTAGCGTAAATCACAATATTATTTAATTTTATTATAAACTTCCTCAGTAAGAACTCTTCATAATACGTCTGTTCTTGCGATCGCTGTAATTCGCGGCGATTGTTATAAAACGCGAGAGTTTTTGCTGACACTCTTCCGGATTCAGCCATTTCGGTGTAATACTTGATGGGATACTTCTTATGGCATATATTACGCACTTGTATTAAATTATGCATATATTTCTGAACTGTGTCCTACCGGTACCTGATATTCTGGTTGAGATATGACAATTTTAAACTTAATTGCACTTGCGACGGCCAAAACACGCTTTCCCTGGGTGCAACAATAACTTACGAGTACATTGATGCTTCAGGAAGACTTACTGCATCAGAGAAAATGTGAACATTTTTTACATGACCTATAGTTTAAGTACGAACTCCATATTATTTTTTTATTAACTGTATTTATTACAAAAGATAAAAATGTGCCTCTAGCCTTTTACGATACGATGAATTAATATGACATCTTTTGGATAAAACGAAATCAGCTTTGAAATTTGATGGAATCAGTGCTCGCAGTCGCAGGGTTCGCAAACCCTGCCTCTTACTTTCCACTCTTGGTTAAGGAGTTAACAAAGGCAAGTGTAGCCGCAAATCTGACCGTATTTAACCTGAATAATCCCCAACCCATACTTGATTAGCCCTGCTTATACGATTCATGGTCCTCTACAAATGTAAGGCAATCTCAAAGGACATACGTCATAAATATGATTAAGCCTAGCTCCTAACTCAGTGTTTCTCCAAATTACAACACGCTCGTACCCCTTTGGATACAAATTTTAATTGCGTACATATGACGAAAACAATTGAGGTTATGCTAGAATTGTGTAACTTAGATTCCGGACAATATCTTACAACCAAATTTCTAGGTAAGCGCCGAAATTAGAAAAGACCGAAACCCGCATGTTTTGTAGTTATTAAACTTTTTCTTCATAAATTGAAAAAAATCCTTAAATCTTCAAAATGGTTAAAACTTAAAAATTACGGATTGCCTGATTATAATTTTTTTCCACATATACGCCTTTAGGAATCAATATTTGCATTAATGTAATTTTCATGCTCTTTAAATTTGACAACATTAAATGCCACTCATAATTTTATCATATCTCCCAATCCCACAGGAAACATAGTTCTTAATATTAAAATGTATAATTACCCAAATAAAATTTTAGGATTTGGCTTAGAGACACTTCAAAACTCTTTATTCTCTGCCACCAAGCCGTATTTGAAATTTATCATCATAATACGATCATCTTGATTTCTCCACCATTGATAATATCTGACTTCATAATCATTAGTCAGGACCTCATAATGAATAATAATTAATGAATGTCAGTAAAACACTTTGAAAAGTAACAAGTAACTGCCATAACAGTCAGATAGTAATCTCCGATAGGATGGGACCCACATATCAGCAAAACTAGCGTACGAATTTATGTCTGCATTATAACAAACCATTAATTATTACCGTCCACCGGGTTCGTTAGAGTTGAAGATCTTCCGGACTATTAACGATAAGATCCACGCATTAATTCACAAAGATGAAGGAAGTAAGATCAAAGACAGAGCAGTGGACTTCCGAAATTAATGGTGTTGATAAACAAATATGTCAAATCAAAGTTGGACGATTTATGGCCGGTTGACAATTCAAATATGGGGATATTTAAGGGGTTAGCTGAATTCATTTCACCAGAATTATGTGGACTCCATGGTGAACGGGTTAAATTGCGTGTAACTTGGAAATTGTTTCAAACAGCATAATGTAGTTTTCGAAAATGGGTTGGTTCCGCTGGGTAGAGCGTACATCAAGGAAGCTCTAAATGACTTCTTTAAAAATAAAATCTGAATTTAAAAAAAATACACTTGGATGGCTGATCGGTTGAGGGGAACAAAATTTAAACTCAAAAATAATTCGTAAATTGCCTCTTAAATTGTGAAAAATTGAATTCTTTAATGACCTCTATTTTGTAATTAAAAAAATAGCACATGTGAGTACCTACTAGATATTTGATATATTTTTTGATTATTATTTTTTTCACTTTGGTTGAGTATTTCTGCCTCCATTCCAAATTTAAGTTTTCTGTGAAAAAGGTAACACAACTGTTCCTCTTAAAGCCCAGATTATAAAAATACAAGTATACTCAATAAAACGACATCACAGTAAAAGTGTGCAACAAACGGCAAACATTCAAGTTAATAATTTTTTTGCATCGCAGCCACGGGAGTCTAATCCACGAATCGACTTAAAATCAAATGCGCAGGTAGACCATTATAATACAGATTTAGTTTTTAAATTTATGCGACTTTGAAACAATCTTCCAGTTTTGATCCAAAATATACAAAGATCTACGGAATAGAAAATCTATAAATATTCTTTTCCTGGGAAATTTTATTTCGGAAGGAAAAAAATGGGTTTATTGGTGACATAGCAATTTTCTTTGGCACGTAATGAAATGTGACGTGTATTATCGAAGTCAAGTAGTAAGACTGAAAACAGGGAAAGATAACACGCCCTTTCTCTTCGGGCTGCTGTACTCCGGATTTACGATATTGAATTCGTGATTTATGGAAGTGGGTTATACGAAAATAAATAGACATTTTTTGCTGTTAAACTTGGTATCGGTTACGGTTTTAAGAAGTTTCTTTTCATTTTGTGTAAAGAGATACTTACCTATGGTTGATCTTAAATACGAATACTTCAATAAATCAAAGAAAATCATGATTTTATGGTAATTATGTCCTAATAAAATGACAAATATATCACGAAAGCGGCAATGTATAAAAATATGATAAAATTATTACATTTTTTGGTGGGCTCAGGAATGAAAACGATTTTTTTTTTTGATATTTGGATGACCTTTTTATATAACTAGATGCAGGTTAAAAATAATAAAGGTTCCATGATAACTCCTCATAATGACAATTTAACACATCTTTAATAATAATAACATGGTATTTTTATAGCGCAGTTTAGTGTCATTTCACTTCAAGTGCGCTTAACTACTCGGATAACAAACTTTAAAAAAAATGGTAATTCAGTATTGGTGTTTCTTAAAATTATTCCTAGAGTGTGCCTTACCCAAATGCAGATAAAATATTATAACATTAAATACACTGTTTATACAAAGTGATGACAAAACTAAGAATAACAATAACACCAGGATAGGACAAAACACGAATATTAAAACTAAAACATAATATAAAACAGGAGGCAGTTTATGCTCAGAAATGAAAATTTTCTGAGCGAACACTTTAAATAGGTACAATAAAGAGACAACAGAAACCAAAAAATTACCGGAAGTTTTAGAATTTGGTTTATTATAAAATATTGAAAAGAAGTTAAAATTTATGAATAGTAAGATTTTTTAAATAATTTGGTTTTTAAAGCCCGTTTAAATTCAGTCAAATTCTGGAGATTAGTAAGAGCTGAGGGAAGTCTATTCCAGATGAGAGGGCCTGTTACACTAAAAGATTGATCATAGTAAACAACTCGATTTGACCTAGAAAGTTCAATTAGACATTACTAACATCTAAATTTGCTGAGTGATTTAAAGTCATCAAAAGTGATGAAACAAAAACTTAAATAGTTACACATGTAACCTATTTAACCTGATTTTTTTTATCACTTTTCATAACTTTAAAACACTTTTTATAGGAGTATTGATTTGTCATTTTGATGAGTTATCCGGTCACCTTTCTACTGGAATCCGTTCTGTCATTATGTCCAAGCTACTTCATCAATCTACAAACAGCAGTATGGCTTTATATCAGGAGAACGCGCCACCGAACTACTCGTACCTCCAACTTTCGCTCCAGGAATTCCGAAAATACTGTGAAACGGTGTTTTGGTTTTATCCTTCAGGGAAGACTTGGTACCTCGTCAGGAACCAAGTTTATTATAACTTATACTTCCCTGGAGTGGTCTGCATAATAATGCAAAATTATAGGTACCGAGCTACTTTGCAACTGAGAAAATATTTATGCCCTAGCTTATATTTGGATGGCGGTTGTTCAACGAAGATTTTTTAGAAAATTTAGGTCACGTAAGTATTGTTAGTTATAATAGCACTCGTAGTACACACATTGAACGTTCGGCACTAGTGTTAGTTATTATACAGGATTTTCCCATAAGAGGTGTTATTTTTATTTTTAGTTGATGTTACTTATGAAGCTATAATTTTTTGACATTTGACAAGTAAAAACTACGTCATTAATAAAAATGTAACAATACACTCTTCAACAACGCATTGGAATTATTGAAATTCACTTGAGTGAATCAAATGAAAATCATCTTGAGTGATTTTCCCTCGTTTCCACCTCGGTAGCTTCAACAACAAGCAAAATTGTCGCATTTGGGGCTCAGAAAACCCAAGAATTATCGTTGAAAAGCCTCTCTATCCTCAACGTATGATTGTTTGGTGTGGTTTATGGTCCGGCGGAGTCATTGGACCTTACTTTATCGTAAATGAGGCTGAAGCAATAGTTACGGTGAATGGATTGCGCTATCGAGAGATGATTAATGATTTTTTACGGCCAAAATTGTATGGTATTGATCTGAACAACGTTTACTTTCAATAAAACGGCGCTACGTGCGACACAAGCAACGAAACCATTGATCTTTTACGATTGAATATCAAAATAACACCTCTTACTGGAAAACCCTGTATAAACACTTTCTCATCATCCACGGGGGCATTTTGGCACTTATTTACCCAATTTGGTTAGAGTTAGCACACGATCTCACACGGCGCGTGACGGCTTAGTTTTAAAACCATTTAATCTAAAGTAATACAATTGCCGTATCTTTCGCTTGCAACTTTCTTGATGATGAGAGAAGATTAATGATTTTTTATTGCCGGAATTGAATGGTATTAATCTGGACCACGTTTAATTTCAACAAGGGGCTACTTGCCACAGAAGCAACGAAATCATTGATATTTTACGATTGAATATCAAAATAACACCTCTTATTGGAAAACTCTGTAGTTGAGCCCCCATGAGGTAGTGTTAGTTATATTAAACTAGGGCGGAAGGGTTAGTTATATTTAAACGTCGGGTACCAGTGCCAATCGCCAGTTATGTTGGGGGCGCCCGCTGGGGGGCGCACATGGTTTTGCTAGCTCAAGATGGTAGAGGTGTGGACTCCTGGGCTGTCAGGGTTCGTGGATCAAACTTTGGTCTCTTGAAAGTTCTTTCAAGGTTACATTAACAAAAGTATTTTTTTACGAACATCATTATATTGGCTGAAATCACATAGTTAGGGTGGCCTACGTTATGGACGCTACGGGAATGAATTAGCTCTCTCTCTGTCTTTGTTCGGTACAGTTAAAAATGGGCACTCAATTATGGGAAGGATGGAAGTAACTAACAGTTTGGTAAGGCAGATTGCATCAGTATGAGTATCGGAGCCGTGACGAAAATATGTCGCCGGTGCCGTGCTTCGGCATTTTGGGTATGCGGGCGATATGTGTTTTCACTCGAATGTTCTAATGCTACGTATACACTATACATAGGCGAGCCGAACTGCCGAACTGAACCTTAACTTATGAGAAAGGAACGAAGCAACCGCAAACGGCGCGAAATGCCGCTTGCAGTTGCTTCGTTCCTTTCCCGTAATTCGTTGCTCGGTTCGCTTTTAAGTTCGCAAATGTATACGTACCATAACGGTTTGTACATAATGTACAATGTAGTGATACGGTGTGGTCATTATGAAAGTTATACTCGGATCGGGCTGGCCTGAATGCCCGAACGATTGTTGGATAAATATTAACTACGTAACAGTATATAACATAATTTAAACCGCTGAAACGAATACGTCTTATTTCACCGGGTTTAACTATTTCTCTAACTATATCTCTATATTTCTCTTCTTCTTCTTCAATGGCGCTACAGCCCATTTCGAGCCTTGGCCTCCTTTAACATGAGCCTCCACCGCCCTCTGTCCTCGGCCGTCGTCTTCCAATCTGCAACATGGAGTAGTCCTCTGGCATCTTTCCTGACATCGTCCTCCCATCTCAGCCTAGGTCTGCCCGCCTTTCGTTTGCCTCCCGGGTGTCCTGTTAGAACCTTCTTTGGTACACGTGTGCTTGGCATTCGGTGCACATGTCCGGCCCATCTTAGTTTTTGGAGCCGTAAATGAGTAGAGAGTCTGGGAGCTTGGTAGATGTCATCTATATTTCTCTATTTCACCTGAAATGCTGACTTGAAATTGGTATGTTGAATTAGCCGGTAATTTCAATTTAAGAGTTCATATTATTTCTAAAACCTACTTATACAAAAAAATATTTTTATTCTATTTCTTTCTTTTATGGTTTTTAACAAGGTTGGGTATGAAATCATAGTGTTCAGGTTGCAAACGGTACAATTTTCTTTTTAAAACGTCTTATTCGTTTTCCGTCAATATTATGTTTGCTTTTATTAAAACATGTATCTTAGATAACAGATTGCTTTATATTCTTCTATCGGAAGCAATGCTGGAATAAATAGCTTTCGTAGAAAAAACCACCATTGAAACAAACAAAAAAAATGTTTGTTCGATCAATGAATCCTGTAGTACTTTCATATGAATGTTTATGATATCTTTACAAAAACATTTGATGATATCGTTACAAAAAGAGCTCTTACAAAATAATATTCTCACAATATTTGATAGATACGTACTCACACTTAGTTCTAAATGAATAATTACTAAGATTGGAACATGAGATACGCAAAATAGAGTTACGCATAAATTACGCATTTTAAAAAGTTTTAAAGAAAGAAATACAATTTCCAAGTTACAAATAACCAGATAAAATGTGAAAACCTCTGACTACACAATTAAAAGCGGAGAATTTTGCTTTTGCAATGACGGAGGACTTGAAGGAGGACAAAGGATTGAACCAGCTTTTGTCCACTAAACTACTAACCACTAATAAAAAAGGCTTTTACGATTGTTCCAGAAACGAGAAATTTGCGATATAATTAAAAAATGAAATTAGTAAGACCATTAGTGATACTCCTGATTCGGTTTTCCTGATAAATATTCAAAGACCTACTGGAATCACTAGGCAGCCCGACCCATTTCGTTGTCAGATTTCAAAGGTGGAAACCGTAAATAGACTCCTAATCCATGATAATTCAAGTAGGAGGCTGCTTCAACATGTATTTTAATCAAATAAAAAGCAATATATACTCGTAGCGAAGCATAACGTAATCTTATCGTCATACTTGTATATTATAATGTACACGGATCTATCGAAATACTGTTAAAATTGTGAGTACATGCCCAATTTCCTAATAAAATATTATTAATTTAGAATGTATTTGAAAACTCGTTCACGCAAGTGGCCTTATTCCAGTAAATATAATGGAAGAAATGCGAAAACATTATATTTTTTTAAAACACGTGTTCGCACTTACTCCTAACATATTCGTAATTTACTGCTAGTTTGTCACGAATCTGTTGATTCATTCGTTATAGGCCTGCAGTCCCGTTTTTTAAAAGGAAAACGAATTATTTGACCAGATGTTTAGTAATAAGAAACTGAAACACTTTTTATTAAAACTGTCTGTCCGTACAAATAGAGTAACAATAGCGCGTTTTACTTTTACCTTCAACAGAAACGCATTTTTACTTGTCATAGGTGAAATCTATATAATATTGATAGGCAAAAAGGCGTATTCGAATGCAACGTTGCATCGGAGATTCAAGATTTTGAACAAACTAACATTTACAATTTAATTTCTATAGATAGATAATCTACACGCTTCAAGGACAATGGCTTCTTAGTCAGGATAATGAAAATTAACAGTAATTATTTTGTTAATTTTTATTTTCCCGAGAAAGAAGCCATTGGCTTTGAAACATGTAGATTATTATTAATAAAGAGAGGCGTATACAAAGTGATTCATTTAGTTATAATTAAAATGACGCCACGTAATTTACTTATTAATTAACGCCCCTTTTCAAGGCTTTTAAATATGAATAATAAGAAATATACATTATTTATTGTACATAACTGAATTGCTTCATTAACAACATTTTATATTTGTTTAAAGATAAATTGAAGATGTCCACTGACTTGGTATAATTGTTTCCCTTCATTATTATTCTGGGCAAAGAGGAATACATATGGTAGTTGGTTCCAGAATTTCTGTACTGGAATAAATCCTGACTTCTAGTATTACGTTGTGGAATCCAGAAGCTTATCAATTTCTAGCAATACCGGACCATCAACTAAATCATTTAGAATTTAATATATCATGATTCGACATCGACATCGAAACCTATCAATTCATCCGTTAAGGGTCTGCAGTCCCGTTTTTAACCGGATTATGAAGTGTATTTTTTTATCAAAAAAATCACGTCTCGTCATTATACTAACTTTACACTCTTAGTGAGTTACTAATAAACGTTTTTAAATTCTGCACTAATGATATACAACCATTAATGCGGCGTAAACGATTGTTTAACAGTTGTAAAATTAATTAATGAGAGGGTTATAATTTTTTTGTCATTATTAATTATTAGTATAATGTCATTATAATGTCCAACATTCTAGTCCTTCTTTAAAGAATGTTCGATATCTTCAATTTTTACACATTTCAGGCACATTGGAGAATCGGAGAGGCCTACCAAACGCAATATTCTTCCAATTAGTGCAGGTCCGGATCCTAATCTAAAAATGATTCTCATTTCCAACCTCTTCAGATTAACTTCAGTGAACCATAGTGCAGGGATCCTTTTGAAGAGAAAGATAGAGAAATTGATAGAGAAAGTCTCAAAATGATCGTAACACGTATTTATTTATTTGTTAATTTTCGGGAAATCGACAGTTTACATTTATTTCAGTTTGTACATAAGTATTATATAGTCAAAATAAAACCAATTATGGATTTCCTCCTTGTGACTTTACCTCTACTGAGACAGAATATGAATTAAAAAATAATATAAAACGAACAATTTACAAAACAAAACATTTATCGATACATTTGTAGCCATGGAGAGAGATTATAGATATAAATCAAATCATAATAATAAATATAAACAAGAGAGACATAACATTATTTGCAAACCATCAGAGAAATATTATTTTATGGACTCTTGTATTTGGTAAGTTTGCAACTGAAAATATCCACCTTGGATAATACGCTATTGTAATTATTGCATAGTCTGTTCACTCAAGAATTCCGCTTAGAGTTTGTTTTGCATTGATCCACCCTGAACAGGACAGAAGAGCGTATTAAATATTATTATAATTATTAAACGATTTTTTTGAGAGTAAGCTTCAGCAACAGATCTGGCATCAAGTCATATTAATTCTACATTCTATTCTTTTCATTCTCACATTCATATATGACCTATGCGAATGGTAAACGAAGTCCTGGACGCTATGCCCTTATTTGTACGATTAAGTAAATCAGATACTTGAGTCGAGCTTTGTCAAAAGTCAGAATAATAGAAAAGTTGGTATGAGACGATGTATGAATGTAAACGAGGCAAGGAGTGTGTTAAGACCGAGTGTTTGGCAGTCCGTCTCTGTCTATCTCTGCAGAGAAACGGCGTGTTTTTAGTTAGCTCACAGATTCCTATTTAGATATATTTATACATGAGATGGAACCCATTGCGAACATACGTTAACACCTTCCTGCACAATTTGCTTTACAATATTGTAAATGATTTTCTTGTAAATACTTATATCTTGAAGCGTACTTTTAGAATCATAATATTAGAATTTGATTCCAGTTTGTTTCAAAAGCATACACTGCTTCTTTAACTGCCGCGTACATAATAGGGTAATTTTTTAAATTTATTTTATTTGGCGAGTAGTATGAAGGCAGCTCCAACTTGTTCTGCTTTCTTTAATTCATCGGTGACAATCTGTTTTAAGTCTGAGTATTTGTTAATTAATATACCATTTACGACGTTACTAATTTCGCTCGGTAAGAGTTGTCTTTTGGGGTTATTGAAATCGTCAATATCAACGAAAATGATTTCTAAATTGAACGCTCTTCTAGTTTGTTTTCTTTGTCATTTCTCGTGTACGGTATTGCCACTCTTCACTTTCGGTATATTTATCGGCTAAGAATATTAGCACGTTTGATATTTTGTATTGGAAAAATCATTTAACCGTGAAAAAAGTTATTTATCATTTTTACTTGTACTCCATCAATTTTTTAAAATTTTTTATATAAACCCCACAAAGAAGGTCTTGAGGAAAATAATTTTCCCCTGGACCTATGTGATCTTTGTGGAAGCTGCGTGGAGGGTCTTTTTAAGGAGAGGAAGTTCTGGCAAGGAAACGGTAGGAATCTGATATTCCGTCCGCCGAATCAAATTAAGAAAATTAATCAAGAAGCTAGTGAATATTATCTTCGGACACCGTTTAAACGCACTGATTCTCAAGAAATATGTTTTTCGTTATTCAACATTTAGTCAGGGGCGGATCTAACGGACAGCATTTCAGCAAATGCCTCCCCCACTGCTGGGCCCCTCTGCCCTCCCCCTGCAGTTCCATCTTTACCAAATTATCATTTGGTGCACGAACTCAGAGCCCTCGGCCTGTGGGTGCTCCCGAACTCATGCACGGAGACAGGGCTGCCCAGAGGGGGGTTCAGGGAGGTATATATCGTCGAGCCTGGGGCCCGAGCAATCGCAGTACTTACCTAATATTTAACGAGCCCCCTTTTTTCAAATATAATTAAAATCAAATTTAATAATAAAATTATTAAGTTCTGCAAATATTTTTTGGTTTTTGTTATTGTTACAACTGTTTCGGCTTGTAATGATATGGCCTTTCTACTTCAAACTTGTAACGTAAAAGAATTGTGCAAGTTTGGATTGCCAGGGTAGTGCCCGATTATTGTTTTGTTGAGAGTTTTTCGGGTGGCTGCACTGCGATCGGTTTGACGGGCGGGCAGAATAACGCGGGTAGATTTAGATTGGAACAATACGGGAACAAAAACGGGAGAGTACGATTCCGCGTTGTGCGTGGCGTTTTGCGGGAAAAAATTAAGATTGTACAAAAATGGAAAAGAGCACGCAAATACCATGAACCGATCGTTCGGAGACTTGCCGTGTAAATTAACCAAACATAAACCAGACGTTTTGACTCCTGCGCGAGATCAGCCGGTTCTTTGTTCGAGTGGTATTGTTCGAAGAGATTAAAATATAAAATCAGTTATTTGAAAGTAAAAATGGTTTTATTTGTGAGGCGTAATTCCTTGGGGACTACACTGGAGTACCAAGCATGCTGTCGAAGTGACACAAAGATGAATCATCATGGTTCCGTTAGACGTTAAATGGAAGCTGATTAATTGAGGATGGCCTCGCGCACTCGTTCGCACTCCATCTGACGAATCTCTACCCGGCGCAACCTGCTCATCAGACGTGACAACATGAACAAGGTTCTTCAATGTTTTTTACACATTATGCCTGCTTGCTTTAGCCCCATAATAGCCCTGGTGATTGACAAGGGTCCATGCTCATAAGACGGGACATCAAACGGGACTTCAGACGTGACATTGGCGCTCCAACGTAAATAAAGTTTTAAAACAACTTTAGGTGCTCGTATTTAAGCCTATGGCAAGGTGATACTCTCTATCGTATCAAATTGTATGTATAAATTCTCTAATAATATGCTTAATGTATAGATATGATGTGCATTACGAAGTACCTATGTGTGTGCATTGTGGTTGCGTTGTGGCTTCGTTCGCTTTACATTGATGTTTTGCTCGGTAGCCGGTGTACAATTTTGACGTGAACTAGCTTCGTTCGCTCATTTGCTCGAAATATTTATTTTTTTAAATTAACTACTGAATTGATATTCGTGTACCGTTGTTTTATTCCACTGGTAACACGGACCTGTCAGTTGATATTGTTTTGAACATAGTGACAGCGATAATGTTTATTATTGTCGATCATTTGATATGTCATTACATTTGTAAATGCGAGCTATACACTTATAAAGAATTTGAACACATTTGTTACGACTTGCGGTAACGTGTTAGTGTACCAGACTGTTTTTTAAAATTTCAGAGGTATTGTTTTTTTAAATAATTTTTTTTTGAAAAATTTCTCAAAATTTTGTTTTTTCATTACAATCAAAATGGCGATTTCTAATATAAACGGAGCTACAAAGGAGGAGATGATACAAATGCTTTCTGAAGTGAATATCACTCCAGAAAGTACATTGTCAGCTATGCGGGAACAGGCTCGTATGTATAATAAGAACTTAAAACAATCCGGTAGTGATTCTTCACAACAAAATGAAGGCAATAGTGATAATGCGAATCAGACTACAAACATAGTTAATAATAATTATTATCAATCTGCAAATACAAATACGTCCGTACATTCTTGGGGTATTAAATTTTCGGGATCTTCTGATGTTAGGGATTTTATACAACGTGTGGAAGAGTTATCTAGATGCCGTCATTTAGAACTGTCATCGGTTGTGATTTCCTTTGCTGATCTTCTGGAGGGGAGAGCTCTGTCTTGGTATCGGACAATTTATAAAGATTCTTTATCTTGGCCTGAGTTGAGAAATCACCTCATAGCTCGTTTTGACCGTTATATTAACCAAACAGAGGCCCTAAAAGCCTTATTTGCAATGAAACAAAAATTTAATCAAAGTGTTGTGGATTACGTCGAGGACATTAAATTAACTAATCTCAGATTAAACGTTCCACTTACGGAGGAACAGTTGGTAGACCTAGTTTCTGATAGTCTGTTACCTAAATATGCCTTGGCTATCGCATATTTTGCAGAAAAGGACTTAACTTCTTTGGTAAATGTGTGTAGGAGATTTGAAAAGCTCTCAGTAGATAAACCCTTACCGCATTTCACTTCTTCTCAAGCAACTTCCTCTTCATCAACTCATACTTCATCTTCTTCTTCTAATAATAGAAAAACTTTATATTGTTTTTATTGTAAGGGGCAAGGTCATACAAAACAATTTTGTAGGCTATGGAAGTCTGAATCTCAGAGAAATTCTGGTAAACGTAAAGATGACTCCGCTCGCACAAACCCAAAAAACTAGCGTGTGATCCTCTGCGTCCTGCTAGCAAGGATGCCAGGAGATCATCACCCTTAGTTGATAGCTCCAGTAACCGGTTCTTCGGGCGTGACATGGACGCATGCATGCCGATGGCTAGTTCTGGACAGGACATCAGACCTCATGCGAATATTTCTATTCAAAATCTTGTCTTTTCGGGTCTTTTGGACAGTGGTGCGACTGTCAGTTGTTTTGGCGGTTCTCTTTACAACTTCTTTATTAGTTTAGGGTTTAGTCTAGATAAGTTAGAATCGTACGTTACCACCGCTGATGGGGTACGTCAAAATGTAATTGGTACTATGCGGGTACTTGTTACTTATAATAATATTAAGAAATATATTACCTTTTTTGTTATTCCGTCTCTTTCACCTGTGATTGTTTTGGGAGTCGACTTTTGGAAACAGTTTGACATCGCTCCTCAGTTGTTTTCAAAAGCCAACAGTGGTCGTGATGTTGAGAATACTATAGGTGAAATTCGCAAAATCACGTCAGCTTCCCTACTGTCCCCTCAAGACAATTATAGGCTAAATATTGTCATAGATAAATTTAACACAATTTCTTTTGAAAAATGTGGATTGGGTCGAACTCATTTAGTTCAGCACAGAATTAATACAACAGGATAAACCAACGTGATGGTGTGCGGGACTACCAACCCTGCATACTATTCCGTTTGTTTCGTCAGTGTTTTTCTAGTGACTTGCTTTTGAGGCTTGGTACCCTCAAGAGGTTGTGACTAGAATTTCACAAAATTTCCTCATTCTTACTATCTCATATATATATATATTTTTTTTCCCAAATTCTAATGAATTTTTTTTTAGGAGACGTCGTTTGTAATGAATGTCGTTTCCTCTGATCCGTGTGATCAGTGGCGCCCATTAATTTAGTTTAGGTCTTAATTCTTTATTATCACTTAAACTTTACTGAGATTTATTCTTATTTACGTTTTGAGTAATTTTTATTTTAAATGAGACGATTCGTCTTCTTACTGTTGTGAGCTTATTAGTGCTACGCACACGCGCACACACACACATTGGTACGTTCCGTCAGCATAGTGGACATAAGTTTGGTTGTCATTATCCTTTGGTCTGAACCCTTTTTTCACAAGTTCATTGGAGTTTTCTTATACTTTTGTCAAGTATCGAAGTTTTATTAGTATCCAAAGAGTCTCCAGGGGACTTGGAAAGAAGGATTCTTATTTTTTTTGTGTGTGAAAGAATTGAGCAATTTTTCATACACAAGATTATATAATTTCTATTTTAGTTGTTCAATGTACTAGTTTTATGGTTGAATATATTTAGTTTAATATGTATATTTTTAAGTCTTAGTTTCTTAAGGAAATTCTCAAATTGTGTTGTTTCAAACAAAGGGAAGTACATACTGTTTGGCGTGCTTACCTATTAAATAATTCCGTCTGGATATTATCACCTTACCTCTGCTACGTAAGAGTGTGTCTTTGTACAGTTTTGTTAGTCATAAGTACAATTTGGTTAGTTATAAGTAATATATGCATAAGTATCTCATTGCTAATACCAGTGTTATGCTGTAAATTTTGTAGTACAAGTGTCGATCTCTTGAATTGTGCTCGTACACCTCTTAACCTGTGTCAATTATCTAAAGCACATAGTTGAACACCAATTATATTTTGTTTGTCCAAGAAATTTCGACTCTTTGCTTATATGGTAAGTGAAATTTTTGTTAGAATGCCATCTAGGTTACCTCCTTAGTCATATTTCTTGAGCAAGCAATGTTCATTCGAAGAGAATATGCTAGGTATTTTTTATATGTAAACCCTGATTCAACCACAATAGACAGGTTTATCTTCTGATTGTAAAACCTCATCTAAAATTCTTGGCATTAAGTTATGTAAACCCTGCTCTGAACATTTTTTTACATCAATTTTGTAATTGATTTAGTGAAGATCTCTTAGAGATTTGGTGGATTTTTATTTTGTTAAGTTCTATTGTTTCAAGTTTTTATCTTAGAATGGTAAATTTGTTTTATATAAACATAGGGAGAGAAAGAGAGTTTATGTAGTTACTTTATTTATTTTCTGTTAAAAATATATATGTGTTTTTGTTTTCTTCTTCAAAGAATAAAGTGGGAGCTTGAGTTCTCCATACTCACTGGTGTCTCAGAGAGATTGTCTCTCGATAAGTGAGTAAGTGTTTGCGAATCTCATATTAGAGATATAAAAGTGAAGGTTCAATCCTCATGTAAATATTAATAATAATAACGATTGTGCAACACCAATCTGCGAATTGGTTTTCTCTTTTCGTTTTCTTAGTTTATAACTTGTTTAGTTTTATGGTTTTCTGTAAAAACTTATTTATTTCTACTAGCTTTGTTTTTTTATGTACATGCGCGGGAAAGAAAGGTATTTGCGTGTTTTTTTTGTTTTTTTTGTTTTAAGGTAATTTTACTTCACTTCGCGGCGTAAAATTTCCGGGGGTTGCGGGGAATTGTAACGTAAAAGAATTGTGCAAGTTTGGATTGCCAGGGTAGTGCCCGATTATTGTTTTGTTGAGAGTTTTTCGGGTGGCTGCACTGCGATCGGTTTGACGGGCGGGCAGAATAACGCGGGTAGATTTAGATTGGAACAATACGGGAACAAAAACGGGAGAGTACGATTCCGCGTTGTGCGTGGCGTTTTGCGGGAAAAAATTAAGATTGTACAAAAATGGAAAAGAGCACGCAAATACCATGAACCGATCGTTCGGAGACTTGCCGTGTAAATTAACCAAACATAAACCAGACGTTTTGACTCCTGCGCGAGATCAGCCGGTTCTTTGTTCGAGTGGTATTGTTCGAAGAGATTAAAATATAAAATCAGTTATTTGAAAGTAAAAATGGTTTTATTTGTGAGGCGTAATTCCTTGGGGACTACACTGGATTACCAAGCATGCTGTCGAAGTGACACAAAGATGAATCATCATTGTTCCGTTAGACGTTAAATGGAAGCTGATTAATTGAGGATGGCCTCGCGCACTCGTTCGCACTCCATCTGACGAATCTCTACCCGGCGCAACCTGCTCATCAGACGTGACAACATGAACAAGGTTCTTCAATGTTTTTTACACATTATGCCTGCTTGCTTTAGCCCCATAATAGCCCTGGTGATTGACAAGGGTCCATGCTCATAAGACGGGACATCAAACGGGACTTCAGACGTGACAAACTTTTCCTTCTCTTCTTTCTACGATACATTTTCCTTAAGTCCCGTAGGTAACTTTTCCATAAGGCTTTGGTTATATATATATCCGGGGTAGGAAGGTCCTCCCTGCCGTCTTTTCTTTATTACACACCCCTTCAAGTGTGTACATCCTAGTTTGTCTACGTGACGTACGACCTTGAACGTACTCATTTCACGTGACGGTTCAGTATAAAAAGGCTTCACCGAACGTTGTGTTGGGTTTTTGTTTCTCGGTTTAGAAACCTAGTTATTTATGTTTTGTGTGGTATCCCTTGGTTCTTTTGAGATAGAGTGAGTTGAATCCATTACCGCTGTTTTTCAAAACCATTTCATAAACCTTATCTTCTAAGTCGCCTGCTCACCCCCCCCTAGCCACTCGATTCTACCTATCGTAGGGTAATGTGAATATAATAAAGTGTTAGATTTTATATATGTGATATACATACGATAAATTTATGGTGTTAGTTGTCGGCGCCATCCATGTATATATTTTGGGAGGGGAAGGAGAGGAAAGGAAATGAATTTTTTTCAAGTTAAGATTGGCTCCTCCGCTTACCAAACAAAACTGATGGATGATAATTTGAGCAAGGCGATCGATATCTGCGTGTCTGGATATCACAACCGGCCGGGTCTCCCCTTGTTCCAAATCGGCAACCTTCACGCCAGAATAAAGAAAACCAGGTCTCTTCACCAATTTCAGAATTGCCCCAATCTCAAACACCTCCAGGATAAACTACTTTACTGAGTGTAGAAGGGGAAAACCATAACATCCCTTTATCACGAATCTAGTCGCGAAAATGTGACACGCAAGGTCCTAAGTTACGTGCCACCTCCAGAAAACGTTGTAACTCCCACGCCGTCGGGGATTTACATCCCTTTCTAGGTCAATACACATATAACACACGACGATCTTGTCGACATTCTGCCTGCTTATTAACGATAGGTTGTGTGCCTACCCATTCAGCCAATTATCATGTGAGATATATGTAAGGTCTACTCGATATGCCAAATTTGGGATGAGGACTGTCTGTATTTTAATATTTGGTTCCAGTATTTATTTTATGAGGTTACTAGCATCCTCGTGTATTAGGTATGGGTAACTTCTACTGAATACCTATCCTCTCAGGTAAGGTATAAACGGATAATTGGTTTGATTTTTTTGCATTTAATTTAAAGAGGCTGCCTACCTCTCGAAAGATACCTGTTGAGAAAAGTTGTTCGGTTGGTAGTTTTATTTCGGAGATTACCATCTCCCTCTTTCGACTTTAGATTTGTTTTTGTGCATCCCAATTCGTAACTTAGAAAGTCAAATAATAGATGAAAAGTATTAAATTAGAAAGTCAAATAACAGAAGAAAAGTTTTCATTTTGTTCCGTCTGGTCGCATCCGATCGCTTTCAATTTGGGACGGCATACGCTAGCAAAACTTCCCCTTTGACTGACTGTACTCCGCGCCTCTCGGCCTATATATGAAAAGGTCGTTGACTCGTCTCTCGCTCACAGCTGATTGACAATGCGTCTAGCGTATCCCTTCTTATGGGAAGATTATTTGGGTTGCAGGCGTTGCAAACTCGGTTCCTGTACCTCGGTTGTATCCTATTATTATTAAAAGGGTCCTCTGAAATTTAATAAATAATATTAAAAAACTCACCCTGTTAGTCACCTCCAAATCCTCGTGTGAAACTTACCTGGTTACACTATATAGCTAAATCACTTTAATTTTCGACCTCCTCCCTACGCTTATAAAAGGGTAATTAAATATTCCTGTAAATAAAATTGTACCTCCCTAATCTGTTAGGATTCGAACCCACAGTTAATAATCTATTTGATTCTCTGGTTTTCGGTCTCCGTGGATAGAATGCCATCTCGCCAAATCAATAACTTAGCCCGATTAAACACTTCCTGCCTTTAAGTACATTCACTCTATTTTAAAACGCAATCAATGTTTTTATTATTTTCATGTTTTTAAGACAAGCAATCTAGTTCGAACTGTATACGAAATCACGTTTAAATCAACACAACTTTATAACACAATCGCGATTGCACAACACCTGGCGCCCCTGAGGTGGGTTTTTACAAAACGGCGCTCTACAAATTATCCAATTATTATTATTGTCATTATTATTAATTGTTTTCCCACTGAGTCGAATCACTTTCACTTCACACAAACACCGGATCAATAATCTTTCACTTTAATTCAATATTCCGCAATATTCTCTAATACCATTTGAATTCAATAATTAACTGCAATTTCAAACAACACTTCTGATTTGTATCCCTTTCTCGGGGCTGTCAATCCACCCAAGTTCAAACCTCGACTGTCCTCCGGTCTCTCCTTTCCCGTGGGAATCTGTTTACTCAAGGCCTGTCTGTCAATAAATCTTCCGTCGTTGTTTAAACAAAAAATTTTTTAGAGCACGTTATTTTATTATTTATCGTTTATTTTTGTGGATGTCCAAAACATCACAGCCTCCCTTTAGTTCTAAGCCCAACGGGTAATCTCGCTTCCTCGTGTTAGTCGATGGGATTAGAAATAACTATAGGTAATTTACGTTTCTCGAATACCTCTGTATTTATTTTTTTATTTTTATTTTAAATTTTATTTTAATTCTTCCAAAATGTTGAGCGCCCCTGTTCTTCGTTTCTAACCTAGCATCTGTTTATTTTTTTGGTTCCCGTGATTATCGGCTTGTTCTACTGGTGAGTTTTTTTCCGCCCTCAGCTTTTTCAAGTGTTTTGTGTCTCTATGGGTAGAAATTCAATATGTCATGTCACACTTGTTTATTTTTAAACTCTGAGTTATTTGTTTAAACAGTGTTGTTTCACCTCAATACGTTATTTGTATTATGTTCGAGTGTTATTTATTTTCATGTTGATTTGTTTTTATTTTGTGTCCTCGGCGGTGATCCGATGGTTTTGTCTGTCTTTTATTATTTATGTCTTAAACATTCTCTGCCTTTTAGATCTGGAATAAACAATAATTGTTTACATTTATTCAAATATCAACGGTATAAAATATGCCATATACTTCACGATATCTGAATGCAATGTTTATTTTAGATTTGTCCCAGCTATCTTATTCTTGTGTTATAATTAATCCGATTTCGATGTTTGTTTATCCTTTGGCTTCGTTGTTTATGAACATTTTAGATGTTTTTTGTCGTCACAATGAATTCAATGTTTTCCGGGTCTGTCTGTTTATTCTATTTTGCCTTTGAAGTACGATGTCTCTGTTATCATTTTTGACGATAGGTACCATTTCTTTTGCTGTTAATGTGAATTAATAAGGTTTATGAAATCCATTTTTTTTTTTTTCAACAACAGTAATGAATTCAAACCAGCTTGTATATCTATCTCTCCTGGTTTGCGGCATCAGATGTAATGATATGGCCTTTCTACTTCAAACTTTTCCTTCTCTTCTTTCTACGATACATTTTCCTTAAGTCCCGTAGGTAACTTTTCCATAAGGCTTTGGTTATATATATATCCGGGGTAGGAAGGTCCTCCCTGCCGTCTTTTCTTTATTACACACCCCTTCAAGTGTGTACATCCTAGTTTGTCTACGTGACGTACGACCTTGAACGTACTCATTTCACGTGACGGTTCAGTATAAAAAGGCTTCACCGAACGTTGTGTTGGGTTTTTGTTTCTCGGTTTAGAAACCTAGTTATTTATGTTTTGTGTGGTATCCCTTGGTTCTTTTGAGATAGAGTGAGTTGAATCCATTACCGCTGTTTTTCAAAACCATTTCATAAACCTTATCTTCTAAGTCGCCTGCTCACCCCCCCCTAGCCACTCGATTCTACCTATCGTAGGGTAATGTGAATATAATAAAGTGTTAGATTTTATATATGTGATATACATACGATAAATTTATGGTGTTAGTTGTCGGCGCCATCCATGTATATATTTTGGGAGGGGAAGGAGAGGAAAGGAAATGAATTTTTTTCAAGTTAAGATTGGCTCCTCCGCTTACCAAACAAAACTGATGGATGATAATTTGAGCAAGGCGATCGATATCTGCGTGTCTGGATATCACAACCGGCCGGGTCTCCCCTTGTTCCAAATCGGCAACCTTCACGCCAGAATAAAGAAAACCAGGTCTCTTCACCAATTTCAGAATTGCCCCAATCTCAAACAACTCCAGGATAAACTACTTTACTGAGTGTAGAAGGGGAAAACCATAACATCCCTTTATCACGAATCTAGTCGCGAAAATGTGACACGCAAGGTCCTAAGTTACGTGCCACCTCCAGAAAACGTTGTAACTCCCACGCCGTCGGGGATTTACATCCCTTTCTAGGTCAATACACATATAACACACGACGATCTTGTCGACATTCTGCCTGCTTATTAACGATAGGTTGTGTGCCTACCCATTCAGCCAATTATCATGTGAGATATATGTAAGGTCTACTCGATATGCCAAATTTGGGATGAGGACTGTCTGTATTTTAATATTTGGTTCCAGTATTTATTTTATGAGGTTACTAGCATCCTCGTGTATTAGGTATGGGTAACTTCTACTGAATACCTATCCTCTCAGGTAAGGTATAAACGGATAATTGGTTTGATTTTTTTGCATTTAATTTAAAGAGGCTGCCTACCTCTCGAAAGATACCTGTTGAGAAAAGTTGTTCGGTTGGTAGTTTTATTTCGGAGATTACCATCTCCCTCTTTCGACTTTAGATTTGTTTTTGTGCATCCCAATTCGTAACTTAGAAAGTCAAATAATAGATGAAAAGTATTAAATTAGAAAGTCAAATAACAGAAGAAAAGTTTTCATTTTGTTCCGTCTGGTCGCATCCGATCGCTTTCAATTTGGGACGGCATACGCTAGCAAAACTTCCCCTTTGACTGACTGTACTCCGCGCCTCTCGGCCTATATATGAAAAGGTCGTTGACTCGTCTCTCGCTCACAGCTGATTGACAATGCGTCTAGCGTATCCCTTCTTATGGGAAGATTATTTGGGTTGCAGGCGTTGCAAACTCGGTTCCTGTACCTCGGTTGTATCCTATTATTATTAAAAGGGTCCTCTGAAATTTAATAAATAATATTAAAAAACTCACCCTGTTAGTCACCTCCAAATCCTCGTGTGAAACTTACCTGGTTACACTATATAGCTAAATCACTTTAATTTTCGACCTCCTCCCTACGCTTATAAAAGGGTAATTAAATATTCCTGTAAATAAAATTGTACCTCCCTAATCTGTTAGGATTCGAACCCACAGTTAATAATCTATTTGATTCTCTGGTTTTCGGTCTCCGTGGATAGAATGCCATCTCGCCAAATCAATAACTTAGCCCGATTAAACACTTCCTGCCTTTAAGTACATTCACTCTATTTTAAAACGCAATCAATGTTTTTATTATTTTCATGTTTTTAAGACAAGCAATCTAGTTCGAACTGTATACGAAATCACGTTTAAATCAACACAACTTTATAACACAATCGCGATTGCACAACACCTGGCGCCCCTGAGGTGGGTTTTTACAAAACGGCGCTCTACAAATTATCCAATTATTATTATTGTCATTATTATTAATTGTTTTCCCACTGAGTCGAATCACTTTCACTTCACACAAACACCGGATCAATAATCTTTCACTTTAATTCAATATTCCGCAATATTCTCTAATACCATTTGAATTCAATAATTAACTGCAATTTCAAACAACACTTCTGATTTGTATCCCTTTCTCGGGGCTGTCAATCCACCCAAGTTCAAACCTCGACTGTCCTCCGGTCTCTCCTTTCCCGTGGGAATCTGTTTACTCAAGGCCTGTCTGTCAATAAATCTTCCGTCGTTGTTTAAACAAAAAATTTTTTAGAGCACGTTATTTTATTATTTATCGTTTATTTTTGTGGATGTCCAAAACATCACAGGCTTTCAAGGCCATTTTCAAACTTTAGTCAAATAATCTGTTAAAAAACTGGCAGAACTTAATAATTATATTATTAAAATTGATTTTAATTAAATTGAAAAAAATAAAATAAATTAAGTTCTACGAATTAAACACAAAAACAATAAATAAAGAGCCCTTGTTATGACTTTGTCAAGAAAACGGCGCTATACAAATAATTTGTATTAATATTTTACACGCTTTCAATAAAATAAAAGGTTACTTGAAACATAATACGTCATCACCACAGACATAGGAATTAATAGACGAGAAGATAATGGCGAGGGGTAAAATCAACTGTTGAAGAACGAAGGGAGTGAAGCTGACTGTGATTCGTCAATAAATCAATCTGACAGTAAATAGGCATCTCGCATTATAATATCACCATTTACTTCTTAAAAGTAAAATCTGCTTTTGAATGAATAGACATTTTTACATGGGAGCGCAAATTACTCGCCACGTTATGAACAAATTTGCGAAGTCCAAATTCGGCAAAAAAATTCGGTTCTATTTTCAGAGTCGAATATTTCGTTTAAGTATTTAGTTAAGACACTTTTATAAATGTTCATAATTTACTTCCCAGCAACCAACCAGCTTTGAGTTTCGCGTCCAGACGTTTCTCGATGTGATAGTAACAACTGATTCATATTATACGATGTGAATATGCTTAAAATAAAGTAAAATAATGCTTATATATGGAATGTAATACGACAATTGGGTTTATTCTCTTTTTCACATCTATTTTTACAAGTTTTCATAGTACAAGTCAACATTTTGCCGTGTTATTTCGTAAAATGAACCGATGATGCCTCGACCATAGTTCGCACAAGAATGATGAAGTCACGTTTTCAAATTTCACTTGAGGCCATACCCGAGCACAGCCGGCTCCAATGGAACCGGTATGGGGAGTGGGGATAATACGCTTTTAATCACTTAGGGCAGGTCTACTAATATTCATATGTCTATGGTCATCACAATAATATTGTTGTCATGCACCACTGTAGGTACTTTACGTTTATGTATGAATTAAATTTGAAGCTTTGTGCCAGGTACAGATGTAACGTATCGTCTCTGTCAGCCTCGTCTCTCCCTCTCTAGGGCCCCTTGGGCTATGTTTGCTAACTGCCCTTTGAGACCCCTGCATTTTGTAAAAAATATACCATTTCAGTATTCAGTAAAATTCGTACGTTTTATACTGAAATTTAATTTTCAAGTTAGATTGATTCTAACTGAAACACATCAACCAGTGGATAGATTTTAATGAACTCGGGCGGCGAACTGAAGCGGTATTTTGTAATAATATTATAATGTTTTGTAGGTTCACGTATCACGTTGTGAAATTGTGATGTTACTATTATTATTCAGTAATTTTCACGGTAGGTCGCGTTTAATAGGCTTGATCTTCTGTGAACAACATTTTCTCGAATTGATACTCGGTGACCCGACTGGTAAAAGAAATTATACAAAGTGTTGAGGGACGTACTTGGCTTGCTTTAACCAGTCATTCCTCACATTATTTGGAGTGAAAAATTAGACTTATAAAAAAGATTTATTTTTTTCAGAAACCCAAATTTTTTTCATCCACATGACATAACTGGGATTCAAATAACCAACTGCTCAACCCCGTAACCCAACTCTGACTATTTAATATCGACTAATTTTTTAGTTTTTAGTTGAAAGAAAAAAACATCATAAATGTTATCGGTTGACATAGACATGGTTTGGTGACTTCTCTTACATAGGCGTATAAAACATACGTTCAGACCTGTAACGAAACATGATTTTTGCTTAGATTTATTTGCTTTTCACGTCCTCATAGTACTCGTTTTGATCCATCCATCATTGAATCCATCTATATTTATTTATTTATCATATTTTACGCCCAGAGTGCTTTTGCATATATACATAAAGGCAGTACAATTTAACATGAGAATGAAATATACATATACATACATAATAGAATTAAAAAGAAATGCATTAACAATTTAAATTTAAAGTTCAGTGAAAAATAAAAACCTAAATTTAAAGTACTGTGATCAGAGAATCACAACATTATTGTTACGGTATTGGTTTCGCATAGTACGAAACCGCTGTACCGGGGAATTAGCTAGTTCCGATTTGTATTTTAATATTTTATATAAGTTAATTTTAATGATGAAAAAACTTTTTTTTTAATAACTAAATAATACTACAGATTATGATGGTTTATAATGCTTCTATGAATCATACATTTAATTTGCTGATGTAGTTGATAAATTTAACAATGAACTTCTTTAGTGAGAACTTGTATCATGGATAAATGATTTGATTATTTCATGTTTATATTGTATCAGTGACATATTCCATACATCTATGTGCGAATACATATTTCCCAAGTTTTGAATTCTGTGGATGAAAAATGAAAAATTAAGCATAATATAAATATAAGATGCAAATTTAAATTATTCCTTACCTATTCAACAGGTAATTTAACAGTGTCAGTGAGAAGAAAGACATTTTTTCCTTCAAATAATCGCGTCTGCCATAGGATTCTCTCCAAAATTATGTCAGCAGTAAGATAAATTCGCAAAGAGGGAACAAGTACTTGGGGGATGATCTACAAGATCACCTAGCAATGCAACATCTCATTCATTATCTGAATGAAACAAATTCCAGAATTGTGATAAAGGTTCCCTCTTTACTAGTTTATCATTTTGCTGTTCTAATTTTTGCTGTGAACCCGTCAATTAATTGGATAAGTTATCCGTGTTCGTGAGGCGAATGTAATTTTTTCGCTCAAATAATTGTGTCTGCCGCAGGATTCTCCTCAATATAATGTCGGCAGAGTGATATATTCGTAAAGAGAAGAATTTGCTGAGATATTTTACCGCATTTGGATCCTACATTCAAGATCGTCTACCAGGTGATCTGATCGTCTCCCAATAAAAATGTTGACATAACGCATTTTTTTCAACTAATTAGCCGTCAACTTTTTTCATTCATTTTAATAAAGTGGCACGTCAGATATTTTCTTCCCAAAAATGACTCAGGAAAGTCGTCCCTTCCTGGATTTCCCCTAGCAGAAATCTGGCAGAACGCATTATTTTCTCTAATGTTATTTAGGGTGCCTAGCACACACTTGGTTGAAGTGGCCTATCGGAGATAATTTTTACGGTTTTCGCGTTGACAAAAAAAAATCAACCCATAAAATCATCATATTTGTCGATTTCACATTTAAAATTCAGAATTAACATCATCATCTTGCAATTAATTCTGCCCATACCTTTTTAAATATGACTTTAAGACGCCTGTCCCGGTAAGACAAAATTCCTGGGTTCATAGTTGTGACAGTTACCTTTTTATTTTTCTCTGTCTTGTTCTGTTTCATGTTTCGTTTAGATTTATTACTATTATTTTATTTTTTAATTAAAGAGACATATTTAAAAAAAAAAAGTAAGTTTCTTTCCTCCATTAACTATTTTGTAATATTGTCGTTGCTTGGTCGCACTGTAGACTGTATTCGTGAGCTCAAGTAGCTATCGAATAACCCGGTATAACGTTTTAATTAAATGTACTTTTTCGTCACGTTTAGTTGTTATTTAACTGAGATGCTGTAAGGAAACTTTGCATCATTAGCGATATGCAGGATTAAAAACAAACAATTCATTTTAATTATCACTTACACGATACGCATGTAATTAAGTTAAGGATAATAAATAAACCAGCAAATTTAGCCACTGATGTTAAATTCATTTAAATCGTTTCAACTTTTTATACTTTATTATGTTTGTAGGATTCTATTTATTCTGTTTCAGTTGCTACAGAATCTCAAGTAAAAAATTCTAAAATTTTACTGATGGCAGAGAAAGTCATTTACAATTTGCAGAATAAACCGTGTCCCCCGAAAAACCGGAAGTAACTTTGACAAATGTTTTTTTTTATTTTTTTATTTTTATAGTGAATACCTCACAAGAGTCCCAACTGCTCCCGTCTGGAGCCAGTGAGACTATGGCATCCCCAGTTGGGGGATGTTGTGAGGCTGAAGGTAAGTGGGGAAGGGAAAGAGGAAGGTGGGGAAGTACCTGGCTATTCAGATCTAGTCACTAAACACGGCTAAAGCCATTTGGAGCAACGTTTCAATTCTGAATGGTGGTCTTACACCAGGGCGATAATGGTAGTATCTTCCACTCTGGAACGTGCCGCAAATATACTATATATTATTTTAATTAATTAATTGTGAAATAACACAAATTAATCAAATAAAATTTATTTGCGCACGCCGGGTTCGAACCCGCGACCTTCGGAATGGCAGTCCAATGCGTTACCACTGGACTATGCCGGCCGTCAAATGTATTTTATTTATCACACTTTACCCCTTAAACCTCGTATAATTATAACAAGAGATACCCCATGTAATATTGTTATTTGGTTATCGTTATCCAGTTAAAATAGTTTATATTATTAAGAGTTTTTCATAGATGGCGGAACTTGCACCGTCCGACAGAGATAGCATGTAGGTTGTACAAGAATGGTTCCGAGTGCAGCCGAAGCTAGTCGATCCCTAGGCAGGGAGCTCACTTAGAGCTTAGAGTTGCGTTCCCGTTAGAGTAGTCCTTCTAGAGATTTATTGTAATTGTCTAAAATAGTAAAGTACTCGTAATCTTTAACAAGCACTTGTTAAATTTGGATACTCTCGACCTCAAGTGTATTTCACGCTAAAAAAATATTTACACAGTACACCAGTACATTACACCCTATAATATAACATCACATAATATAGCATAACATTTTATGTAGGTTCGACTACTATAATCGTAGTAATAGAAAATAATGTAAAAAAATTAGAAAAAACATTAAAGTAATATAGTATTTTAGATTTTTCTTTCCTACTTACTTTTCTACGAAATTATTAGGAAAATAAATCAACTGTTAATAAATTACAGTGAAATGAAAATTAATCAATTGTGGCAGTTAAATTGAGAAAATAAGAATTTTGGTAAATAATAATGTCGTTGTTCAGTGTGTTAATCATAAAGCCTTCGAGTTTTTATTTTAGTCGTAAGGAGAAAATGTGAATAGTTAGAATAACCGCCATTACAACACGTAAAGGATGTTTTCCTGTCATCATTTTTACCTTTAAAACATATGGGAATACAAGAGGAATGACTCAAATTCTCTCCACAATCAACTACCAGATCTCCCCTGAAGTTGACACGTCCGCGTCGCATAAATACATAATTTAGAAAACAAATACATTACCTATAGATCTGAACTAAATACTAACATAGTATCAATATAATTTAATATGTATAAAATATATTAAATTCATTTGCCCTTACCTACATCACGTATTCAGAGATAAGACTCACCAGAGTATTAAAAGTTTAAATATTTGGCAGTGGCGTTATGTCACACCGGTGTTAATAAACTAATCCAATTTTTCAAATTAAATTTTTTTATTAGATAAGCATTTTGAAAGATGTGTGTTGGTGGTAAATATATATATTTGTTCTATATTTCAGCTTTTGCAGGCTGGATTGGGTAGTTTGAAAAAAAATACACATATTGCGCTCATTGCCTGTTTCAGGTACGTTTTTTAAATGTGAAACCATTCAATGGTACGGCTATGACATCCCCAGTTGGAGCATGTTGCTTGGATGAAGGTAGTAAGGAGGGGAAGGATATGTGGGCGAGAAAAGTAGGAAAGTACCTGGCTACTCAGATCTGGTTACCAAACACGGCCAAAGCCATTTCAAGCAAAGTTTCAATACTGAAAGGTGGTATTACATCAGGGCGACACGGAAAGTGTCTTCAACTCTGAAACGTGCCGCAAATATAGTGCATATTATTTTTATTGAGAAATTTTGTGAAATAACACAAATTAATCAAATAAAAATTAACTGCGCACGCCGGGATTTGAACCGGCGACCTAAAGCTTTCCAGTCGAGAGCCTATACCCTAGACCACCGAGGCCGTCAAAATTGTCATCTGCTAAAATTGAAAAACATATTTTGTCAAACTTAAACCTTTTCCAATCATCTGGAATGTTGATAATATATTTTTATTTGGTTTCCTCGAAAGTTATCACTTGTTGTATATATATATACATATATATTTAACTAAATTATATACAAGAACTATATTAAATGTCAACGGATTGTTCTTTCTCAAATTATTCAAATGCAAATGAATATTTTATTCCGTCTGTAAGCTTTTAGTTAAATGTTATAATATAATATTAACTGTAATATTTCATAGTCGTATCCAAATTCCTCCTCATAATCGTTTTGAATGAAATATTTCTGTTGTATAGTTTTATCTCTCTAATGTCTTCCTGAATTTAGTACCGGAAAATCCTGTGTGTGCTCAAAAACATTATCATTAACTCTCGAACGAGTAACCCTGCCAAAACGACGTCGAAAAATCTGGCTTTGCACCCTTGTAATCTCCTGAACTTGGCCTGATTGAGGTTGGGACGTCATGCTTATGCGGAATATTATGTTTTTATTAAGGAATATACGAACCAGATTATCGATTTTAGATTAAGAATAAATATAAAACAGCTCTGATGCATTGCTTTTCCCATTTATTTTACTTCTCAAATTTTAAAACCTCTGCAAAATAGTTTTTTGACCCTGGAACTATATTCATTCATATTTTCAATTATTTTTAAAAATTTGAATACCATACAAGAGTCCCAACTGCTTAACACCGACTGGAACCAGTGAGACTATGGCATCCTGAATTGGGGTATGTTGTATGGTTGAAGGTAGTGGGAATTATTCAGATTTGGTCATCAAACACAGCTGAACCGTTTCAAGCAACGGTTCAATTCTGAATGGTGGTCTTAAACCATGGCGATAATGAAAGTAATTTTAACTCTAGAACGTTCGGAAAATATATATTAATACTATTTTAAATGAGTAAATCGTGATATATCACAAATTTATCAAATAAAATTGCGCATGCCAGGATTTCGACCCGCGTCCTCCAGTTTGCTAGTCTAGAGTCTTACCCATTGACCACGAAAGTCGTCAAAACTGTCAAAGGCTATTTTCTAAAACAAGAGTGTTTTTGCTAAATATTACACGGAGAAAACTTACGAATATAAAATTTTGCAAATTTATTAAAAATCTCTTCAAATTATTCGTATTGCGGTTAAAAACGGGACTACAGGCCTTTAACTAATGAATTGACAGAACACGAATGTGGCGATATCGGAACAAGTGTTCATAAAAATTAAAAAAAAAAACAGCAATATTTCCCGTGCAATCACGAATCGACTGTACTTCTAAAAAAACATGTCCCATCATCATATATTTGGAGAATAGTAAAAAAAAACCTTTTTACTTTAACAGATTTTTTTTGTGACACCTCTTAAGGAGCGCTCTTCTCTGAACAGTTTAAATGCAGGGGAGCTATGTCCTGATGCCGGTAGCTCGTTCCACTTTTGAGCCGTCTTAAAAAAAAACAAATCGAAGAGGCGGCCCGTTCTTATGAAGCTAACGTCAACCGTAAACGGTTGTCCTGTTCGTATACGTCGATTTTCACGTACATGCACCGGTGCACAAGGGATCAATGCTGCTAGCTCATTAGAGCAGGCTCCATTAAAATATCCGAAGAACATACTCAACATGCCCACATTGCGTCTTTTCTTTAGAGATTAGGCAATTGGTCTGTTAACAATGGATTGTCAATCAGACGGACTGCCCTCCTTTCCACAGAATCAAATAGGTTTATCAAGTATTGCGAGGCTCCAGCCCAAAGGTGGTTCTCAAATTCAATTGTTGAACGTACCAAGCTCGCCTATTAGTGCTTTTTTCAAATTAAAGCTTATGTCAAAAGAAAAAAGATCCGTTTCCCATGGAGCAGTTTTTTTATCGCACGGGAAATTTAATAATAATAACTGTACCCTAATCCCCTATGGCGGATAAACCTACAGCCGCTCCGTGTGAAGAGTCACATAAGATTATGTACACAACCAACTTCTAATGCCAAATTTTCAAATTTCCGGTGTGATAAAAAAACTGATCCGTGGGAACCGGCTGTGATCCATCAGAAGCGCAGTTTCTTGAAATGGATTTAGTTATATTTGTTCTGAATAGCCTATTACTTTCCGACCTTTTTCATCTATTCTACATCTCATCCTCTTCCTTCAGCAAGTTTTAATAATTTTAGTTTTGATCTCGAACACAATATCTACCTGATGGTAGGTCATTACAATCTTCAGAATCTTTTTATAAATTTTCTTGAAGGGTAGAGCACTTATACAATACCATCCAGGGAAAAACTTCTCTGAAAAAAAAAAGTATCAATTTTTTTTTTCATCTATTTCAGATAGCCGAATTTACTATGGTTTCACTACCGTATAACGTAACATCTTTGAAATAAATTAATTTTGCTAATTTCAAAGGTTTCAAAAAAAAACACAAATCAAAATATGTTTTCATTTTTGAATTTTTAAAGTTGGTTTTATCTTTGTTAAAGCTATGGTCTGTCTCTATTAAATGATTTTCGAGCTCGGAATAGTTGTTATTTAGTAAACAGAGTTCATGTACTTTATTCAAGTTTTAGAATTTATAATAGTCATACCTACATACTGTGTGTCACATTCATTACATTCTAAAGTAAGTACTCGTATGTGGGATAAAACTTTAAGATATCAAATTCAGTTAAAAAAATAATAACCTTCTTTATTGACAATATTCCGGTGTTCTGTTGACTCCTCCCACCTTTCTTACCATCCCACTACCCTCACTTAATAAAATCTAATCATTCTGCACTTGCATAATTTTTAAGTTTATTAGATTGCTATATGAAGGACACGGATATATCGAAATCGGTAGCAAATAAATAAAAATCGAGTAACAAATGTATATCTGAAATAAAACTCTTCAAAACAAAATTTCTAGAAATTGTTTTTTAGTAAATGCTCAAGAAATACACAAAATATAGTAACCAATTTTTTTTTAACCTACTTTTCATGACTTTATATCGCTTTTTAAGAGTGTATTGAATTGTTTTGTCCCCGTTGCCCTGTTAAAGAATGTGTACTAGAGATTTTTATTAAACTTAGTACGGGTTCTTTCACAGAACTTAAACAATTCATCAAATTTCAAAAGTAATTTTTAATTTCTGTGAAAGTTCTGTTATTATTTCAGTTTCTATGAAGCAACCGGTCTTTCAACTTCAACAGGACTTTCACAGAACTTGAAACTTAACGTTGAAATTTGATAAATTGTTCAAATTCTACGAAACAGCCCGTCTTGAAAAAAAAACTTTAAATTGAGGAAAGGTTCCATGTCAACTCAGGATAGTGGCAATTCAACAAACATTTGAAAGGTGATATAAAATCATCAAAAGTGATGAAAAAAAACTGTACCTTACCTACAAAGTCTAGTTTTTTTTCATCAATTTTCATGATATTATATCACTTTTAAAAACTGTATTGAATTGTTACTGACCTGAGTTGCCCGGTTAATAGTTTATCTACACCTGTGTACTTATAATTAAGCTAAATTTACTTATTTCTATAACTAAGATAAACGTATCATTGAAATAATAGATGTAATTGGAATATTTAATATTATGCATTGATTATTTATAAATATTCATTTGTTGGAACCCACAGAGAATCTGCAATGTAAGTGTTAATGCTAATGTAAATAATATGCGTGTAATTAGGTATGATGTGATATGAAACATTGGCTAAAGAAGAAGGTAGCGCAACACGGCATAGTACCCCAAAAACAAATCACTACAAATAAAAAAACGTTAGTTGAATGATGGATATATTATGTAATTCAAATCCGACTACAAATCTAAAAAGATGCTTGTGAAAATATTTATATTGATAGCACCGTAATACCGCACAAGAGTGCCAACTTTCAGGAGCCATTGGGCTGCAGGATCCCCATTGGGAGTATGTTGTGAGTCTGAAGGACGTAGGGGGTGGAAGGAGATGGGATTAAAAAGTACCTGGCAATTCAGATCCGGTCACTAAACACGGCAAAAGCTCATACATACATACTTAACACATCGTTCTGATTAGTAGAATTTCACTAGAACGAATTCACAAGATAAACGATTGCAATAATTATTTTTCTGATTAGATTGCAGTAGAAATGCAATAGAAAAAACTGAAATCTATATATTTATTGCGTATTAATAATGGGTGGTTCAGTGGATTGAGAAAATAAAATTCCGAAGTAACTTTTTTCCAATCTTCTTCAATTTGAAGTAAAGAAAAACAAAAGGTTGTGTATTGAAAGCATTCTTGATTATCGTCTCACGTTTCTTTTACCCACGGAGTCACGTTTTCTGGATATTTATAAAATATTCAAGGTTCAAATAACGATTTCCCACAGAACCCATGCTCATTGGTGTGTTTTTATTTTACTTTGTCACAACCTTTTTTATAATGAACAAAAAGGGTTTTTGTTTGGGGTTAGTTTTTTCGTAGGTAAAGTTACTTCAACCTAGAAAGGTTATTATTGTTTTGCTGTAATCGTTATTAATATATCTGAGAATGATTAATAAAAAAAATATTACGACTAAGACTCGATCTTAGAACCTTCCGATCCCAGATCCCAATGGGTACCGCCGCGACGCCTACAGTACGTCACTCCAAGTGGTTCGCCACATTTGGTGTCATATCAGGGGTGCCCGCACTGATTGGTTTGTTGACTCAGGCCTTGTTGGGGAATGTGTATGCCCGTTTGACCGGGCTGGAGAGCCAGACTTTCGCTCCCAGCGCCTTACACAGAATCCCCAAAAATGACATAGGCCCTAAGGTATTTTATTTATGTCAGAGCTTCATGTATGGAGTTAATATAAAGAAAAACATTTTGTTATCAACCATGGCTTTATATATTTCCTAAAAATAACTAAGTTTTTTAAAATTTTATTGACATATATATTTTTGATAAAGCGACAATCGTTCGTAAATTTTGCAGTTTGAGTATATAAAAACAAAGTGACATAAACCAAGTTATTTGTTATTTTTTTAATGATAAACTAATGTTTATAAGACAAGGTTTTGTGCATAGCATAAAGGATAACAAATAATTAGAAGCAATAATGTAACGTAGATTGTCACCGCATGTATTTATCTTACCATATTCCGGTGAAGTGATCCACCATAGCTTGCAGCAATATCATGGGAATTGAAATGACAACGCGGAATATCAATTGAGATATAAATAATATGTTGAATATTTAATTAAAATTTTAAATACAAGAGCAAGGACTCACATTTAGTAAAACAGGGGTGGTTGGCTACTTGAAACCACAAACGTTATATGAACGTTGGCAACGACATTTACTTGTAAAATTTTAATGCCGTAAACCACTGACAACGCGTGTCTAGAAGTCATACTATGGAAAGATATGTAAGCGGACGGTTACTACCGGTACAATAATTGGTCGACTGAAATATCAATACAAATTGAAAATATCTCCGTAAAAATAAATGCCGCCAACGGGGATTGAACCCGTACCTTCTGATGTCCGGTCAGGTGCTCTGAACCGCTGAGCTATGTCGGCTTATTTCCAACCCGCCAAATAATTCAATATATACCAGTACTTCAATCAACAACTACTGTTTATTATATATATTTTTTCTTTTTTTTCAATTTGTATTGATATTAAGTTATTTATATTTTCAACAAAATCAATAATGCCGTCACAAAGTAATAACCAGTTAAAAAGAGCATTTTTCTTAGTGTCTCTACATTGGACTTTGGACATGATCGCCAGCATACTTACAAACAGCATAGTTTATCTAGTCTATGGTTAGTAATATGATAGTCCATTGATAGAAATATATTATGTATTTGAACAGCGCCCTTGACGCGTTTTTTCACAAAAACGGCGCTATAAACATCATCCAAATATTATTATTATACTATGTTATAAGAAAGTCGAGATTGGACTAAGGCAAACTAGACAGTTTTTAATTTCTCTTTGTCAAATATTTGTATAATTTCTTTAATAAATATGTTAGTCTCCCGATATTATTTGTGAACATATCGCTATGGTCGTTCCATTTAAAAAATATCATCCTTTCACCTAGGCACCTGACACAATCTGCACTTTCAAAGATGTAGCAATTACAATTCTGCAGAAATACTTATACAAATTAGATTATGAGTGACGGAAGGCTGATTTTTTGATGATATACTAAGGACGGGTTGTTTCGGAGAATTTGAACAATTCATCAAATTTCATAGGTAATTTTAAAGGACTATGAAAGTTCTATTATGAATTCAATTCTGTGACCCATGACCCATGATCCAAGATCCATGTTGACATAATAACAGAACTTCAATAGGACTTGGAAATTAAGTTTTAAATTTGATGAATTCTTCAAATTTTCTGAAACAATCCGTTCTAAATATCACATATTTTAGTTTTTGTGATGTGATGTATCCAAAAAACATCGTTAATAATCATTTTTTTGTATGTTTAGATAATTCATGGATCTTTATCGGTTTATCATACATTGTTTTTACAATGTAATTATCTTACATTGAACCGGTCGGAGGCTGAGTTGAAATCGCGTTTAGATCCCACCCAGGCTTAGTGTATTCAATTCCTTGGCTGTCTAAGTCCTCCATCATAACAGAAGCAACATTTTCAGCTTACAATGGTAGTAGTAGGAGATTTTCAAATATTGTCAAGATGATTCGTAATCCGAGAATGTTTGTCTTTCTTAAAAAAAAAACTAACACCATTCAGAATTGAAACTTTGCTTGAAATGGTTTTAGCCGTATTTGGTGAATACCCAAGTACTTCTCAACTTTTCTCTTTCCCATCTCCTTCCCCTTCCACTACTTTCACCTCACAATATACCCCGATTGGGGATGCCATAGTCTCACTGGCTCCAGACGGTTGGGAATCTTGTGCAGTTTTACTTTAAAAAATATTATAATAAAAATAAATTCTTAGAATTCAGAAAAAAAAAACAGTGTTGATCCTAAACTATTTATTAGTGTTGGCATGGACATCCACGTAGACCGTAATTAGCCGTCCCATAGATGTGTCCCCATCATTACGGACTAGGTGAAATATGACGATCATCGTTAATGACCGTCTCTTCATTCATAACGAAATACCAGTTCATAACTGCTAACATGTTTCAATAAAAACCGTTGAAATATTAAACAGTTTTTGTGGATCACGGTGTATATTACGAAATAAGTAAACCTGAGGATGATGGATTGAATTCTGGTGTCCGTGGCATTCTTTATCTCATACAAACTTCTCCATTTAATCTTTTAGGTGTACTGGTTATGATAAATTACTGTAACCCTTATAAGTATTTAAATTCCACCCACAGGGAGCAGGGACAGACTGGCAGCTGAAGGGGTCTCGGTAAGATACATTATTACGACTACTTTTTTCTTCAGAAATATTATTTTTGTGTGATAAATGGTGTCACTCGTTTGATGGACAATTCTCTTTCAACTTGTATAGTACGCAGGATCTCAGATAATATTCAAACAATTACAGTGCAGTTTGCACAGTCAACTTTGCATGTAGTCAGAAGAAGAAAGAGCTATGTTTTCCATTATTCGCTTATCAAAATATGTTTGCTTGTATTTCTTTACGCGTATGCCGGATTCACACAAGGACAATAGAGGAAACAATACAATCGTGTTCTGTCCCTGATCCGTGAACAGCCTCGACCGCGCAGCGCAAGACTGTGGAACAATACAACATTTCTAATGTAATTAAAACGCGGATCGCTATCAAAATGTTTAAGTTCGCCAAAAATATTATTTTTTATATCAAAATGTACCAGTATTATAGTGTTCCATTTACGCGTCATTTTTAAGCTGACATACTAGAGCCGAGATACGTACTCGTACGCGCGGAGCGACTGACTATTTTCCTACTATTTTGTCAAAACGCGGTCAACGCGGCCAAGCGCGGTGCTGGGGTTAAGTTACTATTTGACATATAAGACAGTGTCTTTGTTCATTGTTCTATCTTCTAAACAACTGTTCACACTAGGACAGTGGATACGGAGCTGGGACAAAACAGTATTAAGCTGTCGTCCTGTAATCGCTGCATAATTTTTTTTTATTATTTTTTTTTTTATATAACATTATACTTAGATGATAACAATACGCAGACTTATATATATATTTTTTTAGTTATTATTCTATTTCTCCATAAGTTGAGCTCCAAGAGATTGTTCTCAAAAAATGGTTTTGGTTTTATGATATAAAGCGGTAAAAATGGGAAAAGCAGTGGATTGTGATGCGCAACACATTATTCTCTAGGTTGGACATGAGAATCAATAAAGTTCCGATAATTCGAAAATTAATAGAGAATTTCACCATCTCTCAGTAAACTCTGGAGTAACTTCTAAACGTGTAACTTTTACCATATGATACCTGCGTACTTATAATTAACTGGTCTCGGGTTAAGGCTCTTAACTAGCAATCCGGAGGACGCGTGTTCAAATCCTGGGGTGCTCCTGAAACTTTTATTTATTAATTTGTTATTTCACAATTTATTAATTTTAAATAAAATTAAGTATATTTTTGGCACGTTTCAGAGTGGAATACACTCTCAGTATTGAAACGTTGCTTGAAATATATTTAGCCGAGTTTTTTTGATCAGATCTGAGTAGCCAGCTTCCCTACCTTTCTTTTCCCAATCTCCTTCCCCTCCTAACTACCTTCAACCTCGCAGCATACCCCATTTTTCAGTTTTTGTGCGGTATTCACATAAACAAAAAAATACACGCTTTTCGGCAAGTAGCCCTAATCGACAGTTTACTCAGAGATGATGAAATATGCTCTTAAACTAGTTTCTAATTTAGTATAATATTTATAATTTTTTGCTAGTAAGTGAAGAGGCCTAGGAATTATGATTTTTTATGGGAAATTATTTAAGCCCACTTATAATATGTTTTCGGTACTTTATGGGGCCGGCTAGTTCGCCCCTGACTATGCCACTGGTTAAAAATTGATTCCGAAACCCGGTGAAATCGCGGCTGTGAAAGCAAATTAAAACGTACATCTAAAGGATGAAAGAAATCGCCCAGTCACGCGGAATAAATGGATAATGAAAATAAACGACATAATAAGACACGCCCTCTGCGAACGAAAATATGAAATATTGTGAAAGGAAGCTCCGAGTACCTTCTGAAAGAATGAGTTTAATCTCCATAGACCTGTTATAAGCAATTATACACTAATAGACTAGGAAACAAGGAACTCGGGTACGATGAATGCTAGGGCTCGGCCACTGAGGTCACTAAAATTCTAATTAAAAATGTGGAAACTTTAAATGTTTTATTAAATAAATGTGAATTAGGCTGGAAAGTTGTGATATCAGACGACGATCTTGTAGGATTATTCTCTTTGACTTCTCGTCTTCTCTTTATTCTATATTTTAAATATACACAAATATATAGAATACAGAGAAGTTGAGAAGCTAAAGAGAATAATCCTCAATAATCCAAACAATGTGTTTAATTAACTTGTTGTTATCAAGTTTAACGGCCTCCGTGATCGAGGGGTATAGGGTTCAAACCCCGGCGGGCGCAAGTAATTTTTTTAAAATTATTTTTTTGTTATTTCACAATTTAAAAATTAAAAATAATATGTAACATATTTACTGCATGTTCCAGAGTGGAATATACTTTCAATATCGCCTTGGTGTAAGACCACCATTCAGAATTGAAACGGTTTAGGCCGTGTTTGGTCCAAATCTGAATAACCAGTAACTTCCCTACCTTTCTCTTTTCCATTTCCTTCCCGTCGCCACTACTTTAAGCCTCATAATGTACCTCAATTGGGGATGCCATATTTTCACTTTTTTGTTTTTTATATTATTTTTGTTTTATTTTTTTTATTTTCAGAGAGTTGGGAACAGTTTTTTTTTATTTTTTATAGTGAATACCTCATAAGAGTCCCAACTGCTCCCGTCTGGAGCCAGTGAGACTATGGCATCCCCAATTGGGGGATGTTGTGAGGCTGAAGGTAAGTGGGGAAGGGAAAGAGGAAGGTGGGGAAGTACCTGGCTATTCAGATCTAGTCACTAAACACGGCTAAAGCCATTTGGAGCAACGTTTCAATTCTGAATGGTGGTCTTACACCAGGGCGATACTGGTAGTATCTTCCACTCTGGAACGTGCCGCAAATATACTATATATTATTTTAATTAATTAATTGTGAAATAACACAAATCAATCAAATAAAATTTATTTGCGCACGCCGGGTTCGAACCCGCGACCTTCGGAATGGCAGTCCAATGCGTTACCACTGGACTATGCCGGCCGTCGAGTGGAAGTGTTGGGACAAATTAATATTTTTTTTCGTAAAACTCCAGTTTAATTTACAAAAATACACATAATATAACTATCATTTAATTTATTTAAACACTGAAAAAACACTAAATTTACTCTCCATCTGAAGGCATTATCGAAATCTGGAGAGGCTACTTACAGACGATCTGTTTGTTTGACTTCTTTATAGGTACTTGTAAAGAAAATCAAATTATTTTTTTTTTGAATTATTGATTTTTGAGTAAATTGTCGAAAACCATTTAATGGTTATGTGAAGTGTTAAGTTTCCTTGTAAAGTTTAAATAAAAATTATTAAAGGTCTTGTGAGGAGGTGTTTCCTTACGGATAGTTTTAATGCATTTTTATGTTTTGATTGAACTCGGCAAACATATATTGGCCTGGCGGATGAATTAAATTACTTTTTTTTCATTATCAAATAAGCTTTAGGATTATTAGAAATATCCAAATGGCTGTTTTGTTTTGTTTTTTTGTTGTTTGTTTGTTTTTTTTTGTTTTTTTTTGTTTTGTTGTTTTTTTTTGTTTTTTTTTTTTTTGTTTTTTTTTTTAACTAGATAAAAGAAAATTACATTTTTCACTTATTTAACTAGAAATAACAAAAACGTTACACATAAATATATTACACAACGATATTATTCACTTTCATTGTTTTGTTGATTGAGCATAAAACTGAACAATTTTTTTTAAAATGTACCTACCCTTTTTCATTTTTAATTTCGTCTTTGAGGCAATTATATATGTTGCTCCCCTCGTAACCAATGGATTGAACCATAATGAGTATGTATGGTGTTTAAATGTATTTTATCGGGTTGCCGTGTAAAGTGTGTGTGTACTTGGAACGTTTTGATGGGTTCTGTATTTGTATGTATGAGTTTATTATTTATTCTGTAAATAAGGAGACATGTATTATATTCATATAATTTTCTACATTTTAATAATTTTGTTTCCATGTATAATTTTTTTGTTGATGTTCTAGGTTTGAAATGAAATAGCTTTTTGATTACTTTGTTTTGTGTTACATGTAGTTCATTTATATATGTTTCACATGCATTTCCCCAGATTTCAATCAAGTAGTTTAAATGTTAGTGTACGAGGCTATAAAATAGACCTTTTTTAATTTTATTTGGTAACAGATATGATATTCGGCTAAATACGCTAACTAAGGGGGTGATTTTATCTTTAATATCTTGAATATGCTATTTAAAAGTTAGGTGTTTATCAATGCACAGCCTAAGATATTTCTCCTGCATCAGGATTTGCAGGTTGTTATATTCAATTTTTAAGGGTACATGAGGAAGAATTATTTTACGAGTTGAGCTTAAAATCGTGTATCCTGTTTTTTTAACATTCATTGTAGGATATTTGATTGGAGCCAACTGTTAATTTTGTCTAAGTCACTCTGTGCATTTTCTAGTAAGATGTTTAAATCTTTACCCTAGTAGAAAATTGCAGTATCATCTGCATATAAAAAAATTTCACCGTTTAAATCTAATTGGGAGATATCATTTATATAAATTTGGAACAGAAGTGGTCCTAGTATGGATCCTTGCGGAACTCCGTAGTTTATTGGTAGGTGGTTGCTATTTTGATTATTGATGCTAACGAATTGCTTTCTGTTGCTAAGATATGATTTGAATAGAATAAGAGCAGAACCAACTGCACCAATTTTCTCGAGTTTCTTGAGAATGTCATGGCTTACTGTATTGAAGGCTTTTTGAAGGTCAATTAGTATAGATAAAATATAATTTCCACCATCAATGCTGCTTCTAAGTTTACTGATTAAGTCGTTTATTGCCGCAAGTGTGTTTGATTTTTCCTAAAGCCATATTGTTGATAGTTGAAAGGTCCCCGTTAAATGCCGATTATAAGTACGTTTCAGCTTTTGAACAAATTGTGAGAATTGAAATTTTGAGCAGAAAAGGATCATAGTATATTACTCTAATCTGATAAGCTTAAGTTTTTAAGCTAATCAGCTTACTATAATTGTATAGAAAGTTGAAACGCAGCTTTAGGACATTTTAAATGTAAAAAAAACCAAAATGTCGCTTATTATCCATTTGATGACTTTGTCACATGTGAATTTTTGCGAAACAACTATACATACGAGATTAAGTTTACGGCCTTTATTTTGTATATTATCATGGCTTATTATTACGATTATGTGAGCGATTTCTATCCAAGTGATGTTTGAATATCCTCGTCGCGTGTTCACCTCAGAAACGTTAGCACAGTTCTTCAGCAAATCATGGAGCCACGATTATTTATTTATTAACGGACATCGTCCAAATTACAAAATAATAACACGAATACTATAAAATGAAAAATACAGGATTAAACAAAGGTACATGAAAGCAAAGACATAAGGCATATATAATATAAGAAAATAAAGTGACAAGTCGAATCAAGTCAAGACTACGCCGTGGGTCAAGACCACGGGACACTTATAATATTCCGTCACTTGTTTAGCGACCGGCAAAAATCATTCAGAATTATCCCAAAAAAATTAAGTTATAGTCTGCTTGCATCATGTTTACAGTAATCGAACGAATATTAACTCTTTATGAAAGAGAAAGGGGCCATTTTTTCCCGGAGCTCTGTATGCCAGTACACCCAAAGTCAAAAGATTATAGTCTGAATACTGCATTTGAAATCCCTCCTTTATTCGTTAGGAGGATTCACATGCCGAAACTGTGTATGTGCCTTATATCATCACGAATATTGGTAATAGGCATAAAAATCGCTTGGCGAACGGGGTGTAGAATCTAAGACGATTTTTAAATGGATTTTTATTTTTTTGTATTTTATTTCACAAGAAAGAGAAAAGTTAATCAGGTATCATAGATAATCTTGCCAAAAGCCAAAAATGTTACATAATATTGATGAAAAATGAATTCGAATGGTCAACAAATTTATATTATACTCAGGATCGTAGATTAGATTTCCAGGAAGATGGCATTTGGGATCAAGACCCAAGCCTAGGGTATTATCAACTCAATACATAACTAAACCTTTCGTATATTTAAATACCTTTGTTTATTTTCCTTAGAACGCCACCCCTTCATCGGTTCTGAGGGTTGTAAATATCACGTCGGTTCTCTTTGATGCCGCAATCACTGGTATTATATTACATTTCGGATTCACTGTCCAAATTTAAAAGTGGCATTATTTCAATAATATTATAAACTGTTCAATTCGCATACACATATACCCACATTCACACGTACTCACGTACACCTGTACACTACACACGTTCCTTGGTGATTACTGATTATATACATACAACACATGAGACATTACAAGGAAACGTATTATAGGTGCCCACTTCGAAATATTTAATATCTGTAAATTGTATCAACCAATGTCCTGTTTGTTTCTTTATTATTAAATAAATAAATAAATTCTTGATGGCAATTGATAAACGAAGACGCAAAAGTTTTTTTTTAAATATACCTGTTGGAAATTAACTATAGTTTTTTATTCTGTTTAGTACCTACAGAGAAATTTTTAAAAATAATTCAAAATAAATATTTTTGATTTTACAACGAGGACAGTCAAATTTGTTACAAAAGAATTCATCCATCAGATATTAAAAAACGGGCTTCGTGGATCTTGATCTCTATGATTTTCGGCTACGAATCTGGAGGTAGCGGGTTCAAATCAGGGCATGTGCAATTACATTTGTGTTAAAATAATATATAGTACCTATATTTGCGGTACTTTCCAGATTGTAAGATACTTAAGTATGGCTCTGGTGTAGGGCCACCATTGTGGAAAAGTTTTTAGCCGTGTTTGTTGACCAGATCTTAATAGTCAGGTATTTCAATTCCTTCTTCTTTCTCATCTCCTTCCCTTCCCCACTAACTTAAGCCTCACATAATATATCCCAATTGGGAATGCCACAGTCTCATCGGATCCAGACGATTGAGATCAATTGGGACTCACATAAAAAGGCAGATATTTTTAATATGCACAATATATCTGAAAAATTGAAACAAAAAATGCCAAAAATTATAATCGTTTGTTAATATGATAAGAACTTTAATTCCCTATTTGACACAAAATATCCAAAAGTTACAGATCCATCGAGGTTTGCATTTTCAAATTAGCCGACCTTTGATGTTTGATCAAAACGAACGATGGCACATAGATATAAATCTTGGCAGCATAATTCAAATACAAGGGTTGAAATTCATTAGCCGTAAGTAATTGAAAGCGGGTGTGGGAGTTATGATATGACTTCACAAAAAAGGGTAAGTTGAGAATGGCAATTTCGCCAAATGACTGCGCCATTTTTGCTATTCTGCTACACTTATTATTTCAAAATTAAACTTAATAGCTGAAACTTAATTAGTAGAAAGATAATTTTTAATGACTGAATTTATTTTTAATTAACTTATTATTTTAAAAAAAATAGTGATCTACGTGGCACCATTTTTTTAGAATGAAAGGCTTAAGGCGTTGCACTACGTCGTGTAATATTTTAAATTGAGCCGCTATCAATAACAACCCTTACGTAGATGGCGATAAGGTTTAAATTCCCGCTTAACACCATCCGCCTGTTTTGATTTATGCAAGAAAAAAACATGGCCAAAAAGTGCCTTTTATTTTATTTTGTGGATGTTCAGGCATAAATATTTAATTTTTTTTCGATCATTTTATAAATAACTTAATTTGCCACACTATACAATAAAATCATAACCGAAAATGGATTCGTAAGTAGGAGATTTTGAACTTTAAAGCAGTTTTCATAGGCCATATACATTATTTTTTTTATGTGCTTATAAAAAGATTTATCTAAAAAACACTCGATTATTTCAAAGGCATCTGAAACATTTCTAGGCGACCAAATTTTCAAACCAAAAACACATGATTTTGAATTACTACGTATGGCATCCCCTTGAGTATTTCTTGTTTGAATTTGTAAAATTATCAATTTCGTGTTGGCAGCGTACTCCAGGTATATCTCTCAGTTTCGCCCTGGTAAAATACCAACATTCAGAATGATCACGTTACTTGTAATAATTGCTTTAGTCTTGTTACGTGAGCAGATCTAAATAGTCAGGATAGACCTTACAATCTGGCTCTTCACCATCCAATTTCTTTCTTCTCTCTTTAAAAATATTATGTTAACTACATAAACCTATTACCTATGTCAACTTGCATGTAGTACAATTTCGCTTCAGTTTTTAAATGAGATTATTACCGATTGTGGTCTTACAGTCTATCATGTAGTTAGTCAAGTCTGGTATGTTGCTAGTAATACGTCTGAATCAATATAACGAATAAAATATAGCCAATAAAAATACTTTCAATCTTTAATAATAATAATAACAATTTATTCCAGAATGTATGTAAGGGTAGTGCAATGCAATACATTCCATATTTTGAAAAAAATATACATAATTAGAGTAAGATAAATAATAATACATAGGAGATTCCGATAGGTACAAATAAAACGGAATATAAGTGAAGAAAGAAAAAGATAATTACAAAAATGAGTGTAAGCAGCCGTTTATGGAAGATATTTGGATATCCGTCAGAGAGCCATCAAGGGGGATTCCATCCAGGCAACCATGGCAGTGATGATTTTGTTACTTGATTGGCGTAGTCTGCGCCATAAACTTCCCATGTGATGTCGGAGAAGCGCTCTGAAAGTGTGTACTCGTCCCTCCAGGAACATTTGCGTGGCGCTGCAGTATCTCGGTAGGCGGAATAGTTGGCGATATGCATTATTGCAAGTAACTTTTAGCTTATGCCATCGGGATGCAGTGTAATCCACCCACAGTTCTGACGTGTACAGCGAAGTGCAAAATGCGTTGAAAAGTATCTTTTTCACGTTTGTACTGAAAAAATGAAAACGCCTTGACAGCATACCCATCTTCATTGACATTTAAAAATCACAATGAAAACAGGCATAGCAAAGGCTGTTGTTAAAAAAAATGTTAGGTAAAAGAAATAACCACTGAGAATAATTAACAATGATTGAAGCGACATTTTATTAAAAAAATAAGCGAAAGTTTAAACAAGTGGATATCGCTTAGGTAACTGCGCGAAATCATAAAACCACTCTGTATTCAGAAACGTTACCACTTTTAAAGTGATTTACCGAACATCTGCTCAGCGGAGATACAAAGATTTATCAGAAGAGATTTCACCTAATTTCCTCTTAAAAAAACTTTGTGATGAAATATGATGCTCTTGCAGATACGAGCTCTGTTTAAATATTTCGGATGTACTCAAGGGTGGCAAGATAACGTAGATCATCCTATGGTTGTTTGAAATGTATAAAAGTATAATTTTTTAAATACCCCACTAGGACTTACAGTAAAATATGAAAAATGGAATACATTTACCACTAGCTATAAATCCCCCTCAGGCTAGAAAAAAAATTGCTCGGTTTTACTAACAAACAGCTATTACCTGTGGAGCCAATTTATTCACTTTTCAGAACAGCTCATATGGTCACATAGTAATCTTCCTTACTTTTATAGTTAGATAAATTAACTAAACGATGTTAGAAAGAAAAACACTAATTTTTATATTCAAATAATTTTAGTTAACCGCAGAATAGTTAAAATTTACACCTCTATGAAACCAAAGATTATTAAAAAAAAAGAAATTTTGTGTGTTTTTTATTAATCATTTTTATATGAAACGACAAAAAGTGGGGTGGCAGTATTGTTTATAGTAAATTTGTCTCAATTTAAAATAATTTTATTATTATAAGGAATTTCAGTTCAGTGTTCACATGAAAAGACGCAAGGTGAGCCATTTTTATTTCTAGTTTGATTTCTAAAACCATGTATGTATTTATAATAATAACATTTGATAGAGCGTACTTCATCACCTTTTAAAAACAGTTTTTAGTTTTAGGATTCGTTCAGAAATATCCCATTTGATTAAATTGACACATACATAAATATCCAATTTAATTGAATTTGCACCTATATAAATATCCCATTTAATTGAATTTGACCTATGTATAAATATCCAATTTTTATTTGAATTTACACATTTATAAATATCCCATTTAATTGAATTTACACATATGTAAATATACAATTGAATTGAATTTACACATATATAAATATACAGTTTAATTGAATTTACACATATGTAAATATACAATTGAATTGAATTTACACATATATAAATATACAGTTTAATTGAATTTACACATATAAATATACCATTCAATTGAATTTACACATATATAAATATACTATTCAATTAAATTTACACATAAATTCTCCGACATTCTGACAACATCTATAAGAAATATAACAGTCAATATGCCGTAGGCCTGAAGGGTTGAGTAAGAAAATTTTGTGAGGTGTAAACAGAAGAGCGTGGATTTCGTTTAAATTGCTTTAAATGGCAATCCCAAGATGGTTCAAAGGGAAAAGGGTGTATCTTTTAAATTACACAGTGATCACACGGCGTATTTTAAGGTTTTCAGAAATTTGTTATGTGTACCTTCTTTCCGAAAGTAATTTATTCGAAGGTAATTTGTTTTGCTTGCTGAGGGAATTAACCTTATACATGGCGATGATATTTATACATAAAATAAATGACAACCTGTTACTGAAATACTTGAAAAAATATATAGATAACAGGGACATTCACAGACATAACACAAGGCGTTCAGTGAAATCAGACAACCAAACAAGGACAAAACCGATAAGTAATACAGTTTAATCTATAGAGGGATGAAATATTGTAATGCGCTACAACAAACTGTAAAATCTGAACTAATTAGTAGATTCAAGATGGATTGTAGGAGCCACATTAAGCGAGATAAAATGTTATAGTAAGTAAGTTATACTTAGTTAGTCATTTGTAAACTTACGAAAATTATTCAATAAAATCTAAAATTGTAGTTATCAGTGTTATTTATTCCTATGTACGTATTTCTAGGCATTAAACCAACTGGTATCGTAGCCTACTTGCATGTTAATATATTATAGTACCTATTCGTTAAACCTTCTTACGCTGTCACCGCATTAAGAAAATATTTCTTGTTTACAAGTATTCTATATGCAAATTTAGATCTCATCTTTCTCATCCAATATGCAATCTCTGAGGCGTATGTGTGTTTAAACAATGTAACTAGCACGAAGAGACAATTTATTTACTTAGTTAACGCCCAGAGGGCTTTAACATGTCGGTAGTTTATCTTTAAGGTGGCAGATAATTTTAAAATATAAAAATAAATAATAAAAATGAAATGACTACAGTTTAAACATTAAAGAAATTTAAAAAATTAAATAACATTTTTAGTAAAAAAAGAACTATATTCATCAACGATTGATTTAATTATATCAACTCAAGCCAAGGCCTTGAATGTTTTTGATGCAAGTCTAAATGATGTTTTAGTCTTTTTACCAAGTAATATTTTTAACTATTATTTTCTGTTATGATATCTTTAAATCACGTCCCCTTCTAAACTTTGCTACTATTTCTCACTTCTTATTGCATATAATTTTGTATAATCCGTAGTCAAAAAAAGTAATAAACAATATCGTTATGCCTCAAATAATGAGAATGTCAATAAAACACACATTAGTGCTGATTACAAACAAAAAACCACATACTGAAACTGTTTAAATACCACAACAACGCCCAAAAAGGATAAGGTCACAGAAAAAAGTCTTTGGAGAGACAAGAAAATAAGCCAGTGTCAGGAAAAGGAAACGGCAGAACTCCCAGCCATCAGTCTTAGTTAAAGAAATAACAGACCATTTATAACTTCCGTATGTGCACCTACCCTTCCTGCTGGGGGTTGAAAAATGTGTTGCTTCTGCGAACCTAACAAAAACGGTAGATGTTTCCGAAAACATCTACCGTTTTTGTTAGGTTTTTGCCATTGCGTAAATGAGGGAAAAATATGCCATCATTGAGAAGCACCGGCTGTGGGAGAGGTATTGAGAAGGATTTTTTTTATTTTGCAGTGGTTATAAGCAGAATACCACTGTTCGAAGCTAAGACTCTGTCACCTTTATTTGGAGATATGAAAGGGATAATGGAAGACCCTGCCTATTCAGAAATAGTTGTCTGAAATAGAAAGTGTTGTCTATATGCGATTGACGCAGAAGTAATTTAGAGCAGTTTTTAAATGGTGGTAGTTCAGCATAGAGCGGTAATGAGAATATTCTGAAAACTACTGTTTTACTATTGGGTACCATTATTTCCATAAAGATTTAGGAAGAAGAAGAATTATTTCATAAAGAAGAAGTTTTTAAACAGTTAAAAAATATTAATTACTTAATTCAATCGAGCCTTCGAAGAAACCGGGAAAGGCTAAAATGTTTATTAAAACTTTTACAATAATTTGACAGCTAGAGTGAAAGGCTGTTAAAAGAATCTTCTGCGTTTCACTGCAAATGTAATTATAATTCCGCTATTGTAACAGTATATTTTTAAAGTTTAATCTAAAGGTTATTTGAAGAGAGGCTGAACCTGTTATGTCGTATGACTATGACGGCGATGAGTTCCCAAACGGAATAAAAGAAATAAGAATTTAAAAAGTTATTATATATTTAACGCGAGTAAATCAACAATAATGAAAATATTTTTTGCATATTATGATTACTAGGAACTTTAATTCGTTATTCACGATGGGACGACGTGCTACTGCGGTGCGCGGTGCGGAGCGGAGGAGGGTTGCAATCTATACGAGATTGACCGATCAACTGAGTGGTAGTGATATCTAATGGATTTTTTTTTTTTCCGTGGTGCAAAGTCTCTTGTTCGGAGCTTTTTTTCTCGTTGTCTGAAGTGCGCAGCTACCTGGAGGGGGGGAAATGAGTGGTAGTCTTCTGAGGCTGCACTTATATAGGGTCACACGCGTCTATTACAACCGGAAATATTCTAGCTGCCTTCGTTATTATTCTCGAAAGTACGAGATGCGATCTTCGCTGCGTAAGCAGAAATTATAGAATGTTCTAGGTCGTAGTAGCCTGCCGCTATAACACAGGAATACGCCGCAATTCAATGATGGTGGTACCTACCTTCTTGCTGGAGTGGCGATGGTACCTGGCAGGGTGCAGTAAGCAGACGTATCGATCTATGGCCATGCAGACCAGGATCACTGCACTCTGTTGGCTTAGTGCACCGCGAAGTAACGCCTGCAAATAATCACAAACGGAATTTATTAATAATAATAAGCTTTAAAACAACCCATCCTGTAAAATAATCGAGTAGGGCTGACGAGGTGATAAAATAAAGAAAAAAATCTCATTTCCTTCTTAAACATAATTGTCTTGTCTGGAGTAGTACAAATATCGTTGTCAGTTTTCTTTCATACTTTTTGGCATTGTCGGTTCAATAGTTATATTAAAATATATTTTTAATACGACCATTATAATTGATAAGATCGAATTTTAATAGTCCGCATCGTATTATGCAAGCTTTACTCATATGATTTTGTCCATTAGTCTTTATATTGAAATTGGGATGGCGAAATATTAGTCAATATACTGATTTTTTTATAGTTGAAGAAATATAGATATTTCACTTTCCAACTAAATATAAGCTACATAATGTTAACACACAAAACAATTATAATTTTACACAATATACAATAGTACATAACATCTCATCTTAACAATTACTATACGTACATTCTGTTCGCTAATCTTTAGATAGGACAGCTTTTCTTAAATTTTCTTAAAAATTGGGAAGGAGATTGTAAATATTTAAACCCTCATGGCCTATGCGTTTCATACCACAATTTACCGTCTTTACTTACAATTTGTTATGTTGTCTGTATTGATGTTGTATTCGTGTGTATAAGTTGGTTTGTATTTTGTATGTTAAAAGACATAAGTTATATTCATACAATTTTCAATAAGTTAATTTCTTTGTATAGTTCTTGGTGAGGGTATCTGGGTTATAGTTGAAAGAGTTTTTTTTTAAATATTTTTATTTATTTTATAAAATACGGTATAATTATTTAAATTTACATAGTAAGAACATATTTCAAATAAAAATAAACATGTTTACTTTTACAAGATTCTAAAACTCGCGTGTAAAGGGATAAAAATAAAAACTTAACATACATATGTAAATAGAAGAAAAAAAATCATAAAAACATATAAAGTGAAGAGATTTTAGTTTTTTTATACACTAATATATAAAATAATATAGTGAGATGTCATCGTCATTCTAATTCGCTAAATTATTTAAGATGGTGAAGTTTGTTTTATTTTAAAATTTATTATAGTCCGGTTCTAATCTCATCTCTGTCGTTAGTTGATTAAACCACACAACTCCAGTGTACATGTAATAGTGTTGTGTAAAACTGGTGTGCATTAACGGAGTGCATAAGCGACCCATTGTATTTTGCCTATTGCTCTCGACACGAACCATGGCATGGTGTGACTTCTTATACAGATCTTTGTGGATTTGAAGCAGCGTATTTTTTGTATATGTATTTTTTAGTTGTGGGACTTGAAAGTCTTTGAAAAGTTGTGAGGTTGGGTAGTCTGATGGTTTTTTTATTAAAATTTTTACTAACAGCCTTTGAGTGCTTTCCAGCGGTAAAAGTGATGATTTGTAAGCTCCCCCCCATGCAACGATACCACACTGTATTATTGAATGATCTAGATCTAGAGCGTAGTAAATATTTTTAAGTTAAGTATATTTCTTCGACTAATAAATATGTAAATGAGTTTTCTTAATTTATTTATGATATTGTTTATGTGAGTTTTCCACTTAAGGTTACTATCTATTATTACACCTAAATATTTAATTTTATTTTTATTTGCTATGCATAAACATTCATTATTTTAGTAAATTTTTTTGATGTGCATTTTTTAATATATTTTAATATTTAATGAAATAAAATGATTTTTTTTGTTTCTACTAAAAATTATATTATATATTTTTTCAATATTTAATATTAATAAGTTTTTATCAAACCATTCTTTGAACGTATTTTATTCTACATTATTTTTAAATCGTTTAGTTATGTAATGTGTGTGTTCCCCCTTATTTATATTTGATAATTTAGGTGAGACTGGGTTAAGTATAAGCCCCTCTTAACTTCTGTTGGTAGAAGATTAGCGAATTCTATCAAATACACCAATTAAGGGAATGATTCTTTCTTTCAGTTTTCTATGTGCTGTTTAAAGGTCAGATGAATTAACACAATGTATTACCTCAGATGAAATGTGATAACGAAGAGTTATTAGACAACCTTGCTCGCTCATACCTACATTGTTTTCTCTCTTTCATGCGGTCTCATACAAAAGTCAGTCGCACGTTTGTTACGTTGCGTACAGACAGGAGAATAAACGCGCAAGCCAGGCCACAAATTACAGGAAATGAACGAAGCATCCCATTGTGGTTGCTCCGTTCCTTTCATATAAGTCTTGGTTCAGCTTGGCAGTTTATATTCACCCTCATACTTAACTAAAATGAAAATGTACTCGTTACGGTTCAGGGTTTCAGAATAAATAATGTGCATTTTGCTAAAATTCATTGGAGAACCACCATGAGATTCTTGAAACTGGTTGAAATACCAGACCAGTTCTTCAGTGGCTTGCGCCAGATCAAAGCATTCATTGTGAATAAATGCATCAAGTTAATAGGTCAAAGTTAAGACTATTTAATGCTAAATGTGTGTGGCTCTGAACTCCAATTCCATGTTTCCAGTCTATGCCACAAAGCGTTTCTAACATATGTATACCTTCACTAGCGCACTCTAACTAATAACGACCAAAAAATCTCATTTAATTTATCGAATAATTCCAAAACTTTTTTTAGAAGAGTTGCGAATTAATAACCGATGGACATTATCGCAATATCAACTTTATTTTAATGAATCACAGAATTTAACTATTGTATTCAATAAAACTTGTAGGTGTACGAGACGACTATGATAATACATTTTGTATAACTAGCGCAGACCCGAGAAAACTCACGGGATATTAAAATTATTGTATGATTTGTGAAGCTGAAAAATTTTATACAAAAAATTGCCTTGGAATCTACCTTTCAAAAGAAGAAAGTTACCTGTTGAATGTTGGTGAACTTTAAAAATTATGAAATGTCATTCGAAGGATATATTTAAAAAGGTAAAGTATTTCCATTGAACCTAGTTTACTGAAACCGCGGCAATGTTTCAGTAACATATCAATACTCTATTAATTCATTTAAGCGTCTGTAAAACATTTTAACAAATAAATACGCATTTCGAATAAATAATAAAATTTCATACAAATTATTTTATCGCTTGCGATAAATAGTTTCATTGATTTTGAATTGACGTTACGAATTACGCAGGAATGTTTCACATTTTCAGTATATTTAATTTTATAAACATCGCCGTCGAGGTTTTTCTGGTAAATTTTCTTTTAGCACATTGATCGACAACGTTCATATCTGAGTGATTGATTTGAAAGATTTTTCTTCTTTGAAAATGTCTAGAAAATTATGGGTGATGTTTGAAACACCAAAAGGTTTCGATTGGAGCCCTTAACAACTACAAGATATCTGATATTCTACGACGAGCATGTACATTATATACATTTTTTAGGCGATTTCATAGAAAGCAATACTTTTTGGTTTGACTTTTTCACTAAAAATGATAAACTAATGTTTACGAGACAAGGTTTTATGCATAGCACAAAGGAAAAAAATATTTTTTTAAACAATAGTTATTAGCCTGAAATATTTTTATAATTAAAAAAATATTCTGAGAAAAAAACATGTCACCGATTGGAATTGAACCCACTGCCTTCTAATTTGTATTTTTTTATTGTTTTTTTTTTAAATAAAATTTTTATTAGTTTATTTTATATTAATACAACACCACAATAATACATGTTTTACAATGGGCTAATGTAATTTATACTGCTCTTCCATTTAAATCATTTGCTTATGGATGGAATGGACAGTATTCCTCTTGGAACACACTGTACTGTGTTTCAAGCTGAGATGAAAGCCATCTTGGCCTGCGCACAGGAGAATATACGTGAATAAAAACATAAGCCTATGTTCCGATAGCCAGGCAGCCCTAATGGCACTGAGAAGTAACTTACAGAACTCGCTACCATCAATAAAATAACTCTAATCTGGGTACCAGGACATAAAGGTATTGAGGCCAACGAGCGGGCTGACGAACTAGCAAGGAAAGCGGCGAAAGCACCACTTGTAGGATCCGAGACGGCCGTAGGAGTAGCAGCTTGCCACATTAAATTACATATTGATAGGTGAATCGAATCCCAGCACCGCAAAGAATGGGAGAGAGCACCTGGAATGAGACAATCTAAAGTACTAATAAAAGGACCAGACCCTAGACGAACCAAGAAACTACTCGATATGGACATAAACTCGCTGAGGGAACTGGTAGGACTACTAATGGTACACTGCCATCTCAGGAGACACATGCAGAGATTGGGAGTAGAAAACAATACTCCAATTCACCTATTGTGCCAATGTCCTGCCCTGGTGGGAACTAGGCTCAGATACCTGGGGAGACATACAGTACAACCAGAAGACATAGCCACATACCCAACGACAACCCTGGTGAACTTTATTAAAAGGACTGGGTTGTTTTTAAAGGATGGAGGTAAAATGGGAGATAGCACAATGGGCCTATGGTCTAAGTGAAGCTTTAAAAAAATATATATATAAATATATATAGATGGAAGAGGAGGCTATAATTGTACATCTGGAAAATCAGTTTAACAGTATATTGTTGTGGGTTACATAATTTTGTGAAATGGCATACATTTCTATTCGAAATGAGGATTTTTAAAAATACATATTTAGTTTTGGTTAATCATGATTACGAATTTGAAAGACACACATATTTCGAAAGAAGAAAAAAATTATTATGGACGATTAATAGAATATTTTAGTTACATGAAAATCAAAAAATTTGTGTACACTACCATTTAACAAAAAAGGATCGACATGTTTCGGAACCTAATGAAAATTAAAAAATAGTCAAGTATGGACATTAAGGACGGGTTGTTTCGGAGAATTTGAACAATTCATCACATTTCAACGTTCATTTTCGGGATCTGTGAAAGTCCTATTTAAGTTCTGATAGTATATCATTATAGGCTAGTTGCTTGACAGAACTGAAATAAAAACAGAACTTGAAAAAATCCTTCATAGAACTTGAAAATCAACATTAAAATTTGATGAATTGTAAAAACAAACATTGAATTTTGATTGTTCTCCGAAACAACCCGTCCTTAGTATTATATATTATGTTTACCCAAAAGAAGAAATCATTGGTTTCAAAACATATCGATCCTGTTGATTTAATAATGGTGAACATACAAAAATATATTATTTTAATTTAATTATAATGACGCCACAAAGTATTTCTATGATTTTAAGCTGGATAAATAAAGTGAAGCAGTTTTTTTAGAAATAAAATAAAATGCAAATTTTGTTTTAAACCACAAACATATTTAAATTTACAAACCGGTTTCAATATAAGTTAAGTTATAAGTTTCTGTATAAGTTTCAGCGGGTTAAAAAGTTAAATTTATTGTTTGAATTAAAATTGTAAAAATTGATGAAGACATTTCAAGCAAAGGTTTCGATCTTGAATCGTGGCACTTCACCAGGATACTTCGGAGAGAATCTGCTAATTCTAGAATTTTCATAGGTAAAGAATTGAAATCACCAGTAAAAGGAGAAGTACCTATATCTTATATAAATACAGCATAAATTGTGATATTTATGCCGTCATCATTTTTTACGTGAAAAGTATTTTAGATCTACGTTAAAAGTTCACGTGACTAAAATGGAAAGAAACCTCGCATGGAACAAATTCAAGAACCGAAACAGTATTTTCAAAAAATTCTTTGAATTCCAAATTGTGAAATACGGGACCTTTTGTTAGAGAGTCTTGTTGAAATATTGATAATATCATCTCGATATAAAAAAAAAAAACAAATCAATTTTGTCTTTCCCAAAGTAAAATTGTACTGGTGGAATAAATGTGGATTTAACCCACCGATACAAAGGCAGGAGTTTTTTTTTCCTTGTGATTGATTGAATGTGCGGAACACGCGTCAGAAGTATTTGGCTAGTTCTCAACAAAGACGTGAAACTTTTAAAGTAAACTTTGTTTGTTCTTCTTCTAGAATTGTTTTAACCTTTATGCTGGGTGACAGAAAAGATTCTGGATTTTGGAAAAACGCTGCATCAACAAATTTCTTTTCCGGAACTTTGACGCCTTTTTTTACCGCAAGACCTTGAATTAAATCGTCAAAACTACATAAAAAGATTATTTACTTAAATTCCCAATTTTCTTTAATATTGTATTATTTTATTCAAGAAATTGAGCAGTTCGGTAATAAGAAATTTCAGGCAAATTTTCAGTTTTGTTTTTGAGTGTTCACTTAAATACTTATTGTATTTTTATTTACAAATGTCGATTTCATACTGAAAATAATTATAAAGTTTGCATTTTTCAAAGCCCGCCAAAATGATCGAAATCTGACGGGGTGCGCGTGACGTCAAACGTACCTCGATTTTGTCGGTTAAAAGTTAATCCAACTCGGGTCGGTAAGAAATCAACAAATCAGAATTTAAATTTTTTTTTTTTTTTTTAAATTATTTATTGAGTTAGTTTATACATTTGAATATAAACTAATATAAACAAGATCATATTTCATTTTGTAATTTTACATATTTTTACAATAAATATAACATTTCTTTTTAAATACATTCATTCTTCCTTCATTCTTCAGACTTTCAGGCATTTCATCATACATTTTTAGTCCTTTGTACATTAGGCAGTTCTGTGATTTTGTTTTTTTCATATGTGGCAATCTAATCCTATTTACATTTCTGGTTTCGTAATTATGAACATCTCTATTAAAAACAATTTCATCCTTAAAATATTTTGGCATTTGGTTGTTCATGATTTTATGTACAAAAATTAACACATTATATAATAGTCTCTTTTTTATAGAAATCCAATTTAGCTGTTCTCTCATTTGATCTATGCTTGCGTATTTTCCTTTTCCTAGTATACATCTCATAGCTCTATTCTGTATAACATCTAGCTTGTTCAAGTTTCCTTCATTGGCCAAATATAACATAGTAGAGCAATAATCTAAATGTGGAGCAACTATAGTTTTATAAATCAGCTCTGTAGTGTTTCCATTTAGTTTATTTCTTAATCTAGAAGATAGTTCAACAAGATATCCAAAAAAACATGAATTCTTTTGAATATCGCAGTGGTATGACGTGTGCAAGTCTTTTCATGAACGCGGCTGAACGACCCGTGAGGTAGCGGTGTAAGATCTGTCAAAACCCGCCAACCAATTACAGGGCGTTTATGTCTCTTACAATTATTTTTAAATCACAATTAGTTAATTCTACGTATAATTATATAATTCGAATCAGTGTTTGTTGATCTAGGCCAGGGGTCTCCAAACTACGGCCCGCGGGCCGTATCCGGCCCGCCAGTGTCATCCATCCGGCCCGCGACATCTTATGACCAGTGTCATCAAGGACCCGCGACAGCTAATGGCTAAGACCTTGCTCGAAAACTCCGCGAATTTTTTCGTGCGAATATATATGCTCGTTGGCGAGTTACTTGGCACCAATACATTGCGTCCACAAGTATCGCGCGAAAAATACGGGCGCAAACGGTGTATATATCAAGAGGATTTTTTTTGAAAAATCTTCATTTAATTCGCAATGATATCAAGGTCTGAGAAACGAGTATCAAAAAATTATCTTCAAAGATATGTTATCTAAAGCTATATTTTCATCCCTGAAAATTCTATTGTCTATCCCCCCCCCCCCTAGGACGAAAATATGGGTGTCTAGAAATTAAAACTGTTTTGGCCCTCCGAACTCACTGGATTAGTCAATGTGGCCCTCCGGCTGAAAAGTTTGGAGACCCCTGATCTAGGCGTATGAATACATCTTTTTCAAACTATAATATTTTTCATATTTGTAGTAAGCATAACTTTGTGGCTCGTCATACATAAATTTGTTTTAGACCACTTTAATTTTAATTACACTACCGGTTTCGGAAGCACCCTTCCCTCGCCAGGAGAAAATTAAAACAGTTTTCATATTCTCCTGACGAAGGAAGGGTGCTTCCGAAACCGGTAGAGTGTAATTAAAATTAAAGTGGTCTAAAACAAATTTATATCTTTTATTGTATAATATATTTTTCACTAAAGTTCCTTGATATAAGATAAAATATGTACGTATTTCTTCCGATTTCAATCAAGCATATTTTATAGGTCAGTATGTTCTCTCCACATAAAGTATAAACCCGCCAATAATGTAATATCATGTATTGTCGTAGCGCAAATGTGTTATAATTTGTAGGTTAAGCTGTTATCCTTGAAATTTTGGCAGTCCTCCATGCTCCATGGCGACTGTCAAACGTATAATACTAGAAAGATTTGTATTCAAATGACCTTATGCTATTCTGGACCAAACAAGAGCAAACAGTTTCCCGATTCGCATGAGTAATGTGCCCATTTGTATTATTTACTACAAGGTGAAATATCAAAGTATTACACAAGAAAAGTTTCACGGATTTCCGCAAAAAGTGTTTTTTTTTGTACTTTGCAATACAAAATATCTTAAATTATTGTATCTTTCAATACTTCTCACAGATTATCTTGCCGTTTACTTATTTTGCACATGCGTAACCACACCGCCGCTAACTGATCCCTTTTACCTATCTTATTCGTAACAAAACAAAACAGAATAGAGGATAAAACGGCATAGTTATTTAACAGAATAGTAATAAAACAAAATAGTGAAAAACAGAACAGTGAAAAAAAGAATAGTAATAAAACAAAATAGTGATAAAACAGAAAAGTAATAAAAAGAACAGTGATAAAAAAAGAGCGATAAATAAACAATAGTGATTAAACAGATAAAACCGAATAGCGATAAAACAGAATAGTTGTATAGTGAAATAATGATAAAACAGAAATGTGATAAAACGGAATAGTGATAAAAAAGAACAGTGATAGACCAGAATAGTGATAAAACAGAACAGCGATAAAACAGAATAGTGATAAAACGAAATAATGGTAAAACAGAAAGGTGATAATACGGAATAGTGATAAAACAGAACAGTGATAAAACAGAATAGTGATAAAACAGAATAATGATAAAACAGAATAGTGGTTAAACTGAAAAGTGATTTCACAGAATAGTGATAAAAACTAATAGTGTCAAAACAGAAGAGTAATAAAACAGAACAGTGTTAAAACACAAGAGTGATAAAAAATAATAGTGAAGAAACCAAACAACGAAAAAAAGCATATTTGTGGTCATTATTGAATTTCTCTATAAAACAAAATAAAAAAATCCTGGGCTAGGTGAGGTTATTTATTCATACATTTTATAAATATATATATATATAAATTACAAACAATTCAATACAAAATGAACCTTCGTCTGTCCAACTGGGGAGGATTCCCGTTTTAGGACAGTCAAATCGTGTATTTAGTACATAATATTCTTACAATGGAATGGCGATGCTGTCAAAACAAATTAAGAACATTGTTGATTGCATTCGAAGCGACAGGATGGTCTCATTATTCTTGAAAGAATCCCAAAGATGTAATTTAATACCGGGTCAGTTTGGATAAAATTAGTAATTGCATTTAGAACAGATGAATGGTTTCTTTCGAGACATCACAAGTCTGAGATTCTTTCCAGGGCATTTTAGAGAACATTTACAATTGTATAGTTAGAATTTCCACATTTATAAATCAGTATAAGACATATGAATCCTTTAGTACTATATTTTTAATATTTCTTTTAGGTGATAGAAATTACCCATTAATAGACCAGAATATATGCCGTATGACATATGAATTTCCTATTTTAAAATTTCGAAACTTTATTTATTAAATGACTAGTCATTATTATTCAGTAATCGAAATAAACCCGCGCAAAAGATTCGTAAGTTTTAATTTAAATAATAACAACAATGAAAATCGAGTATTAGGAATAAAAATAACAATTTTTAAACTTGAAATAAAAAGTGACTTTAGATCCTTATTTCTTCATTTTTCTTCATGGTTCTGTTTTATCTTTGTTTTGTTTAACTTTTTTTATATAGTATAATATAATAAGTGTTTTACTATCTTTTTTTGTAACAAATAGATATAATGATATCCTCACTGGGATATCCCGTGCTGAGGATTTCATTTACATATTGTGTATAATTTAATTATAAGAAAATTAATATTACAACAAATTTACATATGAATTTAATTATAAACATATATCATGTAGTATATATATTTTTTTTTAAATAATTTTAAAATAAGTAAGATAGTGTTTTTTGATATAGTTCAGTTGATTCTGCATTAGTCTGTGTTTGATATCAGTATATTTTCTATTTCAGAGCTCCCTGTATTAAGTATCCAGCTTTTTATTTGAGATTTAAATGTTAAAATGTTCAGGTTTTTGAGTGAGAGTTGTATTTTATTGTAGAGTTTAATACTATGATATAAGAAGCTTTTTTGCCCAAAAGTTGTATTAGCAGTTATTTGTTGGATAAGTTTTTGACCATGAGATCTAGTGTTTGTATAGTACGTGTTTGTTGTTATTTCTTGGGTTTTGTACTTATGAATGTAAATGAGTATAGTTTTAGAATAAAGTTGTTTAATTGACACGATGTTAAGATTGGTGAAGATTTCGTCAGTACTAGTTCTTACAGGAACTTTCAATATAATTTTCATTATGGCTTTTTGAGTTTTAATTAGTGGATTTAGTATATTTTTATTTGCACTGCCCCATCCGATAATACCGTATTCTAAAAGTGATTGGCAGAGAGCCGTGTAGATTTTGATTAAGTATTTTTTAATGAACACATTCGTGATAGTTTTGAAAAAATAACTTAGTTTTTCAATTTTATTATCTAAATAGCTAATGTGATTGGTCCATTTAAAATTTCCATCTATTTTTAGACCCAGATACGTTATATGGTCAAAGTTTTCTAATAAGGGACAATTACAATGCTCATTTAAGTGATGCGGGCTATGAATTTTCAAGTTAAGGTTTTCTTCAGAGTTTTTTGTATTTTTTATTTTGAAAGTGATGAATTTGGTTTTATTAGCATTTACTGTAAGTGAATGGTAGTCTAGCTATTTTTTATCCTGTTTAGTGTATCTTCTGCTTTCTTAAATGTTTCTGTCCAATTATTCCCATTTATATGGAGAACAGTATCAACCGCAAAACTGATGATTTCTCCGTCACATTGTATGTGGCATAGATCATTAATGTAAATTAGGAACAGAATCGGACCTAGAATACTTCCTTGAGGCACCCCGAATTTGACATCAATACACTCACTGGTTATGTTGTTAAGTTTCGTAGTTTGCTTTCTATTTCCCATTTAGCTTTTAAAGAATATCAGTTCATTATCAGTGATCCCTATGTTCTCTAGTTTTCAAAAAGATGTGAGTGATTTATTGTGTCGAAGGCTTTAGAAAGGTCGAGAAATACTCAAATGCATTTTTTATGTGAATTTATGTGTATACCGGAAGAGAGTCAATTGCTCCCAACCTTCTGGAACCCAATAAGATCATGGCATTTCTATTTGGGGTAAGATGTGAGACTGAAGGTAGTAAGAAGGGGAAGGAGATGGGAGAGACGAAGGTGGGAAAGTACCTGGCTATTAAGATCTGGTCACCAAACACTGCTAAAGCCACTTCAAGAAATGTTTGAATTCTAAATGGTGTTTTTACACTAGGGCGATACTGAAAGTATCTTCCACTCGTACCGCAAATATACCTTAAATTATTTAAAAATGATAAATTGTGAAAAAACTTAAATTAATCAAATAAATTTTATTTGCGTACACCGGGATTTGAACTCGCGTTTTTCGATTGCTAGTCGAGAGCGTTACCCTTTGACCAAGGAGGCCGTCAATTGATCTGTTTGATAAAAATTGTTCTGTTTTATCATCGAACCCTATCTATGTCTAAACAGAATTAATTAAATATCTTTCTAACTGTCAAAACTTATTCTCGACAAAGGTAATCTAAAATTGTTCCTTGTTAAAATTCTAAATTAGTATACTAAAAATCTGTAAAACATCGTTAAAAAAATTACGAAGTAATCATAATTTTCCACGAACGACTCACGAAAACTTGAGTTGATTAATAAAATGCAAATCGACTTTCATAAATCACTTATTCAGAAAGTTATCACTGTGAATTTTAATTTTCTCGTCCTTAATTATATTTTGCCCTCGATAAAAATCTCAATAGTAATTTCGAAAATACAAACAAGGGTAAAAAATTAAATGCAAAATCAGCATTAAACTGACGGCCACCGTGGTTGAAGGGGCAAGGCTCTTGACTAGCAATCCGGAGGACGCAGGTTCAAATCCCGGAGTGCGCAAATAAATTTATTTATTAAAAATAATATAAGTTATATGTGCGGTATGTTCCATAGTGGAAGTTATATGTGCGGAATGTTCCATAGTGGATGTTATAATAATAATAATAATTGTTTATTCCAGAATGTGGGGAGGTGAGTGCAATCCCACACATTCCATAAAATATAACTACAACGTTATATACAGAGATAAGTAGGTACAAATAAAATACAATATAAAATGTAAGAATGATAAAAAAAAAAACATTAGAAAAAGTGAAAGGAAATATATAGAGTGAAGAGTGATATCATAGGAAGCTTATTGGTATATCGGAGCGATAATTATGGGGGCCAATATTTTTCTCCAATGTTTTTCGATGCTCGATCCTGAGGTCTGGCGGGATTCGATAATGAGGACGTTTCTGGAGTTGTTGATCCTTCCTCTCGTTCCTGCTACCCTGGTTCTCATTAGGGCTGAAAAGCCGGGAACTCTCCCCTCCATGAACATCGAGGAGGCACTGCAGTACCTTGGAAGTCCGAACATTGTGCGGTAAGCATTATTATATTGAATCCGAAGCCTTTCCATGGTACGCTTTTTGAATTTGGCCCACAGCTCGCAAGTATACAAGGTAGTGCAGAAAGCTAAGAATAGCGTCCTTTTCACCTTCGGGTTGCAGAGTCTAAATCTTCTACTAAGCATGTTACTTTTTATGCTCAGTGCTCGCCTCTGCCTGTCGATGTCGTCGTCATCCGTTGAGTTGTTGGTGATGATATGCCCCAAAATATTTCGTTGTTTCTACTATTATGAGAGGTTCTCCATTTAAAAATGCTGGGGGAATCTTTTTTGGTCTTTCTCTGTATTTGACGACCAGCAGTGCTGTTTTTTTCGTGTTATATAACATGTTAGTTTCGAGTGCATATTCTTCGCAGATCTTCAAGAGAATTCTCAGTCCCCTTATTGACGGTGCCATCAGCACCATATCGTCTGCGTAGCTCACGTTGTTGATGCATTCTCCTCCAATATGGCAGCCTACCCCAGCGTTATTTAACCTGTGAGTTAATTCATCCATATATATGTTGAACAGTACTGGGGACAAACAACCTCCTTGTCTGACCCCACTCTTTAAGAAAAAGGGCTCTGAGAAACCATCTTTCCATTTAACTATGTTTTCTTGTTGACGGTGCCATGTGTCGAGAATTCGTACTACTTTCCATGGTAGGCCTCTATCTTTTAGTTTGGTCCATAATAATGGATGGTAGACTCTGTCGAAGGCCTTACTAAGGTCCAGAAAGCATGCGTAAGTTGTTGTTTTTCTCTTCCTGTAGTATTCCAGCGTCCATTTTACGCAGAATATGGCTGAGTCTGTGGAGCATTCAGTTTTGAAACCCATCTGATTATCTTTCGTTTTCAATTGAGGTCCGACTTGATCTAAGAGAACTCGTTCAAATATTCTGGCGGTGACGGTGGCGATGGATATCGGTCTGTAATTTTCCTGTAAAGTTATGTCTGTCAGTTTAGATTTTACTATCGGTATTATGATTGTCTTTGTCATGCCTTTGGGTAGATAACCACTCTTTATGATATCGGTGAACAATGTTGCCAGTAGTTTTAGAATCGCTACCCCTGTATGTTTAACGTGTTCGGTACTTAAGCCGTCATGTCCTGCTGATGTTCCGGATTTCATGTTTTTGATGGCGGTTTTCACCATGTTTGCAGTAACTATAGGGTCAATGTCATCATAGGCGTTCAAATGTGTTACGTTTGAGGAGATGGTCGGCGTGGTAGTCGCGAAATGTTTTTTGAAAATATTGGCAATTACTTCAGGATTTGTTTCTCCGTTTATGTTACACGAGACTTTGGAACGCATGTTCAACATTTTATTAGACTTATTCCAAAATGATTTGAAGTCCCGATTATCTAAGTCCGCTGCTATTTTATCCATCTGGAGTTGTGTCGAATTCTTTTGGCATTGTTTTAGAGCTGTTTTGAAGGCGGCACGCTTTGTCCTTCTATCCTCCGCGATGGGACCATTGTGCGGTCTCCCATTATCAATCCAGGTGAGCATCACTTGTCTTGATTTTTCGTATTTGTCTGCAACAAATTCATTCCATCCGCAAATTTGCTTATATTTTGGTGTAGTAGTATTTCTAAATATATGAGTGGCACTGTATCGTAATGCTTGTACTACACATCCGTAGAGGTGTTTTATTTTGGCACGTTCAGGGTTGCCACCGTCCTCACGAAATGTATTTTTTGGCTTGATTTTAGCTAGATAAGTTTGCGAACATGAGTTATAAATTCCAATATCACGTATATTTTTCAGATTCCTTAATGCTGGATCCCTTAAAATAGATGAAAATACTTCCGATGTTACTATTCCATTCGTATTTAAAGTTAGTTCGAGGGGTCGATGGTCAGTCCAATCAACATCGTAATGTATTTTCATCTCGATAATTTGTTTATAAATATTTTTCGTAACTAGACAGTGGTCTAACCACCTGGTAGTACTATGCGCGTCACTGACGTATGTGTAAGAATTCTCAGGTAAAATTTGTGTGTCGGCACAAATGTATTCGAATTCTTGACAGAAAGATTTAAGCTCTATTCCAAAGAGTGAGTCGGGATTAGCGTTGAAGTCTCCGATAATAATTGAATTGATATAATCTTTGTCGTCAATGAGCGTTTGTAAGGAGGCCAGGCAGTTGGTAAACTCCTCAAAGTTGTCAGTTAAGCAAGTCGGCATATAGATCGTGTAGATGGTTAAGTTTTCAGTATTCAGACTCACCTCGATTCCGGCCACACGACAATTGTCCATCGGGATTGTGGTAACCCTTAAATTTTGCTTGTAAATTATCCCAACTCCGCCGTACGGCCTACCTAGTAGGGGACCGTTAGTTATATTGACGGCAGAGGTGCCCAAGCTATTGAAATGCGGGTGAATATTGGACAAAAATTCAATCTCGGTTGACAGTAGCCACGTTTCTTGCACTAGTATAATGTCATATGATTCGCAGAGATCATGAATAAATTTTTCGGAGCTACGGACCGATCTGCAATTAATCGAAATAATTCTTAATTTATCGGTTGTCATTTTGATATTTGGTTGATGCACGCGATTCTATATATTTACGGAATACAATTCCTTCCGGCCATAGTTCTTCCACCAGGTATTTCGGTCCTTCAGTTGCTTTTACAGAAAGTTTGAAGGTGTTAAATGGCGTGGGACGGTAAGGCTTAATTTTTTCGATCTTGGTATTTTCGAGACCATTATCTACAAGGTAGGTCTTTACGTCGTCCTCGGTAGTTTCCAAGGTAAACCTTGAAATATAAATTGACGTAATTAAATCTGCCGACTTCAGTGTCGTTGAGGTTGCTTTTCCTCTCAAGTTACGTTTGGGTTTTCTAGTTACTAATGTAAATCCTCTCTCATCTTCCGCAGGAGGCCGGGGCCGCGGGCCGTGGTCACGCGATACCTGTTTATTATTTTGTTTTAAAGCATGTGCGAAGTTCATTCCCGGCTGCACTGGACTATTTGGAGTGTGTTCGTTCTTTGTCTTTGTGTGTGTGGTTGACATTGTATTACTAGAAGCAGTCGATAAGCAGGATGCGCCGCCCGTCGGTATTTGTTTACTATCTGGAAATTGTTGCTTACCCACATTTAAGTGGTTAATAATTACTTCCGAATTCCCAGTTAAGTTACTTTGTTTGTTTGGAACCTGAATATTTGCAATTTGCTCTCTTATTAGTGCCAGTTCTTGTTTTATGTCTTCATTTTTTGTGGTCGATGAATCTTTTAGTTCGGTTTTTATATGAGTTATTTCCGTTTTCAGTGCATTGAGCTCTTTAAGGAGTTTGGACACATCTATGCTGTCGAAGTTGATGGGAGGCAATTTATGCAATTGTTTAGCAACGAACACTGGTAGCTTATCAGGATCGGTCTCCTTCAATGCTCTCAGGATGTCCTGGAGGTCTCGGCTGATTCTGCCACCACCTTTCCGCAAAGTACGTTTATCCGGAAGCTTTTCAAACAGGATAGTTTTCGCCTCCTTTATTTCCTCTTCAGAGTAAGTAGAGATGCATATTTGTTTAATTGCAATCTCATCCAGAGTGTCTGCCTTGTTTTGAATGAACGTAAGACACTCGTTTATAATTATATTACATGAGTTACACGACATAGCGATGCGATACGGTCTTCTGTCGCGACAGTACTAATGTTATATGTGTGGAATGTTTCATAGTGGAAGTTATATGTGCGGAATGTTCCATTGTGGATGTTATATGTGAGGAATGTTCCATAGTGGAAGATACTTTCACTATCGCCTTGATGTAAGATCACCATTCAGAATTGAAACGTTGCTTGAAATGGCTTTAGTCGTATTTGTTGACCAGATTTGAATTGCCAGGTACTTTCCCTCATTTCATTCAAGTCGCCACTACCTTCAGCCTCGCAACATACCCCAATCGGGGATGCCATAGTCTGAATGGCTCCAGTTGGGTGGAAGAAGTTGAAACTCTTGTGTGGTGTTCACATAAAAAATAGAAATATCTTAAAATTGGTGATTATCTTACTGTTACGATGCTACGAGAATACTCTGGAACGATCGCCAATGCAAAACGCATTGTAGCAGGAACTCTCTAGAAGCAATGCGAGCATTTGGCGTTCCTACCTACAAGTCTGAAATGTTCTCGATGCACCCGGGTAGCTATACAGAGTGTATCGGCACTAACCCGACAAACTTTAACCAGCTATTCCTTAGCACATTTGGAGTAAAAAATGTTATGGGCACTTTGCTGTCCGGTAGCATTTTTTTTTCAATTAAAAAAAAAAAAAAAAAATTCCACACTACATCACTGTCATTGGCATTGCGTTTCGTGTTCAACAGCTGTTATAAGCAAGTATGTCAAAAAGCGTCTTCGCTCTTTCGCACACACTAAATAATAATTTTTAAAAATGAGACGAATGGTGCCGTGCCATTTCGTTGTGATTGTAAAAGTGCGCCAATACAGGTACACACGTTCATTATTCAACGGAATTCGAATAAAATATTTGCCAGATGGGTTTTCAAACTTTGACAAAGGATAAAACAGTGGTGACATGTGGTGAAAATATGAATAATAAATTTTTTATTAAAAAAAACGTTACCGGACTGCAAAGTGCACATAAGATTTTTTACTCCAAATATGCTAAGGAATAACTGGTTAAAGTTTGTCGGGTACGTGCCGATACACCCTATATAATGATGCTCGTCGAGATGTACTAGATCGACAAAAATGAAGTGAAATAATTAGGTCCCAGTGGCAGAGTTGATTAAAGTGTCGTCTCGTAAGACATAGGTCCATGGTTCGCTTCCTAGTTAAGACCGTTACGTTTTTATTTTTCAATATTTTGTTCCGTTTCACATTTCGATTAGATTATAAGTATTATTCTTCTTTAATGATATATTACATTGAAGGGTACAACAATAAAATGTCATTGAAAAAGATATTCTAATAAAATTGACAAAAATAAAACTCTGCATGCATTTCAAATTTAGTTGGTTTTAACAATGCATCGCACGTGATCACCATTGTATACAAGACCATTAAAATTAAATTTCCTGCTTTAAAAAAGTTTCATGCTTTTTACGCAATAAAACTTGCCATGCGCAAGCTTATCCACAGATTGTTTTTGGTCAATTATTATTTGTCGTCAAAATGTTGCACAAAATGCAAAAATACAAAAAAAAGAATGAATTTGTTTTTTTTTTTATTTATTTTGTGAAACCGCACAAGAGTTTCAACTGCTCTCGTCTGGAGTTAGTGAGACAATGGTAACCCCAATTGGGGTATGTTGTGATACTGAAGGTGGTAGAGAGGTGAAGGAGATGGGGAAGAGGAAGGTCGGGAAGTACCTGACTATTCAGATCTGATCACCAAACACGGCCTAAGCCATGTAGAGAAAATTCTTAATTCTGAATATTCGTCCTTACATCAGGGCGATCCTGAGAGTCTTCCGCTCTGGAACGTGCCGCAAATTTATTATATACACTATTTTAAATTAGTAATTTAATAAAATTAATTTTACGCCAGGATTCGAACCCGCGATCTCCAGTTTGCTAGTAGAGAGCCTTACCTCTGACCACGGAGGCCTTCGTAATAAAGAATTTGATTTGATATTATTTTAGTTTATACGATTCCTGTGGCCGAGCAATTAAGATTTTGGCCTTCCGATCAAGACGACGCAGATTCGAAAACCAGTATGGTCAAATTAATGTTATTTTACTATTTTCTTAATCTTTTAAAATAAAATTTATGTAAAAATATCGAATATTATCTCAGTATCGTCCCGTTGAAAGATCGCCATTCAGAATCAAGGCTTCTCTTGAAATGACTTTAGCCGTGTTTGTTGTCAATCTGAATAGCTAGGTACCTCTTGACCTTTCACTTTCCCATATCATTTCCCTGGAGTCGCACTACTCATTATATACCTTTTTTCCTGGATGCTGATACTGATAATTTGAACTCCTGTAAGTTATTAATTACGATGCTATCACTACAAATTAATTATTTTCACGAACATCTTGCTGACCATCTATTTATATAAAAAGAGTGTCTGTTGCGGACACCGGGTGGGCTGTGTGGATTTGATTTTTTTATACAAACCCACAGTTTTATTCCGAGATTTATGAAATATTGCACATTTAAACTCTAGAGCCGTCAGTAATTAAAGGAATAAGTATAAGATTTCTAAAAAGTCTTGAAAAACCCGGCTGGGTGAAGCCGTCGACTAAAACTAGAATATATAATTAAAATGTGTCCTAATGTGGGTTTATTTTTCATGAAAAAACAATCTTTTTTTATATTGGAACGCTTAAAATAAATAATATTTTTGATACTTGAGGAAGGTCACTATATACTCGAGATTTCGAAAAAGCACCCCAAGTGTTGATACTTCGCGATTTCGAAATTTTTTGCATAATTCCCGGGTGATGCCGGGAACTTCAGTTACATTAACATTAAAAACTTCACCCATATTAACATTTTGTACCTACTTGTAAATGTCAGAACTAAATCTGACAAAATTCCACGTTTCTTTATAGAAATCTGAAGGGAATCCACTTGAATATTATCTTAAGAAAATAACGTTCAAGTCTCAGTCGATTATTTGACAGAAGAAATGTTATCTGAAAATTTCCCGGAAAGTTGGTGCGATTTTCACGAGATAAAAAGATCGTTATGTTTCCCCCGCCTATGAACAAGCTGCACCCCAAACAGATCTAGTCATTAAAGTAGAATGTTTGGTGCTAACTTTAAGGGTTTTAGTTTTTCCTGCGCCATAAGGTTTAACCTCTTGATGCAGGGTACTCAATTAAGGCGGATAAGATAACAGACGAAAAACGCAAGCTTTCATGGTGATACATACGTGTATTGTTTGTTTTTCTATACAACTTGTGGAAACGCAAGTAATTACGTCAAGCGTCTAATTTTATTATTATTGTTATCGTGCTCGAGAGGTTAAAATCTTCTGCTTCAGACCCAATAGTCATCAGTTACGTCCAGACAAGTCCAGACAGTTAAGCTGTACAACGCACCGATCCGCTCCTAACTCGCAAATGCAAAGTTAAAACAGCAAAAAAAGTAATGGAAAGTATAGTAAAACAATGTATTATTGCGACTTTAGTACCGAGTTGCATTACTGTTAAAAGTTATTCGATTAAATTGCGTATTTATAAAAAAAGCGAAATGAATATTTAATCGCTTAAAAATCATTTCATACATTATATTGACCCTTTGCTGCAACCGTATATTTTGAAGCAAACTATTAATTTCGTCAGTCATAAAAACAAAACGATACAGTCAAAAAGGCTAATCCTTTGATGGGAAGGCATATTGCATTCATGGAAATTGCATTCATATTTGGTTGCCAGATCTGAATAGTAAGGTGCTTCCCAAAGTTATCTCTTTTCTATAGAATAAATAATAATGCTAAAAGTACCTTCCATTCAAATTTGAATGGAAAAAAATTACATGAGCCCAGTATCACTAACACTCGCATAAAATCGAAGGTCTTCATCCCATTTGAATATCGCAAAAACAGTGTCGATTTGAAATTAAAGCCTCTATTTTCTCACTTCTTGTGTTATTCTTTATACTATGCTTTTATCTTTCCCATCCCCTCTCTTGACACAACATACCCAACCACATAACAATATAACCTATAACCATACTAATGGTTTAAAATAAACAAAATTGCATAAATAAAGGGCATAGTTCCACACTCTTCCTCAAAATTGGAACTAATTTCAATAGCACACTATTGGAATTTCCCCCAAGAGTAAACCACAGGTAATACTTTAAGAGTATGAAGAGTGTATATATACATACACTCTTCATCAAAATTAGAACTAATTTCTATTGCACACCATTGGAAATTTCTCGAACATCAACACCAGCGCACTTTTGTGTTATTCTTAATTTTATGCCTTTATCCTTTCCATCCCCACTTCTTACACAACATACCCCAATTTCAGGATTCCACAGTCTCACTGGCTCCGTTTAATAATAATAAATGGTTAAAAGATATACATATGTAACTAATTTCATATATATATACAATTGGTTGGTAGGGCATAGTTCCACACTCTTCCTCAAAATTGGAACTAATTTCAATAGCACACTATTGGAATTTCCCCCAAGAGTACACCACAGGTATACGCAACGCTCGTTGTATTCTACGTGTTCACAGATGGCGTTAATTAATTAATTTTGTTTAAATACGCTTTTGCAAGGTATTGCTTTACAGTATTAAGACAAATTATTTGTTTGCGCCCTCATATACGCAATATAAATATAAATAAATAGTTTTGTCCATATAAAAACTCAATTCTATCGAGAAAGGCATACAAATACAATATTGGATTGAATCATCGGTAAAATATTGTATTTGTGTGCCTTTCTCGAAAGAATTAAGTCTTTAAACGAACAAAACTATTGATTCATATTCATATTGCGTATATACGGGCGCAAACAAATGATTTGTCTTAATATTGTAAAGCAATACCTTGCAAAAGCGTATTTAAACTAAAAATAAATTAATTAACGCCATCTGTGAACACGTAGAATACAACGAGCGTTGCGTTTAACCTTAAGTCGTTGAAAACCAAATTCAACATCAATAATTTTATTCCTTTCTTTTAAGTATATTTTCCGAGTCTCTTAACAAAATTTTCTAGAAAGATTAATTTCTAAAGAATTCTAACCTCTTTCAAATAAATGAAAGGATACCAGATTCATCTAATTGGTAATGCCGCAAAGGTTTTTAAGGGGTCATTAACTTTTTATGTGACCCAGAAAACTCAATTACCAAATTTAATTTCAGCTGTAATTTTATTAATTACGATGAATACAAAATGAAACTCGTTTGATTTAATTATAGATTTATTCTCCCACAATTGATAGATTTCATGAAGAATACTCTAAAAAATATATATTTTTTAAAATTTATATCCAAGCAATATTCAGAAAAATATAAGAGTTGTATTTTCCCATTCAATTTTAATGTAAAAATCCATGTAAATACAAATTTAAATGTTCGTTTGTTCAAAATCTTAATTCTTGGAAAGTTCTTAATCAATTGCTTTGAAATTTTTACGCATTGATGCATTCGAATACCAGTGTGTTTTTATATACCTATTTTATTTGATTTCACTTTAGACCAGCGCTATCTGTTGGACATAAAAGCAACACGCGCGATTGTTGCTATCTGCACAGACAGACTGAGCCAGAATAACGCGTGGCGGGGTAAAACTGGTATTTAAATAAAAACTGAAATTTGGGTGAGAATATTATTTTTAATATCACGCTCTACACTAATATATTTTAAGGCATATATTATGTAAAGTACGTTAAAAAACTTCCAGTTCTCTAAAGCTAAATAAATATGATTTTTATAAAGCGTGTTTCTGTAGAAAATAACATAAGGTCACTGAAGTGACTAGAGTTATGTTTTTGAGAAGGGTTTGCTTACGGGGTAGTGACATTTTTCCTTTGACATAGATCGTTTTTGATGTTTAGTTGTTGGTTTATAGTACATTATCATAATAATTATACTCATGGTCACAATATAATAATGATGTTTTAATAGTGTCTTCGTACTATACTGAAATTTTAAATCTAATGTAATACTTACTATACATTTAAATATGATTAAATTTTTAATTGTCTGAGAAGTTGTTTTAACGATACCGTTTGACATTTCATATCTCTGTAAATTTGTTTGTGAAAATGTGCTAAATTCACCTTAATATTGAAGCAATCCTTACTTTGAATAGATGGCTAACTTTGACTAAATACCTTATTAAATTAATAGTAGGTACGTCCTAACTCCAGTGAAATAATGGCAAAAAAATTGAAGCAATTAAAAAAAAAATCCTAAAATATCTTTGTTACAAGTCATTTGTAAGATTTAATAATTGTGCAGAGGCAGTTTCATAATTTAAAATTGATTCACTGAGTGTACGGAGGCATAATAATAATAATAATGATTTATTGTCTTCTTTTCTTATTAGCACATAGATATAATGATATCCTCACTGGGATCTCCCGTGCTGAGGATGTCATTTACATATATTAATTTAATTATAAGAAACTAATATTTGGGCGCTTTGACTGTTCACATAACTACAAATAAGTATATTTGGGCGCTTTGACTGTTCAAATAACTACAAGTAAGTATATTTGTATCTCTTTTCAGAGTTGAAGATGTTCAAGCTGAAAATCTATGCTTTCGAAAAACGTCAGTTCACCTTTTTACAATGAATCTTCTATTCCTAATAACTACCTTCTTTAAAACAATGTGTTGTTTTGGGTGCAACGAGTTAGGTAAAACGTGTTTTTAAACTCGTAAACAGCGTCGGATATTAAACGAATATTTTATTTCAATTGATCCTCTCCATAAAAGGCACATTTTGAGTTGTATAGGAAGTATGCTCATTCGATGTAATTTAATTCTTTCGACTCTAATGTTTATTCAATAAAACATGCAATGACTCGTGCAAACGGTCCCAAATCCCTTCATTATTCGGCAGATTCTCGCAGTTATACTTAAATACATGCTTTAAAGGCCTCTTTAATATATGAGGTGCCCAGAACCCAAATGATCAGCGATTCAGGGAGAAATCTCCAGGAACAAGAATTTGCAAATACAGAATATCAACAATATCAACGGAGGGTGCGTTTTATTAGTAGATTTGGACTTGGAAAATCTTTCCTAACCTTTCAGTCTAATTTTTTCAGTATTGGGAACAACTCATATGGTCTCACAGAAATCGTATCTCCCTTCTGTGAGAATTTTTTTATAGTGAATACCTCACAAGAGTCCCAACTGCTCCCGTCTGGAGCCAGTGAGACTATGGCATCCCCAATTGGGGGATGTTGTGAGGCTAAAGTTAAGTGGGGAAGGGAAAGAGGACGGTGGGGAAGTACCTGGCTATTCAGATCTAGTCACTAAACACGGCTAAAGCCATTTGGAGCAACGTTTCAATTCTGAATGGTGGTCTTACACCAGGGCGATACTGGTAGTATCTTCCACTCTGGAACGTGCCGCAAATATACTATATATTATTTTAATTAATTAATTGTGAAATAACACAAATTAATCAAATAAAATTTATTTGCGCACGCCGGGTTCGAACCCGCGACCTTCGGAATGGCAGTCCAATGCGTTACCACTGGACTATGCCGGCCGTCAAAAAATAGGTGTTTAAAAAAAAAAGGTGTTAAGAAAGAGAAAACACCACGCTTTATATTCAAATCTAGAAGGATCTGACCGCAATTTAAAAAAAAAAACTTACGAGAATAATAAAATGTGCTCATTTTTCAAAAACAGTTTTAAGTTATGAATTTAAATGAATTTAAATGAATTTAAATGTTGAAATAAATAAAAAAAAATAAAAAAAAAACAAAAATTAAAAATTAAACGCTGTCTAATGAGACAGCGGAAATACTTTATCATACCTTATACTTTTGATATCGATTGAAAAATGACACTCCCATTTTTTAACTCTAAATATGCTCTGGAAAGTCTTTCCGGTACACGCTGGTACACCCTGAATATTTGGCACACTTTCTGAAAGGGTGTTCCGAAAATAGACTAATAGGTTCACAATAATTTAAAAGCTTCTATGCGAGTTTTAGAGTCCAAAATAAATCAAACATTTAACCTATCGATTGTAGATGGGACAATATATTCTTCATCAAAAAATCGATGAAATTTTTTAAAGCATTTTTAACCTTTATGTACAAAGGAACTGAATAAAGCATAAGTTCAGAATCGCTGGCGCTAAATATTGCTTCAGAAAAAACTTTTTATTTGATGTTTGCAGCTTCTCTGACGGCTTTGAAATAAATTATCTACTTTTTTGGCGTGTTATTTTTCGACAAGCTAAACAAAATTGTTGAAATTACTTGCAGTGTTTTTATATTACTATATAAATTCCACTACACCTACATACTGAATCAATTTACCCTTAAAAATGTCATTCACGCCAGGATTTCACCTGTGCTATATAATATACATTCACGTGTAATAAAATACGTAACAAATAAATAAAAATAAATAATAAATGAGTATTCTAATTCGCGAAACGGTGATGGTTTATTGGTTTAAAGTTTTGTTTAATTTTCAACTCTAATTACATTGCTTCTTAGAAAATGTGTTGATTTTATCGTTTATTTTAAATTCAATTATTCCAAACGTAAAAATCGTTTCTCAATCGTTGCAAGAAGTTTAACTATCGTATTTTAACCATATTTGGTCGGTTTTTAGTTGTGTTCAAACATCCCTTACCGAGCTAAATCCTGAATGTTCATAAAACCCTAGGAAACGTCGAGTGTTCCGGTAATCTACAACTTACTGCTGTTGCCAGAACTCTTTTTAATCGCCATATTTTAGAAGTTTGGGAGGAGAGATCTTTTCGCTTCAAATGCTAAAATATTGATTTACCTCGATGGCAACTTTCGAAATATATGAATATAAAGAATTTTAGAAGCACATATGTACATTATTTCTTCTGAAAAGTTTTGGGTTTGTGAAAAAGTACTGATGAATTCAGTTAGATACCCATCGTAAAATTTTCATCAAATAATAAAAAAATCTATAGTATTATGTTTGATAAATGAAAAATAAATAGTAACGCTTTGTCCTCTTTTTGCCAATGTTTGGAGGAGGCTTTTTACTATAAGGAAGGTCTTTGACTCTACACAGAGGATCATGGGGGAACAGAATTCTTTGGCCTGTATCATCTGTCGAGATGCTGTATGGACGATATTTTGTGGAAAGAAAAAAGAGATCCTCGGTCTTGAAGAAACTTATTGAGCTAACTGAAATAACATTCACAATATTATTGTAAGCAGAGATGTGCAAAATGGTTACCCAAAATCATTTGAAATGCAAAATGGAAATGGATCAAAACTTTTCCATTTGAAAATGCAAAATGCAAAATGGTTTTTAGAAAAGCATTTCAAATGCAAAATGCAAAATATCTATTTTCAAAATGCATTGAAAATGCAAAATGGTTTCTCAGGTCAAACAATCAAAATAATTATATAATTTTTAAACAATTTTGTCATTTAATAATGGACATCAATGTAGAACAAACATATTACCTGATGGTAAATCCAAAAAAAACCACGACTACAGATTATGAAACCACAAAAAAATTGCGCGGGACTAATGTTGCCAACGTAAAAACATAGAAACTGCTATCTAACATTTAATATTACAGCGTCATGGCCCCAATTTCAGTATTTGAATCAGTATTTTTTGTAATGGTATCACTCAATTGCCAGGGCTCCTACCAGGGAGCAACTTGACAAATGTAAATTATCTCTCATAGCGATGTCGAGGACCGACTGATATTTGGGGCTTATGAAAAAAAGATGAGTGGAGAAAGTAGGAAGAATCTTGCAAAAAAGCATTTAAAATGGAAAATGCATTGAGAAAAGCATTTAAAATGCAAAATGCAAAATGGTTTTTAGAAAAGCATTTAAAATGCAAAATGGAAAATACCCATTTTGCATTTTCATTTGAAATGGATTTATTTGAAATAAAGCACATCTCTGATTGTAAGCAATAATTAGTCGACTGAAATATTTATACAAAATGAAAATATCTCTAGAGAAAAAATAAATGCCGCCGACGGGAATTGAACCCGCACCTTCTGATTATTTCCAACCCGTAAAATAATTTAATATGTAACAGTAATTCAATCAACTATTACTGCTTATCATATTTTTTCACCTGTAAAAAAACATTATTTAGTCTTATAAACATTAGTTTATCATCATAAAAAAAATTGACAGTATACATAAACCGAAATTCTACTGACTTATCACAATTTAAAGTGCTTGCGATTGGTAGAATACTCGCTCTGAAAGGATTAATAACTCTTTTGTCAGAATTCTTTGTGTCATTTTCTTAAGAAAATTGGAGAGATTATATTATTCTTAGAAAAAATATTCCAAGCCCGAATTCAATCTTTTACCCCATTCCAATGAAAATGGTTCCATGAATTCATTTTCCCAGTTTATGGAGTATTCTATATTTCAAATTGACTGCCGTTAAGCAAAATTAAGTTACGCGACAAAAATATAAAAAAATAAATTACGCGTCAAAAATATTAAAAAATAAATTACGCGAGTAGTAGTGTTATAGTGTATAGTGCATTTAGGTATGAATATTGTGAATGAGAATAATACACAAAGAAGCCAGACTAAAAAAAATAACTTGGTAAGTACTATACTGTAATAATCTGAAAGTAACTCCTTACATACTAGGCTCGTCACCACATTTGGCTGAAGCCCCACAATACTTAATAAACCTATTTGATTCTGTGCAAAAGTTGGCGGCGGTCCGTCTGATTGACAATCCGTTGTTAACAGATCGATTGTCTTTTTACACAGACGCAATGTGGGAATACTGTTAATGATATACAGGTATTTTAATAGAGCCTCATGAGCTAGCATTATTGATCGCCAGTGCGCCGATACTCGAAGGACACTCATTCACAATAGCTTTTGGCTCCATGTGAATGTGTTGTTTTTTCGACTAGTTTTTTGTGTAATTCGGCTCGTGGGTGGATTAAGCTACCGGCATCTGTTTTTCTTCCTTCATGTAATTCGAGCCTTTTCCACACACCTTAATAAATCTTTAACTACAGCCTCTACCGTAACCCGCCTCACAGCGTTGTCGAACCGGGTAGCAAGATAGTTCCCATGTCTATACAGTGTGCTGGCGGGGGCGCTCTTGTGAGGTGTCACATAAACAGGGTGGCGAGATAGTTCACCTGTCTATAGAGTGTACAGACAGGGGCGCTCTTGTGAAGTGTCACATAAACAGGGTGGCGAGATATTTCCCCTGTCTATAGAGTGTACAGACAGGGGCGCTCTTGTGAAGTGTCACATAAACAGGGTGGCGAGATAGTTCACCTGTCTATAGAGTGTATAGACAGGGGCGCTCTTTCGAGGTGTCACATCAAATCATTATACTTTTTATTTGTTGGCCATATTCTAGTAGCCTTTTGATAAATATCTTTCTTACACCTATTTTTGGGTATTTCTAATGTTTTTTTCGCTTGCTGCATACTGTGGTTTCCCTAAATTATAGTATAATACAAAAAATATTGTTCTCACTAAATTGATGTTAGCATTGGAATAAAAATCTTGAACAATGTAATCTTTTAACGGGCCACCCCAGAAATTTTTCTTCAAATAAAAAATGCAATAAAAACTAATTATATCGGATAATGAAGGCTTATTTCCTAGTCAGCCTTTGCTGTATCTGATTAAATTCTGCAAATTATATTATTTTGATGGCACTTCGAGAGAGATGATTTAAATAGAAGGCATCTAAATGTTTTCTATTGTCTTCAGTCACAATGGAAAATTAAAGGCACATAAAGTAGCATCTTTCGGTCCATTGTCTGAGGAAACAACCAAATCTTTCATTTCTTGCCTTGGATAAACCGGGAAAGGCCAACAAAAACAGTTTTGTTCGGACCCATTAAAAAGTGTTAAGTCTCTTCTTTGTATGAATAACGCACAACAGTCCCAACTGCTCGTATTCGTTTGAAGCCAGTGCTACAATGTTATTTCCATGTAGGTTGATTACGTATTTGTGAGGATGAGGAAGTTGGGAGGGGAGGAAGATGAGGTAGAGGACACAAGCTAAACGTACCAGACTATTGAGATATTGTCACAAAACATGGCTAAAACCATGAAAACGATATGACATCTACGTCTCATTTGATGGAGAATTTATGTTAATATAATTAATATAATAAGTAATTTAGTGGTACGCCACTAATTGACTCGAACGTTATTCTAGAAGTTTCCAAACAAGCTTCTTGGATTTTCTTTTATTTTTTAATATTGTTTCTGTAGCAACTGGAATGTTCGAGAATGTTTTATTTTTCACCTAGATAAGCGACAACGTGAACGAAATGGTCAGTACAGTACCAGCAACCGCAAAATCGAGTTCGAATTATTTTGCCTACGTGACGCGCTTTGGAACATTCTCGAACCTTCCTTTCGTAAATCATTTTGTTGTATTTTTTAAAATCATTTTGTTGTAATCATTAAGTTTATTTATTGTTGTCGGATACATTATTAAAATCCGCTTCAGACAAATTTCGTAGTTATTTATTAATAAAAGAATACCCAACATAACTACAGTAATTTTGGGAATTTCTTAGGCCAAATTAAAAAAAAAAACATCGTTCGGTAGGTGGTTAATATCAACTATTATGTCTTTTAAAAAATACATCAAAGCTTAGAACCAACTCCAAAAGTTTCATTTAACCTTTTTTTTTGGTCTACGTGAAAATCTATCGACTATGGATTTGACACCGGTATCCTCCATACTAAAATCGATGAAATTTTTTAAAGCGATCTTAACCTTTGTGTACACAGTAACTGCACGAATAATTGATTCAGAATTGCTTGCGCCAAATATTGCTTACTATTTATTTGATGTATGCAGCTTCATTGAAGGTTTTGGAATAAATCATTCACCATTTTTATTTTTTCTCAAAGTCGCGGAAGTCATCACAATCAACAGGTTTTCACCAGGATTACGATTGTGCTACAAGTTTCTCAATAGCGTGTATTTAAAATTGAGTTTTTTAACTCATTAGTGAGACCTTTTATTCTGCGTCAAATATTTTAAAATAAGCAAAATTGAAGATGACAAAGTCATCAGATGGTAATAGTAGTAAGGCCAAATAAGCCGCAGTACTAGTTAGTTAGACACATGAAAGGGTGTAGTTATCTGCCCTGGCTAGTAAGAGGATTACGAAAGAATCCATAATATATAAAATAAAAAAATACCTAACTGGAAAAAAAAAGATGACGCCCGCTTACAAAAGCTTACCTTTGTTGCACGGCTTAAATAATTAATCAATACCATTGGCTGCACTTTTTATATATGTTCACTCTTATTTCAGATCCCTTTATTTTTGGTTTTATTTTTAATCTTGAAGGTATATTGGTATTTTTGATTTTGATTGACCTTCCGCGTAATGATAAAAAAATTATTTTCCAAATATTCCACTTTAAAGCAATCATGAAAAAAAAAAATAATATGATTTTTCCGTAAGAAAATTGAAAATACCATTTTCCGTAATAATGTTGTAATATCTCTATTCCAGCGAACTGAGGTAATTTTTCCATGAAAATCGTACAAATTATGATAACCATCGTTGGAAGGTTTATTAAACTATTTTGTATTATTTTTAGAAGCACAGAGTTTTTAATTGCCAGGACGAACGTTTAACCTCTTGTGCACGGAGCAAAATGAGTATTGCTACTTTATTATGAATCTATTCAAATCATTGGTATTCCGGTTAGTAGCAGGCTTTAAGTATGAAAGCAACAGTAAAATGAAGTAACAGGTTTCCTGATAAACTTGTAAATGATTAATAAATAATCACGATGTCGGAACACGTGTTAATAAAAATTATAATATTTTTTTCATTTCATCATTATCAATAAGTGGCCTGCAATCCCTTTTTTAACCGGATTACCAAAAATTTGAAGAGCTTCTTAATAAATTTGCAATACTCATTTTTGTCCGTTTGTGCAAACATAACCTTAAGGATATTTAAAAAATCATTTCTTTGAATATCTAGTTATTCTAGAAAAACTACTTTTTTTACTTACATGAAATACCTTTTTTAATGTTACAAGAAAAGTAATAAGTTTTATTGTCTTAAATTCTCAAGTGTCTCGGGTAAGCAATCAGAATCGTAACGTTGCGTTTGTTCAAATGGCTTTTGTGTTTTAGTTACCAGATCTGACTAGCCATATACTTCCCAACCTTCCTCTTGCTCACCTCCTTTTAGTCTCAAAACATACCCCAAGTGGGGATGCTATAGCCTCACTGGCTCCAAGCACTTGTGCCTACGGTAAATACCAAAAGTTCATTTTTGTTTATTTTTTCTCTTAATGGCTTTTCGCTTTCTGAAGGCATTTACCAAACGAAGGACAATCACAGCATATACCAACTAAAAAAAAATCTAATCCGATGACAAAATAAGTAGAAAAATAAGTAAAATAATAAGCTAATGAAAAATATTTTTCATGATTCTTTTCTAATATATAAAACTAATTTATTAAACTTTTTGGTGCCATAAATCACTTAATAACTATTTGCACTTAACTTTTAAAAAGTTTATAAATAGTCAATTACAGTTCGTGTACTAAATGATATAATTTATTTTTTTAAATACTACCACTCTCCAAACACCTTCTTCTTCATTTAGATTTTTTTTTATCATTACTACACCCACAAAATTAATAACACATTCTTAATAAGTATATTAACTTTGTATTTTTTAATTTAGAATCATTCAACTTGTAGTAAAATGTACTGTAAATGTCCTAACAATAAATATATCCAGTTATTATTCTGTTCTGTTATTTTCTTGAAATATAAATTAGAAATTATTATTCGTTACATCTAACGTAATTCAAGGGTTTTAAAGGTTAACCCGATATATTCCAATTACGTGAGATAATTTACATAAAACTCGATGTTTTCAGCATTACATGAATAGGTACCCACTAATAACTTATTTGCTAAAGTTTGTTACGTCTTAATTGCTCTGTAATGTAATAAAACTGCGGTAATTAAATTAATTACCCTTTATTTTGTACGCCGGCTTCACGAATGAATATTGGTTCGTTTAGTTTGATAACACTATTGATTATTTTTTTTGTATTTATTTTCGTAAATACCATATAATGAAATAATAACAGTAAGAGTAACAAATAAAGTAACTAAATTAAACGTTGTTTTATATAAACGTTACAATACATATAGACACGCTGTAGTAACCTCAAAGTGGCAAGCTAAAAGCAAGACAATTGTAGTGCTTTCGATTTCGTAATTTCAGTACTAATTGCAACGCGTCGCGTAAGGATATTTGCTACAACTAAGTAAATTGCATTTAAAAGTTCCAAAATGCCCTCGTGTGTGATGAGATATCATTGTCATTACTCGGCAAACACCAGATAAAGCAAAGAAATAAGATTTTATTCGTAAATACACACAAATTATTTTATTTTAAGAAAAAATATCATTTTTTTCAATTCCTTCCGGAAGATTAGAGAAAGTGAGATAGCGAACGTAGCACCACATAAATATAAGGAGGACAAGCTAATAGCAGTAGGTCCATACAGTTTTCCATGTCTTATAGTGTAAGCAAGTAAGCGTATCTTGTTATCTCAGTCACACCCGTGATGTAGAGTGAATTATTCGACTCAAATTCTATTTTATATTTCTGATAAGCACATATTCTTTGAATGTCTATCTTTGTCGTACATGAACAAGGTTTGAATAAAGAATTTACTGGAAAAATAAGAGTGTTTCTCACTTTCCACATTTTATCTTGAGTTTGTGAGATTGATAGCAAGTCTGGATGTATCATTGATGTTTTGAATATTAAACGCTGTCAAAAGAATTTGGGTGAATCGAGAGTATCGATACAAACTTTGAAATTATGAAAGCGAGGCAAGCGACTGTCGTGTCGAAAGTAGATCGAATGTTGCAAAAAATCATGCATCACCTTTTACACTTGGGGAGATGGAAAGAATGGAAGGTTGGTAAGCGAAGTTAATAAGATTAAAATGAAGCCTTAGAAGGTTTTAACGTGGCTAAACAGGGATGTGAAAGGAATCGAAGGAGATTAGGTATAGGTATGAAGAATAGTTAATGGTAAAATAAGACGAGAACGCACGGGGAAGAGACATGGCACGATCAGGTGAACCAAATATTAGAGTGAAAATAATAGAGTATTAGTTAATGTATGAATAGCAATGAAGCAAACATATAACGTTTCTCCTTTTTATTTTTGAATAAATTTTCCTCTCATTTCATATTATTTAGTCAGTATTTCTTGGAATACCTTCACCGCTCTATCCAGTAATGATTTCGACTTCTTTTGAAAGGGAATCTATCTTATAATGGGTATAATTTTGCACCTATTTTAATCGTACTTTGTAAATATTGCTTAAATATTTTCATTTGTGTTTTCTTTAAAATATCCATTTTGATCTTATTTGTTTTAAAGTTTATACATATTTTTTGTTTATTAATACAAAAATTGTAATGTAAAATTTATATCTATAAAAATAAAAATTTTCGTTTGTTCAAAATCTTAAATCTCAGAAAGTTCTTCACAGATTGCTTTGTAATTTTGTCACAACGTTGCATTCGAATACGCGTGCGTTTTTATGTACCTATATTGTATATATATATATATCATCTGTGACAGATAAAAATACGTTTTTTTCAAAATAGCACCATCTGTTGGACAAACATGCTTTTTTTAAAACAGTGCTATTGTTTCTGTACCTGTACAGATAGATTGAGCCACAGCAGTGGGGTACAGCTAGTTAAATAAATAAAAATAGTGCCTCTGCCTACTGTAGCGGGAAACTCAATATCAAATATTTTCAAATTTTGAGCATATTTGATTAAAAAAATAATTTTCTGATTTTTATTTATATGGAAATGTTGGATAGATCATAAAACAAAAATCAAAAAATCTTCCAAACTAATTAGGTACCTCTGTAAAATTGTGCTGAAGTTAAAGCGACTACGTAATAGCTCCAGTATTAAACCGGAAGAGACAGTGAGACGCCATTATTTGCCAAAATAATAATAATAATACTTAACTCAACCACTTAGGTTATAATTAAGCACAAGGCATTGTAACCATGTTAACTAGCCTTATCACACTTAAAACCATAAAATCAAGCCAATATTAGGTTAGGCACTTTAGTTTATTTCTGAGCGATCAAATTTTCGAACAAAAAACGCATAATTTTCTGTGATTTTGCATTTATTCGCATTGCATTACCTTGTGAAATAATTCTATTGATGCGCTTATTCCATTGTTAGAGAGCTTTTATTCTGACATGTAATCTCTCGTATCGTTAAAAGTATTGACTTAAGAGGGAGTGCTTACAATCAGTGGTTTATTAAATTATATTAGTAAATTTATTGGTTTAATGGAAATATACGATCGTAAGAGTTGCTAAGATGTACATGCAAATTATTTTAAGGCGAACCTTAGTGCTAAATCACTATTTTGATTAATCTTTATAACGAATTGGTGTACATGATGAATATCAAAAAATTTGCCTCAGATAAATAGGTTTTCCTATCGTTTAGCTTGAGTAGAATACAAATAAAAAAATAAATTACTCATTAAAAAATATAAATCTAAACTACTAAAAAATATATTTTTTGAATAGAAATGTATGAACGCGTAAAGGAAACAATTTAAAAAATACAGTATTATAGCTAAGATTATCTGTGACAGTTTCACTTGATTAACTTTTTTGCTTTCTTATAAAATTATTTACAAAATAAATAAAAACCAGTTTTGTGCTTGAAATCGAACGTTTATAGACTCCGTTTGTCAAGCGATTTTAATGACTATTACCTACAATATAAGGTATAATAAGAATATACACATTTTTGGCTTGTAGCTTCCTCTTAAGCAGTTATTAGTGCTCACCGATTATATCCAAAGTGCTCCCTTATCCTGTAAATGCCAAAAGATATTAGGTGCGTACACGGAGTTTGAGTATGGCCGATTATTGTTGGTTGTTTCACGGAATTCGAACAATTCATCAAATTTCAAAGTTATTTTTCAAGACAGTTCTATTCAAGTTCTGTTATTATGTCAGTTCTGTGAAGCAACTGAAACAATGATATAAAAACAGAATTTTTACAGACCTTGAAAATTAACTTTGAATTTTAATGAATTATTGAAATTCTGTGAAATAACTCGTCCCTAGTGTTCCAGAGATAGATTTTATAAATCGGTTGAAATTCAAAATGCGGGGTTTTACATTTTGACTCACGTTTCAGTTCGACAATGTTCATTTTATATTTTTTTCGTCCCGTTCTTCAACTTCCTAACAAAAACAAAATGATTGTCAAATAGAAATACATTTTGGTCCATCAAGTAATAAAGATTTTTTTTTTTACTCATTGCACATTTGAAGAGTTCCAGACCTGTAGATTTTCTCAGTATCGTCCTGGTCAAATATCACCATTCAGAATCGAAGCGGTGCTTGAAATGGCTTTAGCCATTTTTGAGGAATTATGAATAACCAGGTACTTTCCAAACTTACCACCTACCACATCTTCTATTAGCGGTATCCACACGCGGAAGTTCAATTTAATTGGGTTTTACATCAATCTGTTATTTAATTAAGTTTATAATTAGATATAGTATTAAATAATTTAGTAAAAAAGCTGATTGAGAATGATCTGTATATATTTCAGGTCGTAAGGATTGCCACGATTTATTAATAAAAAAATTCAAATTCTCCCATCAAATAAAACGATTTTCCCGTGAAACCATGGTTCCTATAAAAAATGAATTTATTGCCAACAGTATTATAGTCCCCGTTCATTTCATCGAATACCGAAATCTCTTGTTTAAATTTGCATAGATTTCGCAGTGTCAGGTGTATTTGCTCGTCTGACGTGATTGGGTCCTGTACAGACACGTATATGGAGAGCTCTGTAGGTATGCACAAGGATATAGAAGGATCAGTAGGTACATTTATAGAAGGATACTGTAGGTTCCATAGGTATCTACAAGGACACAGAATGCCATAGACGTAGGAGAGAATACCCTTATATCGGACGGTCTATGAACTGGACACTGGATCTTAACTTCGGAAAAAAAAAATCGACACGTCAATTAAAGTTCGGTAGATTAGCAAATAATATTGTACGTAAAATTAATTATAACTACTACCTGCAAAATGCAAGTCAAACGGAAATATTTTCTTCTTTTTTTCAAGTAGTCAATATCATGAATCCTGTGTAAAAGTGTCCATTTCATGGGTACTCTACCCAACGAGGATGTAATTTAGGGCACTGCGAAAAAACTGTCCAATTCATTGAATTTCTTCCCTGCAAGGACATAGAATGCCATACATGAAACTAAATATCGAGTGTTCTTCCACGTAACATTTACCGAGACCAGGGCAGAGGACATTTAAAGTGTTGCAAAAAGTGTCCATTTCATGAATTCTCTTCCCTACAAGGACATAGAATGCTATATACCGAAATGGATATCGAATGTTCGTCCAGGCAACATGCGTCCGGACAGGGGGCAAGTAGACATGTACCTCCGAAGTCAGCGGTGCAAGTTAATCAATCGGCATGGACGTTGGGCGTCTAATTTAATTCCCTGGGAGGCGACGTACGGATGACATTGACTAAACGATTGCTTCCCGGGTAACTTGTGTCACTTTGCAATTTGTATCAATATTTTGCTATCCCTACTGATTTTTATATGAAATTATACATGATCGAATTCACGAACAAAATTTGTCTCGTCTCGAAGTACCAGTATTCTTCTTCAAAAACTAGTAAAAAGTTAGAGAAAATTGATTATGTTAATACTGCTAGAATGTGGTAAGCAATTAAAATAAATGTTAGTTAGAAAGGAGTTGATTTGGGACTGAAACTGTACTTGTAAAATTTTGTTATATTTATTCGTAATGCTAGATAGGTTAGACCACGATGAACGACCACCATTGAGGACCGAAATGGCTTTCGTTATATTTTGAGACCCAATCTGACTAGCCAGATAATTTCCTTACCCACTCTCTGCATTGTACTACAACATACCCTATTCCCACTGGCTCCGGTTATAAAGAAACTATTGCGACTGTGAGCGGTTTTCACATATTTTATGTTTCGATTGTCGCTTGCCTCATAGATATATCGAAACAAAATACAAGATTTCGTAAAAAATCGAGCTTCTTTTCTATCTTGCATCATTACAGACCGACCGATGAAGGGTTGTTTTCAAAACACCCCTCTCCAACATAAGCACTTTGCACCCGTCAGATATCTTATCATATAATGTGTGATATATGAAAGCGTAAATTTATTTAATACTTTTGAGATTGCAATGATGGTCAATTCAAGCCAGCCCTAAATCGTAAACTCCTATCTGGTCACATGAAACAATTCTTCTCAAAATACAAAACACGAACAAAACAATACAAAATGTCAGTACATCCCTCTTATCAGCTTTTGTGTGATTTTTGTGGAAGGTACAAATATAATCATTTTTCCATTTACGCAAAATGCGGGTATGTGGGCACTATATAATGAACCGCGAAACCTTTTTGAAAATAAAGCCTTTGTTGTCTACTGTTGTTAATATTAAGGTCACAAAGCGACCAAACATTATTATTGCGACTTACAACATAAAGTAATGTCGTTAATTTTTAAGTCAAACTTATAACTTTAGTTGAATTTTACAATGGGTGCATTAGCGACACAAATGGGCTTTATGAAATAGTGGGTACATATTATCTGAACTGTCCAATTTTATTATAAAGCTTCGCACATGAAAGTCGTAACACTTTCGTAATATACCCACTATCCGATGACAGCTTAACGACAATGTATTTAAATGTACCGTAAACTTTATTCGATCGTTGAAGCTTATTCAATTGGGTTAATTGTGGGATTATTATTTATATTGAGAATACAAATTTTGAATAAGGATTTTTTTGTATATTCGTATAAAGATTTATTTGTATATTTGTATAAATATTTATTTGTATAAAGATTTATTTGTATAAAGATAAAGAGTTTGTATGTGAAACTTATAATTATTTATTTATTTATTTATACCCCTATACGGTTTTTGCATATATATAACAATATTTACGAAATACTCGTAAATAGTGCAGGAAACTACTGTTTAAAAAACTTGCAAGAAAAAATCCAAAATAATATTTTTTCTTTCAGCTATTATGATATATTTTTATTTTTATACTATTTCGTAAGTGAAACTTATAATTTTGAAATCAAAATACCAATGTAAAATTGTACCTATTAACTCCCATCTGTAAGTTCCTCTCGTCCTACAATGAGTTTTGTAACTCATCGGGATTGCTCTAGCAAGAAATATAAAATAATTTAAAAAAAATAAAAAAAACCTTAAATTGAATTATTGTTTTTTTCTTTTGAATTTCATGTATGAGTTTTAAAGCACTTAGATGTACCTACTTCTTAAACCCAAATTTTATTTATATTTCCACAACACGAAACAATGAATTTTTTGTTATCAATCATGACCTTCATAACCTCTAACAGGTATTAAATGCCTGTATATGCTTAGATGTTAAATTTTGCTTCAATATTTAAAATAATTTTCAAAATTTGTCATGGCCGCACTTGATAAACAATTTACCGGTGTTTAAAAACCTAAATTAATATATTCATCGGTTCAAATGAGAATGTGGCTCAGAGTTCAACTCTGGTCAATGCGCATAGGTTCTAAAATACCCACAAACTATAAAGAATTTTTAAGATTCTCCAGTAGTTTCTTTACCTCCAAAATGAAACAGAATTTAATTGAAGTAAGCGTAATTTTTTATTATCTAGTCATTTGCGGATTTTCTCTTTCGTTTACGCTTTAAAAATAGACTTTTTCTTATATTTACTACGAATGAAAACAAAATGTAGTGCGTTTTTATAATAACTGTAAATTATTTTTTTTAAATATGGTTGGATTATCACAAACTGCCCAAACACCGCATTTTCCCCACAAAAATTCTCCCCACAACAAAATCAAATTCTTGAAAATCTTAGAAATTTCTCGCATATTGGCGAATTCTACCAAAACTAGAACCAAACTGTGTGTTTTAATGACGATGATTGATAAATTCTACGTTTAACTTATACAGGGTTTTCCAATAAGAGGTGTTATTTTGATATTCAATCGTAAAAGATCAATCGTTTCGTTGCTTGTGTGGCACGTAGCGCCGTCTTGTTGAAAGTAAACGTCCAGATCAATACTATCCAATTCCGACCGTAAAAAATCATCTCTCGATAGCGCAATTTATTCACCGTAACTGTTTCTCCAGCCTCGTTTTTGAAAAAATAAGGTCCAATGACTCAGCCGGACCATAAACCTCACCAAACAGTCACACGTTGAGAATAAAGAGGCTTTTCAACAATAACTCTTGGGTTTTCCTAGCCCCAGATGCGACAATTTTGCTTGTTGACGAAGCCATCGAGGTGGAAATGGGCCTCATCACTCAAGATGATTTGCATTTGATTCACTTAAGTGAATTTCAATGCGTTGTTGAAGCGTGTATCGTTCCATTTTTATTAATGGCGTAGTTTTTACTTGTCAAATTTCAAAAAATTTCAGCTTCAAAAGTAACATCTAAAATAATCCTGTATGTTGAGAGTCAGCTTTTGTTTATCTATTTGAACATATATTTTTTAAGCCATAATATTCTTCACTGCAGTTCCATCTGATTGAATGCCAATTTTTAACGACGATAATATTACGAATGTGTTGAAAAAAAACTCAATAATCTCACTGAACGAGCAGCTGGTTTTAGAATTTTGAAATCTTCTTTCTTATTTTTAGAAGGTGAAACATTGAAAAGGAAAAGTGAGGAACAATGGAGATGAAAATAATCTAGACAAGACCTCTGGATATTCATAGAACAACATATTTTAATCCTTATTTTTTTCGAAAGGTATTAGTGACAGTATCTGAATAATTACATAGGTAGATACTTTTCAATCTTTATTCCCACTTCTTTCCAGTTCAATTTGTGTTTATTGTGACTTCCTCTAATTGGTAAAAAAATATTATTTAAGCAAATAAAAATCTCATATAATATTCCTAAGATAAGAGAAAAATGCCCTTCATATTCAAAACACCATTGTTTCGACTGTGAAGAATCATTTTTCAGTATGTCAACTTCGAAATGTATCTGAATATTTTATTCAATGTATTGATTTAAATACGCTTTGTCTTCAATATCTTTGTTCATTTGTACACGCGTACCTCTCGGTAAATAATTCTTACATCATTTCTCTCTCTCTCAGGAACCAGCTTAATTCTTCTATAATATAAGTTTTCCTAGACCTGATAGTACCAAAGTGTTAAACGAAATCTAAATAATATAAAATGTTGATAATTTCTAAGTTATTTGGTATGTTCGGTCACGAAAAAAACCGCATGAAAGTGATGCTGTAGTCCCATTGGCATCGAGCAGTTTGGACTCATTCGTGAGCTACATACTTACCGAAACCGCATGAAAGTGATACTGTAGTCCCATTGGCATCGAGCAGCTTGGACTCATTCGTGAGGTACCTACTTACCGAAACCGCATGAAAGTGATGCTGTAGTCCCATTGGCATCGAGGAGTTTGGACTCATTTGTGAGGTACCTATTTACCGAAACCGCATGAAAATGATGCTGTAGTCCCATTGGCATCGAGCAGTTTGGACTCATTCGTGAGGTACCTACTTACCGAAACCGCATGAAAGTGATGCTGTAGTCCCATTGGCATCGAGGAGTTTGGACTCATTTGTGAGGTACCTATTTACCGAAACCGCATGAAAATGATGCTGTAGTCCCATTGGCATCGAGCAGTTTGGACTCATTCGTGAGGTACCTACTTACCGAAACCGCATGAAAGTGATGCTGTAGTCCCATTGGCATCGAGGAGTTTGGACTCATTTGTGAGGTACCTATTTACCGAAACCGCATGAAAATGATGCTGTAGTCCCATTGGCATCGAGCAGTTTGGACTCATTCGTGAGGTACCTACTTACCGAAACCGCATGAAAGTGATGCTGTAGTCCCATTGGCATCGAGGAGTTTGGACTCATTTGTGAGGTACCTATTTACCGAAACCGCATGAAAATGATGCTGTAGTCCCATTGGCATCGAGCAGTTTGGACTCATTCGTGAGGTACCTACTTACCGAAACCGCATGAAAGTGATGCTGTAGTCCCATTGGCATCGAGGAGTTTGGACTCATTTGTGAGGTACCTATTTACCGAAACCGCATGAAAATGATGCTGTAGTCCCATTGGCATCGAGCAGTTTGGACTCATTCGTGAGGTACCTACTTACCGAAACCGCATGAAAGTGATGCTGTAGTCCCATTGGCATCGAGGAGTTTGGACTCATTTGTGAGGTACCTATTTACCGAAACCGCATGAAAGTGATGCTGTAGTCCCATTGGCATCGAGGAGTTTGGACTCATTCGTGAGGTACCTATTTACCCAAACCGCATGAAAGTAATGCTGTTGTCCCATTGGCATCGAGCACTTTGGACTGATCCGTAAGGTACATCTTATAGAAAAAAAAAAAATAAAAAAAATTTAATTTAAAACTTATAATGTTTACGATTACTCGTCAATTGGTTTCAAAAGAAATGATAAAATTACACTAAAATGCGTTAAAAAACGTTATGCTTTATATTACATTAAAGAGTTAAAAAAACAATTATTTACTTTTTTGTAAATAAACTCCTAAACTAATTTGAATCATTGATCAACTATGCTGAATATATGCTCAAAATGAGCGACGTTTTTATGTAAGTAAATATTTTCTGGAATGCGATATTTTTTTAATTGCCGTATTATATTATGTTCTGCAAGAACTAAACAAACACACACTTAAAAAAAACTGTAAGTAAAAATATTCCAAGCAATTTTGTTGAGATTTTTCTAATGACAACATAAACTTTGAGAAATTCGCCTTTATTTTACAAATTTGCACCATTCTGGATTTAATATCTCACGTCAAAATATAAACGATGTATTTTTTATCAATACAGAAAAAAGTTGGAAGCTTTATCGCAGGAAAACGTGACACAAGTGTGGATGTAAAAGGTTGATGACAAATTTACACCGCTTTGAAATTTCACAAACGAAAAATTTGATGTGCGTACCAGTTTCATTGCTTATTAACATTTTGAGGCTTAATAATAACACCCTTAAAAAAGACAACTGCTTGCGTGTTATAAGACTCTTTAGCAACAGCTGCTGTCGCTAGCTGTCAATCTTTGGCCACATGGTACAAATTACATAAAGAAAATATAAATTTGTTGTTGTCACCGCTTTGCATCGGTCACGAAAATAGTAAAATAATTTCCTTTCCACAACTTGGGTTTCTTTGAGACCAAGGTTCACACTTTCCTTTCCTCAAACATACTCCACCCAGCATCCCCCAATATTTGCAGATTAAATTGTTAAATTCTTAAATCGTATTTTTATTTATTTCTAAATTCACGCCCGGCTGGGCTTTTACATGTTATTTTCTTATTTTTTTACAAAGAATATCTAAATAAACACAACAAAATAAAATAAAAAAAAACAATATCATAATAAAATCAAAAAGAAAATAGAAGACATAATAAAACACAACCTCTTAAACAAAAAACAATGTCTAAACGAAATACAGTGTAAACTAGATACTCCACCATGCAAGATGGAAAAATATAATACTAGGAAAATTACAAAATTTTGGTAAGGTAAACAGAGCTACGTAGTTTCTATAGTTAAATTATATTATTTTTGATATTCTTCTTTCTGAAAAAAATTGGGTAATGACTTGTTTATATTTGGTGGTCTTGCCAAGGGTTGATATAAAAAGAGAATACAGTGACATGTGAATATGGATGAAGCGAAAGTTCGTGCCATGATAGAGTTGTATGGTTTACCATCTTTAGTGCCTATCCCTTGGAGGGATCGATAATAGTAAGCTTATTTATATATCGCCATTTTTATTAAATATCACCTCAAGGGCGCTTGACGCGATCTTTATTGAAGTTTGGTATGGTCGGATTTTATTCTGCTGTATCTTTTTCTGACTAATTCTTTTCACAATACCAAATGAGAAGAACATTAAGCGAGAATATATTATAGTTTTATATATACAATTCTATGTAGGAAATCTACGACTCTCTCTTTGGTTCATAGCTATTCTAGTATACGGTTGAGTGCGTATGTGGAATGCGTACAGAATGCCATTAAATTTCAGTAAAGTCTTTTCTTTCCATAAATTATTTAAATATCGTACGGTTTGGTAATGTAGAGATGAATTATGTTTGTGCCTAAATAGTTCAAAGATAATAATAATGCATATAATTCTTTTACAGACGATATTTAGACAAGAGAATTGTCGAACCAGAGTTTTTATACAGAGTATCGTCGCTCAAGCGTATTTTTTGCATATTTAACGATCTAAGTTACTTGAAACAGCTGTTTAGTTAATTTTGACTGGTATTTAAAAAGTTCCTTAAAATTTAACCGTTGTTCTTTTAACGAGACCCAAAAAATACTTTTAATCTCTTCATACTACGTGGGTAACGATGATAAATGATTTTTCAACCGATTTTTACAGATTTTTAGTGCAAATATTTAGAATATTATCGTTCCATATATTTGTTAAAAATAATCTGTTTTCAACATTTGAATGATTTTCTTGAAAGAATTGTGTTTTTACGGGAACGATGCTATTTATTAATATTAATATTCCGTATGTACATCCGCAAACAAAAAAATCATCTTAATATTTTAAAGTATAACTTGTAAAAAGCGTTTTTTTCTTAAAATAATTAAATTAGCCGCATCTTTTAACGAGTATTATATGAATAATTTTAAGTTCGCCCTTAAAGGCAAACGTGACGTTCGTTTTAAATTTTTGAATTATATATTATTATGCATACCAAACTAGTTATTCATATTATAATATTGTAAAACATAACTGGCAAAAGTTGTAATTTTATAAAATAATTTAATTAAACCCATCATATAACGAACGTTGCGTTAAACATTAGGGGTAAACATAACGTACGTTATATCTAAGCGTTCATAGTTAGCCTACTGTAACTATCTTGAAATAATTGAGTTTCTGTACGGAAAAAATATTTATTCGTGCTCAAATTTCGTACATACGGGCGCAAAAAAATAATACGTTTTAAAAAATTGTTTTTTTCAACACGAAAAATTGGTGAACTTACCGAAGACTTGTCTTACTGAAAGAATTAATTATTAGCTTACAATGATATATTATTCTAAAGACTTTTGTTTGTCATGTTTTTCATCATTTTCTTTTGCTATATTTCTATAAAATTTTTAATTTTTTGTTCTATACAAATAATTGTAAAAATGTAACTGTAAATTCAATGTAATAAGATTTATAATGTAAAAACCCGCTAGACAAACTGCTAAAAAGTATTTTATCGGGACTTTTTTTCCTTATATTTGTAAAGTGTGTAATATATAACAAAAAAAAACATTTTAGAGCAACTTGCGAAAAGTTATTTGTATTACTTTATAGAAAGAATTGAGTTTTTACATGTAAAAAGCCATTTATTTATTAATTAATGCCCTTTTTCGGTGCTTTTACATATGAATATTGAGAAATATACATTATTTATTGTAGTACATACCTGAATTGCATCATTAAAAACCTTTTATATTTGTTTAAAGATAAATTGAAGATGTTCACTGACTTGGTATAATTGTTTTCCTCCATTAGTATTTTGAGCAAAGAGGAATACAAATGGTAGTTAGTCCCAGAATTTCTGTACTGAAATAAATCCTGACTTCTAGTATTAAGTTCTGGAATTCGGAAGCTTATCAATTCTAGCAATACTGGACTATCAACTAAATAAAAATTTATCCTAATATTTTAAATCATTACAAGCAAAAAAGTGTTGTTTCCTAAAAAAAAATTGCGACATCTATAAACGAGCAGCTTATGGAAATTTTATGTTTGCCTTTAATATGTTGAAATTTGTCATCGCCGTTGAGCTTATTTGTAAATCCCCGAACATTGTATCTGACTTTAGCATCGGCCACTCGACCATCGCAATCGCTCCCTTTGTCGCGAGCTGTAAATACCGAACAGCTTACTAGGCAGTAAAATAAAGCATACAGGGCGCACCGCACTTACCGTCATCACAATCTGCGATGGGTGGACCGAACCAACAGCGAGGGACTGATAAAGCTATCGGAGCGCCACCTACTCTTGCACGTTATGGTACGTATGTGTACAGTCCAAGAAAGTTTAGAAATTTAATACAATTAAAATATAAGGAACACCAATTTCCAAACAAATTATTGTATATCCAATATGTGTGGCTATGATTGACATACAAAATGGACAGTGTGACATTGGTCTGAACAGAAGGCGTAGCAAAATTTTTCTTAACAATTTTATTTTATTTTTTAAGTAAGACAAGCGTTCCCGGATTACGAATAACCTGACAATATTTGAACATTTTCTACTGCCACCACTGTTAGCGGAAAATGTTGCTTGTGGAAGAACTTAGCCAGCCGAGGAATTGATTCAATTAGTTGTTAAAAAAACAATTTTAAATGCATTTTATACCAGCCTATATACGTGTGAGACATGGTGTCACTACCGAACTTGTTCGATTGAACGACTCCGAATTCAATACAATAACGCCTGTAGAATTTTATTTTGTTACTGCAGAGCATCGACAATGTTTACGGGACTAGAACCGAATCAATTCACCTGCCTGATGAGACACCGGGTCACTGGAGCCAGGATGCGGCTAGTGTCCTCCGAAAACAAGGTGGTGACCATAGCCTGACAGCACCAAGCGCCACTCCAGAATGAACGCTGGGCCCGAGCTCATTCAAGACCACGCCCGAAATAAATAGTCATAATTGTTTATTTTTAGATTAGATTAGATGAGATTATATTAGATAAGATTAGATTAGTACCTCTTTAAATTCGTGGCATTCACATAATTATTTTTTATTTTTGGATTGACTTGTATTTCTTAAAAAATATGTGACATGTGGGATTTCAGTAACCTACCCACATACTGAAATATGAGCCAATAATCTAGGCGAAAACCAGTATTCTGGTGGTCGAAAATTTTATTTAAATTGCTAAAAGTGCAAGTTTCTTCCACATAATTTAAATCTGATTTAACGTTTAATACATATGAATTATTTGATATGAACATTTCAAAAATACAAAAAAACATTATCCCACCGTGTGTTAAAATTAACAAAAATTCTGATATTAAATGTCTTTAGAATGTGATGTAGAATCATATCCTTTCACAAACTACTACGATTTTTAAAAAACTATTATTTTATTTATATTTTTTATTTAGCAGTTTGTCAATCGGATGTATATGTTCAATTAAAACGTAAACATGTAGGTATAAATAAGATTATTACTTATTATAAATACAAATAATATTTTTACTACTTATTAGATATTCAGATTATTATTAGGAGTCAGAATATATTCCATCTAGAATTATTTAAGAACAATATTGCATACTTCAATCCATTGTCTAGAATGTGTCGTATGTACAATTCTATTGAGTGTAACTACATAGATATATATGCAAATCTTCTCGCTTATTTTAAAAAGCAAATTAGCAATAGATTGTGAATGTTTGTTGGTTTTTTTATTTACTCTATTTGTTTTCTGTTTTATTTTTGTTGCTTTTGTTTTTTGGATCATATATTTATCTGTATGTTTTGTTTTTGATATCTCTTTTTTTGCCTTTGCTCATGTTTTGCTGTTTATATATTTTTGTTAATACTCGTACATAGGTATAATGACGCTTAAACTGTGCATGATGTGAACATTTTTAAGTGGACTGTTGACATATACAGTTTTTGCAGCGCTTATCTAACAAATTTTTTTTCATGTTAATAGTCTGTAAATGTTCCTAAACAATAAATAAATAAATTATTATTGGCACACATAGTGTAAAATAACACTAAATCTACATGCTAATAATTAACAACTTTTGATTGATAGTGATGATTATATAAAGTATTTCTACTTTTGAGCCTTGTTTTCAGCATATATCTGAATCTATTTAGGAATTTATATATTTTTTTTACTTGGCAACATGTTGAACATTTTGGGCATGTTATATTCAAAGATTCACTGTCCGCATTTATTGTTATATTTTCGAACAAGCATACCTTCATTCTTTTTAAATCTTGTGTTGTGATTATGTTCTAACCATTTTGTCCCATAGTAAGGCCTGTAATTTCGATAATGATGTCAATGTGAGGCATATTTAGTTGGAAGCCCGTTTTAGCTAATTAAATTATTTACCCTTTGAACCATCTTGATATTGCCAAAAATTAAAAACTATTTAAACTACAAATGATCGCAGACTCCTCATTGTTTCTACATATTTTTGACGGACTGTACCTACGTTCGCCAATATGTAGGACGCGGGAAGGGAAGCAGTTTACTGGAATCTAGGACACGAGAATCGTAGCCAACTATTTGTGGGTTGAATTATAGTGATCTGGAGGATTTACGCCAGGCTATTTTTCTTTTCAGAAAAATGCGGTTTTCTGGAAGTCTTGCGTATTTAAAATATATAACAAGTGAAGACGAGACTTGGCTACAACTGCACGGTCCCAACGACAGGCTGGATTTGAGGAATTTTATTAGGGCGCAGGGAATTGCGGAGAAATTGTGAAAAAAAAAGAATAATGGATGATATAATCTGTTTTTTTTTCAGATCAGGGTCCATTTCAAGTTAAGCGGACAGTAGTTACACTCACGCAATCAAAACTGTCAATCTGTTAATTTTTGTATTGTTTTGTTTAGTACTGTATTTATCTGTAGTTTCTCCAAGAAAAAAATGCAACCGTATTGCGTCTTATGACATTTATTTTTATCAATTTATGATTTTTAAATAAGTAGATACATTGCTACGTATATCCTAATACAATCCTTACATATCACATGCATAAAGAAATTTAAGTTTAAATTTGTTTATATATTCTTTTTAATATCCTTTGTTAATTCGCCAAACATATTTTTCTTCGTACATTAACGACTTTTGACTGGTAAGAGTTTGAGTCAACTACAACTTTGAGTCTAGGGGTACGTATAAATTTGCGAAGCGAAACGGGAACCGTACCACGAATTACGAGAAAGGAACTAATTAACTGCAAGCGGCGTTTCGTTAGGAATCAAAGATATTAGATGAACGAGATGTGCTATGAGCAGTTGATACTGTGTGGAATTGTTTTGCCCAGTGTCGCCGGTTTTGTTCACCAATACTACTGCACACCTTCGCTTACGCTAAGGTATCCGCACTAATACAGAGAATAGATTTCTGTGCGTTCGCGTCCCGATAGTATTCAAAGTACCCTAATTAGGTAGTACTCCGCCTACGGTCCGGCGGCCAACATAGCATATCTCGTTCTTCTAATATCTTTGTTAGGAATCGAACCCAAGATCTGTGGTCTTGTCGGGACAGTGTCTTAACCACTCGACCATTGGGGCCTAATTATTATACGTCATAGTTGTCGATCTCATATTTCAAATTTAGGATTAATAATATCATCTTCAATTAGTTTTTCCCATATTTTTAGCAGCTACCCTTTTAAGTGATGCAAAGTTCTAATGAATTGGTTTGTAACATTTTTCATAAAACTTTATTTTTATTTTTATTTATTAAGCACCCGCTAAACTGTCAAAGCAGTTTGTCAGTAGGTCAATTTCAATCGATTATAAAATTAAAGCACATATAATATAACGAGAAGCTACAATATAGAAAATAGATAAAGAAGAATAACATTTCAATTGACTACAATACAAAGGCATAAAATATACGGACAAATTTTTTTTATAGCTCCACCGTCTATCAATTATATTTCCTTTAGTGTTACTCGATTTACTTAAATCTGGTATTCAATCACCAACTTCAACTACTGTTATCTAAGTAACTTCGTGATAACACAAAAAGTTTTTTTTCGGCCCCAAGGGTCTAGTCGAAGTTACGCAGAAATTGCGCTATCCGCAATTCTAGTTAGCCTCCAAAATGACCACTTTCCAATTTATTTCTTAGACCAAACAAACATAAATGGATAGTATTAGGAAGTCACAAAAAACTACCAACTTAAAAATGTTCTCAAAATGTCTCATTATAAATCATATTCTGTTAAGTAATTTCAAAGTAAAATCTGAAACAGAAAAATTAGAAAAGGATACGGTCACATCTACGACTCGAACTCAGGACCCTTGCCTTGCCGGGGCACCGCTCTACTAACTGAGCTAATGGGACCCTATCCCCTTCGGTCACATTTAACTGTATCATACTTCGAATAAGAACTACCAATATTGTCTTCATTTTTTCACCGAACATTTTTTTTGGCAACTATCTTTTTTTGTTTTTCTTTTATTTTTTTTAAATGTATAAATTCTTAACTTATAAAATGGGGGCCTCAGCACGGGTAAACAACCCAGTGAGGCCAACATTACTAAATTGAAATATGAAATATTTTAAAAAAATGTATCAACAATAAAAATAAAAAAAAAATGTATGATCGCAAGATTCAACCCGAACTAAATGCAATCTAGACAACGTATTTTAGATAAACCTATATCATTTTTCATTTTAATGTGCGACATCTATTGACTTTTCTGCAAGTCAAGGTTGAATATTTATTTTTTGGAATAACTTTATTGAGTAAACCCTCAAATTGTAATATTTAATTATTGAAGACAATCAGGACCCTTGCCTTGCCGGGGCACCCGTGTGACCGTATCTGTGGCCGTATTCTTTTCTGATTTTTCTGTTTCAGATTTTTTTTAGAAATCGCTAATATTGCCTTCAATAATTAAATATTACAATTTGAGGGTTTACTCAATAAAGTTATACCAAAAAATAAATAAAATAATTTAAAAGTATTAGTATGATCATATCATATGTACAAAACATGTGATATTTTGTTCAGGTCCAACATATATGATATTTCTAGTATTGCAGTCCATAATACACACCTGCACCTAAAGTGTTGAATGGAACTTTACTTTCCTATGAGTGGGCAAATTGTCCGCTGCAATAGTTCCCAATGTAAGAAAAATGTTGTGATTCTATTGTCCACCTGTTTCTGACACACGGTGCACATATCTAGTAACTTATTAGGGCGACTCTATTGCAGATATTGTGGAAACATAAGATATGTATTAGTGGCCCTCCACATCAAGCGACCAAATTCTTTCAAAAACATTGCGAAGATTCCAATCGAAGAGCAGGCAAATTGCAAAACGTCGAAAATACAGAACTACTATTCTAACAAAAGTATATTTCTGTTCAATTTTGCCTTCCACTTTTAACCACTTGAACAAAAAGTTTGTTTATATATACATACATTAGTGTATTTATACACTTTCCCATAAAACCCATCATGCGTCGTACGACACGTATCATCCATAAAACCATGCAATATGCTCTATGATAAATTACCCAACTAATGTTTATTCTGTTGATAGGTAGGTACATACTTCTGTTTTAAATCGTTTGATAAATGTTTATTTGATTTTTCGAAATAAATCCTCTTTGAGTTGCGAATAAAAATAGTTTAAAAAAAAACTTTTAAAAGTTCCTTTCCTCGAATATAGGTTTTTCATTATTAAATGCATAGTTCCAGTCATACATGTACTTCACACAGAAATTTTGGACATACTGTGTGGAGGGTCGATTTGAGGAGAGGAAAGTGTGAATATGGCTTTTGAAGGAAGGATGAAACACAGAGGCCGGAAAATTGTAACACAGCCGAGCTATTAAAATCAATAACGAGAAATCGGGTACAAATTTGAGCGCGCGTTTGGCATTTTTCCCGACTATTCACCGCTACTGAAGGTTATTAGTTTCAACTAGTTAGACGCTAGTTTCTCAGAGCACCTTATACATTAGAACAGCATTCCTACCTCACGCCTATGTTCTAAAAAGCCTCGCAACATTCAAAAATAAATTTTCCATAGAATCGCTTGCTCATGGCAGTCAGGAACTCTCGCGAGCAATTTCGCATTAATGTTTAGAAAAAAAAACTTCTCGTTATTTTCAAGAATTCTTTCCAGAATAAACATTTGAATATTAAACTAAAAAAATGTGTAGCGTTCGGGAACGGCAAACCCAGCTCACTTTATGTATTTTTCCGTTGTGTTGGCACCCCGTGGCGCTATTCTAAAACAAACCCTTAAGGATGTGACAGCCCATTCTAACAATCGCAAGCAGATTTAATATTTCGTGTCTAGTGTTATTTTTTCACGTTTATTCATGTCCTTGTTTTATATATAAATACTCATATGATGAAATTGAACTAACTCTAAACCTCTCTCCTTAGGAAGTCCGTCGGGAAAGAAATAACCTCATTTGCTTCTTCAAAATTATAAATGGTATTATTGATTCACCTACTCTACTGCAACTCATTCACTTCAATATCCCCTCGCACAGATTCAAAAATAATTAACTGCTCTTCCTCAACCATCATTCGGCAAATTATGGATATTATTCACCATTGTCCAGAATGTGTAGACTGGTCAACTCAAGTCAAAACCTTAACTTTTTTGGGATAAGTCTGAATGATTTTTGCCAGTCGCTAAACAAGTGACGGAATATTATAAGTGTCCTGTGGTCCTGACCCACGGCGTAGTCTTGACTTGATTCGACTTGTCCCTTTATTTTCTTATATTATATCTGCCTGATGTCTTTGCTTTCATGTACCTTTGTCTACTCCTGTATTTTTCATTTTACTGTATTCGTGTTATTATTTTGTAATTTGGACGATGTCCGTTAATAAATAAATAAATAAATATATATATATACATGAATCTTTTTTACTATAATACACTAAACCATATACGGGGAAACAGTGGTGAATAGTGGAATAGTGGGGAATAATGGGCAGAAAAATAATAAACGATATCAAAGGTATTAATATTGATCTGCAAATAATACTTGAAATCCTAACAAACCAAGTTTCAAGAATATGTTCTTAATATCTCTAAAAGTAAGCTTCTAGTCGACTTAAAAAATAATCCAAACCCGTTGATTTTATAATTAACCTTTCCCTTACTGTGCTAAAAAATCCACGCTTTCCGGTGCTGTGTAGTCAATACACATCTCAAAATAAGCGATTTAATATCGGAAAAATATGAATATTCATAGCTAATCGCTTATGTTTATTATATTTTATATCAAAAGTGATAATAATTGTAATTTGATAGCTGAAAACATGAAAAAACCATCGGCAGATGCTAAAAAAACGTGCGAGGAATCTATATCTAACGACAGCGCTGGATGGGCGCTGGACGCACACACACAGCTATGCGGTCGTAGGTATCGATGGTCTAAATGTTTTAATACAACTACGGACGTGTGGATTTCTCATGTTCCCGCATAGCGAATTAAAGTGGGACATCAATAGCGTGTCATTTCCTCGCACACTCCCATTTGTTCCCGATTTTTAAGAAAGATCTCTGATTTTTAATTGAATTTGAAAACTATGTAAAATATTATTTTTGATTTCAGTGCATAAATGTATAACGGAGGAATACCTAAAATCTGAACCCAGAATTTATTATATTTATAGAGTTAGGTATTAAAGTTATTAGAAGTAATGTGTAGTAAATACACACCACAGATAAGAAAAGGTTAACTACCCGGCGTTGCTCTGGGTCTTAACATGGTTTTGGGTAAAGTTATGAGGATGTGTGAAATGAAATTCTAGATTACCTGTCAACTTGGTGCATTTTTAAGGTGGAAATAATATTAATGATATTGTAATAAGTATTTGTTTCATATCTATCTTTGACCTGTTCTACAATTCACTTCCAAGTCGTACATTCTCCTTAAAGCTCTTTCTTCGATCATAACTTACTTCTCATTTAACCACAAATAATTATTTGAATAATATCTTCCTCGAGAATCCCTGACTTTTTCTATCATTCACTTTATGCAGTATCATGAAATCCACATTGTTACTGTTAAAAAACTTATGTCTTCTTTAAATCGACTCTGTTTCTTTTTCCAGTGAAGAGATAATTCGTTAAGTCTTTCTAGAGCATCTCTGACTTCTTTTACTATTCAAATCATCTTCTAAACACTCCTGGCACTAATAAGAAAACATTAAAATTTTCAGGGAAATGGGATTAATGTAATAAGAAAAAATAAGGATAAACAAAGAAACATATTTATTTATAAAAATATATATTTATATATATATATATATATATATATATATATATATATATATATATATATATATATATATATTTGTATAAAGCATACTTTGAGCCACATTATATACACTTTTTTTTTAATGCCATTTTGTTTAATCAACCCTTAAAAACTACCCCCTCACAGCTATATACGTCTATGATGTACCGTTTAATATATATATCGATACATACATCTAGAGCATACTTTGAAGACATATTTTTATTCTGTACAGACGATAGTTTGAAGACAGTCCTCAATGTATGCGTTATATATAATTTCCCGTCGTGGTCTCAAACAATGCTTTTCACAGAGAGGTGTTTCGTGTACATAAAGCATACTTTCGACCTATGGTAAGTAGGAAACTTCCATTGGAATAATGTGTAATTATTAATATTTTTGACGCCAGATGGCACAAATAATAATATCAAATATGTAGATATTTACGCGCTGTGAATTTGGTACATTATGATAAAGTAATGTTTCGTCTTCAAGTCCAATCCTTTATGAAACTTTTTCGTTGAGTTTTTCGAAAGGTAAGAGTGAAAAATTTCATCCATCTCGAAAAAAAACATTTTTAATACTTATTGTTAATTTTAGCTTTTTTATAGGTACCAACAAACTTTTACCCATAGATAATAGAAACAAAGCGGATATGGCATGGAAGCGTGCCAACTGTCATCGAGCTTAGACCATACTGCACGGGTTGTACGTTTGGTGACTATGTAGGAGTGTAGATGCAGGGCATTGTAAGTTTATATGATGTTGGCGACACTACACACAAACTAAAAACAATTAATGGCCTATCTTCCCTGTTCCGGTACACATTTTAACTTATGTGTTAGGTAGGTACCTAGATGGTTTTACCCATAGATAATAGAAACAAAGCGGATATGGCATGGAAGTTTGCCAACTGTCATCGAGCTTAGACCATACTGCACGGGTTGTACGTTTGGTGACTATGTAGGAGTGTAGATGCAGGGCATTGTTAGGTTAAATGATGTTGGCGACACTACACACAAACTAACAACGATTAATGGCCTATCTTCCTTGTTCCGTTACAAATTTAAATTTTTGTGTTAGGTAGGCACCTACATGGTTTTACCCATAGATAATAGAAACAAAGCAGATATGGCATTGTATTATTTCACAATTTATCTTTAAAAATAATATAAGGTATATTTGCGATACGTTCCAGATTGGAGGGTACTCTCAGTATTGCCCTGGTGTAATACCATCATCCAGAATTGAAAATTTGATTGAAATGGCTTTAGCCGTGTTTGGTGACCAGGTACTTCCCCACCTTTCTCTTCCACATCTCCTTCCTCTCTCCAATACTTTTAGCTTAACAACGAGCAATTTTGAGCTACCGGCATCTGTTTTTCCTCCCTCCTATAATCCGAGCCTCTTCAAGGCCTGCATTAATAAATCCCTTCCTACAGCCCCTACCTTAATCCGCCTCACAACGCCGCCCAACCGGGTGGTGACATAGTTCCCCTGTCGGTACACTGCACAGGCAGGGACGCTCTTGTGAGGTGTCACATATATGTATATAAAAACATACCCCAATTGTGTGGGGAGTAAAACTTGGTCTGTGATTGTGTGAGTTCTTTCGTATAACACTATTGGCCGAAGCCTTGAATGAGTGAGTGCATATTTGATGCAAAAGTATAATATATGGAGTTCGCAAAGTAATTTTTTTGCGTAAATCTTTTTCATGATGAAACTTGTGCGTGGTAATCCTTCGCAAACCAAAAAAGGATTTACTAAAGAAGTGGAAACGTTTATGAATTGAAAATATATATTTTTATGATTTCAACAAAAAATGTGTAATTCGACTAAACATTCAGAAAAAAATTAAGCATTTACCTTCAGCAACAAAAACACATTAAATTTTAAATGTGTAACATTTAGATGAATATTTTTTATCACAATTCTCCATTAGGAGATATAAAGTTAATTTCTCACTTCCTTTATTTCTCAAAATGTCCTTGCACACTTATTACGTTTATTAAATATTAAGTCAATACATTTGAAAATAAATATATCTACGGCCCTACTCATAAATATTCCCTAAAACGACGCTTCAACATCGTACTAGCTATTCTGGGGAGGGGACTGATCCTGCCGGATTGTAAATTTTTTACAAGAAGATTTGACGAATTATATTGGTGACGATTTTTTTAGCGTGGCAATACTCATTAGCATTTAACATTTTCGGCGTGTTGTCAACTTCACGTTAGTTTATTTACGTCAATATTTAGACAAAAGTGGCCGTCATGTTATAGTAATCAGATTATACCTCAAATATGATTTAAGATTTTCACGGCCAAAAGTATTTTTGTTATTTGCTTTTGGGGTGTTATGCCGTGTTGCGCTAACTCCTTCTTTAGCCAACGTTTCGGACAGCATTGTAGTGTCCATCATCAGGGCAGATGTGTTATTTATTGCCCTTGATTCTTGGTTCTGCCCTGATGATGGACACTGCAATGCTGTCCGAAACGTTGGCTAAAGAATGAGTTAGCGCAACACGGCATAGCACCCCAAAAACAAATAACAAAAAAGATTTTACCTCTATTCCCATAATTACTTTTTAATTTTGATGAATACCTATTTATACCAATTTTATTTTCTAAATACTTAAGTTTTTTTACCGAGTTGCATCTCTTTACCTAACCTTAGTAACACCATTAAATAAAATAAAAACACTTTGTTTACCTTTTATAATAGAACTGCATATACTACATCTCATTTTCATAAATGATACAGAAATATTCCTGGTTTTAAATTAATAAAACAACATTTAGTATTCGATTAAAACTGATTTCTTTTATTGTTCCACAAAATGATACAATTAACGCAGTTTGCCAATAGTAACTGTCTTAATTAAAGCAGGAAACATCGAACGGAAGACATGCTTTCAGTATTTATCGATTAAGCTTACATTACTCCGACACACACTAGCTTAATTAACGATCTTAATTAATCACAGGCAAATAAAAAAAAAAAAAATAATTGGATAATTTGTAGAGCGCCGTTTTTGTGAAAGATCACCTCAAGGGCGCTAAATGGTTCTAATAATGGGTTCAAGGAAGCAGTTTCCGAAAGAAATCCGAAATAGTAGTACCTAAATATTTTAATATTGTTGAGCGACGAACGAACTTTGAAACAGCCTGTAGGTAACATTCGATTCACGCGTGCCAAGTCCATGCGCGTTGACTACCATCGAGAACGATAAATGCGAAGCCTTTATTATATGCACTCACTTCTAATAATAATAACAAATTAAATAAAAACAAATCACTTTGTTTACACCACTTACACCGCTTTCTTAGTAATTTAAAAATCACCTAAAATAATAAAGTATTTTACCTTGAATTCACGGCAACAAGCTCGAGAAAAAAAACTGTCCCGACGAAAAGTGAATGCTACGCCCAGACACTTGCCACTTGACACTTGTGGCAACGCAAGCCTAGGTAAGCGTAGGCAAGCCAAACGTTGGCATCTACGCTCTTGGCGGACGTCGAGGCAACTACATCAGCTGTGTCAGATGTCATTTTTCCTATTTCTATTTAAAAGCTAAACGAAGAAATTGCCCAAAAAAAAGACAAATTAATTTTATTAATAATTTGAGAAGAAATTTGAAAATAATGTAAAAAGATTGCTGCCAAAACTATGGGAAAAAATAGTTGAAGATAATATTGTTAATTTTGAAATTTGAAATCGTCAGAAACAACTTAAAAATAAGTGCTCTCGCTAGCAGAAAAGTTGCTTGAAATGGCTGTAGCCGTGATTAGTGATCAGATCTAAATAGCTATGTACTTCCCTACCTTCCTCTTCCTCATTTATTTCCCCTCCTCCACTACCTCCAGCATCACAACATACCCCAATTGGGGATGCCATAGTCTCACTGGCTCCAGATGGCTTGGAGCTGTTGAGACTCTTGTGCGGTATTCACACACAAAAAGAGTGGTATAATGCATTCGTCCCGGATATACGAGAGACCCAGTTTCAACCGTTACTTTATTTATTTTTCTGTGACTTGTTTCTTTTCATATAAAAATTAACTAATTTACTTGAATTAATTATATATGTTTTTAAATTAATAAATCCATACATAGGACCCTGCTTGATATAATTTAAAAAAAATGATTATCGTTTGTCCAGTTATACATTTTTACGATATTTACTATAAACAGCTCGGAGTTGCACTCTTCTCAGGGTTAATTGCCATTTACAAGGCGCAAGTTAGCAACGCTTGCCGCGCCTTGTGGACAGAATACCAACCGGACCCCGGCCTGATCGGCAGCAAGCTATCGCAAGCCTATTCAAGCCAAGCCAAACGCTTGCGGACGCTTGCCGAGCCGAGACAAGTATGTGGGCGCCCCTTAAAACACTTTTTATGGTTTGTAGAAATATCACAATATCATAAATATCGAAATGTTACAATCGATATGATATTATAAGAATGTTCGTATATTTCGGTAACAAAACCGAATTCCGAAACCGGAACTTTTCGTAGGGCAACATAATATATTTTTTAATGTAGAAACGGACTTCAAAATGTCCAAAACCCAATAAAATGCTTTATTATATTATAGCTTAAAAGAAAATATATTTATTTGTGATAACTATTTGTGATTTTGATAACTCCATGCCACACCAATTTAATTTGTATGGAAGGTAAAAAACAGTTTCTCAAGAAAACTTTAAAAAAAATAACTGGCTATTCAGATCTTGTTACTAAATATAGCTAAAACTATTTAAAGCAACGTTTCAATTTTGAGCGGTGGTTTTACTCAGAGCGCCTTTCACTATGCGATGCGCCGCAAGTGCACAACAGATTATTTAAATGAATTGATTGTGAAATAAGACAAATTAATTGAATAAAATTTACTCGCAACTCCGGATTGCTAGTTGAGAGCCTTACCCCTCGACCAAACCTTACCACAAACATTATTAATTTTCTCCATCAGGAGTGTTGAAAATTTTGAAGTGTTGCATATAAATCGAACTCACATGGAATAGCACTATTATATATCCCTACGCGATAGTGTGACATAACACATAACACCACTAACCAATGATAGCTAAAATGTATCACGCCACAAGAAAGATACAGCGGCAAGGGCTACACAAAACAAACAATTTAGTTTCATGCTTGATATCGATAGTTAAATCAAATCTTGATGTTTTAGACTTCGGTAGGCAGGTACCTACCTAGGTCACTACTTACTTGGACTTTACGATAATTTATGAAAAGATATGTACAAAGTAGGTAGGAATATAATTATGTTGCATTCTGTAAATTGATTCGAATTCGTAAGATCAAAGAAGATAGACCGCATACCTACCACAGTTCTTACAATACAATTAGAGGAAATAAATTGTACAGCGCCCTTGAGGTGATTTTTCACAAAAACGGTGCTATACAAATTATCCAATTATTATTATTATTATTATTGTTCGCTATTTCGCCTTTCGGAAAAATCTCTGGTGTATTTTGTTTATCTAGGTACCTACCAAATCAAAATCCAGTCGGTGTCCCGAAACGAACGATTACTCGTACTAGGTACTGTAGGTACGAAGAGAAGGAAATGGAGCGGTAAAGGTTCCTGACTAGGTATTTATATCTGGTCACCAAGCAAGACTAAAGTTATTATAATGAACACGATAAAGAAGTGGACGCTTTATATGGATTAGGCATATTGCACGGATTAATGGAGAAAAGAGTGTAAAGAGAATACAATCGAATCCTAGCTGTTCAAACCTAGTTAATTACTGTGTAAACGTCCTAATTAAAACCTCTTCAAATCTAACAACTGAATAAATATTAACTATTTTATTCGATACTTAAATAAGTGAGATAAGGAATTAATATGTATTTATTTGTAAGAAACAAACAGCTTACAGTATACATAATATATAATACAGAGATAAATACCTACAATACGACTGCAATCCATTCACACAAGTGAATTGCAGTCAAGCCAAAAAAGTTTCTTATGCTAATATTGGTTTGGAGATGGAGTTTTATTATATCTTAAAATTAATGTTTGGTTAGAGAAAAAGGAGAGGAATATAGGATAAGGATATAAGATGCTCCCGATACATTTCATACTTTCGTATTAATTTATCGTACGCGTTTCTTCTATTCGATATTTCTGAAGATTTTTTTAAAAATGTCTATGCTGTGAATTTTTTTGTTATATTGCGTACATATTCCAGGAATTGGGATTTTTTTTTCTAATGTTTGTTCTACATGTGGGCAAATGGAATAAATTGGATTGGCGGGTTGATCTTGATGGAATTGGAATTTTTATTAAATTGGTAAGCTCTGGCGAGTCTCGGCCATTATTTAGAATTTTATAATACAGGATTTGATAAAAAATTAAACACTAGTAATTATTACGGTTTTGATAAGGATAACATTTTCATTTTAAAACTGGTTTATGCCTGTTGATTTCCGTAAAATACAACAAATAGAAATGATGGTTCACAGAATGATAATACCGATAATCTTATATGGCCACTAACTGAAAATAATATTAAAAATGTATTTTAATTATCATTGGTTGTGACAACCCTTTCCTAAAAGAAATATATTTGTTCAATGTAATCCGATAGCTGTCTGGGATATATCCGGTCGAGAATATGTGGAAAGGGTTCAATCAAATTACGGAACAAACTGTTGGGTAGCTGTCTCTTTTCTGCGCGGTGGCAGGAGCACGTCAGTAACACGTGTTAAAATGTTCACGTGATCGCGGAGTGAATTCGTAGCTAATCGTTTGAGAACTTTGTTATGAATTAAGTTTTGAACTTATTAACCACCTACCTATGATGTTTTTCAATTAAATTAAAATTAATCTTGTAACCGACCAATATTTAGCCCAGTTACCTAGGTACCTAGGTACATATCTATGAACAATAAGTTTTCTGAAAAATGTAATCAATTTATTTAGACAAAATTAATGAAATTAAAAGTTTTTCGATTTTAAAGAGGTCTAGGATTTTAATGTTCTGAGCCGGGTAGCAGTATCTACCATTACATCAACACCACTACCATCACTCAAGAGTCTGCTCCTAACCGTCTGGCGACAGTGAAAGTACACATTTACAAATGTTCCGAAAGTGCCAATGCAAAGTGAAAGTGCCGAAAATATACTATAGTATAGGTACCAACGTATTAAGTAAACTTAATAAACTGTTAATTACACCTATTTATCAAATATTGTTTTTATTTTACAAGCAATAATTATTCGCCTGAAACACTCATCCACATTGAAAAATCTCCTGATAAAAGATACATGACGCAAGATATAAGATATACAAGATAGTTTACCAAAAAAATAATAAATATTTTTTTCTTGCGCACGCCGTAATTTGAACCCGCGACCTCCGAATTCATAGCCAAGAATCGTAATCTCAATCTCAACGGCGAAACAATGAACAACTATTTTCTAGTTATTTAAAATATTGCATTATTCACGTAACATGGCGATACTGAAAGTACCTATCTACCATTCTTGAACTTGCCGCAAATATACCATATAGGTACGAACGAATTATTTGGTATAATTTATCAAATAAAATTGACTTGCGCACGCCCTAATTTGAACCTGCGACCTCCTAATTCGTAGTCAAGGATCGTCATCTCAATCTCAACGGCGAAAAATTTAACAACTATTTTGTAGTTATTTAAAATATTGCATTTTTTACGTAACATGGCGATACTGAAAGTACCTATCTACCATTCTTGAAATTGCCGCAAATATACCATATAGGTAGTAACGTATTATTTAAACAAATAAATATTGTGAAATTATACAAATTTATCAAATAAAATTTACTTGCGCACGACGTAATTTGAACCCGCGACCTCCGAATTCATAGCCAAGGATCGTAATCTCAATCTCAACGGCGAAACAATGAACAACTATTTTGTAGTTATTTGTAGTTATTAACTATTTTCTAGTTATTAAAAATATTGCATTATTCAAGTAACAGGGCGATACTGAAAGTACCCATCCACCATTCTTGAAATTGCCGCAAATATACCATGTAGGTACTAACGTATTATTTAAACAAATGAATGTTGTGAAATTATACAAATTTATCAGATAAAATTTACTTGCGCACAACGTAATTTGAACCCGCGACCTGCGAATTCGTAGCCAAGGATCGTAATCTCAATCTCAACGGCGAAAAATTTAACAACTATTTTGTAGTTATTTAAAATATTGCATTATTCACGTAACATGGCGATACTGAAAGTACCTATCTACCATTCTTGAACTTGCCGCAAATATACCATATAGGTACGAACGAATTATTTAAAACTAATAAGTATTGTGAAATTATAGAAATTTATCAAATAAAATATACTTGCGCACGACGTAATATGAACCCGCGACCTCCGAATTCATAGCCAAGGATCGTAATCTCAATCTCAACGGCGAAACAATGAACAAATATTTTGTAGTTATTTAAAATATTGCATTATTCACGTAACATAGCGATACTGAAAGTACCTATCCACCATTCTTAAACTTGCCGCAAATATACCATATAGGTACGAACGAATTATTTAAAACTAATAAGTATTGTGAAATTATACAAATTCATCAAATAAAATTTACTTGCGCACAACGTAATTTGAACCCGCGACCTCCGAATTCGTAGCCAAGGATCGTAATCTCAATCTCAACGGCGAAACAATGAACAACTATTTTGTAGTTATTTGTAGTTATTAACTATTTTCTAGTTATTAAAAATATTGCATTATTCAAGTAACAGGGCGATACTGAAAGTACCTATCCACCATTCTTGAAATTGCCGCAAATATACCATGTAGGTAGGTACTAACGGATTATTTAAACAAATAAATATTGTGAAATTATACAAATTTATCAGATAAAATTTACTTGCGCACAACGTAATTTGTACCCGCGACCTGCGAATTCGTAGCCAAGGATCGTAATCTCAATCTCCACGGCGAAAAATTTAACAACTATTTTGTAGTTATTTAAAATATTGCATTATTCACGTAACATGGCGATACTGAAAGTACCTATCTACCATTCTTGAACTTGCCGCAAATATACCATATAGGTACGAACGAATTATTTAAAACTAATAAGTATTGTGAAATTATAGAAATTTATCAAATAAAATTTACTTGCGCACGACGTAATTTGAACCCGCGACCTCCGAATTCGTAGCCAAGGATCGTAATCTCAATCTCAACGGCGAAACAATGAACAACTATTTTGTAGTTATTTAAAATATTGCATTATTCAAGTAACATGGCGATACTGAAAGTACCTATCTACCATTCTTGAATTTGCCGCAAATACCTATACCATATAGGTAGGTACTAACGTATTATTTCAACAAATAAATATTGTGAAATTATGCAAATTGCACGCCGTAATTTGAACCCGCGATTTCTGAATTCTTTTTTTATAGTTATATTATTATTGCATTATTCACGTAACATGAGAGTAGGAAGTATGTACCTCTCATTATTATTTTTCATACATTTATACTTTTGAATAGGTACCTAGAAGAAAAAAAACTATAAAAATAAAAAGTATAAAACTCAGTACGGGTAGTGAAGCCCACATTGTCAAAGTATGAAAATAAATTTATTTTGAAAATACAGGTATCTGTAATATGATTAAAAATTATGGAAGTATTTTTTTTTTCACAAAGCACTCTTTTCAGGGTGGAATGCCTAAAACCAAAAAAAAAACTTTTTTTTTTAATGTTTGCACAAACGTAATATGTGTAATTATTTTTATTAGATTATTTTAAAATCAGTTTTTAATACACCATCAAATTATGTACGAGCATATTAATTTTATTATTATCTAATGAGAAAAAATAATACCAACAATGCGGACACCGGGTTTAAAAATGCGACATTCTCCGACAAAAGCAAGCGAAAAAGAATACAAACATAAATTAGGTAAATAGGTACCGAGCCTTTGCTAATTCGAAAATTCACAATAGAAAATTTCAAAAATCTGAGAACGATACGATAGTGGCATCTATGGATATTTTAGTAATGTATGGCTCAAAGCATGCCTTCTGCATAATTTTAAAATTGGCTTCAATCTATGCGTTGCGTATATAATGCAAAGTGTTAGTTTGGGGACAGATACTTTGGGCCTGTCCCCAAACTATACAAATGTCCCCGAAGTATGGGCGCGCTCGAAAAACTGTCCTCATTCTATGCTTCCCACATATATATATATATATATATATATATAATATACAGAACGAGGCGATGAAACGTGAGATACATATAAATATTTAGGAAATTTAAGGGTTATAATTTAATATAATACTATGTTTCTCCTAACACATTAAATAAATTAACCAAAAATAATACGAAAACACAAAATTGTTAAAATGCAAATACAAAAAAACACACACATTACACGACATAATGATAAAAAAACATTCGTCATGAAATCAAATTACTTTATTTATGTAACCATTCTAGTTAAACAAGAGAAGATGTAAATTTTTTTTCAAGTATAATAAAAACGTTGCCAAACATTGAATACATAATCTAGACGTGAAAGCTTTGAGACGAGTCTAAATTGAAGAATCAGTAATGTTTCTCTATTCTTTTTTTACAGCACGAGGATACAATTACAATTTTGGAACATATGTAGGTACGACAATTTAAATCATGATTAAATGTATTTTCTTGTTTTTACAGCTCTAAATATAAATGACATTATGACATCAAAACAAGTAAAACAAAATATTCATTATAATTGATGAAACTAAATTATTTTTATTTTTAACAGCACCTATAAAAAGACAAACATTTTAGTTTTAAAAAGCTTACATTTTACAATACGGACATGATTACATATAATAATTAATCAGACTACATTTTACAATAATTTTTCAATTTAGAATTTCTGAATGTGAGTACCGTTGGAAGGTAAAAGCTTGGAGTAATATACGTAAAAATATAAAACATTTTGATTGTCAAAATATAAAATTATCTGTCATACGTAGGTAATATTAAGACATAAAAAATTGACAAGTTTGGTCTTGTGTAGGCCTAGCAGAATAGTGACCAGCTACTAATCCTGTACAAATCTCAAGTAAGTTCAATAACTGAATTTGGGAAACACCACTGGGCTCCCAAATTCCTCACGATGAGCCCCAAAATGCTTGATAAACCTACTTGATTCAGGGCCTTCACTCTCGATTTAGTCATTCCACTCGTTGATCGAAACTATAATGACGTTTGGAGTTTGGCGTATGCGAGTGTGTACCTTCGACAAGACTCAAGAATAAGAGTGTCGACCGATGTATGTACTTTCGACGGCGATTGCGAGCGGCCCGGATTGGAGAATCGATACCCTCGACAAAGGACAGCGGTCCGTCTTATTGACAATCCGTTGATATCTGACCGATTGCCAACTCTAATGCACAGACGAAAAGTAGGCATGCTGAGTCTGTTTTAAAAGTATTTCGATGGAGCCTGCTTTAAGATGCTAGCAGCATTAACACCCTATGCGGATGTGTACTTGGAATTGAATACCCTTTTACAGTTTATGTTAGATTCATAAGAAGGAGTCGTTTCTTCGACTAGTTTTTGTATAATTCAGCTCGTATGTGAAACGATGAACGTTTTTCAATAAATAAATCCTTCACAAAAGCCCTAATTAACTTGACTCACAACGTTGCGCAACAGGGTAAGCGATATAGTTCCGCTATCTTTTCACTATGCAGACAGGGGCGCTCTTGTGATATGTCAAATAAAAAAATAAAAACAATTTGCTATGATATAGATGACGATAAATTTTGCATATTAGTTTGTAAAATTATACTTAGTGCTTAGATCAACGCAAGACCAATTCAGATCCAAGATGACATACTTAAGTCACTATCTCTACCGCAAACATTATCAAAAGTATTTCTCTCTTTCTGTTGAGCTTTTCAGTACATGAACACGTCCCTGAAACGCCTGAAACTACTTCCTGTTTCAGTTTTCAGTGTCTTTCCTCTGTGGCTGTCTTGCGTTTGTCGCATCGCTGCAAAGGGCGGGGAAGTCCTGTATCCGGAACAAAAAACCGCGAAGTTGCCATTTTGCACCAAGCATGTGTTTATTTTGAATGGAAAAGACTTAAAAATGTGCTATGCATGCAAAAGAAAACTCAAGTATGCTCTTTACAACCAAAGAAATGCTAAACTAACATTTTGACCTGACTCAAACGTAAACGTCTTTAAACCCTATCAGAAAAATTTCGCAAAAAAGTTTTAAGAGGAAGCAGAAATTTAATCCCAAATAATTTACATTTTCGACTCACAAAAGCTTTTTACAAATATTATGTTATTTTTTAATTAAAATTTCGTCTTTTTCCAAGGCAGCTACTTTTTGTCACAAATCCTTTCCAAAGCTTTCTCTATTTTTAGATTTTCTCTATAAAGACCGGCAAATTGGGCAGAAAGCCATACACAATACACCTAAGATTCACAGCTACATCTGTAATACGTTTTTTTTTGTGAAACCACACAAGAGTCCCAACTGCCCCCAACCAGTGAGTCAGTGAGACTATGGTATCCCCGATTATGTTGTGAGGCTGAAGATAGTGGAGAGGGGAAGGAGATGATAAGAGGAAGGTAAGGAAGTACCTGGGTCTTCAGATCTGGTCACCAAGCATGGCCAAAGCCATTTCAAGAAAAGTTTTAATTGTGAATTGTGGTCTTACACCAGGGCGATACTGAGAGTATCTTCCACTATAGAAAGTGCCGCAAATATACTTTATATTATTTTTAATGAGAAATTTGTAAAATAATATGTGATTTGAACCCGCGATCTCCAACTTGCTAGTCGAGAGCCTTGCCACTCAACAATATGATGAAATTCTCAATACTTGCAACTTGTCAACTAAAACCATCATATCATAAGTTCTAACCAAGTTCAAATTGATTAATAATTATGTCGAACAGAAATAATATACCCTTTCGTACATGACTTGTAGTTACTAAGTTATATTATGCAAAATAGTTGAGCCGCAGCCAATTTCATCAATATCTCATATTATACGACGAAGATACAAATTCATACTATGTACTTTTGGTGCAAAAATAACCTCGGAGTCACAATTTACAAAAATACTTAGTTAATTTTAAGCACCTTAGAAAGGTAAATATTTGTTATTGCCTGAAATTTCAATATAAATTATCACGGTGTTGAAAGATTTAATAATTTACTTCCGTAGGAATAAAATATCAAAAAGGTAAATTTTTGTAGGTCATCCTCAACACTAACTACCAAATTATTTGATTCAATCTATGATTTTACTAAACACTAGCTGTACCTTGCCACGCGTTAAAGTGGCTCAGTCTCTCTGTGCAGATAGGAAAACAATAGCACGGGTTGCTGTGACGTCCAACAGAGGCTGTTTTTTTCTCTCAAAGGTGCTACATAATATAAGGTACTTGAAATATAGTAATCGTTTTATATTACCCACACTCAGGCAGTGCCTTAGTGGGTTTTCATTTCTTGTGTATACTATTTGGTATTATATATTGTGTTATTATATACTATCTATTAATATGTGTAAAGAAATGAAAATAAATAAAGTAAAAAAAAATAAAAATATTCTTAATGTATAAAAATCAAGCGTAACTGTGTTCGTACACGCTAATCTCTGAAATCGCCCAACATATTTCAATGAAATTTCGTGAATGTGTATGGCTGGTTCCAGCTGTTGTTTTAGCTGTCAAGATATAAAAAAAAAAATTAAGCAATTTTTTTCCGTTTTCTCAGCCAAACGTACATACACCCACAATTTTTAACTTCTCTACATAGAAGGCGGTCTGTGGCAGGACAACATTTGCCCGAGTCCATCAGTAAGTACAAACAAACACACGCGTATTCGAATGCGCGTCATGTCAAATTTTCAAAGCAATCGATGATGAACTTTCGGAGATTAAAGATTTTGAACAAACGAACATTTACATTTTTATTTATATAGATTTACGACAGAACTAAAAAATTCAACCCAAGGTATTTAAAAAATTTTCTTTCTATTTATTTCCTTGTTTTAATGTCCAATTATTTATTGTTGCCAAAAATCTATAAAAATAATAGCATATAAAAAAATGGAAATTGTTAAGTAAAAGATGTAAAAATTCGTTAGTTTTATTCGATTTATGGATTCGAATGAATCTAGTTGTCAGCGAGAAATACCGTTTTTTATATATTTTTTTTCGATATTTGAGAATATTATGTTTTTCTTTTATATATTCAAAATGCACCTAATAACACTGTCTGATAGGAGAATTATGTCTCACCTGGTGGTGTTAAACGGACTCATTAACAACTTAATTGACAGTCCTGCCATCGTTGCCACTATTAAATTCAATGTGCCGACTAGGAATACAAGACAAAATATAACATTTTTCTGCAATACATACACAACCATCAGATCTGGGCAACAGCAACAACTATTGATACATTTATTTAGTCCATTTGTAGAACTAAGGGTAATCTATATACTTTGCACTTGTTGAATCCTACAAATCGGTAATGTAGTTTTAGGGTTTTGTTGTATATGTAGTATTGTTCTTGTGTCTATGTTATTTATTTTATGTTACTGTTACATGTTTAACTAATATTGTTTTATATTCAGTTTATCAGTTTACTGTTACATCATGCATTAAATTTCTTTTGTATAATTTTTGATAGCTTACTATATATATTCTGTTTTTAAAATCCATGTAAAAGCCCCTCTGGGCGTAAAACAAAAAAAAAATATTTTTATTTAATTTGAAACAATATTTTATTTTATAAAAAAGTGATGATGTGTAGTTAATATTACGTGTAGAAGCTTTTTTATCATCTGAAGGCATTATCAAACATCTGATAATGCCTAACACGTTGCAGCTGAACTAGATAATAAATTGAACTAATACTATTGAATACACGAAAGAAAGGCTTAAAATTGAAATGGAAGTCTACAAATTAAACTTGATAACAAAAAGTAAATGAATTTGAGGATATTTCAATGAATAATTTGTATATGAAATAGCGCTGGAATAATTAAATAATGAAATACACTAGAGTACAACTCAATTAATTTTTCCATATTCATTGCCTAATTTGCATTGCGTTGGCAATGTTTCTCATACTTCATCAGGAGAAGAATATTAGCTAAGCAATGAATTGAATTATAAAAGTAGCCGAATATTTGATTAAGTCAGATTCAATTATGTTATTTGTGTTGTGAGAAACAATAAAATATTCTAAATAATTGAAACAACGGTATGAATTTGGAAGAACTATATTTCATCTGTAATTTTCGCATTTCTTCGTAATTGTTTTAATTTCGTTCCATATTTTTATGATATTTTGGTAATTTTTGATAACTATTAACGTTATTTATTTATTTACGGACAAATAGTCCATTAACAACATATTAATTAAACGAATAAGTTTTATAAACAGAGATGACAGTGAAAGGAGAGCATATATAAATGAGGAGCGAAGACAATAACAATGACAATAATAATATAAAAGTAAGAATGGGAGATAATAATAAGTCAAAGCATGAAGATGGTTCAAAGGGCATTAGAAATTAGACATTGCGTATTGACTGTCGAAAGTCATTTAGGCATATACCACAAAATTCAATGCTTTGACTTGACAGTGAGTTGACAAGTCTCGACATTCTGGACAAAGGAGAATGGTATCCATAATTGGTAGAATGTTGATTGACGAACAGCAATTCATTATTTCGCAGTCTACGGGAAGGTATGTTGAATTGGATAAGTTGCAACAAAGCAGGTGAGTCTGTAATACCATTGATAATCTTAAATATGCAAATCAGATCAGTGTCCCTTCTACGTTTCTCCAAAGAAGAAATGTTTAAAGTTTGTTCAACTTCATCATATGAGTACTCTCCTCTTTCAAGACCCAACCTCCAAGCGAAATGTAACGAAAAGTAAATATTTCTTCCGTCGGCTCTGCTACATAAAAATTCCAATGAAACATTGTCGTCAAATGGGAAATTGGTGCCATTTTTTTTGAAGTTTGAAAGGTCCACGTCAAACGCTGATTCTCGGCCCGTTTCAGCTTTTGATAAAATTATGATCAGCAGAATAGCACATTTGTCTTGTTGTTGTGCTTGTCAGCTAATCCCAAAGATATTAGAAGAACGAGATGTGCTATGAGCAGTTCGTACTGAGTGGAATTGTTTTGCCGAGTGTCGCCGGTTTTGTTCACCAATACTACTGCACACCTTCGCTTACGCTAAGGTATCCGCACTAATACATAGAACAGATTTCTGTGTGTACACGTCCCAATATCGTTCAAAGTACCCTAATTAGGTAGTACTCCGGCTACGGTCCGGCGGCCAACATAGCATATCTCGTTCTTCTAATATCCTTGGCTAATCCCAATTTGATAGAATCTGCAATAACGGGGACCTTCCTAGTGTAAAATGCTTATTGACAATGTTAAATTTTAATTTCTGTGAAAAACTACAACTGTGAATGGAAATTTGCAATGAAAAAATTAAATCATTTCACGGATTTTAGTCAAATTGACTATATTTTTTACAATTTTAAAATCATTCGCTATCTGATCTATCCGATCACATTAACGCAAGGAAGTCAAAATTTAGTTTCACGACAAAAACTTTACACCCCAAAAGCGTTTACGTCAGCTCAAACCCTGTTCACAGAATAACTAGCCCTAATCCTTTCACAGGGTTTCCTGCTACCCTTGACCATAAAAACTCTTGACAAGGTAATTAGACGTTGAATCAACTTTCTACGTGAGTCAACAGAACCCTTTATTTGTTCGCACCTATTAAGAAATCTCGCTGTAAATGCTAACAAATAATTAGTTATACCCAAATTTGTAATTGAGTACGAAATTCAATATGTTATTTGATTGGATTTGATGTGGAACAAATCAGAAGAGTTTCTCAAAAAATAAGTTACTATAGAATAACAGGAAATAAATCACTTGTGACAAATATTTCAATGAAATCAGATGGCTGTTATAAGCCAAAATATGTAAAACTGTGATATTGAGATATTATGTTTGGATTTTCATCGATAAATATATCGTTTTCATGGCAAAATCTTTGAGTATCGATAAAGAAAAAAACAGACAACAAACCTAAACTAACCTAACCTGTTAATTTATCATATTGTGTTTCATCACTGTTGTGTCCGGTTTCTGGATATATTTAATGATTCATGATTTTTATATGCGTATAAGAATTCTACGTCTTTCGTTTGGACTAAACACTCTTATAATCAGGAATGCGTATGTGGAACGGCCTGAGGCCATCGATCTCTGCATTATGCTCGCAAAATCGTATGGATTCTCGAAACCTTACGGTTCGTTTTACCTTGGTAACCACCTTGGAAGGGTAACCGTATGTACTACCGACATCTATCGGATAACTCCATAACCTCTACGATCTGTCGACACTAGAGCCATCTACATGTCATAGCTCAAACTATCACGGAAAGTATGAATAATTCAACTATATAAGTATTGTTAGATCTCTTATGAACTCTTTACCAGGACAGTTTAGAACAATTCAAACAGTTAAAAAAAAGTAAATAATTTTCTTTAGACCACTATTTAATCAAATTAATTACCATGTATCAAAACCAATGGTTTCTTTGTCAGGATTGACATATAATGAAATATAATAAACGCAAAAATATACGATACATAAGTAGGTACATACAAAGTAAACTTACGCCACCAAGTAAATTTGCGATTATAAAAAAATGTCCAAAAATTATTTTATTGGTTTACTGTAGTACGTATGTAACATGAGAATTTCGCAGTTTTCTGGTGTTGGTTGAAAGACAGTATAAAAATTACTTGTAAATGATTTTTCATGCTGCGTACGAAGTAACTATTAAGTCGCAATATACAGGGTTTTCCAATAAGAGGTGTTATTTTGATATTCAATTGTAAAAGATCAATGGTTTCGATGCTTGTGTGGCACGTAGCGCTAGTAATCTTGTTGAAAGTAAAAGTTGTCCAGATCAATACCATCCAATTTCGGCCATAAAAATCATTAATCATCACCCGATAGCGCAATCCATTCACCGTAACTGTTGCTCCAGCCTCATTTTCGAAAAAGTAAGGTCCAATGACTCCACCGGTCCATAAACCGCACCAAACAGTCACACGTTGAGGATAGAAAGGCTTTTCAACAATAATTCTTGGGTTGTCTGAGCCCCAGATGCGACAATTTTGCTTGTTGACGAAGCCACCGAGGTGGAAATGGGCCTCATCACTCAAGATGATTTGCATTTGATTCACTCAAGTGAATTTTAATAATTTCAATGCATTGTTGAAGCGTGTATCGTTCCATTTTTATTAAAAGCGTAGTTTCTTCTTGTCAAATGTCAAAAAATGACAGCTTCAAAAGTAACATCTACCGAAATAGCGGGCTATTCAAAATAACAACTCTTATTGGAAAGCCCTGTATATTGTAAGACGGCCTCCGTGGTCGAGGGGTAAGGTTCTTGATTGGCAATCCGGAGGTCGCAGGTTGAAATCCCGGCTTGCGCATATAAATTTGATTTGATTTATACGTGTTCTTTCACGATTAAATCATTATAAAAAATATTAGGCATATCTATTTGCGGCACGAGTGGAATGTACTATCAGTATAGCCCTGGTGTAATACCAACACTCGGTATCGAAACGTTGCTTGAAATGGCTTTCGCCGTTTTTGGTGACTAGATCTGATTAGCCAGGTAATTCTCCACCGTTTTCTTCCCCATCTCCTTCCCCTCTCTACTAACTTCAGCCTAACAACATACCCCAATTACAGATGATAGTAGTATAATAGTCTCACTGGATCCAGACGGTTTTGAGATCAGTCCTCTAAAGCTTTCCCTTTGTCAATCTTGAATAATGCCTCTTCAAAAACAAATGTCATATAATGTCAAATTAATAAATACATATATCCTACGAAATACAGCACATAGTTCACACGCGTCAGTTTCATTTCGTGTGTGACTACAAAGAGAACGTTGGTTCACACAGGATGACAGAAAATGTTATTAAAAATGAAGAATTTAGAATAAAGCAATGACAAATATTAGTTATGAACAAATATAAACAATGTGTCTATTTTCGTAGAGCTTAATTTATTTTAACCTTTTTTCTATTAAAGGATGGCAAACACGCTCAAGTTATCAATCATCTTGCAAAATACAATTTCATATTTTGGTAGAAAGCGGTTTTTATGGTTGGACATATTAATGAAATAAAACAGTAATAACTTTGTTTATAGCCACGAATTTATTTCAGTATTACGACCGATTGAATTCGATCAGTACAAGCATCATCAGGGTACAAAATTATCAAAAAATATCTTGGTGTGTGTTTATATATAGTGGTGTAGCTATAGCATTCACACATGTGTGTTCGACTCTAAGAGGGGGGTTCGACACTTTTTTTTACATTAGATCCACAAGAGGTCCTGAGGAAAATAATTTCCCTCAGGGCCTAAGTCATTTTTGAGGATGCTGTTTGGAGAGTCTTTTTAGGGAAATGAAGGAGAAGTTTTAGGAAGGAATCTGGTTATCAATCTGTCCAGTAGTGGCGGACGTACGGATCCATCCCTCCCACTGCGGTGTAAAATGATTCGTCGAAAAAGTCCGGCTGGAGAGGTCAAAAGTTCTCCCTCAACCAGTCTCTCCCGATCCAGCCCGCCACGCAGTAGGTGGGTAAATGCATCCGCTGCCAAGACCAAGACAAACCTCACCCCATGAACCCGGGCACCCCTGCTGTGTAACCAAACGTAGCGAACCACTTGGGTGACCTACGGCAGAGATGTTGGTTATCCAATAAATGGTTCCCGGGGTGACAGTACCCATACCCGCCTCCCAAATTGTCGGTGGGTAAGGGAGAAGGGAGGGGTGAGGTTTATTAGGAAGTTTTTCGGGATCTCTACTGATTATCCACAACTTATTAATTACATCACATTAATAACGGAGAAATGTATGTAATAATATTGTTGTATTTACATCACATTGTTATCAGTTGTTATCAAGTTATCTGTTATACAGAGAAGATTCAAGTAATAATACTGTTGTATTTACATTAAATTGTTATCAGTTGTTATCAAGTTGTTATCAAGTTATTTGTTATACAGAGAAGATTTAAGTAAAAATACTGTTGTATTTACACTAAATTGTTATCAGTTGTTATCAAGTTGTTATCAAGTTATTTGTTATACAGAGAAGATTTAAGTAAAAATACTGTTGTATTTACATTAAATTGTTATCAGTTGTCATCAAGTTATCTGTGATACAGAGAGGGGTTCCATGATAACTCAACACAGTGACTATTCAACACACCTTTAAAAAGTGATATAAAGTCAATAAAAACGAAAAAAAAATAAATTAAACCAAACCTTACCTAACCCACTTAAACCAGAATAAAGTTTTTGTTTCATCACTTTCCATGACTTTATATAACTTTTTAACGGTAAATAATAGATTGACTAGGATGACACGAGACAGCGTGCTTAATTTATTTGTGTAATGATATACGTAAAATTAAATTAGTAGTTTTCGTTGAATCATTAAAACAGGTGATTGTGTACTCATATATAAGATAATGTTTTTGAAAAAATAGAAGAGCTAATAAGAACATTAAGAATGGAATGAATGCTGGAAAAATAATGAAGGACTTAATTCAGTAGTCAATTGGTGGAAATTGCTTCACAATTTCATAATTGATGTACCTAGAGCAAGGAAATTGAAAAATTTTTGACGAAATTGCAAGTTTATTCAAAGTGGAGTTACATTAAATCACGGTATGAAAAATATTACAACTGTAAAAACAATTTAAAATTAAAATGGACTTCTACAAATTAAACTTTTTGACATTCGAAAAAATTCCTTAGAAACGAGATATTTGTTTAAACATTATTCAGAAAAAAAAATTAAGACACTATCTTATAATAATAAGTATGTTTTTAAAAAGTGAAGCAGAAGTGATTTAAAAACATTTAATAGTTGTTTATCCAATAAGAGGTGTTATTTTGAATAGCCCGCTATTTCGGTAGATATTACTTTTGAAGCTGTCATTTTTTAATATTTGACAAGTAAAAACTACACCATTAATAAAAATGGAACAATACACGCTTCAACAACGCATTGAAATTATTAAAATTCACTTGAGTGAATCAAATGCAAATCATCTTGAGTGATGAGGCCCATTTCCACCTCGGTGGCTTCGTCAACAAGCAAAGTTGTCGCATCTGGGGCTCGGAAAACCCAAGAGTTATTGTTGAAAAGCCTCTCTATTCTCAACGTGTGACTGTTTGGTGCAGTTTATGGTCCGGCGGAGTCATTGGACCTTACTTTTTCGAAAATGAGGCTGGAGCAACAGTTACGGTGAATGGATTGCGCTATAAAGAGATGATTAATGATTTTTTTTGCCGAAATTGGATGGTATTGATCTGGACAACGTTTACTTTCAACAAGATAGCGCTACGTGCCACACAAACAACGAAACCATTGATCTTTTACGATTGAATATCAAAATAATACCTCTTATTGGAAAATCCTGTATAAAGCTTAAAACACGCTTCTTGGTAAGGCCCATAATATATACCGTAGATAGAATTGATTGCAAGGAGAAATAAATTGTAAACGTCTCCACAGCTGATCGATTAAATCAGTGACATCTCAAGAATGGCAGCAGTATTAAATCAAAAGGAGTAAATGTCAGGAGTAAAAAAAATTAAAAAGCTCTGATAGAACAAGTGAATAGCACGTCGATTTAATCCTTTCAACACCGTGCTTTTATTTCCACATAAATATTCCATTTTAAATAAAAAAATTTTAAATTTTTGTTGTATAATTTTTTTTTGGTTACTCATTTATATTTTTTTCTATTTTGTTTTTTATTATTTTTAGGTCTAAAATGGATATTTTTTATGAGTATTATTCTATTATTATTATATATTCTATTATTACTAAGGAAAAACAACGTATCGCACAAACAATTGTTTAATTTAAAAACATTAATTTACAGTGCATATATATAATGATAACTTTAAGAAAATAATGGAACCCCGTCCTAGCAAAACAGTCAAAATTGGCTCTGTCATTATATTTACGGAATTTTTTCCTGGAATAAAGGTTGCAATCTAGCATAAAAAATAGACGCCATAAGGAATATCCTTTACAAGCGATACGCAAAATGCGGGGTGATTTTTTTGACAAATTCAACAGATATTAATTATTTTGTACATGTTCCTTTGGAGGAACTCTGGTATTAAAAAGGGTTAAGCCAAACGCTGATTAACTCTAGTCTACAGATGGCCGCAATTGTTTTTAGTGAATCCCTGGATTATCGGATATCCTTGAAAGGAACACGAGCCTACGAACGCGCAGAGATTTGACATATTAATCAAAACTAGCAGTTAAAAACCCGCTCCGCGGGTTTTTTTCTGCTAGGCCCTGCGGGCGGCTCTTGCTTGGGCTTCGCCCATTTTAAGAGATATTAACAACAGTTACATTTAATAGATATATATTAGAACATTCACAGAGAGAGGGTGAGTATATATATTGTTAAAACACGGAACAGGAAGGAGTTAATTAATAATAACATTCTAAATTTACGCATAATAAGAATGACAGTTGTTTGAATAAATGAAATTTTACGTATTTGTGATGGATTATTTCAAATGAAACACTATTATTGACTACATGTCTACAACTGATATTAACTGTTATCGTACCTAATATAATTAGCTCATAGGAGACTTGCAGTGCTTAAATATGTGTTACAACCGTCAATGTCTATAAGTTGAATCAATATCGTTTAGTTTGTCACAATTAAAGATAGTTTTAACAAAGTTGACTTAAATAATAGATTATTACATATTGATTAATTGTACCCGTGTTTATGAATAAAAGGAGGGTAATTGTGCGGTGACATTAGCAGTCGGTTTAATTAAAAGGTGTTAATTTTACTCCAACTGGTGGTAATTCTTTACCTACAACTGTTACTGTATCTAATAAAGTTTAAAGCTAGATTATATATACACCTTCATCAGGAGAGTAAAAATCTATATATAAAGGTAGATTATTACAATATAGCGCCCCTGAGGTGATATCTCACAAAAGCGGCGCTATGCAAATTGTCCAATAAATAAATAAATATAATGTTTACATTTTATTGTGTATACACCGAAGTCAAAAATTAAATATAGATTGCAATTCAGAAAGAAGAAGTGGAAGGAGGGGGGAGGAGTAAGAGTAGGCTGGGTTTATAATAATTAGGAATTACAATATCGTTAGACGGGAAAGACCAGTTGAGTGGGAAAATATTTAAAAGAGAGTTTATAAAAAAATTCTTGTTAATTATATCTGCTTTTATATTAATATGTTTCCTCATTTCAAAAATTTCAAAATTATTTATCGTGAAGTATTTTAAGACCTGAAAAAAACAAATAGCATATAACCATAAAACAATATATTCATAAGACAAATAGCATTTAATAACGGTTATTCTAATAAATTGATAGTTGAAATACTAAATAAAAAAATTAAACACATTCTCTTCAAACGGTCTTTCTAAAGATAGAAATAAACAATGGCGTAGAATTCTGTTTGTGGATAACGATACTTCTAAAATTATATATATATAAACAATCCTGGTACCATTCAACTGGCGTTTTACACTAATAACAATGAAGAAATATATTCTTAATAATAATGATAGCAAAATTCAAACAAAAAAAACAGGAGTTTAAAAACTCAATTGAGATGATTGTAATTTCTTTTACAAAGGTAGAACCAATAGAAACTTTGAAGTCAGAACTAAAGAATATCGCAGGGCTATAAATGGAAATAGTGAATCTGAGTTTGCAAATAATCTTTTAAATAATGATCACACTTTCGATAAAAATTCAGGTCTTAAAATACTTCACTCAGGATATAAAGCATCGCAAATAAATCATTTTGCAATTTTAGAAATTAGAAAACATGCCAATATAAAATCAGATATAATTAATAAGAAAAAAAAATATAAAAAATAATGATAAATGCCATTACAAAGTGATAAGCTTCCAGAAGAAATCCTCTTATAAAACGCTTGTTAATGGTAAGTAGTCAAGTATTGTTAGCTGCATATTTAAATATTCGCGCCAGGCATTTGGTTCGTTTTTAAACCGCCAGAGGTGCGCTCTGTCGGCCATCTTGAAGAAACGCGTGAATTTTTATAAACGTCAAACATAATCACGTAACTGTGGAAAATTTTCATTGTAATGTAATTAATCCAATGGATTATGAACTTTCTAAAACATATTTTCTTCGATATTATCCAAAAATTATATGAGCAGAAACGATGCTTATGAAGAAATCTCGTATTATTATGAGGCGATCCTATTTTAGTATGGAATTGTGTCTTAATATTCAAGTTACCCGAAACAGACAATTTAAATTTGACCAATCAGAGGGCCTACACCGTCCAGACGCTGGGACAATAATACTATCAGATGCATCATTGTTTCTCGAAAACGCTTTGTTGAGGCAACGATGTGATTATCGATGTCACGTAACAATGAAAATAATACGTGTATAATTATGTATGCACGTAATTGCAATGCAGATCATTTCGGATACGGACTTGAGTATGACAGATATCTCAATAGAATACTGATAGGGTAAAAAATACTTGCAGTACAGGTCAAAAGTTTCAAAATAAAAGTTTTTTGGCTGCCCTTTGCTCGATCATTATTATTTATCTACGGTCAAATTACGTATGATGATATAATATACTATTTCACGGAGAAGATATATTAAAGCATTTATATAGTGTACAAGAGAATATACGTATTTACCTTGTATAATTACTGCCTCAACACAGGCTAGCCTAGCGAGGCCAGTTAAGAAAAATCTCAACTACCTACTGTTTATATATTATTTTATTAGAGTAATTTTGTTCGTTTTTCGAAATAGCTCATAGGGTCTCATAGAAATCGTTGTGTCTCTTTTACTATCGTAGTGAAAAATATTATCTAAACGGTGTTAGAAAGAGAAAATACTACACTTAAGTACCTACTGTTTACATATTAAATTATAAGAGTCAATTTGTTCGTTTTTCGAAATAGCTCGTAAGGTCTCATAGAAATAGTTGTGTCTCCTTTACTATCGTGGTGAGAAATATGATCTAAACGGTTTTAGAAAGAGAAAACACTACACTTACTACTAAACTTCATACTGTTTATATATTATTTTACTAGAGTCAATTTGTTCGCTTTTCGAAAAGCTCGTAAGGTCTCATAGAAATCGTTGTGTCTCCTTTACTATCGTAGTGAGAAATATGATCTAAACGGTATTAGAAAGAGAAAACACTACACTTTATAGTCTAGTTACCTATAGAATAATATTAAATGTGGACCTCTATCAAAAAAAATTCGACCGCTTGAGAAGACTCTAATTTTTTTATACTAGCTGTATCCCGCCAAGCATTGCTATGGCTCAGTCTGTCTCTGTAGATAAATAAACAATAGACGTGTTGTTTTACGTCCAGGAGTTATTCTTCAAAAAATCATGTTTTTACCTATAAATATAGATAATATATATTTAAACATACCAGTATTCGTATGAAATATTATGTTAAAATTTCAAAGCAATCGGTGGAGGACTTTCAGAGAACAAACGAACATTAAAATTTTTATTTATATATACAATGAAATGGCAAAAAATGATGTTAAAGTTATGAAACATCAAAATTTAAAAAAAAGTTTTTTTCCCTTTCGTATTTTTAGTTTAGTGTTAAGACAAAAAACTTTTTATTTATTTATTTATTTATTTATTTATTTATTTACGGACAAATAGTCCATTAACAACATATTAATTACACGAATAAGTTTTATAAACAGAGATGACAGTGAAAGGAGAGCATATATAAATGAGGAGCGAAGACAATAACAATGACAATAATAATATAAAAGTAAGAATGGGAGATAATAATAAGTCAAAGCATGAAGATGGTTCAAAGGGCATTAGAAATTAGACATTGCGTATTGACTGTCGAAAGTCATTTAGGCATATACCACAAAATTCAATGCTTTATAAAGCTTTAAGAAAAAAAATATTTTTGCATTAAAAATTAAAATTTTGAAAACCATAAGTTTTATTTCTGATAAAAATTGTCAAATGAAGGCTTATTTAATCACCTTTCAAAAATAGTGTTGTAGTTTTCGTATACGTTAAGAAAAATTCCATTTATTTGGATTTTATTGCAAATCGAAAATACACATGAAAATACTTCTGATGGCTTCTTTAAGAAATATAATGCTCAATATGCCAAAGGTAGGTGTTAATTAATCAATGAAAACCATATACATTTATCATCTATTTTTATTTTGTATTTTCAAAAACTACTTTTGAAGGTTATTCGCATCAATGTAATACATCGTTTAAGAAGAAGATAATACTAAGAAATCTTAAACAATTAAGTACCAGTGGCCGAATTGGTTAAGTTTCTGTTTCACATATATTTTATAGTATTACTTCTTCAAAGATATTTTTATTTTTATATAATATCTTACTTCCTACATGACTAGCAAGTATTTAAATGTTATCATTCTTTTTGATATCTACTCTCTACAATCTATGTAACAGTTAAATTTGCCACGTCTGCAACTTTATACCGAAGTACTGTTACTTAAACTCGGCTGGCCACAAACAACTTACACTAGACTGCCACACGGGTGTTGTTAAATTAAAAGAAGAAGTTTGGAACGCGTGGCCAGATGATTTTGACCGGAACCAGCGGAACTCAGTTCTCAGCGGACGGGCAGCAGGATTGGACCTTTCTGTGAAATCTGGCGGGTGATCTCTTGACAAAATAGATACGCGATAGTTAGTTAATCCTTTTTACTGGACACTGTCTCCTTAATAACTTTTATTCTGTAGATATTATCATATCTACATGGCGCCCTACACTATTTCTAAGGTTAGTTGATCTCATGTGTTACTATGTCATTTTTACGAACTTAATTTGTTACACTGTAAATTTCATGCTGCCAGAGCTTCTTCATCAAACCTGGCCCATGGTCCTGAGTTATTGAATTGAATGAGATTGTTTGATAATAAATATTTGCTAACCTTATCACTCTTTTAATTCATTTATCATTGCAATCATATCTAATAGTTAAACCTTTATACAATGGCGCTCAAAACCGCATATACTTTGCTAATTAGTAAAGTCATTACAATGGCGCACCAGCACGTCATTTGCAATCAGTCAAACTTTTCTCATTACAAGATTACTTCTGAAAACTTAAAAATATATTTAAAAAATCAAAATCACTTTAATTATCTCATTTTCAATCCTCGGTAAAGGGCCAAAAACTTTTGAATATGAAAAGAAAAAAGAGATTTGAATCTATATCGACTGGTTTTTGGTAAAACTCGTCAAGTCACATTTTTTGGGAATGTTACTTTTCAGTGGATTCATATGGTATAGTTTACAGAGTCCAACATGGAAAAGTAATTTTTACCGATTAAGGCATTTTTAAAATTAAAAACTAAATTAGCGAATTTTGGTTATTTTGAAATTATATTGAAATTTTGCAATCGTCAAATCTCTTACAATTATTAATAGAATTGCAACATTTTCCGTCAAAATACTGAAAAAAATACACGATAGACTTCAAGATTTATAATTGGTTGAACTAATTCGTTGTTGTGCTTTCGGTAAAGTTTTCATTTTGTCGCTTGAAAAGTCTTATCAGACTCTTCTTTTGAGATCCCGGAGTATAAATAATCTAAAGAAAACATAATATATTGATAAACTGGTGACTGATTCACCTTACGGGTACTCGTATTAAAAGCGCTCCTTTGATTTGCACAAAATTAAGAATATTATCTAAAAATCTTTTGTAAGCATGAATATATTTAAAAGAATTTTATTTTCTGTAACCACCGCTACCTATAAATATGCTTTTTACTAAGAAATCTATTTATAAAACGTCTTATTGTACACAATTTTATTTCAGTTGAATACTGTGTACAGCTTAATAAACGTATCCATGGAGGCAGCCAAAAGGGGAAAAAACGAACAAATCATTGAACGCAATATTAACAGTATCAAAAGTGAACATAATAACAGTGCCCGGCGCGAGTAAAATTTTGACGCCATTTGTAAAAAAACACTAGACGCCTTGGTAGGCGATTACTGTATTCAATAAAATTCGGGTGATTAACATTTTTGTTAAGTTCCGTTTTATTAAAAAATTATCTCAAGCTCGATGTGTTAGGAATGTTAGGATTATGATGATATTGACCCCATAGTCATTGGAAACAAAGGTAAAAATGGTCATTGCAACATGAAATCCGGACCAACAGCAGGCCTTATAGCTTAAGCACCGAACACGTCAAACATGAAGGGTTGAGATTTTGAAACTACTGGCAACACTGTTCACCGATATCGTAAAGAGTGGCTATCCACCTAATATAAACTGTCAGAAATAACTTTACAGGAAAACTAGAGACCGAAATCCGTCGCCACCACCACAGCTAGAATATTTGAACGGGTTTAGTTAGATCAAGTCGGATCCCAACTGAAAACAAAAGACAATCAGATTGTGAGGTTTTAAAAGAGAGTGCTCCACGGACTCTGCCATATTCTGCGTAAAACGGACGCTAGAATACTACAGGAAGAAAAAAACCACATAATACGCGTGCTTTCTGGACCTTAGTAAGGCCTTCGTCCGAGTCTACCTCTCATTATTATGGACTTAACTTAAAGAAAGAGGTTTACCATAGAAAATACTACGAATTGCACCGTCAACAGGAAAACCTCGTGAAATGGAAAAATGGTTTTTCAGATCCCTTTTTCTGAAAAAGTGGGATCAGAAAAGGAGGATGATTGTCCCCAGTATTGTTTAATATATACATGGATGAACTAACTCATAGGCTAAACAATGCTGGGTAGGCTGCCTTAACGGAGGAAAATGCATCAACGGAAAGGACCAACAAATATTCCCCCAGCGTTTTTGAACGGTGAGCCTCTCACATGTGGAAGCTACAAAATATTTAGAGAACATCATAACCAATAATTTGATGGATAATGACGACATCGATAGGCAGAGGTCAGCAGTGAGAATTTAAGGTAATATGCTAAGTGGAAGATTTCGACTCTGCAGTCCGCAGGTGAATTAAACACTCTTTTCAGCTTTTTGTACTACATTGTATACTTGCGAGCTGTGGGCCAATTTCAAAAAGAGAACCATGAAAAGGCTTTGGGTGCAATATAATAATGCATTCCGTATGATGTTCGGACTTCAAAGGCACTGTAGTGCCTCTTCAATGTTCATGGAAGGGCGAGTTCCCAAATTTGCAGCTCAAATAAGAACCAGGGTGGCAGGACTGAGGGGAAGGATCAAAAACTCCAGAAATGTCCTTATCATTGAATCCCGTATGACTCCAGGATCAAGCATCGAGGAGCGCTGGAGAAAGATGTTTGCCCCCCATAATTGAAACCCCCTCAAATCTCTTTAATAAAAACCAAAGTGGTTGAATATTTATTCTCGTATGATTTATTTCGTTGTTTTATTTTATTTTTCATTTTGTTTTATTCTTAATTATAAATGTGTTATAACTATGTACTTATACTCTCTATGGAATGTGGGGGATTGCACTTACCTCCCAACTTTCTGGAATAAATAAATAATAATTCTTATTATTTAGGTATTACTATTAAATTACTTATTGGAACTACTTGTCACATCAAACAAGCATTAAAATTGGTACCAAAATTATTTAATGAATTGATAATTTATTTTGTGTTCGAAAAGCTTATTTTTTGTTTACATTTTTGACAGACGAAGCTTAGATAAATCAATATAATATGTTACTGAGACAAAGCTCGTGGTTATTTATGGGTGCAGCGGATATACTTACTTAAGCGGCTCGATCATATATGCATTATTTGAATGATTATCCTTTTTACAAGCAGTGTTACATTAATCTGTACGATTAATATGAATGTAACATGTCTTGTAATTTTATAACGTCATTGGATAGTTGTCATAATTATTCAAGTTTATGAAATTTGAAAGGTAAAAGCAATCAAGGCAAACGTTTTTTTTTGTATAAAGCTTTTTCATCTTCATAAATTCTACATTTATAATGTTTCGTGATTTATCACGGGTCTGCGCTGGTATAATATTATGTCTGATAAAATAAATTCACGCTTAACCCCAAATCAAAAACCATTAAGGACGGGTTGTTTCACAGAATTTCTCAAGCTATATATACCAAATATTATTTTAAATGATTTATTAGTAAAATAAGACATATTGTTCAAATAAAATGTACTTGAGCACGCCGGGATTTGAACCCGCGACCTCCGGATTACCAGCTGCCAGTCGAGGGTTGTATCATAGTAACAGAACTTGAATTTTAACTTTGAAATTTGATGCTTTGTTCAAATTTTTGTGAAACCCCGTCTTGTGTTCCAAACAAAGGAAAAGCTGAAAAGCGTTCAATAAATTAATGATGAATAAAATTGAAACAATGGTATCCATTTTGCCAGAAAAATGCTATTAGCTGAACTAATGCATTTTAATTCTATCCGGATATTTAAAAAATGCTTATTTTCATACTGAAAAAATATTATCATAAATCAACGCTTAATGGCTGTTAAAATCGTGAAAAATTGAGGAGATATAATATTATCACCATTATGAAAAAAGTATTGTTCTGGGTAAAATATGGTCGAATTTTTTTTTGATTTATTTTATTTTATTTCTCTTTGACATTATTAAATCGGGAAAAAATATTGGGGCAAGGAATATTGACAAAGGCAAGATCTCTTACTTCCGCCGTAGAGAGCATAAAACCACTTAGAATTACCGGCACCAAATTTGCCGGCGTCAATGGCGCCTGATAGTATTCAACGCCCAAATTAATTATTAAATTCGACGATAAAAGAGGTTTTCGTCGACGTAAAAATGTGATTCATATCTCGTTTTTGTTCGCGGCTATAATTCTGAAATTATAGCCAATGGAACGGAGACTGCTGTAATGATCGTCTGGATGTAATAACAGGAGAAATACAGGAAATCGATGAAACATTTATTATTAAAAAACATACCGTTTATTTTATTTATTTTTCTCTATTCTTCGCTCATTCGCTCTACTTGCCCGAACCATCTAAGCGTCTCTTTCTTGATCTTACTCATTACGCTTACATCAGCTTTGCACTCTTTGCGGATCTCCATATTTCTTACACGATCATACATAGTTTTACCACAGACGCGCCTCAGGGATCTCATTTCTACTGCATTCAGTCTACTTTCATCCTTTCTCTGCCAGTTCCATGCCTCACTTCCGTACATCAGGGTAGGTACCAGCACTCCATTGTGGACTCCTAGCTTCGCTTCTTTGGACATTTTTTTGTTAGCGCCAACTGCGTTCAGTCCTCCATTAATCGAGTTACCTGCAATTACCCTTCTTTAAATATCTCTGTCAGACTTCCCATATCTCGTAAACATAATCCCTAAATACACAAACACATCCACCTGCTCCAAGTATTCCTCATTCACAACTATATTGCACACTGTTTTCGTACTCTCTCTTTCAAACACTATTACTTTAGACTTACTTACATTCATCATTAATCCATTCTTCATACATACTTCGTTCATCCTAGACACGATAGACTAAAGATCTGCCATTCTTTTAGCAATCAGCGCTGCATCACCAATATACAACAGGCAATAACGTGGAAATTTTACATTGGGTATATAAAATGAATACAATTATTACACGAGGTTTAACAATAAACAATCGTTGCACATGCTTTACAATAGTATCAAATTTAAAAATATATATATAATAATTACACTGATCTGAAATGTTTAGAAAAAATTGTTAAGTTATGTTGTTAACATCCAAAATTTTATTTTTAAAACTCCCCAAATGATTTTTATATTCGTTTGCTAAATGATGTTACAATTATTTTCTCACTAATTCAAGATAAAATGTGGCAAGTAAAAATGATGTGTCCAGTAAATTCGTGATTCAAACGTCATTCGTGTATGACAAAGATATGCATAGGATAGGTATGAAATAAATAAATGATAGCGTGCGGCGTTTTTGCATTTGCGTCGAATACTACATTCTACACCACGGGTGTGACTGAGATAACAATATACGCTCACTCACTCAATACTGTATGAGACGAGATATTGCTGTTAGGTTGTCCTTCTCATTCTTTTGTGTTGCTACGTTCTCACTTTTTCTAATGGCGCTAAATTGTGCATATTTACAATGAAATATTATTTCTTGTGTTAACTAGTGTTTGCTGACTAAAGAAAACATTATTTCATCACATAAGACGTAATTTTGCCTCTTTTTATTTGCACTTTACTTGAGGTAGCACACGACCTTATACTTACTTGGCAGTTTCGTACTAAAACCAAGAAATCGAAAGCACTACAATTTACTTGCCACTTTGAGATTTATATAGCGTATCTAGATATATTGTAACGTCATTGGCTAAAACTATGTAGGTGAGTGTGCTTCGTAATTTGACTGTGAATGGTGACATTGAAATCGGTCCTTCGCCCAGTGTATCGAGTATTTACTCTTATATTATTTATAAATTACATGCTCCAGCTTCCTAGTACGTTATGCTATGTACGCATGCTACAATGTTTCATAAGACTTCTACAAGAATATACAGATGTTCCATCTGGCCGAAGCCTGTAGAATTATCTTGCGAGTCAAATGGGATTGGGGAGGGTAAGGAGATGTGCAAGAGGGAGGTAGAAAAGTTCCTGACTATTCAAAACTGATCGCTGTAGATGGATAATCCGTTTTAATTCTAATTGGTGATCATCAGGACGATGCTTCGATTATCCACACCATTATAAATGGCCCTCTACGCTAATATTCAATAAAGGAACACGAAATATGTTGCTATAAATTACATAAAATTTGTCGTGGGTTCATGCAAATTTGGTTTCATAATAACAATAAAACAAGTTGATTTATGCTGATCACTAATGTGATTGTTCACCTTTTGGGTGCTCTTAAATATACTCATCACCGTCTAATTAGACGGTTCATATAACGTTACGTAAAATACGATGAGTTGCTGGAAAGAAACATGATATTGTGTTATTTAGGTATCTAAGGTAGAACATACAGTAAAAACTATTTTTTGATTTACATCTGGGAACTCTTGTAAAGAGAATCATACGCTCTAAAAGATGATTTTTACCAAGATGTTATATGGGCGGAAAGCATTTTTTTATTATATAAAGATTAATTGAATCTTTTTTTGGATTTTAAAATAGTATTTATAAATGTACTGTCGTGACGAAGTTTAGGGTTCGATGATAACTCAACACAGTGATTATTCAACACACATTTAAAAAGTGATTTAAAGTCATTAAAAACGAAGATTTTTTTTAACCTAACCTAACCTACTTAACTCAGTTAAAAAAGTTTTTGTTTTATCACTTTCCATGACTTTATATAACTTTTTAAAAATGTGATGAATTATCATTTTGATGATTTATCCGGTCACCGAAGCTAGGTATGATCGAAACGATAAGCTACAAATATTGCAAACAAAATACTGACGGATAAACAAGGCGATTTCTTTAATTCATACGTGACATGAGTATTATACAACGCATGTGTCATTTGAATAAAGAAAATGGTATGTTAAATGACATTGATATGCTTAATTTTTAAAAATTGGCTAAGCCATTTGCACAATACATTTATCACTAACACATATATTCATGACCGCTTTACTTGGATATAACATTCTTGTAATTTATTTAATTCAAAATAACTTGTCTTTTGCCTTCCATCTTGCCACTTCTCTCACTGCACACGCACATGGCAGTATCCTCGCCGCTTTCTTTAGAAAAAAAACTATCGTCTAACGAACTTCGCCGCCGGATTATCAATACAAAGTGAATCAGTGCACTATTCACAAACGAAAATTGTGAAAGATTAACAGGATGAAAATGAGAATTGTCTTTAAAATACCCGGTGAGTCATTCCCATTTTCCTTTGCGACATATTTCTTCTTGGTGCAGTGGTAATCCATTCACTAACTTTCAAAATCAACGGTTCTTTGATTACCATTACATGATTACAAAAAAAATTACTCATCAACATGAATAATATCCTTAATTTTGCAATTGTTACTACCGATGTATTATTTTTTTCTTTACTTCTCTGCTTTATTTTTTATAACATTGATTACTATTTATTCTTTTGACTGTCCAAATAGGGAGGATTCCCGTTTTAGGACAGTCAAATTTACAGGTTTCAAGTTATCCTAGACGAATACAGGATTTAAGACTAGATAAAATCAGTATTTTAAAACGAAGATACATAAAAGGCGTCCGTGATAAATAATTATCAAATTACATTTTTTAGTAACATTTCGGAATCAGTCCTGCCTAGATCCAACAACCATTTTGTCACTCTTGGACCAAAGGATGACAATTCACACAGTTTCAGCTGAGAGGGGATTTTATTATATATTTTAGGACAGAGATATGAGAATATTTTTTTGATAAGCCGCTCTGTTGCTTGTTGGAACGGAAAGGTCATTTTTTCCTTTACTTCTGGTTTGATGTTTGTGTTCTTTTTTTTTTTACTTATTTTTTGTAGTGTAGTAAAATTATTTCGGTTTGTAACCAAAGTTCAACGCATGCTGATAACCTTTTCTATAAATGCCTTGATGACCTTTATTTTATTAACATGTAGATATTATTTGAAACGACAAATAATTAACAATATCAACAAATGAATCTTACAATTTTCGTTTCAACAGTATAAAATAAAACGATTTTCACAGTCTTTCATAAAAAACAATTTTCTTTCATCCATTTGGTCATCAGTAAATTGGTCGCCTGTTTGAGTACTTCTCTTTTGAACAGGAGCTAAACTGTTTTCCCTTTGAGAATTAAAAATACGAATTCAATCCAATTAGATTTCGGTGTTATTGAAATGTGATGCAAATAGATGGTGCTCAATAGATATTGATAGTTTTATTGGGTCTTTAACAAAAAAAATTATCAATCAGCACTTTATATACACATAACACCATTAAGCAATACACAATAATAACTTAACGTAAGAGTTGTTCGACGGCAAATTTAAAAGTCCTCTTTTAATTGTTTTACACTCTGAACTGACAAAAAAACACTTGCTGTTATTTGCCAGACTAGCAACTCAATCGCAACAATATTAGGCGAGTTTTTTTTATCTCAGAGAATTTTTTATAAGCAATCCACACAATAATTGTATTTCTATTATTAAAATTAGGTAATTTTTTGGTTTTATTTCAGCACAAGTAAATTAAAAACAATAATAAGAATCAGGATCAAAGCAATCGAAAGTAAAATAATAATAAGCCATTGGTATCCGAAAATACATAAAGAGTGGATATTTAAGATTTTCTGGAAGATATATAAATATACATACATCTTCCAGAAACTTGTAAACTTGCTGAATGTTTAAATTATTTTTCGATGTTAAATTCTGAAAACTAGATAGTAGGTATACGAAAAATTTCCGGAAAAAATAAACAGTTAATTGCAATTTTTTTTTCTGAAAAAAGGAAAAAATATGTAACATTCCCAACTACTAATAAAAAAAATGTAAAAATACTTTATGAGGAGAGTGTTGGTTGTTACTTTTGAATTTCAAGTCCAGACGCACACGAACAATTTTTAGTTGCAGGCAACAGTTGCGTGCATCAAAATCCATTACCTACATTATGATATGGAGGTGCATACGTGAGGCGATGCGACACTATAGTTGTGCTTACATTCGTAGCATAACTGCAAAAGAATGTCGCCATGGGCGGGGAGTGGAATTAAGATTTTGATTGTTATTAAAAAAATGAAAGATTATAACAGTTTTTTTCCCAACTGCAATTCACTTCAGGTAGATATGCAGATATATAGGTGCAGTAGGACCACCGAATTGAAAAAAAGTACCCCAATGATGAAAAAATGAAATTTTTACTTCCAATAAATCTTACTTATTGTTTTTCTTTTTCTTTTCTTGTTTGAGGTTTTATTTTCAGTTATGAACTTTTCCTCATAAAACATATGAATGTTGCGTAAAATCAGTCTTGTAAATACAACCATCAGACGGTAATAGTAATAAAGCCAATTGAGCCGCACTAAGCCCTAATAAGCCCTAGCTAGTTGGAGGATTACGAAAAAATCCATAAAATCAAAAACAAAAAAAGGACACTATGGAGATGATTTTTTGAAAAATTTTGAAATAGTTACCAACTAAGTTAGCAACTAAGAATGCTCATGTGCACGGGACCTTGGTTTCGAGAACTGATTTTGGATAGTGTGCGTTTAATATTAAACTTTGATCTTTGTTATTACTATCCGCAAAAAAACATTATCCTGGAATAAAATTGTATGAGTAAAAAAAATCCATTTCAATTTTTCAATAATATCACGCAGCGTTAGGATATCTGCTGAAGATGGTGAAATAAGTGTTGAGTTCTCACAAGTGTCATGGACAGATCCAGATTTAGGCATTGTTTATGAGCTATTTTCTGTTCTGCCCAGTAAAATTCCAATATTCAGCATTATCTAGGTAATTCTACGGCCATCCTTCATCATTCTATTACCGTTTGTACCCTATAAGAAAATATTTCTTAACTTGGGTAAAGCAAAAATTTGATGAAGACGCCTTGGTTCCCCGGGTAAAAATGACGTGATTTTTTAAATTGAATAGTAAAGAAATGTTGTAATTTATTTTAGTTTACTAAAATAAAATATATTCTTTAAATTAAAACCCAATTTTTTGCGGGTTGTTGTTGTTTATTAATTTAATTTAATTAAATGAAATTATCTGCAATGAGGTTTAATTAAATTATATAATTAGATGTTTAACGAAGTTATTTTACAAAATGCATGCAAAATATAGTTTTAACTAACTTTTTAGTGTAATGTCAATCATTAACAAATTATTATAAGCAATAATTGAAGAACTTTCGGAGATTTAAAATTATGAACAAACGAATATTTACATTTTATTTATATTAGCTAAAGTGCCTTTATGAATAAATTGAGTTGCGTATCCCATTCTTGTAACTTTGAATTAAACTATTATTATCAAAGTAATTTTTATGCACTAATGTATTTATTAAGACTTTTATTATGTAAAAGCCCCAATGGCGTAAATATATAAATAAATAAATTAGGCACTTGTCTTAGAAAATCTAAACAGCAGGTTAAAATATTTGAAAACTTAACAGAAAAGTGAATAACTTGATTGAATCGAGAATTAGATTTGGTTCACTTTTGGCAAATTTTTTTGACATCTTTAAAAATCTGCTATTCAACTTGTTTTCTTCACGATTCCGCCCAAAATGATTTTTTTATAAAATTATTCAAGAACCAAGTCGTGCCGAGCATCTTTAACGTTCATTTCTCAAAAATATTTATTTAAATGTCTTCATAAATCTATCCCTGGCGTATAGTTTACACTGACTCCGGGTCCATTATATTTGTAAACTTGGCACAAACTCTATCAGCGGGGTTAAATCTAAGGCTGTCATACTATATGTAGTAATTTTGGGGCAGGGGAGCAGGCTACGGGGTTGTAGGGGAGTTGAGGCTGGGTAGTCGTATCTAACCTATCTCCCCCCTGTGGGTAGGTACTGGCCCCTGCATACCACGTCGCGTGCTGACCACGCATTTGTGATTTGTGCAATGATCGGAAAACGTAAGTCTTCTTATAAAGGAAAATATTCTGTTAAATCCTGGTAATCGAGGAATTACAATATCTATTGATATTACTGTGGTTTAGTGAGGACTTAAATGGGTCAAATATTATATTTTGTCTGTATTTGTTTCCTGGCTTAGACATAAGTAAAAGTGTTGTAATTTGTTCACAATCACGCTGGGTCAGAGCAATTTTGATTTTACTAGTTTAGATTTTTATGACAAACAGATAAAATTAGGCTGCCATTGCTTGAGGCCAAGAGCAACAAGATCTAAATATGGGTAGCCATCGTTGGACTAGTTGAAGACCCTCCACACTTACGACTGACTTGAAAAATATTACGAAAACTGAGTGACAATCGATATATGATATTAATCGCTAATGTAAATTCAGATCTGCTGCACGGACATACAATATAAGTAACTGCGGCAGTCTGCTGCTAGCAGAGTTATTTTTTAAATTGATTTTTATATTATTATGTTGATTTTTTGTTTAATGCCTTAAAATAATAACAATAAAAATTTATTCCATAATGTATGCAGGGGTAGTGCAATGCAATACATTCCATATTTGAAATAATATACATAATTAGGTTAAGAAAAAATATATAATAATACATGAGTGATTCCGATAGGTAAAAAAAGCGGAATTGAAGTGAAAAAAGATAAAATATAAACAGAAAAATGAGTGTAAGCAGCCGTTTATGGAGAGTATTTGCACATCTCCCCTCTCCAGAGGGCCATCAGAGGGGACTCCATCCAGGCAACCATGGCAGTGATGATTTTGTTACTTGATTGCCGTAGTCTGCGCCATGAGCTTCCCATGTGATAGCGGAGAAGCGCTTTGAAAGAGTGTACTCGTCCCTCCAGGAATATTTTCGTGGCGCTGCAGTATCTTGGTGGGCGGAATAGTTGGCAATAAGCATTATTGTAAGCGACTTTTAGCTTATGCCATTGGGATGCCGTGTAATCCACCCACAGTTCTGACGTGTACAGCGAAGTGCAATAATGAACATTCCCCGGCAACCTTGGAGAACTATCTGAATTAGGACAGTTAAAACTGGCCTACTGTTGCCGTGTGGTAGCGATGTAGCAGTTATCATTATCTAAAATTTATCATAAAAACTAGAGACTAATATATTGCGTATCACCAATATAGTATTAATCGCCACAGTATACTTATATAATATATTGAATAGTTATTGTAAGTTCTACGAAACCAGTATTGAGATTTGCGTCACCAGAATAATGGGCAAAAGAATGAATTGAAGTAACCGCGATTCCGGGAGATATAGACAATAATTTATGGGGAGGAGTCTATTAATACGAGCAGTAGCGAATTAATTTAAAGTTATGGTTGGACTAACGAGACTCCGTGGTATCTTGATAACGTGATAGAAGCTATTATATCTCTCGTTTAAGTACTTTGAATTATATATGGCCTTTCAACCCTTTAAGTACGAACATAATGGAAAAATGTGGAAAACATCTTAGGGATTTATTGCGATTCTATGGGAGGAGTTGAGGTCAAAAATTTCTCTCCATAAATGATTAGGTGTCCGGTATTTTCGTAGAAATTTTGGTCAAATTATAACAAAAACGAGTTTGACTGAAAATTATGTAGGATTCTCCTTTGTTCAGTAACATTTACAAAATAATATGATGTAAATTATTACCGTGATCGATGCTTTGGGAAATATTTTTTCCAAAGTATGTGACACTATTGTGTTCCAAAATATTACACAAAATTATTTCAGAAGACAGTGTTCTGTAGGCAGTGGCGGCTCATGATGGTTGGGGGAACTAGTTGTTTATTAGTGTTGTAACTTTTTCTTTTTTTTTCTAAAATTTGATTTGTTGTATGAAGATTATCAGGATATTTTAATTTGGCCGTACGGATTTCCTGAAAATTTTACAATAAACCGATTTTCGAAAAAAAATTAAAGATTGTTTTCAGCTACAACAACATCAATAATGCAATATTTTGTCACATTAGCACTATAGTACCCACAAAAGTCACGATTCACCACTGCCTGTAATTTGTGTAACTGTAACTGTAGTATTGTGTAGAAACTGGTCACCTAATGCTGCGTATGTATTTGCGTCAGTCGAACCATGGATTATGAGAAAAGAACGAACTAACCGTAAGTGGCAGTTCGTGCCGTTTGCGGTTGTTTCGTTCCTTTACCATTATTCGTGGTTCGCAAGTGTATACGCAGCTTAGGATGACACTCCAAAGGACCTACCGCAGTTTAATAAATTAGTATATACATATTTGACCTTCAATCTGTAGGGTGCGGGATTGAAATCTATTCGACCACAAATTAATCGCCTCAATTTTATATAGGTACAGTATGATATTGTTGTTTAGTGATTTTGTTACATTAAATCCGCACATGAGGCCATTAGGAAATATCCGTCAGAGCCTTTGTCATCTTTGGGGATGTTGTAAAGAGGGTTATTTTAGGGAAGGAAGGAGAGGCATTTCTAAGAAGGAAAAATGTATGAAGACCTAGAAAAACCCCACCCCATGAACCCGGGCACCCCTGCTAAGTCACCAAACGTAGCAAACCACTTGTGGTTACCTATGGCAGAAGTGTTGGTTATCCATTTAATGGTTCTTGTGGCGGCGGTATTTATACCCGTCTCGAAATTGAATGCTCTCATCAGGAGCGCACCACTGTTAAATTCGACAGGCACCTCTGGTGTGGAACCCCAAAATACTTTGCAAAAACGGGTGGTCCGTTTGATAGATTTCCTTATCTTAATAAACGCATTGCAATCTTTAGAGTACAGGCGTCAGGTGGAAATGCTGTCCTTATTCTACCGGTATTTCAATGGATGATGCTCCGAGGAACTAGTATCATTAGTCAATAATCATTGCCATGGTCGGTAAACCCGCCAAACGCACGCCCAAAATTTGTACACGGTTGACAATTGTCACATAAGAACAGTTCATTTCTACGACTCATTCTTGAGTTCAACAGCTGGGCTGCAGACGATTTGCCGGCCTCTGTATTTTCTCCTTCCTACAACATAAGTCTCTTCAAGACTCCTTCCTTTCCTCAAAAATCCCGTTCACATAGAACCCCAAAAATGAAATATGCCCTGATATTTCAGGGCCTCTCGAATGGAGTTAATGTTGAAAAAATAAGATACATTCATCTAGCAGGGCGCATCAAAAAACAAAACGTCTCTAATTTGTTTAAAGTAATCTAGATGTTTATTCTTTTAAAAAATAAAGGCGTCTCAAGGACAGCTTAGATCTTAGACGCTATAGACCTTTTTTGTCTTTTCGTAATAAGTAATATTCCTCGAACAAGTCGCGACATAAATCTGTTATATCAAAGCCGAGAATCTCTAGAATTATTATTGTTAGTATGCAAAATTCCCCAACGCTATCTCGAGAGCTTCCCGAGTGGTGAACTTCAAATAGACAAACAGAAAACTTACTTAAATATAACGAGGAAACGGTTAACTTGAAATAACTTCACAAATCTAGGCTTACTGAGATAACAACGAATAAAAATTGTTTACACACAATGAAATTGAACAATTTTAACATAGCTTCATACCCTTTCGCATTCTTGTGAATATATATTATATTCCGTTATTTCAGTTATTTACTTTGGTTTTACGATGTGATGTAAAAGATCGACATTTTTCTGAGAAGTGATGGATTCCTTAAGATGAATAAATTCTTCTTAAAATTAAAAATTCTATTTAAATCGTGGATTGATGAGAATTCGTATCATTCTAGCAATTTAACCGAAAGGAGAAAAAATATTGCCTTAAGGCGAAGCTTAATGCCAAATCACTATTTTGATTAATCTTTATAACGAATTGCTGTACATTATGAATACCAAAAAATATTCTTTAGATACATTGAAGATTTTCCTCGTGTTTCGCTTGAGTAGAATACAAATAAAAAAAAAAATTGCTCCATAAGAAATATAAATGTAAACTACAAAGATAAATATTTTTTCAATAGAAATGTATGAACGCATAAAGGAAACAACTTAAAAAAAACAGTATTATAGCTAAGATTATCTGTGACAGTTTCACTTTTTTGTTTTCTTTTAAAATTATTTACAAAATAAATAAAAACCAGTTTTGTGCTTGAAATTGAACGTTTCTAGACGCCATTTGTCAAGCGATTTTAATGCCTATTACCTACAATATAAAGTATACCAAGAATATACACATTTTTGTCTTGTAGCTTCCACTTAAGTGAATTCTTAGGGCCCTCCTAAAAATCATACAATAATTAGTTTTACATCAAAAAATACTACAATAGTTTTATGCAGTTTTTTGCCAGTCGTTGTGAAAATAAAAATCAATTAGTTAGTGACACGAGGGACATAATTTTGGAGACCTCACCCTAGTAGGACGACAACGGTATTGCAACAGACCTAATCCTAGACACATTTTTTAAGACTAGAAGATGAACAAATTGTGAATAATGAGAGACCCTGCCCTAAAATCATAAAGCTGTGGTTAATAAATGATCAATCCATGTACCTTTGAACACTTTAATGTAAATTCCCAAACTCTTTGTTTTTAGTGAGGTGTATTAGATATATTATGTATTTACAATTACTCGTTAGAAATATATTTTGCGAATGTCTGCAATAAAATAAAATCTGTGAAATGTACCTACTTAGAAATAAGACTTACTCATGTACACATAATCATACAATGTTTACAATGTTGTTGACATAGACTTAAGATATTTTGACTCGGTGGATCCTGCAGACAAGCTGGCATGTGACAGCTTTGTTGGTCTACCTATTTTGTTAAATAAAAAAGTGTCATACATATTGTTTTAAATAAATAAAAAAAATAAAAAATAAAAAAATAATATTTACATATTGATTTATAGGCCAAAATTTTATTAAAAAAATAATTTTAATCATTATTGAGTTACGAATAGAGCGACGATATATGTATTTTAAAAATTGCTACTTATGTCATTAATAGCGGAAGATGTCACTTGTGCAATGAGGATTTAGCTAGCAAATGAATTCAACTCATGCATTTGTCAACTCAACAACCACTGTCATGTCAAATAAAAAATATGTATTATATTAAATAGTACCGCTGGGGAAAAAATTCTGTAAGAACTATACATATCTGATAATATTGTATTTTAAGCAAAGCAAAAAATATCCTTTGAATAGCATTAAAGCCCCGCATTTAGAATTTCTACGGAAATGTAACATTCTTTCCTTGAACGATTTAAGTTTTTGCTCTTAAATATTGTTGTTTTGAAGATAATCCCGTTACATTTGCTGAGTTGAAAAAATTCAAAAAACTTTGCTCTGCTTTGTGTTAAATAAGTCATGCTTCATAAGATGTTTAAGTCTATTAATTATAATCGTTTTTAATATTAGCGCTCTCCCACTAACATCTTCTTTTTGAACGCTTACTACGGATGAAATAATTAATGTCTTCAATAAAATTGAAAGAACTTTTTACCCTGAATTTTAAAATCAAGGTATTTTCATTTAAACCTAACTTTTTAAATAAAACTTACCTACAATCAAATAATTTTCAGTGGTAAGGTATCTAAAAAAGTTACTTTTTTTAACACTATCGACCGTTTTTTAAGTGCCCAACTGTCAAAAGGTCTTCAAGACTTGGCAATTCATTGAAAGGAAAATGTATTCATTGGGATTCAGTTCTGCTAAAAGGAAATGTGCGTTAGGATTCACGGTGCCATTGTCAATGAAGATAAAATCTACAGTTAACATTTTCTAGCCATTTTTATCTCTCGTATAATTGTGTTTCTTTCGCGCAAGGTTAAATTGAATCGAACAAGAATTCAATACGCTATAAAAACATATTTTTCTTATATGACGGGAGAGTTGACAAAAGATAAAGGTATTTAATTTCATAACTGAATTTTACTTTTGTATGGCGACGAGGCGGAAAAGGGACGACTAGTGAAGTGCACAAAAATGTTATGTTTCAAATGTATTTAGTAAACAAGTAAAATAAAATGATTTTTTAAACTTGAAAAAAAAAAAGAATCAAAATACCTTTTAAGGGTATACTTAAAATAATTCATAGTCTGATCTTTCATAGATGGCGTTAAACTAATTATTTTAGGAAAAAAACAATTTTTGTAAGTTTGGTATGCTTTAAAATATTAGGAGGAAATTGGAACATGAACACAATACTAGGTTTACAAAAAATGAAGGAATGCTTGTACCAAAATATAACAATAAATACGGACAGCGAACCGTGGAATACTCAACATGTTACCAAGCAATATAAAAATGGCGAAATACCTAAGAGATTCAAATATATGCTGAAAACATGGCTACTAAGCAGAGATAATCTGGATTAGTAATACTATTGATTATGGCAGTGGTTAGTGATAAATATTAAGTATAAGTTGTATTGTAATTAGTAATGATATTATGTACATATGTTATAATGTAATTGAACATGAACATCTTGTTGACAAACTGCTTAATTGCGGTTTAATGGGATTGTACTTTGAAGAACAATACTAAGAAGTACATGAGCAATATCAATATATAGCTTTATCCGTATAATGTATTAAAGCATGTTAAAACATTCGTAAAAGGCCTGAAATTCCGATTTAAACCAGATTATCAATAATTTGAAGAGGTTGTTAATAAACTAGCAATACTGATTTTACTTGTTTCATACTCATTTTTGCGTGTGTAATACAATACGGAATATTTTAAAGCATAACTGGCTAAACGTGTATTTTCCTAAAATAAATAAATTATCGTCACCTGTGAACGATCAATTTATGAATAATATAAGTAAACCCATACCATACTAATTGTTATTTACTTCAATAGCAATAAAAAATTCTAAGAAAAACTTTATTTCCAATTCCATTCCACATGTCCTTCGTAAAGTACGCTGTATTCAAAATTGTTTCGTTATGAAAATTATTTCAATCGTATTCGCTTTTTGAATTTTCATCTCTTGATTAAAAACATGGCCGTTTAGATTCACAAGAGTCTCATAATCATATCTGCCATTTCCAAACGGTGTGACGGTTAAGCAGCCTGGTTAAAATTTTCAGGCTCACTACTGTGTACAATTGAGTGGATTCATAAATTCTTCGTTGTATTCTTCTTTGTATTTTATCATGTCATTCGTGTATGTATTAACGCGTATCATTTTTGAAACAACCTCTGTTGGAAATGGATGATAACAGCGCTGAAAAACACTATTCAACAAATGATAACACTCCATTTATAACATTATGAAATTGCTTCTCGACTCCTTGTCGAAAAAAATTATATTTTTTTATGTTTCGGGTTTGTATACATACAGCTTGAAAGGTTAACTTTACAGGCGACTAGAAAAGGAACCAAAGACGCAATGCTCTTGGTTATTCGGCTGCCAAATATTTTCAATTGGTATTCATCAAACGATAAACAGATATTTGAAATAAAGCGAGACGACAAGAAAATCTGTTAAAATTTAACATCATAATATTCTAAAGGTTTTGGTATTCACGAGCTTTTAAAAACTTTTAAAACACCTAATAATTTCGTCAGTAGAACGAGTTGCCACAATTTTAAGTTATTTTGTCAGCTTGTAGAAAAATAATTACTAATAAAAAGAGCCAGTTGCCACAACTTTAAGTTATTTTGTCAGCTTGTAGAAAAATAATTACTAATAAATAGAGCCAGTTGTCACACCTTTAAGTTATTTTGTCAGTTTGTAGAAAAATAATTACTAATAAATAGAGCCAGTTGCCACAACTTTAAGTTGTTTTGTCGGCTTGTAGAAAAATAATTGCTAATAAATAGAGCCAGTTGCCACAACTTTAAGTTGTTTTGTCGGCTTGTAGAAAAATAATTACTAATAAATAGAGCCAGTTGCCACAACTTTAAGTTGTTTTGTAGGCTTGTAGAAAAATAATTACTAATAAATAGAGCCAGTTGCCACAACTTTAAGTTATTTTGTCAGCTTGCAGAAAAATAATTGCTAATAAACAGAGCCAGTTGCCACAACTTTAAGTTATTTTGTCAGCACAACATTAAGTGATTTTGTCAGCTTGTAGAAAAATAATTACTTATAAATAAAGCCAGTTGCCACAACTTTAAGTTATTTTGTCAGCTTGTAGAAAAATAATGACTAATAAATAGAGCCAGTTGTCACAACTTTAAGTTGTTTTGTCAGCTTGTAGAAAAATTATTACTAATAAATAGAGCCAGTTGCCACAACTTTAAGTTGTTTTGTCAGCTTGTAGAAAAATAATGACTAATAAATAGAGCCAGTTGCCACAACTTTAAGTTGTTTTGTCAGCTTGTAGAAAAATAATGACTAATAAATAGAGGCAGTTGTCACAGCTTTAAGTTATTTTGTCAGCTTGAAAAAAAAATTACTAATAAATAGAGCCAGAGGCCACAAGCTTAAGTTGTTTTGTCAGCTTGGAAAAAAATAATGACTAGTAAATATAGTTCACCTCATTCCAGTGCAGAGAAAATGCGTTAAGTCTTTTACGGGCGTCTCGACTTTTTCTACAATTCAAACCATTCTTTAAACGCTCCTGGTACTAATGTAACAATCTTAGAAAATTTCAGCAAAATCTGTTCTATAGTTTTTGAGTTTAAAGTGCTAACACTTACATCGACTCTTATTTGCACATTCCACATAAAAACACACCCGGCTGAAAGACTACAAATTTAAACATTGCTTGGAATGGCGTTAGCTATGTTGGTGACCAGATCTAAAAAACTGAATGTTTATCATCTTTGCTCTTTTCATTATTACCCAATTATTAGGAATGCCACAATTTCCACTTGTTCTAGGCACGTACTCTTGTACAGTTATCTAACAGTATAAATAATAAACCTCTAACACGATACCACGATAGCGTCAATTTTTTCGAAAACCCCTGTTTTCACCCGCTACAGGTAGTAAATATCTGTTGAATCGACCCGCACATATTGTGTTTACACGAAATATAAAGACAAACGTGGAAAAAAATGTTTCATGGAACGATAAAAATTGAGTCATATTATGATGCTACTAAAAGAATAACTAATTAGCTTTTTACGGTTGTATTTGATGCATGCTTTTACGGTTGTATGCGTTGCATGCTTTTACGGTTGTATTCATTGCATGCTTTTACGGTTGTATTCGATGCATGCTTTAACGGTTGAATTAGTTGAATGCTTTTACGGTTGTATTCGTTGCATGCTTTTACGGTTGTATTCGTAGCATGCTTTAACGGTTGTATTCGATGCATGCTTTTACGGTTGTATTCGATGCATGCTTTAACGGTTGAATTAGTTGAATGCTTTTACGGTTGTATTTGTTGCATGCTTTAACGGTTGAATTAGTTGAATGCTTTTACGGTTGTATTCGTTGCATGCTTTTACGGTTGTATTCGATGCATGCTTTAACGGTTGAATTAGTTGAATGCTTTTACGGTTGTATTTGTTGCATTCTTTTACGGTTGAATTCGTTTCATGCTTTTACGGTTGTATTCGTTGCATTATTTTAAATAAATTTGAATCGATGCGAAAAGATTTCAAGGGCTTCGATCCTGGCATCTCTATCGGAGTATGAGTATGCTTGTAAAATCCCACGAGTGAGTTAAATCCTTAAATAATGTCAATAAATCCGTCGAACCTTCACGTTAATTAGTCTTGCATGACAAATGAATTTTATTTTTTGTTATTCGTTGAATATTCGGTCACAAAAATCTGCGCACGATTTCTCCCTAGGCAGACACAGTGTTTGGTTCAACGGTTCAACCGCGCTACAGACGATTCAACTTGGTTGGATGCTCTGGTGGTAAAACTATTCAACTTGATCGTCACACCCCCATATCGCATACAACGCATCTACACACGGTTCAACTTTACGTTCAACTTGTATCAGATTGATTCAACCGATCTACCAAATCGAGTCATCTGTAGGGCCCAATGTACCAATTTTCACTTCAATATATTTTTCAAAACATTAAAAAAAATAATAATAACAGACAGTGGAATCTTACAGTAGTCTAAGATAATTTTTAAATTTTAGCAAAAATTCATTAATATTTTCGATGCAAAAGATTTCAAACGCCACATAAAATTTTGGTAATTCATCAAATAAATAATTCGGATATTTATTTTTCGGAATTACTTTATTGAGTAAAAACCTCAATTTGTAATATTTAACTATTGAAGACAATATTAGCGATTTCTAAACGAATATCTGAAACAGAAAAATCAAAAAAAGATACGGTCACATCTAGGACTCGAACCCAGGACCCTTGTCTTTCCGGGACACATCGGGACGATCATACATAAAGATAGTTGCCAATAAAAATGTGCGGTGGAAAAAAAATTAAGACAATGTTGGTAGTTCTTATTCGAAGTATGATACAGTTAAAAGTGACCGAGGGGGATGGGGTCCCATTAGCTCAGTGGTAGAGCGTGTCCCGGAAAGAAAAGGGTCCTGGGTTCGAGTTCCAGGTGTGACCGTATCCTTTTCATATTTTTGTGTTTGAGATTTTCGTTTAGAAATCGTTAATATTGTCTTCAATAATTAAATGATTTGGACTTTCTTCGAACCTCACCACCGTTTCGGTTGTTGGCAGTTTTTACAGTGAAACTAACGTTGCCTTTGCAAGTAGAGAAACTTTAAGTTTAACGAAGTTAGACGTAAGTTTCGAGTAAGGATATCACATATGTACATCGCATCCAACCCACGTAATTGAACTCCAAATTATATTGCCTGAAAGTTCTTGGTGATTTTTAAAGAGAACTTGAATTTTATTCAACGCTGTTTAAAACTTTGAAAACTACGTAATTTTGTTAAAAGTAGAACTTTAAGGTCAATGTAGGGTTATCAAACAATAACAGAACTTTTTGGATTTTTTTTTTTGATGTCTTAACTACCCGGAGTCAGTTGCATATCCATATACCTACCCAATTCGGGGTGAGCTCAAAGGAGTGGAGAGCAGAAGAAAACGAAAAACGAGGAAGATTGGGAAGTATCTGCCTATTCAAATCTGGTTAAAAAACATGGCCAAAGTAATTTGTTGTGTCTCCGAGATATCTCGAGAACTCTGATTTAATAAAACTCCGGCTTCAAAAAAACACTTTGACTCTTTTGACTTTGGCTCTAATATCTTAATTGGCAGGCGATTGGAATAATCTGGACGCCGCCCTTGAGGTTCCCCCCTTGTTTATTATTCCTTTGGTCTCTTCGATACTCGACAGTTAACGCCACCTATGGGTAACATAATAGACTACTACGTGTGTCGTTTATGGGCGAGCTCTTGCATTAATATCAAAGATATTACAGTATGTATACTGGTTTGTGGTGAGAGCAATATTGTAAGTATCAACCCAATTGAGGATGACATAGACTCACTGGTTTCAGATGGTTGGGACCTTTGTTCGATACTCATATTAAAAAAAATATAACACTCTGAACTCTTTATTTGAAATCGTCTTTCTGATTGACGTTTCAAAATTTTTGAAACTAGAAAACATTGTGGCATTGAGATGATAATATTTCCTTTGGCCTAATACATAATTTATGCTTAATTCACATATTGAATTAAAATTTATTATAACACACCAGGTTTCAAAAACGCGACCTCTTTTTTCGAAACCGATAAATATAAAGTTAACATATATAAAAACAGTGGATCACACATACAACATAAGATTTAGTCAAAATGAATACATTCCAAAAATTACTAAGAAATACGGCCAACGAACATTAATTTATCTTGTACCTTCTATATTTAATAAGAAGCCAATGCACACAAAAAGTGAATCAAATTGAACCAGTGAACTAAAAAAAATATATGAAAAAGTGGTTACCGAAAAACATATTGAGTGTGTGCATGCGTATAAGTATATTGCTGTATTATATCTATCTGTCCATGTGTTTTATGACTTTGTATTGTGGTCACTTGAGATGTTATTCTTCTTAAGGCGATGCACTACGTCGTTAATATTTTAAATCGAGTCGTTATCAATAACACCCCATATGTAGATGGGGATAAGGTTTAAATTCCCGCATAACACCATCCGCCTGTTTTGATTTATGTAAGAAAAAAACATAGTCAAAAAGTGACTTTCATTTTATTTTGTGGATGTTCAGGCATAAATATAATAAAGAAATATAAATATTATAAATAACTTAATTTGCCACATTATACAATAAAATCATAACCGAAAATGGGTTTGTAAGTAGGAGATTTTGAACTTTAAAGCCGTTTTCATAGGCCTTATACATCATTTTTTTCTGGGCTTATGAAAAGATTTATCTAAAAAATACTCGATTATTTCAAAGACCAAGATGTATTCTACTCGCAGTATTTAATTAAAGTATCTGAAACATTTTTAAGCGACCAAATATTCAAACCGAAAACACATGGTTTTGCATTACTACGTAGTGCATCGCCTTAATATATTTTCTATATTGTAGCTTCACGTTATGCGTGTGCTTTAGTGCTTTAATAAATGTTGTAAAATTGACCTGCTGACTAATTGCTTTGGCAGTTTAACGGGGGCTTAAAATGAAGAATTAAAAAAAAAACTTATTAAATTTTCGATTAGATAGGTACGTTTTTAATATTTTTCTCTCAGATTCATGAAAATAGAGTATCTTTTTTTTAATAGCTCCAAGCATTTCACTCGGTTTAGCACACAACATCAAAGAATATAATACATTGTATGGCGGTGAGAGAATATGCATTAGCCAAATTGTGGAACAAAGAATTTCCATACGGGTTCCCCTCTCGCAGCAGTCTTGCTTCATATGGTCGCATCAAAGAAGCCTCAATTTCTTTCAAGCATTATTGCATCTCATACAGGGGTGGAGTGGAATTCACAGAATTTCCCGATAGGCTCATATATCGCAGATACATTTGTCATTTAATCGCCACTCGAGCGTAAATAGGTTCTAAAGGAGGTGAGAAATGTTCAAAGATGACTTGCATTTAGGGGTCTCATCGGTGGCCTTTTTTTAAAAATATTTTGGATTGAATACGATAAAAAACTTCGGTTAACACAATAATACATGGGGCGGACGTGTGGTAAGACCATGTATGATCGTGTGAGAAATGTGGAGATCCGCAAAGAGTGTAAGGCTGATGTAAGCGTAATGAGTAAGATCAAGAAATGGACGCTTAGATGGTTTCTCTGAAAGGAGTATAAGTAAAATATGTGATGCAAGTGTGAATGGAAGCAGAAGTCGGGAACGCCCTAGAAATACATGGCATGACCAAGTGAATCAAATATTTGGGTCGGGCCATGTCAAGAGTCTGGACGGACTTGCAACTATTTGAATAGGGAATTCTCTTCACACCTAAAAATCACTTATTATTAATTATTCATATGTAGAAACACTTCAGACACAAGAATACATAGTTTTTATAATTTTCAAAAATCATTTATTAAAGTTATAATGACTTTAAAAACAGGCGCGAACGAAATATTTCAATGTAGCTAAGAACGCCCGGTGATTGGTCAAGCGTTCAAGGGCGAACGATGACGTCGCGGTTGACCGGCCTGAGTAGATCCTGCAAACCTATTCGCTTTAGCTGTGTTTCGCCATTAGGAAATCGTACCGTCATCTTCTCGCTTTATTTTCGTTCCCGTTTTGCTGTTAACAAACAGTCTTTATCAAGACTTCTCTTATTAGTTCCGTGTAGGTCTCTTTTTGTTATTTCATTCGTTATCATTTAGCCTAGTTTATTAGTAGAGACGATTTGTCCCGTATTATTGTTGTGCGTGCAGCATGCTAGCTAGATTTGCGATGCCGAAGGCCGAGCAAGGATTTCAGAATGCTACGTCTGCAAATCTTCCTCGAGTGGATATGATGATGGCGTTGACCTACACGTATTACACGCAACAAAATAGCTGTGCAGTATAGATTGACTTTGTGTTGCTTCCAATAAAAAAACTAGGTCTTTACATACATTATTTGTTTCATTCACATTCATACATCGTATCTCACGTTTATATTTTTTTTTAGGTAGAGTATTTTGTTCACTTGATTGTGTCATGACTTCCTCAAACGTCCCAGACTTCTTTACCATTCATATTCACGTCATATATTCGCTTTACACTCCTTTCTTTGTTCATTCGCACTACATATCTAAACGATCATATCTAAAGCATCAATTTTTATTTGCTTTCATCATCAGCCTTGCATTCTTTACAAAAAAAGTTGTGATATTTGTTGACGCTAAAATTTGTGCAAATATTCATATCAAAATAATTACGCGACGAACCACTTTATTTTTAGTTTTAAAATTTTGAAATTTGAACCCAAGTTAATGTAAGAAATTGTTCGTTTTGATAGACTCTGATAGACTTTAATCCACGCTTTCCTTCTCTTGATATCAACTGGCACATGTACAAAGTGTTTCTCTGGCGTAGATACAGTTGTATTTGTACACAACGGTACAAAACACCACCTCTTAGGAATCCGTTTATTAACATCTACATCCATTGCGAATGAATGACAGCTAATGTCATGTAAGGTAGGTTAGGTCACAAAACATTTGTTTATTTACTTTTATACATATAATACAATATTTAACTGCAACTTTAGGTCAAAAAGTGGTAAAATAAATAGTAATAACTATGTGGATTGTAAATATACCACGAATAACACTTAAAAGGGAGAATAATGGGAGATGCAATTCATCAATGCGTTGATCCCCTTGGTTTAACCAGCAACAAGCAAGACAGGCGGCGATGGCGGCAAAGGTGTGACGTAGCACTTGTGACGTAGCGGTCAAGATGGCGCATGGCCGTTTTCAGAGCAGAAATAGCACGCAATTTTTAAAACAACTACAAAAAATTGAAAATGCATTTAAAAAAAGAGGCACATAATAAAATAATTATCTTTATTGAAATAAATTATTTACAAAATGCACGAGAATTCCCTATTGATAAATTGGTAGAGCATTTGTTCATTAACCCTGGAACAGCAGATTTCGCGATACTCAAGTCCAAGAACACATCGAAAGCACAATTTCATATATTTTGAACAAACCTAGACTAGAAGAGAAAACTTCGGTTGGATTCGCACAGAGGTCACTTAGTGCATCGATATAAGCAATTTTCGTTAAGTACATACATGCGTGCATATATACATGTACTTGATGTAATGTATATTGATATACAAGTTCAGATATAAAACCTATGGAGAAGTATACGGCGGATAATTGTGAATTATTGAAAACAAAATTGTTTTGGTTCCCACTTTACTGCTTATTTAAATTGTTCTGACAGTCAGTTAAAATTTTGAAAAAGAGACTTAAAATTTAAAGTAAATTCAAGTTCTGGAGTTCATTGAAATGGAGTTACAGTCATAATCAAAACCGAGATTAGTATTATTAATAATAACATAGGTATATAAAAATACCGCCGCGCTTTGTAGTTGTTTGATATGTTTTTGTAAGATTTATGGTTTCGGTTTATGTTGAAAAAATGCGGAAATTTGTTTGGAAAAAGTGAAATTGTACAGAATTGTGACGGATTGTATTAACAATGTTGAAAAGTTGCGGATTATTAGTGTTTGATTCGGAGAAATCAGAAATATTTATATTATAATATATATTCACAATACTGTGTTGACTTTTTTGTTGCAAGATCAGTACTTCAGTATCTAAATTAAATTAATCATAACAAATTATTTTTGGCAAGCCGATAAAATTATCAGTTAAAAAATTGGATTGTTAAGTCCCTTTGATATGGGTTCTCTATATTGTACGGTGCTATGAAGACTAATCTTACTATATTATTTAAAAATTATACAAATATAAACCAGAGTTTTAGCAGTCCTTGGAGAAAGAATCTCTTAAAAATAACCAGTGTTTTATTACTTCTGTAAGTTCTATGTTGTTTTCCAAAGTGCAACAAAGTATCAGTTTTCAGGTAGAACTTTCAAGTTCTAGTTCACCAATGAGTTTGTTTTACAAAACATGGATCCCATAGTCCAATTGATTTAGGATGTTTAGGATTCCAAAAAGGGAAAAATGAACAAAGGGCAAAGCCAACGACTAAAAAAACAGTAGAGATATTATAAAATATCTTAATTTTTTGCCTCTGTTTTTATTCCAAGTCCGCCCCGCATCTTAGCCAAGGTTTCGCAACCCGTAGCCGTAGAGACCGTAGAATCAAAGTATCTGTAGTCGGCTAAAATATCAAATGCGTGCTGAAAAAATGATAACTTCCAAGTTATTTTGTATTGCCTTGGGGAAGAAAGAGTAAAATGAACTACACTTCTCGGGAACCAAGCTCAAGTTGTATTGACATGCAACCCTGTGGAATAAACATTTTATGATTGGATTTTCATCGAAGAAAAACACACCGTCATCAGATCTAAAAATATATATTTAATAATAATTTTTTTGATACGCATTCACGGTTGATTTAATAATAAAATTTTAATACCAAGCCATAATAATTATAATTGAGGACAAAACAATTTAGCGTTTTATTTCACTGGGAAAGGATTACTGAAGAGAAGTGAAAGGAAAGAGTTAATGCGAAATTGAACTGAAATTTGAAACTGTTTGAATTAGATAATGCGTGAATGCTGTAAAGTGATGGAAGAGGGTTTTCAAGGGCTATCTCATTACTTCAGCAAAGAGGTAGCCCATGTTTAGATTTATAATGATAATATAATTAAAAGCATTTCTCCCCATCAGATCTCAATTCAACACTTTAATAGATTAACCCAGTAGTAAATAAAATATATTTATTTAAATAAACAATAATTTTCTTGTTTACGGGCCAAAAGTTTTCTGTTTTGCAACGAGGCAAGAACAAATAAAATTAATTAAAAACCACCATCACAATAAAATAATTATTACAGTTTCAAAGAAAAGACAGTATTATTTGGTATAGCTCTAATTTTTAAGTGATCAGATCTAGTCAGGATCCTTTTAATCATCCTCTTTATCATCTTCTTCCCTTTACAATTTTTTCAAACCCTCACAACATCCCAAATATTGGGGATTTAAGAGTGCCGCTAGCTTCAAGCAATTGGACTCTTTGATACACAAAAGTAAATAAAAGTCTAGTAAGTGAATGTTTTCCGCCAGAACACGGACGATATAAAATGATACAGTATAGTGAACTGATACAAGTATACTGGTATACTTGTAGGTGACTTCAGATGAGAAGAAAATCTCAGTGAAACACCCGCACTCGAGAAAAGACTTCAAACAAAGAGATTCGGGGATCCCCTTTATTTGCGGCAAAGCAGCGCATAAAGAAGATGGCCTACAAAGCCTTCTTAAGCGGGTGATAATGTCATATCTAAAAATACCCGTTCCAATTTTGGCAAAAGAAATATTGGGATTTCTAGACGTTTGCGCCACAGGCAACGCGGCACGATTTTCCGCAAAAACAAAACACTTTTGCCACTAGATTTTAAAATGAAAACAAAGGTAATGGTTACGTTTTTCCAACGCATTTTTTCCACAGAAACATTACGCTGTTTTTCGTGTGAAATTTATCGCTATACTTGTACTAAATCAACAGTGTAAAAACATAGAAAAGCATTTTACGTGATAAATCGAGTGACAGGTTTTCAAATTACAAACTTGTTTAAAGATATTCAGAAATGTTATAAAAATTAAAAGTAAGTATTCAATTAAAATGTTTTCACCTCATTCTAACACACAAGTCACGTGACGTACATGGCCAATAAGTAATTTCACAGAAAAAAGTCTGCAGCTATTGTCTCAAAAACGTATTTCAGGAGGTAACTGTGTTTGGTTTACCGGAAAATGATTTTTCTCATGATATTAAAAAACAAATTCGCAAGATAATTGCGAACCTTTGATAAAAGAGCTCTTAAATTTTGTAAAGGTTTTTTGTACTTTAAGCAGTTCTATCTTACTTCTTTTATATCTAAAAACATGTGTTCCTCTTACAACTTTGATTACTAGTTATAATGCAGGCGAATTGTCCAGTTAATGATTTATTCCTCCCTATTAATTACTGTCTGAATCTGTGTTTTCTCCTTATAAATACAAATAAACCATCATAGTTATCTTTCTTATGAGGGACCTATTAACCTTAAATTAGAGTAAACTCTGTGTAACCGGCAATTTCAGATAATAATTTAATTTGTACTTCCGTTGGCTCTAAGTTAGTTGGGCAACCTCAACTACCGATTTAAACTTTAAAGAGCAGTTGTGGCTAATCTTTGGTTAGACAAACTATACCACTAAACTAAAGTAAAGAGAAACAACGGATCATCATAAAATAAAACTGATGGACGTCTTTACTTAAGTGGGACTGTGGATAACCGCAATTGTACTGGGGTATCTTAAACAGTAGATTAAGTAGCTCATGTTTTAACTGAATGCATGCATCTTCTTGTGCTAATGCAATGGGGTTGCCACTCTTAAACAATTTCGAGACATCAGTAAATCGCAAATTTAAAAAGGATAAAGCCCGGAGAAAGGGCTAAGTTCTTAAATGATTGAACTAAATTTATAAAAAAAATCTATATTGATTTTACATATGAATATTCAGAAATATTATTTATTTTAGCTGCATAACTGAATTGCTTTATTAACAACATTTTATATTTGTTTAAAGATAAATTGAAGATGTCCACTGGTATAATTGTTTCCATCCATTAGTATTCTGAGCGAAGAGGAATATATATGGTAGTTAGTCCCAAAATTTCTGCACAGAAATAAATCCTGACTTTTAGTATTACGTTGTGTTGTTGTTTTTTTTATTTTAACTTTATTAACTACATTACATTGGTGATGTAAAGTGTCTGACTTAATAGACAATCCGGTGTTGAAAGCAAGTGCAGATTACAACCTAAGCAGTTTATAACAAAAACAACAACACAACTTGTTGAATAACATTGATTAACAAACGCCCGGGTTGCCGGCAATTAAAAAAAAACTCTAAATTTAAAAAAAATACAAGACAGTCAATTTTTACACAGCTTCATACAGCTTTATTGTAAACTATCTCAAATATCTTTGAAGTTCTAACATTGCTGTAGCAAAAGAGATAAGTAAAAGATTTTGCCCTTTGATTCTAGTATCACGAGCAGTTTGGACATTGTCATAAACAGTTCTGTGTTTGAAGAGGCATGCTCGTATGTTTTTTAATTTTTTTTTTAAAGTTATGTGATTAGTGGCCCGATCTGAATAGTCAGATACTTTCCAATCTTGCTCTCTCCCATATTTTCCGGTCTTCATTCCTTTGAGCTTCAGAACATGCCTCAATCGGGTATTCACATAAAAAGGCAAAGTTTTTTACTAAATTTTCGACATTACCATACGATTTTTAATGTATTGCCTCTCATTGTATATAAATCATAATTTTTCACATTATAATAAACGAATAAATGAATAATATTGAATATTGATAATTTATTAAGAATCTCTTCAAATTATTTGTAATCCGGTTAAAAACAGGATTGCAGGCCCTTAACGAATGAATTATCACGTTGTCGGAACACGTGTCCATGAAAAATCTAATATTTTAGTATTTTTATTGTTATCAAGTTTGATTTGTAGAACTCCATTTTAATTTTAATTTTTTATATATTCAATAATATTGTTATTGGGTTTATAAAAACAGTTTATTTTTTAGACAGTTTGATAATGCCTTCAGAGGGCGAAACAGCTGTCACGCGTAATAATAATTACACAGCAGAACTTAAAATAAATTGTTCTTTTATAAACCCAATATTATTAAATATATTAAAAAAAAACTAATATTCTACATTTTGTCAGGTTCATGAACACGTGTTCCAATATATAAGAATTTATTAAAAGTTTTTAGAAAACGGCCTGCAATCTCGATTTTAACCGGACTACCAATAATTTGAAGAATTCTTTAATAAAGTAGCAATATTTATTTTTATTCGTGCACCAGGACTGTGTGGAGATCATAATATCTGGGCAATATCAATTATGTCTTATAAATCACTTATCTATGAATTTTAAAGTAGCTTATTTCGGAAACGACTCGGCATGGTAAGATACTCGTATATTATTTTAACACTTTTGTGACGTCAACTGTGCTAAATCAAATTACTATTTACTCCATGCCTGTTAATTACCATGTTATTCAATACGCAGGTTTCAAAATATTTACCAGATCGAGTTCCACCTAGTAAATACATTTTATTTCCCCTTTAATCGAAAGAGAAACTTTCTATCATCTAGCAAACACTAAATAACAGAGGTATTTTTCCCATCAACCATTTTACTAGAATTTGATAAACTCCACAAGTTGCTAAACGAGCTAAAACTATTTTGGAGCAACTATTATTATGTTACCTTTCGGTACAACCACAAAACAAATCTCCCACTTTAAGTCGGTGTTCAGAATAAGATATGTTCACAGACGGAGGCTTAGATCACGACTTGATGAATACACTTGCAACTTGAGCCTTTGCAAGGAGATAATGGAACATCCTCTTGGGAGACGTCAAAAACAAATCCTTGGTGAAATCCGGCTTATCTCAAACTCACAGTGAGCTGAAATCATTGAATTAGAATATACAGATGAGTCTCCGTTACTCAAAATAATGCATTTTCAGAACTCCTATTTTGTAGTAAAACAGAACATTTTTTTAGTTTTCAGTCCTACATAGTTTTTTATGATGTTATTGAATATTTAAAAAAATTAGATTTTGGTGACTTTTAACTATTTTTCTTACGTTACTTAAAATTTTTATACCCACTAAAAAACGTATTTTGGAATTTAAAAACATTACTGTACTTTTTATTAACATACAGAAGGGATACTTATTATGTAAAAAAGGCCTTACACACCTCCCTGCAATCGGAGGTAATATCGGGGCAGAGGTGGGGAGTACCATAGATCACTTCCTGGATCACGACTTGTGTAGACAAATCGGCCCGAAATCGGGACTGGTGACCCCACGATATCATGTCGGAAAGGGAGCGGCAGAGTTATTTCCAATTTCTGATTTCTGGAAAGCGTTGTCGCCATCTTGATCGACGTGCGTTTTACTGCGCGATCACTTTCACACTGCGGCAGGTGCAGATGTGTAGAGAAGACCCCCATTTTACGCCATTCACCACTCACTAACTCGCCTCCAATTGCAGGGAGGTGTGTAAGGCCTTTATGGCTACAGCCCTCGGATATTTAAAAAAATCGTCCAAATTATATAGACCAGTTTTATAATTTCGATTAAAAATTATTATTTTCGTTTATTTTAAAATATTATGCATGGGTCGCTAGAGAAACGATCACACATTGAGCTCAATTTGTCGCAAAATTTAGGCGCCCACTGTGTTTTTGCTGTACAAATTGAATATTGCGTATAAAAATTGCATATTATAGGATAATACGAAATATATAATGTGTGATTAGGTTGGTTCATGAACAAGGAGGAAGCATTATATGGTTACGAGTAACAACTTTATATTTATGCGATATATTAAATAATCGTTTAAATATTTACCGAATGCGAGTTTATGCCATGATAGAACGTGTAAAATATGAGGAGTAAAATTCGGTTAACACTACGACAAAAATGTTAGATGTTTCATACAATCTGCAAAAGCCTATCTTCTCTACTTTTCCAATGGTTACCAGTTAACAGACAATGTTCGATGAATCAAACCTGAGGAATTGCAAGGATTTCCTGGGATGATCATCCTGGATTTGCATTCGAATAATTCGTGCATGAATATCGCCTCACTTCATGGCTGCATGTTGTCAATACTAATTATTCATTGCATCAGTGATCCCATTTTTAATCCATGTTGTTTGTTGGAAGGAAATTGTTTTCATTGTTTGAAAATGTCGCACGTGTTTTTGTGTGCAAAGGGATAAATCACTCGGCAAAACTAAATGTATTTGAATAAATTTTGAATTGTTCAACAAAAACGGACAAATTGCATTGAGTTTTTGAATCCATTTGTTCGTACAAAATCATTCACAATCGAAATTGATTTCATTCTATAAAAATATTTTCTGGCGTGGTAATTATTGTATCGAAATACTCGTCAAACCTTTGAAAAATTCTCCTGTTCGAGACATAAATAAAACTCACGTACACCATTTAAAATAGAATGTTGATAAACATGAGTTGACATCGCGCTTAGGTTCCACCCAGGCGTAGTGTGTTTAATTCCTCGGCTGGTTAATAAGTCCTCCATTACAATACAAGCAACATGTTGCGCTTACTGTGGTGGAATTAGGAGATTTTCAAATATTGTCAGGTTATTTGTAATCCGGGAATGTTTATCTTTCTTTAAAAAAAAAAATAATTAAATCATATCGTTATTTTACTCACGTAATCTTTCCATTTCAAAAATTTCTTTCTTGCATTCTATCTAATACTGCAGATACGTAAGTACCGAGGAATAAAGATAAATTAAGATTTTTTTAAATCATCTCAGAACAAGGTGGCGAAAAAACTTCATTCTTCTTCTTTTTGCACTTTATTATCATTTTATAAGTACACGTATATTTTATGTGCCAATACAAGGGCGAAGGTTTCCTTAACGAGAAAGACCCATAGTTATATTAACGCATTGTATAAAAAATATTAATATTAATAATGCACATTCATATTCAATTACACCGTACGAATTCACTTTGCGCGGGTACTTTCTGTTGTGCATCAGATTTTAAAAAACATAGGTAACACTACAGAAACACTATAAAAGAACAAAGGCGATGCCATACGTCGTGTAATATTTTGAATCGAGCCGCCATCAATAACACTCCTTACGTAGATGGCGATAAGTCTTAAATTCCCGCTTAACACCATCCAGCTGTTTTGATTTAGGCGAGAAAATAACATGGCCAAAAAGAGCCTTTTAATTTATTTTGTGGATGTTCAGCCACCAATATTTAAATGTTTTCCGATCGTTTTATAAATAACTTAATTTTCCACATTATACAATAAAACTATAACCGAAAATGGGTTCGTAAGTAGGAAATTTTGAACTTTAAAGCAGTTTTCATAGGCCTTATAAATTATTTTTTTCTGGGCTTATAAAAAGACTTATCTAAAAAATACTCGATTTTTTCAAAAGCCAAGATGTATTATACTCGCGGTATTTATTTAAAGCATCTGAAACATTTCTAGGCGACCAAATTTTCAAACCAAAAACACATGATTATGCATTGCTACGTAGTGCATCGCGTTAAGTAAATATTGTTTTGACGTGTACCTCCGACGACTTTAATGTAAAATGACCAAAAAATAACCTGCATATACCTTACTAATACCGACTATTTGGCAGAATAAAAAACAATTTATCGTGAAAGCAGCGAACACATTTTTAATTTTTTTGAATAACATCATTCTTTAGAATGCATTTCTAGCATCCTCACGAAAACTTACCATTATTTTTTTAGGATCATAAAATCACCCTTTTCAATCAGACAATTTTCATTCAAATTATGGGGTTCCATTCAAATCATGCATTTCCATTCAAATCATGCATCTCCATTCAAATCACGCAGTTACATTCAAATCATGCAGTTCCATTTAAATCATGCAGTTCCATTCGAATCATGCAGTTAGTTCCATTTGAATCATGCAGTTCTATTCAAAATATGCAGTTCCATCCTCACAATATACAAAATAGCACGGTGTCAGTTGCACTCGGCTTCACAGACTATTTCACACCATCATTTCATAGCAGTAGGCATCTAGATGCCAGTGGCGGACGGTTACGTTAATTATTCATTTTTCCACGATATGTTTAGTAGTATTATTTTTTTGCTTATAAGTCAACACTCGGCACACACTGAAAAAATTCTCAATTAAAACCATATTTTACACCAACACAATGGAAACTTTTGCGGCCTTTATGTTTCCTCCCTTCTACAACATGGATTTTTTCAAGATCCAGGTTCACTCATTACTTTACACAAAAAGACCCATTAATCTTGTCGAATTTCGTTGCACGCTTAGTATTCAAAAATATATTAACAGCTCTTGGTTTCAACATAATTACTACAAGAAATAACTCTTTATGTGGTGGGAGATGATAAAAGATGCATTAAAGTTCCATTTTTTCTCAAAGTTAAATTTGAAGGTTGGGAAATATGCATAAATTATTAAGCCCTAAAAATCTATTTTTTGCATGTTTACTTAAACCCCCGACAAGACAAAACACTTTAAAAAATCATGCTTTAAAAAATCATGATAAAGTCGGCGCATTAATTGTGTAAACGTAAATAGGTACCTATATTTTATGAAATAAGTTTTTTTTTAATCTACAGCATACTAGATACATGACACGTTATCTGAATTTAAAAAAAAATTGTTTAGGTATCTTTGTAGTAAGCCTAAAATAAATTTTGTATTTAATAGGCCCCGGAAATTACAAAGTATATACTGAAAACCACAGACATATTTACATACAGGGTTTTCCAATAAGAGTTGTTATTTTGATATTAAATCGTAAAAGGTCAATGGTTTCGTTGCTTGTGTCGCACGTAGCGCCGTTTTGTTGAAAAAAACGTTGTCCAGATCAATACCATCCAATTCCGGCCATAAAAAACATTTATCATCTCTCGATAGCGCAATCCATTCACTGTAACTGTTGCTCCAGCCTCATTTTCCAAAAAGTAAAGTCCAATGACTCTGCCAGACCATAAACCGCACCAAACAGTCACACGTTGAGGATAGAGAGGCTTTTCAACAATAACTCTTGGGTTTTCCGAGCCCCAGATGCGACAATTTTGCTTGTTGACGAAGCCACCTATGTGGAAATGGGCCTCATCACTCAAGATGATTTGCATTCGATTCACTCAAGTGAATTTTAATAATTTCAATGCGTTGTTGAAGCGTGTATCGTTCAATTTTTATTAATGGCGTAGTTTTTACTTGTCAAATGTCAAAAAATTACAGCTTTTAAAGTAACATCAACTAAAATAGCGGGACATTCAAAATAACACCTCTTATTGCAAAAACCCTGTATAAAGTGGAGAATTTTTTACATGGCTCAGAATATGTGACGTAGGAATTATTTTTTTAATTTGAATTACAAATTAATAGCAGATATCTCAGGTAATGAAACGATTTAGATAAATATTAAATTTAATTACTTAGAGTAGGTAATCTGTTTACCTGGAATTAACATCGACCAGGCAAAACATAATAGCAACATAAACTTACAACAAAATAATTCTTACTAGTTTTTAGGTAGTTTTTGTATCGCACGCCACTGCTACTAGTATCAGCACTCACCTGTATCTGGCAGAATATCTCCCCGTACGGCCAGCACTTGTAGAGGGCGGGCAATAGGGCGACTGGTGCTACCAGGACGCCTATGAACAGATCATTGAGCGCCAGCGACGTCAGCAGGTAGCGGGGCTGTAAGAAATTTATGTATTAGACTGGCGTACGCCCCTGGAATTCAGCGTGGAATTTTAAAGATGCAACGGTATTTGAGTATTGGAATAAGAGGCATTTTATGCGGCTTATTTCGTAAAGTTTTAATGGTAGGTATATTACGAAAAATTATTTAAACAAATTCAATTAGCATTTTCTAATACTGACATTTTAATGCAGAATACCTTTCTATCTTCTCTACTGTAGGTATCTGCTCTAATTCCTGCATCTTGTGTGGTGAGTTGATTAAAAGTGAATAATGTTAGAGTAGGCTTTATGAGACTAATAGATGATATTACAACCATACAGGGTGTATCAGCACGTACCCGAATTACTTCAACAAGCGGTTCGTGACCATATTTAGAGCAAAAAATGTTCATATCAATTTAGTATCCGATAAATTTTTTTTCAAAAAAAAAAATATATACATATATATCGTCGTACGCCGCAACTGAGTAGCTGGGTTCAGCCCAGCGGTTCACGTGATACGCACTCCGTCTCGTTTCAGCAGCACAGTAACAGAGGGAAGATAACGTATATCACGTGATCTCACGCGACGCGTAACAGTGTCAACAGGCGACGTGTAATAAAAACGTATATTTTTTTTTATTTGACAAAATATATCATCGGTCAGCAAATCGATGAATTTTACTTATCCTTCGGGTACGTACTATGATACCCTGTAAAACAAGATATATACAAAATTCCTCTAATACCTTCTAAAAACAAGCAGTGCTACCTTCTAGGAAGGATCCTTTTTCTTGGACGGAAAAACAACATTCTAATAACTAAATCCCTGTTATTTAATATCATTTTATGGGAAATATAAATACATTATTAAAGCTTATGGTAGTATGTTTACTAAATTTTTAACATTCTTTCCCATCCTCGCCGATCATGCAAAAAATATTGTAATAATTACATTATCTATTATTGATTCTTTTAATTTATATAAACTGAATCACAGCGACAAGGATTATTAAAGTTTGTGTTTAGTTTGCAGCATTAAAGTAGTTAAAAAAACAGTTTTTGTAAAACCGAGATTTGTAAAGCTGAAAGTATTTATGTAATATTTGCCTCTGAATCATTGCCTGTCAAATAAATGGTTAGAGACCACCAGCAATTTACCATTCAAATCAACACCTTTAGTAAACTTTAACAATCAATAATTAGATTTATATCTGTCAAAGATTAAGGTTTGCCAAAAATGTGAACAAAATAAATACACATTTCGAAAGTAAAATTATTATAACAATTTATTAAAATGAAATATAACGCTTTTCTGATACTTGTAATTATCAGTTCTAAATTTTAAAATTAAATGATTATTAAACTTTAAGCATTACGCGTAAATACGGAGGAATATTTCACATCACCCTTCCTCCGACAATCGAAATTAGTATGTTCTATGGATGTATAATTGATCGACAGATATTTATTGCTAGTTATTTTCGAATCATTGGTACACACGTATATACAGGGTTTCCAATAAGAGGTGTTATTTTGATATTCAATCGTAAAAGATCAATGGTTTCGTTGCTTGTGTGGCACGTAGCGCCGTTTTGTTGAAAGTAAACGTTGTCCAGATTAATACCATCCATTTTCGGCCATAAAAAATCATTAATTATTTCTCGATAGCGCAATCCACTCACCGTAACTGTTGCACCAGCCTCATTTTCGAAAAAGTAAGTTCCAATGACTCCGCCAGACCATAAACCGTACCAAACAGTCACACGTTGGGGATTGAGAGGCTTTTCAACATAAACTTTTGGATTTTCCGAGCCCCAGATGCGACAATTTTGCTTGTTGACGAAGCCACCGAGGTGGAAATGGGCCTCAACACTCAAGATGATTTGCATTTGATTCACTCAAGTGAATTTTAATAATTTCAATGCGTTGTTGAAGCGTGTATCGTTTTTATTAAAAACGTAGTTTTTACTTGTCAAATGTTAAAAAATGATAGCTTCAAAAGTAACATCTACCGAAATAGCGGGCTATTCAAAATAACACCTCTTATTGGAAAACCCTGAATTTCGAAATGGACACGAAACTTTTATCGTTAGTCTGGGGGAATTAACAAATTAACTAACTTGGGATTGTTAGTTAATTTGTTAACCTAGAGGTTCTGGGTTCAATCCCAGATACGACTGAATCTTTTTCTGTTTCAATTTTTAGTTAGCGCCGACGATGTCCAAGGTCATATCCAGTACAATGTCCAGCGTGCGTGTGAGGTCCCCACAGTTAATCTGGACAAGGAAGTCCACTGCTGTAAACAATAATAATGATTGTATAGCATAGTATGTTACCTGACTGCCGATGTACTTGGCGTACCGCCTACTGTTGAGCACGCAGATGACCAGCAGATTGGCGCCGACGATGCCCACGCTCATGAGCACGATGACCAGCGCGCGCACAAGGTCGCCGAAGGTCAGCTGGCCGAGGAAGTCGGCTTGCACGTGGCGCGGGTGCGAGCACGAGCTGTTCCACAGCGGCGGCGCGGTCAGCCATGTGGTCTTAGCGTCGAACATGGCGGCCCGGGACTGCGACTGGTGGCCTCACTCATCTGATCACTGCCAAAATAAATAAAAATAATAAATTTAATTAAAAAAAATTTATTTAGTTTTCCTTCATGAACTGTGACCGTAACCTCAATGACATCATAATTAATTATTTAATTTTTTAAAAAGAAAGTCAAACATTCCCGGGTTACGAATAACTTAACAATATCTGAAAATCTCCTACTACCACCACATTTAGCTGAAAATGTTGCTTGTGTTGTGATGGAGGACTTAGCCAGCCGAGGAATTGAACCCACTACGCCTGGGTGGGTCCCAAACGTGATGTCAACTCGGCCATCGACCGGTATCATAAATCATGTTTCCCGAAAAAAACTGCGGATTCTTTTATATTATAATAGGTGTTTTCAGTCTACTGCGCTTTCTCTCAAATAATTCATCTGTCATCAATCTAACTTCTTTGCTTTGTATAATAAGCCTTAAATATTGAGGAAAATATCTTACCAACCACAACTTGTGAACATTATTTAATATAAATGTACCTACCAAACCCTTCATTTTACTTGGAGAGGGTGGGGTTTTATCTCGTGATACGAGATATAACTACACATGTCTACATGTTCCTTTTTTATCAGCCTCGACTATAACTTTTCTCAGAACGGCAAGAAGATATTTTTTTTGGTTCGTTTATGATGTAGAAGATCGGATTTTAGAATTCTGGTTGATGTCGAAATAAATCACAAAGAAAAGTGGTAAGAGATGCGATTCGGATATCATTTCGTTTGGTAATAAAATTTATCTCAGTATGCTATACAAATTTGCGTTTCCAAGGAAACACTATAAATCAGAATAACTCATTTCGAAAATGCTGCAAAATCACTTGATTTATTTTAGGAGAGTTAAAATTCAGTAAAATCAATACGTTCATGAGAATTGATTTTCTTCTTATCGCTAACTCCAAATCCTTAATACAAACTCTTATGACAACTGTCTGCTAAAATATTTCCTCTGTTACGGCTGTTTTCTCATTTATTTTATTGGTTTACGTTGTCTTGTGTTTCTGCTGTAAACAACTCTTTAATTAAAACTGGGTACAGTACCCATATAATGCAAAAAAATGTATGTGCATTTCTCGTGTATTTAGAAAAAGGTCTCTGAAAAATTTTTGACGAGATTTTAAATATTTGTCGAAAATCAAGCAACTGCAATATATCCACAGAAGTTTTTTTTTCTGTAATTAGTATAAAGGACATTTAAAAAAATATTTTTTGATAATAAAACGCAACTATTACTTTTAATGTATTAAATTTGTTAATATTGCAAAGAAATAATCTAACAATAAAGGTGAAATTAGATAAATAGCACATACGTTATTTTTTCACAACAAAGATAGGAATTCAATGATATTTCTTCATTTTTCACTCAAAATCACGATTTTCGTTAAAGATTTGCGTTGATGGCGAAATGATTTCATTAGATCTTTCACTAATCCTTGTGTCTTACTGGTGATATAATTTTTTTGGTGTATACATTCAATTATATTGATCGCCTTTGATTGTTAATTTTGTCACTTATTTCTAAGGATATATTTTTTTAGTCCACAATGAGTTTCTGTATGTTTTTGGATAGCTCTTATAATAAGTATCTTTGTTTCACATCCAAAAATGAAAGTGCTTAAATTAATCAAGAATCAGGCTTAAATTCTTGAAATGAACCCTTTAACCCCTCCCCTCCATTCAACATATCATCTCTTCTAAGTCTGAACTCGACTCCAATTTTTATTATAATTTTGAAATTTGCCTCTTTAAATAAAATTAATATTTAAATTCACCTTTCATTTCTCAATAATTTTAAATGATTGCCAAGATCACCCTTGAAGGGTGAAAGCCAGATATAATGGAAAAAAAACTCTTTAATTTTGAGAAACAATGGTAAACCTCTCAAACCTTACCCACCCTAAAAGCACAAATAAAATTATTTACAAAAAATATTACAAAAAAATTAATCGCTATTTCCATTGAAAATGCTTCTGATAGCCTATTATTGGCAGAATAATAACATATCGTGGTCAAAGGGTAAGGCAATCGACTATCAATACCGAGGTCGCGTGTTTGCGAAAGCAAATTTTATTTGATTAATTAAACAGTTCACTCGTTTAAAATAATCAACTGTGTACTTGCGGCCCTTTCCAAAGTGGAAGATAAAAATCACCTATATAAGACCATTCAGAATTGAAATGTTGCCTGCAATGACTTTAGCCGTGTTTTTACTAACAAATTTGAATAGCCAGGTACTTCACCACCTTCCGCTTCCCCATCTCCTTCCCCTCCCCGCTACCTTCAGCCTCACAACATACCCCGACTGGGGATGCCGTAGTCTCACTGACCCCAGACGACTAGAATTAGTTAAGACTCTTGTGCGGTATTCACATTAAAAAAATCGCTATTTTTATGAAAATCTTTATTTCAATGAAACCAAGTTTTATATTGAGCCCACGTTTCAGTGTGTTAAACTTTGTTATTATTTTCTCCCGAGAGCAAAAACATGACGCCCATGACAGGGTAATCCGCCTATGTAAGGGATGATCGGTGATGTATCGCAATATTATACCAGTTTATGTGACTAGCCCCAATATGGCTGAAATTCTGAAGGAATTCTTCGGCCAAGGCCTTTTTGGTTGAGCAGCCCGTTTTAAAAATAGCGTCAGTACAAATAATTAAAGGAGAATAATAATAAATTTTGTTATAGGTACAGAAGGTTGATTATAGTTACCAATTCTGCTCATCAGAAATTGCCAAAAATATACGATAGTCTTGCTGATCGCATTTAGAGACATATCAAAGACTCCTAATAACTAGTCTGGGATATAATATCATAAAGGGTGTCGGAGAATCGACGCCTAGCGCTTCTCTACTACCCCCTGTTTCAGGTCCACTGAAAGCTGGCTTGCAGACCGTTCATTCGGGTCCACAGCCACAAATACAGCGATCTCGACACGTTCAAACTAATTCTCATTAATCAGTGCAGCATCATGAAGGTTATTAAATTACATTGAGAGAGCCGAGAGTGAGTTCCACGTACCGAAGAATCCCCGTTTCCCGTTGCATCTCGCCCTCCCGCACAACACTGGTGGTGGACACGTGCATGCGGCCAATTTAGGTACCCGCTCCATGCCTCTCAAGAACGTCGTTTCCGCTTCCTGGATTCAGAACACATCCGAGTCATCTAAATTTGATCAGAGGCATTATGACGGGACCATGTACAGACTACAGCACTGTTAACTTAGTTTAGTCATCTTATCTTGCTTTCAAAAGTACAAGGCATTCCACGTATCAGCCATTTCTTCGAATTTTAACACCAAACAGTCCAAAATAGTTAAAATGTACCTAGTCATATAACTTCGTCCCGTTTGAGTATCTGTAAATAGAAGATGCCCTGTGTTTGATCGGTTCCTTTATTGACCAGAGCTTCTGTTAACAGACCTAAACACTAACAACCAAACTAGTGTAAATGTGTTGCGAAGTCCGTGATTTAATTCAAGATTTATGCTATAAATCTTCAACAAATCTATAGTTCAGTTCTGCAACCCTAACAAAAATACATGTTTCTATTGATTTTCGTGTTTTAATTTGCTCAACACCTTTTAATAAACGTCTTACCGTCCTCAATGCACCCCAAATGAAGCCACGCCTTTAGCGAAATTATTTTCCTCAAGGCGTCCTATTCGTGTAAAAAAAACTTAATTCAGTCAGCAGTCCGAGGTTGCCAGGAAAAGTTAAGAAGTTTGTTATAAAGTAAGCGAGTGATACTCTCAGAATTGCCCTAGTGTAAAAACCACTAACCACCAACTAAGAATTGAAATTTTTTAGCCGTATTTAACGACCAGGTTATTAACCAGATCCCTCTTCACCATTTCAAATTGGGGATGCCATATTCTCTAGTTCCAGACGGCTGTGAACAATTATAGGACTCTTGTGCGGTATTAAAATATAAAATAAATGAAAATTGAGAGTGTAAATAAAAAATAATATATTGAAGTAGAGAGTCTAGGAAGGAGTATTTAAGTGATTCATAACTTAGATATTCTGTTTGAATCTGAGACTTCCTAAAACTTCCTTCTTCCTAAAATTGGCCACTTGTCACTTGACTGGAGGGTTCTCTTAGGATACCACCAACTACAATAGCAGTTAAGTAAAATCATGACTACGATCACGTGCAGTGTATAGAGCTATGTTTTAGAAGTTCTTAAGGCATTTCTATATTGTCCATGAAAATCCCTAAGCAACATGTTGACATTGTAGATGCCAGTCAATTATTTTTAATTTAATTTACAATAGGTATTATATTTGGCTTTGAGATATTTACAAAATATCAGGTGTCTAAGGGTTAAAGCTTATATTATGGATAAATAAATATATAATTATTATTTTTGACTTATGACGTTCTTCGCTTGCGTCATTAGATTTATCAATGACGAGATTTCACATTGAACTCACCAGGCAATAAAGTTTAGGGGATTTCAGTTTACTCACGAAGTCTGTCTGTGTGACATGGGATTGGATTGCAGGGGAAACTTTAATTATTGTCAATATCGTTGAGGGTGCACCGTGTTTAATCTTGCCGCGTTACAGAATCTTACAGTGTACCAAGCATTCAAAAATAACTAATTTAATCTATTATTTATAAAGCTGTAAAATTCGTCAGAAATTAATCATATTATTTGTGGAAAATGATTTTAATCCACTTTTTAACAATTTAATTTGTCCAAATATGTTAAGACTTGTTATATTAGTTGCTGTTTTACAAAAAAATAATATAGTCAGTATAGATGTGATTTTATGCTTGATTGTTTGACATTTTCATCTTAAAATTTTCATTTTTTCATTTCGAATATTCGCTTAAGAATCGCCAATATTGTCTTTAATAAATAAATAATACAGTTTAAGGTTTGACTCATTAAGTTGTTCCAAAAATAGATATTCATCCTAGACTTGCAGAAAAGTCAATAGATGTAGAACAATAAAAATAGGGTATATTTTTCTAATACACTGTCTAGATTGCATTTAGCTCGAGTTGAATCTTGCGATTTTTTTTTAGCATATTACTTATATTTCGACAATAGATAGGTAGTCCCGCAAAGCTTGTCTGCAGGTTCACCTCAATATAAACCCATTTATATTTATATATAAAGATATACATACTTTCAAAGGTACAAAAATATTTTAATAACCTTCCCCAAGACTCAAATTAAAAGATAATATATTTGGACATACATAAACAGATAGTAGCCAATAAAAATGTGCGATGATAAAATTAATATAATAATATTAGCGTCCCATTAGTTCATTTGGTAGTGTGGCAAGGTCTTGGGTTCATGTCCTAGATCTGATCTTTTTCTGATTTTTCTTTTTCAAATATTCGTTTAAGAATCGCCAATATTGTCTTAATTATCTATTTTTAATTAATATTTTTTGCTTAGATTACCTGCGCGTCTTTTCAAACTTTTCAATTGATGCCACGTTTAATTTTATGACCTCATTCGTACTTTAAAAAATATTTTTGTGTTCGTAATTTCATTCATGTGTATTTCAAAAATATTATAAATTACCAAGTTCAATTATTAAATAACTCTAAAACACAATTTAGATAATATCACGTCTTTCTGAAAATATCACTAATAATCACCGTGTAAGTATTTATCTTTTTAACCATCACAGTGTTGTCATTTAAATACATTTAAACGGTTGCAGCCTCTACCAATTATTTGACAATAAAGAAAAAAAATTCTCTGATTTAATTATTTTTTAAGTATTTTTATGAAAACTGTCATATCGAATTATCATCGAAAAGGCGGTCCGCAAATATTTAAATCCACAAGGAGCGAAGAAAACACGAGAGAATGACGTTGTTATTTGCACGAAGACCACTTGTTCGCTATCTTATTATTTCTGAAAATACAAAATTGCGGAATGCGATTGCACTACAAAGGCTAGAAGTACATATAATATATTCCAAAGGCTCAGCGGAAATGCCGAAGGTAGTCACCTCCGACCCGATTCAATATCCTTCAGATCCTTATTTGAGAGGCTAACCGTCTTTTAGAGAAGGCTTCTGAGCTTCTCAAACGATGTTCATTTGGATATGATTTGAGATATTCACGACCATACGCGATAATAGTGATTACTTTTATTGGTCATGTTGCGTTTCCCCATTCTTTAGTGAAGCGTTACAGGGCCCATCATCAGGGCAGATTTTTAGATGGTGGTTAAGTGTTTATGATCCATCGCCTTGATCCTTTTATCGCCAGTATTTCAGTATAATAATTTGATAAATGAATGCGGTTTTGGTGTAGCCGTCAAAAAACGAATACCAACAGCAATTAACCCTACTAATATTATTTAATATGTCGCAGCTTGATAGCGCATTATGTAATGTCAGTGTTGCACACTGTTGCGTACAAACTTAATACTTATTAATTTATACTTAGGTTCATTAATACTGCTTTAAAAAGTTCAGTTAGTAAATTTTACCTTTAAAGCAAACTAACAGTAATATTAAAGCTTTGAGTGATTTTATGTCACTTCTAGGATTTGAAAAATATATGGCAAGTACATTGTTTGAACCTCGAATTTACGGTGTCACATTATTTGTACGCGCGTCTCCGGGCGCCGGCAAATCGACGCGAGCTGTAATAATTCCGTAGATATGATGTGTTTAATTTAATAAACCACACGATATAACGTTCAACAAACGTCGTAAAAGCACCCCGTCTTCTTGCGGAGGGTGTGGGAATAATAATAGAATCTGCAGAACAAAGACGTGGTCTGATTTCGTTAACCCTTTCTCTACGTGGATTAAAACTGATAGCAGTAAAACATATTTGAGTCTTGATAATGGTTTTGAGATAAAACAGAACAGGTGTAAGAAACGTGAAAAATAGAGAAGAACAAACATTACCGAATCTAACCTAAACGAACTCCAGTGTTGGCGACAATCCAATAGAGGATTTGTATTCGGGTTTACGGAGATTGCCGAGTAAAGCCGAAGGCTCGGCGGGTAGCTCACTAGAGCTCGGTGGTTCCAACACGATCAAACGATTTCTAACCTCTAGAAAGATCTTCCGTACTGTGGCTTAGATATTTTTTATTTGGGAGGCGGGAATTGGTACCGCCGCCCCGAGAACCGTCTATTGGATAAACAAAACCTCAACGGTAGATCACCCCGAGTGGTTTGCCCGGGCTCGGTGGCGGAAGTATCTGTTCACCAACTGCGTGGCGGGCCTGATTGGGACGGGGAGACTTTCTGACCTCTCCAGCAGGTTTTTCTCGGAACATCGTCTTGCATCGTTTGCATCGGTTCATACGTCCGTCACCTAGAGACATAATGACCCCCAGATTCCTACCCACCCTTCCTAAATATCTCCTTCCCACAACTCCCTTTCTTAAAAAGTTCCTCCACACAGTATCCTCAAAGATGACATAGACCCCCAAGGGGAATTATTTTCTTCTGTTATGAGCTAATGTAAAAATATCACTCTCGTTTCGACAATCAAATAAATAGTATTATAATTGTGTCTACTTAAATAAACTGATTTACATCTGTAGACAATCCTTTGGACTCTCAATAAAAAAAAACATTACACTAACCTAACCTATCCTATTATTTTGAATATTCTGTTTTGTCACTTTTCTATTTTTTTAGCCTTGATAACGCCCTGCAGAATAATTTAAACATTTTTGGAATAGTTTCTTTAACAATCCTTGAAGTTATTACTACCTTCATTAGGTTTAAAATTATGTGTTTCACTTAATACGAAAAATGTTTTTTTTATTTTAGTTTTTGTTTATTGGGAAACAAACAGTTTTAAAATTTTATATGAATAATTACATTCTAGATGTTTGCATTAACCAGTTTTCAAATAAAATTCGTTTTACGTACAGAAAAAAACTAAATTAACAGAAAAACATAAAAACACCTTAATGCAAATAACTAAGATTTCTTACATACAGAAAGGGAGAGGGTACGTTATTAATAATTTGATTTAATTTTTTTCAATATTAATTTAGTAAACTGAATTGAGGACAAATGGAAAATATCGGCTTCTAAAAATATATTATTGTGTTTCGTGCATTTCCTTCTGAAAGATGAATGCTGTGTGTAGTGTAGGATGTGGAATGGACTAGTTAATATAATACTACGTAAAGTCAATAAATGTTTTTCTTATGTATTTTTAAAAAATAAATAGCATAATATGGCTACATGGCTATAGCATGTAGCCATAGTCATTTTTTCTGTTCACTTTAGATTTATAGGAAGAATTATGAAAAATCTTAGTATTTTTCGATATACGGTTCGAAAGGGTTAAACACCGGGGTTGAGAATTTCTCAAATTGCTCAGCATCGGTCTCAGGAAAATAATTACTATTGCGAATTCATTATTTCCCTTTCGATGCTGCGCCTTAAAGCTCTGATTTCGGTTAATTGCTTATTTAATAATGATAAAGTTTTGAATAATGCTATTAATTTTGTTATATTATTTTTAGTATTGATTAAGGCTAGTACAAATATTTAATTTGGCTTTGCGAATATCAAAATAGGAATTATTAGGCACGCAAATATTAAGATGTGAAATTAACGTGGAATTTTATGGATAACATTAAGCGTTGGTTTATCAACGACAAATAGCTTAATATAATATTCATATTGAAAAGATTTCTTCTAGGCAGGTAAATTATCAATATTTGTTTATTATTATTATTTAACGTCGATAAGGCTTTTACCAACATAATACACGTCGAAAATTTACAAAACGTCGTATACCATATTAGTACATAAATACTTGTCATTTTACAAAAATAATAGGTACATGTAAAAAATTTAAAAACATCACACAAAAATAACATATCAGTACACACATATAATACATATAGGTTCAATACTTGTCATTTTACAAACATAATATAAAACACAAGTTAGCTTTATTTTGCAAACATAATGCAGAAACATATCAGTTACATAAAAAACTAATTATTTTTGCTTTGATGTACGATGGATAGGTTTTAAATATATCGAAAAGTTCTGTATTAATTATCTCTCTCTGGTTTCAATCCTGGGATTGGTTTGCAGCAATTTCATCTAATCTCCTCTTCCATTCTTCCCTGTCTTGTGCGGCTCTTTTGACTTCTGCATTTGATGAGCAGCGCACGTCCACCAGCAGGTCCTCTAGGTACTCTCGGCGTGGGCGTCCCCTAGAGTTGGTCCCCTCGGTCATACCCTCCATTATGACATGCAAGAGGCTTTCTTGTCGTATAACATGGCCGATCCATCTTGCACGCCTTTCGGACAAGGTTCTGAGCAGGTGCCTTCTTCCTTCGATTCTTTGGAGAACCTCCTCATTTGTAATATGGTCTCTCCAGGAAATTCCTAACAGTCTTCTATAAGACCACATCTCAAAAGCTTCTAGTCTCCGTTTATCTCTTTCGGATAGGCACCATGTTTTGCAGCCGTACATCAAGATACTCCATACATAGGTCTTGATGAGGAGTATTCTCAGTTTTAGGTCTATATTATTCGATTCTATTATTTTCGACCTTTTATTGAATGCAAGCCTAGCCTGATGTATACGGCTGTCAACCTCGCCTTTAGACCGACCGTCCCATGTTATTTTTCTCCCGAGGTAGACAAACTCCTTGGTGTTCTTTAGTGGAACTCCTGCCATCTCTACTCTCATCTGATGTTGCGTTCGGCCTACAGTCAGCAGCTTTGTTTTGTCTATATTTATCTTCATGTTGTAGTTGTTTTGAAGAATGCTTTGCATGGTTGTTAAGGCCTCTTGCAGTTCTTCTTCACTTTCAGCAACCAAAGCAATATCGTCAGCAAACCTTATCATATCCACCTTTTGCCCGTGTATCTTTACACCTTTTCTGTGACTCATTCTCTCTCTCAAGTCATCAATCGCACTCTGTATATAAGCATTAAAAAGAACAAGTGACAGAGAGCATCCCTGTCTCACACCTTGTCTTATACTGGCTTTTTTTGTTTCATTGTCACATCTAATTATAGCGGCCTCATTTTTGTATAGCGCCTGGATTATTCGTCTATCTCTATATTTTATATCAATTCTCTTCAGAATCTCGAAGAGTCTTTTCCATTCTACTTTGTCGAAAGCCTTCTCCAGGTCTATGAATGCGATGAATGTGTTTTGGTTTCTTTTTATTCTTTTTTCTAGTAGTATTCGTAGCGACAATATTGCTTTTCTGGTTCTTACACATCTTCTAAAGCCATACTGGTCTCCGGAAAGGATGTTCTCTACTTTTGGTTCGATTCTTTTTAGAATGATATTTGTCAATATTTTTGAGGCATGGGATATTAGGCTAAGAGTTCTGTGTTGTTCACATTTCGTCGTGCCTACCTTCTTTGGTAATGTGACAATTAGGCATTTCTCAAAATCCTCTGGTATCTCTCCAGTCTTATACATGGTTTGTATCATTTTAAACAGGGCATCTGTGGTTCCTTTTCCTGCTGGCTTAATTAGTTCATCCGGAACGTCATCGATTCCGGGTGCTTTCCCGTTTTTGAGATTTTTCAGTGCGAGGTCAAACTCTTCTATAGTGATTGGATCTCCCAAATCATCTGCGTCTACCTCATTTTCTCTTTCTATCAATGTTTCGTTGTCACAATTTCAACAGTTTTCTCGAAAGAGTTTATTTTATAAAACATAATATTTCTGTTCTCTGTGCAATAGTCCTACGTGAAATGTGTTTCAATGTATTTTCTTTGAATTTTAGTGTCATTTAAAAAAATTGTAAATGAATTTTTAAATAAAAATTCAGATATTTTTGTAATTTTTCACAGATCTGGCTTTTTGCAATACTTATATTATTACCCTATTTTCCAGGCGATTAATACTATAAACGTTTTTCTGAGCAAATTGAAAAATTTGGAAAAATCAATTTGACATTTTGTCTAATATTTAAATGTTGAATGGATTTTACAAAAACCAATATGTTGAATGGATTTTACAAAAAAAAAAGTTGAATGGATTTTACAAAGACCAATATGTTGATCGTGATGTTTTGAGTAAACATTTTAATAATTGCGTCGTCCTAGAAACTCCAGAGAAAAAAAACCTTGCTCATTTACATGCTCATTTGCTCAGCTACATACTTATCAACAAAAAAAAGCCTTTCCAAAAGACGAAAATTGGGGTTTATATAAAAAAGATACACAAAATATGACACTGGAGCTTACTTTGGAGATAAGGTTTTTTTGCTTCATACACAACTAATGCTAAGTATATAAACAATTTGAAATACGTAAATTGATTTATTTAATCATTTAGGAAGATAATATTAACAAAACACAATTCATAATTAATCAGAAAAAGACAGAAAAACTGCGGAACTGGGGTTCGAACCCAGATCATCTGTCTTGATATAAATAATATTGGTAATTCTTAAATTGAAATAATGAGATCGATAAAAATTATAAGTATAATATCGATAAGAGAAAGGAACTGGGCTTTATTCCCAGTTATTCTTATTATTATTGTGTATTTTTCTGTTTATTGTTTTATTGATGGTATATTCAATAAATTACTCCAATAAATTGAATATTGATTTATTAATAAATAATCTACTAGTACAATAATACGCCTGTTTTCATTTGTTTTTAAAACTTTATTTTGTTTTTGTTTTGACTCAGGATTGAACCTTCATAAAAAGGAACTGGTGTCGACAACTCTACCAACTGAGCCAAATCACTTTTTTCGTGTATTAACTCCTGTAATGTCATTGAAATTTCAGAGAAATTCGCATTTTTAGATTATAATTTATTACTTTGTTTAAAATCTAGAAATTTCATGGTAACCTCAAGTAATCGGTTTATTTCATCAAACAATACAAATCAACAAAATGTAAAAATGAATGAATATTTTATGCATTTTAGTGAAGGAATTACTGAAGAGAAATGCAGATTTTTAATTGCATTAACTTTGTGTTCAGCCTTTGATAATCTATGCCGCTGTCTGATATTAAATTACCACGGGTTGAATAGGTACTATTTGCGCTTTGCCAGAACGAACGTTGAACCTTTGAAAACCTTTAGGAAGCGGAAAGACTCAGACATTACCGCGTGAACCATTACACTTGCTAATGCATATTGCAAGGGATTAATGAATAGCACGTAACTTATAATTCAACTCAGTGTTGCGAGTTTGAAATAGAGCAAACATCTCTCAACAAATGCTTTAATTCTATTTAAAGATACACTTAATTTTTTCATGCCTATATCATATAAAATAAACAATAAACAAAACGTGTTTTTAATTTCCGGAGCAAACTTTTCGATTTTTTTCTATCGAGGGACTCTCTTTATTTAGGCTGTAAGATTATCAAAATAATTATAATCATACTCTTGAGGAAAATTGTTGGTAAAACAGCTTAATTTTTTCATCACACTTTGACTGGCTCCGTGGTTAAGGGGTAAAGCCCTCAACTAGCAATCATTCCGGCGGGTGCAAGTAGATTTTGTTTATATCTAATAAATATTTTTCCACTTTTAATTAATAATAATCTACATGTTTCAAAGTTTTGGCTTACAAAGTACTCATATTTTATTTTCACATACTTAAAATGACGCCACAAAGTAATTTTGCAAACTATTGAAGAAGTAAATTTTATTTGTTCAATTCGTGTTATTACCTAATTTATTTATTACAAATTATGTATTGTATATTTGCGGCACGTTTTAGAGTGTAAGATACTCTCAGTATTTCCGTGGTGTAAGACTATCATTCAGAAATTAAAAATTGCTTGAAGTGGCTTTAGCCGTATTTGGTGACCAGAGACACTTTTATACACCCCTCTTCCCATCTCCTTCCCCTTCCCATTATATTCAGCCTCGTAACATATAGCAATCGGGGATGCCGTAGTCTCACTGGCTCTAGACGATTAGGAGCATTTGAGACTATTGTGCCGTTAACTTAAATAAATATATTCATATTCACATTGTGTATGTACGGGCGCATATTTTTATTTATATTAATTCATACAGCTCCATCTATGAAAGATCAGATTATGAATAGTGAATATCTTTAAAAGACAGTTTAATTAGAGTTAGGTAGAGATGTTTCCAGTTCAATTAATAAATCATAAAACTTCAACAACAACCCTTCTGACTTTGGTTATATACTAGTATATATGCACATTTATCATAATATTTAAATGTGCCAAATTTTTAGGTTCTGTAAATTTGTCATAATGTGCCAAATTTTTAGGTTCTGTATATTTGTCATAATGTACCAAATTTTTAGGTTCTGTAAATTTGTCATAGTGTGCCAAATTTTTTAGGTTCTATACATTTGTCATAGAGTGCCATTTTTTTAGGTTCTATAAGTTTGTCAAAATGAACAAAATTTTTAGGTTCTATAAATTTGTCATAATGTGCCAAATTTTTAGGTTCTGTAAATTTGTCATAATGTGCCAAATTTTTAGGTTCGGTAAATTTGTCATAGTGTGCTAAATTTTTAGGTTCTATACATTTGTCATAGAGTGCCAATTTTTCAGGTTCTATAAGTTTATCATAATGTACAAAATTTTTAGGTTCTATAAATTTGTCATAGTGTGCCAAATTTTTAGGTTTTATAAATTTGTCAAAATGTGCCAAATTTTTAGGTTCTGTAAATTTGTCATAATGTGCCAAATTTTTATGTTCTGTAAATTTGTCATAATGTGCCAAATTTTTAGGTTCTGTAAATTTGTCATAGTGTGCCAAATTTTTAGGTTCTATACATTTGTTATAGAGTGCCAATTTTTTAGGTTCTATAAGTTTGTCATAATATACAAAATTTTTAGGTTCTATAAATTTGTCATAATGTGCCAAATTTTTAGTTTTTATAAATTTGTCATAATGTGCCAAATTTTTAGGTTCTGTAAATTTATCTTAATGTGCCAAATTTTTAGGTTCTGTAAATTTGTCATAGTGTGCCAAATTTTTAGGTTCTATACATTTGTCATAGAGTGCCAATTTTTTAGGTTCTATAAGTTTGTCATAATGTATAAAATTTTAAGGTTCTATAAATTTTGTCACAATGTGCCAAAATTTTTAGGTTCCACAAATTTGGTACATTATGACAAGCGATCGCTCAAAACGTTTTTGCAAACTTGTCATAATATGCTAAAAATCACTCGAGTGGAAAGGTAAAGCAACGGTTATTATATTTTAATAATTACCCTATATTTACAAAACCGGAAACCCATCACGAAGGATGCCTGAAATGAAGGGGCGCATATATTCTAAAAGTCAATGCATACCTCATCCTTGTATCGGAGTTGGGAATGAACTACCCGAGCAAAGCCAACAAAATATATGAATTATGCAATCGACTCTCAGCCGCGCTTCTGATTCGATATGATAAATTCAAAGGTAGAACCCGGACCCGAGTCATAGAAAATATCCTCGTACACCTTGTAAGCTTGGGATTTATAGCTGGGAAAGCTCAGCGAAACGACGAAATGTAACCGGCTAATGGTGATTTTAACTCGATTTAAAAAAAATTATTCTATTATATATATAAAGTTATTATTCTATTATATTTTTTTATGTGAAATCGCACGAGAGTCCCAACTGAGACTATGGTATCACCGATTGGGGAATATTGTGAGGCTGAATGCGAGGTGAGGTAAAGAAGATGAAAAAGAGATATGTTGGGAAATACCTGGCTATTTAGATCACCAAACATGTCCAAAGCCATTTCAAGTAACGTTTGAATTCTAAATGGTGGTCTTACATCAAGGCGATACTAAGAGTATTTCCCACTCTGGAACTTGATGAAAAAATACTATTTGTTAATAAAAATGAGTAAATCGTGAAATAACGAAAATTAATCAAATAAAAATGAGTAAATCGTGAAATAACGAAAATTAATCAAATAAAATTGACTTGCCCACGCAGGGGTTTGAACTGGAAAGTGAATGGTTGAAAAAATTGAGGACGCCCGATGAAAAAATGGCACAATTAAGTGAAACAAAACATATTTCAATACAATAATATTTTTTCTACCTTAAAAATGCATACAGTTGTCAGGTAAGTAGAATTGACAACCTCAAAACTTTGCACCAAACTTTTTATGAATGCCTAGAAAGTCAGCGAATATATATTATATAAATTATAATAAATATTGCATGGGTTCATTCATTGCTTATTTGGTAACAAACGCTTCTTTCATTTAATGAACAGTTTTAAAAATTACATATTACAACCATAAAATATTTTAACTTTCAGTAAATCTCACCCAAACTGCTAATAATAGATAGCAAGCTTCAAATACAAGTCACAAAATAGGAATAAACTTTTTTGTTAAGACAGCATATTTATTTTATAGTTCGTTTTTCATCTGACCGAGATAACTTTGCAAGAATGAGTTTGCTCGCCCGAGTACAGAAGGTTTAAAGGGGTTAATACCATAATCATCATTAAAACTTTATACCACGTTTCAGAGTAGTTTAACGTTACCAATTAGAAGCTTTATCACTTTCCGAGAATTCTTCATATTTTAACACTGACGGCCGCTTTCACTTAACAAAAGTGAGTAATTCCTAATTTTATGTTAAATTTACCAGTGGCGGAAAACTATTTAAACTAAACGTTCAATTAATTTTTATTATTTTAATGATAAACTAATGTTTATAAGACAAGGTATTTGACAAGTAAAAATATTTCACCAACAAATGTAGATATAATATGTCTCGACGCCATCTAGTGGGAAATTTAGCACTTACAAAGCCTTTCATACAAAAATATAGTTGGTTGTTTACAGGTGGAAAAAATATAATAAGCAGTAATTGTTGATTGAAGTACTAGTACATAATAATAATAATAATAATAATAATAACATGGCATTTATATAGCGCAGTTTAGTGTCATTTCACTTCAAGTGCGCTTAACTACTCGTATAACAAACTTAAAAAAAAAAATGGTAATTCAGTATTAATGGTTCTTAAAATTATTCCTACAGTGTGCTTTACCCAATACAGATCTAATATTATAACACTAAATACACTGTTTATACAAAGTGATGACAAAACTTAGAATAACAATAACAGCAGGACAGGACAAAAAACGAATATTAAAACTAAAACATAACATAAAACAGGAGGCAGTTTGTGCTCAGAAATGAGAATTTTCTGAGCAGACACTTTAAAAAGGTACAATAAGGAAACAACCGAAACCAAACAATTACCGGAAGTTTTAGAATATGGCTTATTGTAAAATATTTAAAAGAAGTTAAAATTTATAAATGGTAAGATTTTTTAAATAATTTTGTTTTTAAAGCCCGTTTAAATTTAGCCAAATTCTGGAGATTAGTAAGAGCTGAGGGAAGTCTATTCCAGATGAGAGGGCCTGTTACACTAAAAGAACGATTATAGTAAACAGCTCGATTTGACCTAGAAAGTTCGATTAGACGATTACTAACATCTAAATCTGCTGACCTTAGAGTAAGCTGTCTATTGCTTAAGTTTTGTCGGATACATAGTTCCGATATATAGGCTGGCGCCATTCCTTGCAATTCTTTGAAGGTCACTAAGCAGATCTTAAACTCTATTCTTTCAGGGCATCGAAGCCAGTGAAGGCGATCCCTTAGAATTGGGGTTATACGGCAATACTTAGATTAAAAACTGACTGGATTCTATTGATTTGTTTCTGAGGTAGGCCGGCATATGCACTATTGCAATAGTCTATACGTGAGACGACGAACGAATTTATGAGTGACTTTGCTCCATCAAAGGGAAGGCATCTCCTGATTGATTTTATCTGCCTTAGATGGAAAAAAAACAGAACTCATAGCTTTTGAAATTTGCGATTCAAGAGAAAGAAAATTGTCCATAGTGAAACCTAGAAATTTTATTACATATTGAATTATTTAGCGGGTTGGAAATAAGCCGACGTGGCTCAGTGGTCCAGAGCGTCTAATCAGACATCAGAAGGCGCAGGTTCAATTCTCGTAGGTGGCATTTATTTTTACTCGGGAGATATTTTGAATTTGTATTGATATTGCAGGCGACTAATTATTGCTTATAATAATTTAATTTATTTTTAAATACATATTTGGAATTTTGAATTACTTTTTTTGATTGAATGAATAAAGGAATGAATGAATGAAATGGAATATTGAAAATGAAAAATTAAGCCACTTCCCGACATGCGATCGAACTGAATATCGGCAGATCGACTCTTTGTCGATGAAAATGCATTCTATCAACTTCGAATATAATAAAATAAATTTTCGTACCATTCAATTAGGATTTGGCTTAAGTGATATCAGTTTTCATTCATTTTAGTAAGTCAGTGCGGAGGAAGGTTAAATCCTCGGCCATATCAAAAAATGAATATGTATTTTAATGTAGTTATTTTAAGAAATGTGGATGACCTGGTTTTTCTATAATAGAAAAGTGAGCCTGTCGGAAGCGGGAGGTGGCTAAAGAGAGGCAAGATGGTGAAAGACGTGGATTTATTTTTTCGGGTCGGCAAAAGGATGCAAATGGCTGATATGGTTGGTACGAGCCGTCTCTTTTGTTTAGTGTACGATCGGAGTTGAAAACAAGCCCTGGAAATTATGCCGAGAGCCATGCTATCATCATCATGTGGCCGAGTTGACATCGCGCTTGGATCCCACCCAGGCGTAGTGTGTTCGATTCCTCGGCTGGTTAAGTCCTCCATCACAACACAAGCAACATTTTCAGCTTACTGTGGTGGTAGTAAGAGATTTTCAAATATTGTCAGGTTATTCGTAATCCGGGAATGTTTGTCTTTCTTTAAAAAAAAAATGCACGCAGTTGGCTGAGAAAATATCGAAAAAAGATTACCACATGATTCCCAGACACGAGAGGTGGACCTGGTTACCTTCATTGTAGAAGAAATCTTGTAAAAAGACGCTTGGAAGAGATTGATTCCCGGACACGAGAGATGGACTTGGTTAACTTCATTGCAGAAGAAATCTTGTAAAAAGACGCCTGGAAGAGAATGATTCCCGGACACGAGAGATGGACCTGGTTAACTTCATTGCAGAAGAAATCTTGTAAAAAGACGCCTGGAAGAGAATAATTCCCGGACACGAGAGATGGACCTGGTTACCTTCATTTTAGAAGAAATCTTGTAAAAAGACGCCTGGAAGAGAATGATTCCCGGACACGAGAGATGGACCTGGTTAACTTCATTGCAGAAGAAATCTTGTAAAAAGACGCCTGGAAGAGAATAATTCCCGGACACGAGAGATGGACCTGGTTACCTTCATTGCAGAAGAAATCTTGTAAAAAGACGCCTGGAAGAGAATGCAATCTTCAATCCAGAAGAACACGTCTGGAATAAAATGCTACTTTCAATCCAGAAAAACACGCGTTTGTAAATTATTTTCTTTTTCTATCGTCCTTGTTTTAAATGCCAAATATATTAATAGTTGTTAGAAACATTTGTTCTTATTTTTATACTTTCATTGACCAAGGAGATAAAATCCTCGCCCCTCTGACTGAAAACAGTATCGACTCGATCCACGAATTCTGAGTATAATTAGATTCATGTTCTTGTTATATTTATCACACGCAAAAAGATGAGTTACATTTTTCTACGTCACAGAATATACGTGACAATATATTTCAATTAAAAATGTATCGTGGAAAAAATTATGTGTATCTCTAAAAATTATGTTTTTTTTTATCACATATTATTATAAATATTAAATGTATGTTCTTACATACAAAAAATCATGCTTTAAGATCTCACACAGTAAAAGTCAATGCTTACACAAGTTTCTTTAACTTTAAGTATACCTCTGAATCATTTTTTTTCTTAGTCAATTTTGTAACATGTAGATTTCGCGTTTGAGCTACATTTTAACTAAGCTACATTTAACTAGATAATTTTTTGTGTCTCTCGGAAGCGTGGTTTAAGTCATAGAACTATAATAAGAGGCGCTACTGCGTACTTATATCTCGTCAAAATTTGTTACACTATCAGAACGCGATAAGGGATGCGCGTAGACCCGATTAATTAGTTTTAGTAAGAGCGTTGAGAGAGTTGAAGGTAAAAAAGCGGAACCTATTTTTGCGCTTTATGTCTCATGTACATATAATTAATCAATGGTATACATCCGATATTTATTAATTAAAATTACAATTTTTCATCATAGCGGTGAGTCCAGCAAGTTGTTTGCTATATAAATATTGTCATTATTGACAGTAGTTAATTGCTTTATCATTTTCGCGTTGAGTCTGCTACGCGAAACAATTTCCCCAGCGACAGATGTTACAAATCCCAAAATAATTATTTCGTCATTACCTGGATCAAATTTATCGAAAATCTACTACTTGAAGCCAGCTATGGTTAAAAGTGTGGATTCCACCAATTTCAAGCAGGATTTGGGAAATCGGATCGGTCACACAAACTTGATCCTATGTTTTTTGTAATAATAATAATATATCAAGTTTGTTTTGTCGACTCCATAGAAATGGCGCCATATGTCCCTTTTTCCATTGTTTATCCAACCATACAGAACATAAGTTCAGCTAAACATACAACGAGGACATAACATATCAGCGGTCATATATTGTATTGTATGGCTTTGTTTTCAGGAACATTATTCATTTATGTTACAATGTCCCCCTGCTGGCTGTAGTTGTTGTCAGGACCAGTGCGTATTTTTTTAACTTTTGTGACTAACGCTTTGTAGATAATGTCAACATTATTTTTACGTGTTGAAGTTAAGCACGTGGGATTTTAAAATATAAATCTTATATTATATTTATAAATATTTTAATAAAATAAGATATAACGTAAACCACAATAATATTATTGATTTGCAAACGATATCTGTCGTAAAGTACATTGCCTAATTAAAATACCTTATTTCATTGGTTTTTTAAAGATCGTATAAATATTACGATATTGAAGGTATTATTATTTAATTTTTATGTTGACGAATGAATTTTTGCAACAATTTAAAATGTGCCATTTTCAATTTGCCGCTAAAACGATATGAACGTTTTTATTCGAGAATTCGGCGGCGTTGTTGTTAAGCTGAACAACTTTCGTGACAGCCGTCTCACAAGCCAGTGGCGGTTTCTATATCCTAATGACATTGTAGCCAGTTGGAACCATTAGAACTGGAATGTGCGGTTTTAGATCGATTTTAAAATCAATAATTATAATTGAAAATATTAAAGTTTGTAGTATAACGATCAGAATCAGAAAAATAAACTTTAAATCTTCCAAATATGATTTAAGATTTTCACGGCCAAAAGTATTTTTGTTATTTGTTTTGGGGGTGTTATGCCGTGTTTCGCTAACTCTTTCTTTAGCCAACGTTTTGGACAACGTTTTACATTTAAATTTTTCATTCATTTTTGTGAAAATCGTTATTCGTCAGTTTAATGTGTGCAGGAATTTTGTACGTATATCAACATTCAGAGAAATCTATGGAAGAGAGCTTTGGTGTCATGATTTTTTCTCAAATTGTTTTGCTGAAATTTTTTTAATTTTATCTATCATAATGCAGTTTGCATGCACCACTAAAAAACAATCAAATTTCTTAACATTATAATGCCGCGACTTATTATCGCATCTAAACATTTTGCAGAAAAATTTGTGTTTTTTTTTAATTTCCCCACAAGTATCTTAACTGCCTCCAACCATCTGGAGCCAATGCGACAATGACATCTCCAATTTTGATATGTTGCGTTGCTGGAAAAAGTGATATCTGACAGGTCTTGTCACCAAACACGGCCAAAGCCGTTTCAAACAGTTTTAATTCTCAATTGCAGTCTTTAACCAGAGAAATACTGAAAGTATGTTATTAATAATAAATTTGTAATAAATAACAACAAAATTTAAAAAAATATGTATAACTGAATAAAACCCTGTTTCGTAAGACTCATTCATTATGCAATTATAATAAAATGTCCAATAAAATTTAAAAAAAAAAACCTAACATGTTTTACTTATGCACGGCTGTATTTAAAGAAGTGACATTTGGATTCGTAGCCAATTATTTGTTGATATTTGAGTCTGCATACCGAAAATTAATTAATTTTTCACTTGTAGCAAACACTTTGTGGGTATACATAATTATAATAATTAAAATAAAATTACTTGTTTGAATACCACTTTATAGTATATATTTATAACCAACCGGTTTCAGTTCAACCCGAACCTTCATCAGTGCTAATAAAAACATATTAAATTAATTACAGAGGTGTATGGGTACTTATAAATAAGCTGGAAGAGGGAGAGAGAACATCAACTTTGGTGGGGGTGGAAGACTTAGGTAGGAGAGAGGGGGTAAACATAGGTGCAGGAAATGGAAATATATTTAAAATGGGGCTGTTTGTTAAATCTAATTGTTTATTTAATCAGGTTATTTAAGAAAGACGGATCCATTGCAATATAGTAGGTATAGTAAAAATTAAACAGGAAGAAAAATAACCCGCTTGATATTGTACTTACCAAAAAATTACATTTTAGTTATTTCCCTTTAATAGCCTTAGTACGTAATATTTCACTGAATATGTCAATGTCTTAATTTGACATAACAGGGATTGCTGATAGTTCTGGTCAAACAAGGGCGGAGATAATTCCCCATGTTGGTGATTGATGAGTTCTTGAGATCTGGCGTGGTGATGGTTATGAGGATCGGTGAGTGGCAACTGCCGAGTGGCGACTGAACATGGATGGGGGTGGGTGGGGTTGAGAGGGTCGGGCGGGGGGGGGAACTGATAGGGGCGGGTCAAAGTGAGAGATATCCCAAAAAAAGATTACTCTATCCAACTTGATGGATTCGCTGGTGTTATAATAGGTGATTGTCTTGATTTATTCTCAGATTTTTAGGGATAAATTGACCTAAAAACTCTGAGATGATCGAACATGATGTCGGTCAAAAAAGTACTGACGGAGATGTGAAAGATCTAAATTCAAAGTTTCATTTGGCAGATATGTTTTATTTTATCTGTAATAGGAAGTTGCTTGAAGTTAGAAGTGGTGTGTCCCATTTAAAAAATATATTATTAAGTGATATAATAATTATTATTGATGATACTTTTTTTTCATTCCGACGATTTGATTTAATAAATATTTGAAACATGTAAACGTAATTGGAATAATGTTTATACGATACAATTTTTTTATTAACAATTTTAGGTTTGCTATAATCTCATTATTAATTCATGTTGTAGGAACAATTAATTTTAAACACTGACGATTTCTGAACTCACCATACTGGGAAGCATTCGTGCCCGAGCGAACTGGTCAGTGCATTTTGAAAGCTTCCGTAGGAATGTTATTCTGTCTCGAGCGCCTCGCTGTGTAACATGAAATTTAAAATTTAAATATTCTGATAATTTTTTAACTAAAACAAAGAATTTAATTAAAATGTAAGATATTTTATAAAAATTATTATTTTCCCAGTCCAAATGCATAACCTAATATCGCAGACAGGGTTATCATAATAATAATAGAGCAAACAAGTTTAAGATTTTTAAATAAATTAACCGCGTTCATACGAATTGGGAGGCAATGCTATAATACAAGTGAAATAATATCTACGCATTTAAAAACTTGTTCAGTTTTATGAAATCATTTCCGAAAGGTTTTAATTGCATTATTAAAATTTGGGTTAATCCATTTATGCTAACAGATCTTAAAAATAACGCACTTTGATGTATTGCCTCTTCTACTACTGTTTCAGACAGCCTCAAAATGCCTATCATAAAATATTGTTAATTATTATAATATCTCCAACTTCTGAAATTTCCCATACATTTTGATGGCAATATTCTGCACAAGGGCTTCTTAGCAGCACGAGTTGTGAGGTTTGATTTATAATCATATATTTGAATGGATGATTATTCCGCGCTACAATAAACACAGCTAATATTTTGCTGGAGTTGGATTTATTTGCTATCATCAAGACAGATGCCTTTATGTCTAATGTGAAAGAATTTGAACTGTACTTTAACGGATAAAATAAGATAGATAGTTACATTTATTTATTTCTTCTAACACAGCAAACTTATTTTGTGGCACCATTTTAATTGAAATTAATAAAATGCTTAGTTTTTACCACTTTTTTTAGCGTTGCTCATGAAACATGTTGGGATTTATAAACAATAAAAGTGGTCAAAACTAAGTATTAATTTCAATTTATTTATTTCTTTAAACAAGACGTACGTACGTTTCTAGGTTACGAATAAGGTAAAAATATTTGTTTTGCCTCCTCCTACATCAAATGTTGCAGGATTGAACCAACAAAGTGGTGGGTTGTTAAGTATAGCCGCATAATCGCTTAATAAGAGTCGCTTTAAACGGTTTTTTTTTTCAAAGAAATAAAGTTACATTAGGTTTTTACGTATTGCGAGCTTTTGTTACTTCTCTTCCATGGAAGCTTTAGCTTGCGGTTGGAAGCGGAGTGTACAGTACATTATTGTCGTTGGTACAGTATTGTGTATACCAGTAAATAATAATATTATAGGGACATGTATTTTGTGCTGTAGTAAGTAAGCTTTATTTATCCGTGTTTGGTAACCAGATCGGAATGGCCATGATATATTCGACCGTTTTCCTAGATGTGTAAGTATTAACCAACACACATTTATACGCCGTAATATGTAGACAAAGTCAGCCAAATTAAAATATTATTATAATTCCTTCATCTACCACGTATTCACGTATGTATAACGAATGCTTTCCGATCTTTGTACAACGTTTTTTCGAAGTCCGATCATATTTTAAGATTACCAGGTCTTTTCCCTTGTTTATTTATATTAGGGGAGTAGGGTGAAAAGTTTGGGATGGCTTTTGAGATATAAGCTGTCTATTCAGATATAATCTGGCTATTCAGCTTTAAGCTGTCTTTTCAGATATAAACTCGCTATTCAGAAATAAGCTAGCTATTCAGATTTAAGCGCGCTATTCAGATATAAACTGGCTATTCAGATATAACCTGGCTATTCAGATATAAACCGGCTATTCAGATATAAACCGGCTATTCATATATAAGCTGGCTATTCAGATATAAACTGGCTATTTAAATATACGCTTGCTATTCAGATATAGTTACTCACTGTAATAATATTAGTTAGAACATCTAAACTGTTCAAAAATAATTTGCCATAATCGGTGGCATATTTGTCCACTAAGGCCATATTAAGACTCTCACGTCTTCCTCATCTTTCACTCGATAATCTCAAAAATATTACAATAAATCCTTCACGATGCCACGCTACGCTGCCGACCTTCTCAGCGTTTGCCCGACTTACCTTTGGCTAATCCGGGCCTATTTATATCTGTTTCCTTCATTCGCTTCTTTATACATTCTTTCCTTTTCCTACATCTTAGGATAATGTAAATACAGGGTTTCCGGGGAGGGTTAAATGAAGTAACTTTAAGAGGTGATTCTACATGATAGTACAAGTAAAAAAGTTAATATTTTTTTAGAAAATCAATTGTTTTTTCAGACAAGATTATTCTTCATAGAAATCATTAAAAACTACCTGTGTTGAAATTAGGAAAAAAATCGTGTACCTTTTTTACTTGTACAATGTACAGTAATGTTAAATTTCCTCCTTAGGCCACCTTGTTTATTAAATTTAAGTTGTGTAATAAACATAAATATGAAGCAGTTGTTCGCATTACCCAGGAATACAACACCATTATTTTGGCCATTTCTGAATAAAACCATATCCTAGATTACAACAGAGCTTTATGCGTTACCTGTGTATGAGGGAATATAAATACTATCCATTTCTGTATCCATCTTTGTTCTTAACAGGAATACTTGATATCAACACCTTAGAAGCCCATCAAATAATTAAAAATTAAAAAAAATATAACAAAAATAAAAAACAGGTAAACATCTTTTTAATTTAATCCATGTAACTATAATTAATACACCGCTTTTAAAACATGTTAGTGTGCCCTAAAAAGTACTCAGTGGAGATTCTATGCACTTTTTGTGCTCCAAAAGCTCCGAAATCAACTGCCATCGATATTTTCATCGGCACTTACCGACAGTTCAGGAAGTATCTTTTGACCCATGTCACAAAATAAAATATTCCCTCATGACCTTTTTATAATATTCTCCAAATACCATATCTTTAGGTACTTAACTTGTCTTTGATAAACTTGACTATATACGTAATAAGCTCTTTTTACGTTTTTGTCAGCTTAGGCAAGCACTTTGTTTCATTCGGAATCCCAATTAATGTCATATTATTAACACTTACATTTACCTCAAATTTTCAATCTTCTCCGTGATATTTTGGTGTATAACCAGTTTATGGAGAAAAAAATGGTATAGTCTATTCAACGGTGACCGTATAACTCATCAAAATCATAATTCATCACATCTTTAAAAAGTTATATAAAGTCATGGAAAGTGATGAAACAAAAACTTTATTAACTGGGTTAAGTAGGTTAGGTTAGGTTAGGTTAAAAAAAATTTCATCGTTTCTAATGACTTTATATTACTTTTTAAAAGTGTGTTAAATTGTCACAGTGTTGAGTTATCATGGAACTCTATTCAACCGAACATGTTTTGTAGAAATATTTCTATATTGTATATAGTTCCTCAATGAATGTAACCCAAAGTATACTACAAGTGTCATAGATTGTGCAGACTAGTACATTATCCCCATTGAGTAAGATATTTTACAATATCACCATTGAATAAGAAACCCATTGCAAAAGCAAAATACTTCCTGATCTTTGAATCTGAACAAAAATATGTTATTCACATAGAGAAAGAATGTTACGCGATCTAGGTACATTTGAACGTCATAGATACCCATTTTTATATATGCAAAGTTTGTACTATACGCACTCGGATATTTCTCGTGAATCAAACTATAAAATTTTATTGCAAAATTTACATATTCATAGTTTCTTAAAAATTTTACATTGTAATGAATTACCTAAATTCCCATTGACCCGCTTTCATTTATTACCTATATAACACTAACAACATTATATTATCTGCGAAACGTTAACGCCGTTTTAAATATCTACTCAATAACTGGGTTTAGTATGTACCACTTTAAAACACGTTTATGAGTACTATCTAATATGAATTTTACGCACCATTTTTCCACAAATCTCTATGCCTAAGCAATTATTTTCAATCACTGAATTTTCTATTGGATAGAACAACTAGGTCGATTATTCTCACAGATTTCAAATGGACGTAATATTTATTTATTTTGATCTTTTTCTTCCACTCCTCATCTCACTAGGGAATTTCTTTGACGAGATGAGCAGCTTTAAAATTATATTCAATTAAATAAATACATCACATAACACATATACAGATGGATCACATAGAATATGGGGCTCCTAAGGTGATTCACGATAGACGCCAGGACATGAAAAATCCAAAATCACCACTCTCAGCTAGTATGGAATTTATTACTATTTTCTTGAATAGATTCAAGGAACCTTTAGTTTTTTTATATTTTATAAGAAAAACTTCTTTGTCCAAAGGATGTTCTGATATTCACCGGCTGATACATTAAAAAAGAACTCAATCTAGTGTAGCGCACTTGTTGTGATCTTTTGGAAGTATCAATGTTGTTGAAAAATTTACAGAGCCTGTATTATGTACAACTGCCTTATTGATATAATTTTACTTTCACTATAAAATAACTGTGACGAATACAAAAAAAAATTCTTACACATTATTTTTTTAATGTTTTTAGTATTTAAATAAATTAAGTAAATAGATATGTTTGCATGCGAAGAGGCTATAAAAATAGTATTTATGGTGTGGCAAGGAAATAATTTTAATAACTATGGAAAATCCTAACCGAATTGCAAAAAAATACATCGAAAAAGCACATCGTGTAAGTTAACGTTTCGAAGGTTACGAAATAACGTTCTAGATTCCACAAAGAAGTAAGTGGTTTGTTTTCAATTCTTGGAAGGAATAAAAAACAGATTTATTTACCCTTGTGAAGTTCATAATTCAGAAGTTTTGTAACTAGAACTGAATAAGAAGGCATTTCTCAACCTACCGATTTTTATCACCCATTTCTTCCGCCTCAAAAAACTAAATAACTAACTTACCATCACGCTCACGTTTCCCCTCAGGGTTGAGCGGAGAGGATAGACTGTCACACAACTCTGTCTCGATACACACTCCTTACTTCATTCACATTCATACATCGTCTAATGCATAGGTACTCTTCTGTTATTCTTATTCTCAACAGAAACAGAAAATTTTCAGTGCTTTTCTCGATCTATGACCGAGTTGTTATGAAAACCTACGAAAGTTATTTTCTCTATATGGAGTGAACGCAAGTTTTATACATGCATTTTTGATGAGTGAGTGTGATAGTGTCGGTAACCTGCTTCTCGTACTCAGATAGAGGTGTATGTATTGTTTACATGTGTGAGGAAGAAGATACATGTTTGTAAGTCTATGTATGTACATGTATATGCTTATACGCATGTATATGTATGTATGTGTATATGTATGTATGTGTACATGTATGTATGTGTACATGTATTTGTGTGCATATGTATGTGTATGTACGCATGTACACGTGTGTACTAATTTATATATTTGTAAATACTGAAGACAATATTAGTGATTTCTAAACGAAAATCTGAAACAGAAAAATCAGAAAAGGAAACGGTCACATCTGGGACTCGAACCCAGGACCCTTGTCTTTCCGTGACAGTGCTCTACCAACTGAGCTAATGGGACCCTATTCCCCTCGGTCATTTTTTAACTGTATCATACTTCGCATGAGAACTACTAAAATTGTCTTCATTTTTTTTTTTTTTTTTTTTTTCACCGCACATTTTTATTGGCAACTATCTTTATGTATGATCGCAAGATTCAACCCGAACTAAATGCAATCCAGTCAGCGTCTTTTTTTTTAGATAAACTAAATATTTTTTTTAATATATTTGTGTTTATTTTATAGAAAACTTTGGCAATTTTGTTAGTTATTGAAAACATTTTTTAAAAATTATTTTATTTTATTTTTTATATCTATTATTTTTATCTACCAAAATGTGTTTACACTAGACTTAAATTCAAACTAACTATCCTCCAATGGTCACCATTAAACAGGCTGCTGCCTAGTATGGTGTTCTTATGCATCTTCTCTAAATAAATGAATTAATCATGTAACATGTAGGTACTTATAAATAAAATAAATAAATAAAAATTGCGTCTCTATACGAGGGAATCATTTTTGTGTTAGAGTGAACGATGATTTTACGATGTGGTTTGATTTTACAAATGGTGTTAAGCAAGATAATTGTATTTTGTTCCGTTCCCATACTTCTAGAGCCAGTGAGACTATGGCATCTCCGATAGGGGTGTGTTGTGAGGCTAAAGGTATTGGGGATGGAAGAACATAGGGAGGAGGAAGGTTTTTTTTGAAGTATCTGAATCTTCAGGTTTGGTAACCAAACACGCAAAAGCCGTTTTGTTTCGATTCTGAATCGCGGTCTTTCATAATACTGAAAGTATCTTTTAAATTTTTATATTTAAATCTTCTTATATGCATATGGGGCTTTTACATTGGGCACATGATACAAATTTTGTACAAAAGGGATATAAAAAATTGTTTCAAAAAACAATTTCTTACATTACAGTGGTTTGCAATTGGATAATACTGTAAATTTATATTTTAATTTTTATAAACTGAAATTATCAGAGAGAATTTCTTGACATAAAACAAGTTGTTTAAGTTACATTAAAAAGTCAATATCATTGGAATATTCATTTGCTAAAGTATGTTAAGTAGGAGTTGGCGAGTTTGCTGCATAATTTGTTTGCGATTAGTGACATTGAAATAGGTCCTTATGCTCCTTGTCTATCTAGAACGAGCCGCAAATAATGGATTCGTAACCAAGGATCGTAACCAATCAACCACGGAGGCCTTCTATATGAAATGTATGCAAACATGGAAAGCTTGCGTTTTGAGTGCCTCAGAACATTCCCAAACTGGAGTGTCAAAGTGATCCTTGCTTCGGATAGGAAAATATTGTGAACATAAAATATTCTCCAGTAACCGAAAAATTTAAGCGAAAAACATTTTATTTCTGAGTATATTGAATTCATTAATTACGTATGATAAGTTGGAATTGTACATGCCCAAACCCTTAAATTATTACGTCGTTTTAATCTATGTACGAGATCCACAGCCTAGTATGGTAGTCGAGAGAACTATAATAAAGCAAGGGAAGTATCATCGTGAACCCACAAGTAAATAGGCTTCCTGTAACTTACGCGGTTTGTCACTATCGCTAACTTAATTATTCAAAATGCCCAAGATTGGTGAGAATATTTATCTTCTAAAGTTTTATTAGAAATGTCGTTTCAAAAGCTCCTGATTTTAATATAAAGTGATATTCATCCACCTAAGACTTTGGGAACAGTTTTAATACAGACCACCTTTCTTGATTTCTCCCTAGAGACAAATATTTCATAAAAGTCTGTGTTGTTAGCCAACAAAATAAGAGAAGATTTTAATATACAAGATATTAAGAGACGTAGATACTTAACCTTTTTAATCAGTGATTCCTGACATTATTTGGGGAGAAAAATGTTAACTAAAGTTAGTCTCCTATTACGTTTTTGAAGTTTTTTTTTTAAACTAAAAATATTAATAAATCAGTAAAAATTGTTTCATGTTTCATAGCCAAGTACGTCCATTGACATAAGAACAAGAACAGCGTCACTCCTGGACACGATGACCCCCAGATTCCTACCCAACCTTCATACCTCTATCCTTCCCAGAAAATCATCTCCTTACATTTCTTAAAAGACCCTCCACACAGCATCCCCAATATGACATGGGCCCTGAGGGATTTTTTTCCTCAGAGCCTCTCATATGGAGCTAATCTAAAAATTAAAAAAACTTTATTTTTTCTGTAAACCTAACTGATCGCTGTAGCTTTATTTCTTATTTATTTATTATTTATTTATTAATTCGGGAAATCGACAGCTTACACTTATTTCTGTTTGTACATAAGTATTATAGAGCCAAAATAAACCAATTATGGATTTCCTCCTTGTGACTTTTTCTCTACTGAGAGAGAATATGAATTAAAAAAATTTATACAAAATAAAAGATTATATAAAACGAAAAATTTACAAAACAATACATTTATAGCCATGGAAAGAGGTTGTAGATATAAATCAAATCATAATAGAAATATTAGCAGCAATTGGCAGCATGTCGGCAGCGGTAGAGCGGTAGGTAAAATTATTCCATCTCAAAACAACATCTGTGAGGTAATCCACGAAATGAACGAAATTACGGAGAGGTCTAAAAACATAATTTTGTACAATGTACCTGAAAGTGAAAATTTACAAAACAAAACATTTATCAACACAATAGTCATGGAGAGAGGTTGTAGATATAAAATAATATATATTGTTATTTTGTTTTTATTATGTAGTTTTTTCATGTTAAAACTTGTTATTTCTCATGATAAAGATGTACTTTATGTAACTTTCTAGAAGTTAAATAAAAAATAATTTTTTTATTTGTTTCACATGTAGAAGGAAATAATACCAGCACACTTATTTCACGTGATACACAGTTTTTAGTTTCCACAACATTGGAAAGTAATGGACATGACAAACATTAGTTTCTGAATATTTTGACTTGTTTGGACTTTATTCGAGCTTTTGAGGTTGTAGGATTCGCAAAAACAAAAGCTAGCTAATCATTTCACAGCTGAGCTATTCTGCTGCGTTAGCTAAAAACACAGTGTTTTCCTTGAGACTCTCAAGGAAAACACCGTGTTTTTATTTACAGCGTTAGTATTGTGAAAAAGAACGAGTCGTAGAAGCAATCCGTAAATGTACACGTAAGCGCGATAAATGTTGGTCGCGTTTGGTGTATTAGCTTCATCAGGTTGGTTAACAGTTAATATTGTAGAGTCATAGCTGTCTTTGTTCAAAAATTGCTACTTGTTAGTTTGTAGCATGTATTTTAAAGTATTGATATTGATAAAGTTAGTTTGTAGCTTGTATTTTAAAGTATTGATATTGATCAATACTTTAAAATACATGCTACAAACTAATGTTTGCAAAAGAGATTAAATAAACCATTTGTTTTTACCGTCTGACATTTATTCCAGGCAACTTATTTCAACAAGCCGTGTTTCTCAATTAACCATGAATTATTTATATGTAAATATCTATCTAATTAAAGTCCTATTTATTTACAAGTAGTACTTTATGTAAAACCACATGATTATGACCATTTTTCTAATTCTTTTTAATATACTAATCAAAAAAAGCTAAGATATGAATACCGGCAGGCTACAAATTGGTTGGCATTAGAAAAAATCCAGCGTGGCTAAGTTATTAACGATTTCACTTAAAATATATCAAATCAAATTTTGATTACTTTAAAAATAACACATTTAAATCGCATAAAACTTTATTATAGGCATGAACAATACAAAATTCATATGTATGGTAAAAAACACAAAGGTTTTTTGTATCTCTTCTAAAATGTGGTGATTGTGGGTTATTGGCTTTTGCTTTTGAACTTTCTCCCCTTTATTAATCCACCGTAATTCCATTATCATGGTTCGTGGTTTTCTACCTCCCTTAACGCTTTTATATTTGATGACTTCACCTTGGTAAAGTTCACTGTATTGTTTCGGTAAACTCGTCAAAATGACTCCAACTCAATTAGTCTGCAAAGTTCGGATTTTTCTCACTTCGGGCCCTATTTATGTCATTAATCTCAATGTCTAGAACAGAACCAAACATCCGAGCTTTTCCAAAACCTATCCGAGCTTTCACAGAACATCCAGCTTTTCTTGGCGGTGGATAATGAATTTCTACAGAATTTCTATTGAAGTGAACTTCAGATCTCAAATAACTTATACCCAGAATTGATTTGAATTATTATTCTCTGATTTTAAAACGTGACTGATAATAATTATTATCATCCCATAATTTACTTTGATTTTGTGTTTATATATAATTGGTTGGAATATTAGTATTTGTTTTCGATGATTTTTTAAGGAAGTGATCATCGAACCTCCAGGTTATAAATTAAATAATATCACAAAAACAACAGAAAAAAATCTGTATTTATTAATAGGTTCGTTTCAACAAATAGGGAAATATTCTTCAAACATATTATTGATCGTACCTTAAAAAAGAATCACAAAAGTTTATAATTTATCAAAAGCCTATTTCTAATTAGACAATTTTTCTCATCTTCCTTCGTCCTTCAATTAAAAAAAATCTTTCAACTAAAATTATTTCAACTTTATCAAATCAATGAAATTAATTGGTATCTTCATTAACACCCCAAAGGAATGAAGTAACCCAATTAACGATTTTTACAAAGCCATTCAAATTTTCAGCATACCTAAAAATATTATCAAATTATAAGAGGGTATGGAATACGCCCAAAATTCATACGAATGGGGACCAAATATAATGATAAAAGAATAATCGTAAATTATTCCTGAAAATTCCAATTCATTTATATGTGATCGGAGGCTGAACAAATGATCAGTTTTTGGCATTTGATAGATGATTAATGGTTAACGCAAAACATGGGACCAGAATTCTTTTTGGCATGTGGAAGAAAAATGCAATGATCAGCATTGTTTTAAGGAACGTGTACCTATTGCTTCTCATTTTATATAAATGATTTTGGATGTCATGATAATAGAACAATAATAATAATAATAATAATAATAATAATAATTCCTGTAATATTCAAAAATCTGTTAGTGAAAAAATAAGAAAATACACAGATTTAGGAAATGAAATAAAAAGAATTTGGCATTCTCAGACTATAAAAATATTACCATTCGTTATTTCGGCTACTGGCATTATACCTAGCTCTCTAATTAAAAATTTAGGCGTATTAGATCTATCAAAAAATTTATATATAAAGATGCAAAAGTCGGTCATTTTGAATACATGTAGGATAACAAAAGATTTTTTAAATATTTATGTTGAGGGATCAGTAGGATTTATAGGCCCTGTTAGAAGTTCTACCGAGCCGAACCCTCTGATATGAAAATATCTGGAGACGGTGAATTTTTTTTTCCCATTTGATATCTGGTGATTTGACGTGTTGTTGTTCTTGTATTGTTTTGTATTTATTTTACTTATATAATGCACTTACATAGTGTTGATTGACTAGCTGATCATTTGTGGAAAAGTGAGTGGAAGGGTTAAGTTTTTCCTTTGGGGAAGACTTAACCCGGACAACTAAATCGGAAGTTTAAAAAAAAAAAAAAAAAAAATAATGATTTATTGTCTTCTTTTCTTATTAACACATAGACATAATGATATCCTCACTGGGATCTCCCGTGCTGAGGATGTCATTTACATATTATAATTTAATTATAAGAAATTAATATTACAACAAAGTATAATGTAGTATATATATATTTTTTAAGTAATTTTAAAATAAGTAAGGTACTGTTTTTGGTATAGTTCAGTTGATTCTGTTTTAGTCTGTGTTTGATTTCAGTAAATTTTCTATTTCAGATCTTCCTATGTTAAGTATCCAGCTTTTTATTTCAGATTTAAATGTTAAAGTGTTGAGGTTTTTGAGTGTGAGTGGTATTTTGTTGTAGAGTTTAATACTGTGATATAAGAAATATAAATATATAATTTGTTATATTTTTACCGATTTGTAAAGAAGTTCTTCTTAAATATAATCACTTGCAAACGAGTAAAACGCCCTGAGTCGTAATAAGAAAAAGGCTACATTTTTAAAAATTATGAAGTAACATCAACCTAACTTACATTCAACAAACATGAAGACATTTATGATTTAAGATTTTCACGGCCAAAAGTATTTTTGTTATTTGTTTTTGGGGTGTTATGCCGTGTTGCGCTAACTCCTTCTTTAGCCAACGTTTCAAATAACACATCTGCCCTGATGATGGACACTGCAATGCTGTCCAAAACGTTGGCTAAAGAAGGAGTTAGCGCAACACGGCATAACACCCCAAAAACAAATAACAAAAATGAAGACATTTTTTTGTAGAAATTAACAAAAATGAAGATGAGAGAATCATGATGTAACAACGGAACAGGAATGCCTAGTGAGGACTGTAAATAAAGTACTTCATTTTGCAAATAAAAAATAGTTATTATTACAAAAAAATGGCTTTCAAGGAACAACCATGAAAAATCCACTTCAGCTGTAAAAAGCTTATTTTTGATGTTTCACTGAATTATAATTATTTATTACTAGACCCTTTATACAGCATCCCCAGAGACAACATAGGCCCTAAGGGAATTTATTTTCCTCAAGACGTCCTGTTTCAATATAATGTACAATTATTTATAAACACCGTACTGATTTGTAAACACTATATAAGAAATTAATACAAATAGTTTTTGATGTTTGACGTTATAATAAAAATTAAAAGCGGGTTCGAAAAAGATCCCTGTGGTACACTACTTAAATATAAGTATCTATCTTTACAAATGCGATTTTGCTATTTTTTGCAGGTTTTATATGAAAGTTCAATATAACCCGTATATAACTTATCACATATATTTATATATTTGTAAGTATGCTTACGAGATAACAAATATAAATAATTTGAAATGAGTCCAATACGATAAACCTTACTCAAATCGAAGATTTAACCTTGGTCATAATTACTGTTGTGTGAATTTTGGGAAATAACTAATTCTGAGTTTATTCTCAAGTACAAAAATCCTACATATTATTAATAAGACATGAACAATTAATTTCAGCATTGATGGCTTTTAAGGTAGGTAAACCAGAAGGCTTCCTTGCAAACATGAAGTGCAGCAACTAATTTGTCGGAGTAAATTCGATTGCAAGTTTCGTAAACTCACTAACGGATATGATGCATTTAAGCTGGCCAAATTCATGTAGTTAGTAGAACACCAATAATTTATCGAACCGATTTGCCCATATAGAGTTCTTCAAAATGTTAACATGTAAATATTTTATGTACTGTTAAATTTATAAATTGATAAACCTTTCTTTTTCATGGTAAGTCGATGTATGGGAGTATACAAGTTTTTTTCTTCTTTCTAATAGTGCTAGAAACTTGCCAGTTATTGTGATGATGAGGAATTAGTTTACCTAGGTTTGTTATGCTATTGCAAAAAAATAAATATATGTAATTAGATTTTTAGGGGAAGAATAGGCAGTACGGGGACACGGGACACAACCGGACCCCTTCTAACTTCCTCCTGTCGAATTAAAGCTGTGTTGCCAGATGCATTGTTTTTACCACGTTTTTATGATTTTTTTGGGTCATTTATACCTCTATAATATTTTAAAAACATGTATTTTGAGTGAAAGTGTTTCAATTTTTAGAGTCTGTCGGGTTGAGGAAATCCCTTATTCAGGAATATATTTGTTCAACTTAAACTTTTTCTAATTATTATCTTTGTCAATATATAATAAGAAAATAAAATACTAAACGTTTAGTTATACAGTGGCGGCACTTCTATGAGGGTCATTTGGTCAGTGACCTACCAAAAATATGCTGCGATAGTATTAATATATAAAAAAACATTTATAAAGCTACGCTTTTTTGATTAGTTCCAGTGCCATCTAACATCCAAATGAGAAGCTAATAAACATACCATGGGTCACTTTAAATTTTGTCCCAAAACATCTCCTTTCTTTCTCTATTGCTATACAGACAAATGAGGTAAAAACTATCATGTCTGACGTATGCTTAGATGATCGCATGACCGCGGTAAGATATCTACAACTTAATATTATTAATGTAGTCGAGAGATATGTGAAACAATGTAAGTCAAATGTTTTTTGTATAATAAACGATGGCCAACTTAAACTTGAATATTAGTTCGCGAAATTATGTTCATCATTGTTGGCATAATTTAATAAAAAGAATGTAATCGCTCCTAAAAAATAATTAAATGCTACATAAAAATCAGTTATGTCTTATATATTGATAAACTTACACTAAATGTGTCGATATTTGAGGTGAATTTGTTTCCAAGTGTATGAGGGCAAAAAATAGGTGGGTATGTCTGATAGTTAGACCCAGAATTATTATTGTAGAATAACAATTATTTTTTATAAGCAATAATTGTTCGCCTGAAACACTCATCCACATTGAAAAAATCTCCTGATAAAAAATACATGACGCCAACGGGACACACTCATCCACATTGAAAAAATCTCCTGATAAAAAATACATGACGCCAACGGGACATGTATTTTTTATCAGGAGATTTTTTCAATGTGGATGAGTGTTTCAGGCGAACAATTATTGCTTATAAAAAATAATTATTATCCTTTGTGCTATGCATAAATAAAATCTTGTCTTTAAAACATTAATTTATCAAAAAAATAATAAATTGTAGAATAATATATTTTGCCTAGTTGCTCAATTTAGTATATTAAGGTCGATGAGATAAAGCTTATTTTCCATCAATTCACAAATTAGGTAGTAACTTGTTTAGTGAAATTCTATAATTTATGAAAACACAGAATTCGTTTGATTTCTCAGTCGTATTCTCCACATAATGTATCCACGTTAACAAAACAAACTAATAACTCTACAGTTTCAATAGGAGCCTGAGTTATGCCGATACGTTTGTAAACAGATAAGAAGCTTTTGTAGATAAACTAGAATAGACGTTTCATTTTACTTATGTATAATTTGTTTTTGCATTAGCTCCACAAGAAAATAGTTTTCCTCATGGCCTATGTGAGAGGGTCTCTTTAAAGAAAGGATGGAGAGAAGTTCAAAAAGGTATGAGGAGTGGATAAGAATCTAAGGGTTAGGGGGTCCAAGAGTGACGGACGTTTGAACCCATTCTCCCACTGCGGTGCAAGAGCCTGCCGGAGATGTCAAATAGTCTTCCTCAACCAGTTTCTCCCGATCTGGCTGCATCTGCCGATCTCCAAATCCACCGCCGAGACTTCTCACCCCATGAACCCTGACATCCCGGCTAAATCAAACGTAGCGAACCACTTGGGGTGACCTATGGCAGTGGTGTTGGTTATCCAATAAATGTTTCCCGGAGCGGTGATTCCTCCTAAATTGTATGACTATGTTAAAACTGCGAGTAGTTATACCTAAGTTACAATGAGACGATTAATGTTTAAATATGAAATTTAACCAGCCATGTTTTTTTTATTTTTTTTTTATTTAGGAGAAAAAACAGATACAGATATCAATTGACAAGAATATACAAATTATCAACTAGAGAATTCACCTGCATCCAAAATATTTCTCACGAATTGACTTAAACAGTAGTTAAAAACATTTAAAAATATTTTGACGTATAAATAGGGGAAAAATATATACATTAGAATATTATTTTACAAATAGTGATATGATAGAAATGCGCAATATCCTTATAAGAATTTACAAATTATTTTTAAATAAATTTAGAGGTTAAAACAAAAAAATATATATATTAATAGATAAACATAAATTAAAAATATATATTTATTTAAACGAAGTATGTCTAAGTTGTTTACTTTGAACTTTGTAGGAAAACAGTCTTCATTTTTCTACTAAAAGTAGTGCGTATATCAAAAAATAAGTCAGAGTCCTTGAGGTTTTGATTCTGATTAAATGATTCGCACATTCTTCTGATTGGATCCCCGACACCAGCATTTGTACGCGTCCTGCTAATGTGGAATAAGACGTTAAGCCTTGTTACTCTGGGTGGTACTTTGAAGTTTATTAATTCGTCGTGACAGTCAATAACGTTGTTACAGATTTTAAACAGAGTCATGAGATCAGGGTATGTTCGCCGGTTAGATAGAGTGGAGACGTTATAACTCGGAAGCATACTTATGTACCCGCGTTTGGGTGCGCTCATTCTGTAATTGAGGCATCGCAGAAATTTATTTTGAATACTTTCAATATTTTCTTTATAGATATCGTAAATTGGATTCCATATGGAGGTGCAGTATTCAAGTTGAGAACGGATCAGAGTGTGGTAAAAAAGAAGATATGTTTCAGGTTTTCGAAATTCAAGGCTGTTTCTGATGACAAATCCTAGCATGCTGTAAGCTTTATTCACAATATTATCAATGTGCGCATCGAAGTGGAGTTTGGAATCAAAAAGTACGCCTAGATCTCTTATACAGTAAACGCGTTCGAGTAAATAATTACCAATACAATAATTGTGTTTGATAGCGTTGTGATTTTTAGTAAAACTTATTTGTTTACATTTATTGTAACTTAGGTAAATTTTGTTTTCATTGCAAAACGTTTCGAACCTTACTAAGTCGCTTTGTATGAGCAGACAATCGTTTAAATTCCGAACAATGGCAAATATTTTTATGTCATCAGCGTACAAAAGATATAAACAATGCACGAAACATTTAGTAACAGTGTTAATAAAAAGAATAAACAACAGCGGACCCAGGATTGACCCCTGAGGCACGCCAGAAGTAACTGGTTCCCATGTAGATGTGTGTCCTCGTAATGATACGGCATGTTGTCTTTTTGTTAAATATGAGATAAACCAGCGTAATAAATTTCCTCTAATTCCGTTGTACATAATTTTTTTAGTAAGAATAAGGTGGTCAAACTTGTCGAAAGCTTTTTTGAAATCGCAATATATTGCATCTACCTGGTGGCCTCGATACATACTAGTAAATAAGAAATTTGAGTAAATAAGTAAATTACTCATGGTAGATTTGCCTTTAACAAACCCGTGTTGTTGTTCAGTAATTTTGGAAGCAAGCTGGGGATATATATTGTCATCGCCGAGAGAATGGATATTGGCCTATAGTTTTCCACTCTTTGACGCGAGTCACCCTTGTAGACCGGTATAATATAGGCCAACTTCCACCTATCAGGGAAAACCCCATCACTCAGGCATTTATCAAATATTATGGTAAGCGGCACACACAGTGACGACGCAGCAGATCTAAGGAAAAACGCCGGTATTCCATCGTGACCCACACCCTTGTTTATGTCTATCGATTATAAACTGGATTGCACTTCTTTTTCCGTTAGTTTAATTGTGTGAATGTGCGCAAGTCCAGAGTCCTGAACTTCCTTAAGTTGGTCACTGTTAATAATTGGGTCATTGATAGAGGAAGGTTCAAATGTTGACTTAAAGAATTCAGAGAACATATCACAAATTTCCTGAGCATCGTTAGATTTGCGCCCTTCGAAGAACATTGCAGCAGGGTATCCATCAGACGATTTTAATGAGGATATGTATGACAAAAAGCTTTTGATATTATTTTGCAATGAACTTTCGATGTTGTCAAAAAATAACCTTCGGGTTTCGGACGTATGATACATCCTTCCCACTGCGGTGCAACACGATGGGTCGAGAGAGTCCAGTTGGAGAGGTCAAATGTCTCTTTCCAAATCTCTCCCGATCCGGCCCGCCACGCAGCAGGTGCGCAAACGTATCCACCGCCAAGGCCTAGAAAACCTCACCCTGAAACCGGGCACCTTATGCTCAGTCACCAAATGTAGCGAACATGGGGTGACCTATGGCAGGAGTGTTAGTTATCCAATAAATGGTTCCTGAGATGGCGGTACTCATTCCCGCCTGCCAAATAGAGCCTTGTAAGTCATATTTTACAGCGCCCTTGAAATGATTTTTCACACTATTATTACTATTAAATAAAATACAAACAACCAAAACCGCACATTTTCTAGTCGATCCCCAAAAGACCACAAAGAATAATTTTTAATGTCGGATTGTGAGATTTCATTGACCCCCCTTAAGGTCAAATGGAGCGGGCAAGTACCTACCCCCTCCGACTATCAAATGACTATTTAAGTCCCGCAAAGCTCCCCGGACAAGTGCCTACCGTCTCCAGTCGCTCGTAACATCAATTGATATCAACTTGCTCGGAATAATTAAACGGAACCTCATTAATTCACATCCATTTAAGTCCTAGAATTTTAAGTGTTGTGTTAATATAATAAATATCGCTTTTGTAGGGGAGTTGTGATTGCAGAAGGTTAAATTAGAAGTTTAATTGATGGTATATGGAGGTATTCACAAACAAAAAATATGAAGTTTCTTAACGTGTCTTATATCACAACTAATAAAGGTAAAAAAAAAAAAAAATACAAAAAAAATTAAATATATAAAACTATTTTTCAAAAAGGACCACACTGCATGGCCATCAAAGTATATAACAACCTTCCACGTAGCATCAAACAAATAACCGACATAATTAAATTTGAATCATCACTAAAAACATTTCTCTTAAACAAATGTCACTACACCTTAAATGAATACCTTACATAAATTAAACACCTTTGTTTTTTTAATTTGTTATTTACACACATTTGTTAACATGTAATTGTTGGGTTATGAAATATAATGTGTATTTGTTGGGTTAGTTGGAAGAAATAGGATGTAACCTATAAGCTATACCCTTTGTACTCTGTATTTTTGTGCAGTAAATATTTTTTTGAATATGAATATTAATTTGAATTTAAGCATGAAAATCGCTTGGAAAGCACCCAGAAATGGTCGACTTAGAGAAAAAGTATTTTTATTAATACATTTATGAGAAAGAAAAGGTTTATTAAGGGAAACCATCACGATTTTTTTAAATGTTTTTTTTTAAAATCAAGAGAGACAAATATTCCCTAGTTACGAATAACCTGAAAATATTTGAAAATCTCCTGCTACCACCACAGTAAGCGCAAAATGATGCGTGGTGTGTTGTTAAGGAGGACATAGCCACTCGCCAGCCGAGGAATTTAGCACACTATACCTGGGTGGGACCAAACGCGATGTCAACTCAACTACCGCCGGTCAAGATTGTTTCTTGCGTTCATAATTCTCTAATTAAAAAAAAAATCTTACTATTTAGAAGTTTACATTTATAATTTTTATAAAGTAAGTCCCAAATTTATTTTAATTCAACTCAAGAAAAACAACAGGAAATTTAGCTTAAGCATATTATTGGTATTCATAATTTAAATCAATTTGTAATAAAAGTCAATTTAAAATAGTGATTTTGTTGATAGCTTCCCCTTAACTAGGAATTTTATAGATTACAAATACGAGATTCGGTCACTAAACACGGCTAGACATAAACTTTTCTGTGGGTTTTGAATTCGAATTCGAGGATCACAATCGCCATGCCAATGAGTCAGTCATGTGTATGATTGTTTTATCAATCAAACATCAATAAGATATTGATTCTCTACAATAAATATAATCAATCTCTTATTAAGAAATACTGCCTGAAATTAGTTTTAAAAAATAAGCTAAAAAGTGAAAAACGACAGCCTTCCGAAAAGAGATTAAAAATGTATATCTGGTTGACTGTAAAATAAATTACATCTTCAATGAACGAATGAACAAATAAACGTGGGTACTGAGGCGAACAAAATGCAAAGAAGAATATCGTTGATGAAACAAACAACTGTGGATATAGGCGCCAGGGGATCGACAAAGACAAAACCTCCCCCGAATCATTCAACTGAAAAAGTATTCGACGAACTTAAGGGTCGAAAGAAGCAAGATTGCGAACTGAAGTGGGAAGAAACAAACACTCAATTGACTTGTCATTTCTTTAAATCTAATGACTTATTTATAGCGTTTTAATGGAATTTCAGCAAATGCAGAATACACTTTTTTCCAGCGTAATATTATCTTTAATTAGTGAATGCATTTATAATCGTTAGTGTGTAATGGTTGATTTAATGGTGGGACAGTTTTTTTTAACTATAATACAACTATTCTTATTAATAGCTGTATTTAACAATATGTACAGGTAATTTATGTTTTTGGTTTGACTGTGTATTGAACCTTCCTCTCCAGCGACTGACTAAAATGAGATCACTTAAGCTAATTCCTGATTGGATTGTACGAAGATTTATTTCGTATAGGTACTAACTGCTGTAATATTTTATAATGTCATCCAATTTCGAAGAAATGCATTTATGAGAGTGAGTGCCACGAATTGGATACAATATATTGTCATCGATAACGAGTCTACCTGCGGAGTTTCAGCTCGATCGAATTTCGGAAAGTGGTTTAATTTCCTCTTCCAAGATTCCATTTCGTTAAAATATGTTTATGTATTTAAAAGTATGTTAAAAAATAAATATAAATAATTAAAAAATATATATTTTTTTGCGTCCATCCAAAATCGATATATTTTCTCTATCGGTGTAGTGAAAGACCCCAATTCAAACCTTAAACATTATTTGTAATGCTTTTTGCTTTGTTTGCTGATGAGATTTTAAGAACAAATTAATTCTTCTCTGCTTCTTCCTTTTCCAATTTTTTATCTCCATATCAAATTTCCACATCTTATATACACATAATTTTGATAACAATTCACATCTTTCGGAAGCTGTCATAATTTTTTTTGTTATAATTGAGGATTGAAATATTCCCGGGTTACGAACAATCTGACAATGTTTTAATATCAACAAACCAAAATCCTTTCCACCCCCTTTTGAAATAATCGAAAGTTATTACAATAATAGAAATTTTTGTAATTAATAATTAACTATGGACTAAGCTTACACTTTAAAAATTACACCGAATCTTCATTTCATTCCACAAGTTCAACTGCCGCCAAACACGAAGTTTAATTTTTGATCAAATTTTATTATTTAAATTCATAAAACCTGGACTCGCCTAAGCTTACCAATTTAAAAAAATAGATCAACCTGATTTCAAAGACTTTCTTGTCAAACCATTTTTTTTCATTTGACCACATTCAGAACCAACGAAAGAAAAAAATTCCCAATTCCCCGTATATGTGCACAACATTTTATAACGTAGACATTCTCGGTGGTCAGAGCTGTCGACTGGAAATCGAAAGGACACGGGTTCAAGTCCCGTTGGCGTCATGTATCTTTTATCACGAGATTTTTCAATGTGGATGAGTGTTTCAGGATAATAATTATTGCTTATAAAAATAATTGTAGACATTCTTAATAATATCCTTCAGAAATATCGAACAAAAGTAACGAGTTCGATAATAGTTATGCATGAGTATGCAACAAATCGAAGTATCGCATATCCTTATCCTTTTCTTATATTCCTCTTCCTCTACCTTTACATACTAATTAGTGGAATGAATGAATGGACACGGGTTCGAGTCCCGTTGGCGTCATGTATTTTTTATCAGGAGATTTTTTCAATGTGGATGAGTGTTTCAGGCGAACAATTATTGCTTATAAAAATAATTGTTATCCTTTGTGCTATGCATAAATAAAAATCTTGTCTTAAAAACATTGATTTATCAAAAAAATAATAATACTAATTAGTGTTTTTCAATTTGGGAGGCGGGCTTATGTACTACCAACACCTCTGTCATAGGTCACCCCAAGTAGTTCGATAAGTTTAGTGATTTAGCAGGGGTGCCTGGGTTCATCGGGTGAACTTTGTTCCTATGATGCACCTACCCACCAGTTCAGTGATGTGCCAGATTGGGAGATGCTAGTTTTGCAAGATTCTTTGACCTCTCCAACTAGTCTAGACTCATAGCCTTGCGCCTCAATGAGAGTGATATATTCATTTATCCGTCACTCTTGGACCCAGAAATTCATATCCTTCCTTTTTTAAACAGATCCTTCACACAGCATCCCCAAAGATGTCATAGGCCCTGAGAGAAATCACCAGTGTTGGGTTAATGTAAAAAAAAGTTTAAAAAATCTTTTGTCTCTAAGCAACTGTGGCATGAGAATTGTTTTTGGCTAACGCCTTTTAACCTCACTGTATGGATCTTTGTATTACATACACTGTTTGTTTCTTACAAAATAAATGATCATAATCTTATCATCTCTTGCTTTCACTTCTCTCAAAACCTGTTTTAACTAAGCAGGTTTTCAGTAAAAAAAATACTTAATTAAATTATAAAGTCGTGTGTAGTGCAGAACCCGAAACAACAGTGGCAGTGTCTTCTTATCGCCACTAATGAAGCAGGCTTTTGACCCGATTACTTAATTGCCGCCCGCACAGTAATGATCCCAGATAGCGTTACGAGTTGAACCGAACACCAACAGGGAACATGGCGCAGGGCTTGCCAAACTAATTACACGAATAATAAACTAATAATAGTTATTGAATTATATTTGCAAGTTTCCCCCCTTGGCAATCTCGGTATTTCTATCACTTCGAAAAGGCCTCTCTTACCTTAGGTACATCCGCTGTCTTCGGCAATTGGAGACACAGCCTTTCTTAGCGCAACACTTATTTTTATTTTTCCGACTTTATGTCCGGGTTAAACTTCCCCACAGGAAAAACTAAACCCTTCTACACATTTTTCCACAAATGATCATTTAGTCAATCCACATTATGCAAGTGTATTATATAAGCATAATAAATACAAAAACAAAACGTCAAATCAGCAGAGATCAAATGGGAAAATAATTCACCGACTGCAAATATTTTAATATCAGAGGGTTCGGCTCGGTAGAACTTCTAATTGGACCTATAAATCCTACTGATCCCTCAATAGAAATATTTTAAAAAATCTTTCGTAATCCTACATGTATTTAAAATGACTGATTTTTGCATTTTTGGATACATTTTTTGACAAATAACTTATACTATTAGTATGTTTTTTTATATTAACCCCACACAGAAGGTCCATAGGAGAATGCTTTAAAATCGTCTATGGGAATGCTGTGTGGAGTTTTTTTTAAGGAGTTGAAGTTCTGGGAAGGAAAATGGTATGATCAGTGTGTCAAGGAGTGACGTATAAATATATCCCTCCCGTTCGGTCGTGCGATCAGTTGGAGAGGTCAAAGGGTTTCTCCAAGCCAGCCTTTCCCGGTCCCAGCTGAGCTGGCGCATATTGAATATGCCTCACCCTTTCTAAATCACCAAAGGTAGCTTGCCACTTGGGGTGACCTATGGTAGAGGTTTTGGTTATCCAATAAATGGTTCCCGAGGCTGCGGTAATTATACAAAAGCATTTGATTCATCCTGTCCTAATCGGGTTAGGAATCTATCTCTTCGACAAGATGCCTCCAGTGTTTTGTACTTCATCAGCGGCCTTAAGTTGGTGGAGTTGGTTTCCCCAGCTTTGTCTGGGTGGCCAACAAAAAGTGAACACTTGACTCTGCAAATATTGCCGGATTTTGTGCGAAAGGACGCCTTCTGGCATTCTGAACACGTGTCTAAGCAACTTTATCTACGGGTTTCAAATGGATAAATTTGACCATGTTTTGTCCTTGACGGTTTGCACTTTTATTGTCTTATTGCCAGATTAGACAAAGAGCTGCACACCTTTTACTATTTCAATAAATTTGACAGCGTGTTTAACCGTGGAATTAAATTTGATGATATTTTGCACTTTTTAAATTCTCCAACATGACAAAAAATCTGTCCGAATGCACAAATTCCATGATAATCTGCACTTTGCAATTTGTCCAACAAAGAACTGTCCGAATGCATAAATTGGATGATAAATTGCACTTTGAAATTTGTCCAACTTGACAATTAACTGTCCAAATGTGCAAATTGGATGATAATTTGCACTGTGCAATTTCTCCAACTTGACAAAGAACTGTCCGAATAAACACATCGGATGATAATTTGCACTTTGCAATTTGTCCAACTTGACAAAGAACTGTCCGAATGCATACATTTGATGACATGTTCGTCATCGAAATGTTTTGCACATTGATATTGTCCGATTAGAACATGAAAAAAACAAAAAATCCATTAATATCCGAAAGGATTCAAAAATATCCTTAAAAAAATAAAAAAACGAAGAAATCCTTTAATATCCGAAAGGATTCAAAAATATCCACAAAAACATAAATTAAACATTCATAAACATTCATGGATATTAGAAATATCCATAAACTTCCAATAATATCAATAAATATCCTTAAAAATCCATAATATCTGTAAATATGCCTAAATTAAAGTCATAAATGTCCATAAATAACCATAAACATCAATCATTTTGGTAAATATCCACAAATGTCCATAAACAACCTTAAATAGCCATGAAATGCAAACTAATAATTTCTCTTCATTTCTAATAATTTATCAATGATGGGTTTTTACTTGCTAGTAAACAATGTAATGCTATAATCATTGGCTTAGAAGCGCTTGGTACAGCACCTTTGCTATGGAATATGAAAAATGGCTTCAATAATATTTTTGACAAAAATATTCAGGATGTCCGCAGAGCAACTGCCGTTCAAAATGATACAAATACATGCAAGCAATTCTTCGGGGATGACGCTCAAATGCTTTCGCGAGATTTAAAGAAAACAAATATAGAAACTGTGACTTGAGAAGCTAGGGTTACAATGAACCGGAAACGTTGAAGTAACTTTAGATGGAGATATCCTTAGATGCCTTATTGAAATAATAATACAGCAAAATATTCAGATGATGAACTTTTGATATTTGTTGTGTCTTATATACTTATCATTTACTTGGTATTTGAGCTCAAACTGTTTGACTGCTAATTAGGAAATTTTATGAATACTAAACTATATTTCTAAAAGTCGCATATTGACACATATAAATTTAAGGAAACGTAGAAGACGTTAAAAGAAACGTTATTTTGAATTTACAACTGCAGTAGAAACCTAGATACACACAAGCAATAACTAAATAATATGAATTTCTCGGCACAATATCCCGATAAGCAACAGGGTGAAATAAAATAAATTAGCACTTTGCTCTATGTATTTATTATAAATCAGCTTGAATGTAAATTAGGAGAGTTTATGAATACTTAATAACCAATACATATATATTTTTTATACATCTGCTAAATGGTAGATATTGATACAAACAATGCCCCGGTAACCAACGTTGTAAAAGCCAATTAATTAGCATTGACCAACAGTGAATAACTAGCAAAGAGGATCGAACAATTGATAGCTTTCATAGTGAAGTCACCTGAAATCAGATATGTCAGAACTCATACATAGCCGGTCTTTAGGTAAACCAGTCAATATTTTATGTGAGTCAACAATATTTTTCTCTGGTAAAACATACGAGTTGCTATAAACTACATTTCGATTAGTGTTTTTTATGCGTATATATATTATCTCTGTTGTCAGAGCTTTTTGGTTGGCCCCTTTATCAAAAATGGTTATGAATAGGCTCTAAACAGAGCAAAACATCTCACTAAATATAAACGAGATAGATGTGAACACGCAAACATTTATTGATCTCAGATACTTTAGACTCCCCCTTAGAAAATCAAAACCTGCGAATACTAATGATTATAACATAAGGATCAAATTAATTGCTTTACACTGCCCTTGCTTGAATTACGTAAGGTGGTTTGAACGAATGAAATCAATACCTTCGAAAAGGTTGATAGATATTCTAATATCTGAAATTTATTCAATCAATCGGTTCGTAGAAGTTTACGTACATAACAAAACACATAATCATGTTTTGATTTTAAATTTGGTATACGGGTATTGGTACCGCCTCCTCTAGAATCATTTATTGGATAACCAACTCTGACATTGGTCACTCCAAGCTGTTAACAAGGGTGCCCGTGCTTAGGTTTATCTAAGTCATGTTGGCGGATGCGTTTGCCTACCAACTACGTGGCAGGCTGGATCGAGAAAGACTGGTTGAGGAAGACCTTTTGACCTCTCCAGCAGGAATCTCTCGGACCTCCTTGCACCGCAGTGGGAGGGATGGATTCATACAATTTTCCTTCACAGAACTTCCTATGCTTCCTTTCCTAAAAATACCTTTCACACAGCTTCCACAAAGATGACATAGGCCCTGAGAGCAAATATTTTCCTCATAGTCAATGGGCAGGTAATGTAAAACAATGTTATTCAATGTCATAGAGTGTCAATATTTGTGATTAAGTTGCTAAGATTGGGGGATTTTCTCTCTGTGAAAGTTATAGTCGGATGAAATAAATAACAAATTCCGAAGAGTGCTGAGTTTTTAATTAATTGTAGAAATGAGATTCCTGAGGCGCATGCGATTATAAATATGAGTAACCATGTTAAAGGCTTGTTTATTCATTTATTTATTCATGCCGTTTTCGGTCTATTAAATTTTAATACATTACACGCACGAAAAGTACTTACCTTCATAATAAAATAAATTTGAAAAAATTACACACAATTGCAATAAAATAAAACATTCATGAAAGGTAGCTACATAATAAAATATTGATTTAAAAAAAATAAGGATATGATATAAACGAATAGATAATAATATTCTGGATATATTATAAAAGTAATAGGAAACAAGTGTAGTAACAGAAATATCAAGACACTTTTTATTTATCAATAGTACATTATTATTAATGATGTCAACACGATACTTATTTTCTGAATTATGCAGTTTATTCATGCCGGAATTTAATAAGGAACTCGAGTGAAAAAGTATAACGTTTATACATAATCACACGTAGAATTGACATTTAAAAACGGGTAAAATGGTCTTACACTCACGCCCGCAACGTCACACTCAAAAACCGCAAGTGATTGTTCATGGATTCTGACAGCACTTAAACCGCTACCTCACGGGTTGGTCAGACGCAAGAATTAAGAAGGCGGTAAATTTTATGACAAGTTGCGCTTCTTAGACTTGCACACGGGATACTACTGCGCCTTACAAATTATATGAAAAAAATGACGTCCCCGGTAAGGTTTCGATCGTTTTGGCGGACTTTAAAAAATTAAAAACTTGTAAATTATTTTAACCATGAAATCGAAACCTGAAAAAAAAATTATTGATAGGTGTTAAAAGTTATAAACAAATAAATAAAAATGACGGGAATTTCTTAATTTGTTTTTGTTCCTATGTTGTTACGGTTCCATGATAACTCAAGATAGTGACAACTCAACACACTTTTAAAAAGTGATATAAAGTCATTAGAAACGATGAAAATTTTTTTTTTTACCTAACGTAACCTAGTTAACCCAGTTAATAAAGTTTTGGTTCCATGATAACTCAACACAGTGACAATTCAACACACTTTTAAAAAGTGATATAAAGTCATTAGAAACGATGAATTTTTTTTAACCTAACCTACTTAACCCAGTTAATAAAGTTTTTGTTTGATCACTTTCCATGACTTTATATAATTTTTTAAAGATGTGATGTATTATCATTGTGATGATTTATCCCGTCACCGTTGTTACAATGGTAAGCGCGTATTAATTAACATTATTATGGTATAAAGGGAATATAAAAATAAAAATAATATATAAAAACACATCAACTATATAACTAATAAGACTTTAAAGATGCTTGGCTTCCTTTGCAGAACTTTAACTGATTTTAAGTCGATAGATTGTATGAGAACCCTCTATATTTCATTAGTCAGAAGTCAATTGGAGTATAATTCACCTATTTGGTCCCCTTTTTATAAAGTTCACTCCAATAATATAGAAAGACTTCAGCACAAATTTCTTAAGTACGTAAATTTTAAGCTCGGAATTCCTATTGATTACATTAATTATGTCAGTTTGATGAATCAATTGCATCTAATAACACTGTCTGACAGGAGAATTATTTCAGACCTGGTTGTGTTAGACAGAGTCATTAACAACTTAATTGATAGTCCTGCCATTCTTGCCACTATTAAACTACATGTGCCGACTAGGAATACAAGACAAAATATAACATTCTTCTGTAATACATACTCGACCAACTATCAGACACACGCACTGACCAATAGGATGCATGATCTGGGCAACATGTATGGGGGTGCTATTGATTTATTTGTTGACTCCATACATAGAATTAAGCATAATCTACACCAACACTTTGTTGATTCCTACAAATTAGAGTAGCGTTGGTAAATTAGTTTTAATGATTTGTCTTATATGTAGTGTTGTTGTAATTTCTTTTTTACTTTATGTTACTCTTACGTTTTACTAATATTGCTTCATATTTTTTAATATTTTCTCATTATACTTGTAATCATAATTTTACAAGTGTGTATTTTTTACCTTCTTTAAAATGGATTACATCTATTTACTGTCAATATCTCCTGTATAATACATATTCTCTTATTGTACTGCATCATGTATCACTTCTATGTAAAAGCCTTTTTAGGCGTATATATATATATATATATATATATATATATATATATATATATATATATATATATATATATATATGTGGGAAGCATAGAATGAGGACAGTTTTTCGAGCGCGCCCATACTTCGGGGACATTTGTATAGTTTGGGGACAGGCCCAAAGTATCTGTCCCCAAACTAACACTTTGCATTATATACGCAACGCATAGATTGAAGCCAATTTTAAAATTATGCAGAAGGCATGCTTTGAGCCATACATTACTAAAATATCCATAGATGCCACTATCGTATCGTTCTCAGATTTTTGAAATTTTCTATTGTGAATTTTCGAATTAGCAAAGGCTCGGTACCTATTTACCTAATTTATGTTTGTATTCTTTTTCGCTTGCTTTTGTCGGAGATTGTCGCATTTTTAAACCCGGTGTCCGCAAATATTTTATTTATTTAATTGTTGGTATTATGTTTTCTCATTAGATAATAATAAAATTAATATGCTCGTACATAATATGATGGTGTATTAAAAACTGATTTTAAAATAATCTAATAAAAATAATTACACATATTACGTTTGTGCAAACATAAAAAAAAAACTTACATATTTTTTAATCATATTACAGATACATGTATTTTCAAAATAAATTTATTTTCATACTTTGACAATGTGGGCTTCACTACCCGTACTGAGTTTTATACTTTTTATTTTTATAGTTTTTTTTCTAGTTACCTATTCAAAAGTATAAATTAATGTATGTAAAATAATAATGAGAGGTACATACTTCCTACTCTCATGTAACGTGAATAATGCAATAATAATATAACTATAAAAAAATAATTCTGAAATCGCGGGTTCAAATTACGGCGTGCAATTTGCATAATTTCACAATATTTATTTGTTTAAATAATACGTTAGTCTATATGGTATATTTGCGGCAAGTTCAAGAATGGTAGGTAGATAGGTACTTTCAGTATCTCCATGTTACGTGAATAATGCAATATTTTAAATAACTACAAAATAGTTTTTCATTGTTTCGCCGTTGAGATTGAGATTACGATCCTTGGCTACGAATTCGGAGGTCGTGGGTTCAAATTACGGCGTGCGCAAGAAAATTTTATTTGATACATTTCTATAATTTCACAATATTTATTTGTTTAAATAATACGTTAGTACCAATATGGTATATTTGCGGCAAGTTCAAGAATGGTAGATAGGTACTTTCAGTATCGCCATGTTACGTGAAAAATGCAATATTTTAAATAACTACAAAATAATTGTTATTTTTTTAGCCGTTGAGATTGAGATTACGATCCTTGACTACGAATTAGGAGGTCGCGGGTTCAAATTAGGGCGTGCGCAAGTAAATTTTAATTGATAAATTTCTATAATTACACAATATTTATTAGTTTTAAATAATTCATTCGTACCTATATGGTATATTTGCGGCAAGTTCAAGAATGGTAGATAGGTACTTTCAGTATCTCCATGTTACGTGAAAAATGCAATATTTTAAATAACTATAGTTTTTCATTGTTTCGCCGTTGAGATTGAGATTACGATCCTTGGCTACGAATTCGGAGGTCGCGGGTTCAAATTACGGCGTGCGCAAGTAAATTTTATTTGATAAATTTCTATAATTTCACAATATTTATTTGTTTAAATAATACGTTAGTACCTATATGGTATATTTGCGGCAAGTTCAAGAATGGTAGATAGGTACTTTCAGTATCGCCATGTTACGTGAAAAATGCAATATTTTAAATAACTACAAAATAATTGTTATTTTTTTAGCCGTTGAGATTGAGATTACGATCCTTGACTACGAATTAGGAGGTCGCGGGTTCAAATTAGGGCGTGCGCAAGTAAATTTTATTTGATAAATTTCTATAATTACACAATATTTATTAGTTTTAAATAATTCATTCGTACCTATATGGTATATTTGCGGCAAGTTCAAGAATGGTAGATAGGTACTTTCAGTATCGCCATGTTACGTAAAAAATGCAATATTTTAAATAACTACAAAATAGTTGTTAAATTTTTCGCCGTTGAGATTGAGATTACGATCCTTGACTACGAATTAGGAGGTCGCAGGTTCAAATTAGGGCGTGCGCAAGTAAATTTTATTTGATAAATTTCTATAATTACACAATATTTATTAGTTTTAAATAATTCATTCGTACCTATATGGTATATTTGCGGCAAGTTCAAGAATGGTAGATAGGTACTTTCAGTATCTCCATGTTACGTGAAAAATGCAATATTTTAAATAACTATAGTTTTTCATTGTTTCGCCGTTGAGATTGAGATTACGATCCTTGGCTACGAATTCGGAGGTCGCGGGTTTAAATTACGGCGTGCGCAAGTAAATTTTATTTGATAAATTTCTATAATTTCACAATATTTATTTGTTTAAATAATACGTTAGTACCTATATGGTATATTTGCGGCAAGTTCAAGAATGGTAGATAGGTACTTTCAGTATCGCCATGTTACGTGAAAAATGCAATATTTTAAATAACTACAAAATAATTGTTATTTTTTTAGCCGTTGAGATTGAGATTACGATCCTTGACTACGAATTAGGAGGTCGCGGGTTCAAATTAGGGCGTGCGCAAGTAAATTTTATTTGATAAATTTCTATAATTACACAATATTTATTAGTTTTAAATAATTCATTCGTACCTATATGGTATATTTGCGGCAAGTTCAAGAATGGTAGATAGGTACTTTCAGTATCGACATGTTACGTAAAAAATGCAATATTTTAAATAACTACAAAATAGTTGTTAAATTTTTCGCCGTTGAGATTGAGATTACGATCCTTGACTACGAATTAGGAGGTCGCAGGTTCAAATTAGGGCGTGCGCAAGTAAATTTTATTTGATAAATTTCTATAATTACACAATATTTATTAGTTTTAAATAATTCATTCGTACCTATATGGTATATTTGCGGCAAGTTCAAGAATGGTAGATAGGTACTTTCAGTATCTCCATGTTACGTGAAAAATGCAATATTTTAAATAACTATAGTTTTTCATTGTTTCGCCGTTGAGATTGAGATTACGATCCTTGGCTACGAATTCGGAGGTCGCGGGTTTAAATTACGTCGTGCGCAAGTAAATTTTATTTGATAAATTTCTATAATTTCACAATATTTATTTGTTTAAATAATACGTTAGTACCTATATGGTATATTTGCGGCAAGTTCAAGAATGGTAGATAGGTACTTTCAGTATCGCCATGTTACGTGAAAAATGCAATATTTTAAATAACTACAAATTAATTGTTATTTTTTTAGCCGTTGAGATTGAGATTACGATCCTTGACTACGAATTAGGAGGTCGCGGGTTCAAATTAGGGCGTGCGCAAGTAAATTTTATTTGATAAGTTTCTATAATTTCACAATATTTATTAGTTTTAAATAATACGTTAGTACCTATATGGTATATTTGCGGCAAGTTCAAGAATGGTAGATAGGTACTTTCAGTATCGCCATGTTACGTGAATAATGCAATATTTTAAATAACTACAAAATAGTTTTTCATTGTTTCACCGTTGAGATTGAGATTACGATCCTTGGCTACGAATTCGGAGGTCGCGGGTTCAAATTACGTCGTGCGCAAGTAAATTTTATCTGATAAATATGTATAATTTCACAATATTTATTTGTTTAAATAATACGTTAGTACCTATATGGTATATTTGCGGCAAGTTCAAGAATGGTAGATAGGTACTTTCAGTATCGCCATGTTACGTGAATAATGCAATATTTTAAATAACTACAAAATAGTTGTTCATTGTTTCACCGTTGAGATTTAGATTACGATCCTTGGCTATGAATTCGGAGGTCGCGGGATCAAATTACGGCGTGCGCAAGAAAAAAATATTTGCTAAATTGGTGTAATTAACAGTTTATTAAGTTTACTTAATACGTTGGTACCTATACTATAATATATTTCCGGCACTTTCACTTTGCACTGGCACTTTCGGAACATTTGTAAATGTGTACCTACTTTCAGTGTCGCCAGAGGGTTAGGAGCAGACTGATTGATTGAGACGAGTGATTTTTTTTTTGAATACCACCTATCTTTCACAAAAACAGCGCAATATAAATAAAATGATTCATATTTTATTACCATGATGCGCTCCGCTCAGACTTGTTAGGAGGCCCCGAGGAAAATATTTTCTCTCATGGTTTATGACATCTTTGAGAGGAAGGATTGAACAAGGCACTGGAAGAGACCCATGTTGTAGGAGGGAGGAAACACAGAGGCCGGCAAATCGTCCCACAGCCGAGCTGTTGAACTCAAGAACCAGTCGTAGATACGAAACGAGAAGGTACCGAAGAGATCAATGATGCTGGTTCTTCAGAGCATCTTTCATTGTAATACCGGTAGATCAATAAGAGCACACATACTTCACGGCTGTGCTCTAAAGATAGTTTTCTGCACAGGGGAAAAGGTCTTTTCAATTATTTTGGGGCTCTTGGCTATTTGGCTAGCGATTTGTACAACAGTGGGGCCCACGTAATATTTTAAACAGAGACAATCATACCCAGGTGACGAATAACTTAACAATCTTTAAATATATCCCACTACTATCACAGTAAGCGGAAAATGTTGCTTGTGTCATGATGGAGGACTTAGCCAGCCGAGGAATTGAATTCACTAAGCCTAGGTAGGAACCAGACGCGATGTCAACTCAGCCTCTGACCGGTCTGAAATGACTCGTTACGAATAAAAATAATATTGTAATAGACAAATGTATTATAAAAATTACTGCCACCTAACTTTTTGTTGATTCATAATGAATCGTTTTAGGAGAGGAAGATCTAGGACGGAAAAAGGTATGAGGGTTTGTTTGGTAGTAATCTGGGGGTCAGTGTGTCCAGGAGTGACAGATGTTTAAACTCATTACTCCCAATTCGGTACAAGGCAATGGGTCGAGAGAGTTAAACAGAGAGGTAAATAGATCTCCTTCAACCGGTCTCTCTAAATCCGGCCCCTCACACAGAACGACAGATGCATCCGCCGCCAAGACCTAAACAATGGTGTCTCTGCTAAGTCACCAAACTTAGCGAACCACGTGACCTACGGCATAGGTGTTGGTTATCCAATAAATGGTACCCATACCCACCTCCCAAATACCAAGTTGGCTTGACTCTACAGATGTTGTGGCGGGCATCTCTACAGTTAATAATTGGCCTTCAAAACAAGAGTATATATTAGATTTCGGAAACTAATACCCGGGCAACGCTGGGGACTCCAGGTAATCTAAAATATTCACACAAAGCAATTAAATATAGATTTCCCCGTAAAACCGTAATACCTAAAGGGTAATTATTACATACATAGATAGATCTATTTTAATAAGAAGCAGATACTTTGTGTTTTGACATTATAATTAAAAATATAATAGTGCCAGATGTATCAATAGTCTGGTACTTCTTTACCTTCCTCTTTCTCATCTCCTTCCCTTCCCCGTACCTGGTACTAGTAAACGTTCGTAACATAACTACATTCCTAAAAATTGTCGTAAAATATATAATCTAAATTCTAAATCATGAAACAATCGGACCATGAGAAATGCACCTATCAATAGGTACTTATGGTAATATAATATTATCATTTCTATAATTTGGTAAAAATGTCCGATCCCGAATTTGTTTAGCATCGACTTGTAACTACATGTCCCAACCAAATATGTAGGTACATGTAGATAGGTACTTTCAGCCAGCCCTAGCGATCACGCATGGATCACGCGCCTAAAACGTGTTATAGGATGGTTCACATATTAACCTAGCTCACTTAAAAATAATTCATTGCTTCTTATATCCTATCTACTAACTTTACTTCACCTCCCCGCAGTGTTAGAGCGAGGTTTAAGTATTTTTTGCATTCAGATACGATATAGATTGTGTATTTGTTTGGTCCGTACAAATTTAGTATATAACATAGGTACTTTTTGCTATTTCTCGAAATTCCCCTATCTTTCTGTACTTTGTATTTATGGAGTTTGTGTAAGTTGGGGGGTAAATGGATATAAAAAAACATTCTAAGTATAGTTATTTTTATTGTTATGGCCTAAAACATGAAGGTTTCTTTTGAGAAAATCAACATACCTGTAGATTAGATCAAATTAGATTAAATCATGACATAACACCCTTACAACATACTGCAATCCGCCTCGGAACAAGAATACCCAGTGAGGAGGTCTTTGAATAAAATTCTTTGCCTTGTGTTTTTAATATAGCGATTACTAAAAATAAAATAATAATGAAATGGATGCGACCACTTTTGGTAATAGGCCTAACCCCGAGGTTCGTAAGAAAGAAAAATATTTTAAATCTTGTTTTATTTAAATTTGTAACAAAAAATAAAATTTCCTGCTAAACCAGTGCATTTCTGAACATTTTAGATGAATACAGAATGTGTTCTATTTGGCCCTTTTGTTATGATGTTTGAATTTTTATTATTTAGCCATGTAAACCTTTTTTACTGTTAACTTTTCGGCTTCGACCAAATCTGAACTTGACTCGATGCTAGTTTCTTATTAGATTAAAAATATTTATTTTTTATTTTAAAGAAAAGTAAATATTGTGTACTAAAAAATATAAAATGAGGCTTTTATAATAATAATAATAAAAGAAATCATAAGAATTTATTTCATAAAAGATATTATTTGTTTCGGTTACTTATCTCAATATTTCGTGAACATTTGTAAATGATTAAAACATTTCATTAGTAAAAGTTTAGTAAACATTTTTAAATACTAACAAAATTATTAATTTTAATATTAAAATAAAAACAGAAAAAATCAAATAAAATTACATATTGAAGATCTCTTTGTATGTTTGGAAACACCCAGTGCAACAGTGCCGATGTAGAGAGGATTGCAAACACATCCTGGGTTGCAAACTCTTCGGTTTCTCAACTCAACTCAAGTTTTTTCTGAATTGGTTATTTTGCGGGAAGAACTTATATTTTGTGTATAGAATGCGGGGGTCTAGACATTTCTCGATTATCCAACAACATTAAAAATAATATTAACAATAATTGTGAGAATGTATAATTTGGTTTTCTTTAGCAGTAAATATTCAAAGAAATTTCTACTTTTAAAGCCTGAACGAAAGAAAAAAGCCGAAAATGACTAGATGGTAAAAAAAAACTAATTTCGTAGAATTTCGTTTGTAAAATTATTTTATTTAAACATTTGAACTAATATTGTTGGTTTTTAATGCATTTGCATCGGCAACCCTGCACAAAGTATTATGTGCTATTATGCCAACATGGCCTTTTTAGGTTCATTTTGTGCGTGCACAAAGGTCATTGCCCATAAAACCGGCCCTATAGAAATTTTCCAAATATTATTATTAACTTCTTCAAATTTTGCAAATAAAAATAATAATTAATATTTTTCATTATTATTATTAAAATTACATACCCAATGTAACCCGCGCAGTATGCATATGGCATACGCTCGTCGACGGTCGGCACGCTTCCATGCCATACCTCCATTGCTTCTATTGTATAAATACCTATAAAACAGTTAAATTACACATAAATGGAAACAAGAAATACAGGCCATGAACCGTTGAAAAGTCGATGAATAGTTTGTGGGTCGTGTCTAGTACTGGGCGTTGACGATAATTCCATCCAACGCCAACGTCGTTATCGTTAGCGATTTTCAACTGTTGAAAATAACGCCGACGTTAACGCAACTATAATTGATTATTTGTAATGATTTATTAGCTCAGGTCTGTTTTCAGTGCTTAATTCTCCATACTCGATGAAACCTCATTCATCACATATGTTATTATATTTTTATAGATAATTTAGTAATTACTGTTTTTAAATTATTTTAATTTAGAAACGGTTCCGTGTTGACCACATTCGCTGGATATATGAGCTCCAAGCAAAGAAAATTCAATCGGGTGCTTTTGCTTTAAATGGCATTTTAGATTGGAAATTGTTGATTTGTGTGAGAGTGCACGCTTACAAACATTACATTTTGCAGTTTTTGTCTTTCCATCAGATTATAAATACTTCCACAAATCACTCTGATTATTGTTCGCCATTGATATTTGATATCTATTTAGGAAAGCACTTCAACTGTTTAGTATATAACGTTATACGCAGCGCTAAGGAACAATCAAATTTATCAACGACAAGCAAAATATATCTTCAATGTCTTTAATATTTCAACAGGGTAATGTTTTCAACACCGAAATGAATGTCTTCCAACAGTTTCAACTTTTAACTTTATTATAGGATTATTATTACGTGTGTGGGGCATAGAGATAATCATAATGGATCAATTATCTGGGGAACAACCCGTTAATAGGGATTCTAATACGATTTTGATCTATTTTTTGTTTGTATTTTTGTTAGTATCGTTTCGATCTCTTATACGTTTAGTTTGATTGTACTGGCTTGTCGCGCGTCTATTCAATCTGTTTTTGTTAATTGTTTTACTTATGAAGTAAAAATACAAGTGTATGTATGTAGTGACGCCAACATAGTTCACTTATATATTAATTCTATGCAAATCGCATCTTCGCCCCTATATACCAAACTTATAACCTGTGCAGTATAGCCTATACTCGATGACAGTTATTCTTATGTTTCTAATATATATGAATAAAACCATGTAGGTACCTATAATAAAGCTAAATTAAACATGGACGGAAATAATGAAGATAGGCCACAAACTGTTTTTTTTTGTTTGTGTGTAGTGTCGCCAAAATCTAATATGCATTTATAAAAATATTATGTTTATGTTATATTTCTCAGTCAGATATAAAGCATCCTTAGAGTGGTGTACGCAAAATCGGCGCTATAAAAATACTGTTCACAAGAAATGACACAGTAAGTTTTCGAAGCGAAATTACAAACGCTACTGTTTAGATACTTTCTAATTCAGCCATCGGAAATATGAGAACGTAAAAGATGTTCCAAGCTCATCTATGATAATTTGTTGCTATAGAATGCGCTCACGGGCGCACAGTGATTTTATTTTGAAAATTACTGGCCTATACTTTCATGTCTTCATTTTTATGGTTACTATTATTATTGTTTACAACGCAAATAAAATAAAATAAAAATGATTTGACAGACAAGGAAATAATTTTTATCGCATTTTAAATAAATAAAAAATATCATATTTTGTATAAGTAGGTCTACAAAGAGTAATTAATGAAAATATTTGAATAGGAAGCAGATACTTTGTGATGTGACATTATAATTCAAAATATAACAATTCGCCAGTGAATACATAGCCGCTCTGTGATTCAATCACCTCAATGGCGCTTACAGTATTATTTATTGGTAGCCTCTTCTAGTATTTTTATTATCTTTTTCAAACCAGATGGCTTCTGAACTTTCCAGAGTGGAAAATACTCTCAGTATCACCCTTGTGTAAGACCACCAGTCTTGAAACGTGGCTTGAAATGGCTTTAACTGTATTTGGTTACCAGATCTGAATAGCCAAGTACTTCCCCACCTTCCTCTTCCCCTCCCCAGTATTATCAGCCTCGCAACATACCCCAATTGGGGATTTCATAGTCTCACCGGCTACAGATGGTTTGGAGCAGTTGGGGCTCTTATGCGGGTTAATATTAACATAAATAAAAAATAGATTAAATGGCAGGCCATTTCAAGAATTTGAAAAACGTTAAAAATTAATGAAAAAATTATTTACATTACACCAAGAAAAAATGTTTCGATCTGCAGTTTACAGAAGTAAGTGGTAATTACTGCAAAAGATAAATTAAAAAAAAATGCTTGGAAGCTAATGCTGCTGCAACATAAATCAGTTTGTGTGGTAAAACCATGAATGCTCGTGTGAGAAATGTGGAGATCCGCAAATAGCGCAAAGCTGATGTGTAATGAGTAAAATCAAGAAATGGACGCTTAAATGGTTTGGGCATTAGAGCGAATGAGCGAAGATAGGAGTGTAAGGAGAATATATGATACAAATGTGAATGGTAGCAGAAGTCGGGGACGCCCGAGGAAGATGTGGCACGATCGAGTGAATCAGATACTAGAGTCGGGCCATGTAAAGATTCAGAATAATAGAAGAGTATGTATGAATGTGAATGAGGCAAGAAGTGTGTGCCAAGAACGAGTTGTTTTGCGGTCCGCCCTCTCTGCCTACCCCTGCGGTAAAACGGCGAGATGGTTGGTAAGTTAGTTTAGCAATAGAAAAGCAAAACACCAAAATATAAATAGGTACCTACTAAACATTTTATACATTGTTTATAAATATGTTTCCAAGCAAGGTGCTTTTCGGTCCTGGAAAGTATAGTTGATTCTTCAAAAAATTGCCTGGAATCATAGACACTATGTCTGTGCCTGGAATGGACGCTAAAAATATTTTCGTTCTTACCTCTTCCGTATTTTTTTGATATAGTGACATACGAGCTTCTGTTTCCGTGCGTATGGTTTGTCTAGTCTGCGCGGGGCAAGTAATTTTTTAAATTATAAAGTAGTCATCTGCAATAAGTAAAAAGCGCCAGGCGGGATCTCCCGTCGAACACTAACTGAAACTAACTCTTTTTAACAGGTGGACTTTTTAACTACCGGTGGTTTTTGACAACTCGCGGTCGAGAACGCGTCAACTTTTAACTGCCGATAATTCTCCAACTTTAAGGATTACTGATTAATTTATTATTTTTTTTTATAAAATTAAATTTTGGAAATTTATTTTAATACGGAAAACCAACATTTATTATATTTTACAATGTATAGTAAAAGGGTGCGTATAAACAGGCAAAGTTTTATCGAGTCGAACCACGAATTAGGGAAAGGAACGAAAATACCGCAATTGGCATCAATCTTATAATAGCTCTTTTTTATCTTATCTTCGGATATATATTTTGTTTTCTAAATTTTTGAAATAATCTCTTATCTTTTTGAACTATACAACGGTTACAATTTTATTTAAATCGTATATTAAACCAAAATCAGGTAAAAAATGAACAGGTAAGAATGAACGGAGGTAGGTAGGTATCAAAGATATTAGAAACTCTACTATTAGAACTTATACTTACAAAGATATTAGAAATTCTACTATTTGAAATTATATTTACCAAAGATATTAGAAATTATACTTATCAAATATATTAGAAATTCTTATATCTTTGGTAAGTATAGTGTGGCTTCTGGAAATTAAAAAAAAATGCAATTTAATATTTTATTTGCGTAGTGCGGGCGCAACAACAATATTTAAATAAATATGGTCAGCAAAATTTCATCAAATTAAATGAACTAGTTATTAAAAACAAAACAAAACCAAAAATTGGATTATACGCATATAACGCGGGTCTACTATTCCTTCGAATATTTTATCGTGTTCTTTCTTGCTTACATGGATATTTGTTTTTATTTTACTATATATCTCATTATACTATAAAAACTCATTATTAGACCATAAATGCAAACGTAAGGTATATTTTCTATAAGAAATAAATCATTAAACAGCTAATAAGCAATAAACCTAACGGTTCCGGTATTTTGAAATAGAAAAATCAACCCGTAAAAAGTTCGTCTACTAAATATATGAAACATCTGTTTTTATCAAAAGATGTATTTGAAAATATTTTTTTTGGTTTGATTAAGGATTGAATCTTCCTCTCCAAGGACTGGAATTTATATTAACTGCTGTAATGTCATTCAATTTCAGAAAAATGCAAATATGTCCGCGTGTATTCACGTGATTGCCGCCAGTTCATTGTAATCAACAACGAGTCTATCTGCCGAATTTCAGCTTTATTGGATGTTGGAAAATGGGTGAATTTCCACTTCATTCATACATTAATTTAAGAAAACGCATGTGAAATTCAAGAAGGTGTATTTAAAAGTATAAAAAAATAATATTTTTAAAAAAACACACGAAAATATCTTCACAGTTTGAGAACTAATAATAATTGTACACAAAAAATGTCAACAACGAAAAAAACAGTAAAAAAAACATCTGCACATCCGGTCATCGCGCATCGGCAGTGTATATACCGACCAGCCTCATATATGTACTACCGTATTATTATTCAAAAAGTAATATTATCTCATTTGTGTTTCTTTTGCGGCAATTTTTGAAACAAATAATGTCTATTATTAAAGCCCGAACGAAACAGAAAATACAAAAATGACTATTACCAGTTTCTACTTTGAGATTGAGATAACAATCCTTGGCTATGAATTCGGAGGTCGCGGGTTCAAATTACGGCGTGCAATTGTGAATTTTAATTGATAAATTTGTATAATTTCACAATATTTATTAGTTTAAAATAATACGTTAATAACTATATTTGCGGCATGTTGAAGAATGAAAATGGGTACTTTCAGTATCGCCATGTTAAATTAATAATGCAATATTTTAAAAACTACAAAATATTGTTAATGGTATGAGGTTGAGATTACGATCCTTGGGTACGCATTTTGAGGTCGCGGATTCGAATTCCGGCGTGCGCAAGTAAATTTGATTTGATAAAATCGTTCCACAGCCGAGCTGTTGAACTCAAGAACCAGTGGTAAAACGAAACGACAAGGTGCCGAAGGGATCAATGATGCTGGTTCCTCGGCGCATCTTTTAAGAAAGAAAAAAAGTTAATTTTTGTCACAGAAATCTTAGCCATAATTATGTGTGTTTTTCTAGTTACTCATGTGCGTTCTTATGATAAAATACAGTTTTTAGTATTTTACAATTATATTTTAAAATTATACAATGATACAAAGTAATTGAACAAATATATGTTAATTCCACTCAAGCAAAAGGATAGGAAAAACTTTATCAAAAGCATATTTATTGGTGTTCACCTTGTAAACCGAGTCGAATAATAGAGATACTTACATCACTGATTCGTAGTAAAGATACATTTACAGATGGTCGCTATGGTAGAACGATGGTATAATAGTAATTTATGTGAATACATCACAAGAGTTCCGAGTGCTCCCAACCGCCTGGAGCCAGTGAGATTGCAGTGAGGGCATCCACAATAATTGGGGTATGTTTTTATATACATATATGTGACACCTCACAAGAGCGTCCCTGCCTGTGCAGTGTACAGATAGGGGAACTATGTCACCACCCGGTTGGGCGGCGTTGTGAGGCGGAAAAAGGTAGGGGCTGTAGGAAGGGATTTGTTAATGCGGGCCTTGAAGAGGCTCGGATTATAGGAGGGAGGAAAAACAGATGCCGGTAGCTCGAAATTGCTTGTTGAAAAGCTAAAAGTATTGGAGAGAGGAAGGAGATGTGGAAGAGAAAGGTGGGGAAGTACCTGGTCACCAAACACGGCTAAAGCCATTTCAATCAAAATTTCAATTCTGAATGATGGTATTACACCAGGGCAATACTGAGAGTACCCTCCAATCTGGAACGTATCGCAAATATACCTTATATTATTTTTAAAGATAAATTGTGAAAAAATACAATGCCATATCTGCTTTGTTACTTTTATCTATGGGTAAAACCATCTAGGTGCCTACCTAACACAAAAGTTAAAATGTGTAACGGAACAACGAAGATAGGCCATTAATCGTTGTTAGTTTGTGTGTAGTGTCGCCAACATCATATAACCTAACAATACCCTGCATCTACACTCCTACATAGTCACCAAACGTACAACCCGTGCAGTATGGTCTAAGCTCGATGACAGTTCGCAAGCTTCCATGCCATATCTGCTTTGTTTCAATTATCTATGGGTAAAGCCATTTAGGTACCTACCTAACACATAAGTTAAAATGTGTAACGGAACAGGGAAGATAGCCCATTAATCGTTGATAGTTTGTGTGTAGTGTCGCCAACATCATATAACCTTACAATGCCCTGCATCTACACTCCTACATAGTCACCAAACGTACAACCCGTGCAGTATGGTCTGAGCTCGATGACAGTTGGCAAGCTTCCATGCCATATCCGCTTTGTTTCTATTATCTATGGGTAAAACCATGTAGGTACCTACCCAACACATAAGTTAAAATGTGTAATGGAACAGGGAAGATAGCCCATTAATCGTTGATAGTTTGTGTGTAGTGTCGCCAACATCATATAACCTTACAATGCCCTGCATCTACACTCCTACATAGTCACCAAACGTACAACCCGTGCAGTATGGTCTAAGCTCGATGACAGTTGGCAAGCTTCCATGCCATATCCGCTTTGTTTCTATTATCTATGGGTAAAACCATGTAGGTACCTACCCAACACATAAGTTAAAATGTGTAACGGAACAGGGAAGATAGCCCATTAATCGTTGATAGTTTGTGTGTAGTGTCGCCAACATCATATAACCTTACAATGCCCTGCATCTACACTCCTACATAGTCACCAAACGTACAACCCGTGCAGTATGGTCTAAGCTCGATGACAGTTGGCAAGCTTCCATGCCATATCCGCTTTGTTTCTATTATCTATGGGTAAAACCATGTAGGTACCTACCCAACACATAAGTTAAAATGTGTAACGGAACAGGGAAGATAGGCCATTAATCGTTGATAGTTTCTGTGTAGTGTCGCCAACATCATATAACCTTACAATGCCCTGCATCTACACTCCTACATAGTCACCAAACGTACAACCCGTGCAGTATGGTCTAAGCTCGATGACAGTTGGCAAGCTTCCATGCCATATCCGCTTTGTTTCTATTATCTATGGGTAAAACCATGTAGGTACCTACCCAACACATAAGTTAAAATGTGTAACGGAACAGGGAAGATAGCCCATTAATCGTTGATAGTTTGTGTGTAGTGTCGCCAACATCATATAACCTTACAATGCCCTGCATCTACACTCCTACATAGTCACCAAACGTACAACCCGTGCAGTATGGTCTAAGCTCGATGACAGTTGGCAAGCTTCCATGCCATATCCGCTTTGTTTCTATTATCTATGGGTAAAACCATGTAGGTACCTACCCAACACATAAGTTAAAATGTGTAACGGAACAGGGAAGATAGGCCATTAATCGTTCTTAGTTTGTGTGTAGTGTCGCCAACATCATATAACTTAACAATGCCCTGCATCTAAACTCCTACATAGTCACCAAACGTACAACCCGTGCAGTATGATCTAAGCTCGATGACAGTTGGCACGCTTCCATGCCATATCCGCTTTGTTTCTATTATCTATGGGTAAAAGTTTGTTGGTACCTATAAAAAAGCTAAAATTAACAATAAGTATTGAAAATTATTTTTTTCGAGATGGATGAAATTTTTCACTCTTTTATCTTTCGAAAAACTCAGCGAAAAAGTTTCGATTTGACTTGAAGACGAAACATTACTTTATCATAATGTACCAAATTCACAGCGCGTAAATATCTACATATTTGATATTATTATTTGTTCCATCTGGCGTCAAAAATATTAATAATTACACATTATTCCAATGGAAGTTTCCTACTTACCATAGGTCCAAAGTATGCTTTATGTACACGAAACACCTCTCTGTGAAAAGCATTATTTGAGACCACGACGGGAAATTATATATAACGCATACATTGAGGACTGTCTTCAAACTATCGTCTGTACAGAATAAAAATATGTCTTCAAAGTATGCTCTAGATGTATGTATCGATATATATATTAAACGGTACATCATAGACGTATATAGCTGTGAGGGGGTAGTTTTTAAGGGTTGATTAAACAATATGGCATTAAAAAAAAAGTGTATATAATGTGGCTCAAAGTATGCTTATATATATATATATAAATAAATAAATATGACGCAAAAACTAATAGTAGAAGAAGGTATGAATGTGATTGAAGCGAGTGTATCCCAAGAAAAATAAGTTTTTTTTAATGTGAATGGTCCCAATTGTTTCCAACCGTCTGGAGTCAGTGAGAATATAGCATCCCTAAATGGGATATGTTGTGTAGCTGAAGGTAGTAGGGAGGGAAATGAGATGGGGAAACGGAAAGTGGAGCAGTACCTGACTATTCAGGTCGGGTCACCAATTCTGAATGGGCGATACTGAGAGCATATTCCACTCCGGAACGTGCCACAAGTATACTAAATATTGTTTTAAGTGAATACATTGTGAAATAACACAAAAAAGTATAATAAAATTTACTTGGCCACGCCGGGATTTGAAGAAGCGACCTTCGAATTGCTAGCCGCTAGTTTTATCCCTCGACAACCTAGGCCGTATATGTTAAGTTAACCTTTTTTTTATTTTCACGCATCGTGCTTTAACAACAATTTCTGTGTGTTCAATTTACTAAAATAATTTTAATTTCTTCCAATAAAATTGAATTACTTTAAAATTTAATCATTGAAAACAATCCTAAAGATTTCGGTGCTGGGGCAGAGGTCCTTCGTTCAATTTTTAGACGCGACTGATTATTTATCTAAAGTTTTATGAATAGTTTTCTGTTTCACATCTTTTTTAATGAGTCAATATTGTCTTCAATGATCAAATATTACAATTTGAGGTTTCACTCGTTAAGGTTATTTCAATATAATTTTTTTTAAATTTTTGTTAAATGAAGACCTTTAAAGAGGCCTATTTATTTTATTTAAAAACATTGATAAAAATACGTTTAAAATAGCGGCGCATTATTATCGAACAATTCTACTTTATGTGCGTCTAAATATATTTATTTTACGTAGTCAATAAAAATACTGAAATATGCGGAGATAGTCGCGGGAGTGTGTTTTTGTTTTCTTGTTTTCGATAAGAAGATATATTTTCGGCATGATTTATTTATTCAGCCATTGAACGCATTATGAGCATTCCTTTATTTTTCAAAGACAATGTTGAAATGATATTTATTTTTCTGTAAAAAAAATAAATGTGTTGTTTGCCACTTCCCCTAACGGAATTAAGGGATTCCTAGAAATAACAAATTCTCAATACAATCACAAAAAGGTTCTAAAACTTTTTGATTTTTATAAATAATAAATAAGTATATATATTTTAATTCAACGTTGTCCTGATCTACTGCATTACCTACTCAGCTATATAAGAACCTAACAATTTTTATTTTAATATTATTTTTAAGTATTTTCACAATTTTTTTTTTTTAAATCGATAACATATAAAACATTTTAATTTATAATAGTGTTACAATAATACTAAGTGAATGACATAAGAACAAAAGATTGAAACATATGTTTTTAGTATTTTTTCACCAATGAAAAGAACCAGCTCTTGAGTTTGATGTACAGCAGTAAAAAGTAATATTATTTATTTATTTTATTAATACATGATTTAGAGGGTACATATGGTTTTTGTGATATTTCACCCTCCATGCTAGGGATGACCCTATGTTATGGCGGGTGAATTTTTCAGTTTGTACAGAATCTATACATTACTATAATATGAAAAAGAAAAATAAGAAAAATGCTGTAAAGCTAGTTTGGGTTGCAAGAATTATGCAGTGTATGATAATTCAGAATAAGGTGACATTATGAAATACAAAAATATGGTTTTAAATGAAGTTACTGCATTTTTTTATGATGTTACGAGTGTTCAGTTTTATTAAATATAATTTTACTTTTTTCTTGAATAATATCATATCTGTTATTTTTTTAAATTCTTCGGAAAACTATTCAAATATTTAATCCCTTTGTAAATATAATGGTTGTGCATTTGTTGTGTAGAAAATAGAGGAATTTGGATGTCATATTTATATCTTAATGATGAATTAAGTCTTTTTTATAATTTTTAAATGAAATTAATATTGACCTTTTTTTACAAGACATTGTAAGGCTGATAGAAATATGTAACTTCACGGAGGAAAATGAGTATTGCCGAATTATTTAAATCCTGTTATAATCGGGATAGCAGGCCGTTTCCTAATATTTTTTTAGTTTTTTCTGAATAAATCGGAACACATGTTGATGCACCTGCGTTTTTTTTGTATATAATTACGAAATGCGAAGATATAAAGATTTTTATGTATACGGATACATTATCTGTTAACTAAATGTTCAATGTGAAACCTATCAATTCATTCGTTAAGGGCCTTAAGTCCCATTTTTAATAGGATTACGAATAATAATTTGATGAGATTCTAAAAAACTTTGCAACATTTTGTATCAGTAAGTTTTTACTGTGTGAAGTTTAAATGCAGTTAAATTCCTATAATGTTGTATAAATATAGGTAGTCATTTTTTGCATTTGCGCCATTAGATGATATTATATTTACCTTTTATATGTTGCTAAATGTCTTTAAATAAAAGTCGTAAGCTGAGATATTATTTAAGATTTGCACATCTATTATAATAATACAAAAGTATTATAGTGTTTTATTTTTGAGGTATTACGCCGTGTTGCGCTACCCCTTTCTTAGTTGTCCGAAACGTTGAGTAAAGAAGGAGATAGCGCAACATGGCATAATACCCCAAAAATAAAACACTGTCATAAAATATTTTATAAGATTTTCAGTAGCTGAAATTTCGTGTGAATAACATATCCGTTTGCATTAAATGCCCTAGCAAATAAAACCAGAAAAGAAAATTATCTTAAATATTCATGCGGGTTTTAAGATCTTTTTCGATAAGTTTTTTTGAGTTCAAATTGCTAGTTTGTTAAGTGATTTTATACTATTGAATAAAAATTCTTTTTCATGCTAATTTATTTTTATTCCATGTCTTCAATCGTTTCCATCGACCTGTCTTTCAGTATCTATAACACCGACTGATCACTTCAACTTGTAAAAGATTAATAAATATTATTTACTTACTTGAATTCAGATCTGGAGACCACTGGTAATTTGCCATCAAGCCTTATATTCTTCTTTAATCTAGGGTCAATCGGAAGCTCTAATGATAGCGGGATGTTCCAAGCTCCCGGCCCGACAACAATGCAAGCCTTATTCGCTTAATTTATTCCCGACACAACTCCAGAAGCCTTGACACAGAGGGCGACCCCTGGGGATTCTCGGTCATTTCCATTTCTTTATAGTAAGGGTTGTTTGGAGTAATATGACGCGGATGCGAATTGAATTAGGTCCGCAGTCAATACTGATGTTGGAGTGTGAAATACTTTTCGTATCTCTATCTTTTTACAACTATTTCTAGAGCACTTGTCGCGAGAGCGTGTTTTATTAGGAGCAAAGGGGTATTATTTAGTTTTATTGTTCAATATTGAGGGTTTTATGGGATTGTGATATGCTTTTGTGTTTGTTAAATTTGAAGAGCTTTATATTAGATATTGCTTCTGCAGGTATTTTTGCAACAGATGTATTCTCTTTTTATAAGTAATTTTTTTAAGCATTTTTTTTTTTTTTAAACATTAACCTTCGGCATGCTCAACAAAAATTTTGGTGCCATAAGGGGTGACTCTGTGACCCCATGCATTTTGTCATTTTTAAGCTGTTTTACAAATTATTTCATAAATTTCATTGCAAATAATTCTTACGGCTTAGTGTGTTTGCATGAAATAATTATCATAAAATATAAAAAAAAACCTATTCATTCATCTATGAACGCAGCCTCCACGGCTTGGGTTGTACTAATATCTTTGGGTTGTACTGACATTACCAGGTGCTTTGATACCCGCTAGCAGTGAGCCAGCGGCACGTAATATCCTCATTTCCTCGTGCAGCTTTGATAATAGCGAGAGCGAATGAGATGGCACGCCTGGCCCAAAAGTTACTGTGCGAGTAGATTGGCCCATAACCACTCTACAAATTTTTGGCAAATTATGGCAAGTTTTCAAAACATTTTGAGCGATCGCTTGCCATTATTTGCCAAATTTATAAACTTGGCAAATGATTAATTATTATTAATATTAATTATTTGACATAGCGTAAGCATTCAATTATCTACTATTTGAAGTAAAATAGGTTAAATCTAGAGAAACGTTTCAAATTGGCGATGCGCTTTTTATATTTTTTTGTTTGTTTCAATTCTATGAGCTTCAAAATTACAAATTAACAAAAAATAAAATTATCTTCTAAGAAAAAAATACTATTTTAAAAGACAGTTATTTTAAATCTACGAACAGACAAGAAATATGTATACCCATAAGCTATTTCCTTTGCATTATATATTTTGTAAACTAATATTTTAATAATTTGAATTTGCATCCAAACGCCAAGGGTTAAGATTTAAAAAAATATTTTTTTTATCCTTCCAATATGCCACTTCGCAATCAAGAATATATATTTAAATATTTTATCTCCACTTTTAAATTGTTATTTTCAAAAAAGTTACATGAATAAAAGCCTTTAACAAAAACTGAGCTTTTAGTATGGTGTTGATGAGAAAATCTACTCACGATTATTACGTCTTCTGAAAGCTTGTGCTAAATAATGTTAAAGTAGTTTTAAAATAACAAAATTCGTGCTCTCAAGGACTTTAGCTTAAGCAGTCATCAGAAAGCAATACAGCACGAGTAGTTATAAAACTCCAATCTTAAAGTTAACTTTTTGTTTGTTAATGAAGTTATGTTTTAATATCCAAAGTTTTTACGGGTAGATGAGCTCGAACTGAAAACTTGGCGCGATAATTACCATATTTTTTGCATATTTCTCTATTTTATGTCCAAATGCAAAGTCGTAATGTTGTAATCTGGATGTCGCTGAAATATAAAAAAAGACTCGGCAATTTCACACGTAACTTTGGTGGCGCTCATTTTATCATCTTATTCGGGCGTTAGGGAAGGTTTTTGGGTACTCTTCCAGAATATGTATATTTGTGAATGAAAATAGATCCTTAGGATTTAACGTGAGGAAAATGTAATAAATTGCTTTTAATTTTATTTAGACGGTTTTCATCGTCGAGGGGTAAGGCTAGACTAGCAATCCAGAGGAAGCGGGTTTAAATCCCGGCGTGCGCAAGTAAATTTTATTTGATTAGTTTGTGTTGTTCCAAAAATTAATTTAGAATAATATTTAGTTTGCGGCACGTTCCTGAGAGGAAGACAATCTCAGTATCACCCTAGTGTAAGACCATCATTCAGAAATAAAACCCTATTTTTTAGCCCTGTTTGGTGACCAGATCTGAATAACAGGTACTTTCCCGTCTTTCTGTTCTTTATCTCCTTCCCTTCCCCACTGCCTTCAGCCTCCAACCTACCCCAATTGAAGATGCCATTGTCTCCTGATGGTTGGGAGCAGTAAAAACTTCTGTGAGGTATTCAGGTAAAAAAACTTTAATATTTATTATTTATAATTTCTTGATTATATTTTCTAGGTTTTTTGTATTTCTTGGGCATTAACTATGTAACAATTTCTAAAAATTTTTGTTTTATTGTGTTTTATTTTCCAATGTACATTTGTTACTTAAATTTTTGTTGACTTTGTTACCGGTTTCAACACAACCGTGTCATTAACTAGCTTTAAATTTTTAGATTGCTAGTTAATGACACGGTAGTGTCGAAACTTAATAAAACAAAAATATTTTCTAAGTTTTATTACAAATAACTTTCGATTCTGAACGGTGGACTTTCAACAGGGCGATACTAAAACTATCTTTCACAAAATTGAAAAAATTGTATGGTAAAATAAATTAATCAAATATAATTTATTTAATGGAATTAAAAATAATTTATAAAATATTCTAGTACCGTTATTTTTTTAATCGAAAGTTTTGTAACATATTAACATGGTGAACAGTTATAAAATTACAATGTGGCGTGTAACAAAAAAATCTTCAAAGGCAAAGCCTGTGCGTGGGGTATTGCACTAAGTATTATCACAATTCTATGGTAAGAATAAAACATAAAATAAAGGTGTATTTTTTTAAGATAATTGTGTTAAAGAATGCATAAAGAGAAGAGTGTATTTTCATTTAGAAATTTTTTTGAGTGTAACTCTGTTAATGTAAATACGACTGTCGACAACCCGAGAAAATAGCATAAAATAGAATAGAACAAGGGTATTATAAAATTAAATAAATTAGTGTTTACCTTCACAATTGGAGAACAAATATTATGTGGAACATTATGAGTGAACTCGCGAGATAAGCACAACCCTAATATTTAATTTACGGAATAAAAGTTCTACATTTATATTTGAGTTCACCCTTTTTTGCACTTATCCGTCGAGAGCGTATCTTAACTTGAGAACAAACAATGACACACAATAGGCAAGAAGAATTCTTTAGCGCCAGACAAGTCATAAAAAGGAGACAATTGTCATCGAATTACACACACCAGGAATCATGACCTTTCTAAATATAAAAAAATCTCCTTTTTATTTTTATTACAAAGAATGAAAACAAAAAGTCATAAAAGAGACAAAAAATTGTAACGTGCTCATAAAGCACAGGCAAAATTAATTTACATTACTTTACCGAAGCTTTTTAAATAATAAAAGCTTCCCGCGCGGCGAGATTTGATATTATCGTAGTCGCTGAATTTATTTGTCTGTCGTACTGTGGATCGAGAAGCGACCGTCTACGACGAGATTTGGCCGTTCACTGAGTTGCTACGAGCTACGAATCTACAGTCTCTCTAGAGTTAGACGTAGCATTGGCGGGATACCTCGAACGATTAGAGATTCTGTGTGGTTTCGCTATATTTTGGTGATGATATGTTTTTGGTAAAACCACGCGGAAGTGCTGTTTGCTTAGCACAGTTACTTGAACCACATTTTTCTTTTCATCTGCGGGATTTCAAAGTTTTCTTAGAATGGTCACTGTCGTTTTAACCTACACTGGTCCTCACACGATTTTTAGAGCATGAAATAAAAACGCGCCGACATGTGCTCCAACTTAATTTGTTGTGATGTTTTTAAAAAAACTTGTTAAAAAGTTCTTATCAAAAGTTATTAGGACTAGAAAAGGCAAATCAATTTTGAAACATTTCACAGTCCAAATAATAGCAAAATACCAAAAAATAATTAAAAAATGTTTTCTTTAAGGGTGTGTTAAAATAAATTCACATTATTAAAATTTTTATATTTAATTATTTAATGGCTTAGAATACCTTTCAAGTGAGAACGACAAACAAGTCCAATGATAAAAGTACATCATGTAAAGTATATACGGTCAATATGTACCTCCAAGTGTACAGTGTTTAATACCCTTCAAGTGAGAACGACAAATAGGTCTACTGATAAAAGTACATCATATTTTGTATTTACGTTCTATATGTACCTTCATGGGTTCAATGTTTAATACTTATTCCGTTGTTATACTTTCTGGGAGAATTCGAGGACTGGGAATACATTTACACGCAGAAAATTGAGTATTTCTATTTTGTTGAGAGTCTCTTCAAATTATTGATAATCCGGTCAAAAATATGATTGCAGGCCGTTTCCTGATATTTTTTAAATAATTTCACAATATATCGGAACACGTGTTCATGCACCTTAATTTGCCTTGATAATATATAATGACGAAATGCGAAAATATTAGGAATTTTAACACATTTTAAGTCATCGTAATAATACATTCGTATTGTACTAAAAGTTTATCAAGAAATTTATCAATTCATTCGTTAATGGCCTGCAATCTCGTTTTAAACCAGATTATGAACACTTTGAAAAGATTTTTTATAAATTAGCAATACTCGCTTTTCTCATAGTAGCTTTAAAATCAAACACAATATTGCATTATAATTTGTTTTTCTCCAAATTTCTATATTCTTAGATTTTTAGCCTGATACACAAATATAAATTGAAAAAAATCTTCTGAGAAATAATCAATGCGGCCGGAGAGAATTGAACCCGCATCTTCTGATTGCCGGTCAGATACATGGAACCACTATGGTACATCAGCTTATTTTTAACCGGTTCAATTCCTATCTGCAGCATTTATTTTTTCACGGAAGATTTTTTCAATTTATATTTGTGTTTCAGGCTGATAATATAATTATTGCTTATAATAGTTTGTTATCCTTTGTGCTTTGCATAAAAATATTATCTTGTAAATATACGTTTACCTTAAATGAAAAAAAAATATATATCCTTTATACGAAGCTCTTCAGTAAGTATGAAACATTGTACCTAGAGTGATGATACTATAAATTTATGCAAATATGTAATTTTTTTATATATCTTTTCATAGATTAACACATTATATAGATATTAAAATGGAGATTTTTCTTTTATCAAACTTAAAAGTTAAACAGTTAAAAAAGCCTTTTTTATAACCCAAATACCGAATAAAATTATGTTATTTATTTGAAATTTGCAGAAGACTTTTTCAATTCCTTTCAAAGTAAGCGTGTACCTATCTTCGAGCTTTTATATACGAAACTACCATTGGAATTTTAGCATAATAGGGTTTTAAGGTTTATGTGTAGTTAAGCTATTCACAGAGTGAAAATATTCAGCAAATTTTAAATACAATGGCATTTTCGAGCCTCGAGATTTGAACAGGCGTAAGTTTGAAATATTTGGAGCGCTTTCCAAAGCCTTCGCGAAACTTCCGAAAGCTCATTTCGTAAATTGAATTTTTTTACACATTAACCATCTTAATATTTCTAACGTTACTGTTTTAAATTCGTGATAAAAAAATATTATGAAAATTACAAAAAAGCTTAAGTTAAATTGAACTGATTCAGAGATAAAATAAATACTGATGTACTTTTTTTTGGTGTCCTCTCTTACTTAAAATGTCTTACACCAGGGAAACCTTTTCCTTTTCCTCTTGCACTTGCACCAGTCAACAGTATTAGAAGCAATAATATTCAGCCTCTTACTCTACCATGTCTTCCATCAATCTTCTATTAGCAATAAGTGCAATAATCAGAGTGAAAGATACTCTCAGTATCGCTCCGACGTAAGCCCACCAATCAGACTAGAAACGTGGCTTTAGATTTCAGATTCTATAAGCCAGGTACTTCTCAACCTTCTCTTTCCCCGCTCCTTCCCATCTCTATTTTCTCACAACGTGTTTCAATTGGGGATGCCATAGTCTCACTGGCTCTAGACGGTTGGGATGAGTTAGGTCTCTTGTGCTGTTGTTCACTTTAGAACAATTCTCAGAGTGGCGGATGCTCTCCAAATGGTTCTGGTGAAAGTCCACAAAACAGAATAGAAACGTTGTTGAAATGGCTTAAGCCATGTTAAGTTACCTGATTTGAATAGTCTATTACTTCCCAAACTTCCGCTTTACTTTATCTTTTTCCTCTTCCCTATCTTCAATCTTACAGCAAACTCAAAATTGAGGATGCAATCGTCTATAAAATAAATTGGACTATTTTACGATCTCTGATGATCTAATACGCTGAACACTGCACTAAAAGATATGATTTGCGATTTTCACGGCCAACAGAATTATCGTGAATTATTTTTCGGGTGTTACGCCGTGTCACCAAAATCTACACATTTGCTCTAAAAATGGACACCGTAACGATATCCAAAGCTTCGGATAAAGAAGGAGGAAGCGGAATACGGTATAGTACCAAAAAAATCTCACAATAATACAGCTGTATTTTAATATCATTTTTACATTAAATGTTTTAGAAACTTTGGGCTCAACATGGAAAAAAAGGTATGAACATTCCTCGTATAAAGATCTTTTATTCCACCTTTGAAAGTTATGTGTCTTAGGTCATTTACCAAACACCCTTGATAATAAATTAAACTTCGCTTTAAATTAATTAATGAATAATAACTCTTATCCATTCCTTGAAGTTGGACAAGTTGATATATATAACCCAAGGGTTGGCAAGACCCCTATTTACCTACAAAGGCAATATTGAACATTTGGCTCCGTTCGGCACAAAGTTTAGCAATACAGAGTAATGGTGAAACAGAACTCAACATGCCATGTCAAAAGGCAGTTACTGTGAACCGTGCCACCTTTGTACTTATATGACCTGAACTGAACCTGTCATTGTGTCTCTAATTATAATTGTTTGTAGTTGTCGGTATAAAGTGTCATACATCTGTTATGATTTTGAATATAAATTTTACTAACACACATGAGGCTCTGAGAAAAATAATTTCCCCTCAGAGCCTATGTCATCTTTGTGGTGCTGTATGGAACGTATTTTTAGGGGAGGAAAGAGAGGTGAAGTTCTGGGAAGGAAAAATGAACGAGGAGTGGGTAGGAGTTTGGGGTTCAATGTGTCCAGGAGTGACTGACGTATGGATCCATCAAAAAGGATGCTGGAGAGGTCAAAAGGACTCCCTCAACCAGTATCTCCCAGTCCTGCCACGCAGTAGGTGAGACCTAGACAAACGTCACTCAATTATCCCGGACACCCCTGCTAAGTCACCATACGTAGCGAACCACTTGTCACCTATAGCAGAGGTGCAACAATAACCCGAAAAAAAAATTGTTATAAAATTAACTGGTGTGGAAAGCCCCGAGGGGGGTTACTATGTAATACCCGTGTGAGACTTGTGCGTACGAGGTCGGTGTACGGGCGGTACAAAAAAAAATAGAACTCTTTTTAAAATAAAACTAATAGTCTTCGAGTTACGCACATTTGGGAACAATGTCTTTTATTAGTGTAATGTAAAGATATCATTTTAACTATTTGTCTACCAAATATATAACTTTCTTTTTATGAAGTTAACACTTAGATAGTTTAAACACGTTAAGCAATGTTTAAACAAGTGGATTGAAGAAAGAGTTGGAGACTTCCCAGAAATTTATATGACCATCGAGTGATCAAATGCTTAAATCACGTCTATCTATTGATGGAATAGAATGTATGAGATAAGTCCGCTTCGGGCGCTGATTTACTAAGGCGCCGAAGAGCTAAGGTCCTGATAATACCTAACCTAATATAGCGCCCTTTAGGTTTTTAGTAGCGCCATGCGCTGTTTGTCTCAAGGCGCCCAGCACCTATGTATGCGATTGAAGCAAGTCAGGTATTCTTTTATGCTAACACAGAGTTATATATGAGTCATTATATCCTCTCACTTTTGTGCGTGAAAACCGCACAAGACTCCCAACCGTCTGGAGCCGGTCAGACTATGATATCCCCAAATGGGATATGTTGTGAGACCGATGGTATTGGGATTAGAAGGAAATGAGGGAGGGAGAGACGGGAAAGTACCAGTTATTCAGCTCTTGTCTCTTCCCCTAGGCCATCATGTGTATTAAAAAAAGACTGATTCTATTAATTGCAAATTCAAAAATATTTACAATATGTTGGAGAGGACCATGTGGGCATATATCACGAATTACAAAAAAATGTATTTCAGTTTATTTTACAGTGACTATGAGATTTACAAAACGATTTGTCTTAATGTTTTTTATCAACGTTTGTGTGGTGTGAAGAGTTAACAGAAATGTATTTAATTTGAGAAGAAGTGGAAATGGGATTTACAGACAAAATTCCGAATATATTGAAAGGTACGGAAATAGAGTACAAATTTCAGGAAGTTCGTAAAAAAAATACGGTTTGTTGCATGAATAACGTTCACATTATATTCTGTCATTTTTTACGGGATTTCATTTCATTGAAACACTTTTCGACGTGGGAGCACTTTTTTTACCGTTGTGTTCCACACTGTAATATGGATTTCAGTATTATCTGTAAACTCTATTTGAAAATGTCACCGAAAGCGATTAAATCATAAAATTTTTGATACGTTTCATAAACGAGTTCATTTTGCAAAATAATACAACACGCATCGAAAAAATTAGGAAGCTTAAAAGTATTTACGTGATGTATCTGCACAAGTAAATTATTTATTTACTAGCAAACATTTTTTTTAAAGTATCAGTAAAGTAACGATAAACTTATGAAGGTTTTAGTATCATAATTCTTAAGATAGATTGCACCATTATATGCTCTAGTATTTAAACTCCTATGTGTATACAATATACCAAATTTTACGAAAATTGCCAACAATTTTTCTTTTATGTATTATTATTTTGTATTTGTTTAATTTCTGCTGGGGGATCACATAATTTAAATGCATTTCAATAAGCATTGAATATTCCTCGCTTAAAATTGCTTAAGCTATGTTTTGTAACCTGGAATGAACATCTAGACACTTCCTGACCACCTTTTCCCTTTTTTCGTTCCTTACCTCACCTACTCTTACAAAATTAGACAGAGGTTGCCATAGCTCCACCGGCTACGAACATAAAAACTATCACCTGATAGAGATAAATTACTGCACAAATGATTTTATGTTATAATTAAACGTTTTTTCGGGATAAAAAGTACTCTATGTCACTTCCTAGTCCTTCAACTATCCTTATGCAAAAAGTCTCGTCGATCGGTCGCTTCGTTGCGACGTGAAAGAAGGACAAACAAACACACTTTCGCATTTATATTAGTTATGATGTTTCGCCTAAGCATTATTTCAATTACTTCGTTTTGTAGTAAGTACTTAAAAACTTTATTTATTAAATATGTCCATGTACTTTAAGCTTATCCAAAACTTTTTGCTTTGACAAACCAATTATTTTGAAGAAGAAAACCTATTTGTTAGTAGACGCTATTCTGCGAATATCATGTCATTGAAAATCTCCTTAAATAGTGTTAACGGCACGAAATTGAACATAAAAAGTTTGAATATCAATTCCGTTGGTGAGTGAGTATAAAATGACATAAAAATCAATAAGTAAATGACTACCTTGTAAAGAGTTTCGTAAGTACACTTCCTCGAAAATAAAACCTTATCCGCTTTATTTTTCAATAAAAAAATATTGGCAACTTATTTGTTGGCTAGCCGCCATGATTGGGTAGAATCCTTTTAATATTTGTTTTTTTTTTATTTCCGCGTGAATGTAATTCCATCAAGCGTTTCTTTTTCAAATGATGTGGAAAAATGTTCAACTGCGGGATGTTTCCGCTAGTTTTCAAGCTTAATTTATGTTATTAATAAAAGTACGAAAGTGTAATGAATGTGGGAAAATATTTAAAAAATAGACCTAGACCCAAAATTAAACTCAACAGCAAATATTTCTCTAAGCGGAAAGAATGTATTTTTTGTTATTTTTTATAGTTTCACATTACACATAAACATTTTTTCACCCATCTATCTAAGCGTTCTGCAGAAATGCATTGTTTTCTAAATCAAAAATATAAATAACTACTTGTAAAAAGCATTAATTTTGTGACCAGTCACAATTTACAATAAAAACACATAAATCTGTTTTTGACTACTTTAATATTATTTAAACTCTACCGGTTTTGGAACCCTTAGACACCGGGGTTAAAATTCTTCACCGTAATAATAAAGGCAGAAAATTGGATAATTTAGAAGCTTTCAAAATCAGAAAATCCTTAAATAATAAATTTAGTATAATGAATAACCAAATTAATCTATCGTTTAGTCCGATTCTAGATATATTTCTAGTTAACTGCTCTGTTCTTCCTGGAAATCCCGCAATTAGCCCTTCCATTTTTTCCACCTCTCCCTCATACACCTACATCTTTTTGTAAATATATGTCAATATTTTGTATTGTAGATTGATTTTTAATATTCTCCTGATGAAGGAAACGTTCTTCCGAAACCGGTAGAGTTTAAATAAAATTAAAGTGGTGAAAAAAAAGTATGTGTTTTTTATTGTACATAAATAACTATATGAATTCACTTGTGTTACCTATGCCTTTCTTCTTTAAGGTGTGAGAAATGGGGAAGGAGGTTTTTTTTAGAAATCATAAGATTACTTAGGTACTTTTTTTTTAAATTCCAGGGAAGACATTATTATTTTTTATTTAACGCATTATCAACATGGCTCTTTGAAGGTCAAGTGTGAAAAATATCATAAATCTCGGAATAAAACGTATATTTTATAAAAAAAAACAATACCACACCAGGATACTCTTCTGTACATATAGTATTATGTAAATATGTAAAGGTTATCTATCTTTATAATAATCTTTCATAGATATACATTACTCAATTCAAATTCGACGCGTCTTGTGACATCAAGGGAAAGTGCATTGTGTGCATTTATATTAAAAACATAAATATTTCGATTTTCACACTCTATAAATGCTGGCGTCCCACAGGGATCGGTTCTGTCTTCGACTTTGTTTTTGTTGCACATCAATGACCCTTTGAAATGTGCACCGATTCATTGTTACGCGGATGACAGTACAGTTCATGATAGTTTTTTATTTGACAAGCCCCCAAAGGGAACACAAACTCCAACGGCTCGGAGGGCTTTGAAGCAGAGAATGGACGGTTATCTCGAGAGTATTTCCTCCTGGGGTAAAAATAATCTCGTCGAATTTAATGTTTCAAAGACCCAATCCTGTCTGATTACGTCTAAAAGGGATCTAAATGATAATCTAGTCTCCTTCAACGGAAGCAATCTTCCGAACAGGCCTTCCATTGATATGCTTGGTGTAACTATAAGTGACCAGCTCAGGTACGGGGGCTCCATCGAAGCCAGAGTAAAGCTGGCCTCTCAGAAGCTGGGCGTACTGTACAGGGCCCGCAGATAGTTTAATAGTACACAACTGCTCAACCTGTACAAATCGCAATATTCCCCAATATTAACAAACGGACTGCAATCTTTAGAGCACAGGCGTCAGGTAGGTATGCTGTCCTTGTTCTATCGGTATTAAAATGGAAGATGCTCTGAGGAACTAGCGTCATTGATCCCTTCGGCACCGGTGCGTAGTCGAGATACACGCCAAACGCGCGCCCAACATTTGTACACGGTTGACATTTGTCACATGAAAACGGGTCGCTTCTACGATTCGTTCTTAAGTTCAACAGCTCGGCTGTGGAACGAACTGCCGGCCTCTGTGTTTCCTCCCTCCTACAACAAGGGACTCTTCAAGACCCATGTTCACTCTTTCCTCTCCACAAAAAGACCCTCCACACAGCATCCTCAAAGATGACATAGGCCCTGAGGGAAATTATTTTCTTCAGGGCCTCCTGTGTGGAGTTAATATATAAAAAAAAAACTCGGATAGCGTTCTTGGTCACTGCCTTCTACGATAATTAGAACAATTGTATAAAACTAGCAGTTAAAAACCCGCTCCGCGGGTTTTTGCTGCTAGGCCCTGCGGGCGGCACTTAGTTGGGCTTCGCCCAGTTTACTAACAACAGTTACATTTAATAAGTAGATATTAGATCAATCCGAGCGCGGACAATGAGAGGAACACCCTTCACCCCAACATAAATCTCGTCAATGAGAAAAATGTTTCCTCTCCCATACCACCGAAATGATTTCATTTTTAAATCGAAGTTAAATTGAAAAAAAATATATATATATATATATATATATATATATATATATATATATATATATAATATATGTAATTCGGAAATAAAAAATATCAACATATTACAATATTAAATATAACTTTGCTGAAATAATAAACTCTTACCAAAAGATTGTCAAAGTAAATAATTTTTTTTTTAAATATAAAGGATTATTTTATTGGGATAATTCCTAAAAATCTACATATTTGGGTGAAATAGTATTACGTTCTTACCAAAAGATTGTCAAAGTAAATACTCATACAACAAAACTCTCTTAAAAATTTTTCAAAGAAAAAATTCTTAGGCAGAAAAACCTTACATGTGGGATAAATTGACCTGAAAAACCAAACTATTGTAAGCAAGTACCTACAATTTATTATACTTTTATTTTTTACAATTTACAACTTAATATTATATACTTTCATTAGGAAAAAATCTCTTTATAAACAATATTGTCCGTATACCAATCAGTCAGAATTTGCCCTTGTCTGGAACCGTCAATAATCTGTATAAATAACGATGACTGCGTTCGTACTCTGGAACAGGCAACGTACAACTGTCCATGAGAAAATACTGGTTCAGGAAGTAACAGTCCAACCCGTTCAAAAGTTTGTCCTTGAGATTTATTAATGGTCATTGCATAAGCTAATTTAACTGGAAACTGTTTCCTGCACATATTGAATTGTATTGTAACATCAGACAAAGTGTTTAAGTAAATTCTAGGAATGAAATGTACTGTACCTTTTCTGTTCCCCGTAATGATTTCGGCTTGAATTAAGTTACAGCTGAAATTTTTAATAACCATTCTTGTTCCATTGCAAAGGCCATCACCAACAGATAAATTTCTAAGTAACATAATGATGGCACCAATTTTAAGATTTAATATGTGTGGTGGGAAGCCATTTGGGTTTATAGAATTTAAATATTCAACAGGAAAGTTAGCCTGCTCGTTATAATCTAAATTTCCTTCTTCATTAATGATGGTATCAACAGAATGAAAAGTCTTCATTTGTCCTTCTAATCGTTGAAGTACATCCTCATTGATTGCACAAACATGACTATTTTTGGGGCACAAAATGGTACGTTGACTCATCACTAAGGCATCAGCAGTGGTATGTGTCTTACCATATATACATTGAATAATATCTTGGCAAATATTTACATTGGGAATAAGCACAGAGGACTCAAATGTTCCTTCTACGGGAGGAAGTTTTCCATCTCCCAAGTCCAAAAGCCATTTAGAAAATATGTTTTCACTTTCTAAAGCTCTGACATTTGTTTTTAATTGAAAAGTTTTGAAATGGTACCAAAGTATGCTGCTTTTTATGCAAGCGGCAATTAATTGTCCTCGTGAAGCACGTCGACACACTGGAAGGATCTGACGAAAGTCTCCGCCCAAAACAATAACTTTGTTACCAAAGACAGAATCACTTCCCATGATATCACGTATAGTACGCTCAATTACTTCTAAAGCTACACCTGGAGCCATTGGTGCTTCATCCCATATTATAATATCTGCTTCTGTTATAATTTTCCGGTTCTTTGATGTGACCTTACTTACTTACCTTATGTATTGTCCTGTAAACTGAGGGGTAAATTAAAAGCAGTATGACACGTTACCCCACCTGGAAGCAAGATAGCTGCAATGCCTGTCCAAGCGACTGATAAAACTTTTTTACCTTTTCCTCTTAGAGTGTGAATTAAAGTTTCGTAAAGGTATGTTTTCCCTGTTCCTCCTGGGCCATCAATGAAGAAACATTTATTGTCATCATTTTCATCTGAAAAAAACTTATTCAAAATAGAATTATATGCTTGAAGTTGTTCGTCATTGAGTTTGGCAGCCATCAATTCACCTAAAGTGTTTTCAGAAATTACATTAAAATCAGTCACTTGTCCAAAACTGCAACTTTCATCAGGTTCAGGTAAGCCCTGCATTCTGCAAGATGAATTCTCCTTCATAAGCATATCCTGTATGTTTAAAAGACAAAGATTAATAGCTGTTTCTTCAGCAACACCATGATGAAAAAAATCTTCAGACATACATTTGTTGAAATCATTCCACAGCTGCAACGGGTCCGAAGGGATACATTGTATTAAAATTAAAACAAATAGATGTCGAAGAGTTTTAGGCATCAAATACAATGAAGCCTCCGTCATGCACTGCGTCCATTCTCCTATGTCATCAATGAGCTTCAGTTCACGCGCCGCATCACGAAAAGTAGCTAGTAAATTACCATCAACAGTTCGCAAAGATTCAAAGGATGTAGCTCCAGCCACCTTTATAAGAATCAGCCGTAAATGATACAGTTCTATATTTCTAGGAGAAATTGAAGGTATTCGTCCAATGATTTTGCCACCTCCCCGCTGTCGTCTCGTCCACTTTTTACCAGCTGAAAAGACATAATTATTTGGTACATCTTGATACAGAATAGAGCGTCCCTCAATATCTTGAAGATTCAATTGGAACCACGCTGTTAAAGAGGTGTTCCTTGTAGATGCTTCCCTGAGAGCCTGTTCCTCCCGCCCCTCTACAAAATACACAGATTGGCTGTCGGGTAAATGTAAAGCCAGAAGTAAAATTGAGTGAGATTGATCATGTATAGGATTTTCCATAATTTTCCAGACAGCTTCAGGGGCACTTACATATCGACAATTGATATATTGCTTAATTTCATCATATTGAATAACCGCACTCTCCAAATTTCCAGCTTCTTGTCTTATTTCGATTCTAGCACAATCAAAACCTTTAGATATATATTTATGAATATATTTAATACTGGCCACTGAGGAACAAATTTCAACATTAATATGAGCATCATATTTTTTGCTAAGGTATGCATTATATGGAACAACAAATCGATTGTCGATACGTATATCCCGAACAACGTGATTTTCAGAAAAATTATCACGTCTCCTGTACTCTGGGTAGCCTGCGGAATTATTTTCAGTAGAATCTTTAAATGATTTGGGGAATTTTTTAGAGCACTTACCGTTTACCATGCAGACTGACCTTGGATTAAGTACGCCACATGGTCCATGAATGTTATTTTTTAAAATAATATGGTACAAAGCCGAATTCTTCGGATGGGGTAGTTCTGCAGATACGGCATTATCAATATCAGAAGCTGTATACAACTTATCTTGGCTGCAAAGTGTAAACACGCCATGTAGATGAGGGAGTCCTCTTTTTTGCTGTTCAATTGTATAAACCCAACAAATTACCTTTCCAAAAACATGTTTCTCAGTCATATCATGAATAAATTCCTTGACTTTTAGATGGAAAACCTTGGCTACTATATCAGGCCTGTCCGCGGCCGATTGATAATGTTCCAATTCGGTTTGTATTTCTGGCCATTTGGGATTGCATGTAAACGTTATGAATAGATCAGGACGACCAAATTTACGTACCATTGCCATTGAATCTTGATAAAGTTTATTCATATGGCGTGGTCCACCAGTAAATGAAGATGGAAGAATGACTATATTACCTGCACGTACTCCTCTATCAGTGGCTAAATTTCTTACATGGTCTTGCAAACCTTGGTAGCATTCCACTCTGAGTTGTCGTTGGTTTTTCCTTATGTAATCTAGGCGACCAGATTCATAAATAATGTAAGCATGAATTAAATACTGTTGAAAAAGTTTACCCGCATAATGGATTGGATTAAATATGTTTCTTCGCACTGCTAATTTACTTGCATAAAACTGCATGGCAGTTACAGTATGACGTTGAGCAGTACAGAAATCAGCATGATGCTGAAAGCCTGGGGTCCAACCACATTCACCTGATGGAAATAGTAGTGGGAAAACCATAGGATCTAAATGCTTTGATAAAGTTGCCACCCTTTGAAGTCCTTCAACATTTTTAGGATAAACAGCGATATCTATACCCGATGGTAAATTCCCGTCTCTGTCTGCTACATATACCATGGCGATATCGTGAGAACTGGTTGGAGCATTGTACCTCCGTTGGTCATCAGCTGATGAACGTGTAAATAATAGACGTATATCTCTCACCTGCCCACCGTCAGCCGCAATGCGTAATTCTTCTTCCTCGACAGCTTCTTTTAGTTTCTTATACTGATGAGCATAAGGGCTTATTTGGCGTATTTCGCTATCAATTATTTGCATTATATTTTGATAGCAATCGGCATTAGATGGATGACTCATACGCACTCTAACAGCCTCATCAGGATCATATACATAAAGCTGAGCATAGGAAGGTATTTCACCTTCAACATGTATACTTCTGGAAGTCAAATGATAAACCTCACCAGAAATTTTTAAACAATATGGACCATTACCTGGGATATTAGCTATTTGCGCTCCAAATGAGGCAAATCCATTAGCACTGTTATATTGACGAATAAAATTCCTAAAGTTTTTAGATTGACTACAATCTCCTGTCAATAATGCGTTAAGTGCTGGAGGATAAGCTAAAATTTGTGGTATTATTTTTCCATTATGACAGCAAGAATGTAACAGTTTACCTTTTTCAACTTCAAAATGAAGCGCCTTGCAATGCTCGATTGTACATTCTTTTGACATGACGCCGAAATAATTCTGTTCTGGAAGCACATAATTTGGATTATTGATTAAAGCACACTTCAAGAATACATTACATCTATTTGCTGTGGAAAACCGCCTTCTGGAATTATTGTGTTCAATTTGATTATCAGTCATATATTCTATTCGTCTTCTGGCACTTCGATCGCTCGGTAAACGTCCCTCTCTCATTCGAACATTCCGAAATTCGGCCAATTCTGGTAAAATATTGTCCACATTCCTTTTAGCCATAGTTATTAAATTGAAATAATAATCTGAAAACAAAATATGTATTCTTAGTGACTCACAGGAACTTTTTAAAACAAATTTCTAGGTTAGCACGTCAATAATTATGAAATTACCTAGATATTAAACATGACAGCGCATGGGGTCGGTGTTGTAATATCAAAAAATAATTAATTACGTAAAGTATCGAGTGGAGCTGGTTATTTTTGCAGCCGGCTTTAAATGGTGGTAATGGTGGATTTTTAATTATATTTATTATTTATAATTATAATATATCTCACATTAACATACATTGCTTGACACTAACTGGCTATAAAAGTTTTTTACAATGATTGGAAATCCATATACGCTGGCAACACTGGACAATCTGTCTTTCGCGTGAATATGGCGTGAATAATGATAAACGTCAAATTTTAATACGTAATTGTGGATAATTTTTACTGTAATGTAATGAATCCAATGGATTGTCAACTTTCTAAAACATATTTTCTTCGATATTATCCAAAAATTATATGAGCATCGTGTCATTTTCAAATCGTGCCTTAATTTTCAAGTTAGCGGAATTTAACTGAAACAGACAATTTAAATTTGACCAATGAGAGGGCCTACACCGTCCAGACGCTAGAGTATTAATAATATCAGATTATTTATTTATCTTATTGCTACAATATATTACGAGTGGCAATGTCAAAATAAACCATACATAGTTCTAGTAACATCGAAAAAGATATCAATTAACGTGAACAAAAAAATTGAGGAAACCAAGAAGTCATTACTTGTTTGAAATTCGAGCAAATAAGTTTTTTTTAAACTTTTTAGTTTAAGCTTTTTTACTATGCGCAGGAAACAGATCCAAAATTCCCACATAATTTCCAACGTTCCCCTTTCATTTCTCTTTTTTTCTTCCCAAGCTTATTTTAGCCTCACGACATTCCCCAATAGATTACGCCATAATTTCATTTGCTTCAGGATATCAGAAATCTTATGTGCTACATAATACCTATATTATATTGGTACGTTTATTAGAACAAAGTGTAGAAACACATGGATACTTATATAATAATTAAATACGTTTTCAGAAAATTTTGATACTAGCCTTAAATTGAATTTTTATTTTCTTGGTAAAATTCACTATTGTTGCCTTTAAAAGACCTACACAATAGCAAATTTTCATGTTGGCTTTAAATTGAATTTTTATTTTCTTAGTAAAATTCACTATTGTTGCCTTTAAAAGACCTACACAATAGCAAATTTTCATGCTGGCTTTAAATTGAATTTATATTTTCTTAGTAAAATTCACTATTGTTGCCTTTAAAAGACCTACACAATAGCAATCAAATTCTTGTTAAGTTATTATGCTACTTAGTGAATTTATTCATTTTAAATTTACAATAATTCACATAAGTAATAAGTAGTAAGATTAGGAAATGTAGCTAGATGGTTTGGGTATTTACGATTTGCGACTTGGAGGAAATCATGGTACGATCAAGTGAATCAGGTACATGATTCAGGCCATGAGGCGATGAATGAATGTGAATGAAGCAAGAAGTGTGTGCTAAGAACAATTTTTTTGGCGGTCCATCCTCTCTGCCTACCCCTGCGGGGAAACAGCGTGATAGTTATTTACTTATAATTTACATTCGCAAAATAACTAAAACTGAATATTCACGTTCGGGTACAAGAACGACTTTTCTGAACTAGCTTAAATCACTGATTGTATTTTAGATTTATTATTTCTTTTTAAATAATTTGGTCACTAGTGTGGGGGACCATTGAAAATGTTTGTTATTTTCAAAACAAGTATTACTCTGAAATCGTGAAGGATAAAAAAATACATACTATAAATATGCAAGAAAAAAATGTATACCGTATTGAAACTAAAAGGTGGATACGAACATAATGTACTTTTATTAAATAAAAAATATGACAATACTGAAAAAGTGCTTACAATCGAGTGTTCCTGATAGAATTATTGACTTTTTCTGCCAGCCGTTACTAAAATAATACGATGTTGGCTGGCGTCAAAAATACTATTGAAGGATTATTTTTTGTCGTGACTGTAAATACATTTATATTTCAACTCCACTGCAATGCAAAATGAATTTTTTAAAGCTTATGTTCCCTTTAAAGTAATAACGATATTTATTTCAAATAAAAATTTTCCGCTTTTCACTTCATGCTTAGATTAATAATAATTATTATTTAAATGTTATTAATAACCCCAAAACCTTTCATTTTCGTTAGAGCTCAAATAAGTTTCATATCATAATAGCAGTAGGCACATAACCTACAAATCATAAGCCTTTGTTTTTATATTGCGTCCTTTTTGATACTAGTCCTTCACATTATGTGATATTATCTAATATTCTGTCGTACACATTCCTCAATTTCTTACAATGTTCTCCTACTTGAAATATTATCTTATTTTTGTACTCTCGACTTAAGCAATTACCTCGGGGGATAAATTTTCCCAGTAGTTTCATTATGTACGGAAAACGATTATTGCTTTATTCGTAGAAATTTATAGAATCATTTGTTTTGTTACAAATAGTATCACGAACATAACTGCACACATATATATATTGACATATCCGGAACGGAAAATGATATTCAAGCAATAGAATTTTTTATTTGAATTATTTATGTTAGTAAGACGGGAAAGATGCTCAGTGCTCAGAATTTAAATAATTTATTATGCATTAATACTGAAATCTTGGTTTATCAAGTAAATAAGAAAATAGTACCTACCTACCTACCTAGCTAATATATCTAAACTATTGATTCCAGATATCTTATAGTGTTAGCCATTATATATATTATTTCATTAAAAAAATATTATTTCTTATCCAAAAGTATGTATCATTAAATCGCTGACAGCCCTGAATTATTAAAGCTAAATTGCCAAACCTGACGAGCTGTTCCAAGTAGAATTAATTTTGAAGGTTGCATTAAAATCACTACTAATTACTCTACAATAATATTTTGCTAAATTATACATGATATCAAGTCACTTTTTTATACTTATTAATATTCTGTTCAAATAAAATATTCTCTGTTATTATAACATTCTATACCTTGATAGAATTTATTTTCTATTAATTACTATCTATTATCATAAATACCTCATACCTCGATTTATGTCTGGTCTTATGCAAACAAAGTATTCATTCAACTATTATTACTCTAGTAGATATATCTTTTAATTATGTATTGTCTCACTGCACTTATATTAACAACTGTATCACTTTAACGCATTACTTGATCTGTAATTTATTAATAATATTATCCTGTGTACCACTGTATGCTTATTGCCATTTTATGGCGCTTAAATACATAAATTGAAACATGGAATGAGAATAAACACGAAAAACAATGATATATCAGTAAACGTATAATATAAACAAATAATAAAATTATTTTTTTCATCTGTTTGACAAACATGTCAACAAAAGGCAGGCAGATAATAGGTATCTACCCACTAATTCAAAGTTTTCTAACGTTTGATCAGAGGGCAAACTTTTATATTTTCAGTAAAATAAAGAATTGAAATCTTCAGGACCTTACTGGAAGGTTGTTGACATTTTGTAGAAACGTGTGAAAAGGAACTGCGACAAGGATGCAATATGGCTGACAACATCATTAAATTGTGATAACTTGCAGATCTTGAAGAATTAAGTCGACAAGTTTGTGAACCTTGCACAAACCTTGCAATGAAAACTGTACGTCCACTCTGTAACTGTGTACCCTGTGATGGTGGTTGCATGATACTTTACGCAGTGTTGTGCAGTTGTTCATTTTATATGCAAAACGTCATTTAAACGGCCGGGTTCGTTCGCCGTTTATATTGCAATAGCAGTCGACCCTATTACGGTGCTGAAATTCCACGCTCAAAACAGAAACTAAAACTTCTCATCTGAATTATTCGGGGTTCTAATCCAAAAGTGACTATTTCCAAAACCACAGTTGTTCAGAAACTGCAAATATCTATGATAGTGTAAAAAAAATACAGTGTGTGGCAAGCCTACGCACGACGGAAGTGAAACTTTTAGTATTATTCTCTCTCTCTTTTCATTTTATTCTCTCTTTTTTTCTGTCTATTGATATATTTATAAATAGCATGTGATAAAAAAATTAAAAGTTATAAAAATATGGGATTCAAACCCGGGTCCTGCATAACGAGTGTCGAACGCTCTGCCTCTAGACCGCGAGGAGAGGTATCTTGCGCGACGCGGCGTTATCGGCCTTGATTACTAATTTTAATGATTCAAAATAAAAATAATTAATCAAAATACCGAGCGACTCTACCGGCTCGATTTGTAAGCTATATTTCGACCAAAATATCATATAGGTACCGTAAAGTAAAGTTAAGGTAAATTAAGAAATTTATGTAATTTTTTACTACATTATTACAAATCGTTGATAAAAAAAATTAAAAGTTATAAAAATATGGGATTCGAACCCAGGTCCTGCATAACGAGTGTCGAACGCTCTGCCTCTAGACCGCGGTTATTTCGTATTCGACCAAAATATCATAAAACATCTAAAAGTCGCAGCACGAGAGCATTTTATCACTTTTACTAGTATTAAAAAAATCACAAAAAGAAAAAAAAATAGTTAAAACGGGGATCGAACCTCGGTTCTTCACGACGACAGTCGGACGCTCTGCCTCTAGACCGCGAAGCTGAGTTCGGAGAGTGACTTAAACTAGGTATATAATATTAGCTAGACTCCTATAGCGAAATGATCACGGTTTTTCGTGACGGTCATGAGTCGGTTTTACTCCGGTCCTCGAAATTGCATGACGCGCGTAAAGAAGTTTCACTTCAATAATATGTACCTATACAATTTGAAAGGTACTATTACAAATCCATTCCAAGTGGATATCAAGAATATTTAAGAAAAAAAAAATTACTTTGTTATTTTTCAAAACTGACGACAGTGATAGTATCAAAAACTAGAAATAGCCAATTTAGTCAAATAAATTATTTTAGATTTTTACTGCAAGTAGTTCGTTGGAAAAAAATCTCATTTTCAATAGACAAAATCAATTCTTCGCGCACGATCAAGTATGGTTATATTTATGTCTTGCACGTTAATTTTAATAGAATTTTGACTTAATTTATCATCTATTGTCAGCGATATTTGCAATCACAGTCAACATGCTCCGAAGGCCGAGATATAAATTATAGCGCGGCGTCCAAAGCATCGGATAAGCTCCGGTTAATTGCCAATGTACAAATATTTTTGAGTAATCCCATTTATTATGCAAACATCACTGACTAATTAAGGAACGGAGTTGAACTAAGAAGCTCTTAGAATTGAAAAAAGTCGTATACGCAGTGAATCTGTTCGGGCCAATGACGCTTCATTGGTTTTGGCTTGGAGACCCCATTAACCGAGACACACCTCATTAACTAAGTAATTCCTTTATTAATGTCAAAAAGTTTACATGGACTAATAATGCAAATTTAGATTAGTATTTCAATTCCACATTGTCAATTTACTAACATTTTTAGATAGCTTTTTGACGTTTCGCAATGTAAATTCGTTGACTATATCCCCAGTGTTGCCAGCGTTTATCGATTTCTTATTCATCGCATTATTGATATCGATCTGGCTATCGACAGCGCTACCGTGCTCGGGAATAAATCAATACAAAATCATAGTTAATTACGCCTATCGATCCGATATTGTAAAGTTATCGATTTTACTGTGCTGGACTTCATGAAATGCTATATAGAGTATGTATCATTTTCGACTTATTTGGAAATAGTCCATTTTGGATTCGAACTCTTATTATGAGCATTTAACAGGAAAATATTTCACTGAATGCACCATTTTACATATTATGTTACAACTGCTTCAAGTTTATTTAAAGTTTTTATAATTACCAGCGACTGGCTTGTATTTTGCATCTGCCATTCTAGGAAATGTAAAATGTGTAAATATGCTGCATTTCATTTTAATTTCAACAGGAGCACTCACAACGTTCATTATGTTTGCGTGACTGAGATAACTGGAAGTGTGTGCTTTCAACAGTAACAGAAGTTGGATTTATTTAACCAGTTTCTCTTCCTGTTTAAACATTTTAAATGAAAATGTTTTGGTAATGAATTCTACTGTTTATTGACTGTTTCTTTCAGTTTGCTGGTATTAAAAAAACATTTTTTTTTGGGTAAACATACCGTTGCATACACATTTTGACATTTACTAGGTTGCATCAACCAGTGAATTTTCAACTTTCGCTCCCTCTTCTATTTTTCGTGTACACTGTAATTCTGTAATAGTTTTAGTACGTTTTCATGAAACTTTGAGTTGATGAAACTCAGGCATAATCGAAACCGGCTCATTTATATGTTCATGTATAAACTCAACAGTGTTGTGTCTAAACAAAGTTATTTCATTATACTTGTAAAAATTATATCAAATTTTGTGTCAATCAGTAAAAATAGAGTACTTACACAGAACGGTTCAATAAAGCCCAAAAAGGAGTACTAAACATTTCTAAAAATTCCGACTAGAACTCCAATAAACGAAGTATTTAAAAACTTTCAAGTTTTCAATGCATAATAACTGTACTCAATAAAATTTTTATTTAAACTGAAAAAAATCAAATAACTTAATCTTAACCAACTTGTGCTTATGTTGTTACTCGTAACTGGAAAAATATCCAAAACACGGTGAAACCGGACTCCCGGACAAAGGAAATAGGTTTAATTCAGGTACATCCAAATTGATGAACTTGCCCTAAAATTAAATCTGATTATCATTAGAAGCTGAAGGTAAACCACGTGAGCAAATTTTTGACACCAAAAGGATTCGAGAATGCTTTGAATAAACTATGATATAAGTCGTTCATTGACCACCGAAGAGCGCACATTGAAATAAACAGACCACGCGCAAAAAGTTAGGTTCGGATCTGTATATTTGTTCTTAAACGAAGTATGGCGTAGCGACACAAAAAATGAGTGCGACGGATAAATGATATAAACACATTTGTAAAAATGTCTTACTAAATAGTGCAACAAGATACTAAATTTTGGAAACAACCCGTAATTTTTGTTATGTAGTTAAGTTTTTTACGCAGCGCGTAATTATAAAAAGCAGTAATAAAAATAATATTTGGCTAATTTATATAGCGCTGTTTTCGTGAGAAATCACCTCAAGCGCGGTGTACAAATATATTTCTTAAATAGTTAACACTAGAACTACTGACTTAAAACTAGTGACTTACGTCTGAGACATATCTAGAGACTTACGATTAAGGCCTATAACTACTATCTTAATAAAATATATATTTACAGATGTGGAAACTTATAACTAAAATTAACATAAACAATCTAATTTTACAAGCGCCAGAAGAGGGAGGAAGTAATATTATATTAGGGTGTTTATAAAATTAGTTTTTATCATTAGCGGGAAATATATCTTAAATGGATGAATGAAGTTCGTCGTCGATCTTTAACGCATTTAAATGATTCATCTGCCAACAATTAAACTGATTGACGTGTTATGTTCCCGCTGATATTGTCCATTGGTAGGCAAGTCAATAGTAATTGGGAAAGCAGATTTTGTTTTCGAGTGGTGATATTTATTGAAAAATCACCCAAAGTGGGACGGTCACACCTCCTCCCGCACTCCACGCAAATTAGTTTGAAGGTCTATGGTACAAATATTTTTCAGTGAACAAACAAAACCCCATAAATATTTTATATAAAATCTATAAATAACATGTTTCTGAACATTTAAAGGTAATTTGTAGGTTTTGCCGAAATATTTTTCTATTTAAATTTATAAACAGTTAAATGATCAAAAAGAACGCTTGACAATCGTTTTTCCAATGGGTAACGTCTAGTCTTCTTTAGTCGTATAATTTGGTGGAGTCGCGTCGACTTCTTATGAATTATTCAAATCAATAAAGCGGAAAGTGATGTTGCTTTTAATATTCTAACTCGACGAAAACTTTTTTACGATATTCTTCCGAACCCAGCAAACTTGCGGACATTGAGGTGCCTTATAAAACGAGTCTTCTTAACTTGTTCATTTCGCTTCGTTGAATATTTTATGAAAATCTATTTACCGATCGAACTGATTGACAATTCTAATTTTAAATGCCTTTGTCAGAGGTATCTTTTTCAGTATCTACGTGATTTGGGCGTACACTTGAAAAGTTCTCGAATCATTTTTCATTTCGTCTTTGAATCAGTGAAGCCCTGACAACTTTCGCATTAATTTATTATGCAAATCCTTTTAACAAGCTATTGTTTTCCCCTCTGAGATTTCATACACTGATTATTTATTTATAAATATATGTAAATTTGTTGTTAGTGGCACTGTTCCGTATATATATTTAAAACGATTTACACGTCTCGTAAAATTAGTTGATTATTAAGAATAAAATTTATTATAACCCAAATAAAAATTAAAAAAAACATATTAACAACCCTTCTTCTAAATAAAAACACACTAAAGACGGTATACTTTTTCCTATGTCAATCAATTATATCTTACAGTATAGTGTCTGGGTAGGAAGTTCTAAAACTATATTAGAAACATTTATTAATGCTCAAAAATTGATAATGCGGACAATCTACAAAGTAAACTACATTCACCCCACGAAGGACTTATTTAAGAACTTCAAAGCACTCAATATAAAATCCCTATACATCAAACACTTATCCTCCTACTACAAATTCAAACATACGAAAAAAAACATTTTTTAATCAACCTATAACACGAGATATTCCAACCAACAAGAACCTCAATGGCTCAGTCACAATTTAATTTTCTTGCTCCTAAAATCTTCAACAATTTACCAATAGAAACAAATAGTCAATTGCCAAATACAACAGTTTCAGGAAGGCGCTCGGGGATTTCTTGATGAGTGAGTGGGATAGTGTCGGTAACCTGCTTCTCGTACTCCGATAGAGGTGTAGGTATGTATTATTTACATGTGTGAGGAAAAAGATACATGTATTTAAGTATATGTATGTTTTTGTATGTATGTATATGCATATATGCATGTATGTATGTTTATAGTTGCGTATGCATGTGTATGTATGTATGTACTACTTTATATATTTGTGTTTATTTTATAAAAACTGGCAATTTTTGTGAGTTATTGAAAACATCGTTTTACCAATTTTCAATTTTTTTTTTTATAATTCTACAAAAATATGTTTAAACTAGACTTAAATTCATACTAACCATTCCTCCATTGGGCACCATGAAACAGGCAGCTGCCTAATATGGTGCTCTAATGTATCTTATCTAAATAAATGTATTTATCGTGTAACATGTACCTACTAATAAATAAATAAACCCTTAAAGCGAGATTTTTCAGTAAGAATGACAATAATATTTGGACAAATGTGGTTAAAAACAGAAGTAGATGAAAAAAAATAAAAAAAGAGGATTAGGTCATTCGCACACGAACTTACGATACTCACGATACTTACCGAACCGAGTTTAGTTCGCGTAGCATACGCGCCGCTCGTGAACATCCGCCTACTGTTTTGCTATTGTTTTTACACGACGCGACGCATCGAATGCGGGTTTAACGTCAGTTGCAAGCTACTAACAATGCCGGTAGCACGTTATGCTAGTTGTATTCGTATCTACTACCCGTTTGATAGAAATGACGTCCAACCACAATTTTAACTGTTCGATTACTTTTGATTTGAAAGTTAAATATGTTTCGGAGGTGGGAAAAGATCGATGTTTATATTACTGTAATTTATCGGAATACGACTAACAGAATGACGGCCTCCGTGGTTGAGGGGTAAGACTCTCGAATAACAAACTGAAGGTCGCGGGTTAAAATCCCGGCGCGCGCAACTATGTTTATTTGATTATTTGTGTTTTTTCACAAATTACTAAATTACTCATTTAAAATAATATATGTTATATTTGTGGCACGTTTCAGAGTGCAAGATACTCTCAGTATAGCCCTGGTGTAAGACTACCATTCCGAATTGAAAAGTCGGTTTAAAATGGGTTTGGCCATGTTAGGTAACAAGATCGGAATAGCTAGGTGATTCCCCACCTTCCCCCTCCCCATCTCCTTCCACACCACAATACCTTCAGTCTCACAAAATACCATGATTGTGGATGACATAGTCACACTAGCTCCAGACTGTTGCGAGCATATAGGACTCTTGTGCAGTTTCACTTTTAAAAAAAGATTTCCCGTTAAATTAGAGTCAATTTAGCGGAGAAGGTTCTGATTAAGGTTGGAAAGAAAAGTGTATTTGATATCATTCTCACGGCGCAATTTATCGGCGATATCTGTATCGGTCTTCGGCGATAGAGTCACGTAGCGCCGTGTTCGGAAACCAGTTTTAAAGAGTAGCATATCGGTAGGCTACTTGTGGTTGCATCACAATCACGTAGCTTATAAGTATCTTCGTGTACGAAGGGCCTTAGATAAAAAAAGTTTGGTGATGGCATTAATGTGTTGTAGAAATGTTATTTAAAAGAAAGCACTGCATCACATAATTTAATATCAAACTAAGTTCTTAGCATTTCATTAAAAAATATTGTAAAAAAATCCACTAAGATTCTTATTTAGAAAGGATTAAATTTTAATGAAAAACAAAATAAATTATTCAAAACTCAGAATTTAACAATCTTTGATGACATTGCCTTACTCGCAAAATTAAAGGGCTTCTTTCAAAGTGCAATCGTTAATTCTATTATCTTTGTTAAACTGTAACAAACCTCGTGGCCTTAGAACACTAACAAGTTAACCTTAAAACTTTAAAAATTAAACAAAAGTTTATTTGTAACCACTTTGTAGTAAAACTTGTTCAATTTAACCATCTGTCAATGACACTGAGCCTTTGATCGATTCCTTTTCATTAAATGAAATGAAGTAAGTAAGATCTTGCTACTGACCCAGTGTTAAAATATATTCAAACCACGTGACTTGACCTCCAATAATGAACCTTAAAGATAGCGCAACCAAAACGTGGATGTCACAAAGAAAATTTCAGGTCAGTAAAGTGATTGAATAAAAAGGGGCAAATGAATACTTTATGATGACGCTGACAAAGGGTAAACAAGTGATGAATTTTGGTTGAAGGGTGGTTTTTATTGGGCTTTCATTCAATTGTGAACATGTCTAAATCTAGCAGTAATTTAGATTTCTAGTACTACGTGTCTCGACTGAAGCATTCTCCCTGTCTAATTTCTACATAAGATGTGGCACGTGATATTTGCGTGTTAGATTAAAAAACTACTTTAGTTAAGAAAGTTCAAAAGATAACAGATCTATTATTCTCAAATTTACTTTGCTAACTTTTTTGCGTTAATTTTATCATATTAAGCTAATTACTAAATATGAAAAACCGAAAGGTTTTTAGTTCTTTAAGTTTTGGGCTTGTTAAATTTATTTAATTTTTTTCTCTTTTTTACTTAAGCTCCATATAGAAGACTCCGAGGAAAATAATTTGCCTCAGGACCAATGTCATCTTTGGGGATGCTGTGTGGGGGTTTTTTTAATTCAACCCTCCCACTGCGGTACTAGGCAATGGGTCGAGAGAGTCCTGCTAGATAGGTAAAAAGATATACCCCAATCAGACTTTCCAAATCCGTCCCACCACGCAATAGGTGGGCAGGCGCATCCCCCGCAAAGACCTATACAATACTCACCCCATGAACGCCGGCAGCCCTGCTAAGTCACCAAACGCAGCAAACCACTTGGAGTGACCTACGGCAGAAGTGTTGGTTTTCCAACCACGTGAATGGTTCCCGGGGCTGCGGTACCCATAACCGCCTCCCAAATTTAAAATTGGACTTACATCCTCACGTATAATATTTTATAAATACTTTGAGCATCATAAATCCTTCAATTATATTATCCAGTGATTTTCATCAAAGCGTTTCATGTATTCTAGGTTACACAAACGACGAAGTTTATAAACGTTTATCTTTGTTACCGAATGGAATATTTCTTGTTGTTTGGATTCTCAATGAAAACTTTTTATTAAATTTAGTGTTACTACACTAATGTGCAAAATTCACATACGTATCTGCTCGACGGATCTGTCCGCTGAGAAAATCCATTGACGGCGGCACCCACGTGGACATCCGGACATTCGGATCTGTGGAAAATAAACTTTTAGGGAAAAGCACAAATTCTACGGAAAGTTTCAAATTTTTTTAGTTTGTAAAAATTCTCTAGCCAATTTTGGGAATTTTTTTGAAAGGATCTGAGGCATTCTGGAAATTTTGTAAAACACCTCGTGCAAACTCACTCTGAAATCTAAAAAAAAAATCCCCATACCATCACTGAATGTCACCATGCTCATCGATTGCGAATAAGGTCATGCTCGGGAAGCGATCCGTTGCGGACCTACAATCACACACAGATCGGCCCGTGGTAAACAGACGGACAGGGGACAGATGAATGGGGATCCGTGTGTGAATTCTGCGCAATACTTTAAATGGGTCGACTTGTTTAAGAATGTGAAACTGGATATATGTATATGAATTCAAACAATAAAGTTTTGCAGAACACATAATCGATTCGGCTATGAAAATAAGATGGAAATAATACACCCTTATCGCTGGGGATGAAAAAATACCTGGATTTTCAATAGGTATTCGTCTGTTGAGCGATTTGGGGATGCATCTCTTATTAAATCTGTGTACCTCAAATAATACTTTTAAATGATAATTTTTTACACCATACAAAAAATGTCTTTCACCAATAACTCAGTCACAGCCAATGCGCTTACATTCGCATTGGCAATTAACAGTAGACGATACCAGGATTTTGCATTCGAGTAAATGTTAATTAATTTTTAACATGTTCACATGAAACATTTTGCTTGAACTTTGTCTCCTCTACAAAGTCCTTCAATATTTTACAAAAATTATATGATACAATTAAAAAAAAATGTAATTTCTTTTATAAAAGCGGCCACTTAGGTACATTTTTAAAGTATATTATAAGCTGTTAAATACTCCCTTACACTTTTCATGAAGCGCCCTCGAAGATTATTATGATACGACCGCAATGAAATTCCTTAAATTTCGTATAATGTTGGCATTGTATCCTGAACAATATCCATTATAACTATAGAAAATATGGTAAACAAGGCTTTGAAAATCCAAGTACACTACCTTTTTCAGATTTCGAGGTTTGAAGGGGTCTCGTCCCAATAAAGGTCAAAAAAGACATTATGCCGAAGTGGTCGAGGCATCAAATTTCTTTGAAATATTACTTGAGAATCACCGCTTGAAATTTTTTGAGAAAGCGAAAAAAGTCCGCCAAAGGCCTGTTAATTTTATTACCTACTTATTTTGTTAGGTTGAACTGAAGTCGTTATGTAAACTATACTACCAATAGAATTTTTCGGTATGCAATGCAATAAATTCATTATTACAGCAGGTTAAAACCTTTCTTCTTTCTTCTCAATTTCTTAGGGAAATTGCAATCAAGTTTTATTGTATCAAATATTCTGCAAAAAAATATTTTTTTAAATCTAGAATTCCATTTACAATTTATTTAATGAATACCTTAGAAGAATGACTAAAGTGAAGATACGTTACAGAGACAACGTGCGTGGTTTTTCTGAACTAGGTCCAGTGGACATACTTCAGAATTCTGTAGCTTTTTCATTCATAAACAAGTATTTTATGAATGGTTATCATTTTAAAAAGCGGTTCTACGTTTTTTGTTTGATTAGTATGAATATAAGGTGACATGATTTTTTATAATGTCATTGAATAATCCCAACATTCAATAAGAAGTGGGTATCAGGGTGATATATCGCTAGCATTACCAAACCAGTTCTAAGATTTATTTGTGAGAGGTTTAGCAATAGGTTATTTGATGGTGTGAGAAGAAAATTATAACCCTGTAAAATGATATTCTTTTATAATTTTTTTATTTTTTATTTTCGCATAATGATGAAAGTATGCTCTATTATGAAAAGTTTTGACATGAAACATTATTCCAAAAAACAATGTATGAATTACATCAACGATGACAATAGTGTACCTTTTTGACGTTGAGTAAATGGCATCGGCTTGAATTGTCACATCACCCCTCCCATGGAATTAATATCTGTCCGTTTTGAGTGGAGCACTAGTTGAATCAGAATACGTTTAAATCTTGAAAAGGTTTCTTAGAAAAAACAAAAATTTAATGTCGGAAAATTGTCAAGTCTCGTTCTCTTATGTAAATAATTTTAGACATGTTTAAATTTTTAATCAAATCAGCTTTCAAAAATGATTTTACTGGCTTGTTAAATTATTGCGTATTAATTAATGTTAAATAGGACTGCCAATAAAAATATTATATTCTTTGATGATATTTCTTGTAAAAGCTTAAACAAGAATCGTTGTTCGAAATTTACTCGATTTTAATGCATAAATATTTTACTATTTTATAAATTAATAATTTCCCATAGATTTCACATTTTTTGTGATATTAAAAAGCGAAATTAAAATAGCAAAAAATATACTTCTTATTTTAGAGATTGAACAATGAACAACTTTGAACAAATATATAAATCCTTGACCAGCATATAAATCTTTTGCAAAAGCCAAATCAAACCACTCAGAACTTTTTTTCGTATATTATATACATATCTGCATTATGTGTCGTACTTTTAATTTCTCGTAGCACGCCCAAAGTACTGCAACTTGCGCTTTTTCCAAGTGTTGACAGGAAAGTTTCTCTCATCTTAGGTATTCTTGTCACGATTTCTGAATTATTAGCTACTCGGTCTGTCCAGGGAATTCCCAACGTGCGCCGATTAGGTCTCAAAGACAAAGATTTCAAAACCAATTATTTTCTCCTGCTTTTTATTCATACGTAAGTATTGAGAATAGTCCACGAGCAATTATTATTTTTCAGAATTACACATGAAATGGTTTACCCGCACTCACAAACTACACGAACGATCAAAAAATGCTCTCGAAAATATTGCACAATCCAGGATTCGATCGAAGGTCTAGATTGAAAAAAAGGTAATGCATTTTAACTAACTACACTGAGAAAACTTAATGACATAAAATATTGTTAATTTATTAAAAATCTGGCCAAATTATTCGTTTTCCTGTTATAAACGGGAGTGCAGTTCTTTAAGGAATGATTTGACAAGTTTCAGAAAAAACTATCATTAAACGAATTTGTCAAGGGGAAGTCGGAACACGTGTTCTTAAAAATGATATGGTTTTCGCATTTCGTCCGTTATATTTATTAAAACAATGCCATCTGCATGAGCAAGTATTCAGATATATGCTGAGTGACTAATATCTCAATAGAAAATGGGCATGCAGTCACATTTTTAACAGTATTTTGATAAATCATCCGTACTTATTTTTCTCCGCGTAACCATCACGCCTTTTCCTTTTAAACTGGATGGACTTAACTTGTTTTTTCCTGGCACACCCTCCTTGCTTCATTCACATTCATACATTATCTCATACACCCGATATTACGATCCTAATAATCCCCAATAAAAAATAAATTTTGGTACCGTTTTTCGTGTTTTAAATTCTTAGTTGGTGAACGGGACGTGTTTGCCTGTGCAAGAAAAACCTCTAAATAATAAGCACCGGCACACATCCGCCCTCAACCTGGGTAATGATTTAAGTAAAACACCGTGAGGTGTTTTATCTAAACCATCATAAAACAAAGATGATTCAAATCAAAATTCACATTTTAATTATATGTATTGTACTGGTATACAGAACGTTCAAAGGGGGTGTAGCTAGGTACTTCCTATTTCTTACAGCCAACCCAATTCACAAGAAATAGTTATATGTATTTCAGTACAACTGGGTTTTAATACACAGATAGAAACTGAGACAGTCGGAATGCTTTCAGCGATGCTTTTAGATTGGTGCACATTGTGCATCAGCGCGCCATACGATACAGAAAATGGCGCAAGCGACTGCTGCAGCAGTGGCCAATTCAGTCGGTAGCCTGCAAAAATTGGCCAGCCTTTAGGTTGTCAGCATCGGTGACCAGCAATCGGCAGCAGCAGGAATTGGCCAGCCTATAGGTTATCAGCATCAGTGGCTAATTCAGTCGTAGCCAGCAGGAATTTGCCAGCCTTTAGGTTGTCAGTATCAGTCGATAGTTTTTTTTTAATTTTAATTTTATTACAAGATGATAACAATATATTACAAAATGATAACAAAGTTAAAATGTATTATTCCCAGTGAGTTTATAAAAACTCATTTCGGGAAAGACAACAATAGATTAAGGACAAGACAAATACATAAAATACGTTAAAATAAATAAACGCAGATGTTATTATGGAGTTCCAGAGAAAGATTGTGTTAGTCATTAATGAACCTGCTTAGGAAATAGCTTTTAAGAGCTTTTGCCAATGTTTTTTTGTTCGTTGCCGGAAGTTTTAAATTACTAGGTAATGCGTTATATTGCTTATAAGCAATGTATTGTAAGGAGTCAATTCCAAATTTGGTCGTGTAAGTAGATGACGATAAATGTATTTGATTTTGTGATCGTGTTTCGTGCTGGTAGGTAGGTAGTTTAGTCGGTAGCCAGCAAAAATTGGCCAGCCTTTAGGTTGTCAGCATCGGTGACTAGCAATCGGCAGCAGCAGGAATTGGCCAGCCTTTAAGTGATCAACACTCCAAAAGCGGTGGCTAGTTCAGTTGGTAGCCAGCGGAAATTGGCCAGCTTTTAGGTTGTCAGCATCAGTGACCAGCAGCAGTAATTGGACAGCCTTTATGTTTCAGCATAGGTGGCCAGCAGTCGGTAGCCAGCTGGACGTCAAAGGTGACATGGTCATTTGATTATAAAGACCGTCATACGGAGATGCCCCACTATTGTATTATCTTGAGAGAGATGTGTCCGGCTCAGCTGATGGAGTGCCGGCAGTAAATAGCTCATTGCACATAGTTATAATCTTTAAAATGATTGTTCCGTGATGTAGGAACTTAAGCGAATGCTTTTAGTTGAGACTTAGGAACGGTAAATTCATTTATTGTTATTAAGTTTAATTTGTAGAACTCCATTTTATTTTTTTATTTTTTATATATTCAATAATATTTTTATTGGGTTTATACAAACAGTTTATTTTTAAACAACTTACACAGCAAATCTTGTTTAAAAATAAACTGTTTTTATAAACTCAATAAAAATATTATTGAATATATTAAAAAAAAAAAAATTAAATAAATAAATAAAAAAAAAAAAAAACCGGTAAATTGTCACCGGCGATGTTGCTTCAACTAGTTGTAAATCTTGAATATTAATACATATTTTTAACAACGTATTTATAATATATTCTACAACTGTTCGTGTGACGTCAGCGTCAGCTTGCAAAAACATGTTTACAGCTTTCGATGCAGGTGCATTTTTGGTTCTTCCTTCATTTTGTCAATATTATTTCTTTTATAGCCTTCCCTTTGTCAATATTATTATTATATTTTGGAAAACACGGACATCAAACTCGCAGGTATGCGACTCAGCTGCAATTGTTATTTCAAATGACGCATTTCATTAAACGCAATAACATCGTGATTTACGTTCGATATAATGGGTTTCCACCAAATAAAAAGAAATGCCTTCCATGTAGATTTGAATGGAAACCAATGTCACAACTGACTTAGCACCTTTTGTTTAGCACGCGTTGTGCCTCTCTTGAACTTGTTTTACATTGCATATCACCCACATCGCACTTTTTGTCTTCTAAACTCTATGGCTAAATGTTTTATACTTTTAAAATAATAGCTGAATACAGCCGGTTCTTCGAGATAGCAGAAAGCTATTTTGCGAACAAAAATATTAATTAAATCATTAGCATAGACTGACGTATATATGAATATATTTAAAACATAAAAAGGATTCGTTAGTTTGAGATTTTGCACTAAAGCAGTTTTTATGGACCTGATAACTTTTTTGAGGCTGACGAAAGGAATTTTCAAAAAAATACTCGACTATTTCTTAGGCCAATATGTAATCTACTCTAAGTATATTATTCAATAATCTATAATCTGTCTGATCAAGTTTTAAAACGAAAACACATTTACATTACTTTGACTAAAGTATTTACTTCAAATGATTAGGGATACGTTAAATGAATTTGGATATTTTGTAACAAAATAATAAATCACACACCATAATTAAAAAATGACTTATTATGACGTTATGATATTAATGGATTAATTTGACAGCTAACTTGTGGCTCCCCGTCCCCTTTCTATCCACCTCGGGGTAGACTTGGGATCAGGGGATATCGAGGTCATGCCGACTAATTCGACCGGACTGTTTTCCCCGGGGTAAATACCGGAACAGAAATCAGTGATGGTTTCGCGTTGCTACCTGAAACTACCCCTACGATTTCGAATGCGATGAATCGGTCTACTCCTAATGGGACTATCGGAAATTTTTGAATCCAATATATTGCATAGTATTTCATTTTATTTATAACTTCTGTTGACCATTCGAAACCGATATCATGAAAAATTCTTTTACTCAATATAACACAATTAGATGGGAGGCAAACTTAAAAAAAAACTTAACTTATCGAAATTTTCCTCGATGGGTTTTTCTCAAATATAGGCATAAATTTTTTTAAATTTTTTTTTATACTTTATTATTTATATATACGAGTAATTCATGTTGTAAGACGATTCCCCAGAATAACTAACATTATCATGTGCGTTAATGAATTATGTACCAAAACACATCACTCATTTTATAACTATGCAAACACGATTACTTCCGTTTTATTAGGTAAATCCGTCGTTTATTCGGGTTTCTTTGCAGAGATTTTTTTCATCAGTGGCCATTAAAAAAAAATTACCTCTCAGGAAAACCATAGATATTTTTTTACAAAACCGCGAGAGAAACTAGATATATAAAAAAAAAGTTCTTTCTAAACCGATATTAGTGCAAGCGATTCTGATCGTATCCTTCAAAGAGTTCCCTTACGCAGATGGGTTAAAATCCCATTGAAAACTTTGAATTTAAGTTGAAAGACACCGGTGTCCCGAACACAGTTCACAGAAAAGTTGTTTGTATATATATATTATATACAAACAACTTGTGAACTGTGAACTGTGTTCGCGACACCGGTGTCTTTCAACTTAAATTCAAAGTTTTCAATGGGATTTTAACCCATGCTATCTTTAATATATATATTAAAGATAGCATATCGAGTAGTTAACTATATATGCCTCATAATAGTCAAATTTCTACATTATAAAACCACATTTCGCAATAGTATGTACCGCAATGTAGGTAATTACTAATTAACCTTACTTAATAAGATTTTAACATTTTTTATTAAATGCTAATAACAGTTAATAACAATAGCATTGCAAAATTAATTGATCTTTTCTTTTGCAGGTAGGTGCTTATCTAGAGTTGATTTAAATATATTGTTAGTCTGTTGCTTCACGACAATGTGAATATGCCTCCGGAAGGCGTACACGCGTTATACGATGTATAGAGTATAAAAAATAAATATATTTTAATTTCTTTAATATTTAGGCATTCTACAAAATATTTTTATGAACAATAAATGTCTTAAAGTGAGAAGATAAGTAAAGATAGGAAAAAGAGCAAAATTTATATGACATAATAAACAAATCTGTTCAGTCCTTCATCTAATATTGATTTTTCATTCGGCAAATAGTTGAGTAAGCTATGAGTACAAAATAGCCGTATACCGCCATAAACAAACCGAGATAAAGCTCATCTCCCATCATCAGATGTCGTAACTAAAGAGCGGGCTAGAACTAGATAAATGGCGCGCTCGGCCAATAATAAATCGGCGGTCAAAAGCTCAAACTTGAAGTATGATAAATGGAAGCTCTCAGCTAGTAGAGGGGTATGTCACAATATGACTTGTCGACGATAAGGTAAACAAGAAGCATTTACGAATGTTGCATCAGGGTAAACAACTAAATGTAGAACTTTTAATATTAATCTTGATGAACTTAATATGTAATGGAAGAAATTAATGAAGAAACGGAGGAAATAGAGCGCAAAAGTGAATAGCAGAAAAAGTCGGGAACGCCTAAGGAAGACATGGAACAAACAAGTAAATCGAATGGACGATATTTCTTGAAAGCCCTTAACTGATCTGTTCTGTAATTTTGACTTCTTTCGAAAGAGAGCATTTATTTCGTTTTTTATTCTTGTAGTGAGTTTTACGTTTTGCACAAACGAAAATTTTTGTTGTTAAACATTTATAAAAGAAAAACTATTACATTTAGTACCTTCACAATTTTTTTAAAGGACAATATGTTTATATAAATATTAATTATGAACTTTGAAGTTGACGCAACTATGGTTGGAGATGATGAACATGGAGTAAGGAAAGAATCAGACTTACTCCTTTGACGGTTTTTAAAGATAATGATGGTTGGTTTCACTCATAGGAGCAGAGATGTGCAAAATGGGTACCCAAAACCATTTGAAATGCAAAATGGAAATGGGTCAAAACTTTTCCATTTGAAAATGCAAAATGCAAAATGGTTTTTAGAAAAGCATTTAAAATGCAAAATGCAAAATACCTATTTTCAAAATGCATTGAAAATGCAAAATGGTTTCTCAGGTCAAACAATTAAAATAATTATAGAATTTTTAAACTGTTTTGTCATTTAATAATGGACATCAATCTAGAACAAACATATTACATGATGGTAAATCAAAAAATGCCACGACTACGGATTATGAACCACAAAAAATTTGCGCGGGACAAATGTTGCCAACGTAAAAACATAGAAGCTGCTATCTAACATTTTATTACAGCGTCATGCCCCCATGTTCAGTATTTGAATCAGTCAATTCAATTTTGTGAATTACTTCTATTTTGTGAATTACTTCTCGGATAGCATCAGCAACATGTTACATAAATGCAATCACAAAGCTACTAATATTGTACTGGAAGAACGGCCTCACAGTTTATTTATACCAAGAGCTACTATAACTGATATTGAAAACATTGTTAAAAAAAAGAAAAACTCTAAAAGCACAGGTATTGACAATATAAGAATGTTTGATTTAAAAAGAAATATAAAAATTCTAGGGCCATAATTACTCATTTAATCAATACGATAATAAAGCAAGCAAAAATTCCACAAGAATTTAAATGTAGCATTACTAGACCAATATTTAAAGGTGGAAAACACATTGAACTGGGAAATTATAGGCCTATTAGTATACTACCTGCGTTAGAAAAAATTCTCGAAAAATTTTTATCAAATAAATTAAATAATTACATTGAAAAATTCGCTATCATAGATCCAAATCAATATGGCTTTCAAAGAAAAAAAATACTGAAAAATTACTGCAAGATTTTTCAAATTACATAAATAATCAATTAAATAATAAATTACATGTTATTGTGTTATTTATCGATAACTCTAAAGCTTTTGACACAATTAACTCTAAAAAAACTGCTAGAAACCTTAGAAAAAATTGGAATAAGAGGAAATGTTTTAAATTTATTTAAAGATTATCTTAGAAATAGAAAAATATGTACCAAAATAAATAATACTTTTAGTAAAACAAAGAATGTATCTGCAGGAGTTCCACAAGGTTCCATATTGGGACCTACACTATATATAATTTATGTAACTATAATGAAAAAACTTTTCTCTTTTGTTAAACATTTTGTATTTGCAGATTATACGGCATTGGTATCACATAAAGATCTAAAAATTGCAATTGAACTCATGCAAATTGAGTTTAATCAACTTTGTAAATGGTCACATGATGCAGGACTATTAATAAATACTAAAAAAAACCAAAGTTATGCACATAAGATCACCTAATGCCAGATTTCAATTTAATCCTAATATTATTTCTCATCATTTTAATTGCATCCATAAAAATATCCCGACTAATTGTAAATGTGAAAGCTTAGAATTAGTTACAGAATATGTCTATCTTGGTGTTACAGTAGATTGCCTTTTCAAATGGGACAAACATATTAAAAAAACCTGTAAAAGACTCAGATCAATTGCTGGCAGAATGTACACATTAAATTTTTTCCCATCAATTGAAACACTTAAAATAATTTATATGTCAATGGCAGAATCTATTATAAGATATGGATTAACCATATGGGGAAATACTAGTATAACCAATCTGAAACAAGTCCAAGTTGTACAAAACGCAATTGTAAAATTACTAGTCGTCCCTAATATTTTTAAACAGAGACATAATACACCGTTGCTGTTTCAGAGTGCCAAAATTTTACCTGTTAAGGCTATTCTATGGCAAAAAATCATAATTCAATATATATTTACCCCACAGCATAAAGAAAAATTAGAACATAAATACAGTACTAGATTCACGCGCAATGACGGGTTAATAGTTCCGAAATTTAATAATAAATACGGACAGAGAACGTTTAAATACAACATACCGAAGATATTTAATTTATTACCTGACACTATAAAGCAATGTAAATCTATGAATAAGGTTAAATATATGGTGAAAAATTGGCTATCGGAAAAAAATATTTCCTTTAATATGTATGAAAAATTGTATGAAAAAATTGTTGATTCTGTAGATATAAGATGTAAATTATAACTTATAAAATGTACTTATATGAAACTAAACTTTAAGCACCTGTTGACAAGCCAATTAAATTGGCTTAGCAGGACTTGTTTGTTGATATGTATTAACTATTTATTCAATAAAAAAAAGTATTTTTTTGTAATGGTATCACTCAATTGCCAGGGCTTCTACCAGTGAGCAATTTGACAAATGGAAATTATCTCTCATAGCGAGGTTGAGGAACGACTGATATTTGGGGCTTATGAAAAAAAGATGAGTGGAGATAGTAGGAAGAATGTTGCAAAAAAGCATTTAAAATGGAAAATGCATTGAGAAAAGCATTTAAAATGCAAAATGCAAAATGGTTTTTAGAAAAGCATTTAAAATGCAAAATGGAAAATACCCATTTTGCATTTTGCATTTCCATTTGAAATGGATTTATTTGAAATAAAGTACATCTCTGCATAGGAGATATGATTTATTTCATGCACAAGTTTCCATAACATCCAGGTTGGATACGAAACACACTGAGGGAACCGAATATGTTTACTGCACAGGCCTTCTACCCTGAGTTGATATTAAAAACAGCACTGATCACAAATAGACGTTCACCAAACAGGCACCATCAATAAACTGCTCTGACCGTCACTGTTATTGTTGTAAAATGTCACACAAACACGTGGGTAAAGTTAGATAATGATAGGTAAAAATGGAATGGGCAAAAATGCAAGGACAATGTTAAAGGAAGATTAACAGTTGCGTCAAAAAAAATTTTTTTTTTTGAAAAAGTATCTTTATCTTCTATAATGCAGAGACCTTTTCTTAAATGTCATTTTTGGTTAGTATAATAATTGTGTATAGAAAATATTAAAAAAAAAATATTTTTTTAACCATATAAATCTAGGCCTCGAGTCGAAGTACTCTATTGTCTTAAACATTGGTGTAGAATAAAATGTAAAACATGTTCTAACTACACATCATTATTCATTTTATTCAAAATCCATTTTAGTATTAGGTACCTTTGTAAAAATATTTGCTTTTAACCTATCCATTATTGTATCTACCTTTTGAAGCATTTCAATATCTACCCCACGGAAACATACTAGCGAACTGGTTTTTGAGATATTAATCGAGTTGGTCTCAGTAAAATCTGTGGTCGTAGAAGATCCAGTGTTTGGGGTGCGTAGTAAATTTGCAAAGGGAATAAGGGATGATTGCGGCTCGCATTAGACATTCTGTGCAGGCGTATTCACCTCCCCACTAATTGGAGTGATAGGGTACAGAAACTGTTGAAAAACAACCCTTTAATAATAATAATAATACTTGGATGATTTGAATTCTTAGATAATTTTATTAATGATCTATCTTATTACTATTATTATATACGATTATTTATTTTAAACCGGTATGCATAAAGCATTTGACCAATGAACGTAATGCTGGGTTAAAACACACATCTTATTTATGTATATTATATACAGGGAGAACCGTATTTACAAGGCACTTGAGAATAACACTATTACATTATTTATTAGAGAAATTTAGATACAGTTCCGACAAAGAGGACTCAATTGGAAACGTGTATCATTGGAGTTTATTTAATCCTGATATTGGTGTTAATAACGTATGTTCTTTAATGAATGTGTGTAGGAAAGAAAAAGCAAATTTGATGAGCAGTACAACATTAGAATGATTCGATTAATATTTAGCTTCCTAAATTATATATGACTAATTCCTATTGTTTATAACCTTGTTTGTAACTCAGTTTATAGTGGAAACTTCTCTTCATAGCTTTAATGCGTTGATATTGTTTATATTATTTATCGGTTAGTATTAGACACTGAAAAGGTCGATGGAAGTTTCTTATTAGCTTATTCTTATTGCCTGTGTGCCAGAATTATGCTTTATTTTGGGAAAATTTATCCAACATTTCAAAATATCTAAATTCTTTCTTTGACAGATAATAAATTTCATTCCCCTGTTTGGGGCCTAAGATTATAAAGGTCTATTGTGATTTGGCGACATCAGATTTCTTTCAATTCGGTATAGAATCGAAGAATTACCTGGCCATTCAGATATTTGATCACAAAACACGTTAATTACATTCTATGTTATTTATACATTTATCTTAATAAAAGAAGAAGAGGAAGTTTTGAGAAAGAAAAGTATATAGGAGGTGGATAGGTATCTCGGGGTTAGTCTGTACTAGAGTGACGGATGTATGAATTTGTCTCTCCTGCTGCGATGCAAGGCGATGGGTCGAAAGTGTCCGGCTGGAAAAGTCAAAGGTTCTCCCTCAACCGGCCTCTCCCGATCTGACCCGTACGCAGCTGGTAGACAGACACGTTCGCCGCTAAGACCCAAACAAACCTCATCCCATGAACCCGGGCACCTTTGCTAAGTCACCAAACGTAGCTTGCCACTTGGGGTTTACCTATGGCAGAGGTGTTGGTTATCCAATAAATGGTTCCAGGGGCGGTGGGACACATACCATTCTCCCAAATTGCATTGAGCACCTTTCTGAATTATGCATATTTTCTGAATTATACATGATATTTCTTTCTGAATTATGAATATTTTCTGAATTATACATTATATTTCTTTCTGAATTATGAATATTTTCTGAATTATACATTATATTTCTTTCTGAATTATGAATATTTTCTGAATTATACATTATATTTCTTTCTGAATTATGAATATTTTCTGAATTATACATTATATTTCTTTCTGAATTATGAATATTTTCTGAATTATACATTATATTTCTTTCTGAATTATGAATATTTTCTGAATTATACATTATATTTCTATATCAGGGAGATACTGAGACTATCTTCCCCCCTAGAAGATATCGCAAAGCCAGTATATTTTTAACTTAATCTACGTGAAATACTACAAACAAATTATTAGCACATTTTATTTGTGCGGTTTTTGAATGTGGAGCTGACAATTTTCCCCAAAGCCAAGCCAAAGTACTCACTAAAAGTATATAGAAATTGATATTTGTTTTGATCATGCATTATATTTACCTATTTCTTCTAAGATCACGTTTACTCGTAGTAAACGATTTTAACCGTTAAAACAAAATAATAATAAAAGCAAACTTAAAAATTTAAACAAAAGTTTGTCTCATTTAGATTGAAATTGAAAAAAATTAAGGCTCTGGTGTTTTAAAGATACATTTTCTAAATTTGTTACTCGTAGGCCTAACAATACACCTTGACTTGTTATTGTCTGAGAATGTTAAGATGAAATGTGGCAAGTAAGAAACATTCCAGTAAATTCTTTAATCAAACTTTTTTCAGGTATGACAAAGATAGACATTAAAAAATACATGTGTGCCTATGAACGAAATAAACGATAGGATCGGGTGGTGTTTAAGTTTAGGCTGAATAGAATACAGGCCTGTGCGCTTGACGGATATCGAGGTGTAAAGTCATTAAGTCAGTGCGGTGCCATAATAGAGCAACGGCAGTCGAAAAATGGCGGCGATTGTTGATACTCGTTACGAAATCACTGCTGATGTCAAGGGCATTTTGGCACTTTTTTAAGACAATTTACAAAGAGATAGCACACGACCTAACGCGACACATGATACTTTATTACCAAAACTACGAAATCAAACACTAAAATTGACGTACTTTTTGCTTGCCACTTTGAGATTTCTACAGCACTTCTCTATATATTATAGGTACATTTCAAACCGTAGGTAGGTACAGAGGAAATTTCAAATATTATTAGATCTCTCTACGATATTTACAAAATCATGAGATAATGTAATATTAAACCTAATTCCACAATTATTACACAAAAACGTACCAGTCTTTACCTAAAAATCTGAAACTGGACAGGGTGAGAAACAATAAAAATGTAAAATAAATTGATTTCATCGTACTTATGTTTATGTGTTTATATTGATTCGCCTCTATCCTTTTTTAAAAAGAGGGTAAGTACATAAATATCAATAAATTTGTCTAGCATAGAGCGCGAATTCATTAATTTTTGAAATAAATTTTAGATTACTTTGTTTTCTCGTATTAAATGCTACCTACGGTACAAAGCAAATAAATCTAGTAGGGCGGAGAGGGTACCTAATAAATCTACTGTACGCTTTGGACGATCATGGTTTAGGCTTTTCAGCACGCTTATTCTGAACTCAGCTTTATTAGATAAAACTGCGTTAAAATATCACCCACGCAATATTCTAATGGCGGTAAAATACCCAACTGTCGCTATGTAGAGTTATGTGA